>NC_090023.1:233947505-236492505 GCF_037176765.1 Anolis sagrei
TGTATGTTGTGCTCTGCCCTGAGTCTTCTTCGGGGTGAGAAGGGTGGAATATAAATGTTTTAACTTAATAAAATAAATAATAATAACTGTAATTACTCATAATATTATTGCAAGCCCTTATGTATCCCCTTTGAGGGTATGTCAGTCTCCTGGGGGTCTGCAAACCATAGACTGAAAAATTCTGTGCTGTCTTAAAGAAAACCCCTTCTCAATGTATCTCATGTCAATGCTGGAGGCAGAAGAAATCAAGAAGATTAAAAAGAAAATGGGATGGGGTGAGATAGGAGACACTTACATTTCCGAAATATCTGTCCAATAGTTCTACATAACGATGGACAGCCTCTAGTGCCAAAAGTTCATTATCTTCATTTTCTATTGCACAGCAGAAATATAAACTAGCGTACCTAAAATACAGATGTGAAAAATATGAGACCATCTGGATTATATTAATGTTGCTTAGCACTTGATTATTTGATTGGTTATCTTGGAAGAACCATTTCCCCCCATTGATTTATATATCATGAGTGCATCAGTCTGAAAAGCACAGAGAAGAGCACTTGATTAATTAAGGCTTCCATGGAAATCCTCCTGACTCCTTTATCAGTACTAATTTAAAAAATGAGACAGGAATGATTTCAGATAGACAGAGTTGGCCAGAGTTTATAATTTAATACAATAATAAATAATGATAATGGAATCAAAAGTAAGTGCTTATGTCTTGCAACACAGTGTCATCTCATAGCTATGCCTAACTAAAACTGTGCTGAACTATAACTTTGTGTTAAGACAAAATGCAAACTTAGCACACAAAGGATCCTGGGTTCAAGGTTCCCTGGCATCTCTCAATAAGGCTTGGAAAGATTACTGATGAAAGCCCTGAAGAGCTGATCTTGTTTAGATCAAATTCTCTTCAGATGTATTGGGCCACATTTCCATGGCCACACTGGTGGCGTGGACCATTTTGGATTACATAGACCTGGCGTCTTTTTGGAAGTACGTTTTCCCATAAATAACACAACTAGTTTTGTTTCTCTCCTGCAACAGAATATACAGACTGGTTTTGCAGGCACATCACTGGGAGATTCATTCTGTCATATTTAATGCAATGTGTAGCTTGTTCTGTTCAGACTCCATGTAAACAGAGTGAAGACATGGCAGCCGGGAGGGAGAACAGAACTAGTGGCTCAAAGATAGAGGTTAGTGTTATCTTGAATATCCAATCAGAGTTATTTTTCATCTCATGGCCTTTTCATTTTTTTCAATTAAGTAGATAACCAGAATATGAAAAACAAATCAAAACAATCTAAAGAAATCCTAGTGTCTCTTGACACCCCATGAAAATCACTACAATTCTAATTCTTAATGAATCTGCATGCATTTGAAAAGACATGCACCCCATGATCACTCTTCATTACATGTATTTCAATTAACTCATTTTAATGAAATGTCTGCATACACATTTCATGTTTCTTATGGAAAACATTATATACATTAAGTTATATACATTAAATTAGTAGGTTTCAGAGAACCCAGGCTTCCTTCATCAAATTGCTGCAGTTCCTGATGCGTTTTCCATTCTGTGATAAATAATACAGGCGTTTTCTGAATGTAACTGGCATTCATTTGGTTTGCCAGTTTATCCAAGCAAAGCAGACAAGCTAGTCTTGATTTATAATCAAGCTGCTTCCTACTAATGACAAGTTCCTCCAAAACTAAATAAATGATTTTGCACTTTATGCCACTCCTCTAAAATTTCATTGAAAAAGAGAAGATTCCTGTAAAAAGATAATTTATGAAAATTACTCACACCTTTTGTAAACAAGCTTAAGGTCTTTCCAGTCAACAAAGCTGCACATTTTCTGATTGCGAGCCAGAACAATCTGTACAATTTCACGAGTGATCTTCTTTCTCTCTTTTTCAGGCAGCGTAATAAACCACTTCTGAAGTCTTAATTTCCCTTGTCGGCTGAAGAGCAGCAAAAAGCGTATCTAGAGTAAAACAAAACAACCCAATAATATGGAGGCAAAGGTAGAGACAGCTACCTTTCTTTTTAAAAAACTCTAATCGCTAAAGTCTGCTTCTAACCAAATAAATTCCTTGTTGGCTAGCTCTCTCTAGGTCAATGTAAGGCTGGGAAAGCAAAGTGTAATTTGTGGACTGCATAGGACTCCCCGGGCTGTTTTTGTAACCCCCTCAGTCCCATCAGAGGCTAAACAATGACCCCAAGGAAGCATTTCCACCAGGTTTCAAAACCCTTTGCATCCCCTACAAGTCAAAACAATAAAAATGGAAAAAAAGAATGGGGAAAAAATCTCAAAATAACTCTAAGGAAGCTGCTTATCTTCAAAGCATGGTAAGAACATCACCTAAGGTTCAACTCCACAACCATAAATGGGACAATCTTTCTCTCTCTATTGCCTCTGGTGGCCTCCACCCAGATAATGGAACAGTACCAGTTTCCTTTACAGATATGTTGGGGTTGTTGTGTGATTTCAGCTTCCCTTAATCACAGGGTTTGGAAGCCTGGAGTGCAAAGCAGCCAGAAGGTCAAACCAGGACACATGGGGCTGAAGGCCAAAGCAGGGGTCTATTGCTCTTCTTGAACAGAAAGGATTTCAGCAGAGCTAATGAAAGTACTGACATACCCTAATTGTGAATACATGGGATTATATATAGTACATTTGTCAGAAAGAAGAAGCAGTACAGAACAAATGGTCAGGCTGGTTTCCCATAGGCCCTGGAAGGTGCTGGCTCGGATATGCAGCCTTGTTGGAGGAGGTGTGAGTCTGCTTCTGCCTCTGAGCCAGTCAGAGGCGAGGCATGAAATGCAATAAATTGTCATTGCTCAGTTTGAGGTTTTCTGGCTGTTGCTGGTTCCACCTCTCATGGGGTGTGTGAAGGAAAGAATTTGAGAAAACGGGTGCTAATAATGGGAGTTTTCCCAGCCTGGGTGAGGACAATGCTTTGTGCTGGTGAAACAATGGATGTTTATCAGCCTGAATAGTTCCCAGGAAGAGGACAAAAGAGAGCATTGGGCATCTTCTGTGACCTCTGATTTGCTCCACTGTTAAGTGTGTGGAGGCATTGTTAGGGATTATGGTGATGTGGGGCATTGTTCCCTGGAGTCCCAGGTGTGGTGAAGCAACATTCCAAGGAATTCATGGAAGGTGACTATTTAGGGCAATTCAAAATGACTGTGTGACTGATTATATTTTCCAATTACATTCATATATTTTATAAAAGTCATACTGTGGGAGGGTCAGATTTCTCGATAACAGGGTGATGCTCTACTCCCATGTAAGGCTTGATCATATTTTGGGAGCTCTTCCCTTTCTTCTCTTCCTTCAGTGCAGTGAGAAGACAGGATTCCAAGGATTTTGTTCCTGGTTTTGATTAACCACAGATAAATTCTGTGGTTAATCAAAACCAGGAACAAAATCCTTGGAATCCTGTCTTCTCACTGCACTGAAGGAAGACAAGAAGGGGAAGCGCTTAAATATACCATGGTTAATTTGAAAGATGATTAGTGGGAATGAAGCAAGTTCAAACCGTTGATAATTAAGCTGGCTTGTTTGCACTAAACGTGTGTGTGTGTCTTCATGTCACTTATTGACTTTTGTTAACCCCATTCATTTTGTAAGTGTTTTGTTAGGCAAGGAATACTCAGAGATGGTTTTTCAAGTTCCTTACTCTGTAATATAACTTACAGCATCTGTTATTTATTGGTGGTCTCCCATTCAAGTACTAACCAGAGCTGACCTATGCCTTTGGGATCTTTAGAACCTACACTAAGCATAAGAAGACATGCTAAACTGTTGTAAATCTAAAACAGAATCAGACATTCCCCATCTCTGAGTCCACTCAGAGAGGGCATTCTATAAATAAAGTTTTTTTTAATTATCTCCTCCCTAGTCATAGTGGTGATGGTGGAGGTAGGATTAGATGATCCTGGGGACCTGCCTGCGGGTCTGCCTTATTTCTTTAATCATGGGCAATGGTTATACATTCCCTGCTTACATGCCTCCATTATAAGATCCTCACATTTATATTTATTTTATTCATTATTTTGCATTAGTTGTATTTATAGTCTGCTTCTTCTGTGCTGAGGACTTTCCCTAAAGGATGCCCTCTTGTTCCTTGGTCTATCCTTGCAATCATCTGTGAGATAGGACACTCTGGGGTTAGCCAGGGAGTTTCATGGTACAAACGAGACTTGAGCCGGTATCTTTCAAGTCCCATCCTAACATTGTAATCACTCAAGGCATTCGTTGCTGCCCAGCTGGAATGATTCTCAATACAGGGGGAAAGAAATGCTGCAAAACAGGAAGAACAAAGAAATTGAAATCATGTCAGCATGAAAGATGCATTAAATATAAATCCAGTGGTATCCTTTGTGGACATTTTAATTCCATTGATGATAGGGTTTATATGAAAGTTGTGGTCAGCTGCTGCTGGGACAACACAATGAGTTCTTACTATCCCTTTAAACAAACAGATAAACTACCAAACCAAAACCCATAGTAGAAGGAATTATGTTTTGATTACCTTTGGATGTTATTACAATACACACACACACAAAGCCCATGACAAAGCAACTATGGTCAAATTAAACAAGAATAGTCTAACATTCAAGGCTTAAATCAGATACAAAATATATACACCTATATTTGGTTTATAAATCCAACATAGTGACCTCAACCAAATGCATTTTGTTATCTTTCTGTTCACTGAAAGAAACAGTGGCTCTGCTCACTATTCAGGTTTGATAATGTTGAGTTGCATTTGGCTGTTTCTGGTATGAATCATAAAGAAAGACCTTTAAAAAACTTTCGCCTTCACTCCTCCAATATCTGGCACCAGTTGGTGCACAAGACCCTACAATGATCCTTCATATTCATGCCAAATGTGCAATAAAAATATAGCACATTGCAGATCAGTGACTATTAGGACATCCATTTCGTGAGACCCGAACCAACACTGCAAACATTGTCAACAACCTAGTAGTTCGGAACAGAAATTAATCTACTATCAGCCAGGTAGAGCACCAAAAGTCCAAGGTTTGGGGTAAGAGTAGTAGATTGTCAATAATTTCACTTACGATATGCTTAAATCATGGAGATTATTATTTTGCTGTCATTAACACCAATATATCTTGCATCACCTCTCATCTAGAAAATGCATTGTGTAGGGCTGAGTACTCCTGGCATTTGTTAATTTCTTTTCATGTCATTTTTTCTGCCAAAAACTCAGGGTGGAATATGTGGCAATTGCAGAACATGAAAATACTACTTTTTTCAACTACAACTCTGAATTCTTGAGCCAGTAATGCCACTTGCCATGTTGGCTAGGAGAGTCTGTGAATTGTAGTCTTAAAAAGCGTATTTTCCAAGCTTTGGAGGTTAGGCTAAGAGAACATGATCACACAATGACACTGAATGCTTAATCCCAATGACACTTAATGCATAATGCATCACCAGGGACCATCCTTGGGCTTCAGGAAACATTAAAGGCATGGATGATCCTAAACTGGATAGTCTAGTTGTTGAACTACAGTACGCATCATTTCTTGCCACTGGTGGGCTAAGGCTGTTGAAAGTCACAGTCTCACAATATCTGGCACACCAATCCTGGTTTAGGGTAGAAGCAGGGATCAGTGGATCTTTTTTAAAGAATCTGAGCAGTGGCAAAAGGGCAGAAAGGCCCTTTTGTGTAATCTCATCTGGTTGCCCTGCCAGTTACTCTGCAGATATGCAAATAAGAGGTACACAACAGAGTCAGAAGTAATAAACCAAGTAAATGTAAACAGTGTAAGCTTAGTCATACTGTCAAAGTATTTATTGCTGCAGTAGTATCACATTCCAAGTTTCCTAAAGGAGAAGATGTAGCATCAGAACAAGAGAAATAACTGGAGAGGATGGGGGGAAAGCAAAACTCATTCCCAGAAGTTTCCATTCAGAATTACCAAAATTAAAGTTTAGAAATATTACTGTTTTGGATGGCAACTCTCCATTTTAAGTATGCTTTTCAACCGAAAGAGAGAAAGCCTTATTTTAATTTAATCTCAGTTTTAATTTCTGTATCATAATCCCTCTTCATTGTATTCCAGCTCATTTGGCACTTAGCAGTGAATACAGGGACACATCAGCCTTACCAGAAAATCTTGGTCATGCCCCCCATTGCACCCCTTTTTAGGGAACACAGGGAAGATCTCATATTGTTTTGGAACTTTCTTTTTGAGACAAAAATCTTTTGGAAAATTTACAAAAAAATGTTTTGATCCCTGAAGGCGGGGGCTTTTAAGCATGATAGAAGTATCCTTCATTGCATTAAAAATATTCAGAGCAAAAGAAGTCAAATCGAAAAATATTGGCATTTTTTAAAAATAGGAGACATTAAAATGGCCCCAGGGATTACACAATCTGCAATTTGCACTTCGCCCATCCTGATCTAATGCAATTAAAAGAAAGCAACAGCAACAGTCTTATATATATATATATATATATATTCATTCAATTTGCTTTCCAGGGCCCATACAAAAGGTGTGTTGTTGATTTAAGAAAATGACTCATTTCAGCCCTTTCCAGTTTCAATGACACCCTGCACCGTTGACAATACTCCTCTGCCAACAGCAATCAATACATGGTGCAAAAGAAAAGGTTCAAAAGCTGCAAACAAGAGAACCGAATGTACTTTTCTGTTCTCCCTCCTTGCATGTATCACAGTGACATAATTAAAAGGGAGATAACAGGCAGATTCATTAAGTAACATTCACACCAGTTAATTTGAGCTCATGTACATTGTGCGATTACTCATTCATCTACAGTAGCCATTCTCTATCAGAAATCTCTTGTGATGTAGTTAGAGGAAGGCACCTCACAAAGCCACAAATTTAATGATTCCATAGAAATGAACTATAGCAATGAACTATAATTTTGCAAGGCAGATACATTCTAGAAACTAAGATAAACCTCATGGTGCTTGGGTCCAAGACAAACAGTGGTGAAAAAAAATTTACTCTGCTTACTATTTTCTTTTGGCTAGATTATGTTGCCAAAGTTAAGGTGCAATTAAATTTGGTGGTGTATTAGAATCACGTACGTGAACTAGTCGAGGGACCAGTTGGAAACTGCATGAGGTTGGCAAGTTTGCTAGCCTCAGTCTGAAGTCTGTGGCTCTTTCCTCCTGGCTTCCCTGTTCCAGAGTTGGAAGAGAGAGTGGGGAGGCAAACAAAACTGGTGCAGATGCAGACATAAAGGACCATCTGGAATGAGAAAGATAGCTGAAGAACTTTGGCTCCAGTAACAGGAAATTGAGCAGGATGGGTTTTGACTGGGGATTTGTCAGAGATATTCAGAGAGAGATCGGACTGGTGGGCAAGCCTCCCTTTCCCTTGCTTACCTGCTTGGTGCTGCTAATGGGTACCTGAGATGGCAGAGGGGCACTCCGATCTCCCCCTCCACCACCACTGCATGTCTCAGCAATGCACTGGGTGCTTAGCCAGGCTTTTGCCATTGGGGCTCGCCATTGGGAGCTGGAGCATACTGAGGCTGGTGACCCCTTCCTTCCTTCTTTCCCTCCTTCCCTTCCTCGCCATATAGACCCTTTCCTGTCTTGTCAAATTTTAAAATGCGATCCCTGTGTCCAAAAGTTTGTCCATGCCTGAGATAGATGGATAGATAGATAGATAGATAGATAGATAGATAGATAGATAGATGGATGGATGGATGGATGGATGGATGGACGGACAGACACACACAAATACCTTTCTTGGGGCTCCACAAGAAAAATTTCCTTTAAAAAGGGCTCCACGGTTGAAAAAGTTTGAGAATCCCTGGTTTAGAAAGTTAATGAGTGGAAGAAAGTAGAATCAAGTTGGCACAAAAACATCACAAAGTGTCTAGGGAATGACAGGTATATAAGCACTGTGAGAAGTAACATAGTACTGTACACATATAATGATTTAAAATGTGGTGGCTCAACATATTTAACTATGGTGATAGTACACAGGTTTAAAAAATCACTCTCCTGTTGTCTTTATTGATGGGGAGATAGTTGAATTACCTGGCTCTTCAACTCTATAATTCTCAGGTACAATAAATCTGGAATATGAAATGTGTACAGTCAAGTTGGAAATGCAAGAATGCTTACCACTGAAGATTGAACAATGCCTCAGAGTGGGCAATAGTAATAGGATTGGGTAGTTTGAATGACCTGAAATATCCTCCCTCTATGTTTACTTATCCTGAGCTGCCTGTGATACAAACTGATACTCTTAGGGATGCTTCTTCAACTTTTATTCTTTCCATTAGTCCTCTCTCAATCTTCCAAGATGTAACTGGGTTACATGAACATCCTGAGGAACTTTCCTGACTTAGAATGGAGTTCCTACAATAAAACTGAGTTTTGTTCTCCAAGCCATAGGTTTCTTTGCTCCTTAAATCAAGATATTTAACCACCGAAGAACTCTAACAATTCATTGATTCCCTTCCCAAATGGTAGGTTCTCCCTGTGTAAATTCTCTCTATCTGGTTTGAGGTGATCCACACTAAAATTCACTCCACACTACAATTTACCCCATTAAGCAAGGTCCTCTGACCCTCTGTTTAACATCACCAGGGGGATGGAAGGGATGCCAGAATAAGAAAGAGTCAGGAAATCTGCTTCCAACAAGACCTGTTGCAACACACCTAAATCTGGACCCAAAATATCTATGCATACTAGATAATGTTCCCCCTTTAACTGTGATTCCCTGAATCCCCCAACCAACATGGACACCATTCTCAATGAGGGATTCTGGGATTTATAGCTTTAAAAAATGACCTTCGAGGGCTTTAATCTGCACTAAATTTCGCCATTCTCTGTAAGCAAGGCAATATCTTTCTCCCCACTTTTTTACTATCTTAACTAGTGTCACTTAGCCATTCTCAAAAAACGAATGGCTGCACAAGGGAAATAATAAAATATTTATACATAGTGCATAGCATGTAGGGAAGAAACAATGCTGTTTTATTAGCAAGAGCACTTTCCACAGACCAAAAGGATAGGAAGGCTTGCATGCAAGGGAGATGAACAAAAAAGAACAAAAAAAAAACCCCAAAAAGCAAGGCACAGATTTCAATTTATTGTGAGTTCTTTTTATCTAAGATTCACATCTTGAACTGAGATAATGAGCTGTTTCACATATATGAGGAATGGGATCAGATAATCAAGATTGCAGGGAGAGGCACATAAAGAGAAGGAAGACTGTAATTACCATTATCATATCTCCTACCAGTCAACGTTTCCTAGTTTTCCATTTAACAGGGTTATGAAGTCCTTATACATGCCATAGTTACGCACACTGTGCGTTCCTATTCTGTTCACTCTTCTGCCAAAATTGCATGTACCCTGCAGCTAAGGATCTTGTCTGCTTGTCAATCTAAATTTATTTAAATAATCAAATGGCAAGCTTGTAATATGTAAAACTTATGCAATTGTGTAATATTATGCTGTGACTCAGAAGACAGCCTGATTAGAACACCTTTCCCTGACTGGGTTTTATATTAAGACATGCTGCTTGCTCTATCCCCAATTACCAGAATATGTGGGTAAAAAGAAAAAGAAGCTATTACTTTTTTGCTTTGCTAATACTTGGGTCAGCCCAAGGCATTTTGTTGATTGAAGGAAATGGCAAGATGACATGTGCATGATGTAATATAAGATATGAAGGAACACTACAACTGATGTGCCATAACGTGGGTCTGCGTCATTTTAAAGGGCAAAATCATTTCAATGTATACAGTGCTCGAAAGCTGTTGAATGATTGACAGAGTGTGTGTTATTTGCAGATTGATAAGCACTGCTTAGATAATAAGAAGGAGTAAAGTTTGGAAGGGCATCATTTGAGTAAAGGCGAGAAAGATGGGAAAGGCAATGAAACAAACCAAGAGAAGGAGACTGTAAGAAGCTTTAAAAATTAATGGGATGTCTAGTATATGATGAAATATAGTTATTGGCATGTAGACCTGTAGTACAGTACAATATTGTAGTCCTAGTATACCCTTTAACCAAATATTTACATGCTGCAAAGTGTTGAGGGCTCGAACATTGTATCATACTACACAAAGGTAAATTATGCCATATCTTAAACTTATAATAATAATAGCAGCAACAACATTTACTATTTGGTTACATCAGGAAATAGAAATGGTCCTCCACATTTGCAAGTTTAAATTTGCAGATATGATTAATATGCTCTCTCTAGAAATTTCTAGATCCTCCATGGTGACTCTGTTATCATTTGCTGTCATCATAGTCACTCTGGAGGACCTAGAGATTATGAGAGAGGTGTTTCAAGTTTTAAAAAAGTTTTTATTTGGCATTTCCCCACTTTTGTAGGGGTCTTGCACCCTTAATCCTGATGAAAGTGTATACAGTATAAACAGAACCTAAATGCCAATGCTAACACAACATATCTTACACACTTTTGATACTGAGAGCTGGATTTGTATAAGGGTCCTAGTGTAAATCCAAGCCGGCCACACAGTGTAGCACCAAAAGACCCAGGATAGTTAATGGAAACCAAGTATCCATTTCCAAATGGGAGCAAATTAAATGAAAGGAAAGGAAATATCTCAAATAGCCTTCTCCATTTTAAGTATAGAACCCATCTGCTTGGAATACACCAAGGTGGCAAATTATGCGCCCTTCCACACAGCTCTATATGTCAGAATATCAAGGCTGAAAATCCCACATTATCTGAGTGTGGACTCAGATAACCCAGTTCAAAGCAGATCATGTGGGATTTTCTGCCTTGATATTCTGGGATATAGGGCTGTGTGGAAGGGCCCCTAGTCTTAGTCTGAACCCTTTTGAGGAACAGAGTGCTACACCCTGGATAGTTCCTTTAACCCAAACAAAACCTGGAGCTGATTTGCCCTTTCACTGATATGGAAGTCACCAGATTCTACTGAATGCAGGCCAAGCAGTGAGTCTCTGTCAATTTTGAGATTGGTTTTTTTTATTAAGATTTCTAGTATATAGGGTACATTCCATTGGGTTTATAATGGTATTCCAGGTTTATGTCTCCAGATCTAAATCTTAAAATTTTAGTGTGAACATAGCAAATGAGAAATATAGACATTCTTGAAAATCATAGTTAAAGCAAAGGACATGCTTAACTTCCCACTCACTTTCATTTTCAGATCAAGGAAGCAATTCCCTTGTGAATAAGAAGCTGCTAAGAATCTGCCATCCATAGCAGCATAAATGCAATTACGGTAAAGTAAAGTGTCATTTTATGACATGCCAAATCTCTTCTCTAAGGGCCCTTCTACACAGCCCTATATCCCAGAATATCAAGGCTGAAAATCCCACATTACCTGAGTGTGGACTCTGATAACCCAGTTCAAAGCAGATAATGTGGGATTTTCTGCCTTGATATTCTGGAATATAGGGCTGTGTGGAAGAGCCCTAAGGTTGCTGTCTTGCCCTGAATTACAGTGCATTTGACTTGGAAGGCAAAGCTTTCATTGACCAAACTGGGCAGTTGACCCTCAACACAAGTAATAGATCAATATGTTCCATGGCACCTAATGGCAGCAGGGTCACTTAGAATAGTGGTTTAAATCGGTCTCATGTGCGAGATTGGCAATTACTTTTTTTACAAAATGCAAAAGACTGGCATTGACTTCAATTGTTCCTTTCTCTTCTGGAAACTTGCCAGGGACTGTCACTCAATGGTTCAGAGACTAGTATTGGTCCAAGGACCACCACTTTGAATATCACTGACTTAAAGAAACAGAGAAAGTTGCATGATCTCTGCCCTCCATTCCCCATCATCTTCTGCCTCAAATGGCCACATCACTCAATTTAGGAGTAGGGCCCTTTCTACACTGCCATATAATCCAGATTATCAAAGCAGATAATCCACATTATCTGCTTTGAACTGAATTATATGACTGCACTGCCATATAATCCAGTTCAGAGCCGATAATCTGGATTTTGTCTTGCTGTGAGTGATTCCGGCCATGAAAGCCTTTGACATATAAAATTCAGATTTTATATGGCAGTGTAGAAAGGGCCTAGGACAAGCTCTGCAGTGCAGCAACTCATGATGTCACCTCCTCCTGTACCAGTCCATACAGAAGTGAAAATGTTGTTAAGTGAAACCACAGATATTGGTTCCACAGATCAGGGTGTTGTACTGTATTCTTACATTGTATGGGGTAACACTAAATAGCCCTCAATTCTATAATTCTTCCATTAGTCCCCCTGCCCTCAAGATCTTGGCTCTGACATCCATAAAAGGCACATTTCTAAACTTCATCCTCAAGAAAGAGAAGTAGAATTCATGAAATGTAAGCAATGAGCTCTTGGCAAACATCACAAAGCTCTTTCCCAAATTGTTTTAGATAACACTAATCAGCAACACCACTGATTGCACATACTATTTAAACTGTAGAAAAGCAAAGTCAGGGGAACAAGGAATGGCAATGAAAAGTCTACAACAACAAACACGCAACTCAAGAGGTCAAAATCCACCTGCATCATTTACTGCCCTTGCATCTACCAATAAGAAATCTATTAAATGAAGTCCAAAATAGAGCTTGATTTGTGTTCAACAATGCAGACAGGATCTCTGATCATTCTGCGTCCTCATGTGTTGCTCAATATGTGTGTTTTTCCATTTATACAGCCTTGAACATTTCCACACTGTTGGGACAGATACATTGGTTCCATTCACTCCTCAGTCTCTCTATTACATACAACACTGACTCTGGCCAGACATTAGTGAAGCTCTAGTGCAGGAAATTCCTACTTCTCCCTCTGGCCCTTTCTACTGCCCCAGGAGCAACACAAGAGGGAGTGGAAATAAAAGAGAGACTCTCTCCAGGTTGTAGCTTGAGATAAGAAGGGAGGAAATCCTGTTTTATGGCAGCTACCTTCTTCCTTGTTCCTCACATTCTTCACACCAGGAACAAAAATGGGAAGTCATAAGGTGCAGCTTACGGATATTGCTGCCCGTTGTGGGAAAGGGACACAGCCCCAGTGCAATCTCTGCCTGTCACAAGGTTCTCCATTTCCTGATTTCTCCTGGCTTACACCTTGTTTCAAAGCACTTAAATACTATGTGCGGGTGCGCCAAAATCTGTGGACGTTCAAGTCTCATTATACACAACATGCACAATGGAGGACCTCCTTATAGCAACACCTTAGGAACTGCATTAAATAGTCAGTGTACATGGGGCTCTAGGCAAGAAATACTCAGGTGGATTTGCAGTTCCTGCCTTGGAAATGCTGCTATTCAGTGGTGGTCTCCCAGGGTAGACCTTGCTCAGCTTCCAAGATCAGGTGGGAATCTGGTGTCTTTAGGGTAATTCTAGAAACAATATCATACGAAAGCTGACTGGCACAACCTGGGGATCACAACCAGATACAGTGAAAAATTGGCCCTTGCACTTGGCTACTCTGCTGCTGAATACACATGCCCAGTGTGGAATACATCTCCCTACACTAAAACAGTGAATGTGGCTCTTAATGAGACATGTCGCATTATCACAGGATGTCTACGCCATACTCCACTGGAGAAATTAAACTGTTTAGCCGGTATTGCACCACCTGAAATCCGTTGGGAAGTAGAAGCCAATAATGAAAGGACCAAGGCAATGGCATAGAATCATAGAGTTGGAAGAGACCTCATAAGCCATCCAGTCCAACTCCTTGCCAAGAAGCAGGAAATTTGCATTTAAATTGTATTCTCCAAACCATCCCGTTTGGATATTAGCCAGCACGGCAACCCCTTAAATGAAGAAATAGTTTTCTAAGATCTACAGAGATACTCACAGGAACACCTCAGCAAGCGAGAGTCCAAAAGTGGCAGGCTAAAACCCAGAACCTCAATCCATGACTGATACTGAATGAGAAACTCTCCCTTGCGCACACAGAAAACTGGGCGATTTGGAAGGCGCTGAACAGGCTGCGGTTTGGCACCATAAGATGCAGAGCCAACTTTAAGAAATGGGGCCACAAAGTGGAGTCCATGACATACTAGTGTGAAGAGGAGCAAACTACAAACTGCCAATTACAATGCAGTCTGAGCCCTGCCGCATGCACAATGGAGGACCTCCTTATAGCAACATCAGAGGCACTCCAAGTGACCAGCTACTGGTCAAAGGACATTTAATAAAATGCCAAGTTTTTTTAAAACTTTGTGTTTCCAAATACTTTACAACTGTGTCCTTGGTTTTCTCCTGATAATATGATAAATAAAGGGTACTTCTTTCCAAAAGGAAAGGAAGCTTAAAGCCAAGCGTCTTTCGATGAAGCCCTCGCTTTACCCAACCTGCCCTTTACTCCGACTCTTATCCTGGGGCTCATTAATCCCTTGGAAGGTAAGAAACTACACAAAACCCTTGGTGATCTATCTCTGTTTGTCAGGCCTGAGGTCTCTCTCATTGGTTCCTCCTTCTTGGCAGCGCATCGGCAACAGGCAGCACCAGGCACACGGCGTCAGACTGCCTTAATTTGAAAGTGTAGACCAGGCATGAGCCAACTCCAGGTATTTTGGACTTCCACAATTCCTAACAGCCAGTAGGACCGAAGCTCATTTACAAAATGAATAGAATGTACATAAAGCTTGTCAAACTAATTATCATCTTAGCAATTCCATTTCCCAGCCTGGCATCACATCCAAGATTTCAAGGACCAATATCTTCGAATGTTCAAAATCCTGGTTTGCAGTTGTGTTCACTCCCCCCCCCCCCCCCCCAAGATATTTTAATACCCTGAAATCCTATTTTGTTGCAGAGTTCACACACAAACAAATCACAAAGTGGGCATTTTGCCAAACAGAAGATGGAAACTCTACTTACAGAATCAATCTACTAATAGGGCATTCTATAGTATTGTCACTGGAGCAGTTCTAAACAATGCCTCCAAGTTTCAGCTGTCTATTGTGCAGAGTTTGGGTTGTTTTGGTTTTATATATATATGTGAGACAAAGAATTCTAAGAAATTTGTTGCATTTTGCCTTTGGATACAGTTTAGTCCATGCTTGGGACAACTTGGGCCCTTCAGGTGTTTTGGACTTCAACTCCCACCATTCCTAACAGCCTACTGGCTGTTAGGAATAGTGAGAGTTGAAGTCCAAAACACCTGGAGGGCCCAAGTTGACCCATGCCTGGTCTGGACTTTCTACAACTCTGGAAACTCCCTAGCACTGAGCCATGGCGGTCAAACTGTTGTCAAAGTGCATTAATACAACCCTTCCTCCCCAAGTCCGCTCTGGCTGCACCTTGCTGCCTCACCTGGATCCGGCAGGTAGTCCCTCCCTTCCTCCCTCCAGGGCGCTTTCCTCTCTCTCCCCCCGCCTTTCTTCCTTCAAGAACCCCAAGAGTAAGACTTACCATGGCTGCTGGTCCCGGGGAGACCCGGTGTCTGGCCCCCTCCCTCGCCTCCTGCCACAGGTGAGCTCCTGCCCGCCCACCTGGCTACCTGCCCTTCCCATCATGCCCTCACACTGAAAGTTATCAACTCCTCCCACTCCTCCTCCTCCTCCTCCTCCCCCGGCGTGGGCGTGATGTCTCTCTCTCCAGAGGTCAGGTGTGCGACTGACTGGGAGGTCAGGCTCTGCCTCCAGCATCTCCACGCGGTAGTAGTGTGACGCCACTTGGACTGCCTTGGCTCAAGGCGAGGGTTTGGTGAGGCACCAGCACACTCACTCTTTGGCAGGAGGCAAAACCACAACTCCCTGGATTCCATCGCATTGAGACATGATTGCATCAATTCTAGATCAGGTATGGGGAAACTTGGGCCCTCCAGGTGTTTTGGACTACAAATCCCACAATTCCTAACACCTGGAGGGCCAAAGTTTCCCCATGTCTGGTGTAGGTGCGTCTTAAAAAACTGGGCATGTTTACCTTGCAGAAGAGGAGGTTAAAAGGAGACATGAGACATGTATAAATATGTGAAAGGGTGTCATAAGGAAGAGGGTGCAGACTTGTTTTCTGTTGCCCTTGAAACTAGGACTAGGAGCAATGGGTTCAAATTACAGGAAAGGAGATTCCACTTGGGGCGGAGGTTTAGCACAGCTAGTCAATCGTCAGCAATTATAAGATCTATCAACCAAAAGGTTGTAAGTTCGAAGCCCCGGGTTGGTGTGAGCTGCCAGCTGTTAGCCTAGCTCATTGTTTACCTAAGCAATTTGGAAACAGCGTTAGAGAAATTAGGTACAGCTAAAAGCAGGGGAGGTGTTTTAGGATGAAATAATGGAGCTGAGTTAACAAAAATCAAAACTTTCATTAATTATTTAGATGATGATGATGATAACTTGTATTTGTTACCTGCCTATGCATTAAGATGCACCACTATAAAAAAGCATACATCAAACATAGGGTGCAAAGATCAACACACAAGGTAATAGAATGCAAGTCCAAGTGTTATGGGTCAAAGTTGACTGGGAAGTCTTTCCAGGTGAGATGGATGTTCCTTCAGTCGGGTCTTAAATCCTGAAAGATTGTTTAGCTTTTCCAACAGGTCATTCCACAGTCTTGGGACAGCTAATGAAAAGGTCTTCTTGTTCTGGCTTGTTCAAGTAAATGTTCCCAGAGGGCCTAAGTGTCCTAAAGAGTGGATTGTGCGGGAGAAGGTGATCCTCTAAGTAACCTGGATCCAAATCATGTAGGACTTTAAAGGTGATAGGGTAAAGGTTTTCCCCTGACAGTAAGTCCAGTCCTGTCTGACTCTGGGAGTTTGTGCTCATCTCTATTTCTAAGCCGAACAGCTGATGTTGTCCATAGACACCTCCAAGGTCATGTGGTGGCATGACTACATGGAGCACTGTTACCTTCCCACCAGAGCAGTAGCTCTTGATCTACTCACATTTGCATGTTTTCGAACTGCTAGGTTGGCAGAAGCTGGGGCTGACAGCAGAAGCTCATGCCGCTACCAGAATTCAAACCTGCGACCTTTCGGTCAACAAGCTCAGCAGCTCAGCGGTTTAACCCATGGGTGATAAAGATGATAATGAACACCTTATATTTTTCCCAGAAACTAATTGGCAAGCAGTGGAGTGATTGTAGTGTGGGTGTATTATGCTCATTCCTAGATGTTCCTGTAACTAGTTGGCTGCCATGTTTTGAACCAATTGGAGTTTCCAAACATGGTATGGAGTGAGTTAGCCCAATAAAAAGCACACTTCAGAAGTCTAACCTTTAGTTACCAGATGGGATACTAACCTGCTAATAACTACTTCCTGATTGTCAGCCCTGCACGTCATGAATTTATGTGTTGTGGTCCCCAAGTTATACTCATCAAATTTACATATAATTCATAGTCAAGAACTATGCCATTTTCTCCTTCATCCCCCAGCTGGGAGACAAAGGAGAAACTGTGTTCCTTTTCTAAAGAAGGAAGGAGAAGTGGTATTGTCTTCCGCCAGGCAGAAGGGCACTGCTTCTCTCTCTCTCTCTTGGTAATGCACACCACAAAACTGGAGCATTAGATTCGAGTAAATGCAGGTAGTGATGGTTCTGCATTACACAAGTGACTTAGCATTAACAATCAGTTTTAAAGAATGCAAACCAACAGAGTATTTCAAGCTCGCTCAGGGAAATGATGTCATTTCAAAGCCATTTCCCCCCTCCTACACCCAATGCTATGAAATGGTCCCAAATCCAGATATTCTAGATCAACAAGTTTCTAGATTTCTTTTTCCCTTATAATAATCTTACTGATTCTCTTAATGACAACTGTATAACATGACAAGAGGATTCCTGTTTCTGTTATTTATGGTTGAATTACATCTTTCTTCCCAGTTGTCCAATATTATTTTATATATTTATTTATTGAAAGTGTTTCTGTATTGCCTCCCAGCCTATAAGGGCTGCCTTGGTGATGAACAATCAAAAATCAATCAAAACAATACAAAGATAAAACATTTTAAAAACTCATTAAAATACTCTTTAAAACTACTTTTTCAAAAAAATGAAAACTTATTTTGAAGTCTAGGTATGTAATATAAATTCAAATGCACCCCACATACTCACAATCGTGACACAGAGGCAGATTACAATTCAGAATGAGCTTTTTAAAAACTTGGTCTCTATAATTTAACCAGAACTAGCCTAGAATGGCCCCCTCCCTGTTGTCCTTTTGAGAGTTTAAGGTCTTTTTATTCATATACATTTTTAAAGAAGAATATTTTTAAGATGAGCCAGGGGTATATTGTATAGTTCAGCAATAATTAGTTCAGCAATTTTTAAACATAAGTTATTTTAACTGGTTTGTAGATTTAATTCTATTTTATTTTGCATATGTTGTAGATTGCATATATTGTATTTTTAGTACTGTGTCCTGCAATTGAGTCTCGACCAAGAGAGAAAAGTAGGGCAGAAATATCATCATCATCATCATCATCATCATCATCATCATCATCATCATCATCATCATTTTCTATTACTACTACTGTACTTTATGGTAGAGGAGGACATAAACAGAATTCTGCCAGTCAGGTTGCCAGTCTCCTACCGAGCATAATTAAAAGAGCTGGCTTTAGCCTATAAAGCCCTAGACAGTTCTGGTCCAGCCTACCTGTCCAAACATATCTCCCTCTATGATCCACCTCAGAGGCTAAGATCGTGAGGGGAGGATCTGCTCTCAGTCCTACCCCCCTCGCAAGCACAACTGGTGAAGATGAGAGACAGGGCCTTCTCAGTGGTGGCCCCTCATCTATGGAACTCCCTCCCCAGTGAAATTAGATTGGTCCCTTCCCTCCTGGCCTTCAGAAAAAAACTAAAAACTTGGCTCTGGGATCAGGCTTTAGATCAATAATGGGAGCAAGGCAATATGAGATTGTAAATTAATTTTAATAACAACCCAGACTGGTTCTGGAATATGACCTGGATTATGTGATTTTAATTGTTGTTTTAATGATGTTTTAATTGGATGGTTTTAAGGTTTTTGTTTACTCATTGTTATAGGTATACATGCGGCAATGAATTGTTGCCTTTGTAAGGCCACCTTGAGTCCCCTTCACGGTTGAGAAAGGAGGGATACAAGTATGGTAAATAATAAAATAAACAAATATAATCATGCTCTGCATAGATGACCTGCATCTATGGAGTAGAATTATCCACTCATTTTTTTAACACTGGAAACTACAAAACTAAGGAATGCTTTTGGGATGTTTCCTAGTTGTATCAGCAAATGCTCTAAATTAGAGTTGGGCAACGTCTGTGAAATACGCAACTCACCCCCTTTTTGTGGTTTCCAAGCCATGCCTCCTCTCCCTTTTTTTAAATGGCTAAAAATAACCAGAAAACCATCCCAAATGTTCCCTAAAGCAGCAGCTTGATCCAAGTTACACCTCAAAACCAGTTAAATCCTGTCTCAAACTGAAAAAAAGAAATAGATTGAACAGGAAATAACTTCTGGTCATTCCAGTTTGGTGGAAATCCCCGGCACCACTGCCCTTCAGTAGTCTCAATTCTGTGTCTTGCTGGTTGGTGTGATTAAATTATATCATACAATTGCTGACTAGCAATTTCAGTTTAGAAAGTTATGCCCACCTTCACGGACTGACAATTTCTTGAGTGCAAAAAAATGAGGGTGAGAAATCTCCTAAATGCAGTGAATACAAATAGCATTACATTATTGAAAACAGTTTTGTAGAGCATGTAAAAGAATGCCACAAAGAACATAAAGTACCTGGGGCAAAATCTGGGACAAGGTTAATAGCTTAAAGATTATTTTGTGGGAATGTAGGAAGGAATACCATAAATCACTACATTTTGTGGGAATGTAGAAAGGAGTACCAGAAAGAACAAAGAGCATCTGGGGCAAAATAGTCATCTTAAGTAGGTTACCCTTATCCCAGATGTATATTTATAGCCATTCATGCTTGAAAATAGGACTATTATGCCAGTTCCTTAATAGAAGAAGTGGGTTAAATTTAAGATATATTGGTTCACTAATAGATTTTCCTATTTACAATCTTGCAACCTAATTATTTACCTGTTAATTCTGAATGTTTGTTAAGCACAATTACTTAATTTTTGAGCCTACCTTTTTGGCAGCTAATTTTGAGAGTTTCTGTATCTTCTATATTGTTGGAAGAATTGTATCTTTATAGCAATCTAAGCCTAAATGTTGGTTAGAAAGTTGTAAATTGGATATTTCAGTTGTGTGGAATGGGGAATCAGAAACTCCTATATGCACTGTTTCTTTAGATCGATGGTTTCCAACATGTAGTCCGCGACCTCACTGTTACTACATCATTGCAACGAGGAGCGAGTGGCCTCGCAAAACCCTCTTATAGTGCTGAGCCTTATTAAATATGGTTTTCTGTGAGTAAGCAGATGTCAACTACTGGATGGCATATGTTCTGTATCAGAAATTAGAGCTGATGTGGTCTATCCAATGCAATTTTCTTAATCAGCACCCCAAATAACCAAACCAAATTTAAAGTTAACCAAAAACTGATTTTTCAACCCTTTGGATACTAATATTGGAGAATGGTTCCTGGTCAAAGTGGTCCCTGTTTTTTGTTTTTTTTTAAAAAAGGCTGGGAACCACTATTTTAAATAGAAAGATTGGCTTAATACAGTTTGGCATCTGTGTGATTCTTGAATACACTTTGTGAGGAAAATTCTGGATAAATGATGGCTACGGTGGAATCTGCATTGCCATATGATGCAGTCTGGAACTGTATTATATGGTCAGTGTAGACACATGAACTGCATTATATGGGTCTATACTGACCATATCGTACAAGTTCATACGGAATCACCTGGCAATGTAAATCCAGTTTAAGAAAGTCAGTGCCTTTCTGCAGTATATCATTTAGTCATGCCATGTTGATTGGAAATGATTCCTATAAAGTTTGTTTTAGGAAATTTCTGACATTTGCAGAATTCATGAATATTGCAGTTCTACAATGTGGTGACTTAACAGAAGAACAGGGTAAGAAAGTTCTCTGAGTCTTAAGTTTCAAAAGAAACTTCTATTTCAAAATTAGAATGGAACTAGGGGCACAAAGAAGCAGATAAAAATGCTTTGTTTATCTGAACATTATAATAAAATAGAGAATTGTAATGGAAGTATACACATCATATATTTCAAGCAGGGAAAGTTCAAAACTAGATGGGAAGCATGTTATTATCATGTTTACTGTATTGTCATGTGTTCCTCTGTTACATGGTTTAATGCATTAGAGCTCATCCACATAAATCTGTGGATAGTTTAACCATGGTTTTTTAGAAGAGGCAAAGGACTATTGAAGTACGAATAAACTATGAACCAAGTCCTTTTTAACAGTTTGGTACATCCAGCTTAACTTGAAGGTGTTTAAAATGCATTTTAAAATCTCATTCTTTTAAGATGATATTGTGAGCTGGGAAAAATCCCCCAGGCAGCTTGCCTGGAAAATTATATTATTCACTTCAAGGCAAGCAATTGAATAGCCCAGTGCCAGACACACAAAATATTCATAAAGGTGCAATAGAATTAGAAATATGAAACAGGAAGCAGACAAAGTAATGTGACATTCTTTTGAAAAGCAGGAAAGTCCAGTTTCGGCAAATAACCACCAGAAACAAGTGTGGAGTAGACTGTTTATCAATTTCTTGGGTTTTTTTAGAAGCATAGACCAATGTGAGAATTAATCTCTTAGCAATTTAAAATGAACATTCCTAGCAGAGCAAGTAAAGCCTAATTTCTGGATGCTTTGCTCTTCCGCCTTTTTTTAATAAGAAGACTAGCACTTCTGTACATTTTATATTGAGTTCTCGTTTTCTATAGCAAAATCCTGTACATATATACCAAGTTCAGTGGGATGTACATACAATATAGAGTTGTATCTCAACCAAGCCCCCAGCAATGAAACAGGAATGGAAGTTTTGTCTCTTTTGTATGTCTATTTTAATGCATTCTCTTATTGATACTTTGCCTTTTAATACCTCTCAGGCTTCCTTTTTCTACTCATGCCTTGTTTATCTGAACATTTGTTAGCAACACTGGAATTGGGAGAATAGCGATGGGAAGAACACATTGTTTTGGTGCCAGGTTGCAGCAATTATCTCTGCAGTACATTAAATAAATATTGAGATGGAGAAGAACAGGTTCTGCTCTACCCAATTTTACTGAAGCCATACATGACTATGACATGTAAGGTAAGCAACAGCTTCCAGAATTCCTTAAAGAGCACTAGTAAACAGCAAAACAAAAAAGGGCTAAGCAGATAAGCCTGCCTTACCAGTTCCACACAGGAATTTTTTAAAAGTACTGATCTTCTTGATGTTTCAATACTTTGCCCATAGAGAATGGTGAAGTCATGAATTTGGGGATTTTTAAAGTGGTTCAAACATTTTTGTTGATTTATGCAAAGCTCATCGGATCTGGTTTCATTTGCACAAGTGCAGTTAGATTTGCATAGTTTGCTGAAATACATATATTGAACTTCTCTCCCCTTTTGTGGTTAGAACATATTCCTTTTCTGACAGTTGTACCTAATTTTCTATTAAGGAAGCAATGCCAAGAACACATATGCAGCACCTTTACATTCGCCAGAGTTAGGGGCTCAAGGCCATCATAAACATGGAAAATACAAATGCAACACTATTTTTAAACCTGGTGTAGTTGTGTGTGATCTCCTTCAAAAAGTGACCATAAAGTCAGTGGAGAGCCAAAAGATTTCAAGAGAGACCACTTGATCAAATCTACTAATGATCAAGTCCACAAAAGTCCACATATTTGAAAGGCCAACTGCACTTCATTAACTGAGTTGTACATACAATATAAGGGGGGAGTAAAAGAAAGTGCTATGACCCACTAATTCAAAAGCTCGGCTGCTCCAATCACCAGGGGAGGTGGTATATGGTTACTTACTTTGGTTCCCATTTCCCGGCAGGTTGAAATGTGGGTAAGAATTAGCTGTGGAAACTTCAAGGCTGGCACAGATGGAAGTCTTCCTGGGGACCTTCTGAAAAATGAAGTCATGGATCTTTTCACCTTTGTCATTCTCTGTCTATCACATCTAGTTTTGAAATTGCATTTTCTTTGCATCTAGACAAAGCATCCGTTTCAGATTCTTCCCACTCATTATTTGCAGGGATAATCCGATCTTCTAACCCTAGAAGAACAGCTGTCTGAAGGATGTTCCACTGTGCTTTTGACCAGACAATTCCCTAGATAACTGGCCCCAGTTAGGATCCAAAAATTTGTCCTCACACTTTACACTTTACTATTGCTTTGTATCCAAAGTTATAATCATCTGGAGAGGCCCTGCTCGCGCTCCCACCTGTATCGCAGGCACGATTGGTGGGGATGAGGGAGAGAACCTTCTCTGTGGTGACCCCTCGACTCTGGAACTTGCTTCCCAGGGACATCAGACATACCCCAACTCTGGCAGTCTTTAGGAGGAGCCTGAAAACGTGGTTGTTCCAGTGTGCCTTCCGAGAATAAGGAAATACCCTCAGCAATATGTCCCTAAATGCACTTTATCACTGATTTAGGATTGTCTGCGCGCCCCATCTCTACCTGAAAACTCTATCCCAGTTATATCCTACCTTGCCCATGTCCAGCACTATTTTTTAAATTTTAAATTATTGCATTTGGCCCAGCCATAGGTTTTTAAAAGCTTGTTGTTATTGTGACTGTTTATTGTTTACTTTTGTTTATGAGATTTATTTTAACTGTTGTATTGATTGTTTTCTTATTTTTTTTTACTGTTGATGCACTTTGGGCTCGGCCTCATGTAAGCCGCACCGAGTGCCTTGGGGAGATGGTAGCGGGGTATAAATAAAGTATTATTATTATTATTATTATTATTATTATTATTATTATGGCCTATTTTATATTGCTCTTATCCTTGCTGCTGCTATATGACCTGTCCACTTTACTCACTAGTCCTATCCTCTGAAATGTTGTGGCACCGGTCCGTCCACCAATGACGAGACATTCAACTTTGCTATTGGTTGTTAGTTTGATCATTGTTTTATATTTTGTTATAATGCTGTCGTTCTTATTTTGCTCTATTTTATATTGTTGTTTTACAATTTAATGTGTTATGTTTTAACTGTATTGTTTGCCGGGCCCCATGTAAGCCGCCCCAAGTTCCTTCGGGGCGATGGAGGTAGGGTATAAAAATAAAGTTATTATTAAGATTATTATAAATAGAGGATTGCTCTGCCCCTCCCTGCAAGTGTGCTTAGATTTCCAGCCTTATTTTATACTAGTCTTATAGTAAACACAGATTAAATTGCACATGGTAGATAGCTATGCTGTTTCAATACTTGGCCTTGGTGTTATGTTCTGTTATTACATCGCAGAAGATATACACATCAAACACATGGTGCCATGCATCTCCCACATTTAAGCCCATACTTTACATAAGTTCTACTGTATCACTGTTTAGCAGACAGTACCTTCGTTTCAACACTCTATTTCACAGTGTACATTACACAGCAAAAAGGTGTTTTGTTTTTGCCCAAGACAACAGGTGATCAGAAATAAAGGGGTGAAAGGCTATCAGGAAATATTTTTTTAATTGTACAATATTCAAAGTTCTTTTTTCAAAAGACAGGAGGGGAACAATAAACGGCAACAACAGCATCTCAGATAATGAATGATACAGTCTTTCACAGGAACAAATCCATCAGAGAAAAATGCATTAGTACTTGTTGTTTCCCAGCCCCTGTTTGTTGGGGGAAAACAGGGTAAGTATGTCAAGTCTAACTCCACATGTAAAGTTACAAGGACAGTGTTACAGTGCACAGCATGATTCTTGTCCTCTTCCCCATCCCTCCCCCCAATATACATCATTTTCCTATACAAAATCAAGCAATATAGACTTAAGCAAAGATCTATGACTCATCTGAAGAATATGAATACTTGGAAATATGCAGACTGTTGTTTTGCCAACAACATTTCTCTAAAATGTTGGCTTAATCTAAATAATGTTAATTTGGTTTGCCACAAAGAAATATAGACAGTCTTTCATCCATGGAGCAAATTCAGCACCCTTTGGCAAAATATTCTTGGAAGATTAGCAATGTAATTGCCAAGAGGTGAAAGCTATTATTCTGTGGTTTATACTGCTAATGATTAAATGAGAATCTACTTTGTAAAGGTAAGTACAGATGTTGGGTGCCTTCCTATCTATGGTCAGAAGCCATCCCAAGTCATGTGTGCAAGGTAACACCAATTTAAAGGAGGAGGAGAAGGAGAAAAGATATAAATGTTTTCAAGTATGGTAATATTTTTGTAACACAGATGCACATTTCCAGAAAAAGGTCATCTTTCTGGCACTGAGGTGAAAAGACTCATTCTTGTTTAACTGATACAAGTTAAGTTCAACTTTTCGACAATCCTATAAGGCATTGAGTAGTATGGGTTTACTAGTCTTATGTATTGGCCTTACGAATGTATTAACTCTGAAGAAAATGTTCTGCTCTGAGTTACTCTTCTTTCAAATACTAAGCAACTGCACTAGTTCAAATGAGTGATCCCACCTTCAGGAGCAGCTGTGCCTTTTCTGAGGTTAGAAAATGCAAAATTTCAGAAGCGTAACACATAACATTGATTTATCCCTATTTTATGACCGTTTTAAGAGCATGATTTCCTCTTTCTTTTCTTCTTTTTTTTTTTTTTACTAGACTTCCCTTGATTCAAATGTTCACTTCACTCCAGGGACTTGCACTTTAAAAGGCTATACAATCAGCAGTGGCCTTGTGAGAAACATTTAGACATTTTCTTTTTTTCCATTTAGCACAATATTTTCAGTAAAGAACCCTTAGAGATGAACACTAAACTACACAATGGGACAAGAGGGGTCTTCTGCAGGCTAGGTAAAAATGAGGTTATCTGAACCACAAATCTTAACTGGTTCTCCAGAAACTAAAGAAGTATTTTGTTCTATTAACTTTCCAAGAACACACGGATTCTTTTTTTAAAAAAACAAAGCTATTATTTCTCCAAGAACTTAAATTTAACAATACTAATTATTCTCAAAAATAAACAGAGTGGACTTGGAGGTGAAGCTTCGGCTTCAAAAGACAATTCCCTTCTCATGATTTTGTAGTGTAACACGGTAAATGAGATTCATTTCCCAAAGGAATGGGACTTTAAATCTCAGTTTTTTTGTCACTTTGACTCAGGAATACATATATAAGGCCCCCTCTACAATATTACTGTTAAATGGTTCCAAAAATCACATTCAACACTTATTTTACGATCAAGATGAAACTTACCACTTCATTAACATCCTCTTTGGATGCTGAGAAACACCAAAGTCCATATTTCAGGGGCAAGGGAAGCACATAGCAGCTAATTAACTCAACAGAAGTCAGTTTCATTTATCCTCCACTGGGACATGTCTATACATACATGGCACATGATGCGTTGTGTTTACTTCAATTCTACTACTGTAAAAAAATGTTGCAAATTTGGTAATTTTGCCAGGTACAAAAAGCTACTCAAGACAATTCGGAAATCGTTTTCGCATAATATGAGCCACTTTTTAAGGGTCAATAACAAACAGAACTAGTAGAAAATACTCCAAAACATTCTAATCAACATTCTCATTCTTATTGCAATGCTGCTTGGAAAGAAAAAAAGTTATTTCTTTTCCCCTTCTGCTAGCAAAGTTTTACTTAATGCCTGTGAGCCAATCTCCACTGTTACTAAGACAAAACTAATCTACAGGGATGGTTTACAAGGACTGAGAATAAGTTACTACTATTTGTACATGTGTTGTCATCACTACACTCAATGTTACCTTTAGCCACTGTACGTAATATTTTTCAGCAGAGAAAAGCATATTGAATATTACAAGCAAATCAAGTTAGGAGTAGTCTTTCTTGACTGGATGTTTTCTTGCTTATAAATGCTTTTTCTGTCTTTGTTCCACAGGCTATGAGCTTGAAGTTGAGCTTCCTCTGTCTGTCATTCACAGAAAATCGTAAAAACAAATTCTGCTCCACAAAAAAGTGCTGTCCATCTTGCAAAAGAGCATTCACAGAGTCAAGCAGACAACCATTTTGTGTATGAGTCACAAAAGGGAGTGTATCCATTTGGTGCTTAAGGTGTATCATCCTGGCAGACCCAAATCAGCGTGAGGAGTATCCAGTTGCAAGGCCGCAACCTACTACTGGTGTCATATCCCATATCTGAAAAGTAGAATACATATGTTCTTTTAAAAAGCCTCTGAGTGATTTTTCAGACATCTGAATTATTAGAGGTAAACAACTATCTCCCATATGTGCATTTGGAAAGCTACTGTTTCTATCCTGACCTACTGTTACTGAAGCTGTGAGCCAGCAGGTTTCTGGCCCAAACAGTGAAGATAAATAATTAAACTTTGCCACTTACTTCAGAACATTGGTATCTAAGGTATCAGTTATAGGATCCAAAGGAGCTCGCAACAAAATAGAACACAATAGAGCAAAAAATTCAGGTGGTAGGAGAAAATGGTCAAGAACAAGACTGAATAAATTACTCAGTTATTTAATCTTAATCTGTTGCACTCTAGATGTTGCATCATGCAGTACAAGCTTTTTACTCACTACACGAAAGGGTCTGTATTAGATTTAGGTTAACACATGATGAGAAGGAGGTGGGCCCCACTGCTTTAATCTTTGGAAAACTAAAATACTCATAGTAAGCAATACAAAAGAAAGGTCTTTATCAGAAATCAGATAATCTTTCTGGATGCTGAACAGAATTGTTGTTGTTGTTTTTAAAAAATATTATTGAAAAATATTCCAGCTCAACAGTAACATTATAACATTCTAGGAAGTACATAACAAAGGCCGTCCTGTTTTAAGAAGACATGACAATCGACCACTTATTCAAAAACGGAATGTATCTGACTGGGAATACTGCCATACAAATTCTTATAAAGATTATTTCAGATTAATAAAGGACAAGTCAACCAACACCGGAGAATCCTAAGAGCTGAGTAATATATTATCAAGTTTGACAGGGAGTATATTTCTGATTACCAGATGGTAGAGGCAAACAACTATCTCCCATCATATCCTGCTCATGAATTTTTCAAAGGTTATCCTGAAGGAAGCTGCTGAAATCAGAGGTCTCACCTGAACAGATTTATGACCCAATTCGAGAAGACATTACTTGGAAACACAGAAATCTTACACAACACAGGTCTTTCATCATCACACCTTCCTTCCAGAACCTTAGCTGTCACTTGACACATATATCACATGTGGAGGAAACTAATCAGTTTGCAATTTCCATTTTGAGCTTAAGTACTTTGATCCAGGAGCTTATGACTACAACATCAAGTCATCTCCTTAATCACTTACTTTGTATAGTATCTAATTTGAAGTGTTCTGGTGACCTGTTTGGTACAATTTGGGAGCTAATCAAGTATTATCCAACTGTGGAGTCTGAAATTTTCAAATGTTCCAACAAGGCATAATTTGCTTTTTATATGCCACCTCTAGTTATCAAACTCACTCCAACTTTAATTTACTGCAAATATCAAATCTTTATTATTTATAATAGAAAGGCAAATAACTGCACCAGCCCAGAAACAGAAGACACTGGTTGCTAGGTCTTCACAGCAGGAGGATGTTTAATGCTCCATTGGTACAGCAGCAGCAGCAAGAATTATTATAATATCAATTACAATTCAGTACAAGGCACTCAAGGGAAGATGAGAGATCCCCTTTCCCTCTACATTGAATCCTAGAGTTCAACAGGCAGCTAAAGCAATCTTGCACCAGAGTCACATAAATATGGGTAATTTCATCCCAGGAGTCACAGACAGGATACTACAATAGTGTGAAAGAAATGGCACCTACTGAATTTATGTGCAACTAAATTTGTGCGAGATGTTATCTAACTTTGAGTATGCAAACTTCTCCTTGGTTCCCCTAAAGTTTCCTAGTCTGTTTCTGAAACTGTGCAATTTAGTCAGTAGCCTCTAGGACACTTGGGCCAAGTCAAAACCAAAACATCTTACCTTTACTACTCGGTCACTTCCACAGGTCACCATAAGTCCTCGTGAAATGTCCATGGACATATGGGAAATATTATGCTTTCCTTCATGAAAGGTTGCCAAAGAAGTACGACTTGAAAAGAGGAAAAACATCAGAATTTAAATAAGGTCCACTTGTGAGGCAATGCTCAATCCAGGTACAGGAAATTTCAATACAGAAAGCACTTGAGAGGAATGGCTTGTTGGAAATGGAATGTTTCAAGCCTGAAGCCACTAGCAACATCTGAATGACATTTCAACACTAAGCCAATTAAGTAGAAGTACTCTTTGGGTCTAAATATAGAAGAGTGGTCAATTCAAAACTTTGACCCTCTCCTCCCTACACCGCCGCGGTTGATTCGAAAAGCAATAGCTGTATCCCTTTTTAAAACGATGGTCAAATTCAATTCACAATGTTAGTCTTGAGCAGAGTAAATGAGGTTATGAGAGTTATCAAGGTTGATCTCCCAGCTTGTGTTTATGATATATATACACAACATTGATAAAGCATATGGCAATTCAGATGAATGAACATGGTATGGGCTCTACATAATTTTGTGAATTTGTGGAAGATAGAGGAGTGGCAGGTAGACATAAATATAAATAACACTCAATTGTACTCACTGAAGTCACCTGCTCTAGCAAGGGAATGAGGTGATAAAGAGATAAGGACAATACCCAAGGGGCTTTAGATTATTAACTTAGAGGAGCCATTTTGGCAACAAATTTTATCTGCCCTAGCAAAAGAATGAGTGATAGAGGTAAGGACTAAACTCAAGGAGGTTTTGATTATTAGCTGAGATATAGCGATATGGAGCTAATCTTCCTGTAGGATTGGGAAGGGGAATTTTCTTCTCAAGACAATTCTCTTGGCAAAAATCTGTCAGAGGTGCTACATGACAGCAGTGAGAGGGGCTACTTTTTTGTCCCATTCTTTCTCTTTCACCTGCCATTACCTTCCTCTCTTTACCAGGACACTGCCAAGGAAGGGACAGACTGCTCTGCCAGAGGCCCAAACAGGCTGCCTGTAGAGCCTTTCAAATGAGATTGGAAACTGCAGATCAATGCAAAGAATGCCTATTCAGTTTATCTTTTGGAATGAGCAAGAAATAAAAAAGAAAGATGCCCATGTGCAAAAGTTGCAGACCAAAGGGATCACCTGCAAATGTCTTTAGGTTGGACTCATCAAACTGAAGGTTTAAAGTGGACAAAATGAAAATACCTCTTAGTGATTCTTTCGAAATCCCTGATAGTTGCTAACTACCAAGAGCAAGGAAAGCAAATAAGAGAGCAAAGGAAAAGAACAAACAGAAGATGGGCTGTTTTCTTCACTGAGGTTTATACCGCTCACGTGCAATTTACATGGGATAATATTCTATTTAACATTGTCAATCTTTGAAATTAAAAGCAAAAAGGTACAATGCAGCAGGTTGAAGAAAGGTTGTTTTGAAACCCAGGCATATTTACTCAGGTTTTTTCTTTCTTTCATGCAAGTCGCTTCTGGTATGAGAGAATTGGCCATCTGCAAGGACGTTGTCCAGGGGACAACTGGATGTTTTACCATCCGGTGGGAGGCTTCTCTCATGTCCCCACATGGGAAGCTGGAGCTGACAGATGGAAGCTCACCCCGCTCCCTGGATTCAAACCACCGACCTTTCGGTCAGCAGTCCTGCCAGTACAAGGGTTTAATCAATTGCACCACCGGGGTCTCCATTACTCAGAAGGTAACTTTAAAGAATTCAATGGAGCTCAAAGGTATGAATGAATAGATTGCCACTTTATGTAAAAACTAAACTTAACAACAAAAAGAGAAGGCAAAGCTTTATAATGAATCTCACATGAAAAGGGGGAGAAAAAATTGCACACAATCCTCCAGGCCTAATCAGTACAGCCAGTGGTGAAGGATGAGGAGAATTATAGTCCAATAACTTAAGTCCTGAGTTATGTAACTTGGGACAACATGTGTGCTGATAAATGCATGTAATATTATTACGCTATCATGAGAGAAAGAAAATGGACTTTGCAGTCAACTAGTAGAAACCAATATTATGTATCCCATTTAACCCCTGGTGGCACAGTGGATTAAACTGCTGAGCTGACCAAAAGGTTGGTGGTTCATATCCAGGGAGCAGGGTGAGTTCCTGCTGTTAGCCCCAGCTTCTGCCAACCTAGCAGTTTGAAAACACGCAAATGTGAGTTGATCAATAGGTACCCCTCTGGCAGGAAGGTAACGGCACTCCATTCAGTCATGCTGGCCACATGACTTTGGAGGTGTCTATGGACAATGGCAGCTCTTCAGCTTAGAAATGGAGATAAGTCCCACCCACCAGAGTCAGACACGACTAAACTTAACGTCAGGGGAAAACCTTTATCTTTTACCTTATTTACCCTGCCACACTACATAGATTCTTGTAAAGAAGAAATATCAGAATACCCATACAAGGGGTGGTGATCCAATTCAGGTTAGCAGGTATGGAGTTCTTCCCTGGCTTGTTCACCAAGGGATAAATCAAGGAAACAGTCTCTATCTTATTTCACTATCATAAGGAGCAACAAGTCAAATTCTCGCAAAGCATGAAGGCATGAACACATGGAATATGAAGGAATCTTTTTGAAAAATACTCACTCCTCATCTTTGATTGAATCAAAACAGGCGTCACAGACCCGGACTTGGAATTCAAAACCCATGATAGGATAGCTGGACCGTTTAGTGCTGCACTTGCCACACACTGCCTTGCCACATTTCCTACAGTGATGCTAAGTGAATGGAAAAGAAGGAACATTTAAGAGGGAAAAAAGAGTAATGAGTCATCTCCTCACTAGCTCTATGAAAGAAATGTTCTCTCTCTTTCTCCCTCCTCAACCTGTTAATATCAAAAAGTCAGAGACTTTGGAGAGAAGACTCAGATTAAGATTGTGACTGAGAAGCAGATCCTCAATGCAGGTGCAGACGTGAAAGACCCCTTTTCCAGGCTGGCCCTGCAATTCCAACCCTTGGGCTCCTGTCGCAGAACCTGTCCTTTATCCCCACTTAATCCTTTCCTATCTGTGTTTGACATAATGTTTTAGCATAATGTGTTTTTAACCATGATCTACCTCAAGGAGAGGTGGGTAAGAATTATTATTATCATTATTATTACTCCAGAGTTGAGTATAGGGGCCTCAAGGTGATTCTCTATGTGGATCTATGGATCTGTTAGTTCATGGGCTTTTGTGGTAAGAATGACCTGATTCTTTAGCAGACTTGATAAAAACAGCCAGAGAAAGTTTAAAAACAGGTAAGTGGGATTTCATTTAAACACAACAAAGTAATACATTAACCCCTGAGCTCTTCAATCAATCAAAGCCCCCTAAAACCACAGCCATCTCTTTCCTGTTTCTATACCATCTGTTCTTGTCTCACCTTTGTCCAATCCAAACCCTATCTATGCATTTCCTGAAGGACATTTTGGGGCAAAATGAATTTCAAATACTTTTGCAGGTGAGGATTTCTTGGAGGAGCAACATAAGTGTCCTGTGATCTGCCCCGAGTCCCCTTTGGCGTGTGAAGGGTGGAATATAAATGCTGTAAATAAATAAATAAATAAACAAATAAATAAATAAATGTTCTGGGATGAAATGGGACTACTGATAGTGTATCCAAGTAGGTGCAAATACAGTGCTAAAAATTAACCATTGTTGTTAGCTGAATTGCTCTCCATACACAGAGGGCACTGGTGGCACCAAAGCTCTTTGCAACCTCACCTGTCTTAGTCCCAACGTCTTTGTGTCCCACATCTGCTTTATATTCCAGAAGAATGGCTGCTCACATTTTTGACAAGAATCGCTGTCCAACCACTGAGGGGCCTGGAAACAGAAGGATTTTAATATGACATCAAGAGAGAAAAACATTGTTCCACATTCAAAAAATGTCATAGAATTTAACAATCAACATGTTTTGCTTTGCATTGGCAACCAAATTAGAAATACATTAATGAGTTACAACTGAAAGGCTGAAGCTCCTAAAGCTCTGTCCTTGAAATACAAGCATGCCTTGTAAAATTTGCCACCCTCTAGACATAATTAGACTAATTCAATGTCAAGCTGCGCACATGAGGGATTGCGGAAACTGTGACAGTCTTCAAGATCTTTGTGCACCTCCCACACTCTGCCCTTCACTGTGGCATTTCTCCTTACGACCATGTTAATGAGGATGCTTCTCCTGCCATAGCTGAATTATTCGCTTGCTGCAGGGCTTTAAAATCCCCACTTTTCACCCTCTGGATGATTAAGAAGAGATACTGAATAATTGGAAAATCTGAAGGTTTCCACAGTCAAATGATTATGCCTTCCATTTTCACTCTTAATCTGGTGTTAAATATGTCCTGTTCTTGTTTCTGAGCACTACAGATGCCATTTAAAGCTATTAATTTTACAGTTTCCTAGGCTGATCTTCAGGATATGCATTAACATCTATTCCTGTCCTCACTGCAAATGATAATACTAGAAAATCCATGAAAGGAATAGAATTGTCCTTAGTCTGCTTTCCCACAGTCGGCATTCACAGGTTTTAGTCCAACTAAAAGGCTTTTAAAGATCCAAGTCTTTCCAATAGGAGAGAGTTAGGCAATATACATTGCAAGTATGTAAAACTTAAATACCTTAAAACACAGATACCTTCTGATCTTGGAAGCTAAGCAGGGTGAGAAACTGCCAATGAACACCTGATGCTATAGACCAGGCATGGGCAAATTTCAGCCAGTAGGTTGTTAGGAATTGTTGGAGTTGAAGTCCAAAGCACCTGGAGGGCCAAAATTTGCCCATGGCTGCTATAGACTATATTTCAGAGGAAGGAGAAGGTAAAATAATTCCCAGCCTGAGAAATTTAGATGAGGTGAAGACGAAAACACACAAAGTGTCCTGGAAGCTTTCACTACTATAACATCCTCAGTTCAAGGGAAAGGAATGTTTTGCCTTGGAGGTTGCTGCAACCCTGTAACATGATGGCAATCCAGTATTGTAAGAATTCCGCTCACATATTGGAATTCTTACTTCAGTTCCCCTACAGGTGCACATCCTCTCTTAGTATCTGCTTTAACGGCTCTCCCACCTTCCAGAAACAATTTGAAGAAACATAGGGGGTTGTAGGGAGAAAGAAAAAAAACCATTCCCTTTCAGTTCAATGAAAGGACCTAAATGGATGCCACCTATAGATTTATTATTTATCAATTAAAATATATTACCAGAAAACAAGCCCAATGTGGTGATTTCCACAGGTAAATGTGGAAATCCACTTGTGAATGCATCCTTCACATAGCAAAAATGAATTAAGATAAAATTTCTCAAGAAAATGTGAATGGATGCAACTATTAGGTTATCAAAGTGTTTTTCACTATTCCACATTTTGAAATACAGGCTATAAAGGTGATTGAATACAACAACAACAATATTTTTATTCTTATATTCCACTACCATCTCCCTGAAGGGACTCGGGACAGCTTACAAATGGCACAAAGTGCCTGAAAACAAACATAAAAGTGAATACAAAATACAATCAAATAAAACACATGTACATATAAAAACATCAATTCAGACTCTATCAAGCTGCGATCCTCTGTGGTGGTAAATTACTATAACCCTGGCTGAGTTGTAAACATTAGGAATACAATAAGTGCCAGCTGCAGTAATGGAGAGCGGGCAAGGGATAAAGTGCAGGCTGTGTGACTACTACGCAGTACAACTAGGGGCTAAATATTCTCAAAGGCTTGATTGAAGAGCCATATCTTCAAGTCCTTACGAAAGGAGGACAGTGTGGGGCCCTGTCTAATCTCCCTGGGGAGTTCCAAAGCCGTGGGGCAACTACCAAGAAAGCCCTCTATAACTCAGCCTAAGATGTATTCCTATTGAGGAAAGAGGTAGCATTTGTTCAAATATCTGCACTATTTAAAGCAGTTCCATCACCTCACTTTTTTTATTTTGGCAAGAATTATCTCCATTTGTTTCGAGGCTAATATTGCTTTACCATATTTATACCCCCACCCATCTCCCCCTGAAGGGGGACTCAGAGCGCCTTACAAAAGGCAGCGATTTGATGCCACACAAAGATACAGACAATTAAAATAAACATATATAATAAAACAAAACAATCTAAACACAATATTAAAAACCAAATGTTAAAACCACGTAATCCAAAAATCATAGTAACTGCTTTGCAGTTAACTGGATTTCCATAAAATAATGGATTCAAAAATTTTAGCAACACAATAATGACATTATTGCCATGAGGCACAAGTTTCTTGTTGGCATGTTTGAAAAGAATAGCTGAAGTCTTTGGTTTGCTGCCTATTCCTACCTCTTCCCTGTTAATATCCATATTCCAGACTGTGATTCCTCCATCAGCTGCACAAGAAACCAACTGTCGTGTGAGCTGGAGGTAACAAACGGCCTGTACTTTATCACTGTAAAAAAGAAAAAGAAACAGACACCATTATCTCTTTTATTACTGCAACTGATAAGAATAAATACAGATTTCTTGCCACTTTTTCTGTATTTTAGTTGAAACAATTTGTCATTTAACACTTGTTTCCACCTTAATATTCTTATATCAAAGTTCAAACACTCTTATGACTTCAGTACCAGAGCTAAAATCTTCACCTGCCTTTCTGGCAATCATTAAAACATCATATAGTACTGCATGCATTTAGAAGCAGTATGACATCAAGAGCCCTCTGATAAGGATCTGACTTCCTTTGGATGGATCCTTAGAAAAGGGGCAGAACAAAATTTCTCATCCATGCCTTAATATCACAAAAAACTGAACCAGCAATTAGATTTGTAGAAAAACAAAATGTTACATACTGGTGGCCTTGCAGAAGCAACGTCCGGCCTCTCCTCCCGCCAATATCCCACATGATTATGCTGTTATCCGAGGCTCCGGAGAAGAGTAACCGCTGAACAGGGTCCCACCAAAGGGAAGCAATGCTTCCTAATGAAAAGAGGGAAATACCATATATACTCGAGTATAAGCCGAGCAATTTTACCACAAAAAACTAGGAAAACGTATACTCGAGTATAAGCCGAGAGTAGGAAATGCAGCAGCTACTGGTAAATTTCAAAATAAAAATAGATACCACTACAATTACATTAATTGAGTCATCAGTAGGTTAAATATTTTGGAATATTTACATAAAACTGCAATTTAAGATAAGACTGTCCAACTCTGATTAAACCATTATTCTAACCTTCTTCAATATAAATGTGCTTACGTATCCTTCCAATAATAATAAAGAGTAAAATAATAACGGTAATAATAAAAAAGGAGTAAAATTATGGAAATGTAATAAAAAGTTATAACAGAGTAAAATAATAAATGTAATAATAGCAATAACAAATAGAGTAAAATAATAAATGTAATAAAAATAAAAATCATAACAGAGTAAAATAATAAATAACTTTGACTCGAGTATAAGCTCAGGGCTGAAAAACTAGGCTTATACTTGACTATATACAGTCGTTTTGTTTTCATTTAGTCAAAATTTGCAAAATTGATGACTGATAAAGAATCTACGGGCTGATAAATTCAATCCACTTCAGGACAGGGACTATAATATTTGGTATCTTTCCTTTTAAAACACCCACATGAATAGTAGCAAAAAGAGCAGAGTGCAGTATGATCTTCATATCCAGGTAGACAGGCTTACTCAAATTTGAACTCAATTATAATATTTATTTATACCCTGCTTTATCTCTCCCGAAGGAGACTCCAAGTGGCTTGACATAAAAATATACAGATATGCAAACATTAAAACAGAATTAAATAGAAACAGTATTTAAAAATTCACATCTCGAGCTACTTGAGAGGTAGGCAACAAATAAAATTATTATTATTATTTCTTCTTCCCTGGAGGATATGTTCCTGAACTTATAAAAACAGGAAACTGCATAATAATGATCCTTACTGCAATTAAAACCATCTGCCAGAAATTACTGTAGAGTTGCCTTGAATGTCTGAAAAAAATCCTAGATAGGTATCATCTTCAGGAATTTGCTAGGTCCTCCTGGGTGACTGTAAGGTAACTTCTAGTGGAAGTATATCACAGAATCTCCTGAAGAACCTAGAGAATTCCTAGAAAGGCCACATTTTATCAGATGTGGATAGGTGAAACCACTGGTCTCAGTCCTGTACTGCAACCATGTGCAGCTCTTGCTGGATTGTACTACTTCAGATTGGAGAAATATTTGAAAAAGATAAAATGGAATGGGTTAGGAGTATAACCCACTCAATTAGCACTAATATGTGTTAAGTCTTTGTCCCTTTATTAAGCTTCCTGAAAAAAATGCAGAAAGAAAGCCTTTTTTGAATAAGTGCAGCAGTTATGAGTGTCTGATATGAGGGACATAAGTTCAGATCCCCACTCACTATAAATCTAATTGGTTGACTAAAGATCAATATCTATCTTCTTGATCTCTGCTACTACATAGGGTTTTTGGTAGGATAAAAATGCCCCAGTGTATCACAATTAGCAACTCAAAGGAAAGTTTAGATATTAATGTAATTCATATAATCCCCCCCCCCCCCCCACCGCTGCCATTCAAACACAGACAGACAAAAAGAGAGAGAACAATTGCACCAGAATTGGGTATCCCTCAACCTAATAAGAATAAGAGGGGCAACTTGTCTCAAAATATTTTTGAAAGTTGAATATAACCTACCATGTATGTATGTATAAGCAATTGCCCCCAGTGACACAATGGGTTATACCCCTGTGCCAGCAGAACTGCTGACCGAAAGGTCGGCGGTTCAAATCCCAGGAGTGGGGTGAGCTCCTGTCTGTCAGCTCCAGCTTCTCATGCAGGAACATGGGAAAAGCCTCCCACATGATGGTAAAACATCCCAGTGTCCCCTGGGCAACATCTTTGAAGACGGCCAATTCTTTCACACCAGAAGTGACTTGCAGTTTCTCAAGTCGCTCCTGACATGAAAAAAGCAATAAACAAAATGCAATTATAAAAAAAAGATTAAGGCATAACAAAAAATTACCCAAAATTAAATCATTTTATTTTACAAAGGTTTAGTCCTCACAGTCCATGGTGTGTTCCCATATTATTATCCTTTTAATGAATTGAAGCTGTTTAGTCACTTTCTGCAATGACCCCTGAAATTTACTCTCAGTGATCATTCTCCTTTTATCAAGACAGCTAATCTGTGCCTGCTGTTTATTCCAATTTTGCTTTATTGTCTCTATTTGAACAGTGCTGCCCCAATATTGACTGTCTGTACCTAATTCTTATTGTTCGGTATTTATAGCCTACCAGAAAGATACATAGAAACTGGCAATTTTCTCAGGAGCAAAGCTGAATTAGTTAATCAGTGCTGGGCCACAGTGTGTGGAGAGAGCTGAGCAAGTAATTATCTCTGCTGGCAGCGGCATACATCACTTTGAGCTTCCAGGTAAGAGATAAGCAAACTCTACCACGCACCGATCACGCTGACTGAGGCAACACTGCAAATTAGGTTGGTTCAATTTACACCCCTCAAGCCTTATTATATAGCACCCCAAAAACTTTGAAGCCTGAATCAGTCATGACCAATGCATCTGGGTGTTTGTCTCATCAAGATCTTGCTTCATTCACATCTTCAAAGTCAAGTGAACAATGGGGTCCTGGCACATTCCAAAGTGCAGCGAGATGCACTTGCCATACCAAGCCATGTATCATTGCAAATACTAGTGAAGATTCAGAATTATTGTTAGATGAATGAAATAAAACACTAAGAGAGATTATATTATGATGTGAAGCAATGGCCTGAAGGACTTCTTTTGACAAATTTTCAATGCTGCTTTCAACCTTCCTTCTGTTCTATGTCATTATGAAGCAACAAGATAGCACAATTCAAGGTGCTGGTTTTGACCTACAAAACCCTTTACGGTTCCGGTCCAGTGTATCTGTCCGAACGTATCTCCCTCTACGTCCCACCCCAGAATTTGAGATCATCTGAGGAGGCCCTGCTCTCGACCCCACCGCTATCACGTGTGAGGCTGGTGGGGACGAGGAGCAGGGCCTTCTCAGTGGTTGCCCCTCAGAGCATCAACATCCCTCCTCGCCTTCGGTAGGAAGGTAAAGACGTGGTTGTGGGACCAGGCTTTTGGGCAACCTGACAATTAGATATGGAAACCAGATGGATAGGACTGAAAGGACTGACAATTGTGGAATTGGAATTTAAACTATGAGACTGTGAAACGCTGTCCATCAATGAGGTTTGTATTGGTTTTATGGCTTTTATGGTTGTTTTTGCCTATAATAATTATTGTTTCTGTTAATTGTTGTTATTACTAGAATTGCTGTCTTCGTTAACTGATGTTATTGTCTTTTGCTGTTATGTGATGCGGGCATCGAATTGTGCCTCACCTTTGTAAGCCGCCCTGAGTCCCCCCCGGGGTGAGAAGGGTGGGGTAGAAGCAACCGAAATAAATAAATAAAGATCCCTAGGAAACTCAACACATGTTCTTGCCCTTTCTGAATATGGTATCATTCAGTACACAAACATGTTTATTATTGAATACCAGGCATAGCAGATGAATACATCTCTTGCCATGAAAGCAATGAGTAGGCTTTTGCTAGACTGCCATCTAGTGTTTGTTTAATATGCTTGTTTTGAAGACAAGGAGGTGGGCATTTCAGACTTTGTGTGCAAATCAAGCAGACCACTACTACCTCTGTCTTGCCACAAGCTCAGTCTAAATTGTCAGGCATCAGGGTGAATGGCTGGGAATAACCCAATTGCTAGCAACTATTAGTCAATTTAATTCAATATTATCTGTTCTGATGGGGAGTGTCTCTCTAAAGTGACTTTCTCCAACTCTGCAGAGACCTGTGTTTATCCCCTGCCCTTTCTCTTTTTTTAGTACAGGCCTATGGAGCTGATGAACTGCAAAGGCCCAATAACTGCAAAGGCCCAAAGGCCCACCCCGGAGCCTAAGATCTTCTGGGGAGGCCCTGCTCTCGACCCCGCCTCCATCACAAGTGAGATTAGCGGGGACGGGGAGCAGGGCCTTCTCGGTGGTGGCCCCCCGCCTATGGAACTCTCTCCCCAGGGAAATTAGATCTGCAACCACGCTCCTTTCCTTCAGGAGAAAACTAAAAACATGGATCTGGGACCTGGCATTCGGACAAGCGGGTAAATAAAGAAGAACTCAATTGATGGCCAGGAAATGACTAACGGATTGGTCTTGTGGAACTCTGGAAACGAAACGCTTATTATAAGAATTGACTTTTATAGGATGTTTTATATGATGTTATACAATGTCTCAGGTACCAGTTGTTGATGTTTTATTGTGTCTATAGTTTTAATTGCATTTTTTGTATATTGTTCTTTTATATTTTTGTATACTATGTATTGTGTATAGGCATCAAATTCTGCCTTTTCTGTAAGCTGCCCTGAGTTCCCCTTCGGGGGTGGAGAAGGGCGGGGTAAAAGTACCAGTAATAAATAAATAAATAATAAATAATAATGAATGGGAATGAGGTCCAAAAAGGCCAAAAAAGTGGCTTCAATTTTCTTGCAATTCTCCTCTATTCTTAAAAAATGAAGGTGGCAGAAGACTAGAGCCATACTAGCATTTCATTTTAAACCATGGCTACCCTTCTAGTAAAACTGACCATCCAAAACTGATCCATGAATAACAAGAGAATTGATAAACGAGTCAAACAAGACTGAGCAATTGCTTGCTGCTTGGAAACATCGGGCCGACAATTTCAGTAAATTAAGAATGTGTTTATACGCCTGGACATGATCCTTGGGGAAAATGCTTGACAAGAGCACAAAAACAAACAGACAAACAAACAAAAAACGAGATAGAAGGAATAATGAGAGAGATTGGGAAGGGTATCATTAGCTGGCTGGTGAAATGAAGGAAATTGAGTACAGGTTGGTTGGCAGAGGTATTTGGCAGGAGGAACAAATTAGAGTGTGTCTAATAAACTGAGTAGTTCATTTAGAATTCAAAAATTGGCCTTTTATGAAATGGGAAGAGAATCGTAGGTACCAGGTTCTAGTTTTATAATTGGGGGTTCATTTATAATTGGGGCTTACTACCATTTCAGTAGAGTCTTGTTTATCCGAGATTCCATCTTATCTGACACTCTTATCCCGAAGCCCCCCTTTTCCTTGAGCATTTCCCCTTCAATTAAAGGAGCACTCCACAACTCTCTCCCCACTCCCAATAAGTGAAAAAGGCAAGACGAGGAGGAGAAGGACGGAGGAAAGGGGAAAAAGAGGCAGTACTGGAAGCAGAAGCATCCTCCCTCCTTCCCTCTGTGATTTCCACACTCCTCTTCCGCATCCAGGCATTTTCTGTTAGGCCGCTATAGCCCTGAGGCGTTGCTTTGCCTTAACCCTTTGAGTCCCTGTTGTTAGTATTTTAGGTGTCTAGCACCACATTGGATGGGTAATAATCAGAGACTCCGTATTATCCGGCATTTTCATTTATCTTACGTCCTGCCGACCCATTTATGTTGGATAAGCGAGACTCTACTGTACCTCAATTTAGAATTTAAACTTATATGTTGAACAAAGAGTGGAACTGGACAGCTCTCTGAAGGTGAAAGAGAACTAAGATTCTGACTTTATTGAGAGAGAGACTGAGCTTTGCAAACATCCACCCAGAAACATGGCTTCTGAAGTGTGGTTCACCTCCTAAAAATCAAGAGAGAAAATGAGCTGAAAAGAAATGAAGCCAAACGTTACCTTCATGGCCCTTGAGAGTTGTGATCACCGAGCATGTGTTCTGTTCAAGCTTCAGCAGGGTGATCTGTCCAGAGTAGTCACCAATGAAGGCATGCTGGGTTTCAAAGTCATATCTTAGAGCAGCCAAGTCAAGGAGTAGCTAATCACCATTTCATATCTGTTGCTAAAGCAGCACAAAAGCATACTCAAAGCCCAGTTATAGATATATGAATTTGGATTGAAAGCAAGTTTATTATCAATATTATCAATGCTACTTTTTCTCATGCAAATAAGGATCAAGCCCTCCATGACTGCTTTGGTCACTGTATTTTTTTGTATTTGTCAGCTAATAGCTCCAAAACGTAAGAAGGATGCTAGTTTTATTGTTCAAGACATGTTCTCTGAAAATCTCCTTATTCTGTTTTAACAGTCCCACAAGGGCAAGCTTAAAGAAGAAAAACAAACACAATACACTACACTGTGAGGAGCATTAGTTCCCTCTCCTGGGTAACAGGACAAGCAGAAAGAACAAAACATCTCTGGAGGCTTCATAACAAGGCATGAACAAGAGGGAGAACATGTGACCACACTGCTGATACAGATACAATTCCAGCCATCATAAAGATGAGGAAAAGTCTTTATGTAGCTCTATTCTGTTGGAAAGAAGAACTCCAGGGATGGATGCCCAAGAAACTTTCCTAACTGGCTCACTAATCAATATACTTCAAAGTAGCCATGGGCAAACTTTGGCCCTCCTACTGGCTATTAGGAATTGAGGGAGCTGAAGTCCAAAACACCTGGGGTTCAAAGTTTGCCCATGGCTGCTTTAGAGGCTCTTGAAAAAGATAGTGAAATAATAATCTCTCTTGTATTAATAACTCCAGCAAACAGTGCAATGCCAGGGGAAAAGAAAAGAAAGTCTTGACAATCAAAAGACAACATTTGCTATAAAAATCATACCAAATTCTAAACAGAGTCCAAAGCTAGATAGATTCATTGGACCTATATGATCAGGATTCAAAGACTCAGTCAAAACTTGAAAGCAAGACTCTCAGAAAAAAAGGCTCATCGCACCTGCACTGCTCTAAAGATAAAATGAACCACAAAATGGCTCAGGGCATGGAAACAAGAGAAGAGCTGGAAAGAACAAAACTGGGAAATAATGACAGAGTGATGACAAGGTGATAGCCAACCAGAAGCAGCACCTGAGAGAGAATGATGAAAAGAGACAAGAAGGCAAGACACCGAGAAACAACAAGACAGTCAAACTTCAGGATTCCCAACCTGTCCTGTCATCATTGCATTCCAGAATTTTGCCCTTTGCCATTGCCACGTGATGGCTGCCACCCTTTGAAAAGATACTTGCTATATTCTTTATGCTCCCCAGAGGTCAGTCAAGCACCAAAAATGCCTTGTAACATTTCTCAAGTAGGATGCAGCATTTCTCAGATAGGACACAAACATATGCCTCTTTGCCTTCTTACAATGCATTCATGTATAAAGCCTAAGTAATATTGGGAGGGGGTTCTGGCAGCTATGCTCTGGGGTTGATCCTTCAAGTTCATACTGTATAGAAGGGAGGAAGATGCAGAAAAAAATAGGTGTGGTGGGAGAGAGAAAAAAATCCAATAATAAATAAATAAAACTTCTGAAATTACTACGGCCAGCACCAAAGAGATATCCTGAGGGAATGTAGCCTCAGATGACAAAAGACTCTTCATTACTGAAAGGTGGGAAGTACATTTGGATGTACTGGTGGATCTCTAGGTGACTCCTCGTTACTTAATAATAACAGTAATTCCTAGACAAAACTATCTTGTCTCTAATCCTGCAGCTGTGTTTATGCAGAAATGGCAAAAGCCTGGAAAAACCAGGAGTCCATGTATATGTTTGAGTGTGAATTTCGTTCTGAAGTCATTACAACAAATTCACGGGCTTAGAATGATTTAAGTCTACACAAAAGAAAAGACTTGGAACATCTTAAAACTAACACATTTATTATAGCATAAGCTTTTCTAGACCATTGAGTACGTAAGGAACTGCACTTGGTCCATAAAACCTTAGATCACATTACAATTGTTAGCCTTTAAGGTGTCACAAGATGCCTGGTTTTGCTTCAAAATATTAGGACAGTACTCCTTGGGGAATTAATATTAATACATGTCTGTATCACCTAGTTCTTTTTCTGATCTCAAGGAGATTGTGTAAGACTGAGGTTTGTTCACCTCTAGACAAAATTATGCAGTGTTCTACAACTGCTATGCAGGAGAATTAGCTGAGTGGAATACTCTGCTTTCCTTGACAAAAACAGACCTTTCCAATGTGTAACCAAGCAATCTTTAACAATTGCAAGAGGAAGAAGAGGAAGGAGGAGAAAAGTGTTGGGGCAAAAGGAACAGCAGTCATTCCTGGCTTATTTGCCCAACTAGTACAATAAAATGGGTGTAAGTAATAAAGAACTCATCAGTCAACAACACGGGTTCTCTGACATGCTTTGTTTTTCTTTCCATTCCAAACCAAATTTATCTTGCATCTTCTGGATATTCAGAATAGTTTTCTGAACAGACAACCATTTTAGCACAGACACAGAACCAAGGCCTATCAACTATACCCACTATAACTAGAGATTATTGAAAATCTTTGTAGGAATAATGAAGTTATCAGAAACTGATCGACTGTAAATCGATTGGCAGACACTATACAATATGAAAACAGAAAAGCACAGCTGCCTTCTCTAGCATCCCTATCTGATACAGCTACTTTGAAGGATACTGTAAGGCAGAAGCCCAGGAGGTGAAGTAGTGTCTTCCCAGCATGTTTCCACTTCTGGTACACATCCAGCTGACACATTTATCATGGCCGGTACTGATAACCCATTCAGCTTCCAAGCAAAAGATCACCGCAGACACTCTGTTTTGATGAGCTATAAAATAGATAAGAATGATATCGCTTAAATGTGAATATTTATACTTAAATTCGAATAATGGATGGCTAGGCTTATCAACAAAACAGGTGGCAATCATGTCTGCTTGTTATTGTACAGACACCTCAGCACCTCCATACATTTAAACTTCATTTCTGTTTTATATGATAGCAGCCAGTGAGTTTGCATGAAAAATGCAAGCCATATTTTCCCAGAGTTACTGTAACTGTTATATCTTTGGTGAAATTGTAGTTGGCATCTCCAGTTCTAAAATGTGCTGGTTTCAATCATGCATTCTAACCATCATTTTGAATTTTGCATTATAAAGTATCTAACCACATTCAGCATTGTTGATTTAATGAGCACATGTTTCCTAGTTATGACTTGGGATTACAACATTAAACTGACTTGTTAGATGTCCCCCATGTTAGAGCAGTTCATGCTACACTAAAGAAGTTCTGGCATTTCTAGCAAATCATTCAAGTTTTTCATACAAAAAGTCAGAAGTACTGTCTTCATTGTGACTGATGAGCCTCCCGGCAGTGACTGATGAGCCTCCCGGCAGTCCTGCCTTGTGCCGGCAGGACTGCTGGCTAACAGGTCAGTGGTTCAAATCTGGGGAGAGTGAGTTGAGCTCCCTCTGTCAGCTCCAACTCTCCATACAGGGATATGAGAGAAGCCTCCCACAAGGATGGTAAAACATCAAAAAAGCATCTGGGCGTCCCCTGGACAATGTCTTGGCAGACGGCCAATTCTGTCACTCCAGAAATGACTTGCAGTTTCTCAAGTCGCTCCTGACATGAATTAAAAAAATGGCAGATGTTAAAAACTGAAGATTTATGGACTTCCTGAAATTAATCAGTTCCTTCACAAAGAAATATTTAGGCCATTTTCCAGTGAAGAAGGGAGAGCAATGAGATAAAGTCACTGTAAGGATCACTTTTCTGGAGACCTACACACTACATTGCACAAAAGGGGCGCTGTCATTCCTGAAAGTAAACAGGTCTTGGTAGTAGGCGACTCCCTCCTTAGAGGAACGGAAGCTGTCATTTCCAGACCAGATGGGATGGCTCGAGAAATATGCTGCCTACCGGGGGCAAAAATACACCACATCACTCAGAGGCTCACCAGGCTCCTCAAGCCCTATCACCGTCCTCCCCTCATGTTGATTCATGTAGGAACCAATGATACTGCAAGGCATACGTTTCAAAAGATCATAAATGATTTTCGAGCTCTAGGAGCAATGCTAAAAGAATGTAATGTACAGGTGGTCTTTTCATCCCTCCTCCCTGTTGTAAGGCACGGACCCACAAGAGCCCGAAAAATAGTACAGGTCAATGACTGGCTTAGAAAATGGTGTCAGGAGGAACGCTTTGGCTTCCTCGACCATGGCCTGCTATTCCAGGAGGATGGCCTACTGGCAAGGGATGGGGTGCATCTCACACAAGTAGGAAAACACTTTTTTGCTCACAGACTCGCAAACCTCATTAGACGCACTTTAAACTAGGTCCACCGGGGGAGGGGGACAACAGCCTTGCGAACACTACTTTACCCATAATGTCTGGGAATCGCCAGAAGGCTAAACGGAGGGCTGCACAAACACAACAAGGACCACGTACCAAAAGCACAATAATACCAATTAAACAGCTCAAGGGAAGATCCCAGGGGCTCACATGTCTTTACACTAATGCACAGAGCATGGGAAATAAACAAGACGAACTCCAACTTCTAGCACAACACCACAAATATGATATCATAGCCATCACTGAAACCTGGTGGGATGACTCCTATCGCTGGAATGTAGATATCGAGGGGTATAACCTCTTTCACAGAAACCGAACAAAGGGGAGAGGAGGCGGAGTAGCCTTATATGTCAAAAACTCTTATGCTGCACAAGAAATTCAAGACAGCAATCTGGGAAACCAGCTTGAAATCATCTGGATAAGAATCAAGGGAACTGGGACTCAAAAAGATGTCGTTGTAGGCGTCTACTACAGACCCCCAAGCCAGGAGGAAGATCTTGATGAAGTCTTCTGCCAACAGTTGACCAAACAGGCACAGAAAAGAGATGTAGTAGTCATGGGCGATTTCAACTATCCCGATATTTGCTGGAAAACAAACTCGGCCAAGAGTACAAGGTCCAACAAATTCCTCGCTTGCCTTGCAGACAATTTCATGGTCCAGAAGGTAGAAGAGGCAACAAGGGGATTGGCTACTCTTGATCTCATCCTAACAAATGCGGAGGACCTGATCGATGCGGTCGAAGTGGTAGGATCCTTAGGGGCAAGTGACCATGTGCTCCTGCAATTTGAGGTACAAAGGAAGGCCGAAACTAAGACAAGTCAAACCCGCATTTTGGACTTTAGGAGAGCTGATTTCCAAAAAATGAAGGAAACGCTGAGCAGCATTCAGTGGACACAGATACTAAAAGACAAGGGAGCTACGGATGGATGGGAATTTCTCAAGAGTGAAATACTCAAGGCGCAATTGCAAACCGTGCCAACAAAGAGAAAAAATAGGACAAGTGCAAAGAAGCCAGAATGGATGTCCAAAGAACTTCTAACTGTGCTAAGACACAAAAGAGACATGCACAAGAAGTGGAAAAAGGGAGAAATCACCAAAGAAGAATTCAAACAAATAGCCAACACCTGTAGGGAAAAGGTCCGCAAGGCTAAAGCAAAAAACGAGCTCAGACTTGCCAGGGACATTAAAAACAATAAAAAGGGCTTCTATTCTTATGTCAGTAGAAAAAGGAAAAACAAGGAGGCGATAGGACCTCTTCGAGGAGAAGATGGGGCAATGCTGACAGGGGATAGGGAAAAGGCAGAACTACTTAATGCCTTCTTTGCCTCGGTCTTCTCACAAAAAGAGAGTCTTCAACCTCAGCAAGATGGAGTGGATGAGGGATTGGAGGACATCCAACCCCAAATTGGGAAAGAAGTCGTCCAGGAATACCTGGCCGCTCTTAATGAGTTCAAGTCCCCAGGGCCAGATCAACTACACCCAAGAGTATTGAAGGAACTAGCGGAAGTCATTTCGGAACCATTGGCAACCATCTTTGAGAGTTCTTGGAGAACGGGAGAAGTTCCAGCAGATTGGAGGAGGGCCAATGTGGTCCCAATCTTCAAGAAGGGAAAAAAGGACGACCCAAACAACTACCGTCCGGTCAGACTCACGTCGATACCGGGCAAGATTCTGGAAAAGATTGTTAAGGAAGCGGTCTGCAAACACTTAGAAACAAATGCAGTCATCGCTAATAGTCAACATGGATTTATCAAAAACAAGTCATGCCAGACTAATCTGATCTCTTTCTTCGATAGAGCTACAAGCTGGGTAGATGCGGGGAATGCCGTGGATGTAGCGTACCTGGATTTCAGTAAGGCCTTCGACAAGGTCCCCCATGACCTTCTGGCAAGGAAACTAGTCCAATGTGGGCTAGGCAAAACTACGGTGAGGTGGATCTGTAATTGGTTAAGTGGACGAACACAGAGAGTGCTCACTAATGCTTCCTCTTCATCTTGGAAAGAAGTGACGAGCGGAGTGCCGCAGGGCTCCGTCCTGGGCCCGGTCCTGTTCAACATCTTTATTAATGACTTAGATGAAGGGCTAGAAGGCATGATCATCAAGTTTGCAGACGACACCAAATTGGGAGGGATAGCCAATAGTCCAGAGGACAGGAGCAGAATTCAAAACGATCTTGACAGATTAGAGAGATGGGCCAAAACTAACAAAATGAAGTTCAACAGTGACAAATGCAAGATACTCCACTTTGGCAGAAAAAATGAAATGCAAAGATACAGAATGGGGGACGCCTGGCTCGAGAGCAGTACGTGTGAAAAAGATCTTGGAGTCCTCGTGGACAACAAGTTAAACATGAGCCAACAATGTGATGTGGCGGCAAAAAAAGCCAATGGGATTTTGGCCTGCATCAATAGGAGCATAGTGTCTAGATCTAAGGAAGTAATGCTACCCCTCTATTCTGCTTTGGTTAGACCACATCTGGAATATTGTGTCCAATTCTGGGCACCACAATTCAAGAGAGATGTTGACAAGCTGGAAAGTGTCCAGAGGAGGGCGACTAAAATGATCAAGGGTCTGGAGAACAAGCCCTATGAGGAGCGGCTTAGGGAACTGGGCATGTTTAGCCTGAAGAAGAGAAGGCTGAGAGGAGATATGATAGCCATGTATAAATATGTGAGAGGAAGCCACAGGGAGGAGGGAGCAAGCTTGTTTTCTGCTTCCTTGGAGACTAGGACACGGAACAATGGCTTCAAACTACAAGAGAGGAGATTCCATCTGAACATTAGGAAGAACTTCCTGACTGTGAGAGCCGTTCAGCAGTGGAACTCTCTGCCCCGGAGTGTGGTGGAGGCTCTTTCTTTGGAAGCTTTTAAACAGAGGCTGGATGGCCATTTGTCAGGGGTGATTTGAATGCAATATTCCTGCTTCTTGGCAGGGGGTTGGACTGGATGGCCCATGAGGTCTCTTCCAACTCTATGATTCTATGATTCTATGATTCTATGATTCTATGATTCTAAAAGTCACCTGCAGAAAAAAGAAGCATTCCTTTGGATTCAGGAAAAAAGTAATCTGTTCTTGATTAAAGGTCGTTTTAGTCAAAACTGCACTTTTTATATGTTAAGGAATTACATGTCATGACAGAAATCCTCATGTGGGGTTGTTTACGAATTGACTAATATGTTGCTTGACATTTTGGTATCCATGCCCTAAGAGTTTATCCCAAGATAGCTTGTTCTAATATCAACATGCTTTGCTCCTAAGACTACATTAGGTACACTGAGTATTAATATTTAAAAGCTTCATTTTAATTGTTACTGTAATTCTAAAGTTAAGGGTAGTTTAATTGTATTCCCCTAAGTTTTCTATGTCTGCAAGCAGGCACAAGAATCTCTGCAAACGTTTGATACAAGTTAGGGACTAATTTAGCATCCAAGTTATTCATTTAACATTTGTTACCTATGGTGAAATGCATGCTTCATTGTTTTATTACCTGGATAAGTCTTGACAAAATTCATCTTATTAAAGTCTTCTGAGATATGGAACTCCTGAAACCAAACAACCAAATGATTAAGAAAAAGAGTCACAAGGGTCTTTCAGTACTGTGGAGGTGGCACTGATGATACCAGAAAGCGTTTCCATTTAGAAAAAAAATGCTGCTGCTATAAAGAATAATTGCAAATGGTTAGCATCTTATGTTTGATTTTTAAAAACAATGTTTATGTACATTTGGCTACTGGGGATTTCAGTGAGAAGATGACAACACTACTGAGAAACCAACGTGTAGATTAAGGTATAGATTCAGGCAAATACTTGTAACAGTGATATTTTTTCCTTCCTTATAGTTACACTGACAGTTCCGGTCTTAAAAAGGACTGATTACAAAACACATGTCTGGAAAGGAATTTCTAGGACCTAACATAGCCATGGAGAAGGCCCTTTCCTGTGTTCCATGTTGTAGTAATCTAACTAGGGTGTAACTAAGATATAACCAACATGTCACCATGTCCAGATCTCACATCTCACACATTTTTTCTGGTTTATTTAGCGGGTGTCTTACTATGGATGGGGGAGAGAGAACTGGGAGCAAAATGGCTGTGTGTATTAAGACACAATGTGAAGATTTTGAGAGAATTGTACCTATGTTTGCCAAGCCATTTCAACCACTGTAAGGCAGAAACATGAGAACAATTTTTTTTTACAAAAATTCATTGAACAAGAAGACACCTGAGAAGATTATCCTAACAGGATGTGAATGCTTTGGACTTACAATGAATATATGCTGGTAAGAATAGCTTTTACATCAAACAAAAACAGACTAAGACCCAGAAATGATTACTATTCAATTTATGTATTAATCAAGCAATCTGTGTTTTCATCTTTGACTGATGTTTTCTACTAGTTAAGACTAAATGTATGTACATTTAACCAATGGTTCCGGGCCTGCCAAATCTTTTCTATTCTCCATGCCAGTTGTCATTTTACACGTTGAAAAGACACCCTTACTGTCACAAAAATAAGGTGATTGTAAACTTGAATGTTGCTGAAAACTTTGAAGTGCAATCACATTGCCTTAATGATCCACCTTAGCAAAAGAGTTCCTTCTAACACAGAGAGGGGATGGGCAACTGAATAAATTTTGCCTAAGAAAGCTTATGATGTGGCCACCCAAAATGATTCAATGAGTCGATAGCACATAACAATAAGAAATCATGCTGTTACATACAAGACAAGCACAATACTACTTGTTCACTTTAAAGTTAAAGTTAATTCACAGCAAACTTCATTAGAAGTTATGTAAATAAATGCTAAATCAGTAAATAAAAGCAGCTACTGTTCAGTTGAATTAACATGCTTAATTTGGGAATAATAAAAATCAAATGCATGTTTGCAAGGCAAAATCGGCAGAAATTAAGAAGACTCTCTGTAGAAATTATATGCTCACCATAATGGCTCCATTATCCTGGCCAACAAATATTCGTCTGCTATCATGGTGATAAGCCATAGTTGAACAAGGAGCTGTCCAAAGAAACCTCAGTTAGCAAAGTAAGGTTGCATCCATGCACTTGTCAAACAAAATCAGAATATGCTCTGCAGAACACACACATTCTTTGTATCTTGCCACTGGATTCCTTACAAAGAATGGCTATAACTTCATTGTTTCTGCATCAACTCCTACCCTTCTAACAGTAGTTTATTCTGAGAAACAGAATGGTTGATGCTCATGTTATAATGAGAGCTGTTTGATTTTTAAAAATAATGAAGATGTTAAACATAAAGAAGAAGGGCAGGTCGGGTTTTCTAATTAGTTAGCAATCATATTTACAAGCAAATTTTGATGGGTTTCATTTAATTTATAGGCTGTCTCGCTTGAATGGTGACTTTGAACTTAGTAACATCTTGGTAAGGAAAATATGTGTCCTATATTTAGTATGCATCTTTTCTTCTCTGTGGTTAGAATTTATTAAGACCAGATTATGTAAATGGTAAAACAAAAGAAGTCATTATGTTAGCTCCATTAAGGCATTAATTTGCATGACATACTAGATTTAAAAAAACCACTTCAGTTAAGTGACTGAAGCCTTCAGAAGCAGATGTTTGATCTTATGCAACTTCACAGAGCATGAACGGCATTTTTGTTTTTGTCAGCTTGATCTGACTGCCAAGTTCCCACTGAGTTGCCAAAATTATATTTCTTCCATAGAAGGTCAAAGATATTTTGCCTTTTCATGATCTGTCATGAAAAATCCAGAAGATCACAAGATTGTCTTGTGAATTATATGCAGACAGCTAGAACAAGCCTTTTGGGAAATCACTGAATGTGCCTCGATGCTGTAAGATCAGAAAGAGGGTCAGAAAGAGGATTAATAAATACCACAAAAGGATCAAGAAGAAAATAAACTGGTTGACATAAACTGAGTAGCTTCAGGATAGCAAACATACTCATCTGAGGAGTGGGATGGAAAATGTAGCACCTTATTGTGCTACAACTTAACACAATAAGGTGCTTAATGTAAATTACTGTTAATTGATAATACTGTTAATTCCCTAAGGCCTTTTGAGGTATATAAGGATAAAGGGTGAGATCCTCCAGAGTTCTGGAGTTGGGTGCCATCTCTATGTAGATGACATGCAACTCTACTACTCTTTTCCACCCCAATGCAAGGAAGCTCCTCATATCCTGGATCAGTGTCTGGCAGGTCCCATGATTTTTTTTAAAAAATGCTGCCTGTTTCAACCCTATCAATCAGGAAAAATTATATTCAGAAGTGAGAATCCTTGTGCACTTTTAATACAAAAACACAAGGTTGGGAGCATGGGACACTGAAGTTGGTTGGAACGTATAGTATCCAGCATGCAATGCCAGTGGTACAAGTGAAATGTCTGTCCTGAACATATATACTGAAACCATTTAACAATGCTAAAATCCCTAGCTGTTCTGCCCTCCACTTAGCAAAAGAGTATTTATCTTGATTTAATACTGCACATCATCATCAACCGCACCACAGAAATAAGGGGCATTTCCGCCTTAGGATTCAATTTGGCTCTCTCTAATCAGCGACAACAGAAGAAGCAGGTGCCACCAGCACATCCTCTTACATCCTATTTTCAGCACAAGACTGCACAACAATGAGCTAATGCAGGCACAGTTCAAATTAGATACTAATGCATAGTACAAGTGAAAGAGATATAAAGTGCAGTCTTATTTCAGGCCCAGTCCTAAACCTTCACACAGACATTCACTTCAGGTAGTAAAGGCTAAGACTGATGGCAGCAAGGTAAGGAAGGAGAGAGTTGTTTGCCATGCGCCAGGAGTTAAATATACAAGGTATTTAACCTTCTCTGACACAGAATGCTGGTGCCTCATGAACTACATATCCCATGATTTGACAGCACTGAGCCATAGCAGCTAAAGGGATGTCAAACTGCATTAATTCTGCAGTGCAGATGCAACCATTGATACCAGAGATATACTCAAGAAACACGTCAAGAAAGCAGCCCATGTACTTACATGACATGGTGTGATAAATGCTGGGCCAATACTGGCCACTGTCTCTCTTCAGCCATACCCTGATGGTCCTGTGGATTTCAATAAAAGAAAAGAGCATGTGTAATTCTTTACAAATCTATTTCCAGACAATACGTTATTTTAAATGTCCTATATTTCTTCCACATCTACAGTATCTTCATCGGCACTTTTCAAACAAGCACATTAAGTAAAACAGTATTTCAAATTATTCTTAGATGTTCTTCTCCATTCACTGTACTACTGGTATCATAACAATCAGCTGATTTTTTTATGAGCTACAGTGTAACAGCAATATAAAACCCACACTAGCTAAATTTTAAACCATTATCCAACATTCAGACTATGGACTTGGTTAAGGAAGCACATGATTCATAAACAGGCTTCCTTCCCTAAGTGCAATCCTTAGAAGTGGGACTAGAGACCAGATATGATCCCCATTGCAGCCCTTCTACCATAGTAGAGTATCATACAATGCAAAGAGATGGTTACTTCACATAACTAGTATGGTTTAGGACTGGCATGAGCAAACTTCAAGTTTGCCCATGCCTGCTCTATAGCCAACTTCATCCAGTCATGAGGGGTATTTTTTAAATACAGCACATCTGTAGGAATCTCTAGGAATCCCAGCCAACTGTTGGGATTTCTGGGAGTTGAAGGCCAAAACATCTGGGGACCCACAGGTTGAGAACCACTACTTTGGGTCCTCCAAAGGGATTCTATGACACGTTACCAGTGGAAGTGGGTCACAGAAATGTGCTGGAGAACCTAGAGATTCTTTCAAATGTCTTCTCTCAGTAATATCTTTATCCACAGTTTTTCACTTTTGGTCTTGTGCTTCTCACCTCAGAGAATGTGGAGGGCTGACTGTACATCTATGTATATACAGGAATCATTATATGCAATGTTTATGCCAAACCATGTCTCCAGTTTGTGTGGTACATTCAACTGGTTGCTATGCTTTTGAATTTCCTGTGAAGGAACTGTTTCAAGTTAACAAGATCCCAACTTGCCATTCTTATAGCTAGCAGACAGAATAATGCTAAAATGGAGCACAGAAAGAGATACGAAGCAAAGCCAATGGAAATTAACAGCTTTCATAGCAAAATATTTTGACCAGCTGTTTTGTGAGCTTAAACAGCACCCACTGTGTTTTAAACAATTCTAGTTCAACATCAGGCATTTTCCCTACTTTGTACTGTCATGTCTTTTAAGGAGAAACCAAATCATTTGGAACATTAGTACTTTATGTATCCTGGTTTTACGAGTACAAGAAAAGAATAAACTGAAACAGAAAAAATTAGAAAGGATAGAAAATAAAACCTTCAGTATAATAATCTATGTGTCACAGAGACACACCAGTAGAAAATAGAAGCCTAAGAGGCATATAACTGAGATTAGATCTCGGGATTTGCCATCTGATTGCTTGCACTTAGCTAATGTCCCACCCTGATTTTTCAGCAAGCAGATGAGATTATAAACGTACAAAAACACCTAAGGTGTGTGTTGCTGCTTGATGGGAGGAGGGCCTCTTGTTGCACAACAGCCCATGCAAACAGTAAAGCACACAACTCCACAATTCAAATATAGTTCAGAGTAAATGTGTTGTGTCCCATCTTGAATCTTTTAGTCCCATTGTAAGACAATAGCTCATCCACTTTGAGGAAACACATTCTTCTTCTAGTCTAAAATAATCCAATGTAACAGATGCAGTAATCCCTAAAGACCTGGATAAGCAAGCAGCAATTAACCCTTTGCTCGAAGGAAACAGATTATCCAGTTATTTAAGCATGGGAAAACATTGTCTTGTATGTCATCTCATTAGCTATCTTTAGTGCCATGCAGAAGTATTCACATAGCCACACTGGCTGTTCCACATATGGTGGTTTTACAATCTGGAATTTAATAAAAAAAATTGGTCGTGTCAGGAGCAACTTGAGAAACTGCAAGTAACTTCTGGTGTGAGAGAATTGGGCGTCTGCAAGAACGTTGCCCAGGGGACGCCAGGATGATTTTTGATGTTTTATCATCCTTGTGGGAGGCTTCTCTCATGTCCCCGTATGAGGAGCTGGAGCTGATAGAGGGAGCTTATCCGCCTCTCCCCGGATTCGAACCTGTGACCTGTCGGTCTTTAGTCCTGCCAGCACAGGGGTTTAACCCACTGTGTCAATAAATGGCTTTGATTGACATTGTTACCACCAGTTCAATCTTAGTTTTATGACACCGGAGTATCTTTCCCCAAAAGTTTGCAGCATCTCCCAGATGCTTTCTGAAAAACCCCAAATAAGACTTTGATATGGGTTTATTCCAGCAATACTTTTCTTCATGCCACTATTTCCTAAAGTCAATGTTACGGCACATTCCTTCAGAACTGGCCTCTCAGTTACTTCTTTCAGTAATGCACTTGTGGCCTTCTTTCACAGTTGAGTCATAATACTTCTATTGAGTAATAATGGAATTACCTATGCTTTGGGGAATGTTTTGGATATTTTTTTAAATAACCCATCCTTCTGAATAACTTTATCCTAATCTGTTTTTGAATAACAGCTTGGTCTTCACGGTAATGTTCATTATATATATGCTGTTTATCAAACTCCACCCAGAAGTCACCAAAAGCAGTTGAATGGTGTCCATCTGAGTGCAATTTCAGTTCCACAGACTGTTCCAGATTAAATGCATTTCTTTGGGAGGGCTTCCAGAAACAAATCCATTGAATCTGTAGAGTTATTTCCACAAACAATTGCTTTACTGAGTTCCAGACTCACTTTTCAGACCCAGGTTCATTCTCCACTAATAGTCCAGAATAAAATTGACTTGAGTCTAAGAAAGACCCCCAATCCTCTCCAAATGAGGTAATAAACATCAGATATCTTTAAAAATAGATCTGAGACTGGAGATTACTTGTGTTCACCAATTTTTGAGATTTGAGGTTTTGCTTCTTCCCTTAGTTTAAGCTCAGGTTGGATAACACCTTCTTCCCCGCTGTGATCCCGAACAGAGCCAACATAGTGTCATGGTTTGACTACGACTCTGGAGATTATGACTGTGTGGACACCAGTGTCCACAGTTTTAGTCGTGGTTTCCAAACAGACACGGGTTGGCCATCTATCAGGGGTGCTTTGATTCAGTGTTCCCAGATAGTAGGGGGTTGGACTGGATGGTGTAAAGAAGCGTTAATCCCACCACTTGTCAACCAAAAATGTAAAGAAGCAGCGCTAATCTCACTAGATGCCACCAAAATTATGTGAGGAAGCTTCTTTTAAATATCAATTAAGCTGCCACCAACATGTTTAGAGACGCTGGATTATGTCTCTGTTTATCTTTAGTTGTGTTGTGAGGTGACTTTGGTAGTGTGGAATGCACCAAGCATAAAAGCAATGGAGGAGGCAGGTTTGAAATACAAAGAGAACAAGATTTATTGTTAACAGAACGTAATTGTTGCAGTTTTGAGAATTTGAACTTGGCACAAGGCTTGATGTTACAAAATGGCTGGGTTGAGATACATGCTTCTGATGATACAATTCTACAAACTTCTTCTTTAGTGAAGTGCTTATACTACTTCAGAGTTCCCTATTGTGAATATCCACACGGTTTGCCCTATACTCGGAACAAACCACTGATCACCAGTCTTTCCTTACTGGCAATCCTGAAAACCCCCTCTGTTAGATTCCTTTAACCTAAGCAATCTAACAAGGTAACACCTTCAGCTCTCTTGCTGAAGAAATATTCACAAATTCTAGGAACTACTGAATTCTCACAGCTTCACAACAGAGCCCTAACTGGCTCTCCTCTTCCCCGGGTCTCTTCCACCGGACTAAACTACTTTCCCCAGAGTCCTTTCTTGACTCTGCTATTTCCCAGAGCCCTTAACTGGCTCTGCTCTTCTCCGGGTCTCCTCCACCGGACTGGAGCTTAACTGCCACTTTCAAACCTTTTCCTCCTTAAGCTCCGCCCACCTCCTCTGAGGCTTTGTCTTGTCACCATGGCAACCTATCCCTCACAGCTAGGCCATGGCAATAAATGTAATATATAAATACAGATTCAACACAGTACATTTAACACTCTATAATAAACATTATAAATAACACTTTATAATGAACACATCTCTACAATGGCCCTTCGAACTCTATGATTCTATGAAATCCTGCTCAGCCGTGGAACTCATTGGGTGGTCTTGGGCAAGTCACATTCTCTCAGCCTCAGAGGGAGGCAAAGAATCTCTCTGAACAAATCTTGCCAAGAAAATCCCACAACAAGACAACCCTAAGTAGGAAACAAATCTGAGGAGTTGCCTTGGCAGAGAAAATCTTCTAAACTTTGCAAACTGTAGTACATTCCTTTGCATCTCATCGCCTTTGGGAAACTTTCTCCACACTCCAGGCTGTCATTCACTCCATTTTTAATGCCTTTCAGCTGTTAGATTTTATTATGTATTAAATGTTTGTGATGTGTTACATTCTGCCTATTTAAGTTGTTAATTTTTAAAAGATTTGGTTACCTTTTGGATTAGTTATTATAATTTTATATTGTGGTTGTTTTTGATTTGATGGGTTGATTGTTTGTTTTTGGCACTAAATGTTTGCATTTTTGTTGGAAACTGCCCTGAGTCCCTCTGGAGAGATAGGGTGGGTTACAAATAAATAATAATAATAATAATTATTATTATTATTATTATTATCCCTTGTCTAAGTATAACACTTCATGAAACTGGCAAATTTCACTACAGCAGATCTGATATGTTTTATTCCCTTTCTCATACACATTTATACTGCTATTACACTATAACAACATTTGAAAGATTTTCTGCTCCTGGTTTGAAGGTGATATTTCCTGTTCAATTCTGCAGGTAGTTGTTATACTTCAGAAACTTCGTTTTTATGGCTGCCATTTAAAAACCTTTCAATGTGCCATTTTCAACCTTTTGTGTAGACCGCAAAACAAAGATTTCACAGCTAAATAAACTTTTCCCATGTTTTCATGACAGAACCAATTAGGGAAACGAGATTTATAACCCGGGAACAAAAAAATCATGTTGCATAGTGTAACTGTTATGCCCCCCAAAAATGTAATCCAAAGGTATCCATGATTTTTAAATAATGATGCAAATAAAAGCATATTAAAAATATCCTTTAAAATAGAAGCAGCATGAAAAGAATTCAATACATCACTAAATGGGAACAAAAACAATTAAAAGACTCTTTTAAAAAGGAGGTCAGTTAAAACCTTGACTGCCTGAATTTTAAAAAAGGGTTTCAGCTTTCTTCTTGGCCCTTTTTGGTAATGGTTCGGGCCCAGTCTACTTGAGGGACTGACCGCATTTCCTCCTACGATCGTTAATAATGTATACTATTAGCTGGCCCTGATTGTTTCTTGTCTGGTTTTTTTTTTTTTTTTTTTTTTGCATTTTTATGTTATGTAATTTTGTCATTTTTTTAACCATTGTGTGCCCACTCTGAATCTCACCCATGGGAGAAAAGCGGGGATGAAAATAAATAAATAATAATAATAAGAGGGTAGCGAATATAAGAAGTTAAATCTGGAGAAGATTTAACCCAGAAATGAGAAGACGGGAAGCTAACCTCCCCCCCCCCTTTCCTTTTCCTCCCCTGAATCTATCCCATTTTCTTTCTTTACTATTACCTATCCTCAACTCAACCTTAGCACAACCCTTATTCCCTCGCCCCTATCCTCTCTCTTTCACTTTCCCCAACTTTTCCTCACCCCTTCCTAAATTTACCCCTCCCCTTTTGTTTTATGTAACTGAAAACTTTCTTAATAAAAATATTAATTAATTAATTTTTTTTGTCGTGTCAGGTGCTACTTGAGAAACTGCAAGTCGCTTCTGGTGTGAGAGAATTAGCTGTCTGCAAGGGGACGCCCGGATGATTTTTGATGTTTTTATCATCCTTGTGGGAGGCTTCTCTCATGTCCCTGTATGAGGAGCTGGAGCTGATAGAGGGAGCTCATCCGCCTCTCCCCAGATTCGAACCTGCGACCTGTCGGTCTTCAATCCTGCCGGCACAGGGGTTTAACCCACCACGCCACCGGAGGCTCCAAAATAATAATAATAATAATAATAATAATAATAATTCAACACATCAATACCTGGGAACAAAAGCAATGAAAAGGCTCTTTAATCCTGCCAGCAGAGGGGTTTAACCCATTGCACCACCGGAGGCTCCAAAATAATAATAATAATAATAATAATAATAATAATAATAATAGGGTTGTTGTAGGTTTTTCCGGGTTATATGGCCATGTTCTAGAGCATGGCCATATAACCCGGAAAAACCTACAACAACCCAGTGATTCCGGCCGTGAAAAGTCTTCGACAATACAATACAATAATAATAATAATAATAATTCAACACATTACTACCTGGGAACAAAAGCAATGAAAATGCTCTTTAAAAAAAGAGGCCTGTCTGAATTTTTAAAAAAATGGGTTTCAAAACCTCACAACCTCTGAGGATGCTTGCCACACATGCAGGAGAGAATGCTTCTAAGACATGATATTGACAAGCTGGAATGTGTCCAGAGGGCGGCGACTAAAATGATCAAGGGTCTGGAGAACAAGCCCTATGAGGAGCGGCCTAAAGAGCTGGGCATGTTTAGCCTGAAGAAGAGAAGGCTGAGAGGAGACATGATAGCCATGTATAAATATATTTATAAATACACTAGCTGTACCCGCCGCACGCTGTGGCCAACCTTCCCTTTCTCTCCTTCTTTCCCTCCTTCCTTTTCTATCTCTTTCCTTCCTTCCTTCCCAAATTTCCTTCTCTTCTTCCTTCCTTCTCTATCTCTTTCCTTCCTTCCCCTTTTCTTTCTGTTCTGCTGTCTCTCTTTTCTTCCTTCTCTTTCATTCTTTCCTTCCCTCCCTCTTTCTCTACATCTTCCCCCCTTCCTTCGCTCCCTCTTTCCTTCCTTCTTTCCCTTTTTTCTTTCCTTCTCTCCTTCCTTCTTTCTCTAACTTTCCTTTCTTCCCCCTTTTTCTTTCCCTCCCTCTTTCTCTCCTTTCTTCCTGCTCTACCTCTTTCTTTCCTTCCTTCTTTGCTTCCATGCTTCCTTCTCCCTTTCCTTCTTTCTTTCCCTCTTTCTTACTTTCTTTCTTTCTTTTTCTCCCCTTTCCTCCCTCTTTCTTCCCTTTTTACTATATTGTCATTTTTGTCATTAGATTTTTGGGGCATTAAAAGTCCCTTCTGCTGTGTTTCTCAGTGTTTTTATGAGCGAAGGACATACATTGGGTTGTTAGGTGTCTTGTGTCCAAATTCGTTGTCAATTCCCCCAGTGGTTTTTTAGTTCTGTTAATCCCATATTTATTTAAATATATAATTAGTGCATTTATAAATACATTTATACATTTATACAAGAGGAAGTCATAGTGAGGAGGGAGCAAGCTCATTTTCTGATGCACTGGAGACTAGGATGCAGAACATTGGCTTCAAACTACAAGAAAGGAGATTCCATCTGAACATGAGGAAGAACTTCCTGACTGTGAGAGCCGTTCAGCAGTGGAACTCTCTGCCCCGGAGTGTGGTGGAGGCTCCTTCTTTGGAAGCTTTTAAACAGAGGCTGGATGGCCATCTGTCAGGAGTGCTTTGAATGCAATTTTCCTGCTTCTTGGCAGGGGGTTGGACTGAATGGCCCATGAGGTCTCTTCCAACTCTTTGATTCTATGAGAGGCTGGATGGCCATCTGTCGGGAGTGGTTTGAATTCAATTTTCCTGCTTCTTGTCAGGGGGTTGGACTGGATCATACGGGGTGTATCATTCTATGGCCATACACCCCAAAATATACAACAACAGCTTTCTTCTTGGCCCCTTTTTTGGCAACATGTCTACCCTGCTGAGATTCCTGGCTGCAAAAGGAAGAGGAGAAGGGAGAGGAGAAGGCCTGGCTGCTTAGGACGCCTGGAGCTCTCTTTTTGTAAACAGATTTAACACAGAGAGACAAGTTAAGTGGGTGTATTTTCTTGGTTTCCCTCCTTGGCAGCTCCAAAAATAAAGGAGAAAGGGGGCGTGGCGCTTTCAGGCAGGCATGGGCCAACTTGGGCCCTCCCTCCAGGTGTTTTGGACTCCAACTCCCACAATTCCTAACAGCCTGCCGGCTGTTAGGAATGGTGGGAGTTGGAGTCCAAAACACCTGGAGGGAGGGCCCAAGTTGGCCCATGCCTGGTGTCGATAATGAATAAATCTCCCCAAATCTGTATCCCGAACCCTCTTGACCTGTCCTCGCTGGCGGTGATGACGCCGTCCTCCTTGGGGATGACGAGGGCGGCGCTGACGGCGTCCTGGTGGCCCTCGATCTTGCTCAGCAGCACCGGGCGGCTGCTCTGAGGCCGAGAGTGGATCTCCGCCGCCATCTTTGACGCCGCCAACAGGAGGAGGAGGAGGAGGACGAGAGAGTGCCGTAATCGCCCTGAGAGCGGCGCCCCCGGAAGCAGCGCGAGCGTCTTCCGTAATGTCCGGATAAGCAGCGCGCGCCCCCACCCCTCCCCTTGTGTTTTTTTATTTACCCCGGAAGCGGCGCGTTTGGGAGAAGAAAGCCTCTCCTGCCGTAATGGCGGGAAAAGCCGCGCGCCCAAGATTCATGGTATTCGTATTCCCGTAAAACACAGTCAAGAGGCGCCGCTGTGAAAGGGGCAAGACAATAATAAGCCAGTGGAGACCAGGCCTGGGCCAGCTTGGGCCCTCCAGATGTTTTGGATTTCAACTCCCACAATTCCTAACTGGGCTGTTGTAATAATCTCTCCCTCTCTCTCTCTCCCTCTCTCTCCCTCCTCTCTCTCTCTCTCTCTCTCTCTCTCTCTCTCTATATATATATATAAATGACTAGCTGTCCCCTGCCACGCGTTGCTGTGGCCCAGTCTGTTGATCTGGAACATAAAGTAACGAGAAAGTATTGGTTTCTAATATATGTAATGTCTTCCTGCTTGTGGGTAAACAGTATTTCTTGATGTTTCTTTGTCAGTGTTGATGTGGAGATTGTCTGCTTTGCCTACTCTGGAACAGGCAACATATAATTGTCCTTCTTCAGGGGTCCCTTTCAAATCTATGATTCTATATCAGTGTGTGTGCGAACCATATCTATCTATATGGCTGGATGGCTCTTTGCCAGGAGGGCTTTGATTACGTTTTCTTGCCCTGGTGAAGGGAGTTGGACTGGATGGCCTTGAGTATTTTCTGTTGGTCATGGGAGTTCTGTTTGGCCCAATTATGTCGTTGGTGGGGTTCAGAACGCTCTTTGATTGTAGGTGAACTATAAATTGTAGGTGAACTATAAATTGTAGGTGAACTATAAATTGTAGGTGAACTGTAAATCCCAGTAACTACAACTCCCTAATGTCAAGGTCTATTTCCCCCCAAACTCCATCTGTGTTCATATTTGGGCATATTGAGTTCTTGTGGCAAGTTTGGTCCAGATCATTGTTTGAGTCCACAGTGCTCTCTGGATGTAGGTGAACTACAACTCCCAAACTCAAGGTCAATGCCCACCAAACCCTTCCAATATTTTCTGTTGGTCATGGGAGTTCTTCGTGCCAAGTTTGGTTCAGTTCCATCATTGGTGGGGTTCAGAATGCTCTTTGATTGTAGGTGAACTATAAATCCCAGCAACTGCAACTCCCAAAGGACAAAATCATAATTTTTTGAGTGATGGTCACTCCTTGTGTTGTGAGATGTTTTGTTGCCAAATTTGGTGTGATTTCGTTCATTGGTTCTGTTGTTTTTAAGGAACTCATTATGCACAGAGCATTTATATATATATATAGATCTATGCATAATGAGTACCTTAAAAACAAAAGAACCAATGAGCAAAATCACACCAAATTTGGTAACAAAATATCTCACTACATAATCAAAAAATTATGATTTTGTCATTTGGGAGTTGTAATGGCTGGAATTTATAGTTCACTTACAATCAAAGAGCACTCTGAACTCAATCAACGATGGAATTGAACCAAACTTGGCACACATAACTCCCATGACCAAGAGAAAATATTGGAAGGGTTTGGTTGGCATTGACCTTGAGTTTGGGAGTTGTAGTTCACCCAAAACATCCAGAGAACACTATGGACTCAAACTATGATGGATCTGGACCAAACTTGGCACAAACACTCAATACGCCCAAATATGAACACAGATGGAGTTTGGGGGAAATAGACCTTGACATTTGGGAGTTGTAGTTGCTGGGATTTATAGTTCACCTACAATCAAAGAGCATTCTGAATTTCACCAATGATGGAATTGAACCAAACATGGCATACAGGACTTTCATGACCAACAGAACACACTGGAAGGGTTTGGTGGGCATTGACCTTGAGTTTGGGAGTTGTAGTTCACCTAAAACATCCAGAGAACACTATGGACTCAAACTATAATGGATCTGGACCAAACTTGACACAAACACTCAATACACCCAAATATGAACACAGATGGAGTTTGGGGGAAATAGACCTTGACATTTGGGAGTTGTAGTCACTGGGATTCACAGTTCACCTACAATCAAAGAGCATTCTGAACCCCACAAATGACAGAATCAGGGCAAACTTCCCACACAGAACCCCCATGACTGACAGAAAATACTTAAGGCCACCCAATCCAATTCGCTTCATCAGGGCAAGAAAACATTATCAAAGTCCTCCTGACAAAGAGCCATCCAGCCATAGATATAGATAGATAGATAGATAGATAGATAGATAGATAGATAGATAGATGATAGATAGGATTCACACACAGAGAGATATAGTATCATAGATTTGAAAGGGACCCTTAAAGAAGAACAATGATATGTTGCATGTTCCAGGGTGGGCAAAGCAGACAATCTCCACATCAACACTGACAAAGACACAGCAAGAAATACTGTTTACCCACAAGCATAAAGAAATTACATATATTAGAAACCAACACATTGTCATTACTTTATTTTCCAGATCACCAGACTGGGCCACAGCAATGTGTAGCAGGGGACAGCTAGATGGGCTTAGATCTGTGGAATGGCCAGGGTGGTGTTGCACTCCAGGGGACATCCATAGGGATGCCAAGGTGCTTGTTTATAAAGCTATTGTCCTCCCAATCCTGCTATATGCCTGCGAAACGTGGACTGTCTACAGATGTCACACGCAACTCCTAGAACAATTCCATCAGCGTTACTTAAAAATCTCCAGAGAAGGAGACTCCGCCACACTAGTCATCCCCCATCCTTTTACCAGTTGGCTGAGGCTGCAAGTGGTTAGTGTAAGGCTGTCCATGCAGCTTTGGACAAGTCTACGTATGGACCACCAAATGCATCATGGCCCAAACACAAATCAAGGAACATGAAAGGCGCTGCAGACTAATTCATCCAGAGAAGTCAGCCATAGCAGAGCACCTGATGAACCAACCTGGACACAGCATATTATTTGAGAACACAGAAATGCTGGACCACTATAACATCTACCATGTCAAACTACACAGATAAGTCATCGAAATCCACATGCATATGGACAATTTCAACAGAAAGGAAGAATCCATGAAAATGAACAAAATCTGGCTACAAGTATTAAGAAAACTCTAAAATCAGGACAGTAAATAAAGAGCAATGCTAAAAAAAAACAAAAAAACAGGGGAGTTCCAGACAAGAATCAATGAGGGCCAGCTAACACCTTCCAACAAAGGATTTCCCCATGCAGTAAGCAGACAGGCTTTGAAGCTGCAAGGCTATTCAATGCTAATCAAGGTGGCCAATTGCAACATTCAGACTTACCTCAAGCAGACAAGAGTTCTTTCTCCCACTCTGAACATTCCACAGATATATAAACCTCACTTGCCTAGTTTCCAAAAGACCCCACAACCTCTGAAGATGCCTGCCATAGATAGGGGTGAAACATCAGGAGATAATGCTTCTAGAACATGGCCATACAGCCCGGAAAACTCACAGCAACCCAGTTTCTTAAATACAGTTATGGATTGCTGAGGATAAGTGATGAAAGGGTGTTAAAAAAAAAACAACCCCTAAAGCCTCTCTGAATATTTATCAGAGTTGTGCTTTTTAATATAGTCTTGGGGGAAGGGGATGAATACTCTTTGATATACTCTTCAGGGGAGAAAAAGCCTCCCATCAGAATGCAAGAAGGGTGGAAGTAGCCTGGCTTTCCAAGGGGGGAACCTCTGTAACCAACATGTGACAAAGAAAGCCCCACCTTTTATATTGGCCAGCCTAGGCTCTTTGGGAAAGTTTAGGAAAGTATTTCATAGAATCATAGAATAATACGAGTTGGAAGAGACCACCCTTGCCATGCAGGCAAAGCAAAAAATATCCCTGATGGCCATCCAGGCTTTGTTTAACATCTTCCAAGGAAGGAGCTCCCACCACACTCCGAGGCAGAAATTTCCACTACTGAACAGCTCTTACAGTCAGAAATTCTTCCCAATGTTCAGATGGAATCTCCTTTCTTGTAATTTGAACCCATTGCTCTAGTTTCAAGAGCAGCAGAAAATAAGCTTGCTTCTTATGACACCTTTTCACATATTTATACATGGCTATCATGTCTCTTCTTAAGCATCTCTTCTGCAGGCTAAACAGATCTGGTTCTTTAAGATGCTCCTCATAGAGCAGGGTCTCTAGACCTAGATCTAAAATGATCAAAGGTCTCTAGACCTTTAATCATTTTAGTTGCTCTCCTACGGACACCTTCCAGCTTGTCAATATCTCTTTTGAACTGTGATGCCCAGAATTGGATATAGTGTTTTTGCAGGTGTGGTCTGACCAAGGCGGAATAGAAGGGTAGCATGACTTCCCTGGATCTAGACACTATACTATTTATACAGGTCAAAATCCCATTGGCTTTTTAGCTGCCACATTACATTGTTGGCTCATGTTTAAATTGTTCTCCATGAGGACTCCAAGATGTTTTTCACACGTACTGCTATCGAGTCAGGCGTCCCCCATTCTGTATCTTTGCATTCTGATTTTTTTCTGCCCAAGTGGACCATCTTGCATTTGTCTCTGTTGAACTTCATTTTGTTAGTTTTGGCCCATCAGTACCAACAGTTTAGGGCAAATAATGTATACTTCTAATCCAGATACGTCTCACTCCCTTGTTGAAATTAAGTATACTATTAAAGCATCCTTGGTGGTAAGCATTCAACCTCACATTATAAATCTCTTTAGGAAGCGAAAGTCCAGTCTAAACTGCCATATGTATAATGCTGAAGTTTGAAAGTGCATTATATGGTCAGCATAGACTCATATAACGCAGGCCAATGTAGACTCCACTGCATTGTGGTAACCAATGTAGACTCAACACTGATCAGTGTAAATGGGCCCAAGTGAGTTTGTTTCACTCAGTCAAAAATCTTTTCCAACCATTTAATCGGCCCTTCCTTTTATTGATATGGCATCCATTAGGTTGAGTGATCCTTTACAGCAACAGAAAACCAATTGTTCCATCGATTTAAAAGGTCTTCCGATACTGAAGATAGGCATAGCTTCTTAGTAGTTTTTTCTCCTTGCTGAGCTCTTTCCACTTTTCCTAATAGAAATTTGGCACCAAGTCTTCCAATAAATATGTTCTTAGACTGTGGTGTTTGGAACTGGATCCAGTGCTCAGATGAAGTCTGACTAAAGCAGCATAGTGACATAACTTTTTGCAAAGAATAAAGTGTGTAAAGCTTTCAAGTTTTTGTCTCTTATGAACACAGGTTTGCAGTGATCCTAGATTCATTGTTGAGCCTGGATCCCCAGGTCTCGGCGGTGGCTAGGGGAGCTTTTGCACAATTAAAACTTGTGTACCAGTTGTGCCAGTACCTTGAGAAGTCTGACTTGGCCACGGTAGTCCACACTCTTATTCCATCCCAAATAGATTACTGCAATTCACTCTATGTGGAGTTCCCTTTGAAGACTGTTTGGAAGCTTCAACTAGCCAGGTTGCTTACCAGGGTGGCAAACAGAGAGTATACAACCCCTCTGCTATGCCAGCTCCACTGGCTGCCAGTCTGCTACTGAGTACAATTCAAAGTGCTGGCTTTAGCTTATAATGCTCTGACCGGTTCCAGCCCAGTTTACAAACTGCCGCAAAGGTTAAGATCATCCGGGGAAGCCCTGCTTCCGGTCCCACCATCCTCGCAAACGCGACTGGTGGAGACGAGAGACAGGGCCTTCTCAGTGGTGGCCTCTCTTCTGTGGAACTCCTTTCCCAGTGACATGAGATCAGCCCCCTCCCTCCTATCCTTCAGAAAACAATTCAAAATATGGTTCTGGGGTCAAGCAGGTTTTTTATTTTTTTTATTTTATCTTTGTCTCTCTTCCTCTTTTACAATTGTATTTGTATAAGAAAATCAATAAAATGATTAAAAAATTAAAAAGATTGATACCGACCCTATGTTGCTGACAATGATTTGACATGGACTATTTGAATTTGGGTGATTTTAAATTATTGTTTCAATAATTTAATGTTTTAATTACTGTTTTAACTGCAATTGTTATTTATGAATCTGTATGATGGGAGTGAGAAGGATGGGATATGAATATGCGAAATAAACAAGCAAACACAGAAATGGCTCTGCTATCTTGCTGGGCTCCTGGGAATAACTTTCAAAACACCAGTGTAATACAAAGGTTTTCCTATCATTGTTCTTCAGCCTAACAAAAACAAATTATATAAAAGCAACAGTAGCTGTGTATCCTTCACTAATATTTTCCCTAAGTGTTGGAAAATGTGACCTTAGCTGTTTGATTCTCTTTTAATAACAATTTGGATTGAGGTTTGATATTTAAGACCTCTAAATTAATCATGATAAGCTCAGATGTCCGGAAGTAAACTGTTGATATCTTTAGGCATATTGCCAAACCCTCCTTCTGATACCACTTTCAGTGAAGCAGTGTAAATTAAGTGACAGACAAGAAAATACAAAACAGTGTAAACAGAAATAATGGTTTTATTCAATAGTATATTGGCAATCTGTCCACAAGATGGTGCTGTAACCATTTTTAAAAACTCTGAAATTAAATCTCAAAGCAAGTTAAAACATTCTGATTTCTCATTTTGAAGAAATTTGTTTTCAGTAAAACATTTTACAACTTTTACATGTTTAAATATTATCTAGGAGACATCAAAGCTGACTTCCATAATTCCCAATACATACACAAATGATTTCAGGACATTAGACTGCAGTTCAATGAACGTGATGCTCAGAATCCATAGGAAGCTGCATTAATCACACAGATCCAGCAACAACCCAAATACCAAGATAAGGGGGAAAGGGAGGTGTCACTTCGAATGACCAGTGTTTAAAATCTCTGCATTGATTAGTATAAATCTTCTCCCATGTCTTGCTTGTCATGATTCCTTATTGGAATACTAGAAAAACATAGCTTCAGGTTGAGTTATTTCTAAAACTGACATGAGCGAACATGTGATTTTGCTATCTATTACAGAGCAATCTAAAGGATATCCTTTAAAAACTTAGGTCAGTTAGTTACTTAAAAGCAGAAAAAGTTATCAAACCCATGAACATTATAGGTTTCGTTGAACAAGAATAAGCTAAGGAAAAACAAGCATGAAAAAGTTTGATGGCAGCCTAATGCAATGAATCTAATGTTATTGCGCATGGATTCAGAAATTAGGCTTTAATACTCGTGCATGAATTCACTGGGCAATGTTTTACAAGTCATTCCATGTGCATGTGTCCCACTACATGAATGAGGTTGCATGCTCTTTTCTATTATTTAACCTCTTCAAGGAGATCCAAAACTTTCATTTCTGCTTTTACATGAGTTCTGTGATATCTGAACTCTAAGAATGGTGTTTAAAATATTATTTAAAAATCAAGCCAGAAACAGATTGTAGTTTCAGCCTCTGACTTGCTCCCATTAACTATGGTTTATTACAATAGTTCCCTAGGAATAGGTAACTGTTGTATGCCGCCTCGAGTCCTTTCGGTGAGATGGGGTGGGGTATAAAAATAGTTACTTATTATTGATGTTCTCCAGAAATTCTCAACCCCACTTCCAATAATCTAGCTCTCACGGAACCTGCTGATTTGGGGAATTGTAGTCCACACATTTAGGATGGAGTAGCTGACTTAATCCTGGTTTAAGCAAAGGCTTTTGATGTCATCAACTTGCAGAACGATCCAAGAATCCGACTTTTAGGCTTTAGAACATGTCACAACAACCACCTAGTTTATTCCTGCCTTTTTAGATAAAGGAAAACAAATACGCTAGTGCAGGCATGGGCAAACTTCAGCCTTCTGGGTGTTTTGGACTTCAGCTCCCATAATTCCTAACAGCCTACTGGCTGTTGTCCTCCCAACCCTGCTATACACCTGTGAAACGTGGACTGTCAAGACATCACATTCAACTCCTAGAATGATTCCATCAGCGTTGCCTCTGAAAAATCCTGCAAAACCCTTGGGAAGACAGGCAGACAAAGGTCAGTGTGCTTGAAGAAGCAAATACCACTATAATTGAAGCGATCCTCCTATGCCATCAACTCTGCTGGACTGGCTATGTTGTCCGAATGCCTGATCACCATCTCCCAAAGCAGTTACTATACTCCCAGCTCAAGAACAGGAAATGTAATGTTGGTGGACAGTAAAAGAGATTTAAAGATTGGCTTAAAGCCAACCTTAAAAACTGTGGTGTAGACACCGAGAACTGGGAAGCCTTGACCCTTGAGCACTCTAACTGGAGGTCAGCTGTGACCAGCAGTTCTGCAGAATTCAAAGAGGCACAAATGGAGGGCGAAAGGAAGAAACATGCCAAGAGGAAGACTCATCAAGCCAACCCTGACCGGGACCGCCTTCCACCTGGAAACTGATGTCCTCACTGTGGGAGAACATGCGGATCAAGAATAGGGCTTCACAGCCACCTACGGACCCACCATTAAGCCACTACACTTGGAGGAACATCATCCTCAGGCTGTGAGGGATCGCCTAAGTAAGTAAGTACTGGCTGTTAAGAATTATGGGAGTTGAAGTCCAAAACACCTGGAGGGCCAAAATTTGCTCATTCCTGATCTAGTGCAATGTAAAATAGTAATTCACTGCTATCACTGTTCAGCCACCAGATTCTATCCAATTCTAAAACTCTTTATAGTCAACCAAAATAGGACCACCTACTTCCCAAGTTTCCATTCCTACCACGCAGTCATAATGCAAGTGTCAAGAAATACCTGGTAGCCAAGTGCAACTAATTCTGAAGTTCTCTAACAAATTATCATAAGTTATGTAAAGTCTGTGAAATGTTTGGCTTAATCTCCTTTGAGTAAACCCAGGAGAGAAATGGAAGATCTACGAACTACAAAGGAGAATTAGAAAAGACCATCCGAAGTACAAGCTGGAACATTCCAAAGCAAGTTTAATAGGTACAATCCGTGCTGAAAATAACCTTTGTTGTATTTAAATGTAATTTTTAAAACCTAACAGAGAAAGCTCACTATATTTCTTGAGAATGCATTCTTGCCACAGGAGACAATATGCCTCATCATCACCAATTTAATACTAGAAGCAGCTTGCATTTTACAGTATCAAAGTTTGCATTCATGAAGATGATAGATTAAAATTGCTGGGTCTCAACTAAGAGAGATTTATTTAGCAGATGGAAGGGGATTTCGTTTAGTTAGTGCCACACAAAAATCAACAGAACCAATGGTTTTCTATTTACTCAAAAATAGCTGTATCCAAAAATGTCAACATTATTAATAGTGTGGGTGCTCATAGCTGGGATCTCTATGAAGGAAGTTGCAGGTTTTGATCTTTTTTTTTTTTAATCTTGCAAGGAAAACACATGACTCTAGTAGTAATATTTTAAGTTAGAGGAACACAATCTCCTGGAACACTTTAGAAAAGTAATTGAACAGAGATAATTCTAAAATTGCTGGTCATTCTTTGAAGAAAGTGCAAAACACATACAAGAGCACAGCAATATTCTACCAAATTTTCCACTTGGCAATTGAAAATACCATTCAACTCCCTGAAATACAACTAATAATCTCCCACCGACATCACTTTGACACTATACTGTTTTTTAACTGTTCATAATGCATTTATTTTTTTCCTTTGTACAAAAAATATAAAATTTAAATCCATAGAAAGTGTATACTAGCAATGAAAGTTTACATTACATCAACGAAAAGGAGTTAACCGGGACATTAGTTGTTTAAGTCTCAGCAATGCATGCACAATATAAAATAAACATGGCTAAAGCTTTAAATTTGTTTTTAATGGCAATGCCTCATTAAACTACTCCACTGACAACAGTAGAAGTAGATGGGCATGTACAAAATGGAACCAAAAAATAAAAACAAATCAAAGTTGTCCCTTTAGTTCCAACTCTGGCTAAAGACTTGTCAAATCACAATACAAACTACTCAAACCCAAAAAAATTCAGAGGTTGTTAGCACAATGAACTCATCAGTAGTTTTAAGAATCTTTACATTGTTTTGAAAAAGGCATTCAACTTTTCCACAGAGAACTACTTAAGACTCCTTTTGAAAACCTAGTTCACCAACCACTCAGAAGCTAGTTTGTAGCCAAAGAATAGTGTACAAAAATATTTAACAGAACACGGGCATCCATTTTTAAATTTGTTTCAGAAGGCAATGTTCTTCTGACGTTCAAGGTTTGTTGACTTGTCCCATAAACAAAACTGCACCTGAGGAAGAAAATGTTGATGCAGACATTTATTAATTCACAAATATCCAGTTCTGTAGTATTTTTTTAAAAAAAACCCAACAGATTGATTACATAGTCCAACAAAAATAAATTCTTGGTGTATTGTTTTTTAGACCTGTTCCTGAGGTTATTTGAAGTCCCAATTTAGAAAATTGCATTCAATAGATTGTATCACTTCTAGTTTCTTAGATATGGCTCTTATTATTTTCTATGGGCGAGCAGATAAAAACCGCTATATGGCATATGTTCTGTATCTGATAGGGGAAAACAGATACCCTTTTTGGAACCAGCAGGTCAAATACACCCAGAAACAGGTCCAACATTTGAGGCATGAAAATGTGTGTTGGCCAGTGTTATCTAAGTGATACAATAGATTATTTAAATGATAAAGTTCAAGTAACAGTTTTTAATCAGGCTATCAATTTGTCATCACTAGAGTGGAAATTGTGAACTTCAAATATAAAGACTGAGAGTCCTTCCACCCAGCCCTACATCCCAAAATATCAAGACAGAAAATCTCACATTATCTGAGTTTGGATTCAGATAACCCAGTTCAAAGAGGGTATTGTGGGATTTTCTGCCTTGATATAAGGCTGTGTGGAAGAGCCCTCACTTTTAAGGAAGTCTCATTAAACCAATCCACCAACAATAGTAATAACAGAAAGGCATATAACAAGCCAAACCAAAATAAAATAATAAAATAAAAGTGTCTCTTTAGTTCCAACTCTGGTTGGAATCTCTATGGATTCTATGTGGTTATAATTGATAAAACAAATCAAGCCTAGCACTCTGTTCTTCCAAAGTGATTTGGTAATAATAACTTTATTGTTGTACCCTGCCTCCATTTCCCTGAAGAGACTTGGGGCGGCTTACATATGACACAAAGTGCCTAAAACAATGCATAAAATGAACACACAGTACAATACAAAAATAAAAACAACAGTATATAAAACAACAATCTAAAACTCAGAATAACACTCAATAACCTATGGTGACAACTGCCGTAAAATATGGCCAAACTGTAAACAAGTCAAGGGAATGACATAGTGCAAATTGTAGCTGAGGAGTAAGGGCATGGGATGAAAGTACAGTGCTGTATCATTAATTGCGGACCATTGGGGCTAGACATTCTCAAAGGCTTGTTCAGACATCCCAGTCTTCAAATCCCTCTGGAAGGAGGACAGTGTGGGGTTCCGCCTAAGCTCCTTGGGGTGCTCCAAAGCCAGGGGGCCTCCACCAAGAAGGCCCTCTTCCCTTGTCTTCAAGTGGTGGGACCGCAAGGGCTTCCCTGGCAGATCTTAATGCTCACGCAGGTACATGGGGGAGATGCAGTGACAAAGATAGGCAGGGCCTGAATCGTTTAGGGCTTTCTAGGTAATAACCTGCACTTTTAATTGGGACTGGAAACTTATTGGCAGCCAATGTGTTTACTTTTGGCTTGGTTAATATTTCAATTCACAATTAATACTTTAATCCACTGGTTAGAATATGGTAAGTGATTTTATTAACCATGAGGCATCTTAAAGTATATCCTATTCCTTCTTCCTATATATGTGTGTGCATCTAATGTACAAAGTGTGCTGTTTTCAATATAAATTGTCAGTTTTACTAAGGAGCATTTACCCGTTTTTCACTGAAATAACATCATTAAGTGATTCTACTAAAATCCACCCGATACTTTCTGTACAAATATGTTTATGGCCATACTATCTTTAAATTATTCATTCTTTCCAAGCAGATGTTGTTTTCAACCTCTCTTTGATGTGTCGGGCTGGGGGGGGGGGGGGGGGATGAGATGATTAAAATGCTGTATATGAATTTAGTTAGGATGTTCTAGTATTTCAGTATCATTCTGAGTCATTTTCCAAGGAAGAAAAAGGTGTTTTCCCTAAGCAGTTAGCTTACACTGAGCCTAGAATATCAATTAGAGGAAAAACAGAGCCAAAAAGTGGAGCAAAGAGAAGAGATGTGTGTTTTGACAACTAGCCAGTGCTCCTCTTCAGAATCACATAATGAGCCTTTGATGTCCCTAAGCTACCCATGTCTGCAAACTCATGCCAGAAGTCTTCTCCTTCTTCAGAGCTGGCGCTTCTACCTCCAGATTGCATCATATATGTAGATGAGATAAATGTGCCAATGAAACAGAGGGACTATTAGTTCCTGGCAACATTCCCTGAACGCCGAAATCCTATAAGCTCCCGTTTGCTCTTGCCTCAAAGAGAAGAAATTGCTTATGCATAATATAGCAGCAAGGAATTTTAGAGCCTCATTTTGTAAAAGATGAAAGCGGATTTAAAGTGTATGTTTTCAACTTCAAGTTTATGTCTCCCTAGGAGTGCTGTATGCATTTTGGCAATATAAACAGAATGAAGCCAACATAAAACTAAGTAACATGTAAGTGCTTACCTGTTGGATTGTGTCGTATGAAGAAAACAAATGGCCTGTCTACTACAAACCAAGGTGGTGATGACCTGGCTATTAAAATTGCAGCTTGGAAAAACAAAAACAAAAAAAATAGAAGGATTAGTTTCTCTATAGTTATAAACCAACACCTTCAAAGCTGAGGATTTTAACACATTCACTCTCTTACATATTTACATACATATTTATTCATTTATAGTTTGACTAAGGACATACTGCAGTTCAACAGATCCTGAGCATCTGTGTCCAACCACCAATGCTTCAGACTCACGTTTTGCTCTATTTCTAAGTATATTTGTTAGGCTTTGGGGTACATTTTGAAGCCTGAGGAATGATTCTAAATTGACAATGAAGTTTCTGTACTTAAAAAAAATTATACATAAATACTATATAAAACACTTGGTGATACTTCAGATGCCACTGGTGGTTTGGATCAAACACAGAACACTTACTTGTTGCTGCAGATGCCTTGGTTCCATCTTCACTCACTTCAATTTTTGCTTTTTGTAATATCCGAGATACATGAATGCTTGCTGTTCCTGTTGAGGTTAAACATAATAGACATGTCTACATTACATATATTATGCACACACTCATATGACATTCCTTGGAGAAGTGATCATTATTTTAATTGCAGAAAAGACAAAGCAATTGGATGTAAAATCAGTAATTTTTTTAAAAAAATCACACATGCTGAAAACATTGCCTAAGATAATGGCTGGCACCTCTTTGTAATCAATTTGATTTGCACCAGTCCACCCACCCGTGTGCAGAAACCGATTATTATTTCAGGTTCATTGGTTGTTGGTTCGATGGTTGCTCTTATATTCTGTTATAATGTTGTTGTTTTATTCTGTTTTATGCTTGTTTATGTATTTTAGTGTGTTATATTTTAACTATGTTGATCAGGCTCATCCCCACGTAAGCCGCCCTGAGTCTCTCCGGGGAGATGGAGGCAGGGTACAAAAATAAAGCCATTATTATTATTATTATTATTATTATTATTATTATTATTATTATTATTAGAAACACAACAAGGTAAGTCCACAGCAGACAAGATCAGTCTGCTGGCTGTTGTATTGGATCACACGTCAGACACTTCCCAAGTGTCTAGATCTGCGAATAATGACTGCAGATCTCAGTAAGGTGGCCTTCTGCAGCTGGCAGATGGTAATTTTGTCAGCGCCGATTGTGTTTAAGTGCAGGCCAAAGTCTTTAGGCACTGTACCCAGTGTGCCAATCACCACTGGGACCACATTTACTAGCTTGTACCAGATTCTTTGCAGTTCAATTTTTAAATCATCATATTCTGTCAGCTTTTCCAGTTGTTTCTCTTCAATCCTTCAATTGTGAGGTCAGGAGTATTGTGCTCCAGAACTCTTTGTCTGTTTGAATTCGGAAGTCCTAGAAGAGTTTGATGTGTTCATTTTCTGTAACTTTTTCCGGCTTATGATCCCACCAGTTCTTTGTCGCAGGTAGATAGTATTTGTGGCACAGGTTCCAATGAATCATCTGAGCAACAGTGTTATGCCTCTATTTATTTATTTATTTATTATTTATTTATTTATTTTATTTACTGCGCTTATATACCGCAATTCTCAGCCCTAGGGCGACTCAATTCAAAAGCAGAACCATGTCGGTCTATGCTCCAATTCTGTGGAACTCATTGCCTCCATACATTAGAGCAATGTCGGAGTTGCAACCTTTTGTAAAGGCGCTCAAGACTTGGCTGTTTGGTTGTGCATTTAAGTAAAGTGATCAGATATAATTTGCCAAATAGTCTCTGTTGTATGTTTTTATGTTGAATGTTTTTATACTGTGTAAATGCTATTTTAAATTGTAAGTCGCTCGGAGCACCTTGGTGGAGAACAACTAATTAAGAAATAAAGTGAAGTGAAGTGAAGTGTATCAGTATCCAAAGCATTTTTTACTCTGAGATAAACTGCATAACTTTGGCATCCGTGGCAGAAAGTCACACCATTCCTCAAAATAGTGTAGTTCTCCACTCACATATAAGAGAATAAGCAGATAACTCACTCACTCGTTATTTTTAAAAAGTTTGCTTTTGATTGTTCAAACATATCTCGAATCCCAAGCTCTTGTAGAGGTTCTTTTAGATCTGTTTCTGCTTCCACTGTAAATCTGGTGAGAACAACAGAAAAGGCATTGACTCAGGACTGAAAGTAGTCTGTAACGTGACAGGATGTTTTCTTTCAATAGTAAAATTTTCTTATGTCAGATGAAATAAGATAAAAAGTACATACTTGGGTAAAATGACCTGTACTCTCTTTTGTACCATGGTTGTCATCCAGCTCTGTATAGTTTTCGTGCTAATGTGAGGAATAATGGAAGACAGAGGAGTTGTGCTTTCTGTGGGCAGGGCGATCAGCATACTGATAGTCTCACCATGGTATGGCAACTCAATGATATTATACCATAAGTCATTAGGAGTACTTGTTGTGCCTAAAAAATAGCAGAGAGAAAATGGGAAAAAATGTGAATGGCTCCATAATAAGCAGATCAGATTTCATCACGACTGAGGGTGAGAACTTTGCTATTGCCTAGTTCCCAGTCCATTCAACACCAGAGCTTATTATCATCGTCCTGTCCCCCCAAGAGAATTAGAGATTCACAAGGAAGTCGAAGGCAAACAGGAAGAAGGGCAGACACAAATCATCTTTTCCCCACCGCACTCCTTTTCTCTAGAAAATTGCAAATTCCTTTCAGTTCTCCACTTATTTGTAGTTTATTTATGTAGAGCAGCTGACTCGTCCCTTGCCACTGCCTTCACTTCCTCTTTGATCTCATAGCCATAGGGATTTCTGGCTTTTCCCAAGATGGAACACAAAGCCACATTTGTACTGATATCAAAGAGAATATTATAGGTTCCAGCCAAGTATGTTGCTTCTGCTTCTGCTGCTGCTGCTAATAATAATAATAATAATAATAATAATAATAATAATAATAATAATAATAATGTATAGGCTTCATCTCTGAGCCATGCGACCCACTGGAAGGCAGTTCACTTCATTTGAAAGAGTATTAGAGACAACAATTCCTGCTACCTCTCATATGCTTCCTAATACCTATGAAACCAAGGTAAGAATGAAAAGGAAACAACTGCACACGGAAAAAGGCATGGGGGATTTCCCTTATTCTCTTATGTAATGTTAGACAATCTTAACTTACAAAATCAAATGTTCCCAAATCTGCTATGTGTCATATCAAACATATCATTTTAAAATACCAGTGATATTGACTGTTGGTATGCACCACATATTCAGAGGATGTGTCCATTGTTTACACTGCTTCTTTCCTCCTTTTCTGGAAGCTCTCTTGGGACTTTAAGCAGCAGAGGTGTGTGTGTGTGTGTGTGTGTGTGTGTGTGTGTGTGGGTGAACTGCCTCACTGGCAATGTGACAGGAGGTAATATTGGAGGTACAAAGCTCTCTATGTGTCTTACTGTAGATTTGGAAAGAGAAAGTTCCTTTCATAGATAAGAAAAATTCTTAGTAAATTCTTTTGCTGATTCTTCGGAAACCAGCTGTGTAAATGTAAAGACCAAAGCAGAGTATGTCCCTTTTTTGTGTGTAAAATATATAGCAGTATACCAGAAACGGGTCCCAGAAAGGGACTATTGTACTCCTTTGTCTAGAGTGGAATTAGTGTTAATACTGTAAGGAGATTGTAACTGGCCTGGGGATAATGGCCATGTATTACATGTCCAATGGCATAATCAGATCAGAAAAGGATTCACAGAGGACACCTACTCTTGACTTTGTATTTTAAATGGCTTACAATACTCAGCTAATTTAGATTCTTTTGAAGACGTTGCACGAGAAGCCAACTAAGCTTAGAAAATGTATAATGTTGTCACCTGCCATGAAGGTGACTTTGACATGGCAACCCTATGAATAACAACTTTCTAACTTATCCTTAATAGTCCTACTCAAGTCTTACAGACTCAGGGGCATGGCTTCCTTGACTGGACTGAATTTATTGTAATGCCGTCTTTGTCTTCCTAATGGCTTCCATTTCACCAAACATTATTATAATTTCTAGAGATCCATGTCTTCTCATGATAAGGTCAAAATACAACAATCTCAGTTTAGTTGTAGCATCACTTCACTTGCATGAGAGATTAACACAATGGTTTTATAATTATCACAATCTCTCGTGTCTCCTTACTTTGGGATTAATGACCAATCTCGATAAAATAGTGAAGAGTAGAGAGACATCACACTGTCAACAAAGATCTGCATAGTCAAAGCAATGGTATTCCCTGTGGTAACCTATGGATGTGAGAGCTGGACCATAAGGAAGGCTGACCAAAGAAAGATAGACGCTTTTGAACTGTGGTGTTGGAAGAAAGTTCTGAGAGTGCCTTGGACTGCAAGAAGACCCAACCAGTCCATACTTCAGGAAATAAAGCCCGAATGCTCATTGGAGGGAAGGATATTAAAGGCAAAGATGAAGTATTTTGGACACATAATGAAAAGACAGGAAAGTTTAGGTAAGACAATTATGCTGGGGAAAATGGAAGAAAAAAGGAAGAGGGGCCGACCAAGGGCAAGATGGATGGATGGCATCCTTGAAGTGACTGGCTTGACCTTGAAGAAGCTGGGGGTGGTGACGGCAAACAGGGAGCTCTGGCGTGGGCTGGTTTATGAGGTTTTGAAGTGTTGGAAGCAACTCAATGAATGAACAACACAACAGGCTTTTGTTGTTTTCCATATTTGTCAATGTATTTCAGTTAGAATTAAAGGAGATTCTATCTCTGTGACTTGAAAGCCGCTCTACTGGTATGTCATCTGTTCCTGGTGATTTATTTCTCCTATGGGCTCTGAGTACACTTTCACATCCAACATTTTAGGTTCACCTTCAAATGGTTCTTCCTACAATGAACACAATCCTTTCATCTCTGGCGCCACGAGATGCAGAGAAACCGGGCTGTTTTTAAGAAACTGGGCTGTTTTCTGAATTGTTTTCGTAGTCTTTTCATCTGTACTGGCTATGTAACATGTTCCACTAATGAATGCATAGCATCTCCCCGAGAACTAAAAAGTAAAGGTTTCCCCTTGACATTAAGTCTAGTTGTGTCTGACTCTGGGGGGTGGTGCTCATCTCCATTTCTAAGCCAAAGAGCCCACGTTGTATGCAGATGCCCCCAAGGTCATGTGGCTGGGACGACTGCATGGAGCACTGTTACCTTCCCGCCAAAGTGGTACCTATTGATGTACTCACACTTGCATGTTTTCGAACTGCTAGGTCAGCAAGTTCAGCAGCACAGCAGTTTAACCTGCGGCACCACCGGGGGGGGGGGGGCTCCTCAAGAACTATTTGCAAGTTATTCTGTGCAAAATGCTTTTCAGGGAGTATAGCCTTTCATAGATGCTGTTACTTTAATTTCATTAACAACTGCATCCACTATACTGCAAAGAAGTCGTTAAGACAATACTTTCTTATAATAGCTGGGTGAAGGAAACAACAACCCTTCTGTTATTCAAGACAATGAAAAATAAAGTTATACTGCAGCACAGATTGCAAGATTAGACAGCCAAGATGTCACAGAAGCTACCAAAAGGGGAAAATTCTTACCTTCTAATTGGTAATGCAACTTTTTACTAGTGTCAGCCTTTACTGAAGTATTCTAAAGTTCATCAAAATTCATCTAAAATTATAGAGAAAGCATTGAATTGCTTTCTAAGGCCTGTTTTTCTATAGTCTAGTGATGTTCTGTACAGAATTTTGACAGTTCCTCTTTGGACACAGTCAGATGTCTTGATAAGCCAAGATTCCTACAGAAACCTTTGCTTTCGAGGATAAATCTATGAGCTATTTCTCAGTGCCTAATGCCTTCTGCTCACAGCAGGAGCAGATAAACAAACCAGAGGCTTCCGTCCATGGTTTGTTTAAAATGACATACAAATCTAACAGCTGCCAGTGCTCTAGGGCTCAAACTTTGTTCAACAAGCTAAAGAAAGAAAAAAAAAACACACTATTTGTCCAAAGATTTATTTTTTTTTTGCTAGTGTGTGAGATAAGGGAAGTGAACCAGAGGAAGTGAACCAGAGCATCAGTAGCTATGTCAAGAATGAAAAAGCCAGATGTTACTTGTGATTGTACCGATTGCAAATTGGAAAATGGGAATTTTGAATATGATGAAAAAAGTAGCCTCGTTCAAAATGAGTTCTGGACACATAGAACTGGTATATGATTCTATACAGATTTCACCAGTTTCTTTACTCAACATTCATCAGAAACCAGGAATGAGAAGATAGAATAAGATGCTGATTTAAGACAGAAATCCATGACTATGAGAACAACCAGTTTAGTGGAGGAAGGAAACACTTAAATCACCGCCAAATATTTACCTATGTGTATAGATGTTAAGACTGCTCACACCTTCTTTCCCTTCTCCTCTTTTTGCCCTAAAGTCTAACATACACCTAGCAAACAAAAACTACATTTTCTACGCCAGGAGCAACCTGAGAAATTGCAAGTCACTTCTGGCGTGAGAGAATTGGCAGTCTGCAAGGACATTGTCATGGGTTCATGATTGAATGCATTAGTGACTTATCCTTTGAAATGGTTGAAATCAGTTCAGGTCCATCACTCTGCTCCTCAGAATGTGGGGAACGATGTTACCAAATCACCATCACCCCTGATTTTAGACTCAGGATATACTTTTTTGAACAATAAAAGATCATAAGGCTATTTTCAGATTGTTTTCTGTTTTTCAAGATACCTCTCCTGGGCTAAAATGGAGATGGGAGAGCAAAAGTGTAGTAAAATGACCCCTTAGAGCAGTGGTTCTCAACCTGTGGGTCCCCAGGTGTTTTGGTCTACAACTCCCAGAAACCCTGGCCAGTTTACCAGCTGTTAGCATTTCTGGGAGTTGAAGGTCAAAACATTTGGGGACCCATAGGTTGAGAACCACTGCCTTAGAGGTTCTGGCAAACATTTTTTTCAAAATACATTTTTAAAATCTAGGAGTGTGCTCAGAATAGTTTTAGGGTACTTTTTCCACCTAGCAAGTGCTGCAAAGTCTTTTTTTTTTTTGCACTATCATGATTATTTCTTCTACCACAATCATTGTGCCTCTCCACAAAACAAGGTTTGCATCTCCTCTGTAGATTTCATGCAGTTTGAAACCAACCTAACTATTATTTATTATTATTATTATTAACTTTATTTGTACCCCGCTAGCATCTCCCGAAGGACTCGATGCGGTTTACACAGGCCGAAGCCTCAAAACAACAATACAATAGAGAGCATAACATCACAATAGCAAGCAAATCAGCAATAAACAAAATAGCATAACACCACAATAACTAAGCAAATCAAACAATAAGCAAAATAACAACAATAGCAGTACATCAAGACATTATTAACTACCAAGGCTCAGTGCTATAATAGGAGTTGTAGTTGTAGGACCCCAACCTTCTCTGCCAAAGAGAGCTAGTGCCTCACCAAACTACAATTCCCAGAATTTTATTTATTTATTTATTTTTATTTACAGTATTTATATTCCATCCTTCCCACCTTGAAGGGGACTCAGGGCAGATCACAGAACACATATATGGCAAACATTCAATGCCATTATACACTGCCAAAACAGACAACTGTACATAGAGTTATATATAGGCTTTCCCAAATCGGCATCTTGGAGGCATGTGCTCGGTTCCGGCCATTGGGGGGGGGGGGGGGGAGTATTACTGTCACTCCATCTTCCCTGCCAAAGAGCTTTGTTTGTAAACTTTCTCTTTGATCAAATTGCCAGCATTTTTTTCTGGCATTTCCTTATGGGTGACTTAAATATCTCCCCAGTTTAAAGCGGTACCTATCTACTCACTTTTGCTTTTGAACCACTTGGTAGGCAAAAGCTGGTCTTAAAGCCAGGAGTTCACCCTGACCCAGGCTTCGAACTGCCAACCTTTTGATTGGCAAGTTTTACTGCAGCTGGCACTTAAAACTGCTGTGCTAAAGCCCTCAGAATTCATTGTACTGTGCCATGCTGTTAAAATGTCAAACTGCATTAATTATACAATGCAGATGCACCCTAGTACTCAAAATAGCCATCATGGTAAGTATTATTAACTGATAAAAGGCAGTTTATTGCAGTAAGCACATCTATATTTATAGATATTTATAGGAAATGTCCAAGCAACTACCTGTGGTTTATGTCTAAATGCAGGAGATTTCAAGTCAAATTTGGCTTTAAGACCAAATTCCTTTATATATTATATAATGATATACAGAATTTTGCACAACGAATGATTCAACTCACTAGTTACCGTAACTCTACCATAAAATACATCTGTAATTCAACGTCTTTGCTTGAATTTGACAAGAAATCCTAGGGGGAAAAGTTCAGCACATTTTCAAATTAAACTGTCTTAAACATACCACATCGAAACACTGATAACTGGGCTAGCATAGGTACTTGATAACTCTTTCCATCAGCTGCATTAAACGTTCGCTTTTTTGTGTTTTCTGGCTGAAAGCGTGACTTCCACAATCCCTTAAAATATATTGCATTGACCAGTATCAGCCTGGTCAGAGCACTGTCAATATCGTCTGGAGACAAAACGCTGTCTATCATACCTGGAAAAACAAAAGAAAGGAAAATAAAATATACCTTTACAAAATGTTACATGAAATAAAAGCATTGAAGCAAAAACCAGAGCAGTTAAGAGATGAAGCGGAACTGTGCTGGACTTTGGTTGTTAGAAATCAATGAGAGACCTTAGCAGGAATGTTCACTGCTAACACAAAAACTGGAGAAGAGGAGTTGATGTGCATGCACACACACACTTCATTCTTCCTTCAGTACAAATATCATGAAGAAAAATGATCTCGGATCTCATCCCACATATTCTGAACTCCACTTCCATGCGCTTTGGAAATGGAGTCCCATGGGTACCATCACATGACATAAGGGCACTTCCAGGTTGGACTCGGTTTCCAACACAGCACATGGAAACGGAGCCCAGTATGAGTTTTCAGGTGTTAAGTGCAACCCAACTCCAAATCAGTGAATAATCACATCCACAGAAGTTAATTGGGGGGGAGGGGAGGGGAAATGGAGGACAACAACTCTAATATACTTTGGGTGGAGAATACATTGAAAAGCAGTAATCAAAAATTAGAGAGCAAAATTTGACCTGAATTGAAAAATTACAGCTTAATTTTGCAGTTGCTGGTCAAGATCCTGCATTATCAATGTAAGTAACTATGATGAAGGTGCTCCATCAGGGCACTGGGAAATGATGAATCCAGTGCTTTCCTATTAATGGGATGGGTTATAAGCAAGCAGCAAGAAGACCCTTAATAGTCCTACCAAGACTATTTGTCCCAAGGCACCCCACAATCGAGAGAGTGCTACAGATGTCATTTCCCAGTACCCTGAACTTAAGCACCTCTGAAATGCAACAGTTATGATAGTCTTAGGCTGTAGAGGTATGTTTTTGGAATCCCATTCCGTCATTCGTTAATCGCCAGAAATTACAAGACGTTAAATCCAGTATGTAATTTAACAATTGCCAAATATGCCAGGTCCAAAGCAATCCAAATCTTTTGTGAGTTTTAACATTCAGATTTGATGGAAATTTGAAGTATCAAGTGGAAAGGTGGACCAGAGAGACAATCGCAAGCAGCAAAGGTTCACAGAGAGACAGTGCAAGAAATAAGAAACACTTCTTAATACATCACTGACTGCTTGCAAATATTTGGGGGGGGGGGGGGGGAGACCCCAAAAGCAAACCTTGACACAATTTTACTAAATCACTGTATATAATAAGCTTTCAGCATCTATGGATTTTGGTATCCAGGCAGCAGATGGGGAAAACGTGTGAGCAAACCCCAAACCACTGTATTTATTTATTTATTCACTTATTTATTTACAGTATTTATATTCCACCCTTCTCACCCCACAGGAGACTCTGGCCGGATTACAAAGCACCTATACATGGCAAACATTCAATGCCATTTAGACATAACATATATAGATAGACACAAAGGCAATTTAACATTCCAGCTTTTCCTGTTTCATGAGGGTATGCTAGATTCCAGCCACAAGGGGAGCTGCCACTTCACCATCCACTTGTGACACCAAGTCCTTGATGGAGTACTTTCTCATTCTTATGCATACTGCTAGAAGGTTTTATGGTGTCATAAATTAGTTAAATTAGTCTCCCTGCATAAAGTGGTACCTAGATTTCCTACTTGACAGATGCAACTGTTTTTCGGCTGCATAGGTTGACAACAAGCTAAACTATTAATGGTCGGGAGCTCATTCCAACCCGTGCTGGCTTCGAACTCAGGATCTCTCGGTGAGTGGTGATTTCATGCAGCTGGCTACTAACTAGCTGCACCACAGCCCGGTCCTATATGTGTTATAAAATGAATAAAAACCAATAAACCTGTTCTCCAAGCAAGTTACCACCCACATTTTATCAGTGAGAAAAAGAGGTTAACAGGAAAGAGAAGTAACAAGGGAAGATTGTGAATTGCTCTTCATCACATACCCTTGGTTTTATTTCTGACCCAGTGATTAATAGTATCACAGGCCGAGTCCTGGTCCTCAAAGTCAATGCTCTTGACACTGCACTGAAACACATCATTGTTTCTGGAAACAAAAGGCACTTCCATTTTCAAGCCACTTTTTGCAAAGACTGCATTTGCAATTGTTACAAGATCTTTATTCCTCTTGGCCACTATGGCTTTGTTGATCTTCTTCAGCACTTTGCCAACTCCTAAATGAAAAGACTGAAGTTAGAGTAGGATTAGAAAAACACAATTAAAACTAATGTCTAGCGGTGTTGCCATGCTAGTTCTGTTGCAGCAAAAGCTACAATTATTGGGGTGCCTTGAAAGCATTTGTTATATCATAGTATTTCATGAACAACAAATCCATCTGATGGAATTAAGTATTATCCCAACTAAGGCACTGATTCTATGCACATTTATTCAGGACCAAATCCAATTATTAATCCCAAGTAGAGTAGACCCACTGAATCAATAGGTTTTCCATTTATTTTGTTATGTAAAACGTTTTTCTATCACCTCACAACAGTTCGCAACATAATTTGCAACATATAAAAATACTTAAAATATTGAATATACAAATATAATAATTTAAAATAATGCTTTTTAAAATGGGTTTAAAATTATGGGCCTTTAAAAACATATGGCACCATCATTCCTAGTTTTAAGAACTGAAAGCCATGCAAAGCAATCCAGTCTTAGCTGCCTCCCAGAAACTCAAAAAGGATGCAGTCAGTCTGCATTTCCATTGGAGCCAAATGCTGCTACACAGAATGACCTGCCACTTGTATATACCAACCCAGCTCTGCAGATTGATGGGAAACACAACTGGGCTCTACTGAGGTTTCTGCAACGTGCTCTATGTGGGGTTGCCTTTGAAGATTGTTCAGAAGCTTCAAGTAGTCCAACGGGCGGCAGACAGATGTTTTACCGGAGTGGGATACAGGGAGCATATAACTCCTGTTATGTCAGCTCCACTGGCTGCCAGTCTGCTACTGAGCACAAGTCAAAGAGCTGGCTTTAGCCTATGAAGCACTAAATGATTTCAGCCCAGCTTATCTGTCCGAATGCATCTCCCTCTATGAGCAAGCTAGGAGGTTAAGATCTTCTGGGGAGACCCTGCTCTTGGTCCCACCTCCTTCACAGATGAGGTTGACTGGGATGAGAGACAAGGCCTTCTCAGTAGTGGCCCCTCAATTGTACATCTCCATCCCTGGTTACATTAGATCAGCCCCCTCTCTCCTGACATTCAGAAAAAAACTAAAAATGTGGATGTGGGACCAAGCTTTCGGTAAGTGATTTATCAGTGCAATAAGTGAACAGAATACAGTGTTCCTTTGCTGTTTTGTGGTTCGCTTTACACAGACTTGCTGTTTTACATTTTTTAAATAAATATGAATTTATTGGGGGCTGAGTTGGGGAAAGAGGAGGAGGAGAGGAGGCTGCCACCAAGAACAAGGGAAACATGTCACCGCCTCCTTCCTGCTCTGGCGACTTCTTGGACTGCTGCCGCTGCTGACTTCCACGAGCCCTCCCTTCCTCCGCCTCCTGGCCTGCCTGCGCCACAGGCCATGGTGCCCAGCAAGGAGAACCAGCTGGTCCCCAAAGAGTTGAGTGGGTGGACCCGAGGCCCAAAGGCCCTGGGGCAGAGGGGGCAGGGTCGGGAGAGCGAGGGCTGCCTTTGCTAGGGGGTAAAGAAGGCCTTGGCCAGGCAGGCACACTCTTTACCTTCCTCCCTGCCTGCCTGCCTGGAGATTTAGGAATGAAGAAGAGGAGGGGGAAGAGGAGGGGGAAGAGGAGGGGGAAGAGGAGGGGGAGCCAGGCATCCCTATATCGCTGATTTTCACTTATTGCGGGTGTTACTGGAATGGCTTTGGAATATGATATTGGATTATGTGGTTTTAAATAAGTAGTTTTAAACATTTGATATGTTTTTAGCAGTTGGCTTTAATGTATATGTTTATTATTGCCTATATGTAAGCCGCTCTGAGTCCTCTAATATGGTAAATAAATAAATTTCCCAAATTTTGGGAAGGTCCATATGGGAGGTGGCGATCCTCTGACATCCAGATGTTAAGCAGTTTAGGGCTTTGTAATTCAAAAAAACAGCTTGAAATGAGTTCAGAAGCACATCGAAAACAAGTACAGCCCTTGCCAGGCTGATGATAAATGGCTTTGTAAAGACCATTTATTGGTCTAATCTTGCTAGGACTAGTAATTGGATTCATTCCTCAGAAGCAGTTTCCAAGTGCCAGCAGAACCTGCTTCAAATAGGTTTAAAGGGATTCCAGAACATCAGCCAGAAGCCTAACCAAACCCTAACATAGTATAGTAGGGACAAAGCCTTTCAGACGTGGCTTGATTGCACTTCCCAGAATTCTTCACAACTGACTGTGACAGTTGCAATGTTTCAATATTTCAACCTCTTTTGCAACATTCAGATACTGTATTAAGGCAAAAGGACAAACAAATGCACTCATCATTTGCGAAATTGAAGGAGAGATGAGGTATGAACCAATATTTTTATTTCAGCAGGCATGGAGAAATGTTTATTTTTTGAAACTTTCAGTTTACAGTGGTGTTGTTCCAGGATTCTGTGGCGGACTCAGAGGTGGTGCTGCTCCTTGCACAACACACCCGGGATGCTAAGAAGAGCAACAAGGCCTAGCAAATTGTCAAGGGAGCATCTCTATCTGGAAAATGCAATTCTGATGCCTGCCAATGTCAGAAACACAGCCTGATAGAACACAAACAAACAAATATAAACAACATTACTCTACAGTAATGAAACAAGAGGGCTGTGGGTTTAATTTGTCACTTATAAGGATATTTTATTGAGCAACAGCTCAAAGCATGCATCAGCTCCACACAAAAGGCCAATTTCTGCTTTTCCCACAACCCTGGCAATGAAGCTGAGTTGTGTTTGCTTTGGAATCAAAATGACAGTTCTTGTTAAAGCTACTGTGTTCAGCATCAATGCTGGACACTGTGGCCAAAGATGTCTTCTGGTACGAGAGATAGTGCTTCACTGCCACTTATTTAGCAAGCACTGGGTTGAGATAATTGGCTAGTGTTCACAAGTACAGTAGCTACTGTTCTTACTGCAGCCCGCTTTTCATGCGTATGGGAAAACAGAGATATAAAAGAAGATTTATTTCAGAGACTGCTCAAGATCCTAAACCCAACAACAACATATTCGATGAGAAGAACTAACCATTTACACTGTATCTCATCACTGTAGTCAGCTGCTTCTTCGTCTTGCCATCAGCTCCTAGCTGGAGCATTCCAAGAACTGATGCAATCCCATGTGGAGAAACCACAACATTATCCTTGGGCCTGTTTTTGACTAGTTGATTGAAAACTTGGATTCCAATATCTGATCCCAGTTCCTCTAGAGACATGGGATTTGGTGGGAAGCACATACATGTTGAAGCCAAGGCAGCAAACAAGAGAGCGAAATGCCAGTCCATGGTTCAGCTGAAGGCAACCTAACAGGGAAAAGCACACAAAAAGTTAAAGAATGGCAGAAACTCCCACACAGCCACAATACATATTTATACACACTTCACACTGGGTGACACCTATACATAGGATTGACTACTATAACTGTAGACACCACCCATAACCTAAGAAAACGAGAGCAAATATTGAAAATAATATTACCTCATACTACTTAAATCAAGAGCATGTATATCATATATAGGCCTATAATTTTTTACATTTGTGGGGTCTGTATTTTCCTTATGAATCATGGTATTTGCAGTCTTCCACAAATTTGGCATTTTCCTTCCATGTAAAACTTGGTTCATGATCTCCTTTAAATACGGTTTCAATTCTTTTTTCAATTTTTTATAGTATATCACTGTCAGACCATCCGGTCCCGGAGCTTTGTTTGGGTTTAGTTTTTTGATTGCTCTGTTTCTTCATCACTTATATCTTTGTTCAGGGCTTCCTGCTGGTCATCCATTAGTCTTTGTATTTTTTGTTTTCCCTATGTATAGAGAAATATCCCCTTTCTTTATCTGATCTTTTCTATACAGCTTTGTATAATACTTTTAAAATTGATTTATGATATCTCCCCTATCTATACCCGCCTATGACCCTGTCCCTTCTTCCCATAGCTTCCCTTCCCTTCGATTCATTGCCCCTTCTATATTTTACCTATCAATGTAAAAAAAAAAACCTTTAATAAAAATTTAGGAAAAAAAAGAACATCTATATCATAAACCACTAATTTAGTATCTGAAGCTACAAAAGAGAGTTGGGGCTCTGCGATTCTGTATGCAATCCATACCATCATTTTACACACAATTTATCCTCCTACAGAAAGGGTGAAGAAATGTTGGCTATCAAGATGTTTTGGACTTTATTTCCCATAGTCCCTTTCTGTTGCCATGCTATGTTAAGCTGATGGAGGCTGAGAACCAAAGTATCAGGTGAATCAAAGAGCATCCATCCTGTCTTATGGGTTATTTCATATAGTACAAGTAATATTTTTACAATAGCAAGTGATGTGAAGATTATGATTTGCTTGTACTGTCGAAGGCTTTCATGGCTGGAATCACTGGGTTGTTGTGTGTTTTCCGGGCTGTATGCCCATGTTCCAGAAGCGTTCTCTCCTGATGTTTCACCTGCACCTATGGTAGGCATCCACAGAGGTTGAGATGCAGGTGAAACGCCAGGAAAGTATACTTCTGCAACATTGCCATAGAGCCCTGAAAACACATAACAACCCATAATTTACTTGTTAATGTATGTTTGTGTATTAAGTCCTAACAAAATTTTACAGCATGAGTCCAAAATGCAAAAATATCAAAAACTTACTTTAACTTATGAAATATATGGCTTTATAAACAGCACAACAAATCAATAAGTAGTCCTCGGTAGCCTAGAAACATCAGTATTACCTTATACACAGCCTATTTAATGTACACTGCATTAGTTGCAGGCACATGTGCACTCCTGAAAGAACTGTAATGGGAACTGCAGAACCTAGTGATTAATTCTGTGCCCCCAAAGCCAAATTACTGGAATATACCTGATCAATGATGGACATCCACTACATTTTGCTCCTATGGCACTCTGGTACAATGCAGTCAAATTGCAGTGACCAAAGCATAATGGAAGTTTCCTTTGTTTATTTTAAAACCCTATATATAGAATGCAGTAAACTGTAGTCATATTGTTCGCTGATAATTTGGTCCCTCTGCTGCCACTCATAAATGTCTTCAGTTCAAGAAGAAATGATGCATTTGCTTAAACATTACCTATGCAATCCAATCATTCTCCCACTTATTTACTCCATAGCCAAGCACCTATTCTACGCAAACCACACAGAAACTACTATAGAATAGGCAACACTGTGACGATAGAGTAAAATAAGGCTCTTCGTGCAAGCCATTTTCCCAAGTCTTGTGATCTCCTTTAGACCTATAGTTCTATCCAGATGCAATTCTATACAATGAAGTGTTGTCTAAACTCCTGGTATAAGCGAAACAAAGGTTGCTCCCATCCAATAACAAATTGGAGCCTCTCACACCCAGCTGCAGTCAAGTGGGAGCTGTTTTCCCATGGCGAGATAAATCACACAATGTACTGACTACATAGGAAATACTCATACAATCTGTTCCCATCATCTTGATGCATTATTCACAGAACCCCCAGCTGTACAAAACTGCAATCCAGGAAAGTATATGAGAGTGTTTCAAGAAACATATATTGCTGTCAACGAGATCAAGTGTTAGGATAAGACATCCGAAAGTACTGAAGTTTACTGTCACTGTATGGTGTAACAAATCGTGTCAGAAATCTACTGACCATTTCATATATAACATTAGTTTATTTGTATTCTACTGCCTTGAAGCTTTGTGTTTCATATTTCTGAACAGTTTCCTTTCTTAAACTTTTTGGTGCACCATTATAACTACAAAGTGTAACTTATTATTTTGCCAAATCAGGTTCACATTGTAAAGAAACACAGATCTGCACGATGTAAACTCCAGCCTTTGCTCAATTTCAGGGCAAAAATGCCAGGATAACAACTGAAGCAAACCAAATATTAAAGCAATCCACCCTCAAAGATAGCTATCCTATGACAAGATGAATTTGTTAGGAAATAAAAAGTTGATCAGAAACTTTGAGCCAACAATATGTAATACTTCTAAAGTTATAAATGCCGCTTTCCTATTAAAAACAGCTTCCAAAGGTTTACATTTCAAATAATTAACAGTAAGAGTGACAACAAGGTAGTGTTACATTACTTATAGAACTTTATTTTGCAAGATTAGGCACTAAGCCTTGATCATATGTGCCCTTCTAAATCAAATAAGCAATTGTGGGCTGATGTGGATGAAGTTGTTAAATACACTTTATTCTACTTGAATGAAGCTCCAATTTACTGTAAATCAACTGTTTCCTATACCAGGAATAATTATATCTTCCTAATTACATATCAAGTACATCTTACAAGTATTCGTTGCTCTTTTTTAAAAGTTCTATTCAGAGTAGATTTGAGATTTCCATTCTTCTAACACCTGCAAAGTTGGACCGGAAATCTGTACTATTCACATTCACAGAAGCCAAGTGAACTATAGCAATGAAAACATTACACTATGAGTTAATTAAGAGTGTTTGTTTCAACAACCACAAAAGAACAGAAAAAACAATTTGCGAGCTTTCAGCACAGAACTCACTTTAAAGGAGGAAATGCTTGACTTCTGAGATACTCCTTAGCTTGTAGCCTAAATCAGTCTTCCATTCATGTAAGGATAGAAGTGTGATTTCTGTCAAATCGTCTTCCTTCTGCAGCCTGCCACACTGTATCCCTTACTAATGTGTTTATGTGCCTCCAAGCCACATGTCGACTTATGGTGACCCCATGAATTTCGTAGTGTTTTCTTATGCAAGGGGTTTTCAGATATAGTTCTGACAGGTTTTTCCCTATGAAATATAGCCTACAGGATTTAAAATTGACTGTCAGTGTCCTCTCCAAACATAGGGACCCCCAAATCACAGCATCATGCCGGGTGCATGGGATGCCTGAAGAGGCCGAAGTGATGAAACTGCCTTAGCATGCTCCTGGATTTAATTCAGGGACTCCTCACCTAATTTTTGTCATATCATGCCCTTTTTCACTTCTTCTATCAGGATCCGATGCCAAGGAGCTGTCAAAGTAAGAATTATGTTGCATTTGAATGCTGAACCTTAACAAAGTTATACCTTCTCCTTATGGTGTAATTATAAAGTAACTGCTGAATTATACTCCCAACATATTGCTAATGAGAATTGGCGAAGACAGCTACATGTTGTAATTAATGAAAAATGGCACCACTTATCACCTGGGAGAAAAGGGAGTGTAGTCTGGAGGATGACACTCTAGGATCTAAGGTCCTTCCCATGTGAACTGGTTTTTGACTAGAAGACATAATGTCTACATTAATTGACCAATTACAGAAAGACCACGAAATCTGTAACAGAGGGGTACTAGGGGGCCATGAAATGCTAAGCCTATATAATGTACATTTATAGCAATCCTCAGTTCTGACAACAGCATGTAGCATCTGTTCCAAACTTTTCAATAAAATTCTTCTGCTTACAATTTTGACTTACTTTGGAAGAGATTAGATCTGCAGCTGACACCTCCTCACCTCATTTATGACCTCTCATGCTTCTCTTAATGCTTTCTCTATCAAACTGTGTTCTCATCTTCAGTAACCTTATCACATCAGGCTCATCACTATCTTATTTCCTGTTTATGGTTGTAGTAGAAAAGCTTTATGAGTATTATTGGAAGAGACCTTGTGGACCATCTAGTCCAACCCCTTGCCAAGAAGCAGGAAAATCACATTCTAAATCAACAGATTCCTATCCAGCCTCTGTTTAAAAGCCTCCAAAGAAGGAGCCACCACCACACTCCGTGGCAGAGAGTTCCACTGCTGAACAGCTCTCACAGTTAGGAAGTTCTTTCTAATGTTCAGGTGGAATCTCCTTTCCTGTAGTTTGAAGCCATTGTTCGGCATCCTAGTCTCCAGGGCAGCAGAAAACAAGCCTGCTCCTTCGTCCCTATACTTCTCACATATTCATACATGGCCAACATGTCTCCTCTCATATATCTCCTCTTATACATCTATTATAAGAAAAAAAAATATACCAAACTACTACTAAACACAAAAAAATCACTAATTTACCTCCATCTCCTCCCTAGTTTTTTTTAAAAAAGATTAGGAAGATAGTTCAGAGTCTGGCCCAAAGACTTCTATTAAATCAAAGAAGATAATTTGTCAATCTCTGCCATTCTAAAGACTTCAAAATGCAATCCTCTTCTGTCAGAACATCAGTATTCATCATTTCTAAGCACACTACAACCTTGCTTTCCGAACCACATAGTGAAACACTCTGTATTCTTAATTTCCTCATTATGAAATCCCAAGTACTAGTAGGAAAACCTTAATACAGCTTCCCACTATCTCATCTTTCTCAAGAAGAAAAAGTCAAGACAAGAACACTTTTCTCCACTTTACTTCAAGAAGCAAGAACCAGCTATTAAGAATCAATTAAAAAAAAAGGAATATCCGTTTTGTTTTTCTTTAAGGAGGGGCAGACAGAAGGCTGCCACGGTTTGCAAATATTCCAAGGACCATAAAGTAAAGGGTTGCAGCTGTGATCATTTCCTAACCTAAGCTATGTGATGTGTGCTGAAAAAACCCAGTTTTGCCTATCAAGTCAGCAATGCTTTTTATATTGAAGATAACACTTAAGATTGTTTTTTGCTGAAGATGCAACACATTTTGACCCTGAAGGGCTACATTTAGTCTGTTGGAAGCAATAAGTGCAAACAAAACCACAGTGCAAGGCACCCTAGACCACAATGCAATATGAAGCTGCCTCAAAAAACATTGGCAAGGCTTTCTGCCAAAAAAGTGCTTTAATGTGAGGGTTTTTTTTTCTTCTGGCTGAGGAAACCACTCTGTCAACACAGGAGCATAAGGCAAGGCAGGCAGCTCTTCTAACCAAGTGGCTGCATCAACAACTGAAGACCATTTAGGAAGGGTGGGATTAAAGCAAAACAAATTGAAAAGAACAACAGTTCTGCATAGAGGAGATCCTCCCGATTCCATCCTTTGTGTAAATTATATAAACTTCATAAATCACCATAGTTTATTTCCTTCTTGGCTTGGCATGGATACAGACAACACCCTCTGCAAACAAGCAAACACTAGCCTTCTACCACAGGCCATCTTACTTGAATTTATTTCCAGCAAGTATTGCCTAGATCCTTTTGGGAGGACAGCAATGACCAATCCTGATAAAATAGTGAAGAGTAAAGACATCACACTGTCAACGAAGATCTGCATAGTCAAAGCAATGGTATTCCCCGTAGTAACCTATGGATGTGAGAGCTGGACCATAAGGAAGGCTGAGCGAAGGAAAATAGGCGCTTTTGAACTGTGGTGTTGGAGGAAAATTCTGCAAGTGCTTTGGACCACGAGAAGATCCAACCAGTCCATACTTCAGGAAATGAAGCCTGACTTCTCATTGGAGTAAAGGATATTAGAGGTAAAGATGAAGAACTTTGGCCACATCATGAGAAGGCAGGTAAGCTTAGAGAAGACAATGATGCTAGGAAAAACGGAAGGAAAAAGAAAGAGGGGCCGACCAAGGGCAAGATGGATGGATGGTATCCTTGAAGTGACTGGCTTGACTCTGAAGGAGCTGGGGGAGGTGACAGCTGACAGGGAGCTCTGGTGTGGGCTGGTCCATGAGGCCACGAAGAGTCGGAAGCGAGTGAACAATTAAACAACAATTGCCTAGATATTTTAAACTGTATTTTTACACCCAAATGACAGAATATGTGTTTTTAAAATTAAGCATAGTGTGAGAAAACTGGAATCTATACACACTAAAATGTTCCAACTTTCTGCAGAATAGCTGGCATTTTGACTGCAGGTATTGCTGGATGTTTGGCATTTCCGCTTATAACAAAGCATTTCACTGTCCGCAGTCTATATTTTAAATATAATACTTAGCACAGGCAATAAAGCAATAAAGCACTGAGGACAGTTACTCAAAACAATAAAATAAAATATCTGCTTTGCTGAACCAGGCTCCTATGATTTAATTAGATATTCCATTCTGATCAGTAGCCATGTTTTTTTCTACACTGGTCCACCACAACAAAATAACTTTTGCATTGAATAGGAAGATTTGCAATACATTTTAGCTGCCTTTTCCTGCACCCTTCTGCAGATCGTTGAACCCTTTTTCTGAAGTACCCTAACATAATACACAGTTTTCCATCATATCACTATGTAATGTCTTTAGACAGTGCAATCTGGCTTTACAATGAATTTGCCTTTGTACAAGTTAACTTTTTCCAACTCATTGACTTGGAAGAGACCTCGTGGGCTATCCAGTCCAACCCCCTGCCAAGAAGCAGGAAAATCGCATTCAAAGCACCACCACCAAATGGCCATCGGGCCTCTATTTAAAAGCCTTCAAAGGAGGAGCCTTCACCACACTCTGGAGCAGAGAGTTCCCCTGCTGAACAGCTCTCACAGTCAAGAAGTTCAGGTAGAATCTCCTCTCCTGTAATTTGAAGCTATTGTTCTGCATCCTAGTCTCCAGGGCAGCAGACATCAACATCACATCTTGTATGCCATTCTGTCACTCACTCATTTTTCATGAGACCGACCTATTCTTAAGTTTTCATTCTTCATCTAGGATTCTGAGTATGAAAATATGAAGCTGTCATTTTTCAAAAAACAGGCACTGGTGCTTCAATCCCATATAATCTATTATTTATTTATTTATTTATAGCATTTTTATCCTGCTCTTTCAGTCTGAAAGCGACTCAGGGTGGCATACAGATCGACAGCAATTAGATGCTACAACATACATACATATCAATTAAAAACATTTAATATTACATGATAAAAATCATATAAAACCAATTAAAACTATAATAATCGATATCTTCCGGTTCAACTCCTTATCCATTTACATTGTTTAAGCCAGTGGTTCTCAACCTGTGGGTCCCCAGGTGTTTTGGCCGACAACTCCCAGAAATCCCAGCCAGTTTACCAGCTGTTAGGATTTCTGGAGTTGAAGGCCAAAAACATCTGGGGACCCCAGGTTGAGAACCACTGGTTTAAGCAGTTCAGTGTTCATTATTTCATCATACTGTGTTAATCTGGTTACGCTGCATTTCCGAAAGCTTGCTCGAAGAGCCAGGTTTTTACTCTTTTCCAAAAGGTCAGGAGGAAGGGGGGCGATCTAATATCCCTAGGAAGGGAGTTCCACGGCCGAGGGGCCACCACTGAGGAAGCCCTGTCTCTCGTCCCTGTGAAACACGCCTGCGAGGAAGGCGGGATTGAGAGCAGGGCCTCCCCAGACGATCTTAAATTCTTTCACACACAACAGCAGAGAGTCTACTACCAAGCCAGAAATCCTTCATCAGAAGACTTTTGTGTAGGACAAGAATCTCACAGCCTTCCAGATGTTGCTGCACTCCAACACCCACATTTCTCATTATCAGTCACAACAGCTAGTTGCTAGTACTTGCAAGGTTTAATGATTTTCACTGACTTAGTAAGACTAGAGTCAATACAGAATTATTAGGGAAATATTGTGTTTACTTTCATCTTTGTTTACTAAGGAAACAAAACACCCAGTTGGTGAATTCCGATAATTACACTGAAACTCACTTTTATTGCAGAGGTTGGAATTCACTACCACTCACACAAAGGTCAAAATTTCCTTCCCGACTGAGAGCAACACAGAGGAATGACATAATTTACAGGAACTTTTGGAGGACAGTCAGTGTTTCTTTAGATGCCTATCTCCATCTCTCCATTTTGGTGTGCTTTTAAATCATTGCAAACTATCGCAACTGTAAAGGTTTTTTTCTTGCTAGATTTAATCAGAAAAGATTTACCATTACCCTCCTCTAAGGTTGGGAAAGTGAGTTTTTTGTCCAAAGTCACCCAGGAGGTTTCACAGCTGATTTAAACCTGGTCTCCAAAGTCATAGGTCAGTGCTCAAACCATGACACCAGGTTCACTGGCAACCTTCTTTGGACCAGCAAATGGCTTAATTTGGGGGACTGAAAAAGGTTTGAGAGGTTGCCAAAAGACTACTATAGCTATGAAACATAGGTACATGCCCTGATGCAGATTCACAGACCTTATTTGCCTCATCCTCTGTCACTTTCAAGCAGTTACAGATCAGCAAGAACAAATGCAGGCAAAATAATCCTACATTCACAAAAATTTCCCTCTATCTATATCAAGACTAGACTGAATAGCCCCAGAGAGGAAAGTCAGTGTAAAGGAAGCTGTAAATCCGAGGAAGGAGCAGAGAGATCACTGGGTTAAACCCTTGTGCCGGGAAGACTGACCAAAAGGTCAGCGTCTCAAATCCAGGGAGTGGGGTGAGCTCCTGTCTGTCAGCTCCAGCTTCCCTTGTGGGGACATGAGAAAAGCCTCCCACAGGATGGGAAAACATCTGGGTGTCCCCTGGGCAATGTCCTTGCAGACGGCCAATTCTCTCAACACTAAAAGCGACTTGCAGTTTCTCAAGTCACTCCTGACACTGAAAAAAAAACCAAGCTATTTACTTGCAATGGACACAAACAATTATCATAGCCATTTTAGACCTTTTTACAACAAAATGAAAAAAATAGGCCATGATTTTAGATTTCTGCATCAATATTTCAAGCACTATTTGCATATTTTTGGCAAGAAAAAGATCAGCTTCCTTTCATTGCTCAAAAAAGATGAGAAGTATTTCAAATATAATGCTCATGTTAAAAAGATAAGACCTTTAGATTAAAAAAGAAAACAGTTAAATAGTGTCTACTATAACGTGTATTTAAAAAAAGAGATCTGGAAGCAAAGAATGAATCTGAACGGAAGTGTCAAAACCCACTCAGAAATCTCACTTTAACAGAAGATATTCGTAAGCAAGCTCAAATTTTGCACACAAAAAGAGAATTAAATGCTCAGTGTAAACGTGGTTCAACTCCACTTAGAAGTCTAGGATTATTATCTTGCCAGACTCAACATTTCAAGATGATTAGGTCTGACTAGTCGACAATAGTTCTCATCCTACACCTTCAATGCCTTAAGTCATTTAGTTATTATAAAAATTGTATTCCTTGCAAGTTCACAATTGTGCAATTAGAAAGAAAAAAGAATGCCACAGACATTTGGAATCTCATTTTAAGTACTCAAGAGTCCCCAGAGAGCAGCATTTCAAAAATACATCATCACAGTAATTTGTCTGCTCACAACCATATCAGTTAAACAAACAGTTATCTTCACTGTGTTATATCTTTTGTTACTTGCAAGCAGTATGCAAGAACTTACACAATACAGAGAAACATGAAATATTAAATCCCGTTATAACTATAGATTATATGGAGTCCCCGGTGGCGCAGGACAGCTGACCGAAAGGTCAACGGTTCAAATCCGGGAAGAGGCATGAGCTCCCGTCTGCCAGCTCCAGCTTCTCATGTGGGAACATGAGAGAAGCCTCCCACAGGAAGGCAAAACACATCAGGGCGTCCTCTGGGCAACGTCCTTTGTTGTTCAGTCGTTTCCGACTCTTCGTGACCTCATGGACCAGTCCACGCCAGAACTCCCTGTCGGCCATCACCACCCCCAGCTCCTTCAAGGTCAATCCAGTCACTTCAAGGATGTCATCATCCATCTTGCCCTTGGTCGGCCCCTCTTCCTTTTCCTGGGCAACGTCCTTGCAGACAGCCAATTCTCATACCAGAAGCGACTGCAGTTTCTCTAGTCGCTCTGACATGGAAAAAAAACCCTATAGATTTTTATTAAGCTCATCATTTCCCCCCCCCTTTTCTCACTGGGGAGTTTACCAAAAATGCCAAACTGAACACGAAATAGTCTTCTTCCAACCAGTTGTGTAGACATCTCACATTATAAAGCCTGCAAGATCCAATGGAAATTAGGAAACCTCATGTGTAGTCCTTTTAAATCTTTTAAATTACAGTGAGACTATTGATGCCTTTAATATATTAGAGGAATTAGAACTTTTTAAAATGTAAGTGGCAGCTTCAGAGGTTTCTCTCGAAATGCAAATAGGGGTCTCGGATAGGCCAATTTTGTTGGATGTCCAAAAGCCACCCTTCTCCCTATTATGCCACGGTTGTTCAAGCTTTCTTGAGGCTACTTGCATAGCATAACTTTATTCAACTGTCCAGCTTATTTTTGTCCCTTATGCTCATTATTTTCAAGATCAAGCATGGTGTCATGCACCTTGAAAATCATGAATTCTGCAATGTATGTTAAGCAGCACACATCAGCTAGGATTTCCTTTAATCACTTTTTCTTCCACTTTCAGAGATGGCTCAAAAAACTTTTCTAAGAAATTCACATTTCCTCTTCTCCAAAACATAACTATATGCCTTTCACCAAGAAAGTTGACACAAAAAATATGGAAGGTACATTTTAACCCCTACCCTCAAAAAAGAAGAAAGAAATCCAGTGCCATCAGCATCTCAAGTGGGTGAAAGTCTTATAAACAAGCATCTTATGAATAAAATACTTGTCCTAGAAAGGCCATTTAGTTTTCACCCAGGCAGTTTTATTTTTATTTTACATTTGTGATATTTGTATACTGCCCTTCCCAATCCCGAAGGGGACTTAGGGCGGTTCACAGTGATTGCAACAATTCATCGATAAAAACAGTATAAAACAATATAATACATTAAAATTGACCCTCCCATAATAAAGCATTATTATCACATCACATAAAATAACATCACCTATCACACAGAGGCATAGCAATTGTTGTAAACATCCCTGGGTCACTGAACTTTCAACTTTCAATATTCCTATGATGGGCTGAATGCTTGGTTCCACAGCCAGGTCTTTAGCTGTCTCCTAAAGGAGGGAGGAGGCTGGCCTGATCTCACCTGGGAGGGAGTTCCACAGCCATGGCGCCACCACCGAGAAGGCCGTGTCCCTCATCCCCACTAGCCGCAACGGTGAGGCCGGTGGGGCCGAGAGCAGGACCTCCCCGGAAGATCTTAATATACAAACTGGTTCATAGAGGGAGATACGTTCGGACAAGTAAGTTGGACCAGAGTTTAAGGCTTTAGAGCAGTGATTCTCAAACTGGGGTCCCCAGATGCTTTTGGCCTACAACTCCCAGAAATCTCAGCCAAATCACCAGCTGTTGGGATTTCTGGGAGTTGGAGGCCAAAAACATCTGGATACCCCAGGTTGAGAACCACTGTTTTAGAGGCTAAAGCCAGCACTTTGAATCATGCTCGGTTGCAAATAGGTAGCCAATGGAGGTGGTTGAAAGTCCAACACAATAATGCCTTAGTTTGCTCAGTCTGTTATGAGCCTTGTATTATGCCCAATTACCCAGTTTGACACAAAAGTTAGGGAATTACTATGATATCTCTCCTTTTCAAGTGTTTGAGGTTTTCAAGGGGAAAGAAAAATCTATTCTGTTCATTAATCATGTCAGAAGTACCGGTGAGAACTCCTGCAATGTAAGATATCTTTTCCCCCATTGCATCTCTTTATCTCCCAAATCTCCGTATTTTTTCTACAAGAAGCCCTATAGCAGGGGTCCTCAAACTAAGGTCCGGGGGCCGGATACGGCCCTCCAAGGTAATTTATCCGGCCCTTACTCAGGGTCAACCTAAGTCTGAAACGACTTGAAAGCACACAACAACAACAACAACCTATCTCATCAGCCAAAAGCAGGCCCACACATCCCATTGAAATACTAATGAGTTTATATTTGTTAAAATTGTTATTCATTTTAATTATTGTATTGTTTAAAAGTGTATTTTGCACTACAAATAAAATATGTGCAGTGTGCATAGGAATTCATTCTTCTTCTTCTTTTTACAAATTATAATCTGGCCCTCCAACGGTTTGAGGGTCTGTGACCTGGCCCTCTGTTTAAAAAGTTTGAGGACCCCTGCCCTACAGCTTAGTGACCCAAATTTATATGAACTGTTCCTCATCAACGCTTCACCCTATTGTTGTCCCAAATTTGCCAGAAAGAGAAACTAGTCATCCATTAACAGTTGTTCACTGCAGGTAACTGCTTAACCCAGACTAGTTTTGGAATAACAAGCAGGTACAATGGCAGGGATCACAGCGGCTGAGTACTAACTGTGCTGCTGTGCAAACCTACAATGATTTCAGGTATTACAATTGAACACACAGAAGAAATTGAAATTGCATTTGGATGACAGGAAGTTGAAGATAATTTCACACCATTTAAATATAGATTTGTTAGGAATGGTGGTCTGAATACATATTCAAAGCTTTGACAAAGCAATACTTTATGCTCCTATTTCAAAAAAGATTGGCTAATTGAAATCAAGATTTAAACCACTAACCTAAATCATAGAGCTAATTGGATTTCTAAAACATTTTTATTTACAACTCATTATAGCATTTTATAATTACATTGTGTAATAGTTAACATTGCTTGATTTGTATTAATGTAGAAAATGCATAATGCTGCTGGTTCATTAGGAGTAGTAAGAATTAATAAACAGAGGAAAATCACATAAAAATTACAAAAACGGAATTGCATTAACCGTCTAGCCTGGCTTTCCTTGAACTATTTTTTAAAAACACCCAATTATTATTAACTTTTAGCAGACAGGTCATCACAACACTATCTTCCTCATGCCACTATAATTTGCATTTACGGACTTCAAGAGGAACAAGTTTTCCTCTTCTTTCAATTCCATATCAGTCTCACTGCTTTAAGTATATGATACCAAATTGTAAAAATATTTGTAAGGGCCAAGAAAGCCACCCATCCGAAAAGAAACCTTTCCAACTGAAGGTTCGAGGTACGGGACTAACTTGTTGTCCCTGATGTTACTTTACAAACAGCAGAGGGTGCACTTGCATACAGATGAATTTACACACTAAACAGAAGAGAAAATGCATTGTTAACAGCCATGTCTATATTTTTCTCCCTTTGACTTCTGTGGAAAGCACAAATTATGTAGTACTGTATTTGAGTAAAATGAGCTTTTCCAAAATCTGTTCAGAGCACTCATTTTCTACATAAAACTGAAGTGTTTGATATTTCTATGGTCAAGAAAAGATGCCATTTTCACAGCTGGAAAACACAAGTTTAAGAACATTAGACAGCTGAAGTGGGTTTTTTTTTTCTCTTGCCAAATATATAAAAATCTTGGCAAGCACACAGAAAGTAACTACTTCATAAAGCACTACATATCCAAGAGAATAAAGCTAAAAGACCTATACGTTACCAGGGTCACGATTTTGCATTGCCATGTTTACAATTCCCCCAGAAACAGGTTTCAAGAAAGAATTCACCAACAATATCTCTCTTTCTACTCTGTACTTTGGCATGCCATACGTCTATCATACAGAAGCATAAAAACCTGATGTATTGCTATTTGTACTAATGGTAACCTTAGTATTAAAAATAAAAATAGAATGAAAACAATCTATAAACTGGGAAAATTACTCTTGATGTCTGAAGAGAAGTAAACAATACACCTATTAACATCTGGAAGCTGGATTTCATTGGTAGGAAGAGAGTTCCCAGCAATTTCATTTGATATATTGTTAATCAAGAACACAGTAGCTATTATTATTTATTATTAGGAGAGTAATGACCAATCTTGATAAAATAGCGAAGACTAGAGACATCACACTGGCAATGAAAATCCACATAGTTAAAGCAATGGTATTCCCCGGAGCAACCTATTGATATCAGAGCTGGACCATAAGGAAGGCTGAGCGAAGGAAGATAGGCGCTTTTGAACTGTGGTGTTGGAGGAAAATTCTGAGAGTGCCTTGGACTGCAAGAAGATCCAACCAGTCCACACCGCAGGAAATAAAGCCCAACTGCTCACTGGAGGGAAGGGTATTAGAAGTAAAAATGAAGTACTTTGGCCACATAATGAGAAGACACGAAAGTTTAGAGAAGACTATGATGCTGGGGAAAATTGAAGGAAAAAGGAAGAGGGGTCGACCAAGGGCAAGTAGGATGGATGGTATCCTGAAGTGACTGGCTTGACTTTGAAGGAGCTGGGGGTGGCCACAGCCAACAGGGAGCTCGGGCGTTGGATGGTCCATGAGGTCACGAAAAGTCAGAAGCGACTGAATGAATAAACAAAATTATTTACCTTATTTATATACTGCCTTTCTGGCCCCTAGCGGGGACTCAACGCAATTTACAACATACTAATGGCAAAAATCCAATGTCAACATACAGTACACAAAGAAATCATAGTAACTAATTACTACAGCACATATAACCATGAACTTAAAATAAATTAAAACCATTAAACATAAGACATACATAAAATTTAAAAATTATCCCCATATGCAAAGAATTAGGCATTCATATTTTTCTTAGTGTAAGGAGAAATTATGATTTCAGCACAACAATAGCTTCAACCCATTATGATGGATGACATGTCAGGAACATTAATCACTCATGGTTGAATTTACTCAAATGTTTACAATCTTCTTTCTGTATCCATGGTTTCTGCATCCATGGGTTCCAACACCCACAGTTTTAAAATACCCACCCCCCATTCAAAAAGCTGTAAGATTTTACCTTTTGTTTAAGGGATATTATTTTACTACTTTGTTGTATAACAATGGGACTTGAGTACTTATGTACGATCCTGGAACAAATACCAAGAATCAATAAGCCAGCTTTGTTTCATCATGCCTTATATTGTGACCCAGTGCTTTGAATGCAAATTAAGCATAAACACGTTGATAATCAAGAACTAGGTCTTCCTAGATGAATTATGCCACTTAACCAGTACCATCTTGCTTTTATCTGTTGTTTTATCTGTGAAGAAGAACTGCATGTTGTCAGCAAAGCAATGAATTCATAAGAACAAAGCAACCAATTATTAAAAAGCACATCAAAACCAAAGGCTTAAGTTCCAAAAAAGAGTTGCTTACGAATTCCTTAAATTTAAATAAATTGCAGTGTAAGGAAACAGCAACAAGAAAATGCATTGCAATAGAGTCTCACGTGTCCAACATAAACGGGCCGGTAGAACATTGGATAAGCGAAAATGTTGGATAATACGGAGGGATTAAAGAAAAGCCTATTAAACGTCAAATTAAGTTATGATTTTACAAATTAAGAACCCAAACATTATGTATTGTTGAAGGCTTTCATAGCCGGAATCACTGGGTTGTTGTAGGTTTTTTCGGGCTATATGGCCATGTTCTAGAGGCATTCTCTCCTGACGTTTCGCCTGCATCTATGGCAAGCATCCTCTGAGGATGCTTGCCATAGATGCAGGCGAAACGTCAGGAGAGAATGCCTCTAGAACATGGCCATATAGCCCGAAAAAAACCTACAACAACCCAAACATTATGTTTTACAACAAATCAACAGAAAAAGCAGTTCAATACACAGTAACGTTATGTAGTAATTACTGTATTTACTCATTTAGCACAAAAACATTGTAATGTACTGAAACAGCTGTGGATCCGGGCAGGAGGCAGATTGCGTTGGATAATACAGAATGTTGGATAAGCGAAGGTTGGATAAGCGAGACTCTACTGTAATTTTAAATATGTTTCATTTTAGCTCTAAAAGTACACTCTAATAGTTTCATGAGGTTGTATGCATATGTGCCTTCATGTTGCCTGTCAACCTATAGGCATATCACACATTTCATAGGATTTTCTAAGGCAAGGAATACTCAAAGAGATGGTTTGGCCAGTTCCTTCCTCTGAAACATAGCCTACTGCACTGGTATTCACTGGTGACCTCCTATCCTAATACTAACCAGGGCTGATGCTGCAAAGTTTCCAAAAGGAAACAGGGTTTAATGCCTTTAGGATTAATTCAAGACACATTTTCTTCCCACACTAATGACTATTCAAAATTATAGGCCACAAAAGGCAAGAGTGAATGTAAATTGCTCAAAATGAAACTCAGCAAAAGTAACCATATTCTTTGACCTCTGGGTCAAAATGCATTGAGTCACAGTAAGACTGATATATAAATACTATTAATTATTTAAATTCTTGTCACCGTAGCTCCCAAATCATCTTTGAATTGTTTAAGGTGGACTCAAAAAAAGAACTGGGGAAAAAATAAACATTGGCTTTCTGGAGGATGCATTTTGTGGCTGACCTAGTTCTTTCCTCTGAGCAATTTCTCAAAGGATGTTGTCAGCAACTGCTCGTTAGAGAGCCAAGTCCCTTGCCAAGCTTTAACTGGGAAAGGCATTCCAATGCCATGACTGAGTGAACAAAAAGTCCATCCCAGTACTGACCACTTCGCTACTCACTGACAGAAATGCCCTACAATCTCTCCAGGTATGCAGGAAACTGACTCAATATGTTACTACACAAAAATACAATGGGTCCTTGGTTTCTTTCTGCTGGAGTTTGGATCCAACACCCCAAAACCATGGATGCTCAAAAGTCCTATTATAGACAAGGACATAGCAAAATGATGTTCATAATACAAAAAGGCAAAATCAAGTTTTCCTTTTGGAATTTTTAAGGAAGAGTTTCTATTTTCAAACTTTAGTTGGTTAAATCCATGGATACAGAATCCATGGATAGAGGATGACTATGTTTTACTCAATCAGAATTGATGTCACAGTGCATGGTTTGTTGTGCCCTCAAGACGTAGTTTTGTAGCCATTGACAAACTGGTGTACTTCAAAACATCTGGAAGGCATCTTCCATTGTCTTTGTCCATTGGCCACACCGAGTGGAGCTGATTTGATCTATAGGCCAAAATGTCTGGAGAGTAGGCCTGTGCAATCCATGGTTCTAAAGTACTTTCAAAACTAGGAGGCGCTGGTGCTTTGTTTCTAAAATGTATCTAAAATTTTGGTGGTAAAAATTTCAGAACTCTAACAAAACTTTCAAAATTTCATTATAAATGGCAGTTCCTAATTGGTTCTGTTGTAAAAACATGTCAAAAGTTTATTACACTGCAAAAACTTTGTCCTTGTGTAAGGGACATCGCCCTACAGCACATTTTGGCTTGTTGAGTCTCCACCAATTTAACAAAGTTTCTGTCTCAAAAATTAAGTTTCTGGAGTAAAGACCACACAATGAAAGAGGAATTAACAGTTTCAAACCAGGAACAGATTTTCTTTATTATTAAAAAATGTTTTATTAAAGTTTTGCCAAAAATAAATGGATAAGTCAAATGTTCTGAAATTTGGTGAGCTAACAGTGGTGAAATTTTGAAAGTTTTGTTAGAGTTCTGAAATTCCCATCACCAAAACTTTGGAAACAAATCACCCCTTAGTTTTGTAAGTACTTTAGAACCATTTAGAACCATGGAGCGCACATGCCTACTGGAGAGCATCAGTTTGAGGGAAACTATTTTAGAGCATCTCATTGAAGATGAACTGCATCTTCTAAATTCTATGTGTCTACCTTGTGTTCCACTGTTTTGAGTAACACAACAGTTACGTGAGTAAATAATAACAATATACAAATATATCATCAAAGCCTTTCACGGCTGGAATCACTGGGTTGCTGTGAGTTTTCCGGGCTATATGGCCATGTTCCAGAAGCATTCTCTCCTGACGTTTAAACCACATCTATGGAAGGCATCTTTCAAGAGGTATGTTGGAAACTAGGCAAGTGGGGTTTATATATTCTCTGGAATGTCCAGGATGGGAGAAAGAACTCTTGTCTGCTTGAGGCAAGTGAAAATGTTGTAATTGGTCACCTTTAATGGCATTGAATGGCCTTGCTGATTGCTACAAAGCCTGGCTGATTGTTGCCTGGGGAAATCCTTCAATTGCAGGTGTTAGCTGGCCCTGATTGGTATTTGTCTGGAATTTCTCCTGTACTTTGACTGTCAAAATCTCATAAATTTCATAAGGCTTTCAAAGCAAGGAATACCAGACAAGAATCAGACTGGCTTTGAAGCTGCAAGGCCATTTAATGCTAATCAAAGTGGCCAATTGCAACATCCACACTTGCCTCAAGCAGACAAGAGTTCTTTCTCTCACCCTGGACATTCCACAGATATATAAACCCCACTTGCCTAGTTTCCAACAGACATCGCAACCTCTGAGGATGCCTGCCATAGATGTGCGTAAATGTCAGGAGAGAATACTTCTGAACGTGGCCATACAGCCTGAAAAACCTACAGCATCCCCAAAAGTATACACTTCCACCTTCCTATAATATTCTTCACAGATGGCATATTTTGAACTGGAAATGTCACAGGCTAAGCACTATCTCATTTTGAACAAATTAGACCCAAATGTCACACTACTCATGAACATCCTTGTTTCCAGACACAGCTTGGGAAAAGCATTTGTTATTCACCATAACAATGCAAAACAAAACCATATCATACAATACCGAACTATAAACAAGTGAAGAATAACCTTTAGCTGCTCATTTCTTCTCCACTCTCCTTTCCCAATGCTGTGTAGAGTTGTGATATCTTAAAAATGCCCTACAGCAACAAAACGTCATGACATGTAGTTGTTCTATTGCCGTTTTTACTATTTTCAACCAGGGAAGAAAAGCCTAAAAATTATTTCAGACGTTCTGTGAGCATTTCTTTACACCGACTGACAAGAACATTTTGTCTCTGTAGATTTCTTTTAATTATAACCAAGGACAACTTCACTGGGGGAAAACAAAGTAAGTTATTATACATTTCCAAAACACACACCAGCTAGATATTTTAGCAGAAAAAAGAAAGCGAAGTCTATTATCTGACAGGCTACTGGGGTCTATGCCACGACTTCAGCTAGATAATCTATTCCGGTTGTAAGAAGTACACTGCAAACACTTATCTATGTGATTCATTCCCATCTCAGTTGAAACTTTCGCCTTTTATTATTCACTGGTTCTCTATTATAGGAAACCTCTGTATTGTACCACCACCGTGTCAGACTACACAGAGAAGCCACTGAAATCCACAAGCATGTGAACAATTACAACAGAAAGGAGGAAACCATGAAAATGAACAGAATCTGGCTACCAGCATTTTTTAAAAAACTCCAAAATCTTAACAGTAAATAAAGAACAACATTCAAATACAGAGCAACTCCAGACAAGAACCAATCAGGGACAACTAATCATCTCCCAACAAAGGATTCCCCCAGGCAGGAAGCAGCCAAGCCTTGAACCTGCAAGGCTTCTCAATATTAATTAAGGGGATCATTTGCAGTATTCAGACAAGAGTTATTTCTTCCACCCGGGACATTCTTCAGACATCACAACCTCTGAGGATGCCTGTTGGAAACACTTGCCAAGTTTCCAACAGACCTCACAACCTCCAAGGATACCTGCCATAGATGTGGGTGAAATGTCAGGAGAGAATGCTTCTGGAACATGATAATACAGCCCGGAAAACTCACGACAAACCTTTGATTCTGGCATGAAAGCCTTCGACAATACATTCTACAGATATATAAACCCAACTTGCCTAGATTCCAACAGACATCACAACCCCTGAGGATGCCTGCCATAGATGTGGGCGAAACATCAAGAGAGAATGCTTCTGGAACATGGCCATACAGCCCGGAAAACTCACAGCAACCCATACACACCTATGTTTCCTGCAATACACACCTATTATACAATTAATAATACAAGCAAGAACTTCCGCTGTGTGAAGCGGGAAGGAAGGTTTAGTAAGGGGATCAGACCAAGCTCTTTAGCCTATAAACAAAGAATCAGGGGCTATTGTTAGTTCTCCATCTGCAAGGGAACACAGGTCCATCAAATTCTTTGAAGGGGTTAGTAACTTGTCTACCATTCATAGCTCTCCAAAAGAGACACCCGCACTGGGGCAAAATATGAAGACACAAAGCACAAATGAGCCTCCCTATAGTCATCAAAACCAGACATGGGCAAACTTGGGCCCTCCAGGGGTTTTGGACTTCAACTCCCACAATTCCTAACAGCCTCAGGCCCCTTCCTTTCCCCCCTCAGCTGCTTAATCATTGTGGGTTAGGGAATATAAGGGCATTTTATTCCTGGCTATTAGAAAGTAAACAAGCAAGCAGTACATTACTCCATGATGTTTTGATGCTGGGATCCTAGCACTTACTTTACATTCCCGTTCTCTAGAAGAAATATATTGTCTCCATTCCTTACCAGTTCCTCATTGCTTCCATTTCCTAGTAGTTATTTCTCAACCTTAGTAGAAATTTCCCTTTCCCTACTGTTTCACTGAAATATAACTTCGCAGCAACGCCCAAACAAGAATCAAGGAACATGAAAGGCACCACAGACCTGAGAAGTCAACCACAGCAGAGCAATATATTGTTGAAGGAAAAATAGGGGAATTCCAGACAAGAAACAATCACCTCCCAACAAAGGATTCTCCCAAGCAGTAAGAAGCCCGACCTTGAAACTGCTGGGCCTTTGAATGCTATTTATTTATTTACAACATTTATATGGTGCCCTTCTCACCACGAAGGGAACTCAGAGCGGCGCGCATATATATATATATATATATATATATATATATATATACACACACACACACACACACACACACACACACACACATATATACATACACCCCCCCCTCTCTCTCTCTCTCTCTCTCTCTCTCTCTATATATATATATATATATATATATATATATATTAAGGCGTCCAATCAAAACATTCACACCTGCCTCAAACAGACAATAATTCTTTCTCCCACCCTGGCCATTCCACAGATATATAAACCCAATTTTCCTAGTTTCCAACAGACCTCACGACCTCTGGGGTTGCCTGGCATAGATGCAGGCAAAATGTCAGGAGAGAATGCTTCTGGAACATGGCCATACAGCCCGGAAAACTTACAACAACCCATAGCAAAGCACTTGGTGAACCAACCTGGACACAGCATATTATTTGAGAACACAGAAATGCTGGACCACTCTAACAACCACCATGTCAGACTACACAGGAGAAAGGAGAAAATCATGAAAATGAACAAAAATCTGGCTACTTGTATTAAAAAAAACCCAAATCATAACAGTAAATAAAGAACAACATTCAAAAACTGAAGAACTCCAGACAAGAACTAATCAGGGACAGCTAATCACCTCTCAACAAAGGATTCCCCCAGGCAGGAAGCAGCCAGTTCTTAAAGCTGCAAGGCTTTGCAATGCTAACCAAGGTTATTAACTGTGACATTCACACTTGATTCCAACAGACAAGAGTTCTTTCTCCCACAGATATATAAACCTCCCTTGTTTAGTTTCCAATATATTTTGCAACCTCTGAGGATGCCTGCCACAGATGTGGGCAAAACGTCAGAAGAGAATGCTCACTATGGAATCACTAGTTTGTTGTGGAAAACTCACAACAAACTAGTGATTCCAGCCATGAAAGCCTTTAACAATACATTCTACAGATATATAAACCCCACTTGCCAAGTTTCCAACAGACCTCACAATCTCTGAGGATGCCTGCCATAGATGTGGGCGAAACGGCAGAAGAGAATGCTTCTGGAACATGTCCATACAGCCCGGAAAACTCACAGCAACCCAATTTAGCATTTCCTTTCTCTAGCAGTTATTTCTCATCCCCAACCCCCAGGAGTTATGAGTCCTTCCACTTCCCTAGCAGTAACTTCCCTTTTTCTAGAAGTTACTTCTTTTGTCCTCATTCCCTAGCTGTTATTCCTCCTCCTTCTCCCTTGGTAGTTTGTTACTTTTCCTCCTCATTCCACAGTAGTTCCTTCTCCTTCCTATTCTCTAGTTACTTCTGTATTCCATTTCCTGGCAGTTACTTTCACTCCCCATTCCCTAGTAATTTCTCGTTCCTTAGCAGTTACAATACTTCTCATCCCCATTCCGTTGTAGTTACTCCTTATTTATCCCCTTTCTCTAGCACTTATTTCTCGTTCCCATTCCTTAGGAGTTAGGGCTAGTTCCCATTCCCTAGCCATGCCTCATCCCTCTCCCCTAGAAGTTGCTTCCCGTTCCAGGGAGTTGAGAGAGAGAGAGAGGCGGGGAGAGAGAGAGAGAAAGAGAGAGAGAAAGCAAAGCAGGCCACCCACGGCTGAAGTCCGGAAGGAGGGAAAGGAGAAGCAAATAATAATTCCCACAGTACCGAAATAATAATGCCAAAGGCAGGAAAGCTCACCCCAAAGCCAGCGCGAATGGCCAAAAAAAAAGCAGCTGGAGCAACAAGCAACGCTCCTTGACTTCCTCCCTCTGCGACTCAGTCGCGCGCCCGCCTCGCGCCCCGCATTTATCCCGGGGACGGAGCGGAGCGCGCGCGGCACCGCCCAGGCCACGCCCCCTCACCGTAGGCCACGCCTCCTTCGCAACAAAGCTCCGCCCCCCAAAGAAGCAGAACAGTCCTGTAAGGCTCTTCCAGTCTTCTCACAAAACCTTGGGAACGGAAGTGCACCTATATAGTCAAATAAAGATAATACTCTAGATATCAAATGTAATGTTCGTTTGTGGGATTAACAGAACTCAAAAACCACTGGACGAATTGACACCAAATTTGGACACAAGACACCTAACAACCCAATGTATATCCTTCACTCAAATTTTTTTTTGTCATTTGGGAGTTGTGGTTGCTGGGATTTATAGTTCACCTACAATCAAAGAGCATTCTGAACTCCACCAATGATGGAATTGAACCCAACGTGGCACACAGGACTCCCATGAGCAACAGTAAACACTAGAAGGGTTTGGTGGGCGTTGACCTTGAGTTTGGGAGTTGTAGTTCACCTACATCCAGAGAGCTCTTTGGACTCAAACAATGATGGATCTGGACCAAACTTGGCATGAAGACTCAATATGGCCAAATGTAAACACTGGTGGAGCTTGGGGGAAATAGACCTTGACATTTGGGAGTTGTAGCTACTGGGATTTATACTTCACCTACAATGAAAGAGCCCCTTGAACCCCACCAACAATAGAATTGGGCCAGTCTTCCCACACTGAACCCCTATGACCAACACAAAAGACTGGAAAGATTTGGAAGGAAGTGACAGTAATTTAAGGGAGATGTAGTTCCGGAGAGCACTGTGAACCCAAACGGCTATGGATCTGGACCAAATTTGGCACAAATACATGATACGTCCAAATTTACTGGGATTCACAGATCACCTACAATCAAAGAGCATTCTGAATCCCACCATCAACATAATTGGGGCAAATTTCCCACACAGAACCCCCATGACTAACAGAAAATACTTAAGGCCATCCAGTCCAACTCCCTTAACTAGGGCAAGAAAACGTAATCAAAGCCATCTAGCCATAGATATAGATAGATAGATATGATTCACACAGAGAGAGATATGGTATCCTAGATCTGAAAGGGTCTCCTAAAGAAGGACGATTATATGTTGCCTGTTCCAGAGTAGGCAAATCAGACACTCTCCACATCAACACTGACAAAGAAACAGCAAGAAATACTGCTTTCTCACAAGCAGAAAGAAATTACATATATGAGAAACCAACACTTTCACATTACTTTATTTTCCAGATCACCAGACTGGGCCACAGCAACGTGTGGCAGGGAACAGCTAGTAATAAAATAAAAATGTAATGTTCATTTGTGGGATTAACATAACTCAAAAATCACTGGACAAATTGACACCAAATTTGGACACAAGACACCTATCAGGGCAACAAGTGACCAGCACTCATAAAAATGCTGGAAAACACAGCAGAAAAGACCCCAAAAACCAAAAAACAAAAATTATATTACAATGCATGCACAAAACCACATATATATACGCAAACACACACACACACATATATTCACACACATACACAGACTGGGCCACAGCAATGCATGGCAGGGGACGGCTAGTGAGTATGTGTGTGTGTGTGTGTGTGTGTGTGTGTATATATATATATATATATATATATATATAATACTGATATTGTACTATGCTAATACTAAAATATATTGTATGGATATATGTCATGTAAGCTGCTCTCACCTTCGGGGTGAGAAGGGCGGCATATAAATGTCGTAAATAAATAAATAAGTATTCTGCCACATTCATTTCCATCAAGGGCCCTGCAATCCATAGATGGAGAATCCCTGGAGACAGAGGGCCAACTGCAGGCAGTCCCCAAGTTAGGAGCAAGATAGGTTCTAAAGGTTTGTTCTTAAGTTGAATGTGTATGTAAGTTGGAACATGTACATTTTATAAGTGTAACTCCAGCCAACCGATGGCACAGTGGGTTAAACTGCTGAGCTGCTGAACTTGCTTGGAGCTCCCCAGTAGCACAGTGGGATGCTGAACTTGCAGACCAAAAGGTTGCAGGTTCGAATCTGGGGAGCGGCATGAGCTCCTGCTGTTAGCCCCAGCTTCTGCCAACCTAGCAGTTCAAAAACATGCAAATGTGAGTAGTATCAATAGGTACCGCTTCGGCGGGAAGGTACTGGCACTCCATGCAGTCATGCCAGCTACATGACCTTGGAGGTGTCTACAGACAACGCCAACTCTTCGGCTTAGAAATGGAGATGAGCACCAACCCCCAGAGTCAGACACAACTAGACTTAATGTCAGGGGAAAACCTTTACATTTACCTAATTCCTGCCAAATGTGTGTGTGTGTCTATACATGCTTTGGATATCATAGGGAAGGGTTAACATCCTAATGACAGAGGTTGTGGACTTCCTTGTAGAGGAGTGTTTGAGGCTTCCCAATGATAAATACCGTATTTCTGTAGTGCATTTCCATGCCACCTTTCTGCTAGCATTAGCCAGCATATTAGCCACTTTGAGTCCCTATATCAGGAGAAAAGCTAGATAAAAATAAAGTAAATTAATAAATAATGTGATTTACCATTTCGGTTATTACAACAAAATAAATGGTGAAATGAAGGAATTCAGGCAATTTGTTACTTCTTCAAGAGACAATAGCAGAAGGTCCTTCACTCAAGTTTTTCTTTTGTTTTCTTCTGGGTTGTAATAGAATATCATGGTTGATTCCACCCACTAAGTTTCATGACAAAGTAGAGCTTGAACCCAAAGATAGCATCCTGCTCATTAATACTTGCTCTAACCACTTCTAATAGCAAACTCAACAGATGAATGCTGACAGGATGGTAGCCATCGCAAAGGTGTCACCATGATCAATGGAAGAGCAGTATGCTTTTCAACACTTTGTAGTTTCCTCTTGTGTCACAATAGCTCTCAACCTTTAAAGTAGTTTCTGTTTTGTTGCTGCAGATTAATTTTTTGTTGTTGCAACTGCATACTCATACTTGCAAATAGCTTTAATGTCTTCAGCAAAAAGCTCCTAAATAAACTTTAAGCCGATACTATTCATGAAGGAAATCTCATTAAGTTCCGCAGGGTTTACTCATGGATTGGAGTCTTAATAGCCACTGGGGAAGTAGACAAGTCTGATTAATAAGTGATTAAAAGGCATTCTTTCACCATGTAACAAAGCAAACAGTGGAATTTCCTAAAGATCTGTCCAGAGAGTAATTCTACTTACCCAAAAGAAAGAAGTGTCAGATGGCAAAATGTTGGATTCGGCTTCAAAGCTGGCAAGGGGCTTGACGCTGTGTGATGTGTGCCAGCTTGCTATTTTGCCTCTCAGAAAGATTTTGCCTTGTTACTACTACACACATCCTTGACAACATCAACAAACAAGCACCTTGTGGGCAACAGCTTTCATAGCTCAAAGAGCCTGAAAGTCACAAATAAAGGGATTTTTCTGTAACTATCTCACTTTGGCTTTCTTGCTTGGCTTTTTGTAGGGCATGTAATATATTTTATCTTCTAATTCTCTCTTTTAAATGCATAACACTTGTTATTTTTTGTTTTGCTATGTTAGAAGAATTGAATTGCAATGTGCAGAGAAAATGGGCTGCTGATATTGCTATATGTATTTCGTGAAAGAATTAATGCCCTTAAACTGACTTTGCCCCAATAGCAGTGGTTCCCAACCTGACCAGAGACCACTTGATCAGGGACCACTCTCCAATATTAGTACCAAAAGGGTTATGAATCTTTTTTTGATCGTCTTTAGATTTGGTTTGGTTATTTGGAGTGCTGATTCAGAAAATTGCATTGGATAGACCACATCAGTTCTAGTTTCTGATGCAGAACACATGCCATCCAATAGTCACCATCTGCTCACGCACAAAAAACCATATTTAATAAGCTTCAGCACTATAAGAGGGTTTTGCGAGCCTAGTCTCTCTCCTTGCAACAGTGTAACGGTGAGGCTGCGGACCATATTTTAGTTCTTGTGGACCACTGGTGGTCCACGGACCACAGGTTGAGAACCACTACCCTATAGTGACCCTATGAAAAAGTGATCTACAAGTCAACTTATCATCAACAGCCCTGCTCAGGTCTTGCAGACTCGGGGCCAGGGCTTCCTTGATTGAGTCTATCCATCTATCATGTAGGCTTCCTCCTTTCCTACTGCCTTCTACTTTACAAGCAGAATTGTCTTTTATTTATTCCAAGCATTTGTACCCTGTCCTTCTCATCACTGAGGGGGGGACTCAGGGTGGCTTTAAAATAGGCAACCATTAGATGCCGAACATCAAATTAAACAATCATAATTTAAAAAAACAGTTAAAACAGTTATAAACATTCAAAAATTTAAAATTTAAAATTCCGCCAGTTTAAAATCATGATCCTGGATCAGTCCATTGCCAGTTGCATAGGTCATTGTCATTCAAATTGCTGTATCTATTGCTCAAAAGCTTGACTCCAAAGCCAGGTCTTAAGTTTTTTTTTTCAAAATGCCAGGAGGAAGCAGGCAGATATGATAGCATTTGGGAGGGAGTTCCGCAGCCAAGGAGTCACCACTGAGAAGGTCCTGTCTCTCATCCCCACCAGTCATGCTTGCGAGGGTGGTGGGACCAGGGCCATAGCCAGAAAAAAATTTCGGGGAGGGTTGAAAATTTCAGGGAGGGTTGAAAATTTGGGGGGGGGGGGGTTAGGGTCACGATGAAGCAAAGAGCACAGCAGGGGCAGAGCAGCCTTTAATAGCCTGCAGCTCCGCCCCTGTCAACCACCTCCACCAAGTCTGGCCTCCTTAATGAGAGCATTCAACCCCCCCCCCCAACTTGGTTGCTTTGCTAAATCGACTATTGCTGCAAGTAATGACAGTGTGAATAAATTGTCAATATTTGCTTGAGATAGTGCTTGCAGTTCTGGAGGGACTCTTAATTTTTTGCATCTCATAGACTTAGCAAGGGTATTTGGTTAACCAGTTAAAATTCATGATTAAACCAGGTTTTTTTTTTAACCTGAAAAATTTCGGGGGGGGGGCGTTGAACCCCTAACCCCCCCCCCCTCGGTTACAGGCATGGGTGGGACCGAGAACAGGGCCTCCCCCAATGATCTCAAACTCCTTGATAGTTCATAGAGGGAAATACGTTCGGACAGTTAAACTGGGCTTTTTTGTAGTGAGTCTCATTATATGTCCAAAGTATGTCAGTCTCAATTTAGTTATCTTGGCTTTTAGAGAGAGTCCAGGCTTGATTTACTCTAGAGCCCATTATTTGTGCTTTTAGCAGTCCATGGTATTGATGGAACTGTTCTCCAGCACTACAGTTCAAGTGATTTTCCTCCTATCAGCTTTCATAATGCTACAGCGTTCAGAATTATGCATAGAAATGGGAAATACAATGGCATGGGCAAACTTAACTTCAGTAATTTCTTCTTGAAAAATCCCTTTCCTTTGATTTCCATAGAAATGATGCAAATTGTGTCCTCAAAATATCAATTAAATTGCTAGATGATAAATTGGCAAAACATTGACAGCTATTTCACACAAAAGTTTAACTTTTACAGAAAAGTTTTTGTTTTCTGGAGTGGGGTGAGTGGTAGAGACAGTGTGGACCTTGGAGGTCCCGAGGGTGCAATGCAGGTCATTAACTTTCAAGGTTGTCCAACACCAAACTAAAACACGTGACCAGAATTTTTGTTCCCAGATTATCACTTATTGTTATTTCTGGTTAACATTCAAATCTCGTACCACCATAAGGTAAAAGCTTTCTATAATGTGCCCAAGCTTTAAGATAAGCTTTGGAGGTTTTGCTCATTTTGTTTTTTCATAAATCTTAATAGGTAAATATAAGAGATGCCTCCCTGAAGCATAACAGCAGAACATAGTAATTCCTTCTTTGTATACCATTCAGTATCTTCCTTACTTTTAGTCATGTACTGTATTGTATTTCTACAAGCATTTTAGTGTTCAACAATGTTGGATTTCTTTGCTTTCAACTAGTACATCACCTTTTTGCAGGTCTTTTTATTACTTACTGTTTTTGTTTTTGTTTTTGTTATGATGAACCGTATTGGATGTTTTGTTACAGAACAATGGGATGAGGAGGGCAATAATATATTGATGTATAACAGTACTTCATAGGCTAAGTGGTGTGAAGGACGAGCAGTTATTTTCTCCGTGTTTGTGCCTATTGGCTAGAATGATTTCTTTCTTTTCTGGAATCTCCAGGGCTCACTGCTTTGAGTAGTACAGATATATGGGGAGGTTTCCTTGGCTTTGATCCAGTGTTATAGTAGTCTTCCTCCCCAATCTGCCCAAAGTTTAAATTTATTTTATTTCACAATTGTATTGCAGGCACTACATGTTGTGTTCATTGTAAATTGCATTGGGGTACAATTATCCCCCACCCCCTCACTTAGTTTCCCATTTCTGGATAGGAGACCTTACTACTTTCAACATATCCAAAGTTATGGGTTTTTTGTCATAATATTCTGTACACTTAATTGTTCTCACTTGTGTAAAGTACCAACTGTCTCCATTCCACTTCACTTTCAAACTGATTCTGAGCTTTTGGAATGGCAATTAATGACTGAAATCAAACATTGTTAAATGTAGTTTAAGGGTTCTGCATATTGAACTCTTCCCCTTCACAAGCATTTTGATAGTAGTGGAGAGTAGAAGTGGATCGAGGACATCTTCTGCCAAGATCTGCTGGGGTCTGGCAGAGGTCTCACTGGATGGTTTCATCTCTATGCTTCTGGCTATGCCAGATGCTTTTCTGGTCCCTTCACTGGCAATGAAATAGTGTGTGTGGGCTATCATAGCAGAAAAGTGAGTTAGGGGACACTTTGGTCATTGTAGAAGGAAAAAGAAAATGCCAATAACAGCAATTTAGAGTGCTGTTGTAATAATATTCTGTTGAATCAGGTGGAGAGAAGCAGGTAGATTGCCAGGAATCTGTAGTTCCTGATAAACCTGGGGAGCTGGAGATTGGAACAGTGAGCGCCCCGCTCCCCAGGAAGAGATGGCAGTCACAGAAGAGGCTTGAAAACATACCCCCACCCTTTGATGAAGAGAAACATGCTAATTCCAGCAACTATTAAGTAGCAGAAGCTGACCTAATTAGAAACTAGTTGCTCTCATACCTAGTTGCAAGCTTTTCAAAGGTAGCCAGCTAGCCTCAGACAAAGAATGCAGAGACTAATTTCATCCTCAATGACCTGTAACAAAATCACTGGAGGTCCAGGTGATAGTTCTTGCCTTGCCTCCCCTTGCCTCATGTCCCCTTCTGGTTTCTTTCTAGCCATGCAATGGCAGATAAAATAAAGCCTGAAACTTCCAATGCCTCTGTCTGGCTATAGGGTATACCCAGCAAACTCGGTTGCACTGCTACTGATGTTCCATAGAGTCCAGGATTTACAAATTTAATTGGATATAATAAGTCTACAGTTTCTCCATACTTCACTTTCCTGTGCTTCCTCTAACACAGGCATTTCCAAAGTCCAGCCTGGGATGCAATTGCAGCCCCTGTTCAAATTTCCAGGCCTCCGTCCCTCCCTTGCTTCTCTTCTTCCCCCTTCCTTCCCTGCCTCCCTTAACTTCCTTCCTCTCTCCCTTCCTTCCTTCTTGGGGATCAGGGCCCTGGAAAAGATGGGCTCTTTGGGAGGAGAGAAAATGGAAAGGTGGCCTCATTCATCCCTTCACCCTAATTAGGTATCACATTCTACTCGGGTGGCTCAAACCTCAGACATCCTGTTCAAGTGGCCCCTTGACTTTGAGGCAGCATAAAGTGCCTGAAATCACTTGAATGTACACAACAACAACAACAACAATCCTAATTAACATGATTCTCTCATCAGCCAAAAGCAGACCCACACTTCCCATTGAAATACTGGAACATTTACATTGGTTAAAATTGTTCCTTGTTTTATGTCTTGTATTGTTCTTTCATGGTTTTTTACACTACAAATAAGACATATGCAGTGTGCATAGGCATGTGTTCATGTTTTTTTCAAACTATAGTCTGCCTCCCCAACAGGCTGAGGGACTGTGAACTGGCTCTCCGCCTGTTTGGAGTCTGGACACCCCTGCCTTAAGCCTTCACCTCACAAATAGAATTTTTGAAACACAAACAGTGGAGGCTCTGCTTCCAATAATGGAAATGCACACTGTCAGCAATTGTTGTCCCCAACCTTTAATTGCTTCCCATGAATCTATTACAATATTCTGCTTCCATAGCAATACAAGCAATAACAATGGTAAAATTTCTCTCATGCATGCAGACATGCCAACTCACCACTATAAAGTTTGCAGGAGATTTGAATGCTGAAGTTGGCGATCAGAAAGTCCGCGTTAAATTCTGTTCTCTGCATTGATTAGCAAGGGCCCCTATAATCCTGGGATCCAGTGCAATTGCCCAGCATACCTATGCATTAAGACACCACTGTTCATTGGACCTGAGTCCACCAATGCTTAATCAAAGCATGGAGAAGTGATTATGCTACTGGAAGATTTGGGAATGTGTAGTCACAAAAGTAGATGTCCTCAAAGTCTGGAATGAAACATCTAAATGGGCTCAACTAACAAGCTTTGCATAGAATTCTTACAGACCAAGAGAGAGTGCTTTGTTTAAGTCAGAAATAATACTAATGAAGGAGCACAAATGCTTTCAGAGTCTACATTTACAGTCATTAGCAGAAAAAAAATTTCAGAGAAGTTTAAATTATCCACCAAGATGTAAATAACTTCCTGCACTGAACTGCTTTTTACTGACTAGAAAAATGAATTGGATAGTAATTTGCTATGACTTACAAAAAATAGTTGAGATGGTTCTTTTGTACTCAGATTGGAATCAATCAAACCCAATTGTTCAGGAACAAGTGAATGAGAAATCATGGGGAGATTTGTACTGATGTGGGAGTAAGGAATTGTAAGCTAGGAACAAACTGAAATAATAATTTCAGAGTATTTAGTTCCCTGCTGACAGACATTCACTAATTGATTGAGTGAAGCTCCACTGATTTTAGTACACTGTAGTACTGAAAGCTCACATCAAGTCAATGGCTTTGTTGTATGGATTTTTTCATTGTATCTTCACCTGTTAATAAAATAGGGGAGTGCATTTCATAAAGTTTTGCAACCTTGGTCCAGTTAGTTCAGCATTGACTACTGTATAACTGTCCCTCCAAATTTGCTAAGGTTGGGGGGTGCAGTATCTCTGTAAAAGTGGAAAAATGTAAACAAAAACCCATTGTTTTTATCTTCTTTTATTGGTAGAAACTGATCATAGAGTTGCACAAGAGGACCTAGAGATTCCTAAAGAAACAATATTAAACAAATCAACAAATAATTAAATGCAACAGCTAATCTGGAAAATGCAGAGGGCTGACTGTATATGTGTATATGTCAACCTCAATAATTGAGAACAGATTTTGGGACCAAAATCATGGATTTTGATATGATCCACAGATAAGTCAAGGAAAGTGCCACCCCTCTAAATAACAAGCCAAAATATTATGATATGGAGAGCAGGAATGAAACTTCTTACTTTGAATGATGGAAGGGAATTATTTTCCCTGGGAAATGATCCTGAGTGCACATTACTGCGCCTTCTCCCTAAGTTTTCCCAGCCATCTTGTTGACATGATTCAGTCAGACTTCCCATTATAAGTCTCTTTTGTAGAGAGAAATGGCGGAGTATAAATAAACATAATTATAAACATAACAATAATATAATAATATATTATTTGAGTGCTATTGCTGTCTCTCTTTATTGTAATCCCATTTCATATTAGTTTTTTATTTCTTAATTAAAACACTGTTAGATAACTCAAAATGTCCCATTCCTGTCTATTTTAACTCACCCCAATTATTGCAGAGTTTATGCATTCCATTCCTTGCTTTATTATGACTAGCGTCCCTTGATTCATGCTTCCCATATTACAATATGTTGTGGAGCTTCAAACTTTCCTCTCTGAGCACATCAACAGCTGAATGTCTTTTCGACTGGGGCCCAGTTGTGACATTAGCCACAGTGCTTCTTGTAGCTTTCCTCTTCTCTGCCCAACTAGCTTATTGGGTGATTGGAGTGACTTCTTCTGGCTATCTCTATTGTTTAATTTTGGAGCCGCAGTGGCACAATGCGTTTAAACCCTTGCAGCTGAACTGCTGACTAGAAGGTTGGCAGTTTGAATCCGCAAGATGAGGTGAGCTCCTATCTGTCAGCTCCAGCTTCTCATGTGCGGACATGAGCGAAGCTTCCCAAATAATGGTAACACATCCGGCCATCCCCTGGGCAACATCTCTGCAGATGGCCAATTCTCTCACATGAGAGAATTGCAGTTTCTCAAGCTGCTTCTGATACAATAAAAAAAAATGGACTGTCTGATCACAAAGTAAAAAAACATTAAAAGGGGGCTTACTATGACTTCTTCTGTACAGTACTAGCAAGCATTAACTAGGTGGTACTGCCATTGTCTCTGAGATATCTTCTCCCAGCTTCACCGATGTTGCCCACTAGTTTTAGTTTGGCTTCTCAGCAAAACCCTGTCTGATTTGGGAGACCCTTTCATCAACACTGATGCTATCAGCCTATTGTCTCATAAGAGCACACAGTGCCACCACCATAAAAAGATCACTGGTGTGGGAGGCATTTATATGGAGACAGCCACAGTGAGTTGCTACAAAGTACAAAATATTTGAATTCTGTAGTCCTCTCTCCTTGCCCTCATCTCTCTCTACATAATATTAAGTATTCTACTTTTCAGACGACCCTCTGCCCATCCCCACAGACAAACACACAGATAGTTCATCCCACTCTTTGTCCCACATGGCAAAATGCATAGACATTGTACAAATACTTTATCCTACAAGATAAATAGTTTCTGAAAGGAGCTGACATGCTCTTCATTTGAATAATGATGTGGAGAAAATATTAAACCCCTTTGCCATCACACCATTTCCAGATATGGATCACGTCTCTCTCGCAGCTGCTCCCTGCTTAAATTCATATCCAGGAGAGAGACCTTCATCAAGCCTGTGTATAACCTGGTGTTTTATTCCCCAGCCATTAGTCAATCTGGGAGGAGCTTTCAGTGGCGCAATGGTTTAAACCCTTGTGCCACCGAAGGCTTAAGGACTGAAGACCAACAGGTCAGCTGTTCTAATCCAGGGAGAGTGCGCATGAGCTCCCTCTGTCAACTCCAGCTCCCCATGTGAGGACATGAGAGAAGCCTCCCACAAGGACAGTAAAACATCAAATATCTGGGTGTCCCCTGAGCAACATCCTTGCAGACAGCCAATTCTCTCACACCAGAAGCAACCTGCACTTTCTCAAGTTGCTCCTGACACGGGAAAAAAAAGTAATTTCCCAAGTCAACAAGAAATAAAATAATTTGCTCAAGTTAAATTTAAAGGCTATGGAAGGCAAGGAAACTAAATCGGAACCTCATAATTTTTATTGCATGCTCTGGAACAATGAGCAATTTTTCTTAAAAGAGAAATTGAAAAATAATAAAAGAAAAGAGGCAAGGGAAGCAAAAAGAGAAGAAAACATATTGACGAAAGGTTTTACAGCAGGTGGCTTAAATTAGTGGCAGCCTAGAGGAACAAGAAGACATTTGTGTTTTTATTCTTTTCAGTGAGAAATGTAACTACATAACATCTTTCTGTTCTTTTTTGCTTCAAAAGTTAAATATTGAGTCAGCATTAGAATGATTCACCACCATAAAGAAATACAAGATAAAGGATTACTGTTACAAAATACTGGAAGCTGAGCTTTAGAAAAAGAAACAATACTGTTCTGGGAAATGACATTCCTGAACTTGCTACAATAATGTATTTATAACTTCGGAATTATAGCGTATGCTGGACAAAAAGCAATGGGATTTTTATCTGAGTTGTGACAAAATATTAGTGTGGTTTAGCAACTTATCACATCGCAAATGAAAATAACATTGCAAGGAAATTTTGATATATTATTCATGTTATTCAAATTTTGATGAGACTTAGAGAACATTCCAGAATGTAGTAATTAAAACAATTGTTAAATGATTTGGCAATATAAGGTTGTATCCTAAATGCAAGAAGAATGTTGCTTCCCTCTTTTTCTTCTTCTTCCAAAGCTCCATTTTCCTCAAAAGCCGTTTCTGGCTTTCAGGAGGCTTCTCCATCAAACTTGTAGGAGCAGTTCTCTGCTCATATGATTTCATGAAGCTCAGTGGGCTCTACCAATAAATGAGTGAGGAATTTAATGCACAGATGAAATAGATAAATACAGTAGTCCCTTGATATCTGCTGCGGTTTGGTTCAAGGATGACCATAGACACCAACATCTCTAGATTTATTATTTATTTATTTATTTCTGGTACTTTTACCCCTCCCTTCTCAACCCCTGGAGGGGGACTCAGGGCGGCTTACAAAAAAGGCAGAATTCGATGCCTATACAAAATTACACATAATATACAAAAATATACAAAAGAACAAATGTACAAAAAATGTAATTAAAACGATTATCACAATTAAAACATCAACAACCGGTGCATAAGACATTATATAAAACATCATATAAAAACATCATATAAAAGTCATTCTTATAATCAGCGTTTCATTTCCAGAGTTCCACATGTCCAATCCGTTAGTCATTTCCTAGCCATCAATGAAGTTCTTTCTTTATTTGCCCACTTGTCCAAATGCCTGGTCCCAGATCCATGTTTTTAGTTTTTTCCTGAAAGAAAGGAGCGAAGTTGCAGATCTGATTTCCCCGGGGAGTGAATTCCACAGGCGGGATGTCAAAGTCCCATTATATGCAATGGCATAATAAAAGGTTATGCATTGTATAAATGGACAAAATCAAGGTTTCCTTTTAGGGTTTTAGAAATATTTTCAAGCCATGGATGGCTGAATCTGTGGATATGGAGGGCCAATTGTATATGTAATCCACAGTCACATTTGTATATGTAATCCACAGTCACATTTGCTTTCATATACAGAACATGGGACATGGTTTCCTATTGGCTGGGAGAGTTGAAGCCTAAGAAGTTGCTTTCCCAAATTACTTTCTATATAATTCCCAATTTATTATTCACCCAAGTTCAGATCCATCCACAATATATCCCACTTTCATTTCCAGCATGAGGATAGCTAACGAGGAAAAGCTTTCTAGAAAACTAAGGATGGCATGTAAGAAATGTAGGGTTAGCTAGACTCTTAGGTATGACACATGGTTCATGTTATGAATGCAGAAGGAGTGAGAATGTTCTGATGAAACTGATGGAAACTTTGTTCATAGGTATTTGGGAAACAGTACACATTACACTTGAAACAAAGGACCTCATCACATGAGCCTTTGTAAAGCAGGAGACAGCAGGGGAAATTGTGGAGTAGTGTAGGGAACTCATCTGGCTGTGTTTCTTACCATCAGGGTCCGTCTTCTGCCTTCCCACAAAATTTCCCCACTGCCCCCCACTTCTTCTTTGGCTGGAGTGGTTTTTTTGGGCTTTGCTACTACAGCACTGCTGACATGGAATCCCACAGATGCCTACCAGAAGTAACCCTGCATCATGTGATGGCTTCCAGGGTACTCTGTTCTGGCAGTGGCTCAGAGCCCCATAGAGCCTCACCAGAAGTGGTGAGAAGATGCCTTAATGTGATGAAGTCATTAAATTAAAGATGCTTCTTCCTTAATGTGATGAAGTCATTAAACTGGTGTGGTGGAGTGGAAAACTTCAGTTTGGTTAATAACATGGGATTGTTCTCATTTGCTCTTCTGTTCTTTCAGTGATTTGGGAACTTATCATCCAACTTCTTGTGCTATCTTCCTGGGAGTTTGGCTCAATAGAATCCTGGCCACATAGGAACACAAGGACAAGTTAATAATATATGCGTTCTCGAAATATATATATATTAATGTTAGGCCTAAATACCTGAAGGAATAGCTCTAACACACTTTGCTTTGGGGATTTCCACAAGGGAAAACATGCACTCTTGAACAATGGCTTTTGAACATCTTCTTTTTATCACTTCAAGAATCCCCTTCATTATGAGGAAACTGGCTTAAGCGTTGTTCTTATTACACAACTTTTAGTAGTTTCTAGAAGATAGATGGCACAGCTTGCAGAAAGGAGGAACTTATTTGTTGATTTCAGCTTGACCTGCCCTCCTCACAGATTCATTTGTTCTCCAGTGAGCAGGCATTGTATGTAGCAGAGGTTGTGGAATAGTTCCTGCCCTCCCTACCTATTGATGGGTGCATTTCAAGAAAAGGTAATACAAGGCTATCCCTGCTGTTGAGTAGCAGGACAAACCAACACGCTGAAGGAGCAGAGGCTACTAACACAACATCCGTGCTCCCCTCCCCCCCCCCGCCCCAAATGCTCCTCAAGGAGACTCAAAGGTATTTTTCTGCCTGAGGCAAAGTGTCAAATGTTTGTCTCAACATCTGAAGTCAAGGTGCATAATACCCAAGGCAGACAAGTTATTTTGACACGTAAGCTAGAAAGTCCCAAATGCACTTCTCTTCTCTGTCTCCCTTCTTCCCCCCAGGAAAAATTCAAAAATAACACGTTTTCCATCCTTTCAATTTGCTGGCCTTTCATAACACTCAGGTTCTGCTGCCTGAGGCAACTGCCTGGCTCTACATAATGGTAGGGTTGCCTTTACTACACCCATTTCCCTCTGTTGGGGAACAGAGCTGTTGAGCTTCTTGAACCACTTCATGGCAGTTGAATCCCGATTTCATAGATGTATTGGCAATTGGGAATCATTTCGTCCTTCAATTCAATAAAATGCCTTGGGCTGCCCCAGACTAAAGGGATAATAGCATCATGTGAATGTATGCACACCCTTTTCACCTAACATTTTATCTTCCATGCTATCATATGGAACACCGCGATTTGTAACATACTAGAACTGTTTGTCTGAGAATATTTAATATTCCTGACCAAATAACAAAATGGGTTTTATGGGTGGAAATATATCAGTTCAAATGAACTTATGCTACTACAGTGAACTCATGGTATCTACTGAAGTTTGGTTCCAGGGCTATCTGTGCATGCCAAGTTAAATCTCCTTGCATACAGTGGCATAGTAAAATGGTGATCCTTATATAGAATGGCAAAATCAAGCTTTGCTTTGTGGATTTGAAGTGTGTGTGTGTGTGGGGGGGGGGGGGGGGTAGTGGTATTTTCAAGTCATCAGTTGAATCTATGGATGCAGAATCTTGGATATGGCAGGCCAACTGTATAAGTATCTGGTATGAAGGTGTCCCATGTTTAGTGCTGGGAATACTGTTCATTGTGTAGAAGAATCATGCTAGAATCTACCTGTTTTCACATTAAATGCTTAACAGGCCAACTTTTTAGCTTCTTATGTTTCTAGTTCTGAAACCAAAATTTTGTCCTGGTCTCATTATAAAATCGTAGAGTTGGTCACTATTGTGTGACTACATGAAAAGAGAAAATATGAGCTAATAATAAAACCAAAATGAGAAGGAGATTATATACATGACAGTTAAAAGAAGACAAGGGGATGGAAGAGAAAGTGAAAAGAAGTGGAAGAACAAAACCACAATGTAAAAGGCTGGAAATTCAAACTTTCTACCCTGTACCCCATCCTTAATCCCCAGCTCCCTTAGTCAAATCAGGATATATAGACTTATATATGAGTAAATAGCTTGTCCCCTTTTATATATTCTTTTTGCGTTAGCCCGCCCTTCATCCTACCCCCGAATCCCCATTCTTCTTATTTTATCACATTATATATAAAAACACAATAAAATTATTTTAAAAAATAAAATCGTAGAGTTGAACGAGCCCATCAGGTCCAATCCCCCATTCAACAGCAATTCAATACTACCAATAATATTTTCTTATGTCTCTTACAAAACCAGTTCAAACAAAACCACAGTGCTCTCTTTTACCGTTGTAGCAGAGTCATCTGTTCCATATCCTGGAACCATGATAGTTAGAAAACCAACTTTCCAATCACTGGTGGTACAACTCAAAATAATCAAGTGACACAGGCTTTTAGGGACACTGGCTGGAAAGCAAGATTTCTCCAATTTTGCAAGGTCAAAGATAAGAGAAGGTAATCCCTTTTCTACCGTCTGTCCCTTTATTTGAGAGAGGAATGAAAGCACCTCAATCTGCCTTTCCCTATCTCTTCCACACTCTTCAAAAGGTTGGCCACCTCTTCCTTTAACGCCCAGGCTACAAAGATGTCCTAATTACAAACTACATCTCTCACATACACATAATTCTTTCCCCAATGATTTGAGGACTCAGCCATTTATCTTTCCTCCCAGTTTACATCTGGAGCCACTCTAAACTCTGGTGCTAGCTTTTTTGTAGACTGTGTCCTACTTTTAAATTGTACAGGCTTTCAAATATTTTTAAGGCCTTTTTCACATGCTTCCCCCCATCTATTTTGTCTTGCTTGATCTTTCCTGTTTCTAGCACATGTTCTTCATTTTGTCACTAAGTTGCACCATATCACTAAGAGACTTGTATAACCTCTTCTGATTCTTAATGGGTCCTCTAAAATCCTATGCTAACTCATAGCTGTTAATGATGTGGATGACATCAACTGCTCTCTAGCCTTGCATCTCCTGAGAGAATTCAATAGCAAAAAAGGAAAGGGCTGCGGAGGAGGAGGAGGAGGAGGAGGAGGAGGAGGAGAGGAGGAGGAGGAGAGGAGGAGGAGGAGGAGGAGGAGAAGTTGAGATGGTAGCCATGGAAGAACAGACAGAAACTCTCTTCTTTAAAGGAAACTTTCAGAGAGTTCTTTCTTTCTTTCTTTCTTTTTCTTCCTTAAGTTCTAGAACATTTTTTAAAAGAAATATTAACCCTGGAAATTTTCCCTCACAGTTAAAATGCAACTTTTAGATTTTTCCACCACGTTGCTGAATATTCATAATTTAGGAACATCTGGAGGACTACACATGTCCCACCTCTGTTTTACAAAATGAAGGACAGAGACAGATAATTAAAGCAGTAGAGGAGGAGAAGAAGGGGGTGAACAAGCATTATGCCATTACTGTGGGGCACCCCACAGTACTCCTGTTCATTTCAGGTAAGCAGACCTACATATCTGAAGGCACCAGATCCTGTCTGATCTTGGATACATTGTGTGGCATAATGTTAAAAAAAACACCACGATTAGTTCACATTTCATCAGCCCACACACTGCCTTGCCAGAGAAAGAAAATATGCCACACAGATGAACAATGAATAACAAGTAATTTACTCTTCGTAGTTCAGAACAACATATGTACAATATGATCAGTTGCATCAACTTACTAAATGTCCTTTTATGAGAGATTTAAAATGATCCTTTCTGTGTCCGTATGAGAGACCTTTCAGCAGCCAAGAAGCAAATCAGTCTTTCTCTTTCTGCTTCTCTCTTCTTCTCACTGTGCACCTGCATAGCTGAAGCCTGAATAAAAATGCAACAGCATCCAAATGTCCCAGGCTCAGCCATCACTCCAGTCATTGCCCAAACAATCAGCTTCATGCATCTTATTTAGCGGTTGAAACACACTCTCACTGATTCCTTACATGCTCCAACACATTGCCAGTTCTGGTTAGCACTTCAATGAGATTTCACCAACAGATATCAAGTGCTATAGACTGTTTCAGAGGAAGGAAATGGTAAAAGCACCTCTGAGTATTCCTTGCTAAAGAAAACCCTGTAAGATTCATGAGGCTGCTATCAGTTCAAAAACACACTCATAGCTTTGTAGGGTTTTCTTGTGCAACACAAACCTAGAAAATTACATTAGAGATGACAATGGGACAAACAACAAATTGCACTTCAGAGAATGATGTCCTTGTCATATCGCTTTCATTCCTTTTAAGAAATAACTTTGCCTTTAATAATTGGGGCATCTCTCCACTAGAGCCATGGAAAGTTTCTTGTACTAAAGTCCCAGAATACCCCAGAAGTTGAGATCTATAAAAATAACTTTTCCATGGGCCATTCACTGGATGGGAATTGTATCAGACTATTTCCAATCCATGTGACTTTTATAAACATCATTTATTTATTTCCACATACTCTGGCCTGTATCAAACTTTCTCAGGAGGGCTTACAATAGTATTAAAGCAGTTTAAACAGACTAAAAAAAAAGTAAGACACATATGGGGAAAGAAGCTCCCTCAGGTATTGAGGTTCCAAGCCATTTGGGGCTTCAAAAGTCATCAAAAGCACCTTGTATTGAAAACATATTGGCAGCCAGTGCAATCCTTTTAAGACTGGCACTGTATGCTGTCTATAAGATATTCCAGTCAAGCTGCTGTACTTTGCACTGAATCCTCTTCAAAGGAAGTCCCATGTAGAGCACATTATAGTAGTTTAAATGGGAGGTTACTATAGCTAGACATTCTACACCCAGAAAAAGCCATAAGTTGGGCACCAAAGCTGGCAATAACTATATCTAGTCCCCAAGTTATGAGCAAGATAGTTTCTGTAGGTTTGTTCTTAAGATGAATTTGTTTGTAAGTCAAAACAGGCACATTTTAAAATATAACAAAAATATGTGTGTTTTAGCTTTGGATAGCATAGGGAAGATTAACACACCTGCAGTGTTTCGTTTTGCTAGCTGAGTCCTTGTTCAGAAGCTTGTACCTCACTTTCTGTCCCTGTGATAATTGGATTTTGAAAAAAATGGCTTGTTGTGGGAAAAAGGATTAGTGATAAAGCTTCAGTTGAGACATCTTTTCCCTATGATAACTCTTTCAGGAGCTGAATTTCCCTTCCTAAGAGCAGATTTCTCTCACTTACTGTTGTCCCCCCTCCTCCCCCCCCCCCCCCCCCCCCCCCCCCCCAGTTTGTAACAACTCGGGGACTGCCTGTACTCTAATCCAAAGCTTCTGGTCACAAAGATACATTGGCAAGACAATATATATGAGGATATGGTTTTATTGTTCTATCAATGGATTTGTGGACTGAGTATTGTTTTAATGACTGTTATGATAATTTGGTTATAATTAATCGCTATTGTTTAAACGCTGTATGTTATTTATGGTTTTATACTGTGTTATTGATTTGTAGCATCGAATTGTTGCCTTTGTTAGCCGTTCTGAGTCGTCGTCCCCCCCCGGGGGGGGGGGGGGGGGGGGGTTGGGAAGGGTGTGGTAAAATGCTGTAAATAAATAAATAAATAAATAAATAAAATCCAGGAGACTCCAAAGATATGCACATGTTACTTTGACACAGGCTGTTTGCCCAATTTCCGGATCCAAAATCCACCAATCCACAGAACCCCACCATATTGGAATTCAGCTTTAGTTTATTAGACCTAACACAGCCCATTACAGCATCCAGCTGCTGGTCCATCACCTACATAGCTCCAACTGACTCCAATAACAGGGAGAAGCAGTAAGACTGTTGTCGGCATACTGTTGGCACCCTACTCCCAATCTCTTTTTGACCTCCCATAGAGGCTTCATGTACATATTGAACATCATGGGAGATTAGATGGAACTGTTTGGTAACCCACAGCTTCTTGGCCACAGGAACTCCCTCAAACCTACTCTCTGGAATCAGCCCTCTGGGAAGAAGCAGAACCACTGCAGAATAGTGCATCCTACAGGAAGATCAACATGATAGCACTCCTCCCACCTTTCCTCTGGGGTCATCAATCAGAGCAACTAAGCAACCATTTGAGTACCATACCCTGGCCTGAAACCAATCTAAAATGGGTCCAGATAATCTCTTTCCTCCAAACTGATATCTGGTTTTTAATAATTCACAAAAATATTCACAATAAGTATTTGTTTTTAATTTATACGTTTAAGGGCACTTACAAGGATGAAATCCTCTCAAGGCGGCACACAAGATGGAAAGGAACTCAAAACAAATCCCATAAAGGTAGTAAATACATATTCAATAAACATTTCAATATAATGGCATTACCAATAAAACCAGAATCCAGGAAATTTATATAGGGCCAGCTAAAATGGAATATATGTTTTGATACATTACTTTTTTGTGTAGGGAATTGCCTTACAAAATCTGGATAAGTGCAAAACTCCAAAGCTATGTTGTGATCAACACATTGGTTAGAGAAGTGTGCCTGAATCTGATTCACTTTACATGCAAGAGCCCCCGGTGGCGCTATGGCCGGCAGGTCACTGAAGACTGGCAGGTCAAAAAGTTCAAATCCGGGGAGAGCACGAATGAGCTCCCTCTGTCAGCTCCAGCTCCCCACAAGAGACAGCTTCCACAATGAGGACATGTGAGAAGCCTCCCACAAGGACAGTAAAGCATCAAAATATCCAGGTGTCCCCTGGGCAATATCCTTGGAGATGGCTAATTCTCTCACACCACAGGCGAATTGCAGTTTCTCAAGTTGCTCCTGACATGGAAACAAAAACTTTAAATGCAGACCAAATGAAATCCTTGAGCATTTCATTCTCTACACAGACCCCATGCTGAACATCAAAAATACACCAGAATTGCTTCCTAAGCCTGTGGTGTTCAAGTTCTTTTGAGATCAGTTCACCATTATTATGAGGTTTCAGCCTGCCTTACAATTAAAAAAAATTAAAGTAAACTATAGGGACAATTCTTTTCCTAGAATAATATGCGAAGAATGTAAATAACTTCCGAAATTGCAACATCTGGAACAAGTGAGGTATATTATTTATTCTCTAGGCAGTTCAGACATCACAGTACAGTTCAGACATCACAAAAAGAAGCTCGGAATGGTTGGCCAGTTTCCAAGTGACTGCAATTAAGTCCCCCTTCCAGTTTCTCCCCCCCAAGAGCATTACTCTAATTACACATTCAGAATGAAAAGCTGCAGGTGATATGTAAAGCAACCAAATGACACATTCGAGTCATTATATTTTTATTATTACACCCAGAATACTGTCCCGAAGCATCAATAAGATGCTGTTGCTGGCAAGCTGCCTCTTATCACACTGTAGCAGAAATGCATCCTGAATACCAATTAAGCCCCATGTAGCATCACTGTTATTGTTCAACAGCTATCCAGAAGCAAAGTGGAACATGCGAGTGTTTTTTCCATTTCAGCAGAAAGATTATTAGTTTAAAAATGAATTAAATACATGTTGCAAGAAATTACAATACACTGGGGCTAAATGTTGTTCTGCAAGGTGAGCAAAAGGAAAGTTGGTGAGGGAGCTATGATGTTTTTTAATGGAAAATCCAGATATTTTCAATGTATGTTACTCATGCATTATCACAAAGACCTCATTACATTTTCATTCACTTTGATAAAAACACTTTTCTGATGTTTCATTTGGATATTATCCTCACCATTATCATCTTGCCTTTCTCTCACCTGGGTTCTTAAGGCGGATTGTAATTTTAAAAGAGCAGTATTGCCCCCAAAATACACAATATGTGCGCATTAAAATGCAATTTAACTACTCACACATCAAAATAAGTCAAGCCTATAATTAAAAGGATCCAACCTGCAATTGAAAAGTTAAAAAGCAATTAAAAACAGTTCAATTTAAAACAATTTTACATCACATTAAAACGATTTAATTCAACGTAAAGGCTATTCTCAACTATGCTGATTTGGAAGTCCCTCCTCTTTCCCTCTTCCTCCTCCTCTTGGTGTTTTCATTCCTTGCGGTACCAGAATTCCTAAATCATCCATAATTCAATGATTTCTTATGAAATAGGTCTGGGAGTAACTTTAAGATCTGTCCCTTCTCCCAATATGCTATCTAAGGCAAGGTAGTCTCTTGAGAAATCAATCCTAGTTGGAAGGCTATAAACTTTCATTTGCTTTGATAATGCTTGAAAAGAAGTGCTTTTTGTAAAAAAAAAAAAAGCATATATATTTAAAGTGGGTGACATGAACAAGTCATGTATTGACCCCCTATACACAATACCAAAACCATGTGGACTTCACACAGGATTCTCAAAAAGGGGAGAGAAATTGTGAGATAAAGATATTTCTTGGAATTCCTTCATATCCTTCAGCTTCATGTCACCAAAGAATGGTGGAGGCTCCTTCTTTGGAGACTTTTAAACAGAGGCTAGATGACTATCTGTTGGGGGTATTTTGAATACGATTTTCTTGCTTTTTGGCAGGGGATTGGACTGGATGGCCCACGAGGTCTCTCCGAACTCAATGATTCTATAAATCTACGAATAAGAGCAGTGGCTTAGTTGCTAATGGCACCTAATGGTGCCAATATCAGAAGGACAATAACTCTATTCTGGATTTTCTACTGAACTTTAAAAGAGCCATCCAAGGTCCTGACTACTATCATCAAATGTTGTTACAGATTAATTTTAATTTGTCTTATTAAGATTATACAAGGCACTGGGAAATCAACAAGATGGATAGAAGAGTAGTAAGGTCAAAACCGGGGTATGACTCCAGACACTGTTATTCCAAGACACTGTAGAACCTAAGAAAAAAATATAATGGTGCCCATCTGTACATCCTTAGATTTTCAGGTGCCTTTGATATCAAAATAAGAAACAGGATAAGATTCTATACCAAGCTAGAAGCCAGTAGACCAGTTTGGGGCATGTATGAACTGTGGGGGGATGAGCTCAAGATGAACTGTTCTAGAGCAGTGGTTCTCAACCTGTGGGTCTCCAGATATTCTGGCCTTCAACTCCCAAAAATCCTAACAGCTGGTAAACTAGCTGGGATTTCTGGGAGTTGTAGACCAAAACACCTGGGGATCCACAGGTTGAGAACCACTGGTTTAGCGGCTGCCATGTTACTCGCTTGCATAGCATCAAGGCAGCTATCTCACTCAACTTTATGGTATATCTAGCAATGAGCCTGAAACAGTAGGTATGGAAGGTGCAAAATCATAACCACATCATAAGTATGAAAAGAGACATGCAAGATAGGCAATAGGAAAAGAAATGTCAAAAGAAGAAGACCATAATGTTGGTTATGACTTGTTTATTTTATTTTTTTACAGTGAATCTAGCCCATATACAACTCCCGTTTCTCGTCCCAGTTCTCGAAAAGCCCCCTAAACTAGTGAACAACACCATTTGAGAGTCATGTTATCTTCAGAGAGAGCTCTCATTGTATAGACTTAGGAAAAATTACAGTTTTGAGCTATAACTTTAATTTGTAAAAGCAGTCAATAGCATGTAACTGTCATGCTGCTTGGGGGGATTTCTGTGAGTTGTAGTCTAAAATGTGACTTCTCTTCACAGTAGAAGAACCAAAATGAGAATTCATAATATAAACAGCCATGTTCCCTTTATACTTTTCTCTTCATTTTTATCTTACAAGTATCCTTGTATACTTTGGGAGAAGTTTATATACGTCCAACATCAAACATCAAGTGGCAGAAGCTTGAGAAAACTACTGTTCACATTACAGTTTTACTAATATCCTGGGGCTCACCAGTCAGCAAGCAATTTTCTTCATTTCATCTTACAAGGGCTCCTTGAGAGGCTACACCAGGGGTGTCAAGCTCATTTTCACGTTAGCCTTACGGTGGGCCCAGGTGTTATTGAACAACAACTCCCATCCCTTTTAATTATCCACCATGAGGGCTGGGGATAATGGGAATTGCAACCCAACAGCACTTTTGACTCTGAGGTTGGTAAAAGGTTAAAGGACATTTTAAAGTCAGACATCATATCCACAAGCCTTGTACCTACATTCAAATCCCACTATCTTAACTAAACAGAGCAACCAGCAGCCTTCCAGATGTTACTGCATCAGAACTCCCATCAGCTGTAGTCATGATGTCTAATGATTATAGGAGTACAGGCGTTTTAGTTCAGTTTCTGGAGGAGGACCACATAAAATGCCATGGTGGGCTGGATTCAGCCTGTGGGCCTTGAGTTTGACACATGTAGACTACACTGTCCACAAAGCAATGATCACATATAATGAAGAAATACTTTTTGTGTGTCACAAGTGACTTGAGAAACTGCAAGTCCTTTCTGGTGTGAGAGAATTGTCCATCTGCAAGGACATTTCCCAGGGGACACCCAAACGTTTTACCATCCTGTGGGAGGCTTCTGTCATGTCTCCACAAGGGAAGCTGGAGCTGACAGATGAGAACTCACCCCATCTTGTGGATTTGAACCACCATCCATCAGGGTTTAACCCATTGCACCACTGTAGCTCCTATGAAGAAATACTGAGTGTTATTACAAACCTTTTATCACAAGCAGCAGCTTTGTTGATTTCAGAATATGTTGCCTGGATTTACTTGATCTTATGTTACCTTTTTATACATATTTGATCACTATTTACTGTATTTCTCTAAAATTTACTTCTGGCAAAGAGAGGAAGATGATGAGAGGGAAAACTATAACTCCATGGCAGCCTCCGGCTATCTTGATTTGGCAGAGGCAATCCCATTAAATACCCATTTTTTCAGTTGTTTTAAAAATACCCCAGTTTCGTTGTCTTGCTTCAACTTTCCCCCGTTGCCATCAGCTAGTGTCAATTGCCAACCACTGACTTTAGTTTGTAAAAGCAGTTTGCATTCATTTAGGTCTGCTGAAGTTGTTGACAGGAGAGAGGAATCTTGCTTTCCCTGAAGATTTAGGCAAATGCAAAATGCTGCAGCCTCTCCCAGTGTTTTTCCTTATTAATCATTTCTGCTATTTTAACTATACTCTGATGTTAATCACACTCTCCTGCACAAATTAAATAAATTATAGTACAGTGAATTGTTACGAAACAAGAACTGCCTTTTTAAAAAGATAGCTTAGTATCTTATTCTTCATTCCAGTTTTCGGGAACATAAAGGCTTTCTTTTTGTTCCAATAAGCTCATAATATTTTAAATCTCTGAGAACTTTTATATTTTTTGTAAACTATAATGACCCAGCAGACATGCAGCAGGTTACCACTGTGCTCCCATATAAAGTTTGTTCTGATTTGGAAATGACTAATACAAACTTAATTGAATTTTTACATGACCCAAGGGCAGCTCTTGTTCAAATATACAGATAATGAACAGCTTTACTTGTCGAGCCTCCACTGGGTCACTTTTCTTGTCACATAAAATGATTCCAAGGAGATGTCTTAAGGGCAACTATTGTATTTTGTACTGACTGTGTTCTCATGGACTTTGGAGAAAATATCTAAAATATTTAGCTGGTAAATACAAGAATCAAGAGAAGTTTAGGGCAAGGTTTAGGACAAGATTTTGTCCTTTAGGTGTTCTTACAATTGTTATCAGTTCCCACAGTCTGGCAAAAGTCAGGCAAGATGTCATTCGCAGTTCAATGAGATTTGTAGTTCAATAAGATCTCCAGCTTCAGTTCAGCAGCACAGGTGTACTACATTTTTGGCCTATGGGTTCTGGGAGGTATACTCCAAATAGTAATTTTTAAAATTCTGCACTTGGGGAAGAAGTTTTCAAAGAAATTATAAATATGCATGCAAAATATGGGGTGAGGAAGAAGGCAGGGGCAGGATGTTTACATTACCTTTATAAAAATAACATATGGAGAAACAGGTTTCAGAGAGATAAGGTATGCTTTCATGTGCTTCATGAAAGCATACCCTCTACAGTACCATTCCTTTTTGAATGTTTGTGCAGGAAAATAGCCAGACACAGCTAACCCCCTGAGGAGGTATTGGTACTTTGCCCTCTCTATACAACAATCTTGGCTTATCCAAACTAGCAGCAATGGCAAAGTTTGAGAATGCTGCCATATATGAAGAGATTTGGACCCTAAAATGTCTGTGGTGTTTTTTGCTGTCTGTGCCCCTGTTCAGAAGATTTCACCTCCTTTCCCATACCTGTGATAATTGGATTTTGAAAAAAAATGACTAGTGGAAACAAGGATTGGCAATAAAGCTTCAGTGGAGAACCCTTTTCCCCATGATAGCTCTTTCAGGAGTGAATTTCCTTCCTAGAGCTAGATTTCTCTCACTTACTGTTATCTCACCCCTGTTTGTAACTATGAGTCATTTGTAAGTCGTATGTTTGTAACTCGGGAACTGCCTGTACTATATATACTCATATGTATAAGTCTAGAAATTTTAGTCAAAAAATTGACCAAAAATGCTGGGTTGACTTATTCACCTGCCGAGGTAAGTACTGTACCTTAACTCTTATCAAAAAAAGAACCTCCCCTTCTCTGAATAGAGTGGCAAAAGGCAAGAGGTCAGTCCATTGTGAGAGAACCTAAAAGAAGCATTGACCCTCTACAGTATCCTTCCTTTTTGAATGTTTGTGCAGGAAAATAGCCAGACACAGCTAACCCCCTGAGGAGGTGTTGGTACTTTGCCCTCTCTATACAACAACCTTGGCTTATCCATGAGTTACATCAAAATCCATAGTTTGGATCCAAAATCTGTCCTTGACCTATACATGAGATCATCTTATACATGAGTATATGTATAATACTGTAATTTCCTACTACCCATGTTTTTAATCTTTCCATTCATCTCATCACTTCCTTGTTCTTATATGCAAATATATTCATAGGAAATTAAATACAAAATAGAATACAGAGAGAGAGAGAGAGAGAGAGAGAGAGAGAGAGTACAACTCTGTAAATGTTTAGTTAGGAATAAGTCCCACTGTGTTCAATGGGATTTACTCCTAACTAAGTATGTGCATGACCCCATCTGCACTGCCATATAGTGCAGTTTCATAATGCAGTTTATGTAGATAATAACCTGCACAAGCCTCCTCTATTTGATGTTATGTCTGTTTATAATGTGTCGTTTTATTTCCTGAAATGTATGTCTTATTTGGTTTGCAGTTTCCTTAGCTCCAGGCATGTAGCCGGGGGGGGGGGGGGGGGGGGGGGGGGTTGAGGGTCTTCAGCCCCCCCTCCTCGAAATTCTCATGGTGGTCAATGAGAAGGCCTTACTGGTGCATTATTTAAACTGTTATGTTTATTCATATCATGATCTGATCACCACACTCAATATATCCCATATGCATGGCCCCATCTACACTGCCATATAGTGCAGTTTCATAATGCAGCAATATAGTTTTTGAAGAGACTGTTAAAGACTATAAGTTAAAGATACAAAGTGAAATGTTTTAAAGTTTAACCTGACAAGAAATGTGCCTGTATATTGAAATACATAGAGTTATGAGTAAAACAAACAAGTTCTTTTAAAAGAAGTCTACTTGAATCTTTGTCTGTTGAGAGCATTGAATAGAAACGAGATATTACAAGCCCAGCAATCATCCATTGCTCAATAAACTAAAGAAACACCTCCATAACTCTACTACCCAATAGGCTATGATTCTAACAGGTCATGATCCATAATCCCCAATAGGTTGTGATCCTAACAGGTCATCATCCTTATCCCAATAGTTTAACTGCACTGAACTGCATTATATGGAAGTGTAGACTCATCATGGAGTTAAACCACATTATGAAACTGCATTATGTGGTAGTGTAGATAGGGTCTAAGTCTAAGGTTGAAGCTCCGAGTATTAATTGCTTTTGCTATTTAAATTTGAAAACTTAATCCCAAAAATAAAGTAAATTCTTCTAGTCAAAATTCAGTGTATTTTTGGGACATTTTCTGAGCACTAATATGAGATGAGTAACTCCATCTGTTAAGTTGCTAGGATGTTTTCTTCCCTTGCGCCTTGCTTTCCCTGTCATCCTTGCTGGGCTTTTGTCTCAGTGGTGGGCAGCAACTGGGCCTACAGGTGTGAAGAGTAAGTGTAGAATAAGGGAAGAGAAGGGGGACTTTGAAAAAATGCGCAGCATGCTGCCTCATTGTGCAATGTGTACATGCAGGAAGGAAGTGGCAGAAAATGGAGCAACAGATGAAAAGGTGATGAGAGGTGAAAGAAAGGTGTGAAAGTGTAGGTGGAAGGGGAGAGAGGAGAAGATGAATAGAGGAAGAGAGAGGCAGAAAAGGGGAGAAGGAGAATACACAGTGATTATGTCAAAGGAAAACAAGTGACTGTGATGTGCAGAACTCCAAAACAATAGGTAGAGGAGGAAGCTGGAAGAACCAGGACATCAGAGACAAATACAGTACTAACAACACTGTTATTGCTGAAATACGGGACGAGAAGACAACTTTCAAAAGAGGTGAGGAAATCAAGAAAGACAGGAAAGAGGAAGCGGAAAAAGTATCAGCTTTAACAAAATCAAAGACCATTTGTTGTCAATTGTCAACATTTTCATAGGTGTATTTTTCACCAGAAATAGAGAATACTAGGGTTGCAGATACATATGCCTGATATGGAAGTTTAAAAAAAAATTGATTTATTTACTTGATTTAAGTGGGGATTAAAAGTACTATCAATTCAGTTAAGAAATTACACATATGCATATGAGTAGGTGTACATATTTCAACATCAAATTGCAACTGGATATAAGGAATATTTATTTTATTATTAGATTATGATTGTTTATGGTTTTTAGAAATACATATATTTAAATGGAAAATTTAACTGGCTTTTCAGTCTCCTTCCAGCCATTGCTGTTCCAAACATTAGCACCATTCTACCGAGCTAAATAATAAGATAGGCTCCAAATCTGTCTGATTTTAGAAGCCAGGCAGGATCAGCCCTGACTGATATTTGGATAGGGGACCAATGAATACCAGGTACTGTCAACTACATTTCAGATGAAGGAACTGAAAAAAACTATCTCTGAGAATTACTAGCTGGAGAAACCCCTGTAAAATTCATGGGGTCACCATAGGGCAACAGGTAACTTGGAGGCACACATGCAGATATGAATCAATTTGTTGTTGTTTATTCCTTCAGTTGCTTCCAACTCTTTGTGACTTCATGGACCAGCCCACACCAGAGCTCCCTGTCAGCCATAACCATCCCCAACTCCTTCAAGGTCAAGCCAGTCACTTCAAGGATTACATCCATCCATCTTGCCCGTGTTCAACCCTTCTTTTTTTCTTCCTTTTCCCCCAGCATCATTCTCTTCTCCAAGCTTTCCTGTCCTCTCATTATGTGGCCAAAGTACTTAATCTTTGCCTCTAATATCCTTCCCTCCAGTGAGCAGCTGGACATTCTTTTCTGGAGTATAGACTGGTTTGCTCTTCTTGTAGTCCAAGGCACTCCCAAAATTTTCCTTCAACAGCACATGAATCAACAGAAATCCTTTAATCTGGAAGGAGAAACACCTTAATTGGTAAAATGAAATTCTCATACAATCTGTCTTTTACAGCAAATGAATTGGGTTCCCTCTGCTTTGGAGGTGGTGAAGCACAACCCAATACGTGCAAACATCTATACCAGTAGTTCCCAACCTTTTTTTCCCCACCAGAGCCCACTTGACCAGAGACCACTTTAATCCTGGACCACTTTGACCAGGGCTCACTTGACCAGGGACCACATTGACCAGGGACCACATTGATCAGGGACCACTCTCCAACATTACTACCAAAAGGGGCAGGGGTATTCAGTTCTACAGAAAGGAGTGGAAATAAAATAAAATAAACAGGAAGGAGGTTTGCGGACCAGATTTTCATTTTCGTGGTGCACTGCTGGGCCCACAGGTTGAGAACCACTGATCTACGCAGATATAAAACCATCACAAATCTGAAACAGCATTTTAAACTAAACCTTAATCCAAGTGGCAATTTTCCCCTAGGTTGCTTTTGGTTTTCATATAACAAAGAGTACTGTGTTCAATGGTTTAAATGTATTTTGGTATGCCTTTTTCTTCATTGTTTTTTCTGTTTTGTCCTTCAGAAAATCCCTGAGAAATTACTTTCTTTTGGTTTTAACTTACAGTAAGTTCCTGAGAAATGAAATGAGGAAGTCATGGAGGAAGAAAAGGACAAAGAAAGGGAGGCAGGTAGCGTCTCCAGGAAGTAAAAGATGTTGAATAGTTTCACTGTTGAACTTTTCATTTCTCCAAAATATTTCTGATTAAGATTAGGATAATTGTCCTTATTGCTTCTTGTTTTTTAAAAATAATACCTCTATATGAAACATACGTGTAATTTTCTGAGTTCTGAAAAAAATATTGCCAAGAAACCCCTGTAATAAATTCACCTTTGCTTTGTCATAAATCAGAAACGACGTGAAGACACACAGCAACAATGGTTCACTATGCAAATGAAAAATAGGTTTTTCTAGAATTCATGTATCTGTTTCCCTCTCCTCTGAGTTTGAACCAGGTGATGAGTGAAATCATGGATAAGATTTGCCCCCTTCATTCTGGTAAGCTTTTTAATGCAGTAACAATGAAAATGAGATTTAGCATGAGTATAATAAATACCCACGTTTCAGAGAAGTGTATTCACCATAAAACTGGGCAGGAATTTTAGAAAGGGTTTTCGTGTAAACATAACTGAGTGGCAGCTTTTCAGTAATGTTCCTATTTGTGGCTTTTATTACTCCATAAACGCAAATATGCCTGAGCAGAAATTACTGACATAGCAGAAGAAGCTATGTTCCAAAACAGTGTGATGTACAGTTTTTTCTATTCATGAAGTGATTTCTCACTGACTTGTCACTTCATGTACACTAGTTACAGTGAGCTGGTTTGTAGAATATTTACACACACATTGTAATTGAACTAAGATGTGAAAGGTAGGATATATATGAAAGTTCTCCCTTGCCAGTCAGTGTGTCCTCAAAAATGTGTGCACTGATTTTCTTGAAATCCTCCTACACTTCAGGTGCAGGAGAAGTCCAAACAAATTCCCACTCTCAAACAGTAGAAAATACAAGACTATATAAATGGGCCCTCAACTTGACATCCCTAACCAGGCCCGTAGCCAGGATTTTGATTCGGGGGGGGGGGGGGTGCTGAGTTTAATTTGGGGGAGGGGTGAGTTTGATTTGGGTGTGTGTGTGAGGATCTACCCTAGCAAACCTTTTGTATCGTTATCCCAATACCCCCATGCATGCGGGATATATTGAGCATGATGATCAGATCATGATATGAATAAACTGTTATGTTTAAATAATGTACCAGTAAGGCCTTTTCGTGGACCACCCTGAGAATTTCGGGGGGGGGGGGGGAGCTGAATAATATAAAATATGCTACTGCTAAAACACAACATACCTACCCAATATAAACAGAGGCTCGAAGAATAGGCACCGTAGCCCCCAAACATAGCTTTTTAAAAAATTCTAAAGGCTTTTATAGAACAGAAGTCATTCTTGGCAATGTAATAATGGACCACAATACCCAAGAGTATGATTTAATTGGCAAGTTTCTGTTTATTTAAGCATGCATTTTATTAATTAAAAGAAGTAATATATTAAATCCACCACCAGATCCGTACATTTGAATTTAACTTCTGTCACTGATGTTCACTGAAGTCAAAAATTAAGAAGCTTCCTGGTTCATTAAAAACCTTGCCACCTATCTCTCAATTCTCAATTTTGTGTTTCATTACAGCAGTTAGATTTTAGACTCTAAGAAAAATCAGCATTTCCAGTACGCTAAAGGCCATTACTTGTGTTTTAAGTAGCAATGGCAATCCTAAGAAGCAAAGTAAAAGTGTGGAAAATTATTCTGTATTAAAACAAACTTTAAAGTTATCTCTTCTAATGACGTTCTTTGATGACAGGATTGAGACAAACAAAGACATTAAGCACACTTGGCTTTCTGTGTTCGTCTGGTGATGCTTGATATACACCATTATCATTTGTGTAAAGATCATTAGCTCCAATCCCTCTGGAAACAGCAATTCGAAGCACTTGAAGCTGACCCCTTTGAGATTCTGATCATCAGCCTTGGGGGTCTTCTCCTCCACCGCAAAGCTTTAAAGTGTCTTTTGAATTACGAAACTGAACCGTGCTTTCGAAATGTACTGCACTCAAAATAGAACTACAAAAGAAAATGAGGTCAGAACAGGAGAGGGGAAGATAAGAAGGTAAGACGGCTAACTACAGCTGAAGGAGAGAAACCTAGGCATGTAGTTGCCATAACAGCTTTGCAAGAAGACTTTCATGATAATAGTTAGGGGCAAGCAGTATGATGTTAAGGCACATTAAGGAAGACTTGCTGAAACGAATAAGATTTCCAAGCTTTCCTTAATGCCTGCAGGACTGATGAATATGGATAGAGATCTCATCAGAAAGCCTCATGTCCTCAAAAGCTGCAGTGCTCAAAAGTGGAATGACAATTAATCCTTACATTTTAGTCTTCATTAACTTGTGAACTATTCCTTTTTTAAACTGTCCCCTCCCTAATTTCCTATGTTGGTTGGAAGATGGTCAGAGTTGTGGTTGAAAAGTAACTTTTCTAAGCCTACAACCATACAGATTCAATCAGCACATCCATTTTTATATGACTGGGGTTTTTTGGACTATATAGCTCAGTGGTTCTCAACCTGTGGGTCTTCAGATGTTTTTGTCTTCAACTCCCAGAAATCCTAACAGTTGGTAAACTGGCTAGGATTTCTGGGAGTTGTAGGCCAAAACACCTGGAGACCCACAGATTGAGAACCACTGATATAGCTGAAAGAGCATGACTGTGTAGTGGCTTTTCATGACTGAGCTGGACTTATAACTCTGGTCTCTAGACCAGCACAAAATACCAACCATATTGGCTTCTCCTTCGATCCTTATTCAACCTTTATTTTTGCTAATTGGGACAAAATATTTATTTATTATTTATTTCCTATATTTTTACCTTGCTCTTCTTGCCCCAAAGCTGAATCCCCTTTGGCTATTCTGGCTATTCTAGCTGACAGCTTATAGGTGTGATTCTCTAAGACCATGACAGAACATTGCTCTGATACATATAGAATCATAAAAAGAGATTATAAGGGTTGTCTGAACCCCCTGCCATGCGGGAGCACACAATCAAAGCACACCTGACAGATAGCCATCCAGCCTCTGTTTCAAACCCTTCAGAGGAGACTTCACTATGCTCCAGGGCAGCATTTTCTACTGATGAACAGTTCTAACCATCAGGAGTTTCTTCCTAGTGTTTAGGTTGAATGTATTTTCCTATAGTTTAATCCATTGCTCTGTGTCCTGGTCTTTAGACCAGCAGTAAACAAACTTGCCTCCTCCTCAATGTGACATCCTTTCAAATGTTTAAATGTGGCTATCATGTCCCCTCCCAGCCTTCTTTTCTCCAAGCTAAACATAGTGCCCTCATAGGGTTCAATTTCCAAACCTTTGATCATTTTACTCACCCCTTTCTGGACACATTCCAGCTTGTTAATATCCTTCTTGAATGTTGGTGCCAAGAACTGGGAACATTACTTCCAAGTGAGGTCTTATCAAAACAGAACAGAATGGGACTATGATGTCCCACACAACTCCTAGACACTAGATTCCTATTGATGCAACCTAGAATCACATTGATTTTTTAAACTGCTGCAACAGTATTGACTCTTGTTCAGCTTGTGGTCTATTAAGAGTGTCAGGTGTCAGGCTTGAAAAGAACTAGATATTCTCTGCCTTATATTAAAGACCACTGGTGTCAAAAGACTCTGTGATGCCTGGACATCACAACAAAGTTTCAGGTGTCTTCACTGATATAAATCCCACATGATTCTAGGAGATCCAAATCATGGCAGCTGCTACCTTCCATATCAGCTACCTTCAATTCAGGCCCTATATTCCAAGACCTGATCCCAGGTTTTCTGGTTATCCCAGATTATCTGGGAGTGCAGACTCATATAATCTAGTTTAAAGCAGAAAACCTGGGATCAGATCCTAGGATGGAAGGGCCCATAGTGAATCTTTTCCTAGTTTTAGCCAGAAATTTAAAGAAGTTGTCCATAGTGCTGAATCTTGTCATAAAAATGGTTTCAGCACCATGGAAAGCTCTCTAAGATTCATACTATCATCCAGAGTGAATTCACCAGTCAGCAGTGAGCTTAAGGCCTAGTCTAGGAATGGTGCTTGTTTTTTTTTGTTTTTTTTTGGGGGGGGGGGGTTCAGTCCTCCTGCTAATCAGGGGACAGAACTGAGTGGTTTCCTTGGCAACTATGAATGGTTGCCAATATGAATGGTTTGCCTGTAGAATGTTGACTTTTTAAGTGAGGCGCTGCATGTAAATGTTAACAGCTGTTTGTTAAACTGTGGCGATATGCTACAGCTAAGGAAGTCTTAATTAGTTTTATGACCAGAAAAAGGGGACACATCCTGGTTTCAAATTGTCTGTCTGGAAATAAAGCAGTTCCTCAAGTCAGATCCTGTGCATACTTATGTATGTGCATAAGTGCCTTCAGGTCATCTCTTGACTTATGGCAACCTCATTAATTTAAGGGGTTTTCTTAAGAAAGGAATACTCAAGAGATGATTTAAAGGCAGTTCCTTCCTCTAAAACAGAGGTCCTTAGACCTTTTGGTACTGCTCCATTATCTGGGCGAAGGCCACCAGAGGTTGCTAGAGAGAGAAAGATTGTCTAATTTATGGGAGTGGTGGGTCGGTCGAAGGAGGAAGAGCATTATCCCTGTTTTCCTGTTATTCCCCCCACTCATGTCCCCATCGTGGAAACAACCCCTGCTTATGATATGGGGAGGGGGAATAACCGTAAGAAATGGGGGACATTGTTTCCCTCCTTCAACTCCTTCCTCCAAATAGAACAATCCTTCTCTCTCTAGAGCCCCCTTGTGGTCCCCTCCCGGATAATGGACAGTACTGACTTTTTAAACAGATGGCCAGTTTACAGTCCCTCTGATTGTTGGAGGAACCGGACTATAGCTTGAAAAACAACATGAACAAATTCCTATGCTCACGGCACATAACTTATTTGTAGTGCTAAAAAATGAAAGACTAACACAATATTTAAAATGAACAACAATTTTAACCAACATAAACCTACCAATATTTCAGTGGGAAGTGTGGACCTGCTTTTGGCTGATGAGATAGTCAAGTTACTTAGGATTGTTGTTGTGTGCCTTCAAGCCATTTCAGACTTATGGCGATCTTAAGACTAAAGTTTAGGGTGGGGTGGGTAATTGACCTTGGAGGACCACATCTGGCCTGTGAGCCTTAGTTTGGGGATCCTGCTCTAAAATATAGCCTATAGCACTTGGCTGTTGCTGTTGCATATCTTCTAACATTTCAGATCTATGGTGGTCCTATCACAGGGTTTTGGGGGTTTTTTGGGGGGGGGGGTTGTTCAGAAGAGGCTTGTCTTTCCTTCCGCTAAGGCCTAGATAGTGCAACTTGCCCAAGGTCATCCAGTGGTTTTCATGGCCTAGTGGGGATTCAAACCTAGGTTTCCAGTGTTGGGCCTGTCTGGAATGGCCCTTAAAATTATCTAGTGCTTCGACAAACCCTGGGGTTCTATAAAGTAAGAGTGCATCTCCACTGGAGAATTAGTGCAGATTGACATCACTTTAACTACTGTAGTTTTACAATGGCTTTAGCCTTCCCTGCCAGAGTACTGGTGCCTTATCAAATGGCTGTTAAAGTTGAGTCAAACCTGCATTAATTCCACCATGTAGAAAAATGCATCCTGAGTGTGCTGGTGTGGGTTGCAAAACGGTATTATTTATTTAATATTTATTCATTTATGACATTTATACCCCACCTTTCCCCAGTCAAGGGCCCAAGGCAACTTATAGCCAGTAAAACATAAAATATAAAACAACTTAAAAACAAGTTAAAAACATAAATATTAGTCTTGTGCATTTGTATAGAATTGCTATTCGTTTCTGTTTGTTTCATTTGTCAGACTTCCAAAAATGAGCACTTTTCAAATGAGCTTTTTTGTTCCACGTTCAAAAAGACAAAAATTTTCAGACCATTGGCCAACATGGGTGGGCTTCCCCCAGCTCCCCTTCCCTCACTTTTAGGGCTAGAGGGGTGAAAATCACCACATTGGCGGGGGGGGGGGGCACATCTACCAATTTTAACACATCAAGTTTTATAATGTTTGGATCATTCACCAATTTTTTGAGATTTTTTCTTTCTTTCTAGTGATAAGATCTCCTTAAAAACATTCCACCTTTTCTCCTGCTGGCCCTGCCCCTTAACTTCTCCAGCAGCAGCAAGAGGGCAGGGCAGCATTTGTTCCTGCCAAATGTCAAAGATGCTCCACACACACACACCACACACAGCCCAGTGCCTAGCCCCACTTTTTAACTTTCTTCTTTAATTAAAATAATAATAAAACTGCAAGCTACTGAAGGCTTTTCCAGCAGTAGCAGAAGTGAGTTGCAATGAGGACTTTGGGGGTGGTCAAATACAATGACCAATGCGTGCCCTCTGATAACAGGCAGGGCTCAGAGCTAAATACTACCATGTGGCAATTCTCTGTGGGCCATGTGAGGAGCGCCACATGGCCTGAAAATCAGATGAATAAACAATAACTATTCCCACTTAATTTGGTTTTTGGGCTTATTTTTATACCTGAGGGGGGAAGGTTACCATTTTGTGCTCCCTGAATAAAACAAATGGAACAAAAACATGAATTAAACGGCACAAACGAGTACCATGCACATTACTGATAAGTATTAGCAAATGCTGTGAAACACTAATTAAAACCCCAATAAAATACATTAAAACCACCCTGATAATATGTAATGAAGTCAAAGTTGAAAATGGTACACACCCATCCCTGTAATGAGCTTGCATGGTCAAGTGGTTTTCTCATTGGAATATGACTTTGGTAACCAAGATTCAAATCCCCACTTGGCCATGGAAACTCACTTGCTAGCCATATGCAAGACACATTCTCTCAGCACCACTCGCCTCTGAACAAACCTTGCAAATAAAGTCCAGTCATAGGGTCATCTTAGGGTTGCCAGAAATGACCTGAAAGCACAAAACAACAACAGCAGCAGTACTTCTGCTTTAGAGAACACCTCCACTGGGCTAATGGCCTGCAGTGATTTAAAGCAACTGATTTCTTTATTCATGTACGGAATTACATATATAAATCCTTCTTTAACACCCAGTACTCCAGTATTATACAGAGAGAAAATGTGCTTCTAGTCTGCTAATGAAATTGTATGGATATAAAAGAAAATAGCTGGAAAGGGGAAAATTAAAACTGCAGAAATAAGTGAATCATTTATTGCTCATAATATTGCATACAGCTTATAACCCACTAGTTATTGTTATGGATAATAATAATTACTAGTCTGCTAATGGTAGATGCAAAATGTCAACTCCCATCCCTTCTAACAATTTATTAAAGCAAGGAGAAGTTATTCTTCATAGATCAAATGTAACAACTGTATTTTTTTTCCATTGGGAGTTTTAAAAGTGAAAGTATCCTTTTAACATTATCCTCAGTTTGTTTTGATTTGGGTGGTTCTCTTGGCTTGAAATATGCAAAACACATACGCTTCTGAGAGAGGTTGCTTCGCCTTAATCCTGCCCTAAAGGCAAGAGTTGTTTAAAAATTTAAGATGTTTGTAATTTGCAAAACAAGATAGTTGTTGTGCCGAAGCAGGCTGCATCAACTTATTGCTATAACCTTTGTACTTCCTGCCTTCTGCCACCCCAGCATGAGTCAGAATATTTTAACAATTTCTCCGAATAACCCAATGCTGCAATTTGATCCCTGCAGGCAAGTTAAATACACCCACGTGTTTCCCTCCTCATTGCAACAATGGCCTGGCCTGCCTTAATGATTCCCTTATGCAGATTGTGTTACATGTGTTGGCAAGTTATAGTACTTCTATACTTTTGAGAGGCCTTTTAAAAGCACTTCCTCTTAATGTTACCTGAAATTTGGAACCAGGGAAAGCTGGAACCTATACAGTTCAAATTTTGATTGGGGGGGGGGGTGAGTTTGGTTGGGGGGGTGAATTTGAGTGAAAGAGGGTCTACCCTAGCAAACCTTTTGTATCGTTACCCCAATACCCTCATGCGTATGGGATATATTGAGCATGGTGATCAGATCATGATATGAACAAACATAATAGTTTAAATAATGTACCAGCGGACCACCATGAGAATTTGGGGGGGGGGGAGGCTGAAGCCCCTCAAGCCCCCCTCCTCCAACTACATGCCTGGATGCATGTAGAATTAATGCAGTCTGACACCGCTTTAACTGCCATGGCTCACTGCTATGAAATCTTAGTTGTTGTAGATTTACAAGGTCTTTAGCCTTCTCTGTCAAAGTTCCCATCTGTCAGCACCAGGTTCTCATGCGGGGGGACATGAAAGAAGCCTCCCACAGGATGGTAAAACATCCAGGCATCCCCTGGGCAATGTCCTTGCAGACGGTTAATTATTTCACACCAGAAGCAAATTGCAGTTCCTCAAGTCACTTCTGACACACACAAAAAAGTCAGAGTAGTGGCGCCTCACCAAACTTCCAAGATTATTTGATTATGTCTTTATTTATTGTATCAGAAGTGGTACATTTATAATGTATTCAAAAAGACACAAAGTTAAAAACTCGTCATTATGCTATATTTCCTTTGACCAGAAGCTGGCCACTTGGGAGTACCTCTGGTATCGCTGTGAAAAGGTCCTCCATTGTGCATGTAGATGGGCTCAGGGCACATTGTACCAAGTGGTCTATGGTTTGTTCTTCTCCACACTCTCATGTCGTGGACTCCACTTTGTAGCCCCATTTCTTAAGGTTAGCTCTGCATCTTGTGGTGCAAGAACAAAGTCTTTTCAGCACCTTCCAAGTTGCCCAGTCTTCTGTGTACCCAGAAGGGAGTTTCTCATCTGATCTCAGCCACTGATTGAGGTTCTGGGTTTTAACCTGCCATTTTTGGACTCCCACTTGCTGAGGTGTTCCTGCAATTGTATTTGATATGAAACAGCCTTTATTCTCAAAGCTCTAATAAATTTGACCCAAATGCTAACCACTCCCCTAGGAATCTTTAGCAGGGACAATGCATCATTATGCCTTACCACTTGAATCACAGTTTGAAAAGTTACTTTTTAAGATGAATAATCACAATGTCACACCAAAGCCATTCATAATAGTCTAGTGAAATAATGATGCTCGCAAATGCAGAATTAAATATCATCAGAAGAGTACATTATCCTACCATTGCTGAATCATCAATGGTTTCAAAATGTCACTATACTCAATCTGCTTGGAAGTAAATTTCCAAGGTCCTAACTCCCAGAGGAAAAGAAAGTAAAACTGTGGCACTTTCCCCCTTTCAAACTACACAATAATAGCTGTATCATAGTTCCATCTTATGGAATCGTGGGATTTGCAGCTTAGGAAGGAGTATTTAGACTCCTCTGCCAGAATTCTATAGGATGAAGCCAGGACACTTAAAGTGTAATCATAACATAATAATTGAGTAGTTTGAAGGGGCCTTTAAGTGAACTTTGCCTTTCTATTTTCTTACTGGCTTTTGGATGACAAGTTCAGGCAGCTGCCCAGTTGATCACTTCTTTTGCTTAAAGAGAAAGGTTGCCCTTTTCCATCAGGCTACCAATTAGACTTTGTAGGGTGTGCTAAATGGGTCATGGTGTATATTACTTTATAGTTAGTTTAATGCATGTTGTTAAACACACATTATAGTATGATAACACAATAAAGTTATTCACTCCAAGGAGAAGTTGCACCCAGCAAGCATGGGGAGGGGTCACTTAAAATCAGATCTGTCAGTCTCTGCCAATGTAATTACAGCTAAATACTGGCCTTTGTACATGTGCTTGCAACTACCTGCTCAGCCTTGAAAGAACTGGCTGGTAGGCGCCAATGTCATAGACCTCAAGCATGAAACGCATGAAGAAAAGAAACTGCGAAAATGAACTGAATTTACAGCATACATGTAGCTACTTGCCAGCCAGTTACACCATGAAATAGAAACAAATTTAAGCCATGATCCTTCCTCCCACTGATTTCTTTCTTGCATATACACCTGTATATGCTTCTGGTTGCTTCTGGAGTGAGAGAATCAGCTGTCTACGAAGACGTTGCCCAGGGGATGCCCGGATGTCTTGCAATCCTACAAGGAGGCTGCTGAGTATGCATGCCCAGTGTGGAACACATTTCACCATGCTAAAACAGTGGATGTGGCTCTTAATGAGACATGCCGCATTATCACAGGGTGTCTGCGCCCTACACCACTGGAGAAATTACACTGTTTAGCTTCACTGACATCCACCCGGAAGTAGCAGCCAATAGTGAAAGGACCAAGGCAGAGACATCTCCAGCTCATCCCTTGTTTGTGTATCAGCCAGCACGTCAATGACTTAAATCAAGAAATAGTTTTCTAAGATCTACAGAGACACTCACTGGAAAACCCCAGCAAGCGAGAGTCCAAAAGTGGCAGGCTCAAACTCCGAACCTCAATCAATGGCTGATACCAAATGAGAGACTCTCCCCTGGGCACACAGAAAACTGGGCGACTTGGAAGGCGCTGAACAGACTGCGCTCTGGCACCACGAGATGCAGATCTAATCTCAAGAAATGGGGCTACAAAGTGGAATCCACGACATGCGAGTGTGGAGAAGAGCAAACCACTGACCACCTGCTGCAATGCAACCTGAGCCCTGCCACATGCACAATGGAGGACCTCCTTGCGGCAACACCAGAGGCACTCCAAGTGGCCAGCTACTGGTCAAAGGACATTTAATCAACTACCAAGCTTGCAAACTCTGTTTTGTCTGTTTGTTAAAAATTTGTTTAAAATGTAATACAGTTTTCTGGTTGATACTGACACGATAAATAAATACTAAATTATGCATATGTTTTCTACTTCTGTGGACTTTGTAATGCAAGGGCAAGCTGGTGAAACCTTCCAGCAGAGGACTGGAATATTATGATTGGAATAGCCACCTCCCTTTCTGCATATAATGTGTGTCCTAGTTGAATAGTAATTCTATTTTTTTCAGTATCTAAAATGTTACTAATTTCTGCACACAGATGAAAACAGCAGTGTTCCTTCCTGCAGACGTGCAATTTTAAAAAATACCATAATAGAAAAAGGAACTGGGGAGAGAAAAATAAACATGCACAATTTTAAAAGCTTATTACTATGGAAAGTTACATTGTTGTTCTTATTATGTATACAACATCATGCCTGCTAATATATGCCTGCTAATATATTTCACTTTTAATAGCATACTATATATAGTTTCGTAACTCCAAATGCTTTTTAAAAATCAGAATGGAATTAAAGAAACTTTTTACAAAATGTGTTTTTCTTAAAATTCCAATATCTTTTTTTCTTATGAGATCTCTATTTATTTTTTCATGTTTTGATCATGAAGAGAAATCTTCAGTAAAGGACTGATAACTGAGGATGCCTTGGGCAAGTGGAGAGCATGAGATGGGAAGGTAGGACTGGAGTTACAGGCTCTTGGATAGCTTCAGACAAACAAGTAGACCTCTCTCTCTCTCTCTCTTTCTCTGTGTGTAAATGTGTGCCTTCAATTCACCTGTCAAGTTGTGGGGTGCAATGATTCCATGGGGTTTTCTTGGTCAAGGAGTACTCTGGGGTGGTTTCTCACTGCTTCTGAAATATAGCCTATAGAACAGCGTTTCTCAACCTGGGGGTCGGGACTCCTGGGGTGGGTCACAAGGGGGGTGTCAGAGGGGTCACCAAAGACCATCAGAAAACACAGTATTTTCTGTTGGTCATGGGGTTCTGTGTGCCAAGTTTGATTCAATGCCACCACTGGTGGAATTCAGAATGTTCTTTGGTTGTAGGTGAACTATAAATCCCAGCAGCAACAACTCCCAAATATCATGGTCTATTTTCCCCAAACCCCATGAGTGTTCACATTTGGGCATATTGAGTATTTGTGCCAAGTTTGGTCCAGATCCATTATTGTTTGAGTCCACAGTGGTCTCTGGATGTAGGTGGACTACAACTTCAAAGCTCAAGGTCAATGCCAACCAAACCCTTCCAGTATTTTCTGTTGGCCATGGGAGTTCTGTGCCAAGTTTGATTCAGTTCCATCATTGGCGGAGTTCAGAATGCTCTTTGATTGTAAGTGAACTATAAATCCCAGCAACTACAACTCCCAAATGACAAAATCAATCCCCCCCAACCCCACTAGTATTAAATTTGATCCAGTGAATGAAAATACATCCTACATATCAGGTATTTACATTACAATTCATAACAGCAAAATTACAGTTATGAAGTAGCAACAAAAATAGTTTTATGGTTGGGGGTCACCACAACATGAGGAACTGTATTAAGGAGTTGCAGCATTAGGAAGGTTGAGAACCACTCTATAGCACATGGTGTTGTTCGGCAGTTCCCTATTCAAGCCTAACCCTGTTTAGTAGCCACGAGAGGTAGGATCTGTCACATAACCAAAATTATATGTGGGACTTCGGGACAAGCATCCTAACTCCACCCTCTTTATTTTTGTCAGAAGGTTGCTACAATTGAAACATATATCAATAGCCAAATGTCACTGCAACAGAATTTGACCTTCATTTTGTCTTGTAGGTGGGAAAGAATGTAGAATATCCTTCAGTTTTCCAGTGTGTTTGCAATAAACTAGATAAATTAAAGGCTTGCTGGTTCAAGGCGTCCAAGATATGGGGTTATATAGTTTCTTAATATGTCAGGACACTAAACCATGTAGGTGGAAGTCTTGATGCACAACTGTACAAGGAGAAGTATGCATAAGAACAGTTTAAGAGTTTTTAATGCTAAATATCTGGAAGAAATAGTTATGTTCATTCCAGATCCAAGGAAGGTATTAATCCCTATGTTTGAGATGTACAAAACACAGTGAGCTAATTATCACAGGAGCAGATGGATCCTTGTGTGCTATGTGGGTGATTCTGCTCTATCAAGACTCATTTAATCCAAAGTGGAAAATGTCTTAAACTGTGCCCCCCCCTCCACCAAATGCTTCCTTGACAATCAATATTTATATTTATGAACTGAATTTGAAAACAAAGGCATGTTGAGAAAGAAATGAGCCCCCACTCAAAACAACGAATAACACTCAAAATATAAACTATCTATAATCTCCTAAAACATGATGTCTCATATCAGGAATCCATCCAGATTCATAAGCCTGCTGGGGAAGGCCATCTTAATGGGTCTCTCACCCCTGCAGAGGTTCTCTAAACCAGACCAGATAGTGATCTGGCCATGACAACGGAACCACAGAGAGCTCTTCCATTCCCAGATCATCATCATCCCCACCCTCTGTACAAAATACAAGGTCTAGAGTGTGCCCAGAAGCATGTGCTGGGCCAGATACCAGTTGGGACAAACCCATGGTTGTTATGGCAGACATGAAGTCCTGAGCTACTCCCAACAGGGCTGTCTCAGCATGGCTGTTGAAGCTCCTCAGTACTATGAGCCATGGAGACTCCAACACCAATACTGAAATTACCCTGGCTAGCTCAGGAAGGGAGATTCTTGAACAGAGGGATGGGTGATACACCAACATAATCCCTATTCTGTCCTAGCTCCCCACCTTTAGGTAAACACACTAGAACCCTGTAGACTGATGGATAAGGTACCTAGTCAGGAGGCTATTTTCCGGTAGACCACTGCAATTCCACCTCCCTGCTCCCTAGACCTCGCCTGCTGCAGCACAAAGAATCCTGGATCCTAGTGAGTAGCGCTGAGAGAGATTGACTTCCCCAGTCTCTCTTAGCCAGGGTTCTGTAATGCACACCAAGTTGGCATGCTTATCCAAGACCAAGTCCTGAATGGCAGCTGTTTTACCATTTACTGACGGCAGATTGCTACCAAGGCTATCCAGATTATTTGAGATGGGGGATAGCTTAGAGGTGACCAGCACCCTGTTGTTAACTTTGCCCATTGGGTGATATTCCTGTCCTCCATTTCCATATCTCCCTCGACTCTGTATAACTGAGATAGCTGCTCCCTGAGGGACATCGCCCCCCCCCCCCCCACACACACACATCTTTCATGACACTGGAAAAATGTATCACAAAGGAAAGTGACTATGTAGAAAGATGATGTAATTTGTTTTTGAAATTCTTAATAAATAGAGTTTTAAAAACTTTGGAAACTTTTTGAAGGACCTGTGTATGTTTGCAATCATAGGCTGACTTAGTTTATTTCCCTCTTCCTTTCCAATCTTGTCCAATTTTATTCTACCAATAAGCAGCTTGTGTTTGTCTGGAAATCAAGTTAATTTGATCCCAAGTGTATTGGAATCTATTGAGTTGAATCTCAAGGGAGATCCAATTTGACATAAGCTTGTGAGTTTTAATTCAATATTTTTGGTGAAATATTCCCATGAAATCTTTATTGCCATAGAGTGTAGAAGGGAGTGTGACTTAAGGTTCATGAAGATTAGGCTCAATGGTACTCTTCAAGTCCTATAATTTATAGTTTTTCTGGTTGTCTACTAGATATATTGTGTTCATTTATTGCTTATGCTACTGAAAGAATAGGGGAAACTTGATTTTCTCATTTATTTACTTTTAAATCAGTGCTAATATTTTCCTGATCAACTTGCAACAGCATTTGCTATATCAAGTATTTAATTTTAAATGGTTGGGGAACTCATCAAAACCATTAGTTATTCAAAGGAATGCACCCATTTGAACCATGGCAGACATGAAAACATCAGCAAAGGCTTATGCCTTTTCTCCATTGGATGTCTGTTATCTTCATTCCACATGCTGAATTCTCATTTATATATGCAAATCAGAAAACAGTTTGTAAATACTTTAAGCCATTTTTACATAAAGCACTCTCTCCCAAGAGCAGAAATACTACTCATAGAAATAAAGACATGTTTACCTTTCTATATTGTAAAAGCCTTATGACTAGATTTATTGAGCTGAAACATTTCAACCACAGCCCTGCTCCCAGTGAAGGTCTCTTGCTATGTATCCACTCTGTCTTTCTTTTTGGCCTCACCTGACTTTCTCTTTGGCCAACTCTCATTCGTCAAAGTCAATCTAGACTCTTTCTGGAAGATGTAAGGTTAAATATGAGGTTGATTTCAACAGGGAGCTGTGATTGAACATGACATGAAATAGAAGGGTGGCTCTGCAGTCTTAAATACATGTATTTGAGAGTATGCCTTCGGTTCCTATTCTATTCTTCATCTAACTGAAGATGAAGACTTCCACATCCACCCAGTATTTACTGTATATACTTGAGTATAAGCCTAGTTTTTCAGCCCTTTTTTTAGGCTGAAAAAGCCCTCCTCAGCTTATACTTGAGCGAGGGTCTTGGCGGAAAGGCATGGGGCTGAAATAAGTCCTTCTTTCAGCCCCATACCTTTCTGGCAGAAGTAGAAAGTAACTCTTTCCCACCCCAGACTTTCCTTTTCCTAGTTCCCCCCTTTCTACTCCCATCTTTACTATCCCCAGCCCCTACCTCCCACTTTTCCAGCTTGCTTTCCATCCCAGCCTTTCCCACTTTCCCAGTCCCTCTTTCTCACCTGTCTTTTCTACTTTCCTAGCCCCTTCCTACCTCAATCTTTCCGACTTCTCCACTTGCCCCCATCCCACTCCAATATTTCCACCTTTCAAGCCTCCCCTTTGCACCTCAAACTTGCACATTTTGCAATCTTCCTTTCCCCTTCCCAATCTTTTCCAGTTACCCATTTTTCCCACCCCAATTTCCCCAGCTTTTTCAAATCCTCCCTTCACACTCTAGACTGGGGTCTTTCCCACTTTTCCAGCCCCCCTTTCCAGCCCAACCTTTCTCCAGTTTCCAGCCCCCCTTGCACACCTCAGTCCTTCCCTCTACTCCAGTTGCCCCTTTCCCACTCCAATCTGCCCTACTTTTCCAGCTACCCCTTTTCCACTTCATTTCCCCACCTTTTCAACCATATCTTGCCATTTATTTTTGAAATTTACCAGTAGCTGCTGCATTTTCCCACCCTTGGCTTATACTCAAGTCAATAAGTTTTCCCAGGTTTTTGTGGTAAAATTAGGTGCTTCAGCTTATATTTGGGTCGGCTTATACTCAAGTATATACAGTACTTAAAAATAATCAAACAAAAAAACCTGAGAATGAGGTTTACTTGAACTTATGCCTCAGTAGACATGGATAGAATGAGCTAGATATGACTTATGTGTTGCATCTCATCCTTGAAAGCAAGTTCCATTGATTTTGTGAATTTTGTTTGAGTGCGTCCCCAAACATTTGTTGCTCTGCAATAAGGATTCAAATTTAAACAATTACTTCTTCTCCATATTTGTACTTTTTCAGGACCATAAAATGAGACATAGCAAAAGAAGATGTTCAGTGATAGAAGGGGAGTTGGGTGGGGATAAAGACATTTGGAGAATTAAATGTTGAAAACTGCTTACTTGGGGGGGGGGGGGGGAGTATGGACTTTTCACACAAGTGTTGCGTGTGTGTTGGATAGTGTGAGGTCAAAAGACATGGAATAGTAGCATTTCATATATGACCTTCTGAGATTCAAGTTCAAGGCCAGAAAGGGTGACTTGCAAGTTTTCTACTGTGCAAGAGTGAGCCTTCCATTGCTTGGTTTTGCAGTTCTTATGATGTTTTGTAATTTCACTGTTTTGTAATTTTTGAGGTTGCAAAGTTGACAAGCAATATCCAGGTCTAACAAGAAATCAATATGTGATTAAGAACCATGCTCAGAAAAATACGTTTTAGCTTTGAAGTGAGCATATTAGGAGAAGCACGATGTACTTGAACGTGTGTTGGGTGCACAAACGTTCAATCAGGTTTGTATCAGATGTTAGGCTTTTAATCTGCTTCTGTCTAAGAAAGGGGAAAATAGTACTATGTGCAGAAGCTGACTGAGTTGGTTGCTGAATTTTACTTGAAGACTATGAATGGGTAGTGTCCTCAATTACTTCTGAGATAGCAGGCTAGTTTAGGGGCCCAGGGCAAGTTGAGTAGCATTCACTGTTCTTGCCTGCAATAAAGTTCAACAACTGGAGCATTCAGGAGGAACAGGTGGGGAGCTGCTATTACTGTTGTCTGGCATCTACATTCAGAGGTGGTCACCTCATTTTGCCTCAGGATAGAGACAGTGCTGGCCTCCGCATTTCTCCTTATTTTCAGGTTTGAATACTAGGAAACTCTCTAGAGACTATATATATCCTGCAGCCATTTACTCTTGTTAAGAGGTAAACAGGATATGAGCCAGGTGGAATACAACATCCTTAACAGTAGTATCAATAGTTTCCTTTTACTATCAGGAGAGTTACAGCACAAGATATGATCAGACCATCTAACTGTTCTGAGAATGCAAGCAATGGATCACATATGTTTTTTATGAATGTTTTCTTGATGCAGTGATAAATAAGAAAAAGGAGAAAGGGGAGAAGTAAGAAGCTGCATGGAACAGAGAAGAAAGATAAACATATGAATAAAACAGCTGGAGTGAATACAAATACAAAGCTAAATATTTTATTTTTAAGACATAAAAGGAGCTTCATCAAAAATAACGATTTTTGAATGGTTCTCATACTTCCAATTTCCCACCCTCATCCCGCCGAAACACATTTGTGGTTGGAGAAATGCCAGCATTTGGTTTACCATAATTTTGAATTGCTCTCCACATCCTTCCTCAGCTGCCAAGACTAATAGCTAGCTGTTCAAATATGGAAATTGATATTCCAAAGCCAAATGTTGAAATATGATTTTTTTTAGTATTAATCAGTGGAGTTTGAAATATCATTCTTTAGTTGTTTGAGAAGAAAAAGTAAAGATGGAATGAGTAACTATTTCAATAAATTATGGTGTTCATAGGAACCAGCATTAGAGTGTGTAAAGGTAGGGAATTGATAGTCATTTAATGTTAATGGACTACAAAACATTTTAAAGTGATGTAGCAATGTGGAGGAAACTCTTTGCTCAGAAAAGCAGATGATCAGTGTCACTCAGCCTCCCTTCCTCCAGAGAAGTGGTTCTCAATCTGTTGGTCTCTGGATGTTTTGGCCTTCAACTCCCAGAAATCCCAGCCAGTTTACCAGCTGTTAGGATTTCTGGGAGTTGAAGGCCAAAACCTCTGGGGACCCACAGGTTGAGAACTACTGCTCCAGAGTATAGAGGTTTTGGACTCCCAGAAGGCTCAGCTAAGAAAGCCAATGATTAGACATTATGGAGGTAAGTCTAAAACATCTGGAGGGCCAAAGATTAAGAATTCACAGTCTTATATGACAAGTTGTTGTTTGTAACATGGAAATGAGTCAATCCAGGTTGCAACAAACAGCCATTGTTGAAGTGCCAGATGAAGCATCTCAAAGATCAGGAGAAAGGCTAAGGAGATGCTAGCACTGGCTCAATGACTGAACACAGTTACACAGATCATAATTTTTATACTCCAAAACAGTAGGAAAATCCAGGAGGCAGATAGTAGGTTATGCAGTATAGTTGGAGAGTTGCCTCTCTGATTTGCTGCCTGATGTGGTTTTCTCACTCTCTTCAGCAGTGGGGCTGAATCTGTGCCCCCCCCCCCCCTCCATGAAGCACTTTTGTTTAGTTGTATTATTGCATTTCCCAACAGCAATATACACATAGTATAATGACAAACTGTAGCAGCTTTATGTGTTATATCCCTTACACATTCTCTTGCAAAGGTGACTGTTCTGGATGTACTTAGTGAACAATTTGTGACAGAAAACATTCAATTATGGTTGAAAAAGAAGCAGATGTAATTCCCTTATTCCTTATGCTTCATTAATAGGCTGTATTCAGAGAGTGAATGTTATTATAATACACGAAAGGTTTTAAAAATAACTGGTGATTTTAAAATGATTTTTTTAAAAAAATTCATTGCAAATTACTTTATTATAAAGATTGCAAAATCCATTTCAGCAAACAAGAAAACCACCCATCTATGGTTTTAATATGCACTGTTTTTGTCCCAGTGAAATACTGCGCCCTACACCACTGGAGAAATTACACTATTTAGCCGGTATTGCACCACTTGACATCCACCGTGGAGTAGCAACCAAGAGTGAAAGGACCAAGGCAGTGACACCTCTGGCCCACCCCCTGTTTGGGTATCAGCCAGCATGCTAACGACTTAAATCAAGAAATAGTTTTCTAAGATCTCTACAGAGACACTCGCTGGAACACCTCAGCAAGTGAGAGTCCAAAAGTGGCAGGCTCAAACCCAGAACCTCAATCAGTGGCTGATATCAAATGAAAGACTCCTTCCTGGGTACACAGAAACTGGGTGACTTGGAAGGCACTGAACAGGCTGCACTCTGGCACCACAAGATGCAGAGCCAACTTTAAGAAATGGGCCTACAAATTGGAATCCATGACTTGTGAGTGTGGAGAAAAGCAAACCACAGACCACCTGCTGCAATGCAACCTGAGCCCCGCCACATGCACAATGGAGGACCTTCTTGCAGCGACACCAGAGGCACTCCAAGTGGCCAGCTACTGGTCAAAGGACATTTAATAGAATATCAAGTCTGCAAGTTTTGTGTTTTGTTTGTTTGCTTGTTTTCAATGCAATACAACTGTTTGGTTCCCTCCTGACACGATAAATAAATAAATGAGACTACAACGTAAGATCTGCTTGAACCAGAAAATGTCGTACTGCTTCAATATTATCCCTCTCCTTCATATATTCTAAATTTTGCTTCTGGAAACTTGGGAAAGGGGTGAGGCAGGCCCGTAGCCAGGATTTTGTTTTGGGGGGGGGGGGGGCTGAATTTTTTTTCAGGGGGGTTTTTGGGGGGCCTGAGTTTCGGGGGGGGGGCTGAGTCTGAGTGAAAGAGGGTCTAGCCTAGCAAACCTTTTGTATCATTACCCCAATACCCCCATGCATATGGGATATATTGAGTATGGTGATCAGATCATGATATGAATAAACATAACAGTTTAAATAATGCCCCAATAAGGCCTTTTTGCAAACCACCATGAAAATTTCGGGGGGGGGGGGGCTGAAGCCCCCCGAGCCCCCCCCCCCCCCCCCGGCTACATGCCTGGGGTGAGGTAAGGATTGTAGCTATGGGGCAAATTTAGAAATCGCCTTCAGCTAGTACAGAATCTTTTACATTGCCCAAAATGAGGTGCACAAACATTCAAGCAGGACAATCAGTGCAGCAGGCATAAATCTTTGTTTATGGGAATAATAAACGGTATAATTACCCATTTGTCACATTTACTGGGGGCAGATTATGTTGTAAATATGCACAAAACTGTAGCTCTTTAAGCATTGCCATATTATTCACTCGCCGTAGGATTTATGGTGATGCTAATTGCTTACAAACCATAGTGTTCATCCAGGGATACATGAGAAGAAAGCAAGAGCTTGATGAGTAGATATCATATCCCTATGTTGTGATTAGCTTGAATGACAGCCAAAGAACTTCAGTATTCTCATTTGTTTGGTTTTATCCAATTGCTCTATAAATTAAGAGAACATAAAGGCTAGGCCCAAATCAAATTGCTTTTCCCCATAGTGGGAAACTTGGTTCCATTTGATTTACTCCACAGACTTGAATCTGGTAGGAATCCTTTGCCTTCTTACAATTTGGCAAATCTATAGTTGATCTATGGCCTTGCACCCTTAGCAAGGTTTATTAGAGAAACAGAAAGATTAACAATCTTGGAATAATTCATGAGAATATCTTATCTAATAAAAAGAAAATAAACATTTTCCAATCTTCTGCCAGAGACACTCCTGCTGTTTGCAGCTTAATACCATGGATATAATTAGGACCATTATGCCTTCTGTTTCATTGTCTATTTACACATGTGTTTGCATTATTTAACTGTATACACCTGGCCACTGGTTATGGATTTATTTATTATACTTTTATCTTGTTATTTCAATCCAGAGATTCCTCCAAGGCAGCTCACAGGATCATAAAAGCAATGTATAACAGTCACAAGGATTTTGAATTCACATCCATAAAAAGAACAGCCATAAAAATGTAAGGTGAGAGCTAAAAAAAATAAATTCAAAAAATAGGAAAGGCAGGAATGCTTCCATACAGGTATGGTCATTTCCAGGGGCTGTAGTGGTGCAGTGGGTTAAACTGCTAATCTGCAGAAATTGCTGACAGAAGATCGGCAGTTCAAATCCACAGATGGGGTGAGCTCCGGCTGTTAGTCCCACCTTCTGCCAACCTAGCATTTCAAAAACATGCAAACATGAGTAGATCAATAAGTACTGCTTTGGCAGGAAGATAATGGCACTCCAGGCAGTCATTCTGGCCACATGACCTAGGAGACAATGCTGACTCTTCGGCTTAAAAATGGAGATGAGCAACACCGCCCAGAGTAGGACACAACTAGGCTTAATATCAAGGGGAAACATTTACCTTTACTTATGGCCATTTCCTCATTGCTGTAAATAGGTATACCAACTTTATTTTTGAATAGTCTCATGGCTGACATGTCATGATCTGTCATAAAGGTATTGTATGATAGTGTATCAGATGGAGCCCCTGGTGGCGCAGTGGGTTAAATCCTTATGCCGGCAGGACTGAAGACTGCAGGTTCGAATCCGGGGAGAGCGCAGATGAGCTCCCTCTATCAGCTTCAGCTCCTCATGAGGGGACATGAGAAAAGCCTCCGACAAGGATGGTAACACATCAAAACATCCGGGCGTCCCTAGGCAACATCCTTGCACACGGCCAATTCTCTCACATCAGAAGCAACTTGCAGTTTCTCAAGTCACTCCTGACATGACAGTAAGACTGAATCTTCTGTTTTAAAAAAACCTCTTTGCATATATGAAAACTAGACCACACTCGACCAACTATGAGTCCACTGAGAATTTTGAATGCTTCCTTCCCCCCCAAAACTCAAAAAAAAATTGAAGTCCATGAGTATTGGACCACACATCTGTTGTTGATTTTTTTTATCTTGGCCACTAACATTTTCTATGTACTAGGAAGTAAAGGAGCAAAGAAAAGTAGTCACTAATCCCCATAATGATTGAATACTATGATTTCTGAGTGATAGTGTGCCCAGGAAACCTTCCTGGGAAGTCCAAAATCTAGTAACCCTTTCAAGTCATAAGGTTATACTTCTAGGAGGAATGTGACTCTGTAAAGTTGATTCTGCGATTTTCTGTTTGAAGGGCTACATTTAAGGTGGGTAAAGTGCATCCCTTGAGTGGCAAAATATAAAATAAATCATGTGTAGTTCATGTTTGGTCAGCCCACACACTGCCTTGCCAGAGAAAGAAATATGCCACGCAGATTAACAATAAAGAACGAGTAGTTTACTCTTCTTAGTTCAGAACAACATATATACAGTATGATCAGTTGCATCAACTCACTAAATGTCCTTTTATGAGAGATATGAAATGGTCCTTTCTGTGTCCATATAAGAATCCTTCTTTCAGTAGCCAAGAAGCAAATCAGTCTGTCCTTCTCTGCTTCTCTCTGTGTACCTGCATAGCTGAAGCCTGAACAAAAATGCAACAGGATCCAAAAGTCCCAGGCTGAGCCATCACCCCAGGCATTGTCTGACCAATCAACTTCATACATCTTATTTTGCGGTTGACACATACATACTCTCGCTGATTCCTTGCATTCTCCAACATATATGACAGCAGAAGGCTGTTCGTATGGCCTCTCCTCCCCCAACCCCATGCTATCTTTTTTGACACACACTCAGAGACAATCCACCAATAGATTCATCTTTTAAATAGATTGCAACCTCCTTCCTGTCTGACATTTTAAAATGCCTATTTTTCAAACCCAGATGTTGACCTTTGAATACTATTAGCTTGCTTTTATTTTATTTATTACGTAATTTTATTGGCACATCTGGAAGTCCATGTAGTTCTTGGAGGATCCCAAGGGCAAAAAACCATTACTATCCTTTGATAGTCATTCAGAGGTGACACACCATACCTGGATCGGAAAAGAAAAGCAGGCATTTTGTCAAAAGTCGAAATGCCCTTTCTAAATAGTTTCATGTAGGTGTTAAAAATACAGGACATGGGTTACATGCATCAGTGGCCTCAAAATCATTTCCTGAAAAGATCAGCTGTCTTCAAACACCACCTCCCATAATGTTCACTCAGCAATTGAACCACCACAAAACAATGTCCTATGTTTCATCTTCTTTTCCTTTTCTTGTAATGCATTGATTGATTTTTGACAAAGTTCTCAGGAAAAAAAACAAAGACATAAAGAAGAAAAGGAGAGAAAAGAAAAGAGAAAAGGATGTGTATTTTTCTGACATACACCACTGCTCAAAAGAATGCTATGATCTATGGTATCAAAGCTCCCAAAAGGTCCAAGATAATCAAAAGGATCATATTCCCACTATCTCCTTCTCCCAGTAAAGCCTGACCAAGACAAGAAAAGACCTAAAGGGAGTGTGCTGTGCTGTGAACACACAATGCCTACTGAATGGCACTCCTGTTTCCGGCTTTCTCCCATTAGGTAGCTTGAGGCAGGCGGTCTTTTCTCTTTGTTTGTTTGATGCAGTTTTAAATCATTCACAAACCCAAGTTCTCTGAGTGATATACAATTGAAAAAAATGTATTAAATAATTTGGAGAAAGCATTAATGTAACAAAAGCACAAAGAAGCTGAAATGTAAAGTGGAGCTTTCACATTTCAGCTTGCAAAACCAAAGTAAAACCAGCATAATAATGAAACATTAAAACAGATCTTATGGGTCATGTAAGAATGAAAGTAGGCTTTCAATATATCATAATGTAGGCGTTAGATCAATTTTTCTGGGGAGGACATTCTATAGACGGGGTTCCACCACTGCAAAGGTACTGACTCTTGCAGACTTGTCTTTTTTGATAAAAGCACATGAAGAAAAACCTTGAGTAATGGTGGTTGTTATGTGCCTTCAAATCATTTATGATTTATGGCAACCCAACTGCAGGGTTTTCTGAGGTTACGAGTGTGTTATTTGCCCAAAGTCACCCAGTGGGTTTCCATGACTGAACTGGGGTTTGAACCCTAGTCTCCAGAGTCATAGTGCAACACTCAATCCACTATGGCATGATGGCTCCTCATAGTCAATGGTTAGACAATAACAAATAGTGCCAGCTTTAGCCTATAAAGCCCTAAATGGTTCCAACCCAGATTACCTGTCAGAACGTATCTCCCTCTAAGAACCATCACAGAGGTTAAGATCATCTTGGAGGCCTTGCTCTTGGTTCCACCTCCATCGCAAGTGTGGTTGGCAGGCACAAGAGATAGGGCCTTCTTAGTGGTGGCTCCTTGGCTCTGGAACTCCTATCCCAGTGGGATTAGATCAGTGCCCTCCCTCCTGGCATTTAGAAAGAGAACAAATACGTTGTTGTGGGATCAAACTTTTAGCTAATAAATAAAAGACTAACTAAGGAACATGTGCAATGACAATTTGGAATGGCTATGGTATACAATTTCTGGATCATGAGATTTTAATGTTTACACTAGGTTGATTTTATGCTTGTCTGAATGTTTAAATATTATGTACAGTATGTCTCATGTGTAATGGTTTTTAATTGATTTTAAATTCATAGTTATAAGTAGTAATTAGTTATTACAATTCCTTTGTGTACTGTATGCTGGCATCGAATTTTTGGCATTACAATGTTGGAAACCACCTTGAATGCCCCCAGGGGTGAGAAAGGTGATATAGAAATACAGTAAATAAATAAATAAGGAATTATTTCAATTGTTATTGGGCTCTTACTGATTATTGAAAAGAAACAGTAGCTCTTTCCGCAAAGAGCCATATTTATTGTATCACCTCCAGACCCAAACTTATTTTAGTTTAATTAAAAGGAACCATGCATCTTGCTAGTCAGTGATCATCTCCCATGAAACTGGGCAACTTGGCTACAGCACACAGATTCTTCAGTGACTTTCCACTGAGCTGCAGTATATTGTAGAAGGCTTTCATGGCCAGAATTACTGGGTTGTTGTAGGTTTTTTGGGCTGTATGGCCATGTTCTAGAAGCATTCTCTCCTGGCATTTCGCCTGCATCTGTGGCAAGCATCCTCACAACTTCTGAGGATGCTTGCCACAGATGCAGGTGAAACGTCAGGAGAGAATGCTTCTAGAACATGGCCATACAATCCGAAAAACCTACAAAAATTCACTGAGCAAAAGTTTTTATTTGTCAAAAGAGCAGTGCTTCTAAGTGCTTCTAATGAAAATGTGAGGAATTCTAGTACCCTCTTTCATCTAGCGAGGCAAAGGAATGGACAGGAAACAGTACAAACCAACAGAAAGGAACCATACAATCCCTTGGGTTTGTATATGTGAGCTATATCAAAGATTTTATTTTATTTTAGAAACCGTACTCTGAGTGAGAATCAAATGTTTCTGTTGATGATAGAAATTGCCTTTGAATCCTCTGTGTCCACACAAACTGTGTTTGTTTGTTTGTTTAAAAAACCCTTAAAACTAAGATAACAAACACAGTCACCAAAATAATTTTTTACTTTGGATATGTAACTCCCTTATTGTATTTTAATGCCAACATAGTGGGAATGAATTTTCTGCTTATTGGATTTTCTGCCTTGCCAAAACAATCGTCCTGACTTTTGGGTGCTATGCATCTTGACTTGCGTGGATGGGGATGTCATTTCCTGCTGCACCTCCAAATAGCTTCAGTGATGTTATTGTCCATGGCACATTTTGCTAGAGTTGGGCAGCAGAGGCAAGGATAATCATATGAATGAGACATGCAGACACATCAACTCACATACACAGAGAGAGTGCACACTATGATAGAGATGAATGTGATGGGAGAGACTGCTGTGATGTATAGTACACAAAAACTCTCTGTCACCATCTGAATGCCACTTTTGTCAGAGATGTTCCGCCAAAAACAGCTCATTTTCCAGAACCTACATTTAATCCAGTAATTGATGTGACACCTTTTTGGATCAGCGACTTCACTTCCAAATGAGCCAGTCGACAGAAAGGTTATTAACAGAGACAGACTAAACTGAAAAGGATATCTTTGAAAAACACTCTATGAAACAATTCTGAGGAGAGAAGGAGAAAAGGGCAGTTCCCACCCTTTTGACATGTTTGAAGGATCTCCCCCTCCTTCACCCATGAGACTATTTGTTAACGAAACATTTGACCACCATGAGAACAATTTCATTCACTGTGTTTTGCTTGGTTGTGTCACTTTGTTTATTTTTGAAATTGGATGTAGTGATGTAGCCTGAAAGGATGACCTCCACATGGAACATACGTAAATACAAAGGGTCACTTTTCATAGGAAGACTGAAGATGCCCAGAATGAACTGGGGCACATCTCCTTTTGCTACTTGGCATAAACATTACTATTTTTTTTATAATGAAAATTTTTGGCGGTAGCTTTTTTAACAGAACATTTCCCCACTCTTTTCTCTGTAATATGGAGAGGCTTCATTTAGCAATGGTTATTTCCTAGCTTCCACACCTTTCTCTCCTTTCTGGAAATATTCTCCTCCACAAAAAAATCCTCCATGTATTCTTTCTATCTTGCAGCTTCCTATCACATGAAACTCTTAAGTGTTCTCTAGCTCCATTTCTTTCTTTCTTTTAGTGTTGTATATCATCTGGCACAGCGGTTTAAACTGCTGAGCTGCTGAACTTTCTGATGAAAAGGTCAGTGGTTCAAATCCTGGGGAGCAGGGTGAACTCCTGCTGTTAACCCCAGCTTCTGTCAACCTAGCAGTTCAAAAACATGCAAATGTGAGTAGATCAATAGGTCCCACTCCAGCAGGAAGGTAATGGCGCTCCATGCAGTCATACCGGCCACATGATCTTGGAGGCGTCTAAGGACAATGCCGGTTCTTCAGCTTAGAAATGGAGATGAGCACCACCCCCAGAGTCGGACATGACTAGACTTAATGTCAAGGGGAAACCTTTACCTTTTATCATCTTTTAGCCCACAAAGGTTCCTGTGGTGATAAATAAATAAAAGAGAATTATAACGACATGTATGTTTGTGACATACATTTTAAACAACATACATATTACTAAAGTGTGCTGAAGTGTGGCTTATGAATGTGTATGTCTGGGAATTTTTTGAATAGAGTATTTTCAAGTTTTTAACATCTCAACCCAAAGGCCTTATTGACAATTTTTTACCCTGGATGGGGCTGTTGAAGAGAACTGGTGACGAGGAGAAGGAGGGTTTATCAGACAGTGATGAAGTTGCTGGTCTGAGTTCTAAGGGAAAAAAGGGTACTCTAGCTATGTCAATATATCTTCAATTCCTGCCTCCTTTAAGTCAAGGCCAGCCACTTCATGTTGGCCTGATATGCCACTGCATCTATTCCCTTCCTCACTGGTAAAGAGCAGCAGTCCTTGGAGTGGCTTAAGAGCTACTGTGTTGAATGGATGACAGAGAACTCCAAGGACAGAGCCTTACCAAGAGCTCTACTTGGTTGGTATAGATTCTTGGCCCAAAACATCTGAAAGACAAAAAGTTCCCCATCCTGGTTTATTTAAACATTCTTTAAGATAGTTTTTTTGTCTCTGGCATACAATGCTTTTCACCCATATACCTTTTTCTTTCACTCTTTCTCCTTCCTTCATAAGTTTCATTTAAATATGGTCATGGAACTCAAACTTCAGTAGAAAGCAAGAGACACTGAGTAGAACCTTTAAGATATGCCACAGCCACTCCTCCTTTCTCTGAAGGCCCTGGCTTCTATGACACTTTGCATCTGCTGCCCATTTATATGCATACTTGCTTTATTCCAGCTGCTCCTTGAGTACCTCCCGCACTGCCACGAGCTCCTGCAACCAGTGCTCAGAGGCAGTTAGGGTGGATTAGGTCTACACTATTGGTGAAACTGTTGGGGATACAGTCACACTTGTTGTTGGCTTATCCACAGACGGATGGTCAGACAGAGAGAATGAATGCCACATTAGAGCAGCATCTGTGCTGCTTTGGGAACCACAAACAGGACAATTGGGTCTCCTTGTTGTCATTTATAAAATAAATAAATAAATAAATAAATGGGCAGAATTTGCATATAACAATGCAGTTCACTCATCAACCAGGCAAACCCTGTCCTTTACTAACCAAGGGTACTAGATGCAAATTGAGGTCCACAGTATGAGATTATGCCCCTTGGCAACCCATGCAACTTAAATATCTGGCACAAGAATAAATCTGCAGCCTCCGTAGCAGTAGGTGTGCCAATGCAGAGTATGAAATGGGCCATCTTAATTAGTAAATCCACCACAACCAAGATGGTATCATGACCCAAGGTCAGGGGCAGATCCAATTCCCTTGCCATGATGGAGTAAGAAAGGGCTATAATAGCCCAGAAGGCCATCCCAGTTGACTCTTGACCAGATGGCACACATGACAGTTCTGGATGTATCACTCCATATCTGGCATCAACTCTGGCTGCCAGAAGTCCTGAAGGATTGGATGCAGAATCTTATACAAATGAAAATGGCCTGTGGGCTTACTTTTGTGGCAGAGATGCAAAACCTCCTGTCGACATTGACCTGAAGGAATGTTGATCCAATGTTGTTGGCATAATAAACCATCTTGCATGGAGAAAGGTTAGGCAACATCATCTTGCTTGCGGATCTGCATCCAGGCATCCTGCTCTTGACCTTCCAGGATCTGTTCTCTCAATATAGTGCTGTCCTGCATGGCTGCAAAGTTCTCTGGCCACAAAATGGAGGTGGGTGTTGGCTCCGCAGTACCCACTAAATATTCTGGCTTCTAGGACAGAGCATCCACCTGGCAAGTGTAAGTTTTGGACAAATACTTCACCTGGAAGTTGAACATTTCAAAGAACAGCACCCATTGCTGCTGGTGTTAGTTCAACTTCGGCACTGTCTGGAGGTACTCCAGGTTTCAATGGTCTGTGTGAACCTCCACCAGATGAGTGATCTTGCTCATCATCCAAGGATTTTTTTAAAGTTCCTGTTTATCTTCTGTTTAAAATGAAAACATTTTCTCCTAACACATTGCAAGCTGACCTTTCTAGAAAAGGAAGAATTTAGTCATGGAAAGATTCAGACAGTTCTTGATGCAGGGTTAATACATTTACTCAAAGAAGTCTCTCGAAGGTTCAGCTGCAAGACGCAATGAAGCAAAGAAAAAAGGAAAGGGTAGGAGGGGATGAAATCTAATCAGACAGATTTCTTTTTTTAAAAAAAATCCTCACAAAAGTTTTGAAGTTGCTTCTATTCTGAAGTAGGATTTGAAGTGACAGTGAGGAGTTTCATAAGTATCTTTCAGTAATTTCCAGATCAGACATGTTTAGGTGGCATTAAGAAAGAAACACATTGTGATATTTGAAAGTACAACAGAGCAGTTTTTCTTCAGCTCACCTAACATCACCGCTGCTAACCAAAACCCAGAAATTTGCTACATTTCATACTTCCTCATTTCATTCTTTCTTCTCCTTGCCCTCCTTTTACTTCAGGCGGCCTTTAGGTATCTCTGGCACTAGAGAAAGAGAGATGTAAGCATTTGTATGCACATTGAGACAAAGTGTACTCATTACATTATATTGATGATGAAGTTGAACAGACACCAGCTCATTCTGTTCATAAAGTCCAATGGAAATGCTAATAATTTCCTGTATATCATCTTGTAATTTAAATGTAAAGCTCGGCTCTTTAAAACTATATTATTAATGCAATAGTAAATATGTTGGTCTAATGCAGAAAGAGAGTTTTTTCTGATTTCTACCTTTCTCTCTCCCTCTTTCATATATCAGTTTAGCTATTTAGATATAGTCATATATGAATATGAATAAGACACACACACACATACACATATATATTCATATCCAGATAGATAGTTAAATAGATAGATTAAAAGGATATAATATAAAGTGTATGTTACATGATATTTAAATCCCTAGAAGGCAAAATATTAGGAAACAATTGTGTATTTTAGAGAAAATAAAATTCCACAAGCTATACAGCCAGTTAAGGACATTCAGCTACCTGGCCCAAAACAAAAGAGATTACCAAAAAAAAAAAAAAAAAAAGACCAACAGAGAAGATGTGAACAGAATTTACAGGAAAGCTGAAGAGGTATGACTGTATTGGTATGACTGTTAACTCACCTGATGAGATAATCTGCAATCAGGCTGATGCAAATCATTTTTTGGTAGTCAGCCAGTATAGTTATTGTCAGTGATTGGTTGCTTAGTGGTCTTGTATAGATGACTAGTGAAATCTTATTTCCCACCACCAGAGGAAATCTATGTTGTTATTAATAGGGAATAGTTTGATGTGTCTCCGATTGGACAGATATTACTAGAGACAGTATGAAATTTCCAATCCTAGACACAATAGTATGCTGTTTATGAAGCCTCCAGTGTGGGTGGCCTAAATACCTTGAAGACCACAGATCCTGTCTGATCTTAGAAGCTAAGCAGGGTCAGTCCTAGTTTGTTGTTGTTGTTGTTGTTGTTGTTGTTGTTGTTGTTGTTGTTTATTCGTTCAGTCGCTTCCAACTCTTCGTGACCCCATGGACCAGCCCATGCCAGAGCTCCCAGTCAGCCATTACCATCCCCAGCTCCTTCAGAGTCAAGCCAGTCACTTCAAGGATACCATCCATCCATCTTGCCCTTGGTCGGCCCCTCTTTCTTTTTCCTTCCATTTTCCCCAGCATCATTCTCTAAGCTTTCCTCATAATGTGGCCAAAGTACTTCATCTTTGCCTTTAATATATTTCTCTCCAATGAGCAGTCGGACTTTATTTCCTGGACTGGTTGGATCTTCTCATGGTCCAAGGCACTTTCAGAATTTTCCTCCAACACCACAGTGAAAAAGCATCTATCTTCCTTCGCTCAGCCTTCCTTAAGGTCCAGCTCTCACATCCATAGGTTACTACAGAGAATACCATTGCTTTGACTATGTGGATCTTCGTTGTCAGTGTGTGGCCAGTTTGTACTTGGGTGGAATACCACCAATGAATACTAGATGCTGTAGGCTACATTTCAGAGGAAGAAACTGGTAAAATTGCCTATGGTTATTTATTGCCTAAGAAAAGCCCATGAAATTATAGGTCATCAAAATGCAACAGGTGGCTTGTAAACATATTCTTGTGTAGGCCACATCAAGGAGAACAAACCTAGTTGTTTCTGTTGATGCTGTTGATGGCTGATAGATACCTGTTACATCCCAGGGAGAGAGAACGCCTCTAAATATAAATCCAGATATATTAAATATGTTCTTATCTAGATAGATTAATGCCTGGGGAAGAGTATTAAGTTTCAACAGATGCCTGCTAGAGGTAGAACAGGTTATTAGATGATAGTGACATATAAGATGTTTACCTCCTTGTAAATGTTGGAAGAAATAGCTACCTCTTAGTGAAACTTTATTAAAATGAATATGAATGGTGATAGTGAAATGAAATATGATATGAGATAGGTGATGCTCCACCCAAAAACAATCAATAAGTTATGATCCTAGATCAGGAATCTATGTTCTTCACCAAACTGAGTTTTGTATATGTGCCTGTCCATTTTATTAAAATAGCATAAAGATAATTAAGATGCTTGCTCATGCTCCATGTTAAACATTCTGAAAGTCCAGTAGTTAAGAGTGCTTAAATTGATTGTTGATGAGAAATTGGACTATGACAGGGTTTCTCATCCTGGGGGTCGGGACCCCTGGGGGCAGTTGCAAGGGGATGGAAGGGGGTTGCCAAAGACCATCAGAAAACAGTATTTTCTGTTGTCATGGGGATTCTATGTGGGAAGTTTGTCCCAATTCCATCGTTGATGGGGTTCAGAATGCTCTTTGATTGTAGGTGAATTATAAATCCCAGCAACTACAACTCCCAAATGTCAAGGTCTATTTTCCCCAAACTCCACCTATGTTCACATTTGGGCATATTGAGTATTTGTGCCAAGTTTGGTCCAGCTACATCATTGTTTGCATCCACAGTGCTCTCTGGATGTAGGTGAACTACAACTCCAAAACTCAAGGTCAATGCCCACTAAACCCTTCCAGTATTTTCTGTTGTTCATGGGAGTTTTATGTGCCAAGATTGGTTCAATTCCATCGTTGGAGTTCAGAATGCTCTTTGATTTTAGGTGAACTATAAATCCCAGCAATTACAACTCCCAAATGACAAAATCAATCCGCCCTCCAACCCCACCAGTATTCAAATTTGGGTGTATTGAGTGTTTGTGCCAAATTTGGTCCAGTGAATGGAAATACATCCTACATATCAGATAGTTACATTACGATTCATAACAGTAGGAAAATTAGAGTTATGAAGTAGCAACGAAAATAATTTTATGGTTGGGGGTCACCACGACACAAAGAACTGTATTAAGGGGTTGTGGCATAAGGAAAGTTGAGAACCACTGGACTACGCTCAGGCAACCAGAAGCTGATAAGAGGAATCTCTGAACATTTGTTCACTGACAAATGGCAAGGAAGACTCAGACTAAAAAAAAAAAACAGTAGTAGGAAACCTCACCTATTTCACCATATGCCTGGAGTCCTTAAGATGGACTTATTAGGACTAAACATGCTACACCACTACATAATCAATGCTTGCACCCATATCCTACAAGTCTTCCTACTTAGGAGCTGGTTTTAAATAATTATACAATATTATAAGTAAAAGCATTGGACACTTGAAATACAATGTATAAAACATTATTTTCATAGCCATTAGCAGCTTTTCATGTTTTTCCTCACCTTGTATTTCTTGAATACAACTTTAATTCCAGATTTGAAAAGAAGCTATGGAAATTAAGAAGTGGGGGAAGGAGAATTACACAGCACAGTTGCATGTTTATGCATCTAGCTTTTTAATGACCAAAGTGTCAAGGATTTAGAATACTTTGGACTTGAAACCATGGTGATGACTTTTGCAAAATGCCATATTAACATAAGCTGAAGATTTGAGGGGTTTGTTTTGTTTCCTTTTGGAGGTACTCAGCACTGATATCCTTGAAAACCAATTTGTCAGTTTCATATGCAGTAATCATCATTTGAAAAGATACATTAAAAACGTGCTGGTGCAAGTGAGTTCATTTGGAACATTCACTCCCTCTCATTTAAAGAACATGATGTATATCTCTGGCTCAATGTTGATATGTCAATCACATCACAAACTTCTGTAGATCTGGGAAGTTGAGCTAAATCTTGCATTCGTCACATAGCATTTGAGAAATAATAACCGGGCCTCCTCAATGACTGAATTGTCTAATTTCACTGAAAAATTGAATGGGTATCTTCTATTATCATGAACATGACTCTGAAAGGACCTTGGAAAGAGAGACATGCCTACAGGTATTAATGCCTTTACTACAAGTGTGACATATTAATTTTCCAGCTGACCTATTTCCTTGTAGGAGTGACATTACATAACCTTTTTTCAAAAGGAATAAATGTCACCAGCACAGCACCTAAAATACCTCACTTATCTTAAAATCTAATTCCAAGAGAGAACTATAATTGTGATAATGGACAAATCTAAACACTACACCACCAGAATGTAGTCCTATAGAACCAGCAAACAACTCCATAAAACCAATTGTTGACAGGAGATGCCTGCAAACAATGGCGGTTGATGGATGCCCTTTGAGTGGCATGTTGAATCTGCTCTGAGTTTTAGTCTGAATTCCAAAGGAGCTACCCAAAGTGCTGAATTTATTTTATGATAGGATTCAGAACCTTGGATAGTTCTTTCATAATCTGCACTTAAACCCAGAGTGTTCATCACCCCATTTGTTAGGGAGCAATCTGCCACCACATCTTGAAAGTGCAAGTTGGCAACAGATGGAGGATTTCTTCTGATACTTTAACAATAGCAAACAGAATGAAAAGATATTTTTAAAGCACTCTCCAGTAGCTGACTTTGTGGTTAATGTTCATTTCTTAACCTTAGTGACACCCACTTGTAAACAAAGGTGCTAACTGGTTCTTTTTGATAAGATATTTGTGCAGTATTGCTTTAGGGTGCCAGGTGAAATCTGAGACATAATATCTGCCTTCTTTCTCTTTAATGGTTGTGTAGAAAAAGGAGTCACAGCAAGGGTTGCTAATGTAATGAGAACACCAACTGAAATTCACATTTCTATATACCTATCAAAAGGATAAGAAGTCCTTTCTCTTTTTTAATCTGGCAGCCATCATTTCACTGATCATGTTGAAACTAATTTTTGTATCCCCAATCTATAGGAACTTAGATATAACCTCCTACTCCATTTTATTATTTAATAATATATTCATTTTCCCCAGCCCTGGTACTCATGCCAACTCACAAAAGTTAAAAAATGCAATTAAAATATCATCATCATTAGTATTAAAAACAATTAGTATTAAAATATTTCCCTACTGCTTTAAATCATGAGTTCTCAGAATGGCATAGAACAAAAACAATGTTAACAATTTAAATTAGGTCCAGAGAAAAAGATCAGAATAATTAAAATTGGATATTAAATAAAGCATATTAAATAAAGCACCAGGTCAAACTTGCAGGAAAGGCTAAAACAGTTAAATTCATGTATACGTGGACACTTTAAGATGTAAAAAGATTAGACTCCAAGAGCTATAATACAAATCCATTTTTTAATTTGGGACATAAAATACACCAACACTGCTATCAACCAGACTTCTATGGAGAGGGCTTCCCATTAATGGGAGGCCACAGCAGAAAAGATTCTATCCTGTGTCTCACCATAATTTATTGTTCCCAATAGTGGGACTTTTAGCAGATCCTCAGCATCAGATATTAATTCTTGGGCAGAGTTGCTTTTTCAAGTATTGAGGGCTCAAGCAGCTTACAGCTTTGAATATCATCTGCATCACCTTCTTCCCACGTATGTATATACAAAAATGGTATATGCAATATTCATGGAGTACACTAGGTAATTGATTCCATGGCCTTTCTGTTTTAGATCTGGTTTTGATTAGTAAGCCTCCAATTGTAGTTGAAACACAAACTGCACCCCCACAAAATACTGTAGATAGATACCACAAGCTGAATACAATAAGTCTGATCCAGGATGCCTCATATACCAGAACCTTCTCTCCTTTTGCATGCTCAGAGTATTTCCTTCCTTCCTTACATTTTTTGTATTCAGTCATAATTTAAGTTCTCTATATGTGAAACCACTGCATTGAGTGTTATAAGATTTATATAAAATGAAAGTTATTTCCAGTGATTGCCACCATCTTCTGTTGCTACAATCATAGCACCTTAAGATACTTGTTGTTTTTGTTGTTGTGAAGAGAGCTAGTACACACTTGATGAGATATGTGGGGAATGAGATGGAAAATAAATTTACTGAATGAATGTAGAAACTCTTCGAGTCACCAGACTGACTGTGCTAACACTCAGATTCTCCGGTATTTGATAATCAGAGGGAATATTTCTACTGATCAGAGAAACACTTTGTATTTCTAGGCTTTGCCTTTGACAAACTGAGGATTTATCTCAAGCCTCCTTAAAGTGCAGAAGTAGAAACAGTTCTAGGCAAGAAAATGTGAGGGTTCCTAAAGAAAGTTTGTGCCATTCTGATCATGCCGTTCTTGTATTAGGTTAGCTGTCATGAAAAATAATGCTATGTAACACGATTTTTGTTTCTGGATTATAAATGTCATATCCTAATTGGTTCTATCATACAAACAGGTTTCTTAAACTGCAAAAACTTTATTTTTGCCAGAGGAACATCCTGCAACATATTTTGCTATAGTTTTTCAATGATTATGTCATAGAGTTTCAACCAATGAAAATAGTTTTTTAATTATTTAGTTAGATGTAAGTAATTTGAACATTGTCACAATTGCCTATACACAATGATATATTATTATTTTTACCCCATATAACACATTCTGTTGATTACATTCTATCATTTACCAAGATGAAGGGAAATGGAAATTCAACATAGTTTGTGGCAACCACAAAAACAAACTTTCTAGAGTATAACAACTACTTTATAAGTAACACAATTAAATAGGGAATAACACTTTCAAACCAGAAACAGAAAAATATTCATTTTTTGCTACATAGTGTAATACAGGGGTCCTCAAACTAAGGCCTGGGGCCCGGATGCGGCCCTCCAAGGTCATTTACCCGGCCCTTGCTCAGGGTCAACCTAAACCTGAAATGACTTGAAAGCACACAAGAAGAAGAAGAACGGAAAAAACGATTTTAGTGATGAGACGCTGATGACTTGTGCTGTATGGTTTTTATTGTTTTATTGCTTTTATATGGTTTATATAATATGTAATGTTTTAAACTGTGTTTTATGTTGTCTAGGGCATTGACTGCTGACTGTAAACCACCTTGAGTCGTCTTCGGGCTGAGAGGGGTGGTATATAAATATGGTAAACAAACAAACAAATAAATAAATTTCATCACCCAAAAGTAGGCCCACACTTCCCATTGAAATACTAATACTTTTATATTTGTTAAAATTGTTCTTCATTTTAATGATTGTATTGTTTTTAAGTGTGTTTTTTGCACTACAAATAAGATATGTGCAGTGTGCATAGGAATTCATTCATATATTTTTTTTCAAATTATAATCCGGCCCTCCAACAGTTTGAGGGACTGTGACCTGGCCCTCTGTTTAAAAAGTTTGAAGACCCCTGGTGTAATAGATAAATATGTGAGAAAGAAATTGAATAAACCAAACTTTACAAAATATTCAGTAGTATTTCAAAGGTGAAGGACATCTCTACAGAAGATCAGCACCTGTTCTCTGATAAGTACCATGAAGTTCTCAGAGTTACGGCTCAACTGTGTTAAGTGATGCCTGAAATGATTTAGAATGACATATTAAATGGGGATCTTTACTGAGGTAAACTTTCATGAACATTGCATTTTTCAGTTTCTTTATAGCACTAGCTGCCAGTTTGGTTCCCTATATGTGTAGCCAGACAATCCCTACTATTAGGCAGAGTGAATCAATCAACTCAGGTGGCAGATTCTGGATAGTATGAAGGAGCCATCAAAAAGAGCATTCCCTTGGCTCTTCTTTTCTTTGGGAAGGAAGCACTATGTATTTCAGGTAGACTGATTTGTACACTAGCCTGCTGTCTGAGATTAGACAATGCCATATCTATATCTATATATATATATATATATATATATATATATATATATATAATCTTGGAGGCTAAGGAAAGTGAGCTCAGTACTTGAATGCGGGACTATCAAGAAATATGAGGTGCTGTGAACTACAGTCAGAGGAAGGCAAAGGCAGCCTCTGATTATAATTTGTCACCTTAGAAAACTATGTGAAATTAATGGGGTTGTCATAGTTGATAGGTGTCTATAAGGCACATACTACTACAGTTGTCCCTCCATGTTTTTAACTTTTATAGACTTGATTAAAATATTCCTTTTAGGGACCTCTGGGTCCTCCAGTATCATCTTCCTCCAATCATGCTGGAAGACCTAGTGATTTTGAGAAAGAACACCTTTCTAAGACTTCCTAGGTCCTCCAATTTGATTTTATGATCAGCTTCCAGCAGATGTTGACTATAGAGCAGTGGTTCCCAACCTATGGTCCATGAATCACCAGTGGTCCATAAGAACTAAAATATAGACTAGGGCCTTACCATTACTACACCATTGCAACAAGAGTGACTGGTCTTGCGAAACCCTCTTATAGGGCCAAGACTTATTAAATATGGTTTTCTGTGGGCAAGCAGATGGTGACTATTGGATGACATATGTTCAGTATCAGAAACTAGAGCTGATGTAGTCTATTCAATACAATTTTCTGAAACAGCATCCCAATTAACCAAACCGAATCTAAAGTTGACCAAAAACTGATTTGTAACCCTTTTGGTATTAATGGTGGAGAGCGGTCCCTGGTAAAGTGGTCCCTGGTCAAAAAAAGATTGGGAATCACTGCTATCGAGTCATACTGGAAGACACAGAAATTCCTAGATAAGGGTCCCCTCAGGTAAAAAAAAAATGCAATTTCTTTATTCACAGCTTTTCACTTTATGACATCTTTTGGCCCTGACCCAAGCAAATATGGAGGACTGACTGTATGACTATCATGTCCTCCCTCAATCTTCAGTTCTCCAAATTATTTCCTTCAACACTTCTGCATGGGACCTTCTAAATTTATTGTTGCCGTCAGCTTTCTTGTACCTATTCTACTATGTCTACATCCTTAAGCAGAGGTGGAAATCATAAGGTTTATGAGCCACAAATGTCCTTGGGAACCAAGTTCTTGGCAGACCATACCTAGTCTAAAGTGTGCTTTCCAGAAGCCCAAACCACATGATTTCGATATTTCAGGCAGAAACATTCCCATCTAGAAAGGAAATCCAAGTTGATATAGTCGTATAAAAGGAATGTAGAATATAAAGAGTGGTGGTAAGTGCCATAACAGTATATTTAACAGCCTTGGAAAACTTTTGAGGCTATGGCAATCCTTAAGCTTTGGCAGAACCAAGTCACCCAGTTAACTCAGCTCAGCTCAGCTATCTATATTTGGCACATCTCCTTTTCAGGTCCAGCAAAAGAAAGCAACACATGTCTTTTCTTTTCTTCTCTCTCGTTTTTAATATATTGAGTCTACAGTTAGCCTTGGCATTCATTAAAAGAAACCCAAACAACTAGATTTGGAAATAGTGAATGCATTCAGTGTAGCATGAAGGAATTCTTTGTTTTCCAGTATACAGTAGCTCTCATAAAATGTCCCTTTCAGAAAGCCCAGAAAGTCCCTCATTATAGAGTTACGGTAGCAGTTCCATAGTTTCATTCTCTATGAAACCATTTAAATTTGACCTCTTCTGAAAGTGTCCTACCAAGTCCTACCAAGAAGGACCTGACTATATAGCATTTGTTTAGATAAAGTGTAAATGCTGTGAGTTGTGGCAGATTAGAAAGAAATATTGAATGATATTTTTCCTGGATGTTTCACAATTTTGTCTTAAGAAATAACACCATATTTGGTAGTATTGCTATTTGGAGGCCTTTGCAAAAGTCATCAGATATCCATTTTGTTTAGCTTCTGAAAATCTGCTGAGTTATTTCAGAAATTAGAAGGGATTAATTTCAAATATGATAATTAATTCCCAATGATAACATAACGTGATATAAATTAACATGTAATGTTATTTTAAAAATGAAAAACATGGTTTTAAAATAATAATAATAATAATAATAATAATAATAATAATAACTGGTAACATTGTTTCTTTAAATATAGTAAATAATGCTGATAATGACTAATCTTTAGTGATTAATTCTATGTGCAGCATTGTTTTTAAAGGAATGTCTGTATTGCAAGCTCTTTTAGAAAGAAATATATTTAAATGTTGCAAAAACGTACCAGTAGCTTCTAAAGCATTATCAAGACATTACTGTTTTGATGAGCATCATGTGATTTAAAAAGAAAGATTAAGAGTAACAAATCGATTTTTTCAAAACAGTCCAAGCTTTATATTCGTCTAATTTTCTATGACTTTACTAGTTCCCATGTCATTTGATGGAGAGACACTTATATCAGGTATGCTTGAAAAGAAGCGACACAGGCAGCTGAATAGTTCATGTGGAAGTGAATGGTGAGAAATTTCTTCCTAGGTTGTAAATAACACACTGTCACATAAGAAGTTCCTGTATTTTTTAAAAACAAAAACAAAAATAATGACCACAGATGACATACATAACTGTAAAGTAGACGATGAAGACATTGAGATTGTTCATCATATCCTCTACCTTGGTTCAGTTATTAATTAAACTGGAGACTGCAGTCATGAAAGAAGAAGAAGACTTGGATTTAGAAGGGCTGCTATGAAGGAACCCTCAAGCCCAGATATAAGTCATTAAACATCAAAATCAAGATTGTCTGTATCATTGTTTTTCCAATTTCCATTTACGGCTATAGAAGCTAGACAGTGAAGAAAGCTGATAATAAGAGAATCACCTCTTTATAAAATGTAGTTCTGGAGGAGAGTTCTGTGGACTTCTTAAAAGATAAACAAATAATTCCTAGGTCAAATCAAGCTTGAATTCTCCCAAAAATGAAACAGTTATATGGAGGCTATCATGCTTTGGCCATGTCATTAAAAACATGACTCATTAAAAAACAATGATGCTTAGTAAGATAGAAGGCAGAAGGAAAAGAGGAAGACTGCATTACAGGTGGAGAGACTTAATCAAGGAAGCCATGGCCCTAAGTCTGGAAGATCTGAGCACGGCTGTTGATAGGATGACTAAGAGATGTCTCATTCATGGGGTCATCACAGCTTTAAACTGGCTTGACAGTTAACAATAATAGAAGTTTCACTTTTTCCATTTTAATGCTAGAAGTTCCTTTCAGACTAGAAAATTTGCATTTTCTAACCTCATCTACACTTTAAAAGGCAAAAATAGAAAATGTTAATGTGCAAAGTTGATGTAAGGTTTTCCTTTAGCCCAAGGATTAGGAAAGTAAATCTTTTTTCTTAAGTTGCTAAATCTATTAAAATTATTGCACAGTAACACTTTCTGGGTGGTACATGGCTGACATTATCATTACAGGAAAGCAGAATAGACAAATAAACAGGGCTGGAGATTTAAACAAGGACAGCCATTGTGCAATTGGGCTATCCATCCAAATAGACTTAGTAGTAACACAAACAATCTTGTGGCTAGAGGTCCGGGAAGCAAAAGGCCAAATGTGCCTTTCTAAATTTGTCAAGGATTTACATGTCTGACAATTCTCCAAGCTGCGGAAAGTAATCCATTTAAAGGTAGACTTGTTTCCGTTTTGTCTATTAGAGTTTTCTCTTTTTTTTCCTCTCCTTAGAAACTTCCCAGAAGCTATGCAAGTTAGTTATGAGTATCTGCTCCACCCAATGGCGTCATGGTGGAAGGGACTCCTCCATCTGCATGCAGAATAAGCCTTCCATACCCACAGATTCAATGACCCATGGCTTGAAAATATTTTTTAATCCAAAGTGCAAACCTTGACTTAATCAAAAGGACACCGTTTTACTATGCCATCACCTATAACAGGACTTGAGTTTACATCAATTTTGGTATCCACAGGGGGTCCTGGAACCAAACCTCAGTGGATACCAAGGGCCCACTATACTTGATTTGTGTGATGCAAATGAGCTACATCTATCAATATATATTAGGCACTATTTGGCTCCCCTTCTTCACCCCCACCGAATTCCACTGAGAACCCATATGTATAGACAATTATCTTAGCTTAAATACAATTACAGTAGACTCTCGCTTATCCAACATAAACAGGCCAGAAGAACATTGGATAAGCAAAAATGTTTATTTAATTTATTTATTATAAATATTTATATCCCATCAATCTTAACACCCAGGAAGTGGGGGGGGGGGGGGGGGGTTGGAGGCTAAGGGTGTCTCACAACCGGCAGCATTAGATGCCAACACTAAAACAAACAAAAGCAATATAAACATGAGTTAAATATTAGTTAAAACATTAAATTATAAAATTCATTAGAACATTACAAAAAGAACAATACAATGTTGTATAATAAGGAGAGATTAAGGAAAAGCATATTAAACATAAAATTCCATTATGATTACATTATGATTTTACAAATTAAGCACCAAAACATCATGTTTTACAAAAAATCAACAGAAAAAGCAGTTCAGTTCATGATAACGTTATATAGTAATTACTGTATTTATGAATTTAGCACCTAAACAGACAAGGGTTCTTTCTTTCTCCCACCCCGGATTGCGTTGGATAATACCGAATGTTGGATATGCGAAGGTTGGATAAGCAAGACTCTATTGTATATAAAATAAATTACACCTACATTATTCAATTCTTGAACCACATAGATCTACAGAAGTAAAAGCTGCTATGTGGAAAGTATGGACCTGGCATTGCAACATATCACTGAAATGTTATCTGTTGGGGTTTCAATGTACTAAAATTATTATAATTATCAAATATATCAGAGGAGAAAAGTGGTAGCCCAGCATATCTGGAGGCATGGAAACATATCAAATAATCCAAACTCCAGATCGCTCTGTATGTCTCTGTTAAGTTAGAGGAACTTCATGGATCATTTGGTTTATTGATATACTGAAGGTGTGCCTTCACCAGGGCTTAAATACAAATCCTGAAAAATAAAGACAACACTGAAGCCAAATTATGTCATGCCAGATTTTGCCCATTAAGATCTAATATCTGCCAGAGAACTTTGCTGTGGATCATCTCTGTTGTATCTACATGGCTATAAGTACAGACGTTCCAGGCACATTAAGGATCTGTCTGTAGATCATAAACATGGAGAAAATATTCAATTTCCACTCCTGTACCCCTCAAAAAAAACCCCTTCAAGATGAGAAGAACTTAGCATGTAGAATTTTTCCATTTGCTTCACACTCTTCACACTAAAGCAAAATAAGAGGTGAAACAAAGGGCTCATACAGATGAGGGCATTTTGAGTAATTGATGCTTTGCTATTTAATGTTGCTTCTTGATGTTCCTTGTCACTCCCTCTCTCAGTGTGTTCTGGTCTTTTAATCTCAATAAAAAGGCAGCACATTTTGGTTCATTTTGTGTATAATGGGGTTGGGATGCTACGTGGGTCTATTTACTCTGCTTTGTAACCCCTCGTGAACTCTTCCTCTGTTTCTCCCTCAAGTCTTCCTTATCATTTTTATTCATTTTATCCAAATGAGTGCTAAAGTGTTAAGCCATATTTAATTATGCTACTGCTCACACCCTGGAAACACACTACCTGCTTTTAAGGATCTCATCAGACACAGTCTTCACTCCATTTCTCTGTGTTACTGAAATGGAGTCCCATGGAGGCCATCATGTTATTCAAGGTCTCTTCCAGTGGTTACTTGTGGGACTCGATTGCAACAGGACTGAGAAACAGAGGGAAGACTGTAGTATCAGGAATCAAGTGTTACTCTGAAGAAGCTGTGTAGAAGCTGGGAAGAAGTGGGGAAAGACGTGGGATGGCTTCCATCCCTGAACACAGAAAGGCATGGGACCTAATGATAGGGAACGGAAGAGGATGGTTCCCTCAGCTTTCCCCTGCTTTCCCCACCTTCATGTGATGTCTTCAGCAGCTGCACTCAGACCTTCAACTCCCTTAGACAGTACAGTCTTCCCTCCATTTCTCTGCGCTGTTGCAATCAAATACACCCAGCCCCATCTCTGTTAGGTTAGAAGTATTTCAAGCCCATTACAAGATACCACCCTGTCTCCTGGAGACGGTCATGGCTATAGCTAAAAGGTTAGAAAATATTGACCATTTCTGCCACCTTGGCAGCCACCTCTCCACAAAAGCCAACACTGACATTGAAATGCAACACCAACTGAGCTCTGTGGATACAGAATTTTTCTGAATGAAGCAGAGAGTGCTTGAAGACCTGGACATCCATAGGGATACCAAGGTGCTTGTTTATAAAGCCATTGTCCTCCCAACCCTACTATACACCTGTGAAACGTGAACTATCTATAGATGTCACACTCAACTCCTGGAAGGATTCCATCAGCTTTGCCTCTGAAAGATCCTCCAAATCTCTCGTGTATGAAAAGAGATGGGTAACAGCAAGAGTTTGTATGTAGCAAGTAATTTTGATCCAGACAAAGAAGCATGGGGGATAGCATCAAACAATTGACCACTTTAGCATTAATTCTCTTGAGATTAAAAAAAACCTGTAAGATTCTACAGATAGCAGAAGCACAAAAGGGGGGAGGAAGTTTAGGATATAAGCCAGTGATATAGCGGTTACAGTGTTAGACTATGACTCTGAAGGTCAGGGTCTGAATGACTGCTGAGGCAAGTCACACTCCCTCAGCCACAGAGAATAATCAGAATCATAGAGTTGGAAGACCCCCTCCCCCCCCCCCAAACAAATTTTGTCAAGAAAACTACATTAGGATTGTGTTAGGGCTGCCATCGATATAATGTGTTGGACTATGACTCTGGAGACCATGGTTCAACTTGGTCATAAAAATCCACTGGGTGACCTTGGGGAAATCATACTCCCAGCTTCAATATTTTGACTCCTTCTGAAAAATATTGTTGAGAAACCCCAGTGAAAATTTCACCTTAAGGTTGACAAGTCAAAAATGACTTGAAGGAACACAACAACAGCAACAACATATGGGAGAGACACCACATTTAGCATCCCAACTCATGTCACAAGTAAGATGCCCACAAATGCAGCCAAATGTGCCTCCTTTATGATTCATTGTAGCTGATCAGTATTAGGAGAGAGGTTTTTCAAAACTGATTTTGTATTATTAATAATAGTTGGAGAATGTGGATAATAAGTCTGAAAACACTCATGCTTCGCAAAGTAGAATTTGTCTCTTGGGAGGAAAGGGATGCATGCAGTACAGACATGTACCACTAAAACAATACATTTGTTCTACGTGAATGAGCCCCGAGATGACATAATCCAGCATTATAATTTATGTATGCTCTTTTTCCTCTTATGTTTTTATATTTGTTTTTCCTTATACCACAGCTTTCAAGCTAAGTGTTGCTATCAGTTGAACAAAGTGCCTGGAATTACAATGCTTTTAAATTGGATGTTTCTAGGGAAATGGCAACTAACTGAGCACTTATAGCCACACTTAAAGGCTTCTGAGCAGCTGACACCCAATCTTCACAAAAAATCGACACTGTTAAGATTCTGATCACTGTGCGAGCTCTGTGTTTATGTGTGAGGGAGACAGAGACTATGTGTATGTTGCAATTCGATAGGGTAATAAGAATAAACAGGCATCTTTGCCTTCAGGGATTTAGGATGCTGTCAAAACAAGCAACATTTTCAACCCGCTCCTGCTTTTTAACTAATTGCAGAAGTCATGGAGTCAGTTTCAGACAAAAGTGAAGACGATATTTTGACAGATTGGGACTGTATTTTGTGAAATAGTGACACAGCATGGACTTTTGCAAAGAGACAAAGATGCCAGCTGGCATGAGCTACAGCCTTGCATCACGCCAAAAAAGCACAGAAATTTCAGCTGAAAACTAAGCAAACGCCTACACTCCATGCCCAATATACCAAGAGTAACACACTCATTTGGAGAGCTTGCTCATTCTCCCACATTTATAAAGCTGTGACTTATTAAAATGTGAGCAAAAATACAGGTCATTGCGATGACTGGGGTGCATGCATAAAAGGGCTTATGTATTCCTGTAGTCCTCCAAGGAGAGATATTTTTACATTCTGTTCAAACAGATATTGTAAAATCCTACCAGATCCTGATCAGAAATGACAAGCCATTTAGGATAAAGTAGCCAGGGAGACTTTACAGGTTCCCCAGAGTCCTGAAACCTGTTGCTATTGCAATAATACTGTGATTTAAACCATTTCTGACTTGTGGTGATTTTACCATGGCATTTTCTTAGCAAGATTTAGCCAGATGGGGTTTGCCTTTGCCTTCCCCAAAGGCTGAGATTGTAATTTGACCAAAGTTGAGCAAATGTGTTTGCTGTAATATATTATTTATGGACTATTTTTGGGTTAGTTATTATAAGTTATTGATGTTGTTTTACTTCTTGGTTGATTTGGCTTGTTTCTTGCTCTGTCTTATTGCAGCATTGAATGTTTGCCACTTCTGTTTGGAAACCACCTTGAGTTCCCACAGGGAGATAGGATGAGTTATAAATAAAGTTATACAATGGGATTCCATGACCATGTAGAAATTTGAACCCAGAGTCATAGTCCAATGCTCAAACCACTGTACCATACTGGCTCTCAAGCACACAATGCTATTTGTCCAATAGTAAAGCACTGTTTTACTTTTTAAAAAAATTGGAAGTGCTCAAGGAGAGATTCCCTATATGGTCCCTATATCTGGGGACCATTAAAATTCAAGCCTACTCTTCTGTACATGATACTTGTGTGACATAATGCTGGAAGAGTGGAATAAACATTAAAATATTTCCTAATGTGTATAGTAAAAAGATAAAGGAAATCTGGGGGCATATTTGTATATGAAAACTCCCTCCAAAATCATAAGCCTTGTGAAAGGGGGGGGGGATATAATTATTTGTTATTTATTATTTATTACATTTAGATATCACTTTTCTTCCCCTAAGGGAACTCAAAGCAGTTTCCAACATTATAAAAGAAAATTCAATGCCATACATACGTACGAAAACTAAAAGATAATAGCAAGACAATAACATATAACTATAAATTAAGCTAATCAAATTAAAACATAAATATAAAAGAACATTTAGACATGAAGCATTAAAAATTAAGTATTGATAATATAATTATTATTTGTAATATCAGGAGTGAACCAAGGATACAGTTGTGATGAATCTAAAAACGCAAATTTTAAAAAACTTGGCATTATATTAAATGTCCTTTGACCAGTAGCTGGCCACTTGGAGTGCCTCTGGTGTTGCTATAAGAGGTCCTCCATTGTGCATGTGACAGGGCTCAGACTGCATTGTAATAGGTGGTCTGTGGTTTGCTCTTCTCCACACTCACATGTCATGGACTCCACTTTGTAGCCCCATTTCTTAAGGTTGACTCTGCATCTCGTGGTGGCAGAGCGCAGTTTGTTCAGTGCCTTCCAAGTCACCCAGTCTTCTGTGTTCCCATGGTATCAGCCACGGGTTGAGGTTTCGGGTTTTAACCTGCTACTTTTGGACTCTTGCTTGCTGAGGTGTTCCTGTGAGTATCCCTGTAGATCTTAGAAAACTATTTCTTGATTTAAGGCTTTGGTGTGCTGGCTGATATCCGAACAGGTGGTGGGCCAGGGTTGTCACTACCCTGGTCGTTTCATTACTGACTGCTACTTCCCGGCAGATGTCAGGTAGTGCAATACCGGCTAAACAGTGTAATATAATAACATGTATATTAAAATTCACCAATAAACAGCACGATTTAAAAACAATTATTAAAATCATGCCATCCAAAATCAATTTCATAGTTGTTCTATTAGTCCGTTCACTATTCTTTATTATCTTATTGCACTACGAGCTTTGCTGTCCAAAAGCTTGGTCACATAACCACATTTTTACTTTCTTCCTGTATGTCAGGAGGGAGGGGCTGCTCTAATTTCACTAGGGAGGGTGTTCCATAGTCGAGGGGCCACCACTGAGAAGGCCCTATCTCTCATCCCCAGCAGTCATGCATTGGCACTTTTTTCATGGATTATTATGTACATTATGATCCATGAAAACAATGTGCCAATTATACCATACAAATATATGATAACCTTTGCTTTCTTCTACTTCTGAAGCCTGAAATGATATATTACTGTTATTCAGTCTGGGGAAGAGCATACTTTGAGTATGTGGGAACCCACTGCATTTAATAGGGTTATGGAGACAGAAACAGATAGTAATTGTTATTGTTATGTGACTTAAGGTAGACCTCAATTTGAATATGTAGACCTTTATAGATTTTGTTAAATTCTTCAGTTATAAAGTGTAATTCATCTTCTCCCATTCCAGCCAAATTTGAAAACTACAGCTATACCCAGTATTGAAAAGACAGTGCTGGACTCAGAGGAGACACTGTGAAAAAATAAGATATGCAACCCCAATTCATCACTAATGTGCTTGAATAAAGAGGGAGTCAAACTCAAAGTTGTAATAGTTAATCTCTCCTTTTCTTTCCATCTCAAACATAATTACATTTTTTGGTTTGGGTTAATTCATATTACAGAGCAAACTAAAACTCTCATCTGTTCCTATCAATTTAGCCTCTATTTCTGCAGACTTGGAGATTTGTTATTGTTACAGAATCATTTGTATTAATGTCATACCATCTACCATTTGATGGATAAAAATAGGACACATGTAGCACAGCCACAACAGAGTGCAGTCAAATGTGAACAGACAACAAGAGGCAAACGTTATTAATGAGGAAGAACACAGAAAACTACTATTTTAAGCAGAGAAATCCTGGAATTTTTGTACTGAGTTTAGAAAGGGCAAGACTTTGCTCCCTCCTTTGCTTCCCTTTCATGCTGAGTTAACTGAGTGCTCATGACCACTGTATTTTTTAAAGACAGCAATACAAGTGAGTGAAGAGTGAAGGGGGAAAGTGAAAGGGTGAAAGGAAAACTAGAACATTTTAAAGACAGCCGAGAAAGTGGGACAGCAGAGGGTTAGCCAAGACTGTCCCTCTAAAACCAGAGTTGGAGAGCATATAATGTCCCACACGTCTTTTATTCATCAAACCAATTTTACTCATGTGGAAATAACAGTTACCCATTTCCTCCCTCAAAAATACTAAATGAAAATCTACCATTGCCCAGACACAGAATGCAAATGATTGAGAACTCGTAAGAGCACCATCTGTATACTACCAAAATGTCATCAATTATCATGAAATATAAAATGTCAACAGCTCTCCAAGCAAATACCAATCACGAGCATCATCAGAAAAGCTGCATGATGGGGGATGCACCTCTAAAGGTTCTGGGCACGTGAATTTCTCTTGGGATTTTGGAAAGATATATGAAGATTTAAAGTGTGAACTGTTCCTTCAGTTGTGGCATATTAATGTGTAAAAGCAGATGATATGATTTGAGAGGACAACTGTTCTATAGCAGTGGGATGGAGCAATCGATGTGGATCATTGGCTAAAATGTCACCATGCGTGATAGACACATTGAGCCTCTTCCCTAGCCTGTTTTTCTTCCATCTTACATGTAAATCAGTTTCCAAATAGGAAACAGGCCTGGCCTCTTATTTTTGTCCTACAAGGGCCTTGGGGTCACATTAGCATACAAAAGCAATTGATGCCAGAGGAAGCTTCCTCTGATTTTACACACACTTTCTCAGATTTCACATGTGCAGTTTTGATTACTTGCAAGTTTGAAGCACCATGGCCTCCTGAGTTTGGGGCTGCTGTGTGAATATTCACATGGCAGCCCCATCCTCAACAGCTGAGCGAGTGGGCTGTTCAGGAGGTGTGCATGCTGTTGATATCTGTTCTGGCCAGTATCTCTCCTCCTTTGCCTGGGAGAAACATAGACTAAGAGCACTTGGGAAGAGGAGACATTGGCCCCATGCACCACTTCCCTCACCCAATGGATCTAGCTCCTCTTCCTGTCTTCCCCAAATCCCTGTTCTGCGCAAGGAAAGGAAAAGGAGGACCCAGGGGAACAGGAACACACAGCATACAGGGAGAGAGGAAAGAACTAGATACATCAAGGCTGGTTCCTCCTTCTCCTCTGTTTTCTACATGTTTCTGGTCCCATCAGTATCATTCTTCCTTCAGCCAGGTGAAAGAGAGTCTTATACTAAGTTGGAAGGAAAAGGACAAGTGACATGTCAATAAGGGACTGGCTCCTCTCCCAATGGGTACCACAGCAATGGCACCCCAACCCCTGTTCACTGGAAATAGTCGTGTTTTTCCCCACTTCTACAAGGGAGCAATATCCCTAGTTCCTGCAAAACTGGAGAGGCAACTGTACACACAAACGGTTTTTTTATTCTCATTTTCAAATATAGAAATAATTAGTATTTGGAATGTACTGTTTCTCTCATAATTTGGCTTAGCCATTTTTTTTTTTGTCGTGTCAGGAGCGACTTGAGAAACTGCAAGTCGCTTCTGGTGTGAGATAATTGGCTATCTGCAAGGAAGTTGCCCAGGGGACGCCTGGATGATCTGATGTTTTATCATCCTTGTGGGAGGCTTCTCTCATGTCCCCGCATGAGGAGCTGGAGCTGATAGAGGGAGCTCATTCGCCTCTCCCCAGATTCGAACCTGCGACCTGTCGGTCTTCAGTCCTGCCGGCACAGGGGTTTAACCCACTGTGTCACCGGGGGCTCTGGCTTAGCCATGATAGAACCTCATCCCAGACTTGAAACAGTCAGAACCTGGAAAATATTAGAGCCATTTACTGAAACATAATTGGTTAAACAAGATATGGGCTACACCCTTATTGGAAAAGTTAACTTATGAATTAAGATTAGCAAATAGAGGAATAAAAGATCTATTTGACAATACATGGAAACAATTTATTAGCTTCATCTGTAAAAGTAATGGTGAATTCAAACAACCAAATGACCAAGAAAGATTGTGGATGAACAATTAGAAAATAAATTATAATAATTATATGTAATGGACAAAAAGGGTAATTAGAATAAGTAGAAATAATAGAACTGATAGAGCTGTAATGTTATAATACCCTCTCCTTCATGATATATTAATATTCATTAAAAGCCAAAGCAAACCTAAGACTCTTCTCAGTGTCCACCTAGGGTGGAACTAAAATCGTCTGTTTTGAGATGGAATTTTATAATCATGATGCTGTGAATGCCTTGTTATTTTGCATTCTCACCAACCAAGCCTCTGTGGATGGCAGCAGATATCATAGAGCCTTATAAGATGCTCTCGACATACAAGCCAGTTCATATTGGGAGCGGGGGGGGGGGGGGGGAGCAGTCTTTTGGGTGTCCTAGCATTTAGAGCTTTCAAATCAATACTTATACACACAAACATCAATACATTGAACTGAACCAGACTGGGTTCATGTGCTCTCAAAAGCATAGTCCTGAGGGAAAACTCCTTGCTATATTCTGAGTTAATCCTCTGAAGGCCAACCTCACACAGCTGCCTAATAAAATATTTGTTGCTTTCAATAGGTAATGTTTGCCCAGGCCATAGCACAGCACTAGAAAATTAAATTTTCATTCCATCTCCCATGTTCTAGATCAGGGGTCCTCAAACTAAGGCCCGGGGGCCAGATACGGCCCTCCAAAGTCATTTACCTGACCCTCGTTCAGGGTCAGCCTAAGTTTGAAATGATTTGAAAGCACACAACAACAACGACAACAATCCTATCTCATTAGTCAAAAGCAGGCCCACACTTCTCACTGAAATACTAATAAGTTTATATTTGTTAAAATTGTTCTTCGTTTTATTTATTGCATTGATTTAAGTGTTTTTTGTACTACAAATAAGATATGTGCAGTGTGCATAGGAATTCATTCATATATTTTTTTCGAATTATAACCCAGCCCTCCAACAGTTTGAGGGACTGTGACCTGGCCCTCTGTTTAAAAAGTTTGAGGATCCCTGGTCTAGATGTTGACAAGCTATGGCACCCCAGTTTCTAATTATTTGTGAGCAGTAATGAGACTTCAAATAAGACATATGATTTTTCCTTTATTTTTAAAACATTTTCTATGCTTTCAAAGTTTTGCAATATCAAAGCAACTAGAGGCTCCGGAAGGAACCCAGCAGCAACTGTACCCCAACCTATATTAAACTAAAGCCCTTTAATAAATGTGTAAAATGATATTTCTCATGTAACTTGTACTGACTGTACTGTATCAATTCCTGAATGTATAAAATTGTATCAAATATATTATGAGTATGTGTTGTTGAAGGAGTTTTCTGGTTTCATCAATATATTATGAATATATTATGTTTTCCGCCAGTGCCCCTATTTACACAAGTTTCTGGGAATGGAGATGGCTAAACAATTAAGGAGGCCCCTCCAGCAGTCTCCCAGATCAGATAAAACCACTTAAAGCAATCAAGGAACCATCTGCATGTCCAAGTCATCTTCTTCAGTTTTTCATGGAAGTGTCTCCTCAACAGACTGGACCTTTAAATCTACCAATAATCGGTTGTTGTTTTTCCCACCACTGGGATCCTCTTGACCTGTCTGTGATGTCAGAGAAACCTCCAGCCAATCCCTGCTGGGATCCTACCTAGTTTGTTTTTCAGCCAATCAGGAGGAGGTGAGAGAAGTCAGAACACCTGTTTAAGTATATAAAATGTCTTGTATATTTCTATGAAGTCCTGCTTGTACATTTTGAGCATCAGCTGGTACTTGCATCCCTTTTGACCAAGCTGTAATAAACCTCTTTGTTTTGTCTTCAACCCGGAATGCTTGTTCTCTGTCCTGGCTGATCTGGTTTAGCAGAAGCTCACTGGACACGGACCTTCTTATTCATGGTCCTAGCTAAAATCACTTCATTGAAAATGCCCTAGTTTCCCTGAGGCTCCTATTTACATGCAGAAGGGCCCCCAGTGGCGCAGTGGGTTAAAGCACTGAGCTGCTGAGCTTGTTGATCGAAAGGTCGCAGGTTCGATTCCGGGGAGCGGCGTGAGCTTCCGCTGTCAGCCCTAGCTTCTGCCAACCTAGCAGTTCAAAAACATGCAAATGTGAGTAGATCAATAGGTACCGCTCCGGTGGGAAGGTAACAGCGCTCCATGCAGTCATGCCGGCCACATGACCTTGGAGGTGTCTACGGACAACGCCGGCTCTTCGGCTTAGAAATGGAGATGAGCACCACACCCCAGAGTCAGACATGTCTGGACTTAATGTCAGGGGACTACCTTTACCTTTAACCATGCAGATGAGTTGCATCCCTACAATTAATGCCAGGACCAGCCTGAATGAAGCAGCACTGATAACTTAATTGTCAATAAGGAAGTACGAGAAGGCGGATCATCCTCCCTGAGTAATCCTTTCCCTAAGGCCTCCTTGAATCCAATGCCATGGATAAGGCAAGGAGTAGGCCCACCATCCACAGTCTACAAGCATTTAAGAAAGAGATTCCGATCTCTGCATCCTTGCACTGCGTTGCTCCTGCTCCAACCTCCTGGACCTCTGCCTCTGGTTTTTGGAGAGAGGGAGAGGGACATTTGAAATCCAGACCTTCCAACTGTTCCAATCTGGCAAGGATAGTTCTGATTGATCATCTTTGGTTCCACATTCTCAGGTGCTTTCTAAACATCCCAATTTCACTATCCTCCCATGTTTCCCCATTGTCCTCACCTACATCAGTCAACTGAGTTTAAAGTGTGAGTTTAACTGAGTTTAAAGTGTGAAAGCAGTTTGCACTGTATTACCCATAAAGGAGGAAAAATCCCTTCCCAGTAGATTCAGGCAAAGACAAGCTGCTGCATCCAGTCCTTTCTTTATCTATAACCTTTTGGCAACAACCTGATGTTGTCTGGCGACAAGTGTACCAGCCTTCATCTGTGCAGTTTTGTAGGGTATGAAAATCAATATTGGTCTCAAGCTGAAGAAAGTTACTTTTCTAGACATGATCTTAGATAATACCCCAGCCTGCATGGCTGTTTCCCCAAAAAAGAACTTTACCAAAGCTCTCCAGCCATGGATTTCTTGAGAAGTATGCCAAATGGGTGGATAGGCTGTTGCAGTTTTGGTGATAACAAGGAAAATAGCAAGGCTTATGGTAATAAAGAAGGAAGCTGTGCGGATACTTCGTCTGCTGAAGAATGTATCCTTCCACTGCAGGATTATTAAATGCCCCACCTTTCTTAGCTCTAAGCCACCTCACACAGTGATCACGGCATGCACCCTGTTACTTATGGGCTAATTTGGAGTGTGTCATTGCTCCTGTGAAGTCCCTCAATTTCAGAAGCGTAAGTTAGGATATGCAAGTTTAATTGGGTTTACAGCTTTCTGCTCTTCCTAGCAGTATTGAAAATATCATTCTTCCTGATCAAGTTTTAAAGCCTTTTCTGCAAAACATTAGACATTTAAACAACCTAAGCGATCTTTGAATATCCCTGATGTTATTAACCACAAATTAAAGAGTAATAACATTTCCTAATGATTCTCTTCTTTTCTGTAGATAAGTAAATGTTTTCATAAAGCATAGTGGGATAGCGAAGAGCTTGAAATGGGAATTTCGTACTTCATTATAACCTTAGAAAGAAACACTCCCATTTTTTCCAGTATATCGTAACTTTCTCCCAACACAGGACCATGGACCCGGTGTCTGCACAGGACACAGCTATGTTACAGTATCATAAAAGTGATATGATCATGTAGTGTTAAACAGCCCCAGATGTGACAATGGAATGACATAGGTATGAACTTATGGTCCCTCCACACAGCCCTATATCCCATAATATCAAGGCAGAAAATCCCACATTATCTGAGTGTGGACTCAGATAACCCAGTTCAAAGCAGATATTGTGGGATTATCTGCCTTGATATTATGGGATATAGGGCTGTGTGGAAGGGCCCTGAGTCTGTAAATAACAGTAAGTGAATACAGTGATTGAGACAGAGATAGAGAACCCATAGGCCACCACTTCTTCTTGGTTTCCATCCCTCACTATCCCCAATTAACACAGCTAGTGGACAAGAATGATGGGATTAGTAAACCTGAAGGATAACACAGCAATAGGACAGATTTGCAAGGGCCTTTCCACACAGCCCTATATCCCAGAATATCAAGGCAGAAAATCCCACAATATCTGCTTTGAACTGAGTGAGTCCACACTCAGATAATGTGGGATTTTCTGACTTGATATTCAGGGACATAGGGCTGTGTTGAAGGGCCCCGGTCATCATGAGAAAATGAATTAGTGAAATTATCTTGGTTGAAATCATTGCTCAGCCATGAAAACTCACTGGGTGATCTTAGGCAAATCACACTTTGACCGGATCTACACTGTCCTATATCCCATGATCCCATGCACGAGCATCTGCTTGTCCGGTTTTGATGGATTCATTTCAATTGGTTCAATCCGAGGATGTGGACAAGGTGCTTGGAGGAATGAGAGCTACCACATGCATCCTAGACCCCTGCCCATCCTGGCTTCTGAAGGAGGCCAGAGGGGGATTGGCCGAGTGGGTGAAGGTGGTGGTTAATGCCTCCCTTCGGGAAGGCATATTTCCAGCCAGCTTAAAGCAAGCTGTGATAAAACCGCTGTTGAAAAAACCATCACTGGACCCCACTCAATTTGTCAACTATCGGCCTGTTTCCAATCTCCCCTTCTTGGGCAAAGTCCTGGAACGTGTGGTGGCCTCACAACTCCAGGCATTCTTGGTAGACACGGATTATCTGGACCCGGCACAGTCTGGCTTTAGGCCGGGGAATGGTACCGAGACAGCTTTGGTCGCCTTAGTCGATGATCTGTGCCGGGAGCTCGACAGGGGGAGTGTGTCCCTGTTGGTGCTGCTGGACCTCTCAGCGGCCTTCGATACCGTCGACTACGGTATCCTTCTGGGACGCCTCGCGGGAATGGGTCTTGGAGGAACTGTTCTACAGTGGCTCCGCTCATTCCTCGAGGGTCGGTCTCAGAAGGTGTTATTGGGAGACTCCTGCTCAACCCCACAACCTTTGTCTTGTGGGGTTCCTCAGGGTTCAATATTATCTCCCATGTTGTTCAACATCTACATGAAGCCGCTGGGTGAGATCATCCGGAGTTTCGGGGTGCGATGTCATTTGTATGCAGATGATGTTCAACTCTGTCACTCCTTCCCACCTGTCACTAAGGAGGCTGTCGAGGTCCTGAACCGGTGCTTGGCCGCTGTGACGGTCTGGATGGGGGCGAACAAATTGAAATTGAATCCAGACAAGACAGAGGTACTCCTGGTCAGTCGGAAGGCCGAACAGGGTATAGGGTTACAGCCTGTGTTGGATGGGGTCGCACTCCCCCTGAAGACGCAGGTTCGCAGTTTGGGTGTGATCCTGGACTCATCGCTGAGCCTGGAACCCCAGGTTTCGGCGGTGACCAGGGGAGCATTCTCACAGTTAAAACTCGTGCGCCAACTGCGCCCGTACCTTGGGAAGTCTGACTTGGCCACGGTAGTCCACGCTCTGGTTACATCCCGTTTAGACTACTGCAACGCTCTCTACGTGGGGTTGCCTTTGAAGACGGCTCGGAAGCTCCAATTAGTCCAACGGTCGGCAGTCATGATACTAACTGGAGCGGAGCGCAGGGAGCGCACAACTCCTTTGCTGCACCAGCTCCACTGGCTGCCAATTTGCTACCGGGCTCAATTCAAAGTGCTGGCGTTGGCCTTTAAAGCCCTAAACGGTTCTGGCCCAACCTACCTATCCGAACGTATCTCGGCCTATCAGCCCACCAGGACCCTAAGATCTTCTGGGGAGGCCTTGCTCTCTATCCCGCCTGCTTCACAGGTGCGGCTGGCGGGGACGAGAGACAGGGCCTTTTCTGTGGTGGCCCCTCGGCTCTGGAACGCCCTTCCCATGGAGGTAAGATCAGCCTCCTCGCTGATGGTATTCCGAAAAAGACTAAAAACTTGGATGTTCAAGCAGGCATTTGGTTAATTCGGTGCAATGAATGTGTCGACTACGGATTGGTAATATGGATGATGCAATTGGACCACGATTTTAGTTAGGAGATGTATTGGATTGTGATTTATGTGAAATATTGTGTATTATGTTTTTTACGGTTTTAATTGTATACTGTGTACTGTATATTCTGTTGTAAACCGCGTTGAGTCGCCAGTTAGGCTGAGAAACGGCGGTATACAAGGACAGTAAATAAATAAATAAATAAATAAATAAAATGATCTGATCTCGGATTTTCTGCTTATCCCAGATTATTTGACTGTGAGTGCTGATATTAAACTTGCATCCCCTTTCATTAGAGTCAATTAGTCTGTATTTCTCAATCTGATCTTTATTCGATGAATGAAGATCTTCCTGATAATTTCTGTCTTGGGGTGTTGTGTGGTTTCCGGGCTGTATGACTGTGTTCTAGCAGCATTTTCTCCTGATGTTTCGTCTGCATCTGTGGCTGGCATGGGCAACAGACCACAAGCTTAGATAATCAGTCTTTTTTACTCTTCAATAAGCACATTCTGAGTAGTGCAAACCCTTACTCAACTCTTGCTTCAGTTAAACTAGAAGTGGATAATGAAAAGAAGAGCAAATAGGTTAATATAGCTTGAGTGTCCTGTAAGTTTGCAACTGGAGTAGCAATTTCCCATCTTGCCTGTTGCATCTTTGCGAAACAGAGATTTTTTTTGGGCAAAGATGAAAAGTGTAAATGGCTAGCTAGTAAAGAAGTTTAATAAAGTATATTTCTTATTATGTTGGTATACTACAATTGCTTTCTTCATTTTATGCTACAGTGTTTCATGTAATAAATTTATAAAAACAAAATCTCTAAGCCACATGTAATACAGTAAGTTTGTGTGAGAGAGAAAGTGTGTGGTGTATATACGGTGCTATTTTATGATGTTTTATACTTATTATCGATTTATATGGTTTATTGTTTATATGATTTTAATATGTTATAAGCTGCTTTGGATCCCGTGAGGAAGAAAAATAGGATATAAATAGCGATATTATTATTATTATTACTATTACTATTACTATTACTATTAATATTATTTAATCAATCAAGTTCAAAGCAGATAGTGTGGATTATCAGTTTTGATAATATGGATTATATGGCACTGTAGAAGGGGCCTCAGAGAAAGGCAAAAGCAACTCCCCTTCGGTCAACATAAATTGAAAATGAATTGAAGGCACACACAGCAACAGCAACAACAACAACAACAATAACAACAACAACAGCTTTGCCCCTCCAAAACTATATTGTGTTTTTTTTTTGTTTTTTTACCAAATTCTGTCTAGCTCCTTTCTATTTAATTATAGGAGGTTTTCCTATGCTTCCTATATACATCAACTAGGCAGACAAATAAGAGCATCATTACATCCTGGAACTGCGGCATCATTAAGAGAAAATAGCAGAATGATGGGATGAGGAGGAGAAATCTCCAATGACTTTCATTAGCTTGTCTGTCCCTGTGCAACACTGCCTAATCAGCTCTCACTCAAGAGGATAGGACTATTCACTATAGAAAAGTTAACCCTTATCTTCCACCCTTTCTTTACTTGTCTGGATCTCCAAAAACTGATTGTGCCGATGATCTCACATGTGAATTTGAGTGAATGAGAGAAAAGAGCAGATTCTAGAACATGGCGAAATCTACTGGACAAATGTGTCTTTTCATCATTTTCCTGGGAATCGTTTTCGGGTGTGTTTAAGAGCCGAATTACATTGCCAAAAGTATTCAGCACACTTTGGAAACCAATTTGAGACAGGAAGAAGCTGAGTTGTGGATCAAAGGTTAATTTGGAGGAGAAACTGATGTTTTTAACTGAGCATCTGGCTATTGTCAATGTCAACAGCAGCTTGCTCTGAAGAGCTTTTATGATAATGATCTATAGCCACTTCTGCTTGTTATGCAACAGGGTAACTTATAGTTCACTTCATAAGACTCCCGGTATGGACTTTGGCCTGAGTCTTATTGTTAGTTCTGAGTAAACTGATTGAGAATAAGTGATATTTATACGAGTACTTACTCATCAAGTTACCATTTATTCAATGTGCTCTAGATGGTACCGGCAATAGGATCTATGTCAGTGGTTCTCAACCTGTGGGTCCCCAGATATTTTAGCCTTCAACTCCCAGAAACCCAACAGCTGGTAAACTGCCTGGGATTTCTGGGGATTGTGGGCCAAAACATGTGGGGACCCACAGTTAAGAACTACTGATCTATGCAAAGATATACCTTCACCTTACAATGGTTTTGCTGCCTGCATTTCCCATGGAATATAGTAAACAACATGGTAAACATGGTGAATGTCCTACCTTTGGTTTAACAAGATACATGTTGCGGATTATTTTAAAGTAATGTTTTGGTGAATCTCCAACTTTTGGTTTAATGAGAAATCTTGAATATTGTTGTTTTTTTTTTTAAATGAATGGTAAAGCTGCCAATTGAAAGCTGAAAGCCTTATACACTTATGTGAAACAGCAAAAGGAAAGGCTTTTGAATTGGTAAAGATATAGAAGCTTAAAATGATGAGAGCAACTTTCCAAAATCAAAAGACTGATTATTTTTGTACATGCTTTGCAATTAAAGTTGGATTTGTTTTGAAAAACAAATAAAAAGGCACAGGCTTGTTTTGAGAAACTGAAGTTTGTTTTGACTGGGATTTGAAACAAGAGAAGCTAAACATCCGATTGTGCCATAGCAACATCATAACTGAGGAGCCTTATAGGGAATTGACCATAGGACTCTTTATATGCCAGGACTTGGTTTAAAAGAAGAAAACACACACACCCATGGTAAAGAAAAAGAAGCTGTGATTGGAGTAGAGATTTGTAAAAAGTGAAATAGCTGAAAAGCTGTTTCAAGAAAGATATTTTCCCCTCAGATTTTTTGTGGGCTCATGAGGGATATTTGAGGTGTGCAAAAGAAAAGCAAGCTTTGAAATGGAGCTGAGCACCATCCCCCAGAGTCAGGCACAACTAGACATCATATCAAGGGGAAACCGTTACCTTTACATTTTATCTATACACTTTTCCAAGCCGTGATTTATGTCATACTGAGGTGGTACTTTGTACCCATGAGTTCTGTATCCAGGGATAAACAAAAGAGTTCAAAATATTCAAAAACAATATCCAAAAAGCAAACCCCTAAATTGTTCACTATTTTATATAAACAACACCTTTTTATTAAATCATTGTATATAATAGAGCTTTAGCATCCCTGGGTTTTGGTATCCACAGGAATTCTGAAACCAAACCCCAGCAGATACTGAAGGCCCACTAAGTTTGCCTACAGTGAGCAACAGTATTTAAAATAAAACTAAGTTTGTTTCTGTTTGTTTCTATTTCTCTGACTTCTCTGAGTTTTTCTCATTCTCAGAACATTCCACTCCATTTTTGTATCGGTTGCAACTTTTAAAAATGCTTTTTAAAGTTGCTAAATGCTAAAAACTGTACATCTTCTTGCCTACAAACATTTGTAGGCATGAAGGTGTATAGTTTGCTTAATATAAGCATTTCTCTGTATTTTCCCTTTCTCTGCACTCCCCTGGGGACTTGTATTTTCCTTTTCTTCAATCTATGCCTTCTGTATATTTCTGTGCTTTTTGTGCATTCAAATGCTATAAAAATGGCATCACAGCATGTTATCTTTGGGGTCAAGACAGCCCCAAAAGTAACATGCCAAGCTCTAGTTTTAGTTTTACATCTTGATTCTATTTGACAGATTTAGCAAATTAAAAATCCGTCTCCCATCCTTTATGGGATATGTACAGTACAATGCACACTAAGATGCATTCTGGCCCAGTATTTTTGTCAAGGGATTCACTAGAGAGGCAGATTGTCCTGTAATGACACCGTCTTTCAGAGATTAATGTGTTTTGACTTCATATGGAAGGAGAGAGCTGATGTCAAATGACAGGTTTCCAGAATAGTTATGGTGTCATAAACCACTTGTCAATCTGAGGCCACAAATAAACATGCCACCTATGCAGAGCACAGGTGGCTGGTGTTAAAAAGTCTCACTCTCTGCAAACTTGATGCCTGTTTGTCTCTCTGCTAGCTAATAGCAAAGTTTTTTCAACATTGTCCCCTGCCTCACCTGTTGTAAGGTGGAAGATAATGCCATCTACTAACATAATATCCTCTCAGTTGAAATGAATGCAGTTCAACACTACTTTAACTGCTGAGGTTCAATACTATGGAATCCTGGATGTTATAGTTTTACAAACCTTCCCTGCCAAAGAGTGCATGTGCCACACCAAATTAAAAATTACAGGATATGTTGTTTGTCTTCATCCCTGTGGCTAGATATTGCATTGTGCTCCAGGAATGCTGCTTTAGATTTCTGCAGGAAGAGATAGAAAAAGATTTTAGCAAGTATTATAATTTATTTCAAGGAGCCCCTGGTGGCACAGTGGGTTAAACCGCTGAACTGCTGAACTTGCTGACCAGAAGGTTGGTGGTTCGAATCCGGGGACCGGGGTGAGATCCTACTGTTAGCTCCAGTTTCTGACAACCTAGCAGTTCGAGAACATGCAAATGTGAGTAGATCAATAGGTACTGCTTTGGTGGGACGGTAACAGTGCTCCATGCAGTGATGCTGGCTACATGACCTTGGAGTCATCTATGGACAACGCCTTCTCTTTGGCTTAGACATTGAGATAATCACCACCTCCCAGAGTTGGACATAACTAGACTTAATGTCAAGAAGAAACCTTTACCTTTTTAAGTAAATTATTTGGATGGAAGAGCATGTGTTTATGCACATACATGCATCTTCAGGCTGCCTATTGACTTGCATAGGGTTTCACTAGGGGAAATGAATACTCAGAGGTAGTTCCGTCGGTTCTTTTCTCTGAAATATAGGACAGATTTACACTGACCTGTCATCATGGGACCAGCATTGTGTATATGAGATCAGCATTAGGATGGTTTCAAAGCCACCACACACACATACCGACCACCTCTGCAGAAGCAGGAAGGAGACCCGGATGTCTAGTGGTGTTGAACCTAGTTTGGCACCATCAACAGTAACCCTTACCATACCCTCCCATTCTCCATATCGTGGTGCTGTCCTGCTGGCTGGCCCTCACATGCAGTGATGTATCTTCCCCAATAGTCCCATGATCTGGCCAATCTCATTGCAGTTAACGACTGACCATGTGATGCCCAGAGACCTCTGTGACATGGAGAATGGGAAAGGATGGTAATTGTCATCCCATTTCTCCAGGTCACTGGAGCTCGGGAAACACAAGAAGTCAGTATAAACAATTAGAACCAGTTATTTTTGGAATTGGCTCAACTATTTACATAGACCCAAAGTTGCGGATTCTCACCCTAAATTCAGATTATCCCATGACTTTAGTTAATGCAGGTTAAGGCCATGATAATGTCACCGCAGATTATCCCAGATCAGCATATGACCCTCTCTTGGAATAAATGTGTGGACCCTTTGCATTAAGTGTGCAGTGTAGGTGTGGCTCAAGCCTACAGCACCTGATATTCATTGGTGGTTCCCAGTCCAAATAACCAAGCTAGTTACACTACTTAGTTTCCAAGATCAGAAAGGATCTGGTGCCTTTAGGGTATTTAGGCTGAGAGAGGGTGGTAAGGAAAATTCACAGTTGTGATCAAAGTATTTCTCTTGAATATAGTCATAAGTGAAATGCAAATGAAAATAGCTGTATATTTTAAGAGCTTTTTCCATGTTATCTTTTTATTTGTCATAATACAACAGAACAAGTTTTTATTACAATCAATAGAGCATTAGGTGAAAATAAATATTTAAAAGAGCACAGGAAAAAAACATTTAGATTAAAATCATTACTATTCTACAATTTGAAATATGAAATATAATTTGCTAGATGTATTAGTTATTGCATGATCACACGATATTAAAAACAACATTAAATTTTGGCCATTCATTAGAAAAAGTAAATAATTTCTAATATTCCGCTTTATTATTCCCATGAGCCACTATCCTGCCACCTCAAAAATAGTACAGTTGTTGTTGTTGTTGTTGTTTATTGGTTCAGTTGCTTCCGACTCTTTGTGACCTCATGGACCAGCCCATGCCAGAGCTCCTTGTCGGCCGTGGCCACCCCTAGCTCCTTCAAGTCAAGCCAGTCACCATCCATCCATCTTGCTCTTGGTCGGCCCCTTCCCTTTTCCTTCCATTTCCCCCAGCATCATTGTCTTCTCCAAGCTTTCCTGTCTTCTTATTATGTGGTCAAAATACTTCATCTTTGCCTCTAATATCCATCCCTCCAGTGAGCAGTCAGGCTATATTTCCGTGTTGGTTAAAACTATTAGAACAACCTAAAAAGTCCGTAACTGTGTGGCCATAAGACAAATTCAGGTGTTCTACACACTTGATTGTCATAGCCTTATGAGTTTTGGCAACAGAGAAGAAGAAAAATGCAATTGCTTCCAATACATTTTTTTTCAGAATCTGGCAAGTAAGCCTAATATCATTTCAGGCATCTACCTGGGAACTTAGGTAGAGGATATATAATTGGTCTAAATCAATTAGCCTTATGCTAATGCAGAAAAAAAAGATAATGAGTTAGATACTCAACAAAACCCTCTCTACAAGGACAAACACGGTTCTTATAAAAGATAAACCCTCAAGTAAAGTAGAGGGATTACTCTAAGTTGTTCTGTAGCAAACGCAGTTAGGAATGGTTAGGCTGAAACTGTTACTTTGCTTTCATAAAGATTGCCTAAGTAGTCCAAAGCTTCAAATACTGTGGTTGATTACTCAGGCTAGAATCCCTGTTGGATAGTTCCCACTAGTATGCCAATTTCATCATAGTGCATCAACACATTGGGAATGCACTTAACACAGTGGGTCCACTTTAGACAGGATTAACAATAGGATTTAGGCCTAGTTTTCCCTGAGAGAGTGGCACACCCTGATTGAAATATACATACTCCAGTTACAAAGGAGAATGCTCTTTTCTTCTTCTTTATCACATACAGCTCAACTTTTTATAGCTGTAATGTAAACTATGAATCATTCTTTTGTAAACTGCTTTCTTTAGTATGTCTGAGTCTAGAATGGAGTACAGCAGATGCAGTTTGCTTGGCAATAGCATATTCTTCAAGATGAAATTCAGGACATATGTGGCTCAGCAACATCAGGGTGTCGTCAAGATAACAAAAGACATGAAAGAAGAAGAGCATAGAAGTCAGGATAGGCTGAAACAGCTTTTGCCTGAGTCTACCGGGTAAAGCAAGACTCTGCCACCACTTATTTTTTTGCTTCAGCTAGTTTTTAGCTGCACAAGTGCACTCCTGGCCACTTGTGAAATATGGAGCCCAGGGTCAGAGTTGAGTACAGGAGAACTTCCAAGCTATGAGCCTGAGAGTTGAGGGGGGAATGTGATGCCATCCAGCTCTGGCAGAGTCTCTGATTTGCCTTCCAGTTGACTGGAATCACATGTATTGTCCAAATTACATTTCAGTTTGTTTGCCTACATCTAGTCCCTTACTGACAACAGAAATTGATTCAGTACCAAGACCATGGAACAACAGACTGGTTCAAGATTGGGAAAGGAGTATGGCAGGGGTATATACTCTCACCCCACCTATTCAACTTGTATGCAAAACACATCAAGTGATGTGCAAGGCTTAATGAATCCAAGGCTGGAGTTAAAATTGCTGGAAGAAACATTAACAACCTTAGATATGCAGCTGATACCACTTTGGTGGCTGAAAGAGAGGAGGAGCGAGGAACCTTCTAATCAAGGTGAAATAAGAAAGTGCAAAAGTTGAGTTGCAGTTAAACATAAAAAACCAAGATTATGGCAACCAGACTGATTGATAACTGGCAAATAGAGGGAGAAATACAGACTTTGTATTTCTAGGTGCAAAGATTACTGCAGACGCAGACTGCAACCAGAAAATCAGAAGACGTTTACTTCTTGGAAGGAGAACAATGACCAATTTCGATAAAATAGTTAAGAGTCGAGACATCACACTGGCAATGAAGATCCACATAGTTAAAGCAATGGTATTCCCTGTAGCAACCTATGGATGTGAGAGCTGGACCATAAGGAAGGCTGAGCGAAGGGAGATAGACACTTTTGAACTGTGATGCTGGAGGGAAATTCTGAGAGTGCTTTGGACCGCAAGAAGATCAAACCAGTCCATACTTCAGGAAATAAAGCCCAACTGCTCACTGGAGGGAAGGATATTAGAGGCAAAGATGAAGTATTTTGGCCACATCATGAGAAGACAGAAAAGCTTAGAGAAGACAATGATGCTGGGGAAAATGGAAGGAAAAAGGATCAGGGGCCAACCAAGAGCAAGATGGATGGATGGTGACTGGCTTGACTTTGAAGGAGCTGGGGGTGGCCACAGCTGACAGGGAGCTCTGGCGTGAGCTGGTCTATGTAGTCACGAAGAGTTGGAAGTGACTGAACAAATAAACAGCAATAACCAAGACTACATCCTTAGAATGTGATGGGAAGGAGTTGGATGTTATCAACATATTAGTGACATCACATCCCCAAGCATTAGATGAGCTCTCCCAGCAATTTCATGTAGGTGGTAAACAGCATGGGAGATTTCATAGGCCAAAGCAAAAACTAGAAGTCCAAACAATGGGGTCTGGGAGAAGGGATCACTCTTTCATTACCTTTGAAGTGGATAGATCTTGTATATTATCTGACTAGTCTATGATTTCATTACTGAGCCTACAGAGGAAAAATATCTGATCTCTGGCATATCCGTTATCCAGTGAAATGGTTTAGAATAAACTCCAGACAGTAAAAAACATACACAATGTCTTTGCTGAAGATACACCAACAATACAGAGACTAAAAAGCGGATGGTGCATTTGCAGGTTGGAAAATAATGTCTGGGAAGTGAATAAAGAAAGAAAATGGTTACTATAGCAGCAAAAAGCCCTCACAATTGTGTAATCCTTTATAATAACAAGCTGAATGGGTATTTACATGACCAAAATTGCAATGGAAGAATCCAGCATCCTCTTCAATCCTTTTCCTGTGTATGAGGTGCCTGTTAACCCAGAGAAAGACAGAGAGAGAAAAATAATCACAGCATTAGTCCACCGTCTAGACAGCCAAAGCTGTGGCTTCATGGTGATTCCACCTCAACGGAATTTCTTATCTGAGTCAATGAGGTCCTGGAAATGAGCTCAGCTGTTCCCACCTTGGAATATGATCTCACCAAGGGTGTTAATAGGTCACAGCTACCATATGCCACCCTTGGTATGAAAGTTCATTTCGATTAGCTTTGTTTATAGTCTGCTCCTACACCTGGGATTTCTTCAGGCAGGCTGTTTGAAGTTCACTGACAGAAAAACTAAAAGAGAGAACTGGTACTTGGAGCTTATCCAAAAATATTGCTCCTGGAACAGGTTTGGTTCAGCTGAGAGTAGCACCTGTTTATGAATCTTCAAGTTATCTGTTGAGTTACGAATGATGATGATAATTATGATAAATTTATTAGATTTACAACACACCTTGCTCTCAGGACTGTGTGGTTCGAGGCAGTTCATAACAAACATAAAACAGGTACAGATATAAGCTGTACAATAAGACATGTTAAAATGCCACTAAGTTGAATTATAATTTCAAGATATGCAACTGAAAAAAGTCATGAAAGAAATATAAAAAAATAGAACATCTTGAGCATCCTGAAAACATGGGATGTAATAGCATCCTTTTGGGAATTCATTGTAAAGACTTACCACTAGTTGGTTCAATACAACAATCACATTCTTGTAGCCTGCATTATGCTCAGCTTTGTAGGCCAGCCAAACTTCATTTTTGGAATATTGCCAGCTGAACTTGACAAAAATAACGTGTCAAAATTCTTGCTCAACTTTGATATCACTGCTCTTCAAGATACATGACTTACAAGCAATACTAATCTGCTCCCCAGTTATAAAATTCAATCTGAATTTGCATGTAAAATAAAGGTTAAGGGGGGGGGGGGAGCCAGAATTCATCCCCACACTGCAAAGTTGGCATTAAAATAGGAGATGCAAGACGAGCTACAAGACTGCAAGGAAAAAGAAAAAGATGCACACATTAGGAAGAACTTCCTGATTGTACAACTGTTTAGAGGTGGAATGTAATGCTTTGAAGTATGGCGGATTTACTTTCTCAGGAGGTTTTGAAGCAGAGGCTGGATGGCCATCTGTCGGGGGTGCTTTGATTCTATGTTCCTGCATGTGAGGCAGTTGTATTTGATGGCCCTTGTGGTTTCTTCCAACTCTTTGGACCTCATCAGACAAATGAGGTCTGTGGGGTGAATCTGTAGGGCAGTGGGGCAAAATTGTGGGAGAGCCCCCTTCATCACCCTCTTACCATCACATGGTGTTTCTCATCTGCCCTGCCTTTGTCCTATGCTGTCCCTCCTTTCTTGAATGAGAACACAGGTAGTCACCTGTGTTCTCAGGGCAGCCTCTGAACTCACTGCCGAGATAGAACCAGGATGGAGCTTCTGCTGGAAGTAGGCCCGCGTCATGTGATGGGCTTTGGTGGGCTCCATCCTGGCTGCATCTTGACAGAGTCCTAGGATGGGGAAAAAGCCCTGTGTGATGTCATTTGATTTGCAGTTAACAAAAAAAGGGAAACACAGGGCAGTCAGACTACACAGAGAAGCCATTGAAATCCACAAGCATGTGGACAATTTCAACAGAAAGGATGAAACCATGAAAATGAACAAATCTGGCTACTGGTATTTAAAAAACCCTCTAAAATCATAACAGAACAACACCCAACACAGGGGAATTCCAGAGAAGAAACAATCAGGGCCAGCTAATCACCTCCCAACAAAGAAATCTGCCAGACAGTAAAAAGCCAAACTTTGAAAATGGCTAGGCCATTAAATGCTAATCAAGGTAGTCAGTTGCTATATTCACACTTACCTCAAACAGACAAGAGTTCTTTCTCCCACCCTGGACATTCCACAGGTATATAAACCCCATTTTACTAGTTTCCAGCAGAACTCACAACCTCTGAGGATGCCTGCCATAGATGTAGATGAAACGTCAGGAGAGAATGCTTCTGGACAATGGCCATACAGCCCGGAAAACGAACAACAACACAGTGATTCTGGCCATGAAATCTTTTGACAATACAGGATAGCAATTGTTGCAGGGGTTCAGATTCTTGGGAAAATAATTTTTGGTTCTCATATCCATACACATACTTCATGCTTTGAATGCTTTGAGTGTGATTTTCCTGCTTCTTGGCAAGGGGTTGGGCCCACATGGTCTCTTCCAACTCAATGATTCTATGATTCCATGATTCTATGCATTCTTTTGACCGTGTCATGGGTTATATAGATGCCTCCAGTCAAAGGTATTGATTTGTTTGCAGGGAAAACAGCAGTGACCCAGGATGATAAATGTATAGCATCTATGGAAATGTGTTTTTTGACGTACTGTGAGAGATGCAGGGGATGCATATCACAGAGCCACACTGGAGGACCTAGAAAATGCTTAGAGAGTACACTTCTTAAGCATTCCTAGATTCTTTATGATGATTATATGGGCAACTTCTAGTGGAATCATTCCATAGAATTGTGGAAGTCCTAGAAAATGCACCTTTTTCAAATGCAGTAGGTGAAATTGCAGATATCAGTCATGGATGTGATATGATTTGATTGTGATACTATATTATAAGTAGGTTAAACATAGCAAATGAAAAATAACAAACAAGATGGCATCAAGTGGAAACTTTCAACATCAATGGCTTCCTGAATTCCTGTGAGGACAGAACATTGAAGGATATGGATTGTGATCCAGATGTGAAGACTGATTCTGTCATCTTTGCATTTCAGGTAATATGTTTTCATACCAAATTGTAGTTATCAATACTACCTATACCAGTGTTTCTCAAACTCTGCTTCTCCAGGTGTTTTGAACTTCAGCTCCCACAATCCCTAAAAGCTGGTAAGTTGGCTGGGATTTCTGGGAGCTGAAGTCCAAAACACCTGGAGGAGCAAGGTTTGAGAAACACTGACCTATACTGTGGCCCTAGGAATAATGGTTTAATGCAGAATGCAGAATGATGAGGAAATACCTGATAAGCAAATGAGAGTAGTTCATGATTCCCCAGACTGTAGAGCACTTGCATCTATGCTTGAAACTAGATGAAAATACAAGCAATTGATTGCTGAGTAGAAACCATGTTATTTCACAAAGAGTTGGCATGAGGCCAGGAACAAAATCCTATTGCATTCTGGCAATTAGTAGCAAAGAATTCTAAGTACCTCACCAAACTAGAAATCCCAAGACTCTATAGAAGAAGCCAAAGAGAGTTAAAGGGATATCATGCTGCTCTAATTGTGCTGTTTGAATATACAGTAGCTTCTGTATACAGAAGAGAACAAAGCTGCCTAACCCTCAAACAAAGGCACTAAAGAGGAAGAAAATTGCTGCTGCATCTGAGCAAACACACCCAAACAAACCCTTTAAAAGCACAGGAGGGATAGAACAAGATATTAAGGAAAACAATTTGCATACATGTGTTCTGAAGAGTATAAAATATATCCTTGTTTTCACAGCTGGGTCTTATGCTCCTTTTATTCTTCCTGAAATATAAAGGAAGCCAGTCCCGCATTCCTACATTTTATATTTAAGCAAAGTGTGGGATTTTTTTTTTACTGAAACAAAGAAAAAGTATTGACTGAATTTAAAACAAACAAAGTTGAAAAATATTTAAATCTATAGGCTGGGGTTTGCAAATAGATTTATGTGTAATTTGTAGTAAATCAATGGTGTCAAACTTCCTTAGCAACAAATAAAGAGGTCTCCATCGCAAATTATGCAACTACAATTATAATGCTAAAACCTTCTTTGTGAGCTCAGCTTCAGTAATAATGGCACATCCCTAGATTGAACACGTAGTCCCAGAAGTACACTTTCCCTTAATCCTAAACATACATTCTGTTTTCAATGCTGTCATTTCTCATTTGAATAGCGAGCTGCTTTACATCTCCAAATAAATGAGCAGAACATTGTGAATTTGTATGTATAGATGTATTTTAACCCCATCAGTATTTAAATTTGGCCATATCGGATATTTTTGCCAAATTTGGTCCAGTGAATGAAAATACATTCTGCATATCAGATATTTACATTATGATTCATACCAGTAGCAAAATGACCATTAAAAAGTAACAATGAAAATAATTTAATGGTTGGGGGTCACCACACCATGAAGAACTGTAATAAGGGGTCATGGCATTAGGAAGGTTGAAAACCACTGCACTAGAGGATCTAGGGATTCCCAAAACCTTATCATACAGGTGAATCCAGCTGTGACCATCGACACCTGTCACCCCACGTCCCGCATTGCCCGCCAAACCTGTCCAGATAACCTCTGTGTCAGCTTGTTGATGGGGAATTCCAAGGTCCGTAATCACATTTTGGGTGATCTTTAGCTTTAAATATCACTGATACTGGACACAACCTTACAAACAGGATATGTTCCAAAAGAGGACACTAGCTGACCAAATAGGGGATCCTGAAATTCTAGAAAAATGGATTCTCAAAACCCAGTGTCTGCCAAACTTTGATGTGTAGAATGCAAAACAACATCCCACCTCTACAGTTCTTGGAAACGAAAAGAAGATTGAAGTGTTCCAAAGAAGAGAAAGGAGGGAGGAGAAAAAGAGAATGCTAGAACAGGAAATGGGTTGTTTTAATTTCTCTGACACATTGTAAAGATGATTAAATGTTCCCAGTGCTGCTTCCAGGCTCCCAGCCACTCTGCCTCTGCTGCTGTGATGCAGTGCAGGAGAGAACGACATTGGTTCAGTGTGCTGGATTGGTCAATGGCAGTGGCAAGACATCTTGGCATTCTTCCCCCTTGTGAAATCACATGATGCAAGACATTGATTCAGAGCTGCGTGTAACCACAGCCAGCAACCTTTGCTCTTTCCTGCCTGGATTGTCGTGGCAAGGCAAAAGTAATTGCAGATGGCTTAGGAAGTAGACCTCAAAAAGTGATGGAGGGAAGGGGAGGAAGTTTGCAATAATGACTCAATCCCTGCCAAGCTCTAGGAGACGTGCAAAAGTGAGAGTGATAACTGAAGAGAAACTCTTGCCTCACTCCTAACTACTAGATAGAAGCTTTATGATACAACAGGATTTCAGCTCTAGGCTTTCAAATAAGAGAGACACTTTCTTGGGTGCATGTATGTTGCAGAAGTAATGGCAGCTATGTTCTGGCATCACTTTAGCTGCCAGAACATAATGATATGGAATTCTGTGGGTTGTAGTTTTACAAGGTCTTAAGTCTTCACAGCCAAAGAGTGCTGGTGCTTCACCAAACTACAAATCCCAGGATTTCATATCATCAAGTCATGGTAGCAAATGTGGTATCAAACTGCACTAATTCTACAGTGTGAATGCACCCAAGATCACCCAAAAAGAGAATGAGAGGAGGCAGATTCACATAAAATGCATATGCTAACTTTTGTGGTGTTTACATTTTATAAAACAGTTAGTGTAATTTGTTAGTTTTTGCTAACTGGTGTAGCCTCTTCAACTTTTCAGATCACAACTATTCTGCACTTTCCTTCTATTCTTTGCACATTATGTGTTCGGATATTCAGGTGTATACATCCTCTTAACATTCTGTAGGAATTAGAAAATTATTACCACCATATAAGCAGAACCCAGGAGAGCCATTTGTTTGAGTTTTGACCTATGAATCTCAGGGCCAGTGTTCAAATCGTCACTTGACCATGAAACCTACTGGATGACTTTGGGCAAATCACACTTCCTCAGCTTCAGAGGAATGAAAATTTTGTCAAGAAAACTCTGTGATGGGTTCGCTTTAGGGTTGCCATAGATTGGAAATGAATTGAAGGCTCACAGCAACAAACAAAATACAATATATCTCATCATACATACATACATACATATGCCTGCTCAGCCCTGCTCAGTATTCTCAATGCTACTGAATCATTGGGAGTTTGCTAAATCAACACCTGCCAAAAGTTCTATTGTTTTCAGGGTGGATCTACACTAGTTGGGATTTGGATTTAGGCCATTGCCTGCCGTCCAAACAGAAACTGCTGATAGCCAGATTCAGGGCCCTTGATTTCTCTTCTTAGGCTCTGTGTTTAACCTGGATTTGAACTGGAGAGCCATTTAAGGAAAGGATGCCCTCCCTTAGGTTGGTTAAATAATTATCTGGCATTCCTTTATCTTACGCTATTTAAGGTTACACATTTCTTAAGGCTATTTGAGAACAGTTTATTACAGAGCTAGGCAGATTTCTTCAGAGTATTCTGGTCTAGAACAGATCTTATAAAAGTTAATTTTTGACTGTGAACTTCCAGGCACCATGGAACAAAACTAACTTTTCTAACTTTTCTATAGATACAGTATCACACAATACAACAACTTCCAACACACACACACACACACACACAGAGGCAGGCCCCAAGTTATGGACAAGATAAGGCCCCTTCTACACTATCATACAGTCCAGATTACCAAATCAGACAAATCACATTTTCTGCTTTGAACTGGGTTATATGAGTCTACACTGCCATATAATCTAGTTCAAATCAGATAATCTGGAGTTTATATGGCAGTGTAGAAGGGGCCATAGGCTCTGTAGGTTTGGTCTTGTTGAATTTGTATGTAAGTTGGAACAGATACATTTTTAAGTGTGACTCCAACCAGAGAGAGAGAGAGAGATCCATCCATCCACCCACCCATCTTTGGTTAACATAGGGAAGGATTAACACCGCTGTGGCGTTTGTTTTGCTGTCTGTGCCCCTGTAAGATTTCACCTTACTTTCTGTCCCTGTAGTAATTGGATGTTGAAAAATTTGTTTTGTTGTGGAAACAAGGATTGGTGAGAAAGCTTCAGTGGAGACCCCCTTTCCCCATGAATCATAGAATCATAGAATCAAAGAGTTGGAAGAGACCTCATGGGCTATCCAGTCCAACCCACTGCCAAGAAACAGGAATATTGCATTCAAATCATCCCTGACAGATGGCCATCCAGCCTCTGTTTAAACTCTTCCAGGAGTGAATTTCCCTTCTGAGGGGTAGATTTCTTCCACTTCCTGTTGTCTCAGCCCCATTCTTAACTATGGGCAGCTTTTTTCCAATTCAGCTGATACTATTGAAGCTTGTCCATGAAATAGCTGAAGAAAGTATTTCCAACTCTGTAAGAGATCTACTAGCATTCAGAATGATTTTGTCCTCTGAGAGGTGGAAATTTAGCACACATCGCCCTCTGCTGGTAGCAGATCAAATTAGCTGACAAAAGCCATTCATTTAAACAAAGGAATATATTTGCAGAATTAGATTTGTCATTCTTTGAAATAATCAGATTATAATATTAATTTAGAAATAAGTTTTCTCTAATTTTTTAAACTGAAGGACTTAGACTATTCGTGCAGAAAACTTTGTGTGGAATTCCTGTTAATTTCAGGATGTGCTTTTTTCGTATCAGGAGCCACTTGAGAAACTGCAAGTCGCTTCTGGTGTGAGAGAATTGGCCGTCTGCAAGGACATTGCCCAGGGGGTGCCTGGATGTTTTGATGTGTTACCATCCTTGTGGGAGGCTTCTCTCATGTCCCCACAAGGTGAGCTGGAGTTGACATAGGGAGCTCATCTTCCCAGGTTCGAACCTCCGACCTGTCGGCCTTCAGTCATGCTGGCACAAGAGTTTAACCCACTACACCACTGGGGGCTCCTTAGGTTGTGCTTATACAGGCTGAGTAGCCTTTACTCAGAATGTTTGGGATCAGAAGTGCTTGCCTGTAAATGCCGTATATACTCAAATATAAGCCGAGTTCTTCAGGCCTTTTTAGAGGCTGAACCCCCCCCCCCCCACCCTCAAATCTGTTATTATTTTAATATTATTCACCTGGATGGACATCATCTGTTGGGGGTGCTTTGATTGGGCTTTCCCTGCATGAAGGCAGAATGAAGGGGGTTGGACTAGATGATCTTTAGAGGTCCCTTCCAACTCTGCTTATTAATTTTAATATTATTAAACCTGGATGGACATCATCGGTTGGGGGTGCTTTGACTGTGCTTTCCCAGCATAAAGGCGAACACGAGCTAAACACCAGCCTACAGTGTGATGCTGCAACTGAAAAGACCAATGCCATTTTAGGCTGCATCAATAGGAGACGACTGAGAGAAAGTGAAAGGGAATTGATATGAAACTTTACTTCCGCTGGCTTTTTAAAATTGCTTTTAATGATAATTATTCAATGCAACTGTTTATTTTAACATATTGGACAATATTTACTATTGTCTTTTAATGGCTTTTTGTTTATATAGGCATTGAATGTTTGCCTGTTACTATTTTGGAAGCCATCCTGAGTCCCCATGGGGAGATAGGGCAGGGTACAAATAATAATAATAATAATTATTATTATTATTATTATTATTATGTTATTGTTGATACCATACCATATTGTTTTTGTTGATCCTCCTTTTCTACTTAAAGAGCTAATTTACTGTTTTTCTTTGAAATACAGTAAACATTCAGAAACATTTAACCTACTGATGCCTCAATTAATGTAATGTTATTGGTATCTATTTTTATTTTTGAAATTTACCATTAGCTGCTTCATTTTCCACTCCCAGCTTATACTCGAGTCAATAAGTTTTCCTCTTGGCATGTTTCTCCCTTTCATCCTCCATTCGTGCCTCTTTGAATTCTGCAGCACTGCTGGTCAAAGCTGACCTCCACTTAGAGCGCTCAAGGGCCAGGGCTTCCCAGTTCACAATGTCTATGCCACAGTTTTTGAGGTTGGCTTTAAGCCCTCTTTAAATCCCTTTTCCTGTCCACCAACATTCTGTTTTCCATTCTTGAGTTTGGAGTAGAATAACTGCTAAGAAAACCATGTGGCATAAATAGGAAATGGCTTGCACATAATAATAACAAACTAAAAATGCTCCAAGAAACTAACAAAGATCTCCACAAAAACATGTCAGTTTTGACCACAAGGTGGAGATGCTGCATAGTGATAGTACTTCAGTACAACCAGGTTTCTATAAAAACACAGGGCATATTCTTTTTTCTCAGCAATACTGGAAGAATCCGTGGCCAGATTTGTCTCTGTCGTATTTTGTGCCCATTTTTCACATTCTAATTTCTTTATTATTTTTCTCCATGTAAAAAATCCACTTCACCTATTGATTATTGTCATCCTCCTCACCCAGTGCTACACTTGGGAGTTAATTTCTTAACCTCATCTCAAATTGCTTTATTTTCTTGTATGTATGTATACTTTCTGTGCTGCAGGACACTAAAACCTTCTTCTTCAGAAATAAATAACAAATCCCAGAAATGTTCCAAATTCTCATAAATTTGCATGCTCTCTTTCAATTACATTCTCAGATTCAGGACATCTTTCTAGGTGAAGAAATTATAAGGGCTACAAAAAAACCCCATGATATTGCAGGGAACTTATGGAATTCAGACAGGGGCCCACAAAGGAAAAATATGGGTAAAATTTCTAACTATGGGTAAAATTTCTAACTGTTGGGAGGCATGTCTACATAAGTCTCTCTTGGTTTTACACAGGTATTTGGGCAGTTTCATAAGCAATAGGTGTCATTTCTTTCAGGTAGAATCTACAACATGCGAGTTTGGAGAAAAGCAAACCAGAGATCATTTACTACAGTGTTTCTCAGTCTGGAGATTGGGACCCCTGGGGGGTTGCGAGGGGGTATCAGAGGGGTCACCAACGACCATCAGAAAACACATTATTTTCTGTTGGTCATGAGGGTTCTATGTGGGAAGTTTGGCCCAATTCTATTGTTGGTGGTGTTCAGAATGCTCTTTGATTGTATGTCAAGTATAAATCCCATCAACTACAACTTCCAAATGTAAAGCTCTATTTTCCACAAACTCCACTAGTGTTCACAGTTGGGCATATTGAGTATTTGTACTAAGTTTGGTCTGTAGCTATCATTGTTTGAGTCCACAGTCCTACGTAAACACAGTCCTTGTTTACGTAGGTAAACAACAACTCCAAAACTCAAAGTCAATGCCTTCCAAACCCTTTGAGTATTTTCTGTTGGTCATGGGAGTTCTGTGTGCCACATTTGGTTCAATTCCATCCTTGGTGGAGTTCAGAATGTTCTTTGATTGTATGAATGCCAGCAACTACAACTCTCAAATGGCAAAATCAATCCCCCCCAACCCCACCAGTATTCAAATTTGAGTGTATCAGGTATTTGTGCCAAATTTGATCTAGTGAATGCAAATGCATCCTGTATATCAGATATTTACATTACAGTTCATAACAGTAGCAACATTTCAGTTATGAAGTAGCAATGAAAATAATTTTGTGATTGGGGGTCACCACAACATGAGGAACTATATTAAAGGATGGTGGTATTAGGAAGGTTGAGAAACATTTACTGAAATGCAGCCTGAGCCCTGCAGCATTCACAGTGGAGGACCTTCTTACAGCAACACCAGAGGCACTTGAAGTGGTCAGCTTCTGGTCAAAGCCAATTTAGTATAATGCCAAGTTTTTAGCTCTGTGGTTTTTCTATACGTTATAACTCAATTTGCATCTGACATGATAAATAAAATAAATAACATTTCAGGTAACCACAGTTTAGTGTTAAACTGTAGCTGATTTTAACTATGTTGTAACAAACCAACTTCACAGCTGGCTATAGTTAATGTTGGCTTTTATCAAACAAATTATAGTTAAGAGAAATCACTGTATGTTGGTGTCAGTCTTACTGTAGGGAATGCATAGACTTCATGGTCTTCATAGCTATTCTTAACATTTGGTTCAGAGCTTGGAAAAGTTCCTTCTTTGGAGTACAAACTCCTAGAATTCCTCCAGTGAAGGAAAAGAATTCTTCTGAGCTTTGTTCTAAACTATGGATTAGAACAAATCCTGAACTTTTACTAAGCAGTTTTCAAGGGACTTTTGGCTTGAATTTTCTCTTGAAAAACTGGGAGACTCCATTACTGTTGGTGGTATCCACAAACAGTGCATACATTCCCAGACGTGCTTGTATATGCACACAAACACACACCTCTTTCCATGAACACTTTGCATTGCCTAATTCAAATAACAGAAATCCCATGGACATTTTCCTTTATTACAAAAGGAGTCTAACCATTTGAAGTCATATTCTTAGGTCTGGGGCCAGAGCTCACTAGGCAAAAATCCTGAATTCTTTCTACTGTGTCTCTAAGTTACTATTAAATCCTGCTCACGTCCCTTGGCAACAAATGCCCTGCAGCTAAGAGAGACCTACTGCTTTTTGCTGGCTAAACAAAGGCTGTTGTTTGTAATTTCAGGCTCCATGGAATCCCCATGAGTTCTTGCAACTTTAGGACTCCATCATCTCTCAAATCATGTCCTTCTTACCTTTCCAGCCTTTTAGCCCAACCAAATGACTTCTACATGTTCCCAAACGTGCCCTGTCTGTTTTATCCTGCTTCTTTCAATCACTGCAGCCTTCTATTTCTAATTTATTTGCACCGAGGATAGCTCACATAATCCATTCTTTTTTTCTTTGGAACCAGACCCAGAATAGACCGGAAAAGAAATTTCAACATTGAATATTAAACTCACAAACAAAAATTAGAACAGTGCTCTAAGACATTTCCTGAATTATTTTCTCAATAAGCAGCAGAGGGATGGGAAGCCTTCCGCATACTAATTGGCCTTGCTGGAGAGAAAAGCAGAAGCTGTACAACATTATCATTTTTTAAAAATGCCTCCACATTTTCCTTTCCTATCATCCTATTTTCCCTGGGATGGGAGTAATGAAATCCCCCAGAGACACTGGCTCATAATGCCTCCTAGACAAAGTGTGCAAAAGCAGCCATAACAAGAACAGCACTCAGAACTTAAAAGGTAAACATGTTATTTGACTAAAATGGGCTTTAGAATACATTTCTTATTTATTTTCTTGTTGTTTTTCATGTCATTTCCAATTAATGGCATCGTCTTAAACCTATCCTTAAAGTGTGTTAAAGCAGTGATATATGAAAATGGCATTTCTCCATCTTTCCCCATCTTATGGTGAACACAAATTCAGAGTTTTTCAAAGTGGTTTCTGCTATTCAGTACCATGAATCCACTTCAGCCATGGGTTTTGGGGGACTGTGACATCTATTGGTGGTATGTTGTGTGTTGCCAATCTCTTGGCTGCAAAGCAAAAAGTTAGCCCTTTCTTCCTTATCATCCCTGATTGCTTCCTTTAAAAAAAAAGGGGGGGGTGGCTTTAAATGAAGGAACTTCAAAGCTCCGTGTCTCTAATATGATTTTCCCTGTAAATTAATGCTTTTTAAACACGACAAATAACATTTTTGTAGAACTTCTGACTTATGCATACTTTTGCCTCATTACAAAAGTTTTCAAAATGTTGGGGGATCTGAGCTGTTAGGCTCAAAAATAACCCTCAGTTGGGGTGATTCCGCCATAAATATAGTAGAGTACCAGAAGTAAACTTCATAAGCAGCAGAAACTTTCGTGTGGTGAAACTGGGATAAGCTTCTGTTCTTAGGATGGATCAGGATTGCAGAGTCAGAACTTTAGGTTCAAAAATATTTATTGAAATACAAAAATACATTCTTGATAGAAAAATATTGGAGCTAACTAGCTTACTAAATCTCATCTTCCAAAGACATAAAAGGGTAAGAAGTCCATGCAGCTACATTTTGTCTAGAGAGAGGCAAAATGTGCTTCTTCATAGGTAGAAAAAAAGCAGAACTCAGAAAATGGTCAACCCAGGGCAGTTCTAAACTTAAAAGGAAGTTCCCTCACAAAATCCTATTAATACATCAACAAAGGGGGATGAGACAGTGGCTAGCAGTGAAAACAAAAGACAAAGCCCTTTAGGGAAAAATCTATAGGAATGTTGGGGAAGGAATCCCTCAGGTTAGCCCTCTCTCTAGCCTAGCTACTCATTGAGGACTGGAAACTTGATGACACAAGAGACTTCTGCAGTCCAGGGACGAAACCAACACAAAGTGCAAACTACACCTCCCTCTCACAGAATAAACACAACAGAAGTCTTTATACTGCAAAATGCTCATTTGTATCAATATTTCAATTGTGCTTATGAACAGTGCTTCAGTACTTTGAAAAATATGAGATAAAGAGATGTGCAGCTTTGAGTCTTTGAACTCTCAGAGCACCATAGTTCTATTAGAAAACCAAAGCAAAAGGGGGAACTGAAGACAGGGAATGCACTGTTGAGAGGAATTGAGAGGAATCCCTGTAGGTAAGGTCACCCCCAAAGGCTTGGTATGATAAGCAGGGCTAGGCAGGCATGTTCTTGTCTCAAACAAGATGGGTTGACAACAGCAGAATCCATTTTAAGAGCCTTGTGTGATAAATGTCTTACATTATATTTAATTATTTCACTTTAATCTGTACTTTATTAGTACTAGATGTCTTTAATGCCATTTGACGGGACAGACGGGCAAGGTATAAATTAAAGAGTTAATTAAAAAGGCATGTACTAATTTATGAACTCCCTCGAGCATCTAGATGTGGCTACTGTTTAGAGATGTGATACAGAGTGTTTGCTCTTACAGATTGCAAGAGTCATCCCAGTTCAATCTCCTGCCATGTAGGAATACATAATTAAAGCATTCTTGACAGATGGCCATCCAGCTTCTATTTAAAAGCTTCCAAGGAAGGAGTTTAACTGCTGAACAGCTCTTATGTTCAGGAAGTTCTTCCTAATGCTCTGATGGAATCTCTTTTCCTGCAATTTGAAATCATTGCTCTGAATCCTAGTCTCTAGGGCACCAGAAAACTAGCCTGCTCCCTCTTTCTCATGACAGCCTTTCAAAGATTTAAACTTTGCAATCATGTCTCCTCCCAACCTTCTCTTCTGTAGGCTAAACATACCCATCTCCCTAAACTTCTCCTCATAGGGCCTGGTTTCCAGACCTTTCACCATTTTTGGTTACCCTCCTCCGGATATGTGCCAACTTATCAATATCCTTCTTGAATTCAGGTGTCCAGAACTGGAGACAATTCTTCCTCAATCTGCAAAAAGTTCCAGGAGTCAGAATGGAACAGTGTGTTCCTATGCATGTAACCCACAGCAGAATGTAAATCTGTAAATATAAATAAAAGGCAACAGCACACACCAATATTTTAACCAGCCACAATTTTACTTCTACTGTTTAGTAAGACTACTGGCACATAACTTTTTGCAATCAAAGGAAATTTGTTATTCCTTGTTAAGGTAAAGGTTTCCCCCTGACATTAAGTCCAGTCGTGTCCAACTCTGGGGGTTGGTGCTCATCTCAATTTCTAAGCCGAAGAGCCGGCGTTGTCCGTAGACACCTCCAAGGTGATGTGGCCAGCATGACTGCATGGCGTGCCATTACCTTCCTGCAAAAGCAGTACTATTGATCTACTCACACTTGGATGTTTTCAAACTGCTAGGTTGGCAGAAGCTGGGCCTAACAACGGGAGCTCACCCCGCTCCCTGGATTTGAACCGCCAACTTTATGGTCAGCAAGTTCAGTAGCTCAGCTGTTTAATCCACTGCGCCACCAGAGGGCCTGGTTAGGTTATCTTGTTAGGTTACCACTATTCACTTCATTTTTGTAAAATGTGACCAATTACAATTAATCATTGTAACTCATTACTTCTCAGCTCTGATGGATATTTATTGCACTGTGGTATGAAGAGTGTTCTAACTGCTAAGAGAGTAGAATGCTTGCAATATTTAAAAGGATAGGTCTCACTTTGTGAATATAAATTAGTGTTTATTTCTTTAAATATAGGAGCCGTCTATAAATAAAATGAACATGGTGTGCTCAACCATACATTCTGTTTGGGAAGATCATGTTCACAAATATTGAATTTACTACAATAGAAATATGTGAAAATAAATGCCAGCAAAACTGTGTAGCTTGATAGCTGATAACACATTTTCTTCAGTCTGTTCCAGTGTAAGCAAGAGAAGGCCAAACTGTTGTTCCATCTGGACATGTATTGTGTGTGCTAACTGGCAGTAGCTCTTTGAGGGCTTGTCTACATGAAAAAAACCTGAACTCCCCTAAATTCCATTGCTGGCTGTCTACATATTGCACAGGGACTTCTGGTAAGTATCCTGGATATTTGCCCATAGTTCGACATTGCTCTCCTTTAGGTAAAGTTGGAGAATACTCTGGAGTTCACAGGAAAATCCAGAGCAGTGTTTCCCAAACGCTAGTCTTTCAGTCTCCCTCAGCCTTTCAAGGGTTTTAGACTTGAGTTCCCAAAAGTCCTGATCATTGTATAAGGCAGTTGAGGCTCATGGGATTTGAAGTTCAAAAATACTTGGAAGCTTAGAGTTCAGGAATCACTGCTCTAGAACACTGCTTCTTAAACTATCAATCCTGGCCTCAAATGGGGTCCTCTTAGCTCAATGTTGGAGTCACAAAAATTTGACAAGAGGAAAAGGTTTCTTGACCTTAACACAAATCTGTCAGCAACAACATGCAGTATTTACAATAAGGTAAAGGTAACTGGACATTAAGTCCAGTTGTGCCCAACTCTGGGGGTTGGTGCTCATCTCCATTTTTAAGCCGAAGAGGCGGCATTGTCTGTAGACACCTCCAAGGTCATGTGGCCAGCCTGACTACATGGAGTGCCATTACCTTCCTGCCGGAGTGGTACCTATTGAGCTACTCACATTTGCATCTTTTCAAACTGCTAGGTTGGCAGAAACTGGGGCTAACAGCGGGAGCTCATGTTGCTCCCCAAATTCAAACCTGCGATCTTTCGGTCAGCAAGTTCAGCAGCTCAGCACTTTAACCCACTGTGGCACTGAGGGCACCAGTATTTACAATGAACTGACAAAAATGCTTCAGCTGTACTGCATTAAAAGGGAAATAAGCTTGTTTAGCAAGCCTTGCAAATGCTGATTTATTACCCAGGCCAACACACATTTTGGTGCTTTAAATGTTAGCCCTGTTTCTGGGTATATTTCACTTGCTGGTTCCAAAAATGATACCAGTTTTCCCCATCACCTTTAGTTTTTGAGATACAGAACATATGCCGTTTTATCAGTCGTCATCTGCTTGTCCATAGAAAACCATGATAACCATATCTAGAGCTGACGTAGTTTGTCCAATGCAACTTTCTGAATCAGCACCACAAATACCCCAGGAATAGGACTAAAAGCCCAGACAACAACCAAAATTTTCTGGGCGGTGTTATACCAATATTATATGCCTATATATTCAAATTTCTTAAGCAGAGAGGGGTCGTGAGTGGGAAACATTTAAGAAGCCCTGCTCTAGAGTATCCTGGGGCTTTGCAGTCTAATGGAAAGTTTGATTAGACCCGTTTCAGCCCAATTCACTGTCCAGATGGACACCACCACTATCACCCTTTCTCTGAGGTAGCGCAATGGGTTAAACCCTTGTGCTGGCAGGACTGCTGACTGAAAGGTCGGTGGTTCGAATCCGGGAAATGGGGTGAGCTCCTGTCTGTCAGCTCCAGCTTCTCATGTGGGAACATGAGAGAAGCCTCCCACAGGATGGTCAAACATCTGGGTGTCCCCTGGGCAATATCCTTGCAGATAGCTCATTCTCTCACACCAGAAGTGACTTGCAATTTCTCAAGTTACTCCTGACACAAAAAGAAAAAGCTCAGGGGCAGGAGAAGGCTCATCTCTCTTTGCTAATCACCCTGCAAGTGCCAGACCATTGCCTGTCCATTTGTTGATGTCAGAATGGGGCATCTGTATGAACAGCAAGACAAGAGGTTGCTCTGCTGATTATGGAGCACCCATTCTGACATCAGCAGATATGACAACCTGGTGTTCACAGGGAGCTCTATAGCTGGCGGTAGTGGGGACATAGGGATGTGCCATTACAGAAGCAGGTTACATTGTCTATTCACTGATTCCAGATTCAGCAGGGCAGAAATACTCGTGTAGAGATGGCCTGGGATAGGCCATCTCATCCATTCAGGTATACCCACTCACATCAACACTGACCATATGTTCATGTATTTATATTGCTATGTGCTACTGAATATGACTCAGTTGTACTATTAACTCATCACTTCACCTCCTGTTAAGAGCACTTGGAAAGCGATAGGCACAAGCCACATGCAATAAGCCTGGTGTACCTTTCATTATCAAGCGTCATCAAGCGGAGCGGCACAAGCAGGAAGAAGCCTATTCACTCAGACAGTATTTCTGCAGTAACTAGAGTATTAACAAAGGGGAAAAAACTGATAAAGGTTTCTAGTTCAAACGGCATTGTGTTTCTAGAGTTCAGGTGCAAGAAGATGGCCTAAGGCACACATTTCTGGAGACATGCTAGGGCTTTTTCATATTCCATTTGTAAACAAGTAGCAAAAAGGTGGCAAACAAGGTTAGCTAAACTCTGGAGGGAGGAGAATAACTGTACAATAATGTACAGGCAGCTTTCCATAACCACAGATTCCACCACCCACATATTTAAAATATTTTTTAAAACCCCCCAAAAAGCAAGTCTTGATTTTGCCATTGTATAAAATGGCAAAATTAATGGATCTAATAACCCATTCAAGAACAAGCCACCTCAAAATACTTTACAGTGCAGCAGGAGTACATCCCAAAAAAAGTATTCCCCTCCCCACTAGCTGCTGTGTAGACTGCAGTGATGGTCAGAGGGAATAAACAATACAGTCAATGTGTTGATTTACATAATCATCTCTGCCATAAAAAAAAAAACACCTTGGCACTTGAAGCTGGCAAACCCTGAGTCTATTACATCACTATTCATGCATCAAGAAGAACAGCCTTAGTCAGGTTAACAGTGCCATTGCTCTACAACTAGATGTCATGTGAAGCAAGAACCAGTTCTACAAGATGAGCAGAGACACCAACAGAGCCAGGGTGGTGTAGTCATTTGAGTGTAGGACTACAACCCTGGATTATCAGTCTTTGAATCCTTGCTTGGTCATGGAAACCCACTGGGTAACTGTGGACAAGCTATAATCTCTCAGCCTCAGAGGAAGGCAAACTTCCTCTGAACAAATTTTGGCACGAAAATCTCCTGATAAATTCACATTAGAATAATAAGAGTTGAAAGAGACCACAATGGTGGTACAGTCCAACCCCCTGCCATGTAGGAGTACATAATCAAAGCATCCCCAACAGATGGCCATGTAGCCTCAGTTTAAAAGCCTCCAAAAATGGAGCCTCCACCACATTCCGAGGCAGTGAGTTCCACTGTTGGATAGCTGTTTCCTGTAATTTTAACTCATTGTTCCAAGTCCTAGTTTTCAAAGCGGCAGAAAATAAATTTGCTTCCTCCTCGGTATGACATTCTTCCAAATACTTCAACTTTCATGTCCCCTTGTAACCTTCTGTTCTTCAAGCTAAAAATACTCAGCTCCCCCAGCCCTCCCCATAGGGCTTGGCTTCCAGACCTTAGAATTACCATAGTTTAGAAATAATGTTAAGGCTCACAACAGCAACAGACACTTACAATGAAAGAAAAATAAAGGGAACTCCCAATAGAAGATACTGAGACTGCAATTTTAAAATAACAACAACTTGGAAATATTTGCAAGTTGTCACTTAATTGACAGCTCAATAATCCTAGCTTCTAAAACATATTATTTCTTGCTATATGGTAGAATATTTGTTTACTTTGCCATCTACCAAATATAAAAACCACTCATCGTAGAGAATTCCAGCATCTTTATTACTGCAAGGATTCTAACCCAGCATGGCATTACACACTACAAAGCAGGCTGTTCTCTCATGCAGAGTAGTCATCTACAAGCCACTGGAATGCAGTAAACTCTATGGTCCCAAAAGTCTCTTCAATGGGATGCATCTGCAGAAATTAGAAAAAGCTCTGGGCAAACTGGTAATGTAATTCTGCTGCACAGACAAAAGGACAGACTGTGAAATTGCTGTGTTACCAAATGGGGGCAGCAGACAGATGTTAAAAGCTTTTATAAGAGGAAGAAAATCCTCTACCCAGTTTGTAATGACACTTTGTAAGTGCGAAAGTCAGTGTATATAGTGGTTTGAGTGCTGGACTATGATTCTTGGGTTCAAATCCCCTTTCGGCTAGGGAAATCCACTGAGTGACCTTGGGCAAGTCATACTCTTTCAGCCTCGGAGGAAGGCAATGACTAATTATCTTGCCAAGAAAACTCTGTGATAAGATTAGTTTAGGGCTGCCGTAAGTCAGAAATTACTGACTTATGGCAACCCAAAACTAAGTCAGAAGGCACACAACAATAAGCTCAAAAATCATCAAAACAATCTATTGCACAATAGTCCTCTAAAACATGAAACGTAGCTCAAATCTTTTATGCTCTTTTTTTTCTGGGCCCTAGAATTAGTCATAATTAGCTCATAAACATTTTGGATTTCCTGCAAACTACTTTTAAGCTTTCTTTTTTAAAAACACTAATATGAAAAGGTAGTATAGGGTAGCTGGGGTATCTACACAAGGACAGGGTCTTTGTGCAGCATACAGATTGTTCATTCTGTCATTTCAGAAATAAGGCACTTAGAAATTAAGCTAGAAAAGAAAGTCATATAAAGAATTCTTCCTCCTCCTCCTCTCTATTTCCATACTTTGCTTCTGATGTTCCCAAGTCAAAACCTGGCACTCTGTGTCCTGAGTCTTTAGTCCTTTTACCACTATGTGACAATGCAGGGTTTCTTCCTTTGGAATGTAAGCTGATTCTGGAGTCAGCGCCTGGAACTGAAGTGGATGGTGCCCAGGACTGAAGAAGTATATCTTCCAGGTCCTTTGAAAACCTATTTAGCGGGGAATCACTGCATTCAGGGGATACTACTCTGTTGCCTGTATCAACATTCATCTCTTCGTCCTTTTGATGCAACCAGAGTTCATGGCTGGAGTGTCTCCACTTAGTAGCCAATCTTCCGTGGGAAGTACTTTGGTCCTGTTGAGAAGACTCTGTTGGGCTGTATGAGCGGGTTGATGAGCAAATGGTCTTTTGTAACTGACCACAATGATTTCCTGAAAGATGTGCTCGATTCTGCGCAGATTTATTTTTATTCTTCATGGCTCTGAGAGTTCGGTTTTTCTGTGTTACAGCAGTTTTTTTGGCAGTCACCTGGGATGAACTTGCATGATAACAAGGGGGCTCTTCCTTATCCAAAGTTAGCGAACTGGATGGTGAACATTGGTGTCCACTGTGATTTGAAATGCCCTGAACCTATGAAAGAAAAAAAAAGCTAATTATAATCTGGCACTGGTGGTATAGCCAAGTCTTCACCTGATCTTCTCAAAGGCATTTGCCAGCAAATTAATAATGAAAAGTTTCTGATATAAGCAGCATATTAAAAACTTAAGATGTAACCTTTACTGTATATGTCCTGCCACCATGATCAACTTTAGGTGCCAGTTTATAGGTCACCTAACCACACATCTTTCCACCAGTCACATTCTACCCACTGCTTAAAGCAGTGGTTCTCAACCTGTGGGTCTCTGGGTGTTTTGGTCTACAACTCCCAGAAATCCCAGCCAGTTTACCAGCTGTTAGGATTTCTGGGAGTTGAATGCCAAAACACCTGGGGACCCACAGCTTGAGAACCACTGGCTTAAAGCCACTGGAATAATCTTCAACAAAACATAAAAGTATTTCACAACTTTTTAGAGCAACGAAAACAATTTGTGTCCTAAAAATACTTCTGGTTTTCTCTGTATGAGGCAAGTGACTTACACTTGGAGGCCTGGTTTACCGACATCCCAGGCAATATCATAACATTATTTTGCCATAGGTCTTAGTTTTGTATGAATTCTGCAACGAAATGCAATGCCAGAAAACTAAAGTGCCCTGCCTATCTGTTTTGACAGAATTCTGGCAAATCATGGGGAGACCCCAGGCCTTAACAACCCTTCCTTACATAAATATTTTTAAAGAGCTAAATATAATTCTTATGAAAAAGGCAACAACAAACAGTCTAATACAGTGTCTACTGCAAGGATATCAACCACTGCAACAGTAATCCACCATTATAATACTGTCTTTCAATATCTAGTGCAATAGATAAACATTTAAGGGAAGCTTTACAAGCCTGAAAATTCAGCAAAGCTCATTAAAAGGGCCAGAGCCATATGTGACCCAGAAGTCATATGTTAATTCAGAGAAGAATGGCCCTGCTGCACTATCACCCCACCATTTAGAGACAAAATAATACCTGCAGTAGGATCCTGTTTCCTTCATAGTCTTCTGTTTGCCACCGTGTGCTGCTTATTGGAACACAGGGATTTGGGAGAAGAGGAACCAGCTGTCCAATTTCATGCACTTGGAACTGCAACACTGAAGACTCCTTGGAGTCAACACACATCCCCACAGGCAGCTGCTTCAAACAGAGCTGAACCGCAATGCTTTGGGTTGCATAAAGCACGAAGGCACAAAAGGTGCTTTTCTGCACCGTCGCTTCTTGCTGCAGAATCATCTCATAGAGCCTCACCGCGTCATCATAGTTGTCAAAACTACAGTAGAGGGTGACACGCACAATTTCCGTACCATAGTGCACTTGCCTGAGTCCCCAAACGGGCATGTGCTCATCCAGCCCATAGAAACCCTGGTGAGCCAGGGCATCAGGAGTCTGCTTCCCACCAGCACTCTCGATGTGGATACGTTGCCATGGTGGATATTGAAAGAAATCATGGACTTGGAAGATCCGTTCTTCCCCCAGGTCTTCATGCAGAAAGAGCAGAACAGATGTTCCAGGAAACCTGGTGCTTTTTTGGCGGTAAGTCTCATAATATTTAATAGGAGATGAACGCTCTGAAACAAGGAAGAGACGCACATCCAGACAGATCCATTCTTGAAGCTTGTCAAGGGCTTGCTGCAAGGGGAGTGCGTGTCCTGGTTTGGCAAGCAAATGCATGGTCATTACCAAGGAATCTGCCTTCCCATCCATTACACCGTCACCTTGAAATGCAAGAAATGATACAGTTGTTGAGTCAGCGCCTACAAATGATGGGATATCATGCTTGCAGACTCCCAATAAAAAAAGAAAAAAGATCAAAGCATGCACTTCCCAGGCAGTTTCTGTTTAAGCACTTCTATATATTTTACAAGCCTCAATATGAGACTCACATACAGAGCGGTGTACAGGAAGCACACAACTCCCCTGCCTCCACTGGCTGACAGTATGCTTCCGAGCACAATTCAAAGTGCTGGCTTTAGCCTATAAAGCCCTAAACTGTTCTGGTCCAGCTTACCTGTTCGAACGTATCTCCTTCTACGAACCACCTATGAACCAGATTAAAATTGTCTGGGGAGGCCCTGCTCTCAGCCCCACCCCCCTCGCAAGCACGACTAGTGGGGACGAGAGAGGGGGCTCTTCTCAGTGGCAGCCCCTCAGCTATGGAACTCCCTCCCCAGTGACATTACATCAGCTTCCTTCCTCTTAGCCTTCAGAAGAAAATGAAAAACTTGGCTGTGGGATCATGCTTTTGAAAAACAGTGCAGTGAAATAACAGATTTGGAATATGTGCAATAATTATGGAACGGCTTTGATGATTATGGATGGTGTGATTTTGATATGGATTGTAATATTTTTAAATATCTAATATACTCTGGTTTCTCTTCAGATCATATAATATATAATATGTATGAATTTTAACTTAATTTTTAATTTTAATATTTTGGAATTGTATGTGTTTTAAGGCATTGAATAATTGCCTCTTTTGTAAGCCGCCTTGAGTCCCCTCAGAGGTGGGGGTATACATAGGGTGAATTAATAAATAATAAACTAATTAATCTCATTTTATTTACCTCCACATTGGAATTAAAGGTTGCACTATGGGTGTTGGGGAAATCTCCCATCTCTTCACTTTCCCACAGGAGCTTTGGTTACTCCTTAGGTTTCCAACTTGCCAGTGCCAGGTTCAATTTTTCTTTCTGCATAGGATAATACAAAAAACAGAAGAAATAAACTGTCAAGAGTATTAACAAGACCCTAAAAAAGCCCCCCTCTGTCAATCCTCAGGAGACACTGGGGATCTGCCACCACCTCTGCACAAATATGGTGGTACTCACATTTTCAAGGATCAGCATTTGTATTTGGGTGTTTCAATTCCTGTATGAGTCTTTCTGCCAAGTGGATTTTTTCTCCCTGCGTTTGTTTTGCAAAGCTCACAGTTTTCCAGAGACAACACCCATCTGGACTGTACAGATAAACCTTTCTGTAAAAGGCAGAAATGAACAATGACAACGGAAGCAAAGACAATGTGAACACGGCAGATAACAGATGTCTATCTCCAAGAAGCAACTTCAGGAAAGAAAAGGCTCCAGGGAAACAGCTTCCAAATGCCAGTTCTATGCAGTGCTGTTCCACCCAGTGCCTTCTGGCTTGGTTCCAGTTACTCCAGAATCCTTGTTTCTTCGCAGAAATGTCAAAGCAAGGGTGGTTTGCGTGTATGTCAGAGAAATGCTTATTTGCTGCCAAGCCACTCATTTCATAAGTTGAGATATCAGAAGTGTGAAATAAAAATCATCATTTTTATTTGAATATACAGACCATGGAAGGGAAAGGCAACATTCATATCACATTTCAACATGTTTTATCCTCACAACAATGTCCTGAAATAGGGAAAGAGAAAAACCCAATGGAGGGAAGACAAGAAGATAAACATTGCCACTTGGAACACAAAACTGACTGAGGATACACTTGCACTGTAGAATCAATGCAGTTTGACTTCAGTTTAACTACCATGGCTCAACTACAACAAGAGTTGTAGTTTTTCCAGATACTTAGCCTTCTCTATAAAAGTGCTACCGCCTCACCAAACTACTACAATATAATGATGATGATGACGATGATGATGATACTAACAATAATACTTTATTTCTAGATCATCTTCTCTTGCTGGAGGAGCTCAAGGCCATTAACACATAAAAAGGCAAACATTCAATGCCTCAAAATAGGTGGAAACACATCAATAATACAAAATAATGAGTCACCGAAAATTTACAACAAGGAATTAAGCATCAAAATAAAATAACAAAAACAATCAATTAAGACAAAAACTAAAACATAAACATTACAATGTGCACCCTAAAGACAAATTATCAGAGATTACATTAAAAATGGCTGACAATGATGTTACATTTAAGACGTATCATTAGCCAGCAGTCCTAATCCTCCTCCATATGCTAAAGGGCATAGATACATTTTTAGAAGTTTCTTAAAGGAAAGGAGGGTGGGGGTCATTTTTATGTCTTTAGGGAGAGACTTCTAGAGATGGGGAGCAATCACAGAGAAGGCCCCCTCTCTCGTTCCCACCAGCCGAGCTTGTGATGGAGGTGGGAACGAGAATTGGGGGGGGGGGGGTCGTCCTCTGTAGACTACTGAGTACGTGATACAAGGAGATGTGATTTGACAAATACCCTGGGCCTGAACCATCTTTGTATTTAGGCATTATAGCACTTTGTATTTAGGCAGGAAGCGGACCGGCAACCAGTGAAGCTGTCGCAGCATGGGAGAAGTCCTCTCACAATATGGTGCTCCAGTTAGCAATCAAGCTGCTGATCTCTGCACTAACTGCAGCTTCCGAACTATTTTCAAAGGCAGCCCCACATAGAGAATATTGCAGTAGTTCAAATGCGATGGACTAAGGCATGGACTACCATGACCAAGCCTGCTGTTTCAAGGTATGGGTGAAGCTGGTGCACAAGTTTTAGCCATGCAAAGGAGCTCCTGGGCACCGCCTGGAATTCCAGGGTCAATGATGAGTCCAGGATCACCCCCTGTGGATCTGTATCTTCAGAGGGAATGCGACCCCATCCAACACAGATTGAAATCCCACACCCTGATTCGTCTTACGACTGACCAGGAGTATCTTTGTCTTGCCTGGTTTTAGTTTCAACTTAATTCCACAGCATTGAGCCATGGCAGTTAAAAGTGGTATCAAACTGCAGTAATTCTACAATGTAAACACATCCTGGGCCAATGGGAACATCTTTTGGGGTTATGGCCAGGCTTCTGTCTAAATTGAAAAGAGAAATTGTAAAGCGATACTTTTATTTAAAAAAATGTTATATTTAAATATTGTCTTCCAGCCTATCAAGCTTCCCAAGGTGATAGACCACATGTAAAAACATTTTAAACAAAAAAGAGATAAAGACTTCAAAAAGAAGTTGAAATACTCTTTTAGAACAAATTAAAACCAGAGAGCACGCAAACTCCAAAAAACATAATATCAAACCCAGCTTGTAAATGCTGCTCTTTCCAAGATGCAGTATTCCAGAAAAGTCACTGGAAAAAAGAGGCAAACAAAAGATGATTACACTTGCCATTCAGTTGGGACACCATGTGTCAAAAACCAACCTCTCTAGGGAGAGCTTAAAGCAAGATGGGTATACATATATTTTGGGGAGTGGTGTGGTGAGGCAGAAATAATACAATACAGCATTATCTCCTATGATCTGTAACTGCCACCTGCTTCCCATTTTCCTGCACAATCTTCCTGTGTGGGAGTATGCTAATACCATATCTCACTGAAACCTCCAATTTTCCCATGTGTGAACAAAGAAGGCAGATTGCCTATTCTGCTCGATATTTATTACATGGGTTTTTCCAACAATAACCCATGCTTTAGATTGATTTTCCTCTCGCACTCTCTGTGCCATGGCACAAAACATGCACGGCACAGGCAGGCATGGACACTTTAGTTTTTCTCAGTGTGAAGATTTTGCCAAAGTTAAAGAAGAAAGTAAAGTATATTTAAAGAGATGTTGTAAAGTAGGAAGGACGGTAACCAAGTGATTAAAGTGCCAAGTTATTAATGCATTGGATTCAACCCCATGGAAAGGATACTGTAGCCAGGCTTGGGTGTTATCTGTGAAGATAACTGGAGTTATAGAACAATATCTCTGACCTTTAACAAGTCAAACTCTTGCCATTCCCAAGCTTCCCAAGCGTCTAGGACTGTGTGATGTATTTTTGATAGACCATTATTATTATTATTATTATTATTATTATTATTATTATTATCATTATTTAGACTATTATCTATATAAATAAAGCAGTAAATGTCCGTTTGCTCAAAACCTTAAATCTCCCAAAATTAGAAACCTGCTCATTCTCTTTTCTTTTGCTTTCATTTAACCAGACTGGGCCACAGCAACATATGACCGGGAACAGCTAGTAACAAATAAAAAAGTTTGCGGTGTGAACCTTTTTCCATGTCTGGCTCACTCCATACCATACATTTTTGGTGAGAAGGAAACTTCAATTTGGACAAAGGTATTCTCATTCTTGAGCCCTCATTTTGCCCCCCGTTGTTACACTACTAACCATTCAACATTACTAATTTAACTTGCTGCATATATCTCTTGTCAAATTTCTCTTTAATATTAAAATATCCCCAAGTCCAAAGGACTTTTTGTTCAGAGCAAACCATCTACTTTTCTTAAGGGAGGAGTTTAGAAAAGAACTGCCTTATTTCAATGGAGTCCATATTTTTATATTCAATTCTCTTTCAGCAATATATTTTAGAAATTATATTAATTCATTTTACAGGAGCGCTTTTGAGCAATGCTATTTTACGACACTTGACAGAGAGTTTTAAAAAAGAACTTTTTGTAATATTTGGTATGACTGCAGCGATAATGTTGCTAAATGTTAAGCATAGGTTATGCCTTTCTGTGTCTTCTGATGTCACAAAACAATATAATTCTCATTTTCACAAAGTTAACCTTTCAGAGAAAAGTTCAGAGTTATTCTCCCCTTCAGAATTGGAAAGTAAAGTGTCATTTATGACAGCCGCAGGCGCCGCCACCGTTAAGCTAACCTTTTCAGGATCCCTGGCTCATACGGTGCTCTCACAATAGAGGCTCTGGCAGCTCTTCTAATCAGTAATTTATATTGCAGCTGGCACTGTGCTATTCTTTTGCCTCTCTAGGCCCTGCTTGAGGAGTTTACTAAGCCTTGTAAAGTTGGTCCCATTTGAAAGCTTCACAAACACACGCATGCACAAATGTAAATGTCTTTGAGATTTTGAATATATCCACAGGGAGTTGGGATTCCCATAAACTGAAATCATGTCTGCTTGAAATTTTGAAGGGGGTACCTAAAGGTCAGAGGAATATATTAATATTTGAATGTGGAATGAATAAAGCAAATAGTAGCCCTGAAAAGGGGTTTTCCTTGGATTAGAACTCCAAGTGTGCTGATTGGGAGGATCTAGATTTTTTTAAATCAAAATAAGTAATTTTATAACTTCTGAAACAATTGTGTATGTGTGCAGAACTCTAAATGGTTCCAGTCCAATTTACCTGTCTGAACTTATCTTCTTCTACAAATCATCTTGGACATTAAGATTTGCTAGGGAGGCCCTGCTCCTGGACCCGCCTCCTTCGCAGGCACTATTGGTGAGGATGAGAGATAGGGTCTTCTCAGTGGTGGCCCCTCAGCTGTGGAGGTCCCTCCCTAGTGAAATCAGATCAGCCCCCTCCCTCCTGACGTTCAAAAAAAAGCTAAAAATGTGGTTGTGAGATTAAGCTTTTAGATAGCAATATCACAGTGCAATAAGTGAAAGCAGAATAGTGCAATGACAATTGGAATGGCCTTCGACCATGGTATTGGATTATGTGACTTTAATAAGTGATTTTAATGTTTTATATGTTTTTAGTGCTTGGTTTTAATGCATTGTTTATTTTGTCTGGTGTATAATTGTATGGCATCAAATTGTGCCTTATATGTAAACTGCTCTGCCTCCCCTTCAGGGTAAAAAGGGCAGGGTATAAATGTGGCAAATAAATAAATAAGTTATTAAAATGCAGAAGAAAATTTCATTTAAATGGGAAAATTTGGAAAGACTGAAATGTACTTTTAAGGGTCAAAGATTTAGAGTTGATTTCTTGCAGAAAGCAAGTGATGTTGTTATAAAATATAGAAAACTTTTGGAAGGTGTGCAGGAAGACAAGAAGTTGGAGTCAATGCCCAAAGCTTGGAAAATACTTGAATATATATCCACAGGGAGTACTTGGAAGGAATACTTGGAAGAAAGTATACAAGAAGCAGGCTTCATTGATATTTTTGGACACAGCAAAAGCTTTTATCAATTTAAACTGGGTTCTTCTTTTTAGATTGATAGAAGAGATGACATTGAGAGACAATTTCATGACATGGTTAGCTACCGTATATACTCAAGTATAAACCAACCCGAATATAAGCCAAGGCACCTAATTTTACTACAAAAAAGTGGAAAAACTTACTGACTCAAGTATAAGCCTAGGGTAGGAAATGCAGCAGCTATGGGTAAATTTCAAAATAAAAATAGGTACCAATAAAATGACATTAATTGAGGCGCACAGCTTCTCCTCTCCTCTTGACACAGCAACCAATATGAGGCCACATGCCTTCATCTCCTCCTCTCTCGGCACAGAGATCTAGCTGGGTTGCTGTGTCGGAAGGGGAGGAGGTATGCAGCTGGTAGAAGCCCTACAAAGGGCTACTTTCAGCCTCGTGCCTCCAGGACCCTCATTTGAGTATAAGCCGAGGGGGTCTTTTTTAGCATAAAAATGTGCTGAAAAACTAGGCTTATACTCAAGTACCATATATTCTGGTGTATAAGACTACTATTTAACTCAAGAAAATCTTCTCAAGCGTCAGGGGTCATCTTATATGCGGGGTCGTCTTATACATGGGAGCAGTCTTATACATGGGAGTAGTCTTATAGAGCGGGTGTTGAAACTTCCAATCGGATTGGAGAATCTGTGGTTGCCGCATATGGTAGGGGAAGCTCAAAAATGGCAATGGCTGTGTCCCTGTCGTATGGAGTGACTGTATGAAAGCATTAAGGGTGACGCTGTACAAGTACAGTAGAAGAAAATCCATTCATTAGGATTCGTGGACTTAATGCGGTCCCGATGGTGAGGTGAAGGGGCGCCTCACTGGCAAGGTGTAAGTGAAGGGCGGAGCAAGCTGCAGGCTTCTGGGGTGCCTGGGGTATGGAAAAAAGAGATAGAGTGGCTCTGGGCCCAGACAAACACACCTCTTTTACCTGTGTGGCCCATCCTTGTATCCTATTACCATACCTCCTCCTCTGCCTCTCAGATCCCGCTCCTGAAGACTGCAGTAAAGTGGTGTAGGTGTGCATGTGCGAGATCTGAGAGGCAGAGAAGGAGGTACAGTAATAGGAAAATTACCATATTGAAATCAAATCTGATGCTTTTATAATTTTTATTTGGTGTGTGTTATAAGAGGGGTAGTCTTATACAGTGAATATATCCCAAACTCTATATTTTAACTGGAAAGGTTGGGGGTCGTCTTATACGCCCAGTTGTCATATATGCCGGCATATACGGTATATACAGTAGATTTATTCTATGCAAACTGTAAGAATAATATTGTCGAAGACTTTCATGGCCGGAATCACTGGGTTGTTGTAGGATTTTCGGGCTATATGGCCTTGTTCTAGAAGCATTATCTCCTGATGTTTTGCCTGCATCTATGGCAAGTATCCTCAGAGGTTGTGTTAGAATAATAGTTAACTGAGAGTTGCCTATCCCATGTGAGATACAAAAAGGAGCTCGATAAGGATGTCTGTTGTCATTCCTGTTTTAGCTTTGGAGGTTCTGAATAGAGTCATTAAGCAAAATGAAAAGATTACAGCCATAAAAATTAAGAAGAAATCATACAAATTGAGAGCACTGATGCACTTAATTACTGAATATATATATAGTATATTCATTGAAGCAATTTACAAGCAGAACTAAAAATATAACATGAGAAAAATATTTTGGTGGAAGCAGATAGAAACAGAAATGTTTTGCCCTGTTATAGTTTTTAGGTTTTTTTATTCATCGCTTCAGATACACATAAACATATACGAATAGAGATAGCTAGAGTAGACTTGGCTATCTTCTCTCATGGGTGTAATTCATTCAAGTACATTTGGTGTTAGCAGAAATTATACTGCAGTGCAGCTATAAGCTATTTCATAATAAAACGCACTTCCTCTGAAGATGACCATCCACTTATTACAGAGTGAGTACTCTTGAATTATATATGAGGAGGCTATGATGGAGGAAGTCAACAGGAAATTACATTTTTAATAACCAAGCAACCACTGAATAGTTGTACCCAAAGGGAAGATCCATGACCTTTGAATTTGCTAGCATGCTATGTTTATTGGTCTGCACACATACGCCTGATAAATGGTATATACCAATATTTTCTTAATAAAGATCTGCATTTAATATTCTACAGGTTGTAAAAAGTAATATCATATATGGAATATGTACAAATAGGATTTACTGGTTATTTCGAAACCATCCACTTAAGAGTGGGATCAGTTCTTGTTGCCTAAAATGGATGCTGAATTAACGAACTGAGGAAACACAACTATTTAGTCTTCTTTTTGGTTATATGTGGCCTTTTACTCAAACTATCTTCTTTAGCAATTGCTGCATGTTAAAAATGCACTTGCTTACATCTTCTAAGTAACACATTCCTGCCAGTACAGGACATTTGAAATTAGTTTAAGACAAGGGAAAATTACAATTGTGCCAATAAAAAAAGGGGCCTTTATACTTTGCAGCATAAATGGAAGAAAAATGGCATGAATCGAACAATGAAGTTTCAGCATCCAAATATTTCCCCAAATATTGTTTCTGCACCTAATCTTCGATATCCTTTCGTAATAAAAATATATATAGTCTGCAAGGGAAGGAGTTCTTACTGAAGGCAAATGCTACAAATCTACCACAATGGGACCTGTAAAAAAATGGTAATTAGACTTAGCATTATGAACAGTCTATCTTAAACAAGTTGTTGTGTTTATTCATTTCACTTTCCGGTCCCATTATGACACTATATAAAAAAAGAAAAATACAGAAGTACAATTAAATATCCAATATACAGGCAATCCCCGAGTTACAAACATCCGACTTACATATGACTCATAGGTAAGAGCAGGGGTGAGACAACAGGAAGTGATAGAAAACTTCCTCTGGGAAGGGAAATTCACTCTTGAAAAAGTTTTCATGGGGAAAATGTGTCTCCACTGAGGCTTTATCACTACTCACAACAAGCTAATTTTTTCAGAGTCCAATTCTCACAGGGACAGAAAGTGAGGTGAAATCTTCTGAACATAGATACAGCAAAACAAACTCCATAGGGCTGTTAACCCTTCTTTATTGTATCTACAGCCTCTCTCTCTCTCTCTCTCTCTCTCTCTCTCTCTCTCTCTCTATATATATATATATATATATATATATATATATAGTGATATAGTGTACCTGTTCCAACTTACATACAAATTCAACTTAAGAAAAACCCTACAGAACCTATCTTGTTTGTAACTTGGGGACTGCCTGTATACCAATTCCATATATAACTTTTTTGACTGAGGATAGGAAACAGCACAATAGCAAAGGAAGAAAGCAGACATACACTGCTTTCCATTATTTAATTCTAAATCTTCTGCAAGAAAGCACTTTGAACCTCTGGCACCAGGCTTTGCAAACCCAGAACATATAAGACTTAGACATTTTGGACTACAAATACAAGAATATCTAGGGCAGTGGTTCCTAACCTTTTGTTTCTGACCAGGGACCACTCTCCAACATTAGTACTAAAAGGGTTACGAATCAGTTTTTGGTCAACTTTAGATTTGGTTTGGGGTGCTGATTCAGAAAATTGCAATGAATAGACCTCTAGTTTCTGATACAGAACATATGCCATGGTCAGTGACAGAAGGAGTGGCAGGTGGCGCAAAAGTAACCAAAATAAAATAAATACAATACAATAAAATAAAGGAAGGAGGCTCGCGGACCAGATTTTCATCCTTGTGGCCCACTGGTGGTCGGCGGCCCACAAGTTAAGAACCACTGATCTAGGGTGACAGTAAAATAATTGCTTCTTAAATGGTGGGTTTCTGGCTACTGACTACTGTGAAATGAATTTTAATAGTGATATCAACTCATACACCAATTCAGGGTAATGGAATTGTGCCCTCCACCACATATGAAGGCAGCAAGAATTCTGGGATTTGTAGTATCTTGAACTATTCTGCTAGAGAGCTCTAACACTCTAGTATAGGGTAAGCACACAGAATGTTAAGCACTCAATAGATTGCAAACCCCAAGATTAGAAGTATGATGGAGCTAAAGTGGTAACATTTAAAGTGGTTTGAAATCGCTGTAACGGGTCAGTTCTTTTTGCTGTAAATGTAAATAAACCACAGTTTCTGAACCAAGATATACAATGCAGTATAATAAAGTGTCACTAAGGCTTGTGTAACAAGTAACAGTACCTTTACTTCAGTTTAAAAGATCAAATAGGGCAACAATATATTACAGCAGCCTCTCTGAATTCATACAGAGAACAGAGGGAATAAACAGTCCTTTTAAACAGTCTTTAAAATATGCAATTCATTGCATATCCAACTACATAGCAGAACCCGTTTGAGTCTGAATGTCTCAGAGATACAGATCTGGGCATAGCTGTTAACAGTTTATCTGTCACCATAAGTCATAAATCATAGCTGACTAGATAGCACGTAACAACGAACTGCAAATTTGTGGATTGTTTAATCTCAATGTATATTGCGTTGAGATGTTTAAGAACTATGTTTAAGAATGATTTAAGAACTATTTAAATCAGTTCTTGTGGGTTTTTTCGGGCTATATGGCCATGTTCTAGAGGCATTTCTCCTGACGTTTCGCCTGCATCTATGGCAAGCATCCTCAGAGGGTGAGGTCTGCTGGAGCTGGGAAAAAAAGGGGTTTATATATCTGTGGACTGACCAGGGTGAGACAAAAGGCTTTTGTAAGTTGGGCTAGGTGTGAATCTTTTCAACTGACCACCTTGATTAGCATACAATGGGCTGACTGTGCCTGGAGCAAACTCTTAATGAAAGGTGCTTAGATGTCCCTGCCTGTTTTTCTCTCTGCTGTTTTAATTTTAGAATTTTTTAATACTGGTAGCCAGATTTTGTTCATTTTCATGGTTTCTTCCTTTCTGTTGAAATTGTCTACATGTTTGTGGATTTCAATGGCTTCTCTGTGTAGTCTGACATGGTGGTTGTGAGAGTGGTCCAGCATTTTTGTGTTCTCAAATAAAATGCTGTGTCCAGGTTGGTTCATCAGGTGCTCTGCTATGGCTGACTTCTCTGGTTGGAGTAGTTTGCAGTGCCTTTCATGTTCCTGGATTCTTGTTTGGGCGCTGCGTTTGGTGGTCCCTATGTAGATTTGTCCACAGCTGCATGGTATACGGTAGACTCCTGCAGAGGTGAGAGGATCCCTCTTGTCCTTTGCTGAACGTAGCATTTGTTGGATTTTCTTGGTGGGTTTGTAGATTGTTTGTATGTTGTGTTTCCTCATCAGCTTTCCTATGCGATCAGTGGTTCCCTTGATGTATGGCAGGAACACTTTTCCTCTGGGTGGATCTTCATCTTTACTCTTGTGGCTTGTTCTTGGTCTTTCAGCTCTTCTGATGTCTGAGGTGGAATATCCATTGGCCTGTAGAGCCCAGTTGAGGTGGTTCAGTTCATCTTGGAGGAGGTGGGGTTCACAGATTCTTTTTGCACGGTCTGCCAAGGCTTTAATGGTGCTTCTTTTTTGACTTGGGTGATGGTTGGAGTTTTTATGTAGATATCTATCTGTGTGTGTGGGTTTTCTGTAAACGGTGTGACCCAATTGTTGATCTGGTTTATGGATGACTAGGACATCTAGAAAAGGCAATCTTCCTTCCTTTTCTTTTTCCATAGTGAACTGGATGTTAGGGTGGATGCTGTTAAGATGTTCCAGGAACCTGTTGAGTTCTTCTTCTCCATGGCTCCAAATGGTGAAAGTGTCATCCACATATCTGAACCATATAGTGGGCTTTTTGGTTGCTGTTTCAAGAGCTTGTTTTTCAAATTGTTCCATGTAGAAGTTAGCTATGACTGGGCTGAGAGGGCTCCCCATAGCTACTCCATCTTTCTGTTCGTAGAATTCATTGTCCCACTGAAAATAGCTGGTGGTGAGGCAATGGTGAAACAGCGCCGTGATGTCTTCTGGGAACCTCTGGTTGATGAGTGTCATGGTGTCTGCAACTGGGACCATGGTAAATAGAGACACCACATTGAAGCTGATCAGTATGTCATTTGTATTTAGCTTGAGATTGCTGATTTTTTCAATGAAGTGGGCTGAGTCCCTGAGTCCTAGACATCAGAAGAGCTGAAAGACCAAGAACAAGCCACAAGAGTAAAGATGAAGATCCACCCAGAGGAAAAGTGTTCCTGCCATACATCAAGGGAACCACTGATCGCATAGGAAAGCTGATGAGGAAACACAACATACAAACAATCTACAAACCCACCAAGAAAATCCAACAAATGCTACGTTCAGCAAAGGACAAGAGGGATCCTCTCACCTCTGCAGGAGTCTACCGTATACCGTGCAGCTGTGGACAAGTCTACATAGGGACCACCAAACGCAGCGCCCAAACAAGAATCCAGGAACATGAAAGGCACTGCAAACTACTCCAACCAGAGAAGTCAGCCATAGCAGAGCACCTGATGAACCAACCTGGACACAGCATTTTATTTGAGAACACAAAAATGCTGGACCACTCTCACAACCACCATGTCAGACTACACAGAGAAGCCATTGAAATCCACAAACATGTAGACAATTTCAACAGAAAGGAAGAAACCATGAAAATGAACAAAATCTGGCTACCAGTATTAAAAAATTCTAAAATTAAAACAGCAGAGAGAAAAACAGGCAGGGACATCTAAGCACCTTTCATTAAGAGTTTGCTCCAGGCACAGTCAGCCCATTGTATGCTAATCAAGGTGGTCAGTTGAAAAGATTCACACCTAGCCCAACTTACAAAAGCCTTTTGTCTCACCCTGGTCAGTCCACAGATATATAAACCCCTTTTTTTCCCAGCTCCAGCAGACCTCACCCTCTGAGGATGCTTGCCATAGATGCAGGCGAAACGTCAGGAGAAATGCCTCTAGAACATGGCCATATAGCCCGGAAAAAACCCACAAGAACTGAGTGATTCCGGCCATGAAAGCCTTCGACAATACATTGAACTATTTAAATCTTAAATTGTAACTATTTGGTTATTACTTGAGTTAATACTGGAAAAAGTATTCTTGTGCCATATTTGTATTGCCTACAGTTGCTAAAGGTGCCCAAACTATGGAGGAGAAAAAGTAGCAATGGAAAGGGGTTCCCAAAGTGTGCAAAGCATCCTGAGCTGCAGGCTGCCCATTATATGCAAAGACAACCAAATCTTCTTCCTATTAAGCAACTTTGAAAGGAATGTTTGGGAGTGAGAAACTAGCTCTGTGTGCACGCTTTTCAACCCTTTCATGACCCGTAACGTAATTTGCATATTGGGCAAATAATATGGCTAATATGGAAATCACGTTGCTTGCACATGGGGTTGTAGACTGTGGTAATACAAAGAGAAGGAAGTTAAGAGGAATGAGCAATGGGAAGGTTGAACAAACATCCAAATGGGGAGAGTGAGGCTGGAAAGAAGAGAAAAAAGCAGTTGAGTGAGGAAGACAGAGGCATTTCTTGCCCAGGCAAAGCTGGGGTGGAAGAGAAGTGAGCAAAATATTAGTGAACTGGGAAACGAATGCATTTTTAACCCAGGTAAACCTTGGTCCTTTATCCAGGGATTCCTTTTCATCACAGATCCAATCATTACTCCATCACTGAGGTATCAGTTTAAAACATATTCATTTCTTTTTAAGAGTAATGCAAGCAATTAATTTGTCTTTGACTGCTGCTGTCTGTATTATTTATATGGCATTTCAGAAGACAATTATTATTTCATTTTGCTGCAATTCCTAATGTGTAACTTCATAATTTTGAGGCTGTTTTCAGTAATTTAGACTGTTTTCAGTAATTTAAGGTAAAGGTTGTCCCCTGACATTAAGTCCAGTCATGTTTGACTCTGGGGTGTGGTGCTCATCTCCATTTCTAAGCCGAAGAGCTGGCGTTGTCCATAGACACCTCCAAAGTCATGTGGCCGGCATGACTGTTACCTTCCCGCCGGAGCGGTACCTATTGATCTACTCACATTTTGCATTTCAAACTGCTAGGTTGGCAGAAGCTAGGGCTGACAGCGGAAGCTCACGCCACTCCCTGGAATCGAACCTGCGACCTTTCGGTCAACAAGCTCAGCGCTTTAACCCACTGTGCCACCGGGGGCTCCTTTCAGTAATTTAGTTCCAACTAAATTACTGAAAAGTAAATTACTGAAAACAGTCTCAAGTTACACATTTAGAATTGCGGCAAAATAAAATAATAATCGTCTTCTAAAATGCATTATGCAGGGGGCAGAACATTAAATTGGGACATCGGTGCTCAAATCTCCACTTAGCCATGGAAACCAACTGAGCGAATTTTGGGCAAGTTGCACTTTCTCACCCTTAGAAGATACCAAAGGCAAGAAAACCCTGCAATATGTTTGACATGAGTCTACTTGAAGGTATGTCAACACAAAAAGGATCACTGTGGTGTTGGGAGGTGAGCGGGGTGTGAACTGCACTGGTTGACACCAAAATGACTGGCTGTAAAATAATTATGCAGTTTTTCAAACAGAAATGTATTATTTGTATCCGAAATATCCCTGTAATTAGTTATACTTACAAAGACATTTTCCACATGCTTATATACACTGTATCGATATACATAAAGGGCTAAAACTGTATGCTTTTACTTTTTGAGCCTTCTAAGGCACACACACTCTGGCCAGAGATGCTATTAATCCCCAGGTACAATGATACTTAGAATCATGTGTTTCAGCCTGTAGGCACTGTAAGCATTCACTGCAGTTGTGCTGTTTCTAGTCGCCGGTTTTGTCAAATTCTTCTTTGTTCTGTGCCTTCAAGAAGTTTTCAACCAATGGCAGCCCTAGAGTGAACCTATCACAGGATTTTCTTGGTCATATTGGTTGGGGGGGGGGGGGTTGCTTTTCTCTGAGGCTTTTTTTCCCCTCATGTCACGAGCAACTTGAGAAACTGCAAGTCACTTCAGGTGTGAGAGAATTGGCCGTCTGCAAGGACATTGCCCAGGGGATGCCTGGATGTTTTACCATCCTGTGGGAGGCTTTTCTCATGTCCCTGAATATGAAGCTGGAGCTGACAGATGGGAGCTCACCCTGCTTCCTGGATTCAAAATACCATCTACTCCTCTTCGTTAGCCAGTGAGCAAAGGTACATCTTCAGATGTTTCTTGAGACAGGGAGGGAGGGGGCCATCTTTAACTCCTTAGGAAGGGAGTTCCAGAGGTGGGGGGTGGCCATGGAGAAGGCCTTTTCTCTCGTTCCAACCAGCCATGCTTGAGACAGGGGTGGGACCGAGAGCTGGGCCTCCTACGATGACCGCAGTGTCTGAATTGATCTATAGTGGGAGATGCAGTTCATCAAATAGTCTGGACTATCATAACAAAACAGAGGTTCAAACCTTGGTCTCTAGCTCAGAGAAAGGCGCCCCTTGTGTCAGCTGGACTGTATTTGGTCTCTAGAGGTTTACTTCAACCATAATGCCATGCTGGCTGTACCACCTGTATTAACTATGATGGGCTCTTGGTATCTGCTGGAGTTTGTTTCCAGTAGCCCTGGGGATCCTAAACTCTTGGAGGCTCAAGCACATTCAAGCAGTGGATAGTAGAATCTGTGGGTGCAGAATCCGTAAACATGGAGGACCAGCACTATGTTTTTACTTTTGATTCTTAGTCATCCAGAGCTGATAGTGTGAATGCTTATAAAGTTTGGGGGGGGGGGGTGGTCAAAGATGTGTAGCAAAACGATCGGACCCTTCTCATATTCCTTTTCCTAGTTTCTTCCTAAAAGCTCCCATTGACCCATCTAGAGCAGTTTCTCAACGTGGGGGGGGGGGGGTTGTGAGGGGGTGTCAGAGGAGTCACCAAAGACCATCAGAAAACAGTATTTTCTGTTGGTCATGCGAGTTATGTGAGGGAAGGTTGGCCCAATTCTATCAGTGGGATTCAGAATGCTCTTTGATTGTAAGTGAATTATAAATCCCAGCAACTACAACTCCCAAATATCAAGCTCTGTTTTCCCCAAACTCCACCAGTGTTTGCATTTGAGCATATTGAGTATTTGTGCCAAGTTTGGTCCAGATCCATCATTGAGTCTACAGTGCTCTCTGGATATAGGTAAACTACAACTCCAGACCTCAAGGTCAATGCCCTGCAAACCCTTCCAATATTTTATGTTCGTTATGGGAGTTCTGTGTGCCAAGTTTGGTTCAGAATGCTCTTTGATTGTAGGTGAACTATAAATCCCTACCACTACATATGTCATCAATTGGGGACCCCTTGTCCCAGCACTAACTGCTGCTCTGGGCCAGAGTGAAGAGAGAGGGGGGCAGACGACAGTTCCACCTTGTCTCCTGTGCTGTGCTAATAATATAATATAATATAATATAATATAATATAATATAATATAATAATATAATTATGTATTTTATATTACATGTAATACTAATAATATTACAATATAATGGTATAGTACAATATAGCAATATATATTACTGATATTGTACTATGCTAATAATATATCGTATGTATGTGTGTTTGTGTGTATATATGTGTGTGTGTGTGTGTGTGTGTGTGTGTGTATGTATATGTATGTATGTATGTATATGTGTATGTATGTATGTATGTGTGTGTGTATATATATATATATATATATATATATATATATATATCTTGTAAGCCGCTCTGAGTCCCCTTCGATTTATAACAGTAGCAAAATTAGTTATGAAGTAGCAACAAAAATCATGTTCTGGTTGGGGGTCACCACAACATGAGGAACTGTATTAAGGGGTCACAGCATTAGGAAAGTTGAGAAACACTGATCTAGAGCTTGGAGCAAAGTCCTTTCCCCCTTCTTCAAATCCTACAATCATCCCCCCAAAGAAGAAGAACTTCCCCCAAGTTTGGTGCCCATCCTGGTGTTTGGAAGTCGCCCCCAGCCTGGAAAGCAGCGAAGTGACGACTGTCGCAGCCGCCTAGAAACACGACAACAAACGCTCTGGCAACGGGATTGCCTCCCCCCACTCCTCCTCCTCCTCTTTTCCTTTCAGCCCCAAGTGGGCTCTTCATGCCCCACTTACCTGCCCAATCCAGCCTTCGCTTCCATGGCTCCTCTCAGCCAGAGACGAACCGCAGCATCCCCACCCGACGCAGCATCCAAGCCCAAGTGAAAGCCCCGCAGATTGTGTTCTCCTATCAAGGTTTCTTAAGCCCCGCCTCCCTCTCACGTCACCCCCTAAAGGCCCACCCCCTTAGGAGGCTAATCCAACCAATGATACCCGCAGCTCCGCATTAATTGGCAGGGCTGGATGAGGCTGCATCTGTCAATCCTAGGTAGAATTCATGCAGTTTGACTGCCATGGAGTTGTAGTTTTGGTGAGGTGCCAGCAGTTTTGACACCACTTTGCCATGGAGTTGTAGTTTTAGTGAGATACCAGCATAGTTTGGCACAGAAAGCTCTTGTAGGTAAAACTACAACTCCTTTGATGCCATAGCATTGGGCCATGGCAGTTCAAGTGATGCCAAACTACATTACTTCTATTATTATTTATTACTATTATTTCAAACATTTGTACCCCGCCCTTCTCACTCAGGGCAGCTTACATCTGGCACAATTCGATGCCATTACATATAAATAATACATACAAAATTACATATCAAACATAGTACATTAATTTTAAAATGAAAAGAACATTAATAAAAAGTGCAATGTGCAATAATACTGGCTGTATAGTCTTATGTAGAAACGAAATCAGCGAGCACAACACAATCGGAAGCTTGCTCATAGTCCATTTTCCATAACATTATCATTATTACCATTGTCAAATTATCTGCCATAAACACATTTTCAATTTCCTCCTGAAGGCAAGGAGGGATGCTGTTGACCTGATTTCACCGGGAAGCGAGATCCACAGGTGGGGGGCCACCACCAAGAAGGCCCTGTCCCTCATCCCCACCAAGCGTGTTTGCACCAAAGGAGGGGCCGAGAGCAGGGCCTCCCCAGAAGATCTTAAACTTTGAGGTGGGTTGTAGAGGGAGATACATTCGGACAGGTACGCTGGGCCGGAGTCATATAGGGCTTTCTACAGTGTAGATTAGACATGGGGCAAACTCTGTCCCTCCAGGTGTTTTGGACTTCAGCTCCCACAATTTCTGGCCTCAGACCCCTTCCTCCCCCCCCCCCTCAGCTTAAGCGTCTGAGGGGGGAAAGGAAGGGGTCTGAGGTCAGGAATTGTGGGAGTTGAAGTCCAAAAAAACACCTGGAGGGCCAGAGTTTTCCCATGCCTGGTAGATTCATCCTTCAGTGCTGGAGTGCATGTTCTATGAAAAGGGCCCAGGTTCAGTTGATCCTCCCATTCAGATAATCACAGAAGTGGTTTTTCATAAAAAGTCTATAGTTTTTAGGGGGTTTTTTTAATTATAGAAAGGAACTTTCTTCACTTCCAGTCTTCTTTGCCTTGTCTAGGAGGAAACTGCTTGATATTGTAACAATACTACCAGGCTGGAAAAGCTAGTCAAAGAATCATAGTATTGGAAGGGACCACAAGGACCATCTATTCCCTGCTAGGTAGGAATACACAATCTTTCGGGAATGCAGTCCTGAAAGATGACCATCCAACAACCTTGCGAGGAACCCCACTATAAAAGTAAAATTCTTCCCATTGATTGAATATACTATGCAATGTCGTTTCAACTTTTGTACTTCATGTTGTTTTAAATAATAATAATCATCATCATCATCATACATATGACAGATCCCAAATGTAGACTCTGCAAGGAAGCAGATGAAACAATACATCATATCCTGCAAGAAGATCGCAAGCAGACTACAAGCGGAGGCATAACACTGTTTCTCAGATGATTCATTGGAACTTGTGCCACAAATACCATCTGCCTGTGACAAAGAACTGGTGGGATCACAAGCCTGAAAAAATTACAGAAAATGAACACGTCAAACTACTCTGGGACTTCCGAATTCACAATAAGACACAATAAGACAGACTACAAGCAGAGGCATAACACTGTTTCTCAGATGATTCATTGGAACTTGTGCCACAAATACCATCTGCTTGCGACAAAGAACTGGTGGGATCACAAGACTGAAAATATTACAGAAAATGGACACGTCAAACTACTCTGGGACTTCCGAATTCAGACTGACAAGAGTTTTGGAACACAATACTCCTGACCTCATGATTGTGTTAAAAAACAAAGTATAGATCGCCGATGTTGCAATCCCAGGTGACAGTGCGATTAAAGAGAAATGACTGGAAAAGCTGACACAATATGATAATTTAAAGATAGAGCTGCAAAGACTCTGGCACAAGCCAGTAAAGGTGGTCCCAGTGGTGATTGGCACACTGGGTGCAGTACCTAAAGACCTTGGCCTGCACTTAAAACACAATCGGCGCTGACAAAATTACCATCTGCCAGCTGCAGAAGGCCACCTTACTGGGATCTGCACGCATTATTCACCGATACATCAAACAGTCCTAGACACTTGGGAAGTGTCCGACGTGTGATCCAATACAACAGCCAGCATAGTGATCTTGTCTGCTGTGGACTCATCTTGTGTTTCAAATAATAATAATACATTTTATTTATATTCCGCTTTATCTCTCTGGAGGAACTCAAGAGCGGATTATGATACACATATGAGGCAAACATTCAATGTCTTTTACACACAGTGAACAAAGACAGACAACACAAAGGTTAAGGCCTTCCCCTTTTTTCCATCTCTGACACCTGGAGGCAATGCTCAACTCTGGCCATGGGTGGTGCTCGTTCCATTTTTCCATGCCGAGGAATCTGTGTCTGTACACATATCTGATTGTGTTGCCAGCATGTCTGCATATCTGCATGGGGCGCCTGTTTACCTTTCTGCTGAGGCGGTACTTATTGCTCTAATTGCATTGCATGCTTTCGAACTTCTAGGTTGGCAGAAGCTAGGGCTGACAGTTGGAGCTCACCCGACTCATGCTTCAAACTACCAACCCCCTGGTCAGCATTTTCCTGCAGCTAGCAGTTTAACCCGCTGCACTACTGCACCCCCCCCCCCCCCATACTCATCTTTATGCTGGAAACCAGTTTGAATCCCATTTGGGATAAACGTAAATCAATCAATAATGGATGGGTGACATCTAGTGTGAAAGCCGTACATCTGAAAGAGATCTAGGGGTCTTGGGTAGACCATAAGCTGAACATGAGTCAACAGTGTGATGCAGCAGCCAAAAAAGTCACTGTGATTCTAGGGTGCATTAATTGTAGTGTTGAGATTGAGGGAAGTCAGTCTGCTATTCTGCTTTGGTTAGACCTCACCTGGAAGCTGGAACATGTCCAGAGCAGGGTGAACAAAAGGACCAAGGTTTGGAACCCAAGCACTAAGGGGAAGGCTTAGGGACCTGGGTATGTTGAGCCTGGTGATAGCCGAGAGGGGACATGATATCAATGGTGTAGTACAGGTACCAGACTGTATGGTTGTGTTCTAGCAGCAATTTCTTCAGAGATTCTCTGAAATTGTCAGCTATAGATGCAGGCGAAACATCAGGAGAAAATGCTACTAGAACATGGCCATACAGCCCAGAAGCCACACACCACCCGTGATTCTGGTTGAGATACCCTTCAACTTCCTGACCGAAAGGTTGGTGGTTTGAATCCGGAGAGCGGGGTGGGCTCCCACTGTTAGCGCCAGCTTCTCCCAACCTAGCAGTTCGAAAACATGCAAATGTGAGTAGATCAATAGGTACCGCTTCTGCAGGAAGGTAAAGGCACTCCATGAAGTCATGCTGGCCACATGACCTTGGAGGTGTTTACAGGCAACGCCAGCTCTTCAGCTTAGAAATTGAGATGAGCACCACCCCGCAGAGTTGCACACGACTACACTTAATGTGAGGGGAAACCTTTACCTTTTTCTACTGTATATTTCAGATTTGCCCTCTGGTAGGTATTTCCCCAGCCAGTAAATGATAAAGCAAGTATAAACTTGTTCAAGGAATATGTATTAGCTCAATTTTAGCAATTTCCCTGCATGTGCTGAAATAATTTTTAAAACTATTACCTAACATAACCTCTTCTGAAAGCATTGGTTTTTTGCTTACCTGCAGTAGTAAAACTGGACATAAGCAATAGGAACATGATAAAACATGTTCAGCAATGGTTAAGAAGGCCTTTAAAGGCAAGCACTAAGTGCAGGTTGTAAACGAAAAAGGCTATAATATACACGAGAAACTGCTGTATAAACTATATTCTGGCTCCCCTGCTTGATATTGAGTTGTATATGGATCAAATTGCAAGCACACATTATTGTGAATGACTTATTGATTCTTCTAAATGACTCAGGTCATCGTTTTTGGGAGGAAAAGAGTTGCATGCACACTTTATGCAGGATTTATGAGACCTGGGCATATTTATTTTTAAATCCATAGGCACACGGTAATAAATACAACTGCAAAACAGGTACTTGTGTTTGAAAATACACAATCAATATTTTGGATCCTGGAAGATCACTTCCTCGCCGCTCAGTTAGTATCTCATTATGGACTTCCTTCTTAAAAACAACATTCACATCACAGCTTTTGTCCTTCTGTTAATGTAGCCCTGGAGACGTTCCTCCAGATTATGAGGGACCCTCCAGAACAAGAGCAAATGTGGAAAACTGGTAGGATTCTCCCTCTTCCACTGGAGAGCCTCTACTGGATCTCTCAAAAATGGAATGAGTCTTTCAACTCATAAGGAATTATACACTATTTTAATTTTTGGCTATCTTAAGGATTTAATGCAAAATAAAGGCAGAGGGACACATGTTTCAAATTATTTTTGACCATTTTCATCAGGAAGGGAAAAGGCTAAGCCTCACAACTATATTTTAGTTATTACATTCATAATACAATATGTTTTATTGTGTTGACATTTGTGCCATGAAAGCAAATTTGTGACTATGTGGCTTTTAAATGATAAGACAATAAGGGTTTCCTAAGCTCCACAGGCAAAGTTCCCCTGTCCTGACCAGGCAGGCTTGATTGTTTGTACTTAACTGTAAGACTGTTTGGGGTAAACATGTAGACTCTATATTAAGTATGAAATCCTATCTCCAGATAAGCCCCGCTGGAAACAGTAAGACTAATTAGGACTACACTATTTAATGAGTCGTTTAATGAGATGGCAGCAAACCTTGCCAAGAAAACCCCATGATAGGGTCGTCACAGGTCAGAAACCACCTGAAGGCACACAATAAGAACAACTAGTTAATTAAGACTGCTTCAGAAATTGTCTTCAGAACAGCTCTCTTTCTAAGATAGAATATAGAATCCTAGAGTTGGAAGAAACAAGGGCCTTCTAGTTCAAACCCGTCATACAAGATGGTGCATACACAACATACCTGCATCACTGAAACAGTATGGTTCACCACAAAAGTATTTTATTCTTACATAATTACACACAGGTAATTCGTTCATCAATCAAAGGTCACAAATGGATTGACCATACATACTCATGCATAAGTTGATCTCACGTGTAAGTTGAGGGCAGGTTTTGGGCCAAAATGATGGGTTTTTGATATGACTCTTGGATAAGTCGAGGGTCATTCTTCAGAAAACTGCTGGTGTTGCTTCAAGGGACCAGTGTTCCTGGCCATTTCACCACCCAGGCATTCAAAAAGGTCAGAAGCGGAGCCATGGTGCAAAGGGTAGACAGTCAGTGCTTCTTTTGAGTTATCCTGTGACAGACTAACCTCTCACTTTTCACCACACTACTCAGGAAAATAAATGATTATTTTGATAACAGTTCAGTACAGTATTTATAAGTCAAGCAAATTGATTTTTTGACTAACGTTTTGTCCTATAATGAAAACACTCACTGTGCTCTGTCCCGCCCCCAAAAAAGTTTGAGAGACAACTGGGGATTTATTGCCTCTCCCATACTCATCCCACTCATCTGTTAAGCTTTAGCCAATTCATAGCAGTACCAATCTGGGAAGAAACAACTTGGGATTGGCTATTTTAAATCAGGAGTGGAGAAAGTGGCCCTCAGGTTGTTGGACTATAACAGACTCGATAATGCTATCAGAGTCTGATAGGAAGTGGAATTCAACAGCGCCCTGTATGCTCTAAAGGTATGTCATCATGTACCTCTGAGAATCAGCTCCATCGTAAAGGAAGAAACCTCAGTTTTGTCACTTAATTGCAAAGCTGTCTCAGCTGATAGCTCAACAGTGTAATTTTAGATATTTCAGTATTTTATTTCTTAAAGAAATCAGTCTCCATCTTCAAATGATAGCTGGTTCTTGTCACAATACTATGATTGGAGAGGTCTGTTCTATCATTTACTTCGCCTCAGGTGTCATATCATTTTACAGAAACTATAGAATGATCTGATGACATGACTCCCTAAAACACCCAATTTTTGAGTAGACTGTCAATCTTCACCTTAAAATTGCAGCATGTACTAGGAAGAATCCAACTGAAGTGCACGGAGGTCTAGTGCCTTGCAAATGCGGTAAAAAACCGCAAAGAACAGTAGGGTTCTATTTTATGTTCAATCACAGATTGCAATCATAAGTTAATGTAGGTTTTACATAATCTGTTGTTCATGTGATTATTTATTGGGCAGTATTAACTGGAAATCACTTTCATTCTAAATATAAAAAGTTATATTTCCCAGAGAGCCATATTGTTTCTTTATTTTAGAAAACATGTGTCTGGCCTCAGATCAATGAGACCAGGAAAATCCTATTTTTATTGCTAGCTATTTTTCTTTTGAGTCTTACCCATGTCTTTCTTATCATTATTATTGCTGGTTTTATTTAAGCCAGAAGTGGCGATTGTGCAATCCTTCAGATATTGTTGAAGAACTCCTAGCATTTCTCTCTCCTGATTATACTGGACAGGGCTGTAGGGAGTTGTAGTGTAACAACATCCGGAAGGTCATAGAATTCCCACCTCTGGTAGAATAAATGCCTTGCAAATAACATATAATAATACAATTATTCAAGTCAGAGCTAAAAGGAAATGTTTCAATTTAGAAACTTTAATTCATTTTCAGCATGCTTTCAGTTTTAACATACTGTTTACAGACTGCAAGGAGCCTTTCTGATTTGGGCAATTATTTGCCTGAATCAGAAGAAAGCTATTATTGTATACTCTTGCAGAAGCAACCCTGGTGTAACCATGATGTTGTTCCACAATGAGTCTTGAAGGTAAATGATGTCTGGCTTCATCATGAAACCAAATTGTGGACAATGTTTCCTGATCTAATTGTGGCACAGAGGATGGGAGTGAGGGATGCAACCAACAGGACAGTATGGCACACATTTGATGCCAAGACAATAAAGAAGCATCAGAGCAAACAGGGAAGCTTTCACTAAATATCTCATCCCTCACTAAGAAAAAAAACCTTTTAGACTACAATATTGATTAATTCAGAGCTAATCATCAGATGAGGTGTGAAAAATCCATGATTAGATATCCCATGACTCTTAAGCAGTGGACTGAAGTAGGCAGAAAGTGGATTGAGCCTAGCAGGGCAAATAACTTTGAGGGGGGGGGGGGAGGTGCTAAATTTGAGAAAGTATCTCTTCTTACAACCTCCACCAAACAATCCTCTCCCAGTGTTTTTGTTTTAAGGAACCCTTAAAAGCAAGTGAATAGGACCTAGCTCTTGCAGAAAGAACAATCTGCCAACTTGTACCAGCACACAGACTTATTCCAGTTCTAGCATTCCCACACCATCAGTATCTTTAACTGTAAAGCACTAGTATATCATTTAAAGACTTGCTTTAGTGTGGCATAGCAGTGAAAGTCCCCTAAGTGGCATGTTCTTGGCTGTTCATCAACAATACAGTGCTCCTTCCTAGCAACAAGTGGAAACTGAAAAACAGGGCAGTCAGGACGTAGCATTGTTTTCCAAACAGCTAATTTTCACACATAAAAAGAAGCCCGCAAGACATAATTCATGTATTTACAGTTAAATAACATGGACCTGTACTATTTGTTTGCATTCAGAGCGCTGTTATGCATCATAATCTCCTCCTTCTTTAGAAAATGTTAAGAAAAAAATTAATCAAGCACATGATAGCATGTGAAGAATACCAGAAAAAGAAGAAAACATATGCTAATGGACTTCAATCTTTATTACTTAGTGCTACTCAAAGTGGTAGTTTGTGGACCAGTGCCAGTATATGAGCTCTAGGCTGCCAGACTCCAGGAAGGGAGGGAGGGAGGGAGGGAGGGAGGACGGAAGGGAAGTCATAGTTAATGAGCAAAACATGGTGTTGATAACTGGAACACTGTGGAGGAAAAATTGGTTCCCCATATCAAACAGGTTAAGAAACACTGATTTGATTAATACTGTTAGCAAATTTTCAGCAGTTCCAAAGTATCTTGTCCTTGAACTATGTCTGGGCTACATCAATATCAGTATGCACTGCTGCACACAAACTGATGCTATCTGGATAGCTAGATGCCAGAGAAATATAGTGCAAGATAGTTAATAAGATGCACGATTGTGTATTTTTCCACTAAAGGAGATTCCATTTTGTGGAGCTTCACCATTAATCCACAGTTTGGAGTTATATAGCCCAGACACAAGCAAACCACCAACGTTTTCAAATTGGAGAAACTAGAAGCTGATTAAAATAATCTTAGTAACCTTAGTAAATACATCTGTCTCTGAAGATAAATCACATGCAAACAATTTTGGGCTAAACCAATTGTTAATCTTAGCTATAGTAGATTCAATGAATGAATGGGGCATTTTATATAACTCACTGATTCAATGTACCAGTTTTCATTGTGCTAACAACAGATTCTGCCCTATGAAGGAATAGATAAACTAATGAAAAAGAAAAGATATAATGAGAAAAACATGCAGGTGACTTGCATGTTTACTTGGAAGTCAGTACTACTGAGTTCAGTAGGAATTTTTCATATGTAAAAATGCAGAGATTTCAATTTTGTTGTACATTTTGGGTGGGAAAGTGTTGTGAAAGTATAAAGGTTGATGCCTGAAGTCAAATCTTTTCCCCACAAACTTTCTTCTTTGCATGTCCTAGTCTTACCAACAGATCTCAACTTCTACCTTAGGGGCAGCTTTTATCTTTTTTTTTTTAATTGAATACAAACAAAAACTATGTTGACTTGTAATATTGTACTGTAAAGTTTACTAACAATGTCAGTAAAGCATTGTGAAGTGTTTCACATGAGCGGTACAAGATTGATGTATAGTTATTCAATTCAAGTTACAGATATATTTCTGCTAATGAAGCAGATGTGTTTCTGGGTATTGTATCTTCAACTGAAAATTTGGTACTAGTGGCAATAATAACATGGAAAAAATAGGGATAGGGTTCCTACACCACAAAGAGCAGTTCTATACATTTCTGCAACCCCTTTGTTCAAAGCTAACAGCATTCACATGTGAAATGAAACAACTTTTGCCTTGTAAACTCTCTCGAGTCGCTGAAAGGCTGAGAGGGGCGGTATACAAATATACTAAATAAACAAACAAACAAACTGTTTCGGGTTCTTCTAAAACACATCCTGGATTTAGGATTTACATTTTGATGGCCAAACATATACATTTTTTTAACCTGCAGGGGATGAAAGTGGCAGTGAGTGAGGCAAGGTTATCTGTTTCCCTCTTTTCTCTCTTTGCTCAGTAAGGGATTATGATGGAAGCTGTATTTGGCCCCGGTCCCCTAGTAACCCCGGTCCCCTAGTAGGGCCATTGCTGAGACCACTCCTTGTACCGTATCATTCAGCCAGCCCCATTTTTCCCTTCTCCTTGCACTAGAGGACCTTAGAGAAGTATTCTCTTTAGAAATCTTTAAATATTCCAGCATGGAAGTTGACCATAGAAGTGTCCTGGAAGACCTAGTGAGTCTTAGAGAGTTATTCTCTTAGGTTTTAAAAATGTTTTTTCCCCTGTTGCAGAGTCTTGTGCCGAACCTCTGAATGTAGAGGGGCTGGCTGTAGTTACATTTGCCTTTAAAAAGATTTCAGAAATCTCTTTTGGTTCCTGAAAAGATATTTCCCTTTCACTAGGTGTACAGGTCATCTAGGCAAACAACAACACGAAGTATTCATTGAACAAAATAGGATCAGAAAAAGATCCCTTACAACGGATCAACACAGATCAGGCACATGAGGATTTTATATAGCCCACTGAAACAAAACTCAATGTTTTCATCTAACAAAGTTAGTCAAATGGTGGTGCCACCAAAACAAAAGCAAGAAAAAACAAATATTAGAATGTGTTATATGCATTCTTTAAAGCTACCATTTGCCAACCCAAGCCAAATTTAAAAGTGGCACTTCAGAGCCTACTTACGTAATCTGTAGGGAAGTCACAGCTGGCATCCGTGGTTCTCAAATGAAGACAAAAACCTATGGTAAATTCTTTGGTGTAAAAACAGTACTTGAGCTACATAAAATACAATTTTTGGTTTAGACTATACAGCATAAGACTACCACAATCCCATCTTCTGTAAAGAAACATCCTTGGCTTGAGATCACTCGAGCAAGCAAGCATCATGCTAATTGCTCTGATGCAGAAAATAAAATATTTGCTTTAAGAACTGGAGATTTCTTTAAGATCAAAGTAACAATATTTATTGCATTTTCAGATTGCATTTTAAAACAGTAAATTAATAGTGCACAATGGCTTCACTTGAACCTCCTGAAAAGTGGGAAATCAAAAAGCCATAAACCCCACTCTACCTCACAAATAGAGTGAAGCTAATGTGCTTCTCCAAGGGGCAGTATTTAGTTTAATAAATTGCCATCCCTGTGCTCTAATACATTTGAATTAGTGCTCTGTGTACACTAAATCCATTTATTTTAAATTTGTTTTGTCTACATTGCGTGAAATAAAAACATCGCTCTGTACAATCCACTATGAGCAGTGAGTACAACAGCAAAAAATATCATACAGTTTATACACACTATTTTCCCCATTTCTCCTATAAAGGAACCAGAGCAAACCTAATCAATGTGTAACTTAATTTAGAAATCAAATGACAAAAGGGAAGGCCAAATAATACAGCCCATAACTGTGCCCAAAACAAGATTCCTGATCATATTATTAATATGAATAAATGCAGGTGGAGAAGTAAAGCATGCTAAAATTGTGTTCTCAGGTCTTTATAAATTTACCAAAGATTAAATCAAACATGGATCATTAAGTAATGTTCAAAGCAGAGCAATATTTTTGGAAATTCGGTCTTACCAGCTGTGTTTTTGTTGTAACCCAAACGTATACAATGTGCAAAGTGCTAAGCAACACTACAGAAAACACATTTACATCAACACTGAAGATTCGGGGAAATGAAATTCCAACAATTTTATTTTGTAATGAGCTGTATTTTCTAAATTTGTTTTTATTTTTTTCCTGTTTTCATACAGTATTGAAAACAAAAACGCGGCACATTCACATTTTCCCGAGGAACTGTAAGGATGATCTCTACAGGGATAAACGCTGAGAAGCTTGAAGCTCAATCATTTTGATGTTGAGAAACTCTCCGAAGGTGTAAAGGCTTGATCTGAATGGTCTAGAACATGTATTGTAATTTAATAGAAGAGATGGTCATCTTAATATTAAATGATTTAAAAGAACTTCCCAGTTCATGCGAAGAGTATAGTCCAAGAATAAATCATATTTGCGAAACACATTTTATGCTACGTAAGTGTATACTTTGCGGTCCTCAGGTGTTCGTGCCAAATATTCTCGTTCAATAAGTCCTTCAATACGTTTTTTAATAACAACGGGACTTGGGAGGAATCGTGCCTTCAATTGCTGAGTTACCTGGAACAAAATGAAGAATACGCACATTAGACTGAATGCTGGCTTTGGAGCAATGAAAAAGAATGCAGTGGCCCTTTCAACTATCTGTATTTTCACATAGGCCTCTATGATCTTTAACAAGCACCAGCTATCAATGCCAGCCATCTTTACTGCATCCAAGGTTTTTGGGAAAGAAGAAACGACTATTAAAAGGCACTGTAATTTGCCAATTGCTTTTGCAGAAACAATCCCAATTGAAAATGTATTTCATTCTCTAATTCCACTTGATCAGTGAGATTACCTCTGCTACTAGCACATTATGCTGCATCTTCTTCCTAGATTTCATTATCCGCACTATAGCAGCCTCTATCTCATGTTTTCTGTCATCATCTACTTTCTGTCTTGTTTCTTTTCTTTCTGGGTCCGATTCTCCTTGTTTGGCAGCAACTGAAAGAACAAGAAAAAGATCCCAAAAATCAAGTCTCTTAAAGAATTAATTGAAAAGAAAGTTATCTTTCAGCTACTCAGAAATACCACCACAACGTCTTTCTTCTGCAATGTTAAGAAGTATTTACAAAGTGAGAACTGTGTATATTTAGTCACATCTCTCATCTATCCACCCATACCTGCATCTTACTTTATTGAAAATCAAAAAACAGTGATATAATGCAACAGGCAGACAATTAGCATTGCTAATGAGTAAGAACAGCATCGCTGGGGAGTGGGAGTGACGGTAAAGAACTAAAATGGAGGCAAGAAAAACTATCTTTAGACACATTCCATCTTGAAATGACAAAGCATCTGGTAACAGCATCAAAGGCAGTTATAAATGTGAAATCCAGTACAGGAGACTGTCCTAAAGCAGAATGAAAGAAATGTGGGTCATTAGGTTATAAATGTGTCTGAAAACTACAGGACTTGATGAGATTATTCAGGGACACACAGTAGAAAGAAAGCTAAAAGCTATCTCTTTCTCTTTAAGGCCAATGAAGAACCCAGAGAGGCACCAATAGAGAGGGGAAAGGAAGCTTTCCGCAAAGGAAACGCAGAAAAATCAGTCAGAAAACAAGAAAACTACCCAAGTCCCTCAGTATAAAGGGAATCAAGCAGGGTTTTATCAAAGGCTTCAGAGAGATCAGGATCTTTGGTCATCAATAATTTCAGCAACAGAGGCTTTGGGGACAGCTAGGAACAAAAATCAGGCTGAGGCTGAAAGGAGAGAAACCTTTCTTGGGAAGTCTGACTTGGCCACGGTGGTACACGCTTTGGTCACATCCCGCCTTGACTACTGCAACGCTCTCTACGTGGGGCTGCCCTTGAAGACGGCCCGGAAGCTCCAGCTAGTCCAGCGCGCGGCAGCCATGTTGTTAACCGGAGCGGGACGCAGGGAGCATACAACGCCCTTGCTGTCCCAGCTCCACTGGCTGCCGATTTGCTACCGGGCCCAATTTAAGGTGCTGGTGTTATCCTACAAAGCCCTAAACGGTTCCGGCCCAAAATACCTTGCGAACCGCATCTCGGCCTACGAGCCCACGAGGACCTTGAGATCATCTGGGGAGGCCCTTCTCTCGGTCCCGCCGGCCTCACAGGCACGCCTGGCGGGGACGAGAGAGCGGGCCTTCTCGGTGGTGGCCCCCCGGCTATGGAACTCCCTCCCTGCCGAAATCAGACAGGCGCCTTCCCTCATGGCCTTTCGCAAGGGCCTGAAAACCTGGCTCTTTGAAAAGGCCTTTAGCTAGTGCTATGTTTTTTGGAATGACCACCGGAATGGACTATGACTACGAGACTGGCTATGACCCTAAACTAGACGAAGCGGATTTTTATATGTTGTGTTAAGGTCTTATGATATTGTAAATTGTTGTCTTTTTGTGTTATGTACACCGCCACGAGTCGCCTCCGGGCTGAGAGTGGCGGTTAACAAGTGCAAATAATAAATAATAAAATAATAATATGACAGCTGGAGTAAACTGCATATTCTAGAAGTTTGGATGTGAAGAGAGAGAGAGGAAGACAGTACAGCTACAGGGAACAGGCAAATGGACCAAGTAAGGTTTGTTGGTTTATTTTTTAAAGGAAAAACATGGTATATTTGAAACCAGTAGAGAAGATGCTAGAAGAGAGGAATTATGTGGTGATGAAAAAAGGCAAACAAGAAGGTGGTAATCAGAAGGGGAGGGGATCTAGACATGCTACATTAGAATGAAAATGGACATACCTGTTTGGATCTTCACTCTGTGGAGTTTTGACGTGAATTGATCATTCACTGTAAATATATGTCCGTTTTCTATTTCTTTTGATTTCGGCTCTTTTGTGAGAACCCGTTGTGTTGGCTTTCCGCATGCAAGGGACTGTAGTGCTCGTACAAGTTCTCTTTCAGGGATATCTGTCTCCTGCTGTATTTCCTATATGAAATGGAACAATAGATATTTACAGTGCAAAGGACATTTTGGGGGAAACAGACCTCTCAACAGCTTCAAAGCCATTACCTCATAGTTACAATGAAATTAAACCAAGTCTTGATTTTGGCTGGCGTCCTGTATTGGACTTATAATCTAGAGTTACAGATCCATAACAGCCTTGTTTTCCTAATACTATCTTAGGAGTGTGTGAATTGGTTCTGTTTTCATTTTGAATTTCAGGTGACCCCCCCCCCCCCCTTTCTGTTTTTGGGAAGATTCCAGGAAATTAGAAGGAGGTCCCTTCAGATTCGAAATTCAGAATCCTGAGTTCCATTTCTGTAAAAATATTCCCAAAACCCAGAACTGGAGGAAAGGGGGTAGACCTGAAATTTGACCCTCCACCCCCCCCCCCTAAAAAAAGCCAGAACAGATCTGTGCCATTTCACACACCCCACTGTTAAGGTGGGTCGGAGTATGTGAAGTTCGGCACACAGACATAATATATGGGTAACACAGGAACTCAGCAAGCCTGTTTAAGCATTTATTCTTATTTAATATAGCGAGGCATATCAACTACTGCTCTGCAAGTCCATGAAATGCAGGATAGCTTACTGAAGAAAGTGTTTAAAAGCTGAGCTGAAGTTAAGTTTTTGATCTAGGTCCTACCAAACTCCAGCTGGGTAAAAAAGGGAAGAAACTTCTCAAAAGAAGTCTCATAAGCAGAAGAAAACAGCTTCTCAGAGAGGCTTCTAGCAACCACCAACCTTTCTGTGAGCAAGTTCAGCAGCTCAGTGCTTTAACCAAGGGCTCAACTAGTTTACCTACCCATAGATTAACATCCAGGCTGCGCGTGCTATCTATCTATCTATCTATCTATCTATCTATCTATCTAATTCCAAAGCCATTTTATTATATGTGATGCCATTTAAAAGACATATTTTACACTTTACTGTGTCATATACATGATTTCATAATCCCAATTTAGCATTCATTTTATATAGCAAGGAAAAATGAATATTGTTAGGGAAAAGGTATAGTAGGCACCATGAGAGCATTTTTCCTTAACATGAACTACTGCAAATAAACTTTTGTTTGAAGCATTCCAATTTCAGCTAAGATAATTTCATGTAGTTTTAACATCAAAAGCTTAGATATGCCAAGCAGTATATACACTGACTACAGTCAGCCCTCCACATTTGTAGGTTTGACTTTTGTGGGTTTGATTAAAAGTTCTCTCTAGAAATCTCTAGATCCTCTAGTTTGATTCTTTGGTCAATTTCTGGTAGAGGAAGTTTCTATTTGTGAGATTTAACACTTTTGTGGGGCTTCTATGCTCCTAATTCCAGAGAATGTGGAAGGCTCACTGTACATAAATCTTCCCTTCCATGAGCCAAAATATCTGCAGCATAAAGAAATCCTAAAACAGTATTCTAGACTATTTTAAAAATGGGAATGTTTGCTGCATGCACAGAAAGCTAATTCCGATTCATGGTAAGCATTACCAGACTTGCTTTACACAGCCTGTGGAGAAATTTCCTGTATACATTGCTCACAAAAGGAAGAATAACGTGGCTTTCTTGTACTCTGTAGGAGAATGAATACATATTGGAGAGATATCTACAATTTTACAGGTAGCACAAAAAGTCACAGCTCATACCTCAAAAGTATATTTTTCTCTGTTGTTAAAGAGCATTAGTATCGTCATCTGGAAAGTGGAAACTTGCAATATGTGCTTCCGTGTGTTAGAGCCCGTTACTTGGGCGCCTCCTACACCAACTTCTGAGCCATCTTCCTGTTTTAATTTTTAAAAGGCAAAATTATTCTGGGAACATTATGTTTTGCTCCTCAATTAAGCTTTCTATGTATATATTCTAACATTTTGAGTTCTTACATGACTCATCTACTAGAAAATTCAAAACAATGATCTTCATTTAGAGATATTTATCTTCATTTTCTTCCTTCAGAGTTTCAATTTTGCTTTAAAAGCAAAACAGCTTTTAAACCTGTTTGCTTTTAAATAGCCTATCACAGTTGTATATAAGATATCAGTCTTCTAATCCCCATCTGAATGTATGAAGAAGACAAACTGAGATAGTAGAGATATAGAAAACAAAGCTCCTGGACCACTGTATATAGACTGTAGTATTTCAATCTTCAATGCGATTGTGCAGTGTAAGAGAGAGAAATTAGAACTTGACACAAATCCCAAATCATAACAAGAGGTGAAATAATAGACAATAAGATTTGAAACCCCTGTATTACAGCTGCATACCTTAGTAAATCCATTTCCTTCTAAAATATTAAATAAACATAAAACATGATAGGTAAGATTGTTAACAGGAAAGATAGAAATATACTTGCAGATAAATTGTGTTTTGGTGTTTACAATAAATGAAGGCATAATTCAAAAGTTCAGAATTTAAAGCTAAAGATGAATAAATACAATATTTTGGTGTCCTATACTTTTCTAGTACTGGGTTTGTTTTGCTTCAGTTTTATTTTATTTTAATCTTTGAAGCAACTTGCACACTTCCCTTGATATATGCAATCCATATAGAGTTCTGACTAATGTAATTTCTTTAATATGGTGACCCTCCAATATACATTTTCAGGCCACTTCTCTCTATGTTTGTGAGAACTGTTAAAATTGAAGACCATGACTGCACAATTAATAGAAATGTAAATACCAAGAGAGAAGCTGCATTCAGAACATTGACTGGTTAGAGAAATATGAATTAGGCAGATTCATAATAACATACATGTTGAATTATTTTCCCCCACACTGATAGGTAAAGCTCTTACCTTTTTAACAGGACCGTAAAAGGTGGCATTGAGATCTGCAGAGCCCATGTGATGCTGGAGTGTCAGTTGCCGTCCACTGTGTTTGGCTAAATAAAATCTACAAAATGCAAGACATTTAATGACCTTTTGACAGCAAACCTTTTAACCAGCATGTGATCATTTAAATGTACATCTTGCAGCAGACTTTATTCTCACACACAAAATATAACCGTTTCTCACCTTCTAAATATTTCAAAAGCATGTCTGGGGGCTGGGGGAATGTTGCACTTTGGTGTGGCTGACTGAGTGGGCCAGTAGCCCGTTGTGAGCACCCGCACGGTCAAATCAACACCACCTAATGAGACCTGCAAAAAGGAAGACAAACATAAATTGTACAATTGAATTATTCATCCTCCCATCTTCCACATTCCAGGAAATACACAGCTTACGATTTAAATTATAGACACTACAATGTATCCATTACAAAATAAGATGTTTTCTGTATGGCTCAGGGTTGGGCAGGATGACCCTTGGTTATATGATTCTACGAAGTGGCCCTAAGAATTAACCTGATCATCTCTAGCTATCCTGAAACTAAAGAAAAAAGTAAAGATGCAAACTTTAACATATCTAACGCTGGTGGTATTTCTTTATACTACAGCTAATGATGGATGGGTAGGTGGGATTACTAAACTGAGAAAAATTATTTCTCTTATGTGCATTATATCCCCTTCCTATCAAAAATTTCTAAACCTAGGGGTGTCAGACTATGCAACAACAATTTTAAGCCAATGTTGGTGCTTTTCCATAAAGGTACTGTAGTTATGTTCTGCATCCACTGACACTTTTGAAATTGTCTTAACATGCATATTTAAATGCTCCTGAATAATTTTAATTGTCTTTAGCATTTACTTGCTTTTTTTTACACATTAATTTAGTTTCAGAGAAGACCACAAATGCTGGCGACAGTATTATGGGCTCAAGCTTAACTCTATCAAAACACACTAGGAAATACAGTTATATGGAATATATATGTACAGATGTTGCTATTATTTGTCTTTGAATTTTATATGCTGGAGAAACAAAGAAGGACTGATATTTTTAGATGTTCTACTTGTGGGCCTCAATGGAAGCATCTAGTACAGAGCTTTCCAAACATTTCATATTGGTGACACACTTTTTAGATATGCATCATTTTGCAACACACTAATTCAATTTTACTAGTAACCTGGAGATTAAACCAACCCCGTATAAGAGATACAGACACATACATAAACTGTAAGAAAAAATGCATGGCATTCAAAATATCTCATGAAAATCTTTCATTTATATTCTTTAAAATATAGGATTTATTGCTTATTTCATATAGACTCAAGAGGTTTCTCATTACCTTTGTGCAACACATCTACACACTGTAGTTGACACAGTAATGTGTTGTGAAACAATTTTGAAAGCTCTGATCTAGTGGCTAAATCTGGAAATAGAATACTAGCCCAGATGAACCTTTAGTCAGATTCAGTAGCATTATTTATAATCTTATTCTGCCTGTACAAATTCAAGCAGACTACGTTTTATATAAAAATTGCAAAAAAAGATTCTAGTTGTAATCCTACACTGAGACAATTTGCCACAAACAATACTATCAGATGTTTTATCAATGTTTCCCAACAAACAGATGGCACTCTTTATGTTTTGCTATAGAGCAATATGAAGAAGAAACACATTACAAAATCTTCATTTACTCATAGCCCATCTAGATGAGACAGAAGATTCTAACAGCATCTTGTTTCTGTAGAAATACATTGCGAAGGCAGATGCATCATCAAGCCCAAGATGCTGGGGGAAGTGTGTTCAAGTCGTCCCTTATGATGATTCCCTCCAATTAATATATGCACTTCAGTTGTCCTCATATACTGATCTCATTTATTCTGCCATCCAAACTAATGTTATCTATGGGTCAGGTCAGAATGGGGTAGTGGTTCAAGGCAAGAACAAATCTGCTCTCAATAGATCTTACAAAGAAAACATTACAATAGGGTCACCACAAGTAAGTAATTTTTTGAAGGCAGGCAACAATGGGTACAAGAGGTAAAAATCTGAGATTTGTCAAATTTCATTCAATAAGGCCAAGATGTACAGACTCCTGACCTGTTGTTCTAATGACTTAATAATTAAAAATTAAGAATATACACTACAAGGAATATCACTGCAACTCCACAAAATACTGCAAGCTGCTTAATTATTTTATTATTTCCCTTTACAAAAAGTGGGTGTATGCCATCTGCTGGTGAAGCAGTTAGATTTAGTTCTGAGTCATTCTACTTCTTACTCAATCTTAATCCATGTATAACACATTGCAATATGAGTTGGATAAGAATGTACTGCCTCATAAGCAGTTTACAAGTTGATTCGACACTAAACGGAATTTCCTCATAAAATGTAAAGCCAATATGGTATACAATATATCTCCATTTGAAGTTCCTCTTTCCTCCAACCAAGGCCTCAGAGGTACAGTTAATACAAAGGAAAGCTACAAGTATTCAGTTCTTCTGGAGAGCCCAGAAGCGAACAAGAGAAATTGTGAAAGCAGAAGATGCTTTTTGCACCGTGCAATGAAAACACAGGAACACTGTCAAAGATATTTTTCTTACTAATATTATATGTCTTCTTTTTCTATTCACAATAGGGTAAAAAGTACAAAATCATGCCTGGAATTCAGGGAGAAAGCCCTATTTATAGTCAGTCAATTTTCTTCTGGTCTTAGAAGTCACAGGCCTTAGAACTATGGATGCCCCAGTAGTGGGTGTTAATCAGTACATGGTATTTGGTTTGAGAATTTAGGTTTTTTTTTTATTCTTCCAGGCTTTCTCATTCTCAGTATTTTTCAGACTTTTGATGGTTTCTTCTACCTTTATAGCTCTAATCTGTCCTTAATTAATTTTATCCCAATTTGCTTTCTTGCCACTTCCCTGCTTCTGTTGCCACGATCCGAGTTTTCAAAATGTGAACATCCTCCATGATATTTTTTACCTCGATTCCCTCCAACTGTCTGAACTAAAACCTTACCAAAACCCCATTTCTGACACTGCCAATTTTTCAGATCCTTTTTTCTGCAACATGCCACAATAATAATAATAATAATAATAATAATAATAATAATAATAATAATAATAATGCTTTATTTGTATCTCGCCCTATCTCCCCAACGGGGACTTAGGGTGGTTTAACAGTGCTGTAGAAGTCATGCTGGACATTTTCTTTCCAAATGCTCAGCAATACAGCCTCTAACCTTCCTCACTCTCTTCTCCCTTGAAGCTTATTCCATATATCATATCTATATTGCTTTTATACATTCAACCACAACTCACTATCAAATTTTCAGACTCTCATATTTGGCCCCTGTTCCTATGTTCTCACACTGCTGTAGGTCTTGACTTAGCTGTTTTCCACCCAGTTCTCTTTGATCTTAAAGCTGGATTGACTCAGAGTGGGATATTGTGCTATTCCTGCTATCACCAGGAACAAACATGGTTGTGCAATTTCTCTGCTGTAGAATTCTCCCAGTATGATTGTTGAAGGAAACCTGCACTTCGTAAGCATTCTGCATGTTCTGTTTCTTGCCTTCTTGTGATATGCAGTCAATTAATGTTGCAATTTCTGCTCATTTCGTTAATTCCGTAGCTTCTACTATCAACATATTGTTCTGAACTAATAATTTGTTTACCCTGCTAACAATGAACCGTTACTCTCATAATCTGACTGCTCTGATTAGCTATATAAGAAAAAAAACCTCTGTAAAAGAAACATATATATCTATTTATTTTTCTGTTCCTCTCTCAGCTGTTCCTCACGTCTTCCCTTGCTTTTGGGTGATTTTTATTATTCTTGTGTTGATCTGCCTCCTTGATGCTATCACCCACCAAAGCCAGATTTCCCCTTTTCCCGTGGCAATTTCACTCTTTATTATCATGCAATTTAGGATTGTAATCTGAATATTTCTGTACTGGATTCAAATATGTTACCATATGATACACTTTTTAAAATACTACCTGTACACAAATATTTTTTCTCCTGATCTATCCCTGCTGCAATGATTTAACACACACCCCTCCAAAGGGTCTCTGATTGAACAGAAGGAAGCTGAAAATGGCTACATCATAAAGCAGCACCAGGTGCAGAAAGTTACTTACTTCCAAGTCAAGAAGACAAGGTAATAAGAACACAGGATTCTCTGGAGAGTTGTAATTGGAATGAAGTATGTTTAATTACAGCCTTGATACAGGCTGGTGACAGTTATTCACATTCCCTTTGGATTATGACAAGGTACTATGTACAAAGTTTTCTTTGAAAACAATCTTGAAAACTTTCAAGTTAGCCTACAAGGCAGACAGGCTGTCAAGTGAGACTAGACTGCCCGATACAATCATTTCACCATTGTTATGTGCCATCTGCGCTGGCTACCAATATCTGATACCAGGCCCAATTAGAAGTACTGTTTTAAATGTAAAAGTCCAAAGCAGTGTCTGTTCAGATTATAAGATCGGAATCCAAGGCATTCCTCTAGGTGTTTTTGTTAAATGAAAGAGGGATGGCTACAATGGAGAGGGCCTTTTCAATGGGAACCTCTTGCTTGTGGATAGACTTTCCCAGGGGGTTCACCTGATACTTTCAGAACCGTTTTTCTAGCGCCAGAACACCATTTCTTTCCCCTGTGGCGTTTAAAAGACCTATTTGAGCACTTGTAATCTTCTCCTGTATTTTCTTTACAGATGATTTTATATTTTTGTAAAATGCTCAGAAAATTTAGATGGCAGAGTGTTCTAAAATATAATTAACGAACTTGATATATTTCTTGTTACTAATACAAACAATTTGTAGCAAATATTATAAGCATGTTAGAAGATCACACTTTACCCCTTAACTTCTAGGTGGAGCAGCATGACTATACAATTCTGTACATTATGAGTGTATCAAAGTGAAAGATAAAACAGTATTATATTGAATCAGCTACGTTTAATACATGATGGCCTTTGAAAATTTCAACTCGTACAAACCAAGGCACCAAGGCTACCATTGTGAATATATTAACTCAGTTCAAAAGGAACTGTACTGATTTTAACTTTATTCTTAGGCAAATTCAAAGTACTTGTTTTAAGTTTCAAAGCTCTGAAAGGTACCTGAAGAATCATATGCTACCCCTTAAACCTAGCCTACAGTCAAAATCTTCGTGTTCTCTGTGTGCTATCATCAGCTGAAGTAAGAAAGCTATCCAGCAGGGTTATAGCTTCCCCGGTTTTAGAATTCGATCCTCAAGGAAACTTACCTGAAAACATTGGTACCCTCTAGGAACTACACAGTCTGTCCAATTTCTTTGGAGAAAGTTTATTTGTTTAATACCACAATTGCTGTGGGTTCTTTACTCTAATACGCAGAGTTAATTTTCATCTAAAAATATTACTCAATGCTATTGTTCTGTATTTTACTTCTCAACCTGCTAAGAATGCTACCATGCAAAAAGGTGACACATAATTATAAAAAAAACCTGAAATTCAATGGTTTATTAAGAATTAAGTTCTGTTTTGGAATGATTGTGCTTAGAAGACAGAACAGAAAGGTGAGAAATCAGCATTCAGATGCAAGTGAGAGAACAAACCAACAATTCATTTCTTACCCCTGTTGTCTGTAGATGTTGCCTAAATTCATCCATTGTTGTATTTGAGATGCTCATGTCCCTGAACATTCCTTCCAGTTTTGATGTGAACTGACATCCACATTCAGTCTGTAAAAAGGAATGCCATTATTTATGTCATGCAACCTTACATTGTATGTAGCATCCTCAGGTCGGCTATTCAGCTATAGAGAGGATATTTATGTACTGCCCCCTGCCTTTAATTTCAAGTTATGAAAAAAGTAATACATTCTTTTGCCAAGTGTCAGTATGACAACAATGAACATCTCAAATATTGGGGTTATGCTAACCAACATTTGCACTAATATGCATCAACATTTGCACTAATCTGTAATCAACAAACGGAAAATTAACAAATAGATACAAGGACAGTAGAAGAACCACCCACTGAAATCCTTTTAAAATACCACATGAAACTAGAACACAGCAATCCACCTGTCAAATGTTTCCAACAAGATAAAAATATAAAAATATATTCTCTTAATTAGTTTTATCAGTCTGTACAGCTTGAAATCATTTCTTTCTAGCAATATTATCCAAACAAGCACATGCTATGAGTGAGAAGGGTTCATTCCTTGAAAAATAGCATGGGAGCCTTTCCTGCCAGACAGTTCCTTTGTGGGATCTGTCAAGATACTGAGCCACATTAATCCACTTCTTACAGCCACAGTCTTCCTTCTAATAACAAACAGAAACCAAATACTGTGTCCAGAGGACAAGAGGGAAAATGGCGTCCTATAGCAGAGGAAGGTATATTTCCATTTTACCAGGGCTTTCTAGACAGGTCTAGGCAGGAAGGAATAATCTGACTTATACCACTACTCCTCTTCTGCAAGCTTTCCATCCCAATTTCAGGGTAATAAGTCTGACAGAAAAGCTATTTGTTCGAGGTGCTACAGTTTTCGATTTTAAAATGTTGTTGATTGACCAAATTAAACAATTCAATTGAGAATGAAAAATAATCATTTTTAGTATTTAGAAACATAACCATTGAGTATTTTTAAATCTAACACATAACTAGAATATACCAACAAGTCCGAATATAATTGCAATTATCTACTGTAGCTATAGTTATACCAACTCAATGTTTGTTTGTAACCAGAAACAAAAAGTAAAATTATTAAGTAAAAGAGGACTGTCCTTACCTTTAACTTAGAAATCATATTTTTCTCTGAGTCATCTGAAACACTTTTGTTGGTCAGAAGCCTCCTTGCCAAGTGCTGTTTATAGTATCGTTCAAATACATCTTTTTCTTGCATAAACCTAAACAGAACCATTGCCTTGTCCAATATAGTCTCTACCTCTTGCTCAGTTAACTGTAAGGACAAAACCAAAATGATCTGTCAGGTGAATACAAAATCCCATGATTAAACACGGACAGCACCACAGTCCCTTCTATATATACCAGGTATCTCCAAACTTTTGGGAATCTCTCTCTGCATTTATGTCTTACAGCTTCAGGCACTATTGTTCTCCAAAGAAATTCTTTAAAAACTAAGATCTCAATTAGAGCAGGACAGATGTACTGAAATATATTTTTAGTTCTAGTTAAAGGTTCAATATTTAAAGCAAGAATGGAAAATATTATGGAAGAAGTGTGTATTAAAGCAGATAAATGTTATGGGTGACAGATGATAATTCTATTCTGATATAATGATTGGTATGTATTCCCTATAGGGTCCCTTACTTTCCTTCCAGCATTTCTCATCCTCACTCTCTCTACCAATCACCATCCAGGTGCAAATTCCCTCCATCCAACATTCTGCATTTATCACTAAAGTTACATAATACTTCTTATGTTACAACAGCAATTCACAGTGCAAGAACACAGAATGTCTTTATATATAAAGTAACAGCAGAGCACCAAGCACTTGTTCTAGGTAATAGAAGAGATATAAGTGGCTAAATACTATTTGCCCAATTTTATAGTTCAGCTCTGAGTTTAGGTTTGAGCAATAAGAAACAAGCACTTTCAGAAAGTTAGAACCAACTGGGAAAAGTGTCTGTTATATAAGAGAAACAAATGTTTGCAATTATTAGATGTCCAACCAAAATCACAAGAAATGTATTTTTTTTTAAAAAAATCTTTAATCAAATTCCCATGGCATTCTATGCAAGGAGAAATGCTAAAAGAGTGAATGTGAACTTTTTGATTATTTATTTTTTACCTTATATTATGACCACAATTCATGTAATCTTATTACATTACCAAGATACATTGCATTGAATCACCAGATTAAACATGCAGACTAAGTAGCTTTTGCACTGCCACTAACACTTTCAGCTTAATGCAAGACATTTTAATGTCATAAATGCCCAACATCACATTCAAAAATTAAAGAAATATAATTTCTAAATCTATTATTTGGAGTCAACTCAAAACAAATTAGGTCTTCTCAAATGCCCAAGTATCTCATTCCCAGGATTTGTGTTCTCCACATCAGTCTGAAATAACAATATTAGGCTCAACAAGCAAAGGATTCTGGACTGGCAATGACAGCGGTCTATACTCTCTGTCGCCAAAATATCTCAAGTTGCAGACAAGGAGATGAGGTTTCAAAATGAAACATTCCTTCCAACTTTGTGAACTTAGGTTTTCAATATGTTGCACTGGCTGAGTGTGATAAAGGATTAGAGGCATGAAAGCCTTCTCATCCTTTCTGATCTAAAGTGTGGACACAATGAGTTGATTCTGGGGAAACTATTTTAATAGTTGCAGGATTTCACTATGAAATGTGCACAAAAAGGATTCCACAAATATGAAATATCATGCCCTTAATTTATAGTCTTTTGAAAACTAGGGGAAAAACTTCGGATACTTCTTAATTCATATCCAGAGTCTGTACATGAAGAAACAAGGTAAAGTATTTGTGTAGATGTTATTTTGTAACAATAAAGGACAAGACAAATCTGTATACTGCAAACCGAAAAGGCTATTATACTACCCCAACCTGCTTAAATGGGGAATCTTCAGCCCACTGAACTCATAAAATCCTTGCATGATGTAGAGTCAAATGCAGGGGAGGTATGGAGAAAGACAAATTGTATGGGATAAAGTGTGCAGGAACTATGCAGTCTTGAAACACTGCATTTTTTGGCCTTTTCACCAGTGGCTAGGCAGATCTATTCTCTTCTCAGAAAAAACTAACTATCTTTGGTTTAGTGTCTGATAAAGACACAATGAAAGTTTTTTTCCCTCCATACAATCCCAAGTCTGACCATAAGTGAATGCTTGGACACTTATAGTCATTAGCTGGTTCAATATGTAGCATACAGATCTTTATATTTTCTTGAAAAATTACTATGCATCAGAAGTCTGTAAAGACAGCAAAAAACATGCTCATAGATTTATTTATTTCCTGCATTTGTAACCCGGCCTTCTCACCCCCGAGGGGGGGGGGGGGGGGACTCAGGGCGGCCATAGTTTGTTATCTTCCAACAATGTATCTGCCTTTTTATAATATATAATTATATGGGTTTTGTAGCTGCAAAGTCATTTTCTGACAGAATTAGTTCATTCAGTTGTGTTTTACAAGTTATGCAGCATACACAAATACAGGTTTAAATGCTGTTTTACTAAACATCCACATGGTGATAACTGAAAAGTATACTTACTCCCTTGACTCCTTTTTTAAGCTTGTCGTCAATAAATAATGAGAGATACTCTGGAGATCTAGAATTGAGGTTGAGGAAATACTCAAAGTCACCCGCAATAGTTTGTTTAAAGAGTCTGTCATTATTAAAAGATTCTTGAAGGAAGCGGTCAAACCTACTCTTCAAGTCCAGCAAGCCCTTCAAAAAATAAAGACATTTTCATTTTCAAATTTCTAATATATGTTCAATTAAAACCATATCCACTATTGAGGTTAGTCAGCTGACCATTTTATGCTTATTCAAACCAAGATTTCTAAACATGTGCTTACAAGAAAATTAATAATTATTTTAAAGAAAACAGATAGTCTGTTATTAATACAAAAATACGTCCTTCTAAAGAAATGGATGGCATGAGAAAGGTCTTTCTTCCTGAGCTGAGAAAGACCTATCATAATCTTTATTTCCAGAGAAAGCCCCCTCCTCCATATCCAAAAACTCCTATCTATTGCAGCATATAATGCATTTAAAAAGTTAACTGGAAATCTTATCTTGCTCATGTCTCCTACAAAACAGAATTATTAGGAGCAAAATGAATGAGAAATCTGTTCTCATTTTAAAGCATAGTTTCTCCTTACGGGGGAAGACAAAGAGGAAATTACAGTGCTAAAGAGAGAGGACATAGCTGTCTTCTCTGACTTAAGAACACTAATTTATTTAGTATGTATGGAATTTCTACTTGTGTGCTTAACTGAAGTTAGCACAGGATGTCAAAAACCCAGGATAGGAAAACAAGAGCAACAGTTCTACAAAACTGACTGAGTATGTATGAAGACATTTTGCCCCATAAAGGCACACCTGGATAAGGCACAGATGTTTATTCTAACACTGTTTGTGAGGGCATTCACTGTTGATTGAGCAATTTCCTATGTTCCACAAAGATCTTCCTCCCGAGAAATTGGGATAGAAAATGGGCAAAGGAACAGAAGATGTGCTCCACAGCTCCATGGAAAATCTAGCTGCTTGCTGGAATGAACAGGGAAACATGACTATAGAACTATCTTGTCTTGAAATACAAATTTATTTTACTACATTTATATGTGAGTAAAGTTTGCACTTTCTTTTTTACACAGGTCCAGTGGAGATACCCGAATCTATGCGTCTATGCAATATGGAACTGGGACTTTAAAATGGAATCTTGCAACTTGGAGCTCTAACAGAATTAGCTTGTCTACTGCAGAGACAGGAAACCATCTAGTGTTTGAAAGGAAGATGGTTTTCTTTTCCAGTACATGCTTTGACATGAAGAAGCAGCCATTCCCCAACTTTCTGTCCTCTTCCACTAGAGCAGTGGTTCTCACCCTGTGGGCCAGCCCTCAGGTGTTTTGGCCTAGAACTCTCAGAAATCCCAGCCAGTCTACCAGCTGTTAAGATTTCTGGGAGTTGAAGGCCAAAACATCTGGGGACCCATAGGCAGAGAACCACTGCACTAGAGGATTAAAACTTAGTTTGTTCAATTCCACTAAATGACACAATGGGAAAAAGGTAAAACTGAAACAAATCTTTAACTCTTTCAGGGAACAAAAGATTTTCAACCCTTCCCTTTGGGTGCGGATCCCTTTCCACCCACCCCCTAAAACATCTGAATAACTCTCAGCATAATGATGTTTCAAAATGATATGTGGAAAAATAGCACTTCTATGATTTTCACTACCTGAATATAGTCAACTGGATTTTTTCCTTCTCCTTCTTCAGACACAAGGGCTTTACCTTGCTCCCGCAAGTAGGAGCTCATACACTCACACATTGTCTTTAGGCCATTCGGCACACGACTAAATAACTTGTACATGCAAGCCAGATCTGCAATTGAGAAAAAAAAGTGTGGCATCATTCACTGACAGCACAACACATGGAATGTGAACAAAGAATGGCTTTCAATTCTTTCCTATTTTCTTCTTCTTCCCCAGCTCATTATGGGGTTTCTTTTGTATTTTTCCCATCTTGAGATAGCAAACAAAAAAGCTATGCAGAATATTATCTCTGACAGTATTTTCTTGTCATTTTAATAAGAAACATGAAATGTTATATCTTAAAATGCAGTTTTTCACTGCAGAATATTTGCTGTATCGAAATGAAACTAGCAAAAGCAAGATTCAGTTGAATACTTTAAACTAGCTTGATAACAGTTCTGCTATATTAGAGAGATCTGAAACTTGTTGGAGGTGCTAAAGTGAATAAATTAAATTAAAATTCAGTTTAACTAATTTAATATGTAATGCAATAATAATCCATGAGACTAAGTGTCTCACAAAATGATTCTGGAGAAGCCTGATTTGGATTAAAGGAGCAGGAAATCATAGCAGTCATCTTATCGAAACAGTAAATTAAATTTCACTGAAGAGGTCTGAAAAGGTAATTTTTGTAGAGAATGACAGAATTACTGAAATGCTAATCATGACCTGTTGATTGAAATGTTTATAGCAACATGGTTCCATTAGAAAATATCAACAAGGAAGATGTTGCAACTATCTCAAGTAGTTGCCACCTCATATAAAAGCTGTGGATGTGGTCCAGGAGACACAGTGTCTCTGTGACTTTTGGCAAAATGAAAACAGTGCAGGTATTTCATGCTTATTGTCTCTGAATACAACCAAAAGTGTTCAGTGATCTCTCAAGTATTCACATGAAACATCACTAGAATTGCAGGCGCTATCACACTACCTTACCTTCTGTTTTTCCGTTTTTCAGCATATGTACTAGACCAGAGTTTTCCATCTCCACTATAGTCTTCATATGCTTGGAAATAAGCTCCCTCTCAACAACTTTTACAATTGGCTCTTCAGTTGATTTATCAAGACAGTGCATCACACGTTCTATTTCTTCATTAATTCTAGCTTCTACTTTCTTTATATAAACGGAAGCACTATTTTCTGCTAAAAATTTCTGGCTTTCCATCTGTAATGGGATACAACATAGTACAATATGAACATTGCAGCAAAATAGACTCTCTATATATTCATATTATTTTTTAAAAATCTAATTCGTAATGGCATGTGTCATGGATTCAATAATTAGTACTCACAGCAGCAGCCCTTTGATTTTTATACAATTAGGCTTGAGAGATTTGTAAACTTAATAAACTTAATTTGGACAAGGAAAAGAGATGCTACTTTAAGGAAAAGGAGAAAGGAACACAACTTGAAAGCACAGTATAACTATTTTAAGATATACACAATGTATTTTATTCTTGCTTCACCTTTGGAATAAATTTTAAACTTTACTTCAGGAAAATAATGAATTGATCTTACAACATAATTATTCAAACAGTTCCAAAACCAAATTAAGAATGTAGAAATATAATGTATACTTTTGAAAAGTATAATGTACCTGAAAGAATTCTGCTGACATCTCTAAAAATGGAGCTTCGAAATCTTCTTCGTAGACTGATCTTCCTTCAAGGCCGAGAATCATTAGCATCTGGCAAGCATTCCTTATTGCTCCTCTGTTAAAATATTAACAGTTGTCAGATTAATTTTTATTTTACCAGAAACAGAACTGGAAGCCTTTTAAAATAAGGAATACTCCCGTGGGCCTAAATCCAACTGTTAGTCTAAACCAGTCTTTCTTAACCTTTTTACCTTGAAGGAACTCTTGAAATAATTTCCAGGTCTCAGGGGATCCTTCATAAAAATATTGTATCTACAACTCAATCATAATTTCTCACAGATCCCCTAGCAGACTTATGGAATCCAAGAGTTCCAAGGAATTTTGTTTGAGAACCCCTGGTGTAAACAACATTAAAACAAGAGAGAAAAAACAAAACGGAATTTGCATACATGCTAACTTATCAAGTTTCAATTGTTCAATGAGTCTACTTTAGTTGGTATTAACAATTTGTCCCCCCATCCCATCTCAAGATTTAAGATCAATGGGAATGGCATTATTAGTAATAAACTGACCCATTCCCATCCACACAAAAAGAAAGACAGACAGAAAGTAAGAAACCAAAGCAACACAAATAAACAGAATTCTGTACTGTTATTGAGATGTTCTAGACCAAGTTACATCAGGAAACAGGAACCATGGACTGCAGCAGAAAACAACCTTAGACAAAATATTGCAACTAGAAAATTACACTTTAAGCAAAGTAAGTCGCTATTTTTAATACATATTAATACGTATTTTTTTCATTATCATCATAGGGGATCCCTGGTGACCGAGTATAATTGTTTTCCAAGGATAGAGTCTAGGTGATAGGTCCGTAAGTGACTGTGAAGACCTATTTTGAATCCACATTGATGCCAGCTACAAGTGTAGCTTCAAAACTATATAGCATCAATAAAAACGTGCAACATAGCAAAAAGAAGACAGTTAGAATGCATTAAAACAAAATACTTATTGCTCAAATATGAACTGGAAGTGATTGAGATGATAATCAGAATTTGAGTTCAGGTATTTAGTGTAATAGTACTGATACCACAGATTAGTTAATAATAATGAGATCTGAATATTATTTAATGCCTTCATATTATTTAAGGTTTGTAATATGTTCTATTCCAATTTAGAATATTTATTAGATGATTCTGCCCTGCAGGCAGATAGCAGAGATATCAACGTGAAATACATTGGCCTGCGCAGAAACTATTGCCTTTATCTTCTGGTAATTTCATATCAGTCACCACTTCTTTAAGGAACTGTTCTTGCTCAATGTGCAAGTGTGTAGGTGTACACACAGAGAGAGGTCCACAGACTCAACTAGTTCCATCTGACTAACCAAAGAGAAAGCTGAAGTGAAAATGGTATAATAGTATGAGTGAACAGTGGGGAAAAAACCCCTATTTAATTGAAAATCAATGTAACAGCCAAGCAATAGTACAGAATTTTATTCAAGAAATATCCAAATATGAAGTACAAGTTTTGGAGAGATACTGCAAAATAGGTTGCCTATAGAGACATGTTAATATTACTTACCTATCTACAACTTCTCCTTTCCGTTCCCTTGCAATCATATCTAATAGGGTCTGTCTGAGATGATCCCTAATACACCCATAACGCACGACTTGATCACGAAAGATTATTAATCCCAGATTGTAGACATTTTCCACATTATTTTGTTGTACATATACACGGTCCTAAAATAAATGTAGAAACATAGTTACAATGATAATATCCAAGCTATCTATACAGTTTAAGATAGAAATATCAAAAGTAGTGCCCTCCAAATGTTTTAGAGTCCAGCCGGCATGATCAAGGATAATACAAATTACAGACTTAAAACGTGTGAAGTACAGGGTGAGGCAGAATAACTTCCTTTTTTCATAACTTAATAAAACCCATTGTATGAATCAGATTTTTTAAAAAATTATGTAGGCGCATACCTAAAGTTTTGTTTTATGTAGTTTTGAAGATCAAATTAGGAAGGTGACGTCCCCCATTCCCCATACACTGAGTAAACTGATTTCTGGCGTTTGTCATGACTCTTGCCAGCATAGCAGGCGTTACGTTGGTAATTTCTTCCTGGATGTTCGTCTTCAAATCTTGTAGGGTCCTTGGATGGTTCACATAAACACGGGATTTCAAAAAAACCCCACAGAAAAAAATCACAAGAGGCCAAATCTGGAGAGTGGGCCGGCCACTCCAAATCCACTCAAAAAGTAGGCCTCAAAGGCAAAAGCACGCTCCTCACTGTTCCAACACATGATGGCGACTGAACTGTGTCAGGACAAAACTTTATACCCCCGCCTCTCAAACGAGACCACTAGCGCTCCGCTAAGTCTTCAACCGACTGAATGGCATGTTATGCTGCCTCACCCTGTAGTAGCCATGTTTTGAGCATTCATCTTTAGTCCGCCAGGGGTTGGGAACTTCCAAAAGCCCTAGCCAACTTAATCAAGTATCAGGAATTCTAGGAACTGAATTCTAAAACAAATGAAGGACCAAAGGTCGGGAATCGTTGATTTAAGACATTCATCCAAGATGTCTAAGCAGATATTAATAATCCATCCACAGCAGTGGCGAGAAAAATAGGTCTCATGGGAAACATGCAAGCCACTGGCCCCCAATGTACCCCCCACGGTTACTTCTAGTTTCTTATAATGATTTTTTTAATCTAAAAAGGATTCATGGGAATAACATTTCAATGTGACCCTCCAGAAGCTTCTGGGGGTGTACTTTAACATTTTGGGTGAGAAGCGATCTGGGTTAGGAAGAAAATGGTCTTCAGAACCTCAGAAACTGCTCATCCCTCATCTAAAAAGACTAAACCTAATTGTCTCTAGCCATAACTTTAAAAATTCATCTTCTCCTCAAAGGAACACATTTTAATGTCTTTTGTCCTGCTGAAGTTATGGTCAAACTGATATAAAATGTTGTACTTTCCATAGATGTAATATTAATGGTTTCATAGACTAAGTCAACTTCCTCAAATAAGTGAAGTGTCAATAAACAGACCTTTATAAGACAGTGTGTATGAACAGTCAGGCTAAACTTGTCACTCCATCACTATACCCACACGTTTTGCATTTCTATGGGTATTCACGCAGTCTACTATAAAGTTTTGTTCCTAGACATTTCATTCTATCCACTTGATGAAGTAGTCCCAAGCCTAATGCTTCCAACTTTGTTCATTCAGTCTCTAAGGTGCTATTAGATACAATGATCAGTTTTATTGTTTTTCATATAACAAGTAGATTTCAGACTGCATATAAACCAATATTTTTTCTTCTGAGCTATAACTTATATGCTCATCTGTAGAAGACTATGCTGAAAAGTAAGTAGATGTCTACAAAATAAATGACTTGAAATATACTAAGAAAGAACGATAGAATAGGACATAAACCAAAGAATCATTGGGAATCTTTAAAAGAATGCTGGCATGAGCCGCTTATTACATGTGTTCACTGAATGAGATTTCATTTATACACAAAGAGTTTGAATATAGAATCAAAAATGATATTAAAGTAGAATTCTCATAATAGTTATTTCCCAACAGTGTAATCAGGTAAAATTGAGAAAAGTATACTTATACTAGAACATTACTAACTTGATACAATTGGCAGTGTCTGTGTCTTACAATTTCACTATCTCGAGTTCTACAGCAACCTTTTTCCTTCCCTAACACTAGTATTCAGTAGAAGTTATACCTACTCTTGTAAGAAGAATATCAGAAAGTGATTTAGGACACATCTAGAATGGGTGCTTTTCATGAAATATTATCCAAGGAACAAAAGAACTGTGTGACAATATGAAACATATTTGTGGATTTGGCCAGCAAACCTCCAAAGATTAATGGTTTTGTATGATTCCCTAAAGTTTGTAGGTGTCATTTCAACACTGTTCCTTTCAAGCCCTACCACTGGTCACACTGTCTCTACCACGTGACACAGCAATCTAAGATACATATTCTCAAACATGCTTATTTACAAACTAGTACTGCAACAGAATTTCTGAAACAGTGAAGCACAATGTCTAATCCAATCCAGCCATTCTTTTTTAATGTGATAGATTCTTATGCAATATGATATCTTCTTTATGGCCACCTAAATATTTTAATGGTGTCAACCCTCCTTTTTTCAAACGAGGAAAAAAAATCTAAGCTATCCAAACTATTTAGAAAACTATTTAGCAATGTTACTGTCTTTTGTCTCCATTCTCACATGGTAATGAATGGAGTGGCCTCTGCTTGTACGAAGATCCCTCCAAAACAATTGATCTACAACAAAAAACATCTTATATAAAATGGAAGTCAATAAAAGTATCATTTCCTTGTGAATTTCATCTTATTTAGCAAATGTCACAATCTCAAAGAATGATACAATCAAAATTATTCTGTAGCTAGTGTTCAAAGTATAGTATGCTAATCAATGGACTTGTTTATGTAAATTCTTTCAACATGTATGAAACTTGGAATTTAAAAAGCTAATAACTCGAACTTAATCAATGTTTTCTGTGAGTCTTTTAATTCCTGTGTACTCGTTTGTTAGTATTATCAGCACTGACAATATGTAGCCCACTACCCCCCTCCCCGTCTCCCTGAAATCTAGAGATATGATAAAGTACTGCAAGAAAGTTGCATTTTTCTTGAAGGATGATGCATGCAGAGTGTCTTTGTTCAAAAAAAGATACATCTTTTTGGCATTGTATCAGCAGATATAAAGAAAGAAATGTCTGTTGCTTTTGTATCATAGTTCTTGCAGCACAGTACAGCAAAGTCTCAAAGTAGCCAAGTTGGGGGAAATTCCAATGTGTCTCCTACAGTTAGGAAGTTGCCCACTCTACCATTATTATTCCTTTACATGGCAAAAGAACATGTAACTTGGTGAATTAAAAAACAGTTAGTCTAGATTATGGCTCCTAAGGCCCCGGGCCAGAGGTGGCCCTCCACGGTAATTTACCCAGCTTCCGCCCTAAATTTTAGATTTGAAGGCACACAACAACAATCCTAATTAACTTTACTATCTCATCAGTCAAAAGCAGGCTCACACCTCCCATTGAAACATTGGCCAGTTTATGTTGGTTAAAATTGCTTTTCATTTTAGAAACAGTATTGATCTTTCATGTTTTTTGCACTGCAAATAAGATACGTGCAGTTTGCATAGAAATTCATTCATCCTTTTCAAACTATAGATTCTTATGCAATATGTTATCTTCTGATAGATTCTTATGCAATATGTTATCTTCTTTATGGCCACCTAAATATTTTAATGGTGTCAACCCTCCTTTTTTCAGATGAGGAAAAAAATCTAAGCTATCCAAACTATTTAGAAAACTGAATAGTTTTCTAAATAGACAGTTCCCAGTCTAGGGAACTGTAAACCAGTCCTCAGCTTAAAAAGTTTGAGGACCCCTGCTCTAGATAATACCACATCCAGTGCAAAACACTACTTACAAAGAGAAAATACATATCTGATAAATATTTTAACAATTTTTTTTATAAAAGTAAACGTGTCATCAAAATATTGATAAACTTGGGTTCAGTTTTTTTAAAAGCAAATGGCAACAGATTCATCAATTTTGATGCATTACACCCCATTTTTTATTCCTATGAATCTAGGTTTTTTTTCCTTTCTCTTAAGACTACATTTCTAGTTATGGAATAATAAGAACATTAGGGATTACCCACCATATACATCAGAATGTCTCTAATCATCACCATTGCTGTCTGATGATCATTCCATGCTTGGTTTAATGTTTGGAGAAAGTTGTTATTTAATGAATTTAGCACATCTTCTCGCACCTGCAACAGAAGAGAGTATTTAATATATCAACTTATCTTCTTTTATATAACTTACTGAAGAGTCCATCACTTTTTCAGTTCCTCTTTCATGCGTCTGCTGTGCTAATGTTGCATTACACCTAAAATTTTATTATACTTGTTCATTAATCGCAGTTTAAGCTAAAATTAACGCATCACTCAAAAGATCATCACGTGAAAGACGAAAATGGTGGAATCACTGACATAGACATGGATTAGTAAACTTTAACTTACTTTGTTTCTGGGTGGGGGGGGGGATTTTTCTCAAAAAAAATATTAAAAAAAGATGTAGAGGCATGCACAGTATTTGGTTAAGATAGGTTTAAAGTAAACTTTAAAAAGTCTTGAACAAAAGGCCATGGATATAAGTAATTTTAATGTTTGTATATATTTATGGTTTTATGTCCCACCATTGAATATTTGCCATATATATGTTGTGCTCCACTCTGAATCCCCTGCAGGGTGAGAAGGGAGGAATATAAAGGTTTTTAATAAATAAATAAATGTTTTGACGTGGCACTGGAAATACATCAAGGCTTGCAAAAATTGGACTTACCGGGGGGGGGGGGGGTTACAGCTAGTGTAGAAAAGTCTAGATAAAGGGATCTATCACTCTGTGACAGATCCCTTTATCTAGACTGCCCCCCAAACTGGTAATCTTGCCACTCACCCTGCCCTTGTTCCCCCAGTTATTCCCTAGCAGAATTGGATTACTGAATCTCAGGACAACAACCAAAATAAGCACTTGTGGCTGTGTTGTTTCTTCAGGCTTGATAGAAGCCAGAGACAGGTTTAAAACAACAGGTTTATTGAACGGTATAGAAAAAAATATGATCATTTTTATTCTTTAAGCCTCCCAAAACCATGGGTTGTTCTCTCTTCTTTCTCAAATCCAACATTCTGCCTCTATCAGCTCAAAACTTTCTCTACTTAGTACTTTTTTTTCATATGCTCTTTCAAGTATCAAGGTTCCAAACTGTTTCAAGCTTTTAATGTTATTACCAGCACCTTCAATTCACATCGACAGTGAATTGCCATCCTATTAAGCCAGTGCAACCCTATTAAGACCAGAGCTCTATATGGTGTGCTAGTCAGCAACTTTGTTACTGCATTTTGAACTAACTATATCTTCCAAAGATCTTCAAGCGTAACTCCACAAAGAGCACGTTACAGTAGTCAATAACTGGCAATTATCAGTGCATGGACTACTAAAGCTAAGTCCTCCAGGTATGAAAGTTAGTATTGTTACTGCACTCTGTGACACATGCATTTTCTGCTCCCATTAGTGACTGTGTCTTTTGCCTGTATTGTAATAAAGGTGGAACAGGGTAGCAGACAGAACCAGAAAAGTCTCCCCTCTGAAAAAATGACGAGCTGCTTTTAATCAATATAAACATCCCCAGCCAGATATACAGTCCCCAAGTTATGAACAAGATAGTTTCTGTAGATTTGTTCTTAAGTTGAATTTGTTTGTAAGTCAGATGCTTGCAACTCGGGGACTGCCTGTACTCTCATTCAATATAGGGCACCTTCCTACACCTTGTATACTGGCATCCAACAATCCTTACTTAACATTGTGAAATTTGTTTATAACTGGAAGACGAAGGAAGAAAGGTGGTATATTCTTCTAACTTTTATTTTCAATTTCTGTGTCAACTCCCACATTTTTTCTCTGATTAGCAAATAGAGAGGTTGCGACAGACAGGCACATTGTTCATGTTTGCATGATTGAAGCATAGCACAGCATTCATAAATAAGATCAGGAACAAAGTGACAGAAAGGCACAGAGAAAGAAAAACATACTGTTCATGTTTGCATGATTGAACCATAGCACAACATTCATAAATAAGTTTGGGTACTCCTCAGGAGATCTGCATTTAACAAACTGAATTCTTTGGGCAGGACAGACTGAATTTCTATGAAATTGGGAGGGGGTGTATTTTGGATGCAGTCATACAAATAGTTTAGCCAGGAATTTGTTTTTATTCTTATAATTGGTATATGTGTGTGGGGAGGGAGGCCAGTATGCACTTGCTTGCTTGCACATCTAGTATCTTTATTTTTCATTAGTGTTGACACAACATTCAGAAATAAGTGGCCATGACACAAATACTCCTGAGTCTGAGGAGATTAATATGCTCACTCTTCAATTTGAGGCTGAAGATATTTTAAAGATCATCAGTCACTGTACAATACTGAAAATCTCTGCTGCAACTTTTCCCTTATGAAAACATGTTCAAATATTCTAGCTTAACAGCTTTACACATATAACACTTCAAGCTCAAGGTACATTTGACATAGTATATGGGCAAGGGTAAACTCCTTCTGAACAAATTCTGCCAAGAAAACCCCGTGAGAAGTTCATCTTTGGCTTATCATATGGCAGAAATGAAATGAAGACACAACAACAAATAGGGAAATTAGCAATGGAGTACAATGGATTTCAGCAAAATTTCTGCAGCCTTCCAATTTCAAAATGTTTAAGCACCACTGCCACCAAAACAAATACAGTATTACATTTCTTCAATTGTAAGATGCCATAGACTGTAAGATGCGCATTAATTTCAGTACGGTCAACAGGAAAAAAAATGCTTTCCCTATAACTCTTTTAGGAGTGAATTTCCCTTCTAAAGGGCAGATTTCTTGCACTTCCCGTTATCTCACTCCAGTTCTTTGTAAGTCAGATATTTGTACTCGGGGACTGCCTGTATGAGACATACTCCCTTTTTAGAGATGTTTGAATGGGAAAAAGTATGTCTTAGAAGAAATACAGTACTTAAATTACATTGTACTATCTACACATTTATTAATTACATTTATATCCCACTTTACCCCCAAAGAGCTCAAAGCTGATGAGTAAAAGTATCTGCCCCTCCCCCATTAATTATTTAATGGAGTCCTTATAGCGAAAGCATTATTCCAGAGTAAGTCTTCAGGAGCTCTTACAATGAAAATAACCAAAGGAATATAGGCTGGCTATCTGGGGTACCCCGGTGGCACAATGGGTTAAACCCTGGTGCCGGCAAGACTGAAAACTGACAGGTCAGAGGTTCAAATCCAGGGAGAGTGCGGATGAGCTGTCTCTGTCAGCTCCAGCTCCCCATGCGGGGATATGAGAGAAGCTTCCCTCAAGGATGGTAAAACATCAAAACATCCGGCTGTCCCCTGGGCAACATCCTTGCAGACAGCCAATTCTCACCAGAAGCAACTTGCAGTTTCTCAAGTCACTACTGACACAAAAACAAAATAAACAGAAAAAATCTGGGGTGAACCTCACATTTGCCAAATATCAATCCTATTTTTTTTGCCATCTAAGGCAAAGATCTTTCACAAAAGACAAGCGCTGAAATATATTATACACTATAGCTTTCAAAAAACATCTTGCTCACAACACACTTGATACCAATTAATTTAGAAAAATGTATATACCGTACACATTTGATTGGATATTACTAAACTTAAAAAGGATGACTTTCTACTATCTAAAACATGCACACTGAAATTTCCTTATTTAAATTTTGAGTTCACTGTTTAGTACTGTAGTGTGAATGACAACTGGTAGATACAGCAATGAATGGATTTTATAACAGATATTAGCCAACTTGCAAATGGAAAGCTTTTAGGTAGGTGTTTTCAAATTTCACGTTGCATAATGTTGTTGGGAATACTGAGAGGAAGTGTCATTGAGCAAACAATTAAACATGGTTAATTGAAAGCACCATTTCCTATCTATGCTGCAAAGTAAAACATATATTTCATTCCAAACAGTAACAACTTTGTATTTCAAACTTAATACCATCATTTAAAATTACACAGAGATTAGCATGTAGAAGTTTACTAATCTTCACCAACTACTGTCCTCAAGTGACCCTTACCACAACTTTTGCTTTAGAGTATTTTAAAGCACCTTTGGAGCAGTTGAAAATTTTGGGGAAAAATGACTTCATACAAAAATGTATACAATTCCCTTACTTACAGATATGGCAAAATTCAATGCTGCATTACAAATATAAATAAACAAATAAACACACAGAGTAATAAAACCAGATAAAGCATATAAATACAATTAAAACATAATGTGCCTAGCATGTTCCTTTCATAAATGCTTAAATATTAACTGCACAGGACTGTATTGATTTAGCTAGCTTTATTGCACCTGGGACAGCTATAAGATATAATATACAGGCAGTTCCGAAGTTAAGAACAAGATAGTTACTGTAGGATTGTTCTTAAGTTGAATGTGTATATAAGTTGGAACAGGTACATTTTTCAAGTGTAACTCCACTCATACATATACATATGCATTCGATAGCATAGGGAAGGGTTAACACCCTTGTAATGTTTGTTTTGCTGTCTGTGCAACTGTTCAGAAGATTTCACTCACTTTTTGTCCTTGTGATCATTGGATTTTGAAAAATTTGGCTTGCTAGAGATACAAGGATCGGTGAGAAAGCTTTAGTGGAGACACCATTGTCGCATGATAACTTTTTCCAAGAGTGAATTTCCTCTTCCTAGGGGTAGATTTCTCTCACTTCCTGATATCTCACCCCCATCCTTAACTATGAGTCATTTGTAAGTTGGATGTTTGTAAGTCAGCAACTGCCTGTACAAGGTGTAAGACACTGCTTCCAGCATAGGGTGGATCCTCAGTATCCGCTGGGGTTCTAGGACCCCTACCCATGGACACCAAAATCTGTGGATGCTCAAGTCCCATCATATACAATGGCATAATAATGTTTAGAAATAGACTTTCAGTCATTTTGAATTTTCCTGGTTGATGCACATTCCTGGGGCAGGGGAGAGACGATGGAGACATTTATGATAGCCAACCGCAGGAAAGCTTTCTGCCAAATCACCTTTATCTAGTTGGCCATGTTGGGGAGTCAAGCAAAGAGAATCACCATCATGAGCTGATAAAAACTGAGTCAACCTGGTTGGCTGCTCCCTTGGCTCCTCCCTTTTCAACCAGTCATGGCATGGTAGAAGGGCATGATAATAGTAAATCATGGAGATATTCTCCCCAGTTCTACAAGGTATCTTCAAAAATTGCACCGTTTTCCAAGATATCTTTGCAGCGGGGAGGAACTGTTAGTACTGGCACAGGAAGTAGTTATGACTGCCCTCCATTGTTTGTTCCTACTATCCCTGTTACTGTACAACTGGGATCTAGCACTAGAAAACATGTCTTTCCAGAAGCAGAGAAAAATTAACCATGACTACTACACAAGCCTACCATTCACAGTAGGAGCAGCAGTAGTATAGTTGAATCAATACTGACAGGTGGGAAAGGTATCACCATTGGAAAAATGAACTCATTCATCTCAGCACTGATCTCCCAAATTAATTCTAGGAGATGACACTTTGTATTGACCATGTTTAAAGCCTCTGTAAACTGAAACAGACCAAGCTGATAATGCTAAAGAAACAAACATGATGATGGATTTAGTCAACACTGGTTATAGTCACTTTGTAAAGTCATCAATAAAAAAATTGCAAAGGCACTACAAGTAGGTGATTCCTAGATCCAGCGTTACTAAGATATCGTGCAGCCACTCTGTTCCTAAAAATGTTCATAACTAAATAAAAATGTGCAAGCATTTTGGGTAAAATGGATACAGAAACACACTAGGATACAATGAATAAATAATGCAGGTGACTATCCATATAAAGAATCCCTCTTCTCAAGTCTTGTAAAATGATATGGAACAAGTGAGAAAAAGCAGATGGGATTCAAAGAAATACAATGCAAATGGTATTTCTAATTCCAACTAACAAATGGGGGTGGGTTGAAATATGCCAAATTCCAAATTAATCTCATTCTCAGAACAGTAAGACTAGATACCACAACAGAAATCCCAAATTCACATCGTAAAATAACCAAAGCCTATTCTAGGTGCACAAATTCTGCATTAGATAAATTATGCAATGATACCTTGTAACAATGAAATATTACACTATGCAACAAATTCTGAAAACATTCCTGTTCCTGGTTTGAACGTATTATTTCCTGTTTCTTTGTGTGGTACTTACTTTGAAAGTAATTGTTATACTCCAAAAACTTTGTTTTTGTGGTTGCCACAAATTATGGTTGAGACTCTCAATTAGATATTTATTGAAAAAAATATAGCAAAATGTGTTGCAGGATGTCCCGAAAAACAAAGTTTTTGCAGTTTAATAAATTTTTTCCATGTTTTTATGAAAGACCCTATTAGGAAATGACATTAATAACCCAAGAACAAAAATTATGTTACATAGTGTTATTGCAGAGAACTATTACTCCAATTCTACTACCACTGTATGCCACAAAGTATCACATTAGCAAGTCAAAGGCTATTCCATCTGCATAACACAGAAATATGGGAACTGCAACTTTATTAGATTGCGGCAGACGGCTGATATTTTACTCTATCACTAACCTTCAGATGTTAAGTAACATCACTGAAAGATGAAGGGCACCACTTAAGTCAGCCACAGAACTTTCTGAAAGGGGCGGGAGACAGGGTTGTGGAATTGCAGGTGGAGATGTTGAGTCAGAAGCAATTTTGGGTGTAGTAGGAGTCAATAATTTTCTAAGACATACTAATTCTTGATTGAATATTTATAATACTAAAATGTGTTTCCCAGGGGAGAAAAAACAAATCTTTAAACACCGTACTACTGTCAGGTGGGTAATCTTCTTGCAGTGAGTATAATGCTTAGGTCTTGCATAATACAAGATAATAATCATAAAAGGATATTCCCATCAATTTCTACAACACGGTGCACAAAATGTTGTCTTTGGGCTACATAGGGAGAAAAACTTCTGATGCACAATACCCTGAAGGGAGCGTAGAAGGTATTTTGCCATATTTTGTTTCCCTAAGGCAGTGTTTCTCAAACTGTGCTCCTCCAGGTGTTTTGGACTTCAGCTCCCAGAAATCCTAGCCAGCTTATCAGCTGTTAGGAATTGTGGGAGTTGAAGTCCAAAACATCTGGAGGAGCACTTGGGTTTGAGTCAACATGGCTCCTGTTATATTATTACAAAGCAAGTTTGAGTCCTGACTGGAGTAACAGTGAGAATAACAGTTCATGTATGGTTCAAGCATACTGCCTTCTGCTATTTCATATACACATAAAATCCAGGACTGCTCACAAACAAAGATAGCATTTATTTTATATTCTACCTTTCCCTCTAGGATCCAAGGCAGGTAAAACAACTAAGGCCTTGGTTTGTGGGCAAGCCAGAGTTTTCTGGATTTGGATAAAATGACAATCAATTGTTCCTGAAAATCATAAACAGGCATCACTAACCTCTCTTGCAAATCAAAGAAGCACAGGAGCTTGAAACAACGAACTGTTTCTGCCTGTACTGTCAAATGATGGTTCAGTGTTTCATCTGAATAGAACTAAAAATCATATACAAAATTGGAACACCTAAATAGATAATTGTGTACTTGCAAATACAAAAACTGTCAAAACTGCAAAACACTACAAATTAAAGGTGTTTGATAGTCTGCATGAGTAACAGCTTAAATGTGTGTGAGAAGAAAGTTCTTACAAGCACAGCAATACATTTTGCACTCCCCTCCCCACTGTTTGAAACATGCTAAAAAGCCATCGTAATTCATATTAAATAGAAATTTGCATATTATCTAATAGCAGCCATATACCATTTTTTCTATACAATCTTTCAGTTTCTAAATGATCCCAATTGTGTTTCAATACCTTGTTTATGAGATGCTCCGTAACAACTTCTCGAAGTCCAGTGTATAGCTTCTCTCCGTGTTTATGTAATACCATAGTATATGCATTCCTATACAGTTCCTCAAAGCTGAGACCACTGTTGTTCTTACGCTGAATCTCTTGGATTGCATTTTTTAGAAGATCCCAAATGCTGTTCACATATTTTTCATCCATGGTCATCTGTAAGGGCACAGGAAAAAAGAAAACAAAATTAAAAATCACTTGAGCTACCAATTTCCAAAGGATGTCCCTTTCAAAACTATTATGTTGGTACTAGCCCATGTTTACCTAATTTTCAGAAGCTGTTCCAGATCATCAGGTAAAGCAAGCCTGATATGAGTGTCACTACTAGTTCTCAAACAGTTTATACTAACAGATCTTTAGATTGCAAAGAAATCTGTTTAAGATTTCAGCCATTTGTCAAAATAAGACACACAGCTCACATGTTAACAGATCCATGACTGAATAATGAGGTGATTTGTATATGTAAATGAGCCATCATAGGTGGAAACCCACAGACAGAACTCTTATATTAATTCAATCAAAACAGTCTCCAATGTAATCCATTCCCTCATTAAACTGGGAACTATCAAGCACAGAGTAATGTAAAATCAAAGGACACCTATAACATTCAATTCACTTTCACTATATGTAACTCAGACACAGAAGCACCAATCTAGACTTCAAGATTAGTTTTAAGACAACACTAAGCCTACTGTGTAAAAAAAGGTACTGCTCTGAGTCACAAGTGAATCATTTGTTTGTAGTTTACTGAAATATGTCTAAATCAATGGAAATATCTGAATTACACTGAAGACATGATAAAAGCTTTTGCAGGTCTAAACATCAACTTTACTCATATAATTTTGAAGGAAAAAATAGAAGTACAAAAATGAACCAAGGCCCAACAGATAATCTGCTCAATGAAAAAAGATGGATTACAGTACACAGAATACTTAAACCAAGGTTGGGGAACCTTTGGCTTCCCAGATGTTTTAGTTTACAATTTCCATCGGTCCCACTAAGCATGGCTAATTATAAGGAAGTCTCAAGAGCTCTATTCCAAAATATCTGGAAGGCCAAAGGTTCCCCACTGCTACATTAAGCAAACTCGCTATTTAAGCAAAGATTGGCATATCACACTGAAATAGCACACTATTTCAGAAGCACAATAACCAGGAATTGATGTTGTGAAGGCAGTATTTCCTGCCGTGCATGAGCATACATACAAGAAAATCCTCTCCTTAGTACTGAGAAATACCAACAAAAAATGTGAGATTGTATAAACTCGATCTATTTCTCACTACAGTAGTTTCTTCTTCCCAGAAGAAAGTACTGTACCAGCTAAGCACTTAACTTCCAAATAAAACAAGGTGGCTGCTTGGAACTAAATTTGAAATGTATTTTCAAAGTATGCAAGTTAATGTCAGAACACAAATACTCTAAACATCTTTTTATATAGTGGTTGTCTACTAACCAACACTGTCGAAGGTTTTTATGGTAGTCACCAAAAAAAGTTATTATCATTAAAGGCAGAGTCTTACAAATGTCTAGTAACAGCTGAGACATAACATACCAATTGTTTAGTAACATGGCTGCTTATAATAAACCTCATATATAGAAATCCATTGCATTCTAAATAAAAACTCAACACATAGCCATGCATTTTTTTTTTCAGAACCTCAGAAGTCACATACATAACATCTTATCACCAGTACCAAAATGATGCAATGGACTTTGGGGAAAAACACCACTATAAAAACAGTTTTCTGAGGCCTCTAAATCAGAATTATTCTACTGCTCCAACTTACCAAGCTTAAAGAATGATGTGAGTAACAGGAAACTCAAGCCAAAACAACACAACAACCGCATATCATATGTGGGAACGTATAATTGCTTTTTTTCTGGGAGACTTCTGATAGTTCAGCTTTGTAAACTATATGCTACAGTGGTTACAGGTTTCTTTCTCAAAGATCTGCAATAAACTGTTACCTCTGAAGTGTTTTCTTTACAAAGCTTTTCTAGGAACCCTTTGAAAGTTTTATTAGACAGTCTTACAAAAACAGCTTTCATTAAACATGTATTCACCACCCATATACAAACCCAGGATTCTAATATGGTTACCAAGGGGGCACAAGAACAGTCTGTGATGTCATTAGAATGTTGAGGTATCTCTTAAAGAAATTCAAAGATTACATATGGCTGTTTGACACAACCAAATGCTACAGAATGGTGGTGTTTAGCTGCAAGTTCATCGATTTAATTTATATTCGCCATTACCTTAAGACAGTATCCAAGGTATCATACAATGTTTTTAAATCACAATCACAAAAAACTCTTAATACAAAAGTCAAAACACAATTCCACTAAGAGTATATATTACCAAAAATGTTATTTCTGACTTGGTTAACAATCAGTACTTAACTAGGTCAAACAAAAGAACATATGGAAATGTTACATTAATATAGATTTTTTTTTCTTATGGCATCTTTGTTTTGCTTTTTTGTTTGGTTTTGTGTATTTTGAGAATATGACATTTAGCTTCTTACAAGCCATACTCTACACTAGAGGAGGAAAATTTTATATCACCCAAATTTACGACTTTTAAAATTTGATTTGCATTTGTAATTCCAACTACATAAAACTATCAGAGCTTCTGTCAACTTAAAATAGTCCATCATCTAAATTTAGTTCAAAGATTATTAGTATAAATACTAGTTTCTTTCCGTTTCATTAATAAAAAATCCCAAGCGTTTCATTTAGAATGGAGACAATTTGAAGGCAAAATATCATTTTTTTTATTTTTAAAGAGAGAGCATCCAACGTTTCTCTCTTTCTTGCTTCCAACTACCTAGAGTTATTCCACACAAAGCTAAAATGACCACATCTACTAGCGTGAATTTCTGCAAACTCCAATACCTTCACTCCATCCCATTCTGACTTTGATATCAATTCAATTTTTCCCCAAACTCTAATCTGGTTTTTGCAACATCTTCCCTCATTCAGCAGCTCTTGAAACATTCTACTTTTGGTGTCATTCCAATTGATCTAGTGCAGGTATTATATACTAAAATGGATTTTGGAATCAGTACTAGGAACACAGAAGCTCAGTATCAGTAAAAGACCCTTCAAGATATAGAGAAAACTCTTGTCTATGAATATTATACTTAAATGACAAATAAGGAAAAAAAAACCCTTACCGGAACTCCTATTTGGGCATTTATCTCATATGTACGAGGTAAAAGACAAACCTTGAAGTCAGAATGCACTGCTGTTTTAACTATCAAATCCTATAATCACTCAAATGTTTTGTTAAGAACTTGTATGGCATGTCAGAAAATATGGAATTCTATTGCCAAGAAGCCAGAGGACTGAGACTTCTGGCCTCCTTAGGAAGGACCACAGCTGAACAGAATAGCAGGTGCTTAATATAAAAATATTCTTCTTCAATCCCCAATGCCACTAGTTAAATGGATCAGGTAGCAAACCACGAGAAATAACTTTGCTTTGCCATACTCTGTATACAGAATAAAAGTAAAATTAATAAAATAGGGCTTTGCCTGAGCTCATAAGGAATTACTACCAGACAAATCATACTGGACTATATGGATAAGCAGTCCAAAATAAGGCAGTATTCTATGCACTTATGAGAAATAAGCAACAGAATGAGGGGATTTTGTCAGTATTCTCATAGGCACTTTCCATTGATTTTTAAATCATTTGCACCAAATGATTAAAGACATTTCAATCAATATTTTTTAATCTTTTTTTCCAGCAAGCACATTTTGAGGACAGGGTAAAATGACAACGTATTTTGCCAACATTTTGCCAATACTTCTTAAAAACACCAGCTATCACTTAACATCAAATATGAAGCTGACAAAGAGAAGAATACAGGCAGTGCAATGTATCACTGAACTATGCCCTAATGTTCACAATTTTCTGAGAAATTACACAGTAGTGACATTTCTGACCTCATTTACACTACTGTCACTGCTGACCATTCAGGAACAAAGAATCAATTCTGATGTAAAAACAGGACTTGAACATTTCTGACCAGTTGGCTAGCCAAAGCAAAACTTGGTGGGTAGGAGTTTGTTTTGGCCATAACAAGCACTGTCTACCTAGTGTTTACAATGGGAAAGGCTGGCAGGGCACTTGCAAGTTTGATCACTCTATAGTACAACTACCCAGGACACGTCAGAAACAAGACAAGACTCCCACATCCCAGCAGTCCTCCCAAGCACTGCAATGCGAGGGAAATTGGAGGTTGTATAGTAACTGTTTCAAAAAACAAACAAACAAACCAAAAAGCAACCAAAATTAACAGCAACAACAGGAGGAAGACTGTCTTGTTCACCAGAAGGTAATCGGAAGCTCACCGTGCAAGCCTGTCTAAAATATTCTAAGCAAGACACTGATGTCAAAGAATGTCAACACCAACACAATTATAGTATTTTGACTGTAGAGATGCACCTTAGCTTGTTCTGGAACACCAATGGAGTAGACAACCACCTTATGTTAGAGGAAAATGCTACCTTTCTTCCTTCTGTCTCAAGAGCAGCTAGAATGAATCTTGCTACATCTCTATATACATGTGTCGAGAGACATGAAGCAGAGACTCATAAGCCCCCAAACTATTGTTACAGGCCAGGGGAGATGACTGGACAGAGGGAACAGGCGATGCTGCCCCTGCATCATTTTATTAGAGAAACTTACACTCTGTCAGAAAGATGTAGGATGAGGTTTTAGGAATTGTAGTGGTTTCTTTGACAATATAACTCAGCTTGTGTTTTTTTTACTTCACTGGGCTAAATATACTCAATCCCCTCGGCTTTTCTGCATGTTTGATCGCCTTTCTATCATCCTTGTTTCCCTTCTTGTAACCTGTTCCAACATGTCTATGTCCTTTATGTAATTGAGTGCCCAGAACTGAATACAATATTCCAGATGAGACATGTGTACTACAGAAAATAAAGGGGCTATTTCTTCCATTGACATGGATCTATTAATACAAACTAAAATATCATTTATCTTCTTTGCCACTATATCACACTGTTCAATGAATGACCAACAATAATTTCAAAGTCGTTTTCAAATATATAAATGCTTAGACATGTAGGTCCCCATCCTATACCTGTGCATTTGGTTTTTTATAGTCTAAAGGCAGAATTTTGCATTTGACTGTTGAATTTCATCCTATTAATTTCCATCCAATATTCTTGTTTATCAAGGGCCTACTGAATTTTGTTCCTGTATTTCAGTACTAGCTTGGGTACCCAGCGTTTCCCGGGTTATTTGAAATAGTCGGTTTTTTAAAAAATGTTACAAAATGTAAGGTTGTTGGTGAACTACAGCTCACATAATGCCAGGTTAATTCCGTGAAACTCCATCAGTGCTTAAGTTTGCTCTCTAGATGCATCATCGGTGGGGTCCGTGTGGTCTCTGGCTGCAGGATAAACTACATCTCCCACTATGGTGAGTCAGTCCCTTCTAACCTCTCCAATAGGTTCAGTTGGCCATGGGGGTTCTGTGTGCCAAGTTTGCTCCTGATCTATTGTCAATGGTGGTCACAGTGTCTCTGGAGGCAGGTGAGCTACAGCTCTCAGAAATGAAGAAAACCCCTCCAGTATGTTCAACTGGTCATGGGGGTTCTGTATGCCAAATTTGATTCAGGTCCATCATTGGTGGGGGGGGGGGGGGGTGTCACAGTTTATCTGGTTATAGGTGAACTACAACTCCCAAAGCTCAAGGTCAATCTCTCCCAAACCCTTCCAGTAATCAAATTTGGGCATATTTAGTATGTGTGCCAAGTTTGGTCCAGATCCATCACAGTACTCTCTGGATGTAGGAGAACTACAACTCCTATAAATCCACCCAAAGACCGACTATTTTTTGTTCAGCGTAAGGGTTCTGTGTGCCAACTTAGTTGCAGGTCCATTGAGGTTCAGAGTGCTCTTTGATTGCAGGTGAACTATAAATCCTAATACCTACAACTCCTATAAATCAATATGGATTCCTCCCAAATCTCTACAGTCTTTTGCCTTGGTCATGGTGGTTCTGTGTGCCAAAGGTGGTCCAAGTTCATTGTTGGGTGGGGGGGGGGGGGGGGTCACAGTGCTCTGTTTTGAGGCAGGGTGAACTACAACTTCCATCATGTTGAGTCAGGCCCCCAAACCCCTCCAGTATGAGCAATTGCTGATCAATTCCTCTGTGTTTGCTGTGTGACATAGGAAAGAGTAGGAAAGGATTATGGAAGAGGGATCATGCCAATTTCATGTCAATGGAGAGAGAAAAATAAACATTGGGATGTCTGTGGTGGAGGAAAAACATAAAATTTAGGATATGAAAGCCTTCACTTGGGTGGGGGGCAGTATTGTGGAGGACATTGCCAGGGCTCTTGGGCATGTTCATGGCGCTCATTATAACTTGCAATGTCATTGGAGGGAGGGTCATTGGTGTCTCCTCAGTGGTGGGAGGAGACACTACTGTTTGTGTAAGTGGACATTCCAGCCACATACACAACATTTTTATTATGTGTTTACATAATATAGAAGATAGAAAGATAGATAAAAGATATAGATAGATAGATAGATAGATAGAGATAGATGTTAGCAATCCCTTCTAGTTACTTATCATTCACAAACTTGCTAAGAATTTGCTCTATCCCATCATTAAATCAGGGGTTCTCAAACCTTTTCAGCCGCGGAACCCTTTTTTGATGCAAAGGTTTCTCGTGGAGCCCCTAGAAATGTATGTGTGTGTGTGTGGTGGACATGGGCAAACTTTTTAATGCATTGTGTTTTAAAATTTGACAGACGGGCCGGGCCAGTGACAGATGGATGGAGAGTGTGTGTGCAAATTAATTAAAAAACAAACAAACCAGAAACACATTTCTATGCACACGACACATATATTGTTTGTAGTGCAAAGAGAGAGAGAGAGAGAGAGAGAGAGAGAGAGAAAGGAAAACAAAAAAAGAACAATACAATATTTAAAACAAAGAACAAGTTTAATCAAGATAAACTTAACAGTATTTTAGTGGAAGACTCCAGGGGCAATATAATCTAACCCTCTTCTGCTATGCAGGAAATGCACTATCAAAGCACCCCCAAGAGATGGCCACCTAGCCTTTGTAACAACAACAACAACAACGACGACAGAAACTCCAGGGGGCATCCAGTTCAATTCCATTTTGCAATGCAGGAAAAACACAATCAAAGCAGCCCCTGAGTGCTGAGAGGGAAATGGGATTTTGGAAGTAAGGAAGGTCAGGGGAAAAGGATCTGGGCAGCAAGGAAGGTGAGGGGGGAAAAGGCTTTTGGGGGCAAGGGGAAGGGTAGGAGCAGGAAAGCAGAGGAGAAGCTTGGAGAAGGGGTGGAGGGGGAGGGGGAGAGAAGCACAGAGCCCCCCCCCCCCAAAGTATGCTGAACACACTTTTAAGGACCACTGATCTAAATCATTAATGTGAATGACAGCCCAGGACAGAACTATCCTGAAGACTTCCCTCCAGTGGGAAGAGTAGCTATTTATAATGACATTGAACATGGTTTTCAAGCCACTTATGGATCTACCCAATGGTTTTTTCATTCATTCCACATTTTATCAGTTTGCTAATCAAAATATCATGGGGGACTTGATCAAATGCTCTGCTGAAATCCAGATAAAAACTTGCAGCTTCCCCAGCATCTACTAAACTAGCGACGCAATTAAAAGAAAAAAGAAATGATTAGTTTGGCAGGATCTTTCTTGATAAATCCATGCGAGGAGGCTGGGTTAAGGCAACTGACCAAGTTCAGCATGGTAACAAGATTTGCATCAATAGATGGACATGAAGGGGTTAGCCTTTCCAGCTACTGAGAGCTATACATCCATCACAGATTGAAATTTTGTTTTAAAGCAGAGGTACATTGGATTTCACTAAGATCTTCATACTCTGGCACAGACTTTTAAAAAGATTTTAAAAAAAGATTTTAAGGATTTTTAGCTGAAACCTTACAATGATTTTGTGGAACCCTAGGGTTCCACGGAACACAGCTTGGCAGCTGCTGTTCTAGAATTGATGGGAGTTTCATTCTCTGTCTTCAAAAAAAGAAGCTGGGTAGTGACCTGCTAGACATGATCTAGTGACAGTTCCTGCAATGAATGAAAGACTGGACTGAATGATCTATGTGGCCCTTCAAACTCTTATGATTCTCTGATCAGATCCCAAGGAAAGAGTGTAGGAAGGCTACATGCTAACAAGACCCTAACTTTAGCCATAATACCCAAAACACTCATAAACAGGCAAAGTTACTTTCACATTCTCCTATCAAGATTTAAGAATTTCACAAGTCCCTGATTCACCTGGAGTCAGATGCACTACAATTGTTTAAAAATTCATCTAGGTGAAAGATCAAAATAAGAGTTTAAAGTTGGAAAACAGTTTATACTGACAAAATCAGTTGCCTGCTATTCAGCAACAATAAAATAGTGTCACCTGTTTTACGACCCTATCATATCATTCTGTTGTGGTCAGAATGTATTTTAACTATTCTATACCATTTGAGAGCCATAGTGTAAATGAAAGCACTGCTTCCCCATCTTACCCTATGGATATACATGACATGTTTCAGAGCAATCACTTCAGCTGTGCAGCCTACAATGCACACAAGAAACAGACTTTTTCTTCTATTCCACAGCAGCAGCCGTGATAGTCTGTTGCAACAACATACAGCAGTAAATCCTTAAAAAAGGGGGGGGAGGGGAATCTATCACTGTATATGCTTCTATGGCTTAAAATTCAGCATCAGATAAATGTGGAATCTAGTCAATGAAAGCTTGCATTACAATAATTTGTCTTTAAAGAGTCTGTTTTAACTTTTCTAATACTTTTTTATTGTATCTTTGTAAAAAAAAACTCAACCCTAACACTTTGAACTACCCCCAGAATTTGAAAAAAGATCTAAGAATTATATTTACTTTAAAAGGTAATTCTAGTGCAGTAATTTGCATATTACAATAGACAACAAAGAACTTGTTACAACTGTTTAGAATTCAAATACATTGCTTTATAACCATAATGCTTTTGTAATTAGCTCATTTCTGTTGAAGTTTTTAAAATTAATGCCCTACATAAGAGGCCACAATGAAGAATATCTAGCTAGACAATAGAGTAGTCCTAATTTGGTTCTTATAAGCCAAGATAAATGCTTCCAAATCAAAGCATCTACGAAGACAGAGAATTTTAATTAATAGTGAACATAAAATTATAATGGTAATTTATCTAATATAATAGCAAATTTATCAAGGATTGCAGAAAATAACCTCACCCAATAGCCCTATTTATTATTTATCTTATTTAAAACATTTATATTCCACCCTTCTCACCCCGCAGGGGATTCAGGGCGGAGCACAACATATGTATATACAGCAAACATTCAATGTCGGGACATAAAACCATAAGTATATACAAACATTAAAATCACTTATATCCACATTAAAAGTTGCTTAAAAACCATCTCAGAACTCCATTTTGCCTCATTGCACTGCCCCAAAGGCTTGGTCCCACAGCCAGGTCTTCACCATCCTTCTGAAGGACAGGAGAGAAAAGGCTGATGTAATATCACTGAGAAGGCCCTGTCTCTCGTTCCCGCCAAACGCGCCTTTGGTGGTGGCAGGACTGAGCAGGGCCTCCCCAGAAGATCTTAGTTTTAGCCCTACACATGTAGTCATGTACTTAACCATAGAATTTACTGCTAAAGGACAAAAATATAACATAATCACATCCCAATTTGCTATAGTGGAATCTAACACTTAATATCTAATTTCTGAACATGGGCCTGAGCGAAGAGTGAAATACACAGTACACTACAGCTATTTTGTAGAGGGCAACTTGGCAGCAACTAGAAAAGTGTGTGAAAATACTCTGCACAACTCTCGTGTTCATTATATCTTGCAACAGAGCCTTACCCAATTTGAAATTCCTCAGAAATATTGGGCTGCAATTCCCAACTTACCCATCCAGTACAGTTACATTGATTGGCAAGGCTTATGCAATAAAAATTATGGTCTCTTATAATAAACTGCAATGATGTGTTAAAAAATAAACACAATATGAAGAATTTGGCTGCACAGCTGCGTTTTCCCGTTCAGTCATTGGTAGGGTGCATTTCTGATCAAATCAGAGTCCAAATGCCTTCCTATCTGACACCTGAACTAGTAATATTACAAATATTACTGCATCGTATATACAAGAAGAAAACTTAAATCTTTAAATGTCATTATGAATTAGGCAAAAGTGTAGGAAGCCAATGGCTCAGGAACACACTAATGTTTTCAGTAGTGGCCCATCAAAAAACTAAAACTCTTTAGATAATTAGGTTGGAGAACGAAATGTTATGACAGCCCAATGAACATTATGCTGATTGGGTACAGAATGTTGAGAGACTCTACTGGGGGGGGGGGGGGGGGGTTGGGACAGAAAGAGAAAGAGGAACAAAATAGAGATGTGAACATTCAACACTGCATCATTTTGTTGCAAGATTCACTCATTATATCAGTGCACTATCCAGTATTGGGCCTCATTACGTGAAGAAATGACAATGGCCACTAGCTAGATATATTCATGGAAAATATACAAACAAATAATAGCTTTGACAACTGACAATCAAACTCTTCCCAAACCTCTATACAAGCAGTTTCCAAGTTATGAACAAGATAAGTTTTGTACGTTTGTTCTTAAGATGAATTTGTTTGTAAATTGGAAAAGATACATTTTTAAGTGTATCACCAACCATATCTATCTATCTCCATCCATCCACCCTATGGATAGCATAAGGAAGGGATAAAACTTCTTGTTTTGCTGTCTGTGTCCCTGTTCAGAAGATTGCACTCCTCTTTTTGTCTGACAACTGGATTTTGAAAAAGTTGACTTGTTGTGGAAAGAAGGATTGGAGATAAAGGTTCAGTGGAGACACCTTTTCCCCATGATAATTCTTTTATGAGTGAATTTCCATTCCTAGGGGTTTGATTTCTCTCACTTCCTGTTGTCCCACCCCCATTTGTAACTATGAGTTGTTTGTAAGGCGGATATTTCTAATGAGGAAACTAACTGTATGTTGAAGTAGTGTATATCTAGGCATACAAATTTCAGCAAATAATGCAAAATAGTCAAATCCATTATTTTTTGTAAATTAACTTACCAGGAGATCTCACTAGCTGCTACTACTGACAAAATAACTGGAACAATTGGACTTCTAGCCTCATCCCACAACTCTATATGTTTTAACTGATTCGGTTGTAATTTTGCTCATAAAATCACTTGCAATTAAACCTCTCTACATACAGACATCAGAAAACAGAAGGCACTTGCTGAAACCATCAGCGTTTTCAACGTCCAGAGGCAATACAACCTGTCATTACTTTTTTTAGCATACAACCAAAATTCTGATACATTACCTAACTATCATTACCTCAGAGACAATCTTTCTGTCATAGCTGCTCTAAGAAAATTTGCTCAAGCATTTAAATGTATAATTCACAACATTCCTAACAGATTCCTTCCCACCATCATATACTAATAGCAAGCTCATTCTCTGAATGACTACCCTTATATAGCCAAAAGGGCATGAAGAAAGCAAATGGGGTTACTACAAAAATCAAAGCAACTCCAAAAAAAAGCAGAGTACAAAAAAATAGCACCACTGGAAACATGAAGAGAAGCTTTCATATTTCAACAAATGGAGGGTCGACTTGTTTCCTTAAAACCCCTGGTGGAACAAAACAGGTCCCTATAATTCCTTCATATAAACTGGTACACTGATACTCTTTAAGGTAGACTTCTTATCTATTGTATTTACTCAAATCTAACAATTGCTTTTGGCTAAATCACCGTGCCAAAATTAGGGTGGGCATTCGATTCGCATAATGCAATACTTTTAGTACTGAGCCAAACCACAGAGAAGGCCCTGTCTCTTGTCTCAACCAAGCGCGACTGCGATGGTGGTGGGACCGAAAGCAGGGCCTTCTTGGATGATCTTAAAGACCTTGATGGATGACCTTGACGGCCCTCCAAGTTCATTTACCTGGCTCTCACTCAGGGTTAACCTAAGTCTGAAATAACTTGAAAGCACACAACAACAATCCTATCTCATCAGCCAAAAGCAGGCCCACACTTCCCATTGAGATACTAATAAGTTTACATTTGTTAAAAATTGTTCTTCATTTTAATTATTGTATTGTTTTAAGTGTTTTTTGTACTACAAATAAGACATGTACAGTGCATAGGAATTCATTCATGGGTTTGTTTGTTTTTTTCAAATTATAATCCGGGCTTCCAACAGTTTGAGAAACGGTGACCTGGCCCTCTGTTTAAAAAGTTTGAGGACCTCTCATCTAGAGCCTTAAAAAAATTCCACACCTATTTTGGTAGGGGAGGGGGTTGGCAAAAACTGAGCCATACTGTTCCAAACCACCAAAAAAGGCCATGCTCCCAAAGCACCCCAAAATAGTTCTAAGAACAATTGCAACTGGAAGTGACATCACATTATTTCAGGTGTACTGGAATGGGCTATTTTAGCCTACAGGAAAGAAAAATGGCCCCCATGCCCTGTGTAGGAGCCCAATCCTGCTCTAGAACATCGTATTTACTCACACATACAAGAAAACAAAATCCCTATCACGGCTAAATCCAGAAAGAACAAGCAATTAGAAATTCTAAATAGTATTTTAAGATATGATCTGAAGACTCTGATGACTTAAGACTGTACCTAATGTATAATAGTCCTGCAAATTTTCAATAATACATAGCAAAAAGGGGAAAAATAAGGAAGCAAAGCCAACATCTGAGCTTTTGAATCAGAATACTATTTTTCCAAAGTTTAAAAGACACACATGTAAAGTCTTTTTTTTTTCACAGAATGCCTTAAGTTAAACCGAAATAAGCCAAATGTGAGGATTTGATATTTTTTTTAAAAAAACCAAAAAAAACCCACAACAACCCAAAACACAATACTTCCAAAACAAGAGCCAGGAAAAATATGTTTGTATAGAGATCTTGCAATGTATATACCATTCAAATAACACTTTATTAAAGGTAGCAATAAGTGATTTTCAATGTTTTTTTTTTTAAAAAAAAATCACAATTCCATTTTTGCCAATCTCTGTGAAATGTCTTGAATTTACTGAAAATGGAGCAATAATGCTGCTGATAGGCAACTAGCTATATTTTCACCAGGGGTCTTTCTAAGGCCAAGTGAGTTACAATTCCGATTGCTAATAGAAGTGAACTACCTACATATCCTGTTAGGAATAACGTATCCCAGATTTCCTTCAGACCATGTAAATACAGAGGAAGGAGAATGTTATCCTATAGCAATTTCTAAGTGCCCTATAAGCTTTGAGAGCATAATGCAACACAAAGAATGTTCAGCGTTCTAAGTTTGAAGAAATATCTTCTCATAAGCTTCTCATAGCACTTTGCAACCAGAAGAACAAACTTCAACTCACTTTCCAATTCCAGGCTCCAAAAGAGATCTGGGATTAGGTTTTGTATCTCTTCATACTCCATTACTCCCTATTCTCTTCTCTCCCTGCAGCCAAGGGCAGAAGTGAGCAAGGTTTGGGGTAAAATATTTTGGAGTTACAGAGTGCACAGAGACAATATGTGATGTAAGAGACTTTTGTCTTTTGGAATCCTAAGTAGGTTACCTTGCTCCTGCCTTCTTAGTAAACGAACAAAAATATATTAATAGTACACTCAAACATGAAAAATGTGTACAGGTTGAACATCCCCTACCTGAAATGCTTGAGACAGTAAATTTTTTGGATTGGGTTTTTCCCCTGATTTGGGAATATTTGTTACACATATTTACATAATGTACATAATGAGACACAAATCTAAACATGAAATTCATTTATGTTTGTTACACATATTCTACACATAACCAGAAAGTGATTATATGTATTTTCTGCCTCGATATTCTGGGATATAGGGCTGTGTGTAAGGGTCCTCAGATAATTCAGTTCAAAGCAGATATTGTGTGATTTTCTGCCTTGATATTCTGGGATATAGGGCTGTGTGGAACGGCCCACAGATGGTTTTTGCTGTTTTGGTTGTAAGTTATATAATTTAGGATTTTGGGAAAACAAACCTAAAACAAAACAATAGTTCTTTGTGTAGTAGTACAAGATACATTTTTGAAAGCTATTAATTGTAGATTCCATTAAAACTCTATTACAGCACTATTAATTATGGTGCCTGCCACGTTAAAGAACTCAATTAAGTCAAACACAGTTTGTTACTACAAAAAGCTTACAATCTAAAACAGGGGGAAGGGATAATGCAATCTACAGGCCACATACAGCCCCTTGCTTACAGCCCCTACACATTTTAACATACAGCCCCTACACATTTTAACAGTCATGTTTTAAGCAAAATATGCCCCCAGATATCCATAGAATCACACAAACATGCCATGTGTGGTCTCCTTGTCCCTCATAACTAACCAGGATGTAGCGCTATCACTGCAGAGAAGAAAGATAAAACAATAGAAAATCAGGAGAAAATGAGAATAACTGTAAACAAATGCATTCCTTTTTGTTAAGAAATATATAATAGCTTACACATATAGGATCATACATTATCGTTTCAACAGAAATGTGGTACACTTTTACATTACAACTGGCCTTTCAAAAGTAGGACAACCATATACTAGGACAGAAATTGTAAACAATGGAATGAAACAAAATGAAAACACTGGAACAAAAATAGACTTTAGACAGCATCGGGCCTTTCTACTAAACATTGTGGTCTTGCTCCCTCCTTGCCACACCATGCAACTGACAGATATGACTTGGTGATTAATTTCTGTGAAAGCCTGTAGTTCAATATAAACATTTTGAGTAAACATGAGTTGGACTGTTGGAAACTCACAAAATTGTATTGGAATTCTATTTAAATATTGACACTAATATGTGCAGGTCTTTTTCTCTTTCAGTTAGTCAAACTGAAAATGCTCAGAAGACAATCAAGGATACCTGAGAACACCTACATCAAAAGGCTAGAGACCACACCAAATAAAAGGCTGATAAGGATTTTACATTGAGTTCCAGTGGGTAGCATGCAACAGACTGTTACCTATTAGCAGCACCCCTGTGTAAATATATTTATGCCAATGTATGAAACACTGTTACTGCTGTTTATGAAGATTTAAATAAAACAGACAGGTCTAACTAAAGAGTAATAGAATGTTGCACTGGGTGAAGTCTATTCATAAGCAAAACATTTATAATATGCAGAATGCCAAGAACAGGAATTCCCAGTCAGCACAAAACACAATAACTTTTTGTGATTGCAATTTTCAAACAGTCCACAATGAACATTTTCTATATTAAGAAAATGCATTCTTGCCAATCATCTGCCCTCTGTGCTCACTCAAAATATCTTATATTGAAAGTTTTTTTTCAGTGCAAGAGGGAGTGATTCAAATGAATAAATTAAGTCTTGCTCTTCAAGAAAGTTGTATATCTTAATCTAGGAATCACAGAGCCAATAGTTTCTATACTGGCACCGTTGTGCTTCCCTGCATGCTCCTGGTACATACACTACAACATTTACAAGGCTAATGAAATCAACATTTCCCCTCACAGTTTCCTGTCTTGGCCACTTCCTACAGTGAAAGGCTACCTTAGAGAATGCCATCACTGATCGGGGGAAATCAAAGAAAGATCAGTCCACAAAAGACACTAAACAGTTTGTGTGGAATTAGCTTGCCTTCTTTCTAAATTTAGACAAATTAAAAAGCAGGCTAAGGGAGATAGTTTAAACCAAAGGTGGTGCACTACATCACTCTTGGTGTTAGCAAAATCATTTATATGATAACATTAGAGCCCCTTTGAAGGTATTCCTGGATTTGATATTTGGGCAAGGGGGAATCTTTAGTCTGTTCATCTGACTGCTGAAACAGCATATGTTTCACCTTATCGAAACATGTTAAGGGGTCCCTCCAATATTTGAAATGCAGTAATGATGGCCAGTGAGCTAATATGATGGGTTAATTCTACTCACAGACTAGTATATATAACAACAACAACAACAACAACACTTTATTTGTACCTGATTTTGTTACTCAATGTTATCCACAATTGATTCACGGTCAAACAGCTGGATGTAACATTTCAATATTGCTCCACTCAAGATAAACATTTGGAACCTTTTCAAACATTTTAAAAATAAATTATATAGAAAATGCCATTCTAAGTTGTTTTAAATTTTACTACCTCATTGAACTTGGGTTGGGAAACCCTTAGTTCAAGTTGCCCAAAGCTATGGTCCTAATAATTATGAATTATAACTGGCCAGATCCCCAAACCTTCAGCATAGCACAAATACCTACCAACTGCCTGTGCAACTGATTTTGCAAGAAGTGACATGGCCCTAAACTATGCATATCTGCCCTAACCTCATTACACAACTATTGATTTGCTCCCCGCCCACTAAAGAAAAAGAATGAGATAGGGTTATATGTGATTGTGAACTACAGTGCGGCACTAGCATCTAAACATACAAAGTCACTGAGAAAGCCCAACTAAGTGTGCAATGATTTTCAAACTAGCATAATGCCATACTAGAAACCTGACTTCAAAACGCACTTCTAAAATCAGTAGACTGATGTTAAGACTCACTTTTTATGAGTTTCATATTATCTTATAAGACACTATTGTACATGAACAAAGCACAGATTATATGTGAATAATAAATGTGACTTTCTGTTGGTGATGTATATATTTTATGTAGAAATCAGTGTACACCACTGGTTAATCATTCAGTTCATTACTGAACCAATTAACATTTAGAACTGATAGAAATCACAGGGCCCTCCAGATGTTAAGTCTGCCGCACCCAGCATTTAGTACCGGTTATGCTATCTTGAAGATTTGGAAATTACAGGACAACAGTATCTGGAAGGCCTCATGCTTCCTATTCCTGATCTAGAAAGTATCTGTCACTGCGACATTGTTAATTCTGTGGCTGAGTAACTATTACCAATCTTGGTGCAAATGTCTCACTTGATCACATACATACTGTTATCTGTTGGAAGAAATATTGCAAAAGTGAACAGACCTTGCCAGCAAAGACACTTAGAACCAATCCCCCCCACCCACCTATCATAATATTCTGAACAGTTATACAAACTAGAAAGAGACCTTTCCACTCAGGCCAAAGGATGAGATACCCATCATATTACACAGGGAAAGCTTGTCTTGTGATTGTCACAATGATGGATGGAATGCGTACAGAAGTCAGATCCAAAAAACTTTGTGGAGAGTGCAGGTAGAAAAACAAAACAAACAAACTTAATAACTTAGCACACTGTAATAAAAATCAGTTTATGTGGTATCTTTCTTATTAAGTACGTCTGTGAAAAAATTCTCATTCAGTTATTTCTAAGTACTGTAATACAAAAGAGAAAAACATTATGACAACTAATAAGGATCAGTTCCATGAAAAAACAGTAATACTTTTATGTGGAAAAAACTGTGAGAACATTCTTCACTCACTAACATTTCAGAGATTCATCTGCAAGAAAGCAGAACGAAAACGTTTATCTTTACTATTAACTATGTTTCATTCAGTTTAATCCTTACATTACAATGAAGTGTTTGATCCCACTTACAAAATGTAGGCTACCATAAAAATCTAGAGTGAAAAAATGTTAAGAAATGTGACAATAATGATTTTCATGTCAGCTATTGTTTAGGAAATCAACATTTAAGACTGAAAGACATTTCAGTGTTAACCAAACTAGGATGATCAAAACATTATATATGTCCAAAAGGCTCCTTTACTGAAAAACAAAGGCTATTGCAAAGTACTTTAAAGCACCATTTTAAGAATAAATGTTGGCTGAAAAGCAAAGAACAAACATAATAAATAGGTTTTGTTTGATTTTAAGCTGACCCGAGTTACTAAAGCTTCATTATACTTACTTGAAAACAAACCTCATTGGTTTCAATTGAGCTAAATAAATAGGATTGGGCAATAACAACTTTATTCCATGAAGTTTTAAAGAAAAAGCTTCATTTTAGGAATGTGACTGACTGACTACAGCTTGATAAAATGCTGGCATGATGGACGATTTATGTAAACAGGTATAGCTAGTTTCTATGCAAAGCTGACAATTATTTGCCACTAGTTTCCTGAATCAAACACAGTAAAAAGTTCTGGCCTACAAAAAGTCCTCAAGTACAACCAATCGCGTCTTTTTGAATGAATGTATACAGGTCCATATAAATTGTCTAACATTTGGCTAATCAAATTCAAACAGCTTTTTTTAAAAACCATTTACATATTAGAAATACATAATTTTTTTAAAAAAAACTGAACTGAACTTATATTAGAAATACAACCAAGTTAATATCGCTTATTGGCCTGTTTGTTTCTAACCTTCAGCTGGCACCACTGTCAGCCAGGAAAGGTACACGGTAATTTAATCTATAAATCATCACAAAAATGCCTCCCCAGTGACAACTAACCCCAGGCAGACAGATTAAAAACACAGCCTGAAAGGAAGAAGGGAGAGATGGGAAAGAATATTGCTGTGACTCCTGAGTGTGTGTTGTTTTTACTCTCTGCTCTCATTCTCTACAATTCTCTACTTTTTTTTTTGTTTTGAAAACTTTGCAAACTGAGTAAGAGGCAACTGAAACACCCAAGCTGATGGCTGTTGTGGAACAAGTCACAAACTGATTCTGATATGTATTCACCAAATTGGAAGACACCACAAGGGCCATCCAGTCCACCCTCTACTAAAAGGAGGAAAACACAATCAAAGCACTCCTGGCAGATGGCCATCCAGCCTCTACTTAAAAGCCTCTAGAGGAGACTTTGCTACACTTGGCAGCAGCATAGGGCCCTTCCTGACAGGCCCTATATCCCATGGTTCCTTCAGCTTTTTGTTTTTAATTTCACATTACCTTAGCATCCTATAGGAAATAAAATTACATGGCATTGTGTGTAAAACGTCAAAGGCTTTAATGGCCGGAATCACTGGGTTGCTGTGAGTTTTCTGGGCTGCATGGCCATGTTCCAGAAACATCTACTGACGTTTCTCCCACATCTATGGCAGGAATACTCAAGAGGTTGAAGGGTCTGTTGGAAAACTAGGCAAGTGGGATTTATACATTTGTGGAATGTCCAGGGAGGAAGAAAGAACTAGTGTCTGCTGAGGCAAGTGTGAATGTTGCAAATGGCCATTTAATGGCCTTGCACTTCAAAGCCTGTCTGGTTACTGCCTGAGAGAATTATTTGTAAGGAGATGTTAGCTGGCCCTGATTGTTTCCTGTCTGGAATTACCTGTCTGGAATTGTTCTTTATTTACTGTCCTGATTTTAGAGTTTTTTAAAATACTGGCAGCCAGATTTTGTTCATTTTCATCGTTTCTTCCTTTCTGTTGAAATTGTACACAAGCTTGTGTATTTCAATGGCTTCTCTGTGTAGTCTGACATGGTGGTTGTTAAGAGTGGTCCAGCATTTCTGTGTTCTCAAATAATATGCTGTGTCCAGACTGGTTCATCAGGTACCCTGCTATGGCCGAATTAGTCTGCAGTTCCTTTCATGTTCCTCGATTCATGTTTGGGAAACGCTATGTTTGGGGGAAACTTACCTAGTTTCCAACACACCCCTCAACCTCTGAGGATGCCTGCCATCAATGTGGGTGAAATATCAGGAGAGAATGCTTCTGGAACATAGCCATACAATCCAGAAAAGCCAAAGCAACCCAGTGATTTCAGCCATGAAAGCCTTCGACAACACATTATATACATGCCAAGGTTACATCCTGTATAGATTAATGCAACACATTCTATGCGGGGTTGCCTTTGAAGACTGTTCGGAAGCTTCCTTTGGTCCAATGGCCGGCAGTCAGGTTGCTCATGGGACTGGCGCAAAGGAAGCATACAATCCCTGTTACGTCAGTTCCACTGGCTGCCAGTCTGCTACCCAGCACAATTCAAAGTGCTGCCTTTAGCCCATAAAGCCCTAAATGGTTCCGGCCCAGTTTACTTGTCCAAACATATCTTCCCCTATGAACCATCTCAGAGATTAAGATAGTCTGGGGAGGCCTGGTCTCGGTCCCACCTTCTTCGCAAGCACGACTGGTGGGGACAAGAGACAGGACCTTCTCAGTGGTGGCCCCTCGGTTGTGGAACTTCCTCTATATCAACATTAGATCAGCCCTCTCCCTCCAAGCCTTCAGAAGGGGAGTAAAAACCTGGCTCTTGGCTCAGGCTTTCAAAGAATAGCGCAGTGTAATAATTTAATTGGAATATGTGCAGTGATCTTATACTATAATTTCTGGATGGCATGATTTTAACATTGAATGTCATTTAAAAATATATTTAATATTTATTAATTGTAACACCCCCCCCCCCCCCACCGCCGCCTAAACAGCTCCACTGGCTGCCGATACGTTTTTGGTCCCAATTCAAGGTGCAGGTCATCACCTAAACGGTTCAGGGCCTGCCTATCTTTGTGACTGCATCTTCCTCTGCGAACCCACACGATATTTAAGATCTTCTGGTGAGGTTCTTCTCTCGCTGCCATCTCCATCTCAGGTGCAGATGGTGGGGAAAGGGCGTTTTCAGTCGTGCCCCCCCCCCCCCCAGCTCTGGAATTCCCTCTCTAGTAAGATCTGGCTCGCACCCTCTCTGTCCACTTTCCGCAAGGACTCAAAAGACCTGGATGATGTTCTCCGTCTTTGACTAGGCAATTCCTTGGATAGCTGGTCCTAGTCAGGACATACATACAAAAACCTGTCCTTATATACCTCAACCCTAGCTGATATTTTTTTTCTACCCTTAATGCTGCTATATGATAGACTTACTCACTAGCTCTGTCCTCTATGGTTGTGGCACCAGTCCGCCCACCCACGATGAGACACTGAATCTTACAGTTGGTTGTTGGCCCTGACCTTTTGTTTTATATTGCCTAACATTATTGGTTATTTATTTTGCTATATAGTTTCTGTTATTATTTTGTTGATGTGATTTTAATGTGTTATGTTTTAAGTGTACCATTGGGCCTGGCCCCATGTAGGACGTCTGAGTCCCTTCGGGTATTATCAATTCAAATTATTTTAGCTCAATTTCTGTATGTGTTAAGACATAGAATAACTGCCATATGTAAGCCGCCTTGAGTCTCCCTTGGGGTAGAGAAAAGCAGGGTATAAGTAATATAAGTAAATAAATACCGTATATATTCGAGTATAAGCTGACCCAAATATAAGCCAAGTCACTTAATTTTACCACAAAAACTGGGAAAACTGATTGACTCAAGTATAAGCCGAGGGTGAGAAATTCAGAAGCTACTGGTGCATTTCAAAATGAAAATATACCAATAAAATTACATTAATTGAGGCATCAGTAGATTAAATGTTTTTGAATATTTATATAAAATTGTAATTTAAGATAAGACTGCCCTAACCTTCAATATAAATGTGCTTACGTATCCTTATAATAATAATAATAAAGACAGTAAAATAATAAATGGAATAATACTATAGAGTGAAATAATAAATGGAATAATAACAATCATAGAGTAAAATACTACATTTAATTATAACACTTATAAAATAAAATAATAAAATAAAATGATAACTATAGTCATAATAGAGTAAAATAAGAAATGCAATAATAATAATAATGACAGAGTAAAATAATAAATAACCTTGACTCGAGTATAAGCCGAGGGGGACTTTGTAATAATAATAAGGTAAAATAACTATAATAATAGAGTAAAATAATAAATGCAATAATAACAATAACAGAGTAAAATAATAAATAACCTTGACTCGAGTATAAGCCGAGAGGGACTTTGTAATAATAATAAAGTAAAATAACTATAATAATAAATAGAGTAAAATAATAAATGCAACAACAATAATAATAATGACAGAGTAAAATAATAAATAACCTTGACTTGAGTATAAGCCGAGGGGGACTTTGTAATAATAATAAAGTAAAATAACTATAATAATAAATAGAGTAAAATAATAAATGCAATAATAATAATAATAATAATAATGACAGAGTAAAATAATAAATATCCTTGACTCGAGTATAAGCTGAGGGGGACATTTTTCAGCCTAAAACAAGAGTATATACTTGAGTATATACAGTAAATTTATTTATTTCTTATAGGATGTTATGATAATGTGAAATTAAAATCAAAAGGCTAAAGAGGAGCCATGGATTCAAACTGCAAGGAAAGGGAATCCACTTAAAACATTTGGAGGAAGAACTTCCTGCTTATGGGCACTTCCAGACAGGCCTTGTATCCCAGGACAAACCCTATGTGTGAAATCTTTTCCCAATTGTTTTCTTTTGAGGGAGTTATGAGAAACATCAGGTGACTTTTGGGCCCGTCCTGTTTGACGCCGAGGCCTGTAACAGACTCGCGTGTGTTTGTGTGGAGGCGGGTGTAGCTGTTGTTTTCTTTTAAACCGTTCGAAAGAGAGGCCGGGGTGAGGATGTCTTCGGCGGGGAAGCGAGGGGCCGATGGTGGGCCCGGCCTGGCCTCTTCCTCCGCTTCCTGTGGGCTCGGCGCTGACAGCCTCTGGCGCCCGGGCCTGGCTCTAGGGAACTCCTAGGCGAGGCCCAGGCCGGCTGTGGGGCTCCAGGCCCAACGCCGCCGCGTCGTCGTCAACTCTCCCAACTCCCTCCCCTGAAGAGAGAGAGCCTCCTCACTCTTTCCTTCTTTCCCTCCCTCCCTCACTCACTCACCGGGAAGGCTCGGATCCGCATCTTGGTATCCTTCCGGCTGCCCGTGCCTTTGCTCAGGTTCGACATCTTCGGGCCTTCCTGAGGGGAAGGAAGGAAGGAAGGGGAGAGGGAAAGGGGGACGAAGGAGGAGGAGAAGGAAGGCCTCCCCTCCTCCTCACACGGCGGCGACCTTCACTCCGAGGGCGAGGCGGGAGGTAGGCCCAAGTGGCTCCTGCGTGGGAGTAGTGGCGGGCCCCTCAGCCCCCTTCGCCGCCTCCGCCGCTGCTGCTGCCCGCTGCTCCTGCTTCTTCTCCTCCTCCGCCGCCGCGATGGCGGCCAAACATCGCTCAGTGCGCAGGGCCGAGCGGCGCCCCCCTCCCCTCCCTTCCCTTTCCCCTCCTCCTCCTCCTCGCCTTCCTCCTCCTCCTCTTCCTCCCTCAGACAGAAACACAAGCAGATCCGGCGGCGGCGGTGGCGGCGGCGCAAGAGCCAGCGAGAGGAGGAGGAGGAGGAGAAGGCCGCTCTCGCGAGAACTCCCTCTCTCTCTCTCTCTCTCTCTCTCTCTCTCTCTCTCGAGAAAACTCCCACCAGAGGGGAAGGGAGGGGCCAAGAGGAGGATTGAGAAGGAGGAGGAGGAGGGGGAGGGGTTTCTTTCTCTCCCTTCCTTCCTTCCTTCCTTCCTCCCAGAAGGAAAGTGGGAGGACGGAGTGGGCGGGGATTGGAGGAAGATGGCGCGCGGCGGCGGGTGCTGCTGACACGGGAAGGGAGGGGGGAGGAGAGAGAGAGGGTGGAGAGGGAGGTTGTGGTCACGTGGCCAGAGTGCTCGCGGGAGGAGGGAGTTCTGGCACGTTTGTTCCATCGAAGGCCGCTCTGGGGCGACAGGTGTTCCAACACAGGCCCTGTTGGGGAGGGGTTGAGTACTTCAAAATGAAGCTCTTGAAATTATAACAGGAAATGAAGAACAACACTCAAACACAGGGGAACTCCAGACAAGAAACAATCAGGGGCAGCTAATCACCATGTGAGACCAGGCCCTTAAGGAAAGCTGAGTGAAAGAAGATAGATGCTTTTGAACTTTCCGCAAAAAAAGTGAAGACCTGGCTGTTTGAGCAGGTGTTTGAGTAATTAGTGCAATGATTATTTATTTATTTACTGCGCTTATATACCGCAATTCTCAGCCCAAGGGCGACTCATTGCGGTGTACAACATGAAGAAAATAATCCACAATTCAACATTATCAGAAAACATCTCATCAAAACATCAACATTGCTACAAAGCCATTCCAAGTCGTCTCATCGTCAAACCCACAATCCGATATCATTTCCGTTGTTCCATTCCTATGGTCAAATTACCAGTCATTGCACTTCTTGATCAAATGCCTTCTTAAATAGCCAGGTCTTTAACTTCCTGCGGAATATCAACAGGGAGGGAGCTAACCTGATGTCCACGGGAAAGGTGTTCCATAGCCGAGGAGCCACCACCGAGAAGGCCCTATCTCTCGTCCCCGCCAGCCGCGCCCGTGACGCAGGCGGGATCGAGAGCAGGGCCTCCCCGGAAGATCTCAAAGTCCTTGTGGGCTCATAGGCCAAGAGGCGGTCAGTTAGGTATCTTGGGCCGGAACCAAGAGGGAGTGAACATTAACATTGGTTAATGAACATAGGAATGGAACAATGGATGACGAATCTGGATCATGTTTCTGATGATGAGATGACAGTGAATGGTTATTGTAGTAATTGTTTATTAATTGTGTAATATGTAGGTTGTTAACTGTTTTTACACTGTTGCATTGAATTTTTGCTGTTCTTATTTGTTGTGAACCGCTGTGAGTCGCCTCCGGGCTGAGAACAGCGGTATATAAGTAAATAAATAAATAAACTGTGGTGTTGGAGGAAAATTCGGTGATAGTGATAGCTGGGTCCGTTTCACTCCTTTGGGAGCGCTGTTTGCGCAACGCAGAACAGAACACATGACCGAGACGGGCGGCAGAGTGAGAGACTGAGATACTATAAGCCAGGCCGGACACATATTATAGAAGGAATGTAAGAGTTCTTGAATGGTAAAACCCTAAGCCTAACCCCTAACCCTACTTTACCCTAAGCCTAACCCCTAAGCCTAAACTAAACCCTAACCCTAAATCTTACCCTAAGCCTAATCCTTAAGCCTAACCCTAAACATTACCCTACCTCACCCTAATCCTTACCCTAAACGTAACCCCTAAACCTTACCCTAAGCCTAACCCCAAACCCTAAACCTAACCCCTAATCCTAACCCAAACCCTGACCCTAAACCTTACCCTAAGCCGAACCCCTAACCCAACCCTAAACCTTACCCTACCTTATCCTAAACCTTACCCTAAGACGAACCCCTAATCCTAACCCAAACCCTGACCTTAAACTTTACCCTAAGCCTAACCCCTAATCCTAACCTTAAACCTTACCCTACCTAAACCTAACCCCCAATCCTAACCCTAAACCTAACCCTTCAATCCTAACCCCTAATTCTAAACCTTACCCTAATCCTAAACCTAACCCTAAACCTTACCCTACCTTACCCTAACCCTAAAACTTACCTTAACCCTAAGCTTAACCCCTAATCCTAACCCTAAACCTTACCCTACTACCGTAAACCTTACCCTAAGACTAACCCCTAATCCTAACCCTAAACCTTACTCTAGACCATATCCTAACCCTCCCCTCCTTTCTATCCTTCCACCAAATGCAACTACAAAGTATATTCCTGACCTCACTGTGCCGCTCTCACTCCGCCCCCTCTCTGAACTACGTGGTCCCTTCTCTTATTCACAATCGTCGTAGCGGAATGTGCGTAATGCTCGGAGCTTCCATACCAGCTATCATACTATTACTGAAAATTCTGAGTGTGCCTTGAACTGCAAGAAGATCCAACCAGTCCATACTTCAGGAAATAAAGCCCGACTGCTCATTGGAGGAAAGGATATTATAGGCAAAGATGAAGTACTTTGGCCACATAATGAGAAGACATGAAAGCTTAGAGAAAACAATGATGCTGAGAAAAATGGAAGCAAAAAAAGAAGAGGGGCCGGCCAAGGACAAGATGGATGGATGTTAACCTTGAAGTGACTGACTTGACCTTGAAGGAGCTGGGGGTGGTGACGGTCGACAGGGAACTCTGGCATGGGCTGGTCCATGAGTTCATGAAGAGTCGTAAGCGACTGAACAAATAAACAACAATAATCACCTCTCAATGAAGGATTCCCCCAGGCAGTAACAAGCCACACCTAAAAGGCCATCAAATGCTAATCTGGTGGCCAATTGAAACATAACTTGCTCCAACAGACATGAGTTCTTTCTCCCACACTGGACATTATTCCACAGATATATAAACCCAATTTTCCTAGTTTCCAACAGACCTCACAACTTCTGAAGATGCTTGCCATAGATGCAGGCAAAACATCAGGAGATAATGCTTCTAGCACATGGCCATACAGCCCGAAAAACCTACAACAACTCAGTGATTCCAGCCATGAAAGCCTTCGACAATACAGGATTTTAATTGTCATTCGCTTACAACACATACATACATAGATGTTTATAGGGTGCATCTAGCACAGGCATGAACAGAGTTTGGGCTTCTCTGCCCAAGAGGGCTGGGTGCCCCATCGAACAACAAATCCCATGAGCACATAGCATTGGGCCGAGGTAATTAAAGTATGTTAACCTGCATTGCTTCTATAGTGTAAATCAGGCCTGGGCAAACCTGGGCCCTCCAGGTGTTTTGGACTTCATCTCACACAATTTCTAACCCAAGTATGTCCATGTCTGATCTAGAATTAGTGCAGTTCGACACCGCTTTTAAACTTCCATAGCTCAGGAGAACATATAAGTAATTTGGGGGAGCAGGGGGGTTATAAGTACTTTTTATTATAATAAATATGTTATACAAACACATTTGCTGATAATCACAATCAAATGAGACGTACTTAGTTTTGTAATATTTACAGTTCTTGTAACATTTACATTTTCTAAATCATTCTTTGGTTTCAATTACAAATACAGTTATAGTTACAAACACAATTGCAAATTCACACACACATATATCTTTCAGTTAATATATATCAAACTTTTCAATTTTTTCTTTTGTACTAATATCTATATAAAACCTACAACTCTTCAGGTGATCCCTTGTGTGGTCCCTGCCAGCCAGGGCCAGAACATTTTCTATTGGTTAGAGGGCATCCTGCCTCATTCTGTTTTACTCAGGGCTCCTATTTTCTCTACTACCCAATTCACAGTAGAGGTAACATTTGCTGGGTTTTGATTTATTTCTCTTTGAGTTATTTCTGGAAAACCAGGGCCAGCTATGCAAAACCAGGAGAACTTACAAGTTGATCAACCTTGTCGTTGACCAAGGAATATCCCAAAAAGCCTCCTGGGTGTCCCCCTGCTGTCCCCTCTTCTTCCTTCCTTGGTGTCGACGTGGCCCCCAAATACCGGTTTCCGGCTCCATTCCTGAGGCCACTGCCTCCCAAGGTTGGATCACCAAGTCTGGCCAGTCAAAGACAACAGCCACCTTTTGCCAGGTCTCTTTGGTCAAAGGGCAGTCCCTGATGAAACGCTCAGTGGTATGGGATCCTGGGAGTTGTAGTTCGGTGAGCCACGAGCACTGTGAAACTATTGTTATTATATTTTATATATTTCACTTGCCTCTCTCCAAACAGCTAGCTATGCAAGGTAAAGGTAAAGGGTTCCCCTTACATTAAGTCTAGTCATGTCCAACTCTGGGGGGTGGTGCTCATCTCAATTTCTCTCCGTAGATGCCTCCAAGGTCATGTGGCCAGCATGACTGCGTAGAGTGCCATTACCTTCCCTCAGAAACAGTATCTATTGATCTGTTTACATTTGCATGTTTTCAAACTTCTAGGTTGGCAGAAACTGGGCCTAACAGCGGGGTCTCCCCCATGTCCAACTCTGGGCGGTGGTGCTCATCTCAGTTTCTGAGCTGGCATTGTCTGTAGACGCCTCCAAGATCATGTGGCCAGCATGACTGCGTGGAGTGCCATTACCTTCCCACAGAAACAGTACCTATTGCATGTTTTTGAACTGCTAGGTTGGCAGAAGCTGTGCCTAACAGTGGGGTCTCCCCCTACCCGGATTCGAACCGCTGACCTTTCTGTCAGCAAGTTCAGCAGCTCATCAGTTTAACCCACTGTGCCACCAGGGGGCCAGCTATGCAAACAATTGTATTAACTATGCAAAAAATAAATAAAACCCACTGCATATAAACACTAAAATAGAATAAAACCTGGAACTATTAGAAATAGCTAAAAACCTGAAAAAACTGCAACTCCTAGGGTTTCTATAGTATTGAGTGGTGGCAGTTCAAGTGGTGTCAAGTGGCACTAATTCTACAATGTAGTTGCACCCTCAGAGATACAGGCTGGATATCTTGAAACGTCCCTCTTTCTGAGGCTGCATCTACACTGTAGAATTAGTGCAGCTTGACCCCACTTGGAACAGTCTTGGCTCAGTGCTATGGAATCCTGGGATCTGGAGTTTGGCAGAGAAGGCTACAGACTTTAAAAAGACAACTCCCATAATTTCCCATCCATAGCATTAGGAAATGGCAAAGTGGTGTCAAACTGCATTAACTCTACAGTGTAGATGAACCCTGAATGTCTAAGCCTAGTTTGTATTGGGCATTGGGGGGAGGGGGCAGCATTGTTTAAATGTGTGGTTTTTCATGTTCACAGAGGATCTGTGTCTACAACTCCAGTTCCTGTGGATGATTGACATACCGATATATGTCAACCATCCACATTAAGCAGCATTTGATATATGTCTGCACAGGAGACGACTTTGGAGAAGTCATTGGGAGTTAGGGGAGTGGGCTAAGTGCTTCAACATTGTGATGACACTCTATTTCCTCTTTCTGGAGCCATCTAGGGCCCCTTCTACACAGCCTAATACAATTCCACATTATCTGCTTTGAACTGGGATATATGGCAGTGTGGACTCAGATATTCCAGTTCAAAGCAGATATTGTGGGCTATTCTGCCTTGATAATCTGAGTTATATGGTTGTGTGGAAGGGCTCTAGGTCTATATAGGAGCCAATTACAGCCTAGATGTTGTAATGCACTGGATGTGAGCTACTAGACTAGAAGTAGGAACAGGCTGCTTTGGAAGGGGTTGTGCTCCCACTGAGAAACTAAAGGCCTAGCGTGGGACCACTTCTACATGCATCTTTTTCTCAGACAGAAATAACTTTGCCATAGTAGCTCATGCACTGGTTCATTCCTGATCTGGGGCTGCCCTTGAATTTGATTCAGAACTGCAGCTCAAGCAACACTGAGTGGCCAGATTGCAGATGAAGACATCTTATATCAGAGCTTTCCAAACTGTGTGTTGAGACACTTAACATTAGTGTGTCAGCAGTGTGTAGGTGTGCCATGCGAACATAAGGCAAAAACTCTGTGTAAAATAAGCAACAGTGTAAAATAAGCAACAGATCATACATTTTAAAGTAAATATAAATGGAAGGTTTTTGAGAGATATGCTGTGGCCCCATACATTTCACTATTACAATTTATGTGTGTGCCCATATCTCTTAGAAGGCATCAGTTTGCCCTTCAGTTTGCTAGTAAAACTGACTTACCATGTCACAAAAGGATGCATGTCTAAAAAGTGTGTCACCAACATAAAAAAGTTTGGATAACTCTTAGTTTTATGCTCTTTAAACATCCTTTTAATAGTTAAATTGTTTATGACACCCATAGACCAATCTCTGTACATTTTTAAATAGTTTCACTTTGTTTAAGCTGACTTTTTTTTGTTTACTATCCTGATATCATGGGATAAATAGTGCAATAAACGAACAAACCTAATTGGTGTTGTTTTTGTGTTTTGATTGAAAAAGTAACTAGTTGAAATGTAAAGAAAAATACTGTATATAATATGCATGGATGAAATAGTAATAACAACAACAACAACAACAACAACTTTATTTATATTCTTCTCTATCTCCCCGGAGGGACTTAGGGTGGATTCCAAACATAAAAGCCAAACATTCAATGCCAGAATACAACAACAATACATCCATATTAACAAAATTTAAACAACCTAACATATAAACACAAATTATGGCTTAACAACTAAAATTAAATATAAAGCACAGCCTGTTATAACAGACATAAGACAAAACATCAAACATCAAATAGAAACAACAATTTCCCAGTTCCTTGGGGCAAATAAATTGATTATGCTCAAAATAGCTATTGACCTGGCAGGGCGAGCAGAGCACGAACACGGTAACTATTACATGGAGGCATAATGGTAGTATTACCTACTACTACTACTACTACTCATAAGCCACTGAGTAGAGGTACGTCTTCAGCTGTTTCTTGAAAGCAGGGAGGGAGGGGGGCCATCTACAACTCCTTAGGAAGGGAGTTCCAGAGTTCCAAATCAGTGGTGAACACATGCCAAGGGATAAATTCTGTGTCGACTCTGAAACATATATGTATGGTCTATTATTCATCACATTTATATATCTCAGATTTAGCCATGTAACAAGCTTACAAATTATGAATGCTTTGTGTTCAGAGATACGACCGCAAGCTTCTAAGCCCAAATCCAGTGTTGACCATAGTGCAGCTGTACCAAGTCACAATTTTCCCCGAACAGGTGTCTAGCAATGTTGATTTTATTACATGTTGCCCATCCCACTTGAGTAGTTTCGCCATTTTTTTTATCTTGGCCTTTATTTTTTCAAACTGTTGATGTTTATCACTAAATGAGATTAGTAAAATAATGCTGAAAGTGTTTCCCTCATACACAAATTCCTTTCTGATTCTAGCATTGCTAACTTTATTTATTTTGTATCGAAAGCACTGCATAAATAAAATTAGTATAAAACTGATGAAATAGGGAGAACACACGTGTCTAAATAATTTTAGACCAAAAACAGGCAACAGCAACCACATTGTCTGTAGCTTTAAACACTTCTTCCTCTGCATGAGGCAGGGCATTGTGGGCAGATGCACACAGATGCTGATTTGTTTGTTCTGCATTGCTTTATAGCATTGCTAACAATATAACTTGACTTGGACTTATGTCAATAAAAATGCTGTGGCATAAATAAAGCTAAAGAAATAAGGAGTGGTATGTCATATAAACATGCCAGCAAAGCAGGTAAACACTAGCAGCATGTCAGTGTGTCATTGGTTCAATCTGCTGCTGTTGTATGCCTTCAAGTCATTTCCGACTAATGACAACCCTATGGTGAACCTATCACAAGGTTTTATTGGCAAGATTTATTCAGAGAGGGGTTGCCTCTGGTGTTGTAGCTAGCTACTCTTCAACATGGTTATGATAGAAGGGGGATAGAGTAAGAAGAAGTAAAATTGAACTGCATTTTGAACAGCAAAAACTTTCTAAAACACCAATTTTGGAACATTGAATCAAAAACCTGTGAAAGTTTTGGAATCATATGCCAGCCCTTCTTGTAATAGTCAAGTTCCAAGTTTTTTAACCAATTGCCAAAACATGGTTGAGAAATGACACTGCTTGGGGCAATTCCTTCACTGTGAAAGTATAAATACAGGTCATACAAATAGGACCATAATTATAATACAGATGTTTTGTGAAGAGTAAGTTTTCCATGCTGCTGGTAGGTGTGACTGTTCATTAGGTGTAGGTTCCTGTCAAAGATTTACCTAAATGACACAGGAAGTTTGCAGCCCACATTCAAGTAGAGCAACTATTTAGAGCTTCTACTGCATATTTCTTAAGTGCAGTACCAAAATTCATCTTAAAAGGCAACAGTCAGCACACTTCTCACTTCAGAGAAGTGTTATTGTGAAGTAAGAGAGATTATTCCAGTATAGAGTTTTTAGAGTCAGTCACATGACCTTGGAGGTGTCTATGGACAACGCCAGCTCTTCGGCTTAGAAATTGAGATGAGCACCACACCCCAGAGTAGGACATGACTGGACTTAATGTCAAGGGGAAACCTTTACCTTACCTTTAAGAGTTTGTCATGATATATCCAACCTAAGGCCCATCTCATTTTAACATTCTGTTGACATAGTGACCAACCGGCTGCCTTAAAGAAACCTACAAGCAGCATATGAGCACAACAGTATCCTCCCTCTTGAGCATTCCTCATGGGGTAAAATATAAGGTTTGTACTGGATATATAGTTTGTTTAAGAATTTAAGGAAGGTCCTCCATTCCAACTGCCCTTGTCTCAGAGGAGAGGTAAAGAGACAGGCACAGCTCCATCATGCCAAGACTCAGAAGAAGATAAAAGCCACTCCTTCCTCCATCCAAACTAGCACTGTCCTCGCCTTGGAAAGAGAGAAGAGGAAGCAGACACAGATCTCACATGCTTATGCCCAGAAGCAGACAAAAGGTATCCATTCCAACTGCCACTGCCCTGACCTCAGATGGAGAAAAGAAGTAATTTCTCACTGCCTGACTTAATCCACTCCCACACTGTCATCTCCCTTTTTATGTATCATGTCTTCATTGGATTGTAAGCCTGATTAAAGGTGTAGGAGCTATATCCACTTTTCAGTCTGGCAACCCAGACTGATGGTTTCCCATGAAGTCTTGATTTCCTTTGTGATCTATACTTTATCAATGGATGGCAAAGATGGCTTGGTAGTAGCAGCTACCTTGTGAAATCCTTATTAGGACAATGTTATTTCAAAATACTGTGTCTGTTTTCATTTCATTTTGCCAGAAATTTTAATTACATAAAGGAAAAGAAGTATGTGATGGTAATGGCAAACCGTTATGCCTCTGCAGCTTCTTCCCGTGATAACACTATAGAAAGTATAGGCGACCAGCTTATACTTTGTTTGTATACCAGAAAGATAATTTGTGACTTAAGGTTGTGCCTGAAATCTATGCAGACCTTTGCCATCTCTGTGAAACTCCACCTATTATAATGTTTTCCCTTCTTTGTAAGACTGAAGGCTGTTTAGATTTTACTCCTCTGTAATTTCACCTCAAGAGAGATCAGAACTGGATCTCATGAACTGATGTGTCCCTTTCTCCTATTATTTTAACCAGAGAAATGAACAAGAAAATAAATCCTGTGTTTATTTGAACTTGGGGTTTTTTGTTTTTTTTTGTTATCCACAAAATAGTTTGGGAGTAATCTCTCTTTGATCGATTCACTTATATCCAGGGCAAAATTAACATATTGTTATGTGCACTCTAATTCTCTGGGTGTTGAAAATTACAGGGGTGTGGTGCCTTCAAGATTAAATTTCCTTTGGGAGGAGGTCACTGGGTACTTAATATGCTTAATAATGATTCATTTTATTTGCATTTATTTACAATTATTCACATTGAACATCAGTGAAGCTGACAGCTCTAACATCCCAATGTATGCTCCTATATTGTCCAAGTTCCCACTGAACATTCTGATCTTCAGTCCATTGTCTCTAAACAAAACAAGAGTTTTTCTTTCATACACTGAAATGCAATCTTCTATTCCTTCCAGGATAGGTTCGTGAACCTTTTGGCTGCCTATGTGTAACCGCAGGCTCCTGTCAGGAAGAGATCACTCATTTGTGTCATGATAATTGGCCTGCAGGACACTTTGGGTTTTACAGTATTCTTCACATCTTTACTAGGGGATTTTGCTGGCCTCAAGTCTGGGAGGAAGTAGGACTTCCAATCAAAAAATTCCACCAAAAAATTGCAAACACTGCCTATATTTTCTGAACCCTGGAGGATGGGGTCTATGGATAGATTTATGCTGTTGACGGCTGGTCACACTAACATTCTGATTGTGGTGGATTTGTTCTCAGACCATTTATTCCCTGCTCTGGAGTATCCTCTGCTAAGGAAACAATATATCTCTTTGTGTGACACATCTTTTGCCTTTATGGGGATCATATATGTGGCTATCATATTTGATTGGGGCCTCCAGTTTACAGCATGGTTCTGGCAGAATCTGTTCCAGCAGCTTAATATTATGCTTCATTTCTCCCCAGTTTACCATCAAATGGTTAGACTGAGTGGATCAACAATATCTCCACTATTACAACAAGTAACAACATGACAATTAGGCTGAGCTGCTTTCACTAGCAGAGTTTTCCTACAACTCCCTCTACACCTCCACAGATCTCCCTTTTTAACCAATGTTGATTTCCATCCATGCATGTCTCCAACTGTGTCTCACCACCATCTCCTTCTGTTATCAGTGCCTACAAGGCGGACAGTCACTAAACTACAAGGCAGACATTAAACATTTGTCTGGAAGTTACAAATCACACAGTCACTTTTGAGTAAGCCATTGGACTTGGCCAAACAAGAGAATAAGAGCTTTGCAGATGCTAAAAGATAATTTTGGCTGCTCCCTCTTAAAGTAGGGGATCAGATCTAGTTCTCCATTCATCATCTTCCACATCATCATATTTGGCAGGAGCCCCCCATGGCACAATGGGTTAAACCCTTGTGCTGGCAGGACTGCTGACCAACAAGGCAGCATTTCGAATCCGGGGAGAACAGGTTGAGCTCTGTCAGCTCCAGCTCCGCATGCGGGGACATGAGAGAAGCCTCCCACAAGGATAGTAAAACATCAAACATCTGGGCATCCCCTGTGCAACATCCTTGCAGACGGCCAATTCTCTCACACCAGAAGCAACTTGAAGTTTCTCAAGTCACTCCTGACATAAAAAAAAAAGATCATTGGCAGAAGCTGGATGCTTGCTTCATAGCTCCATATCCCATAATGGTGCAAATGAATCCTATGGCTTTCTGCTTTCAATTTAAATCAAGCCTTTGTGTTCACCCTGCACTGTTCTGTATAAGAAACTCCATTCTTATATGCCATTGAATATAATGGGATCTGAGCATCCTCAGATTCTGGTTATCCACAAAGGGACCTGGAACCAAACCCTCATGGATATCGAGGCCCCACAGTACCTAAAGATCATAATTAGAGACTTGTTCTGAATTATTTATTAATTTGTAAATAAAAATAATAATAAACATTAAACATGCATTAAGCATGTCTTCAATAAGCATTAAATGTCTTCAAAATAGATGACTAAAAAGCAAGTGGTAGTATTGGAAGTCTTGACCATGAATTGTGACTGGCCAAGAGAAGATCTTGACACCAAAAAAGACAGAGCTTGGAAAGAAAATTTTGGGGAGCATAGAATTCTGGAAGATGTACAGAGGTGGCTGTAGCTCCCATTTCAGTGATATGGTGAATATTTTCTAGATTTTCATCTGGTGTTACACTTTTTCTCCTCCCAAAAATAGATTCAGCACTTTTGAGAATTTCATTCAGACTACAACTGGTTGGTGTGTGTGTGTGTGTGTGTGTGTATATATATATATATATATGAAAAGCACCTGCTGCCACTAAAGTTGTAATTTTAAAAAATAACTTCTCTAAGCTCTTAACAAGAGTGCTGTTTGCTTATCACAAAAATCTTATCGCAGAGCTGGTAAGCATCAGGGTTTATTCAATTCAGACTCAACCCCATTTATTTGTTTGTTTATTAATTTGATGGCAGTTACATGTTGCACTATAAAAGAAAATTGTTTAGGTGATTTATGTTACAGAAACATGTACACAATTTAGTAATGAAGCAAACCATAAAATAGAGAGCAAGATAAAATATGGCAACAGAATAATCTGCTGATCAAGCCAGCATTTGCTTTCCATTGACATAACCAGGAAGGGAGAACTCCTCTCATCTCAAAATGAGATATTAAAGAGTTACAACTGCAATTTGCAGAACTCCTCAGCCTGTACGGGTGTTAAAAGGTAAGGCAATGAAAAATGTATCTGAGAGCTGGCGAATATTCTAAGGTTTACTTAGAGCGGGCAGAGGCAGAAGGGAAAAAAGAATGAGAACGTCCCGTTGTGGGAGCAGAAATCCATTTTCATGCCACTGGATTTCTCCTAAGATTGTGTGTGTGTGTGCGTGTGAGCGCCCATATGTGTAATGGATAAAGGATAATGCTGAATATCTACATATAATGGTACTTACACTAAAGTTTCCTGAAACATGAATTGCTTGGCCACATTTTCAGTATGTTATAGAATTATTGCAATAGCAAACTACAGCCATTATTTTTGTATGAACCTTCAAGGTGCCTATCAACTTCTGGTTACTCCAGAAATTTCACAGGATTTTCTTAGGCAAGGAATACTCAGAGGTGCTTTTGTCAGTTCCTTCCTGTGAAATACAGTTGCAGTGATCAGTGAATCCGTTAAATGCTATGGGAGAGCAACTTTGTACAATAAAGTTATTAGGTACATTTTTATATTCATTTGCCGTTTATGTACTGCATTGCTATCTTTGGCTAGGTTTTTGCATGAATCTTTTTCATTTTGTATGTATCATTTTTATTTAACTCAGTAGATTTACATTTTGCATAATTGTTATGAATATTACATTTATGGTCTGTTTGTCATGTTTATGTATTGGTTTGTATGTCCTTGATATTTGGCCTTACATGTTAGACCCATTGAAGATATGCTGAATCCAAACCCCCCTCAGTTTAGAGGTGGTTAAAACTGATCAGGGTAACTCTCACTCCAGCTGTTGTGGATTAGGAGATACTGATGAGATGAAGGCTCAGTGGTTGACCTGAAGCCCAGATCCATGTTGTATCTCAGCCTGTTCAACCTGTGAGTGCATCAGATGTTCATGATGGGAATGGGGCTGATGTTCCTGATGGTGGGCCTGAGTTTGTTGGCAATGGGGATGAGGATTTGCCTGAGGCTGAGTTAAGCTCATTCGAGAAGCCCAAGCTGTCTCAGGAAGATTCACAATGTCACATTCCTGAGAGAGACCCTCCACAGTCTTTCTCAGAGAAACTGTTTGAAGATGATTTGTCAGGTGCAGAAGTTAATGAAAGTCAAGTTAATGAGAGTATAGATAGAAGGCAAGGTTTTTGTAAACAGATACAGAGTGCTCAGGCACAAATAAGATCAATTCATTTACAGGAAAAGAAAGATAAGAAACCTTTATCTGGTGGTAAGGTCAAGAGAAATGCTTTCCTTTCAGTTTTGGGGTCTGGAAAAGCCTTATACTGACTAATGGAAAAGAGTTGTCTTAGTTGGGTCAATGTTGGAATTTCAACTGTACTTAGTTTAATGTATCAAGTTTTTGCCAAACTCCTGTTTTGTGTATTGGGTTTTTCATGCTGCCTTGTTTCATGTATTGTTGTTCCAATGTATCTTATTTTGGGAACTTTATTGTTTTTGCTAATTTTACTGCTTTGCCTACATATATTCTTCAATAAAATGCTTGCTGATTTTACCAAGCTAGTGTGGTGTTTAAGGTCAGAGGTGTTTCTGCTCTGGTGTACGATGGTCCTCGAGATTAGCTGAAAAGTGAGCTAACAACAGGTAATACCTGTGAATGTAGGATTTAAGGAACTCAAGGGTGGCATCTTGTTGCTGGCTGCAACATTGGTTGAAGAAGCTACGACCCTGTGATTTTGTATTCCTGAATTCTGGACTGACCTTTGGATCTTAGCTTATGGATTCTGATTCAGCCTTGTACTCTGGACTCTCTGGTATTTGACTTATGATCCTGGAAACGTTATTCAACTTCTCTGTTGTGTTTCATATTAATCTTTGCATTTCTGTTGGACTGTTGGTTTGACTTCGGACTGTTGATTAAAATTCTACTAGCATTTGTAGGGTTGAGGCTTCTGACGCCAGCCTAACTTTGCACTACCACACAGTGGCTGTGTCACTGAGCTAAAGAGGTTTAGATCTGACATAATCTGGCTGCTCCCTCACACCAGGCTTTTTAAACCTCCTTTTTGTGTGCTCTTCTGCTAATCAATCCAATCCAACAGAACGGTGCAACTATTAGACCAGGGGTCCTTAAATTTTTAAAGCTGAGTTCATGATTCCTCAGACTGTTCAGAGGCTGGGCTATAGATTGAAAAAAATATATGAACAAATCCCTGCACATATCTTATTTGTAGTGCAGAAAAACATGAAGTAACAATACTTAAAATGATGAACAATTTTAACCAACATAAACTTGGCAGTATTGGAAAGCAAAGATGAGGGAAATGTGGGCCTGCTCTGGCTGATGAGATAGTCAAGTTAATTAGGATTGTTGTTGTGTGCCTTCAAGTCATTTCAGATTTAGGGAAGCCCTGAGTCTAAATTTTAGGGTGTAGGCCAGGTAAATAACCTTGGAGCGCCACATCCAGCCCGAGGGCTATATTTTGGGTACCCCTGTATTAGACTGTTGTATCAACCCATTTCTGAATGTTCTGTCTGAAGAAAGGGATTAATTTTAGCAGAAGATGTATGTCTGATCCTATCTCTCTACAGCCAACACATCTTTAAATTAGCATAGCAGTGACCATTAGCTATTTAAAGTCATTTGGACATAATTTATCCCTATGGTAAGATACTCCTACACAAATCATGTGATCTGGATCCTTCAATAAATAATGCTTTGTACTCTGTAATGTACTAGTATTCAGTCACACTCCAAATTACAAATGCCAGAATTCTATAGTATGAATACATGGTAGTTAAAATGATATCTAACTGCTATTTTTTAAGTGCGTATTTGAAATTACAAGGAAAAATCTGGAGTAGATTTTTGTATGAAACTCCCTTTTAGTGCTAGCAAGTTTGCCAATGCCTTTTTATTAATTCCATGGGTAAAATCTGTTATTTGCTTATTGAGTATGTAGTTAATGCACACACCTCTACATACAGACACACATAAAAATATAAATACAGGATTGTGCTACAAATATATTGCTTCCCCTCCTGCTCCTGTCAATCATTTGGATTTAGTTCTGGAAAGTGGATCTTGGGATAAAGGATAACATGCTAAGCTTAAAAAGCAAAAGGTAGACTCCGCCTGTGTTTTAATCTGTGTTATGTATTTGCCCTGCTAGACCTGTTTTGAAAATGTGACACACCATGATCTAGTAATTACAAGAGGCTGATGATCTTTAAAAGTCTTTCAAGGTATAGAAAAAGCATCAGGCCACCAGGAATTGTTCCCCAGCTGGCGGAGATGTAGCAGAACAAGATCCAGTAGAACCAGATGGAAGTTGTTTTTCTCCCAGCTTTGCCTGTCCTACAAAATTGACTCAATAAAACCAGGGCAAGATGTACCAATAAAGATGATGGTGCAATTCAGCTCATAGTTATACAACTGATTTGTGGATTTTTTTCAGGATCCCTAACCTGAGGTCAATAACAAAACATCCTGGGAGGTACAAGTGTTTACTGGTGTCATGTTTATGTCCTTTCTGCCCTTCCTATTCCTCCTCCTTTCAAAGATACTGGTCTGCTTGTCCCATGTAGACTGAATGAAGGCTGGCAATCGATGGCATATTTGCTGCTCACTCCATCCTATTCCTGCTAGTAACCATTCCTGCCAATTGCAGGTGATACCTTGGTATCTGGTAAATAGTGCACAGAATCTTTTGTCATCATGATTTTAAAAAAATACTGAATTAGAAAAATAAAAATAATGTTTTACTCACAAAGCTGATTTGAAATATCAGATGGTATTAGGTATCTCCATATCCAATAGCTGAAGAAGGAGTTACTTAAGTCACCAAAAGGATTCTGGGAATGTGAATCAACAGGGTGTTGTTGTACTACTGAGATCTGAACATAGGCCCACACGAAAAATGTTTTATGCTAATCTACTACAACTATAGTACAGGTATGCTTCAGTGAGCAAAACAGATAATTTAATAGAAAATTCAGTACCAGAGGCAGAAAAAAACATGTAAACATTAAACATAGGTTCTTATAATACATAAAAAGAGAGCTGTTCAGCACATTTCGGTAAGTTTGAAATACAAAACTAACATTGTGCATGTGTGCAGTGAAACTCTTTAGTCAAATAAGTCTTACATATATAAATGACATCATTTTGAATCTAGAGACCACTTTGGTTCTTCGAAAATTCAGCTAGTGATGATGTGCTCGCAATCCACTTTTCTTACAATTTCAATTTTGATGGCAAAATGTCCATAACTATGCATGTTTAACATATTATGGGTTGTAAGTCCTACTACTCTTCCCCTTTTTCTGCTATTCTCACATGATCAGCAAGGGATTCTGAAGGCATCTGTTGTTTACCTTGCCAGTAGAAAATAAGCACATGGCTATAAATTGCCTGGAGCAACATCCTATTCTTTCTCAGCTCAAATTTTGTTTATGACATTGATTACAGCATAAACATGGCTTCTGCCTAACACTTAACATGTATGTTTCTACAACCTTCCTTCACCATGCTTCCAATGCCAATGCTGCTAAAAACTCTCAAGCTAGACAGAGAATGAGGAACAAAAATGGAAGCGGATGGTTGTAAAAAGCCTTTGTAAAAGGTAGCTTCTTTGTCAGAAGCTTTAACTGAGCCATTATCTGACTGGTAAAGCCTTTAGACAAAGATATTAGTTCTGTGATTACAGATTCCCCTGAAGGAAATAATAGGCATTTGTAGCCCTTCAGATATTATTGAACTGCATCTTCTGGCATTCCTCAGTATTGACTATCTTGACTGGGGCCAGGCATGTAGCCGGGGGGGGGGGGGGGGGGGGGCTGGGCTTGAGGGGCTTCCCCCCCCCCCGAAATTCTTATGGTGGTTCGCGAAAAGGCCTTACTGGTGCATTATTTAAACTGTTATGTTTATTCATATCATGATCTGATCACCATACCTAATATATCCCATATGGGGGTATTGGGGTAATGATACAAAAGGTTTGCTGGGCTAGACCCTTTTTCACTCAGACTCAGCCCCCCCTGAAACTCAGCCCCCCCTGAACCCCCCCTGAAACCCCCCTGAAAAAAATTCAGCCCCCCCCCCCCCCGAAACGAAATCCTGGCTACGGGCCTGACTGGGGCTGTTGGTAAATATAGTCCAACAACATCCAGAAATGTGTATGATTCCCCACCTCTGTTTTTAGGAGTGAAATCTGAACAAACTTGAGACACATTATAGGCAAAGCATGCTATTCTGATGACCATGTCAACTGATATGACCATGATATGACCATGTCAACTGAGTTTTTCACTTTTTTCTCTTTTTTTTCACTTTTCTCTTTTATATATATATATATATATATTTAGCCATTTTATGTCCTAGTTCTTTTCCTACTTTTCTATCTTCTTCACAATATTTCCCCACTTTCCATGTAACTATATATTACACCAATAAAAATTAATTTACACAAAAAAAAAAGTAAGCTTTGCAAAATAATACGTATAGATTTATTGTTGCCAGGTAGGATTCTCTGCAAGGAATGTGATGCTTTCCCACTTATGGGGTTGAATACATTGGTCTCACTGGAACTAACTCCTGTATACATAGGATTGTCTTGTAAGAAGACTATTTCACTAGCAACACTAGTTATAGTATTACTAATGTTTAATTTAAAATCTGGACTTACTTTAAAATAATACATCTAGGGACAGAAATCTGCAATTTTAGAATTTGTGCAAATAAAATGATTTCACTGATCAAGCACAACTGCCAATGTAAAGTAGTCTTCACTACAACAAATAATATAAAGCAATGCCTTGAAAGAAGAATCCAGCCATTCATGTCAACTTCATCCACTTCATTTAGTTCTTTGAAAACGTCACAGGAATGTGTGATTTGTGAGGACAGAGAGCAGGACGTGCATAATATGGTGGAATGACCAAACAACCCCTAGGTTGTTAACCTCAGACCTCTAAGGTCAAACTAGCCTTTCAAGAGGAATGTGAATTCCCTGCAGTTAAGCCCTGTTCTCTGTTGCCCATCCTGTAACAGAGTTTCATGTGCTTAAGGGATCAGACATGCAAATTCATCCTGTGTTTACCTTACAATCACCAATCACGAAACAAAGCTCAATATTTGTAAGATATATAGGTGAGGAAAATAATTTATTATGACAAACCAAATGTCTTAATCACTTGAAAAAGCATCTCAAACATGTGCTAAACAGGTCACTTTGATCCTTAAATTCCCATGCAGCTGGAAGATATATTCTTTTTATAATAAGTAGATTGCATGACACCTCAATATGGATCTGATCCACTATGCACAGACAAGGGAGGTTTAAACCTAACCTGATTTCTGTTGAGTAGTTCACAATGCTGCAAAAGGAATCCAACCACCCCCAATGTGTTTCCCCCTTATTTTTAGAAAACAAGTTAGGTATGTATGTATATTGAACCAGCATGTTCAGCATTGTATGACAAAAAGAAGAAACATCGTAATAAGATTCTGATTAAAACTAAAATATAGGACAGAAGACAATGGAGACATCAATTATGTTTTCCACCAATGATACAGTATTTAAAAAACTAATTAGAATGTTATCATTATTCATTGGAAACAATTATGTACACTAAATAGTTTAACAATGTAGTTAACTGGCATTTTCCCAACTTAGTTATTGGATTCTAATCATGTCCTCTTAGTTTTATACTTTCTTCAATAATTCAACATATTTCTCAAGCTGTCATATCCTGGATAAGGGGGTTGGGGGCGGTGGTGGAAGGGGAGATGCCTTCTCATTCCAATAGATTCCTTTTCTGCTCCCACCCAAATTGTTTCCAAAGTGCAAAATGCAAATACAGTAGTCTCTCTTATCCAACATAAATGGGCCAGCAGTACATTGGATAAGCAAAAATGCTGGATAATAAGGAGGAATTAGGTAAAAGCCTATTAAACGTCAAATTACATTATGATTTTACAAATTAAGCACCAAAGCATCATGTTTTACATCAAATCGACAGAAAAAAGCAGTCCAATACACAGTAACGTTACTATATTTATGAATTTAGATGAGGAAGGTTGGGTAAGCGAGACTCTATTGTAACAGATCTAGCAATAATAGCATTGAAGGGAATTTTGTTATTATGTGGTTTCAATTCAACTCTGAGTTATGGTAACACTATACTAGGGTTTTCTTTGCAAGATTTATTTAGATGCTTGCCATCACCTGCCTTTGAGGCTGAAAAAGAGTGACTTCCTCAAGGCCATCCAGTGGCTTCCATCGCATAGAGCACATCTACAAAAGCAACCTATTGAAGGCTAGTCCAGAGAAGTAATACTCTGTATGTGTCCTGAGCATGGGTCCTACACTGCCTGTTTCTGTTCCATGGTAGTGGCGGGATGGAGTCAAAATCATGCAGCTGGATGGGCAGTTGACTGGTTCAGCCCCACTGCATGATCAACTTACTTTGAATGTCCCATGTTTCATCTCTCAGACAACCACAGAACTCCAGATAGCTCCTGACATCAGCAAAGATACCCATGTATCTAGAAAGATTGCCTCCTCCTTTCCCCTGATGATTTAGACACCTTTGCTGATGTCACCAACAATGACCAGGAGTTCTGCAAAGTGGCTGCCAGCCATGGGTAGGGGGCAATGCAGACCTGATTCTTCTACTTCTTCTGCACTGTTAGTGCAGGGAAATGGGGGTGGTGGTGGTGCTGGCCCATGTGAACATTGTACTGGTTCAAATTGGCGCTGGCCTATCTGTCCACACTAACCCCAGAGTTGAAACTCCCTAGCATTCCCTAACTTCTTCTAACATGGAGCAAAATTAGATTAACTGGTTGCAACCCCACCCTCACAACTTTGTGGATCAGAAGTTCTTGAATGCTGTATGGATGTCCAGGCATGTTTCTGGCTTGATTAGGATAATAAGGCTATTGTAGACAAGCCATGAGTGAGGAATTCAACACTGATTCCCTGGATTCCTCAACCTACAACCTGCTCGCTATGTACCAGGCAATCCCTGAAAAATCAGAACCAAAAATGGTTTGAGATCCATTTTCAGTTTTCATTGCCAAGGTTTTGGTTAACTGGAGAGAGGAGCTACAATATTTTAAATATAACATTCATCTTTTTTAGAAGCCATGGGGATTGTGGGGATTTATAAAAAGCCACTATGATTTAATGGGTTGACTGGAAAGACATGTGTTGGTAGCTGATTGGCTGAGCATGCCAGGAGCCAGAATTCTGATTGGCTACTGTCTCTAGCTTGCTGCTGACACAAACGGTTTTAATTGCTACTTTCACCTCAGAGAGTGAAGAGAGCGCTGACTAGAAACAGCCAGGAAGGAAATGACTGTCAACTCTCTGAAGCCTGATCATTTCTAAGGCATGAAGCATATTTTAAAGACTGTTTAAAAGAACTGTTTCTTCCCTCTGTTCTCTGTGTGACTTCAGAGAGTCTGTTGTATATATTGTTGCCCTGTTTGATCTTTTGAACAGAAGTAAAGATACTTTATTATACTGCAGGATATATTTTGATTCAGAAATTGTGGTAAAGCTTCTATTTGTTTATATCTACAACATCCAACAGGGATCAGCAACCTCATTTTGAGCTTGAATATCTTTTTAGGATGGGGTCATAGAGGAAGGAGGATTTCAGGGCTCTTGGTTTTCGAGGCCACAGGCTGCACTCTATCCATCTTAAATGTAATATAGAGCAAACTCCATCCTGAGAATTGGCTTTGAAATGGAACAAACTTTCAAGCATAGCTTGGTTTATGGTACAGCAAGCTGCTGTAAGATTACTCATTTGTATATGCTAATTCAATACAAACTACATTCAGGTTTCAAATTGCACCACATTGTGACTGGACTTCAAAACAATAGCCCTGTCAGGCTGGTTTAAAAACCTGCCAGGCAACAAGGATGCGTGCATTTCTTAACCTGTCGATGATGAAATAGAATGGAAGGTGCTCTCATTTCTCACTTCCAAGCATGCTAATTTAAAATTAGCACTCCATGTCAATTAAGACTATGAGGCATGCCCAGCCAATATTCTCATTTCCTTTTAGTGGTTGGTAGCAGTGGAATTAAAGGAGGTCAGGTTACTCATCAATTTCTCTGTGAAATTCAGGAGGAAGACTTCAAAACAGGAAGGAAGATGTAGCTCAGTTTACATTCTCTCTTCCATGCCCCGTCTCTCTCTCTCTGTGTGTGTGTGTTGTGTGTATGGATATGACACAATTATCATTTAAAACATTCCTATAGCTTTCATCGTAGTATTATTTTGTCCCAGTACATTTATCGTTCTGATCTCTCTCACTGGTGAAGATAGATAATTTGGATTACATGTCAGAATGAAGATTTTTACAGTTTGGTAAATGTATATTCATTATTATTCAGCAATATGAGTATCATTATAAAATATGTAAAGTCAGTTATTTCCGATTGCATCACTTGTATCATCAATATACCCATTAAAACAAATTCCACCCCTTTCCCAAAAACAGTAACTATAAGATAAAAAAACTAAAAAGTTAAAAAGTTAATTTGTGAAGACTTTTAAAAATTCAGATAGGCCATTGACATTTAAACTGGGGACAATAGATAATAGTTGTTTCTTCTGTTGATGTATTTGAATTGCCTTTTCACCCTTTCTGTTTGAATTTTCTGATTGTTGGCTACCTTGAGTACCATTTTTAGGTGGAAAGGCAGAATGCAATACTTTTTTTTTAAATAAGGACTTCAGTCTTGATTTAATAATTTTATCCTCTCCCCTCTTTGCCCCCATTTTCGATAGTAAAGTGTATTAGGAACTTGCTTCAACAAGTCTGACTTGGCCACAGTGGTGGACGCTCTTGTTACATCCCATATAGATTACTGCAACATGCTCTTCGTGGGGTTGCCTTTGAAGACTGTTTGCAAACTTCAAATCATCCAACGGGCAGCAGCCAGGTTACTAACAGGAGCAGCATACAGGGAGCATACAACTCCACTGTTACATTAGCTCCACTGGCTGCCAGTCTTCTACTGAGCACAATTTCTTCTATGATACGCCATGGAGGTTAAGGTCTTTTGGGGGGGGGGGGGGGGGCTGCTCTCAATCCCGCCTTCTTTGTAGGCACATTTGGCAGGGATGAGAGACAGGACCTTCTCAGTGGTGGCCCCTCAGCTATGGAACTTCCTGCCTAGAGAAATTAGAGCAGCCCCCTCCCTCCTGACCTTCAGGAAGAAAGTTAAAACCTGGTTATGAGGTCAAGCCTTTGGCTAGCAAGCTAGTGCAGTATGAGAACATGAAATTGTGAAATGATTAATGGAGTGGCCTTGGATTTGATTCTGGATAATGTGGTTTTAATAATTGTTTTAATACTGCTGTTATTTTTCTTTGAGTGTTAATTGCATATGTTCATTCTTATTGTATTTATGTATATATACGACATCGAATTGCTACCTTTTGTGAGCCACTCTGAGTCCCCCTGCGGGGGTGAGACAGGCAGGATATAAATGTAGTAAATATAATATAAATATATATAAAAAATATAAATATGTATTCAGCCTGACCAGATGTATTTAGGAGTCTTCTTACTCATTTTGTTGAGTGAAACAAGAACCACATGCTTAGTACTTTGCCCAAAAGTGGAGGGTCTTTAAGCTTCCATTTTGTTACAAGGTGCTAGAGAAGGCATGGGCAAACTTAGCCCTCGGGATGTTTTGGACTTCAGCTCCCACAATTCTTAACAGCTGGTAGCAGGCCCGTAGCCAGGATTTTTTTGGGGGGGGGGGGGCTGAGCATGGTGATCAGATCATGATATGAATAAACATAACAGTTTAAATAATGTACCAGTAAGGCCTTCTCGCGGACCACCATGAGAATATTTGGGGGGGGGGGAGGCTGAAGCCCCCCAAGCTCCCTCCCCCTCCCCCCCCCCCCGGCTACATGCCTGGCTAGTAGGCTGTTTGCCCATTCCCGTGCTAGAGAATGTAATGGCTTTTCAACTTCAATTGGATGAGATAAATTATCTAGATCCATTCAGCCTGGTTTCAGTCCTGGTTATGAACTGGAGATACCTTTGGTCACTTTGTGGATTACCTACAGAAGGAACTGGTAAGGGGGAATGTCTCGCTGTTAGTTCTACTGGACCTTTCAGTAGCGTTCAGTACTATCAAACATGATATCCTTCTGAGTCACCTCTTTGTGATGGGATTTTTTTCCAGGCCAGGCATTCAAACATGCCAGAAATGGTACTGCAGTGGAAAGAGTAAATGACTCAATATTTCTTTTAGGTTCTCCTGGGATGACCTAAGCTTTTAGCTTTTGTCACTCTACTCAGATAAGGAAATAGTTCCTTTTTTTTTATAAGAGTTAAGGTATAATACACAGTTCCTTGGGTAGGTAATCCACAAAGTGACCAAAGATGTCACCATTTCATAACCAGGACTGAAACAAGACTGAAATGACTTGTAGATAAGTTGCCCAAATTTTGTCTGGACTTATACATGAGTATATACTGTATGCTACAATGAAATATTACCTGACAATTGGGAAGTTAAAATGAAAGCTGGCACACTTCTGCTAACTGAGCATCTTGAGTGGCATGTCAAGCACTGCAGTCACTCTTGCGAACCTCAGGGGAGCTTTTTGAAGCACATGAATAATTATGGATTATATCAGTAGGAACTAAAATAGCTATCAGTGGTGTCATGACAATGTTCCTGTCATCCAGTGTAAAGGCAAATTAGTTAGGGGAGGATGATGGTGAAATTAAAAAATACCTCTCATAGATCTGTTGGTTATTATGTAACATATTTTCAGAATCATCATAAATGGATGATGTAATAATCTATCATCTGATATGAAAAATGTTGAGATGTTCCATTTTTCCATTTTAGAGCAACACCAAGCTAGACACACATCTAAAAAAAACCCCTTCCCAACTGTGTATTTTAACTAGGTGATAATATACATAAAAGATCTATAAAAAGTGATGTTTTGTAAAGTGTAGTGTAACTAGTACATGTGGAAACTCTACAAAAGGAGATTTAATTACTAACTGAATTCAAAAAAAGAAGGGGATCTGAAAGAGGAAAGGAGTACTTGTCAGGAGTAGACACTTTTCACACTAAGCAACAGCAGCGGCAGCAGCATCATTTATCATTAGCAATGTCCATGATGCCTTACATGTAAAATACTTTTGAGACCACATCTAGGAGTCAAATGTAGTATTTAATGGATTGTATTATTATTGAAAAATATATATTTGGACTTAAAACTGTGATTGTGCCTGCAATATTCAATTATAATTGCTGCACAGAACCCAAGAATAAATGTTACTGCTTTTTGTCACAATAAGTCTATTTCTCATTCATTTCAGTGGGGATAAACTTATGTTACTTAAATTCTGATGATAACTCCATAAAATCTGGGGACTCAGCTTGACATAAGAGTTTTATTCCTGCAACCAATACTAAAATGAAGCTTAATACATTTCTTCCAGTGAGTAAGAAGAGTCTAGCTGAAATAACTGTGAAAGAACCGGGCAGCTTTGTGGGTAACAGTTCAGTAGAGTAATATGAGAAAAAGAGAAAACCCTTTTCATTGTTGACCAAGGAATACTCCCAGGTGTGCTGAGTCAGCTTAAAATGTGTGTGATTCTATGGTCTTTAACTCAGAACAGAGAATAAATTCCTGGGAGTACTAAAGGAATTTCACACTTCAAACTTCCGAATGGAATGATGGGAGAAAGGGAAAGAGAATGAAATTTGCCAAAATAAATTCAGATGTTCAATTGTATTAGAGCTGTGCTCATACTGCTTGACATTTCTGTTGATCTTAGGCATGACATTTTGTAACATTTCAAGACATTTTATAGAGGAGGCAAATGCAAATAGAAACTTTCAGTGAAATGCTTTAGTGTTTCCAAAGTCCCTAACAAGTTTAATTTTCTGCTCAAGTTGCAGGCAGTCTAGAACAACAACTCTGAAGTGCTGTTTTGGGTTCATGGGGGTATATCTCAGGTGATAGGAAGATGGAGGAGAAAACCTGTGTGATCTCTTCAATCTTCGGCGGAGGCCCTTCTCTTGCGCCCACCTCCTTCATAGGCCCAGCTCATGGGGACGGGGAGAGGGCCTTCTCCGTGGTTGCCCCCTGGCTCTGGAACATGCTTCCCTAGGGAGATTAGACAGGCACCCATCCTGATAGCCTTTAGAAAAAGTTTAAAAAAACTGGCTTTTCTGGTGTGCTTTTGGGGATTGAACAACCAATTTCCATGCCATGTCCCGTCCCAAATCCAACTTGTCTTTCTGATGCTCTTCACCTTATCTCTCAGTTGAAGTCTAATTCCACTGTTATCCCATCTGAGCCTTCTCACATATCATAGCACTTCTACCTATCTCACTTATGGGTTTTATTAATTCTATCCACTTTTAGTCATGGGCCTCAATCTCTTTGTCTAATTCTATTATCATTTTATTGTTTGTTTTTATTATGATTTTTATTTTTATTTTACTATGTTATTACTAAGCATTTTATTTGATGTTATTGTCTTGTTTATATGTATTTTTGCTCCATTGTATTCGTTTGGGCTTGGCCTCATGTTAGCCACCCCGAGTCCCTTCGGGGAGATGGTGGTAGGGTATAAATAAAGTTTATTGTTGTTATTGTTATTATTATTGTTATTATTATTATTGTTATTGTTATTATTATTATTATTATTATTATTATTATTATTAAAACCTCCATTAAACTGCTATACAATAGCAAAGAGGTACAGCCTAAATACCCTAAGGCAGTTGATCCCATCTTATCTTGAATTATAGATTGGGTAACTGAGACAGAAGAGGGATTCTGTTGGTGTACCACCCAGCTCAATAGTCTCCCTGCCTAAGTTGGTCTTGGTAGTAGTATTGATGTCCCCTCAGCAGGGGGATTTCAACCTCCATGAAAAGACCTTTCTGTCACAAGCAACTCAGGACCATGTCCCCCATGACTACAAAGGGGTCTGTTCCAGGTAGTATCTGGTGCCACTCGTGCTGTAGGACACACTAGTTTGGGTTGGGATGATGGAACTTTCTGTAGTTATGTTGACATGGACTGATCATTGTTTGGTGAGATTTAGACTTACTGAAACTCAGAACCTCTGTAGGGATGAGAGGCTGATTAAGATGGTTGACTCCAAGAGCCTTATGAGCTCCTGGCCATTTTTGGGGAGTTTAATGTTGCCTTGGCAAGTGATCCCACTGAGGTCTTGGCTGATGTCTGGAATAGGGAAATGGTTAGGTTGGTAGACACAATTGCTCCTGAGCACCCCCTTGAATTGATGCATGTTAAGGATCCGTAGCTTAATGCATGTTAGATCGTATTAACATGGAAGTCAGCAGAAGTTTCCCACCATTTTAGACAACAGCTGAGAAGTCTTGGGCACCTTCTGTACCTCCAACTTGGGACCTTGTCACATGGCCTAGCTGGTGAATGGGAAGGTACACGGTGTGACTCATGGCACCCTGTGTGCCTTTCCCCCTCTCCCTCATCACAGATTGAGGGTATTGGCACCTTTTCCCCACCCCATCACATGGCAGAAAGGGTTCCCTTTCTGACATCACACAGAGTTGTGGGGCCAAAAGTCCATTGGAGCTACCTTCACAATTACCCCCCCCCCCCCATAGTGGAGGTCATACTGGAGCTATCCTACCTTTTTTGGGAAGAAAGTGGGCAGGGCCTGCTGTGCATCATGCAATGGCCCTGTGTGAAGAGCTCTTTGAACACATAGGCTATTGTTGCAATGTAAAACAATAACCTGTACAAGATTTGCATGTCCAATCACTTTGGTTGCAAAGAGAGTTGATTGTTTACTATCTCTCTGATAATTGTTCAACATATATTACATTTGAAAGTGAAAATACAAGTGCTTTTAAAGGACACTGTTAGCACTGAGATATATCCAAGGAAGAACTTTCATATTTTAATCTTGCTGAAAAATATTTCTTTTTTTTCCCAGTGTTGTCTAGTTATCTTAAGAAAAGTGTAGAAGTGTGTGTTTTTTTAAAAATTACACACCAGGTTTCTTTGTGAGCAATTCACCTTCTATATTTAAATTCTCATGCATATTTTCATACTCCTGAATGTGCATTTTCTAATACTGAAATCTGAGCAGCCTGAACAGTTGGAAAGGTTCTTCTATATTCTGCTTTTATTCCACTGCTGTGATATTAAACTATAGTAAGATGAATACTTTGACTCTCAACGTGTCAACCATGAATAGTGGTTCCATATGAAGGTGAATATAAGATCTGTCACAGGTCTGCTTTAAATTGTCTTGAAAGTGGAATGTGTCAAATCAAGGCAGAATGACTGTTGGTTTTCCATTTGAAGTGCTTGCTGGGAATCATTTGGAGGAAATATTCCCTTACAACTCCAGCATTTTGGGCCACAGCCTGAAGCATTGAAAATGTGAAGTGTTCAGACAGTTGGGTGATTTGGGAGTAACTATTACAGCTTAACAGATGGTACTGTCTAGCCAAAGTTTTTATTACTGCAACAGAAATGTAAGGAGAAAGAAGAGCAGTGTGCAGATTATTCGTAGGGGGAAGGAGGAAAGATAAATCCAGAACACAAAGGAGGGAAGTGAGAACAGAGCAACATGTCAAAATATTACTGCTTAAAGCAGAGGGCTCAGAATCCCCCAACCAGCATGGCCAATGGGCGCAGTTGTGAAACCTGTATTTTGGGGGGGGGGGGGGGTGTTGGAACATTCCTAGGCCCTAAAACAGAAATAGCTAAATCTGTGTTTCTAACACTTACCACTAGGCATGTGTGATCAATTTAAAAAATGGTTCTAAACTCCTTCCAAAAATAGGGGGCACTGACACTTCATTTCTAAAGGATTTCCAAATTTTGGGTGGTGAAAATTTCTGAACTTAATGCAACTTACATACTTCGTTAATGGTGGTCACATATGCTCAATAAGGAAGACATCACTGCCAGTGGGGAAAATGCAGGGGCTCCTATCTCCCTCATTCTTAAAGATATTGAGGTGAAACTTGCTACAATGGTAGAGCACATTGACCTTTGTTAGCTTACCAAATTTCAGAATGTTTGAATTATCAACAGATTTTGGCAAATTTTCAAAGTTTTTATAAAAAGCATTTTTTGAATAATAAAGGAAATCTGTTCCTGGTTTGAAAGTGTTATTTCCTGTTTACTTGTGTGATATTTACTTCGAAAGTCATTCAAAGTAAATTCAAAGTCATTGCTCTACTCTAGAAATTTTGTTTTTGTGGCTGAATCATTGTTAAATTGGTGGAGACTCAATAAACAATGTGCTCTCTCTCTCTCTCTCTCTCTCTCTCTCTCTCTCTCTCTATATATATATGGCAATGTCCCTTGTGCAAAGAGAAAGTTTTGCAGTTTTTGCAGTGTAATAAGCTCATGATTGTTGGACCTAACATAAACTGATACAGTAAAAACATGTGAAATGATACTCCCCTTTATACGAATGTGACCTCATGGTGAAGGAACTGTGTGGCTCTCAAGACTAATTTGAGTTCGGTTTAAAATGGGTGAGTGTCCTTCTCATTTCTTGATGATAGTTTCTATTTTGATTTTTTGACTGAATCTCTACCTTCACTCACAGAAATCTCATGCAACTGTCTCGCCATCTCCCTCTCTCAAGATTCGTACATTTCAGCTATCATTTCCCTTATACTTCCAAGTGTTTCTTCATGGCCAAAAAGGATTAGAAATTTGACCCCTAAAAGAATAAGAAAGGAGCCTGAGGTCCTTAGGAAATTGAATTCTACACTAATTACTATATCCTGCATTTTTAACGCTTCAGTTGAGTGGTAGGATACATGCTTTGCATGCCAAAAATGGTCTTCCAACTCAAGAGGAAGGTGAATCACACAGTAGAATAATGAATGTGGACTGGGCCTATGCAGAATTCAGAACAGAGTGAACTGGCCATGTGGCTGCTTTAATGTGCACTCTTAGCTCACAACTGTGCCAATGCATTATTTTTAAAATGTTCATTGATTGGTGGCACACTAAATATAATCTAAGTGATGATCTGGGTACTAATGTATATGCTCCTCTTCAGTAATTTTTGAGCTAATAATGAGAGGTTAAAATAATGTTCATGAGATGAATTTGAAGTAGAATTCTAATCTGGGAGAGTGAAAGTCATCAGACATTATAAAAAGAGGTGGTATTTATTACATACTGGTTAGATTTCACACTTTCACTCAAGAAATGGGAGGAGAGAATTGCATCAACAAAGGGACTTTTTCCCTCAAGCAGAGTTCAGCTTCTTTTCTTGGAGTGAAAATTAGGATCCAAGCCTAAGCTGGATACAAAGATAGACTAGGCTAGCTATTTTAAGACTGGAATCTTTTTGTTGGTATACACCAACATGATTGACAGGCACTGGGCAGGAAAGTATCTATTATCCCCCCGTGCAATATATTTTCCCCAGCCATATAATGACAGCCAGACACTGCCTGAACAATGGACATACTCCTGTGGGCAATATTGCCTGGACAGGGTGGAGGAGCATATAATACTGTTCGGTTTCTGTGAACAGTGGGGGGAAAGGCAATGACCGCAACCTGGCTGTATATCCAGATGTACACTGGAAATCTAGAAGATGACAGCTTCTTGTTCTTCCCTAGCAGCACAAATGAAGTCAAATGGAATCAAAGCACAGCGCCATCCTGCTGAGGTCAAGCTATGGAAGAAGAAGTCTTTGCTCTCTGGAGTTCTAGTAGAACTGTTTACTTTGCCAGCATTGAATGAGATTTTGGCCAAAAATGTTTAATCTGTTGTTGAAGGCTTTCATAGCCGGAATCCCTGGGTTGCTGTGAGTTTTCCAGGCTGTATGGCCATGTTCTAGAAGCATTCTCTCCTGACGTTTTGCCCACATCTATGGCAGGCATGATAATTTCTGAGAAAAGCTCACAGCAATTCAATGTCTAATATTTTGTTTTAGTTTTGAAATGTAAGAGCTGGAAGTTTTACTATGTATATGTGCTTTCAAGTCCCATTTTGACTTATTGCGACTCCATGAATTCCTTAGTTTTCTTAGGCAAAGGATATTCAGAAGTTGTTTTATCCATTCTTTCTTCTGAAATATAGCTTATAGGACCTGGTATTCATTGGTTGTCTCCCATCTAAGTATAAGTCAGGCTTATCCTAGATTAGCTTCCAATATCAGATAGGAATTCACTGTTGCCTTTTGGCTCAAATTCAACCTAGAGTTACATAGTCATCACCAGTCCATAGCCTATGTATTCACTAGTTTAGGAAGTACATAGGGATCATGGAAGCCTCTTAGTTCCAATGTGTTATGCAACACTTGCTGCAAATAATAAGAGCCCATTCCCTTGTTAATAGGGGAGCAATTCATTGTTGTTCTCATCTCCTCTCACAAGCAATCTCTGGTGTGAGGGGGAAATCTGATAGTAATTCTGAGTCTGACTTCCATATTGGAGACCGCTCACAGGAAGGGAGTCAGAACTTTAATTAGATTCTTCCCAAATGAATGGAGAACACATTTTCATAACTCACACTGGCTGCTGGCTGCTAAGTGGGAAGCGGGGGTGTAGCTAGGTAGGTGATACAGAATCGTGGTCATAATTTTCAGTACAAATATACAGATGTAAATATTTTCCTATGCTCCTCCAATCAATTTAGACTATCATATATTGAAGTGAAGAATGTCCAAGCAGTTAGAAATATTGCCTGGTTCATTACACGGTCAAAAAAGAAAACAAATTCTTGGTATCTTGGTTTTTAGGCCTGCTCTCTTTTTTTTCTGGGGTGCTGATTCTGAAAATTGCATCACAGACCACATCAGTTCTAGTTTCTTTGATATGGTTATCATGATTTTATATGGGTGAGCCAATGAACATATGTCATATGTTCTATATCTCAAAAATAAACGCTTATAGGGGAAAACTGGTGCCATTTTAAAATAATTTGCGGATCAAATATACCCAGAAACAGGCGTAACATTTAAGGCATCAAAATATGTGTTGGCCAGTGTTATACATCTAAATGTACATTTGGAGAGAACACCCTCTAGTGGTAAAACCTCAGCTCTTAAGGGTTTTACTTCATTATGTTTACATAGTGCAAAATTTGGCCCCCAGACTCTAGAAGACAGAACATTTCCAGGGCTTATTATTGTCCTATTTGTGGCCAAACACCAGGAGTGATGACCTGCTGAAGTGGAATACAGGTGAAAATTAACCCCTTACCACAGTCCTTTATCCTATCTTGAAATTGTTCTGGGGAAATATATGCCATGATATAATGAGAATGAAATTGTTGTTATTCTGAAAATGAATGGTTATTTTGCAATGAGGCAGATGACAACAGCAAAGGGCTTAAATCCAGGGCTCATACGCCAAAGCTGCTGCTGTTTGCTCTGGCACAGAGACCTTTGTGAGAACACACAGGGCACATCCTGCTAGCAGTGAAAATGCTTGGCTCGTTTCAACCGGATTCATGGCTGGATAACATCCATAGCATTGTCAGATGTGTTTCCATTTTGGTAAGGAACTAAGAAATTGCTTTCTCCAACCAGGCAAAGGAATAATTCTATTTACTATGTTTGAAGTCATCAAGATAAATTATGAGGAAAATGCACTTTATCATAGTCCAGACACCTACAAATTACACAGCACTCTGCTATCCAGAGGAACACAGCAGCAGCTTTTTGCAAAAAAGGAAAACCTTTAGATGCAAGGCATGAAATTGCTCTAAATCCCAGTGCCAAATCTATAGGCATATGCAATCATTTCAGTTGTAAATGCCATTCATGACCAAAAAAAAGAAAAAAAATCTGGCTTTTACCATGATTTATTTAAAGGGGGAAATATTGCTGCAGCCTATTTATGTGTTATTTCATATACTGAAATAACAGTGTATCTGCCACCAGAATATAAGCTTTCATGGAATTTTTGGATTATAGAAATAAATGGAAAGATTCATGTTTTACTTTTTTTAGGTCTTATGCAGAAATGCTGAGGTGAAAGACTGCTACATATTTTGAATCAAAGGAAATGTTTGAGTCAAAGAGAAATGTACAAAGCACTAACATAAATATTTAATTGAAAGTAAATCCCATTGTGTTTGATGGAATCTGAGATGTGCACACTGAAGATGAACATTAGGTGCATTTTAGGAAACAGATTTATCCTTGATAGATTTTGAAAATAAAGATCCTTAATGGAATAAAACCTTAGTGTGACATGAGTTTCACAGTTGAATGGTCTGCTCTTTAAGATAATATGTTTCCTATTTCCTCTAAAAAGTAAGCAAGAAAGTGGAAACTTCAAACCACTTAGCAAAATATAAACCATATTCGGTTGGGGGGGGGGGGGATATAATAATTGTCTAACATAGTACTTTAATGACAGTGATTTTGAGCCACAAAAATACTTGTGTTTCTTCCATTACCAGTGTTTGTATTAGTGTAACACTTTATTTTCCCATACCAATTTCAGTTCTTGCGTCTATGATTCACATCCAACAAATTATTGGGGTTTCCACACCTGATCTAGAAATGTTTATTAAAACAGTTCTGGGTTGTTTAATTCCTCAATTGGTGAGGGCATAGTACTGCCACAAGCCATGTATCATCCCTGGACTCTACATTTGTGGCCCCTTAAGCCCTCCACTACACCGTGAAAGCCCCCCCCCTCAATTTTTGGCACATTTTTTTATAATAATAATAACAATAATAATAACAATAACAATAATAACTTTATTTATTCCCCACTACCATTTCCCCCAAAAAACTCCGGTTTCTTATAGAAACACATACAAGTGCCATAACCACATAAAATACAGGTAAAATCACATCAACGTATTAGACAATGACAATGTCAGTTTACATAAAAATGGCACATTACAAAAATTAAAAAACGACCCCAATTAAAATCAATAAAACATATTATTAATTGGCACTAAAATGAATAGTGCAACATCCCAGCCACAGTCCAAATTCAACCATTAAAGTGCCAGTTTCAATGTTATATTGTTTGGTCCTTAGATTAGCGATGCCTTAATCATTTCCAAAAGCCTGCCTGAAGAGCCATGTTTTCATCTCCTTGTAAAAATATTGTAGTGTGTGGGCAAGCCTAATATCTCCAAAGTCAGGGGGGTCACCATCGAGAAGGCCCTGTCTCTCGTCCCCACCAGCCTCACTTGGGATGGAGGTGGGACAGAGAGTAGGACCTCCCCAGCAGATCTTAGAGCCCGCACTGGTTTATAGGAGAAGATACAGTCATGAAGATAGGCTGGACCTGAACGGTATAGGACTTTGTAGGTAGTAACCTGCACTTTGAATTGGGACTGGAAACTTGTCGGCACCCAGTGGAGCTGCTTTAATAGAGGCGTGGTATGCTCCCTATAAGCAGCCCCAGCTAATAATCTGGCTGCCAACCTTTGCACTAATTACAGTTTCTGAGCCATCTTCAAAGGCAGCCCCACACAGAGTGTATTGCAGTAGCCCATTCTCGATGTAATTAAGGCATGGACTACCATGGCCAAGTCAAGTTTTTTGAGGTACGGTTGCAGTTGGTGCACAAGTTTTAACTTTGCAAAGACCCTCCCAGCCACCGCTGAACACTGAGCTTCAACTGCTGAATCCAGGAGGACCACCAGACTGCAGATCTGTGCCCTCAGGGGGAGTGTAATCCCATCGAGCACAGGTTGCCACTTATACCTTGATTGGCTTTGCGACTGACCAGGAGGACCTCTGTCTTGTCTGGATGAAGCCTCAGCTTGTTGGCCCTCATCCAGTCCATCACAGCTGTCAGGCACTGGTCAAGGATCCGGGGAGCTTTCTTGGAATGTGAAAAGAGTTGTAGAGTTGCATGTCATTTCTGTAGAGAAGATACCCAACTCCAAAACTCCAGGTGACCTCACCCAGCAGTTTCATGTAAATGTTAAAGAGCATTGGGGGTAGGGGGTAGGATAGAACCTTGCGGGGCCCCGCAGGTCAATAGCCAGGGGTCCAAGCAGGTGCTGCCCAGCATCACCAACTTGGTCCAATCCTCCAGGTCCAATCCTGGAGGATTGGACCCACCAACTGGGTCCAATCCTCCAGGAAGCAGTGACCCCAAGACCCATTCCAGAGAACCAATCCAGAAGGATACCATGGTTGATGGTACTGAAAGCCACTGACAGAGCCTCGAGACATCCACCTGTCTTGTTCTCTGCAGAGGCCGTTCACCAAGGTAACCAAAGCTGTCTCCATTCTATGACCAGGCACAAAACCAGACTGTGAAGGATCAAGGTAATTGGTTTCATCCAAGAATCCCTGGAGATGAGAAGCCACCACTAGCTCTAGAACCTTGCCCAAAAATGGGATATTTGAAATGGGCTGGTACAGTAGTTATTTATTACTGAGGAGTCCAGGGATGACTTCTTATAGTGTCCGGCACGGGGCTCCGGACACTATAATTTCGGATCGCGCCCCTCAGTTTGTGTCAAGATTCTGGAGGCAATTCCAAGCCCAGATGGGGACCACACTCAATATCTCCTCTGCCTTTCACCCACAGACGGATGGCCAGACGGAGCGCGTGAATGGCTTTTTGGAACAGTATTTGCGTTGTTTTTGTTTACAGCAAGCTGGGGATTGGGTGCAGTGGCTGCCTGTGGCAGAATTCGCTTACAACAATGCGACGCATGCTGTCAGTCGCTACTCTCCATTTGAATTGGTTTATGGTAGGCAGCCCAGGTGGGGGTCAGCTCCGGCGCATGATGTTGTTTCCACAGATCCAGTGTATCGGTCCAATGAATTTCTTGCTTTACATGATGTTGCTCGCCGTATTCTTGTAGAGGCCAAGGATGCTCAGAAAGCGCAGGCTGATAAACATCGGCAGGAGGGTGCTGAGCTCAAGGAGGGGGATCTGGTTTGGCTCTCTTCCAAGCATCTCAAACCGTCTGGGGGCAAGTTTGCGCCTCGTTATGTGGGTCCCTATTGTATTGTTAAGCAGATTTCGCCTGTAGCCTTTCGTTTGCGATTGCCTCCTTCTTTGAAAGTGCACCCGGTGTTTCATCGTTCGATGCTCAAGTTAGCTACCTCTGAGTCTCGGCCTCGAGTGACTGAGAGTATTTCGCGCCCTGTGGCTCCGCCTGTGGAGGGGGGGGCCTTGGAGGGGGGGATAGTGTTGAGACTCAGCGTCTGTCTCATGCACCTACTACTAGTAGTAGGAGGAAACGTAGCTTAGAGAATGATGAAGCTCAGCGGCAGCTGAAAAGGATCAGGGATTTGTTCCTAGAGACGACCGATGAGGAAGATTTTGCAGGTTTTACTCGCGAGGAAATGGAGCTGGATGATTACAGAGGTGTAAAAAGAGTAGCCAGCAGCTCAAATAGCGATGTAGGATCTGTTGCTAAACGCCTGAGAGATGTAGCAGATTGTGGGGACTTTGACAGTGAAGAGGAAAATCTGGATTGGACTAAAGTGCAAGAAGTCATGGATGTCCTTAACGCCCCCACCTCAAGCGATGAATTCCAGGGGTTTCAGGATAGTTGGGATGTAGATAATTCCTTGCAGGATGGAGCACGGAGTGCTGACTGGCAACAATGGCGCAGCATGGATTCACCTGAGGAATTGGACCCAGCTGACAGTAACTCCAGCGATTCGGATGAGATTTAAGCAGCAGCTTGGGGACAGACTAATCGCAGAGTTCAAAGTGTCGCATGCCGTGTGCCTTGTGTTAACTCCTGCCTGAGTTCTTGTTACAGCTTCGTGTTACCTGATCCTGTGAACAACCCTGCTGGTTCCTGACTCGTGAGTCTTCTGTGCTTTGACCCTCGGACTGCCTGACTACGCCCCTGCTTAATCCTGTTAACTTCGTTGAACCGCTCCTCATGAGGATTGCTGTATGCTGTTTCGTTGGCTTTTGGAATGGACTATGTTTTCTTGCTGAATTCAAGCTGTTTGTTTTGGTTTAAGAAAGACTTTCCTTTTCGTCGGCCAAGCTGACTGGGACTGCTTTGTTTACTTCTCTGCTGCCTGCAAGCCTCTCTAATTTACATCTCTGAAGCAAGAGTCTCCTTTGTTTTGTTAATAGACATTAAACACCTTCTTTTAACTCTAAAGGTGCCGTTTGTGTTCCTGCCTGGCCTGGGTCTTGACATAAACCACTCAGCCAATCCCCCACTGGCAAGTTTGATAAGCCAGGAAGGGCAAGAGTCTAGAACACACGTAGTTGCTCTCACAGCTCCAAGTATCTTGTCCACGTCATCAGGCCAAATTTTGGCTCATTCAGAAAGCCCCCCCCCCCCCCCCGATATTCAAAAATACAAAAATTCCACCACTCCTTCCCCAAAGTATTTCAGACACTGTACTTCCCCAAATATGATAGACTCTCAATTAACTGGAAATCAAGTAACTTGAACTTTAAACTTGATGTACTATGCAACGAGTAAACCCACATTTTTGTTAATCAAGTTCATTAAGTTGAAAAGTTTATTGATTTCCATTTTGAAAACATTGTGTACTACATTCATAATACTGTTTGTATAATACAGCAACACTGTGTTACATTAAACTGAATTTGCCTTTATTTGCCTTTATTTTGATTACTGTATTTTAAAAGAAACATTCTTTATTCATGGTGTGTGTATAAGGACTTTCAGGCACAAGCAGGCAAACCTTTTCACTATATGTCCTTGTTCACATATATATGCAAACTAACATGTTTGTGGAAGCATTTAATTGACATGGCTATTTTGGAATCTTTTGCAGAAGTACAGCACAAGCAGAATTTGCACTCTACTTAGGCTAGAGATTGGGAAAGTTATTTTTTAATTGCTACTACCATTACTACTACCACTACCCCCGGTGGTGCTGAGCTGCTGAACTTCCTAACCAAAAGGTTGCAGGTTCAAATCTGGGGAATGCTGTGAGCTTCTGCTGTTAGCCCCAGCTTCTGCCAACCTAGCAGTTGGAAAACATGAACATGCAAATGTGAATAGATCAATAGGTACCACTCTGGTGAGAAGGTAACAGCGCTCCATGCAGTCATGCCAGCCACATGACCTTGGACAATGTCTATGGACAATGCTGGCTCTTTGGCTTAGAAATGGAGACGACCACCAACTCCCAGAGTTGGACATGACTAGACTTCATGTCAAAGGGAAACCTTTACCTTTACCACTACTATACATACTCCTCAGTCAAAATGACTACTTGCTGTTCAGTATTTCCCCTCCAAGTTCTGATTCCGAAGATAGAGAAACTAAGTCTGAAACTGATTCAGTTGATTCAATATGTACTTGTGATACATATTTGAAGACATAAAGTGCTTTCCAGTCCAATATGGATGCACTGAGTGCCTTCATGCTTAAAGTTAGATGGAAAAAAGAAATCTTCTTGGTTGTTGCGGGAGATTACTTATGTAACCCTCCTCAAGGCAAATATGCAACTAGCAAATGCATTCCTCTTCTGACAAGATTTAATATTCTGGGTTTTATAGACAACACATTGATGTTGTCCTCACACATTTGAAAGTGCTCATTTCACATATATTTTTATAATATTGTACTTGTATGTTTTGCTGACCATTGTGGCTGTTTACTATGCAATGTGTTCATAATCTTTAGTGTTATTCCCAGGCATTGGACTAAAAATACAATAAATAAATTATGAAAGCATAAATACTTGTATGAGGAAAACAACAATTACTATAGGAAGGTCCAAACTGTCATCTGGCAGACGATTACTTTATGATTCCTGATAAAAGGAACAGAATAGGATAATAGGTGATAGATTTATGCTTCACCACATAAAGCAGTGGTTCTCAACCTTCCTAATGCCATGACTCCTTAATACTGTTTCTCATATTGTGGTGAGCCTCAACTATAAAATTATTTTTGTCACTACTTCATAACTGCAATTTTGCTACTGTTATGAATTGTAATGTAAATATCTGATATGCAGGATGTATTTTCATTCACTGGACCAAATTTGGCACAAATACCTGATATGCCCAAATTTGAATACTTGTGGGGTTTGGGGGGGGGGGGAGTGGATTTTGTCATTTGGAAGTTGTAGTTGCTGGGATTTATAGTTCACCTACAATCAAATGCATTCTGAACTCCACCAACAATGAAATCGAACCAATCTTTTCACACAGAACTCCCATCACCAACAGAAAATACTGGAGAGATTTGGTGAACATTGACCTTGAGTTTTGGAGTTGTAGTTCACTTACATCCAGAGCGCACTGTGGACTCAAACAATGTTGGATTTGGACCACACTTGACACAAATACTCATTATGCCCAAATGTGAACACTGGTGCAATTTGGGGAAAATAGACCTTGACATTTGGAAGCTGTAGTTGCTGGGATTTATAGTTTACCTATAACCAAAGAGCATTCTGAACTCAACCATGCTGGAATTGAACCAGTCTTGGCACACAGAACTCTCATGACCAACAAAAATACTGGAAGGGTTTGGTGGGCATTGACCTTGAGTTTGGGAGTGTTAGTTCACTTACATCCAGAGAGCAGGTGGAGGGCTTTTGGTGAGAGGATTTGCTGCCTGTTTCCAAAAAGGAAGAGAAGGACAGGTGGAGAGATCTTCAGCCTTCTCTGCCAAAGGGGTTCCTAAGACCATCAGAAATATAGGTTTTCTAATTATCTTTGTCAACCCCTCTGAAACCCCCTTGTGATCACCCACTACCCAGGGGACCTAATGCTATTGTGTAGAACAGGGTGGGTAAAGTGAGGCCAAAATTGTGTTTTCCCTCAAAACATCCAAAATGTTTGCTGTAACATCATATTGTGCATACACCTGCACAAATGACTAACCTTCCCTTCAAAACATGGTGAAAGTGACCTCATAACCCCTATGGGCATTTGGGAGAGGGAAGTTTTAAAATACTTTGCAAGAGCAGGTGCACCCCCCCCCCCAAGTCTCTTAGGAGACTGATGTGCCTCGCTAGCCTTCCACAGCTGCCTATCTCTGGTAGATACACACAGAAAGCCTGATATAGGCCATTATAGAGAATCAGCAGTTAAGATACATTTTAGAATGGAGAGGAATAAAGCAAGGCAATGCCCATTCCTATTTAGCTCCCTTCGCCAACTAAAAAAATGTTTGTTTGCATTAGACCACTGCTTTCTGGGCTTATCGTGTCTCTGTTAAATCTTTTCATGTGCAGCTGTAATGGTTCGTTTCATCAGTAAATTGGTTTATAATATTCTGTCTGTTATCGCTGAACTTCATTTATGTAAGATTCTCTTCTCCATTTAGCGACCATAATGCAAATGAAAACCACCAATCACAGTCTTACAAGCATCCCATTATGCAGCTACTTGGCTTTCCTCTTCTGCAGCTCTTCATATATTGCTTTGCAGATTTCTCTGGATAATTTTCTCTCTGTGTTTCCATCTGCAAAATGAAAGTGGAGTCATCACATCCTATGACTTTACCCATTCCATAAATATTGGAGCAGGATTTAAGAACACCTTTATCTCCTTTTAGTGCAGTGGTTCTCAACCTTCCTGATGCCACGATCCCTTAATACAGTTCCTCATGTTGTGGTGACACCCAACAATAAAATTATTTTTGTTGCTACTTCATAACTGTAATTTTGCTACCGTTATGAATTGTAATGTAAATATCTGTTATGCAGGATATATTTTCATTCACTGGACCAGGTTTGGCACAAATACCTGATACAACCAGATTTGAATACTGGTGGGGTTGGAGGGGGACTGATTTTGTTATTTGAGAGTTTTAGTTGCTAGGATTTATAGTTCACCTACAATCAAAAAGCCTTTTGAACAAAACTTGGCACACAGAACTCCCATGACCAACAGAAAATACTGGAAGGGTTTGGTGGGCACTGACCTTGAATTTTGCAGCTGTAGTTCACCTATATCTAGAGAGCATGGTGGATTCAAACAATGATGGATCTGGACCAAACTTGACATGAATACTCAATATGCCCAAATTTGAACACTGATGGAGTTTGGGGGAAATAGACTTGACATTTGGGAGTTGTAATTGCTGGGATTTATAGTTCACCTACAATCAAAGAGCATTCTGACCCCCCCCCCAATAGAACTGGGACAAACTTCCCACACAGAACCCCCATGACCAACAAAAAATACTGTGTTTCCTGGTGGTCTTTGGTGACCCCTCTGATACCCCCTCGCAACCTCCCAGGGGTCCTGGGGGTCAGGTTGAGAAATGCTGTTTTAGTGGATATATGCTATGAAGAGATAGTGAGGGTGAAAGCTACCTACTTCATTCTTAAGTTAAAAAAGTTTCTATAATCAAATTATGTAAATCCTTGTCCTCAGGACTAAGATAGACAGATGAGATAGAAAGATAGTTGAGCTGGATAGATAGATTGATAGATGACAGACAAATAGACAATAGATAGATGAAAGATAATTGCTAGAGATAGATAGATGCAGGGACAGAGATCTGCAAGAATTTATTTGAATGCCATTTAAAATTCATTTCACCCCTGTCTGGTATCTATAAATTTTTATTTCAGTTTCTGAAGTTGCTCAAAATTATCTTTACTTTGTCCTGATTGTGTTCCACATTTACAAAATAGGGAAATCATTTCTCTTAATGTGCTGTTTGCATTTTACAACTGTGTTTCCAATTCTAAAACCTTTTCTTGTAGCTTTCTTGATTATCCTCCATTGTTGTGGTTGTTCCAATAGTCTAATTTGAAATAACTCTTAGGGTGCATTCACACTGTAAAATTAATGCAGTTTGACATTGCTTTTACTGCCACAGCTCAATGCTATGGAATCATGGGAGCTGTAGTTTTACAGGTCTTTAATCTTCTCTTCTTCTCTTCCAGATTTAAAGCAGAAAACCTGGGATCAGAACCTGGGATATAGGGTCTGTCTGGAAGAGCCCTCAGCAAACTCCTATAATTCCAAAGCATTGATCCATGGCTGTTAAAGTGGTGTCAAACTGCATTAATTATAGGATGTAGATGCACTCCAAGTTTATCCTATTTTTCTGAATTCTAGCCTCTAAGCATAGACTTCTATATTAAAAAGACAAGAAAAACTATTGCTTTATTGCGTTCCATATCTCACAGTTCCAGATTACCTCTTCTATCTTTTTTTGGGTTCTCCTTTCCTCAGACCCTTAATTAAACAAATAATTCACCGCACTCTCTAAAGTCAATGGTTAATCTTTGTTCCTCCTTCTTGACACTCCTGTTAGTCATGTCATCCTTTCAACACACACAAAATTATTGTTTTGCTGTTCTATAAAAGACCTATATTATATCATGAGATTCTGTTATGGTTCATATCATTTATACATGTCATCTTGAGTTCTGTATGTGGCAGAAAAAAAATTAAAGAACCTAGAGGCAGCTTGAGTAGTTGATTCTTTAGGCAGTCTAGCTTCACAGCCTTCTCAGTGGCTGTCTTTGGATTCTGGAAATCTCTGCCTTCTGATGGTAGGCTGAAACCTTTTTATTTGAGCAGGTTTTTTAAAAAAGTACATTTTAAAGAACAACCCAGGGAGTTGTGCATAGTGTTTTATTGTAATAGTTTATACAGACTATGCATTCTTCAGACTAAACACATCCAGCCTATCCTTATTGTTTACCATCTTGGTTGGCCTCCTCTTAACATGTTTTAGCTTGTCAACATCCTTCTTGAACTGTGGTGCCCAAAACAGAGCACACTCTTCTGAGTGAGGTATAACCACAGCTGAATTGAGTGCTGCTGCTACTTTCCTTAACATGAAGTATATCAAGAATTAATGCAGTATCACATCACTTTTACTGCCATGGCTCAATGCTATGGAATCACGGGGATTGTGGCCTTACATGGTCTTTAGCTTGCTTTGTCAAATAGTGACAGTACCTCACCAAACTACACCTCTCATAATTCCACAGGTTTGAGCCATGGCAGTCAAAGTGGTGTCAATCTACTTTATTTCAGTAGTGTAGATGTACTCCAGGACATTGTACTCATGTTGATACAATCTAAAATTGATCGTCTGTTTCAGTAAGTTTAATTCTATTGTAATATTTCTATTTTCTAGGATTTAAATTACATTGTTTTTAATGTCATGAGCCAATTTTGGATTTCAACAACAACAACAACAACAATAATATAAGAAGTAGAAGAAGAAGAAGAAGAACAACAACAACAACAACAACAACAACAGTACCAATAGCGGTTTGTGCTCTTAAAGGCATTCCAAGAAACCTCGAAAGCACCTAAAAAAACTTTATTTGGGCAGAACATCAATCCACATACTGCAGGAGGCACAAATTCTATGAAAATACCTTTAATATCTTAGGCCCTTGGAAAGAGACTGATATTCAGAGATGAATTGTTTTGAACCTAATGTGCATGTGTGCTGTGTTGTTGTGTACATGTAAATAACAACAGCAACAAAAGCAACAACAACAAGCCTCTCCTGGGGGGAACTAATGAAGGAGATTAGACCACTCTTCCATACCAGGATTTGAAAATACTCCAGGACTCCACCTAAACATTATGCTCTCACCCCCATCTCAAGCACAACTAGTGGGAACAAGAGAGAGGGCCTTCTCCATGATCATCCCCCACCTCTGGAACTCCCTCCCTAAAGAAATAAAGATGGCCCCTTCCCTTTTCTCCTTCAAAAAACAACTGAAAACTTATGTTTGCTCATTAGCATATGGAGAGGAGGATATACCACTATTATACCTCTTACTGAGAACTGTTATTGCACTCAGGATTGTAGAGCCTGTCAGCATAGTTAACATCACTGGGTGGCCACATAACCAACTTAAATATATTAGTGAACTTTCATCAGCTTTTGTAAACTGATATGGATGTTTGATGTTCTTATTTTAGATGAGATATAATTTATCTTATAAGATTATATTTTATTGAATTTCAGGTGTCATGTTATAATGTGTTGGGTTATTTTGCATTATCATGTTTGTGTTTGTTGTTGTATTGGGGCATTTTTCAAAAGCAAAGGAAGATTTTTCAAAAGCAAATGGGAACTTCCAGGTACTCCTGAGTTGTTTTTGCTGTTGCTATCAATCTGTTTGATATCATCATCATTATCATCATCATCATTAGGTCTGTTTGGCAGTGGATTTTTCCACATTGGGAGGTAGCCTAGTGTCTATGTCTGGAGGCTTTTAAACACAGGCTGGATAGTCATCTCTCTTGGCTGTTCCTGCATGGCACGGGGTTGGACTAGATGGCCCTTGGGCATCTCTTCCAACTCTATGATTCTAGAATGTGTTTTGAAGGTCACTTGAAAAACTGAGCTTTGCCTAGACTGGAGGACAGAATGTTTTTTGTCTTAACTGGTGCAGAACTGCTTAAAGCAGCATTTCTCAACGTGGGGGTTGGGACCCGTGGGGGGTGGTTATGAGTGGGTGTCAGGGGGGTTGCCAAAGACCATCATAGAATCATAGAAGCAGGAATATTGCATTCAAAGCACCCCTGACACATGGCCATCCAGCCTCTGTTTAAAAGCTACCAAAGAAGGAACCTCCACCACACTCTGGGGTAGAGAATTCCACTGCTGAACAGCTCTCACAGTCGGGAAGTTCTTCCTGATGTTCAGATGGAATCCCCTTCCTTGTAGTTTGAAGCAATTGTTCCGTGTCCTAGTCTCCAGAAAAGCAGAAAACAAGCTTGCACCCTCCTCCCTGTGACTTCCTCTCACCTATTTATACATCAGAAAACACAGTATTTTCTGTTTATCATCAGGGTTCTGTGTGGGAAGTTTGGCACAATTCTATCATTGGTGGGGTTCAGAATGCTCTCTGATTGTAGGTGAACTATAATGGCTAGGGGGAGACAAAGGACTTGTCTGCTGGAGCTAGGTGTGAATGTTTCAACTGACCACCTTGATTAGCACATAATGGCTTGACAGTGCCTAGAGCAAACTTTTGTTGAGAGGTGATTAGATGTCCTTTTTTGTTTCCTCTCTGTTGTTGTGCTGTTGCAATTTTAGAGTTTTTTAATACTGGTAGTCAGATTTTCTTCATTTTCATGGTTTCCTCCTTTCTGTTGAAATTGTCCACATGCTTGTGTATTTCAATGGCTTCTCTGTGTAGTCTGACATGGTGGTTGTGAGAGTGGTCCAGCATTTCTGTGTTCTCAAATAAAATGCTGTGTCCAGGTTGGTTCATCAGGTGCTCTGCTATGGCTGATTTCTCTGGTTGAAGTAGTCTGCAGTGAAACCATGAAAATGAACAAAATCTGGCGACCAGTATTAAAAAAATCTAAAATTACAACAGCACAATGACAGAGAGGAAACAAACAAGGACATCTAATCACCTCTCAACATTTATTTATTTATATATTTATTTATTTATTTATTTATTTAGCAATTTTGTATACCTGTCTTCTCCCCTCTATCGGGGGACTCGGGCTGGTTTCCAACAATAAAATCACAAAACAATAATTAAAAACATCATATAACATATTCAATTAAAACCTTATAACAGCAAAATGCAATCACATAATAACAATGGTCAGTCGTCATAGTGAATTCGTTGTCCATCATTCATCGTCATCCAACCAGTCACAGAAATATTGCTTCACTCGTTGAAAGCCAAACCCCATAGACAGGTTTTCACCCGTTTTCTGAACGACAGAATGGAGAGGGCAGTTCTGATCTCCAGTGGGAGAGAGTTCCAGAGTCGAGGGGCCACCACCGAGAAGGCCCTGTCCTTTGTCCCCACCAGACGCACCTGAGAGGCCGGTGGGACCGAGAGCAGGGCCCCTCCAGACGATCTTAACAACCTAGATGGTTCATAGGGGAGAATACGTTCGGACAGGTAAACTGGGCCGGAGTCATTTAGGGCTTTATAGGTTAACACTAGCACTTTGAATTGTGCTCAGAAGCTAATTGGGTGCCAGTGGAGCTGGCGCAACAGAGGAGTAGTGTGCTCCCTGTACCCTGCTCGTGTTAGCATTCTGACTGCCGCACATTGGACTAGTTGGAGCTTCCGGGCAGTCTTCATAGGCAACCCCACATAGAGAGTGTTGCAGTAATCTAAATGGGATGTAACCAAAGCGTTGACCACCGTGGCCAAGTCAGACTTCCCAAGGTAGAGCAAACAAAAGTTTGCTCTAGGCACTGTCAAGCCATTATATGCTAATCAAGGTGGTCAGTTGAAACATTCACACCTAGCTCCAGCAGACAAGAGTCCTTTGTCTCACCCTGGTCATTCCACAGATATATAAACCCATTTTCCTAGTTCCAACAGACCTCACTACCTCTGAGGATGCTTGCCATAGATGCAGGCGGAACGTCAGGAGAGAATGCCTCTAGACCATGGCCTGAAAAAACCTACAACAACCCAAATAAACAAATAAATAGAGCTTGAAGGCAACGGCTTTCAAGCGGGTGGCATTTCAGCACCACGGGCCCCTGGACAGCGACCTTAGCGGTCCATTGCAGCTGAGGCTGAAGCGAAGGGCGGCATTCCCTCAGGGCGCCGAGGGGGGCGCTCTTTCCGCGTCGGCGTAACTGGACTCCGAGAGTCGGATCCCAAACAGCGGCAGGCGGCTTGGTCGTGGCCGATCTCACCTTACAGCCGACATCAGACCTTGGGGGCACGGGTGGGAAGCTGAGCCTTGAGGGCTGGAAGCATGCCGAGCGGATTCCTGACCCCTTCCTTCCTCAAGGTCTGCGGAAAAGAGCTGGCCCCCAGTTTCCCCTAAGTAGCTCCGCGAAGGGGAGGGCTGCCCAGAAGGATGGGGTTTGCCGCTCTTTAAAGCGAGGATCTTGGGCGCCGCACCATGTTGTACAATTGGCTTCTTTGAGTCATGCGCCAGAATGGTGAGTTGATTGCTGTTGTGTGTCCCCCCCCCCCCCTTCTGCTCCTCTCGTTTTAAGATTGGATGCGTCAATAGAAGAAGATGGAAGAAGAGGGTCAAGGCGAGAAGAGAGGACAGGGGAGAAACCCCATCTCTTGCTTGCTCCCCCCTCCCCCGCGTCAGAGGAAAAAAGGGGATCATTCAAACCCATGCAACATGGTTTATGGTCTCAGGCAAACCCTATTAACTTGGTAAGAGCGCTCTCAGAATAAGTGCATTCACGAATGAGATGCAAACCACAAAGCCGACCAAAAGGCTCAAAACTCGACACTATCGCCTTGAGATCAGGTTGCAGGGGCTCCTTCAAGGCTTGCGACTTGTAGCTTCTCCTTTCCAGACTTCAGTGACCAAACTGACCTCGCGTTGAGTCAATCAATACCAGGTGGGGATGCTTTAAGAGAGAGGAAATGGATACTCCAAGTAGTAGGAGCATTTGCTGTCCAAGTATAAGTCCAGATTGCCTCCTTGCTCTTTCTCTTCATTGCTGTCCTCTTCACTCAAAAGCTGCACATTTTTTCTTTTGATTATTACCAATAATAATAATAATAATGCAATAATTTTTTTCCATGTCAGGAGTGACTTGAGAAACAGCAAGTCGCTTCTGGTGTGAGAAAATTGGCCATCTGCAGGGACGTTGCCCAGGAGATGCTCAGATGTTTGATGTTTACTATCCTTGTGGGAGGCTTCTCTCATGTCCTCACATGGGGAGCTGAAGCTGACAGAGGGAGCTCAACCCACTCTCCTTGGATTCAACCCATTGACCTGTCAGTCATCAGTCCTGCCAGCTCAAGGGTTTAACCCATTGTACCACTGGGGGTTCCAATTATTATCATTGTCAATAATACAATAATAATTTTTTCCATGTCAGGAGCGACTTGAGAAACTGCAAGTCACTTCTGGTGTGAGAAAATTGGCTGTCTGCAAGGACATTGCCCAGTGGATGCCCGAATGTTTGATGTTTACCATGCTTGTGGGAGACTTCTCTCATGTCCCTGCATGGGGAGCTGGAGATGGCAGAGGGAGCTCAAGCCACTCTCCTTGGATTCAAACAATTGACCTGTTAGTCATCAGTCCTGCTGGCACAAAGGTTTAACCCATTGTGCCACTGGGGGCTCCAATTATTATCATTGCCAATAATAATAATAATAATAATACAATATTTTTTTTCCATGTCCGGAGTGACTTGAGAAACTGCAAGTCACTTCTGGTGTGAGAAAATTGGCTGTCTGCAAGGACGATGCCCAGTGGATGCCCGGATGTTTGATGCTTACCATCCTTGTGGGAGGCTTCTCTCATGACCCTGCATGGGGAGCTGGAGTTGGCAGAGGGAGCTCAACCCACTCTCCCCAGATTTGAACCACTGACCTGTCGGTCAGCAGTCTTGCCGGCACAAAGGTTTAACCCAATGCACCACTGGGTGCTCCAATTATTATCATTGCCAACAACAACAACAACAACAACATACTTAGTTTATATTCCACTCTATCTCCCCAGGGGACTCAAGGCAGATTACAGAACACATATACGGCAAACTCTCAATGCCGTTATACAATTAACAAGGACAGAGAATACATAAACAGAGGTATATAGATATAAAGAAAATGTCACCTGGAAATAAGAGGGTCTTTCTGACACCGATATACTACTTGGAATGCGAGTGGGGTGCTAGTGGACATTGAGATAAATCCACGTAGCTCTGCTAAGCGGCGTCGGTTACTATGGCTGCACTTCTGTATAGACATGAGACACTCTTATCTGAGACCAAGCTCTGCTGAACACAGTTCCACTCACTTCTGTTTAAATTCACTGGGTTGAGCTTCATCCTTCATTGCACTTAATGACTGACCAACTCTTTAGGAGGGGGAGCTAAAAAAGGGGTGGATGTAGGTAACAGATACAGGTTTCATGGATGTCTTTGAATTCCAATTTTGCAGGAAAAGTGGGATATTGTTAATGTGTCCCATTACATGGCAAACCAGACAGGGTGCAGCTGGACACAAACACATTTGACTATCTCAGGTATAGATTAGAGTGCTATCAAAAGTAGAAGTGTAATAATTTAAAGGGAGGAGACTAATAAGGGGATAGAAACCATCAGATAATGAGAGATTTGCAGAGCTGACTTTTCATTCAATTTTTAATTTTATTTGTTTGTGTACGTGTGTGTTTCATGTTTGAGGATGACGTGATTTTAAACATGAATGAAATGTTTTATATGTTTTAATGTGCATTTAATTTTAATTTCAATTTTTAACTTAAGTGTGTTTTAACTGTTTGTTTTCCAAAGGCATTGAATAGTTGCCATATGTAAAGCCACCTTGAGTCCCCTTCGGGGTAGAGAAAGGCAAAATACAAATAGAGTAAATAACCAAAATTGTGTTTATGTTGTTGTTTTATAAGGGTATTCAGCCCCCGGTGGTACAGCGGGTTAAACAACTGAGCTGCTAAACCTGCTGACCAAAAGGTCAGAGGTTTGAATCAAGGGAGTGGGGTGAGCTCTCACTGGTAGCCCCAGTTTCTGCCAACCTAGCAGTTTGAAAACATGCAAATGTGAGTAGATCAATAGGTATCACTTTGGCGGCAAGGTAACGTCACTCCATGCAGTCATGCTGGCCACATGACCTTGGAAGTGTCTATGGGCAATGCTAGCTCTTCGGCTTAGAAATGGAGATGAGAACCAACCCCAGAGTTGGAAACGATAGACTTAATGACAGGGGAAAACCTTTACCTTTACCTATTCAGCTATAGATAAAATGTAGTTGTGTAGTTTTTAGTATTTTTTATCCGCCCCAAAAGTCTTGTTTGTTCTGTCATTTCTGCTCTATCAGGCCTTGAATAAAAATTATTTTAAAAGACTATCTTGCAAGTGTCATGCAGTCCAGCCTGCAACCATGCAGGAATACAAGCCAAAAATGGCCATTCGATCCAAGTCTTAAAATCTCTAAAGTAGAAGAATTCTCTAAGGCAGTTTCTTCCATGCAAACAGCTCTTATGGTCAAGAATTTCTTCCAAATATTTTGGTGGAAATTATTTTCTGTAATTTGAGTGCAATGGATCTTGTCCTAATCTCTGAAGCAGTAGAAAACAAGCTTATTCTATGTTCTAATGACATGGCTATCCTTGTTGTATGCCTTCAAGTCATTTGCAACTTATGGCAATCCAACATGAACCTATCACATGGTTTTATGAGGCTGAGAGTGTGTGACTTCCCCAAGAAAACCCAGTGAGATTCTGTTGGGGAATCTGAGCTGTTACACTCAAAATAACCCTCAGTTGGGGTGACTCTGCCATAAATATAGTAGAGTACTAGAAGTAAACTTCATAACCAGCAGAAACTTATGTGTGGCAAAGTAGGATAGCCTTCTATATCTTAGGATAGACCACTATTTCAGAGTCAGAACTATAGGTTATATTTATTGAAGTAAAATAAATACATTCTTGATAGAAAAGGTCTTGGAGCTAGCTAGCTTACAAAATCTTGCCTTCTAAAGGCGGTAAAAGGTAAAAAGATCCATGCAGCTACATTTTGCCTAGAGAGAAGCAAAATGCATCCTTACTGAAAGGAAGAAAAGGCAGAAGAGACAATGGAAACCGCATGGTTAACTCAGGGCAATAAAACTTAAAGAGGAAGTTCCCTCAAAGAATTCCATTGCTCCATCATCAAAGGAGAAAGGAGACAGTGGCTGGCAGGAAGAGAGAAGACAAAGCCCTTTTGGGAAAACATGCTTAGGTATGTGGGGGGAGGAATTCCTCAACCTGATACTACCTCTAGTCTAGCTACTAATTGAGGTCTGGAAAATTGATGACACAAGAGACTTGTGCAGACCAGGGATGAAGCCCAACAATTTCCACAGCTGCACAGAGTTTTGAGCTGTGGTCTACAGAGTTATAGTCCAATGCTTCAACCACACCATACCATGGCTATCATATCACCTCCTAATTTTGGTCTAAGCATACCTAATCCCTCAAGCCTATCTTCATCTTTTTCACTCCTTTGTACATAGTCCAGCTTGTCAGTATATTTCTCAAACTGTTGTGTCCAGACAAGGACACATTATTCTAAGTGAGGTATGACAACAGCAGAATGAAATACTGCCATTCTGTCCCTTAGCCTGGAGATTGTATTCATGATGATGCATCCCAAAATTGCATTGCCTTTTTTTTTTTGGCTGCCACATTACGCTATTGTTCCATGTTTAGTTTGTGGTCTGGAAAAATATATCTGATTTTACTGAACCTGAATGAATGGTATATATTTCACATTTGAAATAGTGAAATGAGAATATGAGATACAGAGTGTCAGGGACTCACACAACATTTCATGAAAAACATAGAGGACATGCTTACACAGAAAATGTACTACAAATGAATATGTGTAGGATTGCACTGTAGGAAAATGACATATTTTGAATGATACAGTCATGTTGGAATAAACTGCATTTTTCCCATGAAGTGATATATTTGGAAATGTAATGCAGACAACAAACTAGAACGCATAAAAGAAATTCAGATATAGTCAGGAAGAAATTGTGAGGGATATGACTCATTCCAATCAAAACAAGTTGTGTGGTTCTGTCCAGCGTATCTTTGCTGTGGAGTACATGTGTAACAGCCTGAGTCCAACCATTTTATTGCAAGGCAGACCTGTTTTTTGCACAAGTCCCCTATCACATAAACGTGTTTGCAATTATATTAGCACAACCATTGTACATTGTACAAAATTAAACTTCATATTTCAGTCCCCAGAATCACATTTTATTGCTAAATTCACTCAGAACTAAAACATTCATGGGAGACATTTTATGAGATGGTCAGTCAAATATTGTGCACAATGCTGTTGCATTCCAGCTGTGTACTGGAAACATCAGCTGGGAAGAAAATCCATTGCACTTGTCTTGATTATATGTATGTGTTTACAAACAAAGAGGGCTGTCCATAACCATGCAAAAGGATTGGAGGGATATAGTATATGATTCCGAGTAATCAAACAAATAACCAAAAAACTATACATAATGTTTATGTATGTTTATAATTTATTGTACGTTCCGGCATTGACTGTTTGCCGTATATATGTTGTGCTCTGCCCTGAGTCCCTGGCAGGGTGAAAAGGGTGGAATATAAATGTTTTAAAATAAATAAATAAATAAATAAATTCCAATACAGTAAACTCAAATGGAACAAACTGCCCTTCTGTAATCTCTCTCCTTGTTTTTCTTTCATTTACTTTTGCAGTATGGCTTCATAAATACATGCCTGAAGTCTCTGGTGGTTGAAAAGTATGGCGAAGAGATATGGGAAAAACTAAGGTACTTTAGCTTTTCAAAATTTATTTATTGTCTTTCAGGGCTAGAAGAATTTCAGAAGTCATTGAATAATTCTTTCTGATCCATGCTCACCTACGTGGACACATACTGCATGTAATAACCAAGATTCTATGGGCTTGGTTTCCAGATCGTTGATTATCTTGGTTGCCTTCCTCTGTCAACTTTCTTCTTGAACTACCAGACCCAGAAATGGACACAGAATTCCATGTGAGGTCTGACCAAAGCAGAATAGAGTAGAACTACTCAGTCTGGACACTGTAATCTTGTAGCCTAGAATTCCATTGGTTTTTTTTTTTTGCCACCTCAAGATATTGTTGAGCAAAGACTATCTAGATCTGAATGTTCTTCAGGTGTTTCTGGATTGTAACTCGTGGCATCCCTAGTCAGCATAGTGAGTAATGAGAGCTGCCAAAAGCTGCAGCCCAACAACATCTGGTGAACGTCATGTTTCCCATTCTCTAATTAAGTGAATAAGAAAATGTATTGTATGTATTTATGCGTGCAGTAGTGAGCTGATCTGTTAGACCATCATTAGCCACTGATTCTCACTCATATCACTGTTGTTTTTGCTGTCTGGCAGGGACTTTCCTATGGTTCAGGCTAAAGATGCATTATTCTAATTTTAGCCCTTCTACATTAGAATTCCCAGCACTCAGAGGGGAACCTTACATGTATTTTGGAAGTAGACTAGTAACACTATTGAGGAAAAATTCAGTCTTCACAATGGAAACATAGACTTCCCCAGACTTGATAGAATAAATATATAAACTGCTTCAAACTGAAGGAATGTTAACACCTCTAAAAGGAAAATGCACACATGGACTGCTAAGATTTGAAAATACCTTAAGTAAATTTCAACATTGACTCAGTATGGTACCCCATAGTGAAAGAGCCTTTTGGTAAGCAATACTTAAACAAAGAATTTATAGTGGCAGATGACATATCACTGTAGCAAAATGCCCCCCCCCCCCCATGGTATGGATAGTTCAAAATAATTACTGAGACAAAGGCAGCAATTGCTTCATCTCATGATTCCAAATGGCTGTTTCTGGGTAAACATGTTTCTAACTGCATGTTGACTTCTTGTCTAGTAGCAAAAGAGTCATTATACAGGAATGAAGTTTCATCACTTCTCAGAGTTATTACAGCTGACAGCTTTAAGTGTCAATAACTGTAAGCAAAAAGAAATATGTTTCCACTCACTTTCTCCTTTATTTGCTAAAGATAACAAAGGAAACATTCGCTTGACTGTTCTGAAGATTAAATATAAAGTTCAGATTTGGCAAAGATATGCCCCCCCCCCCCCCCCCCCCCCCCCCCCCCCCCCCCCCCCCGCCCCCCCCCGCCCCCCCCCTATGAATCATCACAAAGTTTATGATCAGCTGGAGAGGCCCTGCTCTCGATCCCACCACCATCACAAATGTGACTGGTGGGAACAAAAAACAGGGCCCTCTCAGTGGTGGCTCCTCGTCTGTGGAACTCTCTCCTCAGTGACATCAGATTGGCGACCTCCCTCCTGTCCTTTAGAAAGAAACTCAAGACCTGGTAATGTGACCAAGCATTTGAACAGTAGCAGTAGCAATCAGGAATAAGACTCAGTGTGATATGTATGACAGTGGACTGTCCAAGACACTGATTTTAAACCGGCATGATTTTAATCAAATGTTTCTTAATGTAATGTATTTTAATGAACTGTTTTAAAATATGTTTAAATATTGTGGCTACCACTTGAATGATTGCTTGTTGTGAAGCCGCCCTGATTGATCATAATTATTTCTTAGTGATTACTATTTCTTACTGATTAAATATGTAAATTAGTTTGCTGGTGGCACACTATTGATGGATATATATACAGTGTATATATATATATATGTGTGTGTGTGTGTGTGTATCTTTTCAAGTGATCCCATTAATTTCAAGAATTACTCAGTAGTACAGTAGATTCAGTTCCTTCCTTTGAAATATACCGTACAGTGCTAAGGATGTAGGGCCCTTTCTTATTGAAATGTAGGGAAATTGTGGCCCTCATTTTTGCATATGCACATTCTATTAAGTCTCCATGCTTTCCATTTATGAGGGGGATGTTATTTCAAAATTCTGTTTTTCAGGAGTAGAAAATCACCTGATGGCTATTATTCTGTTGAAAAACTATTATCTGGGTTGAATTAATCTGCTCCCATTTCACTGAGGTTGCTTGATGATCCTTTACCAGCTGTAATTATAATATTAATTATATGTTACTAATGACAATATTTGTAATTTTATTACAGAGTTCAAACTGGAGTAGAGGATACTTTTTTGACTTTTGAAGTTTACAGAGATGATATCACAATGCAACTCATTGACAAGGCATGCAAAATTCTGGGTATGCATTTTGAGGGAATGGGGCAATATAACATATTTTCTGTTGATTTTTAAAAGTTGTCCTTTTTATTTATGATACTGTAAAATGCCAATTTCAGCATCAGAACCAATGAGTGAAAATAAATTAGATGTTTAGTTGTTTTGTGCCTTCAAGCTGCTTCTGATTTATGGTGGCACTAAGATGAATCAATCATGGGGTTTTCTTGGCAAGATTTGTTCAGAAGGTGGTTGCCCTTGCCTTTTCCTGGGGCTGAAAGAGTGTGACTAGCCCAAGGCCACCCAGTTGCCTTCCTGGTTGAGCTGGCATTCAAACTCTAGTTGCTTGTAACTCCCTCCAGCCCTAGCCAATGCTGAAGGAACTTGGGAAATCTAGTTCAAGAACAGCTGGAGGACCACATATTTATCACCCCAATAATGTGGTTGTGTGTGTATATATACCTATAATATAAAAAATTTGGTGGACCTCATTGGACATGAATTCTGAAGTGCAAATGGTTATAATTCAGCCATCATCTGAATCGCAGTGATCTGAAAATTTCTAAGATAGCCTCAACCTGTGCTCCAATTATCATGGAAAGAAGAAGGCAGGGAGACACTTTAAGAAATGTTTGAAGTTCAATATCAGACTCTTCTCAGATTTTGCTAACTCCAGGTATGAAAATAGTACATACGGGGGGGGGGGGGGGGGGAGCATATTGGGTAGACATTGAAGCTAAATAATGAGGTATCCATGCTGTTCAAAGGCATCAGGTTCTTGGAGCCATGGCAACAATTGGACCTCTTTTAGCTTGAAATTTGGAATACTTATTTTTTGGTCTACCACTTCCAGAATCCTCAGTGACCACGTTGGTTAGTAGAGTCTGAGAAATATCATCTAAAATACAGCCATTTCCCCCAAAATACTGCATAATTTCTCTGTGCCCACATGCTTCCCTTTACAGACAAAAAGCTCCATGTTGCTTTGATTCTGTATGTTTTACCTTAACTGAAGTGTAATTTAGATAGATCCCACATCAATTAAAGGTAAGAATGCTGATACATCATGACTTTATTGCCTAAAGCGATGTGAATCAAAGTATTCTCATTTATCTGAATTCAGTTAAGTTTTTATTTTTTAAACATGCTAGTTTTGTTATGCTAATGTACATTTATTTCTTCAGATGTTCCCCCAGATATGGTCCTGAAGCAGTTTGGAGAATATTTCTTTGAATTCTGTAAGCGGTCAGGTTATGACCATATGCTGAGAACTCTGGGAGGAAATCTCTATGAATTTATAGAGAATTTGGATGCCTTGCATAGTTACCTGAGTCTATCTTACCAGGTAAGTATAGTCCAACCCCCTTATCCATCTTCATAAAGGAGGTTTTCCTCAAGATTGTAGCAGGTCCTCAAAGGATTAAGCTCTTTTCCCCAGGTACTACAGCTATAGCTGCTATGAGCTCTTTGCCACTGTTTCTTTTTTGGGAGAAAAAATGCTAAAGTTTGAGACCAATTCAAAAACAGGTTTTTTAAAGTGTGTGTGGTACATATGTGTGCCTTTTTGGGGTCCATTTTGCACTGAATCTGATATGAAACAAATTTTAAGGATGAGGGATACAGCTCAATCTTTTATGAAATTTTGTGATTGGAATCCATCTCAGGAGTAATAAAAAGACACAGTGATATAAGGTGTAGTCACACAATTACATCATTGTATTTCACTTTAATTGTTTTAGCTATCCTTTGGAATTCTGGGATTTGTAGTTTTCTGAGATATTTAGGATTATCTTCCAGGGAGCAAAAATACTGTTGTTCAAATGAATGCTCTAAAAATTCAAAGTCATCATACAGCAAATCCCATGATTCCATAGAATGGAGCCACAGCAAAGTGGTATCTAACTCCTGTAGCAGCACTTTAATTTTGCAGTATGGATGCACCCAGGCCCGTAGCCAGGATTTCGTTTCGGGGGGGGCTAAAAAAATTTCAGGGGGGGTTTCGGGGGGGGGCTGAGTTTCGGGGGGGGCTGAGTCTGAGTGAAAGAGGGTCTAGCCTAGCAAACCTTTTGTATCATTACCCCAATACCCCCATACATATGGGATATATTGAGAATGGTGATCAAATCATGATATTAATAAACATAACAGTTTAAATATTGCACCAGTAAGGCCTTTTCGCGAACCACCATGAGAATTTCGGGGGGGGCTGAAGCCCCCCGAGCCCCCCCCCTGGCTACATGCCTGGATGCACCTATAAAAGATTGATCTAATTAGTAAAATCACTTTATTTGTATTGCCCAAATAAATTAAATCCTCAGCGTAGGCAATGCTAAGTAAATTTTCTAGTGTCCTATAATTAGCAGAATGTGTTGGTGATGGCTTCATATTTCTGAAGCGAGAGAACTTAGTCATCACATTCAGGGTATTAAGAGAGATGCATCTGAAACAGCACTGCCGCTTTGGCTTTAGAAAATAATATTGTTATCAGGATGCATTGTTTTAATCATATCATAATTCTAATTTGGTGAAGCCATCAAAGCTCAGTTCTTTGGCTTAATGTGGCCAGAAGATAGCGCAGTGGCAGTTGCTGTTTCCGCACACTGTGGAGTTGACCTTCAAATATGCGTACCCTCCAACTGCCCCAGTTTGGTGAGGGACAGTATTGATTCACCCTTGGTCATCCCAATTTTTCAAGAGATGAAAGGTCTAAGATTTTTTTCTTCTGGTTTGCCTAATCTTCCTAATTAATCTTTTTTTTTTTGGTCATCTTGACCACTCTCTGAAATTGCTTGGCCACACATATCCCAGATTCCACCTAGGAAATGTCTGAGGATGCAGGATGTGTCATTTTCAAACTGATGTTTTGAGTGTTTTTCAGAAAATGAATGCCCCCTCATTTAGGGTGGAAAAGAATGGAGACGGGTCAATGCATTTGCATTATTATTCAGACAGACGAGGCTTGTGCCACATTGTTCCAGGTATGTAATTTTCTCTGTAGTAAATGTTGGAAAGCTAATTGAGAGCCATTGAATCAATACTCCCAAATTTCCCGCACCCATCATGCTTTCGCCTTTCCGGTGTTTTTTCACACCTTTATACTTTCCTTTATTTATGCACTCATTAATTGATTGCATGATTAAACCATTCACTAAAGAGACTTCTTTATTCCTTATGATGTTGACCCAGTGTTGTGCATAGAATAAATCCACCGAAATAAGCTTAAGATGGCTAAACTGACGTCTTACTTGTTTAATAGTTCTAATCTAAACTTTAGATTGCTTAGATTTATGGGATTTGAACTAGCAATGCCTAGATACCGTTAAAAATGGCAGTAGTCATTCGATCAACAGTTTTAAGCACTCTTACAATCCTAAATAGGTTTTCAGTCTTCAGCACATTTACTATGGTTACTTCTGCGCTGGAATTGCTCTCCATAAGTCATTATAGTAATATTAGAAAAGAATCAGAATGTAATATTTTTCCTCTGCTTCAGGCATAATTGGTGCAGCGGCCTTGGATTTTTTCAACATTGAAATTTCCATGGAAATAGTAAACCAAACAGAAGAAGAAGAAAGAACTGGAAAAAAGGAACATATTGTTTTCCTAGTAACACAAAAACCTGTGTTTTCATACAAAAGGAGAAATAGGTTCTCTACCTCTCCACAATATCTTTCAAGTTCAGGAACCCAGGTGGAGAAACAACTAAATAAAGAGGTACTGTGTGTTTATTCTGAATAAAAACATTAGAAACAATGCATACATAAAATGAAGCATGAAAGGTGTTTCATAATTGTAACCAAAACAGTAGAGACAAAGCTTCGGTTTTGCTCTGGAGCCTATATTGATAGTGGCATTCATATAGCAGAAATACATTTTTCTTGTCTTACTGTAGTGTGCATTAGCTGCATTTGCCATTATAATCAGCATTAGGATTCTCATTGGTACAAGAACCCATTTAAAATCAACGGGGAAGCATTACTTTTACAATTATGATGATTTATTTTAAAAATATTCTGACCAGTTCAAATTTTGCCCCACAAAAATGAGCATTCATCCAATCCTGGATGCATTTTCAATACTATTGTCTCACTGATTTCAATGTATAGATTACTCTCAGGTAGAGATGGAGCCACCAGTGGCACAGTAGGTTGAATCACTGAGTTGCTGAACTTGCTGACCAAAAGGTCACGTTTCAAATCCAGGGAGTGAGGTGAGCTCCTGCTGTTAGCCCCAGCTTCTGCCAACCTAGCAGTTCAAAAATATGCAAATGTGAGTAGATCAATACGTACCACTCCGGTGGGAAGGTAATGACACTTGGCCACACGACCTTGGAGGTGTCTATGGACAATGCCGGCTCTTCGGCTTAGAAATGGAGATGAGCACCAACCCCCAGAGTAAGACACAACTGAACTTAATGTCATGGGGAAACCTTTAACTTTCTTTATTTTAGAGATGGTAATCTAAGAAAACAAATGAACTGATTTGAACTTAGTTGATGCTGTCATTAGGATGTAGCACCTACAGTATTTTTTTTTGTTTCACTTGTGATTTCTCCAGCATAATATTTTAGAAATTAGGTTATACTGTACCCCTAGCATTATAAATATTTCCCCAAAGATTTGTACAATAAAAAAGACGTAAAAGTAAAATCCATCATTTTTAAAGGATTTTTTTGGAGGGGGGGAGTAGTCTGAAATAATGAATTCTACTTACACAGGTTCCAAACTTACCCCAAACATGAGGGAGGGAATACAAAACATTATTTTCTTTTTGGTCTTATTTCCTAGCTAATGTATAATCCTTGTTAAGTTTCTTCACTAAAGATATCCAAATCACTTTGAAGATAATATATTATCATACTTTTGGATTTATTTATTTCACAGGATCTTGATCGAGCCATGAATAAAATCAGAGATAAAACAAATCTCCTTTCTCCCTGTCCTATGAAGAAAAGTCACTGGGAAACAATCCGAGGAATTGTAACAATAGGAAAAGGTAAACAAACATATATTTCCAAAATATGAGTCAGTAAAAAAAATAGTTTGACATTTAACTACACCAGTTCCATGTTTATTCTCATTGGATAAACAAAGTGATGTATTTATATATGTATATGACTGTTATGCCATCATTTCTCAAGTGAGCTTTAGGAAGTGTAGATGGTCTTTTTCTGTATGTATTTATTAATTAAGTTCTTTTTTCTATACCACTTTTTTCACCCCTGAGGGGACTCAAAGCGGTTTACAGCATAATAATTGGCAAAAATTCAATGCTAAACATATAAAAGCAATACATAACATATCTAAAACATAACATATAACTATGAATTACAACTGTTAAAACTAAACAACACATCAACATCAACATATTAGCCATATTGGACATTGCATCAACCCCGTGATTGTCATTTAGCTGCTTCAGTAGTGCTATCACTTACCAAATGCTTGCTTGCATAGTCAGGTTTTGAGTTATTTTCTGAACCCCAGGAGAGAGGGAGCCGATCGCTGGGGAGGGAGTTCCACAGCCAAGGGCCACCACCAAGAAGGCCATGTCTCTCATCCCCACCAAGAGCAGGACCTCCCCGGCCAATCTTAATGCTCGAACTGGTTCATAAAGGGAGATATGTTCAGACAGGTAAGCTGGACCAGAACAGTTTAGGGTTTTATAGGCTAAAGCCAGCACTTTAAATTGTACTCAGTATTTATTTTATTATTTTTTATTTGTCGTGTCAGAGCAACCAGTCCATTATATATTACATTTCTAACAGAAACAAAGCAAACAGACAGAAAAATACACATCTTGTGAGTTTGGTAGTTGGTTAAATGTCCTTTGACCAGTATCTGGCCACTTGGAGTGCTTCCGGTGCTGCTGCAAGAAGGTCCTCCATGGTGCATGTGGCAGGGCTCAGGGTGCATTGCAGCAGGTGGTCAGTGGTTTGCTTTTCTCCACATTCGCATGCCGAGGATTCCACTTTGTAGCCCCATTTCTGAAGGTTGGCTCTGCATCTCGTGGTGCCAGAGCGCAGTCTGTTCAATGCCTTCCAAGTCGCCCAGTCTTCTGTGTGCCCAGGAGGGAGTCTCTCATTGGGTATCAGCCATTGGTTGAGGTGCTGGGTTTGGGCCTGCCACTTTTGGACTCTCGCTTGCTGAGGTGTTCCAGCGAGTGTCTCTGTAGATCTTAGTAGTAGCAGACTAGCAGCCAATGGAGATGACATAATGGAAATTGTGCTCTCCCTATATGCTGCTCCTTCCCACTTACAGGTGCATCTGCAAAAAATGTCAGTCTGCTCTTTTACCAATTGGAATGAAGGAGACTGATCTTTTCTCTCTCTCCCACAAATGATCTTCAGTGCAACAGTTGAAAATAGGATTTCTTGTTGCAGTGTCTCCTCACACGAGTGATCTTGATTGGTAGAAGAACAAACCTCCATAACTTGCAGTAGTTGCTGTCCAGTAAGTGATGATTGGGTGACTTTTACAGTCCCTGTTATTTCCATGCAGTATTGAATATGTCACTGATCACGAATAAAAAATCAGTTATGAACTCTAGGTTACACATTTGTAATTGTGACTATGAATTCCTGCCAAGATCTTGTTATCTGAAGCAGGCCGTAGCCAGGATTTCATTTGGGGGGGGGGGGTGTGAATTTTTTCAGGGGGGGGGGTTTCGGGGGGGGGCTGAGTTTCGGGGGGGCTGAGTCTGGGTGAAAGAGGGTCTAGCCTAGCAAACCTTTTGTATCATTACCCCAATACCCCCATGCATATGGGATATATTGAGTATGGTGATCAGATCATGATATGAATAAACATAACAGTTTAAATAATGCACCAGTAAGGCCTTTTCACGAACCACCATGAGAATTTCGGGGGGGGGGGGGGGGGGTGAAGCTAATAGCCATGATGGATTACCCTAGTGTGATTGATAGTGCGTCCCTGAATAAAAGTTGCCTGGGAGCATGATCAGAAGGATGCTATTGCATTCATGTCCTGAATGTAGGCTTGCCATAGTTACCTGGCTGGTTACAGTGTGAACAGAATGCTTGATAAGAGCCTTTTAGTCTGATTAATCAGGGCTCTGCATGCATTCTGCTTCTCTTTAACTGTTATTGAGGCATCTCTTCTTGAAATTATGCTTTGTTCATATTGCTCCTCAGTATTTATTTTTGTTTATTAGGCCATGAATTCTTATTCCTCATTATAAGCAAGCTTAAAGACATGAGATGAAATAGGGTCACATTTTTCCTTTGCCTGTCTTCTGTCTTCCTAATATCTTAATATGTTTATATTAAGTTATAAACATAAGGTTTATGGAACTGCGGTGGCACAGTGGGTTAAACCCTTGTGTTGCTAACTGCTGACTTGAAGGTCGGCAGTTCAAATCCATGAAACAGGGTGAGCTCCCGTCTATCAGCCCCATCTTCCCATACATTGAGAGAAGCCTCCCCATCTTCCCATACATTGAGAGAAGATATGAGAGAAGCCTCCCACATCTGGGCGTCCCCTGGGTCTCTGCAGACAGCCAATTATCTCACACCAGAACCAATTGTGTCAGAAGCATGTCAAAAGCAAATTTCTCAATTTGCTTCTGACATGATAAAAAAAAAAACCCCAGAAGGCTTGGACAGGTCCATTTTGGCATATGAAATTCTGTGACATCCCATCCTGATGCTATTATTAGGCGAAGGAGCAGATGATGGTAGAGAAAACATGGTGAATAAATGTGCCTGTTAAGTTTGGCCCACTGCTGTCAAGGCTGAATAAGGTTTCATTAAAAGTGCTAAATTAAGATGTCAGCTTGCTTTGGGAATCAGGCAGCAAAATGACTTGGACTAGACCTGGCCATTGTACAAATCAAAAGCAAAAAAGGGTGGCTTCTGAGGAGAGAGAGAATTCTCGGGATGTATAAAATATGTATGTAGCTCCATTTAGTTTACTCTAATATTCTTTTTAAATTTTATTTCATCTGTAAGTTAATACAAGATTTATGGATACAGGCACCTTTTGGGTCTATTCAACTAAAAACGTATCCCCCTTTAATGGTTCTTGAAGAAAGAGATATTAGTATTTCTCAACTGAAGCACATTGGTCTTAAGACTATTATTTACTTTCTAATTTTAGATAGATTTTGGGCTATCACCACAGTGTCATATACATATGTTAGATCTTGTTGCTATGCAATTTTGTGTTCAGTTCACAGTGGCCTAAGCAGGGTTTTACAAGTGCTACCACTACAGGTAGCATTATCACGGGGTGTCTGCGCCCTACACCACTGGAGAAATTACACTGCTTAGCCGGTATTGCACCACCTGACATCCGCCGGGAAGTAGCAGCCAATAGTGAAAGGACCAAGGCAGAGACATCTCCAGCCCATCCCCTGTTTGGGTATCAGCCAGCACGTCAACGACTTAAATCAAGACATAGTTTTCTTAGATCTACAGAGACACTCGCTGGAACACCCCAGCAAGCGAGAGTTCAAAAGTGGCAGGCCCAAACCCAGCACCTCAATTCATGGGTGATACCAGATGAGAGACTCCCCTCTGGGCACTCAGAAGACTGGGCGACTTGGAAGGCGCTGAACAGATTGCGCTCTGGCACCACGAGATGCAGAGCCAATCTTAAGAAATGGGGCTACAGGGTGGAATCCTCGGCATGCGAGTGCGGAGAAGAGCAAACCACTGACCACCTGCTGCAATGCACCCTAAGCCCTGCCACATGCACAATGGAGGACCTTCTTGCGGCAACACCAGAGGCACTCCAAGTGGCCAGATACTGGTCAAAAGACATTTAACCAAATACCAAATTTGCAAAATCTGTGTTTTTTTTTTCCTTTTCCTTTTTAATCTGTGTGTTTGTTTTGCTCTGTCAGAATTGTAATTCAATGGTTGCTGATGACACGATAAATAAATAACCACTACAGGTGCACCTGCCATTGCATACCCATTTGTCACTGATGTCACTGGATTTACTGGGATTTCAGAGGCAGCCTGAATGGCATGGTACAATGTTGCATTAAGTCGGCAATGTAGTTGTGTATGGCAGCACTTCTTGCCACTTCTCTCTCATTTTCATCACTATGTACACCGACTATCAACTATAATAAACAAAATATTTTTATTTGTATTTACTATGCATGCTGTGTTCAACCTGCTTAATACAAATATGTTTATATTTGTATATTTGAAGAATAATGACTTAAGTCTAATTGCTTCAAGATATCAAATCTCTCATGCAAGCATTTTCCTCCCACCAAATTTGAGATCTTTTTAGTCTTTTCCAATTTCCAATGAATAATTGATGAGCTTGTACCTAAAGAATACAGTACTTGCAATTTTATTATATCCATATGATTAGAAATTGCAGTGCTAGAGGAAGGAAAAAGAGGCACATTAAAGTTCAATGGATAAAAGAGTTCATGCCTTTTTGGGCTCCAACTGAAAGCACATTTGGCACAGCAAAGGATATTTATTTATGAATGAAGATTAAACCTTGTGCAAAATCACGCTAATCACAGGTGCTGTTTTCATCAGCAAATTATATGAAGAGCTAACCCTTTCCTTGCTTTCCATGCTGCAGGACGGCTTCTAAGAGCATTTGATCCTGTCTACCCTAAGAACCTCTGGATAGATCCAAAGACATTCTGCAACGGGCTTCCTTTCCATATTGTTTTTGATGAAGAGGTATGTCAAACTAATGATAACATGCTTCCTGTTATATGTGAACCAGATATACAGACACTTAAAATGCCCAAAGCTTAGAAGTTGTCAGTCCAGAAATGGCCCCCCATTCACAAACTTTGTCTCAGTTCTTAAAAAATACAGCTAATATGGTTACATTTCAGTGCTAATACCTCCCTTCATGTGAACATATAAATATGCATTCAGGCACACTTCTACCTGTGGAAGACAATAGCAACAACAGGTCTTCCAGCAACCTCCTTACACTATGCTAAGACAGAAGGAAGCAGGGGTGACATGAAGCATGGCTATTGTTTTGAACTGGGTTGTGGCAGATTTTTTTAAAATATATTTTATTTTCATGTCAGGAGCGACTTGAGAAACTGCAAGTCACTTCTGGTGTGAGAGAATTGGCTGTCTGCAAGGACATTGCCCAAGGGATGCCCAGATGTTTTACCATCCTGTGGGAGGCTTCTCTCATGTCCCCGCATGAAAAGCTGGAGCTGACAGACGGGAGCTCACTCCACTCTCCGGATTCGAACCTGTCCTGCTGGCACAAGGGTTTAACCCATTGTGCCACTTGGGGCTCCAGCGTGGTAGATGATCTCTTCTCTCATGCTACCTTTGGTCCATCAGGCATTCAAAGCAATAGCCACACTCCACATTGTCCCTTCCCACTTCTTTTTGGGCAGTGTGCAGGCACCGGTGTTGTGTTTCTTATTCCCCCTTCTTCCTCCTTCCAGAGGCTTGGGTAAACTGTAGCATCACTAATTGTCTAGTTGTTCAGCAGAGTGCCTTCCCAGATCTGTTTAGTTCCATGCCTGCACAATCCTATACGTTTACCAAGAAATAAAACCCCCTGAAGTTGATTGTTAGAAATACTTCATTGTTACTGTTGCCTGTTGGATGTTGCAAAGACACAAATCCACTACAAGCAGTAGTACATAAATCACAGAGGTAAATGTTTTTGCAACTTATATAATACAACATTGAACGTATATGCAACTTATATAATACAGCATTGAGCAATATACAGAGAACGTAAGACTGTTATATACACAGTGATTTTTACACCAATCACAAAAATAGAATATTTCTTGTACCTGTTGAATGTTATGTGGTCTGTACTCTTAATTTAATAGTCCCTAGAAATGTTGCCAAATACATTTGTTCTTATTGTTTGTTATACTGTCATAGCTCGAGGAACTGAATTTGCATAGATGATGTGCCTTTTCATTTCCGTCTTCATAGAAATTCTGCACGTTAGGTCTAGTGAAGATAATAACAGTCCAAGGTAATTAAGTGAAGTTTATAGTTGTTCTTATTTGAGCCGATGTTCTTAGTCTTAGTCTAACACTCTAACTGTATACCACACTTTCTTTTGTTTGAAATACTACCAACTATATACTCATAGACTACTTTTTTTTATTGAACAATTATTCAATGGGTCTATTCTGTTTGGGACTAAAAATAGGACCTGGCCATGGTATTCTATGATTTAGAAGAGTTTCTGTGTTGGGAGGAAAGATACAGAACAAGGAGTAATTGAGAAAACTGAAATTAATATAGTGGTCTTGAAGGATATAGTCAAAAGCGGAAGCATTGAAAAAAGAATGTAAACAACATCTGTTTCAGAGGTATTTATGAAATGAAGTTCCAGTAGGACATGCATGAAAATCTTCCAGGAATGCTCAAGAATCTTGTGTTGTTTTTTCAAAACATTTTTTAAAGCTGAAAGTAAAGCAGGCTGGAGTCAGCATTCAAAAGATTGTTCCTGGCCTTCAAACTATGGGCATTCGTCTTAATCAGTACTTCAGTATTGTGCGCCCTGAAGTGAAATTCACCATCTCCAGTGTTCAGAAATTTATCAACAGCCAATTTGTTTTCCGAACTAAGAGAGAGATGATGCCAGAATCCTGGAAGCAGCGTCCAATGTTAGAGCTGAGAGGTAGTTGCTTGTTTTCTCAATAAATTTTACAGTTGGGAGATGCTGTTGTGACTAATCAAAGTTTACTATGTAGGCTTCAGCAGTAATTATGGAACACAACTGTTTCTCGCTGAAGGGCTAAATCTTTGTTTGACTTTGGAAATTTATACCAGTTCAGCTTAAAGCTGGGTACTCATGTGGCCTAGTGCTTTTTTATCCCCCAAATACCTTGCATAGAGAAAGCTAGATACCAGAGGAAAAGGTTTCAGCCTGTTCTTCTGTAAATGCTAGTTTTTTGTGTGCATTTAATTTATTTGTTATATGAACATTCAGTCATGGGATTGGGTGGGTAATAACATTCTAAGGTCTGCAGGACACACAGTCTCTGTTTTTGGTCATACCCACAAGGCCAACTATTTTCACAGAGAATGAAATATTTTGCTTAGTGGGCATGTCTGCCAAAAGCAAGATTCTTCTGCTCAAGAAAAGAGGGCATATAACAATCTTTAGAAGTCACAACAACTGTTTCTATTGAATCAGAGGTTCATAAATTTGGACAAAATCTTGTAGGCCAGTGAGCTCAACTCCCTTGCAGGAAGGCCACTGACTTGAAAAATTGCTGTTTAGATTCTACATAAATGCGTTTAAAGTATCATCTTGCTAAAAACCTGCTCTTTCCCCTTCCAAATCTTTCCCTGTGAAATCTGAAATGGTGCCCTCCTCACAGTAGTTGGGTTAGCTGATTTTCTGTTCTGGATGGAGTAGAAGAGAATGGGAGGGGAGGGTTAGACCACTGAGCATGTAGAAATGACAAAAAAGATCACTAAAAGTATTTAAACTAAAAAGAATGGTGTACAGGAAGTCTACCCATGACTATGCCTTTGTGTGAATCAGGACAGATGATCTGGATGGAGTCTGTCCAGTGTATGCTGTACCTCTGCTCCCCTCTCCTACGCACATTGCATGAGCTGGAAGAGCGGCACATGCACATTGCGGACATTGCTCCCCATGATGTCACCAGAGATCTGATCCTTCTCAATCAACAGCGACTGGCTGAGATGGAGCTGTCCAGTCAACTTGAGAGGAAGAAAGAGGAACTGAGGATCCTGTCAAAGCATCTGGAGGAAGAGAAAAAGAAAACGGAAGCCCTTCTCTATGCCATGCTCCCTAAGCATGTGGCCAACCAGCTCAAAGAAGGGAAACGAGTCGAGGCAGGTGAATGCACACAATATGGGTCAAAAACTTGGAGATGTGTAGAGCTATGATATGCAATTTGCTTATGTTGTAAGAATGAAATTCAGAATCTAGGGAGGGCTGAGAAAATGTATGGGACTCAGAGCCAAGTTGGTCCAGGCAGATTCTCTCCTTTTCTCTAATACTGTCACTGGAGTGTGGTGCAGTGCAATTTGTGGAAAATATAGTGTAAAAATATATAGTTTCCCCAGGCTTTGTCCATGATTCTATTTAAAACATTAGCACGATACTTCCCAAACCCTAATCATCCAGATGTTTTGGACTTCATTTCCCAGAATCACTGGTCATTAGCCAAGGCAGCTAAGACTTCTGGGAGTCCAAAAACAACTGGAAAATTAGAGTTTGGGAATCACTGTATAGTGTGCTGTCCAATATCAAATGCTTGAATTGATCTGAATACAGGAGCTCAGAAAAATTGATGAACTTGATTCCCAGAAGAAGTAAACTGTTGAATATGATATTCTCAGGTTTAAAAGAGGAGTGTTTACCTTCATGTCTTTCTTTCTAGCTTTTGGAACCTTCTGTCTATGGTTTGTGTCATCTAATGGCTCTTCTTTTTAATGGAATGTTGAAATTTTGCTTAATTTTCATGACAAGATCAAAGTCAATTTGGCTCAAATGTGCTATTATACAAAATATTTGATAATATGCTGTTTTGATCCCTTTACTGCAGAATGGTATTTAAATAATCCTTTGTTATGTCTTCTTGGGCTGTTTCCCTTGGCAAAGTAACCAATAAGCTGTGTAAACAATGGTAAAAATAGCTTACAAGTAGGTATTATTATAAGTCAATGTTAGAATATTAAATGAATATAGTACTATGAAAAGACTTCTAATATAGATCTGTATCTATATATATTTGCTTGCAGGAGAGTTCAAAGAATGCACAATATTATTTAGTGATGTTGTAACTTTCACCAACATTTGTGCCCAGTGTGAACCTATTCAGATAGTCCTCATGTTAAATGAAATGTATCTACGATTCGACAGGCTGACCACCGTGCATGATGTCTATAAGGTATTTGTTTTGCCTCTTGTGCTGGTTAATTTCATGATATCAACATGAATACAGGAAGGGGAACAGATGTCAAAAATAATTCCTTCGTAGCCTTTCTACATCTTGAAAAGCATCTGGGGGTATTTTTTTCTATTTTCTTTGGCTTCAGGTTCTAGCAATGTCTATACAAGTAAAGGAAATAGGTTGTTTTTGGCTTGTTATGCCCTTGTTCTCCCCTTCACCTTGTCTAGATCATTTGCCTGTTGTCCAACTGTCCTTAGATGTCCTCTAAGACATCTTCTGTGTCACCCAGTCCATGACTTACCCTTAGTTAAACCACAACGAGAGATAGCAATAGCTTAACAAAATGATTTTTAAAATCTCCAGAAGATAAATTGCTATAATGGTAATAGTAATTGTGATGGTAGTAACAGAAAATGCATACAATTTGGGGACAACTTTGCAAAGAAAAGAAACAAAAAGAGTGAGTAAGGAAGCAAAAAGAGATGTGGAACTACACTAGACATGAATCAGGCTTAGGCATATCCATTGATATAAACTTACTGTATTTTCAAACCTACATTTGTTTTTGAAGCTGACAGCTATAAAATGCATTTTATTGTGTACCTGAAGCTGTAAGATGTGACCATTGAATGATAGATGATTAATGTTCAGCTTTCAGCCTTGAAATATAAATCCTTCTGTCAACATTAAAAGCACATGCAACCCAAAAATGTTGACCAGCTGTTACATTCTGCATGATAAGAAAATTAGGTCTAGGTGGAGTTGCTCTGCCCAAAGCTCAAAATGACTAGGATGTCACTTTAATAAGATTTGATGATTTCAAAGAAGCTCAAACAGAGATTATTGCCATTTTAGAATGTCTCTGCTTCTTTTTTAAAGGTGGAGACTATAGGGGATGCCTACATGGTGGTTGGGGGTGTCCCTGTGCCTGTATCAACACATGCTGAAAGGGTTGCCAACTTTGCTCTAGGAATGATCATAGCAGCCAAAGACATCAAGAATCCAATTTCTGGAAGCCCCATTCAAGTGAGTATCAAAGTAATATGTTTTCTGCTTATTGTTTGTGAATGAAGATGATTTGCCCTGGATGCAATCTCATACTTTTCTGCAGTAATAGGCAGAAATTCACCCATACTTAGAGAGCAAAGTCAACAAAATGAATGTCCCTTAGGTTAATTTCATTGAGTCCTCCATTATCTTAACAAACCAGCATCTGAAATACATCATGGTTTGTCTGGGAAAATGTACAGAAATGACCCAGCACCAATCTCCAGAGCTATATAATCTTTATTATTATATTATTTATAATAACAAGAGTTTCAATAAGCATGGCAAAGATAACTAATTCCAGGCATTTGGGAATGTGCAGTATTCTACATGTTTTCATTGGGTTAGAATTGCCATAATCCCTCATCACTCACTATGCTGACTAGGGTTAATGGAAGTTGTCATCCAATAACATCTGAAGGGGCACATATTTCCCCATTCCTAATGTACACATTCTAGTTCAAAGGGAAGCTTTTTGAATTCAAATGGATGTATCAAGAATGTTGTCCTTTCTTTTAAAAGCTACAGTGAACTTTGATCATCCAGGAGTGTCAAAGTGCACACAGAGATCTGGATCTGGAACTAGGAGATCCAGCACATATCTTTCCAATTTTGTATCGATATATGCTTCTACATCAATAGAAAAACAAGCATCCCAGTGTCTCTGCAGGATTAGTTCTGAGTAGCCTCAGCACATTAATCCACTGTAGAGAAGTAGGATTTAATGGGATTTTATCAAAGCTGTAAAGGATGTTCAGAACTCATGAGATGTCTGAGAATAATCTTGTGATTCACTCTTTGCAGTCGTGCTTGGGTTTCTTGGAATGCAGAAAAAACATCAGAGACAAATGGGTCCATGCATGCATATGTACATACACATACAAATGCTGGCATAGCACCTGTTTTTTTACCCTACTTTTTAAAAAGCTAAACATCTCCCCAGCTCCTGCAACATTTTAGCGGAGTTAAAAGTAGAATTTACTCAGAAATTATGGCTGAGTCATTCCTCTTGCAAACATCTTTCAGCCCTCTAAAACATGCTGCTTTCCATGTGTCCTAATTTGGGATAGAGTCACTTTTCATTTCCTACTACTGGTAGTTAGGGACTCTGTTAGTCTGTTTAAAGTACTCAAAGATCTACCAGTAGATCTCAGTAATTTTTTGCTTGCCTTTGCTTTAAAAGACTTCACCAAAAGGAGCTCCGGATTATGGGTCGACACTATTTTTTTTGCATGTTAGAGATAATGGATGTGTTGCACTTGAATTTAAAGGTGTTGTAGATAAGATTTTTTTTAAAAAAAATTAAATCTCTCTCAGATCAGAGTTGGGATCCACACTGGGCCTGTCCTTGCTGGTGTTGTTGGAGAAAAAATGCCACGCTATTGCTTATTTGGAGACACTGTAAATATAGCATCCCGAATGGAGAGCCATGGAGTCCCTAACAAAATTCACCTGAGTGCCAATGTTCACCAGTAAGTACTTTCTATGCAATCCATTCTTTTCTAACATTTTTCCAATAAAAATATTGCCTTAGGCTCATGCAGCTTGTGACATAGCAATCCCTCTTTACTGAACTGCTGTCATGAATGACTTTTCAATGCACTGCTCTAAAGATATTTGAATGTGGTTCAAATATCCTTAGAGCAGTAAAAGGCAGTACATTTGGTACTAATTATGAAATCAGCCTATCCCCCAAGGGACTATTTTCCTGCAACTCACAATCCCTTCCAGACTGCCCTTGTTTTCACAAAATTGTGAATATACTCCTTTGGAAGTCTCCGAGAATGGCAACACACCTGAGAAATAGGTTGTACTCCTTAGCATTGTTTAACAAATAAATGCCCATTTTCCAAAACCAAAAATGGCTTTCTTTTTTTTTTGTTTTCCTTCCTTCCTCCCCCTCCCTTTTTTGTGCATTCATGGGCTTTTTTAAAGTCAGTGGAGAAGTGACTCAAGTTAGGGCTTGAGTGAGTTATTCAAGGTGCTGTGGCCAATCTCCCAATATGCTGAGCACTTCAGAGTGTCAGCCAGAACAGATATGAAAGCTACCAATTTCCATTGACAGTATTACATCACACTGTATTTGTTTACTCTTCAACGATACTGGAAATGTTTCAAAGTAATGACAATCAAATCTGAAATCTTAGCAATGTCATAGTGCACGGTGTAGTAATAAGCAAACTTTTAATAAAGCATATTGGTGCAGTTGCTTATATTAAACGTTTTTCATACCTTCTGCTGAAATGTGTTGTTCTCTGAAATGTGTTTTTCATGCTCTCTGCTGAAACGTGTTATTCTCTGTATGATTCAGGTGCTTAAAGGACAAGAACTTTGAGATGATGGAAAGAGGAGAAATTGATGTGAAGGGCAAAGGAAAAATGCACACTTACTTCCTGGTTCAAAATTCAACTGCAACAGAGAATGAAATTATGGGGAGGCCAGTCAGGGAACCTGACCTCAGCCATGAATCTGCTCAACTGATTCAGGAATGCAAAGCTGACGAATTTCAGAAGTTGTATCCACAAGGTAGAGGATGGAAAACATCAAGTTTTTCCTAGTATTTTTATATCAGTGTTGGGACAACTGAGATTCTCTATGGGATACACAGCTGTGATGTCATAGCTATAGTTCTTCTCCAAATCTCACCCCATAAAACACAGCTTTAATGCCAGGCAGCTGCATCAAGTGAATGAGCTCTACAACACTCAGTGTGGCTGCCTGGCTTTTAAAATGGGTTTTAGGGACACGTGTGATTGTGGCAATGGTACCAAAATCATAAATGCAAATAGAAAACAGTTGCAGTCTAGCGAATGACATCATAACTTATTATACCACCATCTTTTCACAATGATTGCACATGGTTGATGGCATCCTTATATTTGCAGAAGTGTCCAAATTCTAAGCTGGAAGAAATCCACAAAACATTCCAATACTGAGCAAGCTACATAGGGGATGGAAAGTTAGCAGAAAGAGGAAATTATATTGGGTTGCGCAGTTCATAGATAAAAGGTGTAATCTACTGCCATAAAATTGTTGATGATGGGGCTTAAATACCATAAAGGATCCCAATCCTGTCTGAAATTGGAAGCTGTTCAGGGTAGTTGAATGGGAGACCATCCATAAAGACCAGATACTGTAGGCTATATTTTAGGAAGGAACGGGAAAAATCACTTCTGAGTATTCCTTGTCTTAGGGCCCTTCCACACAGCCATATAACCCAGAATATCAAGGCAGAAAATCCCAAAATATCTGCTTTAAACAGGGTTATCTGAGGACCCTTCCACACAGCCCTATATCCCAAAATATCTAGGCAAAAAATCCCACATTATCTGAGTGTGGACTCAGATAACCCAGTTCAAAGCAGATATTGTGGGGTATTTTGCTTTGATATTCTGGAATATAGGACTGTGGTTCAAAGCAGATAATGTGGGATTTTATTCAGCTGTGTGGAAGGGGCCTGTGACATCACTATAAGTCAACAAGCAACTTGAAGATACAATCACATGTATGGATGGTTTTTGAAGGAGAGTGGATAAATACAGGTAGGAATGGGTCATCAATGACCACAAGCCAGGAATGGTGTATAATACCTTCACTAATATTATGATTCTTCATATAAGTAGCTTGGGAGCATGAGATGGCAGTTGCAGTTGCACTCACAAATTGGCTTTCATAGGCAATTTGCGTGCTCACTGTGATCCCTTCCACACAGCTATATAACCCAGAGTACCAGGGCAGGTAATCCACAATATCTTCTTTAAACTGGATTATCTGTGTCAACACTGTCATATAATCCAGTTCCATGTAGATCTTATACCTCTGTGTGGAAGAGGCTAGTGTTAATAGTATGTCAGGATAAATAGGCCTTTGGTCTCATCCAGGATGTTCTTCTTATGTTCTTCTGGAGTGTTGTAGAGGAGGCATTCAGACTGACTGGAATATTAAATAATATTTAATATTCCAGTCAGTCTGAATGCCTCCTCTACAACACTCCATTGCAATATTCTATTACAAATCTTTTTTTCTATAGTTACGCTCTTTTGTTTTCTGCTCTTTTTCAAGATATACAGCCAAATTCAAATGAAGAATCGCTTCCTATCATAGCGATGAAATATGCAGATAGTTCTACAGAAGCACATACCACCATTAAAGAAAAGAATGAAACAAGAACAAAGGATTTAGCAGGTATCAAGAAGGCTGATGCTCAATGGGATTGGGCCTAGGGTGCCTTTAGTCTCCTATAGCCTAAGGGGAGCACCACAAAAGGCAAAATGGAGTCCCAACACTCAGATTTTCAAGTAAGGTCTCATATCTGTTTGCAGTTTGGAAACCAGGTCTAGAACTTATCTTATCACTGTCTATGTTTCAAGGTGCTGCTGCATAAAAGCTGTGTTGAGAGTATTAGTTGTGTTTCTGTCCTTTGTGTCTTTTCTGATAGCACAACTTTGAAGTTCCTCAGCCATGAATAGAAGGGCTTACCATCACACCAAGGCCCCTTTCACACAGCTGTATAAAATCCACATTGAACTGGATTATATGGCAGTGGAGACTCAGATAACTTCGTTCAAAGCATATATTGCACATTATCTGCCTTGATATTCTAAGTTATATGGCAGTGTGGAAGAACCCTCAGGCCCCTTCTACACAGCTGTATAAAATCCAGACTTTTTTTCTGTGTCAGGAGCAACTTGAGAAACTGCAGGTCGCTTCTGGTGTGAGAGAATTGGCCATCTGCAAAGACATTGTCCAGAGGACCACCAAATGTTTTTTTGTCATCCTTGTGGGAAGCTTCTCTGATGTCCCCTTATGGGGAGCTGGAGCTGACAGAGGGAGTTCAATCCACTCTCCCCTGATTTGAACAGCTGACCTGTCAGTCATGCCAGCACAAGGGTTTAACCCATTGCACCACCGGGGGCAGATTATCCATTTTGAACTGGATTATATGACAGTGTAGACACGGAGCGCTTCCACACAGCCATATCACCTAGAATATCAAGGCTGATAATCCACAATATCTTCTGTGAACTGAGTTATATAATCCATATAATCCATTTAAAAGCAGATAATGTGGGATATTATACAGATGTATGGAAGGGGGATCAGATAATCCAATTCAAAGCAGATTATTTGGATTATCTGCCTTGATATTCTGGATTATATGGCAGTGTAGAAGAGGGCTCAGTTATTATCCTTTCCATTATTTACAGCGACTCAGGTTTCAAAAACTTTAGTATGTTCCCTCATGACATTCATGATTTTGGTACACTCTTATAGAATAAAACTGTGTCTTTACAGTCAGAGCACTTGATGCTGAATCCTATGCAAGTCTTCAAGGTGACCAGCTGTCAAACCAAGAGCCCCATCCTCATCATATGCAAGGAAGAAGCAAACCAGCAGCAGAAACACCACGGATCAGGAACATCAGATCCAATTTCTGCACTATGCTTTAAACAGCTCTTGAATTTTCAAACTGAAGGGTGGAAGTGTGTTCTGTGATGTTGTATTTTGCTGTTGCTCTCTTGGGGTCTTGACTTTGTGTACAAGTAGTACAGCATGTGCTCCTGATATTGAAATATTTTGAAATCACTGGTAGCAATAATGAAAGAAAGGCTGGCATTTTGACCATCAGTCTTGACTCATCTTATGTGTATGAACTTGAGACATCTAGTAATGTGTGAGAGAAGGAGGTTTGTCCTCCACACATCAGCATATTTAAAAAAGGTTGGTCGTCTTATCCCAAAGTGTGTTGTGTCGACATTTCAGGAAAGCGTGATTGGATGCAATCAGGACAACTGTGCATATGAGCTTGGCTAAGGTTTGTCCAGGACCACCGGCCTCCAGATTCTGACCCTTCTCCGTGACTAGTGGAGAAAATATTTCAGTCAGAAGCCCTTGGTTTTTTTTTTTTTTTTTTTTTGCTGATGTAACCAGGGGCTATGTTAAGATGACTCTTTTTCTGATGTTTTTCTATATTTCCGCACCTTCTCATACAGGCTGCAAAATGGCCATTGGATAATTCCCAGGTACGGCTCCCAAATAGCAACTGGTTGGCCAAAGGGTGAGTAGATGTGCCTGCCATCCAGATAGCCACTATTTTCTTCCCAAACATCCACATTAGGATGGATCAACTTTATGATTCACCGACTTCAATTAGGATCTTGTTCTCAGTGTAGATCAGCAATGTGTCAATAGTTTCCTTTCTTATACTTTTATACCGAAAGAAACAAAATACAGGGCCTATGTTTATTGTGTTTCAGGAAGAAAAGCAGTGTGGGAAATAAAGAGTCAATAGTTTCCATCTCCTCCTAAGTCCTCCAATAAGACTCGAACCACCTACTGCAATTTTGTATGATAATGGAAACAGGTGTTGAGATGGAAATAGAACTACAAATAACCGTGGTTCATCTTGAAGGTGAATAGATTGTTTGCATCCACAGCTGTTTGACAACTTAGTTTTAACCAATGACAGTAAAAGTCATGGAAGATCAGCAGCCCTACCTGTAATGTGTAGATGACTGGATGGGATTAGTGTAGATCCCAACAAGTTTCAGTATATACAGGTATGGTCTTCTTATCTGTATGAATGTCACTGTGAATGCACCTTCATGGTGTATGTATCATTTATATTTGGGCAATAAATGTTTTTTATGAAATTGTATTAGCATTATTTTTATATGAAAGCAAGCAGTTGTTACTTATGAAGAGCTGTTTTAGAAAGACCACCAGGTGTTACTGTACCTGGTTTAAGTCAAAGGTACATTCAGGTTTATTTATTTATTTGCAGTATTTATATTCTGGCCTTCTCACTCTCGGGGGACTCAGAACAGATTACAATGCATATATACATGGCAAACATTAAATGTCATAGACATACAACATATATAGACATACAGAGGCAATTTAATTTTCCAGGTTTCCAGCTTCATGAGGATATGTTTGATTCCGGGCACAGAGGGAGCTGTCACTTCACTATCCACTTATGACACCGAGTCCTTGATGGAGTACTTCCTCATTCTTCCGCACGCTGCTGGAAGGTTTTATGGTGTCATAAATTAGTTAAATTAGTCTCCTGCATAAAGCGTTACCTAAATTTCCTACTTGACAGGTGCAACTGTCTTTTGAGCTGCATAGGTCAACAGCAATCTAGACTATTAATGGGCAGGAGCTTATTCTGACCAGGGCTGGCTTCGAACTCATGACCTCTTGGTCAGTAATGATTTAATGCAGCTGGCTACTAACTAGCTGTGCCACAGCCCGGTCTAGCTGTGGTAAATTGGATATCATGACTTCCCAAATATCTCACCAAGTGGTCAATGCTGAATGGTTTTCAATAATTCCATCATACTCTTGTCAAGTTAGATCCAGGTGCATAACTGCAAGTTTGATTCAAAATGACTGGACATTGAGAGGGATTAACCTTACCTTAATAGTAATCTGTCTTCTTTCTTCCACATAACTGCATTTTTGCTGTATATGTAATGTTTTAAATGTTTGTATCCATTATACATCACCCTAGGGTTCATTTAGCTAATTTAGATTTAGTTCATACATTGTCTAAAGTGGTTGATGTGATATCTTTAATTATTAATGACTGAACTTCTTGCCTAGAGAGACAATGAACTATACAAAGTGTGGTCACTAGAGTAACTGATGAAGGCTCATAATAAAGGATCCAACTGTCAGGGGTTATTAGCTGTAAATTGAACTTCAGTATATAGATGTTGTGTGTCTCTTATCAACAGATATCATGGAGAAACAAGAGAAATCCATTTCTTTACCATCTTCCTGGCTGAGCTTCTTGAAATTGCCAGCTTAGCTTCAGGATGAAGATTGTATCCCTTTGATTAGAACCTGGAAATGTTACCAACTAAATTTCCAGGGTTCCTCCAGCCAGCATGTTCATTGACTTATAGCCATCACCCATTAAATGTTGGGGCCAGGAATTCCCAACAGAACTTACACAACATATTCAATGGTAAGGATCATAGTTCAACTCACTCTAGATAAATTCAAGCTCTAATTGAGGGAAGCTCTTACAGTTTTATGAATATTCACTACTGTGTCAGGTGATCTTAATCATGGAATGTTATGTTTTAAAAATTGAGGCATCTTTGCATAGAGGCTCATTTATTACCTGCAGTGAATTACTCCATTTGAACAAGCAATTAAATATACATATTCATCTACGCAGGTACAATTATTTCCATGAATTAACATTTTAAAGATAGCATATAAAATGCACAGGTTACCAGTTTTTAGACTGGAGTGGGCAACTCTGCAAGACTGGGGAGATCCTCAAAATAGTTGCCTACCACATGCCCTTGTGGGGACTTTATTTCCCTGTATTTGGTCCTTCCTGGGTTCCTAAAGGGTATTTTGAAAAATGTTGAGGCATTAAAAGTGCTAAAATAATTTTGACCAAAGAGGTTTTCAAATACAGTGGAAATGCACTTTATAGATGTCACTTTGAGGCATTTTAGTGCAACTTTTATTGGCTCGTAATGGGCCCTTGGTGTCCCAAATGACCCCGGGGGTTGTACACAAAATGCAGGCTGTGTTTCCCCCACACCTGGTTTAGACTGAATAATGTACATAATGAAAACTGGGTACTTGAAATTTACTATATTTTAATTTGCATTGTGGAGCCCCTGATGGTGCAGTGGGTTAAAGGTCTGAACTGCTGAACATGTTGACAAAAACGTCGCAGGTTCAAATCCGGGGAGCAGCGTGAGCTCCTGTTGTCAGCCCCAGCTTCTGCCAACCTAGTAGTTCAAAAACATGCAAATGTGAGTAGATCAATTGGTACCGTTCTGGCAGGAAGGTAACGTTGCTCCATGTAGTCATGCTGGTCACATAACCTTGGAGGTGTCTACGGGCAACGCCAGCTCTTTGGCTTAGAAATGGAGATGAGCACCAACCTCCAGAATCAGACACGACTAGACTTCATTTCAGGGGGAAACCTTTACCTTTACGTTTAATGTGCACTGTAAACCTTTAAACAGATTTGCTCAAATAATTTTTTCATATTCTTTTCATGAACACTCTCTTATAGTCTTTATACTTTCTATATTTCTGGCAGTTTAAAATATGAAGAGGATATATTATATTAAGCACACCTAAAAAGACCACAGTGAAGACTGTTATATTAAAAGCTGTTTAATGCAATCTTTGAGAAAAACTATGGAATTAACAAAAATATACAATGGAGAGGTATATGTTATTATTGGTTTCCAATACTACTTGCATAGGCTTTTGATGATCTTGCTGACACAGGTTTTATTTCCTTGCTAAGCAATGAATGAGTGATCTGAAATGCTGCCTGAGTGAGTCTCCGAAGGCATTCTGCCAAGTCACTTTACAGAAATGTAATCCTAGGCAGGGCTATTGGTTGAGGCTAGTTTATCTCTGGAGTCAACGATGGTCCTTTAAAAATTCACCAGATCACATGTCTTTTTCAATAATGGTGCTTAACTGTTTTGTGTTCTGATTTTGTGGGCATGTGAAAGAACCTTGATTTTCCGAATAATGTGACATGTCCACTGGTAACAGAAAACTGACGGCCTTTACTTTACCCCTAAGGGGAAAACATACAAAATATTGTCAGAACAACCTTTGATAAAATGTTTTTCTTTCTTGTTTGCAAACACATCAGCACAATGTGGCCTATCAATGTAAATCTACCCATATAAGAACTGTACAGTCTAGTGATTTTTTAATTTAATTTATGTCTAATTGTAGTGTATAATTGTAATTGTTTATACTGGCATTGAATTTTTGCCATTACTTATGTGTAAACCACTTTGAGTCCCCCTCGGGGTGAGAAAAGCGGTATACAAATACTGTAAATAAATAAATAAAGGCTCTAGTAGAGTCTAGTAAAAGGCTGTAGTACAGTCTAGTGAGTGGCACACACTAATATTATACATTGGCTATTTAGTTACATCTGCATAACTACGCAATGTCTTCTGACTTGACCTTCCTTGGCCCATGTTAAGAGCTCTCAGGTGGACTCGGCGAGGAGTTTTCATTCAGGACACAAGGAGGATGACATTTCTCACCCCTCCTACCAGCCAGAACGTACATCGCTTTGAATTCCACCCATGGGAGAAACGTGGGATAAAATAAATAAATAAATAGTAACAATAAGCAAGAAGATACAGTAGAGGTCCTACTTCTGATTGTCATAGCCTCATTCACTGATGGGAGAGTTCTGGAAATGCCATTCTTTGTACCCTGATTGGAAGCTAAACAAAATCCATTTGTTGATAATGTTGGTACCAACTGGATTGACATAGCATTCATGTTTTATATAAGACTGCATAGACTTACCTGAGTACAGAACGTTTACAGATCCCTAACTCTAGGTCATTAATCTGTAACTGCATTCCTGAGTGTCAGCCACAATTTGGAGAAAAACAAAATTTGGAAACATGTCTGTAATCTAGGCAACAATGTTCAAGGGAAACATGAATGATTCCTTTTTCATTAACTCTGAGTAGACTGTAATTATTCTAAATGTAGCTTCCAGTGTTTGCAGTAGCATTAGTATTTCAACAGAACCACACAATATAATTGGTACAATATATAATGAACTGAAGTATCCCAACAGGTCCACATAGAGTACGAGCAAATGCTCTTAATCTTGAAGAGGATCCACATATGCTTTCTATAGCCAGCTAATGAATGTGACATGTGTAGTAAATTTAAATAACTAACACACATGGGTGCATGATAATCAGGAATATATTCCTTTGTCCTTGGCCAGACTAGCATAAACTAAGATGAAATGTCTCTCAATGCTCTTAATAGACAGACCAAAGACAAAGCAATATATATAATGATAGTTATTTCTAGCCATAAAGTCATCTTGCCATTCTAGATCTTGAAAAAAGTTCATTTTTTGGATTACACTTCCCAGAATCACCAGGGCTGATTGAAGGATTCTCTCAAATGCCATTCAGCAAAGGAGACTAGTATCCTGTTGGTGAATTACAATGGCATAATTATAAATTTACTCTGATATAAACTAGATGCACTATCATAATTCCTCCTTTTTTTGGTCAATGCAGAGCTCAGAATCCACTGTTGGTCATGTAATTGCTGGTATGGTATCCCACCAAAACATACCTTATTCCAGTTGAAGCCTCCGGAACCTGGTGATTTCCTAGTTAGTGGAAAATTGCAAGTACAGAGCAAACAATCATCCAATTGTTTTTTGTACAACTGGACATAGAACAATGACATTATCTGCAGAGATCTCTGGAGAACCCTGTGGTTGCATGTCACTGTGCATTCAGCTATAGGAAAATAGAGGGATGCTTATCTGCCATGTTCTTTCACTCTCCAGCAACTAAGAAATGGCTTAAGTTCGGGGGGGGGGGGCAGCTATTTATTTATTTATTTATTTATTTATTTACTGTGCTTATAGACCGCTGTTCTCAGCCCAGGGGCGACTCACAGCGGTGTACAACATGGAGAGAATAAGGTGCAAATTACAAGACATAATCTAACAACAACCTAGCAATATCAGTTGAGAAGAGAATACGTAGGTTTTCTATTGTAGCTTATGTCTCATAGCTTCATATGTATCCAGATGCAGGATTGAAGTTGAAAATTCTATGTATTTACCTTATAGAAAGTCATATTGTCAGTGGGGTATATTGTTAGGATTGTAGCTCATTTTATTCCCATAATAATGACAAAGAATTTTGCACACTTCCAATGATTTACACCAGGGTTAGGTGGACATTTTGCTTTCCAGATGTTTTAATGCACAAGTATCATAATCATTTACGATTGGTTATGTTGGTTAGCATTTATTAAAGTTGAAGGCTAAAACATCTGGAAGGTCAAAATCTCTCCCTCACACTCCTGAGTTTCTGCAAAATTGTCCTGACGTATTTGTATCAACATGGAATAGGCAACTGCCAGGGATATGGGACTACATTGGCCATCCATGGAACACTGGAGTGCTTATCTCCCACCCTGACATAAGTCCTTTAAATAAACACATCAATTCTGTGAAGCCATGACCACTCTTGGGCCTAAAATTGTGTCTGTTTAAAAAAATAGAGCACCAGTGTACTTTCCGCATCTTTACAATTCATTAATAGGGTTTCTTAGGATCTCTTATACATAGGTATGTATAGTAAGCCTTCTACTCTCCTGAGGGTTGCAGTGCAAAGTCCCAACAAAAATGGAATCACCATGAAAAATACCTAAGAGAACAACTTTCTAGTACTCTCTAGGTCCTCCAGGATTACTCACTAGATCTTTTCGCGTGACTGTATAGTCAACCTCTGTGGGAAGCTGACTACAGAATTGCACTGTAGGACCTAGAGATTCTTAGAAAAGTGTTCTTTAGTATCAAACTGAGGGTGCTTACAGACAAGAGTTAAACCTGTGCCAAATCGGGTTTAAAAACCCGCTTCAGCGTGGGTTTAAATCCACCCCCCCCCCAAAAAAATCCCAGGCTTTCCCGAGTGGGGTGTCTAGATGCCATCCCAGTAACTACCAGGATGGCATCCAGCCACCACGAAGCCCCCAAAACAAGCCTGAAACCTTTTTAAAACTCGCCAGGAGACAGGGCGAGGAGCATCATTTCTATGTGCCAGGAGGATGGAAGCACCACCATAATGGTGACCCTGTAAGTTTTAAAAGACTTTTCAGGCTTATTCCAGGAGCTTGGGGAAAAAGGTAAGCACTATCCCACTCCCCTGGATTTTAGGAATCCGGAAGAAGCAAGATGGCTGTTGGGACTTACCGCTGGGTAGTCCTAGGACTACCCGGGGTTGAGTCCCCACAGACCCAATATCTCAGTAGGCCCAGGCCTTTCAGGAAGACCTGGATCTAATGGGGTATCTAATTAATTTGGGAAAAAGCAGGTAAACTCTGCTTTGTTCTGAATTAATTTGCTTCTACCTGAGGAATTGTTTGAATGTCTTAGATAGAAGTAAACAGATCCTGCATTTTTGGGCTTGTCTGGAAGGGCCCCCTTTTTTTCGTGTCAGGAGCAACTTGAGAAACTGCAAGTCACTTCTGGTGTGAGAGAATTTGATGTCTGCAAGGAAGTTGCTCAGGGGACGCCTGGATGTTTTGATGTTTTACCATCCCTGTGGGAGGTTTCTCACATGTCTCCGCATGGGGAGCTGGAGCTGGATTCAAACTTCTGACTGTTGGTCTTCGGTCCTGCCAGCACAAGAGTTTAACCCATTGCTCTAGGACTTCCAAGGTGATTTTATGAGTCATTCTGGAGGACACTGAAAAAACATATTAAGCAATCTCAAAAGTAAAGCTGGCCATTGTGAAGGGCCAACTGTACACATAAAGTTAAGTAATGTAAATAGCGATCCTTGTTCCACTTAACAAGGTTTTAATGTTCTTAAATAATATTAAAAGAGGTTTTCTTGACAGTTTAATTATTATTATTTCAGCATTCATTTGGCTTACCTGCATTTGTAAACATGGTCTTGGAAAGATCGCCTTTTATTTGGTGCAATACTGGAGAGGCAATCCGATGGTACTTTTGAATATCCTTTCTCTTCTTTGTTGGTTATTTGCACATCTGTAGGAAAGGCTGGTGGTTTGATTATACCCTTTACTTCAAGAGCTCCCTTGAATGGATTCCTCTTTTCGGATTTATAATGCTTTTTGCCAGTAAGTGAAGGCACAGATGAAGAGATGGAATAACGTCTGACAGTCATAATATTACCTGTACAAAGAATGTAATTAATAGTATGGGTGCATCCATATAACTTTAGTATGGGATCAGATATTGGCCCCTCAAGGATGGAACATCCCATTAAAAATGGGATGTATAGGAAGATTAGTTTGTGTGAAATTAAATGTAGCCCCAAATCCAAAGTTATGAAAATAAGTCAGCCATAAATTAGTTATGTGGAATAATTAAGATTGACTGGAGATGAGAAGTGCAAAAAACCTGTTGGATGCAGAGAACTTTATAGCAGTAATGGTACATCAATGAACTTCCATATAATATCGGCTTTCAACAGCGTAGGCAATTTTACTGTAGTTTCACAACATTTAGGAACCTAAGACTGAGAACCACAGCTTTAGAGGAATGAAACTGTACATGACGTTTTGCTTGGCATACTTCTTGCAATAATTTGTGAATTAATATATTTAGGCGAACATCTAGAACTCTTGACGTTGTTTATTTGGTCAGTCACTTCCAACTCTTCGTGACCTCATGGACGTGCCCACGCCAGAGCTCCCTATCGGCCACAGCCACCCTCAGCTCCTACAAAGTCATGCCAAGGATGCCATCCATCCATCTTGCCCTTGGTCTACTCTTGACATAGATGTCTTCTTTACCTTTTCTTCCTTAGTGGATTCACTAAGGCAGGTATGAATATGTAATCACCTTAGATTTATAGCTACAAGGTATCTCCCAATCTGATTCCTCCCATCTGCACTTTGCAGGCAGAAGCAGCAATCAATGGGGGTCTGTTCCCCTGCCAGTCAGGAAGCAGCTGACTGACATTTCTATCTCCTCCATGAACACTCTTCAATGTGATAGCCAGAAGCAATATCTCTGTTGAAATTCCCTCTCGCATACAGATAGTTTGCATGCGAGGATGGATAGGAATGTTGGTCTGTCACTTCCCAATGAACAGGAGAACAGATCCCTATTGGTTGTAGCAGCTGCTGTCTAGTAAGTGGGGAATGGGGGACTTTCATATTCTCTACATATCCCATAAACTAGACAATACATAGTAATCTTGAGTAGGAAGCAGTTATGAATGCATGACTCTTGGTTATGCATGCATACCTGCTATAGTGAATCTTGATAATCACATTTTAGGTTGCCATTTTTGAATGAAATTGGGGTGTGCAACACTAGGATCAGGATGGAGGTGTTAAGTAATTACATCATTCACAATTTGTGCATCATGATGGCAGTTTTGTTGAAGATGACAAAAGATCTCATGAAACAGATGTTCCCTCCATTTTGTTCTGTTTTGCCAGAGATTGCCGGCAAGCAGGAGGTACATGGGGCACCTTGCGACAGCCCGAGCACCCTCCCTCCTTCCCTTATCACACGGGGGCATATGGACAAGACACAGCACACTGTACCCATCAGAATGGGGAAAGGGTGGCAATGTGCATTGCCATGTTGCACTTTCCCCCATCTCATGGAGGAAAGACCCAAAAATGTGGATAGCTCCAATGTCACTTACTTTAGCGTCATTGGTGAGGAAGCATCTTGCAATGCTTCCTCGCTACTTCAGCCATGAATGGAGTGGGACCCAGCCAGCATCATGTGATGGTGCTCAGCAGGCCACGTGGCTGAAGAGTAGCAATGGGCCAAAAGCCCCTTGGGTGATAAGGTGGTAAGTGCCTCATCACACTAGAGCATGGATCCACTTTAAATCTGGTTGCTGTCTCCTGCAGAATTCTGGGATTTGTAGTTGACTCCCAGGATTTGCCTGGCTGAGCAGTTTAAAGGCCCCTCTCTAATTTGCAAACCCCAGAATTCTGCAGGAGGCAGCAATAAGATTTAAAGTGGATCCATGCTCTAGTGTGGTGTGGATTATAGCATTTGATATCAACAATCATGATGTAGTTTTTGAAGGAATTGGGACTAGTGCACAGCTTTCATTTGGTTTGGAGTAAACAGAATCGGAAAGTGGTGGTGGGTGACCAGTGCTTTTTTCTTGACTAGAAGTTTATAGGATGTTGTGTAATGTATTACTTTGTCCTCCCTTCTATTAACATATACATGAAACCACTAGGTGAAGCCTCAAGGGAGCTGAATGTTGAGGTTAGTAGCATCTAGACTTTCTGGAGCCAACATGCTACACACTGAAACTTAATCCTGATAAAAGCCAGACAGAAATACTTCGAGTAGGTATGTTATCTGACTGGGGATTCAGTATACAACCCATCTTACATTCTCTCAAAAAGATCAGCTGTGCATTGTCTTTTGTGCTTTGGCATTTCTGTTAGGGTATACCAATGATTCAGAACACTTGCTGGATGTATTTTACTTATCTGGCAAAGGTGTACTTTTCCACTGTCATTAATTCACTGGTATTCTTCAGGTTACACTACACGGTCAAGATGAGTTTTCCCTTGAGATGTTTTGGGAAATAGCAACGGGGCAAAACATAGTTATTGGGCTGGTGCCAAGGGTGTGCCATTTTGATCATGTTATATCCACTTTGATTTGGTTACCCCTATGTTAGTTCAGTTAATTGGTAGCCATTTTGTTCATGGGCTCCATTTTCAGTACAGAGTTTAAGTATTAAAACCTCAAAAGATTATGAAATGAGTACCCTAAGAACATAATTTTCCCATCCATTGCTCCCAAAGTGTTCCTGTCACAACCTGCAGTCTGACTTCAGATTTTCTGACCCGATGGTATTAGGTGTGCATTCATAATATTTAGTTATTGTCACTCTTCAGTATCTATGCCACTCTGCAAGCTGTTTTGACAACACAGATTCATCAGGTCCTAGAAAGAGCCCATTGTCTTATGTAATAGATTCTGAATTGTAAAAGTTACTTAGGGTAACCTGAGGGCCCTTCCACACAGACCTATATCCCAGAATATCAAGGCAGGAAATCCCACATTATCTACTTTGAACTGGGTTATCTGAGTCCATGTTGCCATATATTCCAGTTGAAAGCAGTTAATGTGGGATTTTCTGCCTTGATATTCTGGAATATAGGGCTGTGTGGATGGGTCCTATATTCCCATAACTGTTGGAGGACTCTTGAAATCATAATCCTCCCAAAAGTAATTGTTCTAAGTGCTGATAAAACTTTTAGGGCAGTTTGTGTTCTTAAAGAAAAGAATAGCCCTTGGATGTAATTTAACAATTTTCCCTCAAACCTTTTTTTGTTTTTATGACCAATATTCTCCGTTAGCTACCTAGTTAAATATATATAAGTAAGTATACCTAAGTAAGTTAACTATTCTGGACTGACCTCCCCAGACCTGTTGGAAACATGGAGCACAGATGAATGACATTTCTATTAGGTTTGTGAAGGTTGGGCCAGATGACGTAACTTAATTACTTAGTGTAGCTGACAGAGAATACTTACTAACCAATGTTTTAAAATCTGTTTTAAATATTATGGAGACTTTCTTTACTACTTTGAGTCTTCTATCTTGGAAATAGATGGAATATAAGATTATCAACAAACAAGCACTGGAACTAAGGTACCTTATTTCTTCAAATTGTACTCAAGATAATTGTGTTTTCAAAGCTACACTAATTTAATTGTGAGCCAGATATTGATTTGTGGGTGGCTTTTTGTAATTTTTAAATAACCTTTGGATTGTTGCCTAATACTTACAGCATTTTAATGGATTTTTATTATGCCATAGAAGTTCTATTACTTTTTTAGCATGTGCATCATCACAAGAGTTTATGTGCATTGGATTGCTATGGTTCTCATGTGAAAGACTGGGAATTTGGGCTGTGAAGACTTGTCATACCTTCTAACATTTCATAGATGAAACCAGGACATGAATGGTCAGGCAACAGAGTGTGATCCAGATGCCAATGTTATTAATGAGAAGAGCACACAAACTAGGAGAAACTGCAACAGTTCACTTTTGAACTTTGAATATAATTTGCAGCAATTGAAATAAGCTAGGATAAGGGGGAAAGTGGGAAGAGGAGAAAGAAACTCTGGGATATTTTAACAGAAAGTGAAATGGCAGAGGATTAATTGCATTGTTCAATTGGAATAGTTCTGGGGTATCTTATGTTTGAGTTTAACAAGAGAGTTGGAATACTTCACATCTGCCCTTCTCAACCTAGGGTCATCTATCATTGTTTGACTACAATTCACATAATCAGCTGATAACATGGCCAACTGTTGGGATGACATGTCATCTATCAATATCTTGAGTACACCAGAGTGGGAAAGGCTGCTTTATCCCCTGGTCTAATTAATCAGTGATCAAAATGAGTGGCCCTTTAAATATATGTTGGCTAAGGCTGATGGTAGTTGCTGCCCTATGATACCCAGAGGGCCACAAGTTGCCCCCTTGTACTAGAATAAGAGGGATTAGTTTGTCTCATTACTTACAGTCACAGTTTGTCCAGAAGTAGGAAAAGTTGCTTTTCTTTTAGATGGTGACTTCCAGAATTTTTAGGGGCCTTTCCACACAGTCCTATATTGCAGGATATCAAGACAGAAAATCCCACACTGTCGGCTTTGAACTGGGTTATCTGAGTACATACTCAAATAATGTGGGATTTTATGTCTTGATATCCTGGGATATAGGTCTGTGGGAAGGGCCCTAAGCTTGTTGAAGGCTTTTTTTGGGGGGGAGGGGGGAGGGGGGGTTCCATTATAAAAAAAGCAACTTTTCCAAGCACTGAATTATTGCCCTCACAGAAACCTTGGCTGTTTGGTACCTTTTTGCTCCTGTAGCATCAGAGCTGAGTCAGCTGAGGCATTCCTGCGCAGTGCCACGGGAGAACCACTGGCTCCATCGTCTGCATCTGGGAGGCTCTGAGTTTCCTCCTTTTTGGCTTTATCTTCTCCTCCTTCCTCTTGTTTGGATCCCTTTTGCCCACCGAATTTCAGTTCCCCACGAAGTGCTCTGTTTTCCCTCTCTAGCTTGATGATCTCGGAGCGCATTTCCTGGATGACTCGCATGAGCCGCTTGTTCCCTTCCATTTCCCCCCCTCCCTCCTTGCCAGACTGCCAGTTCCAGCAGAGCTTGCTTTTAAAAAGAAACCATGAATCCAAGGTGAGGAGCTCATGTGGCACATAAACACATCTGAACAATAGCACTCCCTCCCTGGGCTCAACATTGTGCAGTCTTTCACCACCAGCAGAGCTTGGATAAACTGTCAAGGCTTCAAGAGCCTCTCCATGATTTATTCATTCTGGGTTTCATTTTTCCAAATTGAGCTTTCTTTTGGCAGCAGCTCCTTCTGCACATAGATGCGGGCCCTGTTGATTGTGTAAAGCAGGATCATGTTCAATGAGTACAAATGCAAACATTCATCCCACATTTGCCTCAAAATTTGCATTCAGTACCCTCCAACATTTCACAGATGAAAACCAGGACATATTTGGCTAAGCTACATCACGGTGAGATCAAAATGGCAAAAATGATTATTTATTTATTTCAACTATTTGTACCCCGCACTTCTCAACCCCTGTAGGGGGAATCAGGGCAGCTTACAGCCAGCAACAATTCAATACCCCCCCCCATACAAAATAATAAAATACAATAATTACATACAGGGAAAAACATTTAATCAATTCAAATTCAAATTTGTTTTAAAATATTACTGGCTGGTTGGCCTTATCTAAAGCAAATTCTGTGAGCTGTGACTCAATCAGAACTTCTCCATAGTCCATTTTCCATAGCGTTGTTATCATTGTCACTGTCATTATCAGCATGGTGCCAGAACCATGTTTTCAACTTCTTTCTGAAGGAAAGGAGGGATGTAGATGATCCAATTTTGCTGGGGAGTGAGTTCCACAGGCAGGGGGCCACCACCGAGAAGTTCCTGTCCCTCATCCTCACCAAGCGCATTTGTGACAGAGGCGGATCAAGAGCAGGGCCTCCCCAGAAGATCTTAAGCTTCGAGCTGGGATGTAGAGGAAGATATATTTGGACAAGTACGCTGGTCCTGGAACTGTATAGCACTTTATAGGTCAAGACCAGCACTTTGAATTGTGCTCGGAACTGGACTGGCAGCCAGTGGAGCTAACATAATGGGAGGGCGGGGTATGCTCCCTATATGATGCTTAATGAAGAAGAACATACAAACTGACTAATCCACATGACAGTGTTATAGCATTTTGACACCGGTTTAACTGCCATAGTATCATCCTATGGAATCCTAGGATTTGTGGTTTGTCATGGCACCAGACCTCTCTACCCGAGAAGGATAAATAAACAAAACTACAAATTCAAGAATTCCATAGCATGGAGCCACACAGAGTCTGCAACAGACATGGGTAAACTCTTTGAAACAAGGGCCACATTGTGTTTTAAAATTTGACAGATGGGCTGGGCTAGTGGGTGTTTGTGTGAACTAGTATACATTGCTTGTAAAAGCCATAACATAAAGTTTTGCCCTTTAAAGTGCAGCCAAAGCAACAAGTGTAGAGCCAGTGATTGCCATATGATGAATAGTAACATGTTTTTTTTGTTACTCAAGGATCTGTTTTAAACTTATAATTTATTAAATTAGCTACATCACAAAATGTAAAGAAACATACCTTCAGTATCAGTGAGAACAGTGTTGTTGTCATCCTTTTTTTGCTGTCATATGTATTTCAGAGGAAGGAAGTGGCCAAACCACCTCTGAGTCTTCCCTGCCTATCAAAACTCTATTAAGCAGCAGCTTTCCCTAGAATTTTTACTAATGAGAAATATATTTTCCACCTTGATGAAGATCTGTTTTGTTTATAACATTTACTAAACATGTGCACAGCAATATTGTGGGAGGGAAAGGAGAGATGGACCAAGCATGAATCTTGCATTAGAAATGAAAGACAATATCATGAAGTGCTCCTGTTACCTGCTCCCTGGGACTGTTTTGTGCAGTAAAATGCCCTCTTGTAGAATTTTCCCCCATCTAATTTAATATGCCTAAGAAAATGCAAATGAACTCAGTGAGCAGCACAGAAGGATTCTATATATATAGAATGTGTGTGTGTGTGTGTAATATAATCATTCATTTTTTACCATTTCTAAATAAATAAATCTTGACTCATTATGCATATTAGTTTAAAGCTATGGCTTATATCTATTAAGCCACCACAGCAAGTCTGTACATCTTCAGTGGTGTGCTGATGCTTGGGCAGGTGGAAGGTCATACAGGTTGAGTTCCATTTATCTGAACTGCCAAAAGCTTTTTAGATTTAATTTTTAAAAAGATTTTGGAATACTCGCATTTGGATATACAAAGTGAATGAAGGGAGGGAGGGAGAAAGGGGGCTAGTAACATGTCTAGCATACACTGAATTTTCATCTTTTTCATTCTCTCTGGGCTGGCTACACGTGATGGTCAATGGGCCACTGTCTTCGGTTGTTTAAAAGTTTTATTGAGTTTATTGTATTTCATGCTTTACCTTGATTGTTGTTTATCTGTTTTGGGGCATTGAATGTTTGCCATTTCTGTTATTTCTGTAAACTGCCCCGAGTCCCTTCAGGGAGAGAGGGTGACTTATAAATAAAGTTATAAATAAAATGTTGTTTTGTTGTTGTTGTTGTTATTATTATTATTATTATTATTATTGGATGCTCATCTCTATCACCATTTTAACTTGGGCAGTTGCGGCTGCTGCATAACACCATTTGTCAAATGAAAAATGAATGCAAAAGCATCTAGGGTGTTTAATTTTACAGAGGCCTTGTGAGATCAGAATAATCTAGCCTTCTTGCTCTTTTGTTTCTTGCTCTTTTGTTTTTACTTGAAGAAAAAATCAGCAGGCACTAGACATATAGCTAAATCCCTTATTCAAAGACAGAAGTGGAGGGCAGGTGGCAAAAGATCTAGTTTTTGGAGGTTTTTGAATCTCTGGATAAGGGAGACTCCACTTGCATTAGTATTATCATAAGATATAAGAGGACGAAATGTGTGTTCATAGCAGGGTTAAAGTTAATTGGCATTAATTCAAGATGAGTTTGTTAATATTTTTAGTTAAAATTATAAATGATTATATTTTGTCAATTATTGATAATGTATTAGCAATTTATTATAAAACATTACTTTTAATTTATTTCTTCAATTAGCAAATCATTAAAATTACTGAACTATCTGCAAGTGCCCCCCCCCCCCAATACCCCCAGGCCGGCCTAAACCCAATTGTTAGCCCCAACTAAAGTTGACCACTTGAATCCAAGGGGATATATATAAGTGTTGATTTACCATTAAACAATTGCTTGTCAGTCCTAGTTAGGGCTACTAATATAATCCCCAATATTCAAATAAAGTTCAAGCATCCTTTAACTGGAAATCTGAAATATTCCAACATCCTAAATTGTCCTCAAGGGTGACTGATGTCACACCTTTGCTTTTTTGGTGGTTCAATATACACAAACTTTTTTCATGAAGAAATTCCTTAAATATATTGTATACATTTATATGGAGGTATTTGTAAATGGTATATATGAATCCACAAATAATTATATGTTTAGGCTTTGGATCCATCTGCCATTATGTATGTTTATGCAAATACAGACATTATGAAATGCAAAACAAACCTGGTTCCAAGTATTTTGGATAAAGGATACTCATCCTTTAATATAATATATGAATCACTACTTGATGTGTTGCTGTTGTTTAATTATTTACACAACTTTAGAAATCATTTTTGTATCATTAATTAATTAATTTAAAACAAAGTATTTCCAAGCTCTGATATAGTTACTGTAGCTCTTTCACAATGTTTTTGGTATCTTCTGAATCTAGTTGTATTATGTTGACAATAACTATGTGTGATGATATCATTGTAAGAGCACCATGGTGAGATGCAGTGAGAACAATTTATTTTGTGCATGTTAAGAGACAGCTTTGGAACACTTGTTCCAACACATTATGCCCTCTGTTGCTCATCAGTGGATTTGCTGAATGCCTCAGATAATTCCTTGGCAGAGTTGCTTTTACTGTTGTTTAAGCTATTGTTGGTGTTGAGCTACCTGTCCTCCCTGCCTTCTTCATACTGGGAAAATGAATAATTTTGAAATGTTGCCTGTGCCACTGAATGTTATTATATAGCACTCTGAGCACCCCTTATTTGGAAATCCAAAATAGTCCACATGAGTGATTGAGGGCCTTTCCAGAGAGGGCCCAAAATGCGGAACAAAATGCAGACCTGTTGGACTTTTACCTGAGGCATCCAAAAATGAAGTAATTCGAGACAAAGCACGTACACCCTGCTTTGTCTCAAATTGCTTTGATGCTGTATTAGACCTGGGCCTTCCTGAAAGGCCCAGGTCTAATGGAATATAGGCCCAGTGGGGACTAACCCACAGGACTGCTTCCACAGTCCTGTGGTCAGTCCCCACAGCCTACATCAGTTCTTCAAAAAGCCCAGAGAATCGAGGAGGATACCACTGCCCAAAAGCTTTATTGTGACATCATTAGGCCTCCCTGGAGGCCTCCTGGAGCAGACAATGATGTGCCAGGAGGTGTGTGTGTGTGTGGGGGGGGGGGGATTGCTTCTGCCCCCACCTCTTGGCACATCATTAGTACATTCCAGGAGGCCTCCTGAGAAGCCTAATGGCAGCATGGTACATTTTTCATTTATTTTAAGGCTTTTTGAGGGGGGAGAGGAGGTTGGTGGCCCCATGCTCTCCCAGAAGTTATTGGGAGGGCATGAATACAGCCAACTGGGGTGTGGGGACTTAAACATGTTTTTGAGTGGGATTCTATAACCCTCTCTGAAACAGGTTTAAGTGTAGTCTGGAAGTGCTCTGAGATAGTGACAGTATTGCTTTCTTATGGTTCAATGTATGCAAACTTTATTTCATGCACATTCTTAAAATATTGTATAAAATTATTGTCAGATTATGTGTAGAAAGTGCATATGAATTTCTTGTTTCAATTGAGTCTTGCCTCCATATATCTTTTTATGTAGATATATGTGAATAAAATGTATTCTCAAATCCAAATAAATAAATAAATCCAAAATATTTAAGGTTCCAAGAATTTTGAATAAGAGATACTGAACCTATGTATAAAGACACATGTTGTAAATAAGTTGTTGGTTCCCATTGGTTTTAGGAAATCCTGGTGAATAGCACAATGGGAGACCATGTGAATCCTGTTCAATGTACCAACAGAGAACAAAATGCAAAAATTAGGAAAATAAAGCCAATTATTTTGTCTTCTGTAGTCTTCACAGTGCAAAGCAGACATAAAGCACCCATTCCCATAAAAAGAATCAAGAAAAGGAGGCAAAGATCAGGAGGCCAAGATTCTTCAAAAAAGGAGGCCAAGATTGTTCAAAATAGAAGACTTCCTATTTTGTAGTTTTTAGAAATACTTTGGGAAAGTTACATATATAACATTCTATAATCCACTTTTCATTCCCCCCCCCCCCTAAAAAAAGGTCTCAGGGAAATATGGGGTAAAACCTCTCTCCCACCCCCCACCCCTAATTTTTAGTGAACCACTGATGTAGCAAGAAAGAAGTGACCAAAATCCAATTAACCTGTTTCTTACTGAACTGCTTATAGAATAATTTGTAGATAAGGGAAGGAAAAACAAAGCTTTGCGTTAGCTGTAAACTGAGAAGGCCATACTCTTTACACTACTGGAAAAATGCAGTTAATTAGTATGAAACTAGTATCACTTTTTAAACTTGTAGGAGATGAAAGGAGGAATCCAATATGAACTTAAATTGCAAGATTTGGAAACTCAAGGTGTGTTTTTGTTTTGTTTGGTATAATTAAATATCTTGCACCAGGAAAATTCAGGTCTGGGGAGACCCCAGTCAATATGCTCTCTTGTTGACCATTTCCCACCAATCTGGCATTTTATGATGGCAGCAAGATTGTAAATGTGATGAGCAGCTGCCATTTTGGTTTTCCTAAGGAGCTCGCATAGTATCTTCTTTGCACCTAATAAAATATAAAACATGTTGTAAAAGTGAAAATTCAAAATAATTAAATAAATAACAGTCAAAAACTCAGGTGAATCAAAGGCCATGTAGGCAACTCAGGTGCACTGTGGTTGTAGACTACCTTTCCCCCAACCATTTGTGTAAATATATCCATGTTACGGGAGAATTTAACCCAGTGATGATGGAAATATTTTACGAAGTCTTTGGTCAGACACAAATGTTCTCACTGGTTCTATAGGCTGCAGAGTGAGAAGCCATGGCATTCAAAAGATTCAAATATTACCCTGTCCTCAAGTTTCTTATTGTTGTTTCCTCCCTTTTCCAGCAAGAGATCATGTACCAGCTAAGTGCCACCGAAGGTGCCCAATTATCGTATCATTTGTGACCTCTTCATTCATTCTGTCAACAGTCACCTGTTACACTTGGCCTTTTGATCTCCTTCAGGCCAACCATTGTTTTGCTCAATTATCTTTTGGGTTGAAACCTAATTGCTTCTAAAAGTGACCTGTGACCTAAGGATATTACAGTCCTTCTCTGGAGGCAAAGAGGGAGCAAAGCTGTTATGAATAACTTCAATAATTTAAAACATAGGTTCTTCTTATTGAAATTTTCCAGTATGAGGAAGGGTATCAGAAATTTTACAGAACATTTAGACATACAGACATACAAATTCTATGAAACTACATTGAATCCACAAACAACCTACAGTTACATTGGCTAACAAACAGAGAGGAATTACATTTTTGTTCAGCATTCACATTAGCCATAAACATTCATTCTCATTCATTCAAATATTACAACATCTTTTTTCCTTCCTTGGAGAAACACCTGCTTAGGCCAGACTCTGCTTTCCCTGCAGCCTGCCATTGCACAGTTGCAAAACTTCCAAAACTTCCAAAATGTATCCTCTTTCCCTAAGAACAATGCCAAGGATCAGATCTCTGTAATCCCTACAGCAGAAACTGAATCCCTGCAAAAGTATTAGACCCCAAAATTGCACTCCTTTCCATTCACTTGAGAAAAGAAGCCAAGTGTCTAGAATCCTGCTTTCCCGTAGCAGATCTGACACTTCCAAGGTACACCATCTCTCTAAATAGAGCATGTTGGGTTAACAGTACAGCTGTCTGTCACACTTTTGGATTGTAATAAGGTGTCTTATATAGCAACATTTCTTGCTGATGTTGTTCCAAAGTTGTAAATGAATGATAGAAACACCCTGGCTTCCCAGTTCCTGGCAGATGTTTACTCTCCTTAATTGGTGTTGGTAAATGTAAGGATCCTTGTGTTGACTTCCTTATTAACGTAAACATTTTCTTAACTTGAAGAGACATTGTTTCTGCTTATGTAAACATGTTGTTCTTCCTAAAAAGTTAATCAAGTCAGCAATGTCAACAGTTAATCATTGTCACAGGTCAGTAATGTCAGCAGTTCAGAAACTTTTAATTACAGTCCATGATTTTTTCACCTTCTTGTAGTTTTCCAGGCTTCATCTTTTTATAATTGTGTCTTCAGCCCAATTAGGCCCCATTCATACTCGTTTCATACAATTGAATTCAAACCATACATTATATATATTTATGCATCACAGAGCTTCAAAGAGTTACTTTTGTAGGGGACTATGGAAAGAATCCAGCTGGGTATTCTCTGTTGCTTCACCATTCAATTACAGTGGTTTGAATAGTGGACCAACACATAGGCAGACTGTTGAAGGATGAGTCAACACATAGGCAAATGTAATTGATTTACTGGCTCTACTCTATTGAGGACTAAAATAGGATTTGGGGTTTAGCTTCCAGATTTCCCCTTTCAGCATCAAGAGAATGGTGGCTGAGACCTTCAAAAGAGAGGGTTGGCATCTAAGCTCTTTCCTGGCTGGTGGCAAAGTGTCCTGAAGCGTAGCAATACTACTGGCCCGTTTTATTACAACAGGCTTTTAAGTAATAACTAGCTGTAGTCAGGCATGTAGCCGGAGGGGGGGGGGGCTTGAGGGGCTTCAGCCCCCCGCCCCCGAAATTCTCAAGGGGATCTTAGAAAAGGCCTTACTGGTACATTATTTAAACTGTTATGTTTATTCATATCATGATCTGATCATCATGCTCAATATATCTCATATGCATGGGGGTATTGGGGTAACGATACAAAAGGTTTGCTAGGGTAGACCCTCTTTCACTCAGACTCAGCCCCTCCCCTCTCCCCTGAATCAAACTCAGCTCCCCCCCCGAATCAAAATCCTGGCTACGGGCCTGGCTGTAGTAGAAAGTTCATTAATGAGGGGCTGCATTTTTATTTTCATTACTAGTTTCAATATTTTTGTACTGTTTGAAATTAATGTTGCTATAATATAATTTATATCTTTTTTAAAAATGAAAGATGACAGGCATTTGCTTTTATTTTGCTTTTAATATATGTTATGAGCTTCTTGGATCCCATGCTGGGAGAAAAATGAAATCATAGCCCTGCAAAATTGAGGGTTATAAAAAGGTTTTAAAAATGTATGTTGGTTTTATAGGATGTTGACGTTCTAAATCCTAAAATGACTTCAGATTTGCTCCATCAAGTAGTCTTTTCACATCTTGCTTTGATGTTTTTATGTTGTAATATGTGACTGAATGAAATTTGTAATGAAATTCGTGAAAGAGCTGTGTGTGGTATGACATTTTTATTGTGTTTTCAAATCCAGCATCCAAAAATACATTTAAAACAACAACAATATTAGAAAAGGGTTTTCATTGCAGCCCGCAGCTAATAAGCATGGTGTAGTCTTTGAATATTAGACTATGACTCTTTTGACTGTATTTAAATCACTGCTTGGCCATGGAAATCCCAGGTCAACTTGACCAATTTTATGCACTTAGTCTCCGATGAAGACAGAGAGAAACCCCCTCTAAACAAGCAAGAGCTTCCCCAAATTTGCCTGAAATGGGACAAAACTAGTTTAACTCACCACAATACACATCAGAGCCATAAGAAACTCAAGAGTTGATCTGAGTTTTTATGCCCATACAAACTCTCCCGAATATTATTTTTATTCCTACAGGTTTTGGGAAACTGATTGGTTTTTTTTTTTTTAAAAAAGAAAGGGCTTAACTGCTCTTTTGCAATTGCTTTGTTCAATTTGTTTAATGAGTGGTTTAAATTGTTTTTAATGTTAATGGTTGTTCATCTACATTTTAATAATAGCCTTTTTATGTTTGCTTCTAAATTCCAGCAGGTTTTAATTTGTAAACCACCTTGAATCTTGATTCAGGATGCTAATAAAGAGAACAATAACAGGAAAACAACAACAATGGAACGATCTTAATACATTAATAGTCGATCATCACTATTGGCACCACCAAACAAAGGACCGATATTGGAGGGGCGGCAGAGTTTAAACACAAAACTACTCTGGAAAAGAAAGTTCCTAATTAAAATGTCTGGCCCCTCTTTTTTTCAAAAGTCTATACAGCTCTAAAGTATTTTGGGTAGTGAGGGAAACTAGGAAATCACCATTTGGAGGAAGCTCTTTGGAATTAGACCATTTCAGAAGAAATCTGGCAGAACTCCAGGGACTGAACTTTTCTGTGAGAATGTAGGTGGGAGGGAAAACCCATATGCCCACACTTTCTGTGTCTCACTGTTTCTAGAGAACAATGTGGCCCATAAGTAAATGAAGGCTGTCATATGAATTTAGAGGGGTTTTTTTTTTGTTAAAGCTTGCTTTCAGGAGCAAGAGACAGTTGCTTTGTTACTAGAATGGCTAAGTAGCTGTTTGCAGTCATTTGTTATGCCAACCTAGTTCTGCTTTCCCCCACATTCAGGCAGGTCAATTCTTTGCTCTTTCAATAAAAGCCAAATTGCTTTGCAAATGATCACTGCATCCCTGAAAGGCCTGTACAAATGTACAAGGAAATGGTCCTAACCCCGCCCCGCATGGCAGAGTCTCTGAAAGTCACTATTATGTGATCAATTTAAATGTAACTGTTTTAGACAGAAGACAAGCTTAATCAAAACAGCAGCAATTGAATCATCGGGATTGTTTATTCCCTGCCGATCATTTACCAAATACCAGATATTTTGACATTACACTTTCTTACATCATTGCCCAGTCCTAAGCTTAGCTGTTAGAGGAAGCACACACACAAACACATCCAGCATTTGCTCTAGGATGGGCATCACTAGTTGGCAGCATGGCTCTGGAAAGCAGGGTTTGAATCTCACTAGCCGTGGAAACTCACTGAATGACCATATGCAGGTTACATTTTCTCAGCTTCAGAGAAAAACAAAGACAATACCCCTGTCAAAAATCTTGCCAAAGAAATCCCTGACAGGATCATCTTAGGATTGGCATAAGTCAGGCTTGAAGGCATACAACACTACCAAGAACGGAACTACCAAGAACTGAATGCTCAAGTAAGTTCTGATGTTGCAGTTGACATTTTGGACTAATATACCACATGTATATTACATGTATGTTACACTATGTAACATGATTTTTGTTCCTGGGTTATAAATGTCATTTCCTAATTGCGTCTATGATAAAAACTTGGAAAAAGTTTATTAAACTGCAAAAACTTTGTTTTTATGCAAGGAGCTACCTGGTAGTTAATAATAATAAAACATAATAAATTTATTTTTATACCCTGCCACCATCTCCCCTAGGGGACTCAGGGTGGCTTACAAGGGACAAGCCCAAAAATTACAGATAAAAACAGAGACACAATTAAAATCAATCAAATAAAATATAAAACAACCACAGTCAAAACATCATAAAACAGTATGGCTGAGATAAAGGGGACATAGCTGAGATCAGGCTCAATGAGTACCATAATTCCTAAAAGAAGTCCATGGAAGGTGCTGAAATGAAATGAATCAAGGGCTGGGGAAACTATTGGCGAAAGTGTCGAGATAGCCGATAAAAGGGCTGAAATAAGGTGCAGAGCTTAAAGTAGGGACAGGATAGATTCTCGTGAACTGCCTAATCAAAGGCAGTTAATGTAAAAGGACTTATGCATATATAAAGCACCCATATGTCACCAACAGTGTTCTACCCATTATCTTCGGAGACTGGTGGAAACTTTGGAGAAGGAAGGTGGTCAGGTACTATCCTTACCTTCATCCACTTTCCTCTATAAATACTCTTGGCAAATAGCAGAAAAAGTGTTTGGGATGCAGGATAATTTTACCACATCTCAAAATGCACTTGGCAGTATTCAGGCTATAGGAAACAAAACAAACACACACTCAGCCATCCAACTGAGCTGAAGCTTCTGGTGCATTCATTGGGAGAGGGAATTTAAATTTGTAATTGAAAGCCAGCAACAGGATCAATATGCTGATGCTTTAGCAGGGAATGGAAAGGCCTGACAACTGAAGTGTGGCAAAAGGAAGGATGTTGACAGCAGACAAGAAGCTCAGGCTGTCATGGACATCATGTAGAGTGGTGTCTGAAGACAAAGCAAAAGAGGGCTTGTCGTAATGCTGAAGTGCTTTATCAAGCATAGGAACGTCTCAGCCTGGCAGGGGATTTTCTGTGTCTCTGTGTTGTTGATGTGCGGGGGCCCACATGAGAAGTATGAACTGAATATCTATAAACTTCTCTTGCATCTCTATGTTGATATTGACTTACTCTGCTTAGAATTTAAACTGACTGCTCATCAGTAGTTGGATATATCTCCATGCCTATGCTGTTTGTGAATATTTTAAAAAGTCTACTCATCATCTTCATCATCATTTTTTTCCAGCATAGCTTTTCTGATCTTCTTATTTGGTTTTTCAAAGAGAAAAAAAATGCATTTTTTTGTTGTTTGCATCTTATTTCATTGGTCAACTTCTATTGAAAAATAAGGTAGGACTAGAAATTGTGCTCTGAAATTGCTCTAAGGGAAAGAAAAACAATGATTCTTTTTCCACACGCACCCCTTTGTAATTCTCTCAAAACCTGTTTGGTAAACTTCTCTCTCCCCCTCTCTCTCCCCCTCTCTCTCCCCACCCCCCTCTCTCTATAGGTCCACTCAGCAAGCCCCATTCACTAGACATACTGTTAATGAGTATCAGATACTGTAAGCTATATTTTAGAGGAAGAAATGTGCAAAGCTGGCTGCCAATTTGCTATTGGGCTCGATTCAAAGTGCTTGTTTTGGCCTATAAAACCCTAAATAGTTCTGGTCCAACTTACCTGTTTGAAAACTTCTCCCTTTATGAGCCAACAAGAGCTTTAAGATCATCTGCTCACGGTCCCACCCGCTTCACAAGCATGATTGGTGGGGATGAAAGACAGGGCCTTCACAGTAGTGGCCTCTCAGCCATGGAACTACCTCCCTAGTGAAATCAGGCAGGCCACATCTCTCCTGGTCTTTAGAAAAAGCTTAAGACCTGGCTTTGCATGCAGACATTCGGTGAACAGAATATCACAGAATTAGACTTCAACAGCCTGAATAATGACTATGACTTTTGGAAAATGACTATGGATAAATATGAGATAAAGACTTGGCACTCTATATGGTTTTTAATCTCTTTTATTGTTTATGTGTTTTAATTGCTCATATGTTTTATCTGTTTTTATAATTTGATGGGGTGTGTTGTATTGTTATGTTAATGCTGCATTGAATTTTGCCAGAGTTTGTAAGTCACTTTGAGTTTCCTATGGAGTGAGAAAGGAGGAACAAAAATGAAATAAATAAAGCCACTCAAGAGTATTTCTTACCCTAAGAAAACTGCATGAACTTCATGGGATCACCATAAGTTGTGAGGCAATTTGAAGGCACATACCTCGGTCCTGAAAGTATTGACCGAGAAGGCTCACTCTCTCATTCCCACCAATCGAGTGAGCCTTCTCGGTGGCTGCCCCTCAACTCTGAAACTCCCTGTCCAGGGAAGCCAGAATGGCCCCTCCCTGCTGTCCTTCTGGCAGCAGGCTAAAACCTTTTTATTTAGACAGGTTTTTAAATATGAAAGTTTTTAAGATCAATTCAGGGGGTGCTGTGGTTTTTATCTTTGAATTTGTTTTAATGTTTTTTAAACGGGGAATTTTAAAAATACTGTTTATATTTAACCCTATTTTAATGTTCATATATTTTTATATTTTAAATAGTTATACTGATGCGTTTATGTTAAGCTGTTTTGAGTCCCCTTTGAGGGATATAAATAAATTATATACATATACATATACATATACATATACATATACATATACATATATACATATATACATACACACACACACACACACACACACATATATATATGGAGCCTGTTACTGTTCTCCTCAGCAAATAATTTTTGGGTTCACTTCGGTGCCACAGGAAAACTAAAAGAGAAGAGAATGAATTAGGCTGCCCAAGCTGAGAAGGAATGGTTATTGCCACTATTGGTGGGTGTATTATATGTACTTTATTTTTCGTTCTTTTTCTTCTTGCAATAGAAGAACCTCACTGCACTTTTAATAGACATGTACCATTTTTGTAGAATTCCATCTTGCCCAGATTAATCCTATGTCAACCTGCTTTTTCAGTTGCTTTAAAAATGGCCCAGTTTCTCTGCATTTCTCCCATTTCCCCCCTTAGTCCTCAATTTACTTAAATTGCTGAAAAGTGAATTAATTCAACAGAAGAAAAGGGGAGGAGAGGTGAAATACTTCTCTTCCCAGTAGGTCCAGGCAAAAGCAAAATGACACAGGATCTCTATTGTTCATTATTCACTTTTTTCCCCATCTTATTCCCTTAATGTTTCTTGGTTGTATATCTCCTGATTTCATCTGTGAAGTGTTGGAGAGTATGCATACCCTTGTAGGTAATGAATTACATCTCAGAGTGACATCTGTGTATTATCCAGAGAAATAATGGGTCGCAGGCTACCTAGTGTCATTTAAATAAAATATCTACAGGGAATGTGAAGACATAATTAGTCTGCAAGGAATGATTCCTATTAAACATTAAATCCATCTTCCTCTAATTTGAAACTGAAACCTTTGCTTGTGGTTTGGTGTCACTGAAGATGTGATTAGTCATAAAATATGTATAACTCTTAACTCCTTTAGGAGTGTTGGGATGACACCAACACATGCATAAATAATGTCTCAACAGATTCAGCAAGGCTGGATTTTTGTCCAACTTTGCTGGCAGAAAACTTCATATGCCCTCACCCCCCCCCCCCCCCTCAAAGATAGGAAGCAAGTTGTAGTAGGACGATAGCATTTCCCCCCATTTTGTTGGATTTGCTTATGGGAGCAAATTGTAATCCCCTATAGCCCCAACCGTCTTTCTTAACTGCACTTAATCAATGATAAATAACAACTGAAGTTCAAGTCCTTCAGCACCTGCCAACTGAAGGAGTCAAAAGTTTGCTTTCGGCACCATCTTCAGGTCTATGTCCTGGCCACTGTCCAGTCCATTCCATAATCCACTGGGAATATACAAATATAAGAGTCCTGTAGGATCTGGTTAAAGGACTAATAAGTCCAAAATTATGTTCAGACAGTGCCTAGCTACATGCCAACAGCATGAAATGACTGTAATAACACCAGAACTAGGCCAGAATGGCTTCTCCTTCCCTACCGGGAAAGTCCCTGCTGCCCTAAAAAAAAACTTCACTGGCTGAAACAGCATGGTGGGATAGTTCCAATTAATCCACTGCCATTCCACTTTTTGGGGTGCCTTTGAATGTTCCAGTTTTTCTCAGCTCATCCCATCATATTAAAAATTGAGTTCAAGGTCTAATAGGTGTTTGCACTTCAATAGGGGAGAGCAAAGAGAAAGAGACTAAATACAATATTTTCCAATGAGCTCAAACTTCTAGTATCTCATAGCTTGTGTGTTCTTTCTTATTAATAACATTTTACATCCTCAAAACACTCTATTGTTGTTTGACCATTGTCTTCGAATTGTTGGAAAGTATATGCATGATGCATTTAGATGGGCGGGGATTGATTTGGTCATTTGGGAGTTGTTGCTGGGATTTATAGTTCACCAACGATCAAAAAGCATTCTGAACTCCACTGATGGAATTGAACCAAACTTGGCAACAGAACTCCCATGACTAACAGAAAATACTGGAAGGGTTTGGTGCGTGTTGACCTTGAGTTTTGGAGTTGTAGTTCATCTACATCCAGAGCGTACTGTGGACTCAAACAATGATGGATCTGGACTAAACTTGGAACAAATACTCAAAATGCCCAAATGTGAACACTGGTGGAGCTTAGGGGGAAAAGACCTTGACATTTGGGAGTTGTAGTTGCTGGGAATTATAGTTCACCTACAATCAAAGAGCATTCTGAACCCCACCAACAATAGAATTGGGTCAAACTTCCCACACAGAACCTCCATGACCAACAGAAAATACTGTATTGTCGAAGGCTTTCATGGCCGGAATCACTGGGTTGTTGTAGGTTTTACGGGCTGTATGGCCATGTTCTAGAAGCATTCTTTCCTGACTCTTCACTTGCATCTATGGCAGGCATCCTCAGAGGTTGTGAGGTCTGTTGGAAACTAGGAAATTTGGGATTATATATCTGTGGAATGTCCAGGGTGGGAGAAAGAACTTTTGTCTGTTGGAGCTAGGTGTGAATGTTTCAATTGCCCCCCTTGATTAGTATTTCATGTTATGCACGTATATGTGTACATATACACATATTCGAAAAAACCAATAATAAAAATCCAAAACATTTTTGGTCCCAAATTTTATTGCCACATATTTCTAAATAATGGCTGAAATACAGTAAGTAGAGATTTTAACTTGGTTGTTGTGTGTTTTCTGGGCTGTATGGCCATGTTCCAGAAGCATTATCTCCTGACGTTTCACCTGCATCTATGGCAGGCATCCTCATAGGTTGTGAGGTGGTGCAGTCAGACCTCACAATCTCTGAGGATGCCTGCCATTGATGCACGTGAAACGTCAGGAGAGAATGCTTATACATAACAACCCAGGGATTTGGCCATGAAAGCCTTTGACAATACAAAGATTTGTAACTTTGCAATGGCAGTTACATCTCTGATGGGTGCCATTGACAGTTCCGCCTCAAGCAGTCCAGTTCTAGCTGTGTGTGGTATAAAGTATAAGATACTAACTACTCACTTTGAGTTTCTAAGTTTCAAGTCTTGGCATGTACTATTTCTAAGGCTCCTAGAATAAGGGAATAATACAGAGCTGACTCATTTTTCCTCTGGGAACTGAGGATAGAAGAGAAAAAGTGAACATCAGGTTAAGCGTTGCTTTGTTGCTCATTTTTTGACTGTACAACCAAAAGCTCTCTAGAGAGTGTCTGTTTTTCTGCTATAGTATTTTTATGTCACTCTTCTGACATGAGAACTGAGAAATGAACTGAGAAATGAAGCACATCTTTCTGCTTAACTATTTCCATTTCAAAGGAGGCACACAGTCCAAGTGGTGGAAACAGGAAAAAAAATTACTACATTAGAAAGTGATAACCTTGTCAAAATGTTAACTTCATGGAATTGTGGAGAAGGAAATAGAAGATCTTTAAAATACTTGAAATTATTAAAGGCTTTCAACTATTTTTAACTTATCAGTAAATCCTGCCTTTGAAGTCAGAGTGCTCTACAGTAAGAACCTCTGATATGTCCAATTCTCTACTGCGCTCCAGGTGTAGTTTTCTCTTCCATCCTTCCCTGTTTCTTTTAACTAAGCAATTGCCTCTAATTGCAAGCAATAGGCAACCAATAAGAGATAATATATTCACTCTACTCTCAGGATTGGTGGAACTTTTATCACATGCTGAAGATGCTGTTTCAGGAAGCAGATCGTTGGATAAACAAGGGCAAAGTTTAAACCAAAGTGGGCAAAATGACGCTTGGAGGCAGCATTTGGCCTTCAAGGACATTATTCTGGTCCTCAGGGCACTCTCTATCAAACTTCCTCAACAGGTTTGTTGGAAACTTAAATAATATGCACAGAACACACAAACTTTCTTGAGTTGTTTGGATGAAAGGAAATATAGATATGCAGCAATTATAACAAAGTAATAATTCCCATTTGGAAAAAGGAACTAAGAAGGAGAGTCATTAAGGAAGGGTGACTGAGGTCCCCCAAGATATTTTGGACTTTTGTCTTCCTGGGTAAATATCCAGGGAGATCTATGTGTGGACACAGCTCCCTGATGTGAAGGATTTGAGATTTTCTGGCATCAACAGTTGCATCACTATAGTATTCTAAGGATATTTAAAAAATATGCTAGGGGACACCATGAATTACATGCTAGGTTAAAATACTATAACAGAGAATTGCAAGTGCCCCTCAAAGTACAGATCTATAGCATATCATTATGTAATGTAAGTAGACTGTGTCTTTTTATCAGTATGCTTTGAAGGTTTCTAGCTAGTACCTATGAGCCAGCAGATGTGGTTTCACTACCTTCAGTATTGCTAATCACCCTGAGTCCCATTATCAGGAGAAAAGTGGGACAACAGCAACAACAACAATTTATTTATGGATTGTTGTAGGTTTCTCAGGTTTTTCGGGCCATGTTCTAAAAGTATTCTCTCCTGATGTTTGACCTGCATCTATGGCAGGCATCTTCAGAGGTTGTGAGATCTGTTGGAAACTAGGAAAATTGTATGTATGTATGTATGTATATATATATATATATATATATATATATATATATATATATATGGATGCCTGCCACAGATGCAGGCAAAACATCAGGAGAGAATGCTTCTAGAACATGACCATACAGTCCAAAAACCTACATCAACCCAGTGATTCCGGCCATGAAAGCCTTCGACAAAACTTTATTTATACCCTACCCCATCTTCCAGAGGGGACTCAGAGCAGCTTACAACAGTGTAAATAACACAACAATAATAAAAATAAAATGATAATAAAACAATAAACCAATAACTAATTTAAATAGAATCAACACAAGTAACTAAACAGTCTATAAAAGTGAAAAGTAAACAAAATGTATTAAATTAAAAGACAGACATCATCCTTTAAAACCAGAATTATATGGTATAAAAAAATTAAAAACATCTCAACCACTGCTCAAGTTAGTGAGACCAAGGTCCAGGATATAATGGAAATAATAATAATGGAAATACAGGATATAATGGAAATAATAATAATGGAAATAATAATAATAATAATAATAATAATAATAATAATGCAGTGGACGCAGTAGTTCTTCTACTGCATACTCCCATTCTGTTCCTTTCTTAAGGTCAACCCTTTTCAGGTTCCAGAACATTGTTATTTTTATTTCCCAGTTATACGTATCTTAACTATATGTCCAATTCCTGGCCATAGGAATATGAATCTATAGTATATATGTGCGTGTGCACGCACACACGCACTACTAGGGTCTTTTTTATGGACACACAACAGTAATCAATGCTAGAGTTTGACAGAAAGTCTCATCAGTTCCAAACTACAAGGGTAACCACTGGGAAGAAAATGTGAACTTAATGAAAGACGTTCCAAGCTGTAATTGCCTTCATGGCTTGAATGACTTGAAGTTTGACTATAACTGTCATTATATTTTTATCTGAGCCCATAAGTGATGAAAAGCAGTGCAGCCCATTATAAATGTTGCAATAAACTTTAAAAATAATTTTATAATCAAAACCATCCATCATATTTCAAAATGGCAATGGTAGCATCCAGGTGGAACAGAGAATGGAACACATGTCTTTGAACATACAAGGTACAAGTTAGCATTTCAAGGTAAGATTTTACCTACCTGGCAGAAAAAAAAATGGAACTTCAACATGCAAAGTTGTTTTTGACTTGAGCTTGACTTGAAGCACTGTTTGTACATCAAGCTTTTAAATCATAGTTACTATTAAGTTTCATTATTTGTAGATATCCATCGAATTTGCATCTTTATTCAAAGGAAATTATTCTCAAATAGATTGCACAAAGTGCTCTATAGCCCACCAGCTGGTATTCAGTAAAAAAGATCATTCCATCAGTCTTTTTATCAGTATTCCATCAGTAATGCCAGCAAAATTTAGCTTGTGTAGGTATTATATAACTTGCTGTGCTTTGTAGACAATAGGAATGAAAATATCATGCGTATGTTTAAATTCTGCCCCCAAAAGATTGTATGAGTGCAGTTCCTGATAAACACAGGGTGACCGTTGCAGGTCCAAATCACTTGAAAAATAACCACTGGAATAATAATGCTGTTCACTGCCAAGAATCAGAACTAGAATTAGAAGACACCACCAGGACCTTCCAGTCCAAAGGTGCAGCCAAAACAAGCTTACGCCATCTTCAGTATATCATCCTTTCAAATATTCAAACATAACTATTATGTTGTCTCTTAAGTGTCTCCAAGATAAACATGCTCAGGACCAGTTCTAGTACATCCATGCTAGATCTAATGCCAGCTTCTAGTTTAAAACCATTAATAATGATATTACGTTTAAAGTCTCTAAAGATTGTTGGAAGTGAAAAAATGTCTGAAAGCAATGTTGTCTTGGATGCACATTTTGATGGGAAAATGTGCAAAATGAAGTTGGCATTATAGCTCTGTGGACATATCTACCTCAATGGTGTCCATGTCCTCTTACTTGTCGACGGATCAAGAAACGTGCATTTCCCAGATTAGCCTTCCCTAGTCTGTTCCCCTTTTCATGGTTTGGATTAAAACTCCAGTTACAGACCAAGAAATATTGCAATGTTATACTGGCTGGGGTATGGCAAGAGCTGTAGTTCTAAGCACTGGGAGAACAACTCCTTTGGGAATGGCTCCCCTTGAAGATCTTAGAGGAAAACAACAACCGCTAAAAAGTTACATTGATGGTAGAAGACTGTGCCCCCTGTAAACTTTTCCATGATTGAATCTTAAAGGAGGAAAAATATTCTCAATATATGCACTCCTTTCATTGAGGCATGTGCATGATGTTGATAGTGAGAAATGGCTGTTTTTCATTAAACTGAGCATGTCACTCAACAGTGTATATTATAGAGGTGAAAGATGGAATAATTATCTATAATTACACCAAGTAAGCTAAGCAACCACAGGAATAGCAATGGGAAATGAAGCCATTGTGTAGTTGAGCATTTGTGTTACGGGTAAGAATTAGAGAAGGACCATTCACACCATTATGACAAATTAGTCATAAACAATTTAACTCAGTTGAATAGGTCTGCTATACTTATGAATTAAGTTTAGATTCAACACATTGTGAGCAATGTGCCAACAAAAATGAGGTAGGAGTTAAGCCTTTCCACTCTGTATTGTATTTAGCTACACACTCTTTGCCCAGTTTTTTAAGGCATGTGTTCTGTATCTCATGTGTGTCCTGGCACATACAATCTTACTCTCCACCAGAAATGCACATTTCTCCACACACTAGATCAGTGGTTCTCAACCTGTGGTCCATGGGCCACCAGTGGTCCCCAAGTACCACTCACCACAGCCTCACTGTTACTACACCGTTACAATGATAGTGACTGCTATTGCGAAACCCTCTTTATAGTGCTGAGGCAACAAGGGTGTTGGGAAGGGAGAGGATGACTACCCACCGGAGTTGTTCCATGTGGCACCTTGAAGTGGGGGTGCCTTGGTGTCTTTTTTTTAGACCTGTTCCTGGGGTTATTTGGGGTACTGATTAAGAAAATTGCATTGAATAGACTAAATCAGCTCTAGATAAATAAATAAGTTTACTGTGGGCAGGCAGATGGTGACTCTGTATCAAAATATGCTCTGCATCAGAAACTAGAGCTGATGTGGTCTATCCAATGCAATTTTCTGAATCAGCACCCCAAATAACCAAACTGAATCTAAAGTTGTCCAAAAACTGATTCGTAACCATTTTCATACTAATGTTGGAGAGTGGTCCCTGGTCAAAGTGGTCCCTGGTCAAAGTGGTCCCTGGTCAAAAAAAAGGTTGGGAACCACTGCATTAGATATACTTACAAACAATTTGGAGACTAGCTAAAATAGCAACTTGACACCCTAGTCAGAACTAGAGCTTTGAAAAATTACTTTTTGGAATTGCATCTCCAAGAATTCCCCAGCCAGCATGTTCACTGGGGGACTCTGGGAGTTTCAGTCCAAAGTAACAAACAAGCTTTTTTTAGGAGCAGACCCTCAAGCACATGTGCTGTTTCCAGGATCACAAAGAAGTATTCATAGATAACTTTTTTGCACATAGACAAATATTTTAATATAGTGGTATTTGAAATGTTATCCACATTTTAGTCATGTCAATCATTAACTAAAAATGTTGTAAAAATGACATATTTTACACATCTTCTATTTACAATTACAATATACTTAAATGTTATAAAACATCCACTTTCGACCTTTAAAATATATGTATACTAGGACTTGTATTAGATTATATTATCATTTATGGCAAACAAAAGGCTTGCTGTGAAACTAAACACTGAATGGAAATTTTGTTTTCAGTCTGTTTAATAAAGACTGGCCCATAATGAAGAAACCCATAGGAAATGTGCAAATATCAGGAAAGGCAATAACATTAAAAAACCCTGAAAATTAAAAAAAAACCACTGAAAATATTCAATAAATAAAAACAATGCACTGCATTTCATTTTTGTGGAATCCTTCATGATTCACCTACACTGTTATTTAAAAAAAAATCTCAAAGTTCCCTAGTGCTCTGTTTAAAGTCAAATGCAGCATCAAATGTCAGTATTTGAGGATACCACTGGTCCAAGTGGGGCTGCGATTGTTCTACTGATTACATGGGAAAAAGGTTGTTCCACTCCTTGTTGCTTTGTAGAATCCTCCTTGCATGTGATCTTAAAAAAAGAAAAGAAGATTTAAAAGGTGATGAAATAAGTGGACATGTGTGGAAATTAGTAATATTGTAACATATTCAATGTCTGATCTGAAATTACATGTCCAAGTATTGTACCTGTTAATGATTCAGCACTTACAGTATTAAAAGGAATACAAGTATTGTTGAAGACTTTCATGGCCAGAATCACTGGCTTGCTCTAAGTTTTCTGGGTCATATGGCTATGTTCCAGAAGCATTTTCTCCTGATGTTTCTCCCACATTAAATGCTAATCAGGGTGGCTAACTGAAACATTCACACCTATCCCAAACAGACAAGAGTTATTTCTCCCACCCTGGACATTTCACAGATACATAAACCCAATTTTCCTAGTTTCCAACAGACCTCACAACCTCTTAGGATGCCTGCCATAGATGCAGGTGAAATGTCAGGAGAGAATGCTTCTGGGACATGACCTTACAGCCTGAAAAACTGACAACAACCCAGGAATACAAGTATTTTGTTGCATTTTGATAATCTTATTCCCTGCTTTCCTAGAATCCAAGTTTGCTGAATCAAGATAGCAGGAAGACAGTAAAACATATTTCAACTTCAGGATTGTCATAATTTCCACCCTTAATGGATAGAGCTGTAACATAATTAATCATAAAGGAGCTACCATGTCCTTGCTACCATGTCAGGAAAAGTATGTCTGTGTGTGCTAGTATATTCGGAATATTCACTATGTGAAAATAGGACATTGCTCAGTCAATGAAGTCTTAAAACAAGAATGTCTTGCAGACAGATCAGATAGGACAGAAGACTAGGAGTTGAGAATATGTGACAGTGAAGATAAATGTAGACATAAAGAAAACAAAACATACCACTTTTTGCTATAGCATTGAGGGAAATATTAGACAGTGAAGCAGAGAAGTTGTATAAGCACTGACCATGACAGAGCTGCCAGAAAAAGAGAAAAACATGTTGATGAAGATGCCATTATCAGTGGAGACACAAACAATGTGGACAATGAGAACACACTGAACCCCATCATCCAAACAAGAAATACAGTTAATGGTGAAATATGGTTAAATCACAACAAGAGAATTTCCCATATGCATTTGCACAATTGATTTACAGATTGAACAGGAATGCATGTGATTAGAGGTGCGATTTCCCACATGAAGTGAAGATGAAGGGTTCAGTCAGGTAGGCATGTAATCATCCCTTGACATATCACATGTTTCAAATTATGAAAGGACACATAGAGAACAGAGGTCTTGCTTGACAAGCATATGAGGCTGAAATGGGTATCTGGGATTGCAAGGACAATCATGTTGACTGGGGTACAACCTGAAATATCTGAAATAAAATAGTGGGGCATGAGATTAAAATGGTATGGATGCACTAAATGGCTTGATTAGCCAATGGAGGAGCTAGGCTATTAGACCATGAGCTCCCCCAATCTATGCTGGTATGGAGCTGTGCCCAAGATTTGAAGATGGGACAATCCAGCATGGGAGATTTGAGCTCTTTCATCAGACTAGAACATCCAAAGTCCATGTTCCCCTGGTATATATGAAGGATATGAAGTCAAAAGTCAATTGATGTGATTTATTTGGAAGGCAGCAGTTCTTTAGGGTTAGCTGTGTGTTCTCAATCCACGGAGCTCTATCTCATGTGGGAGATGTTTTTTAAAGGTGATATTACCACCAAGCAAAATTCAATGGTCCCCTTATTGTATAATGTCATACCTGGTAGAGCCCTTAACTGTTGTAAAATTTCCTGGATGATTTAAGATATGGTTGCCCTGTTCTGGATTTTTCAATATGTTTTCCCCTCATTTTCAGGACCAATTGAACAGAATCAGTGTGCTATTATTACAACCAACTAGTGGCATATCTCCTTATGTGTATATATGTGCTTTCAGGTCACCTGTTAACTTATAGCACCTATATGAATTTCATATAGCCTACAGCACCTGGGATTTGTTGGTGATTTTTCCTCCAAGTACTAACAAAGCTGGTCCTTAGCTTCCAAAATCGGACAGTATCTGCTGGTTTGAGATAATTAGCAGAGTATTAATAATCCTATATTATTCTTTTTTTTTTTAGTATAGTAAATTCACTGACCACGGGGGTTGGTAACCTCTGTGATTAAGAGTGAGTGCAGTGGAAATTTGCATTTCTAATCTGAATTTAATGGTATAATATTGGCAAAAAGGGAGCACTTTCAATTTAAATGAAGTGTGCGAGAAGCACATGCCTCATTTTAAGGATGAACACTAGTTTCAGATTAAAAAAGGTATACACTTTTTTCATACCTCCCTCTAAAAAAGTGACAGCTTTTACTATTGTTGGTAACTGTGACCACATCATGCAGCCTGCAGTTTGTTCATCTTTGCCATTTAATGTCAGAGTGCATTCAATCAGTCAATGTAGCCTATGAAACCGATGTGATAACAATCACGATATGTGACTAGAGTCTAAACATGAATGACCCAAGGATTAGCTAATAAATAGATTAGGCATCAATATAATTAGCTGGGTAATAATAATTCTAAAGCTTCCTAATAAAACATGTTGGACAAGTACACAAACTAGAAATGGAGGGAAACTCTAGTTAGAGTAAGACAATAAAACCCCCTTAAAAGGACATCTGTATGATCCTGTAGACCAGGCATCCTCAAACTGTGATCCTCCAGCTGTTTGGGTCTTCAACTCCAAGAAGCCCTAGCCAACTTGTTCAATGGTCAGGAATTCTGGAAGTTGGAGGCCCAAACAGCTGGCTGGCTGCAGTTTGAGGATGCCTGCTATAGACCATAAAGACGTTACAGATGTATTCATTCACTAACCTGTTCATTCATAACTTCAGAGAGCTCACTGAGCATGTCCTTATAATGAGATTTCATTTCTTCCTGATACTCCAGTTGATCCTCCTTAATAAGACGTTCGTTAACTTCAAGAGCATGGCCACATGCTTCCGCAAACTGCCTACATAACACAAGAGAATACAATAATCTAAGTGGGAAAATGTGCACTGCTATCTAAAGATAAATTAAGCAGTTTGGTTATGGTTGCAGGTGTGCAGTTGAATCTTTCCCCCTCTCCCCTCTCTACATGAACAGAAAAATATAGTTCGCTATGATCATAGCTATAGATGTGTTGCCAGGATATATTTGCTATTTCTGGAATTCAAAAGCTTACCTGAAGATTTCTTTCAGAAGTTTAACTTGGTTATCTGGATACTTCTTAGCATTTGTTTCTTCAAGGAAAGCTCGAGCATAAGCCATTGGGCCTGCATTCACCTGCAAGATAATGCAGTGTGCATTAAAATGAAGAACAAACCTTGTGAAGTATAGATTTTTTTTACTTTGCTTGTGCAAATTTTTTTTTTAATTTTTATTTTGGATAACAAAACAATACAATATGAACCTTAGCATCAAAAGACAATATCAAAAACTGATTACAATTTTTATGTCTATGATACAGGTTCCAATTATGCTTCCCTTAACCATAAATCTTGATTAATCACCCTTTTAAAAACCCCTCCCCACCCACCCACCCTTACCACCCTCTCCTCACCTCCCTCCCACCCCCATCTGGGTTACTTGAATCAATTCATTGATTTAATTGTCTGGAAGGCCTGATTTAAAGTTCTGTACCTATCTTTTCCTTCCGTTTTTTCGATTAAACAAGACCATTTTCTAAACCAATCTTGTCTTGACTGAATATTCAAATATTTATTTTTCTTTTCATAAATGAAATCACTAATTAAATATTCAGAAAGATAAGACCACCAAGTTTTCATGTCCCACCTTGTTTTATCTTTCCAACCTCTGGCGATTGTGGCATGTGTAGCAGCTATCATAAATTTCAATATCTCTGACCATTCGTTGTTTCCCTCCTTTACCTCTATGTTGAGGGACAGAAATCGAGCTTTATCCCAATGTAGTTTTTGCCCTATTATTTCCTCTATTACTTCTCTAACAGTATTATAGAATTTTTGGATTTCAGAGCAGTCCCACCACATGTGTGAGAAAGTACCAGTCTCCCCACATTTATGCCAGCATTTGTTAGAAGTGTTTTTCATAATGTGAGCCAATTGAGAGGGGGTCCTATACCATTTTGAAATTATTTTCTTTTGTGTTTCTTTGATTCTTAGATGTTTAATTTTTTGAGTTTTATTGATCCAGGAGTTTACTAAGTTTTCATTAAAATTTATATCCTGTTTCCAGGCCTCTACTAAAGTATGTTTTGTGTTGTAGGATAAGGCTATTAGTTCCTTGTATATTTCCCCTATAATGCCTTTCTCTTTTTCTATTTTCCAACCTATTATTCTATCCAATGGAGCTTCTGATGTTTCTTTCTTTTTTATTTCTTGTACTCTTTTCAACAAGCCCAACCAAGCTATCCAATACTTTGAACCACATTTGTCCTTTATCTCATCCCATTTCTTAATATCTCCATTAGGTTTCAAGAGGTCTCCTACCTTCTTTATTCCATTCTCTTTCAGGGACCTGATTAAATTCCTAAATGTTTTATCTTTATTTTCTAGGGTTTCTAGTGGAAAGGGATCTATTTTATTTATTTGTAATTTATTTTGCCATTTCTTCCAAACATACAATGTTGAGAGGAGGGGGCCCTCTCTTAATTTATTAAGCTCTTTTTTATCAATTTTTTCTCCCATAAATGAGCCCTTTTTCCAATCGTTTAATTCTTTCTCTAATTTCACCCATTTTCTCCCCCCTTCCAATTCCAATTCTATTAATTTAGCGATATGGCATGTCTCATAATACAGCTCCAGGGATGGAGCTCCCCATCCCCCCATTTCTTGCATGCCATAGAATATAAAATTAGAAATTCTATTTTTATTCCCTCCCACTACCCATTTCTTGATGGAATTGTCCCACTTCTTAAAGAGTTTTGCCGAGATGTTTACTGGCAGACTTTGAAATAAATATAAGAATTTGGGTAGAATCTTCATTTTATAAATTTTAAGTCTAGAAGTGATGTCCCGAAAATTCTTCCCCCAGGTTTTAAGTGCTTTGCTTGTAGATTTCCATAAATGGTTAAAGTTTGATTGGATAATATTATTTAAATTCTTTGGAATTTCTACTCCTAAGTATTTTAATGACTTCTTTCCCAGTTTCACTCCTATAATATTTTGGGCGATTTTTAGTTCTTTCGATGTTTGTGCAAATGTGGTATGTATGATCACCTTCATCTGGCAGAGTTAGATACTAATCTTTCACTTGCTTCATCCATGAAAGCCCCTCCCCCAAATCCCATCCAGCTACCTACTATAAATTGGGTTGTCAACATAACACCAATTCAAATAACAACAATTGCTGTCATTTTTTTGTATTTCCAAGAAATGATGACCCTTTTCCAGATTTAAGCCTGCTGCTTCAATGAATGGAGCCAATAAATGAGAGAGGTATTTGTCAGATTGCCTGCATTGTGGGTCTTTAGATATGGTGGGGATGTTGTTCCATCATCAGCACTGAACAATTCAACTAGGTTTTGAACATGGAATATATATATATATAATTTATGTCTTGGAACTGCCCTGTTTTTGAGTTTGCACAGCTTTGGTTTAAATCTGGATGAGAATGGTTTCATTGAAGTCCAACAAAGCTCAAAATCCTAGTGCTGGTTACAAAGGGAACTAAAAGAAGGAACAGGTCATTGTTGTCTTCCTCTCATTTGGATACTTCAATGAGTATTGATAAAACAACAATTTCTGTGCAGGAAAACCAGATGTTTATTTCAGGTGTTCTATTTGCTTATTTAGTTATCTTAGGATAGTAGTGGACTTTGGCTAGTAACAAGAAAGCATATAACAAGAGAACAAAAATGCATACATGTCTAGTGTATACACTGGATTCCATGAGATTGAGGTGGCAAATCCATTCTGAACTGCACAAATTCCCCAGTGGCGCAATGAGTTAAACCCTTGTGCTGGCAGGACTGCTGACTGAAAGGTCAGCGGTTCAAATCAGGGGAGCAGGGTAAGCTCCAGCTTCCTATGCAGGAGCATGAGAGAAGCCTCCCACAGGATGGTAAAGCATCTGGGCGTCCCCTGGGCAATGTCCTTGCAAACGGCCAATTCTCTCACACTAGAAGTGACTTGCAGTTTCTCAAGTCACTCCTGACACAAAGAAAGGACAAAACTATCCAATATATGAATCTTTTCCTTAAAATATATTCAGTGCCTTTAACAGCTTCTTTAAAATTTGGATTAATATTTTGAATATGTTCACTGCCTACTACCTTGAAAGCCACCAGCTAATGCTGTAAACCTGAATGAATGGCTGAAATTGATTTACCTTGACACTGACACTTCCTTGTAGTTTCAGTTGGAGCCTAATCATGTCTACTTCTTCCATTGTGCAAAGCTGATTGAGTTCTGAAATCTTTTTAGACATCTCATCAATGGCCACTTCAATGGGGTTTAATTCTGTGCTTGTTTGGCTTACAACTTGTATTCTCTTCTTCACATATGGAAACAAATGGCTGGCTGCATGCAAGAACAAAGGGAGATACATTTAAGGAAAATTTCCCTACTGATTTGTTCAGAACAGTCAACAAACAACACAAGTGACCATCTCTTAGCTTTGTTTACTAATTTGCTTTGTCTTGCCATACATGATCATCAGTTCTCTCCTTCAGTCTAAGAATATGATATTATTTACAATTACAATGTAGCGATTGGTAGCACTGAGCATGCATAAATAATCCATAATGAACCTCCAATATATTTCTAAATACCTACAAATAAGTATATAAACATCATTACTGTTTGCATGCATTTATCAAAGTCTTTCATATATGTACATATGATAAAATTATTTTATAAAATCTGCCAGTAGTATTAATTAATTATTCACCCAGGAGCTAAAAAAAGAACCAATAAAGAAATCATGATAGACATCTTCTCATAATGTGTACACATACTTGCCCCTCCCATATTAACTTTTCTGAGAGCAATATAAGAACTATGGCCAAGAAAGTATGTGCATGTGCACATGCCTTCATGTGGTCTGTTGATTTATGGCTACCCCATTAATTTAATATAGTTGTCTTAGGCAAGGAATACTCAGGGATAGTTTTACAAGGTCCTTCCTCTGTAATTTAGGCTTCAGCACCACGAAGTGCTTGGTGGACCCCCATCCAAGTATTAATCAGAGCTGATTCTCCTTAGCTTCTAAGATCCAACCTTCAGGGAATTTAGGTGAAAAAAGGAAATGCACAAAAATGTGTAAAGATGTGAAATTCCATTTAGAAATGAAATGCTCCTGAGGAAAGCCTTCAGCAGTTTCAGAGCAGACATTCAATCTCTCCTTCATACATTAAATAATGCAGAAATGTCCCTACTTGTCAGAATAGTCCGTCTCTTGCATTGCTCTTCTACTCCTCCATGCTTCTTTCCTGACAGAGTGAATGGTGTTTCAAATACAAAGCGATTGATATTGTGATGCATTTCAAAGTCAGTCTTCCGCTCTTCAGACTCCTTCTCTTCAAAGTAGGGTGTAACATATGTCACTTGGATATAAGCATATTTTGGATCCAGGTCCTTGGGGTTAACCTGTGATATTGTGAATGAGATGAAAGAATTGACATCTTAACAGGAAATCCTGCTGAACACTAATTAATGACAGAAAAACTGGCAAATGAGTCAAAGAAAAGATGGAAAACCCAGGCTTTTAATAAATGTGGGCAAGGATTATGGCTCTTGGAAAATGGTAAACATTTTTCTAGCCTTTCCAGTTGACAGGATGCATATATAATCTGAATATGAACAAATTTTGCCAAGAAAATCCCTGTGATAGCTTCCAAATTAGAGTCAACATAGGTCAGGAATGAATTAAAGACAACAACACTGACTGACTAGAAAAGATAAAATTGGGAAACTAAAGGATGCAAAGCAAGCAAGAGAAAACCTCTCACAACAAAGGGGAAGTACACAGATTATTGAAGAAGCAATGAGTCGGGCCATTGTATTGGACGTCTCTGTAGAGTCATTGGTTTCAGGAAAGGGCCTTTCTATTTCCACTTGCATTTGACCCAAAACCTTAAGTCATCAAAAAATAAATGAGTTGCTTGAAATAATTTCATATCTCATTATATTTTAACGTTTTATAAAAATATTTTCATCCATATTATTACACATTTTTCAAACAGAGATATGTATTATAAACACAAATAGAAAGTAGTCGTGGAGATGGCTAATCTCTAAACACATACTCCCACCACCTAACTTTCAACTTGAAATTGTTATTTATTCAAGCAATCTGAGGGTGGCTGTTTGGATAAATAGGAATTGTTGACTGGTCTCCCATTTTGTGAAGCTGCCTGTGTGTTACCAAGGGGTGAAGAGGAACAAATAATGCAGACAGCCCTTAAGTGTGCAGACAGATTGCCTTTATTATCCTTGTTAGTTTTATGATCCATGATAATAGCATAAAACAATTATGAATAAAAGTGTGAAGGGTTTATTTATCAGTTAGCTCAAATGTTGACATTTTCAGTTAAGTGCTATGAACTGTTGCATGCGTACAGAGAGTAGCACTCTGACTGCTAACATTTGCATTTAGAATGGCTGCTGTTGTGTGCCTTCAGGTCATTTTTGTTTGTGATGACCCATCATGGATTCTGGGGCTGAGAGTGTCACGTAATGAGTTTCATGACTGAGCAGGGTAAACACTGGTCTCCAGATTTGTAGTCTGATGCTCAGACCACTATGTCAAGCTGGTTAGAATTAGTAGCAGAAATAACTTCAAAATAAAACTTTATTTGTAACCCGACCTATCTCCCCTAGGGGACTCAGGGCAGTTTCCAATAGAAAAATGGAAAACATTCAATGCCAAAGATGAATAATAACAAATAAACACCCAAATTAAAACCAATAAACAAAACAATATAAGAACTTATAACAACAAAACAAGATTTTCAAATAGTTAAATAGAACGTAATAAAAATGATAACGTATAGAGCAGAACACAACTTCATTGGCCTGTGTAACATCTATTCATTCATTCATTCCCTTCTGTTTTGTACCTTGTTGGAATCTTGAATTATTTTTACATTGTCTGCTCCAAACTTATCTGCATAAAGTTTCAGCAGTCTCTGCGAAATCTCAGACAGGCCTGTTAATTTGGGTTCTTTGTAGATATATTCTTTACCCTCTTCCTCTTCAAAAAAGCCCTGGTTAAAACACAAAAGTATAACAATTAAAGCAAAGCAAGTAAATCAAATATCTTATATTCAAGCAATGCACAATACACTGCGGATGGAAGGCGCAACGTACCTCATTTGCTCAAATACAGAAAACACTGGCTTATCTTAATGCATCAGCTTGTGTGTAATGAAGGAATGGAATGCGTTAAAAACCAAACTCTGTATTAGCACAGGATGAATCTGAACCTCTGATAGTGGGACAAAATGTCTTTGAAGAGCAAAGTATCTCTCAGAGTGTTATGCGCATCCATGGGGATAGTGTGCCACCATGTGGTACAATCTGGTAACTGGCACAGGGGATATGAAAAGGCAGGTAAATTTGGAAAAAATGAAGTGTTTATTTTTATTTTGTTCAATAATTGATTAAAGTTTAGTCAAAACTACAGTTGGGAAAGGCACAAAATTTTCATTGAACTATGCCGTAGAAGAAGATTATGAGCTATGTAGCTAATTCAATCCAACTAAGCAGAATTTACATTCAGTCAGCAAAAAGATCCATCTAGAAATGCATAATGTTAACAACCTTCTAGTAAGGTAAAGCCACAATGGGCACAATTATGAACAAAATCACACTTGATTTCAATCCAGCAGTTCTTTCACTGTTTTTAATGGGAGTTAAATCACAATTAGCTGTAGCTAGAAAACATGCAGCTGAAATCGAATGCTTTCTGGATTTTTGATGCTTACATGAATTTCACATGTATGAGAGCTTTGTTATACCCTGCAAAATAGCATCACAATGTGTATTTCCACTATAAACCCTACTTAGGTGAACCAAGAACTTTTCCATGAGCATTTTCACATATTTTAATGTGGATGGCTGCTGTTCAGTATAAACACCTCACCTCACAAAGATAGCAAGATACTCTTACAAGAGAAGCAACTGAGATGCAAAAATATGTGTGACTTCGTATTATGTTATATGTTATGGATAATCTGTACTTACGTAATAATTGTATCATCAATTTAGTGGCCTGAAGATGCATTTTTATAGGAGTCCTACAAAAAACTCCAAAATCTGCACTGTGTCACAGGGTGGTTGCTTGTTTTTTTTTGTTTTTTTTTTTTTGCAAAATTAAAATAAAACAACCATCTCATGAACATATAACTTATTAGAAATGTAAACACCAATGGAACTGAATACATTTTATATAGAGATGTCTACATTTTGGTAAATGATACATGGCAACTGGAATATAGAAGTAAAGTCTGTGTATCAATTTAAAAAATGACCTCAAATGGAAACCAATTTTAAATTTCAGCTAATGATAATAATGAATCTCTACCAAGATCAATATATCTTGTAGAAGGTGACTTTAAAAAAACAAACTGAAAATGTCAGTGTTTATTTCCTTTGTAGCATCTATGGACTGAGTGATACTGTGCTACATATCTTCCAGTCATGTTGCTGGCAGTCTATTGTTTGGCTATATAATTCTGATCCTAAACAAAATTTGTTACTCATTGTGCGGTTCAATTGAAGACGCTGCCTCTTTCATTTTCTGTGTAGTTCTATATGTGTCTGCTCAGGAATTAGTGTCATTCAACTTAATAGGCTAGGAGCCTCTGGTGGCCCAATGGATTAAACCCTTGTGCCAGCAGGATTGCTGACCGAAAGGTTGGTGGTTCGAATCCAGGGAGCGGGGTGAGCTCCCATCTGTCAGCTCCAGCTTCCCTTACAGGGACATGAGAGATGGTAAAACATCTGGGCGTCCCTTGGGCAATGTCCTTGCAGACATCCAATTCTCTCACATCAGAAGTGACTTGCAGTTTCTCAAGTCACTCCTGACATGAAAAAAAAAACCCCAAAACTTAATAGGGTTTATTCTTAGGTGAATAAATACAGTATTGCATCTTTAAAGAGTACAATTGCCCGAGACACACCATCATATATAAGATCACTTTCTCAATGTTCATTTAGCATGTAATGAATCTTTCTGCTTTTTCATGGCAACTGAAATGCAGCAAGTGGCTACAAGGAGCACAGTCCTTTTGTCAGTGATCCAGAATACATTGTTAAGGGATATGGTTTCAGCTGTGCTTTGATGCTAAGTGCCTCTTCTAAAACCATTTCCATCATTTTGCCAATACAACTTATCATCTGATTAATTTCATATGTTATCTTTAATACTTGTGGGAGTTTTTTTAAATTATTTTTTACATGTTTACCAAATGTGACTGGCTTTCAAGAAAATAAGATGTAATAAAAACATATTTGTTTAGATTCAAAAACCCCATTAGAAGTTCTGGCACATGGGATGACTCTTCTGACCAAAGTGAAGGATTCATCCGTGAAGTCTCCTGAAGATCTTCTTTAAAGGGCTAAAGAGCCACGTGGAGCATAAGATATAGCATGGTGGCATTGATAATACAAAAGAAGAAAAATAGCTCTCCCCCCCTTTTTGCTACAAAATCTAAAGTTATTTCACAAACCAATGGGCACCTCCTTCAATTTGCCATTACAGAAACACCATGATTGCTTGCAATTAGCATGTACGAAAAACATGGCCCAAAGCTGCTTCCGTTGGAAATGGGAACAGATTTTGGCCTCAAGTATGAACAGCACAGGACCAAATATCTTTTTGGTATTTTAAAGCAGCAGAACAAAAGAATTAGTTTTGCTAGATGCAGAGCAGCATAAAAATGAGTAAAAGCAAAGTTATTTCATCTCTCACAATGAATATTAAAAAGCTGTCAGAGTTAAGACTAACTCAGACTATACAGGGAGGACAATGTGTAAGAAGAATTAAATAAAAAAACATGCGAAAGAATAGATGACTTACCACAGCCTTGAATAAGATCAAAAGAAGAGAAGAGCAAATTTCTGCATTAAAACCTAATTAGGGGGCAGAATGACTCAGATCAATCTATTCTCTATACACTTTTTAAAAAAAGGATTAAATTGAATTGTTTGCCTAAAAAGCATTCTTCAAGAGCATGTTTGCTCCTCCATCACTTGCAATATAGGAGAGGCAAGCATAAATTCATGCTGCACCAAAATAAACATGCAGAAATAGTGAATGGTACAAGACTGCTCTACAACGTACTATAAAGAATCAGAGGCAAGCTAAGAAGCAAAGCCAGAAAGTGTATGACAAACAGAAGTAGAACAGGAATGTGGATTTTTGGGTCACAGGAAAAAATGTAATTGCTTAAATTGTTTTGCACTTTTATTTCTGGAGACCACATGTATCCTATGGTACAGTGATGTAACATGAAGTTATTTCCATGCTTTCTTTTTCTGAAAACAGGATCCCTTCTCTGGGATCTTAGCTGAAGTCCATATCTTTAGGGATGTAAGTTACCTTTGTATTCTTGTTATACGAAGAATCTGAAGATACAAGGCATGAATTGATGTTGCAGCTGCAAAGAAGGCGATGAATCACCCTCTCATTGTATCAGAGAACAACTTGACCTACTAAGTGCAGTTTCTCCATTAAGAAAGTCCAGGCTTCTACCTAAAAGTGTGGCAATAAATCCAGTTTCTTGCAGAATGTTTTATGTTGTCTTCATATTGTATATACTTTCCTTCGAATAAAATACTCTTGAAGATTCCTAACCCACATTTTCTAGGAGCCCATATTGGTGGCGCAATAGTTAAACCCTTGTGTCAAAAGGACTGTTGACTGAAAGGTTGGCAGTTTGAATCCGGGGAGCAGGGTGAGCTTCCTTATGTCAGCTCCATCTTCCCATGTGAGGACATGAGAGAAGCCTCCCACAGGATGCTAAAACATCTGGGCACCTCCTGGGCAACATTCCTGCAGTTGGTGAATTCTTTCACACCAGAAGCAACTTGCAGTTTCTCAAGTTGCTCCTGACATGAAAAAAAACCCCACTTTTTCTTCTAAATATATTTGCAAAGTACCATATTGAGAATGCAACATTCCATAATATATAGGATTCCAGTGATTAATGTGTTTTTTTAACTATATCTTACTTAAGGGTGTTATCTGTAAAATCACAAAGGGAAACATATATATAGTCCACCCTCTGTACCCTAGATATGAAAAAAGTGGATGCTCAATATCTGAATATTTTTTAAAAAATTGTTTCCAATCTGTAAGTGATTGAATCCATAGATCCAGAGCCCAAATATAATTACAGCACTATAGTAGATTTTCAAACATATATGAACCACTCACCTGCCCATAAAAGGCCACACGGTAGTATCGTCCAAACAAGCGCTTCTCAGAATTCACTACTTCTGCTACTTTTAGATAAGAGCGATGGATGTCATAGTACAACTCAGATAGTCTCTGGAGAAACAGAATGGAATAAGTGATTTTAAAAAAAAACCCAAAAAACCAAAAAGCAGCTTCAAAGCAGTGATAACTAGTTGGCAGAATATGAAGTATGAATGAATAATTTCAATGTCATTCTTCCTATTGTAATAACCAGACAGTCGTAGTCATGCACTTGAAAATGTAGGGAAAGCAATTTGTGTCGTTTTATAAACATAAAATCTTGTTTTTCAATGCGTATTTTTCATGAAAATGTCCCAAGTATGAAAAAGCCTGCTGCATTTCTAATTTTCTCGGCAGGATTTCTCAACAAGCAACACTGGCTTTTTCACTGAAGATGAAAAAAACTTGAGTATATTCTCTATATTCCTACTCACACCATATGTCTTGATTCACTGTGATAGAGGTAGTGGTGTGGGACCAATTAAAACAGGTTTCGTCAAATTACATTTATCATTATAAGTGAAATGTACTAAAGGTGGGCTTTCTCCTCTGCATGAGCTTTGAGATCATGCAGAGGAGCACAAATACAGCATTTTCCTTTACAATATATTGAAACAGTGCATGGAGAAAGATTGACCTAATCTTTCTCCATGCACTGTTTCAAAAATATTATAAAGGAAAATGCTGTATTTGTGTTTCATGCTCAATTTATGTGTTATACATATATTTGAGAAAGTGTGATGGATACACAACTTACACTCCAGGCAGGACTTTGGAAGAATCCTGTCTCACACACTGGAAACCTCTTGTAAAGGAATCCTGTATGCAATATTGCATTTGATGGTGAAATGTTATGTACTAAGATCAAACTCCCTAAAATGCAGTCATATGGTTGGAAGACCCTCATTAATTATGTGATTGTAATGACAGAGTAAATGTGTGGATCTTTCTCATACTGTTAGCAATCTGCTTTCTGGTAAGGCCTCGTATCAACTGTGGTGAGAATTTCTAGCACATTAATATTTACTCTATGCAAAACTGCTTATAAATCATCAAACTAATTTCCCATTGGTTACTAAAGAACCAAGATATTAAAAACATTCAACCTTAGCCTTGGTTTTATTTACTACTTGGAGAATTTTGCTATCTAGGCCCTTCCCCGTGGCCATTAGATAGTACTCTGTTCTAATAGCTAAATGGATCGTGTAAGTATACTGTTTTAATCTTTATTTATTAATGTTCATGTTTTTTAATTGTTATATTTGCTATTTTGTATTTTATGATGCGGCATTGAATTATTATTTTCTTTCCCACAATTGGAAGCTGCCCTGAGTCCCCCTAGGAGTTGAGAAGGGTGGGGTAAAAATGTTTGAAATAAAAAAAAATTGCACTTTATCCACTTCCCTGGCCCTATGATACTCTCTTGCACTACCCCTTGCCCAATCTTTTTATATTGGCCACATCCATTTTCTAATCCTGGCCGTTGATAGTTTGAACCCATCTGATGGAGCTGTAATGAAATTGGTTTTTAATTTTTTGTGTATGTTTTAGCAGGTTTTTATGTTTTATGATGTTTATTTTAATTTGTCTGTATGGTTTTCCTTTCCGGCAACTGAATGTTTTGCCTTATATGTTGGGAATTGCCCTGAGTCCCCTTGGGGAGGTAGGACAATATACAAATAAAGTATTATTATTATTATTATTTTGCTGACACAAAAACATGGTATGTCACAGCAAACAAGATATATATGCTGGATTTCATATCACAAAATCACAAGTCGAACACTTCCCAAGCGTCTAGGACTGTGTGATGTATTTTCGAATGATGCGTGCAGATCCAAGTAAGGTGACCTTTTGCAGTTGACAGATCATGATTTTGTTAATGTTTATTGTTTCCAAATACCAGCTGAGATCTTTTGGCATGGCATCCAGTGTGCCAACTACCACCGGGACTACCTATACTGATTTATGCCAGAGCCTTTGCAGTTTGATTTTGAGGTCCTGATAATGGCTGAGTTTTTCCTGTTGTTTTTCCTCACCTGGTATGGTGACATCAATAATCCAAACTTTTTTCTTTCTCACAATCGTGATCATCATCATCATCTACCTGAAGAACAAACCTTATGCATTCAAAAACCACAGTAACTCCTTGCTTTTGCCACTCTTCTCACAGAATGTAAATCAAGGCTGGGAAATATTTGGCCTACAGCTTCCGTCAGCCTCTCCCAGTATAGCCAACAATAAGAAGTAGTAGCAGCTCTAGTCCAAACCAGAATTTGGAAAAACTATTTGTTCGGGTTACAATTCCAGGAATCTTCCAGCCACTGTCTGGGCTAGCTGGGACATTCTGTAATTTGAAAAGGTAACATTTCCAAGCTTGCTTAAAACATCTGGAAGTCAAAATGTTCCCCATGTATATTGTTAAACCACTGAGCTACTAATGGAGTGGTAATGTGGAAAATAATAATAAAAGCAGTCATCCATCTAATAGATAGCATACACTTCCCAGGGCTTAATTTTAGCTTGGCTTACCTTGAAGTCTCTTTGTTTCTCAAATACTGCAATGATTGGCTTGTTAACTTCAGCAATTAGCTCGTATCTTTCAGATTTCCACAAATAGTCCACACACAATTCCAACTGTTCCACAAGGATGTTCTGCAATTCCACACATAAAAAGAATGTTAGGTCTGTGTTGAAAGTAGATGGAATGAAAGCCAAAAGCTTATTTTGGGAATAGATTAAAGTGCACAGCAGGGTTTTGAGAATTGCTGCTACTTTTTTACTTCAGCTAGGATACAAGGAAAGGGAGGAGTTGATGAGAAGTAATACACAACTTTTATGTGCAAATAAAATTAATAATAATGAAAACGAAAATATTATAGTAGATTTTGCATGGTGACATATGTGGAGATGTGCATCATAACATGTGCTCTGCAAACACATAAAGACAGCATAATTTTTTGCATTTATGTAACACAACCAGTAGCCATAGTTCCAGCAAGAAAGAAAGAAAGAAATACACACACACATCCCACAACAGTGGAATGTGATCCCCTGGCTGGAATCATAGACCATGAGTACATTGGCCAAGAATAAGTGGCTACTGGATATTAAATGCACGCAAGAAACTGCCATGACTTTAAATAAACATGTGATATTCCATGAAAAAATAGATTTCGACACTGTTTTCATGCAATTTTTTTTCTGTGTAGAATCATTTCCTCAAACAGTTTGAGATATGCAACTATTGGGTAAAAACAGAGCAAAATTTTCACCACTGTATTCTTCTCTACTTTTCTTGAATGCTGGAAAACTCATTTTTCTACCAATAAATGAATAATAGCAAATATTTTCCATCTTATCTGATAAACTAGACAGAAGCCCCAAACGACTATAGAACATGGCCATACATCCCGAAAAACTTAAAACAACATAGTGATTCTGGCCATGAAAGCCTTCGACAATAAATATAGAACAAATTGTGGTTTCTGCTTGTATTATTGGAAGAGAACTAAAGCAAAGTTCCCAGGTTTGCATGTTTCAAAATACAGAGCAGAGTACAGCCCCAGACTTGTTTATAGTTTAATTCTACCACAAGTAGCAACAACTGGGCAGTGTGCATGATCTCAATGATTGTGTTAAAGAAAATCCTTGGCTAATCTTGACCTGTAAATGCACCCAGTGAATCTTCTTCAAAGAAGGCAAGAAAATTAGCAATGCTGACCTCGTTGTATGGTGTATCCTGCATTCCAGAGTCTTCTTTCATAGCCCCTTCTTCTTTAATATTTGGTGTAATATTGAGGAAAGCTGGCCATCCCATAGAAAATAAACCTTTAAATGAGAGAAAGAATCTCATGAATGCTTCTATATTAACCCCTTAAAGTAATTAGTAGGTTTAAAAAAGGAATCATTGCTTTTTACAGTTCAATAGATGAAGAGAAGAATGTAGCACACTAGATTTGTGATGAGTTATTATAAAGCCATCCTGTTCATTAAGCTGCTTGCCAAGGTAGGAACTGTTAAAATATGATTATTCTGGCAAAGCATATCCTTGTCCAAAAAGCACTATTTGAGGAAGTCTCCATGAGACCAAACCTAATTGTAAGGATAAGGCATGACATTTATAATTTGGACAATTCATAAAAACACAGTGCTCCTAACTTTTTCATAAATAAACCCCCCAACAGAAAGAAGCATATGCAAATGTTGTGTTTAGTCTGAAATTGCAAAAATATGAATGTCTTTTTAATAATGTATTCATGAGAGATGGGCAAACTCACTTAATCTAGAATGAACCTGACTCAAGTGAATTAATTTTCATCCAAATTAATTCCAACTTGGATCCAATGTAATTTAAGCTGCATAATTTACATCCCACTATCCTTTTTCAAACACACTATACAGTATGACCTTTGTATTCACAAGCATGTATTCTAAGAATTACCATGAATATCTGAATCCATGGAAAAAAGGGAACCCTACATTTTGATTATACCTGGGCCAGATCCATACCATAGATATTTACTGACCCAGAGAGACCCAGAAAAGCCCACAACACCTCTGGATCTTTAATTCATGGATAAGGGAGTTGTACTATAATGAATAAGGAAATTGGCATTCATCCATATGCATGTAATTATCTTGAGTAAATGCAAATTAATAGATGATTAGGATTACACTTGGCTTTTGAGAACTTGAGGTATGTTTTTGCTATTTGCCACCAAGTGGCTTTGACTTGTGGTGATCCTTGCAGAGTTCTGACCATCAAAAGCTAGGTCCAGGTTATGTAGACTCAGCACTGGCTTTCATAATTGAGCCAATTGATCTGTAATGTGGTCTTCCTCTTTTCTGAGTACCAATCATTTCTTTCCAATCATTTGTTTCTTTTCCTAGATCCATGCCTCCATCTTAGTATCCGCATCTCTATCAAAGAAGCTATTCTATAATAGTGAGAATTGCATACTTATATTGATATCATTCATATTTATCTACTTCATAGCTTGGTGAAAGTGCTACAGTAAATATTTAGCCTCCCTGATTTTGATAGGAATCATTATTATTATTCAATTCCATTTTTAAAATGTAGTCCATGGTTATCATAATTTGAAAAGATATTGTGAATTTTTCTCTATATTTTATTAACATTTTATTATTCTCTTGTTGTTTTGTCCCGTCCCCCCCCCCCCCACACTTTTTAAAAGCCCCTCAAGGGTTTAGAGAATTTGATCCCACAAAATCCCTAACACAGTAATAATTAAATGTTACTGGTTGCCAAAGAAAAAAAGTATCTTTAGAAAATGCTATTTAATGAGGCATCATTACTTGTAACGAGTGAACTCTAAGCTCCAAAATTTCTGCAGAAACAAATTCTGGTAAGACACATCTATCACTGGCTTGGATCTGAGGTTTGCTCTTCTGGGGCTAGTGTCCTCTGAGCATAGGATTGCTAACTTTCATCTTTTTCTTCTACCACAATGCAGACATTAACTCCTCCCAAACATCTGCTCTCTATAGCCACTAGAGTGTGAATGGGGAAGAATACTGGGGGAGTAATAAATATTGAAACCCCTTGGCTTCAGGTAGGACAGTGGTTCTCAACCTGTGGGTCCCCAGGAGTTTTGTCCTACAACTCCCAGAAATCCCAGCCAGTTTAACAGCTGTTAGGATTTCTGGGAGTTGAGGACCAAACATCTGGGGACCCACAGGTTGAGAACCACTGCTGTAGGATATTGGTCCTATCAAGAATGAAAGGAAGTTCTTCCAGCTGTAGAAAACTAGCTAGTAGTTAGGATGGCATTTTTCACCAGGGTAGCATCATTGGCAGCATCACTGCTGGCACCATGGGACTTGCAGAAATGGGCATGTTGACTCAACACAAGAGCAATGCACACTGCGTATTTAGGATTGTCCCTTGCAGGAGGGAGTGACCTCTGCAAACAGCAGAATCTGCTCTCAAAGGTGAACATGCAATTACACCATTGTTTGTCATGATTAGCAGTATAATACCCTTCCTGAACTTAGCATCAACTTAACATGTGGAGTTGTTTTGGATAATCCTTGTATCAAAGATGCATATATTGTTACAATGAAAAACTTTAAACACATGACCCAGCCTTCAAAACCAGTAATATAACCAGAGAGAATAGAATCAGAGTTGATATCCAACAGCAAAAAATTGTGAACTTGTTCTTTCCTTAAATTGCTACAATTTGTGCAGGCAGCTGGTTTGAAGGTTGTTGTCTATCCCATAAACAGATGTGGTTAGAACACTCACTTCCTCCAGTGTGAGTTGTTAGTAAGACATTACTATCAGAGAGTTCAGCATCTTCCAGGAGCATACGAGAAGTACAAATCTTTTCCATTTTCCAGTAACCTATGATAGTGTGAGATGTTATTAGTGTTCTGCTATCTCAATGGGTTAATACATGCATATTTAATGATATACGCTATGAAATGAGATGCAAAAACCCACCCTCTTTCCCAAAAAAGAGTACAAGTGTCGTTCATTTATTCTCACAATATACAAGGTTGCAGAGCATGGAATTTATTTATTTATTTGGAGTACAACTACAACTCTGAATCTCTCAGCTAGTATGGGAATTAAATCCAAAAAGAAAGAAATCTTTCCAAGTTCTGCAACATTGTTGAAAATAGTATTTTTACTCGTTGTCATATCTTGCACAGGAAACAGAGTGAAAGCAGCTTAAGAGATAATTACTAAAAACATGAATCTCATCAGATAGATGTAGGTCATTTGGAATTTGGTCTCATGTTTCACTGTTTTCTATATCAGTAGATAGTAACTGGATATATTTTATCTTACCCTTTCGTTTCAGATATTCAGCAATAAGGGCAGCTATATGGATGTAGCACATAGCAGCCTGCAATAACAACAACAAACATAAATAGGTTTTAATACCAAATAACCCATATGTTTCCTATCAGTGTCCCAAAATGTAAAAATTGAATCTGTTATTTTGATGATAGAAAAATAAATGTTTCAAGTTAAGCAAAACAACAAATTGATAATGATGTATTTACCTGAGGCAAGTGCCAGTTAAAATTACCAATACAATCATGTGAAAAGCCTAACAATATTGACTACACTGAGCACGAGATTTGTAAAACAAAGTCTCTGCTCCATATGCTGACAGTGCATAAGTTACCTCAGATAAATCTCCACTTCTAGCATGAATCTTGGCCATACTCTCCAGCCAGGTCCGCCGTAATTCAGGTGTACTGGCATATGAATTGGCCAGACTATACTGCAAATCTACCAGCATTTCAGGATCCTTCTCATGTTCTTTCATCTGAGCTGTAGCCATTAAAACTGTCCGTATGCGTTTGGTCAAGTCTTTCACTTCTGCTGGGAAGTTACTGTTCTTTGAGGGGGAGAGCAACATAGCAATTATTCAGCATGGAGAATCCACTTTTATTATACTAAATTGCATGAAGTTGGATCAGGTGGCAACTGATATACACAACCACATTTATAGATGCCACTTCAGAATCCTTTCATTCAGTGCCCCATAGTCAATGGGACTGTGCCCATAATTAAAGGTAGCGATTGCATTGCACTGGATTACATTTTGTATATTTTCTCTTGTTCTGTTTACTTGATGCGGCATTAAAAAGTTTATCACCTATGTTGTGCTGGCTTCACATAATTAGCCATGCAGAGGAACACAGATATGTCTCATTTCTCAGGCATTTCTGAAATATTCTTTCCCAAGTGAATATATAAATTAGTGAAAAGATTTCAGATCCAGAGTAACAGTAACTCATGCAATATTCAATTGCTTGTATGGTTATAGTTATATCTTTTCTAAGCTTGTACAGGATGGCATCTGAGCTATTTTTGTCCACAGGTTCTGTCTTATTTCTTCCACTATCTCCTTTTTCTGGGTGGCTGAACTGGTTCAGCTCCTCCCCTGCTACAAGTCAAGATAGTCATTGACTGCTTCACTACGGGCAGTACAAATTCTTTGGAAGCATTAACCGTATCACATAATTCTCAAATCACAAAATCCCATGGACATATGCTAGTAAGACTTTGTACTCTGCTAGCAGCAAACAGAATCTCAGCAACATTTCCAAGCTCTTCATTTTCAACTTTAAGAACCTTACAAATATCTGAGCCACACAAAACAGCTGTAATTCATGTCTGTCTGTCTGTCTGTCTGTCTATCTATCATCCAAGACTGACTTACAGTGTGACTTGCAACTACAATCTATCACACTGTAAGCCAATCTTGGGTGAAAAGGGTGGACAGACAGACAGACAGACAATATGAATTACAGTAGTTTTATGTGGAGCAGGTCTTAAAGTTGAAAAATGAAGAGATTGGAAATGTTGCCAAGATTCCACTGGATGCTAGCAGGGCAAAACGTATCTGCCTCTGGATTCTTCATAAATCAGAAAGGCATGACTTGATGAAGCAGAAGAAAAGATACCTAAAGCAATTATTCAAAAGCCCACAAAAACCTGGGCAATTTAACATTCCCCTAAATGATAAATTGAAAGAGAATAAATGATTTATGTCAGAAATGACTGCAGTGGCACTACAGCACCATTTAGGAAAGATGTCAAAATTAGTGATCAATTAATTATTCACATCAGAGACAATGGAAAATGGAATACATTTTCTATGTTTTTTTCTATTTGCAATGTTTTGTGTGTGGCAATAAGAAAGGAAACAATAGTAGGTGGAAGGTTGTCTTAGGACCCATTCACCTGTAGCCATCACAAACAAAAATAATTCTTACTTTCATTTGCTTGTCTCCATTAGCAAAGTTATTTGTAATTGCTAGTGAGTGCTGAAACCGAGAGCCTCCAATTCCCGCATCTGCAATCAGTTGACTTACAGCTTTGATTAGCTAAATGTGATAAAAAAAGAAAAAAATGAATGTTAGCGCAAGGAAATCAAACTGGCAAATCCTAATTCTTTCCAAGAAGTTGCAGCCCAACATAATACACAGAACAGCATTGAGAATAGCCCCAGTTCTCCATATGTGTCTGGGGAGGCTCTGCTCTTGGCCCCACCCTCTTTGCAAGTGCAATTGGTGGGGATGAGAGACAGGGCCTTTTCAGTAGTGGTCCCTCAGCTGTGGAACTCCCTCCCTAGTGACATCAGGCAGGCCTCATCCCTTCTAGGTTTTAGAAAAAAGTTGAAAACATGGCTTTGTACACAAGTGTTTGAAGAATAAGTGACTACAAGCTTCGATAAGATTTGAACATTGATTATGAACAAGGATATTGGATGAATGGAATTGTGCACTTTATATGTTTTAATCTGTTTACTGTTTTAATGTGTTGATTGACTATTAACCATCTTATGTTTTTGTTTTTACTGTAGATTTTGCTGGTAATGAATTGTACCGGAGTTGTAAACCACCTCGAGTCCCCTGAGTGGGAGATAGGTAGGGTATAATTGAAGTAAATAAATAAAGAATAAAGAAATAATGAGCAGTTTTTTTAGAAGTTTTGGTATCAAAACCCTATATTGAATCTCAGCAGGATCAGCAATTCCATTGGGTAGAGTAGGAAGACTGCAGTATGCCACAGGAGGCTGGGATTAGTGCTAAGGAAAAGAGTAATGTGAGCTAACCGAAGTGTCTTGGGAGCTGTATAGGTTCTGTTGATATACATTACTGTTCTCTTGGATGTAGTCGAGAAATTAATTCAAGTAATACCACAACAGCAATAGTGTTGACTTACTAGATTTAGTGTTGACTTACCAAACCATCAGATTTACTCACCTGCAAATGAGACCTGACAATTGACTTCTGTTTATTAAATTCAAAGTTTTTTCTCATGAAAAAATAAAGCAGAGCAGAAGCTTCTGTTTGAGTTGACCGTGACCTGTGATTGCAGCACTTAAGAATCTCATAACAGAATGAGCCACACAAGTCAGCTTGACCCTGGAAGAAAGCTGAAGGAAACTATGGAGAAAAAAAATGTACAGAAAGGATCAGTACAGCTTGACCACAGACTGTTGATAGGCAACATAAAACACCGCTGAAAGGTAGCTGGGGACTTTGCACATCTCTACACAGCTAAATACTGTCAAAGCACTCAATCCCATCTGATCTTGGAAACTAAGCAAGGTCAGACCTGGTTAGTACTTGAATGGGAGATCACTTAATGAATTCTAGATTCTGTAGACCCTGTGGTAAAAGGTGGGAAATCAATCAATCAATCGATCAATAGATAGATAGATTACACTTCCAGTCTCTTATCCATTGCATTACCATTATACTTGTAATATCTTTTTGAGATTCAAAGCCTGACTAGAGACAGAGCTTCTCTATTTCTTTCATCTAAATCTAAATACATTATAAAGGGAGAGAGATCTAATCTATATGCTATTTATTAGAAAGATGCCATTAAAGAAATGTTCAAATGAAGCAACAAAGTTTTCTAAATTCACATTGTCATACAGAACAGTGCCCTATGTATACTTTTGGAAAGTTTATAAGTCTACCTCTTTCCTTTTCATTCAATAAGGACATGAATCTGATGATCTCTACTTCTCAACTCCTACTCTCTCCTCTTATAAGGCTTGTCTACACTGGTCAGTTATTTCAGGGCCAGTCTGGAGCTATTTCTTGGCCAGACATGGAGGTGTTTACACACTTCCATAACTAATGTGAAGTGCAGGAGTCTACTGGGCTAAAACCTATTTGACACAACTTGACTGCCACCTTCCTTTCCATGTTGTCATCACTGCTGTTGGATGGCCACAGAGCTCCAGAAGAGCTCCTGGCTATCATGGGAGCCCTGTACTGACATCAGCAGACGTGCCCATCCAACCAGGGAGAAGAAGGGAGCAAAGAGGTTGGCAGTGCCAATCTGTGTTGACAGTGGACTGGTTTGCGTCAGAGCCAGTAGATTCATCCTGAGTTTTGCCAAAACACCAGAGCATTCCCCAACTTTTCTTAGCAAGGGGATAAAATGATTCAACTCAGTTTACTACCCTGGTTAAGAACCAAAAGTCCCCGCACATTGTTAACACATCCAGTAGAGAATTCTGGGCCACTTTGGCTGTGATTTCCCTTCTTCTTGGCAGAGAGTTGGACTGCATGGCCCACGAGGTATCTTCCAACTCTATGATTCTATGATTCAGAATTTTTGGCTGGTGTAGACAAGCCCATAATCTACTGGCAGTCTGAAATGTAATGTAAAACTACTTCTGCCTATTATATCTCCACTGGTCATAGGAATATATGGCATTACGAGTTACAATATCACATGTTTGGGGGGGAAAGTATTATAGTCTCATGTTGTGTGAGTAACTCTTTGAAACAAGAGGCACAGCCATCTTCATGCTATGGTTTGTAGCTTTGAATATGTTTTTATGGATTTTAATGGTGATTTTTAAAAATACAACTGATATCTAATTCTGTTTTAATGTCAGTATATTTGTAGATTTTAAATTATATTGAAATGCTTTTAACGTAAGCAGCATCAAGTCTCCTTGTGGAGAGAGAAAGCAAGCATAAATAAATGTAGTAATAATACATAATTATCTTGTCTAAACTAGTATGCTAAAATTACATTGTTAGACAATCACTATGAGTACTGGATGGACAGCAGGGAACAGAATGATCACAGAGAAGGGGAAAGCTATTTGATGAAAATACTTCATAATATCTGTTTTTCAATATTGGTTGCTGGGACGAATCTGACATGGTAACAAGCAGCTGTCTACTGTTCTTGTATTGGCTGAACATGAGCTCAAATGGATCTTTAGTGCTTTTCTACACATCTCTTGCAATTGATTCAATGTATGCAAAACACTTGATGGAATTCTGAGAGCATTTAATTGTGACTACAGACATGGCATTCGATACATGAACTTTGGTAAAGATGATGTAGGCAACAGACTGTCTAGAGTGCTCCAATTTCAAGATCAAATTCTGAAATCAAAATCAATTTTTTTGTTTGAAAAAGTCTGAAATTTTACTTTGATTTTTACATTTTTCCAGAAATTAGTCTAGGTTGTTTCAACAACAATTAGTATCTGTCACACAGACACTTACCTTACTCACAAGCAACCTCAGAGCAGCAAATACATGCTTGAGGGCTGCTGCAGAATGATTGATTTGTAAAAACAGTAGGTAGGTATCAAATACTTTCTTCATTAGTGTATTCTGACAATCTGACAGTTGCAATTGCCTCTGAAATATTAACAATACATTATTTCAGCTTTTGAGATTAAATCACATAACTTTCTTTAGTTTCCTTTTTCTCCCTTATATACTTTATTTTTCATGTCAATTGTCTGTTGTTAATAATAATAATAATAATAATACTTTATTTATACCCCACCACCATTTCCCCAAAAGACTCGGAGCAGCTTACATGAGGGCAAGCCCAACAACACATCAATAAAACAGAAAAGCAATAAATAATACAATACAATACAATACAAATTAATATAAATCACATATAGGCAATAACATACAAGGATTTAAAAACCTAAGGCCTGGCCAAATGTAATAGTTTAAAATTTAAAAAATAACGCTGGGCATGAACAAGGTAGGATATATCTAGTAGAAGGGTTTTAAAGAAGTAAGGGGAGTGCAATCCAATGCAATCCAATAGTTAAAGTCCATTCTGAGGACATATTGCTGGGAATTATTTCCTTATTCTGGGAAGGCACACTGGAACAGCCACGTTTTCAGGCTCCTCCTAAAGACTGCCAATGTTGGGGCATGCCTGATATCCTTGGGAAGTGAGTTCCAGAGTCGAGGGGCCACCACCGAGAAGGCCCTCTCCCTCGTCCCCCCAATCGCGCCTGCGAGGGAGGCAGGAGCACGAGCAGGGCCTCTCCAGATGATCGAAGAGATTGTGTGCGTTTGTACACAGAAATGCAATCACGCACAGGCCCGTAGCCAGGATTTTGTTTCGGATGGGGGGGGCTGAGTTTGGTTTGGGGGGTGCTGAGTCTGAGAGAAAGAGGGTCTACCCTAGCAAACCTTTTGTATCGTTGCCCCAATACCCCGATGCATATGGGATATATTGAGCATGGTGATCAGATCATTATATGAATAAACATAGCAGGTTAAATAATGCACCAGTAAGGCCTTCTCGCGGACCACCATGAGAATTCCGGGGGGGGGGGGGCTGAAGCCCCCCAAGGCCCTCCCCCGGCTACATGCCTGGTTACGCAGAAATGCGGTCATGCACGTTTTTCAGCTCCATTTAACAATATGCAGCCATGCTCCCAATTCTGCTATTTTTTTCCTTGGTGCCCATTAAGAGAGGAACTCCCAAGACACTTTCATGATCCCTCTCTCTATTTTCAAACTTAAATTTTCTATAGAGCCTGTGGGACAATGCCTTTATCCTAATCTCCACAGTGGAAGGATTGTATCTCAGTGGTCAATTACAGGAATAAAGCACCCATGGCATCCCTGGGGAAGACTAGCAAAGACCCAAATAAGAGTTGCCTCTTAGCAAGATGGTTAATATGGAGTTAAAGGTTTCTGAAAAGACATCAAACAGGTTCCTACACTACTAACATAATGTAAATGTATGCATTAATTAAAGAAGAGTCAATGTGGTGTAGTGGTTTGGGTGTTGGGCTAAGACTGTAGGAAAGCAACGTTCAAAACCTTCCTTGACCATAAAAACTCACTGGGCAACTCATGTGCTCTCAGCCTCAGAAGGCAAATGCTCTCTAAGGCTTTACAGTTACTATAAGTTGAGAACAAGTTGAAGGCACCTTACAAAAATGAACTAAATACTTACAAGGCAAGGCATAAGACTCTGCAAAAAACTCTTCTTTGACTTGTACAATAGGTTTTACATTTAAGGCTTCTATTTTGGTGTTTCTGCCACTGCTGTTGTAGTTTTTGCTAGAATTTCAAAGATCCATCAACCAGATGCAAATTTTAAAAATAGCTGGGGGAGGGGTCAGACATATATTGCAACATAATGTAAATGGTATCTCTGGATGTGCCGCAAAGGAATATTTTCTCTCCCAGAACTTCACTCAGGGTCTTTTAGTCTCCTTAGTCATTTATTTCAGTAGTTTTGGCCCTGGATTGATGCTACTTGTTGACAAAAACTTTGATAACCTACTGCAAATCACCTGTATATCTACCAGTTCAAATTTAAATTTGGTGTCCTACATAGATGATGGATCACAACCTAAATATGGATTTATAAGACCGAATAAATCATGTCTCAGAATGCTTGTACGGATTCTTTGGAACTTCAGCTTTTTAAATTAAACACATACCCCTCTGTGTAAACATGTGAGGTCTTACCACACACATTCTAGCCTGCCTGTGTTGTCTATTTCTCTAGAATTGTGTAACTTAAAAACTCAAGAGGCTCTGCAGAACAGAACATGGAAATTTAACTCTCCAGATATTGCTGGACTCTAATTCCCATCAAGACCATCCAGAAAAATGGACTCTTGGTGGGACAGCATGGCACCACGTCGAGCCTATAGCTCCCCTCCTCAACCAGATCGAGAGTTGGGGGAACGCGAAACCCGATCGGCATCACCCAAAGACCTCAGAGGCCCCCTTACCGCTCAAGGGAGGGAGCCGAGAGGGTCTGGGAAAGAAGCCGTGAGTAGCCGGCAGCTCCATGGAAAGCAGGGTAAGCCTGCATTTACTGCTGACCAGCGCCACTTTCAACAGAAGAATACAAAATCAAACAGATCCCTCCCCAGAACGGTGAGAGGGTGTAAGTATCTCAAATATATTCTAATTCCGGAGCGGGAAATACCCTTACTAAGGGTGAAAGCTAACTAAAGTGATCTTCAATAAACTTTAAGAAACCACCCAAAGACATAAGAAATATGAGACAAACAACAACGAATCGGAGGGAGAATACAAATTTAAGTAATACATGTTAAAGGACATGTACCAGGACTTTGAACCCGATTAAGCAAACAAACTGGTTACAGGTGGAGAAATATGTAGAAAAGAAAAATAAAGAAACCTAATTATGAACAATATATCATGATTGGATGTAAGGGTGGTTAAACCTTTAGACTTGTCTTTTTCTCTCTCCATTTTTAGGAGTTTCAGTTCTAATTTGGAAGATGACGTAGGTAATAAATTTGGAAACACGAAGGATTAGATGGAAGTCACAATTTCTTTAATAATCTTTTTTATATTTTCCCCCTTTTTTCTCAGTTTCTTCCTTTTGTATTTTTTGTTCTTTTGTTCAGATATTATTAGATACTCATAGTTTGTATTCACTTCTATTTCTTTACCCTTTTTCCTACTCTCCTTTAAATCAAATTGTTCCCCCACTTTACCTGGATAAATGTCTGGTTGCTGATGACATGATAAATAAATACCTGGATAATTATATACTTTTTCATTATATCCATTTTTTAAAAAGATCATCCAGACAATCATTTATAAGGAATGATGGAAGCTGTAGTTCAGTAACTTCTGGAGAGCCACAGGTTTCATGCCCCTGCATTGGATGCTATGAACCATCGTTTTATGCACTTCGGGAAATGTAGTTATGTGCAAAGTGAGTGGGTTATATATAAATCAACCCTTTTCACCAATATTTCCATTGAAAAATAATAAAGGTAGTAAATCTATATATGCCCCACATGCAAATGTCTATCACAATGTTTATATTGCTGTACATATTGCATGGCAAACTTGACATGAGGAAAAAATGTGGCTTGGTAAATCTGACATAAGCAAGAAAGAACTATGATAAAGGATGAAAGTATTATGTAATCCTCAAAAGTAGAAAACACTGTAATGTATTATGTGAAGCATAATAGCCTAGAATAGTATTTGAAAGCATGATTTATATATTCTGCACAGATACAACATTTCCATTGTTTGATGTCATTCATGAATAAATATCCCATGCATTGATAAAATGATGGATTGGCAGAAACCATAGAAATGGTGATTGGCACTGTAAGCATCATGTCATGATTTTGAGATATGAAAATGATACCTGGTGATGTTGAGTGAAAAGACATAATAGATCAAGAATAGCAAGGCAAACTTCCGTAGCGATGTTGGCTTCAGTATCAACGTAGCTCACAATATCTGTTTCATTTGAGCCACCTACAACAACATAAATATCATGGAAAAGCTAATAAAGGCAGAGCATGTTTAGAAAAGATCAGGCATTTTAATGGCATTTTAACTCTGGTTGAAAGGCAGTTTTTCCCACACAACACCCAAAGCCAGCCTACTCCCTGCAGATGAGATATAGGATGTACCCCCATTATTTCTGAAATGTAGCTCTACATAATATATATGTCTACTATAAAGACATAATCATATCAGTCTGGATTGGTATGCAAAGGGATATTGTAGCACCTTTGAAAAGAGAAAGACGTTTGGAGCATAAGCTTTTGTAGACTGAGTCATCTTCATTAGATACATAGTGTATGAAAGCTTATGCCATACAATTATTTCTGTCAATCTCAAAAGTGCTACAGTATCCCAGTGTGTACATTATAACCATACATTATATTTGTATCATATAGTTATATGTGGAATTCTTAGGCAGTCATAATGTTCAGTTGGGCCATTTTTCCCACTTGTCAGTTTCCCCACATATATGCATACACTGAACCATAGCCAGGGAAAGACAAAGGAAGGATGAAACCAAAGACTTTGTGATGGCCATAGAAGGTCCACTTGCTTCCTTCACTCCTTATCTTTAAATGACAGTTAAGAGCCAAGACTACTCTGGGCCACCTAATCAGAGCCTTCCATTTATTCCAGTGTATGATTTCCACACCATGGTAGCATTCCATAAGACAGCAAAATATGTTTGGTAACTTGACTATACAGTCTTCTTTTTTGCTTACTTGCAATGGTGCTGTCTATTATCTGTAGAAGCTTTGGATTCGAAAAAGGATTTTTGCCACGGATGATTGGTAAAGTTTGAGATCTGTGATGCCTGTGAACCTCACTGCTGGAAGCAGAATGTATCCTATGAAATGAAAAGATAGAGTGTTTTGATTAATTGTTATACCTTATGCCTACAGCTTTGACTAGTCCCACATGTTTCTTATGGCACCACGAAGAAAGATCTTGGCTTCTGTTTAGGGGATGGACAATCTCCTAAAAGAATATTCCAAAGCATAAAAAAGCTGCAAGAAATTAGGTGGGATCAGAAAGTCACTAGGAAAGGTATGAGCAGAGGAACCCTAACCCTGTCTAAAGTAAGCCAGCAGAATTTTGGAAATGGCACATTGCCTGCTACTTCATTCCTCCATCATTCAACTTACAACTACTCTTAATTAATGTTTTATTCACTCACATTATGCAACCTAGGTAGCTAGGCAACTGTATTCCTTTTGTGTTTATTTACAACTCGAGTGTTGGAGTTTATGCGTGGAACATTTTGTGCCAGAGACTATGGGTACAATTTTAAATCAATTATACTTGTGAGCTTCAATAAGGACAATTATGCTTGTGAGCTTCACAGGTGGTATTACGTAACATGAGGCATCAAATGACTAATTTGAGGTATGTATTTAGTATGCTGCATATGATTTTGTTTTACTAATAATGGAACATAGAAGAAAAGATAATCAATGCATTGTTTACCTGCTTCATCTTCACTAAAATGTGTAAAATAGGTATAAAACAGAAGAAAAACAGAATGAAGCACTCACATGTCATAAGGCAGGATACGTTTTCCAAAATAAGCACTTAATGTGTATGTTTTATAAGATGCTCAGAATTCAAGGTGTTATCTGTAGTACATAATGACAGCAATTTGATACCACTTTAACTGTCATGTCTACATTCTGTCAAATCCTGCAATCTGCCCTCTAGCACTTAGAACATTCTGCAAGAGAGCTCTAGCACATTTCCTTGAACTATATGCCCTGCCCATTTTAATGATAAAATTCCATACAAAACAGTATAGTCTTGGCTGTCTATCAAAGCTTTATAAGGATGAAGTGACCTTGACATGCATTGGGAAGGAATGAGGCAACTAGAGTGACCCTAGAGAGAAAGATACATCTTCTGTATTCTCTTACCTAGCTTTTACCTTTAAAGTAGTAATATGATTTTCACAGTCTTATAGCAATGATGATAGCAGAAGGGTGATAACAATGATAATGCCTCTCATGAGAAATAATAAACTTCCAGTTTTGTGGGAGACGCACAGGGTTTTTAAAATAAAATGGTGTGTATGTGTGAGAGAGGGGTGGTGGTAGAACAACTTCACAAATCTCAGACTACATAATTATAGCACTTTGATCCTACTTTCACAGCTTTGGCTGCATTCTACAGAGACCTGGGATTTGTAGTCTGATGAAGAACCTGAGCTTTTTGTCAGAGGATTTTGAATATGTCATGAAAACTACAAACTCCAAGATCCCATGGAAGAAAGCTGTGGCCATTATGGTGAAAATAAAAGTGCTACAATTGTGTTATAGGAAAGAGTTATTTGTTCTGGAATAGAATTAGCTTAGAATAACAAACTACCCTAAATGGAATGGTGGAATTTTCTTCTTGCAAAAATAGCTGGGTGACAAGGACAAGTGGCCTACAGGCCAGAAAATTTCCATCCCTGGCTTTAAGAAAAGGAGTGTCAAGAGTGCTGACAAGGAACCTCTTAGGGTCCTTCCACACAGTCCTATATTTCAGAATATCAAGGCAGAAAATCCCACAATATCCGCTTTTGAACTGGGTTATCTGAGTGCACACTGCCATATATCCCAGTTCAAAGCAGAAAATGTGGGATTTTCTGCCTTGACATTCTGGGATATAGGGCTGTGGGGAAGGGCCCTTGGGAGACTAGTGTTGACCCCCACTTTGCCCTGCATGCTAATGCTCCCTATTAGCTGTGTTTGCTATTGCTGTGCACAAAATATTAAGACACCATCAAAAACTATATAATCAGATCAGTCCATTCAGCAGTCCTGAGGCAAGGCAAATGAAGTTCTGTTTAGATTGATAAGTTGACTACTATATGAGAGGCGATTCTGCATGCAATACAAATGTACACAGATATTATAGTTGTGTGGCTTTTCTTTAAAGAACTGTGTGAAAAAGGCAAGAGAAAACAAGTTAGTGGTGGTGCTGCAGTAGCTTCCTTTAAGCAGAAATGAAGTTAATTGCTCATTAGTGAAATGTAACTCTTACCACTGGGGAATAAGCCCAGATGCCTGACAGGATGAGTTAGAGCCTTTCAGCGTTCCATTATTCTGGGTGGTTTGAGCAAATTTAAATGCAGCAGCGATTTTCCTAAAATAAATAAATAAAGAGGTAAACTTGACACCCTAAACACATTTTCCTGTAGAACAGAACAAGACTTATTACTAAGTGAATATGCATAAGATTGCCTGGGTGAAAAATGTACCTGGCAAAACAATAAAAATCCCAAATCAATTTATACATTTATTGATATTTTACTCTCCTGTCATTTTTAACTTCTGGAAATGTAACAGGCAGAGAAAATCATTACTACAACTTAAACAGTTACTGTCATTACCATATGGCCAAAGCTATATGGCTATAAAAACATTATCTTCCTTTTAAGACTGGAGTTAGAAGGTTGTTTACAAGGATGTCTCAGGCTGTAATCCTTGCAAAATATTACTTACAGTATGCCTCTGTATTACCTGCTGTATATCATAGTAAGGCCAAATATTGAGGTTATAAAATTTAAACATAAACAAAGAAGGTTCTGTTAACGTCATGCAACCCAGCTCTAGCCAAACTGTCATATGTAATGAATTACACTAGCCGAGACACATTTGGTGTCTCTAATGTTAGCCTATCTAAGGGCATATTTCACCTGCTGATTCCAAAAATGGTACCGGGTTTCCCTTATCAGCTCTAGCTTTTAAGATACGTAACATAAGCCATATACTAGTCTTTATCTGAACACCCAGAGAAAATTATGATAACCATATCTAAGAAACTAGAGTTGTTGCAGTCTATCCAATATATTTTTTTTTTCTGGATCAGCAGCCCAAACAACCTCTGGAACAGGCCTAAAAACCAACACACAGAGAATGTATTTTTGGTTGAGCTGTGGTATCTAGTTTCTTAATATCAATGAGATAGGATAACCTTTCCCACCTTGGTTCTCTCTAGATGTGTTGGCCTGCTTGGCAGGATGATTCCTTGGCATCCAGATCTAAATGGCACAAATTAAGGGCAAACTAGGGTTGCTGGACTGGATTTGGGACAGTACACCTGCAATGTCAATCCCTGACACTCCTTTGAGCAGGGCAAAGCATCATAAAGCTCCAGCAAATGAGGAAAAGGTACTTGACTTATCTCACCTTCCAAAACCCAACTTCCATCTTCATTGCCTTGCTATTTATCCACTAAAAAGCAACGACCTGGATGCTACTTGCTCTCCACAAGGAAGGCCATAATTGTGTTGGGAGGGGATGGTTTTAACCAAATGTTGGTGTTTGGGAAGTGACAAAGAGTACAGGTACATCCATTTTAATTGATGAAGATTTCTGTTAGCTGACATTGCTGTAAAACCTGTCAAGGATTAAAATTATAGGAGAATAGATCCAATCTGGCAACCCTAAGGTAGGATGCATTAATTGGAAGGATTATTTGGAATCGTAGGATGTGTTATTTGGCTGAAGCAGGATAAATTATTTAGAACTCTCTCAAGACGAATGCACTGGCACTCAGGTTTACATTACAAAAACCTGACCTGTATTTATGTCATATGAACTGACATTGCTGAAGATTATAGTCTAACTTCGAAGTGTGTATGAAATTTCATATTGCCATGATTAATGACTAAAATGTAATTACCGTATTATGTTGCGTTTTCCTAGATATCGGAAATTTTGAAGGCAAACCCTGAAAGATTTTTAAAAAGAGAAAAGCATTCAAACTATTTCACTTGATACCAAACTTTATCACAAGTAAATATAAGTATTCCACAGATCAAATATGATAGACATCTGAAGGTAATGTGGTATTTATGCAGCCCTTCAAATATTGTTGGATCACAATTCCCAGCATGTGTTTGATATGAGCCTGTAGACCAGAGTTTGAATCCCTGCTCAGCTATGGAAACCCACTGGGTGACCTCAGGCAATTATTATTATTATTAATTATTATTATTATTATTATTATTATTATTATATATTTATTATATTTATTTTATTCCACTTTCCTCTCCTAAAGGAGATTCAAAGAAGGCAAGTCACACTCTCTCAGCCTCAGAGGAAGGCAACAGCAAATCCTGCCTAGAAAACACTGTGATAGGCTTGCCTTAGGGTCACCATAAGCTAGAAATGACTTTAAGTCACACAGGAATATAACAAATACTACAAAATACGGATTAATAAAATTGACAAATATATTCATCTCCTTTCCAATACAAATGGAGACAAAAAGTACAGTCACTTGTCTCACATATATTAAATGACTGATTCTGCATATGGCTAGCTATGGGCATGACAACAGTGCTGACAAAAGTAAACACTGAGACATTAACTGCAGGATATTATATGTGAATATTTAGTTCAGTAAAATTTGTCTCCCAGTGAAAAGTGTATATAGATGGTCCTGTAAAAGGTATTAGAAATTTTTTGAGTCTTGTTATAATATATAATACATATGCTTCACAACAGAAAGGCCAGAGATTAATTTTATAGTGATCCTGTACCATATTAATGATACAAAGCAAAGTCTTTACTGTCTTCTACACAAGAGACAGCTAACCATGCGAAGGCAAAATTCATTCACATATCACAATCTGGTTCCAAAGAATATCCAAAAAGATATGGGGATATTGAGTTCCAAATTACATAAAAAGGAACCTATACTCATAAATATGTATGGACTTGATCCAGTTTTAAAGTGCTTAGCTGAGATCCACTGGAAGAGACAGAAAAGATGATGATTTCAAGGAGTCTATGTTAAGCACGGTTAAGTCTAGATCTAGTCCTACTGGGGCAGAAAGAAACAGACAAAATCAATGTGAAGATTAAAAAGCATGGGTGTCATTGAACACAACATGTAAGAATTTCTGTTTTCTTTCTTTCTGTGTCTCTTTCAATATATCACCTTTGGAAGAACAAACCTCAGAGTAAGCTTACTCTAAAATGCTGAAAAAGTCTGTTATTTCTGTGAATGGGGCTCTCTGCCAGTAGGAGATCAATGTATCTAGAAAATAAAAACATTGAAATGCATATGCATTATTTACTGTTTTAAGCCATATTTCATATTAAAAGGCATCAGTCCAGATGCAACAAGGTAATCATGGTTATTTGTTGGAAACAATTTTTGTTACTTGTGGCTACAGAAAAATGCATCTTTGTTCCTATCTTATTAGTTTACACCAGACTGAACTTCCCCAGTGTATGTGTTCAGTAATCACTCCTAAATAGAACACTGTCAACAACTTATAATCTTTTCCAAACTTCCTAGGATTGCAGTTCAAAAGCCTTGGAGTCACCAAAAGGTATCTCTCCCATGTTCCCAGCAGATTTACCTGTGACCATGGGAGGACTGAAAGAAGAGCCTTCCCTGAAGATTTCAGAGCCTGGGCAGACTCATGTAGAAGAATACAGTCCTGAGATTTATATGCAGGGCCGTAGCCAGAAAAAAATTTCGGGAGGAGTTGAAATTTGGGGGGGGGGGGGGGGGTTTGAAAATTTCACGGGGGGGGGGGGTTGAAACCTGCCTCCTAGCTCACGCTGAAGCAAAGAGCACAGCAGGGGGCAGAGCAGCCTTCAATAGCCTGCAGCTCCACCCCTGTCAACCACCTCCACCAAGTCTGGCCTCCTTAATGAGAGCATTCAACACACACACACCCAACTTGGTTGCTTCACTACATCGGCTATTGCTGCAAGTAATGACAGTGTGAATAAATTGTCAATATTTGCTTGAGATAGTGCTTGCAGTTCTGGAGGGACTCTTAATTTTTTGCATCTCATAGACTTAGCATGGGGATTTGGTTAACCAGTTAAAATTCATGAGTAAACCAGTTTTTAAAAAAAATCTGAAAAATTTCGGGGGGGTTGAACTTCTAAACACCCCCCCCCCTTTGCTACAGGCCTGTGTATATGGCTCTATAGGCCATAAGCAGCACTTTGATTTATATGCAGATATACATCACTATCTAGCCTGATTGTAGTAACCAATGAGTACTTGTTCCCTATAGCCAGGCTTTCTTAACAATCTGGCTGCAGCTTCTTGGACCAACAGAAGTTTGTGAACATTCTTGAAAGGAAGTTCCACACAGACCACACTACAGTAATTGAAATAGGATATAACTAAGGCATCAAGAAGCCTTTGATCTAATTTCAATCCCTCTCCACTGATTAGTTAGTTCAGACTTTTGACAAGGTAATCTTTTCTTCCTCTGACAGAGGGACATTGCTGGCTTCAATTCTACTCATAAGCAAATAAAGGCACCAACATAATTCCAACTTCAGGATTACCAAAGACTGCCAAAACTTGGCAGAAAAAAAGTTGCTTCACTTCATGGGGGACTACATGATGTATTTGTCTTGCTAATACATCTACTATTGTATCAATTGGAGTAGTAGGAAACATTTAGTCTTCCAGATATTATTGAACTCCAATTACTTCCATCCCTAACTGACTATGTCGGTTAGATTTGATGGAAATTGTAGAGCATCTCTGAGTCATATGTTCCCTACTGACTCAAAGCCTAAACCAATGTTTATTGGATGTGTTGGTGCCGAATGAATCTAAAAATATATAATTAACTCAATTAAAATACAAGCAGTTGTCACAACACTATCCCCCTACCTTCTGAAACTGTTTTTATAATCTGAAGGAAACACATCAGAAGGCTTCTAGTTTCAGCTTGATCCAGTTTGTCAAAGCGAAGGGCTGAGCCAATCAGAGATAGTGGTCTTGCAATCTGTTGAGGAATGAAATTAAGAAGATCTTCCTTTTCATCAAAGATACTTCCAGTTCTAAACATTGCACTTTACTTTTTGCTTACATACACACCTTTTCACAGGCTTCTGTTGGCTCACTGTTCTTTTCATTGGTGCTAGGGTTGGAGTCAAGACTTGCCAAGGAGCCTCTGGAGTCTGCATGGTTGGCTGTAGAAATAGCTACTGATGAAAAGGCTGGAAATGAAAGCCACAACGAACATGCTAAAATGATGTTTATGGACATGGAAATTAAGTAGAAGAATGAAAACCCAAAATGCAGTTATGTAAGACTGACAATGCAATTGAAAACACAATGTAGCTCAGTAAATGAGGACATTCAATGGCCATGGATTTGAGTTCATGTAACAGAGATTAGGCAAATACAAATAAAGATGAATACAATGATACATACGTTGTTATGGATGGTTCTAGACACATTATCAGACACAATTGATCAAACTGAAGTGAATTTTTAATTGCAATGAGTATTGTGTTCTGAATGGGTACTTGTTTGGAATTCCACAACCAACATGTTCAATGGTCACACTGGGTGGAAAATTCAGAAGTAATCTTCCCAAGCAGTGGGCTATGATGAATAGTTCATTTTATGAGTTAAGAACCTCTGCAGATTGCATTTCGATTGAAAACCCAAGCCAGGCAGCTAAAAACAGGACGATTCCCCCCACCCCCATGTTGGAAAGGGGTTCCATAAAAGGAACTTCATAACAATTAAAGTTCTTTCTCTACTTACAATCCAATGAGCAGAAGATAGTTTAAGAAGAACTTCTATTGCAGAGCTTAAAGAAATAAACTGAATGTAAAAAATTAACAAGGATACTGACAGCAGAGTAAAACAGTACGCTACTTTTATGCAAATACTTTCATACCTGCTATAGAGTTAAGAACATCTTTGGAAAAAGAGGTATCTACAGAATTAGCATGTTTCATGGCTGCCTGATTCTGAAATCCTCCAGCGGTACTCAGATCATCTCTGGATCCCTGAATTTCAATGAGGACAAGGAAACAAATTTTGTTACTCATATTACCATCATTGAACTTCCAGGTTTGATCTCTATATAATGGCATCACTTCCAGTTTCTTTTTCTTAAACTGACATGACACTTTGCACAAACACAAAAAAGCCAGCTTCTGCTGATTAATGCCAGCAAAGACTTATCCTTAAAACCGTGGTAATCTTTCATGTTTATTCTTTTCCTGAGTGCTTCCGTAACTTAAAGAAATATGTATAATAATTTGTTAAGTAGAACAGTATAATTATTCTGATTATGTACATGACAGGATAAGACTGAAAAACAGTTATATAAGGGCCCTTAGAAAGCTTACGACTGAACTGAACACAAGACAGATCAAACAGCCTTAGTAACAGAATACCTATTCTATGACTGTTCTGAAGAAGAGAGCTATAGTCCATGAAAGTCTATGCTGAAATAAACTTATTTTATGGGTGTCACAAGATTATTTTTCATTTCCCTTTTTAGGTTTCCACCATCTTTCTTTCTAAGCTAGATCCTCTGGCTTATATGTGCACCATCTATACCAAGTTAGTTAATAAGAATACATTTAACTGCAAGTTGCTTGATCATGATTTGTTTGGCTGTAGGAGATTAGGGAAGTGGAAATTGTCACCTTAAACTAAGGTGAATGGAGGAAGCATGGTTCCCTTGCTAGACCAATGAGCTACTGTATACACTAAGGGAAACACTTAGCTTTAAATTATTTAGAATGAATTCAAATATTCATTTCTTGATAGACTACCGATTCCTTGCATAATCAAGCAATCTCACATTTCATATAGGATTATTGTGGCATTTTCCCTTTAAAGCACCTTCAAATGCAACACAACAAAATAAAAGGCCTAGAATACATCTTTCTTGTAGGCTGGATTTCAATAAGGAAGTTCTTTCAAACAAGGAAAACCTGGCATCAATGAGAGCTCTAAGGCATGTCTACCTACCATGAAAGAAATGACAGCAAGACCCCAATAATCATGGACATCTACAACTACATATAAGTTGACTCTTTGGGAATCTGCTAGACCTCCCAGCACAATTCTATTATTTGCTTCCTCTGGAAATTACCATAGAATTGGCTAGTGGTACTAGCCATCTCTAGATCCTCCAGTACAACTTTATCATAATTCAATGGTTTTTGTTCATATCTGTGGCTTCATGTAACCACTGTCTGGTTGGAAACATATCCCCTGTGAATTTGGGAATCTTATTGTGTTGATTGCTAAATCAGACTTTAGTTGCATCCAATTACTGTCAAAATGTCCACTTACAATCTTCTGTATAGCCTTCACTAATTCATTGTGCCATTACGCCCAGACGCTTTAAAATAAAACTTTGACGTGCTGCTATCTATGTCTGGGCGAACTGCTGGGGTCTTTCTTTAGAAGATTGAGCTTTCTTGAATAACTGAGTCCACTTCAAGTTTGAAACATCAAACAGGGTATTTATTCACGAAGTCCTGGTAGACTTGGCTCAGCTTATCAATATTACAAAACAAACAGTCAATTGGGGTTCAGTAGTTGAGGCAATCTTTCTCCAAAAAGGGTAAAACGAATTCTGGAATCCTTTTCTCAAACCCTGAGCCCCTATGGTCGGAAAAGGACAGGCCTTTCTTCTATCTATAGGCCTGGATTAGCTTTGGAGGCAACTGCTCAATACTAGCTATCGCTCAATGAAGTCAATATTCCATTAACTTCTCTATAACTATCTAGATAATCCTCTATAACTATCTAAATAGTTCTCTTTTAATCTATCTATCTCTAACTAAATAACCCAATCACACTCAATTGTTTTCTATCTATGACTCAATTGTTTTTACAATGTTATCTTCGGAGGTACCTGTCTGCCAACAGCACATCATGAATTCTTCCTTAAGAATTCCTTTACATCACCTTCCTTTACATCACTACAGTGACATGTCAAAGTTATGGAACCTTGATTTGATAACTCAGATAGTATTGTGGTATAGATCAGCTGGATGGGAAATTCTGGAGCTCATTGAAAAAGTAATGTTTCCAAGTTGTGATATAGTTAAGAAACCTGTCGAAACCATTTTTTGAGTATGCATCTAAGCAAAATTTAATTCGTTGATTAAATCATCCACAATTAAGTTATTTGATTCAGATATTCTTGATATCTGAAAATGCATCTCATTTAAATGACTTAAAGCTACTGAATTGGGGTCAACATAACTATTGATAAATTAACTTAATTGTCCAACAAGAAGATAAAGGCTCAAAAAGGGAATTTTTTGTGCAATTATTTCAAAAAGCAAATTGTTATTCAACATATTTCTGGAATGACACTCTACATACCTGATTGGATGTATTTATGTTGAACAAAAACATGTCCTTCATATATATTCTTGGCATGTTGTCTAAGAGCAAGCCATATAGAGGCATATATAGGTTTGCTATTTTTGCCTGATCTTCCTAAAAAAAAAAAAAGCAGTTAGCAGAGTTGGTTCAATTGCAGAACTTCAATGATTTTATTATAATTTTATTCAAATTAAGTAAAAGGTTACTACTTCTTACCTTCTCTGAATAGCGATCATCAAATGAATGTTTTGCCATGAGATTTTTGAGGACTGCCAGGGCCATGTGCCTGATATCCTGATCTTCCTGGAGCGCCCACCCAACTTCCCGAAGAAGTAATCCAATTAGGAAATGCTTCCGGCAAAATTCATTTGTCAGAGTGTATTCTGGAATATCTTGAAGACATTGTGGGGAAAGGTTCATTATATGCTTGAAGCCTGCTGTGTTACCATTTACCCAAGAAATAGATATACTATGGTTAGCATGACAGATTTCTATTATTCCTTCACACTATTAATCAATTCAGTTTTTTAAAAATAATAAGGGTGCATCTGCACCTTAGAATTAATGCAGTTCGACAGCATTTTAACTGCCATGGCTCAATGTTATGAAGTCATGGCGTTTGTCATTTGGTGAAGTAACCAGTATTCTTGGCAGATAAGTCTAAAAACCTTCTGAAATTACAACTCCCATGATTCCACAGCACTGGGTCACAGCAGTTAAAGTGGTGCCAAACTTCATTAATTCTGTAGTGTAGAGGCACCATAAACTATTTCTGAGTAATAAAGTTCAGGTCAGTACAGCTGAACTATCTATATAAAATGTCTCATTTCCTTTTTCAAAGCCCTTAAAGCAATCAAATGTTAACTATATCTACCAAAAAAGTCTATTAGACATATTTATTGGTTATTTTTTGTACTCACTTTATTTCAGTCTATTGACACAGACACTCCAACTAATCCAATGTTTGGCTCAAGCTAATATTGCAGCTAATTTTAAAAGTCCAATCAACGAGACTTTCAAAAGTTATTGGCTATGCTGGGGCAGACAAGTTGTGGTCTTTCAGATGGTACTGGACTAAAACTTTTAACTCTCATTGCAACTCTGGCTGGATAATCTGGACTGTAATACAACTCCTTCTAGGTTTCTAGCTGTGCTCCATGCATTTATATTTAGCTGATGCTCATGAAAGCCATACAGTTACTTCTTACCAGATGAACGATAGTGCTGTGTTGCTTCTGATGGTGTTGTTGAATCTTAAGATTTTCAGAATTATGGGGCAGGGGAGAGGAAAAGCAAGAAGTTTTACATAATCATTATAAAGCCACTCTTTACAATGATAGATAAATAAATAAATACATCTTTGAGATTCAGATCATCTGGAAGTTTCTTGAGATCAGTGCATATGCCCCTTCCCTTCCCCCCTATGTGGCAGCTTAAGTGTGCAACAAAATATTTTTTCTTAAAAGAAAGTATTCTTACTTCCAATTTAATTTACTTCTCATTGTGTGTGTATAGCAGGAATGGAAATTGAATATTTTAGGATGGTGTTGTGTAGCTGGAACAGTTTTAGGCTGAAAAGAAGCTTCTATAATATATGGTTTTGTAAATAAGTCTTATTTACTGCCAGATCTGTTGGTGCAGCTGAGATTTGCCAACAATTGCTCTGTAACTTTCAATATGGAGCCACTACAGTGCAGAGAATTGCTGCTTAAACGTATAAGCTATTCCAGAGTAAAGGCTCAGGGCTAGTAATATGAATGAAGGGAGGGCTTCACATTCTAGTTTGAGAGCAAGTAGAAATGTGATGTCGCAAAGGAAAGAACAGTTACAAATGTGTAACAGCAGAACCTGTATTTTCCAGATGGCATCTAAAGATCACATGTTCTTGGTTTTGTTATTAAGTTTAACTTTCCTGGACCACAACAAAAACATAGAGAAAAAGATGCTTCAGTCGATATAATGTTTGGTTCCAAATGAAGAGATCTGTATCGGATTCTGATCCATTAATTTATAGCAAACCTAAACCATACCATCACAAATAACCAAGTCTCACATCTCCTGCTGTCCAGTATTGTTGCCGAGAGGAATAAAGCAAAGTGCTCCATAAAAAGCCATGTGCATTAAAAATAGAATAGGAATATACAATAAAAAAGTACAATTTATTTATTTACAGCATTTATATACCGCTTTTCTCACTCCTAGGGGGACTCAAAGCGGTTTACACATAGATAATGGCAAAAATCAATGCCTTACAACTACAACAGTAAAACCACACCTTAAACATAAATCATATTAAAAACAGTACATCATCAAAAATCAAAACAGTTATTAAAACCATAAAACAATCTCATCAGTCAAGTCACCATTCCAGTCCTTGTCCCACTAAAAGCTGCATACATCTATTGTCCGAAGGCCTGGTCCCAGAACCATGATTAGGAATAGGAATAATATCACTCTCTGTACAAGTAAACAACATAGTTTTATGGCTCTTACTAGTCTCATTTACATTATCAAAATATCTGATGGAAAAGGGCACTGCACATTTATTCCAAATGACTAGTAGAACTTGACAAGGGGCTTGGAGAAGAATTTCAGTTTCCTTTTCCAATAGGTAATTAATTCTACAATTGCATATTTTATCCTCGATTACTGTGAGATTATTGTCTGTCAGATTAGGAGAATTACAACCAATTCTCAGAAGCAGTGCAGGAACTTGATATGTGTTGGTGAAATATAGAGTTTTGGAATCAATCTTTGATTTAAAATAATTAATTCAAATTTAGTTATTCAATCTCTTTTCAATTTAGCTAGAGCAATTCAAGAGAACCATTCTTCCAGTGAAACCCTCTGTTGTAAAGTACATCTTAAATTCAATTGCTAATTTCACCTTGAACAGATGCACTGAATCAACAAGAATTTGTTAAGTCAATATTTATGTAAGTCACTTTAATTTAGTGAATTTTATCTAGCTGGAAATAATAATTTGATTTATTGTATTGTAGCTGCAGAAAGAATACTATAAACGGAGACTATATTTAGAGTGAGTCATTCTTGCTTCATTTTGTCTTTATACATCTTATGCTTATATTCCTTCCTTTCTAATATTTTGGACAGCTCACAATTAAAACATAGCAATATACCTTTTATGATTTTAAATTCATAATTGTTTATGTTCATTTTTCAAAACAGAAAATTATTTCACATACGGAAATTGCACTTATGAGCAATATTGCAATATTTTTTATCTCTGAGTGTGCTTGATAGAATTTTTTTAAAAAAAAAAACATGCAAGCCTTACCTGGAATATTTGCAGATTTGATAGGAAGGCACAATGGGATGAAGTGTTCATGGTTACATACTTCTTCAAGAAAATCAAATTTATATTGAAACAAAATCTGGAAGGAGAAAATATTTGTATTCATTGTTTACACTTGCAATGTTTTCTTTCATTAGTCCACATTACAGAATTGTGGTCTGTTGTGTAAATCAACACTCTGAAAAAAAACTACAGTCATTGTTTTCCCCTGACTTCATTGCAGTTTCTCAGATTATATCAAATTGTATGTCTTTGTATTTCGCATGCATTACAGCCATACACATGTTTAGTTTATATGTAATGCAAACTATAATTTGACACCATATGAACAGATATTGGCAAAGTTACATATTGGACTACAGTTCCCCAAATCTTCCAACTAACACAGAGAATTCTGGAAATCAACATCCAAAACTAATATTTTTAAAGTTCTGGAAATGTATGGCTATCAAAGATGGCTTCAATTTTTTCTCACTTGTCTCTTCTTACATAATGGGATTCCATCCCTCCCTTCCTGATTAACAGCAAAACAGAGCCCAGCATTACATTTGAAGTAGTAACTCTAGTTTATGCCTGCCTTAAAAGTCCCGTCTGCAAATTGGGGTTGGTTAATATGGTTTCACATGCTATCTAAACTCAGCAATACTATCATTTGAAATCTTATGAGGTATGTAGTATCTTAGGGACATTTTGAGAAGAAAGGCATAGGGAAGTGTACCAAATGGGACCAGATTGCCTCTTGATTAATGCACATTGACGATGAATACATATTAATCATTTGTACTCTAAATTTATCCCAGATTGGATAATTAGCTATCATTTTCTCATAAATACTATCTGAGCAAGCCAATTCTCCAATTAACAACTGTCTCAAGTTTTTTTAGCCTTATTTAAAAATGACAATACCAGTACTCCTTTTCTTATCTTTGAACGAGAACCGACATAATATCGAGGGACATCTTAATATGATGCACTAACTGAGGTAGTGCTATTTATATACTGGCAAATGCTGCTTTGGAGAATTAGAGTGGTTGGTACAGTGGTTTGGCTGTTGGACTACAACTCTGGAAAACCAGGGTTTGAATCCACTAGGCTCACAATCTAAAATTTGTATTACTGGGAGATAAACTCTTTTTTCACATTGTTCTGGATTTTTCTCTGCCATACTGAACATTTTCAAATATCAGAAACTTCAAAAATCAAGAGCTTCCTTACCTTGTGGTCACCTGGTCCAAACATGCTTATATAGCTGTTGACCAGCTTAAATATAAATCCACGATCCATGAATGTGAAACAGCGCTAAAACAGAAATCAATATGTTAATAGTTTGGCAAATAGTATTCAAGAACAGAAAATCATCAAAGAAGAGCTAGTAGTTATTTCAGTCCTGGTGAAAAATAAGAGATCATATCTAGCTCTGGGACAAAATATTCCAATCAGAAGTTTATGGATTCTTTCATTCAATTTATATCCATTTCTTCCAACACAGGATTCAAGATGGCACATGTTTTAAGAAAAAAGTGTTGAAAATAATAATATTAACTTGGGAAATTAAATTATGGCATGTTACAATGCTTTGAACACGAAACCAGATAAATCATAAATCAAAATGTCTGAAAGCCTAAGCTTTGTTTAATAAAATGTGGATTCAAGTGTCACCACTAGCTTATATGTAGACATTCTGTGGCTTTAAGAATTACAGCTGTGACGGGGTCATGGCAACCATGGACCATCATTCTCTGCCCCTCTCATGTCAAATATTAAACCAAAGAATTGTTTGGCTTTAAAACGTCATAAAACAAAACTGGTTGTGTAGAGCCTAAATAAATTTTTCTATCTTGAGAGGTTTTACTCTTAGGCTGCCCTTAAAGAGGACCTAAAATATTTTAGATAAATAAATTCTGCTTTCTCTACAGCTACAAATCCTTATCACTCTCAGAATGGCACACAGCCTTCCCAGCACTAAAGGTGGGGTTTTTTTTTTTCCTAGATGAGAAGAATCCTTACATTTATCTGTGTGGTGAAATGGCTGTAGAAGTACTCAAGATAGCTGAGCTCAACTTCCTGCTAAGCAGAGAAACTCACTGGACGACCAGTCAATCGCTTTTTCGACTAGACCTATTTCCCAAAATTGTGAGTGGGGAGGAGAACTACATACATATATATTCTAGAGGAAACACATAATATAAATCTTACAGTTCAGTACTTCTAACAGAATTAAAAGTAATAATACTTTATTCACCTAGCCATTTCAGATATATTAATAAATGAGATTGTTATTTCTTGGGTGTCGGATCCAAACATTCGAAAGTTTCTTGGTTAGGATACTTTGGCCAGACACGTGGCATAAGCAGACACAAACTTAATACAAAGCAATTAGTTTCTCACTGGCACGAACACCTATCTTGATACCTATTGCTTTGCAAATCACTTTTGATTGTGGAATTCTTAGAATTGTTTGTTTAGGATTGTCCTTTTATTTTCAAACTATTGACTGAGGGTTGAATGCCTTCCACAGACAGAAGGCCTGTGCTTATAGAAAATGATTCTATTCATTCTGGAATGTCCAGTCACCAATCCAGACTACAACTGCCTCCACTGAGTCTACTCCAGTATAGCCTTGTACCATAAGAAATAGAGGTAAGGGAAGTTCATTTCCACAGTCTCTATGCTAAATATTTATTGCATTGTCGAAGGCTTTCATGGCCAGAATCACTGGGTTGTTGTAGGTTTTTGGCAGGCAACCTCTGAAGATGCCCTCCACAGATGCAGGTGAAATGTCAGGAGAGAATGCTTCTAGAACATGGCCATACAGCTCAAAAAACCTACAACAACCTAAATATTTATTGTTAGTCATTCTCTATCTGAAGCTATCAAGGTAGGTTACAGATAAATCATAACTTTAATTATTGCTAATGATTGATTGAAAACAAATTAAAGTGATATAAAACCAGCTAACAAAATCGAATAAACTAAAATTGGCCATGAAAGCTGGACCAAAAATGTTTGGGCAGTCAGCCCAAATTTAACTTGGCATTCTAAAGAGACAAATATCTATACCAACTATGTCCCCTAGAGGAGAGCAGTACACAAATGGAGCAAAGGAAACATACCTTGAGAAATCCACCAACACTTTGGTTTGCATTCTTGGTTTCTTCAAGAGCATCTCTATGTTTCCAAACAACATGATCTGATAAGATCATTATGAGAGTATCCAGTTCATTTAGGAATGATTCTGGAAACCTCTGAGCACGAGGAATCTGAACAGAAAACAGATTATATGTCAACATGGTGAGCAAACTAAAGCCACAGCCTACAAAACTTTCACTATAAGAGCTGCACAAATGAAGTTGGCAGGATTACTAATGCACATGTGAAATGGAGCGTATTCTTCTTAATTAACAACAGGTCTCTGTTACTATTAAGATTTCTAAAGCAGATATAACCTTCAACATTTGAACACTAATCTAGTGTACAGACCTGATCGAGTGTTACATTTGGAGCAATAAATACTAGTTTATTGCATGACTTGGGACCAATTGTTTTTTCTTAGCCTGCTCTAGCTCACATGGTTGTTGTGAGGAAAGTGGAGCAAATGAGAATCCTACATGTTTCCTTGATCTCACTGGAGGAAAATGAGGGGTAAACTTATTAAATAATAGAATATCCAGGACAGGCTTTCAGTCCAGCTGAAAAGTGTGTTCTTCCTCACATAAGTAATGAATTACAAATCTGGAGGAATCAAAATGCCATTATGTCAACTCCTTTTAGAAAACTGCTCATACTAGGTTGGCACAGAGCTATTTAGTTTTGGCACGTTTGCTGCACCACCTCTGAGTAATGTGGATGTGCTGGAACCGAGATTTCTTACTTCATAAGCCACCCTGGCAGCTTGTGAGAAGTTGTAATTCAGTCATTAGTTCAAGCATTTTTGAATTCTGGCCAATTCCATTTTTAAAAATGTAAGAATGAAGAAATTCATGAAAACCTTTCTGAAAATGTGGCTAAGCTTATGGGAGATTAGATAGTCTCATGAAATAAATGGAGCTAGAATAATCATGAGATTAGTTCTAAGAGACAGAACACAGAAGTAATCCATGAATGTTCTTGATATGTGCAATTGTCTGCTGAATGTAGGATATATCACATGGGGCCCTCTTGTTTCATTCTTTAGAAAAATAACATGATGCTGTCTGTTTGTCAGAACTGTCCTCTGAAACTTTTCTTTCACAGTTTTACTACACAGCAGACTTCTTTAGCCTGTTGCTCTCCAGATGAGCTGGGCTGCAAATGTTGAAAAGTCCCCAGGAAGCCACAAACTTGCAGTTTTCAGTCCAACACATCTGGATGGCATCAAGCTGGGAAAGGCCGCGATGCTGTACTCATTAACAGCATGCTAGTTTCTGGAATTGGCTATGCAGGCTGGGGATATTTCTGACAGATGTGTGATTTGATAGATATCTCTGAGGGTTGCTTTTTTTCTTTTGCATTTTTAACAATCTCAAATTAAGAAAGCGAATAAATAATAAAATATTCATTAATGTTTCCTGGTCAATTAAAATATATTAAATGTCTGTACATACATTTAGATAACATGTTATAACATGCTGCTAGCATCCAGATTTTACAGTGTTTAAATCAATTGATGCTTCAGTATGGAAGTCCATGATGAACTGCCTGTTGAGTGTATTTTTGTGGATGACAACACATTGTCTTCAGCTGAATATGGATAAAATGGAGATCTCGGTGTTTCTTGGTGACTGCCTAGTAGTAGTTCCTCTTTCATGCTCTCCATTGTGTATAAAGTGTTGCAGAAACCTTGGAGTCTGGATATCCCCACAACTCTTTATCAGGACAACAGCAAAGGCATGCCTTTTTCATTTTTTGAAAACCTTTTTTGATTCACCACATTAAGCTGATAAGTTTGCTGTTGCTGAGATGGTAGTGACAGGTTAAGTATCAGAGATACTGTTATGTTTTATTATCCTTATTTTTAATTTAATGTTTGTATGTTAATGTTCTGAAAGGGGCATTATAAATAAACAGTGTTGTCTTGGGGATGATAATTTATTTATTTACAATATTTCTATCACACCTTTGTTGAACCTGAAGGCAACTCAAGGCGGTTTACAACCAGGCAGCCATTTGATGCCTTAACAATATATACTTAAAACCACATTTAAAACAGAATTAAAAACTACATACAATAAGACCTTTAAAAATATACTTTAAAACCAATATCTTTACTGTCAGCCTCTTTGTCCAAAATAATTGTCTGAGCAGTTCTAATATTCAATAATAATAATAATAATAATAATAATAATTTACTAAATTGTAATGCAGATGACCATACAATCTTACCTGTATTCTATTTGTGTCAACCAAATGCTGTGCCATGGACTTTAATATAATGGCAAAAAAGAACCAGGAGTGCTATTAAAATTAAACAAAGGAAAGAAAAAGGTTATAATGGCAGCAGTATCTATTTTTCTTACAAAATTAGTTGTCTTTGACTTTATGGGGGTTATTTTATTTTTAGTTGGAAACATCTTTTCCACAATCTAGTTTGTGGAAAGACCTGCATAGGAATAAGTTTCAAGCAATTTTGCAAAATGAATTTGGAACATTTGCTTTGATGAGCCAGGACCCCAGAAATGAAACAGCTTAACTCCTGGTATGATTGCACGCTATGAGAAAACTGAGCCCCATGAGTGGATCCAGACTTGAGCCAAGCAGGATCCCATTTGTACTGAAAAAGAGCATTGTGCAGCAATTTTCCTTGATTTATCCTTTTCTTCTTCTTCTTCAGCTCACCTGAAAAGCTGTCAGTCCTTCCTATGCCAACCACCAAGAACAGTGCCCTGGATTCTGCAGGGGGAAAATGCCCAAATCTGGCCAATTCTGCTAGCAAGAGAGGTCTCTGCTAAATTCCAGTTTCCTTTATAAAATGAAGATTTTTTCCTCTTTAGAGAAGTTCAAGTCTGGATCCAGCCCAACCATTTAATCTTTTACAAAACTTTGCTGCTGAATTGTTAAACAGTCTATTATAGAGAATGTCAAACGTTTTTGAAATACGGTGAGTTTGGGCAAGTAATTGCAGCTTTGTTTAAGTTTTTGACAAGCATGCCAGCTCAACAAATGAACCATTGGGTCCTTTTTGTGTCTGCCCCTTCCACCTTAAGAAGAAATAGTTCAAACATTTCTCAGAATATATTAATTATCTCCTGTCATATTCACAGTTAGTCTTTTTCTGCCTTTATTTTCACATTTCTCTCTCTCTCATCTTCACTCTTATTGGATCTCATCTAGGACAAATATATCAAAAATCAAGAAAGAGTTTAGTCATTTTTCTTGTCCAGAACTGTAGAAATTGCATACTTGTAGTAGGGTCGCACTGAACTCTGCGTGTGAAAATCCAAATAGGTGAGATGGGAGTTTCTATAATGGAGTTGAAATGGGTGTTTTCAACACTTTCTGGAACTAGTGTTGGAAGGAAAAAAATCCAAGTATCTGAAGCATTGTAGGGGCTTTTTGACTTCTTGCTGGTCCAGTGATGTACAACATTTTTATTGAAAAATGCTCAGCTTTCCAAAAAATGCTCGCCTGTCACCTGACACATATATATGTATCTTCAACCCCTGCCCATGTTTCATAGAAATCTTGACAAGAAGCTGTGAAAAGACATTTGGGTTTCCTCCCCCAATTTGCAGAAAAAAATAGTACCCAATACATGCCAGCTGGAAAAGTTGCACAGTTTTCCAGAGGAAAAAAAAAACCCCACACTTTCCAACAACATGGGAAGAATAAATGCAATTTTTCTGACACCCATCAGGAGAGGAAAATTAACATCCCTAATCCAAATACTAAACTCTGAATGATTTAAATCTCAAGTTGTATTTTTTAGTTTTAAGACCCAAGTGCCTTCTCAAGATGAGGGTAGTTTTCAGATTGCACTCATTTTTCCCTTAAGGTGCTTCCAGACAACCATCTTTGCTAAATCTATTATGTTTCTTTGTTCTTAAATATTGGGGACACAATCCAGAGCTCAAGAACTCAATCCTGATGCAGAAAATCAAACATATACAAACTTTTCCAACACTTTTAGCAAGAATGCGGGCAAGAAAAAGAGAAGGATTCACCTTTAAAACATGTTTCACTGTCCTTTGATCATTTGATTTCAAAAGGCCAGTCATGTTCTTGGCCAGCTCTTCATGGATTGTCCTTTCTTCAAATGACTTGGTCTTGAACACATACTACAATAGTGGAGGAAAGCATGATTTCATAGCGTAAAAACATAGAGAACAAATTGTAGTGAGAAGATTAGGCCATAAAACATAGTCTGAGCATTATTCCTGATGTAAACAACAACCATAATGTGATGGCTTTTCTATTCAATGCAGACTTTAATTAGAATTTTGCACGTTGATTTCATTTAACTTCAATTCCAATCAAAATAAGCAAAATGGGTAAAGGTAAAGGTTTCCCCTGACATTAAGTCTAGTCGCGTCTGACTTTGGGGAGCGGTACTCATCTCCATTTCTAAACCAAAGTGTCTGTAGACACTTCCAAGATCATGTGGCCAGCATGACTGCATAGAGCACGTTACCTTCCCACAGAAGAGGTACCTATTGATCTACTCAAATTTGCATGTTTTTGCACAGCTAGGTTGGCAGAAGCTGGACCTAGCAGTAGGAGCTCACCCCACTCCCCAGATTTGAACCACTAATCTTTTGGTCAGCAAGTTCATAAGCTAAGCAGGTTAACCCGCTGTGCCATCAGAAGGCCCTAAACAAGCAAGTAAAATGAAAAAGGCCTCCAGGTTTTAGTTTATTCTTTAAACAAGTGGTGGGTTTTTTGCTATGCTGTTTTATAAAAAGTCCAGAGAGTTTTAACCACTTTATTATCAATTGGCCTTTAATCTAGCAACAGGAGGAATTGCACAGTTGCTGAAAATCTTTCCCTTGGCCTCTGAAATAGGCCAGTCAATAATATAAGGGCTAGAATATGTTGAGCATTTTATAAAACAGAATAACTCAAAAACCTGTTTAAAAATAAAATACACCCATCAATAAGCACATGGAGACATGTTCTTTCTTTTCTCTGGAGAAACCAAAGACATAGCACCCCAAAACATTTGGAGAAAAATGGTAACTAAAAGCCAAAGCCCACTCCTTCATTATATGATTTAATTTAGTCCCATACATTTATGAATAATCCTTCATAATTGATTGATTAAAATGAATCCATGAAAACAAATTTCAAATTTTGTAAAACCAATAGTAAACTGCAAAAGCATTTTAAAAAACAGATATTTAAGAAATACATTTAATTCAAAAACATCTCCAATGACCTCAGAGGGACTTCTAAGTAGACATGCAAATGAATACATAATATGAAATGAAAAATAAATTATTAATGGTGGTCTTTCTTGAGAACTAAATGCAAGTATTTGCTGTTAAATTGTGAATTGGCACAATTCATTCCATGAAGCATCAAAATGTATGATTTGGTACCATGCACATTCATTTAAATGCACCTGATCATCTTTTGCCTGTCATTGTGAAATTTGTGAATGATCAAACATTGTTCAATTACTTGGGAATTCTACATGTGAATGCTTTTAATAAAGGCCACTGAAATGGGCAATATGCTGGCGAGTTGCAGAAAAGGATAAGTCTCAGAAAGCTTCAGCATTTGTGAAGAAGAGGAAAATTACCTAGATGGTTTTCTTGACAATGGCAGCTGCTGGAATTTTCTCTCTACTGTACTTCTATACATGTCTATTCAGAAGTAAATTACACTGCATTCAATGGATCCTATTTTCTTTGTATTCAAAGTACAACACTATCCCAATCTGCAGTTATATATTGACTGATGTTCAAATAGATATATATGAAACCATGTTGTATTTTGAATTCAAAGGAAGGCAAAGCTGAATAATTCAGATAATGTAAGAATTTTGTGGAAACGTTAAGTTTTTTCTCCATTTTGTTTTAAAAATCAATAAGATACTGGATTTATTTATTTATTACAAACACTGAGAAAAGAACCCAACCCTTGAAGTAAAAAGAATACAAGATTTCTTTTTTGAAAAACAGTTCTTTAAAACAACAAGTTGATAACTACTTACTTATAAATCTGTAAAGTGACCCATTTGAATCAACACATTTTGGAAAAAAAACTTGTTTTCTGTTTAATACAATGGAATGGCAAAGACATCCAAAGCATTCCCAGTGAGATCAAATAAACATTGATGTATGGGACATATGCATTTAAATACTGAAGCATCACTCCTGCGAGCATGGAAGTATCAACAGCTGAATTTATCTTGCACATGCACCATTCTTTTGCTCTTAAAAATGTAGCTATTAGCCCATCCAGAAATTTATGAAATGGTCATAGTACTTAGTGTCTTTCTCCATATAATATGGAAAGAGTAGGCAAACCAACCATTCTGCCCATGCCGTTCTGTCCACAGGAATCACTGAATGCTATAATAATCAACTAATTAAACAATTACACATTGCTTTGCACATATACCCGAATAAATACTCCACCAAACCTATATCAATACCAGTCCAAAAGCAATTTGTCTAATGGGATATGACTTTTCAAAAAACAAAAAAACACTATCTACTGTGTACATTATGAACAGCATTAAACTCAACACTTAAAGTGCTAAATAAGAGTAAAGGTAAGGGTTTCCCCTGACATTAAGTCTAGCCGTGTCCAACTCTGGGGGATGGTGTTCATCTTCATTTCTAAGCTGAAGAGCCGGCATTGTCCGTAGATGCCTCCAAGGTCATGTGGCCAGCATGACTGAAAGGAGCACTGTTAACTTCCCACCAAGGCGGTACCTATTGATCTACTCACATGTGCATGTTTCGAACTGCTAGGTTGGCAGAAGCTAGAGCTAACAGCGGGAGCTCACCCTTCCCCCTGGATTCAAACCGCTAACCTTTTGGACAGCAAGTTCAGCAACTCAGCGAGTTAGCCCACTGCACCTCCAGGAGTGCCAAGTTAAACATTAATTAACAAAAATGTTTGTTAATTAATAAACATTAACAAATATTTTATAATTCACATTTTAGTTGGAATTTGATGGTACAGCAGACACAAGGCTATTACAGTAGTCTCATCTCTTTATCATCTTGTATCGGCCTCGGACACTCAATGATTAGCCTGATATCATGCAGAATGATGACATCATGCTTTGCACCAAGTATCCTAAAAGGTGAAACAACAAAGGTTGACACTTTGATAGGAGGTACATTTTGGGTGTAATATCATGTTTAAGGCTCATGGCAGTAATGACAGTGATGCTGCTGGTATTGAATGTCTCTGTAGAGTATTTCTGGAGATTCAAAGAATTTCATGTACATTATATTATTTTAATCTTTACAAATGACACTATATATTTTTATTATTCCAATATTGTTGAGTCGAGTGTGAAGATGGAGAAGGTGTCTTGTCTGTCTAGGGCAGTTTGGAGAATGAGTGCCTGTCTCAATGTTATTGAACCTCAGTTCCCATACTCATCAGTCGCTGGATATACTGAATTAACATGGTTAGGAGATACAGTCTAGCAACAGAGGAACACCATACTCTCACTACTCTTGACCTAAGGGTTTCATTTTATGACCACTTAGGTTGGTGTTACATAGGGCTAGTATTGTGGTGGCTAAGGATGGCACTGGGCCGATTTGGCTATCCTAATGCTGCTTTCCCCTGGGCCAAGATAAATTGGGCAAAACCCTGAAACCTGACCCATAATTCACGTTGTCCCCCAAGTTAGGGGTGTCAAAAGACAGCTGGGCCTGTTCCTAACAGGAACTGGCCACAGCTTGTATTGCAAGCTATCCCAAGCCTAGGGTGGCCCAGAGATGTGGCATGTCAATCCCTTGCTATCCCCTCTCCCAGTGTTGTGAGTGCCCCCAGCTGTGACAAAAACCACCTATATGCTCCTGAGCGGTCTGGCAACTCTCTGCCAGACCATGGAGTTGCTAAGGAAGATGGCTAAGGGGGCTTTCCCCTCTCTCCCTACCAGCCAACTATGCAGTGGTTGATTTCAGTCAGTATGCTGCAATGGTTAGTTAAAAGGGGGGTGTCATGGCTGGAGACAGTCATGGCATGTGGGGAGGAGATATTGAGGCAATGAACCATTTTCAGTGTAGCTGGACAATGGGGACTCTCTGCTGCCTCAGGCCACCAAGCGAGCAGACTCTGGCAACAATGAACCTACTTTCAGGATTCATGTTGAAGGGGCTTTAGAAATTTCCCTCTCAGTGATTTCTGGAAAACATGCTAATTGAGCCTATGTTCTTAGAATTGGATGTCCAAGAATGGACCTCCCTCTCTGAAGGTCTCATTAAAACAGTCAGCGACCTCAGAAGGAGGACATTTGTGGTCAGATACCCTTTATGTCTTTTCACAGCACCTTTGGACATTTCTGTGCTCTCTGCCTCATACTAGAATTCTTACTTTAGGCAGGAACAAAAAGGTATGTACTTGAGATGGGGGAAACAATGGCCTGTATCGAGAATGCATCAAAAGAAAAATAATTGGTCTAAATATGTGAGTAAAGCTTCTGTCTTATTAGAACAAGAGGCATTGAGCATCCCTTATCCAGAATTCTAAAATCCAAAATATGACAAAATTTTCTACACCGGTGGCTGGGATAGTGATGTCTTTGATTTCTGGTGGTCCAACGTATACAAACATTGTTCATGTAAAAAGTATTAAAACAGTATATAAGATTACTTTCAGGCATATAAGGTGTATGTGAAGAATAAATCAATTTTGTATTTATACTTGGGTCCCATCTCTAGGATACTCATTATGTATTTGGTATTTTGAAATACTATAAAGATCCAAAATACTTCTGGTTACAAGCGTTTTGGGTAAGGGATACTCAAACTGTAGTACTATATATAATTATTGTTTTTAAGGTCCTTGATAATGATTTCATAAACACCCCCCACAAATTCAGTGACATATTCCAGTGAAAACTAAATGGAGGACACATAACAAGCAGTGCCAAATAACAAAAATGAAATTAAAAAGTGCAAGAAATCATGCTGGAAGATTTTTAAAAAAATTCACATACCATAAGCAGGTACAAAAGCACTGTAATTTAGATAATAAAAAGGGTTCTTGAGAAAATAACAAGGAAGCTAGGAAAATAGTTCAGCACAAGCTACTTCAAAGCACACAGAAAAGCTTCCAAAGGAGCACTCCTTAATAAAATTTACCACTGAAATTCACTGGATTACTTGCAACACATTAACTCTTACACAAATCCTTACAGGAGACTCACTTAATAAATCAACAGCTAACATATCCTTTACACAATATAAATGCAAGATGACATAAGAGAGAATGATCTCAGGAAAACTGTTAAAACGAATGAGAACAATTAAAATGCAAGTTAAATATTTTTACCTTTACATATGACTGGATATATTGGTCTAATTGTTCTTCATGGAACTTGGCAACAATATCAGTGAGTACCCTGTAAAAGTAAAAGTATTGAATATGATGTAATGCAATGATGTAAAATATGTTTTCTATCTGGATTCCTAGGACCAGAAGTGGGTATCATGCAAATCTTTAATTTGTATGCCATCTTGAAGCCCAGCCTTTTCTTAATGGTGGGATATAAATACAGATTATGACGATGTCCATATCAAAACTTTGGGGCTTCTTCAGCAAACCATGTGGATGGAAAACTACATTTTCAATTCAAAATAAATAACTAAATAATCACGAGATTAAGAACATTCCAAAAAATAGTAATTCTGATTCATTCCTTAGCTATTAGAGTAAGGGAATTGAACTATATGAATCTACTAGGCATGGATCCACTATAACAGTGGCTCTCAACCTGTGGGTCCCCAGGTGGTTTGGCCTACAACTCCCAGAAATCCCAGCCAGTTTACCAGCTATTAGGATTTCTGGGAGTTGGAGGCCAAAACATCTGGGGACCCACAGGTTGAGAACCACTGCACTATAATAACAATAACAAACAAGGGATACCTGGTCACAGCAGTTGTAACTTCATCTTCTTTATTTTGCACAAGAACCCAGAATAGCTGGTTCAGAATCACAGGAAGGAAATTTACAATCACAGAGATCTTCTCAATTTTAAGCAAATTCTAATTTAGAAACAAAATACACAAAGATACATGTAAAGTGAGGTGAATTTCTGTTGTTTCATTAGAGTTGCACATTAACATGCTGTCCTTAAATCAGTGGAATTATACTTTACTTCAAAAACAGTTTTACATATTTTACCCATAGTTTAAAACTATCTTTTAGATAGATATATGAAGACAGAAATGGAATCGTAAAGTGGTAGAGTACTGAACTTGGACAACAGTTTCTAAGTATCAAATTATTATACGTAGTTTTAACTGATTGTCAGTTCTGCCCATTCCTGTCAACAACAGATACTACTGTAACTCAGTTTCTACCCTACTGCACTAGTACAAACCTTATCTCTCTCTGTGTATATGTGTTATACATATTATTGCTTATTGGAATATATTACATTAATGTTGCAAAACTGTCAGTAAGTTTCTAGGAACAATTCAAAATACTAGCGATTATCCTGAAATCACTAGTTCTGAGATATCCAAGGAACCACGTTCTCCCATGCCAGTATCAACACTCTTATTTTTATTTATTTATCAAGTATTTATACCTATCCATGTTTATGGTGGAGGTTGAGGCTGCTGAGTATAAGAGAAAGAGTCTTTGAAGTTGCCTCTAGTCCTTGGAACTCCTTTAACTGAACCCTTTGGAGGTTCAGTAGACCCCTTTTCATATAGTGTTTTGTCTTATGACAAAAATGTTGATCTGTAGGCACACATTCATGTTTTTCTCCAGTGATGTGAGCAAACATTAGAAAGATGAGATATAAAATTTTAACAAGAACTGCCTATACTCATATATAAATTAAGCTCATGTATAAGCTGGGGATTGGCTTTGATACCAAAATTATTAATTCTGAAATGACCCATGGATAATTCTGTAGGGATCATTGTGCAGATAGGTGAAAGTGCCAGTGCAACCTCAATGTGCCAGTTGCCCCATGGACTGCCATTTTCCCAACAAGGCATTCAAAATGGCCTTTTGCCGCTCTAATCAGAGAAGAGGATGGTTCTTTTTCTGATAAAAAGTAAAGTGCATTATTAACTCTGATAAAAAGGAACCATCTTTTTTTCTGAATAGAAAAGAGAGAGTTTAGTCTGCAATAGGAGTTTAATCTGTCACTAAGCCCCTGACCTTGCTGCTAATTTATAGCCCTGAACTTTCCAGCACCGCAATCCCTAGGGCACGGTCTGATTGCTCAACGTTTTCCCTGCTAGCCTAACTGATCTTCTTCTGCCCTCTTTCTCCCTTCAACATTCCAGAAACATGGGGATTTCTGATATATCTGCTGCCTCTCCTCCTCCTTCTTCCTCCCCAACACTGAACCCCAAATCCCTAAGTGCTGTTTCATCCACCACCTGTCCTCCTTCTCCCTCAGAATCAGAAGAGCAGTCCACAACACATGGGCTCTGTGGTGCTTCTCCTCAACAACAAAAAAAAACCCCCACCAGTGCTCTTAATTGGGCTTGGAGGTAATTCTGAATAATATGAATAAATGAATATAATGGGTACAAATCTGTTAGTTAGTCCCGACTACAATAGACCAATTGAACCAGACACTAAATGGTGAGTTAATACAAATATAAATCCCACTGATTTAATAGTTTTACTCTAGTCAGTATTAACATTATAATTCAGCCCATTATGAGTTAGTTATGAGCTAAACAAGATATGAATTAATAAACATTTTAATGGCTTATTAACTTTTAAGTTAATTTCTGAAAATATATTTTTACATACTAACATGAAGCTATTCAGAAATATATTATCCATTACTATTAATCTGCTTTCACAAAGAACAGACCGAGTTGGCCAAAATTAAAACTGTATAAATAAATAAATAAATAAATAAATAATAAAACTTTATTTGCATTCCACCCTATCTCCCCAAGGGGAATCAGTGCAGATTCCAACAAACAAAAAACACAGAGGCAAACATTCAAAGCCTCACCACAAGTGCAAACATGAATATATTAACATCCCACCTGATCCCAAACTAACATCAAACAACCGATAATTAAATAAAACCTAATAATTACACAACCAATTACATGATAAAATTATATCTAAGTTTAAAAGCATCAATTTTTTTCCAAACCATAAATACTTAGCCATGATTTCTATCATCAGCTTATAAAGTTCCTCCATTAATACCTTGCAGGAGATGATGAAATTTGAGGTAGGTGGTTGGGAGAGATCCCTGTTTCTTTTTTGGCACTGTTGAAAAAATCTATTCAGATATGGGTCCTACAAACAGCAAATATAAGAAAGAATATTTAGCTAGAGCAATGCTGAATTGCATTTTAAATGAATAAACAGTAATATAATGGTAAAAAATGGACCTGAAATGAAATATCAGTAATTGATGCCAAATACTTCAGCATCAGCCTTAAAATATGTTTTTCATGACAGTATCAAAGCAGAATACCTCATCCTTTTATGCATAAAATCCAAGCATTCTACTGATGCACGCTGTCTTTTCCAGAAATCAAAGAAAATACAAAGAACATACCTGAGTATAAATTGTTGATACAACAAATGAAGACACCTTGAAGAGTGGCTTCCCACCATCTACCCATTTAATGTCACTTCCACTGTGCTGTAAGCAATACAGAGAAAGAAAATGACAAAAATCCCACTGAATTCCTTAATTTGCAATACACAGCAAGTGTGACTATGTTGCTTTGTGGCCTATTATATTTTGTTGGGGTCTAGAGTGGTTTTGAGTGTAGAACTGGGACTCTATGAGATCAGGGTTTGGCCCAGGAAAACCACTGGGTGGCTTTGGCCAAATCACATTTAGCCTCAGAGGAAGGCAATAGCAAACCTCATCCAAATATATCTTGCCAAGAAAATCTTATGAACAGCCATCACAGGTCAAAGTTGATCTGAAGGCACACAACAACAACGTCAACCAACATTCTATGACACACCAAGCATATGATCAAGCTTACAATATCTGGACCAGTGCCAAATGTGTAGGCTACAATTTGAGGATGAATGGCTGGGTACTTTCCCTGGCTATTTACTGTTTTAGCTACCATTTTTATTTCTGAAAATGTCCTAGGATGGAGAAGCATGCAGGTCACAAGTTATAATTCAGAGCATTTTTGCAGCCTCTGTGTGTCCTCATGCCATGCCAAACATAAATCGCCAAGTCCTATAGTGAGGATAATCTGGGCCTTTTATTTCTAGTAGTTGCCTATCTCTGCCTCATAAAATGGGTAGGCAATTTAAACCTCTTGGATTTTGCTGGACTGTATGTCATCAGCTTATAAAGTTCCTCCATTAATACCTTGCAGGAGATGATGAAATTTACATCATTCACAGGATGTCAGCTCAGGATGTCAGCTCAGGACTCTCCCAGTCCCAGAAGTTTATGAGGATACCGATCAATATGCCTTTGGAAAACACCCAAGTGTCTTAATACTGATGCATGCTTCACATTGTACTTCAGTGTCGTATTTACTAAACATAAAATAAACTTTCTCAAGAAGCCCAATTTGCATGTAAAATCATTTCTGTGCAAGTATCCATTACATTATCCACCACATGAAGGGAATAGATGGCTTACAATTTTTGTAAGCATAAATCAACACAGGTAGTGATTTACATTATCACATGGACTCTACATGGCATAACTTGTGTGGATGTGTGTGTGTGAGAGAGAGAGAGAGAAAGAGAAAGAGGAAAGATAGAGAGAAGAAAGGAACGAGATGAGGTAGATAGTGTGAGAGGAGTGAATTGACTTCCACACCCAACTAGATGTAGAAAATATGCTACATTACCATCGTGTCATTGAAGAAATGTGCTTTGTTATGACAGAGGAGCAACCGTGTAAACTACAAAATACCTTTCCAGTTGCAGGATCCTGAAGGCTGAGATAACCAGGAGGCAGGCTGGTTGCCACTGGTATGCTATGTTCTTGAGATGTTAGCTGATCCTCTTTTAACAAAGGGAGCCAAGCATATCCAACTGCAACCAAAAAGAGATATTATCACTGTAGTTTTTTGTTTTGTTTGAAGAACCACCCTAATTAAACAAAATAACCAGAGAAATGGGGCCCCTGGGTTAAACAGCTGAGCTGCTGAACTTGCTGACCAGAAGGTTGATGGTTCAGGGAGTGGTGTGAAGGTAACAGCACTCCATACAGTCCTGCTTGCCACATGACCTTGGAAGTGTCTCTGGACAATGCTGGCTCTTTCACTTAGAAATGGAGATGAGCACTATCCTCCAGAGTCAGAAATGACTAGACTTAATGTCAGGGGAAACCCTTACCTTTACTAACCAGAGAAATATCACAGCTATTGTACTAAATAATTGACCCAAATTTTAATAATATAAGCATATAGAAATAATGCAAGTTATGGGCATTCAAACAACGAAGTACCTGATGTTTCCAGAGCTTCTTTCTTTTTGGCATTAGCTTTTGCATTTATGTCACAGGTAACATGGTAAAATGAAAATAGAATGTGGTGTTTCTTGTGGATCTGAGTAGGTAGCTCAATTTTCACCTGAAATGTAAAAGGTTTCATATATCAGTTTAAATGGATTCCAATACTAGCAAAACACGGACTTATTTGATCATGATTAATTTGGTCTTATACCTAATTATCTAATATTTCCTAAAGCTCAGTTCAAAAAGATGCTTCTTTTTTATATTGAGAAAGAACATATTATTCATCCAGGGCATATATGAGTACAAAATTCTACCTTGTTACTGAGTGCAATTACTTTGGGAGAGACAGACACTGCCAAAAATATCTGCCAAAATATCACCATATGCTGAACTACTTTCAAAAGTAGGTGTAAATCATAAGCCACATAAACTACTCCAGGCAACATTAAGAGTCTTGATTTTGTAAAACTTACATTAAGCAAATCTATTCATTGATTTGTGTCTAGTAAAAGAAAGGAAGGACTTACCTCATCATAGAAATCAGGGTTCTGTGAATGATGTAACACAGCTGTGTATGCTGCTGATGTAAAGGGTGGTCCACCTGGCTTCCCATAGATACACTATTTGGAGAGATCATACTTTAAATTTCACAGTTATGTTATTAACTACTGAAGTTTCTGATCCTTTATTGTTCTCTTAACTTAAATTAGCCTACATGTCTATGGAAAAACATAGGTATAGGTCCACCCTTATATCACCCAGAGTCCTTCCACCTCTTCAAATCTTTTAAAAATAATACAGAATGAAGATTTCTAACTGTTTCCCATGATGTTTGCCATTACAATTGAGAATTATAGAAATATACAAAGTTATATCATGCTATTAACATTTTAAAAGAGACATGAGTAGAATCGTTTCTGTTGTAGAGTTTCCATTTGCAATATAATGTTTGACACATGTTGCAAATGGGATGCATCTTTACTTACCTTCACTGGCTTGGCCCCTTCTTCATCTGAACTTTTAAATTCAACGCAGATTGTTATATTCCTGGCCTGCAACAGAAAGGTGCAAATGGAATAATTGGCTCATAAAACAACACGCAAATTAAACAAATGTCAATCATAGAATCAAAGAGTTTGAAGAGACCTCATGGGCCATCCAGTCCAACCCCCTGCCAAGAAGCAGGAATATTGCATTCAAATCACCCCTGACAGATGGCCATCCAGCCTCTGTTTAAAACCTTCCAAAGAAGAAGCCTCCACCACACCCCGGGGCAGAGAGTTCCACTGCTGAACGGCTCTCACAGTCAGGAAGTTCTTCCTCATGTTCAGATGGAATCTCCTCTCTTGTAGTTTGAAGCCATTGTTCCGCATCCTAGTCTCCAAGGAAGCAGAAAACAAGCTTGCTCCCTCCTCCCTGTGGCTTCCTCTCACATATACCATGCAGCTGTGGACAAGTCTACATAGGGACCACCAAACGCAGCGCCCAAACAAGAATCCAGGAACATGAAAGGCACTGCAGACTACTCCAACCAGAGAAATCAGCCATAGCAGAGCACCTGATGAACCAACCTGGACACAGCATTTTATTTGGGAACACCAAAATGCTGGACCACTCTCACAACCACCATGTCAGACTACACAGAGAAGCCATTGAAATCCACAAGCATGTGGACAATTTCAACAGAGGGGAGGAAGCCATGAAAATGAACAAAATCTGGCTACCAGTATTAAAAAATTCTAAAATTAAAACAGCAGAGAGAAAAACAGGCAGGGACTTCTAAGCACCTTTCATTAAGAGTTTGCTCCAGGCACAGTCAGCCCATTGTATGCTAATCAAGGTGGTCAGTTGAAAAGATTCACACCTAGCCCAACTTACAAAAGCCTTTTGTCTCACCCTGGTCAGTCCACAGATATATAAACCCCTTTTTTCCCAGCTCCAGCAGACCTCTGAGGAAGCCTGCCATAGATGCAGGCGAAACGTCAGGAGAAATGCCTCTAGAACATGGCCATATAGCCCGAAAAAACCCACAAGAACTGAGTGATTCCAGCCATGAAAGCCTTCGACAATACATTCCTCTCACATATTTGTACATGGCTATCATATCTCCTCTCAGCCTTCTCTTCAGGCTAAGTATGTCCAGCTCCTTAAGCTGCTCCTCATAGGGCTTGTACGCAGGCTTTGTTCCAGATGTGGTATTTTGCTGCCATGTGCATAGAAAATTTCAATGGCATTGTGAAGCCAGAGAAGAGAAGAATGTAGAAAGGTTTAACTTGATGTGAGCTGGATTATATGAATAGTGCAGAAAACACCACCCAGCTATTAGTCTTTCCATTATCATTTACATCTAAAATATAATAAAATATAATAACTTTTAAAATTAATTTGCAAAGATTTAAGGCTGAAATTCTTTTATGTTGAAAGAGATTAATTTCATCAGTTTGTGTTGAAGCATATATGACTGACAGAGTTTGATGAAAAGTGCTAAAAGACCATTCTTTTAGCACTGAGTCCCTTTGGGGGGAGAGGGTGGTCAATAATTAAAGTTTTATTAAGTTTTATTATTATTCTGATACCACTATGTTGTAGCTGCTTCTCTGTCACCACCAGCTACTACTTAAAAGATGAAAAAATACTAACTTGTACTGAGAAATTTGAATTAAGTATATTTTTTAATTGAGATAATCTACTAGCATTGTACCAGTCTGAATGCAATCAATATGAAGCACACAGAGAAAAACCTCAACTCTCATCATGCCCTGGGAGGGAGCACAGAGGCTTCTTCAATGCCCGCACCACACAAAGTTCCTATTTGCCTCAAGTGGGGCTGGGGGATACTATGGGAAGTGATGGAGGAGGCTGCCTCCGCCCAGGTAGAGTACTGCTCAGCCTCACTAGCTCCCATTAGCTCCCATTACCTGAATAGATCCAGCTGCTGTGATCCGTATTGGCTAAGGCTTTGGCTGCCCCCCGCCAGGCTCATTTTCATGAATTCAGCAGGTGAACCTCCTGAGTCCGGTACACCAAAACAATATTGTGCATACCCCTAGTAAATATGTCACTCATTGTTCTTTCAAGCCTCTTTTACTGTTTAAGATCATACCTTGTTGAAGCATTTTTGACCATCATATTTCAGATGTTTGGGATAGATATATATTTGGTTTTTATATACTCTGTAAGTCTGGGAGTATTTTGTCAATTCTTGGACAAATTCCTCTACTTCTACTGTAGGTCGATGCTCCTTAATATCATTAAATGGCTTGACTGGAATGAAAGATGATGTTACACAATCTTGAAAAAGAAGAAAGAGAAAAATAAAATCCTTAATTGTACAGTCTAAAAATTATGGACTCCAAGCCTATCCTTTTGGCTACTCCCAAACAGTTAAATGATTCATCAACACATATACGAATTCCAAAGATTCAGTTGGATTACTCTAGTCAAAGCTCACTTAGACCCATATATTCTTATATTCCAATGAGCAGCTATATTATTATTTGAAGATAAAATAAATTAATTTTATTATTACTTTCTAACTTAACAAACAGTTTTAAGATATATATTTATGAATATTATAATTACTCTCAGCTAATATAATGCAAAATTACAGTATTGGTCTCTTGCTGTTCAGACAGGTGAATGATCAAATGGAAATAGGAACCTCTGAGGCTGCTTGCCATAGATGCAGGCAAAACGTCAGGAGAGAATGCTTCTAGAACATGGTCATATAGCCCGAAACACCTACAACAACCCAGTGATTCCAGCCATAAAAACCTTTAACAATAACAACAACAATAACAACAACTTTATTTCTAAACCATCCTCCCTCCCTGAAGGGACTCAGGGTGGTTTACACACACAAAAGGCTAGCATTCAATGACTCAGGTGAGTACACACATATCAAAATAATACACAATAAAGCACAATGAGCTTACAATGCAGAATGAAGCATTGTGATGAGAAATAGTCATGGTTCCCTTCCTGTCACTTATGTGGATTACATGAAGAGATACAATAATCATTTTATCAATGGATTTTTATTCTTCATATGGGTGGTCGATATGGATTAGATGCCAGCCTGCTAATGGTGGAAGCTGGAAAAGGTGACTTAAAAACTACAACTCCCACCACTCTGAATTCTCCAGGCATTGTAGCAAGCCAATAATTCAAAATTGTTTCTCCAACAAAAGTTCTGTTCCTAAATATCACATCTAGAAACAATTAAAAGTGCCAAAGTTAAAAAGAAGCACTGGTTGTTGGTTTTTTAAAATAAAAAACCCCAATTCCTAATAATGATGGCAACATTTCTTAGCAGTTATAAAATGGAATCATACTTGGGTGCTCCAAAGGTACACAATCAACAGCGATTTCTAAACTGCCAGGGATGGTCTGAATTTTATTGATCTTGTCTGCTCTGAAAACAAAAGGAAACATATTTTAGGTTGTAAATATTGACAAGAAAAAGAACAGCTACAATGTAACCTACAGCCAAAACATAATGTGAAATACAATTTTTAATTCTGAAAACCCCCCTCATTAAATTAGTGACTTTATCTAGAAGAATCTTAATAGATTGCAGGTTATAAAGATGCCTTAAAAACTTGTGTGCACAAGAGAAAATGTTGGCTTTGAGAAGTAGTTTTATCAGCTGAACACAAATGCAATAGATTTAGGTGGACAATTTTTGTCCCACCCAGATTTCATTTATTAAGAACTAAAACAAACATAGAGAAAATGCTCCCCTCCTGCTCATCTGAAACACTTGTACATGGCAAGTGGCTGAAAGTCAGGGATTATGTCTACAGAGCTCCAGGTCTAGTTATATGTAAGTTCTGTAATAACACATGGCACCAGAAGACTAATATTAGAGTTATTACTTTAAAAGAGCAAAATATAACATTTAAGCAAGGAAAATAAGATTTTTAATCCAAACTGAAGGAAGGTGGCTGACAAAAAATAATTCTTGTTACACAATCTTATTTCTGCTATTTCTCAATTACAGCTGTTATAATGGCAGGAAACAACTTTGGTCAATATTTATCTCCTTGCCTTTGATAGATTTGAGCTTTAGCAGATCCTGATGAAAAGAGTGACAAATGTGGTCTAGGTGATCTTATTCTTTAGCTAAAAGCATTTCTAAAGGTTTGGAATCATTAACCACACAGATCAAGCTCTGATGAAATTTTTCTCAGCCTAAGGCGAATGGTACAAATCTGTATTAAGAGTTCTGTTAGGTACCTGTACACAGCCCTAAATGCAAAGGGATCTTGTAGCAACTTTGAGACTAGCTGAGAAAAAGACGTTGTTAGCATAAGTTTAAGTAGACTTAAGACTGCTTAATCACGTGCATAGAATGAAATGCATAGAAACAGCTGTTTGTGACCATGTTGTAAGTGTGAACAACTACAGAAATGCAAAACTTGTGTGTATGGTAATGAGGGGACAAGTCCAGTTTTAACAATGGTCAACAGGAGACAAAGGAGGAAAGACATTGCCTTAAGCCAGCGGTTCTCAACCTGGGGGTCGCGACTCCCAAGGGGGTCGCTGGGCCATTTTCCGGGGGTCGCGAAGCCGCCTCGGTTGCCCCCCCCCCCAAATGGCTGCTGGCTCCTGTGTGAACCAAACAGCCGCCGCCATGGAGGGGGCCTTCCCCGCTTGCCTCCTGCGCCCTCCGGCTTCGGGGGACGTGAGAGGCGAGCGGGAGGCCCCCTCCATGGCTGCAGCCATAGAGGGGGCCTTTGCCGCTCGGCTCCTGCACCCCCCGGTTTCGGGGGACGCGAGAGGTGAGCAGGAGGCCCCATCCATGGTTGGGGGTCACCACAACATGAGGAACTATATTTAGGGGTCACGGCATTAGGAAGGTTGAGAACCACTGCCTTAAGCCAAGTTGAGTAAATTTTCATAGTTTTTTTTGTTCAAGGACTGCTGTTTTGAACTTTAAAAAAATATACAGATATTGGAAGAAGAAACAGAAAAATTGAAATATATCCACAAATTCCAGCACACTGACCACTGGTTGAACAAAGCCAATGATTTTCTGGCACACTAGCATATACATAACACTAGTTACCACCCCAGTCTTATGACAGCTTCCTTTGGCCACTTTATCACATCTCTTTTCTGGTTCTCAGCCAGCATCACACTATTTTCCAATAATATCTCAACTGCTCATGTGGTTATCTTCTCACTTTGGCTTTGGACAACATCTTTCTCTCTGTCTTCTTCCCAAATGACTATTAATATTGAACTTGACACATCATCACCATAGACAAAAGTTTTTCATTTCTATTACTAGTCACACATGCATCTTGCTCATAAACACATGCATCTTCCTCACACTGGCCTTCTATACCATAGACAACGGTATCCTTCTGAGATGCTTTGCGGGAATGGGCCTTAGAGGCACTGTTCTGCAGTGGCTCCAGTCCTTCCTGGAGGGTCGCTCTCAGAAGGTGTTGTTGGTGGACATATGCTCAGCCCCACAGCCTTTGCCCTGTGGGGTCCTGCAGGGTTCAGTATTGTCCCCCATGTTGTTTCACATCTACATGAAGCCACAGGGGGAGAGTATCCAGAGTTTTAGAGTTTGATGCCATCTGTATGCAGATGACATCCAACTCTATCACTCCTTTCCACCTGCTGCTAAGGAGGCTGTTCAGGTTCTGAACCGGTGCTTGCTGCCTGTGATGATCTGGATGAGGGTGAACAAATTGAAATTGAATCCAGACAAGACAGATGTACTCCTGGTCAGTCATAAAGATGAACAGGGTATAGGGTTACAGCCTGTGCTGGATGGAGTTATACTCCTTCTGAAGATACAGGTTTGCAGCTTGGGAGTTCTCCTGGACTCACAGCTGAGCCTGGAGCCTCAGATTTCTGTGGTGGCCAGGGGAGCTTTCACCAGCTGCACCTGTACCTTGGAAAGTCAGACTTGGCCATGGTGGTCCATGCTCTACTTACATCAAGAATAGGCTACTGCAATGAGACCTACATGGGCTGCCATTGAAGACTGTTTGGAAGCTCCAAGTAGGCCAACAGGCGGCAGCCAGGCTGCTCACCGGAGTGATAGGGAGCATACTACTCCCCTGTTACATTAGCTCTACTGATTGACAGTCTGCTACTGAGCACAATTCAAATTGCTGGCTTTAGCCTATAAGGCTCTAAACAGCCCCGGTCCAACTTACCTGACTGAACATATCTTTCCCTATGAGCCGGTTAGAGAGTTAAGATATACGGGAGAGGCCCTGCTCTCTGTCCCACCCCCATCACAAGTGTGACTGGTGAGGACAAGAGACAGGGCCTTCTCAGTGGTGGCCCCTTGGCTGTGTAAACTCCCTCTCTAGAGCTATCAGATTGGCCCCCTCCCTCCTGGTTTTCAATAAAAGAGTGAAGACCTGGTTATGGGATCAGGCGTTTGGTTAGGTGTTGAATAGTGCAATCTGGATCTGACATAACACAAATGGTGTCTCTTGGATTTGATATTATGGTTTTAACACTTTTACAGTGTTTATATGTTTTTATCTGTATTGGTGTACTGTAAATATAATAAGTAATAAATAAACAACTGCTCCTAGGCATTTCATTCTATCCACCTGATGAAGCAGCCTTACGTCCATGAAATTTTATGTTACCAGCTTCTTTCTCTCAGTTATCTCAAAGGTGCCACAAGATCCAGATTATGCAACTATAACTTTGAATTCCACACCTCCAAATCTCTTGATTACCAGCCCTGTATGAAACCTGAATCAAGGTCCAACTAATAACTTAACAATCCTTGCTTCATTAAACGGTGATGAGTTAAATGAAAACACAGGGGAGAACTTCAAAAGGAAAATAAGACTTTAATGAAACCAAGCAGTTATTCAATAAAAGGAATATTGAGTCCAGGATTTGCATTTAATTCAAACCAACTGGTACTCCATGAAACATATTTGTGCATATTTAATCCCCACCTTTCTCATACATTTTTTCACATTAACCAAAATATATTCTATGCAGAAGTGCAATCAATTGGGAATTAAAGTTGTTATAGCTGTAAACACTTTGCCAGTATTCCTGGAAAAAAATTACTAGAAAATCAGTTTTGATAAAATCTTTGACTAATGTGAAAAACATTTCATGTAATATAGTTATTTTGGCCATCAGGATTTTTTGTGTAAAGTTATTATAGCAAAGTAGCCAGAACAACACTATGCCCATGCACATATTCAAGAAATAATTCTTACCTTCTGTATTCTACAACGAGTTTCATTAAGTCATCTGTTGAAATTTTGCTGCTTTCTTGCCTGAACAAAGGTGAGAACCTTGAATCTCTATCAATATTTCCCTGATTATCTTTAAAGACTGGCCTGTAGTGGGAGAAACAACATACTAGATGAAAACCAATCAGTAAATGCCTTTTCAGTATAACCATTTCCAAAGCTTTAAGAAATTCAGGACAGACTTTTCAAAGGAATCGTAATTTCATTTCATATAAAGCATCCACTTTCATCTACTTTTAAAACCAATTTCACCATTTGATATTCAAACATTATCTTGAAATGAAATGCAATCTGCTTGGTTATTGAGCAATTCCCTACTCATGTATATGTGTAATTCAACAGTGTAGTGAGCATGTTTCTAAGTAGTCCAACAACATTCGCATCTCATGTCAGATACTTGGTAACACTTAAAATTAAATGAAAAACCATCTAGCTTCTTGGTCCACGAAACCTCAATGAATACATAGGATTGACTTCATAGCACATTTCTTACAAGGACAAAGAGTGTTTGGCTTTCCAGAGCACAGCTTCTTAAATGGGACCCCCTTAGCTCAATATAGGGGTTGAGAAAAATTTGGCAACAAAAAAGATTCCTGAACTTTACTCATTTACATAAATCTGTTAGAATCAATGTGCGGTATTTACTAGAGGTGGAAACAGTATTTTTTTCCATTTGTTTCATTCGGGTATTCATTTCCTATCATCATTCAAATGGCATGAAATGAAAGAGCCATTTTTAGACTAAACAAAAGGCAAAACGAAAGAGAAAGTTGCATGTTTTCCATTTCTTTGTTTGGTTTTTGGGCTGTGTGCCTTTCCTCACCATCCAGGGAGTTTTTCTACATGCCTCAGAGGAGGTATTTGCACCAATCAGAGCCCAAGAAACCAGTGAGTTCACCAGGTTACTGGTGGTATATGAAGCCCTGCCTTTAAGCTGTGATCTCCTCCACAGCTGGTATCCGATGTCCTGCTCCGATACATATCAAAAGGAAGGGAAAAAGGGACTGTTTTAAAGGAGATTTTATTTGTAGAAAGAAAAAATCCCTAAAAATTAGGGGACCATGTGTGGTGATTTTCACCCTTCTAGCCCTAAAACTGAGGGGAAGGGGAGCCTGGGAAGGCCACTCATGTTTGGCCAATGGTCCGAAATGTTTTGTTCATTCAGATGAAAGAGCAAAACAATTGTTTGGGAAAAGCCCCCATTTTCAGAAGCAGCACTCAAAAACAAAAACAGGGCCACACCAATGAAACAAACTGAAACAGATTCTATACAAATGCACAAGACTAGTGTTTACAGTGGACTCGGCAGAAATGCTTCACCTGTACGTCATAAAAAGAAAAATCAGCCTGTTTAGCAAGCCTTGCAAATGCTGATTTATCTTCAATAAATGATTGATTTTTACACTGATTGTATATACTTATATACCTGGGGGCATATAAAATTTCCCCATGAAGAAAGGGGTCACAAATGGAAAAAGTTTAAGAAGCCCTGCTCTAGATGGACCATAGCTTCCAGTTGGCCATGATAGCTGGTGGATTCTGTGGTGTTCCTGTGTGTGGGGAGGACTTGTAGTCCAAGCTCTGCAAAAGGGTTTCTGGGCAAGAGAATACACATAAAGGGTATTGTCCATATTTTGAGGGCTCCTCCACCTTATGCAACTGTGGAGCAGCACAAACAACTCTACATATGCATTCTTGTGCACAGTGCCCTGCCTCATGTACGAAGGAATAATTGTTTAAAGCTACAGACAGTGTAGTCACTGTTGCCCATTTTTGGTCAAAGATTATTTGACCACTTGTGTTTCCTCCATTTTTATCAGTTTTATACTTATTTGTGCAATGCTTTTGACACGGAATAAATAAATTTTGAGGGCGAGGGGTTAATTATTCCAGTTGTTAAACAACTACAAATTCTTCCTTGCTGATTGACAACAAAACCTTCCTTGTTCGACTAGATTCTCATTATGACTCAGGAGTCCAGCAGCTGCTTGAACATAGAGTCAGAGGTTAAGGAACTAGTAGTGCCATCAGCTATATTGGCTGAGGCACACTGGAGTTTGTTGTCCAAATAAGCCACTTTTGCAAGCTCTGAATAATTTACACTAGCCTTAACAGACACTCTATTATTGCAAGTTTGTAAGATATGCTGCAGCTTGAGTTCCAAAACTATTTGTATGAGAATAATAGAAATGGAAGGAAGAAATATATATGGAAAATATTTGTGGGGAAACCAGCCTTCCAAGTACAAATCATATTTGCAAACTCTGGCAGCTGTGGTAGGAATATGAGAATGGGAGGGTGACTTGTCACATTGTAATTCTAATGCATGTTGTAATTATTGTCTCTGCATACAGCCCAAAGACCAGGGCACAGACATGCCTGCTGTGGCACAAATAAAGGGAAATTCCAGCTGCAAGGCTGATAAATTCTCAGATGTGGGGTATTTGAAAATATCTAAAAATTACACTACTGTTTCAATCTGTTTTAAATTAGAACAGTTAAAAAAACCTCCACGTGAAATGGGACTAGTGCTAACGCCAGAAATTAAAGAAATGGAAAGCACATTCATAGTCCAAGGTTTCTGTTTTTTGTCATAGTCATGGCAGCTCTTGTGCAATATGTTCTGTGTCTCAAGTAGAAATATCTATTTATAGACTGTTAAGATTCATGGGGTGCAATTTACTGCATTATCCTCAATCTAAGATAAAGCTAAGCACTACAGGAAAGAAGAGTTTGGATATATGAATGAGGTATTGATCTCTGTATGTTCAACTGTACTGAAGTTAGATGGAGTGCTCACAGCACATGAGCTGACTTCATCTATAGTCTGGTCTCTTGCCTTTCTATGATGTAGGCAAAGCCAGTGGGTTGGGAATGAGATGTGAATATTTGACACAGCAATGCCACTCACTGGGTTACTCTATGGCAGCGATTCTCAACCTGGGGGTCAGGAGCTCTGGGGAAGGGGTTACAAAGGGTTGTCAGAGGGGTCACGAAAGACCATCAGAAAACACAGTATTTTCTTTTGGTCATGGGGGTTCTGTGTGGGAAATTTAGCCCAATTCTATCAGTGGGGTGTAGAATGCTCTTTGATTGTAGGTGAACTATACATCCCAGCAACTACAACTCCCAAATGTCAAGGTCTATTTTCTCCAAACTCCACCAGGTTCATAATTGGGCATATTGAGTATTAGTGCCAAGTTTGGTCCAGATCCATTATTGTTTGAGTCCACAGTGCTCTCTGGATGTAGGTGAACTACAACTCCAAAACTCAAGCTCAATGCCCACCAAACCCTTCCAGTATTTTCTGTTGGTCATGGGAGCTCTTTGTGCCAAGTTTAGTTCAATTCCATCGTTGATGGAGTTCAGAATGTTCTTTGATTGTATGTTAACTATAAATCCCAGCAACTACAACTCCCCAATAACAAAATCAATTTTCCCCCAACCCCACCAGTATTCAAATTTGGGCGTATCGGGTATTTCTGACAAATTTGGTCCAGTGAATGAAAATACATCCTGCATATCAAATATTTACATTACAATTCATAACAGTAGCCAAATTACAGTTATGAAGTAGCAACAAAAATAATATTATGGTTGGGGGCCACCAGAACATGAGGAACTGTATTAAGGGGTCGCAGCATTAGGAAGGTTGAGAACCACTGCTCTATAGAATGTTTTAAACTAATCTAAATGTTAACCCAGTAAACATGTGAGATTTATAGAGATCGATCATAGTCATTTAGGTGGCTATAAAGGATCTGCATTACTCTGTATGCATAGACGGAGGGTAAACTTTGAAATGAAGGCTGTTGTTTTTTTATTTATATGCCACTTTTTCCTCTCTTAAAAATGATTGAAAGGATACAAATTGTGCATCATTAAGCTCCAAAATCCAAAACTTTTTTTTTCTGCCAACTGTCTGTATTTTCCTTCATAGTGAGAGGACAGAGAGGGGCTGGCAAGAGACAGAAGAGATGCAAGACTGGAGAAAGTGAAATGGCATGAGACATAGATTTGTGCCAAGCACTTCCTTGGATTCCTGTCATTTCACAGATCCTTTCTCTCTCCAGTCGTGCATTTCATAGACAACAGAAGTAGCAAACAAACAGGATGACATTAGGATGAATAGATACAAGAATCTGTGAAATGGTGGGAGGTGTGGATTCATGCTGAGAATTCTGCTTGGATAAATGAATTCTGTATTTCCACTTGTGTACCATCAATAAGATATCCCATTATGTATATGCAAATTCAAAAACACTTCTGGCCCCAAGCATTTCAAATAAGGGACACTCAATCTGTATTAATAGAAGTTAATGATATGATCAATGAAAAATAACAGGAATAATCTAGAAATTCAAATCACTATTGCTACCAGCAGTCTGTTGCTACATTATATTGTCATTTGTGTCCCATTGACTCAAACTTAAAATTGATAGAACAAAATAAAAAGAAGCTGGTAATTTCTGATGAAGTTATAAGACTGATGATGTAATGGTGAAACTGACCACGTCTCTAGTGTCTCTTAGTATGAAAACCTTATAAAAACTAGCATTTTGTAAGAAATTACATACCTTACAGACCAAGCGAAGGGCATCCGATACTTTCCCAACTTGCTGCAGAACTGTTTGTTGGATTTTAATACTTTCTGAGCGCACTAAGCAAACAAGCAAGGAAAGAAAAAGTTAATTCCAGGACAAATGTAACCAGAAATCCCATGTAGATGCTATCTTCCTGAGAGTTTTCAAGGGGACTTAATTATTCACAAAAATAAGATATCAACAATTATTTTTCATGTCAGGAGTCACTTGAGAAACTGCAAGTTGCTTCTGGTGTGAGAGAATTGGTTGTCTGCAGGACACTGCCCAGGGGATGCCCAGATGTTTTTGATGTTTTACCATCCTTGTAGGAGACTTCTCTTATATCCCCACATGGGGAGCTGGCGCTGACAGAGGGAGCTCCAGCTCGAACCTCCAACCTGTCGGTCTTCAGTCCTGCCGGCACAATGGTTTAACCCATTGTAGCACTGGGGGCTCCAAACAAAATAAGTTTCCAGCACTTGCGATTTCTGCAAATGGTGGACAATTAGAAGTCCACCACATAAGAGCTTCAGAGGGTCTTGTAAGCTATGAAGCTCAGCCATTAGTTTGATGCATGAGCTAGAACCTCCAAAAAGGATGGCTGCATACTCTCTGTTAGAAGACTTCCATTGAAGGACAGTCCAAACACTCGCTTAAGAGATTGGTTTTATTATACTGATCTCTCAGATGAATCTAATGCATCCACAGAGAGAAAGAACAGATTTGTAATATCCAGTATATTAGCTGCTCATCTTAAACCGGTTAGCTATTGTAGTCCCTTTTACTTCCACATTAAAGGTGATGAAAACATTCTTAGTGAATGGAATAAAATGGAATAAAAATAAGCACAGGCAATTTATTCTACAGTTAGAAGTCCACTACAGTGCCACAGATTGCTAAATCAATCTTTTGTGATACATTTTCACTTCAATGTTGATTTCCCCCCTAGGATGTGAGAGGTTTTATCTTTATCTTATATTACCTTGTTGGAGTCTGGATTCCTTATGTAAGGTTCTGCACTAGTGGCAATGTTTCCCATGAGCACTTTTTCAATTTTTGCCACCAAAACAATTTCAGAGTGCGGGTTACTTATGGAGAAAACTGCCTGGGATTAGAAGAGAAAACTCATTATAGGTAGCAGAATTACAGACCTCAGGAAACAAACTTTTAATAATTAATAGCCCCCATGAACTCAAAATATAGAGAAAGGCTTTGCCCTATTCAATGACCTGGGCTTGCCATTTTTAAAAAATAGCTTTTGTTGACTACTTAAAATTCTGCTGTTATTTGCTAAGATTGAGTGTAATGCTGTTAATGGAGATTGCCTGTTGGAACTCTGTGAATGATTACTGCAGAGGTGTATCTATTTTGTAGAGTTCACTATGTGCACTGACTCAATGTTACAGAATCATGGGAGTTGTAGTTCCCCAAGGTCTTTAGCTTTCTCTTCTTAACAATGACAGTGCTTCACCAAACTACAACCTCAATGATTCCATAGCCTTGAGCCATGGCAATTAAGTGGCATCAAATTGCATTAATTCTGCAGTATAGATGCACCCTTGGCACCTCTTTATAAGCAGGTTAACTAACATATCCTGCCTGTGGAATTCCCTCCCCAGGAACATCAGATTGGCCACCTCCATCCTGTTCTTTAGAAGGAAACTCAAGACCTTGGTTGTGGGACCAAGCATTTGATCATTGAATAGCAGCAAGTGATAAGAATACATAAGCAATTTGAAGTGACAATGAACTGACCCGCACTTTTGTTTTAACTGGCATGTTTTTAACAACTGTCTATTTAATGTGGTTTACTGAATTTCTTGAATGTTTTTATGATTGTAATGGCACCAAATGGTGCTTGCTGTGAGGCTGCCCTGAGTCCCCCCTCGGGGGTGAGAAGGGCGGGGTACAAGTGTATGAAATAAATAAATAAATAATTTTTGTGATTATATTATTTAAAAATGGGTTGTCTGAACACAGGTGACATACCATTTTCTGACATTCATTTCATTTACTATTTTGTGTCATAAGGCTCCAAAAGCAAATTTTCACATGGTTAGTCAACTTCTTAGTTACCTGTTTAGGGTACTTTAGCCATTCTTCTGGAAACCCTTTGACCTGTGGTTCTTCTTCTTTGGTGACAACAATCCCAATAGTTCCATTTTCTATTGAAGGTGAAGAATTGGATATCATCTGCCTCACAATGGTATGATTTAAGTCCACATGGAAATCAGCAGAAAGTTTTCTGTTGTCCTTTGTATCAAAAAGAGCCACACTCACAAAGAAAGGTTCTATCTACAAACAAAGAGCAGAGAAAAAAAACAAATACAGTTAAAAATCAGAATTAAATATGCTAGTAGGTAAAGGTAAAGGTTTTTCCCTAACATTAAGTCCAGTTGTGTCCAACTTTGGGGGTTGGTGCTCATCCCCCTTTCTAAGCCGAAGAGCCGGAGATGTCAGTAGAAACCTCCAAGGTCGTGTGGCCAGCATGACTGCATGGAGTGCTGTTACCTTCCCGCCGGACCGGTACCTATTGATCTACTCACATTTGCATGTTTTTGAACTGCTAGGTTGGCAGAAGCTGGGGCTGACAGCAGGAGGTCACACCGCTCCTAGATTCAAACCTGTGACCTTTCAGTCAACAAGTTCAGCAGCTCAAAGGTTTAACCCACTGCACCACCAGGGCCCCCAAAATATGCTAGTGCAATATGCATATTGACTCAAGATGTATATTTTAAAGGGGAGGGGATATCATATTTGATCAGAACTTGATGTCTGAGGGTATGCCAGGTGCATTATCTTATCAATTTTCTTTGGATCAGTTTCAGTTGTTGCAACATGAAGATGGAGACAAATTGGCTGAACCATCTAGACAAATGGCCCCGGATTTAGCAGATACATCCTTGAGTACAGATAGCTCCAGAACTCACACCCTTAGAGTAACCTGCACTGAAAAGATGTGCCTTGAACTGCAGCTTTTAGTCAATGCTTTGAAAGAATTAGAGTGAATGCCAAGCATATTATATACCAGTAGCTATTAGCTGAACATTAAGCAGTCTGGTATTTTATATAGCACGACATCAGCTTAATGCAGGTCCATGAGTGTATCTAACTAATGTGCGCTGTCTGAAAGATGAGATTACAAAGCAGCAAAACATGTTTTGAGCTGGCCTAGTTCATCCATCCTGCACCTAAAATGTACACAGCTCTAGAAATTATATTACTTCTTCTACATTTTTTGCAAATGGGCCCCACAATTGTTCAGCTTCATGTTTTTACAAAGGGAATTCAAATACGCTTTTTGACAGAGAATTCTGTGGTTTTATGCATAAGAATAAGAAACACAGGACTGTAATTGTCACAATTGAATGAATGGAACTATATTTTCAAAAGTACATCTCAATTACAAAATATAGATTACAACAAACTGATTATGCAATAACAAAGCTGAATAAATGAAACATTCCCTCTGGCTGTCTATATAATGCATAATTCATGAGATGGGGAAAAAGGGCACATTCAGTTCTAGATCAATGTATAGCAGCTGCAAAAGAATAAAATTGCTGGTAGTACAAAGATTCTGAGAAACGGCATTAAAAAGGTTGATTTATATTTTACATTATGTATATTGTATTGTATTCTAAAGAACTATGTTAAGTAGAACCGGTGAATGTAATTTGATATAAACTAGAGTAGTGAAGAGAATAGTCCTGAGGCTATGGTCAGACAATTATATCCATTGCCTTGACTTATACACGAAGTGAACTTATATATCTGTTTATATGGTAGTTGGTTCATTATATTTATGCCCTGATCTGAAATCTGATGTCACAAGCTCCTCTATTATTATGTCTAGAAACTTGCAGGTTTCTACACAACAGAGTTTGATGAAGGCAGACCTACCTGGGCAATTCTAAACTATGAATTTTAACTGGATTGTTGTAGGTTTTTTCGGGCTATATGGCCATGTTCTAGAGGCATTTTCTCCTGAAGTTTCACCTGCATCTGTAATGCAGGTGAAACGTCAGGAGAAAATGCCTCTAGAACATGGCCATATAGCCTGAAAAAACCTACAACAACCCAGTGATTCTGGCCATGAAAGCCTTCGACAATACATATGAATTTAAAATTTACATTATATTTACCTTTATTAGTATTGATGTATTAATGTTTGTTCTATGTTTTAACATATGCATTTTATGGTCCTTTGTTTCATCTATGTACTTTAACTAAGTAATGTTCCACCTCAATCCATTAACAGAAGCAATAACTAATAATAATAATAATAATAATAATAATAATAATAATAATAATTGTTGGCAAGGGGCTTAACTGCTTCTTTTATGTTGAGAACTGTGCTGGCAGTAGGGTAAAGTACCAGTAGGTTCAACCAAGATAGAGCAGTCTCAACTGAGAAGTAGAACTAAGTGCACCCAACCCATTTAAATATGGTGAAACAAACTCTAAATAAGTCTATATTGGCTCGGTTGTCGCCCAGGATTATAAGGACCGTGGTTAAGTTGATCCCAAGTGTAAACTCTGCAAGGAAGCAGATCAAACAATAGATCACATCCTCAGCTACTGCAAGAAGATCACGCAGACAGACTATAAGCAGAGGCATAACACTGTTGCTCAGATGATTCATTGGAACTTGTGACACAAATACCATCTACCTGCGACAAAGAACTGGTGGGATCACAAGTAAACATGTCAAATTAATCTGGGGCTTCTGAATTCAGACTGACAGAGTTTTGGAGTGCAATACCCTGACCTCACGATTGTGTCGATGTTGCAACCCCTGGTGACAGTAGGAGTGAAGAGAAACAACTGGTAAAGCTGACACGATATGAGGATTTAAAGATCGAACTGCAAAGACTCTGGCACAAGCCAGTAAAGGTGGTCCCAGTGGTGATCGACTGGGTGCAGTGTCTGAAGACCTTGGCCTGCACTTAAACACAATCAGCGCTGACAAAATTGCCATCTGTCAGCTGCAAAAGGACACTCTACTGGGATCTGCACGCATTATTCGCCGATACATCACACAGTCCTAGGCACTTGGGACGTGTCCGACAGGTGATGCAATACAACAGCCAACATAGTGATCTTGTTTGCTGTGTAATAATCTTGTGTTTCAAATCATCATCATCATCATCATCATCATCATCATCACTATAATCATCATGAAATTGGACAACTATGGCAAAAGAGAACAACAGTGGTACCAATAGTGGTTGGTGCTCTTGGAGGTATTCCAAGAAACCTCAAAAAGCAATTGAAAAGCCTTAATTAGGACAGAACATCAATCCACATGCTGCAAAAAGCAGCACTTCTATGAACTGCACACATTCTATGAAAATACCTTTAATATCTGAGGCCCTTGCTCAGAGATGAATCCCAGGCATTTGGAGCTAATGTGCATGTGTGCTATATTGTTATGTACATGTAAATATAATAATTATGGCAAGCAACACAATTTGTATCAATACTTTTAGCTGTTTTAGCTACAGACAATGAATGCATCCTTCCAAAAGCATAGTGCTGTTATTCAATTTTGCTAATATAAATCACCCCTGTTTGATTTGTTCTTATTTCATATACAAATAAGTTAGCTGAAAAGTAAAACACACACAATGAAATCTATTCTTTTTACCAAACCTTCATAAGGAGCAATGGAGCATGCTTTTGTGGAAATGAAACTCTATACCTCGATCTCTATGCACCATCTTCAAACTTACATTAGTAATTGGGTCATTTTCATTGTCAGAAACACAAGCTTGCAGATTGAGATTGAGAGATTTGCACGTTATCATGATTCGCTTTGTATCTCTCTCTTCAAATGGTTTGAGCCATGAACCCGTTCCGGTGAAGTCTTTTCTGTTAGGACTCAAAGCCTATAATGAAGACAATGAAATAATTTAAAAAGAGTACTGATATAAAAATACTCCAAGAGTCATTCTTTACTGGAACAGAACAGTAATATTAGTGGGACTCAGTGACAGTCAGCAATATTTTCATATCCTGGCAAAGTACTTTAACAAAAAAATTATAGAAGAATGTACAAACACAAAACAATAAGAGTGAAGTGATTGGTTTCTTACTGAGCATTATAATAATGTCTAGCCTACCATATCTGACGACTTCAGAAAATACTTACAGAAATATCAGGATCTAGGGAGAACAGATTTAGTCGATCCGTATTTCGAGATGCTTTAACAGTTTCTTCTGTTTCTGTGAGGTACTGTAACAACAGGCAAATGATATAAAGGTATTTATATTTCTGATATGAGAGCTATTTCCCATAAAACAAATGAAGTCAGCATAGAAATCTCATTGTTTCTGTATTCCTCTCCAAAATAACATAAAGCAGTGTTTTCCAAATTGGATCACCAAGTGAATTTCTATGTTTCAATGTGGATTTGAATCCGAGTCGCCCAGTGTCCTAGTCCATCACTCATTTTAATATCAAGAAATTTAAAAGGATAAATGTAGGCTAATCAACACAATGAAGTACTCCAGAAAAAATCAAACCCAAAGAATATACATCCTTTTCTCAACCTATTTGTTAACAGCTAAATATTGCAAATGAATGTGGGAGCTAATTGTATAACATCAGTCATGCCATATGACGATTGCCCATAAGCACTGTGGCTGTATAGTCCTAGTGAACTTCTTAGTCTAGAATACAGAATTTGTCCATCAACAAAGTCATGCTCTCCACCTTAACCCCTGGGGGAGGGGGTCGCAAGGGGGTGTCAGAAGGGTATTTTCTGTTGGTAGTGGGGGTTCTGTGTGGGAAGTTTGGCCCAATTCTATCACTGGTGGGGTTCAGAATGCTCTTTGGTTGTAGGTAAACTATAAATCCATGCAACTGCAACTCCCAAATGTCATTGTCTATTTTCCCCAAACTCCACCAGTGTTCACATTTAGGCATATTGAGTATCCGTGCCAAGTTTGGTCCAGATCCATCATTGTTTGAGTCCACAGTGCTCTCTGTATATAACTCCAAAACCCAAGGTCAATGCCCTCCAAACTTTTCAGTATTTTCTGTTGGTCGTGGGAGTTCTGTGTGACAAATTTGGTTCAATTCCATCATCAGTGGAGTTCAGAACACTCTTTGACTGTAATGAACTAAAAATCCCAGCCACTCCCAAATGACAAAAATCAACCCCCCTCAAACCCACCAGTATTCAAATTTGGGTGTATCAGGTATTTGTGCCAAATTTGGTCCAGTGGATGGAAATACATCCTGCATATCAGATATTTACATTATGATTCATAATAGTAGCAAAATTACAGCTATGAAATAGCAACGAAATAATTTTATGGTTGGGGTCACCACAACATGCGGAACTGTATTAAGGGATTGTGACATTAGAAAGGTTGAAATACACTATTCTAAAGGCACTTAAAACTAGAATGCCATGGCAAATTAAAAGGCTTCTAACTGGCACAAAAAAAGAGATCAGAATGTGAGCATCAAGTGACAGTCCCTAGGGATGCTAATGATGAATACATAGGCAGGGCAGTGTTAAATACATTGAACAGGTGTGTTCTGCTCTACGGCATATTACTCACAATTCTATTCTAACAGTTCACAACCTTATGCTAACCACATAGATGATTCCATGGTAGTCAAAATGCCATTCTGAATGGTTTTGAGATGAATCATATCACTCAGTCTCTGGCAACCCTAATCTCCAGTGTCCAGTTGGTAGCTTTGGCCTTTCCAAAATGGGAGGGCAGCTGTTTCCTGTAAAATGGTTCCAATCTATTCTCCAGGACACAAGTAATAGGCAAAGCTGTGTGGTGGGACTAAAGCTCCACTACACAATGTCCCACTACAACTGAGTGATCACATCTTTGTGCCATTGTAAACCTTTATCTGTTAAGTTTGGAACACAGATGCAAATGTTCAGCTGTAACATCAGCTTAGATTCAATACAAGAGCAATGCCACACTGATATTGTCAATGTGACTGTATGTGTAGCACTCAGAGATTTTTAAACAACAACAATGTCTTACTTTAGAGAAATCTGGATGCAAGCTATTCTCTGAAGAATCGGTTTCCTCTGGTGGGCAATCATAATTCGTTAACAAGTCTTCTGAATCTGAAATTATGAATAATGCATTAGTGGACATTAAGCTCTTCCTAAAAGTTTAGCAGTGAGTATGATACACACTATGGTTCAACATAGTTTAGTCCTGGCATTAGTAAGGACTTTCCCATAGTATATAAGACATACTTTGGTGGTTTTCCATTGTGCATGCTTAGTTGCTTGACAGCAACTTTGTTCCAGAACTCAACATGCATATAGGGCTCTGTGGGTGTGAGTGGAAGAATAATAATAGAAGCCCTTTAAATAATGTTTTAATCAAAAATGGTGAGCTCAGGTCTGTGATTGTCACAAAACCTCTTCAGCAGGAGACTATATCTGCAGCTCCCAAGCTGTGTTGAACAAAAGCTATGATCCTCTTGTGGAAATATGACTCATTTATAAAGCACATCATAGAATATATCATGGTCAAAAGAAAGCACTATGAGAGCATTGACTCCTCCATTGGGTTTCTTTTGATGCAAATGCATTTTGCATCATAGTAGTGAGTTTTACCATGAAAAGCCTCCTAAACCATTCAGAGTGCAATCGGTTTGTGGTTTCCTGCTGTAACAGATAAATGAACTGGAAACTAAGCAATAGAAATGCATTTGCCATCACTCACCATGTACTAGTTTATGTTGTGGTGTTCCCACGAACTCTACAGGGAGTTGCATATTTAAATCTACAACTTTAACCAAGATTAATAGTATGCCATTAAGAACCCCACCATTTTATCATAGGGATTCAGAGCTATGACTATTTCACGAGATCGATACAAGATCTTTAAAATAGAGAAACATAAATATGATGGCTGAAATACTTTTATATTTGAAAGCAGACTTATGTCTGTGAGAGTTGGACAGTTCCATAATGTGCGCATACACTAAAGTACTGTTTCCTCTCTATGTAAGGGAGCCTGATGTGCATTGAAATATTTGTGCAATAACTGATGTGCATTGGAATATTTGTGCATTGGGATTGATTTGCACTGCTCTTGAGATGTACTGAGATCAATGCATTCTGCCCTCTTGTGCATTGGCTGGCGATACACATAGGGACATTCTTGCTGGTGTGACACTATGCATCTTTATTTATTTATTATTATTATTTAAAACATTTATATTCAACCCTTCTCACCCCACAGGGGACTCAGGGCGGAGCACAACATATATACGGCAAACATTCAGTGTCGGGACATAAAACCATAAATATATACAAACATTAAAATCACTTATATCCACATTAAAAGTTGCTTAAAAACCATTTCAAGACACCAGTTCGCCTCATTGCACTGCCTCAATTCTTTACAATTCATTAACAGGATTTCTTAGTGCCTCTGTTACACAGCAAAGTATCCAGAAAGTAACATAACATACTCTTTGATTCTGATATTATTTAATATTGAACAATTTTAAAACCTTTACCAAATTTCAGATCTGTGATATCTGCACTCTTCCTTTCCTGAATGCATCCTTCTGGATTTATCTGTAGTATCTTATTGAGTGTTAAAATCCACTCATCCATATCTTGCTCATTTTCAGCTGCCAGTACAAAGTATGTCAAATCATTCATTTTTAGTTCAAAGGCATGTTTCCGAAGTCTGTTATTCTGTTGGATCAAGATGTTAGGAAGAAAGAAGAGAAAAGTGATTTTTATAGTCATAAGACATAACAAATCTTTTATCAAATGACTAAACAGCAAGTTTAGATCTGGCAATGCTTATGGGGACCGATAGACACTGTAGTACAAAACATATGGAGAGCACAATTTCCCACTTTATAATCTCATACATAGATACTCTGCTACACTTACTTATTTTGGGTTTACTATGTGCAAAACAATGGCAAAGTGTGTCTTGCCTTGGTCCTAGTTTAGCATAAGCAAGTTTGCGACCTTACTGTTTTATATCAGAATGAAGGTTGTTTTCAGATTATAGTGAAATTCCTGAATAATGGCAATGTTTAGAACAGAAAATAATATTTATGCAAATACAAACAGAATCCAAGAAAAATAGGTAAAGATAAAGGTTTCCCTCTGACATTAAGTCTAGTCATGTCCGACTCTAGGAGGGTGGAGCTCATCTCCATTTCTAAGCCAAAGAGCCGGCATTGTCCGTAGATACCTCCAAGGTCATGTGGCCACAGAAGCGGTACCTATTGATTTACTCACATTTGCATGTTTTCAAACTGCTAGGTTGGCAGAAGCTGGGCCTAACAGTGGGAGCTCATCCCACTCCCCTGATTTGAACTGCTGAACTTTCGGTCAGCATGTTCAGCAGTTCAGTGGTTAAACCTGCTGCACCACCAGGGGGCTCCAAGAAAAATAACTAGATTCAAATTCACTGAAATACAAAAACCAGCCAATGTTTTTAATAGCTATCGCTACTGCAAGGCCTTTGATCTCCTCCATCTGTTGACTTCACTGAATTACTATTTTGTGTCACTCCCTGAGGTGCTAGTATTTTTCACTTCCAGGAAAATTATTCTGTAGGATAGGGGAATCATCTATAGTCTGAATTCAAATTATTCTTTTCCCTCATCACAATCTATTTAAAAAGAATGAGAACATCTGGGAAGATGTGACATACTTGGAAAATTAAAAACAAGTTTGAGGTCTTCGCTTATTCAGGACATGCACACCTCTGTTTTATGAACCATGGGTTTGTACAGACCCTCCATCTTTATGGGGTAGTGCTATGCTTTAGTGAAGCTTAGCCCTATAGTAAATAAAGACAGCTCAGTAAATTGTGGTGCTTGTGAAACAGAGTCTACATGATCTTCCACCCTAGAAGTCATAAGCACATAATAGAACACTTGGTGATGCAATGGTTCTTAAGCCCTTGTGCTGGCAGGACTACTGACCAAAACGTCAGCGGTTTGAATCTGGGGAGCGGATTAGTTCCTGTCTGTCAGCTCCAGCTTCTCATGCAGGACATGAGAGAAGCCTTCTACAAGATGGTAAAACATTTGGGAGTCCCTTGGGCAATGTCCTTACAGGTGGCCAATTCTCTCACACTAGAAGCGATTTGCAGTTTCCCAAGTTGCTCCTGATACGGGGGGTGGGGGGAATCACATAATAAGATATTATGAAACAAAGTGCTATAGTTATTTTCCCTTCACAATCTGATATATTTTATTGGTATTTAAACTATCCCTTCCTTAAACAAAGTACTTGCTTAATGTGTTAGAAGGTACACATTTTCACTTGCCTGATGGTTCAGCAGTTTTGGCTAATTTTTATTTTGTAAGGAAATCAGTGGATGCTATCTTCACTTTCAATTGTTACTTATTATTTTATGACAGATCTGCAATACCGTTGTTTTATTCATTTTGTTTCTATTTAATCTAAATATGAAGTAAATTTTCCATGTAAATTCTGGTTATTGTGAACAGGGAGTACACAAGTTTTGTGTTAATTTTGTCCTGATCTATGACACTGGTCTACAATGAGCAGAAAAGCTTCAGAATGGCCTTGGTGGTGTCTACACTCTCCATGTCAGAGCTGTAGTGGGGCAGAGTCTACATGGTCCAGCTATAGCCTAATCAATTCAGCTTGTTTGAAATGTCACATTCCCTTTCCTGTTGTTGTATAGAACTCCAGCACAGTTTTTTGTTGTTGTGAGAGTCTTGCACTGACATCCGTGTGGTCAAGGAAAAGGAGGGAGCATTGCCTTCTCCCTGGTCATGTAAGCACCTCTACTGATGCTGTCATAAGGCACTCATGATGATCAGAAGCTCTCCTGGAGATCCACCACTATCTACAACAGTGACAGTGATAATGGCCCAATCCACCCCCACTTCCCCTGCATTTATAAACGTAGGGAATTGGGATGGTAACAGTGACCCACGGCGACAGCAAACCAGTCCACATCAGATCTGGTCATGCTATCCACACACTGCTCAAAATGGGGGCCAAAACTTTAGAGCATCTCCCAGCTTTCTTTTCCTCTCCAACCTGCCTTACCCTACAATGAGGATAAGAGTCCCTGGACATTATGCAAACAACCAGGAGTGACTTCTGCACCACTACAGATTTTGTGGCCAGAGCTGACAAGCCTGTATAGCTTTCTAAGTGCCAGCAATACTTTGGGTGAGGGTTTAGCTCTATGTGAAGGTTCCCTCTTCCTCCTCCTCCTAATATTTGACAGCCATTTGTTCTGGTTTCAGCAGCAGAACCCGGCCTCTAGATGACACCATCTTCTCCCATAGAGAATATTATGCCATAGTATCCACTGCAGAAAGAAACAGATGCAAGGGTATACATTGGCTTCTTACAGATCAGCCAATTTGGCTTTCACCTTGCTGACACCATGCTTTCTTCCCAGAATGCCTTGGCATAAGAACCTCTGTGTACTCTGGCAAAAAGTACTACTGCATTAGACAAAGTTCTATTCTTGCTTCTGATAAAACATGTGACTTTTAAGCTGGTTTAAAAGAAGAAGGGGGAAATCCTGGATGGCTAGTATCATTTCCTTTCCTCCAAATATATATATGATGGTCCAACAAGATATGCATATACCAGTTTAGACCTTTGAGTTCTTTGGGAAATGATAACAATACACACACACTCACACAAAATGCTGGTTCAGAATGTTGTAACGCTTGTCTACTCCTCCCCTTTTAAAATCATTTTGCTAGTACACTGGTTATTTGCTTTTTTGGTATGTATCAGGATTTCCTTTTGCTCATTCTATGTAGGAGAAACTCAATATATATGGAGTTTTATGTGCACATGTGCGAGAACCACTAGATCATGAACCATTGCCAATTTATTTTCTAGGAGCTGGTTGGAAATATCCACATACAACTGTGATGACTAATACAGCTGTTTAGACACTTGAGACACATTTTCAGCTGGTGTGAATGGATTTGTGTCCTTTATTTCTTCCCATAAAGTGATTCAGAAAAACTGACACACACGGCTTAGAAAACTGCAAAACATCTCAAAGTATCTGTTTGATGTATTATTCTGTACACTTGGACATAGAATTGAGACAGTTTCATTTGTATAATTTCTTGCTTTCTCTTAAGATACACGTACATTTTATTTTTCAGCCCGCACACACATTTACAAAAAAGATTAAGAGGTCTTCTGCTTTCCCAGGGATTCTTTGCAACCCTGCATGCAAAACAAAAACCAGGAACTGTGTCTACACAAGCCTCAAAAAAAGAGCCAGGGAAGTTCTCTATACTTTTGAAGAAAGTGTTATGCAGCTTGGACATCAGTTCAAAAGGATTGAACTCGAAGAGGTTTCCAGCTGAACTGACAAACAGGAAGCCAACAATCCAGTATAATTGTCGTCAACTTGTTCCCAAACAGAAATAGACCAGCTGATGAGGGCAACCTTTGATAAGGTATGCAACAAGAAACTGGTTAAGATCTTGTGCCCTGGATTTCAAAGGAGGGAATCTATCCTATTAATTCTGGGCTTCATCCTGTTACTTTGGGAACTGCACATTTCTCTTGACTTGAAGCTGAAGAATTCTTTTTGTTCAGTTTTTGAGGTTGTTGAGCACCTTCTTCAGTTGTGTTCCCACAGGGCAACTAAATTGACAAAACTGAATTACAAGGACCAAAATATGACTCACTAGAATACACTGGTGAGCATAGATGGATGGATGCAAAGCAATTTTCAGTTCCTATGTAATTAGCACAGGCTACATCGCCACTGTTTTGTAGAATTGGGACTGATGTTCTAGTTGCTTCTGGACAGTTTTGGATGTCATTTTTGGTTTTTGCCCTGGGTCTCTCCAAACAGTAGAAATATCATTCAAAGCATTATTTTTCTGCTAATTTTTTTGGAAGGGAGAAGGATCCAGAAATGGAAATATTTGTTGAAATGCCAAAGGTGAAAGGAACCCATCTCCAAAGCCTGCATGCAGACCACAGACCTCATGATTTCCACTTCTCACACAAAACAGCTTTCTTTGTTCCTCAAAGAAAAATGTAGTTGATTTGGATGTTCTTCTGCAGTGTGCAATTCATTCTTGCAAAGTCATTCAAATTAGATAGTACGTAGAATACTGCCAAGCTGTTACTGCTACTGTGTTGTTTTTCTAACAAAAAGCATACTGAGTCTAAAACACCAAAACTGCAAGAATTCAATATCTGCTTACAAGATTGATACTTCAAAGTTTTGGCAATCACATACAAGGGCTTCTTATTTTCAATTTTATAGCCAAATATTTCCTTCTGTGGTGAGTTAATAGCTAAAATACTCCCACCCCAATTTCATTTTCATCTTTACTATTGCTACCACTACAGAATTGGGTTTTTGATCTAGCAATCTCCAAAATTAAATTTAAGCTTCAATATTAGAACATCTGAAAAGAATGTCAGAAATCCCACATCATATAAATTGGGACCGATATTCCAGACTTGGCCTAGATTATATCTAATGTCTTGTGGAATTACTCGCCCTTTAAAACCACATAGCCATTAGAAAGATGACTTGTGTTTATAGAGTTTATATAAGTTTTTTTTAACTTTGTTCCAGCCTCTTCTTTTTTATATGAAGCCAATACCCATTCTTTTCCGACATTCAATAGAAAGAAATACAAGACTCTTCATGCATCAGATAATTGGGAATTTCCAGAGTATAAAAGATTTAACTCTAAACTAAGTAGCAAATAAGGACGAATGGTAAACTGGGTAGCTGCCCATTCTCTATAGCAGAGACCTCCAAAGGAAGGGCCGTGGGCTGGATGCAACCCTCCATGGTAATTTACCTCCCCCTCTCCTAAAAAAAACTTCAGGCAGTGAACCACCCCTTGGTTTAAAAAATTTGAGGATCCTCGCCCTATAGCATCTCGTTCTGTGCATTATATGGTGCCAGTTACGTTTTCTCATGGACCAAGAGGGTATTTTGGATGGGAAAATTGGGGGAAGAAATGTCACTTGCTGGACATACATTTCTAATCCTATTTCTCCTTCACATTGATGTTTCATTTGTTGTGCATTATATTTAATACTGTTCAAGAAAAAAGCACTAAATAGCATAAGGTTAATCTTGAGTATCTCTGTTACCATGATTGTATTTCAAAGGAGAGAGGTCTCCTCATAATATTAAACTTTATATTTTGCTGTGCAAGGACTGGATCATGACTCATATTTTGAAGAGACTCACTAAAATCCAATTGATTGAGATAAGTCTCCTCTAAATATGTATCCAACTTACAGAGATGCCAATATTTCTTCCATACCAGATTGCTTTCCCAACTACTTAAAAGAATCTGCATTACTCAGAGAATAAGTAATGTTGTGTTATTTAAAGAAACCATATGAAATCAATTGCTTTAATTCATTCACCACACTTGCTTATTAGCGCTATTTAATAAATCACATCAGATCAATTATTAAAAAAACCACAGTTCCTTCTCTAAATGGATAAAACATAATACTATCAAATACACGTGAGGCAAAGCCCATGTTTTACATACTCGATGTCATCATACCAGAAACATCACTGAAAAATATGAATGGATGTTACAACTAAGTTAGATGCTGCAATCAGTCAGAAGCATTGTGGTCAGTCAGAAATTATTTGCATCTACTTTTGGGGCCTACTTCCTCTGTTCAGTAAAGATAAATATAATATAGCTTTAAAACTCAAACATTCATCAAGAAGACTGATTAGATAGCCATAGCTACATAATAGAGTACTTTTAAAAAGTCTACTTGTTAACATCCAAATCACAAATATGAGCCAATATTCTTCTAAAATGTAAGAATATTTACTCACGTTCAGAGAAATGAACAGTTGGGAACTTTTCATGCATATCAGAACCACCTTAAGTGTCCCTAAACAACTGGATCAAGTGAAATAATATTCCAAGAACTGTTTCTAATCTAGCAAGAGAATGACACTTCTTAGAAGACTTCACATTTAATTCAAATTAGTAAGACAAAAGAGGGTCTTTTTGGTGACTTCCCCAAAACTTTGCCCATTATGGATGGAAATAATATTGAAAAATATTTTAAGATAGTTTTAAAAACATGTGTTACAATTCCTGAGAAACTTGAGTGAGAAAAATCCTACACTGATGAGAATCTCATGGTTGGGGACCCATTCTGTACAAAATTCACACATGGTTATTTGGCACTGAAAAGCAGCATTTTCTGCATAAAACCCAGCATACAATAATATTTCTATGCAGAAATAAGTTTGGCAAAAGAATAGCTGTTTTACATGCAGAAAATACTGCAGTTGGAGACTTATTTTGTGTAAAATTCAAATATGGATGACTTGCACAAGAAAGTACTTTCTTCTGTTAGAAAACAATATATTTGTATATAAAATGATGTTTTCTGTACAAAATAACTACATGCAGAATTTACACCAAATATATCTCAAATTGTGTATATAATTATGACAATTTTACAGAAGCAAGGAAAATAGTTAAACTAAGGCTAGATTGTATGGTCAGTGTAGACCCACATAATGCAGTTCAGACTGCATTATTTGGCAGTGTAGATCCAGCTTACTCACATCTTCCTTTGAGAAAAAAAATAGTAAAGCATTACATCTCTATTGGCTGCATATATAAAACCAAATAAAATGTTGGCTTACCTGTACAACCCCTGTACAGGAATCCAAAAAGATGCAGCCTTTAGGTTCCTTTGAAATCTTTTCATCTTTGTAAAAATTCATTATGTATGAGTTATCTGACAATTGTGTCAGCTGGAAGTAACGCTTTTTGAAAGACTACATGAAAAGAAATGAAAAACAAGATTAGCTTTCAGGCAATTTAATTCTGATGGATGGTTTATTTACAGAAAGGATATTTAAATGAAATATCCCAGAAAACCATTGTAGTCAACTTATTTTCAAATGATAATAGTATCACCCATTTTAGTGCCGTATAGGGTGCGATCATTTGTAGCTACTCAAGAGTTACCCTTTCTGAATTTAATAGTACTTGTTCTAAGGTAAAAGGATATGTATCATATCATAAATACCTGATTGAATATGTTCCCAATTTATCTATCCTTCACATTACAACAATTTGATGCCATTTTAAAGTGTCATAGCTTGGTGAGATGTTCAGAGATCTCCCCTGAACTACACGCTACAACTTTGTAGCAGAGAATTCTAATCATCTCATCATATCCCAACATTTTAAAGGTGAGAAATACGCCTCCACTCAAAAGAAACATAACATGGAGCAGTCAAAGGTTATGCTCAAGTATCATTACAGAGTTGCTGTTTAACTGAGCGTAGTTCTCCAGAGTTCTCTATCCATTGCGACTGTAGCATCCAGACCTCTACCAACTCTGTTAATAAAACCAATAAAGTCAGGCAACCTCAAATGTCCATTTGTCCTTTAGCTCAATTGGCTTGCATTGTTAACTTTTATAATAAGACATTAACATAAGCCTGTTACCCTTAAAGCTGAATCTCCTTTACAATACATTACATAAAATCTGTAGCTTCTAGCAACAGGAAAGTAATTAGTTCTTTAAGAGGCAAATTGCTTGACTCTAGAGAGCTGTATATAATTTTGAATATGCATCCACAAGTGTGTTTTTAAACAGTTTTCAATAGGCATGAGGACCGCATTGGAGACTATTCTCTATCATCCAATGTAAAACTCTCAGCCATTTTAAGGTCCTGGATGCCGCAGTTTGATGTTTGCAGTAAAAAGGAATAAACATACAAGCTGATATTTTTACAGTTTACCCTTTTTTCCCCTATCAAAATTTGGGGACTTACTATGTAACAAACTTAAACTCTAGAAAACGCACAACTCAATGGATCTATACCCATTGAACAGGTGAATTTGGTAATTTATCTATACCCTGGAAATTAAAGTGATGTAAAGTTCCTTCAGTAGTCTAGCACAGCTGCACTCATAAAAAGCTAAAATGAAAATTCAAACTGGAAATACCATGATAATTAGAGGAAAGATAGAATGGAGCAGATAGATACATACACAGTACTTATTACTTCCTTACCCGAACTGTAATGCTGTTGTTTACTGTGCTATTAAAATTCCCTTTATAAAGCCAGCCAGATTTGAAAACTCCCGTCCCTCCTGCTCCACCTCCTCCTTTCGAAGATGAGTGGGACGTTGTATCCTGAGTGAAAAATACTGTTAATATGAATTTGTTTTTTGGTTGAGTTGAAAAATGTAAAAAAAAAATACTGTGGGACTGAATGCTTGTTTGATAGGAACAAGTATCGGCTCTTTTAAACTTAGATATTTCCCCAATGCACACAGAATAACAAAGTAGGTTTATTTTGATTACATACTGAAATAGAAAGCCTTTCATACAATACTGCTAAATCAGCAATGAGAAAAGAGATAGTGGTGGGAGGAAGAAATGCTTACTTCATCCTTGTCAATGTCTTCATGATCAATTTCAAAGGAATGTGAAGGAAGTTTTTCTGGCCTGCATTCATTGCTAAAAAGAAAGAAATAGATGAAATAATATGTTATGGTTTTTTAAATGGCACTGCACATGGATGCAATCTGAAGCTTTCATTTTCTGTAACTTTTAGATGATTGCAATAATACAAGTGTTAAGAGCATGGAAAAGTGGCTTTTCAAAAAAAAAAAATACAGTGCCCTGAAACCTCTAGCAGTGGCTCTCAACCTGTTGGTCCCCAGATGTTTTGGTCTTCAACTCCCAGAAATCTTAACAGCTGGTAAACTGGCTGGGACTTCTGGGAGTTGTAGGCCAAAACACGTGGGGCCCCACAGGTTGAGAACCACTGCTCTAGAGAGAATGGACATAGTAGGATTGCCATGAATGTTAAGTAAGAAAGTCTAGCTGCTGTTTATCTTAACAGTTGTAGATAGGCATACACAGCTACAGTAGGGTTGGCTAGAACAGGATCCCAGTTAACATTGGCTCATGCTTTACTACTTGTCTTGCTGAAGACAAGTTTCTGTTAACTCAACAGAAGTTTGTGTGTCTTCAACCCTATTTTGTTGTCTTCCCAAAGCCAATGTTATCTAGTTAGATAGGAGACAAGGAAGAAAGCAGGCTGGGATTTTTCAAGTATGCAAAGATTTGTAAAAATAAACTTTTTCAATCTTGGGACTTTTTAAATTGAAATATTCCTTTAGAAAGAACAGTATAAGGTATTAAACTTTGAATGTATGCTAAAGTGTATATTCGGATTGAGCATCTCTTATCTGAAATGCTCAAAACCAAAAGTGTTTTGGATTTTGGAATACCTGTATTTGTATATATACTGTACATAATTAATTGTCCTGGAGATGGAACTCAAGCCTAAACAGAAAATTCATTAATATAGTATTTCATATATACCTTGTGCACATAGACTAAAGGTAATTTTATACAAAATATTGTTAATAATTTTGTGCATGAAACCAATTCATCAAGTTTCACAATCTCAGTCACTGATGTAGACAATTTGGCATTTTTTAGATTTTGAATTTCTGGATAAGGGTGCTCAATCTTGACCACTGCTTGGCAATTTTAATGAACTGGTGAATCCATGCTAGGATGTAGTTAAGAGGAGCTATCCAAGGTGCTCAATCTATTTGAGAGATGCATATAACCACCATAAACAACTCTTTTAAAGTTTATATTAACTTCAGACTGAATTCAACACCCATCCACCTGGAAGCCATTAGATATCACTATGTTGTATGAAAATTATAACAGAACAGCAATAATAAATTGATTCTCGTATTGTAGAATTGTAGTACAAAAAAGTAATTTTGTCCAACTCTGATTGGTTCAGCATTTCAGTATCACTGACATCTGCAATGTAGTAGAATCAGGATTATGTTAAAGCACTGAACTTTGTGATTAGCAAAGACAATAACATCACCTGCCATCTCCCTCAGGCCTCTATGTGCCCTTTGGAGTAGCAAGCATAAAACAGTTGGGAGAAAAACAGGATTTTCCCCAGAAATCATAATATATTGTTGGAAGTGATCCTTGTTATAATGCAGTCAAAAATTGTCAATTATGATCCCTTACATTTATAAAAAGTATTTTGCAGGAGGAAAGGAAAAATGCTAAAAATGTTTTGTGTACACCGATCAACATAGCTTGGCATAATTTTGCATTCTCCTTGAGGATATTTCTCTTGAAACAGTGAGGATAAGAATCTACATTTAATTACTTACTAGAACATACTAAGTAACCGTAACAAACATGAATAATACCTAATTGGATTTTAGATGGATACCTTGGAGCAGTCTGATTCAATCGGGTTTACATATGGAATATTTGAGTTACAGTTGATTTCTTTTACTGAGTACAACAGAAGCAAGACTGCAAACCAAATAACACTTTAACTAGACAGTAAATCCTCTGATTCCAAGATGACTTAACTCTGAATAAACATGTTTAGAGTTGATCTAACTGGTATAAGCATAACCTAAATAATGTTATGCTGTGAGTGGGCATGGAGATCTCAAAAGCCAGGATGTAAATTAAACAAACAAGATAATGATGAAACTATAGAAAGTTTGTAATATTGATAAAGCTGATATACTTTATATTGCAGCGGTAAGACCTGTCCCTCACAAGAGTATGCCACAAATATACCAGTTGTTCAAAACGTCTCTACTTTGCTAGAACTTGTTGCTATATGTGTCCTTTAAAATGCAGTTTCTTCCAGGTGTAAGAAACTACAAATTTGTGGGGGATCTACACTGGTGACTAACCACATATTAAGAACTAAGACTTTCCTAACTTAGTCCTTCCCCATTTCTAGGGCAAAAGAATTTGGTATTTTGTGTGTGTGGGGAGGGGGGTAAATTGATACATCTCAGTCAAGAAGTCACCAACACTGTTTGACCATTTCCTCATAGAACAATTTTCAGAAAAGTTTCTACTATTTATTGATAAATGCTGTTGACTCCTCTACCAATCTATATATCCTCTGTGGTTATGTGAAACAATCTACCAGCACAACATGCCTCAAGGGGAGGAAACAATTGAATCTTGCCAGGTCAGTGCTCCAAGGCTGCAGTCATGCCAGCAGTACTAACACCCCCTCCCCCCGGAGTGTCATCTCATGTGGCTCATAGTAAACAAATTCAAAACCAAGGTGCTGATTTATTCCAAAAAAAAAAAAAGAGAGAAAAAAGGAAAGCCAGTTGGACCGGCCCCATTATATTAACAAATGCTAAAAAAGTAGTTTGCTATAATGATGGTACCCTCCTTCTGGGTCATTTATTTATTTATTTTGAAATATTGTTGTGTGTCTTCAAGGTGTTTATGGTGACCCTAAAGTGAATGGGTCATAGAGTTTTCTTGGAAAGATGTGTTCAGATGGGGTTTGACTTTGCATCTCTCTAAGTCTGAAGGAATATGACTGCCCAAGTTCACCCAGTGGGTTTCCATGGCCAAGCAGGGATTTCAACGTTAGTCTCCACAGTTGTAGTTCAATGATCAAATCATTACACTATGTTAACATTTTAAAAATAGGTGTAACTTCTCAGATAACTTCTGCCTCATAGCAGTGAGTGTTTCATTTCATTTCTTACAAAAAAAAAGAAAGAAAAAAAGAAAGATGTAGCATAAAAAGGGGGAGGAGGAAAGGTCTGGTAGAAACTGGGATTGGTCAGAAAGACCTTTCAAGGTTCCTGCCTAGTTTGTAGTCTTTGAAATGAAGGGAGAGAAAATGAGGGCAGTTGGTGGGGCTTTAAGATCAGAAAAATCTATATGAGAGGTATAGTCTTGCTTCTGCCATAGAGAATACAATACAGAGTTATGTCAAGACTAGGCTGGGAAGACAGAAGCAACTTTGGATTTGATCTTGAATATTCATTCAGGAACCCATAGAAACCTAAAAATGGCAGACTTGAGACAAAAATCCTAAAACTCATAGTTGGGGAAACTGAAAGAACCAACTGAAAAATAAGCAAATCAGTTTCCTCACTGGAACTTCTATTGTTGTAGACCCAGAAAGTGGGGGAGAGAAGCTTTGCTTGGCATAGAAGGAGCACAGAGAGTGTTTGCTGGAATGGAAAGAGGCCACAACTTCATTAGTTACAGATGAAGATTTTACCACTATGTGTCCAGAGTTAAGCACTATTTGACTTGCTGGCCAATGTAAACTGATTAATCCAGCCTGCTTTCAAAGAAGAAATAAAATGACAGATGTGGGATTCCATATGGCTGGAAGATACTCTCTATTTCCCCTTTCACATGGAAATAAGCAAGTGTCAAGTGACCCCCAGTTTATGCATGACCCTGGTTGTTTGCACGTTTAAGGGGACTCTCACACTAGGTCGTAGGCTGTAGCCATAGAATAATGGGGTTGGAAGACACACTATCCAGCACAGCCAGGAAAATACAATCAAAGTGCCTACAAACTTCATCTGGCCTCATACAACAATTAATGAAGTTGAGACAAAATTACCATTTCAGATGTGCTAAAGCAGCATAAGCCTAGAAATGCAGCTAGCTCAAATACAGAATTTAGATAGGATTAGCAAACGAAGCTTGGAAGCTGACTGGCAGGTGCCACTTTATATGCTTCCAAAGGGTACTTAAGTCAAGTCTGTGATCCTGGACCTTCTTTCCAGACAGACAGCCAATCCAAATGTGATTGGCTGGTCCCCCTGGCCTTCTAAGAGCCTCAAAATTATAACAGGCATCACTTGACCAGGGACCATTCTCCAACATTAGTACCAAAAGGGTTAAGAATTAGTTTTTGGTCAACTTTAGATTCTGTTTGGTTATTTGGGGCACTGAATCAGAAAATTGCATTGGATAGACCACACCAGCTCTTATTCTGTTACAGAACATATGCCCTCCAGCAGTCGCTATCTCCTCACCCACAGAAAACCATATTTAATAATCTAGAGCTGCTGACCTTATTTTAGGTCTCGCAGCCCACCAGTGGGCAATGATCCACAGGTTGGATCTATATTGATCTATATAATATGTTAATAGATAAAACACAGATATAAGCTACCTAATGTGGGGAAACGGCAGTGGTTTTACCCTAAAGTGCTAGGCGTTGGCACCCTATATGTACACAATGTATATGTACATAATGTATATGTATCACAACAGTTTCTTTCTACCTTTCTTGCTGCACACTAGCAGCCACTATCTCACCATCCCACAGCCCATCAATTTGAGCAGCAATGACCTAGACAGCTGAAGAATGAAAGTTAAATCCAGAATGTCCATGCTACTTGTTTTTGGTTTTACCTACATTAACACAATGTGATTCAGTTCATCATTGATGAATAAGAACTCCTATTGGAGAAAATTCAAATCATAGGAGTTCCTTAAAGATGAAAGGGATCAGAACTACAATGTGAAAATACTTTACATATAGTGCCCTCAGTGAACTTACTGGATGTTGGGGGAAGCTGCACATTCTTAATTTAACTGCAAATCACCAGTATAGCATTTTAAAAAACACTAAGAAAAATACAGTTACTTACTGTGGTAAATGTCTAAAATCTGATGAGTACTGTTCATATTTGTAGTTTACAATGTGCCATTGGGAACTGTAATATTTACATGCCTATATCAAAGAAAAAAGAACATGTGTAGTTTAGTTAAATGCAGTAGGCAGTTCAACACACATGCAAGATGATCATATGAGAAAGAAATATACTAACACAAAGCTCTAAAAAGACAGAGTTTTGGATTATGCCTCCTAGAATTGAACAACCAGTGTAGAACCTGATCGTGTTGGCTAGGAAATACTGAAGAGTTGAGGTGGCCTAAAGGAACACTTCCAAATTTTGGATGGCACTTGTATCGGAATTTAGGCAAGTTACTTTTTTTAATTGCAGCTCTTGTGAATTCTAAGTAAACTGGACCAATAGCCACACTTGTTGGAGGATTCTAGTAACAACAACAAAATTCCTTTTCCTGATTTATTCCTTGTGATTCACCACAAATATCTATGATTGATTATCATCCTTGGTATAATTATAAGGATCTAAATTCTTGACTGTTTCATCTTTCCATTCAAAAGTGAACAATTGATGTAGTTTTATGTGAACATTTTTTCACACTATTTTCACCCTATCTGAGCATACTGAAGTGTTCCAGAGGGGTTCACAGGACACAAAAACAGAAGGACCCATGGTAATTTGGATATGAGAATATTGGAGAAACTTACACAGACATCTGACTGGTATGTTAGTCTTCCTACATAAAAACATTTTTTTTCAACAAGATGTGAAATCATTTTTTTCTATCCCTAACAGATGAACCACTGACTCCACACCCATTGGAGATGACTACTATACATTTATTGTGTTAAGGGATGGAAGGGGGCAGTGAGTAGATGTATATGAGTATCTGCATGGGCATTAGATGTGCCTCTGTTGATCATCACCTCAGTCTCTTATTTTGCCAAAGAATCCTCAAAGATGTTATTTTATTTATTTGATGTGTGCCTGTGCTCATTACAGATCCTTTCCATTGTTGAGAAGTTTGGAATATCTGTGTCACACAGTCTGTGAGCTATTTGAATGAAATATTGTATTTCATTGCATAAGAGTCACCATTGCATAAGAGTCGCAACCCCTTTTGGGGAAGGCAAAATTAATATTTTGCTCTTCCCTGTATAATAGTAATATCCTTAGTTCACTGGCGAAAGCAAGAGAATTAAGGATGTGACTGCCATTTTGATACTGTGGAGCTGGGCTTGGCTTCCAGCCCAGTCAAGCCCCATAGTGCCCAAAGGGAAAAAGGGCAGATGGGCAAGGAAGTGAATTCACACCCACATGGGCAGGTGAAACATCACCCATTAGTACAGGTGCTTCCTTTGAGGGCGCAGCAATGTGGGTGAGTAAAGCATTATCCATATACATAGTTGCACATTATAGTAGTTGCCACTGCATAATAAACGCATGCCTTGCACCCTTCCTTTTCTCTCCCCAAAAGTTTTTTTTGGGGGGGGGGGAGGGGGAGAGAAGTGTGACTGTTATGTGGTGAAATATGCTATGTACAATGTTGATAGTTTGTGCCCAATTTTGTTGTCACACAAAGATCTAGTTCCTTTCAAAGGAAGACCAAAAAGAAAAATAAATATGAAAATATTTAGGAAAAATTCCTTGAAAGTGAAAACAAGGGGAATGGCCAGTCATTTATTTATTGTATTTGGCTAAAAGTCATTACAATGTATTAAACCAACTTCTGCCAGTAATGATTAAACCATATAGCAGAAATTAACAATTGCACAGGATGTTAAAAGTAGAATTGCAGCTTTAATAGCTGAGCTAGTTATGGTAATATGATTTATATCTTGCTTTTTCAGCTCACTTGGCTCTTTGTACTGTGTCTTTGTAATAAGAACGCAGTAAGAGAATTCATTTTATGATGGTAATTAGGATACAATATTAACATGAACTGTATGTATTGTTCTTAAAATTTGCTTCATAGAAATGGCCCCCAAAAGGGGAACATTTGTAAAAGTTACTTTTTGTACAACAGTAGCCATAATCCTTAAATAGCCTTACTAGCGATCATGAGAATTTTTAGAACTGTAGACCGAAAATGAGGCTTTTCAATTTCTGCTTAAGACAATAATCTCATTGACCCATTTTTTAAAAAGAAATCACATATTCCAAAAAGCACTTAAAATATGGCATATGTTTCCCAGGTGATGTCGGGATTGCATCTGGGGGGGAAAGGAATGCTATTTTTGGTGTGTGTGTGAGTGTGTGTGTGTGTGTGTGTGTGTGGGGGGGGTAATGGGTGGATGATAAAGGGCGGTTCCTCAAAACTTCATGTTCTGCAAGGGCAATGCAGAGCTCTAAATTTTATTTATTTATTTATTTATTTATTTCCTTCATTTATATACTGCCCTTCACTATCCTGATGAGGACTCAGAACTCTTAAAGAATAGTAAATGTGAAATGGTGAATACCCTACTCCCCCAATGCTGTTTTCTTCATATGGAGAGTGACCATTCTGAAGTGGAGCCCCCCCTCCCCCCCCCCCCGACTTAGATCTGGAGACTCTCCACAGAATTTTGATCTCAGAAATGAAACTCAAGGCTCAGAATCACATTGAGAACTTCCGTGCATACAAAATGGAGTCGCCTTTGGGCTGAAATGGGTGAGACAGAAATAATGTAAATAAATAAATAAAAATAATCCCAAATTTAGATTATCCATTTTCATCTAGGGACAACAGGAAAATAGAGGAAACAACTGCACAGACCACTTAAGTGAGTTTCACACCAGTACTGAAGAAAGTGGATTTTCCGTGTGCAGATTATTATATAGAAAATCCTGAAAATAGTCTGAGGTCCAAATAGTGATTACACAAACCACATAGCACTAATGCACATTAAGAGCTTTCTAATGTGTGCTTTCATGAACATTAGTTATCTAGCCAACACAGTTCAAAGCTGTTGATTTTGAATGTGAATTTTGGGTCCTTTATTATTTGTCATACAAATATCCTTATTTGGACATTTAGAAGTATTTACTCAAAGCCGCAACAGAAGAAAGTTGGGTGCTACCAATACTTTATGTTGAAGTCTTTTTTTCCCCCATACTATAGATAGCTTTGAAAATGGAAAGTGGAGCATGTGCTTTACTACTTAAGGCGAAAAAACGCAACAATTTAAAGCCTTTATTCTGACATAGTTCCATTAACCAGATTCCCACTGAAATCATAATTCCATGTCTCTGCATTTGCCATTGTGCTGTGGCTCTCACACTTCTTTTGGCTCCATGGAAGGCCTGAGTTAAATCTTGCCAGTTTGCAACAATTTCCAGCTACAAATATGCCATGTTCCACTCTGAAACTCATTTCCCTTCCAATAAAGGCACTAAAGTCAGTGCTGGCTTTGCTACCGTGTTGACTCTTAGGTTTCAAAATACTCTGCCCCCTATTTCTCTTAAGTTCACAGTTGGAAACAGATACTTTGTCAAAGTGAGCCTTTGCCAAGTCAGGAAAATTCCTATCCAAATGCTTCCACAGTTATACAAAAGCACTATATGTAAACCCTTTTTTGTTCAAATATAATTGGACAGTGTGTGTGTGTGCCTTCAAATAGTCTGTTGACTTATAGAAACCCCATGAATTTCAGAGGTTTTTTTAAGGAGGTTGTGGAAGCTCCTCTTTTGGAGGCTTTTAAACAGAGGCTGGCTGCGGTGCTTTGAATGCGATTTTCCTGCTTCTTGGCAGGGGCTGGACTGGATGGCCAACAAAGTCTCTTCCAGCTCTACGATTCTATGATTCTAGAAGAGGAATACTCAGAGGTGGCCTTGCCAGTTCATTACTCTGAAATATAGCTTACAGCACCTAGTATTCTTTGGGGGTCTTCCATCTAAATACTAACTAGTACTGACCCTGTTTAGCTAAAGGATCTGGAACCATTAGTGATATACATACATGGAAGTTAATGCAATGCCTGTGTGCTGCCCCCCTTTTTTGTAGAAATGAAGGGCCATTCCATGCAGACATATACAGTATTCCCTTGCTACTTTGTGGTTTGCTTTTCACGGAGTCGCTGTTTTGTGGGGAAGGAGGAGGGAGAAGAGGAGGAGAAGGAGGGCTTGCTTCCTTTCCTTTCCTTTTCCTTCCTTCCTTCCTTCCTTCCCTCCCTCCCTCCCTCCCTCCCTGACAGTGTGCATGAGTGGGGAAGGAGGAGGGGGAAGAGGGGCAAGAGGAGGAAGAGGAGGAGGGCTTCCTTCCTTCCTTCCTTCCTTCCTTCCTTCCTTCCTTCCTTCCTTCCCTGACAGCATGCGTGAGCAGGGAAGGAGGAGGGGGAAGAGAAGGAGGAGGAGGGGAGAGGGAGCCAGGCATGAGAGGAGGAGCCAGCGGAAAGTGTAGTGTGCAATGGGAGAGGGGAGGAAGGGAGGGGAAAAGAGGAGCATCCCTACTTCAAGGATTTTCACTTATCACGGGTGGTCCTGGAATGTAACACCCGTGATAAGTGAGGTAACACTGTAACCCAGAATATCAAGACAGATAACCCACAATATCTGCTTTGAACTGGGTTATCTGAGTCCACACTGCCATATAATCCAGTACAGTGTGGATTTTATACAGCTGTGTGAAAGGGTTTGAAGGCTTCCTTACTCTTTCTGCAGCAACCAAACCAGTCCCAACCTACAGCATAGCCAATAAAGCTTCCTCCACTGCTATGCATGTCAGGAGAAGAAGGGAATTATAGGAACTTGCAAAGCACTTGGCTATATCCCAGCCACAAAATCATTACATCAGCCACGGAGACTTCTAAAGTGATTACATCAGACCTACTGGATGAAAGAATGGCTTTGTCTCAGGTAATGGACAAAGAGTCAAATGTTTCTACAACAACTTGCAGTCCTCCAGACACAAAAGGTAAGGGTGAGAACTTCAGTAACCCTACAGCAAGTTCAAGAGGTAATTGATGTTTGCTGTAGCATGTGAAACCACTATGCCAAGATATGCAAGATTGCAGACTGAGTGTTTTTCATGGATTTATTGTTCATCTTCAGGGCATAAGAAATCATTTGACACTGCGCAGTGTGTAAAATAACCATCCCAACATAGTTGCCATTGTTATTACTGTTTGTTGTCATCATCATCAAAATTAACAATCAGGCACCTTGTTTCTTTCAAACATATAAAAATGCCATTGTTTATATACACTACAACACTGCTTGGGCTTTTAAAAAACAAAAGAAATACAATTTAAACTGCAACATTTCAAACATTAGAGATAAAGGAAGTCAAACAACATCAATTTACCTCCTTAACAAATAAATGTTCTGCTTTCTGTTCTGCATTTTCAGAAACTGATGAGTAAAGTGTTCTTATTTCCCAAGGAACTGTGGCTATCTGAGGGGGAAAAGTATGAGAGCATGAAAAACCGAAGTAAGGAATAGGTTTACAAATAAGAACATAGAATGGTTAAGACTTGTATGCCTCAATCATGTCATTGTGACATTCCAATAACTGTCAAATCAAGAATTATCTTGAGTGAAAGAATAAGTCAATGATCAATGATCATCAGAACTTTCATGTTACTTCTATGGGCAACACTGCTGAAAGGGCCTCCATTGGCACAGTGGGTTAAACCCTTGTGTTGGCAGGACTGAAGACCAACAGATCAGAAATTCGAATCCGGGGAGAGCATGGATGAGCCCTCTCTGTCAGCTCCAGCTCCCCATGTGGGTTCATGAGAGAAGCTTCCCACAAGGACCGTAAAACATCAAACATCCGGGCATCCCCTGGGCAACATCCTTGCAGACGGCCAATTCTCTCACACCAGAAGCAACTTGCAGTTTCTCAAGTCGCTCTTGACTTGAAAAAGAAAACCTATGCTGGACATTCCTGTCATTACTATCAAAATACAGATTGAGCATCCCTTATCCAAAATTCCAAAAACCCAAACTATTCCAAAAACCAAAATTGCATGGAGAAATATTCCTAAAAAGCATTTGTTTGTAGCTCATAGGGTCAGGATAGATAGATAAGGAAGGAGTGCACTTTTGGGTCACTCAAACTATTTAACCCTATTATGACTGCCCAATCGGAAGCATTTTTGGTTCTTCAGTGCTAAGCACTGTTGCACTTCTAATACATACAATACCCAAATGTCTTTGTAGTAGGAGAAGGAAGTGGTTACCAAAAATGAGAAAGCCAGGGGCCAGGTGCAAAAATTCTAGAAAACCTGTAAGATTATCATGAAAAAAAAGCAAACAAATGCTGATCTATTACACAAGAGACTGGAAACAGTAATTCTTCAAATGACTTTGCCCAAGTAATCTACTAAAACAATGGGGAAAATACTATTGGCTACAAATATTAGTGAACTGTGGTTTAAAAAAAATTGACTCTGGTTTGTATGCCTTTTTAGCTAGATGAACTAAATAAAATAATACATAAATAAATAAATAAATAAACTTTAGTTATACACCATCTTCCAGAGGGACTTGGGGTGGCCTACAAAGCACTCAAGGGTGCAAACACATAATATACTTAATATATATTAGACACATAATCTTGCTGACTTTAAGATTGTGCTTACCAAGATTTAAGATATTTTAAAGCTATAGTAGCCTTTAGAGCTAAGATACATAAGATACCCTTTGATGCAATATGTTGTTCAGGCTTGGCCTATCGGGGAGATGGTGGCAGGGTATAAATAAAGATGATGATGATGATTATTATTATTATATACAAATATTGCAGAAACAGTAATATATAACAATAACAGCCAAAATAAATATCTCACTTCACAAAACCCCCTGGTTAAAATATGAGTTTAAAAGGGATTCATATCACAACTTTTATAAAGGACTGGTATAAGTTAAAATGAACTTCCCTTCTGAGAATTAGGTGTGCTCACACCACGAGCTACAGAATTTTTTGCCTCAATCTTTTTTAAAATAGAAGAGCTTCCTGTTCTGTCATTTCAATTTGTTTAAAAACGGCTGCAATAAAACAGCTTGAAATGGCTTCATCACAGAATCTCAAATGTTTTGTAACAATGCACACTTTAACTGGAAAGTGTTCTCCAAAACGTTGTAGAAATAAAACCTGCAACACACTCAGTAAGTACATTCATAGTTTCAAACTAGCATATTTCCATGACCTGAAGGTGATGGGGCTTCCTACCACAGGAAGGGAATATGGAGACCATAAGTTTGGGTTTTGGTAAAAAATCAGCAATAATGTCTATGGAGGGAGGTATTCCTAGACCAAGACGCTATCTGATATAAAATTAGCTGCATCAGTGTTTGCTATATTATAAGATATAGGTTGGAAACCTGTTGATAGACTACACTGGCATAACCATGTCGGCATAAAAGGTAAAGGTAAACATTTTCCCTGACATTAAGTCCAGTCATGTCCAACTCTGGGTGGGGGGGGATGGTGCTCATCTCCATTTCTAGATGAAGAGCCAGTGTTGTCTGCAGACACCTCCAAGGTCATGTGACCAGCATGACTGCATAGAGTGCCGTTACCTTTCCACCAAAGCAGTACCTATTGATCTACTCACATTTGCATGTTTTCAAACTGCTAGGTTGGCAGAAGCTGGGTCTAATAGTAAGAGCTCATCCCACTCCCCAGATTTGAACCACCACCTTTTCTGTCAGAAAGTTCAGCAGCTCAGTGATTTAACCCAAGTGGCAGGAAATAAAGTCTGAAGGCACAATTGTCATGAAGAACAGAATTTACTGGAGAAATAGGTGCTCAAATCAGCAGATTCTGTCACTATATGAGCTGGCAAAAAGTACAACTGCTAGAAGGTGCATTAACATGAGTCTGGCCAAAGAAAATTGGTGCCCCATAGCAAGGAACAGCAGAGCTAACATGATTTTGCTGGAGCCTTAGCTATATTTGTACTAATGTAACACTTACTGAAAAGTCATCCTTGGGAAATAAGATGAGGTCTTTGAATGGGTCATTTTCAACATCCTTCTCAATTTCTGCAATGACTGCTTCATAATCCAAAGGCTCCAAAAGTTTGGGTTTCTCCTGCTGATGAAATAAAACAAAACACAGAGACAAAAAGACAACATTAAGTCTCAATTTCCACATTCATCCTCTATTTTCTTTCAGAGCTGAGTCTTCATTTCTAGTATGTCACACAATGGTGGTGCTGTGAGTTTTCTTACTCTGCATGATGTAGTATAGCGTGACACACATAAGCAACTAGTTGACTGGTCACAGTTATCATTATCACCCTGAATATTTCTTGAAAGTCATTCTGCTCTGTGGAATATTATAATATGGAGATAATTACAACTCATCCTACACGGTCACATTAACCTACTCATTAAGCTTAGGAACTTGTCTACCATTTTTTAAAACCATAATGGATGTCCACTTTGGCACCGCATAGGGGCAATTTTCTTCCAAATTAGTTTGTTTCAAAATGGTTTATTTTTAATTTCAGTTGTTTCCATGAGCTGTACACTAATTGCTCTCTTGTGCTTGGCAACATTTTCAATCTGTGAGACAGCAAAACACCAATTCTGTGTTTAACTTGGCATTTATCCTGTTCCTTCTATCAGGAGAAACTATTTGGCAGTCAACCCTACATTTTCTTCAGGCAGGAGCTGGTTTATGCCTTCATAATACACTATAGAAGTACTATTATTGTTGAATCATGATATTAGTCATTTAAAGAAATCTCTGAAGATGCAAGACCCTTCCACACAGCCAAGACGTGGATTAAAGAGATCTAGTTAACTTCATAGTGCCGATATAGGCAGTCCAAGAACCTTTTGCAAGCTTCCACAGAATCCACAATGCCCCAGTGATCCAGATTTATCCAAACCCAGGGCTATTTTTTTCTTTGCTTCTATGTGAAATGCCCTGCTTGAAAAAAGTGCCTTTCTACAGAGAGCCAGACAATAGAGAGCAATTTAGCATTCCTATGGGGGTGTTGCCCTTTCCTTGCTGAAGAAGTTGTTTACCTTCCTTCTGGGCTGATTATCCAGATTCCCTCTGTGACTCCTGCAGCTTTGACCCTCTCCTGACAGGTGTTCTGAATTCATCTTCCACTTTTCAGAACTGCCATGTTTATACAGTGATAAACTTCAGTGCATTTTATGGTGTGATTTAGAATTTCTGGTGAGTTTTTGAACACAGTTTTCTGTTGGATGTGGATTACAGGTTGCATTGAAGGTGACCACCCCAACCAAGTGACTATGTAGATGGGATCACCACTGAAGACATTTCCTATTTGCATGTGCCACAATATCTAACCCAATGATAGAGAGGAGAGTTCTCATTGGTAAGGATATTTTAAATACAAGATCTCAAGCAATTAAAATCTTGGGCAAGTGCAGACCAGACACCATTCCCAGAGTTTTCTGGGCTAAATTAGTCCGGAAAACTGTGGGAATACCCACCCCTCCCCTACAGACCAGACACCATTCCCAGAGTTTTCTGGGCTAAATTAGTCTGGAAAACTGTGGGAATACCCACCCCTCCCCTACAGCTCCCAAACCCCTTTGAAAAGGAAAATCAACTTACTTGGCCCCCATTACAGTATTGGAGCAGCTCTCCCGGCACATAGCACTCCCCACTGCTCTCCTGGTGCATCATTTCTACACACTGGGAGAGCTGCTCCAAGACTGTAATGGAGGTTGGGTAACTTTTCAAAGGGGTCTGGGGGCTTCGGGGAGGGGGGTAGGGCCTCCAGATGTTTTGTAAGAGCATCTGGACACCCACCCCAGAAGCGCCCTGCGTTTCTAAAATGTGGATTCTCCTGGGAAAAAGGTGTGTCTGGAATTGCCCTGGGATAAAAGGAGGTTGAGGCTGGACAGGACATAAGAAAGCCACCATAACAACCAATGAGAGCAACCTATTCATACATTGTTATAGACTGTTAAGTAGCAAACAAGAAGACATGAAGGAAAAATTGGGCTGAACTCATGAGATCAAAATACATTTATTCTGCAATTTAGGAAATATGAAAGGTATTTTCTTAAATTATGAGGAAAATTAGCATTTGCATTTTATCCAAGGTTTTTATGTGTGCAGGCTACAGTGCAGGCAATATCAGTGTGTATTGCAAAGATCAGTCCAAGGGGACAAAACCGTTCAGCCTTTCCTCTAGATACTAAAGGACATATTGCACTTATGTGGCCAGAATGCTACATGGACATTGAGCAAAGAAGTGATATGATCTTGTCATCTTAGCCTTTGCAAAACCCAGAGATCTCTTTCTCTCTGGCTCCTCATCTTTCCTTTCAACCTAATAGTCCTAACTGTTTAAGTACATTTAATGTGCACTTAAAGGAACATTAGATATCATCACCTTCTAGCAGCTTTCCTGCCATTATAGTTTAGCTTGTGTCACTCTTTACACTCATTCCAGTCGAGAGTCAATGGGATTGACAGAGAATCAGAACATTAGATGTGCTGTTGGGATTGTAGACAGCCTGCAGTTACTGGGGCAATGTTGTTCTGTGCCTAAAAGCTAGATCATACCTTTTGAATGAGAAATGAATACTGAAATTTTGGGTCTGATCTAGCACAGATGTTTACATAAAGAAGAGTATGCTTGGGCTAGGGAAGACCATTCTAAATCCAAGTTAGAGGAAGTCTGGAATGGCTGGGATTACATGGGTGGAGTACTACGTGATTGAAATGTTTGAATAATAATAATAATAATAATAATAATAATAATAATATAATTTCTGCCTTCCAGAAATATTAAACATAACCTCCAGAGGAGGGTACTCATTCCTGTGGCAAATGAAAATTATCTTTGAGCTCTTGGAGATGGAAGGAACCCATATATACATCACCAGGAACCTCAGCAGGGCATTCCTGATGACATATATATGGAAGCAAGCAACATGGAACAAACAAGCTGCAAAACACTTGATTGCAACTAAAATATTTATTTTATTTATTTACTATATTTCTACCTTGCTCAATCTCCATCTATCTCTAAATACAGATAAACATTTAGACAGCCTGTGACTTGCAGTTTCTTAAGTTGCTCCTGACACGACAAAAAAAAAAAAAGCCTGTTCTTGCATAGTTAGGAATAAACAGGACAAAATACAATTATATTCATCCATTGAAATAAAGTATTTTAGAGAGGTGGTACAGATAGTTCAGAAATAATTTTGTCTGGAATTTTATACTATCTTGTTCTTGTTTGAGGTTTGCAAAAAAGGACACAAGGTGAAATACACAGCTGATCCAACCTACAGCATTTAAATGAGATCATATCACTTTCACATTGAATTGTCCTCTAGGTTTAGCTGACTTTAAAGAAATTCTAAGTTCAAAGTTATTCTGGTTGCCCTGGGTGTGAGGTTGCCGTGTCAAAAAGCATTAGTAAAGTTGTCCATATTATGTTACAAAGTTAACAGCAACTGGATAGAAGGCCAAGGAGACAAAAGTGCAAAGTGTACAAAAAAATCTGTATTTTGGAGAGTCACTTGATTAGCTTATGCAGCAAAGTGAAACTGGTTTTACTGAAATTATTGTAGTTTGCTTATGGGAGTCACATTTCTTACTAATACAGCACATTTGATATAGTACAAGGCCTTGTAGCTTTCCCCTTTTGTTCTTATTCCTGATTTTGAGCAACTCTATTGCCAGTGCAAAATTACTTCCCACAGTTTCTTCCACCCACACACTGACTCCACTCTACCATAACCTTCACAACTTCCTGAAACACATCTCCCTATGAAGGCAGGGTTTTTCAGAGCTCTTAACGTTGAGAGGAAGTGTTCAAATGGATTAAGTGAGAGAGATGCTGGCTCTTCAATGCAGGGATTAAGAATCCAAGAAACATAATCATATGAGGAGGCAAAGCACCTTAGATTTGTTCAACACAGACACTGTTCCTATCTGCCTTTATGCACAGAGAAAAATAATTTAAATAGGAGAATCCACACTGCAGAATTAATGATGTTTGACACCATTTTAACTGGCAGGGCTCAATGCTATGGAATCCTGAAAGTTGTAGTTTGATGAGGTATCAGCACTGTTTGGCACGTAGAATTAAATATCTTATAAAACAACATTACATGATTCCACAGCATTGAGCTATGACAGTTAAATTGCCTTATCACACTAGAGCAAAGATCCACTTTAAATCTGGTTTCTGCCTCCCGTAGAATTCTGGGGTTTGTAGTTCAGTGTGACTCAGAACCTGTCTGGTTGAGCAGTTTAAAGATCCCTCCCTAAAGTACAAGCCCCTCCCTAAACTACAATTTTGCAGGAGGTAGAAACTGGGTTTAAAGTGGATTCATGCTCTAGTGTGATGAGGTCTCAAACAGCCAGGCCCGTAGCCAGGATTTTGTTTCCGGGGGGGGGGGGGGGGGCTGAGTTTGGTTCGGGGGGGGGGCTGAGTCTGAGTGAAAGAGGGTATACTCTAGCAAACCTTACCCCAATACCCCCATGCATATGGGATATATTGAGTATGGTGATCAGATCATGATATGAATAAACATAACAGTTTAAATAATGCACCAGTAAGGCCTTCTCGCGGACCACCATGAGAATTTCGGGGGGGGGGGGGGGCTGAAGCTCCCCGAGCCTCTCCCTCCCGGCTACATGCCTGCAAACAGCATTCATGTACCTTCAGAAAGAAAATCTGTTCATGATTTAGAGACCTGGAAAATCATTGTGCTGAAGATACTGGAAATGGGGATCATGTAAGTAAATGCCTGCACAGGATTTCATGTGCTAAAGCATCTCTTCTAGTAAACGTTATCACAGTTAAAAAATCAAAACAAAACAGAACAAAACAAAACTAAACAAACCATGGCCAGTGCATGATCTATTAGTATGACTCCCAGTCACAGATTTCATTCGATTTACATCCTCCATCAATTGAACTGAGTCAAATGCTTGACTTCTCATGCACTGGGTTCAGAAATTCATCCCAGCTGCTACAGGATCATGTGCCAGACAGATATAAATTAGATCCTGCGGAGCCATTTCAATACTGTAATTTGTCACTTTTCTCCACAGTAGTATGTTATCAGAAAGTATTTTCTTGTCAGGACTGTAGAAAAGTGAAGGAAGGAAAATGTATTTGTCCTCAGTTTGGAAGAATATTTAAACCAATGCTAACTTGTAACATTAAGCATCCCAGCCCTACCCCAGATGCAACTGTGATGCCCAGGAACTCACATGGAGCTCTTTGGCCAGAAAGGAATGGAGGTGATACAGGGACAAGCAATCTCCATCTCTGTGCTAATCAGTGCACAAAAAGGATAATGATAATGACAGTGGTGCCTATATGGACTGAAATGAGCCCAATCCCGCTGTCCAGATGATCATCAAGTCCATAGATACCCCAGGGTTTCCTGCAAACTCTGGAGTATCCCGACTTTGCTTTGTATGAATCCCCCCAGAGCCACCCCAATTGCTCACCTCTGCTTTAAAGAATCAGCTGCATTTGTCTTAAAATAATTATAAATAAATAAATAACAATCTTTATTTATACCCTGCTTATCTCCCTCACGGGACCCAAAGCAGCTTACAACACCTTAAAATCAAACAAACAACAGACCAAATACATCAACAGAAAATATGAATATCATAAAATAAGCAATTTAAAAACCAATCTATAATATACAGTCACATTTGTGTATCACATAATGTCAAGTTATATTGCATTTTTCTTATTCAGAGCAGGTAAAAAATTCAATGTATGCTTTGCATAGTTTCCTCTGAGGTGGTCCTCTGTTTTTCCTTTCATACTTCCCCCACTGGTAATACACTTTTTTCATTAGTACAACAGATGTGCATCCACAATCCAGTGTTTATTATGATTTAACATTGTGTATAGAAATTTCTCATGGCCCAAATACCCCAAGGGAGCCAGAGCCCAACTGATCTAGGACATTGCATAGAGTCAGCTCTGGTTAGTACTTGGATAGGAGACTCCAACCAATACCAAGTGCTGGAAGGAACTGGCAAACCACTTCTAGGCACTTGCTGCCAAAAAAATCCTATAAAATTCATAGGGTCACTAAAAGTCAATAGGCAACTGGAAGGTACATAAAGACAGTATAAATGGCTCAGGTTTTTTCTTCCTCCAAAATCCCATTCCAGCTTAAAATAAGTACTGTTTTGTCTTTCTGAAGCCAAATGGAAGTGTTTCTATTAACTGTTAGAGGGAAGGATTTTGAGTATAATACAACTGTTCCAAAACACATAATGCTATATAAATTATTAGGAGCCAGTGTAGTATAGTAGGCTGGAGACCAAGGTTAAAATCTCAGTTTAGCCATGGAAACATACTGTGTGATCTTGAGCCAGTCACACTATCTTAGCTTCAAGTGGAAGGCAATGGAAAGCCTCCTCTGAATACACCTGCCAAGACTATATGATAGTTTACTGTATGGCCCCCATAATTTAAAAAGATATCTTGAAGGCATGCAACAACCTAAACAGAAACTATCAGGATCCAGATTTGTTTTTCTGTCAACATCAATATAGTAGGCCCTTGATATCCTCTGATTACAGGGCGCTCCATGGATACCAACATGTGTAGTTGTGCTTGTAGCCTCTGGCCATTTACTTTCAGACTTGAGGAAGCTACGGGAGCTTTGCAAAAAAAACCAAAAACAAAAAAAAACCACCCTGCATCTGTGGTTATGCAATTCTCATCAAAGTAATAGTAATAGCTTTAGTAAAATGATGCCCCTAATTATAAATTATAGATTTGTTTTTTCTATTTTTAAAAATATTTTCAAGCTGTGGATAGATGCATATTTTGTATATAGAGGGCTGACTGTGCGATATATTTCAGAAATAATTATTTGCTTCATATACTTTCAGTACATGGGGCTTCAGAGATGGGGAACAAACTCCTAAAGTGCTGTAAAGTGAAAAATCCCTGATTAGAATAATACATTGCATGGCTTTAAACCAGTGGTTCCCAACCTTTTTTTGACCAGGGACCACTTGACCAGTAACCACTTTGATCAGGGATCGCTCTCCAACACTGGTACGAATCAGTTTTTGATCAAATTTAGATTTGGTTTGGTTATTTGGGGTGCTGATTCAGAAAACTGTATTGGATAGACCATATCAGCTCTAGTTTCTGATGCAGAACATATGCCATCTAGTAGTCAACATCTGTTCACCCACAGAATACCATATTTAATAATCTAGAGCTGATGTGGTCTATTCAAGGGTTCAGGGCTGGTTAGTGGCACAAAAGGAGTGGAAATAATAAAATAAAATAAAATATAAAATAAAAAAGAGGAAGGAGGCTCACGGACCATATTTTTATCCTCATGGCCCATTGGCCCATTGGTGGTCCACGGCCCACAGGTTTGCTCATGTAAAAACCAAAATGCTGACCACATGAGCCATGAAATGCATTTGTTGCTGTAACTGATGTCAGAAAGGAGGGAGAAGCCAGGATGGCCCATGGTCAAACAGGAAATGAGAAGGTTGATATGGCAAGATGTGGAGTTTCCCCAGTGTCTGGATTTTCCCATTACTTTGAGTTCCCAAGAACTGTTACCATCAAAATTCACATTAATTTTCAGTAATTTTCAGTATTTTAGAACCATTTTCAGAAAGGTATGCTTCTTGTGTCTGGTGGGAGTTCTAATTTCATATGAAGAGACTTGTTATTTTTGTAAAAAGCAGGCTGAATCCTCTCAAACTTTGAATTAGTGCATTTCTCTCTAGTGATACTTGCTGAAAGATTTGCAACCGAGCTAGGCTCACTGAAAGCTTTAACAGTCCCAGGATTGTCTCTTTTGTGAATTTAATTTGTCTGGTTCTCCTGGAAATGACCCAATTAAGCAGTCTCTTTGCCAAGACTGTATGGGACAGGATTGGATTTTTAATGCCTTTTTTTATATTTGCTAGCTCTAATGGGTAATGAATTATGTTAGCTGGATGCAAATAATGATGTAGCTATAAAAAGAGGCACTCGCTAGCACGCTCCTACTATTACACCCAATTTCTACAGAACATTTATTCACTAGAGTATAAAATGGACAATCCTAATCCATTATTCCCAGTAAGACTTCTCTTATCAGGCACCTGGCTAGTGCTATTGCCAGAACTTGAGAAAATTTTCACTACAATTCACATCTGTAATAATACACACTATACACAGAGAGGAAGGACATGTAGGCATGCATGGACACATACATATGTTTGTTTCAAAATGCAGCTTGTTAATCATTCAATGACATTTCTTCTGCTACTAGCCCTCACTCTTTGTTCCAGTCACAACACTGTAGCTCTTCCAGCAATGACAACTAAAAATATCATCATAATTGATTTCATAGAAGCAGACACAGTGAGCAATTTGCCCGAGGTTTCAAAATGTAACCATACTCAGAGCATACATTTAATTCAAAGCTTTTTTTGGAACAATGGGGCCAAGCAGTGGATGTACAGGATCTTCAGAAACAATGTAAATTGACTAAAACCCCGGGGACAGAGTCCTACAACCCTAGAGTCTAAGCAGCATACTGTTTTATCATGATCCTACTTTGTGACTGTGGTTTTGGAATGCTGAAAGTCTTTTGAATTCTAAAAGGTGTTAAAGGCTTACTTTAACACCTTTTCAAGAATTACTACATAATTTGTCAATCAGGAAACATGCAATTAATATACTAAGTCTTCGTTGTATGTCTTCAAGCTCAACATGGCACTAGCATGTTATACATTCAGGCTCCATATTTGCTGGGTTTAGGGACATAAGAACACATGTCCCTAACTCCTCCACCCCCTGAAAACAAAAAAACACATAACACATGTGACACATGGGAAGCTGGAGGTCAGAAAGTGAATTTGATCTACCAGTAGTATTAGTTCCGGTTGGTGGAAGGATGCTACTGGGTACAATCAGTTGATAGTCATGTCATTTTGAAACACATAGGACACTTGATTGCTGTTAACTTCCAAAGGGACTTTATAATGCTATTTTGACTTATGGTAAACCCATGAATGAGAGATCCTTTGAGCTTTAACAAGTTATTCATATATGAACATGGCTGTGTCATATGAAATTTGGCTCTTGTGGCTATGCAACACTACTAAGAAGGACAGGATTCTGCTTTGTGCGCTCCTATTATTCCTGCTGAGTTAATATAATGCAATGTCTTTTGCCCTCTGTACTCACTTTGTACTATAGAAATAGACAAAGAGGGAAAGCAAAGAATGAGATAGAAACTGTGATATGTTAAATGCAGCTGGAAGACTATGATAACAAAGAATCAGAACCGTTCTTGCCAAATTTGGACAGTTGTGAAATATGTTATTAATATTTTCATTTCTGTTCTAATGAAGATTAGGCTTTTGTGGATATGTACATTTTGACTGAATGGCATTCTCATAATCTAACTTTCATGAGGAAGTACAAGTGTCAAAGATCTGATATAAGAAGGTACAAACTGAATCTAGCTTCCCCTTTTCATGAACTTGTTACTGCTCTGTTATGGGCCAAAGAATATGAAGTCAATGTATTGTCAAATGCTTTCATGGCCAGAAACACTGGGTTGTTGTGAGTTTCCCAGGCTGTATGACCATGTTCCAGAAGCATTCTCTCCTGATGTCAGGAGAGAATGCTTCTGGAATATGGCCATACAGCCCAGGAAACTCACAACAACCATATGAAGTCAACCTCTGTTTTCATGAAGATCTTGCAGCCTTTGATCCATTATAGACATAACTTATAAAACTGGGGGGGGGGGGGGCACTGAGAAAATACAGTATTTTCATAATCAAGGGTATTCTTGAGCACAATGTAAGATGGAGAGAATTCTGTTCAAGAAATATAACAAGTCAGACCTATCACTCAAAACTCAAAGACTGGAGGATGCATAGTGATTTTAAAAAGCCATTGTATAGTGATATTCCAGAACAATGTCTGGGAGCAGTATGAAATTCCATGTTTGGATGTTGACATAACAGATTTCAGAATGTCTGTGACTTAAAATAAAAATATATGTTGGCACTTCTGATAGGAGATTGTTTCCAGACAAGACTGTCATCATGAAATGATCCTTGCCTCTATCATGGGATTTTAAGCAGGATCCAAATGACATCTTCCAGTTGTAACCTTCTCATGTTTCCCATCACTTCTTCCATCATTTTTTAATTTCTTTCCACTAAAAAAGGTTAAGGAGGAAACCATGGAAAACTTGTGCAATGCAACTAGATTGAACATTCTAGGAGCTGTTTATCTGGAAATACCAGACGCATACATTCTCAGGAGCAACAGCTAACTTCAGCAAGCTGATAACATTAATACATATTTAGTTATACATATCTTCTGAAATACTTGTTATATGTATCTACTGAAATACTTTTTAGTGTCAGATTTCAATATGGGGATATTGACAAGAAATTTAAAATAATTTAAAATCATTTTAAACCTAGTTTCCCATGGGAGTGAGTTCCAAAGTGTCAAATGCTCTTATCAATTGTACTTGTGATGGTTGTAAGATAGAGAAAAGGATCTCCACTGAGGATCTTCATGTTTGTATAGGCTTGTAGGAGGAGGTGGGGTCATTCTGACAGGTGAAGCATGAAATACATAGTACAGAAATGAAACAGTACTCAATTTCAGCAAGGAAATCAATATACTCCCTGTCACTATCTCCAGTCAATTCCCTGACTGTTATAGCCTTTTGAACCCACTGAAGATTCCAAACTACTTCAAAAAGCAGCATTTCTTGACGATTTAGATTTGCTTTTTGAAAAAGGGCAAGGAAACTGCAGGATGGATAGAGTTAAAATGCCCATGAAAACCTTTTATCACTCCAGGCTAATTGGAAATGATAGGATACTTCGGTTTCTTGAAGGGCAGAAAATACATACATCTAGAAGATTCAAATAACAAGGAGATTTTTATCAATCAATGATATCTCAAGCTTGGTTGGTGAGAACAAGAGAGGGAGAAGAGGAGGGGGTAAGAGAGGCGGGAGAGAAAGAGAGACAGAGCCTTCTTGGTGGCTGCACATCAACTCTGGAACTCCCTGCCAAGAATGGCCCCTTCCCTGCTGTCCTTCTGGTGTCAGGCTCAAACCTTTTTATTCAGACAAGTTTTAAAGAAGGTTTTAAAAGCCTGTCTGTGCTGGTGTGTTTTTTAGTTTTGAATACATTTGCATGGATTTAAACTGATTTTTAAAATACCAATGACATTGAATCCTGTTTTAATTTGTATATATTTGGAGATTTTTTAATTGTATTGAAATGTTTTTAATGTAAGCCACTTTGAGTCTCCCTGTGGAGAGAAAAAGGGAGGTAATAAATAAACATATACATTATAATAATGTATATAAAGCCGCTTGCTTGTTAATATATATGCATAAGCAAACTCTATTATTATAAAAAAATAATTTCAACTTTGTCCACCACTATGATGAAGAAAGTGTGTCTTGGACAGTTCTGACAGAGCTACCCGCACTTTAGAATCATAGAATCAAAGAGTTGGAAGAGACCTCATGGGCCATCCAGTCCAACCCCCTGCCAAGAAGCAGGAACACTGCATTCAAATCACCCCTGACAGATGGTCATCCAGCCTCTGTTTAAAAGCTTCCAAAGAAGGAGCCTCCACCACACTCCGGGGCAGAGAGTTCCACTGCTGAACGGCTCTCACAGTCAGGAAGTTCTTCCTCGTGTTCAGATGGAAATCCCCTCTCTTGTAGTTTGAAGCCATTGTTCCGCGTCCTGGTCTCCAAGGAAACAGAAAACAAGCTTGCTCCCTCCTCCCTGTGGCTTCCTCTCACATATTTATACATGGCTATCCTATCTCCTCTCAGCCTTCTCTTCTTCAGGCTAAACATGCCCAGCTCCTTAAGCCGCTCCTCATAGGGCTTGTTCTCCAGACCCTTGATCATTTTAGTCGCCTTCCTCTGGACACATTCCAGCTTGTCAATATCTCTCTTGGATTGTGGTGCCCAGAATTGGACACAATATTCCAGGTAATTGGACACATATTTCCTCCCCTTTTCCCCGTATGATGGATGAAAGTGTAGCGGGGCAATTTGCATTGCCACTTTTTCTCCCATTTGATAGGGACAGGATGCCAACACACCCTGCCCCATTTTCCCTGTATGATGGTGGAAGGAGGGAGGGCATGTGAGGTGACACTAATCAGGCTAACTTGATTTACTCCATGATAACCATTGGATGCAGCCTAGACTTAATTACACAGTGTGCCTGTGTCAGACACACCTTAGATCTACCTCTTCCAGGGACTTAAAACTGAACTTGAATATCTCATCTTTTGAATACTTCATCTTATACAGGCTGACTGATAGTGCGGGAAAAAAAACGAATAAAAAGAGTGCCCAGTGTTGGATAGAAAGGCTGCTAAATAAACGAAGTGAACTGTCACTCTGGCAATGGAGTAAGATAGGGAACCCAGAAGTCCACTTTCCAACATTAAAGGATTAGGGGAAAATATTGCCTTATCTGTTCTGCTGTCACACAGTAACTAGCAGTGGTTTTGCAAAGTGAAATACCTCACCAGAAATTGTAGAATAACATCATATTCAAAATACAGAATGGCATTACCCACATTAACTGCATCACTCCTGTTAACAAGAAAAATAATTCAATGAAATGCATCCATTTCACCCCATAAATTAAACAAAAGACCATTCAGGGGGTTATGACAAAAGGGTGCAAACTACATTATTAATCCTACACAGTATATCCACCCCTAAGAAACATACCGACAGAATAGCATGTCACAGAGACTGTTCTTAATACATACAAAGAGGGGAAAGATTCAGAACATACTGCTTTCTTTTTAAAGAGACAGGATCAAAGCTCATCACCAGCATTTATTTATTTGTTTGTTTCTTTGTTTCTAGACTGCTTTATCTCCCTGAAGAGATTCAGGCCGCTTTACACACACACACACAAAGACAAACATTCAGTGCCTCGGGCGAGAACAAACAATGACACAAAACTATTTTAAATTAGGTTGTAAAGCAAATATGTGAATTAAAAAAGAGATACATAGCTATTTAAAAGAACCTTTTTGAAATGCTGCTGCTCTTGTTTTTGAACCAGGATGTGGTTTAAAGAAAAATTAAGTAAAAATACTTTGCCCAGTAGAGCTCTCTTCCTGCACAATCAGAGGTAGATAAAAACTAACAAATTTGAAAGAGGTCGTATACTCTTGTTTGAATTAAGACACAGTCAGCTAAGTACAATACAGTCAAGGATATATATCCTTATCCATACTGGTAGCATCCACATAAGCCTTCTTATCTTCTTTGCTAGACAGAGATGTATATTTTTGACAAAAACAGACAAATAGATAAACATTGTTTCTCTACAAAATCACCATGTATAATATTAACTAAGAGAGTGGATTGGTCCACAATGCCAGTAAAAAGTAGGGAGATGTTTTCTCATTAAGTGTAGGAGAGATGAATATTTAGATTCTATAAAAATTAAACTCTTTCAAACTCACAAAATATAACGGGATACAATTTTAGATGAATATAGAAAGACATTTCGAAGTGGATCTCCACTCTGTCAAACAGAAACCCGCATTCTCCAGTGGTTCCCAACCTTTGGTCCTCAAGGTGTTTGGGACTTCAGCTCTCACAATTCCTAACAGCTGGTAAGCTGGCTGGGATTTCTGGGAGTTGAAGTCCAAAATAACTGGAGGACCAAGGACTGGGAACCACTGTAAGGATAATCTCATCCTGAGATACAATCTTGAAATTAAATGAATATGTGCATGTTCAGAGTTTGGGCTGCTATATTTGAAAGATAAGTTGGATGAGCCCAATGTAGTAGTTCTCATAATTGCAGTTTTGGAAAGTAACAATATACATTCAACTTTTACAAAAACCACTAAAATCAGTATTTTTTATTTTTTTTAAAACACACACACACCCTAAATTCAATGAGAAGCTCCAGTAATAGTATGATAACTGGGTCTGGAAGCTCTAAGAGTTATGCTGTTTCTGCTTTGCTCCTTCGGGACCACTGTTTGCACAACGCAGAACGGAACAACTAACCAAGACGGGGAGAGGAGTGCGAGACTGAAGTAATGTAAGCCAGGACAGACACAGATAATATAGAAGGAATGTAAGAGTTCTTCAATGGTAAAATCCTAACCCTTACTTGAACCCTAACCCTAACCCTAAACCTTATCCTAACCCTCCCCTTCTTTCTATCGTTCCACCAAATGCAACTACCAAGTATTGCAACTACCACCCCTCCTCCTTTCCATGCACTGTGGGAATGGTAGGAAATGGGGTGACACCTTCCTGTTGCATTCCCCAATTTCTTCTAATGTGAGTTAGAATTGGGTTAATCAGTTTTATCCTATGTTACAGGCCCCATGTAGTTCACTTTGCAAAACTACTGCTAGTTATTGTGTGACAGTAGAGCAGACACGGCAATATCTTCCCCTAATCCTTTGATACTGGAAAGTGCACTTATATTAACCTTGCGTAAGCAGGTCAATGCCCCCTGGTGGTGCAGTGGGTAAAACCACTGAGCTGCTGAACTTGCCGACCATAAGGTGGGCTGTTCGAATTTGGGGAACAGGGTGAGCTCCTGCTGTTAGCCCCAGCTTCTGCCAACCTAGAACATGGCCATACAGCCCAGAAAACATGCAAATATGAGCTGATCAATAGGTACCACTTTGGCAGGAAGGTAATGGCACTCCGTGCAGTCATGCTGGCCACATGACCTTGGAGGTGTCTACCGACAATGTTGGCTCTTCAGCTTAGAAATAGAGATGAGCACCACCCCCCAGAGTTGGACACAACTAGCCTTAATGTCAGGGGAATCCTTGACCTTTTTTACAGCCAAGAAGTTCCTGGACATTGTATAGACATTCAGAAGTGGCTTCTGGTCTGATGTGTGGTATAGAGATTGTATAGATGGATCCCAAAATAGCCAAGGAAGACTTTCCCTGACATCTGTCATGTGATCCAATGTGTTTGAAAAGAATGCCAAAGAATGTAAATTATGTGCTCTACTACTGAATTATGGTATCTCGCTATTAGTACGTATCTTATTTCTTTACTTGCATTACTGGCTGCACAGGCCCAGATCACACTGTGAACATGGTTATCAAATGAGAGTATTTCTTCCCACTCATCACTTTGCAAATATTTATGCCTCCTGTTCCCTCACACCATTTCCTTCTAATGTTATTAGTCCCAAAGCTGCAATTTGCTGCAGGAAAAAAAATGTGGGGAAAGCAACAGCAACAACAACAATGATTTATGTGCTGCCTTTTCTCTCCTAAAATAGATTCATCGGGAATTATGTCATAATTAATGAATTACATCAGGTTACTGAATTAACTTCCAATATCACTTTTAAAAAGAAGACCTCAAATTTTTGTGAAGTAAAATTTTGGATCTTCTGGAAATTGCCTAAGGCCCCTTATACACTGTCCTTATATTCCAGCATCTGATCCCAGATTCTCTGTTTATCCCAGATTATATGGCATTGGAGACTCATATAATTCAGTTCAAAGCAGATAACTTGAGATCAAATCCTGGGATATAAGGACAGTGTAGAAGGGGCTTCTGTCTTCAACTAATCCAACTACCAATCTCCAGTGTCTCATCTACTTTGACTGTGTTTTTATATGATGTCTGAGAGTCTGCAGTGTCTGTCAATAATGCTAAGTAACTGAGCCTTTCTTTTGCAAAGAAATGAAACTAGATCACCTGTGATTCAGAAACATGTAATACCAAGCCAGACCCAATTAAATATCACTTTAGCAAATGTATTGAGGAAGGATGTCATGACAGTGAGACGACTCCTTCAAGAGTTCTCACCTTCATTACATGAACACCAAGTACTTTTGTTTTTCTCAGTTTGAACAAAAAAAAATATGGATTTTTCCCCATTTGTGTAACCAAGTATAGGCAGACGCCTTATGTTGAAAAAAAAAAAGACAGGCTATTTGTTCACAAAGATGAAAACAACCCAATCCAGTGATTCTACTTTTTAACAATAAAGAAGTAGAAGCAGAAGTTAAACTTTAAATTTTTGTACATTTACAGTATGTACAAAATTCTTGCAAATCCACAAACTTCCTCCAAGAAAAAAAAACCCACCCCACAAATACGCATACAGACACAGACATGCCAAACCAAATCTTCACAGTCTTGGAACTTGTAGAACTTTTGTGCATTCTCATTTATTTAGCATGTAGCATTGAAAAACAAAAAAACAAATTCAGATTTTCAGTCTTATACATAACTAACTGTATTAATGTGTGGTTTAGAAATTGATTGAGTAACATCTTCTGATTATCATCCAATGAATATGGAAACACCTGTTGGGATGTAGGAAAAATTAATGACACTATGTGTCAGGCAGTTGTGCCCAAGTTGTCATTTCCCACATGGGTACACTGTAGTTTTGAAATATCCCGCCATTCCAATAATTGGGATTCCAGAACCGTAGTGTTCAGAATGCACTTTCTGATAACCTGGGGTTCTCTTTTTTCCCTTCTCTCTCCCTTTCTTAAAGGTAAAGGTTTTCCCTTGACATGAAGTCTAGTCATGTCTGACTCTGGGGGATGGTGCTCATCTCCATTTCTAAGCCAAAGAGCCAGTGTTGTCCGTAGACACCTCCAAGGTAATGTGGCTGGCATGACTGCATGGAGCGACGTTATCTTCCTGCCAAAATGGTACCTATTGATCTACTCACATTTGCATGTTTTCGAACTGCAAATGGAGCTGGGGCTAACAGTGGGAGCTCACCCCACCCCCCACATTCAAGCTGCTGACTTTTTGGTTCAGTAGCTCAGCTGTTTAATCTGCTGCACCACCGGGGGCTTCTCTCCCTTTCTTACAGAGGGAAAATAAGAAATTCTAAACTTATAGACAACATGAGAAAACAAAATTTAAGTTAATTTCATTGTATAATGTTTCTTGACTCACTAAATTATACCTATCAATGTGCATGCCTTGAACATTGTTATTTAAAAATAGTATTAAAGGATTCATTTTTCTGCCAACTTGCTATTTCAATGTTACCACCATTCCCCAGCTCTTTGTCAATTTGATCATATAGAACAGCTGATGACCTGATCCACTCATCAATTATGGAGAATTAGTTTTCTTACAGTTAGAAACAACACATTTGTAGGCTTCTGTTAACCCATGAAAACCCCTTTCAGTATCCTTTTCATGAAACCATGCTTTAAAATAATAATGGACTAAAACAACAAGTGGGCATAACAGTATGTAAGATCCTGTGATTTCTGTCATACTTTCAAAAAAGAATGCTTGAATATAATTTTTAAAATAGGATATACATTTAGTTTTGCCAAAATCAAATGTGTCCCATGAAGTTTAACTGAACTTAATGGATTCAATTAGAATTATGATACATTGGTAGACTAACAGAATGCCCAGCAGCTTCATAGAGTCAATTACAAACTACAGCATATGAATAGTAGTCCAGATTCTCTTCTCCCCGCATTGTCTAGAATTGAGTATTTCCATGAGAAAAGAACCAGACAAAATACAGAAGAGGAACAGAGCATATACATACACAGCTCAGCCTGTGGATTTCTCCTCGGTTTACTCTCCTAATCGTCCTTTTCTTCCTCCGGAGTTCACTGAGTTCTCTTTTAAAGACTTTCCCTCGGAAACTCATTGTGTCAGAAGAAACTCAAGCAGCAAAACAGGCCATGTTAGAAAACATCCTTTTAATGTTTTATCGGTATCAGCCTCACTGAAGTGAAGATTTTAACTGTACAGCAAAAAAGGAAGTACTGTTAAACTCATCTTGTGCTTTATCCACAAGGGAAAAAGAAACCAGCACCCTTAGCTGAAACTCATTACTTCCTGTGAGCAATGCTCATCACTTTAAAAGGTGGTGTTGCTGTAAACCACACACAAAAATAAAACTTTGGATGGAATTATGTTTTACGTGCAATCTCCCCCATCGCCCTTTTTATGACCACCCATCTGAAAAACTTGAGTTATCTCAGGAGCTTCCTCTTCTCTGCTCGATGGCTACATCAACCAGGGGAAATAGAGATGCAGGAGCAGCAACTAATCATGTGAAACCTCATTACCCCAATAACACATAGACACCATGGCACCAATTATTCCATTCTTGATAACTAAAAAGCAAAGAAGGCCTCCATAAGATGATAGGGCATCTAGAAGAGGTTCTAAGCCTTCCATGACCACATCTCTGAGCCAGTTAGGGTGACAATGTCTGGGTCAGAATATGGAAACTGTATGAATGATGTGTTCCAATGTCTAACTGACAAACCATGAAGAATCATAGACTCATAGAATCATAGAGTTGGAAGACACCTCATGGGCCATCCAGTCCAACCCCTTGCCAAGAAGCAGGAAAAATGCTGTCACAGATGGCCATCCAGCCTCTGTTTAAAAGATCCAAAGAAGGAGCCTCCACCACACTCCAGGGCAGAGAGTTCCACTGCTGGACAACTCTCACAGTCAGGAAGAGTGATCTATTTGTTGCTCCTGCCCCCTTTTCCCCTACTACATCTATGGCCCTTTAAGCACTCAAACCAGCTGACAAAGCGTATACTATTATCATCTTGAATGTTTCCCATCATTCTTTCAAACTGGAAACACAAAGTCCAGAAAATCCTGATGAGAAATCGACTATTAACACTTGGAGAAGCAATTTAATCCCTGCAAGCACCCAGGTTCTTGGTAAGAGCTTGTGTTTCCACCTAATCAGACAAGTTTGTAGATAAACTAAAGGTAAGTAGCATATTGTCTCCAACATGTTGGAACAGGAATCAACCAACAGTTTGGAATTGTTTCTTAACAAATGAAACATTGAGTTAAATAAACCTATTTGTATTCTTTGTTATTCACTATGAAAGAATGTGGGAGTAACAAAATATGACTCCTGGATACACAAATATTAATTTCTGGCCAAATATTTGTGACTGCATTAGCTGAAAAATCCATTAATTTTCCCTCTCCTCTTTTTGCCAAACATAAGAGGTAGTGGTTACAAAATGGGAAAGGAAGTAACAATGAATAGATAAGTTTTGGTTCACTTTTAGTCCAATTCCCAGATTTTAAAAAATGCAGAACAAAAAGCCCAGAAGTATTTTTAATACTCTAAAGACCAGTGAAAAAACCCACTGAATTTCCCATGCCTTGGTAGAAGCAAAGTAATATAGTACAAATGATATCTTATTGCATCCAGATCAGAATTGAAATTTTCACTTTGTACTTTTTCTCAAGGCTTGTAGTTATAGCAAATACCAATACGTAGCTATTTATTTCTCTTACTTAAAAAGGGAAGCTGCAGTTATTTTTACTGTATCACAGTTATCATGTACATTGATATCTGGTCTAAAACCCCTACATAAGTGCTGTGGACATTTTTGCAAAAACCCTTTCCTAAGAGAACTTCAGCAAGGTTTGAACTTGTGGAGCATTCATTCTGCTGTGTTTCCACAGCTGATTGTGCCCATATGTCTGCCACACAGGTGAACTTTAAATCCATTTGATTGCTGATTACAAATAATATTTCCCACAGCTCATCTTGTAGCAATTTGGAGCTGATTGAATCACCATTTGTAATGCCAAGGCATCACATCTTGTGATAGTAGTGCTACAAACCATCAAGAGACTTACAGTTGCTACGGAAGCTTTCCTCCTCCCTCCCTCCTTTTTTGAGATCATAAAACAATATGCAGTTTAGTTTTCATTTGACTTTGTTAGGGCAGTAAATAAACTCATGGCTCTGTATGATTCCGAAAGTCCTCCAGAAATCAACCTACAGCACATTAGCTCCAATCCTGTGGTATGCCTTTCGATGTTATGTTCATATGCTCTTCTGGTTTTGGTCCTTATTTATTTGTTATTTAAAACATTTATACCCCGTCCTTCTCGACCTCTGCAAAGGGACTCAGAATGGCTTCCAAACAGGCAACAATTCAATGCTAAACATAATATAAAACACATAATAAATACATCCATAAAATTAAATTAATTATAAATATACATTAAGAACCTGCTCACCAGATTTAAATCACCAGAAGTAAATCACCATCAAAAGCAGTCAAGTCCAATAAATTTTGTCTTTCCCAGTAAACAAATATTCTGTGAATGCCTGATCCCATAACCAGGATTTAAGCTTCTTCCGGAAGGTCAGGAGGGAGGGGGCAGATCTAATCTCATTGGGGAGGGAGTTCCACAGCTGAGGGTCCACCACGGAGAAGGCCCTGTCTCTCGTCCCCACCAGACGTGACTGCGATGGTGGTAGGACTGAGAGTAGGGCCTCCCTGGATTATCTTAAAGTCCTAGATGGTACGTAGGGGGAGAAACATTTGAATAGCTAAACTGGGCGGGAACCGTTAAGGGTTTTTAAAGACCTTTGTTTCCTAGCTGATAAATTCTTATCATAGTTTTATTTTAATTGTTAGTGTATCTATTTTTCCTACAATCTTTTTGTTTTAATCTAATGCAATGTAAAGTTTCTAATATGAAGCAGTTTATAAACTCTAAAAAATACCAGGCAGAATACAAACATAGTGCTATTTGTTTGTTTGTCTGTTTGTTTAGCAAGCTAACTAGCATATTTATAAATATGTTCTTTGGCCATAAAGGGTCTAAGAGCAGTTTTCAAAGGATTAATTTGAAAGTTCTTTTGCCTTGCAATCTAAATAAGATACAACACACAGGGAAAAGTGAGGGGATTAAATCCAGCAGATACTGCTTCCTCTTCTGCCAGGGCCATAATAGTTGGGATGGAGCCTTTCATCTCTTTCTGAGTCCAGACGGGATGGAGCGGTGCTTACTACTCCTCTGGGTTATGGGTGGTTGAGGAAGAAGTGAGAAATACTGGTCTCTCTGCAGCCTTTCTGACTTGTTTCTTTTCCCCAAGTAAACAAGTCAGACTGACAGTGCCTCATGATCCATCTAAAGCCATAGCAATGGCCTCAATGGGTAATGGTGTAACAAGATGTGTAGGTACTGAGCCCCCCCCCCCCACCTCCATTTCTTGTGACTATGTAGCAAGGAGAAAGGTCTGAAGAAAGGCCTAAGGACCAGATCTATTATTTTAAACTTGTTCCAGACTTTGAATGTCACAACTTGCTTGCAGTTTTGGATCCTGGGAAGTAAATCAAGGAAATCCTTATGTCACTATTCAAAGTTTAATTTGGGATTATGAGATCCCCACTCCCCAAATGCTGAAAATTGCTTTCTGCTCACTTCCTACTTTCAAAACACATTTCTCCTAAATTCTTGAGTTGCTTTCAGGGGTTTTGTGTTATTTCAGGAGCTTCCTCTTCTCTGCTGAATGACTACGTCAACCAGGGGGAAATTTCTGACTCCACACATTTGTGCTTTAATTCAAACCTCTTTTGGTTCCATCTGTTATAAACCATCTTTGGTCCCATCTACATTACCATATAAAATCCAGATTATCTGCTTTGAACTGGATTAAATTTATTTATTTATTGTATTTATATACCACTTTTCTCATCCTGGAGAGACTCAAGGCAGTTTACAATATACTAATGGCAAAAATTCAATGCCAACATATAGTACACAAATGCAGAATACTCATATAGTCCAGTTCAAAGCAGATAATTCAGATTATATGGCAATGTAGAAGGGGCCTGGGAGCTCCATCTCTTAAAAAGAAAACTTGCTCCTATCTGCACAGTCCTAGTATTCTGAGGCCCCTTCTACACTGTCACATAATCCATATTATCAAATCAGATAATCCACATTAACTGCTTTGAACTGGATTATATGAGTCTACATTGCCATATAATCCAGTTCAAATCAGATAAATTGGATTTTATATGGCAGTGTAGAAGGGCCCTGAAGCAAACAGATTTGTTTCAGAATACTACAAAATACTGAGAGAGTGGGCTGGAATGAGCCTTTCTTTCAATAGATAAGTGCTTTGAAGACTTACAGAAGGGTGGCTTTGCTGTGCTCCCACTTAGCAAAGCAGTGAAAGCAGCAAAGTCTGGCAATAAAAGGATGGAAAGGGAAGTTGAGCTGTTTGCCAAGCTATGCAGACATTCCCAACAACTACCAAAGAAGAACCACAACATTAACAAAGTTGGTATTTATCCTTTTTTTTCTTCTCATACCGCCAACACTGGGGGAGTTCTGAAAGCTTCTCACATGACACTGTGCAAAAATTGCCAAGGCAGAATGTCCCTGACAAACTATAGCTTTAACACAGGATCCTCTTAACTTTGCTGAGTTCATTGAAAGTAGAGACACTTTTTTCAGAGGTTGGAAAGTACACTGAGCACTTTCTACTAAACTTTTATCTTACTAGAGCATTCTAGGATTTCCTTTCCTCCTAAATGCCTTTGGAATGTCAATGCTGAGAGAGAGGAGGACAGTTCAAATGGCACAGAGATCAAGAATACAGTTGTGGCAAATAGGTCCATTCAACTACATCCTGCATCTCAGACAGAAAAATAATCTAATCGTGATGTAAAGGAATTATTTAAAGGAAGGGGGGTTGTCTCTCCAATATACTGCTGTAAGAGGCACTGATTTGGTTCTAATAGCCACTAAAATGGCAAATTGCATATAACTTCATCCAACTTTATTCTAGCTCACCAAGTGAGCTGGAAATCTTGCAAGAATATATTTTCCATTTTCCATGCTTCAGGCTTGACAGGGAACCCGGCAAGTACTGCTATTAGCAAAGAGGCTCAGAAAACTTCTGCTTCTTCAGCTGAAACAGAAAGGCCTATCCTAAATGAAAGGAAAAGAAATCTGGACACCCGCTGAAATAAGTTAGAAACTGCCCAGATATTTTCTTGGATATGTTGTGTAAATGTCTGAGTTCTCAAGCTGGAGCATGAAACATCTGCCAGGATTATGGATATATGATTCAAGGACTTGAAACTGGATAAATATGGAATGAAAACTAGATCTAGGTGTTAACAAACACTGACCATGTAAGAGGAGAACTGGGTTTGTATTTGGTTTTAATGTTTTATTGATTTTATGGTTATATTGTATGCATGTCAACTGTGAATTGTTGTAATTTTGTGTAATTTTGTGAACGATTGTTTATGATGCAGGCATCAAATTGTGCCTTGCCCCTGTAAGCCGCCCTGAGTCCCCTTCGGGGTGAGAAGGGCGGGGTAAAAGAACCCCAAATAAATAAATAAATAAATATGCAGCATTGCTACACACAGGATCTCTGCATGCTCACACATTGAACATATGGTTAGTGGTGTTTTGTGTGTGTGTGAGAGAGCCCCAAAGGTAATGTAAATTAAGAAAGAGAGGAAGAACTTTTTCAAAACCTTATTCCCCACACAACTTGAAGTCTCACCTCCTAACTTTTCTTAGCTTTTCAAAGTCAACAAAAAGGACATAGCCCTTTGGGTATGGGGTGGGGAGACTTGGCCGGATAAGGAGGGAAAATGCTTTTTCTTGGCCACGTTCTGCATCTCATAAACCTGCTATTCAGGTAGGTTGACACCCAGGTGTTCTCCAATGAAGTGAGAGAATTGTGGAACAGATCTCTTTTTTCTCAGTGTTGAACTATTCTTTTTTTCATTGAAGATGTAAACATTACAAAATATGTATTTGCTGCCATTGGTAGGAAAACACTACAAAGCAGAGGGAACGTATGGTGCTCTTGATGCTATTGAACTGTAACTCCTATCATATCTATATATCTACAGTCCAATATGACATGTTCACCATCTATAATATACAGATTAGCAAAAATCAGTCTGCTTGACTATTAAAATCTGCCTTTGAGGGTCTTTTAAGATTCTTGCTGCCCTGAAGCCATTTTAGCTCTAGTTTATTTTTGGGGTGTGGACTCTGGAATTCTTTCCCAAGTAAGGTTCAAGCTTCAAATTTACTTAATGGTGACCCTGAGACAAATCTATCAAGGGCTTTTTGTGGCATTATTTACTGGGGGTGGTTTTCCATTGCTGTGTCTAAAGCCAAGAGGTGTGATTTGCCCAAAGTCAACCAGTAGGTTCCCATGCATAAGCAGAGATTTGACTTCTGAAGTTCTAGCCCAATCCACTGCACCATATTGATTCTCTGAAATATGTAGGCTCGAGATAAATCCCTTTTTATTTACCTAGGAATTTTCAACTCTGATCTCTTGGTGTTAAGACAATATAGCAAAAAATGCTAAGAGAGTTTATTAGAGTTCATCTGGGATGCACCAACAGGGCACAACAACAACAGATAGCTGTTCAAGATGTACGCTGAAGATGCCATTTTAATTCACATGACTTAGTCCTGCTCAGTAATGCAAAACTTGTTCAAGAAGTATGCAGCATTTTAAACAGGATTCCTTTTATCCTTGAAATTGCTACCAAATTGTGGGGATTAACCTTGGTGATATCACCCTTCTGGGTGCTGATGGATTGGTGTTGAAGAGATTCTTCTTACAAATTAGGAGAAATATATTTATTCTAAAACAGTTCCTTTTCAGGACTTGTATGTAGTTACACATTGAAAGAAAGTAACCTGTACCTGCAGAATGAATCAAAGTATTACTTACTGTTCCATCTCGAAAAGAGTTAACATTTTAGGATCCTTGTGATCACCATCAAATTTAAAAAAAGATGTACAGGATTGTATTTCACCTGATTTATAATTTGACTTGGTTTTAGGCCTGTTTTCACACTTACAACCTTGTTTATCTGACCTACTTAGGCCTAGAATTACCATGGACATAAAAATTATATTTATTTATTTATTTCCCAATTTTCTCTTTTAAAGAAGACTCAGGCTGAATCTACACTGCCAAATAATGTAGTGTCAGACTGAAATTATTTGCTTTTATCCTGCTTTTCTCCCATGGGTGGGACTCAAAGCAATGTCCCATGGGTGGGACTCCAAGTTGAACTACATTTAACTAGATTATACAAGTCTATATTGCCATATAATCCAGTTCAATGGAGTTAAAATGCATTCTGAAACTGCATTATTTGGCCATGTAGACCCAGACTTGAAGTGGCTTAAAATACTAAAAGCAATACAATTTACAATTTAAGCCAACAATAAAAAAACCTTAAAATAGAATCAATCTTAGAATTGTTAAAAATAAATAGTAAGAATCACATAAAGCCATTAAAAACAGCACCTCGTCGTTCGTTCTTAAAACCTTTTTCATTAAAAGCCTGTCTGAATAGAAAGGTTTTAGTCTACTGCCAGAACGACAGCAGGGAGGGGGCCATTCTGGTTTTCCTAGACAGAACCCAGAATATTTTGGAACAATTGTTTAATGGTAAGCTAAAACTGCAGATGTTGTACTTAGTATGCTATTTAGTCAGGGATCACTGAGTTATGCGTCTCACACAGAGATTGGAAATTCAATCTATTAAACATATATCTATTTCTCTTAGACAGATGCCAGGTAATTTGACAACACTGTAAAGCATTACTTACACAAGTGTGGCCTATCAAGTGTAGAATTTCAACACACTTTTCAGCACTGACTTTACTAGTTGGGACTGATAGGAATTCCAGACCAACAATTAGCCTAACTTTGCTGAATCTGACTTCTCCTGGGAGGAGTCATAATTATTATCTGGTCTATCACAGATAATAGTTATGAAGCAATCACGGAGCTAAGTTTTGAGTTCCTGCTTGGTGCCACAATTCTTTCTTGGTGATTGACCTCACGGTCACTTCTGTTAGTTACCAAAAGTAAGTCACTAAGTGTGGTTCTTAAGAGACAAGATAATAATAGCTGACTTCCTTCCAAAAAAGATTCTGAGAGGAAGAACTTATGAAGCAGCTGGTGAAGGCCAAAAGTCTTCCTTCCTGTTGATATGTATACACTTCTAAAAGCAAGAGTAGTAATTTAGTTATCTCATGTCATTCACATTGTAGCAGCCACTATGGACTTTTTCTTCACAGAAGTCAAGGACACATTGATTCCCCAGATGCTTAAAGATGGATAAATCAGTTGTGTGACCTTTAAGGCTCATGTTTACTGAAAGCTGACTTTTGAATTCAGCTCCCTTTACCTTGAAATTAAGTCTTCAATTCACAGCACATTAGATTCTTAAATTAGTGTGGTTTGCCCTTATAAACAGCAATCATTCTCTTGAACTTAAGCCAAGAAAACAGGAACTGTTCTGTACTTGCTCGATCAGCTGTTAGAAAACCATTCTAGTATGCTTTCAAAAAAGTAGCTGTGTTTGCATCTTTAAGACTAACTGTTTTTTTATTTTATCATGAGCTTTTGTGGATACAAACTCACTCCTTTGGAAACAGCTGAATTAAATTATATTCATAAACTATTTATTGAATATTACCATATTTTGCTGAATCTTGGATGCCATCAATTCCAAGTTGCACCACCCCCTTTTTAAGCTTCAATTTTAGAAAAAGGAACCATAGACTCCATAGAGATTGGGAACAATGCAGCTGAAGGAAAGGGGGAAACCAGCTGAGAGATCCAGGTGAAGCTTGATGGCTCCCTGCTTGCTCCCCTCTAGTTTCCCTCCCATTCTCTCAGCCACTGATCTTTATAAAAACAGCAACAACTGTGAATTTTAGTCCAAGAGCCATTGGCCCTGCCCATATAACAAAAGGAATATTCTCAGAGAGAGTTTTGAACCCAGGGAAATTGACTTTTGGTAGTCAGATTATTAATTTCATACATCAATACTAAATGGCCATTGTAAAGATATGAAAGATCATCTCCCCCAGCCCTTTAAAAACTTAGGGCAAGAGATATTTGCATCCTTCTGCATCCTATTACATTCTGTCCCATTCTCACAACTGTATAAATAATGTTTATACTTGAGGCCATAGTACCATTCTATACCGCATCTGAAGAAGTGAATTTATAGTCATGAAAGCACATGAAACAATAAAAACCAATTTGCCTTAAAGATGCTGCCACGTTTCTTTTTTTTAATCCCTTTCCATCCTTCTTTTTAATTTGGTATGTGTTTAGCTGAGACCTTTTTACATAAAGGTGGCTGTCTGAAACTCTTCTAGATCTCAGTATCTCAAGTCTGAGCAAAATATGCAATTTGACACCTGCAAACTTCATATAGTAAGTATTCCTTTATCTCAAGTCCTTAGTGGTGTGACATAGATTTTAAGAGCTCAATACTTACACAGATGAGCCTGCAAAAAAAGTTGAACATTTTTCAAGGCTCTTATGTGTGGCAACTGCTTGGCTATTTAAGATGGTTTGGACATTTCAACTCTTTTATGCACATTGGATTTGAAAATGATATAAAGAAACTGAAAAGGGGGATGTGCCAGAAAAGTGGCAGAAATACATAAGAACAATGAGGGCTAGTAGTACATACCAGTATATTAAGAAAGTGCAAGAGCCGGGTTGCAATTAAACATCAAAAAACACAAGACTGATTGATAACTGGCAAACAGAAGGAGAAAATGTGGACGCAGTGACAGATTTTGCATTTCTAGGCACTAAGATTACTGTAGATGCAGATTGCAGCAAGGAAATATGAAGATGTTTACTTCTTTGGAGAAGAGCAATGACCAATCTCGATGAAATAGTGAAGAGTAGAGACATCACACTGGCAACAAAGATCAGCATAGTTAAAGCAATGGTATTTCCTGTAGTAACCTATGGATGCGAGAGCTGGGCCATAAGGAAGGCTGAGCAAAGGAAGATAGATGCTTTTGAACTGTGGTGTTGGAGGAAAATTCTGAGAGTGCCTTGGACCACAAGAAGATCAAACCAGTTCATACTCCAGGAAATAAAGCCCAGCTGCTCACTGAAGGGAAGAATATTGGAGGCAAAGATGAAGTACTTTGGCCACATAATGAGAAGACAGGCGAGCTTGGAGAGGACGATGATGCTGGAGAGAATGGAGGAAAAAAGCAAGAGGGGCCGACCAAGGACAAGATAGGTGGATGGCATCTTTGAAGTGACTGGCTAGACCTTGAATAAGCTGGAGGTGGCAACGGCTGTCAGGGAGCTCTGGCATGGGCTGGTCCATGAGGTCACAAAGAGTCAGAAGTGAATGAACAAATAAACAACAACCATATGCCAGAAAGGTGGCAGAAATACATAAAAATAAGGAGGGCTAGTTATATATGTGTGTGTATATATACACACACACGCACACACAAGCTAATCATATGCATGCCTACACATTTTCTGACCATTAAGTGATTTTTTTCATGTCAGGAGTGACTTGAGAAACTGCAAGTCACTCCTGGTGTGAGAGAATTGGTCGTCTGCAAGGAAGTTGCCAGGGGATGCCCAGATGTTTTACCATCCTGTGGGAAGCTTCTCTCATGTCCCCACATGAGAAGCTGGAAATGACAGATGGGAGCTCACCCTGCTCCCCTGATTTGAACGGCCAACCTTTCGGTCAGAAGTCCTGCCAGCACAATGCTTTAACCCATTGCACCACCGGGGGCTCCAGCATTATGTGATGAATAGTGAATACCTGTCTTACTAGCTTTGGAATTTGAGGATTAAAGTAAAGGCTTAAAGAATCTAATCACATTGGTTATCAGTTTAGTTCCAGGTCACAGGAATATAATGCAAAAGGCTATAAGCAACTACAGGTAACAACCACATTCTAATTGAATATTTCTATTTAAAGTAACACAACTCTTATAGGAATATGCTTCATACCTAGCTATCGAATCATGAAAAGTTGTCACTGCTTCTTGGCAGCTGTGATGTCAGTAAAGCAGGGAATTTGCTCCAAGTTTTAGTCTGTAAGGAATAGCTACCTTCATTTTCAGATCAAAATCTCGAGCAGAATCACCAGGTTCTCAATTGCCTGAGGCATAACTCAAAGAGAAGCAACTCAGAATTTTTTCCAAAGTCTAAATGCACATCTGTTTTTGATCTTTCTTTTTCATGTAAAGGCCACTGCAACATTTCTAAATGTGAATTTCCTCTCCTGGAAACTTGGAGAGCAAGAAAAAAAGTATTACAGTGAGTCTGAAGGGATTGCAAACCAAAAAATACAAACTTGGAGGCTCACAATAATATAGATCAGAAGGGGCAGCTATATCCAACCTGCTCCAAGGATACAGCCTGCCCCTTCTGATCTATATTATTTCCCACTAGATCTACACATTTGGTCTTTTTAAAGATTGTGAAAGACAAACACATAATGGGGAAAATATTTTTTCCAGGATCACCTCAATACACTTTTTAAACATAAGGGTAATATTCACAGCCAAACTGCTGGTTCTTTCTATTTTCTTTTTAGAGGAACCATCAAAAAAGCGGTTGTGTAACTATTTCTGAAAACCCAGGAATCAAAAAATAATCTTATTTCTCTTTTTGGATGTTGTACCATTCCAAAGGACTCTTATAATTAAGATGCACACCTTTGTGAGAGAGCACAGAATTCTGTCCACCAGAGGAATTTTACTGGGCCACAGAAATAGACTGAATGTGGTTTAGAATACTAAATTGAATAGCTTCAGGACTGTAATTGTGAGGTTTGTATCACTTGTATTCCTACCTTAGCAGTTCTTTATGTTTGTCTTGGGGAGGGGGCATACCACAGAGAAAATTGCTCTGTCAATCAAATGCCATTGAAAATGTAACAATTCGTACAATAAAACCTATTGGCATTGCTAAAATATATGCAGAAGAAAAGAAACAGAAGGAAGCACAATGAAAACCAATAATTTAGAAGACAGGCCATAAACATACAAGGAAATGAAGGTAAAATTCAATGAAACAGCAACAAAGGATGAGAAAAGGAATTCAACATGATGCAGCAAACATTGTCACAGAAATAATAGAAAATGAATAGGCGATAAAACAAGGCAATATTTGTCCCTAAAACGCACCTAATAGATATAATTGCCATGTCATTCTAAATTTACTTTGCATGTCGTTTTCTGATTCCATACAAATTACAGACTTTTCTTCCATTCCAGTCTCTAAAAATTGCATAGCCTATTTAAGGTAAATTTTCCTAGTAAAGGTAATGGTCCCCTGACATGAAGTCTAGTCTTGTCCAATTCTGAGGGGTGGTACTGATTCCCCATTTCTAAGCCAAAGAGTTGGCATTGTCTATAGACGCCTCCAAGGTCATGTGGCCGGCATGATTGCATGGAGCATCATTAACTGATTGTCTTCATGTGCAAATTCTCCTACATGAAGGTAATATATTTTACAATCAAATAGTATGACTTTATTGACATAGACCTAAATCCACATGCTATTCCTAACTACAGTAGACTGCACTGAATCAATTAAACTTATATAACTACCGATTTACCCAGTTCCCATTGATTTAAGAGGCCTACTGTACTTGGGAATAGCAACTGGGTTTACTTTAGACCCATAAATTAAATAAAGAAGATCAGCTACTTCAGCCTATTCTAATCTATTTCTTGTTCTTTTTTTATGTTGTATTATTAGGGTTTTTTTTACACTAATAAAGGATAGGGAAAAGGTCTGCAAAAAGATCTATCAAAACTAAATGATGGAACTTATTTTTACAAAGGCTATACATTAAAAACATCAAGCTTGCCAAGTCTATTTTAAAGGAGAATACCTATATCTTGGAATAGTGGAATAGCTGAAATGTACATATCTCAGTATTGAAGTTCTTAAACTGGTAGGGTGTTTTGACTTTACTTGATACTGACAATACTACTGTATTCCAATGAATCAATTCACTAAAGGGAAATACAGGCATGCATCACTTGACACTGTTCTTGAGAAAAAAACTTGTTTTTACAAATTCTTTTTAATGCCAGCCCAATTATTTCTTCTTGTCTTGGGTCCAGCTAGATGGATTCAGGAGGACATTGAAGGAGGGATAGTGAAACACAAACTTCCAGTGTTTGATTGCAAAAGCATGTCTGCAATAAAATTTGAATAAAGCTTGAGAGGAGTAAGAGCAGGATTCTGTTCAACTAGAGTCATGCATGCCTACTTACAACAGGCAAGGCAGACAGCAGCTGCCTTTGGATTCCCTTAATGAGCATAATAGTTGGAGCACTGAACTCCTACTTTTCACACTAGTTTTCCAGTCCCCACTAGGCCATGGAAACAACATCAAACTAAGGGTACCCCCCCCCGCCCCCCGAACAAACCTTGCCAAAAAAACCCATGTGATAGATTGTGTTCAGGTCATCATTAGTCATAAACAACTTGAAGAACTCAACAACAAACTGAGCATATATGAACAGCAAAACTAAGAGAACAAGGAAACAGCAGGCAAATCTCACCAACACTTTCCTAGCAGGGTTGTTGTGTGTTTTCTGGGATATATGACCATGTTCCAGAAGTATTCTTTCCTGATGTTTTGCCTGCATCTATGGCAGGCATCCTCAGAGATTGTGAGGTCCTCACAACCTCTGAGGATGCCTGCCATAGATGCAGGTGAAACATCAGGAGAGAATGCTTCTGGAACATGGCCATACAGCCTCAAAACACACACAACAATCTAGTGATTCTGGCCATGAAAGCCTTCAACGATACAATTTCCTAGCATTTTGGAAAAAAACATAGATCTATCAGTTTGTCCATACACACACACACAGAGAGAGAGAGAGAGAGAGAGAGAGAGAGAGGGAGGGAGGGAGACAGGACAGTGGTGTAAAAAAATCCATCTTGAAAAACTTGAAGTAGTCTCTAGAAGATTTCAAATATTTTTACCTGCTTCATTTCACAGCTGAATATATTTAGTTCTGAATTTTAAAAATCCTAAAACATGTCCAAACTGCTTTATATAGTAGTAAAAGAAGTGTTCCTATTCTTCCTATGTTATTTTCACGTTTGGCACCAAACTTTCTGTTAAAGAAGTAATACCTAGGATCACATCTATTTTGTTAACAAACCACTCAGCAATGAATATTGCACTCCAGCAATCATAACAGCATTGAAAATTCCTTTGAACATAATCGTGGTGGTTGCCATTCTAATTCATCAGGACCACAAAAGCAATTAGGTCCTGTTTTTACGACTGAAATGTTCCCTTATTTCTCAAAAGTAATGAAAATAGTTACCTTGAAAATCCCGAAAAGCTAGAATACAAGGCACAGCAGGGATCAAACTATGTGGTATTTTCTTCCCAGAGTTCAGTAGTCATATTCTCACCATTATAAAAGTTACAAGAGATACTGACACATACCAAAAGTGAACTTGTCCTTTGTTAAGGTAAAAATCTTTTTTTAATAGTGGGCCCTTGGTATCTGCTGGGATTTTTTTCCAGGACCCCCAAAAATACCAAAATTGGTGGATGCTCAAGTCCCATCATAAACAATGGCACAGTGAAATGATATCCTATAGATGCCTGTAGATGCATAGGGATGACAATATTGTATTCGAAAATAGAAATATTTATCAGTAACTCATTACTTGTAGTTAGTTGCAGGCTCTGGTGACTTTTAACATCTCACCAACAATTTCCTTGCAGGGTTGTTGTGGGAACACCCCTGCTAGGAAGGGGATAATGTATAAACAGCCAGTGTTAACAGTTTAAAAAAATTCTTATCATGATCTTATTTGATGGATGGAATTCATCTAAAGCAAGTTCAGTGAAAGTGAGTTGCAACTGAGTGAGAGAAGAAAGCAATGGAAGAGAGAGTTTAGAGCAGCAAGGAATTAGTGGTTTATGTAGATAACATCTGTTTGCGATTTAATTTGTTTCAGTGATTCACATATTCTCTCCTTCTGAGGTACATTTCTACCAGTTTCCTGTCCAGATGACATAGAACTGCCAGCAGATAGGAGATCTGCTCGAATGTTGTTTCAACACAGCCTAGGGGGCTTTTTTCCTGAACACTTGACCTCATGGCTTTTACCCAGAGGTTGATTGTGGAAATTTCATTTTATGATGCATTATGTTGCCACAGGAAATACTTGTGCATGCATGGTAGAATTAGTCACATACTTTGCTAGTATCTGTAAGACTGATACATTAATTAGCAGCATATTCTATTACAAATTATATCCAAAATGTACATTCAGATTATTTCTTCAGAAATCAGTCAAACATGAACCTGGACTTTCAAGCATGGCTTTGGATAGCATAGGAAAGGGTTATCACTCCTGTGGTATTCGTTTTTCTGCCTGTGTCCCTGTTCAGAAGATTTTACTGCACTTTCTGTCCCTGTAATAACTGGTTTTTGAACATATTGGCTTGTGGAAAAAAGGATTGGTGATAAAGCTGCGGTGGAGAAACCTTTTCCCTATGATAACTCTATCAGGAGTGAATTTCCCTTCCTAGGGGTAGATTTCTCTCACTTCCTGTTGTCTCACCCCCGTTCTTAACTATGAATCATATGTAAGTCATATGTAAGGCAGTTGAAACATTCACACCTAGCTCCAGCAGACAAGAGTCCTTTGTCCCACCCTGGTCTTTCCACAGATGTATAAACCCAATTTCCTAGTTCCAACAGACTTCACTACCTCTGAGGATGCTTGCCATAGATGCAGGCGAAACATCAGGAGAGAATGCCTCTAGAACATGGCCATATAGCCTGAAAAAACCTACAACAACCTAGATAGGGTTGCATATGTCACAATCAGCACTTTGAATTGTGCCTAAAACTCATTGAGAAACCAACAGAAATGCTGCAACAAAGGAATTGCTAATTTTAGTATTCTAGAGTGGTTATATCTCTTTGGACCAGTTGAAGTTTCCAAACACTCTTCAAACAGAGTTCCATGCAAAGTTTGCTACAGTAATCCAAATCCAAACAGGATACAAAGAAGCCATATGTAGTCACAGCCAATATCTTTAGGAACAGGTGCATCTGGCAAATAAGGCGTGACTATACACATATACTCCTGGCCTAATGTAGGAGTCTGAATATCCAGGTCCGAGGTTGAATCCAGGAGTACACCTAAGCCGCAGATCTATGTCTTTAAGGAAAGTGGAACATATGTTTTCCAGCACTAGTGGTTATATCTCTGCTCCCTCACTATGAGCGCTGCTCTCTTCTTGTCTGGATTAAATTTCAGTTTTTTAAAGCTCATTCTATCCTTACTGGAAGGAGTTACTCAGAAATGTCTGTTCCTTCCAGGCAAAACAGTCTGATATGAACAATTCTCCTCCCCTCACTTCAGCTGTCACTTCTCTCTAAAACATTCACTTTTCTCCCAGGCTCTGGGACTCCCTTCTCAGCTATCTCTTTGTTGTCTTTTCATCAGTAGGTGGAATTTTCATTCAGTGTGAATGTGAGGAACTAGTTATGTTACAAGAATAGGGTTTTTCTTAGTGTGCGGAACTATTTTATATATTGCTTTTCGATGGGAGTTGTTTTAAATGGTTACAATTCTATAGGAAACTTGATGGGCTTTATAATGCAACATTTTGTATTTTGTTTCAGAAATCTGTATCTGACTTGACTCCCAGATATGCAAAAAAGGCAGGATATACATAAAACCAATTTAGTGCAATAAAGCATAGTATATTACAGTCACTCTATGTCTGCTATCCTCTGATCACTCTGCTCTTTTCTTTCTCTAGCACAAGGGTCCTCAAACTATGGCCCGAGGGCGGGATATGGCCCTCCAAGGTCATTTACCCGGCCCTCGCTCAGGGTCACCTAATTCTGAAATTACTTGAAAGCATGCAACAACAACAACAACAACAACAACAACAACAACAATCCTATCTCATCAGCCAAAAGGAGGCCTACACTTCTCATTGAAATACTAAAAAATATATATTTGTTAAGATTGTTCTTCAAGTAAGATATGTGCAGTGTGCATAGGAATTCATTCATGCTTTTTCAAATTATAATCTGACCCTCCAACAGTTTGAGGGACTGTGACCTGGCCCTCTGTTTAAAAAGTTTGAGGATGCCTGTTCTAGCATCTCAGAGCTTTAGCATACGATTAGGATGATTGAGACAAGAAACTTCCAGAGCACAAACATCTGCATTAGAGATGTATTAGAAGCAAAAGGACTACCTTCACTAACTTTTGCAACATCTGTCTGCTTCTGCACTGCTGCCATTATCTAAGACTAAACAAGGAGCTCAACTTTCTAAAGGTTATGTGGGTAGCAAACTGTGAGGAGCCTTTTCAGAAGAAGTCAACTATTTTTAGAAAGTTCCCCTGGGCAACATACCTGATGCCTACTCATTTCAGTACCAGGTGAAGAAGTCTTATTCAATACCTTTTTGGATGTTGTCTGACATCTAGATGTGGATTGATTCTGCTATAATGCTACTTGTTGTTTCGTAATGGTGTATTGTCAGAGCTGGGGCAAAGAGGGATATGGATGGCAATTCTCAGAATCTCCTAGTCCAGTGGTTTCCAGACATTTTAATAACTTGTTTTTATACCCTGACTCCATCCCCCTGAAGGGACTCAGGACAGCTTACATGGGGCCAAGCCCAAATAACAGAGTTTAAACAGAGCACATTAGAGTGCATAACATCAATTTAAAACAACATTATACAAAATATAAAACAAGCATAAAAACCAACAGCAATAACATTTTTCAAGCCTCAATATGGGTGGGCAGCCTGGTGCACAACAGTTTCTCCAAGAAACTGTTTCACATTTTCTCCCAGAAACAAGGCAAAAAACTACTGTTCTTATGTGCCTTCAAGTCATTTCTGATTTATCGAGTCCCAGAGGTGAATCCATCATGTAATATTATGTGATATTATGGGGCTGAGAGCATGTGGCTCACCCACGGTCACCCAGTGAGTTTCCATAGCTGAGTGCAGAAATGAACCCCAGTCTCCACAGTCATAGTCCAATACTCAAACTATGCCACGCTGGCTTTCTTGCATCCACTGTACACACAAATATAGCAATGAGTAGCCTACAATGCAGTAATGGACCTCACACATTTTGTTTTTGAGAAAGTCCCATTTTAAAAATCCCTTTTAAAATAGTTTAAGAAGTTGCATGATGGAAACTTTCTGGAAAGTCCATATACCACTTTTACATTTTTTACTGACTGCATTCCTATCATGCCCAAAACAGCAGTTAGAGTGGTTTAGAAAAAAATAAAACAATCACACATTATGAATTAACAAATAAAACCATAAATCAGTGGGATGAAATTAAGGTAGATTAAATATTTTAAAAAGTAATAATAGATACAATCCTTTCCAAACAAAGAGAACCTGAAACATATCGGACCTGAAAATGGCTTCTTTCCAAGAGAAGGAACTCCATAATTCTGACATGACTACAGAAAAAAATCCCAACTCTGCCCTGCCTCATCCCATTTCCAATGGAACAAAGCCAGAGAAAGGGATCACTTGGAGCCCTAAAATGGCAGGTGTAGTTCTATAGTTACCTCTTTAGAAAAGGAATCAGCATATTCCTTTTCTAAGGACCTCACTACCTCTGAGGATGCTTGCCACAGATGCAGGCAAAATGTCAGGAGACAATGCCTCTAGAACATGGCCATACAGCCCGAAAAAACCTACAACAACCCAGAATATTTTGGTTAACTATTTCACAGGCATGGAGAGTCCTAGATTATATCAATTTGATCTCTGCATGTAGACCAGAGAACAGCATCTATAAAAGCTCTTGAAGCTAAACCAAAACTACATCAAGAGTTTGTCTGGTTTGGATATGACTCAGGTCTTCTGAGTAAAAAGGGCATTTTTAATAAAAACTGAATTTGGTGACGGCAGACTAAGTGGCTATCTTCATGCTCTGCTTGCAACTCAAATCAGCTTTATCTGGATTTCTAGTGCAATTTAAGGATTTGTGAAAAACTCAGAGTCACAGCAATCTACTACTTCCAGACATGCCTGCTTGTCTTTTTTGCATTCATTACTATGAACTGGTGCCTAATGAATACCAGTAATGCCTTCAAACAGTTACAGAAAGGATTATTTGGGGGACCGGGCAGTGAAGCCCAGCTCAGACATAACATCTGGCTTGTGCAATGATTTAGCTTTTATATCTACTTTTCCAGCTGACACAACTGAAGCAGAAGGAGGTCAAGTGCCTTGCCTGAAGTCACAGAGAAGCAAGTGAAAGAGAAAGGAGGGCAAGAGATGGTGGGAGGGAAGGGGACAGTGCACTGGCAAAAACATACTCATTCATCACCTGCATGTTTATGTAATGACAAGATCCTGTGTAAAGTAGTATTGTGCATTTTTATAGAATCACTATCCGTTTCTGGTTGTTTCATTTGTAAAGCCCCATTTTTGTTTTTGAGCACCTCTCCTGAAAACAGGCATCTTTCTGAATGAGCTTTTTCATTCAGGGTCTCAAAGAACAAAATTTTTCAGACCATTGGTCAACATGGGTGGCCTTCCCATTCTCTCCATCCTCTAGCTGAGAGAATGGTCTGAGGAAGGGAACAGCAACAGAAGCAGTGGTAAAGCCACCTTTCCCTTTTCTTGGCCAGAGGACGGGCAAGACTCCCTTCCTCAGACCATTCTCTTGGCCAAAGGATGGCACCTTGCCTGTCCTCTGGCCAAGAAAAGGGAAAGGAAGGGTGGCAGCAACAGGAGTGGATTTACACTGCTCCTGTTGCTGCTTCTTATTCCCCTTGGACCATTCCCCCAGCCATGTCCATCCTCTTGCCAAGAGAAGGGAAATGAAGGGTGGCAGCCACAGGAGTGGCTTTACCTCTGCTCCTGTTGCTGCTCCCTTCCTTGAGCTGTTATGATGGGAGGAGGAACTGTGGAAGGCACACAGTGAGGGAAAGGGCTCCGGATGGCTCTCATCCACTGTGTGCCTTCCTCCCCTATTCTTTTGGCTAAGATGCAGCAGGCTTAAAGATGGAGGAAAATAGGAGGACTGGACATAAGTGCCCAAAGGGCCATGTTGGGCCATGTGAGGAGCGACAGTGGTCTGAAAAGCAAGTGACCAAATGGTTAACATTCACACTTGTTTCACTATAATTTTCATACAAGAGAGGAGTGTACTGTTTCATGCCTTCCAAATGAAACAAATGATACAAAAATAAAAATTAAATGGATGAAACAGTTACCAGGCACATGACTAGTGTAAAGTAATACTCATTCAATGTATTGTCGAAGGCTTTCATGGCCGGAATCGCTGGGTTGTGGTAGTTTTTTTCGGGCTATATGGCCATGTTCTAGAGGCATCCTCTCTTGTCATTTTGCCCGCATCTATAGCAAGCATCCTCAGACCTCACTACCTCTGAGGATGCTTGCCATAGATGCAGGTGAAACATCAGAAGAGAATGCCTCTAGGACATGGCCATATAGCCCGAAAAAAACCTACAACAACCCAATACTTATTCACTTTTATATGATTCCAAATTGAATAGAGAAGGCTGCTTAGAATGCCAGACTTGGGTCTTCAGAGATCTTGGTTCAAGTCCCTCTAGATGACTGATAGATGTTACTATTTTTGTACATCACTCAGTGAACGAAATAATGATCTGTAATTAGTTGAAGTGTAAATATCAAACCAAGTTAAACCAGAGATTCAAAATAATGTAAATTCAGAGACAATTGCACTGTTTTTCCACATGTGTCCATCTTCCAAATCACATCAGTAGACTTTTTGTCTCTCTCCCTGAACCCACTATTTGACAGGATTTTGGTAATAACATGGAAAGATTCCAAAGCTGGGAAAGTCACAAAAGTGTCAGGGAGATCATATCGACTCATCCCTGGATTAATCTGGGTGATCCATCTGTCTGACTATCACTCAGAAAGACACATGGATAGACTTTGTGAAGCACAAAACACCCGCCATATTTTTAAAAAATGCATCAGAGATGAGCCTTTGAATGTGCAGAATGTGCTGCATTCAAAATTGTGATTTTCCTAGACATTGAAAGCTAGGGATTTAGTTTTCTGTGCAGATACTAAGTTTGTTTTCCTGAACTCTTACCTCCTTGTAAGTGATTCGAGATCAGCATGAGTAATCACATTTGGAGTCATGAAGTTAGTTTAACCTGCACACAGCTGAAATATTCAGAACAGCACCAGTGAAATTTTAAGCACCCTTCCAAGGCAATCTCACTGAGCTTGACAGGCAAGGAAAGGTCAAAAGGAATACTGACAGGGAGACAGAGGACCTGGCTGTTTGCTCAGATTGTTCCAGCCATTTATTATAAAGTTTTGGGTGAATTATTCTTTCTGTTGTAGCTGCCATTTATCCCACTAGATTTTCCTGAACGATTTAGACCTAAATTGTACATAAAAAGGAGAGGATTTAAATTTTTCCATATATTTATTCCCACTCAGCCAAGTACATTCTCAGACAACTAGAGAGCAGTAGAGGCAGACAAACCTGATCTAAGGAGTTCATCACACTAGAGAATGAATCCACTTTAAATCTGGTTTCTGCATCCTGCAGAATTCTGGGGTTTGTAGTTTAGTGAGGCTGTTAAAGACTCTTCCCTAAACTATAAACCCCAGAATTCTGCAGGAGGCAGCAACCAGATTTAAAGTGGATTCATTCTCTGGTGTGATGAGGTCCTAAGTGGGGTCCTGAATCGGTTTCAGATTTTAGTATGTATGCGAACCTCATTATGAAGATAGGATCATGGCTTTGGATAGTTCACTTAAAGCAAAGGCTAGAACCCGGAGGTGATTTACTGGCCCACTGGCTGAGGATCAAAATCTTGTGGAGCTAAATCTTGTGGAATGCATTTCTCCCCTTAATTGTTGTACATGTTTATATGAATGCTAGTTCAACGCTTTTCCTTTTTCTATTTCTAAATAGTTTGACCAATTAATTTTTGATGTTTTCCCAATAATTAATATGGATCAATATCCAGAGAGGTAGACATGCTGAAGAAAAGACATCAAAAATATTGAAGCACCAAAAAGGCAAACATATTTTTAATGTCATAAATTAAATTGTCACTAAAAATGTGGACAATAAGTAGCTTACAAAAGGATAGTGAGTTTATGTGTAACAATCTGCCTGCAGCTCATAAACCACGGAAATCCCAAAATGAATGCCACTTCTAGAAGCAGTCCAAAACATAGTGATACTTTGGATGAGAATGCCATGCTTAGTAATGGGACCTCACCACATATAGCTAAAGGATTCACATTTTCCAGCATCAGGGATTTATTTTCCTAGTCATTCCAAGACTGACAGCTCAAGGAGACAATCTTAATCCCAATATATCTTCAAGGTTTAAATAACTCTGAGAATGATTCTCCTGCTGAAGGAAAGCAGGAGTCTTCCAGGAGAGGACCGTGAGTAATGGCCCTCAATGCAGGCCTGTAGCGAGGGGGTGGTTTTAGGGGTTCAAACCCCCTCCGAAATGTTTCAGATTTTTTTTAAAAAACCTGGTTTACTCATGAATTTTAACTGGTTAACCAAATCCCCATGCTAAGTCTATGAGATGCAAAAAATTAAGAGTCCCTCCAGAACTGTAAGCACTATCTCAAGCAAATATTGACAATTTATTCACACTGTCATTACTTGCAGAAATAGCCGATGTAGTGAAGCAACCAAGTTGAGGATGTGTGTGTTAAATGCTCTCATTAAGGAGGCCAGACTTGGTGGAGGTGGTTGACAGGGGCAGAGCTGCAGGCTATTGAAGGCTGCTCTGCCCCCTGCTGTGCTCTTTGCTTCAGCGTGAGCTAGGAGGCAGGTTTCAACACACACACCCCCCCGAATTTTTCAACCCCCCCCCCAAATTTTCAACTACCCCCCCCCCCAAATTGTCAACCCTCCCCGAAATTTTTTTCTGGCTACGGCCCTGCAATGGTATGCAATTTAAAAAAAACTTGAGCCATATAAATGGGACACAGCAAATTTGCCCTCATCTTCTATCTTGGCCCTTAGGAGCCAGCAATGCTTTGGATGGATCATAGAATCATGGAGTTGGAAGAGACCTCGTGGGCCATCCAATCCAACCCCCTGCCAAGAAGCAGAAAAATATCCAAGGCACCCCCAACAGCCATCCAGCCTCTGCTTAAAACCCTCCAAATAAGGAGCCTCCACCACACTCCAGGGCAGAGAGTTCCACTGCTGACCAGTAGAAGATCTCCCACAGAAATGCAAATAAGCTTTGGGGATTTATCCACAGATATTGATTTTTATGCAGATTCTAACCCTACTGTTCAGTTTTTCTTTGACAGTTTTAGTAAAGCAGAGGTGAGCACCTGTGGGAGGCTATAATTGTGCACTGCCCACTGGAAGACTTTGGGGCACTTTGTACCTCCTCACTGCAAAATAAATGCCACCCAGATGTCCTTGAACACCATGAGCCATGAAGGGTACTTCTGTTAGCTGTCTTGAGTTCTTATGGGGAGAAAGGTAAGCTAAAACTAAAGTAAATCTATATAAATAAAAATGTAATGTTCGTTTGTGGGATTAACATAACTCAAAAACCACTAGATGAATTGGGACCAAATTTGGACACTGTACACCTATCAGGCCAGTGAGTGACCATCACTCATAAAACACTGAAAAACACAGCAGAATAGACTTAAAAAGCAAAAAAAAACCCCACCAAAATGTATTACAAAGCATGCACAAAACCACATATATACAGAAACACACATATATACACATATACACAAACATACACACATATATGCACATATATATACACACACAAAACACATATACACAGACTGGGCCACAGCAACATGTGGCAGGGAACAGCTAGTAAATAATAAGAATGCCGTCATATCCCCTAGAGGACTTTTGGTGACAACAATTTTTTGGGGGGGAGGGGGGCGACTGAATCCAAAACAATTTTTAACTCCTTGGGGGCCTTGAGGACCATAAAAATGGATCTGCTGATTCCCATAATAAAAAGAAACCTAATACACACACACATACACACAGAGAGAACAAGGGATAAAAAATGGGAAGGCTGTTTATGTTAAAAGACTGATTAGGCCAAAGTCATCCAGCCAATTTCATGGTTGACTGGAGAATTGTCTCTCTGGATGGATCAAGGCCTTCTCCACTCTAATGCAAGACTGGCTCATTCCTGAAGCAGTATGAGAACACAGCAAAATGCACATATTTGTTTGGTTTAAACATAGCTGATTGGTTCTGCTTTGTTGTATGTAAATTTTCTTCACTTTCACACACAATGCCAGAAAATCTTACAAGAGTTCAAGAAGTGGCTCATTTACATGAGCTGCCTCCAATGCAAATCAAGAAACATTTCACACAACTCTCCTAACTTTGTAATGCTTGGTAACGTAGACAGCAGTTGGAAAAGAAGACCTTATTCCAGATGGATAGACTCAATCAAGAAAGTCATGGCTCTAAGTCTGCAAGATGGATGGAAGAACTTGGGAATCTCTCATTCACAGGGTCACCAGAAGTTGTTGTCGACTTAACAGCAGCTAAAATCATAAATACATTTCTGTAGAAATCCAATCTCTGCTGAGGTGGATTTAATTTATGATTACTTATATAATATGAAAGAACCAAGAAAGACCAAAACAGCTAAACTAGCTATTACAGGGGTCCTCAAACTAAGGCCCGAGGCCCTCCAAGGTCATTTACCCAGCCCTCATACAGGGTCAACCTAAGTCTGAAACGACTTGAAAGCACACAACAACAACAACAACAACAACAACAACAGCAACAACAATCCTATCTCATCTGCCAAAAGCAGGCTGACACTTCCCATTGAAATACCAATAAGGTTATATTTGTTAAAATTGTTGTTCATTTTAATTATTGTATTGTTTTTAAGGAGTTTTTTTGCACTACAAATAAGATATGTGCAGTGTACATATAATTTTTTTTCCAAATTATAATCCGTCTCTCCAACAGTTTGAGGAACTGTGACCTGGCCCTCTGTTTAGAAAGTTCGAGGACCCCTGAGTTAGAATCTATCTTGCTACTCCATTGATCCTATTCAGTCACCTTAATATTTAGTCAGTGGCCATTTTAAATGGGTATGTGTTTGACTTTAGTTAATGGGAATTGATTTTAAAAAAAATATTAAATGAAATAATAGCTAGAAAAAGAGGAAAGAAAGCCTGCCAAGATATGAACTGCATAGTCAACAGCCATCTAGTTGTACTTATAGTATATCTTTTTAAATTACTTGCCCATTTTTCTCTAAACATGGGATCTAAAGTCACTAGATATTCTAAAGATGGGGCCTTACAGATGTTTTGAACTATAGCACTCAGTTTCTTCAATGCTGATGAATACAGGCAGTTGGAGTTCAGTCATATATGAAAGACTACACAATTGTATATTGCAGATTTTACAGATGCAACAATATGCCATTTATATTAAAAATAAATCTCACTTAACTCCATGGAACTTACATCTAAGTGCCTATTTGATAACTCAATTCCAGCTATAGATATTTAACATGTGTTGAAACCAATTAAGACACACATAACAAAAGAATAGCACCAATGGGAAAGTTGATCCATTTATCTACAATATTGTTTTTGCTACACCTTTTTCAGAACCTGTAAATATTATTTTAGACAATGAATCCTAGAATTACAGTCTAAAACACTTTCCCAAGTGTTGCTTTTTTGCCTACTCCCATTTTACCAGCTTACTATGATGGTTGGCAAAGGTTTTTCAATCCCTTGTGTTTTTATTACCAGTCCATTTTCATAGGCAAACCATTACAGCAAGGCAGAAACAAATTCAATTAACATAATATACAAAAATAAGGACAGTGAAATGAATAACCATTAAAATGCAGTTTGGTTCACCTTAAAAGCCACGTATGATGAAACTACATAGCTAGTGCTTTCTAGAAGTTGTAATCCAAAAGGCAACCTTTCCAAGCTCTCATTTTAAGACTTTATTAAATAGTCAGTAAAGCCAAACTTTTGGCTAACCTGTTCCAAGACTTAAAGAATTAAAAAAGTTAATAACTAACACTGGTTCAGGAAGGGACTGGGAGCCTGCACAGTTGACAAAACACAGCCATAATGTGGCTCAATTGCCCATATCTAGGTAATGTCCTGGACAAATTGCCCTTTTCAAAAATGTAAAAAGTAGCTGTATGTACAAATAATCCAAATAAATAATTAGAGAAATGCTAATTGTAGCCAACTTCATCTAAACTAGGCTGCAAGTATGGTATTCCTTTCTCAGAGCAAACAAAAGTCACTGAGTGTGCAGTTACACTATAGAATTAATGCAGATTGGCACCATTTTAAATGACACTGCTCATTGCTATGGCATCACAGGGTCTTTAGCAGTCTCTGTCAAAGAGCAATGTTGCCTCATCAAGCTACAAATCCCAGGATAACAAAGCACTGAGTCATGGCAGTGACTTCAGCATTAATTCTGAAGTAAAGCTGCATCCTGTCAACAAAAGAGGTACTTGAGTTTTTAATGCTATTGCTGGATCAATAACTGTCCTTAGACAGTGAACCTAATCCTTGAGGTAGGGATTGGATGTGATCCCATCTAGTATGGGTCAAATACCTCTGGTCATCAGCACTGCCTGGACTGAATCTGAGTTCAGCCTCATCCTAGTATGTTCATCCTTGCCACACTGAATCCCAGCTTTTGCATCACAATTACATATAAAAATAACCCCAAGGTTATCACGATGACCCTGAAGTCTTGAACCATTGTTACCCTGTCTCTTCACGGTTTCTTTCTGAGATAAACAAACAGTTTGTGTCTCAGTTTCCTTCCCCTTCAAGTTTGTCAGTAAATGTGACACAAGCATAAATGTTATACACCAGCTGATCCTTAGCTAGTGCTAAGCAGTCTGAAACAATTCTGTCTTTTGTTCTGGATATGATGTGTCTTTGAATTGTGTTTACAATGGTTCAAAGTCACATTTAACTTGTGATCCAATAGGGAAAAAATATCCTTCTGAGTTGCGCATTGTTCTCTTGATCAGGCTTCTACTCTTACGAACATGTCTCAAATAGGTGCAAATTACTGAAATCTTTTGAAGAGCAGCTTGAAAATGTGCAGCAGTTGCAAAAAAAGACACTAAAGAGATTGTGGCAGACTGTTTGGCTGGTCTTCTTACAGCAGTTAAAGATCCAAGCTTCTCATATTCTTCCTGAAAAATGTGACATGTACCTGGCAGCCATTGTTGCAGCATTAAACTATATGGCACTTGCAATACTTGACATCTGGGGTAGGCAACCTCAAGGATTTGGAGTGGAATATTGGCATTTCCAAATCCACCAAACATCTCTGCTGTTATGGCAGCCAAAACTGCTACAGTAGAGTCTCACTTAACCAACATAAACAGGCTGGCAGAATGTTGGCTAAGCAAAAATATTTGATAATAAGGAGAGATTAAGGAAAAGCCTACTAAACATAAAATTTCGTTATGATTTTACAAATTAAACACCAAAACATGTTTTACAACAAATCAACAGAAAAAGCAGTTCAATACACGGTAACATTATGTAGTAATTACCGCATTTACAAATTTAGCACCGAAGCATCGCAATGTATTGAAACAACTGTGGATCTGGGTGGGAGGCAGACTGCGTTGGATAATACAGAATATTGGATAAGCAAAGATAAGCAAGACTCTACTTTAGTGGCAGTAAGAGAAGAAAATGCATTTGTTCTTTAAACAAAGTGCATACTTCCTGCAGAATTTGCTTATAGGTAGAGTCATTCTGTCAGGTCATACTGAGAACACAATCCACCGATAGACAAGCAGAAAGGTGCACACTTTGTTTACAAGGACAAGCCACACATTTTTAAAACCACTACTGCAGAAAATCTGTCAGCACTGGTGACCTCTGGAAGGGCACTAACAGACAAAAGTTGCAGAGGACCACTGGCTGTGCATTGTCTACTTCTGCTTCTCATATATTTGTGTTTTAGATTAATATCAAAGAGTAAAGTAATATACTATTCAGTTCAAATCAAAGTATAGGAATCAATCAGTATTTCCATTGCCTCTTAACCATAATGCTCCCCTAAACAAGGCATGCTCAAACTGTGGCTCTTCAGCTGCCTGGACCTCCAGCTCCCAGAATTCTTAGAGCTTCTGTGTGTTGGAGGCCCAAACTACTGGAGGCCCCAATTTGAGGATGCCTGGTCTAAACTATTCTGGGGACAGTGCTGCAATTCAAAGTGCTGGCTTTAGCCTATAAAGCCCTAAACAGTTCCGACCCAGCTTACCTGTCTGAACATATCTCTTCCTATGAAGCGTCACGGATATTATTATCATCTGGGGAGGCCCTGCTCTCGGTTCCACCTCCTTTGTTGGTGCAGCTGGTGGAAAAGAGACACAGGGCCTCCTCAGTGGTGGCCCCTCAGCTCTGGAACTCTCCCCCAGTGATATTAGAGCAACTCCCTCCCTCCTGGCCTTCAGAAGGAAAGTGAAAACCTGGCTCTGAGGTCAAGCCTTTGGAGATTAATCTATAATACAATAATAGCCTCAAAATACATGCAATTAATCTTTGGAATGGTCCCGGGTTATGACTGAGGATGGTGTGATTTTAATAGTGAATGCAATGTTTTAGTGTGCATTTTTTTTAACTTAAGTGTATTCTGTTTGTTGTCCAAAGGCATTGAATAGTTGCCATATGTAAAGCTGCCTTGAGTCCCTTTTAGGGTAGATACAAATAGAGTAAATAAATAAATAAACAATGACAGAAAGATGCTTCTGCACTGTAGAATTAATCCAGTTTGACACCACTTCAACGGTGCTGGCTCAATCTTATGGAATCCTGGGAGTTGTAGTTTAGTGAGGCACCAGCACTCTTTGGCAGAGAAGGCTAAGGACTTTACAAAACAACAACCCTCGGGATTCTATGGGATTGAGACATGGTAGTTAAAGTGGTGTCAAACCACATTAATTTTATAGAATAGATGCATCCCAAGTAGCGAAACCAGGCAACCCTCCTACTCTGATAGATACATTATTCTGACATCTCTTCAGAGTTTCACCCTGATGGATATATCTTCTTGGATTTCTCTCCACTTTTCTTAACTTACCAGTCTGTCTCTTCTTCATGTTTCTGCCAATACCAGTTCCAGGCTTACAATTCTATGACCTGAATCTATTTGCCATTTCCACCAAGAGAATACCCACTTAAATAATTGTTAAATGGCTGGTCAATATTTATGTAAATCCATTTATTCACTGAGTTTACTATAGCTGAAATTAGCAAATGAATTTAGCCTATATTCCTTTCTCCATATGGAAGACTTTTCCATTTTTGAAAAATCATTTGGATTATTCTCACTGACACACTCTCCAGTTTAATTAATTAACATGTATCTCAGCCTTTTCAGTACTAAAATGGAAGAGACAGGGTGGTGGACTAAGGAGATACATCATTAATTTATAAAGTAGAATGTTTTCTAAGTATAAAGCTGTCCTAAGGCATCAATGGGCTTGTAAAAGCAATAAAACTGCTACATTTGATGGGATAATTAGTTCAGGAAAATGCTATGTCTACATGCCAAATGATTTTTACTTACCAAAAAACACATGTTGATATGATGAAAATTAGATTCCAGCAGTAAAAAGCAATGAACTGCTTTTGAAAATGTTTAAATCTGCGATTCAGGCAGAGATAGACACATGGTTAGCATATTTCATCTCATAAAAGATGGGACTCAATTGTAGGCTTTCCCTTCAAAATGATTAGGTTAGCCAACTTTTGAGATAGCTCATTTAACTGTGCCTATAAAATCAATTTGACCTGCAGTTATTAGCAGAACATAACGTTTCTCTCTACAAACCAGTTCATTACCAGAATTCTACCTGACAAATGGCACAAGAGTTGCTGTGAATTTCTGGGCTGTATGGCCATGTTCCAGAAGCATTCTCTCCTGACATTTTGCTCACACCTATGGCAGGCATCCTCAGAGGTTGAGGAAACAAGGCAAGTGAGATTTATATATCTGTGGAACATCCAGAGTGGGAGAAATAGCTTTTATCTGATTGAGACAGATGTGAATGTTGCAGCTGACCACCTTGATTAGCATTTAATGGTCTTGCAACTTCAAAGCCTGGTTGCTGCCTGAGGAATCCTTTGTTGGGAAGTGCTAGCTGGCCCTGATTGATTCTTGTCTGGAATTCCTCTGCTTTTTGAGTGTTACTCTTTATATACTGTCCTGATTTTTGAATTTTTTATTAATACACTGGCCATATTTTGTTCAATTTCATTTCTGTTGAAATTGCCCACATGCTTATGGATTTCAATAGCTTCTCTCTGGTCCAGCATTTTTGTGTTCTCAAATAATATGCTGTGTCCAGGTTGGTTCATCAGGTGCTCTGCTATGGCTGACTTCTCTGGTGGAAGCAGAATGCAATGCCTTTCATGTTTCTTGTTTTGTGCTTGGGCAATGCTGCGTTTGGTGGTCCCTATGTAGACTTGTCCACGGCTGCATGGTATATGGTAGACTCCTGCAGAAGTGAGGGGATCCCTCTTGTCCTTTACTGAATGTAGCATTTGTTGGATTTTCTTGATGGGTCTGTAGATCATTTGTATGTTGTGTTTCTTCATCAGCTTCCCTATGCGATCAGTGGCTCCCTTGATGTATGGTAAAAACATACATAGTCCAGTTCACCTTGGAGGAGGTGGAGTTCGCAGACTTTTTTTTTGTACTGTCTGCCAGGATGTTAATTATGCTTCTTCTTTTTCCTCTAGGTGGATATTTGTCTTTGCTCTCCTGGCTTGTTCTTGGTCCTGCAACTCTTCTAATATCTTGGTGGAGTATCCATTGGTCTGCAGGGCATATTTTAGGTCTTCCAGTTCACCTTGGAGGTAGTGAGGTTTTCAGATTCTTTTTGCATAGTCTGCCAGTGCTTTAATTATGCTTCTTTTTTGACTTGGGTGATGGTTGGATTTTTATGTATTATTATTATTATTATTATTAACTTTATTTGTACCCCGCTAGCATCTCCCGAAGGACTCGATGCGGTTTACACAGGCCGAAGCCTCAAAACAACAATACAATAGAGAGCATAACATCACAATAGCAAGCAAATCAGCAATAAACAAAATAGCATAACACCACAATAACTAAGCAAATCAAACAATAAGCAAAATAACAACAATAGCAGTACATCAAGACATTATTAAAACTGGTTCGGCCGGCGCACTGGGGTACAAGGGTTAAAAGTGCTGAAATGGCAGGAGGCACGTGGGATTAAAAGTGCAGTGTGCAGCGACAATTAGTTATGCTAAGGTGCTACTAGGACTTGGGGTGGGGATTCCTAGTCTGAGAAGGCACAACGGAATAGCCAAGTTTTTAAATTCCTTCTGAAAACGGCTAGAGTGGGGGCCTGTCTGAGATCTTTTGGGAGGGCGTTCCAAAGTCGGGGGGCCGCCACAGAAAAGGCCCTGTCCCGTGTCCCCACCAAGCGCGCTTGCGACGTGGGTGGGATCACGAGCAGGGCCTCTCCAGATGACCGAAGCGAGCGTGTGGGTTCGTAGATGGTGATGCGGTCACGCAGGTAGGGTGGTCCCAAACCGTTTAGGGCTTTGTAGGTAAGCACCTGCACCTTGAATTGGGCTCGGAAAATAAATGGCAGCCAGTGGAGCTCCTTGAACAGAGGGGTAGACCTCTCTTGATAATGAGCCCCGGTTAGCATCCTGGCTGCTGCCCGCTGGACCAATTGAAGTTTCCGAGCCGTCTTCAAGGGCAGCCCCACGTAGAGCGCATTGCAGTAATCCATTCTAGAGGTGACCAAGGCATGGACCACCCCGGCCAGATCAGCCTTCACGAGGTATGGTCGCAGTTGGCGCGCAAGTCTCAGTTGCGCAAAGGCCCTCCAGGATACCGCCGACACCTGAGCCTCAAGTGTAAGCGAAGAATCCAAGAGGACGCCCAAACTGCGGACCTGTGGCTTTAGGGGGAGTGTAACCCCGTCCAACACAGGTGACCACCCTATACCCCGATCCGGTTTACGATCGACCAGGAGGACCTCTGTCTTGTCGGGATTGATCTTCAGCTTGTTCTTCCTCATCCAGATCGACACAGCGGCCAGGCACTCGTCTAGCACCTGAGAAGCCTCCTTGGAATTAGGTGGAAAAGAGTAGTAGAGTTGTGTGTCATCCGCGTAGAGATGGCACCCAACTCCAAAACTCCGGATGACCTCTCCCAGCGGTTTCATGTAGATGTTAAAAAGCATGGGAGACAAAATAGAGCCTTGCGGGACCCCACAGGTCAAAGGCCAGGGGTCCGAGCAGGCGTCTCCCAGCTTCACCATCTGAGTTCGTCCCTCCAGGAAGGACTGGAGCCACGACAAAACCGTGCCCCCAAGGCCCATCCCGGAGAGACGACCCAGAAGGATACCATGATCGATGGTATCGAAAGCCGCTGAGATATCCAAGAGAACCAGCAGGGTCACACTCCCCCTGTCCAGCTCTCTGCGGAGGTCATCCACCAAGGCGACCAAGGCTGTCTCGGTGCCATGACCAGGCCTGAAACCAGACTGTGACTGATCTAGGTAGTTGGTATCGTCTAGGAAACCCTGGAGCTGAGAGGCGACCACCCTCTCCAGCACCTTACCCAAAAAGGGGAGGTTGGAGATCGGCCTGTAATTATTCAGCACCGTGGAGTCAAGGGAAGCTTTTTTGATAAGTGGGCGAACCACGGCCTGCTTCAAATTAGATGGAAAAATTCCTTGCTCCAACGATGCATTGACAATCGGTACAAACCAGTCAAGCAACCCCCCTCTGGCTGATTTAATGAGCCAAGATGGGCATGGGTCCAGAGATGAGGTGGTCGCTCTCACAGCCCCAATAATCTCCTCCACGGTTTCAGGAAGAACAAGCCTAAAAGAATCCCACAAAATTGGACAAGCAGGTGCCTCCGTCACCTCTCCTGGCACTGCGATGGAATTGGAGTCGAGCTCGAGACGTATCTGGGCGACTTTATCTGCAAAATGGTGTGCGAAATCGCGACACCGAGCTGCGGGGTCGTCAGGGACCTCCTCCACCGCAGGTGGGTGGAGGAGTTCTCCCACGACCCGAAACAGCTCCGATGATCTATTTGCTGCAGATGCTATACGAGCGGTCGTGAATGACTTCCTGGCCGCCCGTATGGCCACGGAGTATGCCTTAAGAGAGGCTCTAGCCCGTGTTCGATCAGACACATCTCGAGATTTCCTCCATTTGCGCTCTAGCCCCCTTCTCGTATGCTTCATCACAGCCAGCTCCTCGGTGAACCAAGGAGATGGCCTGTCACGACGCAACGAGATGGGGCGTTCGGGTGCGATCATATCTAACGCCCTGGCCATCTCCCCGTTATAGAGAGTTACCAAGGCGTCGATAGAATCGCCAGGCTCCAAGGCAGGAAGAACCCTAAGATTCCTCAGGAATCCATCCGGATCCATCAGTCTCCTAGGGCGGACCATCTTAATTTGTCCTCCACCCCTGCGGAGGTTTAGGGTCGCAGTAAGTCTAAATGTGATCGGATGATGGTCAGACCATGACACTGGAAGGATGTTTTGATCTTCCACTCTGATCAATTCGTCGTCCGCCACAAAGACAAGGTCGAGAGTGTGCCCAGCTTGATGCGTGGGGCCGGATATTATCTGTGACAGTCCTATGGCCGTCATGGTGGCCATAAAGTCCTGAGCTGCGCCAGATAAGGTGGTCTCGGCATGAATGTTAAAGTCTCCCAGCACCACCAGGCGCTGGGAGACCAAGGCCGAATTAGAGACCACCTCCGCTAACTCAGACAGGGAAGCTGCTGGATCTCAGGGTGGACGATACACCAGCAGGAACCCCACACTGTCACGGCTCCCCACCTTCAAGTGGACGCACTCAAACCCAGAAGCTTGCGGGACAACGCATCTGGTCACGGCGATGGATTGCCGGAAGACCACTGCGACCCCTCCTCCCCGCCCCCCTTGTCTGGCCTGTTGATGCACTCCAAAACCTGGAGGACACAGCTGGGAAAGGTTTACACCCCCCACCTCGTCCAACCAGGTCTCGGTAATGCATGCCAGATCCGCCCTCTCATCCAGGATCAAGTCCTGGATGGCCGCGGTCTTACCATTAACGGATCTGGCATTAATCAACAGGACCTTGAGACCAAGGGGGCTGCCAAGGAGCCTACCACTACCCACCTTTTCCAGGGTCGCAAAGACTCTGTTGCGCTTCTCCCTGGGATGTTTGTGATCCGCAAATCTCCTTCCCCACACAACTCGGATAGCACCCCCTTTCTCTGGAACCTTCCCCCCCCCCCGCCCGACCAGAATCTAGTCAGCTCTCAGGGGAGGAAGTTGGGCTGGGGAATAATCTCCCTTGGGCATTTGGTAGGGATGACTCTGATGTTGAGGTGGATAGAGAGGTATCAAGGGAGCTAAGTGGGCTGAATAAAGGGAGCGTTCTCGAGCGGAGAAGTGTGACTGGCTGAGTGGAGGCGACCGGGGCAGATGGGGTCTCAAAATTATACGAACCAGGAGGGGGGGCCGTAACTGGTGAGCTAGTTGTGGAGTTCGCCTGGGGGCCAGGTGGAGTGTGGTGGAACAAAGCCCCAGGATCAAACAAGGGGCGAATGTGAGGGTCCACAACTACCCTCCTAATAGTGATGCCCCATTTCTTTAGGCCAGGTTGTTTAGCCATTAGCTCACCAAGCCAAGTGCTGTCTTCAGGTGAAATTTGAAGACGGGTGGAGCGGTCAGAAGATTGGTAATCCCTCCACAACCACACTATGGCTTTTAGTCTTATATCCTGTGATCTTTTACCTAGGATTTGGGCCAAGGAATTACAGACTGCCCTCTTGGAGGTCCATCTGCCTCTGTTTATCATTAGATCGGCAATATCCACTGCAAAACTGTCCGTGGGGAGATGTTGATTCCGATCATAAAGTGCAGTGGGCTGATCCATGAGGCCGGATGTTGTGTTATTGGCCGTTCTCTGAGTAGCCAGCACAGTCCGCTGCCACTCCCAGATGTTTCCATTCCTATGTGTGCCCAGAGATTCTCCTTTTCCCTCAGATGTCTCATCATTAATCCCTCCCTCCCTCCCTCCTTCCACCCTATGTTCCGAATGCTCTAAAGTGCTTTCCTCCCCATTCCGGCACAAGTCCTTAGCTAAGTCTGCACAGAGAGAGTTTTCAGTCTTTGGAGGGTTAGATTGCACAGTAATTCCTGAGAAAGAGGCAAAGCCTCTAAGGAGATGGTCCATTTTCTCGTTCAAAAACCTGAGCTGAAACAACACATGGTTGAACGAGTCCCTCAGGAGGTCGTAAAAGTGCAAAATATCATTTTTCGCATAAGGGTCCGCTGTAGCCATTCCTATGTCAATAATTCACTCTCTCACCACTAGCACCAACCACTCTTATCAGTACTCACTCACCTCCAACTTACAGCACAATCAGTCAGTCCTCCAGGCATTCCACAACTCCCACACTGTTCACATCCTCCCACATTTCTCTCAGCCCACTGAAACCAAACTTATACATTCTCTCACACACAACTCAACCGCACCTTCCTATGAATTCGCTACTATCACGGACAACTGTAGATATGTAAGTATCTATCTGTGTGTGTAGGTTTTCTGTAAACTGTGTGGTCCAATTGTTGATTTGGTTTACAGATGACAAGAACATCTTGAAAAGGAACAAGAGCAAACATATCTTCTCTTTTCAAACTAAGTCCTATAACTAATTGGGATCCTATAGTCATTTAAGAACACACAGCTTGCAAACATGACATTTGCATGACAACTTTCCAGTCTCTCAGACAGCACGAAGCTACTTGGGAAATTGTCATTTTTTAAAAAAAAAAATCTAACTTTTCCAAGTTTTGTAATGTTGGAAATGAAAATGGGAAATTAATGCATTGTTTGGCAAACACAGAGCTTGATTAGCAATTTAAGAGATTGGCCAGTAAAGCCATTTTCCAATCTTGTGTTCTTTCCACCCCAGTTATCCTCAACTTATAAAGTGAGATGCATTAATTTATTCACAGCAGTAGGGATACAAACAAGATTTTCTGGGTCCCATACACTGAATGTGGATCAGACTATCTGAAAAAGAGGGACAAATTAGCACTGAAAATTACATACCTACTTTTATGGATCACTGAAAATTTAGAAGTGTTACAATTTAAACAAAAACACAATGCATCTCACTGAGAGAGTGCATACAGGTCAGGTGACCTCTTATACCAATTTAAATCTCTTTGCTTCAGTAAATATAAGGTAGAGACTGAAAACCTTTTTTCTCCATAAAGGTCCATTGACCCATAGGACAAAAATGGTTTGAAAGTACACTCAAGTAATAAAATGTTTGTCAGATAAGAATTTCCTCTATAATTGCATTTCTATAACAGAAAATAGTTTTCTTTTCAAAGTATATTTTGAACAAAGAGATTTGGACCTTGCATTCATGCCATCTGTAAAAAAATTGTGGTTGATGGTTCCCAGGTTAGTGTAGAGGTCCAGGAGCTCCTTTATATTGGGCAGGGCAGCTCAGTGTAAATCTGGCCCACAGCAGCCCTAGATCCAGCATATATAGACTGAATCAGAAATTGTTGTCCAGGAATACCAGCAACTCCTCCATGTTACCACCATATACAGCCATCCACAGAGCATTGTCCAAGAATCTGGTCACCACAGTCACATCTCCTGACTTTGCTTAAGCATGGTACATTCACTTTAAAGGCTACTGTGTCATGAAGAGTTCAGCAGTGCATTCATTTTGAGTATGGATTTTTGAGATCAGCCCCAGTTTTTAGTCTCCGTTGTAAAGAAACTATGCAAGGTAATAAACCTGTTTTAGGAATAGAAATAGCTCAGAGTCTAGACAAGGAGTCCTCAAACTTTTAAAGTAGAGGGCCGGTTCACAGTCCCCCAAACTGTTGGGAGGCCGGACTATAATTTGAAACAAAATGAACGAATTCTTTTGCACATTGCGCATATCTTATTTGTTGTGCAAAAACAAAAATATGAAAGCACACTACAGTATTTTAAATGAATAACAATTTTATCCAACATAAACTTACCAGTATTTCAATGGAAAGTATGGGGCAGATTTTGGCTGATGAGATAGTCAAGTTAATTAGGATTGTTGTTGTGTGCCTTCAGGTTATTGTCGAAGGCTTTCATGGCCAGAATCACTGGGTTGTTCTAGTTTTTTCGGGCTGTATGGCCATGGTCTAGAGGCATTCTCTCCTGACGTTTCACCTGCATCTATGGCAAGCATCCTCAATGGTAGTGAGGTCTGTTGGAACTAGGAAAATGGGTTTATATATCTGTGGAATGTCCAGGGTGAGACAAAGGACTCTTGTCTGCTGGAGCTAGGTGTGAATGTTTCAACTGACCACCTTGATTAGCATACAATGGGTTGATTGTGCCTGGAGCAAACTTTTGTTGAGAGGTAATTAGATGTCCCTGCCTGCTTCCTCTCTGTTGTTGTGCTGTTGTAATTTTAGAGTTTTTTAATACTGGTAGCCAGATTTTGTTCATTTTCATGGTTTCCTCCTTTCTGTTGAAATTGTCCACATGCTTGTGTATTTCAATGGCTTCTCTGTGTAGTCTGACATGGTGGTTGTGAGAGTGGTCCAGCATTTCTGTGTTCTCAAATAAAATGCTGTGTCCAGGTTGGTTCATCAGGTGCTCTGCTATGGCTGATTTCTCTGGTTGAAGTAGTCTGCAGTGCCTTTCATGTTCCTTGATCCATGTTTCGGCGCTGCGTTTGGTGGTCCCTATGCAGACTTGTCCACAGCTGCATGGTACACGGTAGACTCCTGCAGAAATCAGCCATAGCAGAGCACCTGATGAACCAACCTGGACACAGCATTTTATTTGAGAACACAGAAATGCTGGACCACTCTCACAACCACCATGTCAGACTACACAGAGAAGCCATTGAAATACACAAGCATGTGGACAATTTCACCAGAAAGGAGGAAACCATGAAAATAAACAAAATCTGGCTACCAGTATTAAAAAACTCTACAATTGCAACAGCACAACAGAGAGGAAACAGGCAGGGACATCTAATTACCTCTCAACAAAAGTTTGCTCCAGACACAATCAGCCCATTGTATGCTAATCAAGGTGGTCAGTTGAAACATTCACACCTAGCTCCAGCAGACAAGAGTCCTTTGTCTCACCCTGGTCATTCCACAGATATATAAACCCCTTTTCCTAGTTCCAACAGACCTCTCTACCTCTGAGGATGCTTGCCATAGATGCAGGCGAAACGTCAGGAGAGAATGCCTCTAGACCATGGCCATACAGCCCAAAAAAACCTAGAACAACCCTGCCTTCAGGTTGTTTTAGACTTAAGATAACCCTAAGTCCAAAGATTAGGACATGGACTGGGTAAATGACCTTGCAAGGCCACATCCAAGCCCACAGGCCTTTTGGAGACCCCCTGGCCTAGACTCTGTGATGGCTCTGGTACACTGGGTCCATCTGTAGGTTTCTCATTGTGGATGTGCATGACTGCACCTACATGGAGGACATAAGTGGTACATATTTTCCTGTACTCTGTGTTCTTGCACTCACAACAAGGGTTTCCACATATAAAATAGCAGTCATGGCTCAAACTCCAGAGAGGAATGTTTTTTTTCTATTCCCCATGTATCACATGTATTGCATGTTTATTTTTTATTTATTTTTTTAAAAAATAACCAAGGATTAGTTGCACTTTCGATGAAGATACAGCATCCAGATATTTGGGATCAATAACACTGGTTGTATACTAAGGCATCTGCCAGGGTGAATATTTACAACCTTTTAATCACTTTTTTAATGACAGTTTACTAGAACAATCCCAGTCTGACAGATCTGAAGGGCTGACTTGGAGAGGGAGGGCCTATTGTTGCATGGCATAGCACCTGCTTTTCATGTCTAATGTCCCAATTCCTAGAGTCACTTGTTCCAAACATCAAGGGAGAGCTAACAAGAAAGGTCTCTATATGAGTCTATAGATACACTCTCATCGAGCCAGCAATAGTAGACTAGTTAGATGAAGCATTTCCATGTGTCAATAAAACACAGAAATTGAAAAGATTACTTTTAAAAATTACAGCTACCTTTGTTATTATTATTAAATTATTATTATTATTATTATTAAACTTTATTTGTACCCCGCTAGCATCTCCCGAAGGATGCGATGCGGCTTACACAGGCCGAGGCCTCAACACACAACACAACAATACAATCTAAGCAAATCAAACAATTAAAAACAGAATAAAGCAAAATAAACAACAGGCACAATACAATAAACACAATAAAACTGGGCCAGGCCAGAGCAATGGGTACAAGATTAAAAGTGCTGATGTGACAGGAGGTGTATATAGGGCTTCCAGGGCAAGTGCAATGTGCGATGTGCAGCAATCATTGGTTTTGATAAAGTGCTTATGGGACTTGGTGGTGGAGATTTCCTAATCTGGGAAGGCGCATCGGAAAAGCCAGGTTTTAATTCTGGTAACTGTAATACAAAATGTAATCTAGGTAGTTCTGAGAGCCATGATACAGAATCTAACATTTCTCATTCATTTTCTAAATGAACAGTATAACCCAGGCCTTTTTATTCTGTTTTTCCCTCTGACTGTAAAGGGGTGTGTTTGAATGGAAACTGAGTATACGCAGGCTGAAAAGCCATTTGGTGGGGTTCACAGCTGTAAACTGAGAAGCACCATTTCAGTGACTAAATCTGCCAGGCAGAGACCAGCTGCAAGAACTGATCACTTCCAAGCTAAGAGGGTGATGTCAGTGGTGTTTATTCCATATTTACAAAGGACAGATCATGGTTATCAGAAGTAAGTAAGTGAAAGAGAGCATTAATGCTGACTGCTTGATGTGAAAAATAAAAACTCCAGCATTTCAGCCAGCAATGTCAGTATTATACTTGGATTTTCAAAAGGGATAGTTAAATGTTAGCTCGCACACACACGCACACACACAAAGCAAGAAACTTGGGTGCCCAAATTCCTTTGTACAATATTGTATAGTTTCTCTGGAAAAGAGGGAGGAAAATTTTCAGACAAATAAAAAGGAAATTAGAAATGAGGTATTGAGACAGACCAATGTGAGACAGTGGTTAGCAAAAAAAATGTAGTAAAGTATCTTTTCAATAGCAGTGTGCCAATTTAATTACAGCATTTTATGTTTGGCTGCTTTTATATACAGCTCTTTATTTTTCTTATACCACGGCTGTCTCTTGATCTTTCTGTTTTATTCCCCTTTCGTTCTTCTAAGTACCTCTGTCTTCTGGCATTATCTTTGAACTGGCTGCTTGCTCATCTAGTTTCCGTTTCTTTATTGGTCTGTGCCTCAATCAGTGCCTCTCCTGAAGTGCTTATTGGTTTCCAAAACTGAATGGACAAATTTATATTACTTGCCACAGTCTTGGAGAGAGTTTCTAAGTGTTTTTATACCTATCAGGATTAATTCTGCTGAAGGGAACTGAGGAAAAAGATGCTCAAAAACACATCCAACAGACCTGGAAGTTTTGTGCTAGGTGGAAAAAAAGTAGTGCAGCACTCCAAGGCTACTTGCAATAAAACACTTACAAGTAAAAATGGCATCTTTGTACACATTTAAACTGAGAGCCTGGACAGCATGACTAAAGGGATCTTAGGAATTGTAATGCCCCCCCCCCCCAAAAAAAAGGCTTCCCAGTTCTGCTTCTAACTATGTGAATTTAGCTAAAATCATAACACTTCACAACTGGATTTGGATCATTCGTGGATTTGTTTTCAAGTTTTATGCAGACTGGCTGTTTCAGCCAAAATCAAGTTAAGACAGTATGGCTTTCTCTGTTGGATTTTATCTCCTCCATTGTCTAATACTACAGTCAAAGCTCTACCTTTAAAAAGTCAATCTTTTAATGGGGTGGGGTGATATTTTTGCTTTCTTATTCAGTGCTGCATACTCCCTGGAAAATATTTTATAGGGACCCCTGCCACCTTACTTAATAGGACATCTGCAGGCAATTGAAATATTCCAAGATAAAAAAATCACAGCTTCACAGGTGTACAGAGAGCAAGGAGAAAGAAAAAAAATGGTGCTAACCTTTCCAGCCCTTTGCAAATGAGTAGGAGTCCAGAGGTCACATCTATGCAATCTACCTACCAGCCAAATGCCAACCATCAACCAGGGCTTGCTATCCTACAACTGATTCTACCTCAAGGGTTAAATGACACTTTTTCTTTAAAACACAACAACGTTCTTCTCTAAAACTGCTTAGATGTAGCTTAAGTCCTTTCAGAGTTATGGAGACCCACAGGGTTTTCTTGGCAATATTTGCTCACAGAGGGTTGCCTTACTGTTCTCTGAGGCCAAGAGAGTGTGACTTGTCTCCATGGTTCAGTGGGGATTCAAACCCTGGTCTTCAAAGTTCAATCCCCAAATCAGTCACGTAAATGTCATCCCCATCGATTAGCTTAGTTTTAAAAAAACAACCCTATTTTATGCTGTTCAATACTTTTTCTTTACTAGTTTCCACTGATGCTACCTCTGAAACATTTTCACCCCAGGTCCTCCTATTCCTGAATTTATCTGATGGGAAATCCCACCTAATCAGGGATTATATACTGAATGAGGAATGTCAGGATGATTATATCAGATGCAATGATTTTTCAAGCTGATAAAAGTATCTGCCAAAAATGGTGAATACTTTTGGCTCAGCAGCAGTTTTCCCCGCTCTCTGTTACAAACCATCTTTTTTATCCTTTGTCATTCATGACTATGTTATCCAAACAGAAGCCTGGTGAGACATGTCACTGAAAAACAACCTTTAAAGTTTATCCTATGATAGTGAAGGATCTTTCTGGATTTTTTGGCACCTAACCCAAGAAACTCCATCTATCATTACATTATTAACTCTCAAGTCAGCTAATGACCACACAATCCAATAACAATTTAAAACAAAGGAAATACAAAAATTAAAAAACAGTAACCTATTTGTGTGTATATAACATTACAATACAAGTAAAATACAATAAATACAATTTAAATGACATTTCAAACTGACAGCTGTTTGATGCAGAAGGGATAGAGGCTTTGGCTGTCACATCAGACCAGAAAATGGCTGGTTTGGAGGCAAGAGGACTTTTCAGTCTGCTTTGCCTGGGAGCCAAGGAACAACTCCTGAGTCCAACTTCCACCACCTGGTGAGCTTTTGGCTAAAAATCTTTAGTGCAGCTGTTGACAAGTCTACATAGGGACCACCAAATGCAACAGCATTGCCCAGACATAAAGGCGACCATCCTCTCAAAATCCCACCCACAACCTCCTCAGCAGCATTGCCCCTTATCCTTCCTCAAATGCCCCTTATCCTTCCTCCTGGCACAGAAATGTCTTTAGCTGCCTGTGAAAATCAAGCAGGGATGGGGCCATCCTGGTCTCTTTTGAGAGAGAGTGCAAAAATCTGGGAGCAGATACTGAAAATATCCTCTCCTTTGTTCCCACCAAAGGAGCTTCAGCAAGTCATGTGACAGAGACCTTTCCCCAGATTATTGTAGATATTTGACAGTTTTTTTTTTAGAGAGAGATGGTCCTTCAAACAACCTGGTCCTAAGCCATATAGAAATAACATCACTGTAGTCTTCTCAAGTGGGATGTCCCACCAAATGAGCTTCAGCAAATCATGTGACAGAGACCCTCCCCCAGATGATTGTAGATATTTGACAGGTTTGTAGAGAGAGAGATGGTCCTTCAAACAACCCGGACCTAAGCCATATAGAAATAACATCACTGTAGTCTTCTCAAGTGGGATGTCCATACTTCAGAACATAGATGGTTAGGACCTCCAGGATGTTTAAGTAACTTAAGACATCAATTCATTATAGACATGCATACTTATTGTGTCATGGATCTTTATTGCTACAGATTTTCTCTCCTGTATCTGAAAATCCAAAATGTTACAAAACCATAACTTTTTGCCACCATCTGTCTACTTTCAGCTTTGAAGAAAGGGGGCTAGACACATGTCTAGCAGCTACTGAGTTTTTCCTCCAGGGTCCTTCATTGGGGAAATAAAATAAACTGAAGGCTCTGTTTGCACAAGGCTCATGTAAAAAGTAGACATCCCACATGCTTTCACATTGGATTGTGGCATATGACAGGGCAAGCACCCTGGAAATGGTTGCATGAATGAATGCAGAATGACCCTCCCATTGGCTGCCATCTATATCCAGCTAAGAGAGAATGAGAAAGATACATGGCAGGGGTGGGGGGAATGGGAAGGATTTTACCCTCCCTTCCCAGCTACTTAGCTAAAAAGCGTGGAACGTATGTTGACAGTCAAGAAGGTATCTGGGACATCTGCTTTTTTACAGTGGCCATATGTAAGCGGAGTCCTTCTATTCTTCCATGTCTTCCATTTCAACTATTGCGTTTCTGGCAGCGACTGAGTGGGGCTTGTGTGACTAACCCCTCATATCTATGTATATGCAAATAAATGTATTTCAAAATCTGGGGAGGAGGGCTAAAATATGGAAACCTTTTTGTCCTAAGCATGTCAGACAATTGAGTTTTATAAGAAGAATGAACTGGTTTTAAAAATTAGCAATCCTTCAGCTGTCGGTGATGAAAGGCAGGAATCATAGCAACTATTCCAGCTGATACTGTACCAATAATCATGTGATATACCATGTTAGATTTCCTATATACTCTTATGCTTTTATTTGTGGTTGAGAAATGCTGAGAGATTACAAAGTGGGATTTGGAGCTAGCATCAGACTTATTGATTAGAATTTGTTATAGGAGGTACACTGTGTTGTTGTACTAGTATATTAGGTACATCTACCTGGAACATCACAATGATGGATGCATTATAAATCAATCAATAAATACATCAGCCTTAATAATTAATAAATATTACAATGCAATAAGACATTTCAGCCCACTAGAAAGCCACCAATTTGCAAAACAGGACTTTTATTCGTAGTCCTATAAACCCTGCCAAGTAATAAATGTTGGATTTGAATATGAGAAACACTGATTCCAGCTGTATCAAAGCTAAGGCAGCCATGGCTAAATTAAGCCAGTGGCACAAAATGGATACCAAGGGTACTAGATTGCATTTCCCATCAGTTCTAACCAGTCTGGTCCATTCTGGGATTGGTAGTTTAACAACATTGGAGGAACACAAGTTTCCCATGCTAGGTTTACATCACCTGCCAAATAAAACAAAATTAAAGTACATGTCCTTATGGGTCAGAACTTTAAGATATTGAAATATGAGATTACACTACAAATAAATATAACCTCACAAAGTTAGTTAAATTTTAAAACTTAAGAAAAGTAATGCAGTTCTCAAAAAGAAAAGCAGTATGGTACAGTAGTTGGGATGAACTAGGACACTGGGAGGCCAAGCTTTAGGATCATGATGTTGGAAATTACTTGGAGGCATACACCAACAAAGTTCTCAAAGAGTCAAGATTACAGGGTTACAGTGACATTACTGGTTGTCTCTGGACAACTGTTTACCTTAAATGCCTGAAATATCCTCTACTGAAAGTGGAAGGCAACCACACAGCACAGTCTGCTTTTGTTCAAAAGTACCCTCTCTCTTTCTTTCCTGTTCATAATGGCTGAGAACAGGTAAAAACTCAGGTACCTTGCACCATGGATACAAGAAGAACAGAATATGCTGATAGTAAGAGACATGTAGATATGCCAGAAGCTCTGAGTTGAGAACTGCAAGTACTTTTCTTCCTTTTACATTTTAGTCATTTCAAGGACTCTGAATGACAAAAAAAAACTCTTCACAACTGTTCAGGAGAAACTTAGATTATAATCAGAAATATTTCACCTCTCTGTGTGTAGTGAAGCATCTCAAGTAGATCTGAGCAATATTAATAACATTAGGCAACATCATACCTGCTTTGGGACTAGTTCTAGCTCATCCAATGTGTTAGTGACTCTGAAAGCACCGTGCTGTGGTCATGGTAACATCAGCTAAACTGTGAAGAACCAGGCAATCAAAACTATTCTTATTTTATCACCCAGATCAGAAAAGTATGGTACAGTAATTAAGCCGCAGTATTTGCACTAGGGAACTGAAAAGGAAAAGCAGTGGAGTGGGGAGGAATTTCTAATATCAGCACACCCAGGCTTACGCTTGCTGCTTTTTAATAGATATGGCTATAGATATAGACATACTGGTACACATACAAAACATAGTTTAGAATGGAAGTTTATTTTATACTCATGTCCCTAAGGCTCTTCCCAAGTAAAGCAAGATAAAAATAGATATCTTATCATTAATTCATAATCTAGGAGATTGCTTCTAATACATATGCCTATTGCTAACAAACCTATTAGCATGATAATCAATCAGCAAACCAATCAATAACTCTCTTTTATATGAAGGCAGCAAAAGATGGCTTGTTGCAACAATTGGTTGTCTGAAACTAATAAAAAACATCTTGGTTATGTGATTGTTTCTATTCTACTGAAATAGAAGTTTAGTTCAAAGATCAGAGATACCTACTTTCTGTATATACACACACATTGGCTATACATCAGGATTCAGAGCATAAACACTCAGAACATTATGATCAGAGTATAAACATAGCAGAAAGAATAAAAAAGAACTCTTTCTATTGTTCACAAGTCTTTCTTAATTTTAATTTATGGGAAAAGTGAAAATTAGGCTCTGCTAGGTAACAAGTCCCATTTTCACTTGGATGGCTTTAGACTTCCAAGCCCATTATCAAATGCACTTTCAACCTCCCCTCCCTCTATCTCTCTTGCAAGTCAAAAATCACCAAGCATCTGTCCTAATAGCCCTTTCAACAGTGCCTGTTTGATAAAAGTATACTGTACCATGATAATCAGAGTCCTGGGTCTGCTCATTTCATCATCACTATCCAGAGGCAGGATTTCATCTGACAATTCCTCTTGCCGTCGTCTACAAATGTGTGCACAGTTCCTCTGTACCACTGAACGAAAGGCTTGAAGCAGAACAATGCTGGCAGCACAACCCATAGCTGCATCCTGAAGCCTACAAAATAACTTCTATGTTTATGCTATGTTTGAAAAACAGAAGCTCCTTGTCCCTGCACACAGACTACAGTGCAGCTGCAGCCAGCCAGCCAGCCAGCCAGCCAGCCAGCTCTCTCCAATCGTTTCCTTGAGCTGTAATCATCTGATCACAACCAAATAGCTTGGATGCAGATATAGGAAAGAACTGATCCACTGAAAACTACACTCACACATGGTATTAAGGTCCTTTTTTCTCCTTTTTTTGCTACTACTTTGCCTAAAAACACAGGAGAACAATTTTCCTTGCTTTTCACACTAATCCTTCTCCTGATCCCAGATTCCTAAAGCTGAAAAGTAGAAACCAGCTGTTTAATAAAACCTGGCAAGGCTCAATTTACTGACTGTTAATAGTTGCATAGAGGAACACCAGGAATGACAGCCATAAGCAGAATTGACCAGGATAAGTGAACATGAATGCTTTTTTATAATTCTTTATTAAGGAGGAGAAACTGGTTTCTGCTTCACTGGAGGGGCACTGATATGAACAGAGAGCTTTGAGGGAAGTCTTTCATACTCTTAAATGTAGCTAGCAGGTTCAAAGCACACAAAGCAGAAGTAGAATAAATGCAAAACAGCATGGATTGTATATAGCTCATATCCAAACATTGCTGCCTTAATGAGAACTGCAGCTGCTTACTTCTTAAATGCTTTTCAATAGTAGAATTGCAGTTGTTGGGGAAAATATTAAGGATTTTTTTTCACATTGGCAGAGGCAGCGTGCGTGTGGTAAATCTCTCCAAGGAACAGATCACTCAGAAGGAATTAAGAACACACACACACACACCCTTGCCCTCCCCAAAGCAAAGTAACCAATTGGGAAGCATTTGTAAATGTTTAACTGATAAATAATTAAGACCAGAGAAGAAGGAGGGAGGAAACCAGCGGACTGTGAGCAGCTTAGCATTGTAACCGCTGGCGGAGAAGTCATTCAGAATGGAGCTAAAGAGGTGCTTAAAATCACATGGCACTGTTTGGAAGAATATCAAGATCGTAATGGTGTAATTGTGTGAGGTAAGACATTGGCACTAGACTTCTTTTTCTTACCAATGAAAAGTACAGCAATGCTTGCAAACACATTTGCAAGAAGTCCAGCATTCTTTTCAGTTAATACTTCTTACCACCTTATTTCATCTGCAATCACATCTGCCTCCACTCTTCTTCTTCTTTTTTAAAGGTTTCTCTTTACTCTCACACAAAGGAGCCTGGCTTGTTTTGGGAGGCAATGGGAACTCTGCCACCGACTTTCATGGGGACTTGAGCAAGCCTGTAATTTCTGTTGATGTAATCTTTGGAATGGCTGTTTCATGAAATCAATTGTTAAAAGAACAAGAGGGAGGGAGGAAGCCTAAATGGTGCTGTTCCCTGGAAGCATTTCACACAGGGGTTGATTAGCTTTTAATTGCTCCGTAATCTCTCACAACAGAGCAGCATATTAATGAAAATATTTACCAAGGCGATGAAATGAGTTCTTGAAAAGCATGCCGCTCACTGCCAAATGTTCCCCTTTGCTTGTAGGAATACTAAAATGACTACAAATACTTAAGACATATTCTCTGTCTCTCTCATTCAGAGAGATATCTGAGATATTTACTTGCTTGTCCTCCAAGTTCGGTGTCCTGGCAGTGGGTACGTAGGTGACTGTGGAGCCCTATTCTTGACCTGCATGTTCTCCCCCAGTGAGGGTATTGGTTTCCAGGTGGAAGATGGTCCCAGTTAGGGTTGGTTTGATGTGCCTTCCTCTTGGCACATTTCACTCTTTTGCCCTCCATTCATGCCTCTTCAAGTTCTACAGCACTGCTGGTCACAGTTGACCTCCAGCTAGAGCGCTCAAGGGCCAGGATTTCCCAGTTCTCAGTGTCTATACCACAGTTTTTAAGGTTGGTTTTGAGCCGATGTTTAAATCTCTTTTCCTGTCCTCCAACATTTCGTTTTCCATTCTTGAGTTCAGAGTAGAGTAAATGCTTTGAGAGACAGTGATCGGGCAGTCGGATAGCGTGGCCAGTCCAGTGGAATTGATGGCGGAGGACCATTGCTTCAATGCTGGTGGTGTTTGCTTCTTCCAGCACACTGACATTTGTCTGCCTATCTTCCCAAGAGATTTGCAGGATTTTTCAGAGGCAACGTTGATGGAATCATTCCAGGAGTTGCATGTGATGTCTGTAGATAGTCCACGTTTTGCAGGCATATAATAGGGTTTTGGGGGGGGGGGGGGAGACCCAAAAGAGCAGTCAGAGGATAACATGGTACATGTTACAATGGCTGTTAAAGCAGAAGAAGGCTGAAACAGATTGAGAAGCCATTGTCATCATGTTAACCATGCCACTAGATGGAATCTCACTCTGTGAAGACTGTGTGTTGATCAGCTGTGCACTGACCTCCATACATTAAAAAAATTCACACACAGACGTCTTCTAAGAAAAAATAAAAACAATCTGACAAAAAGTCCCATGGCGATCAGCAAGTGGCGACGGGGACAGGACAGTGAAATCTGGAAGCCCCTAGTCACAGACTGGCACATGGGCGGTGGATTCGGATTCAGTCGTTCTACGTACTTTAAGGTCCGAGGCAGTTGAGTAGTTCGGCAGCTGTATCCATGACTGAGCAGCCCTTTTTAGGATGCACTCTGCTCACCCCACATGGGGAAAGGGCTAGAAAAGGGGCCCTAAACATAGTCTGCCTCTCTTATCCCTGACTGGACTGCTGCATCCAGTGGGGTCACCATCCTGTGGCCAAAAAAAGAAAAATGAATTTTGGAACATGGAACGTACAGACGCTAATGGACAACACTGACAGTGAATGCCCTGAACGCAGAACTGCTATCACTGCAAGGGAGCTGGGACGCTTTAACATCTGAGATAACACAGATACAACAGCAGTACTGGCAGTCACTGTGCAAGTCTCTTAGCTTTTTGACAGGCAACATTTTCTTCTTTCTTGTCATCTCACTAGATAATTCCAAGAGCTGAGCTGAGAGGCTTCCAGGAGGCCAGCATGGATTTCTAATTCCCAGTATATTTAATCACAGTAGAAAACCAAATGCCCCCCATTCCCAGATTATATTTCTGAAATAAAGAAAACTCGTTACGAGAGGTAGGTTTTTATTCAGATGGACTCTGAGGTCCACTCATGTTGGGTGCTGAAAATACAGTCAGAATCTTTAATCCTAAAGAATACAGTCACTTCTCCTTCTCCACAGATTCAACAATCCATGGTTTGGTTTTCTTTTAAGAGCAAACTTTGATATTGTCATTTTAAATAATGGACATAAGTTTACTATGTCATTCTATATAATAGGTTTAGGGCATCCATAAGGAGGAGGCTGCTGAAAGCAAACCCCAACAATTACCAAGGGACTTCTGTATGTGGTGCAGCTGAAGCAAATGCTTCAGGCCCACAAAGTGTTTAGGTGCTTTATCACTGCTGTGGGCACTACACAAGGACATGCAACTTTGGGTTCTGTTCAAATTTTTGGTACTGTGATGCTGGCAAGAGAAAACACTCATGGGAGAAAGAGTTGGTACCACTTGGCACTAATTCTGCAGGAGTATGACATATTTTGGGTTTGACATAGACACCAGAATGCCCAGAGCTACCCCTTCCCTCAGACCTGATAGACATTTATTCTGGGCCTACGGAAAGCTTCCCTTGACCTTCAATACAACTGAGCCCAATCTGCCAGTAGCACAAAGCAGCCACTCCAACAGTGAAGTCTGTACACCTGTACAAATCCCTACTTCCTGTTTTTTTAAAATATTTAGAGCTTGAAACTGCTATATTATTGGATTCTAGTGAAAAGAACACACAGTAGATCCTGTAAGTCAGATCTGCTAAAACAAAAATCCAAATGAGAAATCTCTCTGCTTCTATTCTGCAGTCTTTGTATTTTCATTTTTCCCCTCTGTGCATGAGTCTGGAGCTGACACTTTAGCCACAGACTTCGTAGCCAAGCAAAGACCCAAATTCTTAACAAGGCTAATCGTAACAGCATCTGTTGAGAATCAGTCCAATTTTCTTCACAGCTTACATGATTTGTTCTTAGGGAGACTGTTGTATAGCCTTGGGCAATATTAATGCCTCTTCCATGACAGGTGTTGCTCTTATTATATTCATGTTATATTGCAGTGCTTGTGGGGGGGGGGGGGGGGTTATGACATTTGGTTTCTATGGTAATAAGGTTCTGGATGCCAGATAATTCTGTTCCAAAACCTTTTTATAACTAGTGGAAGAGGAAAATTCTCCTTGAATCAAACATGCTCTTTAAGCACTTCCATAAGGGGAGCTACAGAGGAAATTATAACACAAGACGTGCTTAGGAAACAGAGTTGTGGCCTACACTCACTTCTTTGGAGGAGAAGAAAACAAAAAAGCTTATCCCAAAGCAGAAAGAGAAACCCCTTGAAAATGGAGTAGGGACTCAAGCCAGAGAGTGGGAGTTTTGTGCTTCCAGCCAAGGCAACTAACTGTACAGCAACTGGACTGCAGTAAAAGAGAGCGGCTACACATGCAAACCCACTTACTTTGTTTTTAAACCAAGACAATCAAGCTTTTATATTATTATATTCTAATATGACATTTTATAATATACTATCCCACTTGTGAATAGAAGTTCTCAGAGGACTTCACAACATTATAGCACAAAGAACAAACTATTCAAAATTTAAATGCAACCTATATTCCAAATGTTTGTCACCTGCCCAACACGTAGAAATCTTTTTTTAAAAAAAATTCAATATCTCTGAATCCTAAAGCCAGAAACTTTTTCAAAAGTGTTCTTACCAATAAAATAAAATAGCTGCACTCAATTGCCAGTGAAGACTGGGCACACTTCTTTTTCAAAATGTTGTTTCCATTCGGTAACAAAGATATTTGTGTTTGGGTAAAAGTAAAGTTTTTCCCCTGATATTAAGTCCAATTGTGTCTGACTCCACTCCTAAGCCGAAGAGCCGGCATTGTCCATAGACACCTCCTAGGTCAGGTGGCCAGCATGACTGCAAGGAGTGCTGTTACTTTCTTGCCGGAGCAGTACCTATTGATCTACTCACATTTGCATGTTTTCAAACTGCTAGGTTGGAAGAAGCTGGGGCTAACAGCGGGTGCTCAAATCGCTCCCTGGATTTGAACCTGCAACCTTTCAGTCAACAAGTTCAGCAGCTCAGTGCTTTAATCCACTGCACCACCAGGGGCTCCCTCTGTGTTTAGCCGGGTCTTATTTTCAGAGGCTGTTCTGCTGTTGAAATAAATCCAATGGGTTGGATGCAGCTATATCTTTACTGTTATTTTTTTGTGTGTTTTTAATATATTTCCTCTTTTGTTTTTTAAATCAATCAAATATTTCACCTCTATTTTGTTATTAGCTGCCTTGAGTGCCCTGTTCAGCAAAAGATAGGGCATTTAACAAATAAGATCACTGCTGGTGGAACTACCAAGACCAAGGGCTCTTCCACACAGCCCCATATCCCAGAATATCAAGGCAGAAAACTCCACATTATCTGAGTGTGGACTCAGATAACCCAAGCAGATATTGTGGGGTTTTCTACCTTGATATTCTGGGATACAGGGCTATGTGGAAGGGCCCCAAGAACTCTTAATGGAAGGGAGAAGTTCAAGAAATGTGTTCGAAGAGGAGTTTTGTACCTTAATTGGCAAATTACACTAAATTTGTGTGTGTGTATGTGTTTGATATATGAACAAAAATAGAGAGAATATTACCAAAGTCAAAACTAGGATCTGCATGCATACTCATATTGTTGCTCTCTTAACACCAAAATCTTATGTGAAATCATTATGAACCATAGGCACATGCCTTCACGGCTTGTAGCTGTGACTAGTCCTATTAAAATGGACAAAGCTGGGAAAGCCCAGCTGTCTTGTGGAAAGAAGTCATCCTCAGAGGTCGTGAGGTGTAAGGATGCCTGCCACAGATACAGGCAAAACAACAGGAGAGAATGCTTCTAGAACATGGCCATACAGCCCGAAAAACCTACAACAACCCAAGTCAAGAATTGTTCAAAAACTAGCGTTTTCAGAGACTTTCTTCCAGCAGAAAAAAGTTATGCATTGCATCTCTAACATGCACATGGTTGTTATCTAGATTGTATGTTGGGTGAGGAGAGAGCTATGTAAGCTGAATGAGCAACTTGCGGGAAATAAACTAAGAAAGAACCCAAGTTACAATTCCTTCACATGGTGGCTATAAGGATTCATTTATGTTGTGTCCGGAATAGGAATGAGGACACTAATGATAAAGAGGCAGGTGTGCAACCTTATTAAAAAATGAAGCAAGAATAAGAGAATAGTAGAGAATGCAGAAAGAATCAACATGCTCATCTCTATCCTCCCTCTCTCTGATGTATTCCTTTAATTGCTAATATCATTGTCCGGGAACTGGCTACAGGACCCATCTTTTAATGATGACGTGAGGCAGGAAAAGAAAAATACAGGGCAAAAAAAAGTAATAGTGCCACTCTATTCTGTTTCAGACTCACCTCACCATGTTAACTGCTAGGCACTACAATTCAAGGAGCATATTGACAAGCTGAAATATGTCTGATCCGGCATGGGCAAACTTTGGCTCTCCGAGTGTTTTGAATTTCAACTCTCATAATTCATAACAGTCAGTAAACTGGCTGGGATTTATGGGAGTTGAAGTTCAAAATACCTGGAGGACCAAAGTTTGCCCATGCCTGGTCTAGATGATAATGACTAAAGTGGTAAATCCGGAAAATCAATCCTCATAATAGGCAGCTAAGGGAGATACGTTTGTTTGTCTTGGTATGAAGAGTAGAGAGGTGATATGATACCCAACTTTAATTATTGAAGGGAGGTCATGCAGATCAGTGCTATTCAACATGGCAGTTCATGGACTAGAGCCAACCCATGAGCTATCTTTTGCTGGTTTCAGAGGTACTTCCAGGATAGAAAGAAATAATTTTAGTGAATGGACACAATACTGTATCAGCTTTTGGTCATTGGCTGAAAGAAATTGCAGGTTCAACAAACTAAATAATTTAAGAAATGCTGAGGTAGAAGATCAAGCAAGCCGATATTCTGCTGCTCCAGAAATGTACGAATATCTTCAAAGGACAAGAAAAGTGACACTGCCTAATCATTTGGGTGAACCTCTTGATGTTTCACCTAAACAAGGGATAGGAAAGGGGGTGTCTTCCAGATACTTGACAACAGATCCCACCATCCTTGATTATTGCTTCCCCAGAATCAAGATGACACTCCGGTAGCCCTCCAGATGTCACTGAACTACAATTCCCAGGAGTCCTATCCAGTTACGCCAAGGGAGAAGAATGTTGGGAGTTGCTGTTCAATGATACTTTGGAGGATTGCATGATTTCTCACCAAGCTCTACATCACTGCAGTGACACTAAATATATATTAGATCAGATAAAGCAGAGGAACTATTCACGAAGTAGAATATTTGAATAATGAGTGAAAAGGAAAGGTAGTTTATGTTGATTATCCAGCAATGTGTGATAAATGCATAAATTGGAAGACAGCCAATTACAGACTTGCAAGGCACCCTGCTTTTAAAAACAATCTCAAGTATGATTAATGTCAAGTAATTTCAAGTGAGTGCGGTTAAACAAGTTACGGAATTAGATTGGCCTTGCCATTCAAAAACTGAAACATGTCACAGTACATGAACTGGCTGATTACATTCATTGTTCAAAAGCAATATATCAAGGTTGGGGAGGGCAATCAAACCACAGATAATTCCAAATCCTCTAAGCTATGTATATGGTCAGGGATATTTTTAATGGGTATTTCTTTTTTACTTTTTCATGCTGTGCTGAAAGCAGAAACAGAACTTTTAACTCTCCAAGCAGGGCAACTGTGTACATTTTCAATGCAACACTTTCTCAGTACTAGAATGGTATAATACCCTTAAAATGCTACTCAGCTGCTAAATAAACAAATAAATTAGGAACTGCAAAAATTAGTCTATGGCACCCTCTAGGGAGAAACATTTGTAAGGCAGATCCGTTGCTCTGAATTGATTTTAAAAGGTAACAACACTTTGCATTGCAGCAGGGCTTGGAAATGCAACCGTTTTGGATTAGAGCTCCCAAAATCTTCCAGTAGAAAAACCATTACTTTTGCTACCTGTTGTATTCTGGGACAATTAATGCAAAATAAGTGGGGTTTTTTCAAACTCTATCCTCAGCCATTTGGCAACACATTACCATTACTTCTCTATAATATACAAATCAAAACAGCTGAAGATAACAACAATGTCAAAACAAAGCAACTAAATATATGTTTGAAAACAGAATAGACAGAAATTAAAGAAAAAGTGGAAGGCATTAATTAAAAATAATAATAAAATTGCTGGGGGCAGAGGATCTTCACCAAGTTCCAAAATAACAAGAATATATCATTCTAACCCAGTTGCAGTCCCTAAGCACTCTTCAAAGGCAGCTCTATGTTGAGCTCAGAACAATAATCCAGAAATGATTTTAGAAAGAGATCTGTCGCTGTCAATGGCTGCATGATGCATGAGCTTCCACTAAGACATTGCTTATCTCATTCTCATGTGCTAGAATGAAAGTTTCAAAAATGATGAAGGAGACTGAAAGAAGATTTGTACATCTTTCTTTCTTTGTTTTTTTTTACTTTGGGGAATTTTTTCACGAAAAAGGCAAGGTTTTTGTGTAAAATGGTATTATATGCAAAATACAATGTTTTGTACAAACGCCTTCCATATTGCCAATCCTTGATCTGCTCCTTGGTTTGGAGATATCCTTCACAATATGTTTTTGTTACATCCTCCACAAATAATTTAAAACCATCAGCAAACATTGACTGCCCCATTTGCTAAACTGTGACTGAAGATCATTTCTGAACAAATCTTTCTGTACATCCCACAATTGCAAGAACTCAATTTTCACTCCTATTCCCAGCCCACACTAGCCAGTTTCTGGTTCAGCACAGGCTTGGGTCCTATCTTCTTATTCATGAGAGTTTTGTCACAATCCTTTCAGAAAATGCACATAAATAAGGTCTGCCCCTTGACCCTATTGATGTATCCAAAGAACCCTCAAATTAAAATCTTTCTGGGGCAGGATATACTTCTGAAAATTATTTATTTATTTATTTCGAGCATTTCTACCCCACCCTTCTCAACCCCCTAGGGGGGACTCAGCCGGCACATATTCGATGCCTACATTTAAAGCCATCCAGTGTCCCTGATTCTACACCAATGTGCATGACAATAATCTTCTATACCAAACTAACTTTAATAGCCATCATACTACGGGGTCTAAAATTGCATACATCTGCCTGAGTAGATGTGAAAGTTAGAAGAAAACAGGATTGAAATTTTGCTGTAAACAAAAATGTTCCTGGAGCATGCTAATCTACATTGCTATCATTATTATCTCTCTCATTTTTTTTCCTGCAGAGCTAAAAAAAAGAACCAATATGATCAAGGGACTGTTAACCTTCCCTACGAGAAACATCAGTTAGAGTAGAAGTGCTTAGCTCATAAAAAGATGAGCACAATGAGACACCATAAAGGGATGTATACCATAATGTAAACGGTTTTAGATCAGTTTTGAGTTAATAATGTAGAACCTGAGAACATCTCCTAGATAACTCTTTGGTTATTGTGTGAATAACTAAGGGCCCTTCCACACAGCCATATAACCCAGAATATCAAGGCAGACTATTCACAGGATCTGCTTTCAACTGGATTATTTGAGTCTACACTGCCATATAATCTAGTTCAAAGTAGATAATCTGGATTTTATCTGGCAGTATAGATGGGGCATAAAATCCCACTTACACTGCCATATAATGCAGTTGAACCAGTGTAGACTCATTATATGACAATGTAGGTTGGGTCTAAATGGAGTTTTGGTCTCAGCCATTATAGCTCCTCTTGTGGTCTTCTCCCCCTAAAACTGAAGGTCATTTCAGCTAGCCATTTACAGTCACAAATTCTTTGTTCAGGTAGATGAGCTGTCATTTGACTCACATTCAGCTACTTACCAGTCACAGGTACACTTCCAGTATTTTTCCCATGTCCAGGTAACATGACCCTGTACAGGGAACCAGTCAGCTCTCACAGATCATTCATCTCAATATACTTTTCTCATCTCTGTATCGCACTGCTATGTGGCAAGAAGGATTTCACCAAACATCAGGTTCATACATGTGCAAACCTTATCATTTTATGGACTTGTTGCCTGCAGCTTACAAGGAAGATTCAACTGGTTGCTCAGCAACTGACTATCAATAACCTCGCAATTATTTTCCTTAAATGAAAAACAGCAGACTCTTTTCATTCCAACTTGAAAAAAAATACAAGCTGTAATAATTCCTTCGTTCTTCCTATCTTTCTCTTCTATTTCGACATTTTAAGATCAAACCGGCCTTAATTTTATGTAGAGGTAGTTGCTTCAGGTAACAGTTGCTGGGAAGGAGTAAGAAGGTATTGGAGCAATTGCATACTGAACTGTCAGTCCTGCACTTCCTAAAGTAATCTTTTGCCTTCAGGTATTCTGGACAGAAGTTTCTCATCATCAGTTTCATGAAAGAGTCAACTGTCAATCCAATCTACTTTATACATGGAGACCATCTCTTGTTTCTATTCTGGTAGGATAATGTCTTGATCTATCTTTATTCAGTGCCCTGCTTTTGCCCCAACCAGAACACAACTTATCCAACTCTATTTACTGGATTATGTTCTCAAAAACTGTATGACTTTTTCTCTTCTGATTCCGATCCATTTTGTCAATTCTGGCCAAACCACACATTCCAGAAGAGTCTGGCATGCTGGATTTTCAGTATACAAGATTCATATAAAGTTCTTGTTTTAACCCTATCCAAATTTACATGCTTTTGTTGAGAGTGCAGCTTTATATTGTCACTTTGCCTTCGTAGCTCACACTGTGATCTCCAAAATCTTGTCAGCAATATAACAGGCCATTTGTCTTCGCACCTTGACTGTCACTGTGAGGAAACACTTTCCACATATTAAACATAACTGAATGTGAACAGAATGAAGTTGTTCACTGAGACCTAGCCAAGTTATAAACACAGATAGTTTCAAAAGGTTTGGTTGTGTGTTCACCCAGTTTCTTTCACAAAGTCTTCTCAGACTTCAGATAGAATCGTCTTGTAAATCTCCCATGCTCCCCCAATGCTGCTTCAACCTTTTCTTTCTTTCATGTCTTCCTTTCCTTCAAGAGAGGAAAGATGAAATAGCGGTAAAGGCAAAAGCATGATAGCTGGGACCCAATGCCAAGACAGTGCAGCGAGTGAGAGATGCAGGTGCGACAGAGTCGTAGCGAGGCAGCTCACCAGAAAGGTGGAAGACAGAAAGGGGGGACAGAAGGAGGGGGGACAAACAGCCAAGCATAGTGCTTAAGGCTATCTGGATATCGTATGCAAACCCGTTCAAATATGTTACGTGTTCGCTTCTCTAATTCTGACCCGTGCCTCGCAACCAGCATTGGGTCTCAGCTATCATACTTTTGCCACAGTAAAATCAGCAATGCTGGAAGCTGTCTGGACCACTGATATTTTGCAGTCAAATATTATATATCAGCATATGACACACATTTTTTTCATCTTTTGTTTTAAACTTGTGATTACTGTAACTGATATCTAAATAAAAAAAGAAAGGTTTATACAAGGAAAGAAAACTAATAAACTGAATGTAACAACCACACTTGTAGCAGTTAGGATTTTTGGGTTGGATTCAGATTTCAGTTGGTCACCACACTTTTTCCTCAATGAGTCAAAGCAGTCATGATTAAACTCTCTTTAGATTGTATCCAAAAAAATTTTTTTATTGTGTCAGAAGCAACTTGAAAAACTGCAAGTCACTTCTGGTGTGAGAGAATTGACCGTCTGCAGAGATGTTGCCCAGGGGACATCTGGATGTGTTACCACCCTGTGGGAGGTTTCTCTCATGTCCCCACATGGGAAGCTGGAGCTGACAGATGGGAGCTCACCCCATCTCACGGGTTCGAACTACTGACCTTTAGGTCAACAGTTCAGCCAACACAAGGATTCAACCCATTCTGCCATCTCGGCTACGGTTTCCAAAACTGATGGACAGCTTGAACCTGGAATGGGAAGGGAGCAATTTTCAACATCTACAACATCCATTTTGTCATCCATGTTGCACCTTGAATTTGATCTTAAAGTTGACAGATTTTCCAGGACAGATTTGTAGCTGCAATGGGAGGGGAAATTATCTCAAATCACTCCACTTTTTTTTTCTGTGATCGGAATTTTGATGACTGGGCAGCTGCTAATGGATGCAACTCAAAGATTTTAGTGATATTAAAGCATGATCCAACCCACCACCCATAAAAGGGCGAAGTTATCAAAAGCAACCCAAACTGAGTGTAACAGCCATCCTTTAAATATTAACATTTTATTATACCCTTCAAAAATGTTCTCTTTTGCATTAATAGAAAATTTTCAGTATTAATACGTAAGTTCAACACTGCACACTAAACAGGAAAACCACAAAGGAAACTACCATGTAGTTGTTTTCATTTTATTGTATATTTAAGAAATCCACCTACAGGCTTATACAGCTACATATCTGTGAAAGTTGAAATTCATTTTAATTATGTGTGGGGTCTTTCACTTAAAAGAAATCATATCTTTCTAGAAACATGTTATACTTTCAAAGTTTTCCAAACTTTAAGTATTTATATCTGTATTAACATGTGATGATCACTAAAACAAACAAAAACCTTGCAAAGAAACCAAGATCATCTGCAATGTGTTTATCTCCCTATTTCCAGGCTGGTGGCTGATTGTTGATGGCTTATGAATTCTGAATGGTTTTAACCTTGGCTTGTTATCATGTGTATACTTGCAATACACTGTATGTATTCTAAAAGTAAAAAAAAAAACTATTTAAGGCTTTCTAGGGGGAAGTCATGACAGTCTGTTGTTGCCAAAAGTAGAGACTGTATTACAAGGTAAGCATTCATAGACAGTGGTTAGTGTTTTCCTGGACACTGCCACTAGATTTTTTTCCATTTGAGTACAGGTCTTTATATTACCTGTCAGTCTACCATCCTGACCTATATGTCTATTGTACAATATATAAAATGTAAAGGAAAATAATGTAACACTAAATGATCTCATTGGGTACATGAGGTTAAAATTAATGCAGTTTGACATCACTTTAACTGTTATGGTTCAATGCTATCAAATCATGGGAGCTGTAGTTTTGCAAGGTCTTTAGTCTCCTCTGCCAAAGAGTGCTGGTGCCTCACTGAACTATCAAGGTTCCATAGCATTGAGCCGTGACAGTCAAAGAGGTGTCAGCCTGCATTAATTCCACAGTATAGATGCACCCGATCGTAATGATGAATTAATTCTTTAACAAGAAACACACTATGACACATGTAGTCTTAATAGGGACTTTCCACGTGAATAATCTTGCTTTCTCTGATGCCCCCCTGTCCAAAATGTAGGTTAAGCAGCAGAAAGACAAGCAAGACAAGAAGAGATGTGACACCAAGTAACAGTTCAGCAAAGGTTCACTTATGACAGGAAGGATGGGGCAAAAGATATTGCTAGCTAAGAAAACCAAACCACATAGAATGACAGAGATATCAAGAAGAGATCATTCTCGTGAACTAAATACTGAAGAAGATTAAGACTATCAATTAAACATAATTTAATTTGGCATTTTCCTATTGACTTCAGTGGAGTCATTTCCAGAAAGAGTTCTGATATAAATTCCAGTTCTGTATCCATTGTTTGCAGTTTAACATAAATCAGTATTATTTATCATGTCCCCTTTTACGCCTCCATGAAGACTCTATACCGTCCTAGACCATAGAAGTGATTCAGGTATTCTTCCTACCACTGAATTTAGTGAGGGCAGGAGTCAGCAGGGGAGCAAGATCACCCTACACCTAAGTCCAGCTCTGACAACTATGAGCTACAAATGTGTCTTTAGCTCATGAATGGATCCCTCCGCAAACACACTCACATTTACTTACAATTGCTCTGCTAGTTGTAAAATGCCACAGTGGTTTCTGTGGGACTACAGGTTAAATCCAACTATTAATGCCAATTAAAATGAACTCACTGCATGAACTGCTGAACATAGAGCCAACATTTATATAAAACTTATTTATTCAATGGGAGGACCAACAATTGAACTCATGCTACTGAGTGACTAGCTTAGTCGAGATCCTGTCCAATATGAACCAATAACTGATCTGTTCCTGGGGGGAAGTGGGAGGAATTTCATTATATTAGCAAAGAAGAATATCAATTGATCGCGGGCCTGAAAGCACTGGATGTTTTATTTCAGAAATTGTCAGTTAATATATTGCCTTTTATACGTGGATGAGAAAAGGCCAGCCTTTCAGATTAGTACACAACTCAGTTGGTAATTTCATTTGCATTAGCTTTATTGCAATTTATTCTCAAGTTCTGATGATTTCACATTATGCAAAATTAATCTGAAGTAGTGCTTATAGTAGGGGCTATGGTGGCGCAGCAGGTTAAACTGCTAAGCTGCAGAAGTTGCTGACCAGAAAGTCAGCAGTTCAAATCTGCGGGATTGGGGTGAGCTTCCATTGTCAGCCCCAGCTTCTGTCAACCTAGCTATTGTGAATGTGAGTAGATCAATAGGTACACTCTGGTGGGAAGGTAACGGCAGTCCATGCAGTCATGCCAGCCACATGACCTAGGAGGCGTCTACGGACAATGCCGGCTTTTCAGCTTTGAAATGGAGATGAGCACCACCACCACCACCACCACCACCACCACCACCACCCCCCCCCCCACCAGAGTCAGAAACTACTAGACTTAATGACAAAGGAAAACTTTACCTTTAGTGCTTATAGTTCCATTTATTTATTATTTATTTATTACTTGCACTTATTTACCGCCACTCTCAGCCCAGGGGGCGACTCGTGGCGGTGAACAACAACATAGAAAAGACAATTTACAATAATCAGAACAGTACATAACATACTACTACTACTTACTACTACTTACTACTACTTAACATATACTTATGCTAAAAATCCGCTTCGTCATATCATGGGTCATAGTCAGTCTCATAGTCGTGGTCCATTCCGGTCATCATTACCAAAGATATAGCACTCAGTTGAAGGCCAACTCGAAGAGCCATGTTTTCAGGCTCTTACGAAAGGCCATAAGGGAGGGCGCCTGTCTAACTTCAGCAGGGAGGGCGTTCCACAGCCGGGGGGCCACCACCGAGAAGGCCCGCTCTCTCGTCCCCGCCAGACGTGCCTGTGAGGCAGGCGGGATCGAGAGAAGGGCCTCCCCGGATGATCTCAAGGTCCTCGTGGGCTCGTAGGCCGAGATGCGGTCTGCAAGGTATTTTGGGCCGGAACCGTTTAGGGCTTTGTAGGATAGTACCAGCACCTTAAATTGGGCCCGGTAGCAAATCGGCAGCCAGTGGAGCTGGGACAGCAGGGGCGTTGTGTGCTCCCTACGCCCTGCTCCTGTTAACAACATGGCTGCCGCGCGCTGGACTAGCTGGAGCTTCCGGGCCGTCTTCAAGGGCAGCCCCACGTAGCCCCATTATTTCAGTATTGAAAAACAAAGAAGTTAGGCTGACTATTCTGGACTAACAATTTCAAAAGATATAAGCATACGTGTGACACACTCTGTGTTCCACTTTCTGTCTTTCAGTTTCTGCTAGATTTTAAAAGCATGGTTTCTTGATGTAGGAGTGAGACAATGGAGAAATATGTATTGTGCTGCCAAATTTCAGTATACACTGCACACTTACCAGAACCCCTCCAAATCACAGAGAAACATTTGATCACAGCACATGAATTAGTTTTCTACTGTGCAAATACACTTGAAATAAATAAGAGTTTTTATCACCATGATAGGCATAATAGTAACAAAAAATATGTAATGAACCGTTCAGTATGTCATTTGGCAGCAGATTATTTTGTACTGCATCCAGCTCTTACATGATTATGACACACAAACTAGGAACAGTGTGACAATTTTCATGAATAGGTGTGTAAGTGGCAGACACATATAAGGTACAGTGCACATGGAGACTGGATCTGAGAAAGGCCTCAGATTCAATATATGGAATATTTCTGGTCCTTCTATCCTGAGAAAAAGTCACTACAGTCTTGTTTGATGTAATGAATAGAAATAAATGTACTCTGAGTGTTTTAGCATGTTGCTACAAATGGAAGAGAGATTACAGGCAAAACACAAAGCAAAACTTTGGCTATTGTAGAGGACAAACCATCTCTTTGTGTTGCTTACATGTTTACATTTAAGTTTACAGGGGCAGGTAGATGATGAACTTTCTCTTTAGGATTTTATCAGATGGACAGGGGGAAAGTGAGGGGAAAAGTTGGGAGGAGTGTGGAAACCATCTCACCTCATTCTCTCCTGACAGAGTCTGTCTATAGGGATGGCCAGCCTTATCACAACCTTTTTGTGTCTTCTTTTTGCTTTCCCTTGCTTGCCTCTGCTTTCTGGAAGCAGGAATCAGAGAACACCCAACTCCTGAGAAGGAATATTATCTCCCCTTCGGCACACTGGCAAAACGGATTCCTGCAGTGGTCACCTGAAGTAGCTGTGTTTCATGGGATGGCCTCCATGGGACTAAATTTTGCCAGAATGCGAAAATGGAGAAAACATCCATGTGATGAGGTCCTGGGATCACTAGAGTTGGTGTCACCAAGTGCAGTAACTCGTAGTGCCATCCCTACGAACCACCTCCCATATCAGACCACGATGTACTTAAATACTAAAATGTTCTATTATCTACAGAGAGAGAGAGAGATCCTGAAATTGTGCTCATGTATATGTGTGTGCACAGACATACACACAGAATGAACACCCAGTTTTCGTGCTCTTAATCTGCCGAGAGACCACAGAAGCAGTAGTGAAGGACAGATAGTCTGTAAAAGAACTGGAAAATTCAGTCCTTTTGTTACGGGCCCATTCAGGAATTGTCTCTTTTAGAAATCAAAATTACAAATTAAATCCATGTTTGGCTTCATAAATCAAAGCACACCATACAAAGCCAGATGCTTTGTCATATAGTGGAGAAAACATGAGTGGCTGTTCCTGGAATCAAAAAAATGTTTTAGTTGCTGGGTGAACAGTTGGGTGTATGGCAGGAAGGGGAAGAGAAGCTGGAAAGTGAAACTGAGAAGATTAAAAGAATACTTGTTTAAAGAAAAGAAGGCATGTCAAAGAAGAGGAGGTGAAGTGGGAAACTTGTGGGACAAGGTGCTAACTGAGCACATAAGCGAGATCAAGTTGAATCCCCCATGATCTTTCAGTGAATTAACACAGCAAAGGAAGCTATTTGCCATTACTCGGCTGCTTTTCCTTCTTCCTTGCCCACCTCTCTCCCAACCCATGGTTTTTGTCACACCTTCTAATGATGTCGCCTAGTGCAATCACTGGTTTATTGCTATTTTCCCCACTTTCTAATGGTAACATTTCAAAAGCATTCACAAGAACATGTATCACAATTCATAGAAGTCTTGAATAACAGGCAAAGAACAAGGGAGGATTTTCCCCCTGAGTTGTTAGTTTTCCATGTGCAAAGATCTTTTTAGTCAGAAAAACATTTAATTGGTTGAAGCATGGAGTTCAAGAAAAATCTTGCTATCTATATAAATAAAAATGTAATGTTTGTTTGTGGGATTAACATAACTCCAAAACCATTGGACGAATTGACACCAAATTTGGACACGATACAGCTATCAGGCCAACAAGTGACAATCACTCATAAAAACACTGAAAAACACAGTGCATGCACAAAAACGACTCCCCCAGCAAACAAAACACACAATAGCATATCCACACTCTCTTCCAGACTATATTTCTCAGCATCCCCTAGACCAGTCCCTTTAGGAGAGGAGGATGATCCAAATGCACTGCTTCCAAGCTGCAAGCTTTCTTCTCCTTGGATTTTTTTGAGAGCATCCCAATCCCTTAATATTTCCAGTTTCCTATTCCTGGACTGCAACTCCCAGCAATCCACCAGATAGATAAGATAGATTAGACAGAGATAGATAGGTAGGTAGATAGATGGATCAGGAGGACTGCTGGGAGTTGCAGTCCAAGGATAGATAGAGAAGGAAGAATGGGGAGAAAGAGGAAGGGAAAGAAAGGGGAGATGAAGGGAAGAGGAAGAGAAGGAAGAAAGGAGAGAAGGAAAGAAAAAAAGGAAGGAAGGAAAGAAAGAAAGGAGGAGAGAAAGAGGGAGGGAAGGTTGGCTACAGCAACACGTGGCAGGTACAGCTAGTTCTTTATAAACAGCTGCTTCGATGGGTGGTAACAGCAATCTATCTAGTCCAGTGGTTCTCAACCTGTGGGTCCCTAGGTGTTTTGGCCTACAACTCCCAGAAATCCTAGCCAGTTTATTAGCTGTTAGGATTTCTGGGAGTTGAAGGCCAAAACATCTGGGGACCCACAGGTTGAGAACCATTCATCTAGTCCCTACAACTGGATGCCAGAATAATACCACAAAGAAAAGCATGGTCTGAAAGCCTAAATACCCTAAAGGCACAAGATCCCACCTCATCTTAGAACCTAAGCAAGATCAGAACTGGTTAGATCTTGGATGGGAAATTACCAATGAACACGATGCTGTAGCTGGATTTCAGAGAAAGGAACCGCCAAATCCACCTCTGAGGGCCCTTCCAGACAGACCCTATATCCCAGGAACTGATCCCAGGTCTTCTGCTTTAAAGTGGATTATATGAGTCTGCATAGCCAGATAATCTGGTATAAACAGAAAACCTGGGATCAGATCCTGGGATATAGGGCCTATCTGGAAGGGCCCTGATTATTCCTGATTTGCTTTGTATTGTTGTGTTATGTTTCTACTGTATTGTGTTTTGAGGCTTCGGCCTGTGTAAGCCGCATCGAGTCCTTCGGGAGATGCTAGCGGGGTACAAATAAAGTTAATAATAATAATAATAATAATATTCCTTGTTTAAGAAAACCCTATTAAATTAATGGGATTGTCATACATCAACAGAACACTGTGGGACTCCAACCAAAAGTTTAAAAAGAAGATACATGACCACCAGCTGAAAGAAATGATATAAGCCAACTGAGGGTTAAATCAGCAAACCCAAGGGGATGAAGCCAATCCAACAAAAGAGCATGATAAGCTGTGTCAATGGCTGCAGAACGCCCAAGGAGAATAAGGACTTGATCTGTAGCCCTTTGACTTGCTCTCAAGGAAATCACCTGTGATTTTTGTAAGAGCTGCCTCTGAAGAGTACAAAGCGTAGGATCCTAAGGAAAGATTGAAATCTGAAAGACTGAAGGATGCAATGGCAGAAACATGACTCTATGGCAGGATGATACTGAACAGACATGGGAATGAAGATGACAGGAAATGAGGAGATCATAACTACAATCTGACTATTGACAAAACTCCGTGGCCAAGTGAGTTTAAGTAATAACAGTGAATTTATGGGGGTTTTTTTGGGGGGGGGGGAGGAGCAATCAGACAAGTCAGGGAGTGAGTGGGTCATTTGATTCTAACTTCGTATGCCTGAAGAAGACCAGAAACTTTCAACAGCAATTGCATCCTATTTGCTAGAACAACGTAATTGAAACACTAGTGGTTATGTCTGCAATGTTTGTGTGGAATGTGAATTACTGTAATATACTTTTGTGGGGAAAACAAATACAACTGTTATTTTAGATTACTAAAATTTCTTGGATTTGATACAAGCTTTTCATATTTTCATCCAGAAGTCTAATTCTGGTTTGGCTTGTTCTGCCTCAAAACTTATAATTTCTTGGGGAAAAAAACCCAGACAGTATAGCAGAGAAAAATGTCCTTGAAGGCTTTGGGGTCTCTTCAGCCATTAGCATCTGAACATCAAATTCAAAATTCATTTTCCCCCGAGGGCTTCTGTTTAGTGGTAAGTCACTGTGATATATTTTCACTACATTTTTAATGTCTTGCAAGACACAATGGAGACCTTATTGCAGAAATCCAAGATCAAAAATTATGTTTGTGCAGGCATTTTAACGGCGCTCCATGCAGTCATGCTGGCCACATGATCTTGGAGGTGTCTACGGACAACGCTGGCTCTTCGGCTTAGAAATGGAGATGAGCACCACACCCCAGAGTCAGACATGATTGGACTTAATGTCAGGGGACAACCTTTACCTAGGCATTTTAAAATAACTTAAATCATCAAGGTCATTTCGATATTACAAAGATGTATGTATCACACAACTGCTATCATTTAATCTGAAAGCTCATAAAATCAGCCAAAAAGTATCTTGAATAATCCTATGAGTTCCTAAGAAGTGGACAAAACATGCATACAGGCAGTCCCCGAGTTATGAACATGATAGGTTCTCAGGTTTGTTCTTTTGTTGAATTTGCATGTAAGGCGGAACAGGTACATTTTTAAGGTGTAACTCCAGCACAAAAAACATATTCTTTAGCTTTGGATAGCATAGGAAAGGGTTAACTCCCCTGTGGTTTTTGCTTTACTGTCTTTGCCCTGTTCTGATCATTGGATTTTGAAAAATTTGGCTTGTGAAAACCTGGATTGGTGATAAAGCTTCAGTGGAGACACCTTTTCCCCATGATAACTACTTCAGGAGTGAATTTATCTTCCTAGGGGTAGATTCCTCTCACTTCCTGTTGTCTTACCCCCATTCTTAACTATGAGTCATATGTAAGTTGGTTGGTTGTAACTTGGATGTTCTTAACTATAAGTAATTTGTATTTTGGATGTTTGTAACTCAAGGACTGCTTGTACTATTCTCACTAAAATGAAGATTTAGGACAATGACTTGATCACAGTCCCAAAAGATTATCAGAAGTACAAAAGACAGAAGTATTCAGTACTGAGCTTAGACAGATGGTAAGATGTTTATTTAATGCACCTAATATATAGTCACAATTATCTTTTCTAATGAAAAAAATCTGTAGCAGTAATTAATAATTTATGCTTCAGGATACTCCTCTTCTGTGTAACTTGGGTGTATCTTATAAAAATGTTCTACATGAAGAAACTAAGCTATTTGACAAGTGTACCTCAAATGTGAAATCAACCATATGTGTTTTTCTAATCATCACGTCTTATCCAAACAATGCAAAATGGATACCTCTGGCTTACTTTACATTTGAGACAAGATAATTAGGGGTGAGGAATTAGGGAGGAAACAGTGTTTTCATTGTTGCTCATGACTAATAAAACATATGAATAGAAGCTTAGTCAATGACATAATCAAATGCATTGCGAGAGCCCTGTTATTAAAAACATAACTCATTCATCCTTCAGAACATAGGGTTGTTGTTTTTTAGTTCAGGACACCTAGTATGACTTTCAAAGACTCTGCCATCTTATCAGACAAGATTGACATCTCCGTTTTATAAAAAAAATTGAACTTGCATGAAGGAAAAGATTTCTGACTCTTTTTACTTCATCTGTCCTAAAATGTGGCTATTGCAACTCTTTAATATTTGAAGTTACAAATAATTCCTTCATGAAAACCCTTCATGAAAACAAGATTAAAATTTCTCTTTGCCTTATACCAATAAATACACACACAATGAACTGTGGTATTGGAAGAAAATTCTGAGAGTGCCTTGAACCGCGAGAAGATCCAACCAGTCCATACTTCAGAAAATAAATCTCAATTGCTCACTGGAAGGAAGCATATTAGAGACAAAGATGTACTTTGGTCACATAATGAGAAGACAGGAAACCTTAGAGAAGACAATGATGCTGGGGGGAAAGGAAGGAAAAAGGGCTGACCAAGGGCAAGATGGATGGATGGTATCCTTGAAGTGACTGGCTTGACTCTGAAGTAGCTGGGGGTGGTGATGGCCGACAGGGAGATCTGGAGTGGGCTGGTCCATGAGGTCATGAAGAGTCAAAAGTGACTGAGTGAATAAGCAACACCAATAAATTCCTAAGTATGTTTGTTTCCCAGCAATGTGTGAAGCCAAATCCAAAATGTGAAGCCAAAATATCAGTTACCTGTTCCATTTTTTCCTGAGAAAGAGTGAATGGGTGGCCCAAAAGTATCCCCGGAGACACACTTTGGCACCCTTGCTAATATGTAAGAGTAGCATGCATGGAGAAGGCCAGAGGGCCGCATAAGCCACAGGAGACCTTGAAGGACTACACCGTCACTATACCCCCACAAAAAGTCTCCAAAGTTTTCCAAGCACTGCAATGGAAATCATGTTTATAAAGCAAGAATAAGCAAAAACCTGCTGTGGTTCTTTGTCAAAATTTGCAGTATGTGTACAGAAATAAATCGTGTTTTGAAGCAACTAAACATGTCAATATTAACTAAATCAATGAAAGCACCAAGAACAAAAGTTTCTTTGTTGATCTGATTGAATCTTGCTTTTTTCACATCCTCACTGATATCAGTTGCTTCCATTTAGAAGTGAGGTGTTTTTCTGCCACCGGTGCCTGAAAGCTAGCTGCATTCATTAAACACCATCATATCCGCATCATTTAATTTAGGTCAACATGTCAAAGCTACACACAGTCATATTTGCTTTCAGTCAGTCTATCTTATCCTCAAATGTGAAGAAAAGTGCACAGGATATATTTGGACTCAGGAGCAGAAATGCCATCTACTTTATACTCCAAGGTGATACATTGCCAGCAGAAAACAGCATATGTAACATGTGATTTTGTTTCCACCCTTATGCAACTGAAATTCCCCTAGATAAATGCATAAATTATAGGAAGTGCTAGCAGTGTACAACAAGATAAAGAGTAATGGCAATGAACGTCAAACATTGGAATTTTGGAAATCCCTGAATCTCCATTTGCTAATCCAAACACTCCATGTTTTTGCTTCAATCGTAATGGCTTGACATCGGCCTCTCAGTGCTGTCACACTTTCCTGCTATTTGTTTCACTTCTCCTTCCCCTAAACAGAAAAAAGGAGAAAAGAAAACTGGCAGCAGACAACACTTGGTGCTTGCCAGTCTTAATGCTAAATTTCTAGGTTCCTGTCTTCACGAAGTTATACTTAGAGACTTAGTTTTTGACAGCAATTCTGTGCACTGTAGTTTTCAAAATATGTATATAGAAGCATCACTGCAGGCAGTAACCATGGGAATTTAGGAAACGCCATTGTATTTTTTCAGTCTTCTCTACAGCCAGATGCTCTCCCCAATAGCTCTACAATGAAACTTAATAAGGTTGGGATGGTATAAAAACGTAGTCAGAAAATGGAATGATTGGATGCCTGCTGATGGCTCATTGCCAACTCTGCTGGACGCTGCTCATAATAATGGCATCACAATGTTGCTGCTTCTTTCCATTACCTCTACTAATCCACTTCATACACACATATACCATCTCACAGGTGCCTGAGCTGCATTTCACCTCCCATAGTGGCAGGAACCATGTATTAACTCAAATGGTAAAAACAGAAGCACCAGGAACAAAGGGAACACAAAAGAAACAAATAGGCAAATAAGTCATATCCAAAATGTAAGTATTACCATAAACAGAAATATTATAATATTATCAAAATATGTTCGTAAAAACATACCAGTGACAAAACAGGTTATGCTACGTCCCTAAACAGAGTGGGGGGTGGGGAGCACATAATGTATAATGTAGGAGAGAGGGGAAAACAATCAGACAACTGAAAACAAACCAGTAAGCATGATGGTTGCAACGATACAGTTTAATATAATCCAGATGTGGGGGAAACCAACCAATGGTTGGTCCAAGCTGAATGTTCACTTCAATACAGAATTATGTACTAGAACTCATTTTAAATGAGTCCAGGTAGCAGTTTGCCTAATTAGTTGCCTTGTTACGGCATACCATGTAACCATCAAATTGGAAATCACTGCCCTTTCATTTCCTTTGTTCAGTCCCAAAGCCTCAGTATTTTTAAAAGTACAAACTATGGCCAAGATACTATTGTGGAAGATGTATCACAAATTATTTTAATAGCAGAACTATGAAATGTCTCTCTGCTCCCTTCCCACAAAACTCTATGTTCCCCCATGGCTATGTAGTGGCTGCTGGAGAGAGCTGGGAGATATCTGGATATATGACTATGTCCAGAATCTCTGAAGGGTCCCTAGGAAGCTCCAGAAAATGCCTTCCTTGTTATGCCTCTGGCTACAGTTACATAGCCAGATGCTACTCATGATTCTCCACTGGCCACTAGCGAGAGGACAGTGGGTCGTTACTGGGTTTCCAATCTCCGCCATAACTAGAAAAGAGAGACAAACACAGGCATAAAATGGATTTATGTCTCTGTGTGTGCGTCACTCACGGGATGCCAGCCAATAATGTTTGGTGAAATTTAACAGAATAATACATTAGCCTGTTGATTTTTCATACCTCTAGGTGTTATTCCATTCCTTTAGCAAAACTAATCCAGCTCAATTAAGTACTCAGAAAAATCTGCTCGTCTCCCTCTCATCCAATACAAGCCACATTTCAATTGTTTTTCTTAGTTCTTTTACTTCAAACTACTACAGTACAAGAACATATTTGTGAATGAGACAGCATATAGGTAACTAACTCTAATTTATGTGAAGTTAAAACAGTTTAAGAATTGTTCTAAATTGCAAGAACCCACACAGTGAAAGACTTCTGTTTACTTGCAACAGTTTGTTCCTCTCAAAATAACAACACGCAGCAAGACACTTTAAAATGAAATGGAAGAATAATTTTGAATCCTTAAAAAGCCAAAGGACAGCTGTACTATTCATCCACCTACCTGCCCAAGCTTTGATGCAGATTTCTTTGATTCTTTCCTCCTTTTCCATATCTTTTTTGTTCTCTCTTTTTCTGATTCTTCTTTCCTCCTTTCCCCCATGGCTATTACGTTCTAATCCTCTATTTGAGCTCTTTGGCTTCTCTCCCATCCTCCTCCTCTGTTGTACAATAAATTCATCTCTGGTGTCAAGCTAGCTGGAGACAAGCGCGGGAATAAACTGACCCTTTGTCTCAGTCCCTTCTAGAGGGCCAACCCAGCAGCTGGGGAATTTGCAAGTGGGGCATTCTTGCCACTGGCCTTTGCTACTTAACTCTTAACCCATAGTTCCAGCAGCTATACAAATATATATGTGTATATGTTTATGAGTTAACACACTTGTCCCAAACATTGGAGCTATGAGATAAACTCTCATGAAGAATCTCATTTAAAAAGTAATCTCTGGTTATTTACAGTATGTTAATAGGCTAAACCACTGAATGCTACAGAAATATACCTGCTTTGTGATAATAATATAATAATAACTTTATTCTTATACCCCTCCACCATCTCCTCAAAGGGACTCGGGGCGGCTTACAAGGGGGGGGGGGGCAAGCCCACGTTACAGATAAAAACAGCAAAATCGATCAAATAAAAACATAAACACAATAAAAAAACAACATCTTAAAACAATAAATCTGAGATAACAGTCAAAGCTGGGATCAGGCTCAATTCAGTGCAATGCTTCTGGATTGGGGCCAGTGGAAAGTGCACAATAAAATGAACTGTGGCAAGAGATACCCTGAAAAAGTGTAAAGTAACCAATTGGTGGGCTAGGAATAAAGTGCATGGCTAGAGTAGGAAAAGGCTAGTTCTCTGATGAAACTGCTTAATCAAAGGCACGACAGAACATCCACATTTTTAATTCTCTACCAAAAAATGGTCAAGGTAGGGGCCTGTCTGATCTCCCTAGGGAGGGAGTTTCAGAGCCGAAGGGCCGCCACCGAGAAGGCCCTCTCCCTCATCCCTACCAACTGTGCTTGAGACAGTGGTGGAAGCAAGAGGAGAGCCTCCCCCAACAATCTCAAGGTACGTCCAGGTTCGTAGGGGAAGATGCGATCACGAAGAGTCTAATAAAGTTCTAAATAGCCAAGTAAGGAATGCTTCCACGTGATTATACAGGGAACTTTAGAAACATTTAGGCTGCAGCACAATAGCAACGAAATATTTCTTTTTCTACGGAAAATACTTAAGATTATACTACTGTGGATGTTTGTGTCTTGATAGAAAAACAAACATCCACAACTGTAATCTCTATGATATAATTTCAAATGGTGATATTATTATCAGCCCATTAAATTAGAAAATAGAGTCTTGACTCAGCCTGGCAAACAAGGTTGTATGAGGACATGGCGAAAGAATATGGCTCTGAATATACAGTTTTTTTTCTTGGTAGCTACTCCTAGGTTGTGAAATCCCTGCCAAGAGAAGTTGGGGTGGTTCCTTCCATGTTGCCCTATTGCTAATAAGCAAAGACCTTTTCATTCAGATAGGATTTTCTCAACTAAGTGGCACCTATGAGAGTGCTTTTAACAGACACATGCAGCCTTTTTTTAAAGGTGTTCTAATTTTTAAAAAGATTACTGTATATAATTATTGTTTATTTGCATTTTGGCATAATAATTTTCTAACTGTGTCACTATCTCAGCTACCCTTGTGGACAATTTTGGATTTTGGAATATTTTGGATTCTGAGATAAAGGATGCTCAACCTGTATAAACCAGTGCTTCCCAACCCATGGGCCCTGGCCCACCATTGGACCGTGATACCTAAAATAAGGTTTGCGGCCAGGGGTGTGCATCACAATTGGAGGAGAGAGAGAGAGAGAGAGAGAAGGCAGGCAGGCAGGCAGGCAGGCAGGCAGGCAGGAAGGAAGGAAGGAAGGAAGGAAGTCAGCGCTGTTGCCCTCACCCTTTCCCAGTTTCCCCTGTGCCGTTGGAGAAGAGCAAGAGAGAGAAGTAACTACTACTACTACTACTAATAATAATAATAATAGCTTCCATTGCCACACAAGAGTTGTAATGGGAAAGCAGCCCTTTGTAAGACCCTGTGTAGTTCCCCAAAATAATAATAATAATAATAATAATAATAATAATAACAACAATAGGAATAACAATAGTAATAATAATAATAAGCAAAGACTCTGGCACAAGCCTGTTAAGGGGGTTCCAATGGTGATCAGTACACTGGGTGCAGTGCCTAAAGACCTTGGCCTGCAGTTAAACACAATCGGCGCTGACAAAATTACCATCTGCCTGCTGCATAAGGCCACCTTACTGGGATCTGCACACATTATTCGCTGATACATCACACATTCATAGACACTTGGGAAGTGTCCGACGTGTGATCCAATACAACAGCCAGGAGAGTGATCTTGTCTGCTGTGGACTCATCTTGATGCATTTCAAATAATAATAATAAGCTTCCATTGTTGAACATAAGAGTAGTAATGGGAAAGCAGTCTTTTGTAATGCCCTGTTTAGTCCCCCAAAGTAGTAGTAGTAGTAGTTAGCTCCCATTGCCACACATCAGTTGTAATGAGAAAGCAGCCCTTTGTAAGACCCTTTTTAGTCCCCCAAAGTAATAATATCAGTAATAATAATAATAATAATAATAACAGTAATAATAATTAAAGCCATTAGGGACAGATTCTTGGGTATTGCATTCCACTTTTTGTATTTTTTTTTCAACCTCAGCCCCCTTCCTTTCTTTTTTTAACATGCTCATTAACAAAATCTGCAGATATCATTGCCCAACCATTTTTTTTATTGGTGTCTGTTTTTAGGCCTGTTTCTAGTGTTATTTGTGGCGCTGATTCTGAAAATGGCATTGGATAGACCACATCAGTTCTAGATTATTAAATATAGTTTTCTGTGGGTTAGCAGATGGTGACTACTGGATGGCATATGTTCTGTATCAGAAACTAGAGCTGAAGTGGTCTATCCAATGCAATTTTCTGAATCAGCACCCCAAATAACCAAACCGAATCTAAAGTTGACCAATAACTTATTTGTAACTCTTTTTGGTACCAATATTGGCGAATAGTCTCTGGTCAAAGTGGTCCCTGGTCAAAAAAAGGTTGAGAACCACTGGTATAAATGAAAAAAAAAATGAATGAATGAATATATTCAATCAGAGCAGGAATGTAGCAAGGTTCATTGCTTTGACTGTTCATGCATGATAGGCATTGGTAAGGACTATGGCCCCTTCTACACTGCCAGATAATCCAGGTTATCAAAGCAGAAAATCCACATTATCTGATTTGAACTGGATTATGTTAGCCTACATTGCTATATAATCCAGTTCAAAGCAGATAATGTGTATTTTATACAGCTGTGTGAAAGGGGCCTATGTGGGCATGCCACAGCTTGGGTGCATGGAATCAGAAGTCTTGCTTGCATTCCGTACACACATACAAACACATTACTTCAGCAAGGAAGCATAATTATTATCTTCACTAAAGGATTATTTGCCTTACAAAACCACTTGAATTCTTCCAGATTGGGCTCTCTTTTTTCCCCCTATGAAAATCTGTGAATGCTCACTTTAGTCATATTTAGCAAACCTAACAGGGAACACTGCACTCTATGGTCTCACTGAGCTATTCCTAGGGGAAAATACTCTTAAGAGTAAACAACATTTATCCAGATCTTTTCAAATTTACTTCTTTTGCTCATTTCAACCCTGCTGCTGAAAACAGACATTTGGATTATGATTCAATTTTTACAAGACATAATGCAGAAGGCAACAATTTGCTACTCAAAACACACATGCATGGACAGATGGTTTTTCAGTACGATAGTGTAATACCACCTACTCTAGAAGAAACTTTTTGCTAACTTGAATAGCACACTGTGCAATACTATTTAAATATTTTGAGACATTTAACTACAGTAAGATACCCTCTAAGATGCATATTTTGTGAGGGTGTAGCTAACTGAACACTGTGTAACATGAAGATTGGTAAAGGCAATCTCTATTCAGAAATAAATTTGATGGACAACTGGGGATATGAAACCAAATATTCCAGATGCGGGGAACTGCTCAGAGAAGCCATTATCAATTTCTGGTTTCTGTACAACTGTGCAGGGTATGGTGATGTCATACTGGGATCTACACTTTGATTAAATTAATGTACATTCCATGTGTCAGTTGAAAATTCTAATAAATATAAATCTTTACCACAATTTGCAACAGACAACTGGTTGGATTACACAGAGGATGGAGTGGAATAAAACATCTTGCAGATATTAGAGCAAAAAACAGAAAAAAGAACTATATAAAGCAGGAAAGTATAGCTTTCATCACTGTACAAGTTTTTTGGTCACTTTAGTCAAAAGACTTCAGAAAATAAGGAGGCCATTGCAATGCTGCTCACTGGAGCATACAGGGAGCGGGCATCCCTCCTGCTACGTCAGCATCACTGGCTGCCAGTTTGCTACTGAGCACAATTCAATGTGCTGGCTTTAGCCTACAAAGCTCTAAATGGTTCTGACCCAATTTACCAATCCAAACGTATCTCTCCCTACCAATCAGTGAGAGTGTTAAGATCTACTTGGGAGACCCTGATCTTGGTCCCATCCCCTTCACAAGCACAACTGGTGGAGATGAGAGACAGGGTCTTCTCAGTGGTGGCCCCTCAGCTATGGAACTCCCTCCACAATGATATTAGATTGGTCCGCTCCTTCCTGTTTTTCAGGGGGAAAATGTTAATACCTGACTCTAGAATCAAGTATTCTGGGTATAGTGCAATATTGAACTGACATGACTCCAGCAGCATGAAGGACAACCACAGGTTTAGAATTATGTTTTTAACAATTTTAATCAGTTTTATTGTTTTTATGTGTTTTATCTGTTTATTGTCTAACGTGATGTATTTAAACAGTGAGCATTTGCAATGTGGCACTGAAGTGGCCAAACTATAAATTGCTCTGAGTCTCCTTTGGGATGAGAAGAGAGGGGTAGAAATATAGTTTTAAAATATAAATAAATAAATAAACTCTCAAGATTTATTCGAATCTATCACTCCAATCACATTTCGGGGAACAGAAACCTTGTGTAGAAAGACAATAAGGTTATTTTGGTTCTTTAACATAGAACAGCACAGAGTATAAATTGTGAACTATTTATTCCAGATAAAGTGTGCCTCAAGACAAATGGGATTATTGCAAAAAAACATACTCTAGAATGCAAACCAAGTTGCAGTTTATGTGATTTAGTAATAATCAAACAGATTATTTTATTTATGAACGTGGAGTACAATCCCCATATCCACAGAGGATACATTTCCAGACTTTGAATGGATATTATTATTATTATTATTATTATTATTATTATTATTATTATTATTTATACCCTGCTTTTTCTTTCCATGAGGAGACTCAATATGTAAATATGTGAAATCACTGATAATAGCAACCTCAATTATTTTCAATGGCACAAACAACAGAGGTACCAAGAATCAAGTGCAATTCATACAGGAGTTTTTAAGTGAAGATGTGAAACCATGGGTAAGTGAAACTGTTTTAATTGATATGGGGAATTGCAATGTTTCTCCTCTCTCTGTCTCTCTGTGTACTCATATAAAAAGACATTTATGTGTTTGAATACTGCTAAATGATTGAGTCTCCCTCCATATTCTGTGGCAAAGTAGAGTGTCTAATTACTGAATCACAGTGTGAAAGCAACGATGGGTTTCTTTGTCCATTTTACATTTCTTAACAGATAACCCCACACCAGCAGCTGCATTCATGGAGGAGAATGCAGAGGCTCATTGAGACATATAAAGGGAGCTATCTACCAAGCACCGCTGGTACACAATCTGTAATCATTTCACTAGCTCTTCTGTATCAAAATAAATGAAAATTGCACTGAAATTATGCTCGGTGGACTAAACTAGGTGGGAATCCTCACTTTCTTTCCAATTATCTAGAAAACTGGTTGGGGGAAAAGACGTGGTATCTTGAGAAAAATGAACACTGGAGTCCTGTGATAAGTTGATCTTACTCCCTAGGAAACAAAGTTGGTTTAGAATCTCTATGCAAGTTTCCAGTCCAATACACACTTACTTTGGAGGGATACTTTCAAAAGGATTCATTTCTGAAAAATCACATAGGGTCATGTTGCAAAACCTTTCGATAAAAGCAGCACTTCTGAAACTGCTGCAATTATATATGCTACAAGTGCCCTGTATGGCGGCCTCTCCATTAGGCAGCCATTTGCAATTTTATCAGCCCATTATGTCATTGCTGTGCACACAACAAACTACTCCAGATACAAAATATAAATTGTAGCACATGTACCACATTGGTTTAACTACTAGCAATCCTTATGGCCATTCAGGTTTTGTTAAAAGTTGTTTAGTTGTCTAATTTGGTGCAGTGTTAAAAGACGCCTAAGTTCTTTGTCAATTACATACACAAAATGCCTAGGAAGTTGTGAAAAAAACTTGCTTCTGCACTATCAATCCTGAAAGGTAGAACTGGTTGCTTTTGACTATATTCCATGCATAGTGCCACTAATACACATATGTTATATATTATTACTGGTGGCACAATGGGTTAAACCTTTGTGTAGGCAGGACTGAAGACCAACAGGTCGCAGGTTTGAATCTGGGGAGAGTGTGGGTGAGATCCCTCTGTCAGCTCCAGCTCCCCATGCAGGGATATGAGAGAAGCCTCCCACAAGCAGGCCTGTAGCCAGGGGGTGGTTTTAGGGGTTCAAACTCCCCCCCCCCATTTTTCAGGTTAAAAAAACTGGTTTACTCATGAATTTAACTGGTTAACCAAATCCCCATGCTAAGTCTATGAGACGCAAAAAATTAAGAGTGCCTCCAGAACTGCAAGCACTATCTTAAGCAAATATTGACAATTTAATCACACTGTCATTACTTGCAGCAATAGCCGATATAGCGAAGCAACCAAGTTGGGGGGGGGGGTGTTGAATGCTCTCATTAAGGAGGCCAGACTTGGGGGAGGTGGTTGAAAGGGGTGGAGCTGCAGGCTATTGAAGGCTGCTCTGCCCCCTGCTGTGCTCTTTGCTTCAGTGTGACCCTAACACGCCCCCCCCCTGAAATTTTCAACCCTCCCCGAATTTTTTTTCTGGCTACAGCCCTGCCCACAAGGATGGTAAAATATCAAAACATCCGGGCTTCCCCTGGGCAATGTCCTTGAAAACAGCCAGTTCTCTCACACCAGAAGCTCTCAAGTTGCTCCTGACATGGAATAACTATTTATTTGGGAATAACTATTTATTTGAGCAAGTCCAATCAGATATTATTGCATGTATAATCCAAGAAGGTTCACAAGAGGACAAAACAGAAGAAATTAAAGAGAAATGGGCAACTTATATGAAATGGGTAGAAGAAGGGGAAGCCAGCACTGATACTGTACAAAGATTAAAAAGGTTGTGCTCATGGTTAAAAATAAAGATATAGAGTGAAAAGTGGTGGAAGGGGTAGGGAAGGGTGGTGGGAGGAAGGAGGAGAAAAAAATGTAATACGAACGAATTTGTAAAGAATGTGAATGGATAATATTGAAATATGTCATCATAATGTAAACCTACAATAAACATTTATTATCTGTTCAAATATGTCATTTTGTTTTCAATAAAAAATGCCAAAGAAGTCACTCCTGACACACACACACACACACACACACACACACACACACAAACCAGTAATGTTTATCCAGTGCATATGAACATACAACCTTATACAAGTGAAGTGGGTTGAGGCCTTCTATAAACATTTTTCTAAACTCTGAAGATAGGAGGGGAAACACAGGTCAGCACATCTGCAAAGCACTCTGGCATATGAGTGAAAGTAACTTTCAGATTTGCAAACATTTAAGTCAACTCCAGTTTTCAGTTCCATCTATTCAACAAAGAACATATAAGAAAGGAGCCTGATACTTTGAAAATAAAAGTCAACAGATAAGTAACAAACTAAAACTTGCTCAACTCAATAAAACAGAGAATGCTGCTAGAACAGTGGTTCTTAACCTGGGATCCCCAGATGTTTTTGGCCTTCAACTCCCAGAAATCCTAACAGCTGATAAACTGGCTGGGATTTCTGGGAGTTGTAGGCCAAAAACATCTGGGGACCCCAGGTTGAGAACCACTGTGCTAGAACATAGCCATACAGCCTGAAAAATTCACACAACCCAGTGATTTTGGCCATGAAAGCCTTCGACACTACATTCACCCAAATAATAATAATAATAATAATAATAATAATAATAATAATAATAAACTTTATTTATACCCCGCCACCATCTCCCCCAACAGGGACTTGGGGTGGCTTACATGAGGCCAAGCCCAAACAACAAATTACGATACAGTAAAGTAACAGTAAAATACAATAAAATAAAACCAAAACACAAGTAGCAACAGAGTAAAATACAACAAAAAACATGATGAATACAATAAGCAATGAAAACAAAACATAGGAATGCAATGAACAATTACAATAACAGTGAGTGGGCCCAAAACAGTTTGCAGCAGAAGGTGAAAGTATGCCCTCCCAGTGGTCTATGGCTAAGTCTTGTCTGGACTCTTGGCCAGCTACTCTGAGATGGAGAAAGCTTCTCTCACAAACCAACAAGGGGCTTAGTAGTCCAAAAACAGGGAATCAATGGATCAACTGGCTTGTTAGAACAGGGCTTCTTAAACCTTTTCCACCTCCTTTCAACCAGATAAATTTAGACCCTGATATATAGCAGACGTGGTCAAACTTTGGACCTCCAGGTGTTTTGGACTTCAACTTCCACAATTCCTAACAGGCGGTAAGCTAGCTGGAATTTCTAGGAGTCCAAATGCAAAAAACCTGGAGGGCCAAAGTTTGCCCATGTCTGGTATAAGGTAAAGGTAAAGGTTTCGCCTGACATTGGTCTAGTTCTGTCCAACTCTGTGGGGTGGTGCTCATCTCCATTTCTAAGCTGAAGAGCTGGCATTGTCTGTAGACACTTTCAAGGTTATGTGGGCAGCATGACTGCATGGAGCTCTGTTATACTGTCCTACTCACATTTGCATGCTTTCGAACTTGTACTAGATTGGGAGAAGTTGGGCCTAAGAGCAGGAACTCATGCCACTCTCCAGATTCGAACTGCCAACTTTTTGGTCAGCAAGTTCAGCTGCTCAGTGGGACCCTACCTCAAATGGGATCCCCTGTACAAAGGTATAAAAACCAAACATTGGCCAATAATAAATCAGGGTTTGCAAGGCTTGCTAAGCAGGCTCGTTTTCCCTTTTCTAAAGCACAACTGAAGCCATTTCCACAGAGTCCACAGTAAACACTATACATTGCTGCTAACAGAATTGTGTAAATGTCTATGAGGCATCAAAAACCTTTTACTGTTGCCAAATGTTTTGTGACCTCAACATGGCGCTAAGGCAGGTATGGGCAAACCCAGGCCCAGGAGCCAAACATGGGTTTTTTCTCAGCCCCTCCTCTCTCACACCATCCTATCCTTCCTTCCTTATCTCTTTCCTTCCCCCTTCCCTCCCTTCCTTTCCTCCCTCCCTCTTTCTCCCTTCCTCTTTTCTTCCCTCACTCTCTTTTTCCTTCCTTTGTTCCTACTTTTTGTCTTTCCTTCCTTCCTTCTTCCTTCCCTCCATTCCCTTCCATCTTTCCTTCATCCAATCCTTCTCTTCCTTCCTTCTTTTTTTCCCTTCCTCCTTTCCTCCTGGGGGATGTTTGGTTGGGAGAAGAGACAGTTGAGAGGGAACATGAGAACCATGTTTCAAGATTTAAAACGGGGTCATTGAGGAGTGGGGGGGGGGGTTGACTTTCTGTTGCTCTAGAGACACGGCACAAAGGAGCAATGGGTTCAAATGGCAGGGAAAGAGATTTGACTGAAAAGATCAGGAAGAACTTCCTGAGAGTAAGAGCTGTTGGAGAGTAGCATAGGTTGCCTCAGAGTGTGGTGGAGTCTCCTTCTCTGGAAGTTTTTCTGCAGAGTCTGTCTATCAGGAGTGCTTTGATTGTGCCTTCCTGCATAGCAGGGGGTTGGATTGGATGGCCCTTGGGGGTCTCTTCCAGCTCTAGGATTCTATATCAGGAGTATACAATACGGGCTCCCTTCCCATCCACCATCTCAGCCTGACCAAGGCCAACCCCTTTGAGATCCAAACATTTCCTGTCTTTCCTTCACTTTCTGCCCCTGAAAGAGAAGAGGAAGGGGAGGAAAAGGCAGGGAGGAGGCTTGGGGAGAACCCCCTCTCTCCTGGCCTGCCCACCCTGCTCTGGCCTGCCCCCAAGGTAGGGTGCCATGGTTTAAGAAGAGGAAGGGTTTAATCATGGGTTAACTGAGTTATGAGGACTCCAGGAAAGAGTCAGCTTCAACAATGTAGATTGTATTTCTGTAGCTGACTATCTCTTTATTTATTTATACAGCCTATTCAGATACACAATCTGAGAAGGTGGTTTAGGCCAAATCACAAAAGTTAAAAGCACCTTCTTACAAAGTGATGCAACCAGTGTAATTACAGTTGTTCTGTTATCTGTTTGTAGATGACTGTTATGCTCTGCGTGGGAAGTGCTTCTATTGCTACTTCGCACATTCAAGATAAACAATATCTCTAGGGCACTCTTTTTAATGCTTTAGGTTTCTGACTAAACTAGCAAACATTGTGGCTTCTAAACCATTTAACATGTTTCACCAGTGTTATTTTAGCACACACAGTCAGGGAAAGGTGAGGAAGAAGATTCACAAAAATTTCAATTCTGTATACAAAGATCTAGATAAGGGTTGGGAAAAGAAGTCCTATGGGACTGTTTTTTCATACATCAGCTTCAATGAATTCCTTACATTGCCCTCCTTCTAGCCATAAAAGGGTAAATTGCCTCTCCAAGAAGTCTCCATATATGAAACAAAATCACCATATCAAATATACTCAATTCTTAAAACCAACTGAAGTCTTCTTCCAAAAAGCATGCAGGGATTGCATTTTCTTGCATCAGCTTCCACTTTTCTTATCATTTCTATTTGAGTCCATGTTATTTTTAAAAAATATTTCAGGTACCTGATAAGGTGGGTTAATCTTCCCCTTTTCTTTTTGCTCAGTAAGGGATTCTGGAAGCAGCTACTGTTTAACTTGCCTGTTGTCGACAGGTCGCACAAAGCTACAATCACATTGGCAAGAGCAGGATGCCATTGTTTCCCAGCTCAAACTTTATTGCATCGGTAACAACAAACACATTGTTTCAACCTGGCATTGAAAATATCCAGTCCTCCTTCACTATCCTTTTAATACTCATGCTACTAAAAAGAAAACCTTACAGTAACATAAAGGACTAGTTAGAGGAGCCCCCAATGGCACAGCAGGTTAAACCACTGAGCTGCTGAACTTGCTGACTGAAAGGTTTGCAGTTCAAATCCAGTGAGTGGGGTGAGCTCCCACTGTTAGCCCCAGCTTCTGCCAACCTAGCAGTTAAAAAACGCAAATGTGAGTAGATCAATAGGCTTTGATGGGGAGGTAATGGTGCTCCGTGCAGAGTCGGACATGACAAGACTTAATGTCAAGGGAAACCTTTACTTTTTAGAGGACATAAAGGGGAAGCTGAACATAGAAATGGCAAATTTGTAAAAATGAACGGCTTTGTCAGGTGTGTGGTTAACTGATGCAAGAAGTATCTTTAAAACCACAGTTAACAAGGAAATAAAATAAATAAAAATATGTATAAACAGAGCACCATATTTTCCAATGAATAGCGGACAACACCTCTAGCTCTGTGACCGTGTGTGTGTGGTTTCCTGCTGATGCAATCACAGATCTTTGAGTTCTTCTACTATAAAATGTTCCACAGTGATGTGCCAACTTTTAAAATGTCACTAAACTTCTGTTATTATGAAGTAGAATGGGTTTGGAAATAAATCTTGCAAAAGGCATAATATAATGCCACAAGTATTTATAGGGTTCTTTGATCCTGAATGAGCATTCCAAACATATTGGCTTTAAAAAAGATTGCATCCCTGAAAAATATGAACATTGATATAATCATCATCATCATCATCATCATCATCATCATCATCAGCCATTATCAGGACCTCAAAATCGAACTGCAAAGCTCTTGCATAAACCGGTACAGGGGGGTCCCAGTGGTCATCAGCACACTGGGTGCTGTGCCAGAAAGATCTTATTTGGCATTTGGAAACAATAAACATTGACAAAATCACAATCTGTCAACTGCAAAAGGCCACCTTACTTGCATCTGCACGTATCATTCAAAAATACATCACACAGTCCTAAACACTTGGGAAGTGTTCAACTTGTGATTTTGTGATACGAAATCCAGCATATATATCTCGTTTGCTGTGACATACTGTGTTTTTGTGTAGTAAAATAATAATAATCATAATCATAATCATCTTTATTTATAGACTGCGCTATCTCTCCGAAGCAACTCAGGGCAGTTTTCAACAAATGCAGTGATCCAGGCCACAGTCATCTCAAGACTGGGCTACTGTAACGCCCTCTACATTGGCCTTCCTCTACTGGTGATCTGGAAGCTCAATTTGGTACAAAATGCAGCTGCTCGGCTTCTTGCGAGAGCTCCGATGAGATGCCATATTACACCAATTTTATTGCAACTGCATTGGTTACCGATTGAGCACCGGATCACTTTTAAAGTGATGGCACTTACCTTTAAGGCCTTATATGGTCTGGGGCCGATGTACCTGAGGGACCGCCTCACCCCCTACCAACCCCAGAGATCCCTCCATTCTGAGGACCAAGATTTATTGGAAGTCCCCAGTTTTAAAACCTTGCATCTAACAGAGCCTTCACAGTAGTGGCACCATCGCTATGGAACACTCTGCCACCAGAAGTCCGTGCCTTGTGGGATTTATCAGCTTTCCGCAGGGCTTGTAAGACATACTCGTTTCGACAGGCTTTTGATCTTTGATATGTTGTTTAATTTGTGTTAGATTTTAGTTTGTTCCTGTAAGCCACTCCGAGCCCTAGGGGAGTGGTGACATATAAGTTTGAAATATAAATAAATAAATAAATAAATAAATAAATAAATATAAATATGGCAAACATTCAATGCCAAAAAGAAAACATACAAACAATTTACAACAAGGCAAGGCACAATAGACAATATAGAACAAACAACTATAACTTAATAAACAAAATAGCAAAAAACAAAACAAAACCATAAAATACAAAAACCTGATAAAACCAATTTCATTGGGGCTCCAATAGCAATGGCCAGGAGTACTAAAATAGACATAATCAGCTATAAAGGGGCTGGGCGAGAGATAGTGCAAACAATATGTCATAGGGCCAGGGAAGTGGATGAAGTGCAGAAGAGAGTACTATCTAGCAACGTAGGGACTAGGCCTAGGGACTACTTCATTCTCAAAAGCTTACTGGAACATCCAAGTTTTCAGTTCCCTACAAAAGGAGAACAGTGGGGGGGGGGGGGGGCTTGCCTAATCTCCCTAGGGAGGGAGTTCCGAAGTTATGGGGCCACCATCGAGAAGGTCCTCTCCCTCATCCACACCGACCGTGCTTGTGACAGAGGTGACCTGGAAGATAATCGGCGTCATCCAAGAATCCCTGAAGCTGAGAAGCCACCACTCACTCTAGAACCTTGCCCAAAAAAGGAGGATTCGAAATTGGCAAGTAGCTATTCAATACCAAGGAATCTAGGGATGTCTTCTTTAGGATACGTCTGACGATTGCCTTTTTAAGGCTCAGTGGCATTTGTCCCTGTTCCAACGAGGCATTTATAATCCTTGTAAACCACCGGCAAGTTCAATAAGCCAGGAAGGGCAAGGATCGAGCATGCATGTAGTTGCTCCCACAGTTCCTAGGATCTTGTTCATGTCATCAGGCTGAAATGAATCAACAGGCTTAAACGAATGGGTTTGTTGATCCACAGCACTTCACATGAGAGTTGTCTTTGGGAACATCTCTATAGGGCCTGTCACACTGAGATCTATGGGTGCAAAAATGGACCACTTCACTACTGCCTTTGCCAGTTAGCAGGTGACAAAAAACAATTCAGTGCCTTGTACATAGTTATAGTGCAATTATTTCACTTTGACTGCCGTGGTAATATTGTAGAAGATCCTGGGATTTGCAGATTAGGGAGGGAGGGGTGAGAATTCTCAGCTAGAGAGCTCTAGTACTTCACCAAACTATAAACCTCACGACTCCATGGGATAGTACCATGGCAAAGTGGAATAATAGTACTATAACACTGTACTGTTGTTATTATTGTTTGTTATGCTCATGGTGCTTTATGATATAACAAGCCAAAACAATGAGTCCCACACAAGTCATAAACTCGTAAATATATGTATTTAAACACAAATCACACAGAGGGAAGGTGGAATAAGAAATCGCAAAGTTACCCAATTGCAAAATAAATCATCCAGATAAAATTCAACATGCATTAAAAAAAAAACCCCACAAAGCAAACTGACAGTATAAGACTCCAAAAACAAATTCAAACTGAAATTTGGAAGATTAAAAGAAAATGTTTTCCGTGTTGTTTAAGGCCTTCATGGCCGGAATCACTGGGTTGCTGTGTGTTTTCCGGGCTGTATGGCCATGTTCCAGAAGAATTATCTCCTGACGTTTCGCCCACATTTATGGCAGGCATCTTCAGAGGTTGTGAGGTTTGATGAACACTAGGCAACTTGGGTTGATATATCTGTGGAATACTGTCAAAGGTGGGAGAAAGAACTTTTGTCTCTTGGAGGCAAGTGTGAATGTTGCAATTGATCACCTCAATTAGTGTTTTGAATAGCCTTGCAGCTTCAAAGTTTGGCTGTTTCCTGCCTGGGGGAATCATTTGTTGGGAGGTGATTAGCTGGGCCTGATTGTCTCCATTTCAATTTAAAAGCAACGAAGGAAGGAATAACATGGTGGGTGTACTGTATCACACTCTAGAATCATTGCAGTTTGACACCACTTTAGCTGCCATAGCTCAAGTCTGTGCAATCCTAGAAGTTGTGCACTGCTGTGACACCAGTCCTTTCTGGCAGAGATGGCTAAAGACTTGGTGAAACTACATTTCCCATGATTCCACACCACTGAGGCAGGGAACTTAACCTAGGGTCAAACTGCATTACTTCTACAGTATGTAAATGCACCTGGAGACAGTTGGGTAAGTATGTAAAAATCTGTCTTTGGAATTTCTTAGAATACACGGGTCATGCTCTCTCTATTAGGGCTCCTTTATTAGGGCAGCTAATAATGAAAGGACCAAGGGAGTGACATCTCTGGCCCATCCTCTGTTCGGATATCAGCCAGCATGCCAATGTCTTAAATCAAGATATAGTTTTTTTAAGATCTACAGAGATACTTGCAGGAACACTTCAGCAAGCAAGAGTCCAAAAGTGGCAGGCTAAAACCAGACATGTAGCCGGGGGGGGGGTGGCTGGGGGGCTTCAGCACCCCTCGAAATTCTCATGGTGGTTTGTGAAAAGGCCTTACTGGTGCATTATTTGAACTGTTATGCTTATTCATATCATGATCTGATCACCATACTCAATATATCCCATATGCATGGGGGTATTGGGGTAACGATACAAAAGGTTTGCTAGGGTAGACCCACTTTCACTGAGACTCAGCCCCCCCCCAAAAAAAAACTCTCCCCCCCCCCCCACCAAATCGAAATCCTGGCTATGGGCCTGGCTAAAACCCAACACTTCAATCCATGGCTGGTACCAAATGAGAGACTCCTTTGTGGGCACACAGAAGACTGGGCAACTTGGAAGGCGCGAAACAGATTGCGCTCTAGCCCCACGAGATGCAGATATAACCTTAAGAAATGGGGCCACAAAGTGGAGTCCACGACATGCAAGTGTGGAGAAGAACAAACCACAGACCACCTATTACAATGGAGCCTGAGCCCTGCTACATGCACAATGGAGGGCCTCCTTATAGCAACACCAGAGGAACTCCAAGTGGCCAGGTACTGGTCAAAGGACATTTAATAGAATGCCAAGTTTTTAAACTATGTGTTTTCTCAAATACATCACAACTGTATCCTTGGTTCGCTCCTGATGCGATATATAAATAGGGCTCCTTTAGGTAAAGGTTTTCCCCTGACATCAAGGCCAGGGTTGATAGTATGATAGCTGGGTCCGGAAGCTTCGAGCATTACGGAGAGGCCGCAAAGGCGGCTGTGAATAAGGGAAGAGAGGGGGCGGGGTGAGAGTGGGGGAGAGCGAAGGAAGGATAGAAAGGAGGAGACACTTAGGGTAAGGGTTAGGGCAAGGTTTTGGGTTTGGGTTAGGGTTACAGTTAGGGTAAGGGTTAGGGGTTACGGTTAGGGTAAGGTTTAGGGTTTGGGTTACGGTAAGAGTTTGGGTAAGGGGTTAGGCTTAGGCTTACGGTATGGTTCAGGGTAAGGGTTAGAGTTAGGGTTTCACCATTAAAGAACTCTTACATTCCTTCTATATTATCTGTCTTCAGCTTGGCTTACATTAGCTAAGTCTCTCTTGCGCAAACAGCGCTCCCGAAGGAGCGATGCGGCATCTCCATACTGCTCGGAGCTTCCGGACCCAGCTATCATTCAAGTCCAGTCATGTCCAACTCTAGGGGTTGGTGCTCATCTCCATTTCTAAGCCAAAGAGCCGGCATTGTTCGTAGACACCTCCGAGGTTATGTGGCTAGCATGACTGATTGGACTGACATGACTGACACCATTGCCTTCTTGCCAGAGCAGTACCTATTGATCTACTCACGTTCGAATGTTTTCGAACTGCTAGGTTGGCAGAAGCTGGAGCTAACAGCGGGAGCTCACCCCGCTCCCGGATTCGAACCTGCGACCTTTCGGTCAGCAAGTTCAGCAGCTCAGCGGTTTAACCCATGGCACCACCGGGGGCTCAGGGCTCCTTGAGATTGCTTAATAGTTGAGGGAAACGTTGGAGCTTTCTGACTCAAGATTTTACACGTGGGGTGCATCTATGCTATAGAATTAGTACACTCTGGAGCCACGTTAATGGCTTGCCATAGGGCTCCAGGTCCCTTCCAAAGCGAGGGTTCTGTGCTCCTTGCCGCTTTCTCCTCGCTGGCCAGAAGCGGAGACTTCTCTTGGGCTGGCTTACCTTCCGCTGGAGCCGGCAAGGAGTCGCGCTGCTGGTGCTGCCGCTGCGGAGCTCTGCCGTGGCGCTGGGTCTCCAGAGGCTGCGGGTGAACCTCCGCGTCCTCTCGCCAGCCATGGGCCGCTCTGCGGGGTCCTCCTTCCACCGCCCAACCCAGAGGCAGAAAGGGGCCCCGTGCTTGCTTCGCGGCCAGCCTGCCAGGGAGTCTGCTTCAGGAAGCGGAACTCTTGCGCGTTCCCCGGGTCTCCTGCTGCTCCTGCTCCTTCTTCTTCTTCTTTTTCTGCCCCGAAGGCGGGACGCTCCCCCTCTCCTCGCACCCACCCTCCTCGCCTGGCCCTTTCCTGGGCGCCCCGAGTCATGAGAAAGGGAAGGGAGACGAGGAGGAGGAGGAGCCACGTTGGGGCGCCCCGAAAAGAGGGAAAGGGACCCAGAGGGACTGCGGAGGAAAAGACGCGACTGGAGCCCAGGCACATTGCCTCCCCAAAGCCTCCCATGGCCAGAGACGGAGGCAGCAGCAGCAGCGGCAGGCTTCTCTCCCTTGTCCGCTCCTGCCTTGGCTGGCCATAGCTCTCTGACGGTGCTGCTGGAGGTTGAGTGTCCCCAAGTTACGAACAAGATAGCTTCCGTAGGTTGGTTTTTAAGGTGAATTTGTTTTAAAATCGGAACAAGTACTTTTTAAAAGTGTACCTTCAGCCACGTGTGTGTGTGTGTATGTATGGACACCCCGCTGTCAGCCCCAGCTTCTGCCAACCTAGCAGTTTGAAAATATGCAAATGTGAGTAGATCAATAAGTACCGCTCTGGTGGGAAGGTAACAGCGCTCCATGCAGTCATGCTGGCCACATGAACTTGGATGTATCTACAGACAACGCTGGCTCTTCGGCTTAGAAATGGAGATAAGCACCACACCCCAGAGTCAGACACGACTGTATTTAATGTCAGGGGAAGACCTTTACCCAGGCATGTAGCCGGGGGGGGGGGGGCTTGGGGGGTTTCAGCCCCCCCCTGAAATTCTCATGGTGGTCCGCGAGAAGGCCTTACTGCTAAATTATTTAAACTGTTAGGTTTATTCAGATCATGATCTGATCACCATGCTCAATATATCCCATATGCATGGGGGTATTGGGATAATGATACAAAAGGTTTGCTAGGGTAGACCCTCTTTCACTCAGACACAGCCCCCCCCCCCCCCGAACCAAACTCACCCCCCCCCCCCCCCCGAAACAAAATCCTGGCTATGGGCCTGCCTTTACCTTTAACTATATTATATGGATATGGGTATATGCATATGCACTTTGGGTTGCATTGTTGTTTATCCGTTCAGTCGCTTCCGATTCTTCGTGACCTCGTGGACCCACCCATGCCAAAGCTCCCTGTCAGCTGTGGCCACCCCCAACTCCGTCAAGGTCAAGCCAGTCACTTCAAGGATACCATCCATCCATCTTGCCCTTGGTCAGCCCCTCTTCCTTTTTCCTATTTTCCCCAGCATCACTGTCTTTTCCAAGCTTTCCTGTCTTCTCATGATGTGGCCAAAGTACTTCATCTTTACCTCTAATATCCTTACCTCCAGTTAGCAGCCGGGCATTATTTTCTGGGGTATGGATTGGTTTGATCTTCTTGTGGTCAAAGGCACTCTCAGAATTTTCATCCACACCACAGTTCTGGAGCTGCGTAGTATTGGGTTGCATAGGGAACAGTTAACACCCCTGTGGCATTTGTTTTGCTGTTCATGCTGCCGTTCAGAAGATGTCACCTCACTTCCTGTCCCTGTGATAATTGGATCTTGAAAAAAAACTGGCTTGTTCTGGAAACAAGGATCGGTGATAGACCTTTAGGTTGCTCACTGGAGCTAATTATGGGGAGCAGACAACCCCCCTTTTAAAACAACCCCATTGGCTGCCGATAAGTTTCCGGTCCCACTTCAAGGTGCAGGTTATCACCTACAAAGCCTTAAACAGTGCAGGTCTTGTCTATCTTCGTGATCCCATCTTCCCCTATGAACCTGTGCAGACTTTAAGATCTGCTGGCAAGGCCCTTCTCTCACTCCCACCTCTGTCACCCTTCTCTCACTTCCACCTCCAGGATGGTCCCCTGGCTCTGGAACTTTCTCCCCAGGGAGATTAGATTAGCACCCACCTTGACCACCTTCCATAAGGACCTGAAAACATGGATTTTTCAATGTGCTTTTGATTAATCGGTTCATCTATTGACTAATGTTGTCTGGTTCTATAGCACTTTATTACTAGCCCCACCCTTACAGCTGTATTGCACTAGCCCTTGTCCCACACTCTTAGATCTGAACACGCCCAATGGTTCTTGGCTACTGGTTGATAGTTACTGATGTTATGTTTTAATGATGTGTGTTGCATGGTTTTATTGTATTTTAATTGTGCTATATTTTCCTTCCGTTTTTGCTGTGCTTGGTCCCCATGTAAGCGGCCCTGACTCCCTTAAGGGAGATGGTGGCGGGATATAAGAATAAAGTTATTATTATTTATTATTATTCAGTGAAGACACCTTTTCCCCATGATGACTCTTTCAAGAGTGAATTTCCCTTCTGATAGGTAGATTTCTCTCACTTTGTGCTGTCTCACACCCATTGTTAACTATGAGACGTTTGTAACTTGGGGACCACCTATATTTACATTGTGAGATATCTTGCTGGTAAGACCCAAATCCTTTTAGTTTTGTACCTGAAACTAAAGTTAGTCCACAATGGACCATCAGAAAACAAGGTTCCACCATTCCAGCCATCCTTTAAGGCTGTTGTGGAAAACAGTAGGCTCTCAATTAATCAGAACTCAAGCAACAGGTATTCTCCTCCAGCAATCAGCAAAAATGCCCAAACAAACAGCTGTAGCTCCCACTACTCAGGAGACGTCAATGGCCTCCTCTAATGACATTACAGGTTATAGTGAGTGTTATTAACATATACAAGAGCCTTGCCAATGTCCTCCACAAGCACAATACTGCCTACCACCCAAGTGAAGACTTTCATATGGGGACAACTTCATCTTAGATTGTATGTGTTTCCTCCACCACAGACATCCCATTGTTTCTGACTCTCTCCATTGGTGTGGAATTTGCATGACCACGCCCACTGCCTCTCCCTTAACCATTTCCTATTCTTTTCTATGGCACACAGCAAACAAAGGAATTGATCAGCAACTTAACATACTAGAGAGGTTTGGGGAAAATTCACTATGATTTATAGGAGTTGTAGATACTGGAATGTATAGTTCACCTACAATCTAAGGGCACTCTGAACCCCACCAATGACGGACTTGGAATTAACTTGGCACGCAGAACCCCCATGACCAACAAAAAATACTGGAGGTCTTTGGAGGGATTCGTAGGAGTTGTTGTTCACCTACATCCAGAGCGCACTATGAACCCAAACAATGATGGATCTGGACCAAACTTGGCATGCATACCCGATATACCTACATTTGAATACTGATGATTTTTGATGGGAATTGCCAAGGACATTTTGGATTTGTATGTACTGGGATTTATAGTTCACCTGCAATCAGTGAGCACTCTGAACTCCCATCAAAGATGGAATTGGACCTAACTTGGCACACAGAGCCCCCATGACTAACTCAACATACTGAAGGGGTTTGAGGGGTCTGCCTCACCATCGTGGGAGTTGTAGTTTACCCTACAGCCAGAGAGCACACTGAAAACCCACTGATGATGCACCTAGAGAGCAAACTTGCCCAATAAACTTCAACCGCTGATGGGGTTTCAGGGGATTAACCTGGCATGATGTGAGTTGTAGTTCACCCACAACCTTATGCATTTTGTACAATTAAATATTGACTTTTTCAAATAACCCAGGCAATGCCGGGTACCCAAGCTAGTACTTTAATTAAAAACTAAAATACAGTCACCATGTATAGGTAAGATGGGAAACTGTCAACTGCAAAAGGCCACCTTACTTGGATCTGCGTGCATCATTTGAAAATACATGACACGCTAAATGCTTTGGAAGTTTTTGACTTGTGATTTTGTGATACGAAATCCAGCATATAGATCTCATTTGCTGTGACATATTGTGTTTTTGTGTCAGTAAAATAATAATAATAATAATAATTATTATTATTATTATTATTATTATCATCATCATCATCATCTATGGGATGTAGATAAGTCTTTGCTCTATTTAAAAATGAGGTGGGAATGGGGATGGCTTTAATACAGTTCCCATGATTCCATAGCATTGAGCTATGACAGTTAAAGTGGTGTTAAACTGCATCGATTCTACAGTGTAGATGCACCCTCAGTACTTTAAATATAAAAAGTATTTTCCTGTCAATAATGGAATGAGGTGTCACTGTAAATATGAGATTTTGATCTATATAAGGTCAGTTGTCTGTTTTTCAGGACAGGTAGAGGTTTGCACCCTTGTGGCTGCTGTATTTGATGCTCTTACCTCCTCCTGAATGACAGCCAGTTGCCATTACCTGTCAGAAGACGGAGAATGAATGCATAATATATCCTGCTTTGAGCAATGAATGGAAAAGGTTCAGAGAGCCCGAGGGTTACATTATTGTATGCCAAGACTTTGGATTTTGAAATTATTGTTGGCTTATCCCATGGTTCCTTTAGCTGAACAAATATCAATTTTAAAAGACAGGGCTTGGATACAAAACAAGAGCCTGAGCGGTTTGGATCCTGAATGTGACAGAAGTAGAGTAGTTTTTCAGTGCTGACAACTAAATATGTAAAAAATTACTCACATCTTTTTTCATTACCAGAAAAGCATGTCTCAGTTCATGACCAATCAAAAATAAGGCCAATACATTTTGAGATGTTTTCTTTTTGCTTAATTTTGTTTATATTATTATATTTATTTGCCTCTTTCTCTCTCTCAAAAGATGAGTTTTGTTGATTGTGGGACTTTGGGGGGAGGGGATTGTTTCTGCAGAAAGTAGTTGAGTTTTGGGCAAAATACACTGGTTTTGAGGGAAAACAATGTTAGTACAGCCAAGCCTTTCTTGTATGCAGCCCAAGTAATCTTTTGTGTAACTTGTTTTTACAAAACAGTATCATAATGCAAATCATCATTTTAGAAGATCTTCAAAACTTCTTGCAAATTTATGAATTGGGAAGAAAACATTTACATTCTTTATTCATGCACTCGAGATCAAAATAAATGAGGACTTGCATCTATACGTTATACTACCAACTTCCAATGTGAAATTATATTGGAAGCTATCAGGAAGGGATTGTTATATTATATTCTTGTTATGGGGTGATTAATTTCTCCACTGAATTGATGCTTCAGTTTCTGTTTTATGTTTTGATCAGTCATTTTCTATCTCAATTGCCCAATACACAAACTGAAATGGCCATTTCTGAGCAGAATTACCCAATTTACAGGCATTAACAGTATCAAATAGCTGTGATAAATAAATAAAATACACAGTTAATACATATATTTTGTGTTGCCGGTAGATTTAGGACCCCTGCTAAACATTTTTTGTTAGCCAATGTTTTCATATATATGCCTGTAGTAACATATTCATCATTAAAGTGGTTCTTTTAAAAGCATTTTAAATTGATTGACTATTGGTGTTATCATAAGGTAGCACCTCACTATATAATCCAAATGCAATACCTGATAGCATTAAATGAATCAGGATTAGATGGATTCATTGTGCATAAATCTATCAGCGGCTGCAAGTTGAGTCAGGATGACTCCCTCTCAGTTCGGAAGCATTTTGACTCTAACTCAGGAGTTGTCAGGGCTGTACCCAAGGGGGGAAGGGGTTAGGGCTCTGCCTCCCTGCTGTGCTCTTTGCTTCATCATGAGGTAGGAGGGTCAGGTTTCTAATGGGGAATTAGGCCTTTCCCTTCTTGCTCCCCTCTCCCCTTTTCAGATAGTAGCGTTCCCATTAAAGCTAAAGGTTTTCCCCTGATATTAGGTCCATCCATGTCTGACTCTGGAGGTTGGTACTCATCTCAATTTCTAAGCCAAAGAGCCAGCGTTGTCCGTAGACACCTCCAAGATCATGTGGCTGGCATGACTTCATGGAGTGCCGTTACCTTCCTGCTAGAGCAGTACCTATTGATCTACTCACATTTGCAAGTTTTTGAACTGCTACGTTGGCAGAAGCTGGGGCTAACAGCGGAGCTCACTCCACTCACTTGGGTTAATTACACACTTTTGGGCCTAAAAACCTCATGACAGTCTCACCTTAAGATTGTCATAAGACGGAAGTAACTTGAAGGCATACAATAACAATAGCAACAACAACATTACAAGGGACAGGTTTTTCAGGCTTTCAGGTAAGGTACAACTGGCAACCCTGATGAGTGACCATAAATAATTTTCTTGTTTTAGTATTGAAGTTAGAGTTTTCAACTAAAAAAAATCCATCAAGATGAGAATGAAAAAGCTACTAAACTTTACCCTCCTTTTCTCCTATTGTTTATTGTCATCATTTACTTTTGTTTTGTGTTAAGCATAATTCACCAGGAGCTAGTTCCTTGTTCTTATTTTGCCATCAGTTTAAGGCATTGGAAAGAAAGTAGGGGAAAGTAAGACATAGAACTAGAACTAAAACGTTTCAGTTATGGGATGTTGCGTAAAATCTTAATGTATAAATTAATATTTCTGTCAAGTGATGATATTGCAAACATTTTTTCATATGGATTAGCACCAAAATGTTTTTCTGATGTTTAGTGGGGAAACAGTAGAATTTTTTCCCCCCAGAATACTTGAAAAATTGCTCTGTTGAATAGCAGCCTGAAGTAACTGCAACTACGATCTCTGCTAGAATGTGCATTATTTTTAATATTAAAAAAATTAAGAACCTTTCTCTTCTTTTCAATTCCGCTTGCTTTGCAGAAGGAATTGTTTCATGAGATCCAAACTCCCTCCTTAGAGATGATGAACAAAATAATACCCTATAAAAGGTTTCCAATAGGAACCATGGAAGGAATTGTTCTCTTTAACAGACATGTTGTTTTTTCCCCTTCTCTTGAAGCTGGTGCCTTTGTAGTTTGAATATTAAAGGGAAGAGATCACCCTGAGAATAATGTGATTCAGAACACAAACACCATCTTAGTGTGTGAAGTTCCAGATTAGACCATCTGTGATCTGCTTTTTCAATATGCTTCATGCTGGGAAAAGTTGTCCTCTCTTCTTTCAAATTAAATCAATTGAACAATATGTTTTAGTTCATGTGGAGCAAGCCTCCACCAGCTTTCATTGTTTGTAGGTCATGTTGAGAACCAAGCACAGTTTGAGCTCTCTGTGTTAGTGCATCAATCTCCTCCCTGCCTAAAAGATCTAGGTGAGCTAGAACCTAGACAACCTCCAGACCTAGTTCCAACACCTCCTGCTCCTATCTGAAGACTGAAAAATCCATGCAAAAGCCACATGGAACAGGTATATTCTGGACTCCATAACTGCCATATTATTCTTTGAGGTCCCACAGATGATGTAGATCATGCTTTGGATTTGTTTTCTGTCAAAAGAAATATTGGGGGTGTAGGAAGAGACTGACATTTTTGACCTGGTCACATCATCTTGATCAGTGGTTCTCAACCTGGGGTCCCCAGACGTTTTTGGCCTACAACTCCCAGAAATCCCAGCCAGTATACCAGCTGTTAGGATTTCTGGGAGTTGAAGGCCAAAAACATCTGGGGACCCCAGGTTGAGAACCACTGATCTACATAATATTGCATTTGTAAGATTGCACACTGATCAGATAAGCTGATGTGATGGCAAAAATGTTCATTTCTATTTCAACTACTCATGGAACAAAAGTTGCTTCAGTCTGTTTGCAGTTCAGCTTGTGCGTGGGAAAGTGGGACATGTCAGTCTGGATGAAATTAAAAGTTTATACGAACTTTGAGAATAAAATAATTTGAACAGATGCACAGGGAGAAAGGGTCTCTCAAAGTCTATGGTGCATATTTTTAAATGACCAGAAGCTGTCTGATGCATTTTAATGAAGGCATAGCAGAGAAGAAGTTATTTGATAATTTCTCCTTTCCATACTTTTCTGCTCAAAATCATTCCTTTGACTTATCCTGCTATTCAGTGAGGAAAAGTATGGGGAGAGCTTTAAATATCTTCTTTTCTCTTCTTTGTAATTGCATTCAGATCCCCAGCAACTTGTAACTTGTAGGAAACCTGTTAAGAATGTCAAAAGGTTACCTTTGGAAGGGGGGGGGGGATTTCTGATTTATGGATAAAATTACTTTTGAAAATAAGTTTCCAAGTTCTGAAGTCAGGGGAGAATCCATTATTATTATTATTATTATTATTATTATTATTATTATTATTATTATTTGGGGGGGGGGTACATTTTTATATCACCTTTCTCCAAGGATGCAATGCGGTTTACAACAACAGTTAAAACATACAATATAAAATAAACCACTAAAATAATCCCAAACGGGTCCTTTTCGGATGTCACATTATCAATTAAATAAGTAAAAACAGTCTAAAAGTTCACAAGTAAATGTAATATCATTATAAAGTGCAAATCTTGGGCTTCTGTTGCCATTAATTTAAAGTTATTTCACCTAGGAAAGTTTTCAAGTTTTTCCTAAAGGACATGAGGGTGTGGGTTGCTCTGATCACTTATGGCAGGGCATTCCAGAGTTTCAGTGTCACACGGAAAAGGTGCCATTACAACCTTCCAGCTGTCTGAATGTTCTATACATTACGAGAATTGCTGAGGATGTGGAAAGAGGGAGAGAGAGGTGTAAAAGGCCCCACAACATCAGTAACTTTCTGTGCTGCTGTAACTATTTACTTTCCACATCCTCAGCAATTTCTGTGCATTTGTGTGGCGAAGCATCTCATGACTGCCACTACTACAACTTGCCAGCAGAGAAAGGCAAAGCCTGAAGTCTCCATTAACATCTTACACCAGACTGTAAGAAATCTCAGTGAACTCAGCGACACTGGTGGCTTCAATGCCATGTTTTTAAGCAAAAAAAGTGCACATCTTTTGGTCTATAGGACTAATTAGGCCTTGGAATATTTCTCCAGAGATCTTCCCTGAAATCCATTATCCTGTCACAGGAAGAAGGGTACTTGCTGTCTCCAATTAGAGAATGCAAATAAAGTGGTGGCAGGGTATCTCTTGTGCTTGAATGTGAATTCTCACTGCCATTTCTAATTTGAGACAAGGATTTTTTTTTTTATCCCACTACAAATCAGCCCTGCCCTCTTTGCCACGCCTGAGCACAAGGATGTGGGAGTTGAAGGCTGGTTCCCTGCTTTGACCAGGAACCTGATGGCATCAGGGCGTACGGTCATACCCCTGGTGTAATATCATTCATCCTGGTGAAGCTCTAAAAATGGAAACTCAGGTCACACCCCACCCCGTTTCCATACTCTCCAACTGTCCCAATTTGACAAGGGCAGTTTCAGTCTCTCTTTTTTTAAAAGCTGCTTTTAAAATTAATTCAGCAGGAGAAGAGAAGAGCAGCGGCATAATGTTTTCCGCTCCAGTAGGTTCAGGTAAAAGTGATCTGCTTCAATCTCTCTGTGTTTATAAGTTCTTCCTCCTTAAAAATATTTGCCATCTCAATCACACTCTGATGTTGCTTGGCCAACCACACATGTTTTTGTTTTCATCACTGAAATGTTGTAAGGCATGCACTTTCCTTCCAACCAACAAGGATAGAGAGAACATGCCTTCTTCAATATGACCTGACACACATTCTGTGGACTGACCAACTAGTCACCATTGACAATCTTGAGTCAGCTGTTTCCTTCTGATTTGGTTCAGGAAAGGATTCAGAATCCCTCTGGACTCTTTAATTTGTTTTCTAATCTATAAATAACATCTCTTGGCATAAACAGCTCTTTGTGCTGGACCTCCAGCTTGTGCCTTGTTGTAATGGTTAGGGCTGTAGCAGAGAGATTAGACAAATACATTAATTATATGCAGCAGGCTCCTGGTACTACATAGCACTGCCTAGACTTTAGGATATCTAGGAAAGGTTCATAAGGGCCATGAACCTTTCAGCCTGATGACGTGGGCAAGATTCTTGGAGTGGTGAGAGCAACCACCTGTTCCCTGGACCCTTGCCCTTCCTGGCTGGTCAAATTTGCCAATGGGGGACTGGCCGAGTCAATCTTGAAGATTATAAATGCCTCATTAGAACAGGGTCATCTTGCATCGAGCCTGAAAAGTGCAATTCTGAGATCGTTGCTTAAAAAGGCATCCCTAGATTCCTCGGTCCTGAATAACTACTGGCCTATCTCTAACCTTCCCTTCCTGGGCAAGGTTCTAGAGCGGGTGCTTGCCTCCCAACTCCAGGGATTCTTGGACGACACCAATTATCTAGATCCATCAGGGTCTGGTTTTAGGTCTTGGTACTGAGACGGCTTTGGTCGCCTTGGTGGATGACCACCGAAGGTGGATGACCACCGAAGAGAACTTGACAGGGGGTGTGTGTCCCTGTTGGTTCTCCTGGATATGTCAGTGGCTTTTGATACCATCAACCATGGTATCCTTCTGGGGAGGCTCTCCCGAATTGGTCTTGGGGGCTTTGCTCTGTAGTGGCTCCACTCCTTCCTGGAGGGTTGCTCCCAGTTGGTGAAGCTGGGGGATACCTGCTCGGACCTGTGGCCTTTATCATATCATATCATCATATCATATCATATCATCATATCATATCATATTTAATTACTTATTAATCTCCCTCCATCCAAGAATGCTCTAGGCAATTTACAGCTAAATTGTAAAAGATAAAATACATACATACAGAAATTAAAAATTAATAGAGATCGAATGCTCTAGTAAAAAGCCAGGTCTTAAGTGCTAGAGTAAAAGGCCCTAAGTCACGCATGGCTCACGCATGTGGGGTCCCACAAGATTCAATTATATCCCCCATGCTTTTTAATGCCTACATGAAACCACTGGGTGAGGTCATCCGGAGTTTTGGAGTTGGGTGCCATCTGTATGCAGATGACACCCAACTCTACTACTCATTTCCACCAAACTCCAAGGAAGCCTTCCAGACCCTGAACCAGTGTCTGACTGTTGTGATGGACTGGATGAGGCCTAACAGGTTGAAGCTTAATCCAGACAAGACAGAGGTCCTCCTGATCAGTCGTGGGGCCAACCGGGGTATTGGGTGGCAACCTGTGCTTGATGAGGTTACACTCCCCCTGAGAGTGCAGGTCCATAGCTTGGGGGTCCTCCTGGATTCAACTCTGTCACTTGATGCTCAGGTGTCAGCAGTGGCCAGGAGGGCCTTTGCACAACTCAAACTTGTGTGGCAGCTGTGACCACATCTTGTGAAATCTGACTTGGCCAGTGTGGTCCACGCCTTGGTTACATCCAGACTGGGCTATTGCAATAATGGGGCTGCCCTTAAAGATGGCCTGGAAGTTCCAACTGGTACAACGGGCGGCAGCTTGGCTCCTTACTTGAGCAAACTATAGGGAGCATACAACACCCCTTTTAAAACAGCTTCACTGGCTGCTGATAAGCTACCAAGCCAAATTCAAGGTGCAGGTTATGACCTATAAAGCCCTAAACGGTTTGGGCCCTGCCTATCTTAGTGATCATATCTCCCTCTATGAACTGGTGCGAACTTTAAGATCTTCTGGGGAAGCCCTCCTCTCGCTCCCACCACCATCACAAGCATGGTTGGTGAGGATGAAAGAACGGGCCTTCTCGGTGGTGGCCCCCCACTTCTGGAACACCCTTCTGGGTGATATCTAATTTCACATAACTGTTGACTGTTCTCTCAATCTGAGAATTCTTACAAATGGTCTGTGCAAATCCCATGAGGAAAACAATTTTCCCAAGCACTCATACATTCCTTATAGTGGAAAATAAATCTAGTTAAGGAAAATACATTTCTGTGTACAGCAGACCCAGATGACACTATTAAGTGAAGCTAAGATTGATAAACAGATTACTTATGGGCAAAACCATTAAAGAATTCTTTGTTAAGAGAAGTGGTTTATTTTGTTTTTTAAAAATATATAGAAACCTTCATTGGGTAACCTATTGTTTGGTATGGAATGGTTGTCGTTATGTGACTTAATTTCGGATCTATGGTGAACCTAATATGAACCTATCATAGGGCTTTCAGAAGAAATTTGTCTTCATCTGAGGTTACGAGTGTGTGGCTTGCCCGAGATCACCCAGTGGGTTCATACCTAAGGGGGAGTTCAAACTTTGGTCTCCAGAGTCGTCGTCCAAAAGTGCCTAAAGCACTCCAAACATATTTTAGAAAAATATTTTATACAAAGAATAATGTTTCTCAAGTTCCATTCACACACCAAAAAAAGTCATCTATTTGTTGCTTTTCTGATGGAGGAAAACTACAAGTTGTAAATAGTAAAATGACTCACAAAGGAAACTAACTGATCATGATGATGATGATAATGATGATTATTTCTGAGTACTGTTCTGTCTCCCTCTAGTGGTGAATTTCATTAGGTTTCTTCCAAGTACACAAAATATTATACAGTATTCTAGGTGTTTTTTTAAAAGAGATATTAGATTATTTCTGTTCTGACACAAAATATCAAGTACCTATTTGTGCCACATTATTGTTGCATTTATTTTGTTTCCAGGAAACTCACCACAGACTGGCACATAAGTAATATATTGGAGTGCACTAAAGCTACAAGTCAGTTACAAGGACCTGTAAATATTTCAAGGACTTTAAATTCTATTGTTAATGTAATTCTATTTCTATATGATGAGGTTGTTTTATCTGTATCGGTTTTAACTTTTGTAAACCACCTAGAATCCTAGATTAGGAAAAGGTAGGATTATTATTATTTCCCCCATGGGGATTCAAGACAGCTAACAATCCTACACTTTGGTCACAATACACTTTAAAAAAACCAAACTATTAAATAATATGATGTGGCTTAAGGTAAAAAAACTGATTAAAATATAATAAAATCACTTAAAATAGCTGGATTGCTGTGAGTTTTCCGAGCTGTATGTCCATGTTCCAGAAGCATTCTCTCCTGATGTTTCACCCACATCTGTGGTGTCTATCCTCAGAGGTCAAGGGGTCTTTGGAAACTAGGCAAGTGGGGTTTATATATCTGTGGAATGTCTGGGGTGGGAGAAAGAACTCTTGTCTGCTTGAGGCAAGTGTGAATGTTGCAAATGGCCACCTTGATTAGCATTTAATGACCTTGCAGCTTCAAAGCCTGGCTGGTTTCTGCCTGGGGAATCCTTTGTTGGGAGGTGTTAGCTTTTAAAACTCACCGCCCCACTCCCAAATCTCATCCACACTTTGCCAGAAGCATGCTTTTTGTTCTTCCCCAAATGCCTGATGTTAGAGGAAGGTCTTGACTTGCTTACAGAAGGTCAATATAAACATATTGGCCACATTCTATGTTGCAGTTATGAATCTGTAGTCTAGAATTATGAATCTGCAAACTGCATTCATTGTATGTCGGAAAGATCATATAGTCCTACCATAAGGCTACACACATTCTCTCTAAGCCTGTCTTAAGAGCCAGGAGCTGCACTAGACATAGGTTTGTTCAGATGCTAATGAGGGCAGAAGGAGGACCACTTTTCCAGCGTTTACCACCAGCGAACAAAGCTACAACAATCAGAAGCAGTCACAATTCCTCATTGCCTTGCTTACTAGTGGGAAGGAAGTGGAACGGAGGGTGTGTCTACACTATAGCTTGACACCACTTTATTTGTGATGTTGTGGAATCATGGCAGTTGCCATTCTACAAGGCCTTTAGCCTTCTCTGCCTCACCAAATGACAATTCCCAAGATTTCATGGCATCACATCTTGGCAGTTAAAAGTATCAAACTACATTAATTCTGCAGTGTAGATGCACCCTGAGTAGCTAATGCAGAAAAAATGGCAAAGAATTGTTATTAGTTGTCATGGATCTACCGTGATAAATCCTGGGAATTGAAATTTATTGGTGGGGACTTAGAATTATCAGAATATATCAGAATAGTAGTACATGAGAGAGACAAGAAGTCTCTTGAAGCAAATGCTAAACACTTAATTCTAGGATTCTACAGGATGGTCCCATGGAATTTAAAGTGGTATAATTGTGTAGACTTGATACACTATTAGTGATGGATTAGGATTTCTGCCATAGAGCTCTAATCCACTGCCCTGATTTATACTTACCCTAAACGCTGTCTTCAAAAGATTAGACTGATTTAATCCTCTGTTCCTCTCTGCTCAAGGTCTGTTGGTATCTCCCAAGGACCTCACCAAACTTTAAATGCTATGATTTCTGAGGACAAAGCCAAGGTAATGAAAGTGCTAGGTTGCAAGCACACCTTTTTTTGTTAAACGAAATTGAACCAGGCCAATTAAAAGTGTAAACAGCCACCAGGTGGCATTAACTAGAATTCAAATAAAACTCACCAAACTGAGCAATATGACATTTCCCCCCTTTTTTTCTTGTTCAGTTTTCTCTCTCTCCCTCAACCCATATCATTCATTCAGCATCTCCCTCTTCTCCTCCCACATATGAGGCAGCAGGAATTCTCATTCAATCCTTCAGTACATGTATGTGATACACTTCTGAAGTCAGGAACAGGCAAGATTCACCAAATAACTGGGATACAGAGAGATAAGAAATGCGATGCGCCAGCCCTGAGAATGGCCAGGGTTTTTAATACCATTTTAAAAAAAAATATCCCCCACATAAAATTAAAATCTAAAACTCCAGGGTCTTACTTCTCTCGTCTGTCACCTATTGGCCTAGTGATTCAGAATTTCCCAGAGAATCAATGTCACACTGTAGGGTATTGGAAAAATTTAATAAATGACATTAATTATGCATACTTACAAAGTTTAATAACCTGAGTTGTCCATTTGTGGAGTGCCTTTAGCATACTCCCAAAACCACCATCCAATTGGTTAGACCCAACTAGAATTAACCTGTTGACTCAGGCAAGCGAACAAATAGGTAAATCCCACTGTTTCCAAAATTACACACTAATCAGGATGAAAAAAATAGTATTTAGGTCATAGCCTTAAGGGGCTCATTACAAATAGATACATAAAATAAATAAAATCAAATTTTATTATTTTATTATAGCAAAAATATTTATATTCCAAGCATCTTATTTTCTATAGAAATTTGAGGTTTGGGGGAGAAAAGCAGAGAAGTCGAAATCTTTCATAGCTGGAATCACTGGGTTGTTGTAGGTTTTTCGAGCTATATGGCCATGTTCTAGAAGCATTCTCTCCCGATGTTTCGCCTGCATCCTCAGAGGTTGTGAGATGGCCATACAGCCCGAAAAACCTACAACAACCCAAAACAGAGAAAATTCTACTGGAGGATAACTCTCCTGGAACAAAGAGAAACAGAATGAAACACCCACTTTCAAATCTAAACTATGGGGTTAATCCAGGGCTGTAGTCAAGGGGCTGGGATTAGGAGTTCAGCCCCCCCCCCTTTTTCAGATTAAAAAAACCCCCTGGTTTACTCATAAATTTTAACTGGTTAACCAAATCAAGCAAAAATTAAACAAGTCCCTCCAGAACTGCATGCACTATCTCAAGCAAATTTTGACAATTTATTCACATTGTCATTACTTGCAGCAATAGCCGATATAGTGGAAGCAACCAAGTTGGCCCAACTGTAACTGGCAGGTAAAGCCTAGGACGCAGGGGGCAGGGAACATGAAGGCACTCATGAAGGAGGCCAGACTTAGTGGGAGCAGTTGACAAGGGTGGAGTGCTAGCTATTTGATGCTGCTCTGCCTCCCTGCTGTGCTCTTTGCTTCAGTGTAGTAGGAGGTATGTTCCTAGTGGAGAATCAGGCCTTCCCCTACTTGCTTCCTCCTCTCCTCTTTTCCAGAGGATAGTAGGGTGCTCAGCTTTATAGCCAGGTCTCCATTTTGTTCTGACCTCATGTTGGGCTTCATAGCTTTGGGCTGTTGTTGCCTCAGGCTGGGACCATTCTTGAGGGGGCCATGTGGTCTTCCCCTGTATCTAGAGGCCCTCCAGGTTCTGCCTGGTCAGACTCATGGCCTAACAAACTAGAAATTATCAGATCTGTTCTGGAAGCTGTGCTATCATGCTTTGGTGGGGACGAGAGACAGGGCCTTCTTGGTGATGCCCCCCCCCCCCCCCGCCGCCTGTGGAACTTGCTTCCCAGTGAGATAAAATCAGCCTCATCCCTTCTATCTTTCAGGAAGAAATTGAAATCATGGTTCTGGAAGCAAGTTTTGGACAGCAGGGATAACAGCACTTTGGATGTGGAACTAAACTGGAGTGGTTATATGGCTGATAATAATTTTTTAATTATTTTTAATTAATGTTCTATCTATTGTTTTAAATTGTTATATTGTTGTATCTATTATATGTTGTGGCATCAAATTTTTGCTGCATGTAAGCCATGCAGAGTCCCCCTCCGGGAGTTGAGAAGGACGGGGTAGAAATGTTGGAAATAAATAAATAAATAATACTCTCTTGGCCTCAGAGAAAGACACAGACACACTACTGAAAATATAAATCTTCATTATGTGGCCAAACCGCCTGATTTGGGGTCGGAATCCTGGCTTCCCAACCCAAGCATGAGATGTATTTTCACCTCGTGCTAGGCCAAATGTTGGGCCCTTCCTGGAAGAGGCTGTTTGTTTTGCTGCCACAGAGGCTGTCATTGAGAGGAGGTGCCAGGTCCTACTTGCTCAGGCTCATAGTCTACCCCGTGGTTCTCAACCTGGGGTCCCCAGATGTTTTTGGCCTACAACTCCCAGAAATCCCAGCCAGTTTACCAGCTGTTAGGGTTTCTGGGAGTTGAAGGCCAAAAACATCTGGGGACCCCAGGTTGAGAACCACTGGTCTAGCCCCTTGAAAGGCACAGAAGTTAAGCAGTCACACTCTCTCAGCCATAGGGTAAGCAACACACACTCAGCTTAAAATTAAATCTTCATGATATTACTTGTATTCATTATTGTGAATATCCTGGCTGGGCATGTTTAGAGAAGAGAAGGCTGAGAGGAGTCATGATGGCCATGAATAAATATGTGAGAGGGAGTCATAGAGAGGAGGGAGCAGGCTTGTTTTCTGCTGTCCTGGAGACTAGGATGTGGAACGATGGTTTCACACTACAGGAAAGGAGATTCCACCTGAACATTAGGAAGAACTTTCTGACTGTGAGAGCTGTTCAGAAGCAAAACCCCAACTTTCCAGATGGAGAGTTTCACTCAAGGAAGGCAAAGCCCCGAGTCTGCAAGGAGGGTCAGGGAACTTGGATGTCTTTCATTTACATCGCAATTCAAAATCAACTTAATGACAGTTAAGAGCAAAATGGGGCTTTGCAAAATTTGTCCTCTAGACTGTATCAGTAAAGGGAGGGGGTAGGGGGGTGCTGTGTAGGCAGACACCAGATTGTGGGAACAAAAGCATCCGCATCTGTCTGGTTGGCAAAAAGCCCAGGAGCTGCCTGAGTTGTTATTTTGGCAAAGGATCAGCTATAGATCTGCTTCATCATAAAGGCAGATCTCTTTCCTTCAAGTATTTTGTCTTAAGCTTATGTAGTTCACTTACAAAATAAAATAAATGCAATACCCACCCACTATTTTCTTCTTTTCATTTCTTTTTTAAAGGGAAATCCATCCATTTCCTCTAAACCGCTTACCAAGATGGATACAGATTATTAAAGGAGAGAGAAAATAATGGTAACACTCTAAAGAGGGTTTTTCCCCCCTCTAATTACCAGTGAGGGTTTATATATTTTGAACATTCTGTCACCTTTGTAGCTGAAAACAAACACTTTAATTCTACGTGTTGAACTTGGCATTTGTTTAATGGTTTAATTATATCGGGGGCAATTTGATCATAACTGACTACATTTTCCAAACATTGAATTTCAATACTATTATCCTAAATAATTAGATGTGCTGTGGAAGAATGAACATCAGTATCTCCTGCCTCTGTTCACTCTGCCCCCCCCCCCTTTCCTTTCTGAGTTATATACAGATCCATAGACGCAGGCCCATAGCCAGGATTTTGATTCGGGGGTGGGGGGTGGGGGCTGAGGATCTACCCTAGCAAACCTTTTGTATCATTATCCCAACACCCCCATACATATGGGATATATTGAGCGTGGTGATAAGATCATGATATGAATAAACGTAACAGTTTAAATAATGTACCAGTAAGGCCTTCTTGTGGACCACCCTGAGAATTTGGGGGGGGGGGGCTGAAGCCTCTCACCCCCCCCCTCCCCAGTTACATGCCTGCATAGATGTTAATACCAACTCTGTGCACATGGAAGAGAAAAAGTTTAACCTCCTTTTCTATGCAATTTTTCAAATTTAAATGGGCCCTATAGCTGCTATCTGACTAGGTAGGGATTTCTATGGTGTGTTTATGGCTTCTTTCACACTAGCAACTTTATAGCATCCTGTGGAATATAGTATGACCACTGTATCAGTGAAGGATACGTATCCATTTGTGGATACCTGAAGCAATGGAAAATAGTGGGCTCTATATTTTAACTGTACTTGGGCTGGAAGCATATTATAGAACTACACTGGAAGACTTAGGCCCCTTCTACACTGCCATATAATCCAGATTATGAAAGCAGATAATCTACATTATCTGCTTTGAACTGGATTGTGTAAGTTTTCACTGCCATATAATCCAGTTCAAATCAGATAATCTGGATTATATGACAGTATAAAGAGAATCATAGAATCATAGAATCAAAGAGCTGGAAGAGACCTCATGGGCCATCCAGTCCAACCCCCTGCCAAGAAGCAGGAACATTGCATTCAAATCACCCCTGACAGATGGCCATCCAGCCTCTGTTTAAAAGCTTCCAAAGAAGGAGCCTCCACCACACTCCGGGGCAGAGAGTTCCACTGCTGAATGGCTCTCACAGTCAGGAAGTTCTTTCTCATGTTCAGATGGAATCTCCTTTCTTGTAGTTTGAAGCCATTGTTCCGCGTCCTAGTCTCCTAGTCTCCAGGGAAGCAGAAAACAAGCTTGCTCCCTCCTCCCTGTGACTTCCTCTCACTATCATGTCTCCTCTCAGCCTTCTCTTCTGCAGGCTAAACACTTTTTAAATGTGGGAGTAGTCTTATATGCCGGGAGTCATCTTATAGAGCGGGTGCTGAAACTTCCAATCTGGACTGGAGAATCTGTGGTTGCTGCATATGGTGGGGGGAGCTCAAAAATGGCAGTAGCCGTGTCCCTGCCATGTGCAGCAACTGAATGAAAGCATTAAGGGTGATGCTGTACAAGTATGGTAGAAGAAAATCTATTCATCAGGATTCGTGGACTTAAGAGGCCTTAGAGAGGCCCACAAAAGTCTTTGGGGAGGGAATATTTTTGGAGCATAGGTCAGTGACACTGGATATTGAATCCATGGATAAAGAGGTTGTAGTATAGTTGGATTTGCAGTTGAGGGAGGGTCAGTTTGCATCAGTGCCGCACCAGCTACAGACTCCAGTCATCCATAGGAAGTTGCCGTGACAGTTAAAGTGGTACCTGTATAATCTTGTAGTGTTTCCTCAAGGAAACAGCACTTTAACAAGATGTAATTAATTGGGAAAGCCATATAAGAGAAGATTTAATCCCACTCTTTTCTGCACTTCCACAGTCCTAATCCAATTTACACATGCACACACAATACTAGATAGTTGCTTTTAAGAAACCATAAGAGCTCATTGATGTCCTATATCTTATCAAAGCACTCCCTAATTAAAGAGCAGATGGATACACAACTTGTGGGGGGCTTAAAATATTAAAGTTTTAGGTTTTGTAAAGTATTACAAGATGACATAAATTAAGATCAACATACAAAACAGATTTTGAAAATCTCTGTAGGTATAGGAAAATAAGAATAACAAATATGAGTAACATTGGGCTAGTTATATAAATATGGAGTAATCAGATACATATGTATTACACTGAGATCAGTGAGGCTTAATCTGTGGAAAATTTAACTCACACACTGAGTTAAATAGGACTTTGTGGAAAATGGGTTCAGAGTTGCAGCCTCAGACAGCTGAGATATATATAGCCCGATCAGCCATATGGTTATATACTTCCAAACATTATCCCTTCCTATTTTGGTGAGCTACATTGATAGTTCAGTGTGAAAAGGATCCAGAAGTTACATTCCTTTTCCATGTAGTGTTTAGAAGAGACTGATAACGCTCCTGAAAATTCCCTGCTCTTACTGAAAAATTAATGAATTGATTCATAAGTTCTCCTTTGGTTTAGTATCATTTTATCCCTGAGTGCTTCTACAAATCCTTCTATCCTTTGCCACTAGAAGAAGGAAGGAAATATTGGGAAGGAAATGTAGTTGGGAAGGAAATGTAGGGGCTAGAAGAAACCACCCTTTACCTTGGAATCAAATAGCTGGCAGAGATCTCCCAAAGTGCAGTTGATATATTCTAGTCCAATCCCCAGCTAATGCAGAAAATTTACTACTGCAACTTTCTTGATAGGTGGCCATCTAGTCTCCCTTGTCTTTACATGTTTGTAAATGTGATGGATGATAAACTGAGGCATAATCATAGTCATGGGTGTATGTACATAGGGTTACTGATGAGAGCACAGGAGGATAATATTGGGGAGGTGTGGATGGATTAGCACATTCTGCTTTAGAATGATATGGTGATGGGTATTATAAAAGTTGTTATGTTATTGTTGTTTGAGGCATCAGTGGTAGTTTTGAAAAATCATTAGGAAAAAAATGAACAAAGAATGAAGTTTTGCTTCAAATAGTGTCAGCCACATCTCAAAGGGCCCTTGCACACAGCCCTAAATGTCAGAATATCAAGGCAGAAAATCCCACAGTATTTGCTTTGAACTGGCTTATTTGAGTCTACATTCAGATAATGTGGGATTTTCTGTCTTGATATTCTGACATTTAGGGCTGTGTGTAAATGCCCTAAGGCCCCTTCTATGCTGCCATATAACATCCAGATTATCTGCTTTGAACTGGATTATATGGCAGTGTAGACTCATATAATCCAATTCAAAGCAGATAATGTGGATTATATGCTTTGATAATCTGGATTGTATGGCTGTGTAAAAGGGGCCACACAGCTATATAATCCAAATTATCAAAGCAGACAATCCACATAATTTGCTTTGAACTGATTTATATGGCAATGTAGACTCATATAATCCAGGCCCCTTCTACACTGCCATATAATTCAGATTATCAAATCAGATAATCCGCGTTATCTGTTTTGAACTGGATTATATGAGTTTACACTGCCATATAATCCAGTTCAAAGCAGATAATCTGGATTTTATATGGCAGTGCAGAAAGGGCCTCAGAGATAATTTTCACACAACTATAATTAATAGCAATAAACATGATATCCTTTAAAGATATTGGAATTCTTCAATATAGTTTTTCCAGCACATTCTTCTTCATATAGTAATCCTGACTTTTTCTGACTACTAAACTTCTTCCTCAGTCTGAAGTTTTTGATTTGCCATACACGCCTTTTTTCAGGTGTGTTTGCTAAATTAATCCCTCTTCTTCCAATGTAATTCCAATCCAGTAAAATCATATACTACTGATCTTGTTGCTTATGCAGCCATGGTTACCATGTCAGCCTGTGCTTCTCATTGCAGTTATTTTATTAAATGCTATCCCCTTTCAAAACCACAGTTTGCATTATCTTCCTAAGTAATATTGAATAGAATAGAACAACTTTGTTGTCACTGTACATTTCCGTACAATGAAATTACTGTATATTTTGGTGTATAAGACTATCTTTTAACCCAAGAAAATCTTCTCAAAAGTCAGGGATCATCTTATACGTGGGAATCGTCTTATACGCGGAGTAGTTTTATACACAGGAGTTGTCTTATACGCTGGAGTAGCCTTATGCATGGGGGCCGTCTTATATGTGGGAGTAGTCTTATACGCCGGGAGTCATCTTATAGAGTGGGTGCTGAAACTTCCAATCTGGATTGGAGAATCTGTGGTTGCTGCATATGGTGGGGGGAGCTCAAAAATGGCAGTGGCCACATCCCTGCCATATGCAGCGACTGTATGAAAGCATTAAGGGTGACGCTGTACAAGTATGGTAGAAGAAAATCCATTCATCAGGATTCGTGGACTTAATGCGGTCCCGATTGTGAGATGAAGGGGCACCTCATCGGGAAGGTGTAAATGAAGGGCAGAGCAAGCTGCAGGTGTCCAGGCCACCAGGAGTATGGAAAAAAGAGATAGAGTGTCTCTGGGCCCAGAAAAACACAACTCTTTTACCTGTCTGGCCTGTCCTTATTATCCTATTACCGTACCTCCTCCTCTGCCTCTCAGATCTTGCTCCTGAAGACTGCAATGAAGTGGTGCAGGTGTGCATGTGCAAGTTCTGAGAGGCAGAGAAGGAGGTACAGTAATAGGAAAATTACCATATTGGAATCAAATCCGATGCCTTTAAATTTTTTATTTGGTGTGTGTTGGAAGAGGGGTAGTCTTATACAGCAAGTATATCCCAAACTCTATATTTTAACTGGAAAAGTTGGGGGTCGTCTTATACGCCCAGTCGTCTTATATGCCGGAATATGGTAAATGCTTTCCCCAGAACATATCACAAAACAACACACCCATCCCTTCACACTCCACCCACCATCGCACAGCCCCCAGTTCCACATCAATGTGAAACAACCATCATTTACTGATGGGTTGTTAATGTATGCAACAGTACATGTTAGTAACTCCCCTTTCCTTCACTAGCTTTTGTAATATGACTTATTAAACCCCACATTCTGGGAATAAATCTCAGGGGTAGAATAGTCCTGTAGTAGATGTGTATATGATGCCCCCCTCTGGTCAAAGTTTCTGCTACATAAATTACTTTCCCACAATTCCAATTTCCCTAAGTGTTTGACCAAGGCACTCTGCAAAATAAGTGAATTGTATTCATTTCAATTCAGCAGCTGCGGGTGATCGATGGCCCTTAAACCATTTCTTGACACAGTGTCCTCCTCAGTAATTTTCACTTGACAGCTTTAAATATTAATATGACCCTCAAGGAGGGTGGAACTGATTGGTTAAAGTGATTTTGTTGTCAGGGCTATATACCACAGTATTTATTCCACGTTGCTCTGAGATTTTTTTTTCTTACTGAATTTTCACCCATTTCTGACAGAAGAGACAAGAAGAGATCACCAAAACATTCTGGTGGTTCTTGCTGGTCCTCGGCACAAAAGCAGATAAAAACAGTAGGAGAGCCCTTCAAACACAGGAAGTAACACACAGCCCCCATCTAGCTATTCAACAGCACTAATATGAAATGCATTGACTTGCACTGAGTATCTTTCTGATAACTGGCAAATAGAGGTAGAAAGCATGGGCGCGAAGATTACTGCAGACTCAGACTTCATCCAGGAAATCAGAAGACGTTTACTTCTTGGGAGGAGAGCAAGGACCAGTCTCAATAAAATAGTGAAAAGTAGAGACATCACACTAGCAACTAAGATCCACATAGTTAAAGCAATGATATTTCCCAAAGCAACCCATGGATGTGAGAGCTGGACCATAAGGAAGGCTGAGCGAAGGAAGATAGATGCTTTTGAACTGTGGTGTTGGAGGAAAATTCTGAGAGTGCCTTGGATCTCAAGAAGATCAAACCAGTCCAAACTCCAGGAAATAAAGCCTGACTGCTCGCTGGAAGGAAGGATGTTAGAGGCAAAGATGAAGTACTCTGGCCACATAATGAGAAGACAGGAGAGCTTCGAGAAGATAATGAGTCTGGGGAAAATGGAAGGAAAAAGGAAGAGGGACTGACCAAGGGCAAGATGGATCAATGGTATCCTTGAAGTGACTGGCTTGACTTTGAAGGAGCTAGGGGTGGCCATGGCCAACAGGAAGCTCTGGCTTGGGCTGGTTCATGAGGTCACGAAGAGTCGGAAGCGACTGAACAAATAAACAACAACAAACCTTTCTTAGAGTAGTGGATCCCAGGGAGAACCTTTTGAATCTTATTTTCTGCTAAGCTTGCGTTAGTGTTTTGGGATAAACAACAAAACCATTGAGCCTCCTGTTGCACAATGGGTTAAAACCTTGTGTAAGCAGGACTTCTGACTGACAGATCAGAGGTTCAAATCCAGGGAGAGCAGGTTGAGCTTCCTTTGTCAGCTGCAGCTCACCATGTGGGGACATGAGAGAAGTCTCCCACAAGGATGGTAAAACATCAAAAGCATCCAGGCATCCCCTGGACAACATCCTTGCAGACGGCCAATTCTCTCACACCAGAAGCAACTTGCAGTTTCTTGTCGCTCCTGACATGAAAAAAAACAAAAAACAAAACAAGAAATCTTGTTTCTGTGTATGATCCATTACCACTTCATCTCCAGTGTAGAATCTTTTAATTTCTTCTTCTTCTTCTTCTTCTTCTTCTTCTTCTTCTTCTTCTTCTTCTTCTTCTTCTTCTTCTTCTTCTTCTTCTTCTTCTGCCAAGGCATAAACTTGTATTGAGGTTATATTGATGAGTATAGTGTTATTGATATTATTCAATCTTTAATATGTTAAATAAATCACACACACATGTATACGTATTTTAAAGCAAATGTATATGCACTGATCTCGATAAGCAATTAAGCATATGTATGTAGAAAGGTTTAAAACTTTTGCCCACCCATTTAAAAGTTCATTCATTTGCAATGGTTTTAAAAATTAAAAGAGTTGTATCTCACCTTCTCCTTCATTGATCGTCGAGCCCTTCCAGAAAGGCCCTATATCCCAGGATCTGATCCCAGGTTTTCTGCTTTAAACAGGATTATATGAGTCCACACTGCCAGATAATCTGGGATAAACAGAAAACCTGGGATCAGATCCTGGAAGCTAGGAAGGCCCCTTAGTGTTCCTTTTGTAGAATACCAAACTCAAATAAAATATATCCTTTTAAAAACATAAAGCAAAATAATAATAATAATAATAATAATAATAATAATAATAATGAATTAGAAAATGTATGTGCTAATTGCATTTTTAACTTAATATGGTTAGGCTTCCTGACAAACACAGTAAAGTTGGAACTGGAGACCAAATGGCCAACCCTCTTCCTGCCCCCAATGTTTCTTGCTCGGAGAAATACCCTGTTTGGGAAAGGCAAAAATAAAAATAAAAATTAATGGTGGTGTTAACTGTATTTAATTGCTTAATAATTAAAGGGCACATCAGTTCAGTATCCTTTGCAGCAAAGCTTGAAATGATATAAAAGCTTACTTCTGGTTTTTAGAATCTGTATCATGTCACTTTAGACAATCCTTCATCAAATAAGAACCTAGAGGCCTGAGAAAGCAGCCCCCCATTTCCCACAGTCCAGAAGGAATGGTGGTAACCCTCTCCAAAGGAGAAGGGCTCTCCAGAATGATCTGCAGTCCCTGAGTGCTTGAAAGCAGAGATGTTTAAAGAAGTAAAAATGATTGTATAGCCACAGGTCCCTTCTACACTGCTACATAAAATCCAGATTATCTGTTCTGAACAGGATTATATGGCAGTGTAGACACATATAATCCAGTTTAAATCAGATAACCACACGGACGGATGTTGATGAATTATGATTTTATTCAGATGACTTGGCCTTATGTAATTATATGATTGTATTTTAATGTGTTTTATATAGAGTTTTATAGGATGTGATGTTTTAACTATTGTGTATGAACTCCTCTGTTGTAAACCGGCCTGAGTCCCTCTTCGGAGGTGAGAAGACCAGTATATAAAAGTTCTAAATAATAAATAAATAAATAAATATCATGGATTATCTGATTTGATAATATGGCAATGTAGAAGGGGCCTTATAGGATCTAGTCAGAATTTGGACCACTAATAAGAGAGACATGGGAAATCTAATATGGGAGGGCAGTGGGTTCAATGATCTGTTTAATGTTGCAATACATGAAGATGGTTTCTGTTTAGTGTCTTTGGTGCTCCAAGGGTACTATTGTGTGCATGTGGTGCTTTTTGTCATGGACTTGGGCCCATACAATAAACCATTTTGATTGTGAAGTTGTAGATAATTCCAATTATATGCATAATTTTGAAGTAACTATATTCAATATCTCTAAAGTAATTAAGATTATAATCATAGTGCTTCCATATGGCACATGCTCCTTTGGTTTGCCTAGTAGCTTCTTTGCAACTCCTCTGGGAGTTATAGGAAACACAGGCAGTCCCTGAGTTACAAACAGCTGACTTACAAATAACTCATTGTTAAGAACAGGGGTGAGACAGCAGGAAGTGAGAGAAATCTGCACCTAGGAAGGGAAATTAATTCCTGAAAGAGTTATCATGGCAAAAAGGTGTCTCCACTGAAGCTTTATTGCCAATCCTTGTTTCCATGACAAGCCAAAATTTTCAAAATCCAATTATCACAGGGACAGAAAGTGAGTTGAAATCTTCTGAAAAGGGGCACAGATAGCAAAACAAACACCACAGGGGTGTTCATCCCTCTCTATGCGATTCAAAGCTAATATATGCATATATTTGTCTGAAGTTACACTTAAAAATGTATCCATTCTGGCTTACAAACAAATTCAACTTATGAACAAACTGACAAAATGTACAGTATTTTGTTCATAATTTGGGGACTGCCTGTACTGAAATGCCAAAAAGGGATTCAGCACTTGGATAGCTCCCAAAACACTTGGAAGAACTGCAGAGTGGCTGCCATGAAAACCAGGCATGAAGTCACCACTCCTTAATGAGAGCGCCACCAGCTACGCCTGATTAAAATGCATGTTACTTGATATTCAAAGTTTGAATACCACTAGCTGTTGATCTCTGCATGAAATGCATTTTTCCCCCATTCACCTTTGCAGTACCTCAACACTCACAGCACAGCTTGAGGCCAGCACTATAACCATGGGATGCCCCACTCCCACTATTTACTGAGACCACATTGCCATAATTAAGAGGCTGAAGTTACATTGCAAAAATAGGCCTTTTACAGTAATAATATTTATTAATGAAAACAAGCTTCAAAATGTGTAGTTCTTCAAATGTATCAATAGGTTGCAGTAAAGAGCTGATGCCAGATCATAACAATTTTGTTACTTAAAAGGAAGTGCAAACAAATGCACTTTTCTTTGACCAAATCTGCATGAGAAGTCAGACCAAAAGTAAATGCATAATTCTGAGATTGAATTTAGGTGCCATAAAATACACAAACATGCATAGAATGACACATGTACTCATATAAAGGCACCATTGTTATTTTATAATAAAATATGGCTGTGCCCAGGATATCATTTAAATCATCTTGTCTAATATAACTCAAAGTAAAAATGACTCTAAGAAATATCAGACTGACACTTATTAGTTGCAAACAGATATACCTAGCTATTTCATGGTGGCTGGCTTGCTTTATAAATACGGATTTTATTTTGCACTCAAAGCTATAATTGTTGCAACCAGCCAATTTAGGAGGAAAGATAAAAGAAAGGCAAAAAGAAATATGTTCATCTGGGAGGGATAATTATTTTTTTTCACAATGTGTGTGGTTTCAATTAAAACAACCACCCAACCCCCAAGATTTGGCAGGAAAAACCTCATTATTACTTTGATAATAAATCAAACATAGCAGCATTATTTTCTCCACTGATGATATACTGGCACGTGGAAGTAGAAAAGAAAACGGAGTATATCATTCAGTCTGCGCTTCTAATAGCTTTGAGCAGGGTCTCTGATCCCTTCAAATTGTTCATTTCTCCTAATTTGATTGTAAGCAGCAACTTCACAGCTGTGCCTTGGCAGTGAACTGTATATCTATAAGTTCCTATATTTGGATTGCATAGACAAGTGTTAACTGTGACAAAGACGGAACGAGTGCAGCTTTGCCCCTTGTGAAATCCTACAAAAGAGCTAATGAAGCTGACTCTAATAGGCTTTGTGGAGTGTCCAGCTGGATAACTTCATTTGTATTCTGCAACAGGGACCCTGCTTGTTGAGGAGAAACTCCAAAACAGAAGTACCAAGTTATTCTTGCTTCAGACTAATGTATCAAGGCTTGTCACCAATTCCTTCCGGTGTCATATACACAGGACTGTCCAATTAAGTGTTCCTTTTCAAACAAAACAAACAAGCCCATCAAGCATGCTAAAACAAAACAAAACAAACAGATGTTTGCTTTATAAATAGCCATGTTTTTCATTGGGGTAAACCCTGCATATTCCTTTTTTTCGTGTTGCACTACTTGCCCGATAAAGTACGCAACACAAATTGAGAAGTGTGACAAAATTATTAGTGTTTCCATGAATGCCACTCCTCCACTCCACTTAATTGCTGTTTTTTAAAAAATTGAAAAAAAATTATATTAATTGTTTTACTTCATTCATCAACATTTTATGCCCACTCAACCTACGTACCCCTCATTGTGTGGATTAAAGCTGTTTCTTTCCCACTTTTAAATTTCAGGAATAGGTTGTGGGTTAAGTGCAAAAGGCAGGATACTGTCTTGTAAAGAAAAGAAAATCTAAAATTCCTTGAAAGTGTGTTTTAAGGTAGTGCTGGTAGGTGGGCCTAGCATTGGCAAGCAGTGTTATTATTATTAAATTATTATTATTAAACTTTATTTGTACCCCGCTAGCATCTCCCAAAGGGATTCGATGCGGCTTACAACAGGCCGGAACCCAGCACAACACAATACAACAATACAACAATACAAAACATAGCAAATAAAACAGTTAAAGCAGAGAACAGTGGCAATACACAATACAACAGGACATATTAAAAAGAAACTGAGCCGGCTGGAGTGGGGTACAGGGTTAAAAGTGCTGAAAAAGTGTCGGGGGATATGAGATTAAAGTAAAAGTGCGGTGTGCGTTGAGAATGGTCTTGACTCTACTAAAGTGCTTCTGGGCTTTGATAGTGGGGTTCCTAATCTGAGAAGGCACGTTGGAATAGCCAGGTTTTCAGGTTTTTTCTAAAAACCGCCAAGGTGGGGGCCTGTCTGAGATCTTTCGGGAGGGCATTCCAGAGGCGGGGGGCCACCACAGAGAAGGCCCTGTCCCGCGTCCCCACCAAACGCGCCTGTGAGGCGGGTGGAATCACGAGCAGGGCCTCTCCTGATGACCGGAGCGAGCGTGTGGGTTCGTAGACTGTGATGCGGTCTCGAAGGTAGGATGGTCCCAAACCGTTCAGGGCTTTGTAGGTAAGCACCTGCACCTTAAATTGGGCTCGGTAAATAAACGGCAGCCAGTGGAGCTCCTTGAACAGGAGGGTTGACCTCTCTCTGTAAGGGGCCCCAGTTAACATCCTGGCTGCTGCCCGTTGAACCAGTTGGAATTTCCGAGCCGTTTTCAAGGGCAGCCCTACGTAGAGCGCATTGCAGTAGTCCAATCTAGAGGTGACTAAGGCATGGACCACCCCGGCCAGATCAGCCTTCGCGAGGTACGGACGCAGCTGGCGCACAAGTCTCAGTTGTGCAAAAGCCCCCCCGGCCACCGCCGACGCCTGAGCCTCAAGCGTAAGCGATGAATCCAGGAGGACTCCCAAGCTGCGGACCTGTGGCTTCAGGGGGAGTGTAACCCCGTCCAACACAGGTTGCCACCCTATACCCCGGTCTGGTTTACGATCAACCAGGAGGACCTCTGTCTTGTCGGGATTGATCTTCAGCTTGTTCGTCCTCATCCAGATAGACACAGCGGCCAGGCACTCGTCTAGCACCCGAGAGGCCTCCTTGGAATTAGGTGGAAAAGAGTAGTAGAGTTGTGCGTCATCTGCGTAGAGATGGCACCCAACTCCAAAACTCCGGATGACCTCTCCCAACGGTTTCATGTAGATGTTGAAAAGCATGGGAGATAGAATAGAGCCTTGCGGGACCCCACAGGTCAAAGGCCAGGGGTCCGAGCAGGCATCTCCCAGCTTCACCATCTGGGTTCGTCCCTCCAGGAAGGACCGGAGCCACGATAGAACCGTGCCCCCAAGGCCCATCCCCGAGAGCCGACCCAGAAGGATACCATGATCGATGGTATCGAAAGCCGCTGAGATGTCCAAGAGGACCAGCAGGGTTACACTCCCCCGGTCCAGTCCTCTACGGAGGTCATCCACCAAGGCGACCAAGGCTGTCTCGGTGCCATGACCAGGCCTGAAACCAGACTGTGCCCGATCCAGGTAATTGATGTCATCCAGGAAGCTCTGGAGCTGGAGGGCAACCACCCGCTCCAGCACCTTACCCAAGAAAGGGAGGTTGGAAATCGGTCTGTAGTTGTTCAGCACCGTAGAGTCAAGGGATGACTTCTTCAGGAGTGGACGAACCACAGCCTGTTTCAAGCTGGATGGAAAGGTCCCTTGCTCCAACGATGCATTGATGATCAACACAAACCAATCAACCAACCCCTCCTTGGCAGATTTAATAAGCCAGGATGGGCAAGGGTCAAGAGCCGAGGTGGTCGCCCTCACCGCCCCAAGAACCTCCCCCACGGTCTCAGGAAGAACAAGCCGAAAAGAATCCCACAAACTTGGACAAGCAGATGCCTCGGTCACCTCCCCTGGCACTGCGATAGAATTGGAGTCAAGCTCAAGACGTATCTGGGCAACCTTGCCTGCAAAGTGGTGTGCGAAATCGCAACACCGAGCTGCTGGGTCGTCAGGGGTCTCCTCCACCACAGGTGGGTGAAGGAGCTCCCCAACAACCCGAAACAGTTCTGATGACCTATTTGTTGCAGACGCTATCCGGGCGGTCGTGAAAGATTCCCTGGCCGCCCGTATAGCCACGGAGTATGCCTTAAGAGAGGCCTTAGCCCGTGCTTGATCAGACACGTCCCGAGATTTCCTCCACTTGCGCTCTAGCCCCCTTCTCGTGTGCTTCATCACAACCAACTCCCCGGTAAACCAAGGAGACGGCCTGTCATGACGCAGCGAGATGGGGCGTTCGGGAGCGATCGTATTTATCACCCTGGACATCTCCTTGTTGTAAAGATCGACCAAGGCGTCAACAGGATCGCCAGGTTCCATGGCAGGAAGAACCCCAAGATTCCTCAGGAAACCATCCGGATCCATCAGTCTCCTGGGGCGGACCATCTTAATTTGTCCTCCACCCCTGCGGAGGTTAGGGGCCGCAGCAAGCCTAAAGCTAACCAGATAATGATCTGACCATGACACTGGAAGGATGTTTTGTTCTTCCACTCTGATCATTCCACTGTCCGCTACAAAGACTAGGTCAAGAGTGTGTCCAGCCTGATGGGTGGGTCCTGATATAATTTGTGACAGTCCCATGGTCGTCATGGCGGCCATAAAGTCCTGAGCTGCGCCTGACAAGGAAGTCTCAGCATGAATGTTAAAATCTCCCAACACCACCAAGTGCTGGGAGATCAGGGCCGAATTAGAAACTACCTCCGCTAGCTCAGACAGGGAAACTACTGGGTCGCGGGGTGGACGGTACACCAGCAGAAACCCCACACTGTCACGGTTCCCCACCCTCAGGTGGACACATTCAAACCCAGGTGCTTGCGGTACAGCGCATCTGGCCACAGCGATGGATTGCCGAAAGACCACTGCGACCCCTCCTCCCCGCCCCCCTTGTCTGGCCTGCTGATGCACCCCGAAACCCGGTGGGCACAGCTGGGAGAGATTTACTCCCCCCAGCTCATCCAACCAGGTTTCTGTGATGCATGCCAGATCCGCTCTCTCATCCAGGATCAAATCTTGAATGGCAGAGGTCTTACCATTAACGGATCTGGCGTTGATCAGCAGGACCTTCAGACCGAGGGGACTGCCATGGCGCCTACCACTTCCTACCTTCTCCAGGGTCGCAAGAACTCTGTTGCGCTTCTCCCTGGGGTGATGGTAACCCACGAGTCTCCTCCCCCACACGACTTGGATGGAACCCACCTCCTCAGCCCCCCCTCCTCCCACCTGGTTAGAACCTGTGGCTAGTCAACTCTCGGAAGAAGTGATGCTGGAGTATAGTCTCCCTTGGATGTTAGATAGGGATGCTTCCGATGATGGAGTGGGCGGAGAGTCAGTAACTGAGCTAAGTGGACTGAATAGGGGGAGTGTGTTATTGTATACTTGTCAGTACAGTAGAGTCTCAATTATCCAATGTTCTGCTGGTCTGTTGATGTTGGATACGCGAGACTCTACTGTACTGACAAGTAGACAACAACACACTGCCTGCCAATGCTGGGCCCACCCACCACCCACTGCTTATCCAACATAAACGGGCCAGCAAAACATCGGATGAGCAAAAATGTTGGATAATAAGGAGGAATTAAGGAAAAGCCTATTAAACATAAAATTACATTATGATTTTACAAATTAAGCATCAAAACATCATGTTTTACAGCAAATCAACAGAAAAAGCAGTTCAATACATGGTAACATTATGTAGTAATTACTGTATTTGTGAATTTAGCACCAAAACATTATTAATAATAAATAAATAAAACTTTATTTATACCCTGCCACCATCTCCCCAAGGGACTCAGAGTGGCTTACATGAGGCCAAGCCCAACAACACATCAAAAACAACAAGCAATAATAAAAACAACAAGCAATAAACAAAATAAACAATACAGTTAATATAACTCACAGGTAGGCAATAACACACAAGAATTTAAAAACATTACGGTGTATTGAAACAGCTGTGGATCCAAGCGGGAAGCAGACTGCGTTGGATAATACAGAACACTGGATAAGCGAAGGTTGGATAAGCGAGACTCTATTGTACTTGCAGAGGAGTGCAAATTGATTTTCCCATCCATTATCTTTTCAGCTATCCTTATATATAAAGATTGCAACCACACTATGCCCTTAGAAAGGCCCTCCTCATGTTCAGCGCAGCTTACTCCCATGTAAATGTACACAAGATAGATTGCAGCCAATCTTTGATATTCCTGAGAGGGTACAATACATTATTACTGCTTTATCTTTATTATTTTATTTTATTTTATTTTATTTGTGAACCAACTTTCTACCAGAGTGGGATGCAAGTTGCTATTAAAAAACAATCAATTAAAAATAGAATTAAATATTGAAACAAAATCAGTGTATAAAACAATGAAAATTTTAGTGCTATTGCTGTTGCCAATAAACAAAATTCTAATCTTTTCTTGCATAACAGAGAAAAGGGTGTTTGGATATGTCCAGATATTTGCATCCCAATGTTGGCAGTCTCTTAAGACAGACATTGAAATCATGAGGCCAGAAGGCCCTTCCAATCCCAAAAAATATACGCAGCCCCAACTTCCTTTATTTTCCTCCTTAAGCTAGTTTCTGTGTTTTTGACCATAAATGCCATTTGTCTTTGGGGATCCTTGGGTGGGGGGATAGACCTGGAAACAGCCAAAAATCTATTTAAAGTTAAAGGAAGTGACTGAAAAATACCACTTCTAGTTTCAGGAAATGGTGAGAACACAGCTTGCATGGAATGGTAAGTCATCTCTTCAACCTCCAAACACGTCTGCTTTGCTAGAAGAGAACATAGAGGTGACTTCAACTTGGCACGCTGTTACTCCTCTTCTGCTCCAACATATAAGAAGCCAGCAACTACCACAGCACTCTTTGCTAGAACTAAGTGGGATGCTGCTCCATCCCACTTATGCCTTGCAGCTTAAACCCTCTTGTTTGGTTCACTAGAAGAGCAAATCTACACAAGTGCTAGAGTAGTAAAAACTTATTTAGTAGATTTGGAGCACTGAAGATGAATATAGGTTAATCTCTTGCTGAACCATTACTGGAGTAGAGTTATTTTCTCAACACTGAAGCAAGCTAAGGACCCTTGATCTTTTTGCCAGATGCCACAGACTCACAGTACTGGAGAATATGACTGGTCTGTAAGGCAGACTTTATTAGATTTTCTGCTGCCTTGAAACATACTGTAATCATTATTGCTTACTGGACTGAATCTGATTGACAACTCTAAATAGAAGACAGTCAGCAGCAGAAATCTCAACACAAGGCTTTTTCTACCAACTGTTTTATCTTTCCTTTTCTTTAAAGAAGTGAAGCATGGAGTTTGACTGTATATTGTATGACTTCTAGTTCAGTACCCCAGTTTCAACTGGTGCCAAACTAGGAAGAGAATACAAACAAAATGTAAATTTATCATGTTAACTATTTTAAAATTGCCTTTGGTTTTTGCTATGTATTAAACACGCTAGAAGTTACAATATAATCTGTCTGATCATTAAAGCTTTAACAAAATAGTTATTTTTATATCCAAATAAATATCTGAACTCTGCTGTGGAACATCATCCTCTGTTTTAATTAAACCCATTTGTTAAAGAAAGATGCTTCCAAAGTAAGCATCTATACTCTAAAACACTTCATTTATTTCTGTAAGCATCATACTACTTAAATGTACAAAAATAATCTGAAATGTAATTGTTCTTGGGAAATATTCTGCAGTATAACTCTATTGATGCTTAGCAGTGAACTGTGGAAACCTAGATATTTAGCTGTTCCGTTGCCACGGTGGTGTAATGGGTTAAACCATTGAGCTGTTGAACTTGCTGACCAGAAGGTTGGTGGTTCAAATCCGTGGGATGGGGTGAGCTCCGCTATTAGCTCTAGCTCCTGCTAACCTAGCGGTTCAAAAACATGCAAATGTGAGTAGATCAATAGGCACTGCCTCAGCAGGAAGGTAAACAGTATGCCATGCAGTTATGCCAGCCACATAACCAGGAGGTGTCTACAGACAATGCAGGCTCTTCAGCTTTGTAATGGAGATTAACACCACCCAGAAACAGACATGAGCACCACCCCTAGAGCCAGAGATGAAGGGGAAGCCTTTGTCTTTATTTATGTAATTGTGTTTCACTTTTTAGGGTCATTAAATGTTTGTGTCTGTATATGCTGTAATCCACCCTGAGTCCCCTTGGGAAGACAGAGTGGAATACAAATAAAGTGTTATTATTGGTGTTATTATTTTAATTTATTGTGATTTTTCTTATACTCCTAGTGCCCACTCTACCACTGTTGCCTCTTTTCCTCCTCCTTGCTTTTGTTAATTTAGACCTTAGTGTTGAAAGACAAAACAACTAACCTAATCATTGAATGTCCTGTTAGGAGGTAATATGCATACTACTACAACAGTAGTAGTAGTAGGAACTTTATTGATTAGCCCAGGCCCGTAGCCAGGATTTCGTTTCGGGGGGGGGGGGGCTAAATTTTTTTCAGGGGGGGTTGGGGTGGGCTGAGTCTGAGTGAAAGAGGGTCTAGCCTAGCAAACCTTTTGTATCATTACCCCAATACCCCCATACATATGGGATATATTGAGTATGGTGATCAGATCATGATACGAATAAACATAACAGTTTAAATAATGCACCAGTAAGGCCTTTTCGCGAACCACCATGAGAATTTCGGGGGGGGGGGGGGCTGAAGCCCCTCAAGCCCCCCCCCCCTCCCAGCTACATGCCTGGATTAGCCCTTAGACCATATCACAATATCAAACAAAACAACAAGGCTATGTAGTAGTAAGTTAAAATAAGGCACTTATAAAAATACAGTAAATAAATATGATAAGATATGATAAAACTGATAAAACTGAGTATGAACATCATATTTCTACTTTCTCACTTGTAAGACTGTAGTAGCATGTAGTAGCATAGTACTACAGTCTTACAAGTGAGAAAGTAGAATTGGTCACTTGGAAAAGATTTAGGATGTGAAGCACAGATGAGAAATTTCATGGATGCTGACTGGATCCTACAGAGATTACCTACTCTACCCACTAGTGGTTCTGGGACTGGAGAGTCAATCAGGAATTGGATAATAAGAGGATATTTAAAGGCTGGACACAGCTGTTCCATATAATTAAGACTTTGTAACCTAAAGAACTATATTATGGAATTAAGTGTTGCTTTTGGGAAGCTCTTTCAAAGAACTGAGTTCTGCTTTGCCACTTGGAAAGCTGTTGCACTGAAACATACTCTGAAGCAGGCACACATAGAACTGAACCATGCCTTGTATTTCTGACAGGGATTGGCCTACAGGTAAGAATTACAGCTTGAGTATCCCTTATCTTGAATTCCAAAAGCCAAAAATTTCCAATTGGGTGGCTGAGACAGTGATATCTTTGCTTTCTAATAGTTCACTGCACACATACTTTGTCCCATGCACAAATGTATTAAAAATCATCTTCATGCTATGTTTATAAGGTGTATATGAAACATCCATGGATTTCATGTTTAGACTTGGGTCGCATCTTCAAGATATTATGCATATGCAAGTATTCCGAATCCAAAATATAGAAAACTTCTGATCTTAAGCATTTTGAATAAGAGATACTCAACATATACATCTCATTTACCACCTCAATCTTGGCCATGCCCAGTCCATATGAAATGTAACCCCCAAGATATTTCACAAGATGAAAATCAGACTACAAAATGATAAAGTTCCTCTGCGGGTGATCAAAAATACAGGTACTGAAACAAAAGGGGTGGTCTCCAGAGGATTGCTAAGGGGGGGAAAAAAAGATGAAGCTGAGCAAGATATGTTAATTTTCTTTTTCTGATTCATTAGCACTTTACCTTCAATCTGGAAATACTCACATCAAGGTCTCTGTAGCGAGTTAAGTCTGTCACTAGGCAGATTTTTTTTAGTCCTTGTTACCACTATGGTGAAAAATAGGATTGCTAGGCTGAAAACTTGAAACGGCTCCTGTATCTTTAATGGCTTGACAGAAGGGAAAGTTTCAGAAGGAATTGTGTGACAAACACCACTTTCATACCACTTTTAAAAGTGCAGGAGCCTGCTGCCATTTTCAATCTGGCAACCCTAAACAGCTTTCTTGTGACACAGAAAATTATTAATTTCTATTGAGTGACTTTAATAAAAATGTTCTGTCTTTTTCTGAAAGTGTGAAGATGGGAAAATGTACGAAGACAAGGAACAGAGTGGATAAGCAACTTGCAGAATCAAAGGAGAAAGTCCATACTGCATGCTTAACTTTTCTTAGTTTGCTTCTGTACTGTATCACTTTCCAAAGGCAGCCATGGAGTGTTGGTCTGCCAACCAGAGATAATATGGGTTATTAATTAAAGATCCACTTATACTACTGACTATGAGGGACACTGGATAGCATTAGTGAAAGGGCTAAGATACTTTCTGTATGTCATCGACTGCATCATTTACCACCAATAAAGCTTATCTTGGAGTGGTTTCAGTGTCAGTTCCATAACAAGAAAATTATTGAGGGGCTTGATACTCCATCCAATTCCAGAACAGAATAGTTTCAACCTCAGGAACAAGATGTGCTAAAAGTTGGGTGCATGTTAATACATCAGCCTTATGACATTTTATATTGAGTCCTGTCCCCTAATCCTGAAACAATGATTGAATTTGTATCTGAACCTCTAGATTTAGCAGAATATAAGGACCTCATCACATTGTTGAGGTCCTGCAGCATGATTTGCCAACCTCTGTGGTGTATCGGCAGGGCTGTGGGGCAATCCTGGCATCCTGTGCCATGTCTCATCCACAACGATGCTTCCTCATCACATGTGGAGAAGCATTATCACACAGCTTCGCCCCACACTGGCCCCGTGGTTTGCAATGGAACACAGGGAACAAAATAGAAACCTTTTGCTTTAAAAGTGTGGTTCAATTACCTCATAACAAGTATGAACACTTTTACTCTATGGAAGCATGTGCACGTGGTTATGTAGTTTTATTTTCAAATTGCAGTGAAAATGATAGAACTACCAGTTTATCTGTTCCTTATCAATCTAATCATAAATAAATGGTGGTTGAATCCAATAATTTTTGGAACCACATTTCCTGATGCTTTCCTGCTGCCTCCTGTAAAGATCTTCTGATTTCACAAAGCCACACATATCTCACTGCACGTTGTTGACTGTGGAAGAGTAATCTGAATACATGCACTATTAAAACTATACATTTGAATACTTGGTTATCTATATATGGTCACCCACTGAAAAGGACCTGATGTGGAATTTAATTTAGATTGCGAAAAGTTTCAGTTAAGTGACATCCGTAGCCATTTTTAGGGTTGTTCGAGGGCTTTAGTAAAGGGTGATTTATATTGGAGTATAAAGATGACAGACAAGCAAACATTCACATAATGTGGCAAATGTATAAAAAATGAGAAGTATTATGAAATATTGAGATTTTCTCTACAAATTGCACTTTCCCCTCTCTTCAGCAATTGGGTTTGTAAATGAAACCTGTTTAACCTGTGGTTTTGCTTTGCAAGCAAGGACAACAACCCACAACGCACCCACAATATAGATTACAGTCCCCAAAACTCACAACTGAAGTATTGTTATGGTACTGTATGCAGAAATTGCTTTCAAAAGCTATTTGATTGTGCATTCAGAATGGGAAAAGATGGGGAAATGCTGTGTTCATTTACTAGAGTTTTAACATATCCTGAGGACGGGTTTGGGATGGGTTAAGGATGGCATCATGCCTTTTTTTTTTCATGTCTAGGGAGCCTCCAATTCGGTTTACAGAATTGTGTGTGACAATATCTCCCAAATCTCATGATAGCATTCAGTCTAAAAGGAGGAGTTTCTTTTCTCACACCTTTCCACATACAGTGATGGAGTAGTAAAGCTGAGTATGGGATTGAGCCCTTCCTCTTGCTGCTTAAGCATTGGGGAGACTGAAACTAGTTTCCTTCAGAGCTAGTCTCATGGAGCATTATGGAAATTGCAAAAGGGAAAGAAAAAATATGTGTTCCTCCTTGCCTTGTTTTTCTTGTTGCTCTCCCTTGGGTGACCCTTTCCTTGTAACTTATGCTTGCAGCTATTTTCTTTATCAGTGTAACTGGAAAACCTCCTTGCCATGTTGTCCCTCAGCACTGAGCTTTTAAAGTAATCTAATTGTGTGAAAGCACACAAGGAGCCTTCCCCGCCCTTTTGGCTTGCTGCCCGAGTCAGTCAATCAATCTTGGAGGCAGACAATGTGAGGAGACCAAGCATTGTTCTATCAATATAGGTGAACAGAATCAAGGTGGTTTAAAATAAATCACGCTTAAAATCCATGAGGTCATCGAGCAACCTCAGTTTAGTTGCATTTAATATCAAGAGGGTTACACAGGTTTAAATAAACTCATTGCTAAAAATATTGCATTTGGTGGATGATAAATATGTATGACATGATATGGTAAACAATGTAGTACTTATGTGTGTTTCTGTGTTGCATTTTATTTCTTCAGTAAAAAAAATTAAGACCTCTACTAGGAACGCAAACAATATTTAATTGATAAGACCTGGTTCTATATTTAGTTGCTAACCTAAGTAGTGAAAGCTGTTGAGCAGCAAAGTTTACAAGATTTAGGAGGAGCTTATTGAAGCTTAGCTTCCATCTGTTGCCACAAAGACCCTCAAATGGGAAGCCATGGATCTCATGCTTTCCATTTTCTGCCTACAGAAACTACTTTGTACTGTAGTAATAATGACAACACTTCTTAATGGTGGAGGGATAGACGTGGGGCTTTCTATTTGCTTATGCCTGCTTCAAGAGTGAGCATCCATAACTAGTTCATTTTTCTCCTTTTGTTGCATATGTTCATATAACCCAGAATAACGATGCATGAGTTTGTGATGGGAGTTAATTTTACTGAGTTTCAGATTCCCAGTCTACATTGCCTCAGAAACTCACACATTTTGGAAATATAAACAATGAGGCTTAGAGGAACACAATGAAATTAGTCTGAGAGATTACTGCATCCCTATCTTGATGTCATCAGTGGAAGAGATATAAATTGAAACTATGCTGGATAAGAAGGGAGGGCCTAGTGGCACGGCTGGTTAAACCACTGAACTGCTGAGCTTTCTGATTAAAAAGTTGGCAGTTTGAATCCAGGGAGCAGGATGAGCTCCAGCTGTTAGCCCCAGCTTCTGCCAACCTACCAGTTTGAAAACATGCAAATAGGTGCCGCTTCTGCAGGAAGGTAATGGTGCTCCATGTAGTTGTGCCGACCGCATGACCTTGTCTATGGACAACACCAGCTTTTCAGCTTAGAAATGGAGATGAACACCACCACCCAGAGTAGGACATGACTAGGCTTAATGTCAGGGGAAACCTTTACCTTTAGTTATCTTGGAAAAAATTACAAAAAACAGCACTAAATTATATAGATTTCCCTCTTTTTGTCTTAAGCAAGCAAGTCCTCATATTCCGCAATTTTGGCTAAAGAAAAAATTGAGATATTATCTGAAGTTTGTGATACAATTGCATAAATACATTTGATATTCATTCAACATGCTTGATATATCACTGTACTATTAACAGTGAAACAGTAGCATTAAGTGGAATAAAAAAAGATTTGTATATGCCTGTAGACAACATTGGCGGACGGCCAATTCAAATTGAATTTATATTTAAAAACAAAACAAAACTGACACGGTCTGCAGTGCTAGCAATAAGACTTGGGACATATATTTAGAATACAGTATAAAATGGTTGAAAGATATGCTGAATGGAAACTGCTCTCAGCCTAAGGAAATTGGAAGTAATAAAGCATTACTCAGAACATGATCTAACTTTCTGATGATATAGTTGGGCTGTGGGGAGGTTTGCTTCTGCTGTAACCAGGCACTCTTTTCCATCTCTTCTTTTTATTTTCACCTGCAGAGCAGTTGTGTCAGAGATCTAGTAGAGGTCTTTGAGATCAAATGGCAGAAGAGAGCTGGAATAGGGGCGGTTCAGCTGGCAGAAGGCCAGTTCATGCAGTGCAAGAGGGTCTACTATTCTTAACTTTCTATACAGAGGACCCCTTGCTGAGTTAGGGTTGCACTTTTTATTGGGAATCTTGTCTTGCTGTCACTGTTCAGCTTCTAGCATTCTGCACCATTGGCTATCTATCTAGAACTATTGGAACATACCCTCCAACAACATATGGATTGCTACATGATACCTGCTCCTGTAATATAGGGGTCAGTGGCAGCTGGTAACTACCAAGTTGGTGTGGGTAATGACAGTATCTAAAGAATCAAGGTGCTGAATATATTTTGGAGATAAGACCCAGGATCTTGAATAACTCCTTCAAAATTTATACTAAATGCCAAGTAGATTCAGTACCTTGCTGAATGAAACCACCATTAATATATAAGATGCATTTTCCCTTCTGTCCTATTATTTGGGTTCAGTAGGCCATCATTCTTGGCAAACTGCATTCCATGTTACACTGGGAGACCAGGACCCAAGAGAGATTGAGAATGGAGTGTCTGTTCTTCAAGGGTTCAACCTGGGTTAGGGTTGCCATAAATTGGCAATTAGTTGGAGGAACACAACAACAAAAAGACTGTAGCTAGTTAGTTAAATATAGTAAAGTACTGCATGGAGGAAAGAAGTTGTTAGTGGGATCATAGGAAAAGGAAGAAATTCATTCCTTGCCTCCCTGGCCATGATCTACCTTAAAAATTGTTTCCACTCATAAGAACAGGACACAACAATAAGGAAAAGAAAAGGAGATATTTTACTTAATCACTTTAACTTTTTTCATTCTGATTGTTTCTAGTAAAACAGTACGTAGTTTCCAGAATCACTTTGCTTGCATGTCTTTTAGACATTTACAATTCAGGGTTATACCCATATTTCATGTCATTCTAGCGGTGAAGTATGCATCAGATCACAGAAACTGTATTGGACAAGTGGTAGTCTGTATGGGCTCTGTTGCTCAGGGATCCCATCCTGTAGTCTTCTTTAGAGGAATCCAGGTTCCCTGTCAGTTAAAGGACTTTAGAAGCATTTTCTCTGCTGAAAATACCTGCTGCACCCATTAAACAATTCCAGTACGTACAACTGGCTTTGCCACGATACTTGATGAATCACAAATATGTTTTAGTGTAGTGGGCCTGATCTAATCGCACTTTAAAGCACTACACATTAGTCATAACAAACATTGCTAAGCAGCTAGTTTTACAAACTGGGAAAGCCAGCGCAGCATCTTAGCTTTTATGATTGGATAGCAGATCTCCAAAACTTGGCAGTTGAACATGAGCAAAATATACAAGAAGGAACTCTAAGAAACATTTTAATAGCACAAATAGGACACCATTTTGAATTATTTTAGCTATAACTAGATTGGTCCTAATAACAGCAGTGAACTGACTGCTGCCTTTATTGATACCTAAAAACCTCTACCCAACCCCCTCCCCTTTATCTTATTTATTTATTTATTTATTTATTTATTTCTTGCATTTATTAACCGCCGCTCTCAGCCCTAGGGCGACTCGTGGCGGTGTACAATACAAAAAGACACTTTACAAAGCAATCAGGACAACAAACTAACATCACTAATACACAACATTTAAATTACACTAAAAATCCGCTGCGTCATATAATGGAATCATAATCAATCTCGTAGTCGTAAATTCATTCCGGTTGTCATTTCCAGTAACATAGCACTCAGTTGAAAGCCTGCTCGAAGAGCCACGTCTTCAGGCCCTTACGAAAGGCCATGAGGGAGGGCGCCTGTCTGATGTCAGCAGGGAGGGAGTTCCACAGCCGGGGGGCCACCACCGAGAAGGCCCTCTCTCTCGTCCCCGCCAGACGTGCCTGTGAGGCAGGCGGGATCGAGAGAAGGGCCTCCCCAGATGATCTCAAGGTCCTCGTGGGCTCGTAGGCCGAGATGCGGTCCGTAAGGTATTTTGGGCCGGAACCGTTTAGGGCTTTGTAGGATAACACCAGCACCTTAAATTGGGCCCGGTAGCAAATCGGCAGCCAGTGGAGCTGGAACAACAAGGGCGTTGTGTGCTCCCTGCGTCCTGCTCCTGTTAACAACATGGCTGCCGCGCGCTGGACGAGCTGAAGCTTCCGGGCCGTCTTTAAGGGCAGCCCCACGTAGAGAGCGTTGCAGTAGTCAAGACGGGATGTGACCAGAGCGTGTACCACCATGGCCAAGTCAGACTTCCCAAGGTACGGGCGCAGCTGGCGCACAAGCCGAAGCTGTGCAAATGCTCCCCTGGTCACCGCTGAAACCTGGGGATCCAGGCTCAACGATGAATCCAGGATCACACCCAAGCTGCGAACCTGCGCCTTCAAGGGGAGTGCGACCCCATCCAGCACAGGCTGTAACCCTATACCCTGCTCGGCCTTGCGACTGACCAGAAGTACCTCTGTCTTGTCTGGATTTAATTTCAGTTTGTTCGCAAATCTTCTTATGCCTGGTTTCATATCTCTGCACTTATCTGATTGAAAATGAAATATTATTCTTCCACGCTAATAATTCTATAGAGGCCCAAGACTGCAAGAAGAGGAATGTAATGCAATTATGAGAAGCCTCTTTTCCTCCCAACACATTTGCACCTTCTAAAGAGACTAATGTATCTGTTTCTTAAAGCTTTGTGGGTTTTCTTTTAACATCAGTTACAAATCTTCTGTTTTGTATCTATTGTTATTTAATACAATATATTTTGCTATACAGGGTTTTTAAAAATCAGTAAGTTTGTATAAACAATAACAAGAGCAAATCTAAGCTAAAAACTACAAATCAAAGTGTCAAAAGTGTAGGGGGTGGGAGGGTCCCAGAGGAAGGGGGTGCCATTCAAGTCGTGTGGGGGAGGAGAATAGCGGGCCACCAACATCCCAGGGAGAAGCGCAACAGAGTTCTTGCGACCCTGGAGAAGGTAGGTAGTGGTAGGCTCCATGGCAGCCCCCTTGGTCTTAAGGTCCTGCTGATTAATGCCAGATCCGTTAATGGGAAGACCGCGGCCATCCAGGACTTGATCCTGGATGAGAGGGTGGATCTGGCATGCATCACCGAGACCTGGCTGGACGAGCTGGGGGGAGTAAATCTCACTCAGTTGTGTCCACCAGGTTTCGGAGTGCATCAGCAGGCCAGACAAGGGGGGTGGGGAGGAGGGGTCGCAGTAGTCTTTCGGCAATCCATCGCCGTGATCAGATGCGCTGTTCCGCAGGCTTCTGGGTTTGAGTGTGTCCACTTGAAAGTGGGGAGCCGTGACAGTGTGGGGTTCCTGCTGGTGTACCGCCCACCCCGCGACCCAGTAGCTTCCCTGTCTGAGCTAGCGGAGGTGGTCTCTAATTCGGCCTTGGTCTCCCAGCGCCTGGTGGTGCTGGGAGACTTTAACATCCACGCCGAGACCACCCTATCTGGTGCAGCTCAGGACTTTATGGCCACCATGACGACCATAGGACTGTCACAAATAATATCTGGCCCCACTCATCAAGCTGGACACACTCTTGACCTTGTTTTTGTGGCGGACAACGAAATGATCAGAGTGGAAGATCAAAACATCCTTCCAGTGTCATGGTCTGACCATCATCTGATCACATTTAGACTTACTGCGACCCTAAACCTCCGCAGGGGTGGAGGACAAATTAAGATGGTCCGCCCTAGGAGACTGATGGATCCGGACGGATTCCTGAGGAATCTTAGGGTTCTTCCTGCCTTGGAGCCTGGCGATTCTATCGACGCCTTGGTAACTCTCTATAATGGGGAGATGGCCAGGGCGTTAGATATGATCGCACCTGAACGCCCCATCTCGTTGCGTCGTGACAGGCCATCTCCTTGGTTCACCGAGGAGCTGGCTGTGATGAAGCATACGAGAAGGGGGCTAGAGCGCAAATGGAGGAAATCTCGAGATGTGTCTGATCGAACACGGGCTAGAGCCTCTCTTAAGGCATACTCCGTGGCTATACGGGTGGCCAGGAAATCATTCACGACCGCTCGTATAGCATCTGCAGCAAATAGATCATCAGAGCTGTTTCGGGTCGTGGGAGAACTCCTCCACCCACCTGCGGTGGAGGAGGTCCCTGACGACCCCACAGCTCGGTGTCGCGATTTCGCACACCATTTTGCAGATAAAGTCGCCCAGATACGTCTCGAGCTCGACTCCAATTCCATCGCAGTGCCAGGAGAGGTGACGGAGGCACCTGCTTGTCCAATTTTGTGGGATTCTTTTAGGCTTGTTCTTCCTGAAACCGTGGAGGAGATTCTTGGGGCTGTGAGAGCGACAACCTCATCTCTAGACCCATGCCCATCTTGGCTCATTAAATCAGCCAGAGGGGGGTTGCTTGACTGGTTTGTACTGATTATCAATGCATCGTTGGAGCAAGGAATTTTTCCATCTAACTTGAAGCAGGCCGTGGTTCGCCCACTTATCAAAAAAGCTTCCCTTGACTCCACGGTGCTGAATAACTACGGGCCGATCTCCAACCTCCCCTTTTTGGGTAAAGTGCTGGAGAGGGTGGTCGCCTCTCAGCTCCAGGGTTTCCTAGACGATACCAACTACCTAGATCAGTCACAGTCTGGTTTCAGGCCTGGTCATGGCACCGAGACAGCCTTGGTCGCCTTGGTGGATGACCTCCGCAGAGAGCTGGACAGGGGGAGTGTGACTCTGCTGGTTCTCTTGGATATCTCAGCGGCTTTCGATACCATCGATCATGGTATCCTTCTGGGTCGTCTCTCCGGGATGGGCCTTGGGGGCACGGTTCTGTTGTGGCTCCAGTCCTTCCTGGAGGGACGTACCCAGATGGTGAAGCTGGGAGACGCCTGCTCTGACCCCTGGCCTTTGACCTGTGGGGTCCCGCAAGGCTCTATTTTGTCGCCCATGCTTTTTAACATCTACATGAAACCGCTGGGAGAGGTCATCCGGAGTTTTGGAGTTGGGTGCCATCTCTACGCGGATGACACACAACTCTACTACTCCTTTCCACCTAATTCCAAGGAGGCTTCTCAGGTGCTAGACGAGTGCCTGGCCGCTGTGTCGATCTGGATGAGGAAGAACAAGCTGAAGATCAATCCCGACAAGACTGAGGTCCTCCTGGTCGATCGTAAACCGGATCGGGGCATAGGGTGGTCACCTGTGTTGGACGGGGTTACACTCCCCCTAAAGCCACAGGTCCGCAGTTTGGGTGTCCTCTTGGATTCTTCGCTTACACTTGAGGCTCAGGTGTCGGCGGTATCCGGGAGGGCCTTTGCGCAACTGAGACTTGTGCGCCAACTGCGACCATACCTCGTGAAGGCTGATCTGGCCGGGGTGGTCCATGCCTTGGTCACCTCTAGAATGGACTACTGCAATGCGCTCTACGTGGGGCTGCCCTTGAAGACGGCTCGGAAACTTCAATTGGTCCAGCGGGCAGCAGCCAGGATGCTAACTGGGGCTCATTATCAAGAGAGGTCTACCCCTCTGTTTAAGGAGCTCCACTGGCTGCCATTTATTTTCCGAGCCCAATTCAAGGTGCAGGTGCTTACCTACAAAGCCCTAAACGGTTTGGGACCACCCTACCTGCGTGACCGCATCTCCATCTACGAACCCACACGCTCGCTCCGGTCATCTGGGGAGGCCCTGCTCGTGATCCCACCCACATCGCAAGCGCGCTTGGTGGGGACACGGGACAGGGCCTTCTCTGTGGCGGCCCCCCGACTTTGGAACGCCCTTCCAAAAGATCTCCGACAGGCCCCTACTCTAGCTGTTTTCAGAAGGAATTTAAAAACTTGGCTGTTCCGTTGTGCCTTCTCTGACTAGGAATCCCCACCCCAAGTCCTAGTAGCACTTTAGCATAACTAATCGTCACTGCACACCGCACTTTTAATCCTACGTGCCTCCTGCCACTCAGCACTTTTAACCTTGTACCCCATTGCGCCGGCCGAACCAGTTTTTAACAATGTCTTGATGTACTGTCATTGTCGTTATTTTGCTTATTGTTTTGATTTGCTTTGCTATTGTTGTGTTATGTTTTCTATTGTATTGTGTTTTGAGGCTTCGGCCTGTGTAAACCGCATCGAGTCCTCCGGGAGATGCTAGCAGGGTACAAATAAAGTTAATAATAATAATAATAATAATAATAATAATAATAATAAAACTGAACAAGCAGAGATATAATGGCATGGTACAATATATAATACTGATATTGCATTATACTAATAATATAATGTATTGTATCTTGTAAGCCGCTCTGAGTCCCCTTCAGGGTGAGAAGAGTGGCATATAAATGTTATAAATAAATAAATAAATAAATAAAGGCAGGATCGGGGTAATGGATTATGCCACAAACATTCAAAGGTTAGATTGGGACCACTTGCAGGATGGATCAGATCTAGTTACATATGAATGTTTTCCTTGTAGGAGTTTCACTGTAGGAAAGCTTTAACTATGAGGTACATTAGCAGCGATCAACAGATAGACCCAATGGCAGCATATGGGTTCATTAGACAGTTGCCAGGGTCACATACCACCTTAGCATTTTGGCATTGTCCATTGCTGACACCTGCCCCAAAGAAATGGGTCTGGGAGTTGCCCAGCATTTCTCAGCTGTAGGATTGTTCTGGAATACACTGGGAAAAGTAAAATGGCAGCCCCAAGTTACTCCTGCATGCATCAGTGTTGCTGTTTTCCATAATCAGGAAATCCAGTGACACAAGCTAGAGACCACCAAAGGCCTCAAGACTTGGAGAAAGGCCCTCTCTCCACATGCTGGATTCCTCAGGAGTGGTTCTTTTCAAACAGTCCAAGAATCCCTACTTGCTTTGTGTCACAGATGCTTGTCTGGCTGACATAAGTTTCTGACAGTTTGCAATGCATTGCCTTCAGTCTTCGTATCTCCAGCATAGCTTTAGACTGTTTTTAGACATCCTTGGGAAATTTATCTGGAATTCCACTTAATTTCATTTTTCTCCTCTCATTGCATGGTGTCACTCAAGTGTAATGCTTTGCTGTTGTGTGTAGCATAAAGCATGGGGATGCGTGAGAGAGAGAAAGGGCTGTGCGTGTCTCCCCCTTCCTCAGTCTAGACTCCACGAAAGCTTTCTCAGTGCTCTCTGACTCTTTGTGTGACATGTGGGCTTTGATGTCTTTGAGCTTCCTGAAGTTAAATGTCAGACAGTCTGAATTATTATTTATCAGTTCCCTGCAGCAAACAACTGAATTTTCCTATTTGACAACCGCACTGAGAAAAAAAAAATGAAACCACTCTGTTCAGACTGTGCAGATAGCTCAGAAGCCCCAGGTTTCATCTGAGTTGTCTTGCTAGAAGATTTCAGCAATTTCTTCAACACATTTTATTTTGGGATCTGCTTTATGAAACGATGCCTGTGAGGCACCCACTTTACCCGGAAAGGTAATCTCAGTGCTTTCTTTTGATATGCAGACAATAGGTAAGAATAAAAGAAAAATCAGCCCTAGTATTCCACCACAGTTACCACCGTTTTTATTTTTTTCGGTCTCCTTTTTTGCACAGAAATAATGCATTATTTGGCCATGAATCTTGCTTTCCATGGTAATTTGGTCCTTAAACTTTAAAGCAACGCCAATTTTTTAATTGTGTTTGCTTCTTTACAAATAATTAATTATTATTTATATTATTATTATTAACTCTATTTGTACCTCGCTAGCATCTCCCGAAGGACTCAATGCGGCTTACAAAGGCCAAGGCCTCAATACACAACATAACAATACAATCCTAAAGCAAGTTAAAAACAATTAAAGCAATATTAAACAACAAAACAACAAGCAATAAACAATACACCAAAACACAATAAAAACTGGGCATTTTATCACCAATACATTTTTGGCTGTACATATCATCAATTGCAGGAAATCCTTTTAGAAAAAGCAATTATATTTTCCTCAAAAGACTCAAATGTCATGACTGAAGTTTGGTCAAGTTTACTTTTTTTGGACAATAACTCCCAGAACCTAAAGCTAGCAAAGCCAGTGACCAAACTTGCTAAGGAGGTATGAGTTGTAGCTTCAGTCCAAACAGTACATTTTCCCAGTTCCAGTAATGAGTCAGAAGTCAATGCCTAAAATGGTCATTTTACATTTACCCCTATAACATACATTGAGGCTGAAACATTCACAGCTACCATAGCCTATCAGAAATGTTGGGGTGGGTAAAAAAGTCATCAAGAGATACAGGCTTGTGGCTGGAATCACAATGTGAAAAATACTTTTATGGATAAGATCCTTCATGACCAATTCAGTACTTCTGCAGACCTTGTTACAACAAAATATCTCCCAACTATGACCTTCAGTGGTGGATGATTCTTCACAGAGGTCAACATTTTTGCTCTGTTCCTTTAACACAGTGGTTCTCAACCTGCGGGTTCCTGGGTGTTTTGCCCTACAACTCCCAGAAATCCCAGCCAGTTTACCAGATGTTAGGATCTCTGGGATTTGAAGGCCAAAACATCTGGGGATCCACAGGTTGAGAACCACTGCTTTAACAGCTAAAGAAAACAGACTTTTCTGATTCAAAAGAAATGAAGCTTCCCCCAATCTATTCTGCTTCTCAGATGATAGGTTCTGGTTCTCACTCTTTTCTTCCTTTCCTCTTCCCTGCAAATTATGTATTAGACTATATATTGTCCCCAAATCTAACCAGTTTTTGGAACATCATGCTTTTTCCCTACAAAAAAAGAGGGTAGGTATCTGAAGGAACAGACTCACAGGGTATACAGGAAGAGATAACAAACCAGATCTGCTAGGTATGTCACATTGTGTTCCCCTCTTCCAGTTTGCCACATGTTTCTTTTCCTCTTGGTATCTAGCTTCCATGACTCAGGTGAAACAGAGGTTCATGGCAAGTAGGAAGAGGAAACAGAGCCAGAACCCACAGGGCAAGTGCAGTGGTACATGGGCCTCATTCATTGTTTTCTCCACTTTTACTAGAAAGCTGTAATCTTGCAAAAATGGAGGGACACAACGGTATTGTGCTCACATCCTTATCCATTGCCAGGAGGTATGTTATCACCATAAGCTGTTTTGTAATGCACACAAAGTGTATTTTTGAAATTTTGCATGAAAAATAGCATTATCTGTGCAAGAAAAGACTGCATTCTTTTTTTTTTGGGGGGGGGGGGGATAGTTATTTATTTCATTTACTCTATTTGTATCCCGCCTTTCTCTTCCCTGAAGGGGTCTCAAGGCGGCTTTACATAAGGCAACTATTCAATGCCCTTTGGACAACAAACAGTTAGAATACACTTAAGTCAAAATTTTATATTAAAATTAAATACACATCAAAACATATAAAACATTGCATTCACCATTAAAATCACATCATCCACATGCAAATTTGGGACAGAGTAATTCCCAACTAAAGATTTTCATAAGCCAAAGATTATCCTGTCTGCATTTCTCGACCCTTAGAAATACATTTCCATCCATTTCCAAATACTTTTGAATATTATTTCCATCATTATCCTACTTTTTCCAGCCACCGTGGCACCTTTTGTTTTTAAAATATACTGTTGCATGTTCACAGCACTGCAAGAGACACGGAGCACAAACAGTTAAATGAGAATTCATTTTTACTACAGAGACAAAAACAACGCCGCCCGCCCTTTGACTGCTTTGCTTGCAGCAGCTCTGAGCATGTTTTGAGCTTAATATCCTTTATCATCGAAATCCCACAACTGAGACTTTGACCAGTGAAATGTGAAATGTTGCAGGGTACACCAAGGGGCAACACAGAGGCTATGCACGCACTTGGATACAGTCATTCAGTTTTTGTCTAAAGCTCTGACATTCTGAATTTCTTTTGCATGCAGAAAAAAATCCATGCTAAAATCCTGCATTTCAAAGCAAGGATCTGTTCATCGTTATTATCGGCCTAAGTGGACCTGTCAAAAGAGCCGCACCTCAGGATCTGCCTTCATAATCAAATGAGTCGTTTGTTTACTGCCTTCCTATTTTCAGACCTGTGAGGGGGTTTCCGAGCTGTCCGTACCACAGCAGATGGAATACGCATACGATTGCATTGCTATAGCAACCACAGCTGCACCAGACAACCAATGCTCTGTTGATTTCCATGCAACATGTGAGGTCGCCCAAGCCAGCCGAATCTTTTTTATACCTATCAGGCTCCTCTTTGATTTAATTCACTTTAACATTTGGTTTGACCCAGATCCCAGAAATATAACCAATGCTCGGAAAGACAGGAAAGGCTCGTCTTAAGAAGTGCAGCAAGAGACAGGGATGGATGTACATATTTTGATATAAAACTGATCATTAGCAAACCATGCTTCAACTTTCTGAGCTGTGATATAAAATGTAGATGTTGAATTTGATTGTGTGTGTGAGATTAATTTCAGATGAATTCTTAGGTATTATAAATATAAATCTCTCTTTTCTCTCTCTCTCTCTCTCTCAAGCATGCGTGAAGGATTAGTGTTAATAACTTAGATGTGTTTCTGCAGTTGCCATACTGAAATGCCATAATGTTTTCTACACACCAATCTCTTTCCATGCCAGTTTCTATGTGTGTTTAAATCAAAGGATTGCCCTCGTTTTTATGCTTTCTTCACCTTCTTAAATGTCTTAATGATATTTGACTCGATGAGGCAATCCTCAGCTAGTGACCTCATTAATTAATGAGATCAGAACAATGTATTCCCTTCAAATTGTAATTCTGCCATATTTCCCCCACTTCCCCAGAAGTAAGCCTCACAGAATTTATGATAATTTACTTCTGGAATAGATTTACCAATAGATGAAGCTTTCCTTTAACATGTCTCACTTCGTAAAAAAAGAGCATTTAGAGACCTTTGATAAGTCTCTATCTTATTGACCTTTGGCCAATAAGTTAGTAAGCGATGGCAGATCTCTGACATTTTATTTACTTCTGACTGTCTTGAAAGGTAAAATGATATTCTAATAGATTAATAGAATTTAAAACAATGAGCCAGATAGAGAGATGTTCATTTGCAATAAAATATGAGGTTAATCCCAGACAGAAAAACTAAAATTATGGTATGAGAGAGAATATACACTCCCCCTGAAGGTGAAGGTTCACATCTTGGCTGTAATCCTGGATTCACCACTGAGCCCCAGGTCTCAGTGGTGGCCAGGGGAGCATTTGCACAGTTAAAACTTGTACCTTGGGAAGCCTTTGAAGACTGTTTGGAAGTTGCAAAAGGTCCAATGAGTGGCAGCCAGGTTGCTAACAGGAGCGGTGCTCAGGGAGGACACAAATCCTCTGTTGCGTCAGCTCCACTGGCTGCCTGTTTGTTTCTGGGCACAATTCAAAGTGCTGGCTTACCTATCCAAATTTATCTCTCCTTATGAACCATCTAGGATGTTAAGATCTTCTTCAACCTGGGGGTTGGAACCCCTGGGGAGGTCACGAGGGGGTGTCAGAGGGGTTGCCAAACACCATCAGAAAATACAGTATTTTCTGTTAGTCATGGGGGTTTTGTGTAGGAAGACTGACCCAATTCTATCATTGGTGCGGTTCAGAATGCTCTTTGACAGTAGGGGAACTATAAATCCCAGCAACTACATCTTCCAAATGTTGAGGTTTTCCACAAACCTGACCAGTGTTCACATTTGGGCATATTGAGTATCTGTGCCAAGTTTGGTCCAGATACATCATTGTTTGAGTCCACAGTGCTCTCTGGATGTAGGTGAACTACAACTGCAGAACTCAAGGTCAATGCCCACCAAACCCTTCCAGCATTTTCTTTTGGTCATGGGAGTTCTGGGTTCCAAGTTTGGTTCAATTCCATCATTGGTGAAGTTCAGAATGCTCTTTAATTGTAGCTGAACTATAAATCCCTACAACTACAACTGCCAAATGACAAAATCAATCCCATCAGTATTCAAATTTGGTCCAGTGAATAAAAACACATGCTGCAAATCAGACATTTACATTACAATTCATAATAGTAGCAAAATTACAGTTATGAAGAAGCAACAAAAATAATTTTATGATTGGGGGTCACTACAACATGAAGGACTGTATTAAGGGGTCGTGGAATTAGGAAGGTTGAGAAACACTGTGCTAAGGTTTTCAGTCAAATGGGCTTTGAGTAAGTCTCTGAATATTTTAGTAATCTGTAACTAAAATATTATTTTTGAATATTTTCTTTGGTTTTAGACAGAGGTGGCCTAAATACAGTTGCTAGTTCAACTAGAGAAGACCTATTGAATCAATGGCATTTACTTAAGTGTTTTCTTTGCATCTAGCAATCAGTCCATTTTAGCTGGCATTTTAGAAGTACTTGCATTAAAATAATTAACATTTTTAAAATGTTTTGTTCAGTTAGCTGAGCATGTCTATTTATTTAATTTAAACGAGTTTCAATTACTCCATCTAACAGATTAATTAATTAAAGGTTGAGGCCCTAATTTACCATCATAGCTGTGGAAACACGCCAATATATGTTCTCTGTGTTGGCATTGTTCACATTTGGCTACACATATTTGTGTGAGACATAGCCTTGCAGGTTCTGTAGATCTTTTCCCTCCATTTCTGCACAGTTACATGTTTTGCTGGTTTCAAACCAGCTTTCTCTAATGTGAGAGAATAGCTACTTTTATAAAGTATTTGTTTTAGAATTCATCTTCAACATAAATCGATAAAAATTCCCCATATTTTAGAAGGGTGTAAGCCAAGCTGGGCACATGATGGATTTTGGAGAAGTGTCTTGCAGATGCCACCTGATGATGTTTACAGAAATGTAATATAACCTGGCATTTTTATTCACAAGTCACTGAACATTAGCCACTAAATCTGATAGACCCAGAAGAACCTACATAAAACCTCTCAAGTTTGTATTCACCTCACCCTCCCAAAGCTTACTGCTTGATTAAGCCATTCAACTAGAGGACCCTTTGATGTGATTAGAGGGGAGATGTGGATAGAGCTGAGCATGAAAGAATGACCATGCGCTACACTATTTATTTAGCATTGTTACTTTAAGAGATTGTTTGGACATGCTGTCAAAAATCATCCACAGAAATCTCCTTCAAGTATACTGGAAATTGACTAAATGGTACTATCTGCTGGCACTATGCAGGGAGGGGGACTTTTAAAGTCGGAGAGCATGGAGCTATAATATGGGTAATATTTGGAGGCACACACTATAGAGTTATTTCTGGGACTCAAGTGGGTTTTTCAAATGTAGAAATGCTGTATATGAAATTCTCTAAAATATATCAATGTAACACTTTTGAAAAGAAAATTAAGATTTCTGTTATTTCTTTCATTACTGGAAGTTCCAGTATAATCTATAATAGACAAGATGACAATTTACAGTCACTCCATAAAAAAATGTTGTATGCTTTCAAGTCATTTCTGACTTATGGCAGCTCTAAGGCAAACCTATTGTGAGTCTTTCTTGGCAGAATTTGTTGAAAGTGGGTTTGCCTTCACATTCCTCTGAGACTAAGAATATTTATTTATTATTTATTTATTTCTCACCCCGCAGGGGACTCAGGGAGGATTGCCCATATACATGGCAAACATTCAATGCCATAGACATACAACATTTATAAAGAGAAACAGAGGCAATTTAACATTCCAGCTTTCTGGCTTCATGAGGGTATGATTGATTCAAGCCACAGGAGGAGCTGTCGCTTCACCATCCACTTGTAACACCGAGTCCTTGATGGAGTACTTCCTCATTCTTATGCACGCTGCTGGAAGGTTTTATAGTGTCATAAATTAGTTAAATTAGCCTCTCCACAAAGCGGTACCTAAATTTCCTACTTAACAGATGCAACTGTCTTTTGGGCTGCATAGGTTAACAGCAAGCCAGACTATTAATGCTCAGGAGCTTACTCTGACCCGGGCTGGTTTCATACTCATCACCTCTCAGTCAGTAGTGATTTAATGCATCTGGCTACTTACTAGGTGCGCCACACTCCGGTCCATATGACTTACCCAGGGTCACCCAGTGGCTGAGCAAGGATTCAACACTGGGTTCCCAGTGTCCTTCTCCAGCATTCAAATTACTGCAGCATGCTGGCATTACATAAAAAAATGTATCACCCTAAAATGTTAAAATATAGATTACATATGCTAATCTAATTAGAGATATTTATTTATTTACCACATTTGTATCCCACCATTCTCACCTTGAAGGGGACTCAAGGCGTCCTTACAGAAAGGCAACAATTCAATGTTGTATAAAAACACAGTCAAATATAATATGGATGTTTAGAAACAATAAATATTCGAGAAATACATTTTACCATAATGGGAGTAAAATTGTTATATATTGATACCTTTGTTATCAAACTTATCATTATTTACCTCCTTGCTGAGACTGATGCTGATATAGAACTACAGAGAGGCAGTTGGAGGCAACAATTTAGGTCAAACAAGAAAGATGGGGGCCAAGGATGATCCTGTGAGAAGTTCACTGTTCTGGTTCCACCATGTTTAGACATCTTTAGTCATCATAAGACCATGGTCTTTGCATCTAACAGTTTTTCATGTTTCTTGCTTAGAGACAGATGGAGTATATACCATCTTCATAAAAAATGTTCTAAGGAGAGCAAATCACATACTTTTTCTCTTCTAGGACTCCCAAAGTAATAATGAAGTAAGAAACTTTGGAGGTTGCTTATTTAGCATCCTTTTGCTAGCGATCACAGACTGATAGTTGGAATCCCATAGGCCACCTGGTCTAATCCTCTGCTCAGTGCAGGAACTTCAGATGGAATATCTCTGGCAGATAACTGTCTGGTCTCTTTTTGAAGACACCCAGAGAAGGAGAAGCCATTTATACTGCAGAATTAATTAATGCAGTTTGACTGCACTTCAACTGCAATGGCTCAATGCTATGGCATCCTGGAAATTCCATTTTACAAGATCTTTAGCCTTCTCTGCAAAAGAATGCTACTACCTCACCAAACTACAAATGCTAGGATTCCACAGGATTGAGCCTTCATAGTTAAAGTGGTGGTTTCAAACTTATTATTTCTTCAGTGTAGATGCACCTTTCTTTCCCTGTGGGCAATTGGTTCTATTGCCAAACCGCTTTCACTGTAAAGAAGTTCCTTCTAATATTCAATTGAAATCTAACCTTGTGTAATTAAAAATCATTAGACCTACTTCCACTCTCTGAGGCAGGAGAGTCTAATCCTGTATCCTCCATGTTGTGACAGCCCTTAAGGAGCAGTGGAAGGAGCTTCTCTTAATATGTCCAGCTCCTTCCACTGCTCCTCATATGTTTTGTTCTTGATATGTCTTATCATCCTTATTGCCCTTCTCTGAACCCATTCCAACTTGTCTATAAGATTTTAAAAATGAGATGTCTAGAAGTGAACTCAGTATTCCAGATGATGCCTGGCTAGCACAGAATACAGTAGGACTATTACTTCCCTTGCCTTGGAAATTGATATCACGATGCAATTTTTTATATCAGTTGGAAACCAATATCATTTTCCCTCACAGTCAGAAAAATCTAAAGAGAAAAACACATGGCATACTCTCTATTTGGCATACCTTCTATAAAATTGGAAGAAAATGGCACTCTCTAACTCTTTTACAAGAATTGCCAGTTATTAATCTCAAACATGGCAGTCTAGATCCTGTGGAATAGGCTGCTGCGCTTAAAACTTTCTCCCCCATGACTGGAAACTCCTTTTAAAAAATTATAACCTCACAACAACTATTAAGGGCACATAAAACAAGCCTCTTCCTCTATTTGACTGAAATAAGCTGAGCAAAATTCCTTATGTATATTTCATTCAATCATGACCAGTGCGAGGGGGGGGGGGGGAGTTAATTGCCATTTTCATTAGCAAATAATTGCCAGTGGGAACCATGGACTGCAAATTTTTATGAATATGAGCCAAACAAAGCCATTTTCTGAAGTACCAAATAGCATGTAATATGGAGTGCAGAGGTAGCGGGACCAGCAGCTAATGTTATGATAAATAAATATCAGTGATAAAATAACAGGAAACCTTTTGTTAAACAGCAAGTCACAGTACATAGATGTTTGATTCATTCACATTTCTCTGTGTCATGAATCTATTAGAGAGAAATAGCAAAAGTGCAGTCGAAAGACAATTTGTTAATCCCATACACATATCCATATTATGGCCATAACATTAGCCAATTGCACTCTCAGAGAGTAATTTCCCTTTGTGGGCAATTTACTCCAGTACCTGACTATGGTCACTCAGCAGTGATATAATATGATGGAGCTGGTAATGCATTGTGATCCCTCCACTCCAAACTCTGCACCTTGCCCATTTGATTTGAGAGAAACCATAGAAACACATAGGTATATTTGCAGAACAAAGGTTAGAGGCATTGAATTAAACCCCTTTCTGCACAGAATTTCTACATACAAGTAGAACTACATTTTGCTGTCTTTCTTTTTGAGTATGCCAGCTCTCTTAAACTGTGCAAAATGTACCACTTAGGCCTTCAGACCTGCCATTAAGATCAGTTAAAAACTAAAAAAACCTCTTTAGTTTCAACACCATTTTTGTGTCCTATCCTATCTCATTTGACCTGCATTTCTCATTTGATCATTTTGAATGAGATGTTTTAATGCCTTTACCTTAAATTAAGTCATTTATATTTCAGGGCTCAGTTATGGGGAGCTGGAGCTGGAGCTGAAAGAGAGAGCTCATCCACGATCTCCCCGAATTCGAACCTCCAACTTAATGCATTTGTTAGCTTAATATATGATTTTATCTGAAAGTTTGCCAGCGGAGTACTTATGATTCTCACATAGGTCTAGCTCAGTGATTCCCAACCTGTGATCTGTGGACCACTAGTGGTCCCCAAGAATGAAAATACGGTCCACGGCCTCACCATTACTACACTGTTGCCTTAAAGCCATGCAGCAATGAGAGCGACTGGTCTAGTGAAACCCTCTTATAGTGCCAAGACAATGGGGATGTCAAGAGGGGAGAGGCTGACTTCCCACGAAAGATTACTACTACCACATCAGCTCTAGACTATTAAATATGGTTTACTGTGGGTGCACAGATGGTGACTGGATGGCATATGCCCTGTATCAGAAATTAGAGCTGATGTGGTCTATCTAATGCAATTTTCTGAATCAGCACCTCAAATAACCAAACCTAAAGTTGACCAAAAACTGATTTGTAACCCTTTTGATACTAATGTTGGAGAGTGGTCAAAGTGGTCCTTGTTCAAGTGGTCCCTATTTAAGTGGTCCCTGGTCAAAAAAAAGGTTAGTAACCAGTGGTCTAGCAGATTGCATGCTTTGGTTTCAAGCTCCTGTTCTATTTCTCTCGCTCTTGCACACATGTACACACAATCCCAGATGATATCTTCTTCACCCTGACTCCCCTCAGGGAGGTAAAGTGGAATATATATAAAGTGTTGTTGCTGCTGCTGCCACTGCTGCTGCTGTTGTTGTTGTTATTATTATTGACATATTCCCTAATGTTGCTTTGATCCATGCAAGAAAGCTCCCCCTACTAAAACTTGCCATAAGTTTCTTGCCGTACTCCCATCATTATTCATTTTGCCATACTGACCTTTTATCCTTAAATCTACTTCCCTCTATCTGTTTAGCTACTTAGTGCCTGCAACCTCTGGATTTGGCCATGTGAGGGTGCAAGCATACAGCCCTTCAACTATAGCATTAACTAATTCCATTATTATGATTACAAAAATATGCAATGTTCACATATAAACACATCCTGATTGACACATTTAATGCATTTATTAATAGCCAGTTCAGTCCATCACCCAGCTGATGAATACATACACTATACATACTTACATATGTGTATTGATCATTTAACTCTGTCATAGCAGTGGACAAGGTAGTTGTTTTCCACCAGTACTTAATGAAGACCTTTTGCCACAATATCAGTTCTTGATTTGACATACTATAGTTTCTTTGTTTTGATGAGGGTTGTATTTATAGCTGCAGAAAGGCTAGCTGGCAGAGAAATGTAGCCTACAGTCAAATTGACATTCATCATTCAAGCAGAAAAATAAATTAAGTGCAACATTTAGGCTTGTTCAATAAGGTTATTGAGAAGCAACAGAAAGGGATGCACTTTTCTTTTAATTTCAGTAGTAGATATTCGATAAATGAGAAAAAACTACTTCATGTATTAATGGAGTATGTACTTAAGCAAGAGCAAGTATTTAATAGTCTGCATGAAGAACAACATTAAGCTTTAACAAATTTCTATCTCATTTACAAAAATCATACCACTTGAATGAAAGCAGAAACTTAATAGAATAATTTAATAATCTTCTAAATTAGGGTAATGGGTGTTTTTTTAAAAGTACCAAAAGCTAATCTGAATCTTATCTTCAAAACTTTATATTATAATGTATAGTGAGCATGTATTGTCTTATGTCACGAGCAATTAAACTTGGAAGTTAGTTTACATACTAAAAAAACAACAAAAATTTTGTCCATATATCAACTTTATTAGTTTGTAACTGTTAAAAGATACATTGTTCATGAAAATGTAGACTGAAGAAAGTGAAGTATCCAAACAGAATTTGGGATGATTTTGTTGTGTTTTCCAGAACTTTCATAATGTAACTGGAGAGAGTTAAGTCACATGCACTTAGATGTTCATAGGACTTCAACTTACAGTGTTCCCTCTCTACTTTGCGGTTCACTTTCCACAGATTTGCTGTTTCGCGGTTTTTCAATAAATATTAATTTAAAATCTATATCGTGGTATTTTCACTGTTTTGCGGGGGTTTTGCTGCTGCTGGTCTCTAGGCCACTTTCTCCTGAGTCCTCCCTCCCTCCTTCCAGCCTTGAATGGTCTTTCCTTCCTTCCTTTCACTCTCTCTCTCTCTTCACCCTGCAAAAGGAAAGGCAAGGAGGGCTTGCTTCCTTTCCTTCCTTCCTCCACAGCCACCACACTGACAGGGAGGTGGGTCAGGGGAGCTGTGGGGAGGGGGGGTAGGAGTAGGAAGAGAAGGAGTAAGAGGAGGAGGAGTACTTGGTAAAACAGAAACAGGGTTTATTTTAAGTTTATAAAGACTAAAAAGTGTATAACTACTAAAATAATGTATACATATTAAAATAAATATAGCATCCCTAATTTGCAGATTTTCACTTATTGCGGGTGGTCCTGGAATGTAATACCTGCAATAAGTGAGGGAACACTGTATATCTACCTATTTTGTAGTAAGCTTTGGACATATGCTCCACCTCCACTGTGGACAGAAGCCTTAAGCATCTCCTCCACTTTCTAACTGACTACTGTTTAACCTTCACTTTCTAAGTGACTACTGCTTAACCTTATTCCACAAAGTACAAACTGTGTTTAATCCTAGCTGTGCTACACTACTACAAGTCAGCTTTGTGAACCCAGCAGTCAAAAGAAAATGAGCAAGCTGGGAAAGAGACACTCAGTTTTTCAATAGAATGCAAATGACCACAATTAAATAGATAGCTGAGATGCACTGGTAGAGCATGAAGTATAGATCTAGACATTGGCCAACCTATCTGCAGACTTATAGAGCCTTATCCTCCAGCACCCTAGTTGAGGGTGAATCACAGAATGGCAGAATAAAGAAAGCCACATGAACATAAACCATTAATTGTTTTTCTATAATCTGAAATGATGCAGACTCTTGCTGTTGTCATTGAACTTCAAGTCAACTGTGACTTAGGATTTCATCACACATAGCATTCTACACAATTAAGGAACAGCTACTGATGGAACCCATAACATGACGCAAGCTCATAATGTGGATTTCAACTATTTCACCATTTCTAAAGTGTGGTTTATCTGGATGATTCCTAAATCAATTGGCAATTGACCTCATTTTAGATTCCCGGCATAGAGAAAAGTAAAAGCATCAAATTTCATGAGTGATGGGAATACCCTATTACTCACTTGTAGTGATGGGAATACCCTCATGAGTGATGGGAATACCCTATTACTCGCATAGCCATGACTTCGTTCTGGAGGAAGGGTTTTCTTAGCAATTTTTTTTCTGAAGAAAGGGTGTGCCTTTTCCTTCCTCTGAGGCTGAGAGAGTGTGACTTGTCTATGCTCACCCAGTGGCTTTACATGGCTGAACAGGGATTTAAACCACTGCATATACTGGATCTGCAGACAGTGGTATATGGTTGAATGACTCCTTAAATGGATCTCCAGAGTTATAATCCACCATTTAAATGAGAACACCACACTGACTCTCCAGTTAGTCCTATTATACCATAAATCTAACATTAATTGTTGGGGATTACAATACCACTACACAAATCCCACAACAGTGGTGGAGGATTCCAGAAGTTGTTGTCCAAAAAGTAAATGTTCCCAAGCATAACACAAATTTATGTCCCATGACTTACTTGTGGTTATGTGCAGGAAAATATGACAATGTTTGGTACATAGGGATTTCATGAGAACTATTATAATGACAATAGGAGTAGAAAGAACTGCCACATATTTCTAATTTCAAGTTATTTTACTTAGAACTTGCTTTCTTCATAGAGTTTTATTTGTTATGGCTGAGAAATAATTGACTAGTACTATGCAATCCTGACCTTTCCACTGTTCTGAAAAAGACTGTGCAGAAAAAAAGCTGTACATCCAACAGCTGTTCTTCAAAAGGCCAGAGGGGGGGAAATGCCAGACACTTAAGAGTAATTCATCTGACCTACATATTTATTTCATTAAATGTCATGAAATATTAGCTCCCTGTTTACCAAATTTAATTTACTGACTCATTTCAAAAAGGAAATAGACCATATAATGCAACATCGAATATTTACATAGCAACTAATTTGTAATTTTTTTAAAAAATATTCTGCATGTATCATTCACTACAGGATTGAACTCTGGAGGCTAAAGACAGATGGACTGCCATATGGACTTGAGGAAGGATTGGTTAAAATGGCAATGATAAACCAACAACATGAAATGAAGAGGACATTTTCTCAGAAATCTTGTTTATAGAAATGGGAGTTATACATGTCCATACTGAAGCAGGCAAAAAAAAAGGGGGAGGGGGCATACCTCACCATATTACCTAAATAGCATAGGCCCTGGGCATGCTGGTTGGAGACAAAAAAAAGTAACTTCTCCACATTTTGGACATGTTCTATAAAGCTGTATTTTAGAGCTGTATACTAGAGTTTTTTTGAAAAAATGCAATACCATTTAATGTGCATTTACACTTTGGAATGAATGTGGTTTGCCACCACTTTAACTGCCATAGTTCAATACTATAGAATTCTGGGAGTTCTTGTTTTACAAGGTCTTTAGCCTTCTCTTTCAAATAGCGCTGGTGGCTCACCCACCTATGAACCCCAGGATTCCATAATATTCAGCCATGGCAGTTAAAGTAGTGTCAAGCTTCATTAATTCTACAGTGTAGATGCAACCTTAGTGATGTAAAAAGTGGTGTAAAATCAGTATTCCTGATAGATACCTGCCAACACAGAGACTCCTTTCAGACATAATTGAAGACCAATATGAGTCAATGGAGTAAATCTTTAGTATACATGGTAAGCAGACACACCTTCCTCTTCTTTTTTGTATTCTCACAATTCCCTATGATGTCCAGACTGTGGGAACTGTGATTTGCTTAAACTATAATTCCTGAGAATGCTAACTTTAATCCTCGACTTGCTCTTGTGATTTCAATTCTTCTAAAAATGTGGATTCTGGGCCCAGAGTGCCAAGATTCAAAAGCACCAGATAAGACACAGATAAGGCAAAATCAGAGGCTTTATTCTCAATGGCCAGAGAGGATGTCAGCAGAGATAGCTCTCCAAAGAACTGGCATTTCCAATTCAAACTTACAGAAATATTTATAATACTTTGATAGCAGTTTGAAACAAAGGACTACTGCAGCTCTGAGTGTTGATTGGTCCAGGTCATGGCAGGCTATGATCTACAGGCTAGTTGGCTGTGATATGCTGCCTGCCATTGTTGTCGATTGGCCTCCAGGTTTGGAAGGAAATTTAATGAATTGTCACTGCTCAGTTTGAAGTTTTGTGTCTGTTTCTGGTTCTGGGATGTGTGAAGGAAAGCATGTGAGTGGGTTTGAGGTAATGGCTGCTGCTGGTAGCCTGGAGAGGACTATGGCTAGTGCTGGTGAAACAATGGGTAGCAATGAGTGTTAGTCAACATGAATGGGTTCCCAAGAGGAGGACAAAAGAGAACATTAGGCAACTTCTGGTTTGGCTCCATGTTTAGGTGTGTGGTGGCATTGTTAGGGGATTATGGTAATTGTGAGATTATCTCTCGAAGTTCTAGGTGTGGTGGGTCAACATTCTAATGAAATTCATAAAAGGTTACTAGCAGGCAAGGAAAAATCCAATGCATGCTGGCTGCAAATCTCAATAGATCCAGAGACAATAATTCATAATTTGAGTGTCCAATTTTTCAATAATTATTATTAATTTTGTTCCCTGAACCTGGATGTCATAGAGTAACTGGGTTTAGTTTCACATTACATGCACTTTCTACTTGTGGAAGAGAAGACTGTGGGTCACTAGAACCCAAAAGAAAGGAAAAGCGGGGAGAGCAAAAGAACCAAGTATGATTTACACTATTGATTTTGAAAAGGCTGGTGTGGCAAATTAAAGAAAACAGAATTTGTTGCCATGAAACATGCCTGCAACTGAATAATCAATATATACTCAGATGTAAGTCTGAGCTGACAGAGATAATAGATCCCTTCTACTCAGCTATAATGACAGTCTATTAGCTACTTAGGTTTTCCAGGTAAAAGCTATGACATCACTTCAATTTCTCCTGGACTCTATCCATATTTTTACCTTGTCTCTGGGCTTAATTTTGCAGCCAGTAAAGAGGATCTAAGAAACTTTCCCTAAGGACATTTCTGAGTTTAAATGCTGGTTTCTGTGTATAGGGTTGATATGAATTCACATCTGAAATCTTGGAAAACTGATGCCAGCCAGTGCAGATAAAAGTGAGTAGACAAACAAATAGTGTCAATTGTAGCCTGATTTGGAGTTTAGAAAAGTTATTGTTGTTTATTTATACCCCACCTTTATCCCAAAATTGGAACTCAAGGCAGCTTGCAATGCTTAGAAAAATATATAACTAAAAACATATACACATTAGTATTAAAATGAAATGAAACCATTTACAATATTAACATTATTTTAAACTACACATAAACAGATAAAATAACATTAAAAACCAAAAAAGCAATTGAAACAGTTCATTCAAAAATAATGCAGTCCATTTTTTTTGAAAAAAAAGTTTGCTTTAAAAACAGACAAAAAGGTATTTGCCTTGTGACAAAAAAGAGTGCAGGAGGGGGCTACTTTTGGTCTCCTCCAGAAGGGAGTTTCAAGGTCTAAGGACAGTCATCAAAAGTCCCCTTCTTGTGTCCCCACCAAATGTGCTTAAGGTGCAAGTGGGGTCTCAGAAGGGCCCTTTTGATGCTCTCAGGGTTAGGCATGTTCATATAGGGAGGTATAGTCTGTCAGATAGCCTGAACCTGGGCCATTTAAGGCTTTGCAGGTTTGTTTCCAGGCCCTTTGAATTGTGCTCACAAACAAACTGCTGTAACAGGGGCATAGCATGGCCCTTGTAATCTGCTGCAGTTAACACTCTGGATAACTGGAGCTCTTTGAACTAGCTGGACTAGTTTTCAAGCCCTCTTGTGGCATGCATTACAATAGTCCAAATGGAATGAAACTAAGGTGTATGCAATCATGACCAGATCTAGCATCTTAAGGAATGAGTCCAGATGGCACTCAAGCTTGAAATGTGCAGAAGACTCCTGGCTACAAAGAAACCTGAGATCCTTCCACATAGCCAGACAACCCAGAATATCAAGGCAGACAATCCAACAATATAATAATAATAATAATAATAATAATAATAATAATAATAATAATACCTTTATTTATAATCCACTTTATCTCCCCAAGGGTACTTAGTGCAGATCACAGTACACATACATGGCAAACATTCAATGCTGTTTGGATAGAAAGGACAGAACACACAGAAAAGAGCTATGTTGTGTTGAAGTCCAGCTTTCGGCATCTTTGGAGATTGTGCTCAAATCCAGCCATGGGTGGTGCTGTCACTCCATCCTCTATGACAAAGAGCCATCAGGACTTCCTCCTTCCTTTTGGTCACCAGCATTTTCTGGTCTTTTTTATGGTGTTGTAACATACCTCCCCTATTTTATAGCGGTACCTAATTTCTCTACTTACAGCTCTAAGCTGTTTCCGAATTGCTTAGGCAAACAGTGAGCTGGACTGACAGTCGGGTGCCCAACCACCCTTTCTGCCATCACATGGGGAAATGGAAGGGAAAGTGTTGGTAGCTCCATTGGAGCTACCCAAACTACTCTTTCCTCCCCGTAGTGGGCTGGAGGAGAAACCACCTTTTGGCCCTGCTCCACTCTGGAAGGAAAGTGGGCAGGCCCTACCTTGCATCGTATGAAGGTGCACAGCAGGCCCCATCCTTCCTATGATTAGAAGTGGCAAAACGGGGCAAAAATGCCCCATGTGAAGAAATCCCTAGACTGTGTCTGGGTCTTCTTCCAATGTCACTTTGCTTTCCATTTCATGCATTTCATTGCTAACAGGTCCCTAGAAAACTGAATGGTAGCAGTGTTGACTTGGCTCAGTTTCATAAAAGAGGATGCCCAGGAATGATTGTGTCAGCTGCCCTGGCCATCTCCTCATTCCAGAGGTCAACCACAGCTTTGATAGAATTACCTACTGATGTGAAGGAACTCCCCAAGAGCCACTGGAAGTTGACATCTAGATCCATCAACCTCCTGGGGTGGTCTGTCCAAATTGGTACCCCATCCCTGTAAATTCATATTTTTGAACAACAATATTCATAATTCCCCAGTCAGTATGGCCAGGATCCTTGTTTGCTGGATTATTCTGCACATTATTTCCCAAAACACTTGCAACAACTCCAGAGTCTATGGCAGCTTCATATGTAGAGTACATAAAATGTCTATTGATTTTTTTCTCTAACCTCATTTTTTAAAATCTCTGTAGAGAACCTCTAAGAAAATGGTCAAATGTGCTCATCTTTGTCATGTTCACATACAAGGTGGAAGGCCCCAATAGAATTAAGCATCCCTGAATATCCCTTGTCTCATAAAAATGTCATGAAATAATATCAAATATGTTTTATGTCACTTGGCTGAAGGCCATTGACCTTTAAAAAAATCATGTCAACAAACTTGTACGCTGTCTCAATCATGAGGAGAGACAAGTAAGAAATTATAACAATAAGAATAAAAATAAAAAGTCTTTCCCCATTGATTCTGAATGGAGTACTTGTTATGGGTTAGGGGTATGATATCAAAACTGATTTAAGGATGTCCACAATGAGACAATGCTATTAGATAAAATGAACATTTTTACAACAACAACAACAACAACACCAACAACAACACCTATCTCCCTTTGCCATTGCATAGGATCTCATAAAGTAACACAGAAATGCCCTAGAAGCCCCTCAAATTCTCAAGTGTGTCTGTACACTACAAAATGACAGCAATGTGAAAAGTTCTGCTATTGTATTAGTTTTCAAAGAAGTAATGTGTTGGTTTCTTGCAGCATAAACAGGAGGAAGGAAGGCTAAAAAAAGAAAGAAAAGTGACAGCACCTTTAAGACAAATTGGTTTTATGAATAAAATCCACTTCTTCAGATGCATCAATCAGTACTGCTGGAGAAGTGGATTTATAACTATGTAAGTTCATGCTAAAGTAAAAATCAGTTAGGCCTAAAGTGCTTTTCTGTTTTTTTCTCTCCTCCCCCTCCCATATTCCTTATATTCTGATACTAGATATTGGATATAATTCTGAATAAAATAAAAAGTAGAGTATATAAGAAAGGTAGAGTAGAGAAGCACACTAAAACTTTACTGAAGCATGAATGTATATTTGAATTTTCTGATTACTATTTCCCATTTCTCCTCCCCCATTTTGTAGCAGTGGGGAAAGATCTTAAACAGCAAGCAAAATAATTTTCTGTAGATATAAATTAGGAATAGAAAAACAAGATTTTTTCCAAGTTTATACAAGAATGCCAGTTTACTGCAGACATGCTACTGCAACCAAACACCAAAGGTTTGTGTTTCTCTGGTGTTAGATCACTACCTGACCATGTTTGGATTCACTGGCACTCAGAATTTCTGAAGGACTGGCAGACTCAGTAAGATGTTCATATTCAGGAAGCATATCAGTTCTCATTTGATTGTTTTTCAAATTTCTAAAGTCCTTGGAGTTTACCTGTGTCTGCCAGTACTTTCCCCCTGAGTATACAAGAGACAGCTCATCTATATTTCTAAGCTGAAGACCCGGCGTTGTCCGTAGACACCACCAAGGTCATGTGGCCAGCATGACTGCATGAAGTACCATTACCTTCTCGCAGAAGCGGTACCTATTGATCTATTCACATTTGCATGTTTTCGAACTGCTAGGTTGGCAGAAGCTGGGGCTAACAGCGGGAGCTCACCCCGCTCCCCAGATTCAAACCTCCAACCAGTTCAGCAGCTCAGCGGTTTAACCCACTGCATCACCCAGTCAATATGGTACTCTGTATATCAATCAAGAGAATAGTGAAACACTTGTTATGTCCTGTTAGAATATCTTGAACACAAGCAGCCCTATCGATTCAAATTCAAAAGAGCAGGAAGTATAAAAAATATTTGCAGTAATGAACAGGTTAATTCAGACAAAATACCTTACACCAAGCACAGTTGTGGGCAGGTTTCATCACAGACCAGAGCAAGTATCTAAACTGCTGATATCAGTTCAATATGCACTGCTCTTTTGATCCTTGTCCAATATTCTTTAGTCACACATCCCATTGATGTTTGATAACATCTTTCAAAATGTATGAGAAATTTAGACTGTTTCCCTAAAAATAGCATCTGCTGCTTTGCTATCACCCACATTAGCTTGCAGGATTAAAAAGAGGATAATTCCATGGAGATCTTTCTTCATTTGCATTTTGTATTACTTCTTTCAAAAGAAACTTGGGATAATATGCAAAAAGCCTCTTAGGGCAGAAAAGGCGAAGTTGGTATGTATGTGCTTTTCTTGCAGAAGGCACAGAAGCGGCATGCAGATGAAAGAAATGATGTCACTTCTAAATATTGTTATTAATTTAACAAATCTAAATGGAATCATTCTTCTTGTGATTCAAGATCCATTCAGATATCCTCTGCACATAAGCTATTCAAAATTTTGCTGAAGCTATTTGGAGCACAGGTTTCAGCCACTTGTATACTATTCATGTAAAATTCAGACAATCCCAAAGCAGAGTAAATCCTCCCTGTCTCCCCCACTGGCTGAGAAGTCACCTCTGCTCAACATATAGATTTCCAGGTTGTAGACTCTCTCAGGTTTCATAGATGGTGCAACATTTTACGGGCAGCTAAAGTCATGTCATGGAAAATCGGGGCCCAACAGTTACAGCTGTATATTTGAATAGCTAACTTTACCTACTAAATTCTTCTTTTGAGAATGGTAGGCACATACATTATTTCATATATTCAAGATAGGAGCCCTGATCAAACCCATTTCCATGGGTCTTATCTATTTTTCTATATAATTTCCTTCTAGTTTTTTTAAATCTCTTCATCTACTCAAGTGAATATGGTGCACACCATACGTTACTTTTAATGAGGCATGCAAGTAACATCTATTGGGAATAGCTTTAGTAATGTCACAGTGAGACTGCTCACACAATAATTGCAATGAGGTGGCTAAATCAGATATTGGTGTGCTAGAACTAGTAAATCTCCATTATGGAAAGGTCCCTGTAGCTCTGGAAAGATACTATTGTTCTGCTGAAGAGAGGATGGGTGACACCTAGCTCAACAATAATACATGTGGGGGGAAAATTGGAGTCATAGTGTACAACAAATTGAACATGAACCAAGAATGTGATGCAGCAGTTTAAAAAGCCACTGGGATTTTGGGCTGCATCAAAAGGAGTATAGTGTCTAGGTCAAGGGAAGTCATGGTGCACCTCTATTTTGCTCTATTCTTGCTTGGAATACTGTGTCCAATTATGGCCACCATAACTGAAGAGAGATATTGATAATTTAGAATATATTTATAGGAGGGTGATAAAAATGATCAAAGGTCTGGAGACCATGCTCTATGAGGAGTGATTTAAAGAGCTTGGTATATTTATCTTGCACAAGAGAAGGTTAAGAGGAAACATAATAACTATGTTTAAATATCTGAAAGGATGACATAAAGAAGATGGAGCAGGCTTGTTTTCTGCTGCCATAAAGACTAGGATTGGGAGCAGTGGGTTCAAATTACAGGACAGGAGATTCCAACTGAACATTAGGAAGAACTTCCTGACCATAAGAAGTGTTCAACAGTGGACCTCACTGCTGGGTGTGTGGTGGAAGCTCCTTCTTTGGAGGCTTTTAACCAGGGTACTTTGATTGTACTTTTCCTGCATGACAGGGGGGTGGACTGGATGATCCATGCTGTCTTTTCCAAGTATGATTCTATGAAAGAGAAAGCTATTTTCCAAACTCCTGGCTCTGTAAATCTGTACCAGTTTGCAGCAGTGCACAATGGGTTGTCCCTCTTCTCTTAGGGGGTCTGGGAAGCAATGAAGCACAGTTCATGGATGGAGGTGATTCCACCGGTCTTTAATGGATTGGGAAACAATGGGTAGGTGGTGACACTTTCTGCCTCAGATGGCAGAAGAGCTGGAGCCACTCCTGATGCTGAGCTATAGTATTCACGTATAGGGGCTCTATGCAATCAAGATTCCATGTGGTATCTCTTAACATGAGCAAGTGTTTGTGAGCAATTCAAATCCATACTTCTGGAAGAAACATTGACTTGATTGTTCTTCCAATATTCAAAATCCCATTGGCTTCTTTAGCTGCCACATCACAGTGTTGGCTCATGTTTAACTCATAATGTATGATCACAGTAGTGGTGGTAATACTTGGTAGTACATCTGATTAAATATAATATTTGGCAATTTCTCCAAGGTATGGCATCTTAAGAAGATTTCTTGTGATTGCATCTCCCTCTCTGTGTGGTAAGACATTCCGTACTCCCCCTTGCCAACCATCTGAAGGTCATTAGTTTATGAAATGAAAATTTAACAAGTTCCACTTGCAATTAGGGAGGTGACTAATTCTCTAATTATTCTCACATTCCTTGGCAAAATTTACATGTTACATTCAGGATTATTCTGATGAGGCTTCTTTTAACTATAGCATCACTGTCTTTAGTTCTTGTCCACCTGCACACTGATAGTGCTTTACAAATACAGGAGATTTTAAAGTCAAGCACCATAATGTCACATCATGCTCTTTCCAAATCACCAGTTGTGCAATACACACAAGAGTACCTACAGCACTTACCCCCTTAAACCCTTTTTAAAAAGACAGGCAAGTCGGAGTCATTCAGATTACAAAAGGTTCAGCTTTGGATATGCCTGGCTATCAGACTCCTGCTTCTCTTGTTAGAGAACATCAGTTTTCTGTGTAGATTTTCTTCTTGGAAACTTAATGTTCTCTCTTGAATATAAAAAAGGATTCCACTTAAGCTGAAGTCTCAAGCACACTTGGTGTGTAGCTGTTAAGAGCTGCTTAAAATGAAAGGACATACTTTTAAATACAACACGGCAATGACTTGACTTCCACTTCTACTCTTTCTTGCATGTCTGCAATTAGACATCTCTCCTGTGCCTGTTTGAACATGGGGCTCAGCTGAGGATATCCGCTATGTGTTTCACCTTCAGAAACAATATATTAGCCTCAGAGAGGATATAAGGATCCTTTTCATTGTTGCCCTAGCTGTAGCAAGAACTCCATTAGAGATACAGTTGTTACCAAACGTGGTCATATTTCAGCACCAAGTTAAAATTTGGCTTTGGCAGTTCAGTGACCATGTCTTGGTTTTGGCCTGTTGACTTTGTCTTGATTTGCTTTATGTATGTATGTATGTATGTATGTATGTATGTATGTATTTAAATCACATGTATTTCTTAGATTATTTTAATGTTCCACTTTTTAATGTTGCACTGTGATAGCTTCTCCCTCCTCAGTATCTTCTTACTAAAATTATTTTCCAATTCACATTGTCCAGTCATTCCATAGACCAATATTTGCCTGTTATACTGCATTTTAACTTTTTTTACAAAATGTTAGAAAGAAGGGGGATAATCCAATATCCCTAGGGATGGTGTTCCACAGCTGAAGGGCCACCACTGAGAAGGCCCTGACTCTCGTCCCCACCAAACACATCTGCGAAGAAGGCGGGACCAAGAGCAGGGCCTCCCCAGACGATCTTAGAGTCCTAGATGGCTCATAAGGAGAGATACGTTTGGACATTTAAGTTGGGCTGGAACCGTTTAGGACTTCTTAGGCTAAAGCCAGCACTTTGAATTGTGCCCGGTAGCAGACTGACAGCCAGTGAAGCTGGTGCAACAGAGGGGTAGTATACTCCCTAAGTGCCGCTCCTGTTAGCAATCTGGCTGCCCCTCATTGGACCATTTGTAGCTTCTGAACAGTCTTCAAAGGCAGCCCTACATAGAGTGCATTGCAGTAGTCTATGCAGGATGTAACCAAAGCATGGGCTACTGTGGCCAATTCAGACTTCCCAAGATACAGGCATAGCTGGCGCACAAGTTTTAACTGTGCAAATGCTCCCGTGGTCACCGCCAAAACCTGAGGCTCACCAAAGAATCCAGGACCACACTCAAGCTGCTGACCTGTGCCTTCAGGGGGAGTGTAATCCCATCCAGCACAGGCTGTAACCCTATGCCCTGTTCAGCCTTACAACGGACCAGGAGTACCTCTGTCTTGTCTGAGTTCAGTTTCAATAGGTAGAAGCAAACCAATGACATCATCCAATGAGACCTCCAAAGCATCCTAGTGGATTTGGGAGCAATATCTTCTCAGTCTGCATGGTGCTATAAGGGGAAGCAGTGAGGCATTGAGGTACTATAGCAGATTTGCACATGGTCAATGTATGCTGTGGTCAGAGCTAAGGAAATTTACTTTTTGGATGGCTGGGGACTTGGGAAGAGAGGTTAAGGCCCTACTTGTTTGAGATCTGCTTACTGCAAGATTGCAACTTACTATAAATACATACTAAATTCTATTTTATTTATTTTTATCCCACCTATCTCCCAATATAGCAACTCAAGGTGGCTCACCTCTGGTTTGAAATGGTCAGCAGAAACCTCCTGTCATGTACAAAGGTGAAAAATGGGAAGGAGGAATGTACTATTCATTCCAAAACTCAATATGACATGATCTTGTCACAACAACCTACCGTTTATTGCAACATCTGAACGAAGTTGTTACCTTGTATATATTATGTGTTATTTTAATGTAGCTTAAAATGCATCACCAAAGAGAGATCCTTTGTCAGCTTTTTAGCTTTGCAATGAGTAGAATTTATTTTTGTTCACTCAAATATAGCTTGTTCTTAGCGTTTCACCAAGGTGTGCTTGCTTTCTTTTAAATTATGCCTTTGAGACATTCATATCCTAGCAACTACAGCTACATTAGAAATAACTGTAATAAAACAGCATTTTAAAAAATACATGGCTCCTTACCAAGATGGATTGGTTTTATAATTGACCTAAGTTACCACTGCTCAGTTCGGTAGCAGAGAAGGTCTCTTGTTCTCCTGAACATGACATTCCCTTGCAGCCACATTTATTTTAACCCTTGCCTCGCTGGAAAGACTAGATAAAGGCAATTTGAATACCTCCAATGAAACTACATTGTACTGGGACAAATTCAAAGGGTTTCATCCTGGACCCAGTTCTGTTCAGCCTCTATATCAATGACTTAGATGAAGGGTTAGAAGGCATGATCATCAAGTTTTCAGATGACACCAAATTGGGAGGGATAGCCAATACTCCAGAAAACGAGCAGAATTCAAAATGATCTTAACAGATTAGAAAGAAGGGCCAAAACAAACAAAATGATGTTCAACAAATGCAATTTAGGCAGAAAAAATGAAATGCAAATATGCAGAATGCGGGATGTCTTGTTAGACATCAGTACGTGTGTAAAAAGGTCTCAGTGTCTTTGTGGATAACAAGTTAAACATGAGCCAACAATGTGATGCAGCAGCTAAAAAAGCCAATGGAATTTTGGCCTGCATAAATAGTATAGTGTTTAGATCCAGGAAAGTCATGCTACCCCACTCTTCTGCCTTGGTCAGAACACTCCTGGAATACTGTGTCCAGTTATGGGCACCCCAAATTAAGGGAGATGTTGACAAGCTGGAATGTGTCCAGAGAAGGGTGACTAAAATGATCAAGGGTCTGGAGAACAAGCCCTATAAGGAGCGGCTTAAAGAGCTGAGTTTGTTTAGCCTGCAGAAGAGAAAGTTGAGAGGACACATGATGGCCATATATAAATATGTGGGAGGAAGTCATCGGGAGGAAGGAGCAGGCTTGTTTTCTGCTGCCCTGGAGATGAGGACACAGAACAATGGCTTCAAATTGCAGGACAGGAGATTCCACTTGAACATTAGGAAAAACTTCCTAACTGTGAGAGCTGTTAAGCAGTGGAACTCTCTACTCCAGAATATCATGAAGGTTCCTTCTTTGGAGGCTTTTAAGCAGAGGCTGGATGGCCATCTGTCAGGGGTGCTTTGAATGCAATTTTCCTGCTTCTTGGAAGGGAGTTGGACTGGATAGCTCACAAGGTCTCTTCCAACTCTATGATGCTATGATTCCCCGCATTAAGAGCTGGAGCTGATAGAGAGAGCTCATCCATGCTCTCCCTGGATTCGAACCTGTGACCTGTCGGTCTTCAGTCCTGCTGGCACAGGGTTTTAACCCACTGCGCCACATACCCTCTCACACAAACACAGATGGTCTGGAGACAAGCTGCATTGGGGGTCCTGCATTTTGCTGGGAGGAGTAGTAGCTGGGAAGAGATGGGAGAAGACAAAATGACTGTAGGTTAGAGTAATGTAAGAAGACAGTGGGTATGGAAGTCTGTAGACATAGAGACTAGCAGTTGGTGAGTACAGGCATGCAAAGTGTGCTAACTCTAGCAGCCTGGGGCTCCAACTTCCAACAGCCCCAGCCAGGGTAGCTAATGGTATAGATGAGAGAACTTTAATTTAAAGTTTCTGGCAAATCAAATGTCATTTATGTCAGGTATACACAGAGCACATGCTCAGCCATGTAGTGTGGGAGATACAATGTGCACTATTTCAAAGATGCGTGCCAACCCAGAAGAAAAGAACATCTTTTTCCTCACAGAACAGAAATTTAGGTCTCTCTCTTTTTTCACCAGTACCCATTATGGTATTCTTATTTCAAGTGACAATTCCCTTATTGAGTAAAAAGTATGATGTCAGAATTAATTTATGGAGACAGATATGATCTAAACTTCTGTATACATTATAGATCATGAAACAGGAAATTTGGTGATTACTTGCTTTATTTACATTTGGTACCTACTTACACAGAATTTACCCTCTTTAATGTTCATAAAAGTAGGATCGTGACAATGGATGAGGTAATTTCTGCCATGTTTCTAAGGCTATAAACATTCTGCCAACTTCCTAGGACTATGTTGTTGTTGTTCATTCGTTCAGTCTTCTCCGACTCTTCGTGACCTCATGGACCAGCCTACGCCAGAGCTCCCTGTCGGCCGTAACCACCTCCAGCTTCTTCAAGGTCAGTCAGTCCTGTCACTTCAAGGATGCCATCCATCCATCTTGCCCTTGGTCGGCCCCTCTTCCTTTTGCCTTCCACTTTCCCCAGCATAATTGTCTTCTCTAGGCTTTGCTGTCTCCTCATGATGTGGCCAAAGTACTTCAACTTTGTCTCTAGTATCCTTCCCTCCAATGAGCAGTCAGGCTTTATTTCCTGGAGGATGGACTAGTTGGATCTTCTCGCAGTCCAAGGCACTCTCAGAACTTTCATCCAACACCACAGTTCAAAAGCATCTATCTTCCTTCGCTCAGCCTTCCCTAAGGTCCAGCTCTCACATCTGTAGGTTACTACAGGGAATACCATGGCTTTGACTAGGTGGAACTTGGTTGCCAGTCTGATGTCTCTACTCTTTACTATTTTATCGAGACTGGACATTGCTCCTAGGACTATAAACAGGGCTAATATGAGCCGCCAGCATGGCCAACGTATTTCCTCTACTGCCAAGTGTCTCTGATACTTCCACCATCATTAGGGCAATGATGTAGTACTTTGGTGCTTCCTACTATTGTCACCATTAGTAATTCACTTTATCTCCTCCTACTCATTTGTGTCTATGTGCTTTCAAATCACTTGCCAACTTATAATGATCCCACTGATTTCATAGCATTTTAAAGTCAAGAAATACCCAGATGCGGTTATGCCAGTTCCTTCCTCTGAAATATAGACAAAACACTTGATATTCACTGGCAGTTTCCCAACAAAGTAGTAACACTTCTTAGTTTCCAAGATCAGGCATGATCTTGTGCCTTTAAGGTAGGCACATTTTATGGGAACTTGTGATGACAAACATCTTTTTTTTTTTTTTTTGCAGTCAATGGCTGCTATATAATATCTGATGTCAACACATCAGATATTACATAGCAGCCATCTATAGTGGACCAGGCCTGGCATCCGCTCAGTGAATTGTTATGGCATTAGCCATAAGTCATCACAACTAATGTTTGGGTCATTGTGGAAGCTAGAATTCCTCCTCACAACTCACCAAACACGGCCCATCCAACATTGCTATTTCTATGTTGTTAGAGAGCAGAGAGATGAGCACTCTAGTTATTTTCCTGTAACTGGGTATGCTAAAAGGATAGCATCTGCAAAGGAAGACCCAGAGATCTCTGCAACTGCCAGCTGCATCATGTCTAGCCACAGGGAAATACCTGGATGTGTCCCCACTCATATTGATTGCTTTTGGTATGTTTACCAATGCAGGATCTCGGCCGATGTTAGACTTTTGGACTTTCTTGGCTAGAGGGTCCTGTGTCCACATAGTTACAAAAATGACACCCTATGAAGGTTATAGAAACACACCCTACACAACAACTATTTTCTCAGAGTGACAGTGTTGAATGATTCACACTCATCCTGGAGAATTTCTAGTACTTGGCTGTTGGATAGCCCAGAAGCTGAGTTGGCAGATAGACTGAGATGTTCATTTGTCACTCCATTTAATCATCTGCATTGTCAATGACTGCTTATCAGCCTCTTTTCTTTTAATGTTCAAAAATAAGTCTGGAAATGGACAGAAGCCCAGCGTCTTTGTGCTGCATTGTTGAACTGCCAGATGCAATAACTTATTAATTTCTCATTATTAACAAAAATAGAATCCTTTTTAAATGAATCATACTCCCAGCCAGATAATTAATTATAGGGGGATTCATTTAATTCTGTTTCCAAAAGAGCTATCTGCTAAATCACTGAGAAACAGGGTTGCCCGGCTGCAAAATCTGAGCTAGAAACAAAGATATCTTCATTTGTTTGCTTGCTTATTGCCCATGGAGGGTGGTGCCTTTCATGTCAATGGGATGGTGAATCTACCTCGGATTTTAGTCTGAACTGTATAGGATATTTGTGCGGAGCCAACTCTGTTTTTCAGATGTGGTTCAAGAACCCAGATATGTACTTTAGAATTCAGCCTATAATTGGGAATGGATTCATTTGTCTGTGATATGGAAGGTCCATATTTCCAAGGAGGGCTAGAAAAGAATCCTGCCTGAAAATTTTGATAGTTGCTACTAGTCAGATCTCACAATACAGGTCAAGATGGACTTTTTCAGCATAAAACAATGGCCTATATTTCTGTATTGAATGTGTTGAGTTTAATTTTGTTGGCCTTGGGTGGTAGTCTGCATGATTCCAGAGTTACCTTTCCAGGAAAAAAACCAGTATAGTTCAGATGTTGGTGGGAGGAGAGAGTTTAATGTCCTAATGTGCTTACTATTTTATCTACACAGAAATGTACTATTTTCCATACCAGTCCAACATATTCACTCCTTGGAGCAATGAGATTCCAAAAATAGGTGTGGCTAATAAAAAGGCAACCACAGATTCAATAGTTTTTATTTATACAACCAAACAAATATGTGATAAAAATACATTTTGATTTTCATATAGCAATCTCTCAAAGATACTCATGTTTTGTATATGTTTCTTTCATAAACTTACCGGGAGAAGAATATCCTAATATGCAACTTAATGTAGAATTGCAAACTGTGTTCCTTATAGTAAGAAATGCAAATTCTTCCTAGCCAATCCTTGGTATCCTCTAACAGGGTGAAATTATTCATTCAGAGAAAGAAGTACAATGACACCATCAGGAGAAAGGCTTTTATCCTGTTGAGACATGAGTTTTCTGCTGATAAATGTGTCAGTCTAACTTCATATGTCAGTTTATGTAAAATGTAGCTCCTGCACCAGTAAGTGGCCTGAAAGGCATTGTTATATCAAAATTTGCACCATCTCATACTTTGTGAAAAAATATCCATACAACAAAATAGACATTTCTACATGCAAAAGCAAGTACCATTTTTTCTAGCGCATAAGACTACTTTTTAACCAATGAAAATCTCCTCAAAAGTCGGGGGTCATCTTATACACTGGGTGTTGTCTTATAGGGTGGGTGCTGAAACTTCCGAGCTGGACTGGAGAACCTGCAGTAACCGCATATGTTGGGGGGGGGGGGCTCAAAAATGGCCACGGCCACATTCCTGCCATATGCTATGACCATATGAAAGCAGCAAGGTACTGTACAAGTATGGTAGAAGAAAATCCACTCACCAGGATTCATGGAAAAAAGTGACTTAATGACGAGGTGAGGGGGCGCCTCACCGGGAAGGTGTAAGTGAAGGACATAACAAGCTGCAAGTGTCTGGGACACCCAGGGTATGGAAAAAAGAGATAGAGCGGTGCTGTGCCCAGAAAAACATGCCTCATTCACTCACCTGGCCCACCCTTGTTTCTTATTACTTTACCTCCTTCTCTGTCTCTCAGATCTCACTCCTGAGGACTGCAGTGAAGTGGTGCAGGTGTGCATGTGTGAGAACTAAGAGGCAGAGAAGGAGGTACGGTAATGGGAAAATTACCATATTGAAATCAAAGGTGATGTTGGAAGAGGAGTAGTCTTATATGAGGAGTATATCACAAACTCTATATTTTAACTGGAAAAGTTGGGGGTGTCTTATATGCCCAGTTGTCTTATGTGCCGGAAACTATGGTATATTACTAGAAATTGCATATCAAATGCATTGTGTATGGTTGAGGATTGGTTCCAGAAATGTACATATTCCGAAAAAGCCACATAGGAAAACATAAATCAGAAAATGCAAATGAAAGGGTATATTTATTTAATGCATTTAAAAAAAATAAAAAGTCCATAAGGAATCAGGCTGAAATGAACTTGAGATGAGCCCAACTAAAATTGAAAGAACTGCTTGTGGATAAAGTTTACAACACAGTGAACATTAATTGATGTTGGTAACTCTGAAAAACTGTCTGAGACATCAATGAAAGCCTAGTATTTTTATGAGTTTGAGAGGTTAAGCCAATGAGTGCATGAGTTCTGGAAAAGTATCCATTTTCAAAATGTGGGCTTCTAGCTGTGGGTATAAGAGAATAGAAGGTCAAAAGCAGCAGATTTGGTGAGGAAGATGTTTTCTTCCTAATACGTCACTTTTTCTGAAATGTTAGACACCATTCCAAACATGTGGTATCGATAAATAATAAATTAATATTATTTTCTAGTGACTTAGTTTTCTATGACATAGTAGCTACTTAAAAGCATGTAGAAACACCCATAAAATCACGTTACTAACCAGCAAGGTACTCCCTCTTATTGATTGGCTTGCAATGCCACTTAAGTCAGCCAGTGACAATGAACTTTACCTTGCTTCTCTTTAAAAAGCCTTATTATTCTCTGTGGTTTCTAGATTTATTCTATGACTTTATCTCTATCAAAAACTGTGAGGTTGTTCGACATTCTTTTGCTAATTTGGACCAATATGCCAAAACAGTGGCTGGTTGGTCCAAATTAGCAAATGCAATGTGATCAAACAGAAAGAAAAAAGGCAAGGCTTTTTTTCTGCAGCAGAGCTAAAGTACACTCTTTATAAGGTCCAAAATGAGTGAAAAGCTTCGGAGCCCACCATACAGGTTATTGTTCTCACATCTTTCCAGAATCTCCCAACCAGCAGGACTGGGGAAATATTAACACCTTAGTTCAGAACACAGCCATGAATCAACATTCCTCGCAGCTGATAACAGATTCAATATATATGAAATTTAATCCAGAGGAAGATAGGATCACCGTAAACAAGGGATGTAATTAAATAAAATAATTAACGGTTTAAATAAAAGAGGACGTTCCCTTTCTTACCCATGTGTTAAAATACAGGATGGACTTAGGGGGTCTGAGGTTGTGACTGTGACCCTCTCTCTTACAAATAATGGAGATCTATTGAGACTTCATTCCTCCTCTTCCTCCTTTTCATCACAGCCTCCTTTCATAGCTTTAGAAGATTAGGTATAAAAATATGATCCAGGAATTCTCTTAATCACACTGCTGTCTAAATGCAAGTCAGTTAAAAAGTTCTGAGTTTTTTTAGACATATTTTTTGCAGTATTTTGCAGATGTTATTTGCCCATGTTGTTTTCCCCCTCAAAATTAACTGTCAGGTTGAAAAATTAGCCTTACTTACTGTGCCTTTTATACTGGAAAAGAAAGCTGATGGATGCATCATCAGCAAGGATCCCAGCATTTCTCTCATTAAGCCCTGGAGTTCATGTCAGAACAGATGAAAGGATTAAATGGCTTAGATTCTAGACTTCTCCCCCCACATGCCATCCACAAAACCCAGTTACTTTTAAATAACCGAACTTTAAATATTTAATGATTCTTAGAAAGCTTGGGGTTTCTAGTTCTTTCTTTTTTTAAAGAAGGTAGTCCTATTTTCACATTAAAGGCTGGGGAAAATTGCCATTTCATCTTTTTTTTTTATCAAACTATCTTCTATATTACCTAAGTGGAGGAGAACTAGCATGGAGACAAAGGAACATGGGGCCTTTGATGTGCAGAGAAGCAGGGGGTGCCTTCTTCTCTTCCCTGTCACAATGGTGATATGCACAATCTCTCCCTACATACTCATTAAAATGAAAAAAGCAGCCTCTACTAATGTAGAGTCCCAGATAATAATGGCTTTGAAACCTTGGAAAAACAAAAATAAATAAACAGAGAATCCACCAACTTGCAAATATTGCCTTTCATGGAATTACAAAGCATTACAAGGGGTCTCAAAAGCTAATCTAGCCAGGTTGGTTTAAAGGTAATCTAGCCCAATACTGTAATAGCAGAAAAGACTCACCACTTCAACCTCCTTGACAAATGCCTCTGCTTAAAATCCTCCACTGAAAGCAAATCCATCCACTTCTAAGGGGTCCTCTTCCACTGTCAAATATTCCGAATTGTTTCTATTTGTTTTGTTTTGTTTTAAATTCAACAACACTAAGTTTCTTACCTTTATGACGGTGAAGATATAGTTGGAAGAAAGACAATTTGAAAAGGTGTCTGGGTAAAATTTCCAGTAATTTTATTCAAATGCCCCCCATAAAATGGCCTCTTGACTCTGGAACTTTCTCCCCAAGGAGATTAGATTAGCGCCCACCCTGTCCACTTTTTGTAAAGATCTAAAAATATGGTTGTTCCAATGTGCCTTTGATTAATCGGTTCACTAAATGAATTGGCCTTTCTAGCTATAATTTCTAGCCCTTCTAGCCATAACTTCATTCTCAACTCTTGCACTTGACTATTGTCCCTGCCTTAGAGTTGTACTATATTAATCTGACTTGGCCCTTCCAGCCTTAACTTATCATCTACCTCTCACACTTTACCATCTGCCCTTGTTTGGGTAGTTGGGTAGCCTCCCCTTGCCCCTTAATCTGGAAATGTCCATTATGCTCGGCTACTGGTTGTTCTATAATGAATTATGTTTTTAAGTTTGTTTTTATATTGTTGCATATGTATTTTATTGTGTATATTTTAACTCTGTTTGACTGAGCTTAGTCCCCATGTAAGCTGCACTGAGTCCCTTCGGGGAGATGGCGGCGGGATACACAAATTAAATTATTATTATTATTATTATTATTATTATTATTATTATTATCTGCAGAATGAAGCATACAAAATCAGAAATAGCGCTACATTTTTATAATTTCTATAGATTGCACAATTCATCTTTTTAAAGCATAAATGAGGAAGTTTGTTTGTCTCACTCATGGAATAAATGGCCTTGATTATGTTCTATGTTTGTTTGCAAAGTGTTCCCTAAGAAAGATGGCTTTCTCGCCATTATTCGACAGTAAAATATAGTATTATTTTTAGACTGGGTGCTCTCTCTTTTGTGTTCTTCTCAATTAGAAACACATATATCCAATCCAGAATATTCAAACATGGACCTTCCAATTCTTCCTTGAAGCAGTAATCTCCCCACAGACCTGGTAAATACCTCTGAAGCTTGGGCGATTTTCCAGAGACTGCCTAATACAGCCTGAGGTGCTTTTGTCAAGGGATGGGGAAGTGAAGAGACTTTGATGTGTGCAACTATGAACTAAGCCTGGGGCTTGGAAAGATTGTTTTTCTGAACTACAATTCACATAACCTAGCCAGCATGCCACCAGCCCTGCTGGTTGGAAGATTCTGGAAATGTACCCCCTCCTCCCCAAACTAAAAACATTTCCAAGATCGACCTAAGCCTTTTCACATCACTGAAAGGGATGTTTTCATCTTGACCAATAACACCTAAGTGTAATTCATGGGCCATGTTATGTTTTAGCCTTCAATCACTCTGACTGTGAGTCACAAAGCTCTCAGATCCCCTATCTTATCTGCAGACCTGCTGATGCTGTACTCAAAAGTAGGGGCAATTGGACAGTCAGGAGTTTCCTTGTTGCAGGGGAAAGCAGTGGTTTCAGGATAATTGGGGGAGAAGATTACCCCCATCTTGGCCAGTACTTCAGTACAGAGACTATCCTCATTCCCTAATTTTTCATAAAGACCTTTGCATTTGGGACTGATGGACAGGGGAGATGTTTTTAACCTTACACTTTTCCTACCTTGTGGCTAATTGCATTGTTGAAGCAGCAACTCAAAAGTTCCACCTACCAAACCTGGTAGATACCAAGGCTCATTGTATGCAAACACATGATTTCAGTAGGCATGCCTGTTGAAATGTGAATAAAATGTGGTTCTGTGTAGTGGACCTTTGGTATCCACTGGAATTTGGTTTCAGAATGCCATAGATACCAAAATCAATGGGTGCTAAAATCCCATAATATGCAATGAAATACTAAAATGGTGTCCCTTATATAAAATGGCAAAGTTAAAGTTTGCTTTTTGGATTTCTTTATCTCTCTTTTACTATTTATCTTTTGGGAGTATTTTCCAGCTGTGAATGTTTGAATCCATAGATGAAGAATCCATAGGCATAGTGGGTCAATTATATGCGAGAGAGAGACAGAAAGAGACAGAGTATTCTGTGTAGCACCCTACCCATTAAAGAGTAATACCTTTGGGAGTGCAGAAGTTTGGCCATGTCTGATGTACGCATTGGAGAAAAATTAAACCTAAACCTTTCCCCAGAATTTCTACCTACCATTTTCCATCTTCTTCATATAACTCTTGAAGAAGGAAACAAAATATTACCATATAATGTGTCTGCGGTATTCTTCCATTTCTTAATTGCTGCAGACTAGAAGCTGAGTGTCAAAGTAATTAATGCAAAGTAGTAGCTCCTTTGCATACTGTAAGGATCTTTGAAACCCTTTTTGATCTGTCCTGCTTTGTGCAGCATAAGCTGATGATCTGTGTTCAGGGGAGTGACTGCCTCCCGTCAATCGCATGACAAAGCATGACACAGGAATTAAAATGCAAACACTTAAACTCCTGCCTTAAATCTTACCAGAGTATTACTTTAGGAATCTGTGCATTGTTCAGTTTGTGTTTTCAATATCTCATGGACCTTCCCAGAAGATTTCCCCCCACAAAATTGTTAACTTAGTTGTTATTTAGCAAAGGTGGGTGTTTGGGGGAATACGAGCAATGGCTCCAAATAAGAATTCTGGACCCCAATGAAATGTACACCCACTCCCCAAATGTCAAGTATTCCAATAATGTAAACATTAATTGAACATTTGGAAACACTACATAGTCATCCAAGAAAAAGGGGCAGGAAACTTACTGAGGAAATGCAAACATAGTACATATTAAATTTCTTGGTGTGAATTATTTTTGTTCATTCTCTACCAAACTCAGTTTGGGACAGAAACAGCATAATAAAAAAGCATCCCATAATGAAACTCGTGTGCACATAATGTATATCTTTATGAAATAAGACACTCTACTTCCTTGTACAAGAAACAATGTCTTAGAAATCAATGGTGCAGTCATTCCTGTCATTTGAGAAGGAATTTGCATAGTAAAATGTTATGTGATATCATAAAACACCAGAGAAAGTAAGATATTGGATGAAAATTACCCAATTTGCATGCAGGGGTATCATTCCATGAAATCTAAACAATTTGTCAAATGACTTTTCTCATATGTAGTTTCTTAATTTTATAAAAAGTTTCCCATCTTCCTTTTCAAGGGTGAAGGATAATAATTAGAAGAGAAGAAAACAAGATACATTAAGCTTCATCATATCTTGATAGAAATAGTGTCAGAGAGACAGAGACTGATATTTCGGCTGCAAATAGATCATTACCTTAATAGTTCAGGCTCTTAGAATTGCCTCTACCAATGAATAGACCTCTGAGGATTATATCTGCAAACTACAGTACTCCCAGGTGCCAATGCAATGCAGTTCTGTGAAATCCACCCTGTAGATACACAGAAACCAAGGGGCAGAAAACGGAACTGAAGACAAAGCCCCCCAACCCCAGCAGTGCAAACAAACCTTTCAATGTATTGTCGAAGGCTTTCATGGACAGAATCACTGGGTTGATGTGAGTTTTTCGGGCTGTATGGACATGTTTCAGAAGCATTCTCTCCTGACGTTTCACCTGCATCTATGGCAGGTATCCTCAGAGGCTGTGAAGTCTGGACCTCTGAGGATGCCTGCCATAGATGCAGGTGAAACATCAGGAGAGAATGCTTCTGGAACATGGCCATACAACCTGGAAAACTCACAACAACCCAAACCTTTCAATGATTGCATTTTTCTTGTAAACTGGAGTGTCTCTGGCTTAGATGATCACATGAATGAATTGCAGTTCAACTATTCCACATGTTATATCTCTGATGAAATATAGGGTTATTGTATTAGCTTCAATATCTAATACAATAACCCTATATTTCATCAGAAATATTGAAGCTAATGGATGTGATGTGCAAACATATTATCCTTCTTGTCCTTGAACCAAATATCTGGACATCTATAAGTCTTTCTTTATGGCTGAGATAGTCAATGCCCACTGGTGGTGCATAACCTTCATTCAGTATACTTAAGTTGTTACTTAGGGAAATATTCTGTTTCCTCTTCTTCATTTTCTCAAGAAGGTATGGAGGAGAGAGCTCTTGGGTGAAATTTTCTTCCTCTGACAGCTTATCCATTGTAGGGATGTATTCTGGCACATCCTGGGCACTTTTTAGCACCCAAGAGAAAAGAAGCAGCTTCCATGTCCCATGTACCTAGAGCATGAATCAGTCTGTAAGGAGATAGATGATATTTCTTCTGCAACACTTTCCAAAATACATGTAGAATCTAATCAGTGGTATATAACCAACAGAATTCTCATTCCTCACACAAAGAAAAAGGTATCCTAAACCAAGACAAAGGACCCTGGAAGAAGAAATGATTTTACAAACAAGATGTTGCTTAACCCTCAGTCTTTGTGCCATTTTTTTCAGCTCAAAATTGCTCTGCCAGTTAGTTTTTAATCTTTGTGTGGACCAAGATGTGGGATTGAACAGAGTAACACTGAACTAAAAAAAATAATGTAGTTATAGATTATAAATTTCTCTCCACCTTCATCTTCTCAGATGCTCCCATGTCAGATGAAAGCTATAGGTTGAAATAAACCCAACATGGAAGAGGAATCCTAGAATCATAGAATCATAGAGTTGGAAGAGACCTCATGAGCCATCTAGTCCAAACCCCTGCCAAGAAGCAGAAATATTGCATTCAAAGCACCCCCAACACATGGCCATCCAGCCTCTGTTTAAAAGCTTCCAAAGAAGGAGCGTCCACCACACTTTGGGGTAGAGAGTTCCACTGCTGAACGCCTCTTACAGTCAGGAAGTTCTTCCTAATGTTCAGACGGAATCTCCTTTCTTATAGTTACAATGTGTGGTTTTTGGAATAACAACCTACAGCTCTTTCAAACCATTTTATTTATTTATTTACCCTGTTTATATCCCACCTTTCACTCCTCCAAAGGAGACGCGAGGCGGCTTTACATATAGGCTATGGAACATATTTGCTGGTTCCAGAGTGAGGTAATGGAAGGACAAAAAATTGTTCCCCCTTTGCTTTCTAGAGATTAAGAGTCCTCAATACTGAGCTAATGAACTGCCTCAGCTCCATGCGAGAACGGTTACTATGTGGTCAACTGGACTCAAGAGTTAATGACTGTCAGATTAAAAAGGAGGTTCTTCTATGCTCAACTCCTCAATATGAGATTAAACTTCAAAGAAAAAAGAAATCATGTGTCAGAAAATCCGCTCATTTCATTATCTGGCTGAAGGAATATTATTACATCGTAGTTTTAAAACAGCATTTAATTATGTTGGCATGGATATCCTAACCAGCACAAGCCTAATGATTGGCATAGTACTTCTGCAGGATAAGTAATCCTCAAAAATAGTATGAATTCAATTCACACATGAATGAAAAAAAGTTTTCAAATTAACAAATGTGTTTTTAAAAGAAACAAGCTACAGTGATACTTGACTTAAGAGTTTAATTCATTCTGTGACTGAGCTCTTAACTTTAAACACTCTTATTTCAAAGCCAACTTTCCTATTGAAATGCATTAAAATGGTATTGATCTGTTCCAGCCCCCCAAACATGTTTTTAAATAAGAAAATGTACTTAATAAATAACAAATAATGTATAAATGCCCATTCACATGGAACAATAAAAAAAAACTTTAAAATGGTAGAAGCACAAAGTTGTAACAAGGAAACCCATTTGAGGCAACAAAATGTGTGTTGGCCAGAGTAACAGCAAGGCAAAACCAGCACATTCACATGGAACAATTAAAAAAAAGACCAACTTTAAAATGGTAGAAGCACAAAGTTGTGATACAATGGTAGAAGCACAAAGCACAAAGCGAAGAGGCAGAAGCATCATTTTTTTTCGTACTGTACTCATTCTAGCCTCCCTCCCTCTCTTGTTGTCTCTCCCTCTCTCTCTTCATGAAGCCTAACATACCAGGAATAAAAACCACACAAAATCAATTAACATAAAGTTCTCAAAGCGAACAAGAGCAAAGTGGACAGCAATCTCCCAAAGCAGACAAGACCATGAGGAATGGAGGCTGCTCCCTTGAAACCCTAAAGTCCTGCACTCCTTTTGGCACTAGCTCTTAACTCAAAATGCTGCTCTTATGTCAAAGTGAAACTCAGACTGAGGGATAACTCTTAACTCAAGCACTCTTAAGTTGGGATACTCTTAAGTAGAACTTTTGCTGTATATATTTTTGACTAGAAGACCTATGACAACAGCAATTTCAGTGGGTTCGTTCTGCTTGGGACTAACAATAGGATTTAGGCCACACCTTCTTTGACTGAGTCTTCTCTTGTTGGGACTAATAACAGGCCATGTAGGCTATTAATGAGAAATGCTTACAGATCCTCAGTATAGTGAGTCAAAAGTCAAAATAAGTCAAAAATGACTGCATGCAACACCACCAACAATGACAGTGTATTAACTAATCAAATCATATGAAATAATATTTTGATTAAACATTTGGAAGGACATCTCGACAATGGTGAGGCAGACTGCCACAAATTGTCTTTTAAATTGAGATCAATGACCATCTGTTAAAGATGCTTTAGTTTAGGATTTTCTGCATTGGTAGAAGGTTGAACTAGATGGTTTTTGGGATCTGTGTGTGTTCTCCGAAGAGGACTTAGGATAGAAGTGTTTCTTTTCACACTTTTCCTAGGTATCCCATTACTGCTAACATCTTAGGTGGCAGAAAAGGATTAATCAGAAAACACTTTTATTTTGTTTTGATACTCTAACATGAGTAAAGAGTGTCTGATCTGGATTAGGAAGCTGGTGCTATGCGTGCATGACAGAGGACTTTAACCCTCTTCCTTTCATTGCCCTGATATGAATACTTTCTTCTTTGCACTTGAAAATATTATAGCTAAAACATGAAATTCATTAAGCATATTTAAGTGATAAATCTGGGATCCAAATCATGCATTGGACCATAAAAGGGGAGAAAGAAGGGAGAAAAAGTAGACAGGGCTGTAGTTTGACCTAAGGCTCAAAGTTCCACTGTGGACAGCCACTAATCCCACTATGGGTACAACTACACTGTAGAATTAATATGGTTTGCAATTGTCTAACCTATGCAATCAGGGGAGTTGTCATTTTACAAGTTTTTCTCTACCAAAGAGTGCTGGTGCCTCATCAAACTGCAAATCCCAAGATTCTATGGCAGTTAAAGTGGTATCAAAGTGCATTAATTCTACAGTCTAGATACACCTTAGGGTGATAACAAACAATATAAAATTGTAATAAGACATTTAAAACAGGGAGGTCTGTGGATATCTAATGACTGGCATAGATCAATTGAAATTAAAATGCTATAATTAAAATATTGAATTGCCTAGAAAGTAGTGAACAAGGGCCTTCTGTTTCAGAATGATTCTACTAACTTTGGCTTGGTAAAGTTATTTTTGGGCTACCACTCCAGCATTGTTACAAGCAATGTGACAACAAATTAAATATCATGACTTCAACTACAAGTTCCTACAGTTCTGTAGCAGAGAATTCTATATACTTTGGCACACTACAAAATTTCAGTGCAATAGGTGCATGGCAATTAATGTGTTATAAAAGTTTTATAACTATGCAGGGTGCTTTGATTGTGGTTGTCCTGCATAGTGGGGGGGGGGGGGGGGGGGTTGTACTGGATGGCCTATGTGGTCTCTTCTAACCCTATGATTCTATAATTCTATGGATATACTCTCTGTGCTTCTCTCCTTCTTTAAGACTTGCTTCATACTTTTCTATCTGATGAAAATAACCCCCTTTAAAGGCCAAATGCAGGAGCAATTGGAAAGCAAAGTCAATCAAAGTCAATAGACTGAGGCCTAGTCCGTACATGCAGTGCAGAATGAAGTGATTGGCATGAAGTGACAGAGATCTGATATCTGAATAAAGGGTATCATTTCAGACAGTAGGAGTTTCTTTGCTTTCTGATGGAAAGTCTCACAACTAACATTGCTGGAGGAAGGCTAAGACAAAATATTTATCCCCAGTGTTCTAGTTGTTTTTTTATATTTCCCAGGAAACACTCACAGATGGAAATATTCAAAATAGCATTTTGTATCTGAAATTAGAGCCATTCCACTCCAGGATAGCACCCCTTCCTTTTGCTATATGTCTACATTTGTTGTTGTTGGAAATTTAGGGGCCTGGCAGGAGCAAGATGCAATCCCTTCAGTGATTCCCAAAGTGGGCACTGGAGCGATCCGGGGGGGGGGGGGGGTAATGGCCACAGGTGCATTTGGGGGCAATGAATAACTGTAAGGGAGCGGTGAAAGCATAAAAGAAAGAAGAGAAGATTTAGAAAAATTGATTTCCAGGGGGTAGGCCAAATAAGTTTGGGAACCACTGCCTTAGATGTTGCCCAGATCCCTGACATAGATCTTGACCAATATAAAAATTCAGAGAAGTAGCAGCTCAGAGCTCCAGATATGTGATTGTTTTGCATAAATTGCCTTGTCTAACTCAGTCCATCTTCAGCATTATGTCTTGTTCCATAACATTTCTACCATTCAGAGGAGGGAACAGCTCAAGCAAGATGAAGAATGATAGGACTAGAATTCCAGGGCATACGTTACTGGCCTAACAAGTTCAGCACCATGGATAGAGACCAATGTATTAAACCAGAGCAAAGACTTAAGTAGAATATCAGAGACAGTTATTCTGCAAGTGAGACTGGAGAAGTGTATTTTCTCAGTGTGGAGCAACTTCAAAAGAGCAATAGTCAGATCTACAGAACAAATACTCCATGTGTTACATTTGACAACAAGTTCAAAAACTAGTACTTTTTTATGGAGGCATTTGTATTCTTCTAGACGGTGCTGCTGACGAGTCAGGAGTTAACTGCCTCAGTTATACATACCACTCCAATCTTTTTTGAACTTGGTTTTGTTGATATACTTTTCTTATTAATCATGTTTTAACTGCATTGTATTGCAGAGGGCCAGCTCTAGATAATTTGATGTTTGAGAGAGATATATTTTTAATACAAGCTATCATCCCACCCTTTCTATGTACAGAATATACTTTTATGGACATTATAAAGTACTGTAAGCGTCAACATGAAGTAGTACCCCTAAGTGTTTCTGCAGGCAGCAGGCAAGTTTAATGAGTGTTAGATACACAAATTTTTGTCACACCTCATGCTTTGACATGATTCTCTACCTTCTCCCTTTCATTTTTTCATGTAAACTTGTTACCCTGTTTAGTAGTGGGGCTAGCCTTGTATTTTATACTTCCACTAGTTAACAACTCCTCAATTACACCAAATGCCTGTCTTATGTCCTAAGCCTAGCAAATCCTACTCATACAGCTTTTAGCCTTGGGCCTACACACTAGATTGATTACTGATTTTTGTCATGCTCCTGATAGCCTATGGAATCTAAAATGAATACTCATCTTCATATGAATAATAGAAAAATGGATATTTGACTCAGGTACAAATAACCTTAAGGGTATGTTTGCATCTTTAATTTGTGATCTTTGAAACACATTAGTGAGGTAATGTCCACCAATGGTTTCATAGGCTTGCCCAAGTCAGACTGTTCATAGGGTAAAACTGGTGTGCATTCTTTTCTCTCTTGTCAAAAGGTTACTATCAATGCTTTGTCTGAGGGAACGCTCCTCTTTGAAATATGCACATGTTATTATTATTATTATTATTATTATTATTATTATTATTATTATTATACCCTGCTTCACCTCCCCAGAAGGGGACTCGAGCATAATCTGCCAAAACGACCCAACAACAAACCACTGCTTAAGCTACTTTAGTCAATGGACAGAATGCACGGAAGTATTCAAACTCATACATTTGAGGGAAAATGAGCAAAGAAAGAATTGGCTGCTGTGTTATTTTTTAAAAACAAAACAAATCCTAGTGGAACTAGATGCAGAATCAGATGTGTCAGTGAGGAAGGGTGAAAGACTACAAAGATTTTATAAATGTACAACTCCTTAATTCTTCTGAGATATTCCTGCCTGCTCTTGTTAGAAGTTTGTTTTAACATGCAGTTCAGGTGTGTGGTTTTGTATTATGCTCCATAAGAAAAATCTAGCAAAACATTAGGGTCAGCAATACTATTTTTACTTATGCAGTAGTAATACTTGGAGACAAAACGATGCATGGATAGACTAGACAGCCTCTTGTGGAGTTTTGTGGCAGATATCTTTGACGGGATTCAGTTATGACCTTGCCCCTTAAACAGAAGATAATAAGCAGTTCGTTGTACACTTGAAAAATGGTCTTGTTAGCCTCTCATTACCTTCTTGTTAAGTAAAGGATCATTTTGTGGGAGAATGTTTAGATCAAAGCATTAGTATTAGTATCCCTCAGTAGTGGTTGCTAGTAGGCTTGTGCTTGAATCTGTGTGCAAAAAAGTCTTTGGCTGGTTCAGTTGCTTGTAATGGCATGGGCTCCATTTCCACTAGAAGACATCCAAAATAGAAGACATCCAAACTGAAATACCTGAAAACAAAGATGCACAAGCTAAAAATAATTGATAATCAAACCTCTGCCAATTGTAATATATTTTTCTCTCTCAAGCTGGACTCTTGCATTTTCAAGTCCGATTTGTGAAAACCCAGTTCTTTAGCAACTCACTTCCTCTCATGTATGTATTATTTCCAAAAGCTTTGAGATCCCAAGACAAAGGCATTGCTCCCGCAGAAGGCATTCATTCCCCAAATTTTCATTCATTGCCCAATTTTCTGGCATTGCATCTGAACATTTAGAATATAATGTAGATATCTGGAGAAAAGAGCTAGGCAAAGTCACTAAGGGAGTGCAAACAAGGTAAGTATGAATTTTAGGGGTTAATTAATTAATTAATTTTGTACACGATCACCACTATCTCTGAGAAGTAAAATGATGCAACATTGGGAATAACCCAGTAGAGGGCAGCAATATTATGGTGGTGACACTTTTTAGGTGACAGGTACTTAACCTTTGAGCTGAGGATATTATAGTCAAAATCCACATATTTCAGAATTGTGACTGGCCTCTGCATTGCACATTAGTATCAGTTGTGGTGTGTTTTTTAATGGAAAACAGGTGTTAGCTTCTCCTGGCCTAGTACTCATCTAATAGTAGTTAGTTAGCAATGTATTCTTTTTTCTGCTGGGAATTGTGTTAATTTTTGGTGGAGTACCTTTTCTCCTTAATCAGAGAGATAAATGTGGTCTCTCTTTCCTAAGCTTTTTTATCCATTAAGCTATACAGTATTTCCTTTCCTTGAAAGTACAGGTGCTTGTCATTTCCCTTAAATCACTGCATGCTTTTAGTGTCAGTTCTAATTTTGCAGGGCTACAAATGACTCAGTTGTCATAGAAGATGAATTTAGGCATGATATTACTTTGCAAAAGATTTATTTCCAAAAGCCACATTTAAAAATAGTAGGAGGCAGTTATGGTGCTTGCATGCATTTGTGTAGTAAAGCTAGAACCAAATATTCCAATATTAAAAGAAATAAATAAAATATAAAATAGTTGAGAACAACTCACATTTGTAGAGCCTGGATGTGTTTAAATTGTAATGTGAATGCAGATTAAGAACAAGGTAATTGCTATACAAGGATATAAAAGAAAGAGCTCTCACAAATAATTTGAGTCTCCTTTGGCAGAGGAAAAGCAGGGTATAAATACTACTACTAATAATAATAATAATAATAATAATAATAATAATAATAATAATTTCTACAATATAGTGCCCAGTTTAGTCCTGGCTACCTGAAGTAAACATCTCCCAAAAGACCTGAGTGTATGGGGCATATTATATGAGAGGAGGGGGTCTCGAAGTCAACCCATACCCAAACCATTTCGATCTTTAACCAACACTTTATACTTTGCTTGGAAACTAATTGGCAGCCCATGGAGTAATTTTAATATAAGTGTAATATGATCACTCCTAGACGTGCCAGTAACCATTCAGGCTGCCAGTTGTACCAGTAACCAATATGGCTTCATTACTTGTACATTACATAAAAGAAGGCTCTCTGTGTCAATAGGAATTGAATTCAGTTAAGTTGTTTCTAGATGGACAGCTAATAGTGCTTGGTGTTTGAGTAAAGGGCTGAAGATTGGGTAGAGAGAAGCGAAGTGGAAGGAACAGTTGCTTCTTTTGACTGTCCCCTCTTACAATCCTGTCTTACTTCACTTATTTAAACAAAGAGTGACACCTAAAACAGACATTTCTCTTGGAATTAGCAGTCTCCATCTATTATCTTTGGATACCAGAGAAATATAATGGATGTTATGTGGATGGCCCTCAATTCTGTAATTCTATGATTCTATGAGAGTCAATTGTTCCTCCGGTAGTCTATTTGCCCATATTGCTTTGACAAGGAATCTCAGATATCTATGGCAAAAGTCTTAGCCCCCATATTTTCTTATAGGTCCTGGCTGTTGGTTAACCTGAAATTAAATTTGTTCCCACTTTCCCACAAGCCTACCCTCTTCTCTGTACTCATTTCTGAACATACTCAACAATGCCAGTGAAATTATAAAAACTGTCATCTTTCTTCCTCTTTTCTACCTGTCTCATGTCACAGGTTTCACATTTCACCTAACAGCACAAACATATTTCCTCAAAATTCACACAATAAAATAAATTAACTGCTGTGTCATTTATATCACTTCTGGAAAGAGCAGCCCAATATTTTGGGGAAAATGTTTTGTCTTGTCAGCCAGAGTTTAAAATGTTTGAAGGAAAAAGCAGGGTGGGCGGTAGGATGGGGATTAGAATTTGGAACCATAATACTTTTGCTTGTGTGTTTACCATATGAAGAGGAAAACAAAAGCCAATGGCTAAGAACTAGTTAAAAAATTTTTGTCCCCTAGTGAGTTGCAGGGTGGAAGGAGGCAGAAAGATTTCATTGTTTACATCTTAAGGCATGTATTGCATGAGGGGCTCTGACATTTCACTCACAGCTGCATGGAGACTGAATTTGCAACGATGAGGTCTTTTGTGTACAAGCTAGTTGGGAATCTTAAAAAATACATGAAGCAAGACTGAGCATGTGGTTTCCTTAAACCAAATAAACAACCACATGCCAATTACTTGGTGTACATGTCAATGGCTCTTTAAAACATTTCTTATCAATTCTTTTGCAACTGTAATATTTGTAATACTTGTAATATTTGAAGTTTTCTGTCCAGGAAACAACTGTGGTTTACATTCTTTTTCCTGCCATCTCCATTCCCTTGATAAGCAGAAGGTAACTGAAAAGTATTCCCTTGGATGCATTAAGGTAGAGCACAATTCCTTCTGCTCCAGTTATTGAAAAAACCAGAGCACTGGAAATAACATAACTTAGAAATCCTATGAAATATACAGTTCATTCAGCTCTAGTAATCTAGGTTGCTTTTTTGAACTCATCATGCTGAGAAGGCTCCATGAAGCCCAAGCTGTAACATGATTCTTCATAGAGAAATCAGTGACACAGTCACATGTGCACACCCACACCCAAACAAAACAAAACAAAACTTAAGAGCATGTTCTTGTATGTCCAAATTTTAGAGAAAGGCAGAATATTAATAGGTTTTTTTGTTGCATTGGCTCCCCTGCTGTTTTCACAATTCACTTTCTCAGTTTTACCAAATATCCTGCAATAGTTGGTCAGTCAAGCCTTTTGTTAAGCAGAGGAGAAACAAACAATCCAGGAGATATTAGCCAATGTGTGGAGGCATGTGAAAATCTCATATGAATGTCAGCTTGGAAATGGACACACAGCACCTACATAGGAGGCGGCATAAGAGCATATTCATGTTTCATATTTAAAACCTGTGTGAAACACAGACAGAAATATGAACTGAGAGTTTGCTAAAGATGGAGAACACCTTTGCAAAGTTTCTCTCTAAAGGTTAGATCTGCAGTAGTGGATTCACTTCCTTGCTAGACTGCATTGTTATTGTTCATTCATTCAGTCATTTCCAACTCTTTGTGACCTCATGGACCAGCCCACACCAGAGCTCCCTGTCGGCCATCACCATTTTCCTTCCATTTTCCCCAGCATAATTGTCTTCTCTAAGCTTTCCTGTCTTCTCATGATGTGGCCAAAGTACTTCATCTTTGCCTCTACTATCCTTCCCTCCAATAAGCAGTTGGGCTTTATTTCCTGAAGTTTGGACTGGTTGGATCTTCTCACAGTCCAAGGCACTCTCACAACTTTCATCCAGCACCACAGTTCAAAAGCATATATCTTCCTTTGCTCAGCCTTCCCTGTGGTCCAGCTCTCACATCTGCATGTGAGACTATGGGGAATACCATTGCTTTAACTATGCGGATCTTCATTGCCAGTGTAATGTTTCTACTCTTCACTATTTTATCAAGATTGGACATTGCTCTCCTCCCAAGAAATATGTGTCTCCTGATTTCCTGGCTGCAATCTGTGTCTGCAGTAATCTTTGCACCTAGAAATACAAAGTCTGTCACTTTGTATTTCCACCACATTTTCTCCCTCTATTTCCCAGTTGTCAATCATTCTTGTCGCCACAATCTTGGTTTTTTTATGTTTAGCTGCAACCCAGTTTTTGCACTTTCTTCTTTCAGCTTGATTAGAAGGCTCCTCAGCTCCTCCTTGCTTTCAGCCATCAAAGTGGTATCATCTGCCTATCTAAGGTTGTTAATGTTTCTTCCAGCAATTTCGTCAAGCCCGGCACATCGCATGATGTGTTCTGCATACAAGTTGAATAGGTTGGGTGAGAGTATACAACCCTGCTGAACGCCTTTCCCAATTAAAACATTTATTGTATTTTGAATTTCTCCTTTAACTACACTTTTCCACTGTCACTTTATTTTGGAGGAAGCCTTATTACATTCAGCAACCAAAATTCAACTGTTACTTCCAGTAAGACTATATGCATGAATCAAATAAATTTACCAGGTTTCCATGGATTCAGTGGGTCAACAATTTTGGTACTAATAATTAGATTTAGTTCTGAATAACAAGGTTTTGTCCTATGCTATAAATTTAAAAAAATCCTTCATTTATTATATGCAAAACATTCTTCATCCTGACCCCCTAACCTGCAGCAGTATAAAGTTTAAAATAATGTCAAGAAACAAGATAATTTCCCTCACCAGAATTTGGACAAACCACATTATTTTAAAAAATCCCCCCCCCCCCAAAAGAAAACCTATCCCTGAAAGCAGCATTCTATGACCATAAATAAGAATATTTTGAAAGAAAACACTTCAAAAAAATCACCTAGTTTTATGCATTCTTCACTGAACAGCCTGGGAATGGACTGAGAAATGAAGCAGAAAAGCTCCTTTGAGAAATATAACTCTTATAAAGCAATTTCATTTCCAATGGCAAGTGAGCTGTCACGAGTGAATTGTTCTTTGGTCGCTCTTGGGAGCTTCACCACCTGTTCGTATTCTTCTCCATAGACCAAAAGAGCATGCAGAGTAAATAGAAAAGCAGCAGTCAAGTCAAATTGTTGCCTGCAGCCAAACAACTTCAAGCTGTGATCCCATCAGTTCTGATAAACTTAGCAGGTTGAGGCTAGGTCAGAACTTAGTGCGGAGGCAGATCAGAGCTTGGAAAAGATACTTTTTGGGATCCTAGGGCCCTTCCACACAGCCACATAACCCAGAATATCAAGGCAGAAAATCCCACAATATCTGCTTTGAACTGTGTTATCACACTGCCCTATATCCCAGTTCAAAGTGGAAAATGTGGGATTTTATTCATCTGTGTGTAAGAGGGGCCCTTGTGACTGGCCACGGTGGATGGGTGTTCCTGGGAATTGTACAAGTTCTGTTGCTACAGATACAGTGAATGCTGTAGGAAATGGGGCAGGAAAGCCAGATGGGGATTCACCATATCTTACAATGAAAAACAAACAAGACATAATGAGGACAGATGAAGACAGAATACTATTGAGGTGTCTGACTGTCAGTTTGCATTGAAAGCTGAGATTTTGGGGATGGGTTTGGCATGTTGAGGTTTGAGGAGACCATATCAACATTTCCAGAAATGCTAGGACTATAATTGTATTTCTGACTTGAATGATTAGTTTGACATGAAGTGATATACATCTAACATGATTAAAGCTGTGGGACCTTTTTATTAGCTGGAACTATGACATCATCTTCCACTCACACTATCACAATCCACAACTCACGTCTTCTCTCTGAGTTTAGCTACAATCCTCACATAACCTGTAGGGAAAATGGATCCTCTCAGTATAGTGAATTGCTATGAGCTATCCCCATAGTAATCCAAAATATTTGGGTATAACTTTGAAGTAGAGTGAGGCCTGTGTACAAAAGGCTTGTGTATGTTCCTTGAATGAAGAAGTCCATATTTTCTGAAGACTTGAGGAAATGTCTAAGTGCCTGCTTATTTTGAAAAAAAAACATGAAGACCTTGCTTACATTTAGGTATTAACATCATTGATGGGAATTCATGATCACAGTTATGAATGCTTTACTTGAGTTATGCATTCCTAATTAATTTATATTAATGATTATTAATATAATCATTAATATAAATCAATACTCTGGAATACTCTGCCACCTGAAGTCCGTGCCTTGCGGGACTTATCAGCTTTCCGCAGGGCACGTAAGACATACCTGTTTCAACAGGCCTTTGATTTGTGATATTGCTGTTTTTTAAATTGTTTTTAAACTGTGTAGATTTTAGATTTTAGCCATTCTTGTAAGTCGCTCCGAACCCCAGGGGAGTGGCTGCATATAAGTTCAAATAATAAATAAAGAAATAAATAAATAATACATTCAGTAGTATAGGGAGTATGTAGGGATGAGACAGCAGCTGGTGTGAGTGATTTGGGTCTCTTCTGTCAATCAGGATTAATGGACTGAGCTTTCATACAACCACACACACAGCTTTTTTGTGATCTCTAGTTGTTGTTTTGTCATTCAGTTGCTTCCAACTCTTTGTGACCTCATGGACCAGCCCACACTAGAACTCCCTGTTGGCTGTCACCACCCCCAGCTCCTTCAGTGTCAAGCCAGTCTCTTAAAGGATACCATCCATCCATCTTGTCCTTGGTCAGCCCCGCTTCCTTTTTCCTTCCATTTTCCCAAGCATCATTGCCTTCTCTAAGCTTTCCTGTCTTCTCATGATGTGGCCAAAGTACTTCATCTTTGCCTAAAATATCCTTTCATCCAATGAGAAGTGGGGCTTTATTTCCTGGAGTTTGAACTGGTTTGATCTTCTTGCGGTCCAAGGCACTCTCAGAATTTTCCTCCAACACCACAGTTCAAAAGCATCTATCTTCCTTTGCTCAGCCTTCCTTATGGTCCAACTCTCACATCCATAGGTTACCATTGTTAAGGGAATACCATTGCCTTAACTATGTGGATCTTCATTGCCAGTGTGATGTCTCTACTCTTCACTATTTTATCCAGATTGGTCATTGCTCTCCTCCCAAGACGTAAACATCTTCTGACTTCCTGTTACATTAGACATTAATTGTGGAGGTGTGGGAAGAGGTGGAAATGTCAATCTGCTATATCCAAATCCACAGACACCTATTGCTCCCAGTGGCTTCTGTCTGGTCAATGAGATGATGGGGGAGTGTCAGGTGAGAATGCTATTTATTTAGCTATGCAGCTGAAGCGGTTACACAAGTACATGTAGAATTTTGACCATATTTCTTATATGCTTGTTACTTGCATCTTTGCTTGCTACTGTGGCTTTTGTTTGTCCAGTGTGGATGATATGTGAAGAATACATATCTCGTAAACCAAATCTCAACCTGCTGATAACGTATGGGTGAGAGAAGGCAGCTGAGTGTAGGCAGAATAAAGGTCTTCAGGGGGAAGAGCAGGACTTAACGTTCCCCACCTGTTTACAATCCAAAGTGGATGTGATTCAGTTGCACAGATCAAAGAGATTAGCTCCAAAGAAGAATGACTAGCTATAGGATCTTTGCAGAGGTAGCATAAAAGCTGGGCGTTTGCATCAGTACCTTGCTGGAAGCAATAGCCATTGTGGATATTCCAGCTGGTGATCTTGATTCTTGGACATTTGATTTTGTGTATTGAATAATTGATGACCTTCTTGTGTATTTCACCTAAGACTCTTGGACTACTCTCTGCACCTGCTACTCTGTGGATGACCCTAGACTTCATGTATTGCATAGTTGGTGAGCCTTGTGTGTTTTGACTCTCGGACTAGACTTTTAGAATTCCCTTGGTCTGTGTACTGTCTCGGTGATGACTTTGGACTGTCACTGACTAATATTGTAAGCAATTGCTGTAGCTTCTTGACAAATGCTTAGGTCAAAGAAATGCTAAAATATGAACTGTAAAGCAGACACAGGAAAGTGTAGCCTTTGGTCACGTGTCATCTAGGGGTATTTTTTCATTCTCAGGACCCCAGGGCCTTGTTTTAATTTTTTCACTTTTTTTCATTTCCCCCTTTGGGTTTTTTAAAGTGTAAAAGTCTTTATTCAACAAAGAAGTGATCCAGAACTTGCCTCCCAGTTCACATTTTGGATAACTAAAACCATCCTAGGCCAAAAACAGCCAGAAGAAGGGAGGAACATAGGATAAATTGCTCTCAGCCTTCTAAGACATGTTTTGAGTGAAAACCCTTTTTGGAAAAAGGATACTGGAGTTGTGGTACATCACCTCCAACCCCTGACACCTGCCAACATCTGCTGTAGAAGAACACTTTTTATGTCCCATTTCAGTGGAAAATCCTCGGTTCATATTTTCACTAGTTTCAGAGACGTCATAAATGAGAAAAAATTGTATCATTATATCACACAATTATTGTACTTTCCAAATGACTTGTTCACAATATCAGAATTACTAGTGTTTTGGTTTGAGTGAGACTAGGGCTCTGAGAGGTCAGGGTTCAAACTTGTCATGAACATGGAAACCCAATGGGTAACCCTGGACAAATCACACTCTCTCAGCCTTTTAGGATACCAATGACAAACTCCCTTTGTACAAATCTTGTCAATAAAACCCCATGATAGGTTCATCTTAAGGACAGTGTAAACTGGAGATCACTTGATGGCAAAGAACAACAGTTTCCACAGACCAATGTATCTTGGTTACTAAAAAAAGTATAAAAATGTGGCATTCTTATGTATACTAGTCAGTTTAAACATGATGTGTACCATACCATAGAGTTGATTTTTTATTTCAAAAGGTTAATTAGATTATTATACAGACCTTAAATCACACAATGTATAATAATACAACATCCTGACTGAAAAACATGTGCCAGTACTGCATGATTATTTTTATTGGAGAGGACAGAATATTTTTCATGAGAGAATTAGATATTTGATTTTGAAATTTGAGACATATTACAATAATGCCTCCCCCTGTGTATTATACTACATATAGTCTCCCTACCTTGCCTATGTGGCCTGTATGCTGCATTTGTAATATATACGATGTAACATGTAATATGTACATGTAAATATAAAGCAGTTTTGAGCACAAACTTGGAAAGAACAATATTGCATCATAACAAATACACACAGCTTTTAAAATGTTCTTTTGAGCTTTTCTGTATTTCATAGATTCACCAGCCAAAGAACTGATTGGAACTTTTGTTGTATTTAATTCCATTTCCCTGGGTGGCATAGCAATTGCTTTGATTCTCAATTGTAACATGTGTGAATGTGTGAGACAAACTGTGAAGGCTTTTCCCCTGCTCACCATGGCACTTCCCATTTGGTGCTCTATGGAGGAGTACATTTTGCTTTTCACTAGCTATTCAAACTGGCATTCAGTTTCTAAATCAGACTCCCCAGACTATTTCCTTAACTTCACTCCAAAATAGTTGTGGCAATGCTATGGGTATCTTGATGGAGGATACATTTGACTTAAGGCATAGTGCAAGAATACAGAAAGTAAGCAAAAGCAGTATATTATGTTTACAGAGCTGCAATATAAACTGAGATGAATAAAATATATTCCATAATGTTCTGAGCAATCATAACCTTAGGCTGGTGGAATTAGAAAATGAATCAAAATTTTTATTTCTCGTATTAGGTCATAGGCAAGGTATTATTTTTGATTCATTGAGTTTTGTTTTCATAATCCTTTAGAAATCACTGGGAGGTTGCAGACATGTTAGGTAATCATATATACCTCAAATGTGCTTCTGACAGTCATACATGAAGGAGGTCTACATGTCTATGAATGCAAACCAAGCTGTGCTGCTCAGGAACACCTTCCATCTGTAGATTTCTTTCCACCTGTAGTTACAGTAGAGTTTTGCTTATCCAACATAAATGGGCTGGCAGAACGTTGGATAAGTGAAAATGTTGGATAATAAGGAGGGATAAAGGAAAAGCCTATTAAACGTCAAATCACGTTATGATTTTACAAATTAAGCACCAAAACATCATGTTTTACAACAAATTGACAGAAAAAGCAGTTCAGTACATGGTAATGTTATGCAGTAATTACTATATTTATGAATTTAGCACCAAACATCCAATGTATTGAAAAAACTGTGGATCTGGGTGAGAGGCAGACTGGATGTGATTCAGTTGCACAGATCAAAGAGATTAGCTCCAAAGAAGAATGACTAGCTATAGGATCTTTGCAGAGGTAGCATAAAAGCATAATACAGAACGTTGGATAAGCGAAGGTTGGATAAGCGAGACTCTACTGTATAGGCAATTTTCTACTTGCCCAGTTTACTTCCTCCACTGTAGCTGGGCTGGAGGAAAAGCTCCTCAGGACTGTAAAGCTGAAGTATAGCAGGAGATAGCACAGAATTCCACTCTTTTCTCTCTAAGAAAATTAAATTTAGCAAACCTTGATAAGGTTCTGTAGTTTCTTCTCTACAAGCGTACCCACATTGGATAATGAACATTTTCTTGGCAAGTAAATGCCTGCATATTTTTGCAGCAATTTTAAAGTTGTACATATCTTTGAATGCAGAGTTTCTGATCACACAGATTTTTGTCCTATTAACCCAAAGCACAATTGGACAGATCTCAAAAATGTACCATTTTTTCTAATGCATGTTTGTTCAACGTACATATCTTTTCAATGTCACTTTCATTGTTGCCTATGTTACACTGTGAGTTTGGAAAATAACATGACTGCAATTTGTATGTGAGTCGACATTGTGTTTTTGGAGATGTGAATTGGGTCAATTCTGCTCAAATCTTTAGCCTCCTCTGTAAAATACTACTGGTCCCTCACCAGACTAAAACTCACATGATTCCATAGCACTGGACTATGGCAGTTAAAATGGTGTCAAACTGCAACAATTCTATGCTGTAGATGCAGCCCAAGTGTGATGGGTCCAAATATGTGCTTGACATACCGAACATCTCATATATCTAGTTTTGCATTCAGAAATAACTGAAATAGACAAAATTCTGACTTGGACCCAAGTTGAAATTCAGATTTATGCTCCACTCGCTACTTTAAAAAAGTACAAGAAAGCTCTGGAGGTCCGTGAGACATCTTTGGAATCCAATGCAGGCAGCATCAGTCCTCTCAAGGTTTCAGGTGGTTGTGAGGAGAAAGAATAAGGTCCGGCTGGCATGCAGATAGTTTGAAGGCAAAATTGGTACTTCTAGACTTACCCAAAAAGTCACTTTGATTTGCATTCCCTCCATAGACATGGTGGCATGTTGAATATGCTTGGAAACTTACTTGTGATGGCACGCCCAAGCCTATGGGAAAACTATATTGTCTGGTTTTACTCAGGGGTTATCTGTATGCCTTCTCTTAAGATTAAGAGCCTTAGCAGACAGAGGCACTTTAGGCAGAGTGGAAAGATAACAAAATAAGTTTACTGAAACAAGATGAATAAAGGGTTAACTCCACCCAGGACTATCATAAGGTAACTTAAAACAATACATTACAAAAGGAGATTTTGCTGATTGCAGTCATCTTTCTGGAATCTTTGAAAGTTTCTTGCCTCTGGTGCAAAGAAATGGTTATAAACTGTCTCAATCTTCTTCCTTGTGAAGTTTAGGCTGGCCAAAAGCTTATGTTGTCCTTTGTACTGATGGTATAAAAATACTGCTGAATGCAGGTGCTAAGAATGCCTGTTTTTGGACTGCTTGGCCTAGGATTACCAGACAATGTCCCAATCCTCTAGTGATTGTAGAAAAGGGAGGAGTCCGGCAAGAGAGCTCTATTCAGGGAAATGGAACAGATCAACTAAGACGGACCTCTGGAGGGATTTTAAGCTCCACCCAAAAACTAATACAAGGGGAGGTAACTACACTATTGGGAAAGCCTATAAATGGGGGAACTGAAGGAGAGGAGAGGAGAAGGCAGAGCCAAGACTTCACATTACTTTTTGAGTTGCAACTCCCACAGAACACAAACATGATTTGGGAATGCTGGCATTGTAGTCCCAAACTACATGGTTGCCATTTGGATTTGGATTTGTTATTAAAAAAAACTCCAAATCAAAGCTGTCATGAGGCCCTGGATGATCTGAGGAAGTTTCCCGGCACAACTCTGTATTTCCCGAAAAATCAAACCAAATCATCTTTCGCAAAGCTTGCCCATTTACCCACTAAAGTGTTCACACCCCTTGATTCACACCTTCACAATGAACTGAGACCAGTCATCAGCTAGTTCTTGGGCCTCAGAAAAGAGCAGGCATGACATAAGCTTTAAGCCCATCAAGTTGCCTTCTAACCCCTTTGTCCTAATCTCAGAAGCCATCAGGGCAGAAGATGGACATAAACAGACAGCAGATACAACCAATGAGAGTTTATTAAAGTTCCTGCTAGACCACTCAGCAGCCAAGGTTCATGGACCTTTAAACTACCAGGTAGTCAGTGGCCAAAGATGGACAAGCCTCCTTGCCCAATGAAACCACAGATCCTAGAGTGAACCAATCACTGCCATCTTTCATATTCCCAAATGTGTGTAAAATCTTTATATAATATCCACATTTGCAGCTAGAAAGGGGTACCAGATTAAGGGTCTTCACTTGTCCCCTGATATCTCTCTCTCTCTCTCTCTCTCTCTCTCTCTATATATATATATATATATATATATATATATATATCTTCATTTTAACTGCTAAGACTCAGCATGCAGGAAATATGAAGCATTAGGCAATCAGAAACTAATAGGACCCTATCCATTCCCCAGCAAGAAGGAACACATTTGTGGCAATATATTTAAATAGCGTATATGACTACATTAAGGAAGTTTCATTCAACTATAATGATGAAAAGGAGAATTTAGTACTAAACACATTAAGGAGAATGTGAAGAGAAGAAATTCTTCCTAGTTATATCTCATCCTTAAGGTTCTCAGCCACCTCTAGGTCAGAAATCCACTTCCCCCCTAATTTTCTGAGGTAAGAGAAATGTGTTAATTAAAGAAGACTTATATTTTGCCAAATATAAGTCTGCTTTATAGGAAGAAAAGTGGGTTTATTCTTTAATTTGTGGGTATAATACTGAAGGGCTTGGGATTTAATGAGCATATTAACCACACCACAGAAAATTAGATCCATAGCAACAGAAAATTGAAGACTGATACCAGTTTTGCCATTACTGTGTCTACGTGCAGTATAAGTGTCATAATCAGTACATCTTCTGGGCCAGAGGTCCTATATCCAAAAATATAATCAGTCTTCATTATCATTACCAAGGACAATGTTTTCAAAGGTCTGCTTTGGAGTCAACATTGGCAAGGTACAAACAATGAAATGAATTTATTTGCTGTCCTAGATCTGGAGATCTACATTAATAATAGCAATAAAATGTATATGCAATAGATGTGGTGTATTCTCTGTGTTTTCCTACAGTATTCATTGGACTTGCTTGATGGCAAATTATGTCCACTGTTGGAACACAGGAAGTTTCTTCTCGTGTAAGTCAGGAAATTACCATCACACTTCACTGGACTCAGGGGCTTATTCACACTGCTCAATTATAGTTCTATTATCTCACTTTAAATGCCATGTTTCCATCTCCTGGAATCCTGGAGTTTGTAGTTTGGTGAAACACTGGAGTTCACTGGCTCAGAATATTGAATACCCTCACAAACTTGCCAATCCCAAAATTCCAAAGGATGGAACTGTAGCTGTTAATGAAGAATAATAGTACAAGTAACATGTAGTGCCAGTGGTCTTAGCAAATAGTGGTTCTGATGTATAAAACTGTTGCCTATGTGGAAGAAGCCTTTCAACCTTATCTGACGGAGAAAGAATTGGTGGCATGCTCCACTTCATTGCTCCTTTAAGCATGGAGCCCACTGCTCCCATTATATGACAACTACTTCCAGTGGAACTCTGTGCTTAAAGGGCTGATGAAGAGGAGCATGCCGCCATGGCAGCGACATGAGAGGCTTCATCTGTTTCACCAGGAACAATGGGAGGAAGCCATATGGTCAACGCTCCCTCCAATGGGATGAACAGCTGGGTGAGTCAGGCAATGTGGGGTGTGGGGTGATGGCTTCTCCATGCCCACGAATGTGCACTGCTGCAATTGCCATGATGCATGGTAATTCTGGCAGCATTTATGATGAGGTCAGAAGTCAAAACTACTCTCCATGCCAACAGTAACCCAATATTTAAAGCAGGGATGGGCAAAATGCAACTCAAGACACCCTGTCATGAGCAAGGACATGGAAAATGAATACAGCTGTGTAGTTCTCCTTGTTGAAGGGCAGCCTCAGGATGCACAAAGCCAGGACCCACTAGCAGCCAGCCTATCAAAGGTATCATCTGAGCAAGTAGCATAGCTCCCAAGACCATGGAGAGTGGGAAGAGATCAGAGTAGAGGTAATATTTTGAGTCAGGACTCCAAATGGTGTAGCATCTCCTTGCCTTTTCTTCTATCCCCTGCATGTGTGTGTCTCCCTGACTTCTCTTACACATTTCTCAGGTAAAAAGGGTTTGCAACTTGAAAAAGCTTAAGAAGTCCTGTCCTATGTCACCAATTTTCTTTTTCTCATTTTTCCCCTGAAGTATCTTGCACAACTATGCAAGTTCTTGGCCTCTGTCCCAATGGAGAAACATAAAAACACATTTTTGTTCCTACACAGTTGTGCAGTTTTAATTTTAAAAAAATATTGAAAGGAAACAATAGAAAAGTTGAAAATTTATTTATTTATTTCGGTTACTTCTACCCCCCCCCCCACCTTCTCACCCCGAAGGGGACTCAGGGCAGCTTACAAAAGCAAGGCACAATTCGATGCCCACATCACATAACAGCAATAAAACAAAATAATATCAATTAACAATTAACAACAATTCTTGCATTACAACCATAAAACCAATAAAACCAATACAAACCAATACAAACCAATTTCTCCTCATTGAAGGTCATTTATGGCTTTCTTTACTCAGAGTCTTTTTCTGACTGCCACTGAAAGTATACTGCCACCTGATTCAACAAAGGAGAATCTAGCAGGATTAAATACCACCCTCAAAACCTGCCTGAAAATATGTCACCGACACAGCTGACAAGCTGCAGAAAACCTACAGACAGGTGTTTGGCCCACTGTGATGTGCATGGAGCCACCCCTCTGATACGCACCAAGAAATTAGATGAGTGGAGTTGAATGTCACCTGTCATACAAAATGTACTGTCTGCAAATCTTTCACCTATGTAGACCTATAGGTTACCCATTAAACCGATCATGCATCATGTGATGGGACCCATAGAAACCAGTATGCAAAGGGCATAAGAGATGGGGTATTTTACTGTGTGATAAGGTCCTATGTTTCTGTTAAATGGACTTCCACAGGCAAGAATGTGTTTTAAGTCCCGTTGACCTATTGCTCTTGCTTGAGCTATCGCTAAACTCAGATCTAATTGCCTCTTTTCCTGCTCACTGTGTGAGTGTGTGCTAACTGAGCCAGGAAATTAAAAGAAAACTTCCAACATTCCCCAAAACACCCTCTTTGGGGCGGAAGGCATTTCCAACATGTCTGGCCCTCAGGGTTTCCCAGAGGTGCTTCCCCCCCCCCCCCCCAAACCCCTATTTTTTTCACAAATGTCCTCTAGGAGATAAAGAACATTTCTACCATATGATTGAGTTTTTTGACTGTAAGGGGGACAAAATCATGAATAGTTACAAATATTATTACTTCCAACATGCATCACAAATAACCATGTTGGCTAGGGCAAATAGGTCCTTCAGTTCCCTTATCAGCCATTATCAAGACATTTCTGTATTTTGGTACGTTACTATTAAGATGTAAGAGAGATTTTCACTCATCTACACTACCCAAATTAAATGGGCATAGCTATATCCAGCTAGAGAAGTCACTACCATATCCACATGCCATGTAGCTGTTAAAGATGAGGCACCTGCCCCCCCCCCCCCCAAATGAGAACTGCATGGGAGAAAATAAGTGACCAATCTAATTCACCACCATCAGGATGGTTGAATGCAAAGGGCCTCAAAGTCCTCTGCTTTGATGCCTGAAAGTTTTCCTCATTCCCACATTGATTTTAAAAACAAATTTCAAGTTCTTTCCATCACAGTCATGAAGAAATTTGAGAATTCGGGTATTTTATTTAAGGCAAGTAAATGAGTAGGCATTCATCCATCTTTGCCTATGAAGCTCTTGCTCCCATATGCATTTAGAGTTGGATCAGGATGACTACTGAGTATTGATTTATTTTTCTCAGCCAGGAAGTTAGTATTGCTTTGTGATGCCTTCTGCTCTGCTCCAGTTAAAGACATCTGAGAATTTAAGAAGGTCTGTCAGCTGTGTGTGACCAATTCCAGCTAATCACGTCTTTATCACCAGTCTGGAGCTGAAGGAAGCCACTTTCCAGTGTGTGCATTTGAAGTGTACATCAAAGGATCTGAACTCCAAGAAAAACTGGTCTTGAGAATGAAATGATAGCTGGAAGGCTTAATTGCATATTGCTTTGTAGAGGTGCTGGGAGGCAGGCACTGCACTAGGCTGATGCTTTGCTTTGGACAGCAGTATTATAATATATTTGAGGCTTTCAGCCCTGGCCCAAATTTGGAATTTGCATTTTGAATTCTCATAATTACTTTCTTGAAACACTACTCTTTCTTTTAAAGTATCAAATAAAATAGCATATATTCTTGAGAATGAACAATGGAATCACAATGCACTGGATTTCTTGGTATCATGCAATATCATTTACAAGAAATGTCTCAGCAAAGAGTAGGTGCCACAGCTCTTAGACTTGTGAGAAATGATGAAACCATTGGGTAATCAACTTACTTCCAGCCGCCCCCAGTATATATAGAGAGAGAGGGGGAGGGGGAGAGAGAGGGAGAGGGGAAAGATTTCTAGGGGCAAAATCACAGACATTCCTGGTGAAAAATCATCCAAGGGGACTCTAGAAGATCTTTTAGAAGTTCAGCTTCATTAATGTTCTTCCTTAATTATACTGTTTTAAAAAAATATAATTTACAGATTTTGCACTAATGCTGTAAGCAGCAATGCTAGAAAAATACAACTGAAGGGAAGCATGAAAAATAAAACTTTGTTTTGTTTTGTTTATGTGGCTTATAGTTTTAATGTGAAAGAGCAAGGACATACTTAATTTCAACTTTTTTTCAAAGCTGCTGTTTGGTTATTGCTACAGTGATGATGATGAAAAGCAATTTATGCTTAATATCAGTAGAAATAGACATAGCAGTGAAAAAGTCATTACCAAGACTAGAATGAATTAGAAATAAAGCTATTTTGGCAGAAGCAAATTATTGTTTACTACATTGTATGGATCATTGGCTTTTGATATTAAAGTGACCTGCTTGTTCCATAAACCTATTTGGAAAAATAGTTACTTACATACAAAATGTTGGAAGTGAAGGCCTAAGTATTATAAAATACAGCACTCTCATTCCTAATGCCCACACAGTGGCCCCTGTGGCCCTTGATTAAAACCCAAGATATGTCCTAGCTACTATCTAGAACAGGCATGAGCAAACTTCAGCCCTCCAGGTGTATTAGACTTCAACTCCCAGAAATTGCAGCCAGCTTACCAGGTATTAGGAAATGTGGTAGTTGAAGTCCAAAACACCCAGAGGGCCGAAGTTTGCCCATGCCTGATCTAGAACATATTGTGTTTTTTATTTAAAGACCAGCAGGTTTAGATAGTACCTCTGATATGAGTGATGTACTGAGTTTACTAGTTTGTGAAGAGGTTCTCCCAGGCATTAACTCTCTGCAGGTTTAAAAAATCAGGTTGAGGACAATTATTTCTTTATTGCACCAGAAAAAGATAGCAGTAGAAACTGAACAGAGTAGTCTGTGTTTAGTATGAGCTGTTTCTCGAAGGCAAAGGGGTATAAAGAGAGTAGAGATGTAAAAACTCCTGCTCTTACCAAATTAAGGGACTTAACAGGGTGCTGCAAAACTTAAAGGACCTCAGACAGCATGGATTTTCTAACCCTACAATGCAAAGAAGAGTTTAGATAAGCTGGATGGCTGTAGATGCCCCAGCAGCACTATCAGCTGAGCAGGAAGAGAAACAGGTTCATAATGAAGGGGATTGTATGGAGGGTTCAAATTGAAGGAGATCATCTGGAGATTCTTTATTTCTTTTGAGATCACTTCTCTTTCTTTCCCCTTTCATCCATTCCTACCTTGGGGGCTGTCACCTGAAATTAAGGAGATACCACTGGCTGGGGCAAAACATGACCTTAATGTTAGTCCATGGAAAGTTTAAAAAGCCCCATGTGCTTAAAATGATGAGTGCAAAGCTTATGCCTTATGTGCAAAGGTTTTTTTCGTACATCCAGGTAGGAGTGCCCAACATATCTGGAAACCAAATTGGGGGGGGGGGGGGGGATGCCAGTTTGTGCCAGCTTGACAGTGTCTCCATTCAGAAGAGGTAAACAAGACAGTTGAGCATGAAATACTCTCCCAAATACAATAATGAGACTATATCCTTGTCAACAGGATGGAGCGAGTTTTGGAGGGAAATTCCACTTTATGATTTAAAAGGAAGCTTGACCAGGGTGCTAGGATCAGATGTCCTATCCTGCCAACATGCTTTTCACCACCATGCATACTGGAAAGAGGCATTTCCCTGACTAACTCATCAAAATTTATTTGCAATTTATATTTACCAAGAATAATTCCTACCATTCCATCAATGTTCTTTATTTTATCCCAATATTTCAGTGATAAATTCATTGTTTGGTGTCTACAACTATATTCAGGCACTCTGATACAATTTCTCTTAGTGCTGAGTATTGAGAAGTTAGATGTCAATGGCTGTGTGACTCGGTCACTTGCTAAGGGGGCTATATTGTTCGCAAAGTGACTCACCAGCCTATCCCCTATTAAAGGAAATATCTAAGGAGAACACCTGCACCGTTCTGCTCATGTAAGATAGCTCAAGCAGTAGCAGGCAGGGAGTGAGGGCTGTTTCTACATGCTTTCCTTTCTCCTTTCCTACTCCCAGACTTTAAACATTTTATGTCTAGCTGCTTTAGGCTACAATTCTACATCAAAGGATGAGAGAAGTGTATAAGCCCCATCTAACATAACGTGGTTTGCTTTGAGTAAACTTGCCTAGTATTGTACTGTTAAGTAAGCAACTATTGCTGCAACTGGAGTGGGAAGTAGGGGAGGGTTGAGAGAAAGATGCAGTTATCATTTACATCTTGAAGATGACTGGAGATTATGGGGATTATGGAGTTTATTTCTTTAGACATTTCAGTTGATTTAGAATACACACACACACACACACACACAAGGTTTTTATGAGTTGTACATATACCGGGTTGTTAACTGGTACAGCAAAATACATGAAAAAGTAGAAAAGGCATTTGGGAAAATAGTAGTTTTCTCAAAAGTAACATGTAGTTTTCAAACATAAAGGAGAAAGAGAACAATTTATTATGAAATGGAGGATAACTTTAGACCAGGGAAGATGATGTGACTATATGCTATACCTAAAAGAGAGACATGCAAACTAAGAACTGCTGGGGATAGGCTAGCAACCTGTTAGTGGCAGTCAGAACTGTAAGTCCCATGTATGCTTGTGCATGGGCTTTTTTGGTTATTGTTAATGTAGATTATATCCTCAGCTCTAATTCTTCATCCAGCCACTGCAGAGCTCTCTCTTTACCACCATTTACCACTGAATGCTCTGACCATTCAGGGACTGAATGATGTGGGAAGCGTCACAGAATAACTACAACTATACTCAAGCATTCTAATATAATTTCCGCAATACCTGCCTGATCTAAATGGCTCAGGTTCAGATTACTTGACCAATCACATCTCTTACAAACCAACTCGAGCACTGTGCTCAGTACAAGAGGCCCCGCTCTCGGTCCCACCCCCATCTCAAGTATGGCTAGTGGGAAGGGGAGAGAGGGCCTTCTCTGTGGTCACCCCCTCACCTCTGGAACTCCCTCCTCTCATTCAAAAAAACAACTGAAGACTTACTTTTGCTCATTGGCATATGGAGAGAAGGAGGATTAGACAAAGAGAGACCACTACCAGATCTCTGGTTGAGAACTATTATTGTATCAGGGCTCTGCTAGTCCATGTTATCCCAGTTCCTATCATGGCCACAAAACCAACCTACATAATTTTGTGAACTTTATTTGACTTTTGTAAATCAATGCAGATGTTTTATGATCAGATTTTATGTCATTACATAATTTTTATTTGATTACATTTTGTTTAATTTAGTTATGTTAGCTTCTAATGTTGTTTTCATATGTGGGGTTTTTCTGGGATTATTATGTCAGTACTTGTTTGTTCTATGGTGGCATTGAATGTCTGCCTTTGTATGTTGGAATCCGCTCTGAGTCCTCCTGGGGAGATAGGTTGGAATATAAATAATGTTTTATTCTTATTTTATTTATTAGCCACTGAATGAGCATGGGGAGGCTGCAACAGCTAAATACTGAGCTGAAATATGGAGAAAAGAGACATGGCATAGTTCCAGGTGTGGAACCTTTGCACTGTATTCTGCAACAAGATCTAGATTTAAGATTCCTACCTCTAACAAAGGGGGTTGTAGTACTGGTGCTGTCCCCAGATAGTGCATGTACAACCAAATTGTCTATGATGTCCATGTGTTTTCCCACAGCCAGCAAAGTGGACCAATCCATGCACAACTGGTTTCATGTTGTCACTTCATGGGAACAGGATCTCCAGCACAGGGGGAGTGTTTGTGAACCTTTTAGTGTTGTGGGATGGAACTTCCAGGATCCTACATCAATAACTATGCTAGATTAAATCAGTGAAGGAATCCAACAACACCTGGTGAGCCATGTGTTTCCTAACACTAGCCTAGAGCATCTACTTATGCTCCCTTTGCAGGCTGCAATGAGCCAAAATGACAGAAAAAATTAAAAAGGATATTTTCAAAATAGCCAGCACACTCATCCCATGGTTTTCCAGTGTTTAGAAACTCCGATAAGAAGAATTCTAGACTGACAACCTTTTGTGTAAAATTCATGTGTGGTTATATTGCACACACACACACACAAAAACATTTTTTGCTCATTTACTTGCTCGGAAAATGCTGATAAACTGCTTTGGTGGAAAAGTAGTTCTTGGGGGATATGATGCTTACAAAATGACTTCTAATACTTATCTGTAACTATTCTTAAATGATTAAAAGATAAATATGAATTCCTTTCAGGATAATCCCACGCAGCACCTTTGTGTTATAATACCACGTATCTTTAGGTGACAGATAAAAACTTCTGGACTTTTGATATTTATTGCCATTTTTTGCTGCTTAAAACACATATGTTTTTCTTCCTAATATTGTTCATCTTTCAGTATGAGTGTTTCAAAATACAGTTCCTTAAACTGATAGAGAAACTCTTCATCAAAAGAGAGCAAGAAGTAAATGGGGCGAAGGGAGGATGCAAAAAGATGAACCTTTACAACAATGAACCTATGTAAGAGTTCCATAAAGCTACTGGGTGCCAAAGTGAATGTGGTAGCAAAAATATTTGAGGTTGCCTAAATATTTTAATCTATAATTTTCAGGTACTACTCTTGCAAGCATCAGCTTGATTAGGGTGTTGGGTATTACTTTTTAAAAAATACATGGAAGGAAAAAGTTATTTCATCTCTCCTTCACATTAGGATCCTATTCTCAATTGCTTTTGGTTGATTATCGATCTAAACTATTTTTCAAAAAGTTGAGGAACTATCAAACTATTGAATAAAGCAACTTAATCGTAAATTAATTGTCAGGTTGCCCTTCACACATCTATATATAAAAAGCTGGCATGTACACTTTTCCTCTATCAATTTGTATTGCACAAATCACATACAAAAGATGAAGAACTAAACAGACATATTTCTCCAAGGATATTATGAGTCCAATTTTGATTAAAGCTAAACATATACTGAATAACCTATAACAACTGTCTGCCTGACTCCCCATTTGGCTAGGCTATGGGCTGGTAATTTGTAAAAATAATAATGTTGATGTAGAAGGACAGACATTCTGCAATCTGCATCACTCTCCTCTTCCTTAGGCACCATCTCTTTGCCCCTCCCTCGCCTCCAACTGTATGGCAAGCTAGATCAAGCTGAGGATTTCACATTGATGCTCATGCTCTCACAATTATTCAAGTTAGGATGTATGATGCATTACAGAAGTAGCTGTCAACATTAATTCCCAGACCTGTTGTATTTATTACACCAGTGCTTTAGAGATTACTCTTTAACAGTTACAGCCTATCTTCCATAAAGTACATGAAGCTGTCCCGTCACTCCTAGCATGGTCCTTATTAGCAGAAATAGATGAGGGGAAGTCAAAAAGAAAAAAGCCTTGTGGACAGTTGTCAGAGTTCTCAGATGAATTCTCGAAAGTTCATGAGGAGCTGTAATTCAAAAACAATTATGTAGATATGACCTTTGTTAGAACCTGTGTCTCCATATAGGAGCCCTATGCATCTTGGCTTTCACTTGTACTATCACAGCACATGCATCCTTCGTGTTCCACACTGCTGTGTGAATCCATCTGTATGTTTAATGATAGTCTTCTTCCTCTCCCAAGAAGCTAAAAAGGTGATTGCCATGAAAATAAACTAGTCAAAAGACATAACACATCTGTTTTAAAGTGGTTTTTGAAAGTTAAATAAAGGCTCTGAGCATAAGCTTTTAAAGTCCAATCCAGTATATTGAAGGCTTACAATTTAATTCTAAGGATTCATATAACTTTAACTTAACATGCATAAAAGAAGGTTCGATTTGCACAATCGTTTTGTCCCATTGCAGCCTTCACTTTCAGTACACTTTTGACAATACTATCCCATGGCAAGAAGTTTTCAGTAGATTGCAAGGGGTTTTGTAAAATTTAGCCTGGGTTTATATTATTAGTAGTTTTTGTTTACTATATCTAAAGGCAGCATATGTGACTCCTCTTCTCCCCACAGAAATGATCAACTTTGGTAGGTCAAGCTGAGAAAGAACACAATATTCTTAAAATAACCCAATGAATTTCATGGCTCATTGGGGGCTTCAACCTCATTCTCCCCAGTCCTAATCCAAAACTCCTCTGCACTCTCCTTAAACACTCTGTTGAAAGTGCACCTCTTCATGAATGTAGAATAAAATGTCAAAATTGGCTACCCCTCTGCATCATTACTCAGGATAGTAACTATCTATTATCATGCAGGAAGCTATTGTGGCAAGATTCCACAATTATTATGCACAGAAGACATCTGCCAGTTGCTGGATTATGCTATCAAGACAGAGTTATCAAAGACCCCTTGTGAATTTATTTTGGGATTCTTGTCTTGATCAGTCTTTGAAGAGGACTTCTGTCAGATACATTATAATACAGCAGTTTCATCAGTGACATCTTAAATATTTGATAAATGATGACTTTAGTTTAACCTAATCATAAATGTGGCTATAATAGGGAGTATATCCTTTATAGGAAGGTATTTCATTCTTGCTTTTAGGAACTAGATTCTGCTGCTCAGATATAAACAGAAGCATAACTCAGCATTGAATGCTGCTTACTAGAGGTAATCATATGATTATTGTCTAAAACTTCTGAATTGTTTTCACCCTAGAACACCTGAGGTCAAAAGCAATTCAAGTTGCAATATATACCAGGTATGATTCACAATTCCTTAATTTTAGGCTGTATCTACACTGCCCTATATCCCAGGATCAGATCCCAGATTATCTGTTTATCCCAGATTATCTGGGAGTTTAGACTCATAGAATCCAGTTCAAAGCAGGTAATCTGGGATCAGGTCCTGGGATATAGGGCAGTGTTGAAGGGGCCTTGGACCGAGAGATTGAAGTTTTTGTTATTTTTCAGATAATCTGTTTAGAGTTCTTCTTATCTTCTTTTGGTCAACTGGGCATTCATCTTGTGACTACAGTAAAATTCAAATAACAATACTCGCATTCTTAAGCATTAGAATTTCAGGATTTTTTTTTCCATGGGAGGATAAACACACTCTCTTTCAGTCTTCTAGGCTATTTATTAGACATTGTCACATCTAGGTGCACAACTTTCATTACTTCATATGATACTTAAGGCATCATACATTCATAACATTACAATATATAATAAGATGTTATATATTATAAGGATTGAATCTTTATCTTGACATATCTCTAGCAGGCTTATCTAATGTTAACACTCAAAGTAACATCACCATCATAAACATATCACAGGCATTTATTCACTAAATAATGCCATCTCATCAGTTGAGTACATCGATAAATAGGCATCCAAGGTTTCGTATCCTAGAGCAGCAGTCTTCATTACAGCCACCATGGGGAATACATTCATTTAAGACAGACAAATTGAAAACTGAAATTCACTCTATCTCCTACCAGCACTGCTGATCTCCATCAGCTCATAACAGAGCAGGTCTTATCAGTAGCTTACTTCTATGATGGAGATTAGCAAGCAGTCTGTTTTCTTTCTCCTCTTAGTTTGTTTTATATCTTTCCTAGCCTGAAGATTCTTAGTGTACCCTGTTTATATGAACAGTGTTCTCTTCCAATGAAGTTTTTGGATATGATATACTTAGCTTCTATCTGATTGCATTAATATTATTGTTCACATTATTGCATGTTAAGTTCTTGTGGGTTTGTTCGGGCTATAGGGCCATGTTCTAGAGGCATTTCTCCTGACGTTTTGCCTGCATCTATGGCAAGCATCCTCAGAGGTAGTGAGGTCTGTTGGAATTAGGACAATGGGTTTATATATTTGTGGAATGGCTGGGGTGGGGCAAAGAGCTCTTCTCTGCTGGAGCTAGGTGTGAATGTTTCAACTGACCACCTTCATTAGCATTTGAAGGCCTGGCTGAGCCTGGGAAAATCTTTTGTTGAGAGGTGTTAAGCTGTGCCTGGTTGTTTCCTCTTTGCTGTTTTGCTGTTGTAATTTTAGAGTTTTTTAATACTGGTAGCCAGATTTTGTTCATTTTCATGGTGTCTTCCTTTCTGTTGAAATTGTCCACATGCTTGTGGATTTCAATGGCTTCTCTGTGTAGTCTGACATGAGGGTTGTTGGTGTGGTCCAGCATTTCTGTGTTCTCAAATAATATGCTGTGTCCAGGCTGGTTCGTCAGGTGCTCTGCTATGGCTGACTTCTCTGGTTGAAGTAGTCTGCAGTGCCTTTCATGTTCCTTGCATGTTGCATGTTGTTTACATTTGTAAGGGCATTCTGTCTATTCAACAATACACAGAGCCCCTGTGTATGTCCCTGTTATAACTCCCTTCCTGGTGAGATTAGATCAGCCCCCTCTGTCCTGTCCTTCAGAAGGATGGTAAAAACTTGGCTGTGGGACCAAGCTTTTGGGACAGTGCAATAAACCTTACCAGGCCAATTAGATTTGACTCAGATGATCGAGATGGTTTATTTTAAAGCTGAGATAAATGTTTTTAATGTTTATGTATGCATATAATGAATTCATGTCCCGGCATTGAATGTTTGCTCTTTGTATGTTGTGCTCTGCCCTGAGTCCTCTTTGAGGCGAGAAGGGTGGAATATAAATGTTTTAAATTAATTGATTAATTAAATACCCACTCTTGTTCCCTTCCCCATTCCTCATTTATTTTGCAATAAATAATACATGGAAAAATACAGAGCTTTCTGCTTTAAATTTTATATATATTATATGTGCTATGAACTCATTATTTACATTTCCAAATTTCCATATTTGCAAACAAATCAGAATGAGCCGGTAACAAATAGCAAGCAATAGCAGTGAAACATAATATTTATGGTGAGTACTGGTGAGGTGGCAATTAACATCCTATGGAAATTGACACTGTAATTCATAGAAATAATTTCATTCATTTCAGTTTCAAACAGGTTCTTCTGCTTATGACCTAGGGACCTTTCCTTTAAAATAAAACTCATCTATTTGCTGGGATACATGAAGTAAGTATATTCTTAGGAATAACAACTTCAGTTGTATTCTTCACTCACAGAACTGATGCTGAGTGAATATTCACTTGTTTTATCTATAATGCATATTCTTTCTTGACATTCTAGCTATTCAACAATTCAAAGTGCTGTATGGTTTATAACCAATGCTATTAATTATGAATATCCTGTCATCTGGTTGCTGGAGCAAACACCAGTTAGAACAAATATTGAAGATGTAGAATAAAGGATTTCTTAGAATCCATTCTGGCACCAACTCTTTATTTCTAAAAACACTTCAGGTTGGCAACCAATTGTAAGGAACCATTAGTTACAAAAGGTTCACTTTTAAAACATTCTTCCATTTTTTTTATGTGACAAAGCTATCATAAACTATAAAGTCTATGAAAACAAGTCCTGAGAGATAGGCTTGAAAAGCATCTTTAATTTGGAGTAGTGGTGTCAGGTTCAGGAACAAGGGAAAATGAAATATTTGTAAAATAACTAAAGAAGACAGGAGGAAGGTTTTCCAGTGCCAAAGGGCAAGACTAGATCTGATAGGATTAAATAATAGGAGGCTAGTTGTAACTGAAATCACAGAATTTTGGAAATGAAAATTAATATGTATGAAAGAGTGAGAGCTCAAGTGAATGAGAGAAAGGTCTTCTTTTTGAGAACCTTTTATAAGGTTCCTTTAACTTCTATGATTAAAAGGAGTCCTGTGAACTAATTCCCCAAATATATACCTATATACAACAAATCTACATACACAGATTGTGTGATAAATTGTGTGCCTTCAGGTTGTTTCTGACTTATGGCAACCCTACGGTGAACCTGACACAGGGTTTTCTAGGTCTGAGAAAGTCTGATTACTCCATGATGTATTAAAGTTAGGAATGCTTCCTTTGATCATTGCCATCCTGTTTATAGAATTCAAAACAAGGCCAAATAGGGTGAAAGCAGAGCAAAGTTGGGTAAATATACTACAGTAATCATCATGATGTCCACCATTATTCAGGAAGAGCTCAGTTAAAGTTATCAGTAAATAGTATACCCTAACCCCACACAGGCAAGGTGCTGAAGTTAACATCTTAGTCCAGTTCCAAATATAGATTAAGGTGGTTGGTATCAGTAAAGATAGATCTAAAATGATCTATCTGGGATTACACAACCTGGGGTTTTATGGGAGGATTGCAGGGCTCTGATACAAGTTGGCAGAAGTTTTTAGCATTCTTGTCCAGCCAGGCATTGATCAATAGCACCTAGGTGTTATGGTCATGTTGCCATTTCTTTTACCTTAGAAGGGTCTTGTATTCCCTCTTTATTTGAAACAGGGAGGGGTGTGGGTATCTTGAGCCAGATTTTCTGTAGCCAATATAAATGTCTCTTAAGGCTTTTTTCATCTTCTGGTATTGCTTGTTGAACCAGATGGGCCCAATAAGCCTGGTGTCTATATGTTGGAAGTGGCTAGGCTTGGGGGCAAAAGTTAGGTCTTCTTGTAGTAGAAGGATCAGCTTGTTATAAGCTCCCAGAGTGGATTCCACTGGTCGATCCGAGAGAATTACTGATTTTAGACTTGATACTGATTTTGATTTAAATCTGGCTGTGAGTCAAGCCTGGGCATAATCTGATCACTTGGCTCTTAGCTTGAATGAGTTCCCTATGGTGGAGACCCTTGATACAGATATTTGGTTCAGGCAAACTTTATGACCAGAGACAATTATGTCCAGAATCAGGGGCTGATTATCACAATCAGTTCAAGTACCAATGCTAAAGTTCTGGATTCTATAAAAAGCATTTTTTGAGACTAGGGCATAACCCACTGTACTGGAGTTGCATGGGTTCGAGAAAGTGATTTCGCACAGCTATTCTCTAAGGCTGATCCATGGCTGAGGTAGGCATGACCAGCCACTGGGAGGTGCTGGTCTCCATCTTCTCTGCTGGCCCTTTTAGGCACTTCCCAGCCTTTCTATTTGAGCTGGCCATTACACAGTGTCATCTTTGTCAAATGGCTGCAGAGCTCTTTGATAGTTGTTGGCCATCATAAGCACCTCATCTGAACATCAGCAGAAGCACCCACATGTTCCCCTCTTCTTCGTGGTCAAGCAAGTGCCTCTGCTGATATCAGCATGGGATACCCATGATGACCAGGAGCTTTCATGGAGCTCTGCAGTGATCTGGACATGGCAATGGTGACATGGATTGTAAGGTGTTGGTCAGCAGAACCAAAATAATCTTGGCCCTATGGAGCCAACCTGGATTCTTTTCCTCCACACACTGTGTTTGGGGATAGGGTATGTGGCTGTCTCCAGTGCTAATCGGGAACATTTCTACTTCTGGATGGCCCTAGATTAACAGGTTCATGCATAAGTTTGTCCCTTCTCTGCCTCTGTAAAACCTTTGGTTGCTCCACTTGTGCACATGTTTTAACTCTAAGCCAACTAATCCTTCACTGCTATCTTCTTTACATGATGTCATGCTTTCAGATATTCAACCATCATATGAAATACACTTTATAAGAGGCTGCAAAATATATTTTAGAATTTCAGAATACTTTTCTATTACACAGATGTGAAAATTAATATATTTTTCCAGGTCACTTTAAGACATCAAGGTATGCAAAGAATTTAAGAACATGGAAAATCCTATTTTGACAACTCTGTTTACCATCCTTCCCTTTTCTATATGAAAACAGAATATGTAATAAACTCATGAATTACTACAAAAAGAATATTGAAGTTGCTATATTAATATGTATGAGTGTCTGGATATTTTATGCAGGTTTTCTGTCATATGCAACATTTTATCATCTGCCTTTGAGGTGGATGGGTGGGAAGAGCAACAGCCTTCTTCTTCTTTATAAAGGGATTATAAGCTTATTCTAAATTTTCTTTAAAAAAGCTAATTATCACTTCCTGTAAGTAATTGCAAGCAAGCATTAACAAATGAAGTTTTTTCCACTGAGAAAACAAAACTGCATATGCAATATCTTTTATTTACTGCTAATATTCTTTGCAGTTCTCAGATGAGCTGTGCTTAATTCATTCTGAGATATCAATAATTCTCAGGTTAGTGATCAACAGATCATCTGGGTATAAACTATGATACTACCAACTGACTGAACCATTACTTGAAAAAAGGTAATGTTTGTAGTGCCACAATCAAATACCAGTTCCATAAAGAAACATGGTTTTAGCTCAGTGACTGTAACTTTCATCAGCCCTAGTCAGCATAACTAATACAGAGGGATTTTTCGAATTGCAATCCAACATTGCCACTGTCCTCTCTACCAAAAGAAGGAAAGTGCCTAAGTATAGTCCCAGAGTAAACAAGTAGATGCCTATAAAGTAGACCACAAACATGACATTAAGGCACTAGTATGCTCCTATTTGTGTTCTTCAGCAGTTATCTTTTTCTCCTGTTCCCTGAGATACACGTAGACTTTGGAAAACTGTATTTTGTTTTAAAGATATATGCTGCCTTGAATTCCATGTTGGGAGAAAGGTAAGATATGCATTAAATAAACAAATAAACAAAAAAGGAACTTATTGACAGTAAAACAGAGAGGTGATCGGGTCTCTTTCGCTGGATGATTTCAAAAAGGATAGCTATTTACCTGTTGGAGATGGAACTTTCGTTGTGAATTGATGGCAGCTAGTTTTAACTACAGATGACCTGCGCTTTTAAAAAAAATGTGTTATCTTAATTTTATATGTATTGATAGTTAGTAGTTATTTTATGATTTTTATGTGATACTGTTTTATACTCACGTACTGTTTATGTTATGCTGCACCTTGGAGTGTCTTGTAAGCTTCCCTGAGTCCCTTTTGGGAGATGGTGGTGGGATATAAATAAAGTTTATTATTATCAATATTATTATATTAGATAGATTTTCTAAACTGAGTGAAGGACTGGACTTGATGGCTCATGGTTTGAACTCTATGATTCAGTGTTACAATTTTTCAAAGGTGACAAGATGGTTCAGAATATTCTGGCCTGAACTTTCATAATAAGCAATAGGGATATAATTTTTTTTCGTTTCCCTTCTTTCTTCCACATTTTGTAAAAAACCATTATATCCCAAATATGAAGTTTGTATATTCTTCAAATATGAATTGAAAGAGAATGCTCTCTTATTTGTACCAGCTTTTCCATACATACAGCCATTCTCAGCATGTATTCATTCCTGTGTCAGCATGGCTTTCTATATAGCTGTTAAAGATAAGGAACATCACAACAGCAGCAGCAGCAGCAGCAACAACAACAACAACAGGAGGCAGTAACACTGATGTAGGACCATAAAGTAGGGGAGTGAGTTTTGGAAGACAATCGCTCTTGATGGGTCTTGATGTGTGAATCTTTAAGATTTTGTTTCTTTCACATTTATTTTTCTAAAACAAATATAAATAAATTCATTTATTCTGACAAATTGTTATTAAAAATTAACTGAAACTGAGATTTTCACTCATCTAAAGCTAGGGTCAAATGAAAAGTAAGGGAGAAGGTTACAACAAACTTACCTCAAGGAAGGATTATGATGGTTTGGACATATAAAATGTGTTAGTGTAAAATGTAGTAGAAGTAAATAAACTACTGGACATTAGGTGGAAGAAAAAACATTAAACTGTGAAGGAAACCACAAAAGAGAAGCAGAAAATCTTCTTTTTAAACTACTTGATGTGTGTATCACACACACACACACACATATATCTGTATTTTAGAATTATGTTTAGAGTAAGAGAAATTTGCAGTTACTTATGTAAATGGTTTTATGTATATGAATGTATAGGGTTTTTTTTTTGTTAAAAATAAAAAATGGAAAAAAAGAATTAGAAAGATCATGTGGTTGAACAAGACTGTGCTGGACCAATAAATCAGACTGGTCAAAATGGGCAGTGTCAGCTTGGACCTGATGATGATACAACGAGAGGACTGCCATCTGCAGTTCATTGGCTCACCACATGGAGCAGCCATGCACATACTCAGCCCTACCAGGCTATGAACATGATTGCTCTGCGTTATATTTTCTCTCTGGAATTTTCTCCCTCCTCTTCCTGATTCAGTCACTTGAATGACCTCATTCTATCAGAGGCACCAACGGAAGAGGATGACATCACTGAATAAAAGAACAGCCAAGCAAATGTGGCTAGATGATCATGTTAATAGAGGGCAGCTAAGAAAAAAAAGGAAAAATAGGAATGGAAACAAGTAAAGCTAAACCTTTTCCTTGAGACATTAATGATCAAAAAGTGAAGCATTTTTCAGCACTATTAAAAGATACACACACTCTTGAGTATTTTGTCCCAACCTTATATTTCCCCCTATGGAGTGTTATTTCTAAATGAATGGAGATTTACAGCTTTCTTCCCCCCCCCCCCTCCTTCTCTCCCTGGTTCTTACGACGTGGACTGCTGCCAAACTGTTTCTCAGGCTTTGCTGCTTTCTGCTGGAAAGTCCAAAGTGCTTTAAATACTTCATGGTGTCAGTTGCCATTAAGACAAAGAGCCACGATTTGAACTTTCAATTGTGTGCTTGCGCATGGCATTCAGCCACATTTTTGCTTCTGCAAATTCTGTGCTACTATAAAATGTGGGAAATGAAAATTGCCGTCTAGTGAAGAAGTGGCTGAAAACCCTCAGTGACCATTTCTCCAGACTGTGCCTATTTAACCTGATGCTGCTGAATTAATAACCATTCTGTAACTTAATCCAATCAGTACTTAATTTTGCCCTTTCCCCCACTTCAGGTTGATTGAAAACACACAGTACAAATCACATTAAAAATGCAGGGATTTCCATCTGTATTAAGATCACATTACATTTGTCTAGTGTTGAGACAGGGGCATGGAGGTGGATGCTTCTTTCAGTGGCTTGCAAATATTAGCAAGTGTAAATTTAAAAATACAATACTCAAAAGTTCAAATTAATGGATAGATTGCTGTGCTCTCAAAGTACCATGAGCATTACAGATTGTGGGGCTTGCATGCTTTGAATCAGGACTTTTATGAATGAATGCATGAATAGCCCACCTTCTATTAAAATCTAATGAAAAAGGTATATATGAGAAGGGGCAAAACCCCTTTCTTTGGTGACTTCCAGTGAAGATGTGAATATTCTATAGACATTTCACATATTGTTCAAAATTTGAAGTCTCAATGGCTTGTGCTTCTGATATAAGTGGATGGTGACTCAACCAAGTCTGACCTGAACATTGAAGGGACTATTCAAGATGGTGGATCTATTTATTTTTGATACAGATAGATTCAAGGCCTTTAATAGTTCCTTTGAAAATCTGAACTAAAACCTGGAGTGCATACATAATCTCACTGACTCATAATCCACTACTCGGAGTATAGAATTAAAAGAGAAACATCTGGCATCCCTTCTACACTGCCCTATATCCCAGGATCAGATCCCAGATTATCGGCTTGCACATCCCAAATTATCTGGCAATACAGACTCAGATAATCCAGTTCAAAGCAGATAACCTGGGATCAGATCTTGAGATATAAAGACAGTGTGGAAAGGGCCTGTGAACCTTGAAATGGCCAGAACAATTGCTGAGAACAATAATGGTCTCTTGGCAGTTCCCTGTTAGTAGAGGCCTAGAGATTCCTGCAGCAGCACAGCTTTTCTTCACCCTATTCCTCTTTGTAAACTTACTTCACTCTGAACACAACGCCCTTTAACTAAATCATGAATTGTGTGACCGTTTTATGTATCTATCTATCCATCCAGTTTTGGAAGGGACATAGAATTTTATTCTGCTTTGTTTACTTACTCATTTGATCAGTCCCCCCAAAGACTTAGAAGGCTGTCTGCAAATTGTAATGTCAATATAAAGAAGCATTGGAACTTAATTTTGAAGCAAGACTAAAAATATCCAGGGCAAAAATAGAAACAGTAGTGACATGTAATCAAATGCTTGTTCCAACAGACAGATCTCAGCCAGCCTATAAAATAATGCAAAGTGGTCTGCTTCCATGGGACTGTATACACAAGCGGATCCATGAGGATCTACTAATGTGATAAAGAAAAGCTACTGAGGAATCTGGATTGCTTGTAAATACCTGTTGTGAACTCAGCCACGTTGTCAGGAGCTCAGGTTTCAATAAACAAGAGGAGAATCTGCCAAAGTTAAAAGTCTGATATCAGAAAAGCCCACATTCAGGAGTCCTTGGAAGCCAAGCTGGAACAACAGAAGTACAAATCACATACAGATAGGTGCGAGACAATCCTGAATTCCAAAGTCCAAGCACCTCATCCCACGGGGTGGGTGGAATTGTCTTTTTTACATAGCATTCTGTAGTTGATCGTCTTTAAAGAAAACTGAGAATTTACTTACTTCCATCTCACAGGATCCCCTCTTCCTGTTTCTAGCTCTATCACCTGCTCCACCACAAGACCAGCACACTTTTAAACCACTTCTTCCAGAGAGATCTGCCCTGTCCTCCTTAAACCCCTACTCCCAATGAGACCAGTGCACTTATTAATAGTCACAGCTTTTATACTTTTTTCTATTCAAAAAGGGATGTGTGTGGAGCTGGTTGTGTCTGGGACTTTCCTTTTTTCATTTCTGATGTGGGAGAAGAGACAGCCCCAGGCCCAGCCTTCTCTTTGGAGGTAAGGCTGGTTTTTTAAAAAAAGAAATACCAATTGAGGTTGCTCATCCTTCTCCCCCTGCCTCCTTAGAAGTAAGAGAGGGAGAGACCCAGATCCAAACTGCTCCCTTTGTAATTATTTTTAAAAACTGTCGTACCTCGGAGCAAGAGGTTGGTCTGGGGCTCTCTCATCTCCTTCCTACCTCCTCAGAAGTAAAAATGGGAGAGTCCCAGACCCAGCCTGCTCCATCAGTATTTCTTTTCTTAAAATATTAAACCTCTGAGATAGGCCTGGGGCTCTCTCTTTTCCCTCCTGCCTCCTTGAAGGTGAGTGTTTTCAAAGAGAAAAGAGCATGAGAGCCCCAGACCAAGCCTCCTCCTCAGATGCAGGAGTTTTTACAAAATACAAAGGAAGCTAGCTGAGTCTGGGGCTTTTTCTTTTTTTATTTCTGAAGAGGCAGGAGAGAGGGGATTCTGCCATCTCCCTTCATGTTTCTGTTTTAAAACTGTCTTGCCTCCAAAGAGGAGGCTGGGTCTGGGGCTCTCCCTTCTTTCTCCTGCTTCCGAGGAAGAAAGAGAAGAAAATCCCCAGGTCTAGCCTCTTCCTCACACATAAGAGTTTTGTAAAAGAAAAACAAAGGGAGCTGGCTGGGTTTGGGGCTTTCCCTCTATCACTTCTGAGGAGGCAAGAAGGAAAAGAGAGAGCCAGCTCTAATGCACACGAAGATGGGGAAAATGCCAATTTGGGATGGGGGGGGGTACAAAAAGAGGGAAGTGACTATTATGTGGTGAATTATGGTAAAACACTTATTTCAATGGGACTGAGGTTGCCTTTAAACCACTAATGGTGACAAAAGGCGCATTAGCAGACCACTCACATGAACACCCACACTGAAACATCACGAGCAGGAGTGTAAATGGACACCTCCCATCCTACCAATTTTTAACTATTTCTATGTGCAGGGTCAATTTCTGTCCATTTTTCAAATCCTCCTATTTTTACATGCTGCAGAGACACAATCCCATGGCAACCATGAAACGGGTTGTGTGTTGTTTGATGGGATTCATTGGATTCCATCTTTGAAATGTATAGAAATGGAGGAAAACCCTCCTTCTGATGAGGTCCCAAGTAGCCAAAGTCAAGCCAATGAAGCACTGGATTATAATCAGGGACAAATGAAAGCCAAGGTCACTGTCCAGGATCAGAAATGCTAGTAGTCAGAAAAGCAGCCAAGTCAGGTTTCAAGACAAGGGTAAAAACAAAGCTAAGGTCAGGGTCCAGAAGCTGGAAATACAATGTGTCAGTGTCCAGAAATCAAACACCAGAAGTTCTTGTAAATAAACCGAAAGGCAGCTGAGACAGGTTTCGGGGCAAGAATATATTGAGGGCTTTTTATTCTGAGGTCTCAGCTGGTGATTGTTTCACAGCTAATCTCTGAGACCCATGATACATCCCTGTTCCAGAGTAGGAGGTATGGTTGCTTGTTCACTAGCTTGCTCCAAATGCTACAGAGTATCTGTATCTGTTTGGCTTCAACAGTAGGTAAGCTAGACCAGGCAGACTGCTGGGAGCTGATGGACATAACAATACCTACCTAAACTTAGAAGGGGCAATAGGTAAAATTAGATATGAAAATCTATATGTTTAAAAGTAGTTATGAGAACGCATTTTCACTGAGAGCCATCAGTCTTATGGTTGCCTTCAAATGGCCATTTGAAATTGTAAATCTATATAAATGCTTACTTTGCGTAATGGGTTGAGCTGCTCCTGGTCCCAGATTACCTGGCAGTGTAGACTCATATAATCCAATTCAAAGCAGATAATCTGGGATCAGATCCTGGGATATAGGGCAGTGTAAATCTTCTACATCACACATGTCAAATGCAAGCCCCAAAGGTTGAATCTGGCCCACCACATCATTTTATGTGGTCCACAAGGTTTTCAATGCCAGGTAATCTGGGACCAGGAGCGGCTCAACCCATTACGCAAAGTAAGCATTTGCAGTATAGTTGATTTTGCCCAGGGGCGCTCTTGGGGGAAAATAGACCTTGACATATGTGAGTTGTAGTTACTGGGATGTATAGTTCACCTACAATCAAAGAGTATTCTGAACTCCACCAATGATGGAATTGAACCAAATATGGCACACAGAACCCCCACAACAAACAGAAAATATATATCAGTGATTGGTGGGGGGGGGGGGGCAAAATACTGTTTGCTTACCGTTGAAAATTACCTAGGGCCGCCTCTGTCTGGGACAAGCTGATAATCTGGGATCAGGTCCTGGGATATAGGGCAGTGTGGAAGAGGACAGAGAGAGCTCGTGCTGTGCACCACTGATGCCCACCACATTCTGGACCAGCTGAAGTTTGATCTCAAAAGGAATGTGTGCATGCTACAATAATCTAGTTTAGATATTGCCAGAAGACAAGTCTTAATGGGCAATTCCACTTTGCTCTAGTTTCAAGGAAGAATACTATAGTGATGACTAGGTTGTATCATTTTGATAGTAGAAAGAAATATCTTTGGTCCAACAACAACATGAATGGATTATTTTCAGAAGATCCCCCTCTTTCAACCCTTTTCTGAGTGAGTCATATTCTCCCTGAATGCCTGAGTGATTCCTTTCTTCTCTCTCATCTCCACTTCCAGCCTTCTGTTCTTCGGCTTCACCCAGGGGTGTTTCAATGTCACTTTATTAAGTGCACATTCAGTAGATTAACATCTTGACATAGTTTTGAACCATCTGCTGTTGAGAAACAATATTTGGGGCAATTGTCAGAGTGAAAATATGTCCAGGGGGATTTTTCCTCTTTGTAATAGTGTTTGCACTGTTAATATTAGCATTGATCATATTACCATAACTAATTAAATGGAGATGACTGAAGAATGCTGCACTGTTGGGCTTCATTCTCTTTTTGTTGCTGCCAGGCCCCCCATTTTAGGCATTTAAGCTCTACTCTAGAGGAAAGGCACTCAGCTGCGGGCAGGTGCACACTTTAAGGAGGCCTCTTACCTATTTCTTACTCTAGAGAAGGTGCTTGACTGCAGGCAAGTGCACGTGCTTTCTGGGCCTGCCTGATACACACACTTTCAAAGGCAAGGAGGCAAGTGTACTCCAGAGAAGGCGCTTGGCTGCAGGCAGGCACACACACTTTCTGGGCCGACACACCACACATGCACTCTTTCCAAGGCATAGAGGATTGGCTCCCACTTACTTTCATGTCAAGCTGATTTTGGTACCAGGAGGGGCCTCCCATTACGTGCTCCCGAAGGTAATGAAAGTAATGAAAGAATATGAAATGAAGGAAAAAGGTTCTGCGCACAACCCTACTCCCCTGCATAAATCTAGCCAAGAAAATATTATGAGGCACTGGGGATCACCTAACAATTAGTGGAATATGTCTCCAATACTTGGACAGGCCTTAGACTGAGGTGAATGGATCTTGGGGATAGCTCAACAAAAAAGTTCACCCCAGTGTGCAGCAGCTGTAGAAAAAGGTGAATCAAATTGTAAGTATCATTAGGAAAGAAACTGAAATTAAAACTACCAATATCATAATGGCTTTACATAATGTTGTGTTGATTAACCACTCTAGGATATAGGGCTGGCAGTCAGCCACATTTCCTGCGCCATGAAGCTCTGCTGTGCATTTTTCAGAACTGAAAGCAGACAGAAATTCCAATCCTACATTTCTCTGAGTAGCACAGAGTAACAAATAGACAAAACCCCATCTGACTACTTATATAATTAAGTTAAGAGGTAACATACTCCTCAAGACCCTCCCTTGAGTAATGTAATAAGGAATATAACTAGTTCCATTCTTAATCCTTTCAGTGAATATTGGAAGAAATTACTTTTAGTGGCTCTTGAACAACTAACATAACAAATTACTTTTAAGACATAATGTTCTAGGCTCTGGTTTATAATAGGTTCATGGCCAAATGCAAGAATAGCTTGTCCAGTATATCCCAGACGAATTCCAACATTTAAAATTCGACCTCACTGCCTGCTCAGGTTTAATGGTATTTTAAAAACAGCTTGATTTTTCTATATACATACATGCAATATCTCATTCCATTGAAGTAACTAGGAAAATCAGAAAATTATTCGTTTGAGGGTTCTTGCATTAGACCATTGCCAGCGAATGTGGATATGGTAAGTGTACATTGCCCTCCAAATTCTCATACAGTGCTAGCCTTCCATTGTTTTCCCCCACCCACAATCTAGGGAAATCCATCTATTTCAAACACATTCTTATTGGGAATGGAAAAGGCTTAGAAATACATAAAAACATGTATCATTCATTTCTGTGCACTTTCACTTGGAAGTAAGTCTTTTTAAACTCATTTTGATTTAGTCTGAAACAAAGCATATTTTGGAGCATTGCAAGGAGATGAAGAAAAGGAAGCAACTGTGAAGTTTTCCTACATTTACTTCTGCCTTTCTGCCCTATAGTGTTCAGAAATGAAACCAGAATCATGGAAAGGAAAATGCAAAATTTCAGAATCACACCATGACATAGTCATGACATAGTCCTCCTCTTTGCAGATTCAACAGTTTATTGCAACTCAGGCTGGCTGCTGCTATGGATGGAAAATAGCTCTCACTTATCTTTATTGGGGCTTTCTGATGCTGAGCAGAATTCTGTGAAATGTAGTTCAGGGCAGGGCCTTTTGAATTATCTGACACAGGGCTCCTTCCCTTCCAAAACTACATTTTCTAGAGTTCTATGCTTTCTTTCCCAGTGAACTCTGATTTCTCCCTGTTGCTTCCCTCTCCTAATTGTGAGAGGCTATTAATTTAAAACAGAAAGATAGCCTTTTTGGGTTTTCCTTGCTTTCTTACACTGAAAATGAAACTGACTTTAGGGGACTTCCATGATTTAAAAAATGCAAACAAAAAAGTATTGAATAAGTTTCAATTCTTAAGTTTACGCTGAGGGCCATGCCTGTGCATTGGATATTGCATCATGAGTACGAATTTAACAAATTTCATATGACGTACAATGACTAACTAAAAAATTGAACACCCCTAATAGCTACATCTCCCAATGTCAATCCTGAAAACTTTGACTTGTAAGTATTGTAATGCCCACCAAAAATAACATTGGCACCTTGCTTGCTCCTGTTTTTTCACTACATGGGGAGGAGTATGGTAGATCTGCACTTCTTACAAGTTAAGTTTCTTGAGGACCACTGGTGGTCCATGGACCACAGGTTTGGAACCACTGATTTGAAGATATTTTAAAAACATAATAAAGCTGGAGAAGTAGCACAGCTGAGTGGGGAGTTATGCCAATCTTTCAGAGGTCTGGCTTCAGGAAATGTTGCAGCTGCATAACATTTGCAGCACAGCAATATCAAGGGTCATCAACATGACCACTTTTTCTGATAATGGTGTGGGATAGTGCCATCATGTGATAAATTCCTAGATTTAAGAAAAAAACTTGCCAAATCCATTTGGCTTTGTTGCCATTTTTTTAAAAAAAGTTATACAGAGATTTGTAACTTAATCACAGAAGACTATCTAGTATCAGAAATGCTAAGGCATCTTGGCAGTGAAGTAGCATGAAACAGAAGTGGCATCAGACACATGAATAATAAGGAGATAAAGGAGGAAGCAATAATGCCACTTCCACTGAATGTCTGTATGTCCAGTAGAAAATGCTTGTCACTTTTCCTGTCTCATATTCAGTTTTTAAGGTATTCAGATTAATTTAGATTACTTTTGAGTTCTGTTTCGGTTTCAGTAGTGAAAAATGCAAATCTTCTGGGTTTCTGGGCCAACAGTATGAGTCAATTTATATAGGCTACATAATCCGCAAGGGGACTTGCAAATGCTTATTCCAAAGTTACAACCAGTTAAAAATTACAATAAGCAAACTGGCATTAAAATTATGCAGGTTAAACATACACACAAGAAATGGACAGGTAGAGCACAAGAAAGAAGATCAATTTGTTTTAGTTGGTACAGTTTTTATAATCCATTTTTCATGCTTTGTACTACTCTTTGCTTTTGCGTTTTCTTGTAAATTATATTTTTATCTAAATAGCCAATTTACATTACATTTTACTATAGAAAAGAGAGATTACATCTTCAAATACTCAAAGCTAGATTCTCATTGTTTGAGCCAGTGGATTTTTTTTAGACTCTTCACTAGCTAGTGATCCAGTGATGAAGGCAAAAAAGAAGGTATAGCTGGTTTCCCCTTCTTCTCTAGCCTGTTCCTGAATTTCCTAACATTTCTGGGCATCACCAATATCTTATGGTTTATTTGAGCCACGTGTGACTACTCAGTATGATCTTGGATTTTCTACAAAATTATCTGTTTGGCTATCTGCATGACTCTTTCAATCTGCAAACTATTCCTTCTCTCCCAGCAACTGGATATGTGGCCTGCCATGTACATCTTCTGCCGTGTGTTATCAAGCACCATGTTTGTTTTCACTTTAACTTTTTGCCAGAAGGAGTCAATTTGAATTAACCAAAATTTTTCATGAAGTTATCTAATTGGTGGTCTAAAAGACTATTAATAAAAGCATACAGTCAGCCTTCTGGGTTCTGCATTCATAGGTTCTGCATTCATAGATTCAGCCAACTATGGACTGAAAATGTCTGAAAGAGCTCCCCAAAACAAAACTTGATTTTGCTATGTGTTGCGTGCTATATTGATATGTAGACACAAACTGCTGTAAGATCCCACCATTTCACACATCCTCATGCTCTCTAGCAGATAGGTTGTTCACTATTTTATACAAGCAACACCATTTTACTACATCATTGTATTACAATGGGACTTTAATGGATTTTTGTATCCACAGGCAGTCCTGGAATCAAACTCCAGCAGATACCAAGGTCCCGCAGTACACTTGCATCTTTAGGTTTCCTGTAAACAGCACTGTATTCTTACTGTATTCTACAAAATAAAAGTAAATGTATAAATATGTATATGAAATATGTATATAAAATTTGTACAAGTATACCTGTTGTTAAAGGGAAAATGCATAAAATGTTTTCATTAAATATATACATAAACATATTAGAAAAGTATGTGCCAAGTACTGGAATTTTTTAAGAAATAAAGCACATGGGAAATGGTCTCACAATCCAGTAGAGAATACTCGTAAAATTCTGTGGGAAACAACAATATTAAAATTGACAGATTTTCACATCAAGATTATAGGTAAACATTGGGTGTGTATGTGTGGATCTGTCTGACATCGCTCATACTGAACAAAATGAGTTGTGGTTAAAACTTTGGAGAACACCTATTCCCAATTTTAAAACTATAAAAAGCTATGGAATGAGCAGGTAGATAGAGAGTGATACAGTGGAAGAGAAGGAATAAAAGCAACTAACAGATAAAGCAAATTTGGGCTTGAAGTAAAGTAAGATGTAAAGAATATGAAAATTGATTTGATTTGCCTTGAGAACCTTGGAAAAATATTAACCTCTGTAGTAAGGAATGAGAAGCTGATAATGCCAATTAGTTGTTTGGTGCTGCTAATTGGGTGGATGATAGAGCAATGAAAACCAGAAAGTGGTTTTGAGCAGGAAACAACATTCATGGTAAATGCAATCATCATCATTTCCACTCTAGCAATCCCTGCCCGTGTGGATACCTGCTTTCAAACACAATTTGCCCTCACTAAACAAGATCCAGAGGAAGGACAAAGAACTTTGCAAGATAAGATTTTTTTTGTTCAGTCTTGTAACACTTGCAGTGATGTTCACATTTGTAGCATTGGCACGGTCATACTGGATGATGTCTTAATGAATCTATGGCACTTTCCCAATTTCTAAATGAAATAAAAAGAAATATTTCCCCAAAAATATCTAACATAGTTCACCTGAATTATAACATGTTGTCATGCAGCAAAAAAGGTGGTAAGGTTGCAAGCAATTTTCATTCAGGTGAAGTCGTTTATTTTCTAGCATTAGCAACTTTGTATGCAATAATGCCTCAAGCAATAACTGTTCTTCACTTACATTCTTCAGAGACCCTCCAGGGACATTAGCTTCCATCTGTGAGAATTTTTGGTATCCACCAATCTAAATGTTCCAGTTTAAACAAAAGTTAGAAGTTTTCCCTCTCTTTGGTTTTCCTTCCATTTCTTCCCTTGCTGCTTTCTCCTCTCTAGATACATGTTATTGATGTCAAATTAGGCTAGAAAGACAGACCTTCTGCCATTATCTGAGGTCTGAAATGGAGCAAAAATTTGTCTCAGATTAATATATGCAAAGTGTCATCATGTCGCTAGGGGAAGACATGCACTGAATGCTGCTGGGACAGGATTTGAGAGCAATAAAATGGTTCTAGGATGTGGCCTAACAACAACAACAACAACAACACTCTATTTATACCCCGCCACCATCTCCCCAGGGACTCAGTGCGGCTTACATGAGCCCGAGCCCGAATACAACAATACAAGCAATAATAACAACAACAACAGTAAAAGCAAAGAAAAGAAAACATAAACAATAAAATATACAACATCAATAAGACAACACACAATTATTATTATTGTGTGTTGACTTATATGTTGAAGAAAGACATCTCCAGCTGAAATGTAAGACTCTCTTTTTTTCAAAGGTATTATGCACCGTGCTGACATCATTATTGTAATTATCACCATGTAAGAACTTTTATCAAACAAAGCCACTATTCCATGGCAGTCAAGCTATGATAGACAGCAAGTATATATGGGGATGAGCACCTTCATCCATACAATTGTACTTCTTGGAAAATTCATGGTCCTACAATTGTATTTCTGCATAGCCTCACAATCCTGCCTTTTCATCCTTCTGTGGCATAATGCTTTTTTGAGCCATTTCACAATTCTAGCAAAATATTAAAAAGGAAAATATTGCTGTAAGTTTTTTTTAAAAGGAAGATAAAACAGCTCAGGAATAGTAGGAGAGGGGAAAAGGAGGAGAATCCCATTCCCTGATGTGGCTTTACTCCTAGCATGCTAGCACAGATGTGGACCCACTGGGTTGTTTATTGGGTTGTTTATTAAAGCTTTAATGCTATTGACCAGCGGTTCTCAACCTGCGGTCCCCAGAAGTTTTGACCTTCAACTCCCAGAAATCCTAACAGCTGGTAAACTGGCTGGGATTTCTGGGAGTTGTAGGTCAAAACATCTGGGGACTCACAGGTTGAGAACCACAGCTATAGACAAAAAACAGATATTCAAACTGCTATATTAAACAGTGCTATTGCCCTTGCATAGCAAGGTATCTTTAAATTGACTCTTTGATATTACTTTCCCCATTCCTTGTCCTTTGATACATGCAGGTTGTGGTTTGCTTGCCTTTTTCTTTGCTTATGTTTAAGCTCATCACTGAAACAAGCAGTAGGGATACATATAGTCTTACATAGTTCATTTCAAGGCAAGACTCCAAGGAGATCTGCAGACAGTCTAAATTGCTTAGTTCTACATTGCCTGCAGGCAGAGGTTTATCTCTGCAATGATATCATCATCTACTCTGTGACATCTACCAAATTCTTTTGAGTTAGAAGTATGTTTTAGAAGAAACAGATGAAAAGCCTTATAAAACAACCCATTTCTGTTTCAGCCTTTTACATAACTAGTCTAAGTTTGAGCTTATGGATGATAGGCTCATGTTTAGACTACATTCTGATATTGCTTAGCCACAAGTGTCCTGGTTTTCATCTTGAAATGATGGGATGGTATATCTTTGAGGGACACCTCCTGGGGTCAAGCTCATATGTCCTAACCCAATATTTACCATATTTATACTCTTCTCAATCCTGAAGAGGAATCAAGGCAGCTTTACACACAGGCAACTATTCAATGCCATAAAAATATATTAAAATATACATTTAAATTAAAATTCGAATTAATACACATTAAAACATTTAAAACATTGCATCCACTATTAAAACCATGCCATCAGGACATACTTCACTTCACGTCTCTTCCTCTCTGCTTCTCAGTAGAAGTGTACTAGGTGCAAGGTGGGAAAAGATCCCGTAGACAAATCAGACTTATTTATTTACCTTATTTATATACTGCTGTTCTCAGCCCGAAGGCGACTCACAGCAGTTCACAACAAATACGAACAGCAAAAATTCAGTGCTACAGTATAAAAACAGTTAACAACCTAACACATTACACAATTAATAAACAGTTACTACAATACCCATTCACTGTCATCTCGTCATCAAAAACATGTTCCAGATTCGTCATCTATTGTTCCATTCCAGTGTTCATTAACCAATCATTGCACTAATTATTCGAACGCCTGCTCAAACAGCCAGGTCTTCACTTTTTTGCGGAATACCATTAGAGATGGTGCTAGTCTAATGTCCGTAGGAAGGGCGTTCCACAGCCGAGGAGCCACCACCGAGAAGGCCCTATCTCTCGTGAGAAGCAGGCGGGATCGAGAGCAGGGCCTCCCCGGAAGATCTCAAAGTCCTGGTGGGTTCATAGGCAGAGATGCGGTTGGATAGGTAGCTTGGGCCGGAACCATTTAGGGCTTTAAAGGCCAACACCAGCACTTTGAATTGAGCCCGGTAGCAGATCGGTAGCCAGTGGTGTTGGCGCAACAGGGGGGTTGTATGCTCCCTGCGCTCCGCTCCTGTTAAAATCATGGCTGCCGAGCGTTGGACTAGTTGGAGCTTCTGAGCTGTCTTCAAAGGCAACCCCACGTAGAGAGTGTTGCAGTAGTCTAAACGGGATGTAACCAGAGTGTGGACTACCGTGGCCACGTGACGTATTAAAAACATAATAAAAAAGCATCACACACACTTTTCCAATGTAGGTTTCCATTACTGAGTGTGAGACAAAGCAAAAGGAAACAGCGTAGCAGCAAATGTACAGCTTTCCCATAATCTTTCCTTATGATTGTCTACATGTCTCTCTTTTAAAAACTACTAAATCTGACACTGGAGCAAAGCAGATAGAGACAGCCAAGCCCTAAAGGAAAATGCACAGCCTTTCTCCCCTTGCTGCACAATTCAGGATAAGTTTGCAGCTGGCACACAAGCTGTAGCTAAATGAAGACCCTCCTAGGTGCAGCTACCCAGCTTTCCAAAAACAAAGCTGGGTTCAGGATATGTATCAAAACTTGCTTTGATTCATCTTTACACACTAAATGGAAAATATCAGCATTTCCCTCCTCATGGTGGGTTTGAAGGGGTGGGCTCAGTGAAAATTTGCACATTGGCGAGAATTGTTCTTGTGCCTTTGTATAAAAACAGTGTTAGTGAAAATTGTTCCATATTTGATTAATTAGTAGAAACAGTAACATTAGATGGATTATTTGTGGGTTTGTGATCAATCAGTCTGTAATGGTTGTGTGTGAGCCTACTTAGTTCAGAGACAGAAAGAGAAATAGAAGTTTTCTGCAGAAGTTTTGCACAAAATCAGAGTCTGTACAATTACAGAAATGTGTGATGGAATATGGTGTTTTGATGTTTGACTGCAGTTGAGATCTGTCAAGGAGGTGGTTGAATGCTCAGAGGGCATTGAAAATGGTGCAAGAGCATTTCCAAACTGTGCAACTGAACCCTTCAAGTAGAGCACAAATCCAAGTTCTTTCACCTCCCACTGATCAAAAGCATTTTTGTATCATCTGGATTGAATTACAGATTATTAGACCTATTACTGCAGTCAGTCAGCACACCAGAATTTTTTAAGCCTAGCATAAGCTCTTAGCTTACAGAGAAGAGACACAGGCAGGAATCTATGTGGGCTCATATGAGGAAACCCCTTGTTAATTTCAACTGCATCCTTCCTATTTCCGAAACGCTACAGACCATCTTTAAGCCATTGCCATGAGAATTCAGCTATGTAGATCTATAGCTGAAATGAAACTGGTGAAGGAGGTATCCATATTTTGTCTTGGGATCAGTCAGGTTCAGCTTGACCCCTTCTTTAAGATTAAGATTCATCTTGTAGGACAGGGTTCACAGTGCTCAGCAACATATACTGTCATTGCATATTGTTTTTGCACAAAAGGAGAGCATCACCTTGAAAGCCAACCCCCATATCTATTATGCAACACTAAATATATATGAGTAAATGCATGCTAATGCATGCTGCAAACCTCCCACTTCATAATTACACACTGTTTGAATGTTTGCTTATTTCATTTCTCTTTCCACACCTCCGGAGGGCTTAGCTTGAGTTATAATAACTTAAACACCCACACCCACCCCACTGATATGGAATAATCAAGGATATTGCTCAAAAGACCAGTTTTCTAAACATGTTGCTGGATAATAATTGCAACAGGGACTGTATGGCATTCAGTTATTTACAGTGCAGCCTCCCAGTTGTAGTGGTTTTGTCTGAATATATTTTAAATGACATTCATACAAACTGATAGGAGAGGAATGATAAATCATGATGGACAGCTTAAATGTGTACTGCAGACACTGACCCTTGGTGTACATGTCTCACTCTGTTAAAACTGCTAGAGCATAGAGAATCCATCACAGGCATCTTTGATACTGCTGTCCACAGCTTGAAGCAAAAAAGACGACTAGACAAGGTTTCAGTGCTACCTTCAGTTCCACTGTTTTGGAAACTAAGGACCAAGTTAAACTCTGCACTATCTGATTCTCCTTAAACTATGGGAAATATGGAGTGGAGTGTATGGTGAAAATTGTGTTGTAGGGAGGGAGTTATATAAATAAGTCTGCTTTATATACCATTGAATTAATCACCAATATTATGATAGTGATATCCCAGAAGACCTATTGAATCTTTGGCTAAAAAAGGAGTCTTGCCATCTTTTGGCACCACACAGAACCAATATAATTACCACCAAATTTTAGAGAGAAATTCAATAGATTGCTATATATCACTCAATGCCAAATTTTGGGGGGACAGCAGTACCACCGTAGACCCATAGCCCAAACAGTAGTACATAGTGGCAATAGAGTCCCAACTGGTTTCTGACAAATCCCATATGATATATTGAAGTTAGGGAACTACCTAGCCCCTGATTTAGCTCTTGTTCAAACTGCACATTCGCAGTCTGATTTTTAACTAACTCTCTTGATTGGCATCTGGTATCCTGTTTAGTATTTACAGTGCCATAAATTAGATCTTATAAATGTTGGTGTTCATATTTATGATCATAACAGCACTGCTACAATCACAAATGCCCAAAGAGTCCAGCACCATTGATAGGTGAGGTATTGAAGGATGAAACATCCACACTATTCCCTCAAGGAGACAATGGTGTAACAAGGAGTTTAATGGGATTCCATGGGAGTCACTTCCACCACTCTTCACATCACAGTTCACTGATGAGAGAGGGATAAATGTGCAATGTCATGCTCAGCAGCACTGTGGAATTGCTTCAATTAATGAGACTATCTGGTTTTAATGTGGGTTTTAGGGGGTCAAATTGGGAGATGGGTCATAGCTACATCCTTGTAGTTAGTTACATGCAGGATACTGGTTGATATTTCAGTGTTTTCTCTACACCTTCAGTACATAATTTCTCCATATGCTCAATATAGTGGTTGCTAAAGATTGTCTTACTTACCACTAAACTATAGTTCCTGATTGGCACTGAGATTATTATTTTCATTTCTAGAAATGGAATACCCACAGGCAGAGCTAAATCTAGTTCCATTGTCTGCTTGATCAGCAGCCAAACATTCATTCAAGAAATTCAAAACGCTTTTGCTTTATATGGTTTGCACCAAAGTGTCTGCATTTTTAATTTGCCTTCACCACACATAAATTATTTCTTTAGAGATGTTGTGGCCATTTTACCATGTACTGAACATTCTTTGCACAAAGCTTAACAACAGCCTGTTGTGGACTCCTGATAAGGAGAAAAAAATCAGCTGCTTGTGTGCAAGTACTTAATAGAAAGAGATGCTGAAAAGCAGGTAATATGTATAATATTACTAGTCCCAGTTGGCTAAAACTGTCAACAGCTCAAATCCTAAAAAATTAAATATTAATGCCTGGCCTTCTAAAGGTGTACTCTTTCACAATCAAAAGTGGAACTCCAATTCTCTCTCCTCCCCCCCCCCCCCCATTTTTTAGGAATGTTTTTCATTTTTTTTGTGCATGTTTGGCTGCCCATACAGCAATTGGACAGGCTCACCTTAGCTTAACAGTGCTCAAAAGGCAAGAGCTTAGTTTATCCTGGAAGAACATAACAGAAGCATCAACCCTCATTCTCACTCTCCTGTGTGATACGACTTCTGGCCTTTTCCAATGCATCAGTAGGAAAATGCCAGCAATAGCCAGGACTTGAGGCAGCATGGGTGTTTCCCTCTCTCCAAGGAAGAACCCTTGACTTAACCATGAATCATATCAAAATCCATAATTTTGGCCCCAAAGCCTTCTCTCTGCTTACAGATGAGTGTATAAGGTAAATCAAACTCACTGTAACATCAGGGCAGAGCCATTCAATGCATCAACATGCAGGCAGCAATCCTAAAATGTGTGCTTGCCATTATGGAACATACTGACCACCAGTATTACTATATTATCATTTTCTCAGTAAAATTAAGTGCACTTTTTTTCATGGCATGAGCCAAAGAGCTTTGCTCTGTGCTTATGTCAGGGGTGGCAATTGAGAAAGGCTAGATGATTATACTAAGGACACCCTGAAATATTGCGCCTTCCACTGCACCTAGTGCCATGAAATAGTAAAAAATGCCTTCAAATGTCCTATGTTTTGTTGCATTCCTGGGTCAATCTAGACCCAGGAGAAGGCTTTTCAAGTACAAAAAGTGAGCTGAAATTATTCCCTGTTCACTTCTAATTTTTTAATTGGCACATATTGGACATAATTTATCCCAGGGGCCCACAATATAATGGAAATACCCTCCACAATCCCTTGAGAGCTTTTTGCATTAAAACTAGGCCTGTTTGATCAAGAAAAAATTTGTTTCTAAATTCGATTCTTAATTGGGGTGTTTTTTTGTTTCGATATTAAAAATATTTACAAAACTTACCAAAAAAATGTTTTGTTATTTACGAATTTTCGTAAATATTTACAAAACATTTTAGAAAAAAAATTTTTCTTGATCAAACAGGCTAAGTGTGAATGTTGCAGTAATGGTCACCAATGGCTTTCTCCCACCCTGGACATTCCATAGTATTAGAGATGATATATAACTCACCATTTGCCTAGTTTCCAACAGACCTCTGAGGATGCCTGCCATAGATGTGGGCAAAATGTCAGGAGAGAATGCTTCTGGAACATGGTCATATACAGCCCTGAAAAGTCACACAAGCCGGATGGCGCGCGGAGGCCGCTTGTGAGCGCGCGCGCGCCATCCAATGGGCTCCGGCTCCTGCGCCCCCCCGTCCTCCTCCTCCTCCCAGCTGGCGCGCGCGCGCGCTCACAAGCGGCCTCCGCGCGCCATCCGGCTCCGGTTCCTGCGCCCCCCCTCCTCCTCCTCCTGGGAGGAGGAGGAGGAGGAGGGGGGCGCAGGAACCGGAGCCGGATGGCGCGCGGAGGCCGCTTGGATGGCGCGCGCGCTTACAAGCGGCCTCCGCGCGCCATCTGGCTCCGGTTCCTGCGCCCCCCTCCTCCTCCTCCTGGGAGGAGGAGGAGGAGGAGGGGGGGCGCAGGAACCGGAGCCGGATGGCGCGCGGAGGCCGCTTGTAAGCGCGCGCGCCATCCAAGCGGCCTCCGGCTTCTGCGCCCCCCTCCTCCTCCTCCTCCTCCTCCTCCCAGCTGCACTTCCTGCAACACAGCTGGGAGGAGGAGGAGGAGGAGGAGGGGGGCGCAGGAGCCGGAGCCCATTGGATGGCGCGCGCGCGCTCACAAGCGGCCTCCGCGCGCCATCCGGCTTCTGCCACGGTGCACTGCTGGGGTGCTTGGGAGCGCCGGATTGGCTCCCAGGCTCCAGCACTGCAGCACCACTCAGCAGCAGCCTCCATGCCATTGACGACACGAGCTGAAGCTCGTAAAATACATGGGGCTGCTGCTTCAATATTTTTAAACCCTTCCGGGTTTAAAAATATGTTTTGATATCGCGTCGGATATTCAAAAAATAACGATTAAAAAACGAAAAACGAATTAACGAAACAAAACCGACAGGCCTAATTAAAACAAGTCTTTTGAAAACTCTTGAAATAATTGTGGTTTTTGTCAGGAGTTTTTCAAATGTGGTGAAAAAGCCTTCCACACTCCCTAGAGCAGTGGTTCTCAACCTGTGAGTCCCCAGGTGTTTTGGCAGTTGAAGGCCAAAAGAGCTGGGGACCCACAGGTTGAGAATGACTGCCCTAGAAGTCATTTTTTGCACATTTGACCCTTGTGGGGCACTGAATGACACAAAATAACCTTGCATGAAGTCTGCATGCTGTACTTTCCCCACCTCTAATCTCAGTTTATGCTGAGATTAAAACTCAATAGTAGAAACTGATGGTTATGTAGGCAATTCAATGTTGAATTCACTCTAGGTCAGTGGTTCTCAACCTGGGGTCCTGAGATGTTTTTAGCCTTCAACTTCCAGAAATCCTAACAGCTGGTAAACTGGCTGGGATTTCTGGGAGTTGTAGGCTAAAAACATCTGGAGACCCCAGGTTGAGAACCACTTCTCTAAATTATAATATGTAAAGGAACTATCCAAAGTGCTGAAGATTTCTGGGGCACAGGGTTCAGAACTTTGGATAGATCCTTTAACATTCAGACTACAACATCCCACTGACACTTTGAAACTTCCAACATGTTCTTTCTGTAGTAATGGCACAATAGCAACACTTCAGGTTCTATGAATATCTTCCCACACACATAATTCTCAATTTGATACCATGGAAAACTGAGTAAGACTTGCATCCAATTAATCAGAAAAGAACAGTCTCTTGGGGCTTTAATGGATTAATCTTGGCTAATGAGAATCCATTTTCCAGTTATCGTTTGGAAGAATTCTCCAGGCTCTGATGATTCATGCAGACAAAAATGTATAAAAATCCAGGGTAATGCAATACGAGAAGATGACCAATGTACAAGTTAAATTATATAGCAAACATGGTAAGGTAACATTTTGGTCCAAATCACTCTAGACCAGTGGTTCTCAACCTTTCTAATGCCGTGACCCCTAAATAAAGTTCCTCATGTTGTACTGACCCCCAACCACATTTTCGTTGCTACTTCATAACAGTAATTTTGCTACTGTTATGAAATGTAATGTAAATGTCTGATATGAAGGGTGTATTTTCATTGTTACAAATTGAACATAATTAAAGCATAGTGATTAATCACAAAAACAATATGTTTGGGGGAGTGTGGGCAACGGATGATGGGATCTGAAGTACCTTCAACTGATGCAGCTCTGACTTCCAGAGACCACTGAAACACCCCTCTCCCCCCCACCCCCCGAAATACAGACTTGGACCAAACTTGGCACACAGAACCCTAATGACCAACAGAAAATACTGGAGGGGGTTGGGGGGAATTTATAGTGAATTATGGGAGAGGTAGTTCACCTACATCCAGAGAGCACTGTAAACCCAAATTACTATGGATCTGGACAGAACTTGGCACAAATACTCAGTATGCTCAAATAGGAAGACTGGTGGAGTTTGGGGAAAATAGACCTTGGCATTTGGGAGTTGTTGGGATGTATAGTTCCCCAGCCATCAAAGAGTATTCTGAAATCCAACCACAATTAAATTGGACCAAACTTGAGCTGTGTGGAAAGGGCCTGGGTTATCTGAGGCCCCTTCCATACAGCTGCATAAAATACACACTGAAGTGGATTATCTGGCTGTGTGGACATAGATAATCCAGTTCAAAGCAGATAATGTGGGATTTCATTTATCTGTGTGGAAGAGGCCTGAGTTATTTGGGTCCCCTTCCATACAACTGCATAAAATACACATTGAAGTGGACTATCTAGCTGTGTGGACACAGATAATCCAGATCAAAGCAAATAATGTGGGATTTCATTCATCTGTGTGGAAGAGGCCTGGGTTATTTGGGTCCCCTTCCATACAACTGCATAAAATACACACTGATGTGGATTATCTGGCTGTGTGGACACAGATAATCCAGATCAAAGCAAATAATGTGGGATTTCATTCACCTGTGTGGAAGAGGCCTGGGTTATTTGGGTCCCCTTCCATACAACTGCATAAAATACACACTGAAGTGGATTATCTGGCTGTGTGGACACAGATAATCTAGTTCAAAGCAAATAATGTGGGATTTCATTCATCTGTGTGGAAGAGGGCTGGGTTAATTGGGTTCCCTTCCATACAACTGCATAAAATACACATTGAAGTGGATTATCTGGCTGTGTGGGCTCCTCCTTCCCCAACAGCTAAGACGTTTCTTACCCAGGGAGCAACCAGCTGGTCCACTCACTAACCTTGCAGCAACAACAACAGGCAGAGCCTTCCAGCCAGGCAGGGGGGAGGCGGGGCAAGGCAGCAGCGACCCTTTTCCTCTTCCTCCAGTTGCCCATCGAGGAGGACGAGGAGAAGGGACACTGCTGCAGTTTCTCCGCTTCTTTCTCTTCCATGGCCAGTTGGAGGAGAAGAAACAGCAGCAGAGCCCCTTCTCCTCTTTTTCCTTCTCTTTCTCCTCGATGGCCAGCTGGAGGAGGAGGAGCAAGAAGAGGAGAAACAGCCGCAGCGGCCCCTGTGCGGCCTCCGCGGTTTCTCCTCTTCTTCCTCCTCTTCTTCATGGGGGAACTGACCTTTGTTTTGGTGAGTTGTAGTTCACCCACACCAGAGAAATTGACCTCCTCCCATGATGGTCCTGGGTCAAACTTGGGCAGCAAGAGCCAGCCCATATGGGGAGCCTTCCACTCGACCCCCACCCCTTCTAAGCTCACGGGGAGGGGAGGGCCCAAGAAGGTCTCCAAAAATAGTGTACCTTCTCCCTTTCGCGCCTTTAGCTCTGAGCTCCTCCTCTTGACTCCATGCAGCCTTGTGGGAAGAGGAGGAGGAGCCGACCAGGAGTGCCTGGATGTTTGGCTGGCACAGGGGCCGGCAGCCATTTTGGAGGGGGCGGGGCTAACTGAGGTGCCTTCACGACCCCCCAAAAATGACCCAGCGACCCCCCTGGGGGTCGCGACCCCCAGGTTGAGAACCGCTGCTCTAGACAGTCCCAGGTTAATTCAGTTGGGCATGTCGAAGTTGAGCATGTTTTGCTCCTTCACACAGCATAGGTAGATCACTGGTAGATGCCAGTGATCTATTTAAAAATCTCTTTTTGTTTTGTTTTTATTTGAGAACACAAAATGTGGTGGGTTGAGATTGATTTGTTTCAATCATTTTGGAATCTGTAACAAGATTCTGAGCCTATATTCTGAAAAACCACAAACACCTGTTTCCTGCTTTGTGCAGTTGTCTCCCAGAATATAATATTTTCTAGGGCACTATAAAATGTTTAAATATGTTTTTAAACTTTAAAGAAGTAGCAAATGCAATATATATGAACATGTTAAATTTGTAATGACTTTGACACACAAAAATCTACATGACAATAATGTGGAGAGTGTGGCTTAGCCATCAACATGTCAGAGGATTGCACGCTATTAAGGATGAAACCTTGTCCTCGCTTCACCCTGTGGTTTTTCAGCATTAGAGCAGAAAACATAACCTACTGTCCCAAATCTCTTAATAAAGGATCATATCATCAGATATAAATCTCTGTCTGTATCAAGCTAGTGCTTTGTAGTATCTGGTTGGAGGAGGGGAAAGTGAAAGAATACAGCCGGACTATAAATATGGGACAGCGTAGTGGAAAGAAGAGTATAGGACACATTTATTTATTTACTTGTAATATTTACACTTTGCTCTTCAGTCCCAAAGGTTCTGGGGGGGGGGGGTTGCAAATAGTTAATTTCACATAGTGTGGTTTACAAATAGTCACCTCATCCTTGGGCTTACCATTTAAGGTAGGACACACAAGGAAAAGGGAATGTCAGTGAGGAAGAGGATTAAGTTCAGCAGATACTGCTTCTTCTTCTCTTTCTCCAGGGCCAGGGTAATGGCAGTTGGGGTGGATGGATGGTCTTTCATTTGTTTCTGAACATAGGTGTGATGGAGATGTACTTGCCTCCCCCCTCCCTCCATAAGGCCTGGGCAGTGGCAATTGGGCTAAAGGTGGGATGGTCAATATCCTTCTATTTATTTATTTATTTGCATTATTTCTACCCCGCTCATATCAGCTCGGAGGCAACTCAGAGCGGCATACACAATCGGCACAATTTGATGCCATAAAAATACATACATTAATAAACAAAAAGAACCATTATAGTGTAATTAGATATAAGACAGTGCAAATAACAATATTAAAACTAAAAACTATATCCTCTCATTCAGGTCCTTATCCGTTCCATCATCTTGGGCCATTCCTGGGTCATTTTCCAATTCAAGTTTGTCTATTTATTCGGAGGATCCAAACGCTTGCTCGAAGAGCCAAGTTCTTACTCTTTTCCAAAAGGTCAGGAGGGAGGGGGCTGATCTAATATCCCTAGGCAGGGAGTTCCACAGCCGAGGGGCCACCACAGAGAAGGCCCTGTCTCTCGTCCCCACCAGACGTGCTTGCGAAGCAGGTGGGATCGAGATCAAGGCCTCCTCCTCGGATCTCAGATTCCTGGAGGGTTTGTAGGAAGAGATGCGTTCAGATAGATAAGCTAGGCTGGAACCATTTAGGGCTTTATAGGCTAAAGCCAGCACTTTGAATTGAGCCCGGTAGCAAACTAGCAGCCAGTGGAGCTGGTTCAGCAGAGGAGTTGTATGCTCCCTGAGCCTTGCTCCTGTTAGTAACCTGGCTGCTGCACGTTGGACCATTTGGAGCTTCCGGGCCGTCTTCAAAGGCAACCCCACATAGAGCGCGTTGCAGTAATCTATGCGGGATGTAACCAGAGTGTGGACTACTGTGGCCAAACCTAGGTATGTTGGCACTGGGCCTACCTCTTCTTCTCTCCCTCTGTAGTTAGGGCAATGGCAAATGTGATATACTGCAATTCCAATTTAATAAAGTGTAAATTCTATTGGTTTCAATGGAATTTCTGAATAAACATTAAAAGCTGTGCAATGTATGGCAGAGAAGACCTAGGCCCTTCCACACAGCTGAATAAAATCCCACGTTTTCTGCTTTGAACTGGAATATATGGCAGTGTGGGCTCAGATAACCCAATTCAAAGCAGATATTGTGGGATTTTCTACCTTGATATTCTGGGTTATAAGACTGTGTGGAAGGCCCCCTAGTTTTCTCTAAAGATCACTGCATGACTGAGTCAACAACCACATGTCATTGCAAGGTTTATTTCTGATTGTTGTGTGGATAAAATGTAGCAATTGGTACTCTCATCCTCTCCTTCTCATTCCAAGGAGAAAGGACAAGATAAAAATGCCACCAATGAATAAATAATGCACAAATAATTTTAATTTAAAGATGGCATTGTGATGCTCTTCATTTCTAATGTGCAGAAAATTAAGAGATAAATTCATCCAGTAAATTGCTCAGCATGTTGTGGAATTCATTGCCTTAAAAGTGTGTAGACAATGAATTGTAATCGAGTGGATCTGCATTTGACTCCTTTGAAAGCATGTATGAAGTGTCTTGTAAATCCATGGGGATGTATTTCCAAGGTGATTAGCACAGAGTTTTTGAATGGGTGCGAGGTGGGGGGAAAAGGTCTAATAGGAATGTTGACAGACCATTAACTAGAATATCACTAATGGGTGCACTAATAGACAGAGATGTTTTTTAATTGTAAGGAGGTTAATTGGTATGCTACATTTGCATTCTTTTCTTCTTTAGTGGTGGCAATTTCAGCGCATCCATTGATAGGAATGGCTATTATCTGAAGAGGATTCAAAGGATCATAACATTCTCTGAAAGAAACAAGTGGAACATTATACTATTAATGAGATCTTCTTAAAAAGATGCATTTTGTACAGCCTTATTTACACAGAACGGAGGGAGGGGTGTGGGAAAGTATGTCCTATTTCTGTTCTGTTTTGAATTGTTGCTATTAATAAATGTTTTACTGGTGTAAACTAGCTGATTTCTTTTACTCTAAAAGACTTTGTCCCTAGAGATATGCTAGGAAATGTGTTCTGTTAAATATGTGAGATTTTATTTCATTTTGCTTAAAATCAAAATGTGTGGAGGAGACCTCTAGAAAATCCAGCTCTCTGAATGACAATGGCTTTTTGAAACAGCACATTAGACATACTCTGGTTTCTCTTCAGATTGTATAAACCTTTCACTTTTAACTAAATAGCACATTAGGACAGTAACAACATTAATATGATTTTCTGCTTTTATTGTTGTCGCCTGTCAATCAGTTATTTCCAATGTCTTGAACAGGTTCAAGTGGAAAAGAAGGTGAACTGAAGAGTCTGGAAATGGGGGAGGAGACAGAGGAACTGAAAACTTTTGAATATATTGCTACAGGATATCATGTATTTGTCAGGAAAACAAGGGATGACATTTATGTATATATTGCTGCCAACTATGGAGAATTTTTTTTTGGCTGAGATCACTTATGATACCACTGGACAGTAAGGTTTTTATAACACAGGCATGGGAAAACATTTTGACGCAAAGGCTGGATTGCACTTTAAAATTTGACAGATAGGCTGGGCCAGTGGCAGATGGATGGAGGGTATTTATGTGAACTAATTGAAAAAAAATGAACAGATTCCTATATACACTGCACATATCCCATTTGTAGTGAGTGTGAGAGAGAGGACAATTCAATATTTAAATGAACAATTTTAACCAACATAAACTTAATAGTATTTCAATGAAAGACCCCAGGGACCATCCAGTCTAACCCTCTCCTGCCATGCCTGAAAAGCACCAAGTGCCCTTGGCAGATGCAATCAAGCCTCTGTAGTAGTAGTAGTAATAGAAGCAATCACAGAAGCCATCCAGTCCCACTCCCTTCTGCCATGCAGGAAAAGCATAATCAAAGCACCACCAACAGATGGCCGCACAGCCTTTTAAATAAATAAATAAATAAATAAATAATAATAATAATAATAATAGAAACTAGGTTCTTGTGGGTTTTTTCGGGCTATAGAGCCATGTTCTAGAGGCATTTCTCCTGACGTTTCGCCTGCATCTATGGCAAGCATCCTCAGAGGTGTGAGGTCTGTTTGAAGTAGGAAAAATGGGTTTATATATCTGTGGAATGGCTGGGGTGGGGCAAGGAGCTCTTCCCTGCTGCACTTAGGTGTGAATGTTTAGCTGATCACCTTCATTAGCCTTTGAAGGCCTGCCTGAGTCTGGGAAAATCTGTTGCTGGGAAGTGTTAATCTGTGCCTGGTTTTTTCCTCTCTGTTGTTTAGCTGTTATAACCACACCAGCAACCACCATGTCAGACTACACAGAGAAGCCATTGAAATACACAAGCATGTGGACAATTTCAACAGAAAGGAAGAGACCATGAAAATGAACAAAATCTGGCTACCAGTATTAAAAAACTCTAAAATTATAACAGCAAAACAGCAGAGAGGAAACAACCAGGCACAGATTAACACTTCCCAGCAACAGATTTTCCCAGACTCAGGCAGGCCTTCAAAGGCTAATGAAGGTGATCAGCTAAACATTCACACCTAAGTGCAGCAGGGAAGAGCTCCTTGCCCCACCCCAGCCATTCCACAGATATATAAACCCATTTTTCCTACTTCCAACAGACCTCACACCTCTGAGGATGCTTGCCATAGATGCAGGCGAAACGTCAGGAGAAATGCCTCTAGAACATGGCTCTATAGCCCGAAAAAAACCACAAGAACCTAGTGATTCCAGCCATGAAAGCCTTCGACAATACAATAATAGAAACCTCAGGCTATTCAGTTCAACTCCCTTCTGCCATGCAGGAAAAGTACAATTAAAGCACCCCCTGAGTGGTGGGAGGGAAAAAGGGTTTTGGAATCAAAGAAGTCAAGGGGGAAAGGATCTGAGCAGTTAAGAAGGTGAGGAAAAAAGGCTTTTGGTGGCAAGGGAGGTGATAAAAAAGACTCTTGGTGGCAAGGGAGGTGGGGAAAAGGCTTTTGGAAGAGAGGGAGGCAATGTAGAAAGGCTTTCGACAATGATGGAGGAGGGTAAAAAGTTTTTGGTGAGGAGGGAGGTGAGGAGAGTATAGGAGGCGCTTTAGTAATGAGAAAAGCAAAGAATTGTGCAAACTTCACCCTACTTATAAAACTTTTGCAAAACATACAAGTCTCACAAAAAAACCACACTGCCAGTCCAGTTCCCTGGCTGGGACCTACCTTCTCCACCTGCATTCCTGCAGTGGGCTCCTCTCTTTCTCTCTTGGCCTCATGGTGTGGCATTAAGACACATGGGGCAGACCAGGACAGGTCTTTTCTTCAGTGCCACCCGTTTCCCTGTCTCAAGCCTCTAAGAAGCCACCTCTCAAAGAAGAATGAGAAAGAAAGAGTAGGAGGAGCTAATTTGCTTCTAGAGGGGAAATGATGTAGAAACTTCAGAGGAGCTGAAGTTTTTTTTTGTTTTTTTCCCTTTCTTCTTCTTTTTTTTAAAGTTAGAAAGCTAGATAACTTTTTACAAGTTATAGATGAATCAAGCTCTATACTTACATCTTGCCTTTGTTTGATTTCAAAATAAACCAATTCAAAACAGATATAAGAAGGGGGTGGTTTAGCTACCAACAGCAGTTTACATTTAAACATCTTTTTAACATCATGATGGAATATGGAACATAGTGATAAATAATGTAAAAGCATCTCTTGGATGCAATTTCTTTCTACAGTATATTAGAAGAAGAAGAAAACCAGATCGTCTGTTGGACAAGACAATTGAGGGACTAAGCATGTGTCGTCATATCAGAATTCCATAGCAGAGAATCTATTGCTACAAAATATATTCAAATGTGTAAACATATCAAGAACAATGGAAACATTCTTTTTTATTTCTATTTTTGTAGATTCTTTGACATGAAGCTGCAACCCAGTTTTGGTGATGTGGATTGGTATATTACTTTATATAGGTCAAACTCTGGAGCTAGGCAGGTTTATAGAAAACGGTATTTTCCTCTATCTTATTGGATATTATTGCTTAGGCTTATAGGAATGAAGATGGTATTATAGCTTTTGAGAAATAATAGCTCTTTATTTAACCCCCATGATTAGCCAATATTTCTGATGTTTTACAACTGAAATAGTACTGCATTAATGTTCCAATCTACCATCTTCCGCTTTGAGTCCTCCCAGAGGTGAGAAAGGTGGTATATAAATACTGTAAATAAATAAATAAATATTACTTCTATCTGCTTTCAGATAAATCCTTGGATCACTAATGAATTTGGTTGAATAAATTAAATTAATTGCAATTTTATTTGTTCGAACAAGCTGTAGTCTAGTTGTGGAAAACACTGCTTAAAATCAATGCTACATGTTTTCAGTTTTATTTTATGAATTTATGATGTGTTGATTATTTATTGTCTACTTGTATGTTTTGTTTTGAACTTGTATTTTGCATATCACACCTTGTGAGTGTTTCGTGAGCCACCCCAAGTCCCTCTGGGAGATGGTGCTGGGATATAAATAAAATATTATTATTTGAAACATAACAAGATTAGTACACAGCAAACAAGATCACTCTGCTGGCTGTTGTATTGAACTGCACATCAAACACTTCCCAAGTGCCTAGGATTGTGTGATGTATTGGCGAATAATACATGCAGATCCCAGTAGGGTGGCCTTTTTCAGCTGACAGATCGTAATTTTGTCAGTGCCAATTGTGTTTAAGTGCAGGCCAAAGTCTTTAGGTACTACACTCAGTGTGCCGATCACCACTGGGACCACCTTTACTGGCTTGTGCCAGAGTCTTTGCAGTTTGATCTTTAAATCCTCATATCTCGTCAGCTTTTTCAGTTGTTTCTCTTCAATCCTTCTGTCACCTGGGATCGCAATATCAATTATTGTCATCACCATCATCATCATCATTATTATTGACAACACACAGTTGTTCAGAGGTAGTTTTGATAGTTTTTTCTTCCTCATTTCTTTTGCATTTCTTGTTAAAGAAGTGTTGAGGTCTGGTCTGAGGAGTGGGGGGGGGGCTCTTTGGTGGGGCCTTGTGCTCCTGAATTGGAGCCCGAATTGGAGCCCAACTTCTGTAGTGCCTCAAAGAAACATTAGTTCTTGACTGGATTATGGGAATGGCTTTACACACAAATCTGCTTTTAGTGAAGACGTTTCACATGAAATGCAGCCAGAGGTTCTCCCTGACCCTAGGAAAGATGTGATGGAGTTGGAAGATGCCAAATTATTGCCCATTACTCAGCGTCTTTAGTTACAGTGAGAGGCAATTAAGGTTTTCTCAGTGTTTGAAAGATAAACAGAGGGATTCCAGATGTTAGATAGATAGTATCATCATGGGAACCAATGCTGTTTCTTAAGATAACCCCTTGGATTGCTCTGTATGAGAGCAACTTTGCATTTTCAGAAGAAAGTCACCTTTCCCTTGTGTTCCATGATCAGAGTTTCTGACCTTGCTTGCATGTCATGTTTCCTGTTGAGATTGGGGGATCTCATTTGGACGCAGTTCTTGGTCTAAGTTTTGTGGATTTTGGCATTACTATCAGTGCAGGACTATTGCTGCCTCAGGAATACTGTGATTGTAACATATATTTTGAAATGACTTTTGGAACTTATATTTTGGATGTACTTTCACTTTTGCCTTTTACATATACCTTGGAAATACTTTTGTACTTTTTACCTTGGAATATATTTCCCCCCTATAGAACACTCCTTTTTAAAATAAACTTTTAGTTAATTGATTCCTATTGGCTGAGCTATAATTGGTATAATTAGCTCTTCATTTTAGGTGAAAAGGAGTCACATAGGTGGCTGGACTGCAACAAAAATATACTTTATAAGTATCAGCCTGTCAATTAATTTATTATCTGTCCAGTAAAACATTCTATATATGACAATATACAACTATATTTTTCTAATAACTCTAACACTACTGGTTTTTGACTGAGTCCATATGATAACTAACCCAACCCTAACCCTATACTTTTTCTGAACGCATAGGTCCCAAGCTTATTGAGCACTTGCCAAAGAGCCCAGACATTCAGAGTATTTATTTATTTATTTATTTATTTTACTTTGCTTGTATACCTCAGTTTCTCAGCCTGTAGGCGACTCAACACGGTTCACAACAAGAGCAAAAGTCAATCATAACAACATACAATTTAAAAACCATTGACAGCATAGTATATAAGTAATGACACATCAATAACAACACATCAGCGTCTCATAACTAGAGTCGTGATCCAATTCGTATTCACTCTCCTTATTTAGAAAAAAACATCAGAGTTGATAGTTGCTGGAACTTGCCATTTTAATCTTTTCCTTTCTCCTCCCCTCCCCCCAGCCCTGAGTTGGCCACTGTGTCCTGATGAAGCAATGCTCTTATGATGCCATATCTACAATTGACTTGCAACCTCAGTTTGGGGTGGGGGGTAGTGGTGAAGAGAGGCTGTTTTCAAACTCTGTGTGAGAGCAGCCAGGGTAGGCTTTTGTGCCACCATCCCCTTAGATACCTGACTTCACTACCTCCTTCATAGCTGCTCAGTTGAATGCCTTTGCAATCATTTCCTCAGTCAGACTCTCTGATGAAAAGTATTCTGGACTGATAAGACTCACATTTAGTTTGGGATTTGTTATATGCAATATTCATGTCTGATTATTTTAGGCAGAAAAAGCCTTTTCTATGCAAAAACAATATCTCTGCAGATAAATATTATTTTCCATGCAAAAAGTGCTGTTTCCTGCATAGATTAAAATACCTAGAGTGAATTTTATGCACAATAGGACATAAACCAATTTGAGAATGAGAAGAAATTGCTAAAATTGCTTCCTTCAAGATGAAGGTTAGTAAGCTTTTCTTCTTTTCTACATTTTCCTTAACTGCTTGTTCTACCTTGTCTGTTGCTCCTCTAGTTGGGTGTCTATTTTTGTGTGTGGTCACTAATAAGTAGCTTTGCTACTGTTTGCTTCTCTACTTTTTGAGTTGATAGTTTTGGTCCCACCTCTTTCATCTCTTCCAAAAGCTGAACAAGATTGAGCTATACAGTTGCTTTCATAAGAATGCATACACAGAAATAGGTTCCCTGGACATGTGCTGGATTTGTTTCAAAGTAAATATAGTTAGAAAGAATTACTGATGCCACCTTGGTTAAATGGTTTAGCAGTTTCTTCTATGCTTCAGTATTATTACTTTTGGTATGAGATTTAGCACTTGGTGAAAAATTGTAGCTTTTACAAAACTATAGTAGATTAAAGGCAGGGGTTGACAGGCTCTAGAAGCACTTAGTTAAATCAGAACATTTTCATTTAGAGTATACCATTCAGTAATTAAAGAGCTTGGAAAGCTGCCAAAATCTTTTAATCTAATCTCCTTTTTAAGAAGCAGCCCAGTGACATTTCGTGGAGAATTAAAGTGGTGAATGCAGGTTAAATATTTGTGTGACTAATGTCAGAATCCGGTAGGACCACTTATAATTTTATATAAATAAACAGGTAACTAAAGATTCCATGTCAGAAGCTAATTCCTTGCTTAGTCACTTTCAGGCAATCCGTTTCACAAATCCATGAACTTTCTTGCTTGAAATGTGAGCATTTCAAAATGCAACGGTACAGTGGAATGATAGATTATACTTAAAACACCATGTTTGACTTCCAGCAGTGCAGGATAATTCACTTACAGGGCATCTCAGGTGGCTTGGCAAGGGCAATTTTGCTTCCTCCCCAACTCTTATTCCTGGAGAGGTGGGACTTTTTTCTCCCATTTGAAGAAAGAATAGGAAAGGTGCCAGTCAAAATTCTTTGGGAAGAGAGTCCCAGAACCCATGGGAAGCCACTGAGAAGGCAATTTTCTATATTTACACTTGATGTCCTGGTGTGTTGTTGGTGGTGGTTTGTCAGAAAGAAGATTTCCTCAAGTGATATCAAAATATGGGCATGTTCATAAGAGAGAATATGTTTTTTTTCAAATAATCTAGATTTGAACAACAAAGTGCTTTATAGGCCAAAACCAGCACTTTTAATTGTGCCTGGAAATGGTCTAGCAGCTAGTAGAGCAGTTGCAACAAGGGAATTGTGTGCTTCCTGTTGCCAGCCCCAGTTAACAATCTGGCTGCAGGTTTTGGACCAATTGAAGTTTCCAAATACATCATGTAGAATGTGTTAACAGCAAGTCCATTGGGACATAACTAAGGCATGTGTCACTGCAGCCAGATGTAATATCAAAAGGAAAAAGCACAGCTGATTTACTAGCCTTAGCAGTACAAATATACTCCTGATCACTACCTAAACCAGAGCTTCCAGGATCAGTTTTGAATTCAGGAGCACACCTAAGCTGCAAACCTATTTCTTCACCTGCCTTTAGACTGACCAAGTGCACCCCAGTCTTGTCTGAATTAAGTTTCAATTTGTTTTCCTTCATGCAGTAAATGATTGCTGGAAACACTGCAATGGCTTCTTTGGATTGTGGTGGAAGCAGTAGTAGGTGTTAATAGCACTGAACTCCAAAACTGCAAACAATTTTTCCAACAGGGTTCATATACATGATAAACAGTAGTTGGGACAGACTGAACCCTGTGGTTCCATTGGCCAATACCCAAGGGGTCAAATATGTCTCCCCTCAACACCGCTATCACCTCTAGGAAGAACCAAAGCTACTATAAAGCAGTACCCACTAGTCCCAATCCATCAAGGACAGAAAAATGTCAAGGATATCGAATGTTGCTGAGATCTAGAAGAACCATCATGAACACATTAACGCTGTCCGGTTCATGGTGCAGATCACAAAGGCAACCAAAGCTGTTGCTCCCATATTAAGACTTGAAACTAGTTTCAAATGGCGCTAGAGAATCCATCTCATCCAAAATTCCCTGGAGCTGGGCGGCCACTATACAATCCAGAACTTTGCCCAAAAATGGGATGTTAGAGACAAAGTTGAGAGAGATTACTACCACTACCACCTCAACAAGTAAGGCTGTGATTACCAGGTGTCACATACAATTAAACTCCTAGAAGACCCCAGTCTGCATTGCCAGTGACTTTACTGGTTGGGGAATTATACTGTATATACGCTTTTTCTTGCTTTGGTTATTGTGAAATATCATTTCTATAATGAAGCAGGAAGTACTCTTTATCAAAGCCAGATGACATATGATTTCTACCAGTGCCATAAATGTTTGGAATTTTTCCATTAATGGGCATGAAGCACAGTACAAAAAACACACATAAATGATTCCCACCATGTTCCGTAGTTTAGACTGTGACTAAGATGAAGAAGGCCCAATCAGTGAAGAGCACTTTAGCAGTCTGAACCAAGTAACCCCTCTGCTCTCTATAAATATCAGCCTCTAAACCTGAAGTACCACCTTACCATTTGGGAACACATTAATGGATCAGGTGCATAGATGCATTAGGATGAATGAGAGGTGATGGATGTTAGGTACTACAGCAAACCAGATTGGTCCATGAAGCATAGTGAGAACTCTTGTTACAGAACTTCAGCTTGGGCTTTCTCAGAGCGAGTTTCTTCCTGACAATGTTACATAGCAAGACTGATCTGCTGAACCTATCAGGTTGTTTTGTTCTACTTCTCCTGCTACTCATTTTTAAAGTTTTGTTAGTCTACTTCCCACTTTGTCTTACTTTTAGCCCATGTAATTGAAATTATGGTAATGCATGTGTTGAGAAGTGGGAACTGAAGCTCTTGTCAGGATTTGGAAATTACCTGGAATTTTCTAAGTGATAGTAGAGGTAATACGTCTGGCCTAACCCCTTGTAAAAGAGTTAACCCTCTGTAATTAGGGTGATAAAGCAATGAGAGTAGTATATAGGTTGTAGTTATATTGATTAAGTTTGATTAAAATGTTGTAAACCGCAATGAGTCGCCGTTTTAGGCTGAGATATTAGCAGTATACAAGTGTACAAGTGTACTAAATGAGGGTTGATGAGGATGGATGGCTAATTGGAGAATTACTGCTGTGAGCAGTTAGGAAGAAAAAGTAAACTTTGTATATTTTGTATATACTTTGTATACTGCTCAACAAAAGAGAAAGAAAAGCCTTCTTGCTTATTTGGGAAAGTATAAAACTCTTTGTGTTTTTGTTATTAAAATTTTGGATACCTCGTTCCTTAGAACTAACAGTCACTTCTACAGGAACAAGAGTTTTATGACTAAAGCACTCACACATAATCAACTGGCAGGACAGAAGCTAAACAATAACCAGACTTATGCCCACCCACTCCTCCCAGTCTAGTAAAGAAATAAGCGTACCGTTCTTGGCTGTATAATCAAAACTATGAGCATCTTTTTTTGAGTAAATAGAAATAATTATGTGAGATCAAGAAAAAATTTTTTTTTATTATCTTATGGACAGATCCTTGGCAAGAAGCCTGTTCTTATGGAAAGGAGAGAGAGAGAAAGAGATGAGAAAATGGCTACAGTTTAGCATGTCACAGGAAGAGAGGCTGTGTAGTAAAAGAAGCAGATGACGTCAGCATAATGTAAACTAGCAATCAGTGAGTACAGACATGCAAAAGTTGCTAAGTCTAAATGCAAGGAATTCTCTTAGATTTACTACTGTAGATCTAGTCCCCATTTTAGCTCTTTTGGAGATAAACTGTCCCAATATGGGTCCAGATGCTACTGCAGTGTGAATACAACAGTCTTTGGAAAAGCTACATTTTGAAGGGACTGCTTATAGTCTGATATACAACTAACAATATGCTAAGCACCAGAGATGATATACATCTTATTGTCATTCTCCATGTTTTGCCTCCACTAGAGTGGCAGCAAGTAGAGCTGAAAGAAAGATGTGGCAGATTTGAGTCCATAGGTTAGATATGTGTTAAGAGGCAGGGGTTGAAAAAAAGTCCTTTCAAGCTCAGATAACAATGGGATCTGAAGAAGAATTAGGAATCCTAATATAACACTCAAAGATGGGTGCAGTATTACATGCCTGCTGATCTTTCTGATCGTGTTTGAAGGAAGAGATGGAGATGTTACATGAATGTAAATATGTTTCACTTTGTTCTGAGAAAGAATGAAGGTGGAGTAGAAAGTGAGAGCATTTTCGCTTAATAAACTCAAGGAGTACTTTCTCATACTGCCAGAGACCAGAAAATTTCTATCCACCTGACAGCTGATTTTCATATCTGCAGAGCTGGGTGAGTGACATCTTATTTGGAATGCCCCTGTGTGTTTTTAAAAATGACCTGAGACATGGAATTGAGATTCAAACTGAAGGCTGCTTATTTCCCCAGATAAAAGACCTTGCCCAAGGTGAAGCAGCGATGTGCAAAGGGGAAGGGAGCCTGTGAAAATATACTGTTACACAGTTTATTAATAAAAAATACTCTGCTTAGACATAATTCTGAGGAATATAGAAGCTTGCCTTATCCTGAAACAGACCATTAGTCTCTCTAGCCTACTACTAATATCTCTGACTGGTAGCAGGATCATTTCGTAGCCATACTTGAAATCCTTGGTATATCCTGGTGCTCGCATCTAAGTACCAACCAGGCCCAATCTCTATTACCTTCCAACAATAGTTCCAGGTGGCTCAATGGGTTAAACCCTTGTGCTGGCAGGACTGCTGACTGAGAGGTCAGCGGTTCAAATCTGGGGAGAGCGGTTTAAGCTCCCTCTGTCAGCTCCAGCTCCCTATGCAGGGATATGAGAGAAGCCTCCCACAAGGATGGTAAAAAGACATCAAATATCTGGCTGTCCCCTGGGCAACGTCCTTGCAGACAGCCAATTCTCTCACACCAGAAGCATCTTGCAGTTTCTCAAGTCACTCCTGACATGCAAAACAAACAAACAAACAAAACCAACAATCAGATGAGATTAGGTATGTTAAGGGTAATATTATGAATGTTTGTTAGGAGGCATATACTTAGAGTGGAAGAAGTGGGGGCAAAATGAAGGTATCATCTCCCCCAAATAATAATTATGCCTACCCCCATCAAATTTTCCTCTATTCTTCATGTTTCTAGCACTGCAGCAATTCAGAACTTCAGCTGAGCATAATGGTGGGGTATTTTGGGGCTCTTCATTATGAATACTGATTTCAGGTCCTTTTTGGAAAAAGACACATGTCTAAAGGGCACTGTTCTGCAAAATTACATTTTTGCAGAACAAAAATGTTGAAACAGCCAGAGCAAATCAGGAGGTAACGTTACAGAAGGAATGTGAACATAGTAAATATCAGGGTTCAAGACAGGAAAAAATTCCAGTGTATTGCCTCCTGCAATTCTAGAAATATGGGGACTGAAAGAAAATGTCATTTAAGGAGGAGAAGTATTGAAGGGTTGGCTGGGTTAACGCCCTCATTTTGTTCCCCTCTAACATCACCCTTTATTACTAGAGTCCTTTGTGTACAAATATCTATGTGATGTCTAAAGATACCTGTGTAGAAGTTGTTCTGCATGGATTCCTGGAAAGTAGCAACTGGCCAATTATATTTCTCCTTATTTCTCATTTATAATTGATAAAGGTATTATGCTATTTTGCTCCCAAGCATTTATCTCAAACTGGAGTATAGATCAAACTGTCTTCTTCCCTGCATTGTGCTATGTCTCCCGAGTTACAGGTTTGAGTTGTGTTGTGATATATGATTTCATAACACCAAACCTATAATGAACTCACCCACCCATCCCTTTACTTTCTGGATTTAGAACTGTCTTGGCGACAAAGCAAAGGGAAGAAGCTATGTCGCTGTCACTGCCAAGTCTGAGACCAACCTCATGCAGGGAAATTCTGGGGAAAACTCTCCACTTCTGGAGATATTTGGTGGTCTCCCCTATTTATCTACAAAGTAAAGAGGCCACTTATGCACAACTGTAGCACCAGGAGACAAACAAATGAGGTACAACAGCGTTATTTGTTTACCTGCATTACCCCCTTCCCGGGAAACAGCATTCAGAAGCATCCTATATTTGAACATGTACAAACCATAATGGCTAACATATTACCTTGATAGTCTGAGCTGTGATTTCATTTTAAAAGACCCAGGGTGTACTATTTGTTCTTGTATCCTTAGAACAAAATACAACATGAGAACTAGGAGCTAATAATGATCACTTCCCTAGGAACCTTTGCTGTACATAAAAAAGGTGTTTCCTGCCTGGAAAATAGAGGACAGGAGAATTATTTTATATGACTTCTCTCAATATGAAAGAATGGATTTTAAAGCATCCCTTCCAAAACAAGATCCCAAGATGTACCAAATAGTGTTTCAGGGCCTTTAAAAAATGAGAAAGAGATTTTACAACTGCGCATCTCAAGTAAATCAGGGCAACTCCTTCTCTCCTCTCTTTCAGGAAGATACTCAAGTCTTGACTTTGGGACCAAGCATTCGGGCAGCTGGCTGAGCAACATCTGTAATGACCAGTGAGAATTGTCAGTTAAGAGACCGTGGACTGGAACTCTGGACTATGATTTGAATTTGTGGACTCAGACTTGGTTGTGTTAATATTTTAGGGGCCAATATTTCGAAGTATTTTTTATCGCTTTTTAAATATATTTTTATTGCTGTTGACCTGTTTGTGTTAATAGTTGTGCTCTGTTTCTTTGTTGGCATCTAATGACTGCTGATTGTAAGCCGTCCTGAGTCCACCTCCTGGGGTTGAGAAGGACAGGATACAAATACTCTAAATAAATAATATAAATAATATAAATACACAAATAATAAATAAATAAATAAATAAATAATACATAAATAAACATCACTCTCTCAAAAAGTTAAATGTAACTTTAACTTTTGCTTTAACCTTGCTTACACCTATCCCAAAACAGCGGTAGTCTACCTAGAGAAGTTAGCAATATATCTTGTCTACACCATTATATTAATCTGCCTTAGTCCAGTATCGGTCAATTTGAAGTTATCTAAGAAACCAGCCGAATATGTATTCTGAGAATTTTTACAAACATGTTAAACTGGTATTTTTTAAATCCATAAATGCTTTCAAAGTTTTCTCAAGGATTTCTTCATGCTCAAACTAATGTCTGTTTTAGTACCCTATTTAGTACCGTCACAGGTCTCCTGTTGGTTTTCAAGACGTTTAGGATAGTGCTGCTCAAAGTGGTGGTCCATGGGCAATGGCCAGTCTGTGAGCCATTTGCTGACAGTCCACATCAAGTTTCTAAGACTTTTTTTAAAAATTTCTTATAAATAGGCATAGTTATGGTGCTGGTACTGGGGTTGGGGAGAGAGAAGAAGCATTGAGCACACAAGAAGAGGAGGAGGAGCTCCCCACATGCCTGCAATGTCACTGTGGATCCCAGCTCCTTTTCCTGTGTGCTATGTGTTTCAGTTTCTCCCAGTACAGGCAGTTCCTGAGTTACAAACATCCACCTTACAAATGACCCGTAGTTAAGAACTGGGGTGAGACAACACAAAGTGAGAGAAATTTACCCCTCGAAAGAGGAATTCACTCCTGAACAAGTTATCATGGGGAAAAGGGGTTTCCACTGAAGCTTTATCGCTAATCTTATTTCCATAACAAGTCAAATTTTTCAAAATTCAATTATCACAGGGACAAAAAAAATATGAAGTGAAATCTTCTGATCAGAGACACATACAGCAAAAAAAACAACAAAAAAAAACCAAAACACCACAGTGATGTTAAACCACTGAGCTGCTGAACTTGCTGACCAAAGTTTAGCAACTCAAATGCAGAGAGCAGGGTGAGCTCCTGCTGTTAGGCTCCGCTTCTGCCAACCTAGTAGATCAAAAACGTGCAAATGTGAGTAGATCAATAGTACCTGGTTCTGTGGTAACACCACTCCATGCAAGGTAACACCACTCCATGCAGTCATGCTGGCCATGTGACCTTGCAGGTGTCTACGGAGAACACCGGCTCAACGGCTTAGAAGTAGAGATGAGCACCACCTCCCAGAGTCATACACGACTAGACTTAGTGTCAGGGGAAACCTTTACTTTTACCTTATGCTATCCAAAATTAAAAGATACATATTTTTGGCTGGAGTTACACTTTAAAAATGTGCTTGTCCTGACTTACAAAGCACTTACAAAGGAATTCAGCTTAAGAACAAACCTACAGAACATCTCGTGTTAACTTAGTGACTGCCCATGCCTCCCTTCCTTTGGAAAGGTGAAACAGATAAATCCAGCATGTAGGGAAGGGAGGAGGAGCCAGGATCTCTTCTTCCTGTGTGCTGCTTGTGTCTTGTTTCACCAGTACATATAAACAGAAATATGAAGAACACAGAAAAGGAGAAGGGTGCAGGCCATGTGAGCATGTGCAACATCACTTACCTTGTGGATCTTGGCCTCTTTTCCACCCCCACCCCCAGTACCTCCCTTCAATTGCATGTCTTAAACATACACACATGGCATGGAAAAAGAGGAGCAGGGATCCACTGGGCAAGTTAAGTGACATGCAGAGCTTGTTCTTTTTCCTGTGTCCTGCATTTGTCTATTTCATGCAAGCAAGGAAAGGGAGATATTGGGCAAAACATACACATACAACATGTCCAGCAACCCCATCTTTAAGAGATGACAGATGTGTAGAGTAATTACTCCCTCACCTCGTGTAGATGGGGCTGCCCTATTAACAAAGGGGCCCATCCTGAGGAAGTGAGTGGGTGGGAGTCATTATCACCTATGCTGTGCCTGTCTCCCAAACAGTCCCCACCCACCTCCTAAGAATAGAAATGCAATATGAATGCTCACATGGCAGCCCCATCTTTTCTAAATAAGCTTTTAAAACACATGTGAAGACCTATCTCTTCCAGCTGACTTATCCAGGCAGTTTTAATCATGAATTTTAAACTCGCATCTTGTATTCACTATGTTTTAATTTTTGTTCTGTGTATTTTAATGTATGTACTTGCAGAAATACATTATAACATGTGCATTTTATATAACGTTGATGATGATTATGTGTTTTAGCTGTGTTGTTAGCCACATTGAGCCACAAGGAGAGGCATCCTGTTGGTGAATTGCAATGGCATAAGTCAAACTCACACTGTCACAACTCACTTTTGTTTTGTCAAAATAACCTCCTACCACCTTGTAAGCAGTGCTGCTCCCTTTACACAGTTGCACACATGACCACTTCCATGTTGTGAGAGAATGGAGGGATCTGAAGAGACCCATTTAGCTATTTTCCTGTGGCTGAATGTGCTGCAAGAACATAATTTTCCGAGACCTTCTAAGTACCCTCAGGGCTCTTGCAGATACCTGTTGCTCCAAATCCAGCTTCAAGAAAATAGCTGAATGTGTTCCTGCAACACACACACACACACACACACACACTGATGACATGGAAATGGCTGTGTTGGGATTCGGTGCTCTATAAAAGCTAAGATTTAGGAGGCAGAGCTATGTGATACATGCATGTTTTCCAGTGCAAGATCTTGGCTACCATCTCAATTGAAGCAGAAGCTTTTTGTTCAGGCATTGAGCCAACTCCAACTGATTTATAATTTGTTGCAATTAATGAATATGTGAGGATTTAAAAAAGCAAAATAAAGGTTTCATTCATACTTAACATTTTGAATGCCCTTTGAGTGGAATCTAACTGGATTTGTTTAATTGTTTGTTTGTTTTATGCCCTATACTCGTGAGAGAAAGGATATTGTGGCAGTGAACAATGATAAATGATGATAAAGCACAGATTGAAAACAAATTTTTATTAAAACATAACCTATATATAAAAGCACAATTCAAAACAATTACAGACACAGCTGCCACCCAGCCTAATACGCTCTTTTCAGCAGCAGGGAAGCTTGCATGCTAAAGGTTTGCCAGGATGAGAATGTCTTTGCTCTTGATAGAAATGCAACAGGGAGAAAATATTTTTGCCTTACTTGGTAGGGAGTTCCAGAGTCTGGGAACAAACACTGGGCCTTTTGGCTCTATATAGAGCAAGGATGAGACAAACAAACCTCCTGAACCTCATTTTTTTTTTAAAAAAAGTCCCTGAAGCTGTCTGACAAATTGCCCCAGGCTGTCTTGAGGTGTTATATTATTGTGATTTGTGATTCCCATATCACATAGAGCCCTCACACATGCATGATGATTTGGTTTCTCCCACCTCCCAACAATCCCAAGACCTTTAAAATTAATTTTAATTTCTTTATTTTGTTGCAAACCCACCAAAAATGGCAACCGGAGATGGTGATGGCACGTCCGAGCCTTTGTGAAAAACTATAGCGTCTAGCTTTTCTCGGAGGCTATTTGATACCTTCTGTTAAGATTAAGTCCCTTAGCAGACAGAGGTACTTCACAAAAAGTGAAAAGATAACCAAAATGAGTTTACTGAAACAAGAATTAACTCCACCCGGACTTTTATATGATAACTTAAAACAATACATTACAAAGGGAAATTTTGCTACTTGTAGTCATTTCTCTGAAGTCTTTGAAAGTTTCCTGCCTCTGGTGCAAAGCGATGGTTATAGGCTGTTTCAATCTATGTCCTTGTGGAGCTTAAGATGGTAAAAACCTTCTGTTGTCTCCTGGACTCGTGGTATATGGATACTGCTGAATGTAGGTGCTAATGTTTCCCATTTTTTTGGATTACTTGGGCCTAGGATTATCAGACACTTCCCAAGCCTTTATTCTCTGTAGCTCTGTTACAAAAAGAAAAAAAGCAGGAGTCCAGCAAAGGAGCTCTATATAGGCAAATGGAATAGGCCAACTAACTCTGACCTCTAGGTGTTTTTATGCTCCACCCAAAACTAAAGGATCTACACTATTGGGAAAACCTATAAACAAGGGGTACCGAAGCAAAGGAGAGGAAAAAGCAGAACTAAGACTTCAACGAGATGACATGGCATCACTTCTGGTATGCTGCAATTTCTTAATATAGCCTGTGATGGGAAATGGAGTGGAAAAATACTCTGCAACCATGTGCAGTTGCCCATCCCTGGTCTAGGCCTGAACTGCGTTCAGTCAGTCACTTTCCATGTTGCCCCCTAAAGTAGTAAGGTGGCTTACAGAATAAGAAAAAAAACACACATATAGATAAAAATGTACAAAAAGTTAAGATTTATATAATATTAAATTATCAAGTTAATTAAAACAATGCAAAATATTAATTTAAAGGTATAGATTGAAACCAATAGAGCATTACACCACAATGCTCTTTATATAAAACAGTCAATTCTCAAGCATTTGCTGGACTAGAAATTCTTCACTTGGTGACAGAAAGACAAGTGTGTAGGAGCAGTCAAGGAGAAAAGCCACTTTCCCATTCCCACCAAACATACCCATGAAGGTGGTGAGAAAGAAAACCCTGTCCAAAAGATCTGAGAGTTTAAACATGCTAGTACAGCCACATATATAGTGTGGAGCAAAGCCATATAGAATTTTATACATTACAATATGCTCTTAGAATTCTGCCCAGGAATAAACTGGCAGCCAATGGGGCTATTTTTAAAGGGAATTGAATGCTCCCTATTAACAATCTGATTGCAGCTCTTTGAACCAGCTGAAATTTTTGAAAGTGCTCCAAAGCCAGCCCCATGTAAATTGAATTGCAGTAATTAAAAGAGAATGTAATTTATTACTGTGGCCAAATCAGATGTCCCAAGAAACAGACACAGTTGTCACATTACTTTTAACTGTGCAAATGAACTATAATTCACTTCCAAAACCTGATCAACTATGTTCAAGGCTGTGTCCAGAAGTATACACAAGCTTCAAACTTGCATTTTCAGAAACAGAATAACTCATTCAACACATGTTCTGTCCCTACTCCCTCTTTTACCTTATGACTGACCAGGAGCACTTTCTGTCTTGTCTAGATTAAGCTTCAGTTTGCCTTCATCCAATCCATTGCCATAGATAGGCAATGGCTTAGAACCAAAACAGCTTTCTTGGACTGAAATATGAGATATAGAACACACCAATGGTATTACTTGCCAGAACTATGGATGTCTCCCAGCAGTTTTATGTAGATGTTGGTAAACACAGGGGACAAAACAGGATACTGTGAGACCCTATGGACCTCATCTCACTGGTGAGGTCTCGTGGGGTGATTTGCCATCCTCTGTGGTGAATCAGCAAGGCAGCAACCTTTCCCCATTGCATGTGTGGAAGGGTTGCCCCATAGCTTACCCCACACTGGTCCCATAGTTCCTAATGGAACACAGGAAGCGTCATAGGACACTTGCACCCCAGTTAATCGACAGAGCCCTGCTGAAAGTGAGCCTACATCATGTGATGAGTGGTGTTGGGCTCTGTCAATCAGCTGTGTGATGAAGTCAATGGCCAAGCAGTTGAATAGGCATCCCTTAGCACCATCTTCTATTCCACCATGTATTAAGTGGAGACATAATGAGATGATTGCCTGGAACAACTAAAGCTGAAATATTTGGTCATTTTCCTTCTCTTACCATGGTAAATTCTAGACATTTGGGCAATCTGAGTAAAAATAATGAGCCTGGACATTTATATACTGTAAATATATTTCTTGGCCAATCTGCAGGTATTCCAGAATTATTGCTGAGTGGAGCTCTCCCCAGTATGCAATATATAATTTATATTGTATGAACAAGTCATTTTAAAGGCAAAAATCAGTCCAATTTTGTCAGCACTGATTGGTACATTCATAATTCAGGCTACTATTACCTACTGCATTAGGTTTTAACAGGTCATATGAATTAAGGTTTGAAGGACTATATTCTCTATCTTTCGGAAAGCTTTGGTTCCATTCTAATTTCATTTAGTGGAATGCAATTAAAAGTGGATAATAAAATCTATTGTAACACAGTTTGAGCCACAGTATCTTAATAAGCTCCTCTATCAGCTTATCAGAACAAAAGGAAACAGAGAGTGAAATATCTGGGAGGAAACCTAATGCTCATATGTTTTAAACTTAAATTCCAGAGGAGGTACCATTTTGAGATGATAGCAGCTTTCCTAATCTTATATCAGGAAAAGATGTGTCTCCTCACCCCCATTCACACAATTGTTGTCAATGTTTCTTCTTATAATTCCAGTGCATTGAGTATTGCTATTCAATGCAAAGTGCTGCTATCATTAGGTTTGCACTGAACTATATAATTTGGTTAACATGATCCAAATTATGAACAGGAGACTGGTGCCAACTGCATACGAAAGGCATTTGTCAGAACATCATTTAAATTCAGGCCACAGCTAAGAAATGTTACTTTTTTGAATTACAAATCAAACATACTGATTGTGGGTTTTCTTAAAGTTGTAGTCCATAAGAAAACAACTTTTCAAAGTTTAATTCAGAACATATGTTATTCTTAGGATGGTTGCTTCTCTATACACTTGAACATGTATGTGCACACACACACATGCATTTAAAAATAAATAAATTGACATGCCAATTCACTTCAGGTCAATCTAATACAGTAAGAGCCACAGTGGTTGTGATTTGGGCCTGAGACTATGACTCTGGAGACCAGAGTTTGAATCACTGTTTGACCATTAAATCTACAGGGTAATCTTGGGGAAGCCATACTCACTCAGCCTCAGAGGCAACCTACTGAACAAATCCTGCCAAGAACTTCCTGGGGCTTGCTTTGAAACAACTTGAAGGCACACAACAACACCTACGGTAATATGGGAAGGGGGACACCTAAATAGTACTTGGATGGAAGACTGACAAGGAATATGAGTTGCTGTAAGCTATATTTCAGATTTAAGCAATGGCAAGCCATTCACAGAATATTCCTTGACTAAGGAAACCCTATGTGGGCCATGGGGCCTTCATAAGCCAACGAGTGACCTGAAGGTGTTTGTGCACATACGCTCTCTCACACACATTAAAGGAGAGGTTACCATTCATTTAGAAATTTGTTTTGCCTAAAGAATATCCCAGTTTCAATATCCAGCATCTCCTGGCTGTCCTGGGAAAGAGGTGATGCCAGTGCTGCCTCAGCACAGCCTGCTACCTTAGACAAAGTAACAGGTACTTGTCCATATTCCACAATCTAGGACCAAAGGAGTAGAAAGCATTGATTGAGGAAGAATATTTCATAATCACTTGTTCTCCCTCTTACAATCACTCTGCCTCCCATATCATAAATTACATGATTGATTATGATGTGCTGCCCTTTCAGGATACTCAAAATGTGATGCCTGAGGCCAAAACCTCCTTTGCCTCAAAGCATAGCCTTATGTGCCACTCAGTAAACAATGTAGAGCTATCTTGACCTCCATCTATCCATACTTATCAGGAAGAATCCTGATGAATCCATTGCTATTCCTGTTTCCTTCTCCTCTCCTACTTTCCCCTCTTTTTCTTTGGTTTGCTTCAGTTGCTGCAGAATAAGTTTAAAGTGCAAGAGTAGTTTATAACTCAGATCCCTTCTACACTGCCCTATATCCCAGGATCTGATCCCAGATTATCTGCTTTAAACTGGATTATATGAGTCTCCACTGCCAGATAATCTGGGATAAGAAAATAATCTGGGATCAGATCCTGGGATATAGGTGTAATGTGGAAGGGGCCTCAGTTAACTTAACAGAGGGGAGAATAATGGAGAGGACAGAATTTTATCCTTCCCAATTAGCTCAGGCAAAAGCAATCTACCACAGCCTCCCCTAGCTCATGCCTTCTTCTGTAGTAATAGCTTTTGCCATCTTGATGTTCAGATGTTCCTTGGCCACATGTATCCCAGTTTCCATCTATGAAATGTTAGAAGATATAAGCTAGATGGGCCAATGATTTCAGTCAACGTTGAACTGCCCCATTTAATACATTCATATATTTAAAGGCTTTGTGGACTTCTGCTTCTTTCATTGAGAAAACTTTGTGTGTCAAATAATACTTTGTAACTTTTGCAGAAGATAGAAATAATAATAATTCAAATCTTTTCTGTGATTAACTAAAAAGAGATGATGTGGTAGAATACAGTGGTCCAAGCTGTAAACAGCAGTTTTCATTTATTTCATGCTTGCTGATCTATAGGAAGCCTTGCTGTAGTCTCAAACACGTATTATCTCAGTATGAGATTCAATGTGATCAGAAATAATGAACACCTTTTCACAATGCAGGAAGGCTTGGAAAAGGGTTGGTCATCACTAGGAAAGAAATGCAAGCAGAGGTATACAAGTGTTATAGTTAAAAAGATGTTTAACGAGGCAGGTGGTACAGCATTGGTATTGTTCAGTGGATACTGAGCAAAATATTTTTACCAGATGTCACGGCCCCTCCCCCAAATCTCCCAGGCTTTGAAAGAGAAAAAAAACCAGAGCCTGAAGTTGATGGAAATATGCCCACAGATCTGATTCCTCTGTTCCAGGGTTGTTAGAGATTGCGATAGATCCAGTGTGGTATAGTGGTTTGAGTGCTGGATTAGCACTCTGGAAAATGAGGATTCAAATCTTCACTCAGCCATAGGTGACCTTGGCAAGTCTCTCAGCATCAGAGGAAGGCAATGCAACCCCCCTCTGAGCAAATCTTGCCAAGAAAACCCCATGATAGGTCTGGCAGAAGGTCACCATAAGGCAGAAACAACTTGTAGACACACAGCAACATTCCTATGAGTGTCTATAGGCAATATAAGATCAGTTTCAGAATATGAGGCTAGGAGATGTGGACAAAGTGCTTGGAGGGATTTGGCTGACCACTTTATCTATTTTGGTCAAAAATGACATCTTGCCAGAAAGGATTGTCAGAGAAAATTAACTGGATGGGTTCAGGAGATAAAAAAAGGAATGATGTACAGCTACTCTTTCGTTCCCTCTTTATTCAGGGCCCTTCCACACAGCAATATAACCAGAATATTAAGGCAGATAATCCACAATATCTACTTTGAACTGGGTTATCTGAGTCCACACTGCCATATAATCCAGTTCAATGTGGATTTTACACAGCTGTTTGAAATGAGCCTCAGAAGATTCTGGAAGATTGCAAGAGATGATACTTGGTCAGAACTTTATTTCCTTGTGCTAGAGATTTGAGAAGGTAGAAGTTGTCCAGCTCCATGCAATTTGCATGGCAGTATTTCAGTCTGGATTTGAGCAAGAGTGTGCTACCAAAATGATAATATTAAAATCATAAAATCATAGAGTTGGAAGAGAGCACACATACAGTTCAGTCCAACTTCCTTCCATGCAGGAAAAGCACAATCAAAACACCTCTGATGGATGGTCATGCAGCCTCTTTTAAAGTCCTTTTAAAGATGGAGCATTGAGCTGTCTAATGTAGGATCTTTGTAAGAAGAGATACAAGGAAAGTGCAGTTTCCTTGTCTTTGACATGTTGGTAAAACTAATCTGATATCCTAATTCATAATATCATACTGGGTTGGCGGATTGGGTGGAGGGAATCTGAATGGATCAGATTCAGAAAGCACTGTGGAATCTCATGAAGTTCCATTTCATCACTCGTGCTTTTTACATTTCATGCAATTGTGGCATCATTGATTTTCTCATTATAGTATGCCATGTTACTCTCTGTCATCTGAGTCAGGTGAGGCTGTGCAGGAGATGAAACAATGCATGGATTGGACAATGGCTTGGATGCAGGCCAAAAGCTCTGTCTGATACCTGACAAGATGGGAGCAGCCTATTGTTATTATGACTTTTTCCTGTCTTCTTATAAAGAATGCTTTTTTGCAAATTGATTTTTAAACATATTTTCAAAAAGTATACCCTATGTATGAGCCATGCACACTACCCAGGAATCCTTTAAATGGAAGTTACTCTAAGCATCTTGCATAGTTTGGTGAAACTGAAAAGAAAATGGAAGTTCCAATAACAAAAGGTACTTGTAATCTTATTTAGGATGACTTAAAAGTTTAATTGGTTTGGTGTACTATCCTTGCTTTCAGTACTGGAATACATTTATTTGATGTTGTGCATGCCAACCCATCACTAGCAAGGTTTTTCATATAGCTTAAGTATATAATTAGAGATGAAAAGAAAAATAAAAAGATTACAAAAACAATTTGGTTTCGAAGACTATCTTGTGATTTTCTGTACTTGTGTATCAGCTGCAATCCATGGAAGTCAGGGTTTGTTAAAGGTTTGTGTTTGAAGATGCTTGTATGGACTCTCTCCTAATTCACATGTGTGCAAAAGCCACCCAAGCAATTTAACTACTATCAGAAAAACGGGAAGACAGGCTAAATTTAATCCAAATCACTGCTCCCAATACCAAACAGCCAATCAGACATAGCCCTCCTTGGTAGGTTAGACAGGGAGATCTGGTTTAAATCTGAGCTCAAATCAGCAGTTTACATACACTTCAGGATACACAGATGGATACCTGCTTTTGCATGTGTATGGTCCCCATGGATGGTCCAAGATGTTTTGCTGCTTGTGGCATAATGGCAAAAAAAAAAATCCCCTCCCACCTTAGTCAAGGCAATATAGCACTCAACCAGAGTATTTTAGCCATGAGACAGAGGATCCTTACAACACTGATGATCTTAAGATCTCCCCTTATATGTCTGAGCTGTTGTGTGACTTCACAACTACTGATAAAATGCCATGTTTATATACAGCTATATTTGCCCCTCTTCAAACATTTGCCTCACCTCAAATAGCTGCTGCTCTTCTTTCATTTCTCCTGTTTGGGTCAATGAAGTGGATGAATGAGTCAGAGTTGTGCTTTGGAGGTGGAGGTCTATAATACTATAATTTGGCTCACTTCCGAAATCTTTGGAAGCTCTTACTCTTCCGGCACATTTTTTGCACTCCACCTGCTCACAGAGCAATGTGGATGGCACAAACATGCATATGCTTTTGAGTTGATGGATGATTATGCCATCTACTAGGAGTGGCTTGGAGTAGAAGAATTGTAGGTCATCTCTCTCCCCCCTCCCTATGAATTAGTAAAGATGAATGAAATGATTTGTGCAAGAGACAAATGTGGCATCAGAGTCTTTTAAAAAATAGCATGGCTGTGTCTTCTAAATCTTCCTGCTGTTGAACGATGCCTTCTCGGAAGCCGTTTTGCCTTACAAATCACATTATTCTATGGGTATTCATTCCAAGGAGGGGAGATCTGCTCTCATGCAGTGGGAGCAGGTGGTGGGAGGTTGTTTTGATGAGGTTAAAAAGCTCCTCCTACCTTTCCCCAAGCAGCAGCCTAATCTGCGTCAGCAGTAATTGTGAGCCCGGCACGGCTTTTATGGGGAGGGTGAGTGCAAATGATACATCAATATGAGGTCTCAAACCAAGACTTAGATGTTCCCTTTAAGTGGCTCCTCATTTCCCGGAGCCATAACATGGGCTAAAGGTTAACTTGCCCATTCTCTGTGGAGGGACAATTCTTTTTTTTTTAAAGGGGTGTTGGAGGAGAAGAATGGAACAGGCTTGTTTCCTATTTTGTCCTACCTAGAGACCCTGAATTTGCTTGGATTCCCTGCTTTCAATCTCTCTCTCTCTCTCTCTCTCGTGTGTGCATACACACACTCACACACACACGCGAGTGGATTATTTTGCTAATCAGACTTCAGTGCAGCGAAGATAAAAGAGAGAGAATCTGTTGCCTAGATAGGAGGCTTTAATGAGCAGCTGCGCCCCTGGGGACAGCAAGCTGAAGTCGAAGGCTGCTGCTTTCCAGTCTCTTGTCATTTCTTCACTTGGTCCTTCACCTCCTCTCCCCCCCCCCCCCCCACTCTTTCGCCTCCAATGGGCCTAAGGAAGCCAAACGGGAACTGTCCAAGGTGCTAGAATGCTGGCTGCTTGGCTGCTGGATGCAAGCGGATTGCAGAAAAAGAGGAGCACCAGATTACTGCTCATAGCTGAAGGTAGGCTTGCTCTTTGTTTGAGAATCCCTGATTAATCAACAACAGCAGCAACAGAGAGAGAGAGAAAGAGAGTGAAGGAGAGAGAGAAAGAAAGCTCCAGCCTGCTTGTAGTCATGGGGAGAGAGTGAGAGAGACTATTTGAAACCTTCGGTGTCTAGGTGGCAATGAGAGTCAGCAAGACGGAGAGCATCTTTTTTTCCTGCTGCAAGAAGCCATTTGGATAGGATGTTTGCCATCCTTTCTTTTTCTTTCTTTCGTTCTCTGCGCTATTCACTCCAATGAGGCACCTTAGCCACTTCTCTGTCATTGCATATGTTGGTGCTGCAATCTTCTGCATGGTGAAGTGGGGAAGAAACCCTCCCATTTCTTTGCTGTTGGACTTCAAAACAGGATGCCGTTGGTGCCCCCTTGATACCTTCACTGCCCTTCCTCTCCATGTGGATTGAAGATGCCCAGTCTCCTCTTTCCTCTGCTTAGTTCCATTGCATTTGTGACAGTCAAACTTTGAAAGGTTATTTTTAATCCTGTACTGAGAAGATTTCTTTCTTTCCTTTTTTTATGGCAACCCACTGGTTTTGAGAAATACAGAATGCTACAATCTGGATATCTTTGCCAAGAAGATCTCAAGCACTTTAACTGAAGAAAAAAATCAAAACAAAAACAAACCTGAGCCAATCTGCAAAACCTGTTTTGTATGGTGCTGAAAATATCCCTTCAGACTGCACTGAGATAAACCCCAGGGAAGGGCTTTTACAGACAAAAGTCACCTTTAATCATTGCACTTAGCAGTCCCTTCAGGACTTTAATCTTGGTATGTATGTCCATGATATTATTATTTTTCTTAAAAGAAATTCTAAGCCTGCTAATGCAATATCATGCTTATCAAAGGAATATATGCCCAGATATGAAATGATTTAGAACCCATCAATGTCTGAAAAGAACTTTGTTTTGGTGATATTAATCAAATTGAAGGTCAAGCTAACAATGGTATTTCATATTTGGAAGTATTTCATGCTCTTTTTACATATTAGGCTACCAGAAAGTAAGAACATTTTGCAGTTGGAGTTTTTATTTGCAAAAAGTCATGTTAAATTATTGAAAAGCTGCTTGTTTTTTTTCTGCTTTATTAATTGATAAAATACATAACAGTTGGGTTGGTTACTTCTTAGCCTGTCACGCCATAAATATTTTATGACATTTCAATATTATTTTCATAGCCAAAATATCTTGATTTTATTCCACCTCCCCACCCAAGCACACCTTCAGGAATGAGAAAAATATGACTAACTAAAACACTTCTAAGTTAAAGCATAAATTGAACTAGCAGTGCTGTGATAACCTTTTTATCCCAGTTATGGGTAGTGGTCATTAGACTAACTATCTATCTATTTTTCTGTCTGTCTATCATCTATCTATGTTGGAAATTATGTATTGAGAATCAAAACACACCAATAAAGGTTTCATAGCAAAAGTTACACTATGTTAACAAGCAAACAACAACAATACCTGTGATCAAACTGCACATGTTAGCAGTTCTGAAAGGAAGAATGTTCTATCAAATGTGTAAAATCAGACCAGTTCATATTCACAGGATTTGTAAAGTTCGCATACTTTATTCCAAATACACATTCATACACAGGTCACACCAAGGGGGCTTCCTTTTCATGGAACACAGTGTATGTCCCTAATTCATTTGAAGGACCTGCTTTGACTCCTTGTCATGATTAAGATATGCAAATTTTTACAATGGGAAAGAAATAATGTCAATTTACACAGCAAGAATAATGAACCATAGAGATAAAAGTTTCTGGAAATCTTAGTCCAGTGGAAAAATGCCAGAAGAGTTCATTCATGTAGACTTGGCTTTAAATGTAAAATGCCTTCGTGTCTATATGTAAAAAGCAAAAATCCTGCTTCCAGACATGTAGACCATGTGGAGGAGAGAGCTTTTTTTTTTTTTAAAAAAAAATATATATTAAGTCTGTTTAAAAATTAACAAGGCTTGAGCCAGATGTAATATGAGAGTTCCATTGATAATGTGCCTACCCAAGAAATAATTTGTCTTCTAAAAGCCATTTTATAAAAGGCAGCAATTCTGGAGGGGGTTGGAGAGATCTTGTGTAGAAAACACCAATGCCATTAGGTTTTTCACAATGGTGCTGAAGTCAGCAGTCTGCAGAAATTGGATGTGGCCTAGCTTTTTTGCACTTACTGTCTTGAGAGAAGTTCAGCACCAAAGGGAAAGGAAGCCCAGTCACTACAACTGGAATGATGAGTAATATTTGTGGTTGAAATAGTGGATTTCTTAAAAATAAATTCCTAAGACAAAATGCACATGCTGAGGAGAAGACATAGAAAGGTTGAAATCGAATCACATGATGCTTTGCATGGCTCCTTTAAATTTTTCTGTATTGCTGAAACATAAGCTTTTGACTGATGTTATGTACCCATTCAACTAACAGAAAATGTGTTGTTTATATCAGTAAAATGGGATAAGCACTCATCATTGTCTTTGTTTTAACATCACCGATAGTAGCACGTTTTATACAGGAGAAAACACACATGGAATATGCAGAAAAATAGACACTAGGAAAGCAACTAATATAGAGACAGCAGTATGTTCAAGTAGTATGGGTTATGTTCATTATACAAATATAAACCTGAAGGAGGAGCAAACAAACAAAAATTGGGATTTGTGCCAATGCAGTGAGATAAAAATTACCAGAACATGTGTTGAGAGCTGTTTCATTCAGATGGGTATTGCGTTACAAAATGCAAGTCTAAATTGAGTTTGAGGTACAAATTGTCTAAGTTACTGTTATGGAGAATGAAGACAATGACCAGTGTCCTATTGCCAATTCCAAAAAGAGTAGGCATGTTAAAGCAATGGAATTTGTCTATGTTTTGATTCACCATTCAACAGTTGATTCAGTGGGTCTACTCTAGTTGTGATTATCTGATAGGATTCAGGCTAATGACTTGCTAAAGTCATATGGAACTGAGTAGTCCAGGAGATGTTGGATTCCAGATGGGAAATACATGTTCAATTATGTGGCTAGCATTCCCACCTGTTTTCTACGGAATTCTCCTAGTGCCGAACCCTATCCTGGAAGAGATTTATCACTGGAGCAGCCCTTCTACAAATAGGAGCAGATGTAAAATGTGTTACTGTGAAACTAAGAGAGTATGTGTTGCTTCCATGGTGACAGATCCACCACTGCCCTTGTCTGGCTCAATCCAGACATTCAGATGATTATGGAGTATGGCCCTTCTGGGTCTTCAAAAAGCAGCAAAACCTTCAAGAATTCATTTCATATGAGTTCTAATGGACACACTTTTGTCTCACTTATGAAGAGGTTCATCCAGCTCCTTCAGTGGAGAAGCTTTGCCTTCATAAGATCCAGTTGATGAAGGACTTCCTTTTTACATGAACTGAATGAGTAAGTTTTCACACATAAAAACTTTAGGGACCTACCAGAACATTTTCCTTCCTAATCTAACTATGTGCTCAACATCTTATGGATCAAGTGGAAGGAGCACCTCATCTGCAACTTTGGGGAAGACACCCAATCCAGCTTCCTTCGCAAGCCCTTGTTCGTTTCACATATGATTTCCATGCTCTAGGCAAATAATGAACAAGAATCCTAATGATCAATTTAACCTATAGGAAGATGGGGTCTGTGTCCATGAGGTCTGTTTTCCATTGTGGCTCCCTAATTGGCTAGGCATAGTCCTGACTGGATCAGGTCATTGGGGAATTCAATGAAGTTCAGTTTTTCCAATGTCATGAGGAAAAAGAAAACAAAATGTGATGTGGAACTCTGCATATATATTTTTCAGCACAGCCAAGTGAACATTTGAAAAAAAAGGGTTGGGATGCTTGATTGCCTCATCGCTGGATTGAAAACTCAATCAATTATTTATCCTCATTTAGAGACATTATGTGTGAATTGTTATAATGATATTGCAGGTAGTCATGGGAGCACTCACAGGAAAATAAACACCCACATCATTATTATTCTGTGAACTGTTCAAACTTACCACAAACAGAATAAACTGTCAGGAAGAGTAAAAGTTAAAAATAAAATATTTGTGGCTGAAATTCATTTATTGTCTGCTGGAGAGATGATTGCAGGCAAGATGATTCTAAGGTATTTTTGACTTTGCCACAACTGCATGTTGACTCTAGCTGAGAGATGAAGAGAAAGTGGTGAGAATTTTAAACTGTGCTGTGTTTTAAAGAAAGGGGTGACCTTCCCAACCTTCAGAAACTGCTGACATTGCCATCTTTAAATGTCCAGTTCCCAAACTAATAAAACTGCAAGGAGGTTATGTATGCAGTATGTCTTGTTTACACCTTTTCATTCTGCTTCATATCCCAATCCTAAACCTTTAACCTGTACATGTTCAGTGTTATGGGTGGATAATAAGTATTCTGTATAATAGCTAATTCCTGTGGTGAGTGGCACCCTCATTGTGGCTGAAATGAGGTCACTGAGGTGATGGTGAGGGAGCGTGTCATAAAAACTACTGAGGTTTATTGGAAACTTAAAATAAAGATTAAAAGACTTAAGGTGGAAAAAGCCTTCCAAACGCTCCACTAAGAAATCTTGAGGATTCAGCATGGAATAAAGAGTGACAATTGGGATAGAAAACATAGGATATGATAGGGAAGAGGAGAAGGAAGAGTGGAATAGGATGCTTGGAAGGAGTGAATGTTTGGAGTGTTGAATAGGAGTACTTATTTCAGTATGAAGGATGCACTGCGAAATTTTGGTGCACAACCCATTTTGTATGTAGTAGAAAGCAATGCAGGATAAAATACAATAGCACTTCAATAACAATTTGTTTATAATACACCTTAAAAGTCAAGCATATCTAATAATAACACAAAGTAGCAATTAATGTAAAATAAACCTAGACCATTAAAATAATCAAACTGATTTTTACCCACCGAATCGTGTCCAGAGAAGGGTGACCAAAATGGTAAAAAGTCTGGGAATTATGTCCTATGAGGAGTGCTTAGGAAGCTGGGTATTTTTATCCTGTAGAAGAGGACATGATAGCCATGTTTAAATATGTGAAATGTTGTCATATTGAGGGAGGGAGAAAGCTTATTTTCTGCTGCTTAACAGACTAGAACACATATTAATGGATTCAAACTTCAGGAAAACCATCTGAACATTGGAAAGAACCTCCTTGCAGCAAAGGTTGTTTGACAGTAGAATGGGGTCTCTTGAAGTGTGATACAATCCCTTTGTCTGGAAAATTTTGGTATAAGAGGCTGGATGGCCATCTATCGGGGATACTTTGATTCCTGTATGCAAAATGGGGTTGGACTTGGATGATTTTAATAATAATAATAATAATAATAATAATAATAATAATAATACTTTATTTATACCTTGCCACCATCTCCCCAAGGGACTCGGAGTGGCTTACATGAGGCCAAGCCCAACAGAAGATCAAAAACAACAAGCAATAATAAAATAACAAGCAATAAACAAAATAAACAATACAATTAATATAACTAATAAGTAGACAATAACACACAAGAGTTTAAAAACCTATGGCTGGGCCAAATGTAATAGTTAAAACTTTAAAAAATAAATGCTGGACATGAGGATGAATCTATTTGGAGGGTTTTAAACCAAAAGTAAAGAGCAGCCCAACGGGTAATTAAAGTGCTTCTCAGAGTGTTTGCAGGGAATTGTTTCCTTTATTCAGGGAAGGCACACAGAACAACCACGTTTTCAGGTCTCTTCCAACTCTATGATTCTATGTTACAGAGTGTATAATGAGTGTATATTTCAGAGCTAGTGTAGCATAGCAACAAAGAGATTTTACTGAAGCTCCAGTTCAAACTTAACATTAACCACGAGGTAGGAAATATATATACCCTCAATCCCTCATCTGTAATATGGGCAATATGATAATATTGGCCTACTTTGAGCCAAGTTAAGTGAGATAACTTGAAGACAGAAAGAAATGTTCCACATAAAGCCCATCTGTATTGCTATTCTAGAGATAAGGATGCTACATGCATGAAATGTTCAGTGTTCAAGGTAAAGGATGCTATACTTAATTTGGAATCTTTCTTCTCAGCACTAGCTTATTGAGTAGTTACTGTCAATCCCATTAATCCCATATTTAATTCATCAGACTGATTGCAGTGAGATCTAATGGTCCAGTTCAGCTAGCACACCTGGTTTTTTTTGTTGCTTTGATTCTCACAGACTCAAGATCCCACTTTTTTAATCCCCATGGAAATGGCACTTATTGGAGCCAGCATGTCATAGCAGCTTGAGTGAATCTCCACTTTACCAAATTAAGTGACACACTCTCAGACAAAAAAAACAACAACATTGTTTTGCCATAGGTCAGAAAATAACTTGAAGCCTCACAACAACAAAATAATAACAGTGTCACATTTTCTGGGAACAAGGGAAAGGATCTACTTGGTGGCTGCTCCCCAACTTTGAAACGCCTTCTAGAGGGAAGCCAGGATGGCCCACTCTTTCTTCAGCAAGTTAAAATATTCCAATATATTTTAGAAACTAGCTGAGATAGGCTCTTATTCATGTGATGTGTTAGTTAGTAGTTTGTATAGTCTTTTAATAAATTTAATGGTTTTAATTAATACATTGTTAAATTGGCTTTTAAGTAACACACACACACACGTACACTTTTCATTGATGTTTTTGCAGAGCTTTTAAAAAAATTCCTTTTAACATGATATAAGCTAGCTAGAGTCCCACTTAAAATGTGGGATATAAATGAACTAGCTAGTTAACTAACTAACTAACCTAGACATAATCAAATTGGTGTGGGGGTGAAAGGAGATGGGAAAAAACTGTTTTACTGCTACAGTTGCAAAATCTGCTTTGGGTCACAGTCATGCAATGTAGTGTAAGGAAATAGCAGCCTTAAATTAGAACATGCTCAGTTCAGTACTATGTATATACTCATGTATAACTCTAGAAATTTTAATAAAAAATAAAAGAAACCAGGTTGACTTATCCACAGGTCAATGTGAGTACTGTATCTTAACTCCTAGAGAAAAAGGAACCATCTCATTCTCTGGGTAGAGTGGCAAAAGGCAAGAACTTAGTCCATTCAGGAAAACTGAAAAGAAGCACAGACACTCTCTACCCTTTAGCACTACTTCTGATCTTTTTGAATGGCTGGATAAGGTAATAGTGGCAGAGGCCAGGGGCTACTGTTTCCTTGAGCTGTTTCCTTTTCCCTCTCTATACAATGAACCTCGACATATTCATGGGTCATATCAAAGTCCATAATTTTGGCTCTAAAACCTGCCATTGACTTTTATAAGAAGTTGACATATACATGAGTATATGTGGTTCATTTTATGTATTGTTGAAGGCTTTCATGGCTGGAATCACTAGGTTCTTGTGGGTTTTTTCGGGCTATATGGCTATGTTCTAGAGGCATTTCTCCTGACGTTTCGCCTGCATCTATGGCAAGCATCCTCAGAGGATGCTTGCCATAGATGCAGGCGAAACATCAGGAGAAATGCCTCTAGAACATGGCCATATAGCCTGAAAAAACCCACAAGAACCTAGGTTCATTTTATGTTTGAATCTAGGACTCTGACCATGGTTTAGAGAAAATTTTAAAAAATCCAGCAACAATCTAGCCTTAAGCAGTATGACATTGGATTGAGTTGAGTTGTTTCAAATATATTTCTTTCTTAGTAAACTAAAAGTTAAAATAAAATAACAAATACACTTCAGTGATTATTTTCGTCCAAATATAACTCTTTTATGCTGAGCTAAAACAAACAAATAAAACAAAGTAACCCATAAAGTTGATTTGCTTGTATGGACTTCATTGTTTTTTCTTTCTTTTGTCAACCAACAGGAAGTATTTTGCTCTGTTTATTATCTCCCACAAGATGATGAGTTCTAATCAAGAGGAGGTAACTTTGGGCACTTTTCTCCAGTATATTGAAGACATGGGCATGAAGGCCTATGATGGTTTGGTTATACAGAACGCATCCGACATAGCCCGAGAGAACGATCGCATGAGGAATGAAACAAACCTGGCTTACTTGAAAGAAAAGAATGAAAAGCGCCGGAAACAAGAGGAAGCAATAAAACGGTATCTATCACAGCTTTTCCTTCTTTCTCTCTTTTTTTGAAAAGCAGCACAGGGAGCTAAACTTGTTGAAAAGATGGTGCTGACAGATATATGCAAGGTTCGTGTGGCTGTTTCCATAGACTGGTGCTGGATTTGAGAGAAAGCAGAGCAATGAGAGTGATAGCTAAGACAGCATCTTTATCTCCTTTGGGAAGGAATGACTTCTATTATTCAGTCTGATAAATGATCTATGGCCCTCCCATAGAATTCAATGGAAGAAAGGAATTAGGATTCCGGGCATCAAAGTGGCAATAGATATGTTGCGTACATACCATGATATGAAACAATATGAGAACAGCCTGACATAATGATAGTGTTGGAGCAGAAAATGGGGAAATCAGAGGTTCAAATTCTATTTCAAAACCACTCGGTGACCTTTGGCAAGTAACACCCTTTCAATCCAAGAGGAATGTGATGGCTACCACTTTCCCTCTCAGTAAATCTGGTCAAGAAAACCAAGTCATAGATCTGCCATAAGTCAGAAATGACTCAAAGGAATGCAACAAAATCAACCACCTTATAAATTAAGATTATTATGTTGAACATGCACCCCTCCCCCCAGTCCCGGTTCAACCAGGTGTTATAAAGCACTGTTTACAGATGGGATAGATGAGAAATTCTGATGGTGGACAATCCGCATTTCCTTTCTTGAGATTCCTGGGGTGGTCTTGGCCGCAATGTTGGAGTTCCACTAACTTTGTTGTGCTGAATAACAGCAATAGCAATGGTGAAGATGCCCTGCTGAAAATGACCCAGTATTTTATTTTTGCCAAGACAAGCAGAGGTCTATCTTTATTTATGCAGCTGGACAAAGTGTGTTGTTTTGTGTGCTATCTTCTGATAGTGGTGTGGAAGTGGAAGATTTTTTTGCAATTTTGTTATTATGGTTCAAACATGTTGTGATTCAGTGGCTTTCTTCCTTACAGCCACAATGTTGTTTGTGTACCATTTTTTCATGGAAGGAAACTAGTAGTTATTGTTGGAGAAATAAGTGAGTCAACATGTTTAAATGTCCCTGCACATGTCTAGCTAGAGGCATCATTCATTCCAGGACACTACCCAAATTTCACCATCAGAGGAAGTGCATTCTCATCCAAAATAACAATATTCTGTTTCAAAAACAGCATAATAAATGTAATCCTGACCCCCAACCATGTGTCATTTATTATGAGATGTGGGAATGATATGTAGTTTAGTCTAATTTTACATGTAAATTAGCCCCTGCCCTTGGGCTACTGACATATTTCTAAAATGGCCGTCACTGCTGAGGACATTGCCTATTTTGATCTAGAGGTTATGAATAATTGCAACTATCACGCTAACTGGTGCTTGGGCTGAGAAAGAAATCGCTTTCTCCCAAGCATATTGGAGAGCTTTGCTTGCTTTAATTATACTGAGGACATGTTTTTGAGTGCTTGATAGATTAGAAACAAAACAGCAAAACAGACTATCTATTAATCTCCAGACACTGCTGTCTGGTGCACCAGTATCATTGTTTCCTATCCAGCAGCAATTCAGAGGGTGGGGGATAGAGAGAAATTAGAAAACCTCTTCTTTGACTGTAATGGAGAGAGAAAAGAATCTTGCAAAAAAAATTTAGTTGCACAGGGGCTTGCTTTTACAAAGATGCAATGTGTGCGTGTGTATACACACACATACATACACATACATACACATACACACACACACATATGGTGGCTATATTTACATATGGCTGTACATCACTCAGAGACTACAATGTCAGGGAAGATCTGCAGTCATGAAATAGACATTATGCCTCTAGCACAGCATGAGTTTCATGTTGCATCACCTCACCTGGGGCCATGTTTACATGGGACAAATAACCCTCACATAGGCTCACATATCCAAATTTCAAAGATAGACAGGCAGGCAAACAGACAGGTAGGCACATACATACCTACATACATACATAAATACATACATACATATAAGCATTATGTTTATTTCAATATGTTGAAATGACTGTTTGTTCTCTGGCTTATCTTATTAGTAGCAAATAGTAAGATGAACACGATCAATTGTGATTTGGGTCTATATTTGTCCTGTTTGCTGAAACTGAACTAGGGGGTAGGGAAAATCACACAAATGTTGTCCAAGTTTGAAGTGTATCTCAGTGGAATTGATTTTTGGGATTCATAGTTGTCTGCTTTCCAACTATATCATGGCACAGATAAGATGTTTACAACCATAGCTTCCTAAGTCCTTCAGAAGAATCAGAACTGGCATTTGTTGAGGCTCACACTCTAGGGATCTTTTTTCTTGTCTTGGCCTTCAGCTTCCTTCCTCCACTCTTCTTTGATAGTTTCATGTACTATTTCTGAATATGGTAAATTCCCATTGACTGCCTTCCTGCAGAAGAAAACAATCCATCTCACATGATACCAAGTTGTACTGAGTCAATAGGAACTGGTGCCTACAAAGGCCAGGCAGATTTTCAAAAATGTTGACCTATGCAAAAATTGGCCCAGTATTGTTGTTTTGTTTGTAATCTATGCACACACATACACAAAAACATGTTCTCAGTATAATTAAAGCAAGCAAAGCTCTCCAATGTAATTGGGAGAAAGAGATTTCTTTCTGGGTCTGAAGTTCTGATAACAAAAAGCCTTGATTCAGCACTGTCTGTCTAAGATGATCTTCATTGAGATTGTGTTACCCAAGTTACTGCCAAAAATATCTGGAGCTGTCAGTGCTGTTTTATGATGCATTCTTAGGGAGTTGAATACAGCTCAGCATGTGTTTTGGCTCATTCATTTGCCTAAGGGAAAGTGCCCAGCAATTTGTTTTTGTTTATTTAAAAGAATGATAATCACAATGGCCGCAGTCCATCTCATGAACTTATTCCATTGTAATATGGGTCTGGATAAAAAGTATTCCCCTGGTTTTGGCAAAATTCCCAGTACCACTTCCAAAAAGTGTGCCTATGTATATGACTGTGGCAAATTAGAGGTACATGGTCCTGCTTCTGATGATCCCACAGCTATACCCCACTAGCCTCAGTTGGCATCAGCCACTATGAATTTATATGCATAAGATTGTGGCTAAGGTTTGTAATAGTACTGACTTTTTTGATGTCAAAAATGTGTTATCCTTCAGGGTTTTCAAAAATAGACATAATGTGCTGAATCATACAATGACTATGTTGTGTCTTAAAGAGTAATTAAAATGTTTTAAGGCAATCAGAAATGCTCACAAGGCTCATGTCCAAGTGGGTAGACATGGCATTGCAGATTTCCCCCAAGAGGAAAATGAGAGTGCTAGGAATGCTTTCATTAAAGACAAGGGCATTAAGAATATTTCTGGTAGGGTGGAATTAATTGTAAGGGAAGGAATACTTGAGAGAAGCCTTTTCCTAATAAGCATGTCTTAAGCTATCCCACCTGTGTGGATAGATAAGTCGTCTCTTCCTGGATGAAGTGAGCTGATGAATTCCTGACCTAATTTGTGGATAGCAGGCTACAAAGAATAGCAAGTTAATGTGGTGATTAAGAAGAACAAGAAGAAATAATTATATTAGTGTTTAGCTGCATGTCTGTGACTAACCTATGGCCATTGTACTGTTAGCCTTTTGAACACTGAAGATGGAACAAAACAATCAGTAGAACAACAAACATTATTCCCATTCTAAAATTTCCTTGGGAGCAAGCCCTAGTTTCACAGTACACCAATTGCTGAAGACTTTTGGATGTTCATGTCATGGAAATCCCATCAATTGATGGTGCTGTGGGAAGGACACATATTTTTGGCTTACCTATAGGCACTCACAGCAATAGACCTTTGCCTGCCAGCATATTTATGAGTGAAGACAAATTCAAATGTTCCATTTTGTATTGCATTGAAACCTCTCAATGGTTTTCTTGCAAATATTTACCTTTTGAAGTAATGTCTATAAAACTTTCCCTCACAACCCAGAGAAATGGCTGGATGAAACTGATCCAATAAGTCGAGAAAATAGTTAAATGCTGCAATATTCTTCATAATGCAGGACTTACGTGTAGAAACAATTATTTGGGCAAAAAACATTATTGTACATAAAACTGCATAATCTACGTGAATTAGATATTTTTAGCATACGACTTAATTGCACAAAAACGCTTTTCCGTAAATTATTATTTTTTTGCAAAAGGTTGTCAAATTCTGGGGCCTCTCAGAATGAATACAGCTCACACTGCTCAGGAACAATGGATACTCAATGAAGTAAGCAAATAAATAAATAAATGGTTCTTATCAACTCGCCATCTCTACTCACCGCATTCCATCATGTCAGAATGACCCATGCAGCCTATCCTCCAAAGCCTTATTTGGGCATCGTGACAAAGGTGCTGAAGGACAGAATAAAGAAAAGAAACTTTCATAAGGCAAAAATATATGAAATTATTTACATGTGGCAAAAGGGCCAGATGATTTAAGGAGAAAGGGTAGATACTATTAAGCTGCCCCATCCAAGTATGATTTATAGATCAGAAGTATAAGAAATAAAATATAAGGGGTTGCAAATGCTTATCAGAAGTTACAGATTGGGCAGACAGCTAAGAAATCACACAAGTCACCTTCTGGCAGATCTTTCTACAATGTATTGAATTTATATTTAAATCCTGGGAACTATTTCTAAATTTGCAGCTGTACAAATGCAATATGATATAAAATTGTATGCTTGCATATTCAAATGTGGTTATGTTTCTACCACAGTAAGTCTTCTATTTAGAAAAAACATAAGTACTGATTGGAGATTTAAATGAGGAATCTTTATACACCATTATTTGAAAGAACTTCCAGATTTGTTCTACATGGGTTAGCCCTGTTTCTAGCCCTGAAATGGCTTTGCACACATCTTTGTTTTTCTCATTCCTGGGAATAAGTAGACAGATGTTACCAAGTAGGTGGAGCATTTTTGTAGGGTAAGTTCTGTGTTGGAGCAAACAGAAATGGGCCAGCCGGGCAGTAGCAGAGTTAAGCTCCTTGTAAAGAAGGAGTAATTGTAATGAACAGCTGTCATCTCAACCTCTTATGATCTATGGTAAACCAAACACTGGAGACTAACTCTTCAGCAAATGTAAGAGCAATTCCTGTTTTTGTGTTCTTTCGTTTTCAAAAATAGCTTTTCTCCCACTTTCTTTTGTGTATGCATTTATATGATTGTGTCCACATAGAATTAGATATAATATAGAGAAAAGAAGGGAGAGGGAAATATATATTGATGGAGAAATGTTGGGGGGGGGGCACTAAAGGATAAAGAGATGGTGAGCACTGCAAAACTATATGCACTTCAGAGAAACAAACCCAAATGAACTTTGTATGGCTTACTCATAAGCAGATATGCTTGAGAACTTGCCATGATTGGCTTTGATGCCTTGCAAACTTTATTTCCAAGATATAAGAATCAGGATTGCTTGCAGTAGTACAGTACTATAGTTTGTAGATTTGTCTGTCAACAGTAATCCAAGCTAGGATGCTGAGCATGCAGTGGAGGTGTGCTCAAGTCAGAGAGGATGTATGTCCCAGACTATTGGAAAGAAAAGAAGTGCAATAGCATTTGGTCTTGAGATGATTCCTAGTATCTTAAATGTATTTAATTACCATAGTAGCTGGATCCTGAATATTTGTTAAGGCTATTTATTGATATTTAGTAGGGGATTGCAGCAGGCAAGAAACATAATAGTGAGCCATCTTGTATATTATGGTGGGGGGGGGGGGGACTTTGACTTTGAGTAACTTTAGTAATCTAAACATCTAGTTTGGAATCACTAGCAAAAGGCAAAATGTATATAAATTGAGATACTCCAGTTCTTTAGCTGTTGCTTTATCAATTTTATGCTCTTCAAGCAATATAATAGAGGATTTTCCAGTACTGAATAATAGCTGGCTTTAATGAAAGGATTTATTGGGTCTATAGAAGAATGTCATCATGACGCAAATAGAAATGTTAAGTTTTGTTAATGGTTGTCCTTGATATATAACAGCATGAATTCTACAGTATGCACAGTAAATACTAAATGCATGTGCCATTATCTCATGATCTTGCTGTAGCCAGGTTAACATGGAGAGAGAGTGCCATTTTCAGCTTTCCTTTCAATTGTCAACAAAACGGTTGTGAAAGAGATGCCCTCCAAACACATTACAGTGTATTTATAAATAATTGAGAAGATCTCGACAACAAATCCTCCTTCACAAATGCTTGCATCCATATGGTCACCCATATGCAATGTAAAATGAAGAGCAGCAATAGTAGCCATTTCATCATAATTATAATCTTTGGACGCAGCCAAATTGTCACGGAAATGTACCAGCCTGGAAGCAACAAGAACTAACTAGACATTATTTTTTATTTATACAACTAAGAGGAAAAAGAAATAGGACAAGTAATACAATTATGAAACTCTTCAAGAAAGAATTAGATCCAGTGAATTTCAGTGTGACATGAAGTGTGATCATTGCCTTGTCTGTTCAGAATTTTTTTAAAAATGTATGAGATGATAAGCTATTGTGGTCTCAGGAATATAGTCTTGCATGATATTTATTGCAAGAAATATTGATTGTGCCATCCAAACCACCTTACTTTGTGCAGTAGAAAACAGTCTTTCTGGTCTTCCAGACCACTCCCTAATTTCAAGATTAGAGAGTTGTCTGGAAGAACTTTAATATTTACCCATTGGCTTTGCAAAGAATAATGCAATTTCCAAAAAGTTAAGCATTATAAAATGTGTTTTATCTTTCAGTCCATGCATAAAACTAGGTGATGGGGTAACATCAACAGATATTGCTGCTTAATATCCACTCTGTTGATGAACTGAAGCTTACTTTACAATATGATAATAAATAATAAATAATACTGATAATAAATAATAAATAATATCTTGAACTTTCTCTTTCAACTCAAGACACATTGTAATCATCAGTGATCATGCTTCTTAGACACCACATCCCTTTTCTACAAGGATACCTGATAAAGTTACTCTTTATCAGAAGTAGAGAGTGAAAGTGAAATAGCAATAGAAAGTGCAATGGAAAGTTTACAGCTGAATATTAAGACAACAAAAATAATGATCACCGCTTATGTTCATAACTTTGAAGTATATGGAAATAGTTCAGTATTTTCCATACCTTGGCTCAGTCCTCAATCACAATGGAGACTGCAGTCAAGAAATCAGAAAAACATTTATTTATTTAAATTTATTTAAAACATTTATATTCCGCCCTTCTCACCCCAAAGGGGACTCAGGGCGGAGTACAGCATATTTACGGCAAACATTCAATGCCAGGACAAGAATTAATTATATGCATACATAAACATAGGACTTGAAAGATTAGCTATGCAGGCAGTAGACAAGATATCTAAGTATAAATATATACCATTAAATACTAATTCTTGGATTATCCATTCCATCATATTTCCAATTTCTATGTATGATTGTGAAAGATGTGTAGAAAGCTGAAAGGAAGAAAACCAACTCACTTGAAATACAGTGCTGGAGAAGGGTTCTTCAGATCTCGTAGATTTCTAAAAAGACAAATACATACATCAGCTTAATTTTTTTTGATTTTGCAAGAGATGAGAGAATAGAGTTGCTATAATTCATCCCGGATGACCTTGACTTGAGATCACTCTTGCCTAACATGTTCTTTTTGTTTCTGATATGATTTTACCGACTTGAATCAGCTACCACCTTTTGACCTCCATCTTTGCCATACTTTTGCCTAACTTACTGCTTATTGTTTGAATCTTGCTGGATTAGACACATTGTCCTGAAGCCAACCTGAAACAGAGCACTAACCAATTTGCCTTGAATCCAACTGTTGTGAGTGTTGAATTTAATGTGTTAACTCTGGCCTACAGTGAAAAGAAGCTGTGCATAAACAAGGAAAAAAATGTTTGTAAGAGAGAAACTGGGTCCAGAACAAGCTTCAAAATAGGCGGCTTGAAGTGGAGAAATGTGAACTAAGGCATGCTTTTTTTGGTAATTTGTTAAAAATAAATAAATCAAAAGGTAGCAAAACTTCTTCATCACATTTTTAAAAATAAGTATCAATTTTCTCCATCTCTGAAACACTTAGGTGAAATTTAATGGGCCAAAATCTATACAGTAGGTAATTAGAAGATATGCCTCCACTTTAATGTATCATTAGAATTTATAATGTTAGATGAAGGAGAAATGCTACTATAAGTATATACAGATCTCACAGAAGCTTTAGTATATATTGCATTAAGTATATTCCCAGAAGGAATTAGGTTTTATTGACAGACTAGGAGGCTGAAGAAAGAATCTCAAAGGCTGACCAACTGGGTTCATTGAAAAAGGCGCATCTCATTAATAAGAGTTTCCTTCTAGCAATGTGGAGCCTCCTCTCATTCATTCTGCTTGGAATGTTGGTTTGCTGCCTTCAAAAATGCCACAGCGGTGCTCAGCAAATACTTTCATTACTCATGAGTGGCACGTTAAAGGTTGGGGGAAAGCATAGCATGACCCAAGGGAGTGATAGTAATGAAAAGGACAGGTGCAAAGAACTATGAACTCTAGAATCTTGAAAATATGCCTGCAGTGATACAAACACATAAACATGCTTTGCAAACACCAACAAATGGGTTGTTAATATTGTATATAGTTGGCAGAGTACAGTTTGATTTAGGGGAATGCAGAGATAGTGGGAAATGTGAATGCTGTTGGGTTTGAGGGGAATTTAATTGTTTAAAGGCAAAGGTAAAGGTTTCCCCTTGACATTAAATCTAGTCATGTCCAATTCTCGGGGAGTGGTGCTCATCTCCATTTCTAAGCCAAAGAGCTGGCGTTGTCCACCTCCAAGTTTATGTGGCTAGCATGATTACATGAAGCGCTGTTACCTTCCTGCCAAAGCAATACCTATTGATCTACTCACGTTTGCATGTTTTTGAACTGCTGGGTTGGCAAAAGCTAGAGGCTAACAGCAGTAGCTTACCCCACTCCCCGGATTCGAACTGCTAATCTATTTGTTAGCAAGTTCATCAGCTCAGCAATTTAACATAAAAAAGATGCACAATTTAACATAAAAAAGATCAGCTACCTGTATTTTGAGAGGGAAATATGAATGGATCAGTGGAGAATTGTTCTTTTGGTATTTATTTCTTTATATTTCACAAATTTATGTACCCCTTCCCAGGTGAGTCATTCTTTCTTGTGGTAACAAGAAAGAATGATTCTGGCTGTATGCCCTCAAGTCAACCCTGAGTTGTAATAACTCCATCCCAGGGGTTGGCAAGATTTGTGCGAACAGGTTTGCTATTGCCTTCCTCTTGGGCTAAGAGTGTGTGAATTTTTCAAGGTCAGTCAGTAGTTTTACATGACTGATTGGGAATATGAACCCTGATCTCCCAGACTTGATCTCTACCCTCCTGTATCATACTGGCTCCAATGGCTCTAATATTTAAATATAAAAATCACATAAAACACTGCAACAATATTTTCTACTGATCAACAACAGAAACTTTAACTGTGACTGTAACTAATTTTCTAAACATACTCGTGTATAACTCTAGTCTAGAAATTTCAGTCAAATAATCAACTCCCAAAACTTGGGTCAACATCCTTCTGTCAATGTGAGTACTGTACTTTAATACTTTAAAAAAGAAACTATTCCCTTCTCTGAAGCACCAACCCCTCTACTCTCTCCACCATGGATTGTTTATGGCCTTTTTAAATGCCTGGGCAGGTAAATAGAGTTGGTGGTAGCCAGAGGTGGCTGGCCCCAAATTGGCATTGGTTCTTCTCTCTCTCTATGAAATGACAATTGACTTTTCCACGGGTCATATCCAAATCCAAAGTTCTGGCCCCCAAACCTGCCCTCTTTTATATGAGGTCGACCTATACATGATTATATACAGTACTTCTGATAACTGAATGCAATTCCTTGTTCAGAATTAGTATGCCTCTGATTCCACACATTGGGATGGCTACCGCTATCATAATTGCTTATGTTAGACCCTGGAGTGGACATATCTCCCTGAAGAATACAGGTATTAGTAAAAACAATAGCAATCATATTGCTTTAGAAACTATGTACATATCATACCTTTTGATCAAGGAACCCAAACCATATGTTGGGTTGCATCCTCACAACAACCCTGAAAGGTAAATGAGAGAGACGGCCAATCTAAGGTCACCTGATGAGTTTCATAGCTCATTGGCAGTTTGAACTTAGATCTCATCACGCCATTCTGGGACAGAGCATGACATTATGAGAAAACAAGAATGAATAGATAAATTTGTTTCTGGTATGAGTCTGTACTGCATATATTCCTTCATGTGCCTGTTTCATCTTGCTTATCATGCTGCAATTTGATAAGTCAGATTGGGGGAAAATTGTCTTAAATGAAAAGTGCATTTTATTGTGTGCACTTTACCTTAAACATGCATTTTGGTACATATCTTATGGTATGTATTTTAGAAAACTTTATACTCCCAAAGAAATATGTTGTAGGCATTTCAATACTTGTTTTTGAGTGAAACTCTATTGTAAAATTCAGAGCAGCATAGAAACTGAACAATAAACTACTTTCTGCTCCACATATTAGTCATGAAAGTGCAAATCAAATTGGTTCACTTAAAAAGGCAGACTGAATTAAATCCTCAAGCATCCCTAGGGAGAAAGAAAGATGCAGTTTTGCAGAGCTGTCTTGCTCCGGTTACGTTATCTGACCAGAGCATCTTACCCAGCAGCAAGATGAAATTATACAATGGAGAAATAAGTGGAGGTTGATCCCAGAAAGGCAATGGAAGCTGATGAAGCAAGTATGTAGGCTTAGATGCCTGTAGTAGAGCTGGAAGGAATGAGAAGCATGGAAAAGATTGCATGGCAAGAAAGGAAATGAATAGTAGAGAGGAGCAAAGCAAAGAGCGGCATCTGTTTGCTGACATGGTCAATGCTTTGGTGCACAAACAGATTTTCCCCAACAGCAAATAGAAGGGCAATGACCAGTTACTGGAAGGGATGTGTGGAGCAAGGCAAAAAGTAAATGGAACTACTTTGATTCAAAGGATTAATTGAATGTTACAGAGATTCAGAGCTACAGCTTGAACCTACATATTCCTGATGACTGGCCATCTGTAAACTGATATCTGCCTAGCTGTTACTGGGATATTTCAGAACCAACAGGATGTTATCATACCATTCTGTTATACCCATCATAGCAGTGCATTAGTCCCATTTGTGCCTTATCCTTATCCAAGATGTAGTTGTGTGATAACCAACAGTTTGGAGGTTCTAATCTGGGGAGAGCGTGAATGAGTTCCCATCTGTCAGCTCCAGCTCCCCTTGCGAGGACATGAGAAAAGCCTCCCACAAGGATGGTAAAATGTTTAAAATATCTTAGTGTCCCCTGGGCAATATCCTTGCAGACAGACAATTCTCTTACACCAGAAGCGACTTGCAGTTTCTCAAGTCAATCCTGACATGAAATTAAAATGGTATGGATGAGCAAGTACATTTTATGCCTGTTCCAATAGAGAATCAGTTAAATTGTTATCATAGTAAGTTGTTAGGACTTCTTTCCATGGCATGTGTCATCTCTCTTCTCATTGCAGTGGTATTTCAGGCAACAGAGTTTTCAGTTTGTGAAATGTAACTGGCAGTGTTCTCATGTTGACTGACCTTCCAACAAAATGAAAATTATATTTCCTATTGTGTCTACCCATTTTGACTTCCAGGTATGAATTGAATAATGACATCATAGTAGGGATGGCTAAATCTGTTAATTTGTTCTCTCGTGTATTTAGAAGAACAAGTTTTAAAACACTGTGACACAGTCTGATCATGAAATATTTTTTGACCATTCATGAGTTTCTAGTTAAAGCCGAAATTGGTGTAAAACACTGACAACAGTAGAAAGAATAAATGACCTTTGATAGAAATGAGATTATTTCAAATCTCAGTTTTAAAAATATTGACAGTTGCCTGGTGTGCTGCAAATTAATATCATTTAATCCTTTCCTTTTTCCAGTAGATTATATAGGGCATCTCTTCTCTGTGCTGGCTGAGGGCACTTTCATTTATTAAGTTGAGATCACGTGTTTGGAGCCATTAAGCAAATTGTCAAGAACAGCCTTTCCTTGAACGCCAGGGCAAATGCAATATTTCATACCTTCTGTTAATGCTATGCCATAATTTAATTTCTGAAGCTCAGTTTTAATTGAAGCTTTATAGGCTATGGAATATCTGGGGTTGCAGATCAAATGGTGCAGTGGGATTGTTGAAAAAGAAAACACTTCAAAGGAACTTCTCCCATACTGTTTAAGGCACATGTTGCTCTTATGGTTCACATGGTGCCCGGGAGTAGAAAGCAAACTTTGTTGCTAGTGGTATAAAATGGGACTTTGGGATGCTTATTTAGCATACTTTAGTTGATTCCATATTTAAGTCAAAATTGGAATGTTTGACATACATGGTTGCATTTGAAAGATATTTCAATCCATACAGAGAAAAATAAATTCAGTACTTTTTTTGAACTCTGACCCCTTCTTATGTGCTCTTGGTAGTGATACCAGACAATGTGCAGAGGTTAGGTATAAGTGATGCACCTTTTAATTTGTGGCAGCAGCCTTTTATAATATCCTCTCCAGAGCATTTGTCTGGCACTATCTCTTTACTTTACTGGTGAGGTGAAGTTGAATGTGGAGCTCAGACTGAAGTGAGACAGGTTGCATTCTTCGGCTCTCATTCCAAACTACTCCAAAATCCAAAGCTGTCCACATGGATGGCTGAGATAGTTGCATCTTTGTTTTTGGATGGTCCACATACTTTGTTTCAAGCACATTATTTCAGTAAAATTAACTTCAAAATAGGTTTATAAGATTCATGGGAAGCATCAATGGATTTCATGTTAACCTTGGTCCCATCTCCAAGACATCTATGCAAAATCAGGTATTCCAAAATCTGGGAGGGGAGGGGGGAAATAAAAAATCCAATGCACTTTTGGTTAATTTTGTATTTTGGATAGGGAATACTTAACCTGTAGTCCTCTGTGGGTTTATTTGGCTGCCTTTGACCTCAGATATTTGCCAAGATGAAGTGGTATATATCAGAAAACTTCCTTTTTTTCATACTGGGGAATCAATGATAGAGAGAGGGGAAGGGAGGGGAGGAGGGGAGAGTGTGTGAGAGAGAGAAAGAGAGAGAATTTTTTTTATTAATCTAGTTCCCTTTTTGTTACCAAGAGTTGTAACTGTTGCAGGTAAAGGAGCATATGCAGTGTACAAAAACATCTGCAGAAGGATGTAAATTTATTCAGAATTTGTCATAAATGTTGTACAAGTCTCTTAGTGTAGCGAGTGATATCAAACAACTGTTTTCCCTTTCATGTTGTTGGGAAATTGTAGGTAGATTGTGCATAATGAGGGAGATAAAGCCGCAGTGTAGAATTAGGAAGGACATGTTAAGTAAGAAACAAAGGGAAGGAATGTACTATAACTTCCAGAGAAAAACCAAATCCATTTAAAATAAATTGATCTTTTGCCATTGCCTTCAAGACAGGCAATTTGAGCTTTCTTCTGTAAATGACAGAAATGTCCGGTGGGAGCATCTCATTCTGTTGGGTTTATAGAACAAAATGGGAAGGAAAGAAAAAAAAATCACATGTTCTCCTGCTGAGTCTTTCATACTGTTATTGTTTCATGCTCTGGTGGTAAAATTTTATGCTTCTGACTCATTGTGGCTGCATGTATGATTACCGCAATCATAAAGATCAATACAGAAGAGAATACCCAGTTTATTAAGACCAGTATGCTGCAGCCCAATGCAAAAAGAGCTGTGCAAAGAATTGTATATACTTCTGATTGTATACTGGTATGTGGAGAGGCAGGATGGGGGTGGAGAGGGGGGTGAAATCTATATTTGGGAATAAATTGTGGGGACATACATAGTAACTATGCAGAAAGGAGTGTACAGAAGGATGCAGCCTTTCATAAAATACAGGGTTAGTCAAAATGCATAGGCCAATAAGCCATTCAATTGAATGGCTTATTGGCCTATGCATTTTGACTAACCCTGTATATGTAGAGGTGAAAATTTCAGAAACAAATACTGTAAAGTAGATTTAACCATAGACAGGGTGACTGCAACCTGGAGATTTGTCTGCCTGCTCTGTTTGTTGCTCTAGTTGCCATCTGTGGATAGGCAAGGTTGTTCTTTCTTAAGGTTCTTTATTTTTTTTATCCAGAATTGGATTAAGCAGCTCTTCAGGTAAAGCACAGAGAGAAAATTAGTTAATATGGCTGTCTATATGTGTCAGAGTTGTTAGCTTATCAGAAATATGCATGCTTAAACAGTAGTGGGCAAAGAGTAGCCCATGGGATGTATGTGATCATCAAGACCCCAAAATATGGCCCTTGAAGCCCTCCTGAAGTCCACTGTGTCTCCAAACGTCTCCCAATGGTTTTGTCACTACAACTCCTCTAAGCCTTCCTAAGACCTCAAAAAGACACTTCCCCCCACACTAATTGGTCAAAAATTGGCCTTCCACCCTCTCTCCAGTTGACTACCCCACTGCTTCAGGGGCGTTCACTGCCACTGTTGTCCATCAGAGTCCGTACGTTCCACGTAGAAGGACAAGAGAACTCAAGAACATCTGGTGGACAAAGAAGGCTGAAGAAATCCAACACCTGGCAGATACCCATGATGCTCAGGGATTCTTCAAAGCCACAAAGGTCATCTATGGACCAAGAAACCATGGGATACAGCCTCTACACTCATCAGATGGTACCAAACTCCTGAAGGACCAAAACTCAATTGCACTACGTTGGAAAGAACACTACCAAAGCCTCCTGAACTGCAGCTCCAATGTGGCCGAAGAGGTCCTCTCACAAATCCCGCAACAACAAACCAGGGACGAGCTTGCAGCACTGCCTAGTTTGGAAGAAGTCAGCAATGCCATCAGCCAACAGAAGAATAACAAAGCCAGTGGACCAGATGGGATCCCTGCTGAAATCTTTAAAGAGGGAGGACCTGAGCTGACACACCAACTCCACCAGCTCATAGAAAAAGTGTGGGTGACCGAGAAAATCCCAGAAGATTTCAAGGACGCCACCATCATCACCCTCTTCAAAAAAGGGGAAAGAACAGACTGCGGAAACTATCGAGGTATCTCTCTTCTAACCTCCGCTGGGAAAATCCTCGCAAGAATCCTTGCAAACCGCCTTCTGCCCCTCTCAGAAGACACCCTCCCAGAATTCCAGAATGGCTTCCGCCCCTCCAGAGGAACAGTGGACATGATCTTCACTGCAAGACAGCTCCAAGAAAAATGCAGAGAACAAAACCAACCTCTGTACATGGCATTCATCGACCTTGCAAAGGCATTCGACACAGTGAATTGCAGCGCTCTCTGGACCATCCTCCACAAAATCGGGTGCCCAAACAAATTTGTGAACATCCTGCGGCTCCTCCACGATGACATGATGGCAACAGTCTTGGACAGCAGTGGCTCCCAAAGTGACCCATTTAAGGTGGAATCAGGTGTCAAACAGGGATGTGTTATTGCCCCAACTCTATTCTCCATCTTCATCGCTATGATACTTCACCTTGATGATGGGAAGCTTCCCACCGGAGTGGAAATAATCTATCGGACAGATGGCAAGCTATTCAACCTCAGCAGACTGAAAGCCAAAACCAAGGTTACAACAACAGCTGTTATAGAACTCCAGTATGCTGATGACAATGTCGTCTGTGCGCATTCAGAAGAAAATCTACAAGCCACTCTAAACACCTTCGCAGAAGCATATGAGAAGCTCGGCCTGTCACTGAACATTGAGAAAACCAAGGTGCTGTTCCAGCAGTCGCCAGCCAATCCCTCTCCAATGCCAGTAATACAGCTTAATGGTGTCACATTAGAAAATGTGGACCATTTCCGCTACCTTGGCAGCCACCTCTCCACCAAAGTCAACATCGATGCCGAAATACAACACCGCCTGAGCTCTGCAAGTGCAGCATTTTCCAGAATGAAGCAGAGAGTGTTTGAGGACCGGGACATCCGTAGGGATACCAAGGTGCTTGTTTATAAAGCTATTGTCCTCCCAACCCTGCTATATGCCTGTGAGACGTGGACTGTCTACAGACGACACATGCAGCTCCTGGAACGTTTCCATCAGCGCTGCCTCCGGAAAATCCTGCAAATCTCCTGGGAAGACAAGCGGACAAACGTTAGTGTGCTGGAAGAAGCAAAGACCACCAGCATTGAAGCAATGGTCCTCCAACATCAACTCCGCTGGGCCGGCCACGTTGTCCGGATGCCTGACCACCGTCTCCCAAAGCAGTTGCTTTACTCCGAACTTAAGAACGGAAAAAGGAACGTTGGTGGACAGGAAAAGAGATTTAAAGATGGGCTCAAAGCCAACCTTAAAAACTCTGGCATAGACACTGAGAACTGGGAAGCCCTGGCCCTTGAGCGCTCCAGCTGGAGGACAGCTGTGACCAGCAGTGCTGCAGAATTTGAGGAGGCACGAGTGGAGGGTGAAAGAGAGAAACGTGCCAGGAGGAAGGCGCGTCAAGCCAACCCCGACCGGGACCGCCTTCCACCTGGAAACCAATGCCCCCACTGCGGAAGAAGATGCAGAGCAAGAATAGGGCTCCACAGCCACATACGGACCCACAAGGAAATCCATAATGGAAGACCATCTTACTCGTCCAACGAGGGATCGCCTAAGTAAGTAAGTACCCCACTGCTTATCGAAGGACCTGTTTTCACCCAAAGGGTAATAACCAGCATTTTGGTAGTTCTGTGTCTTATGCATATAGGAATATAGCCACACTACACATGGGACTGAATGAGCAAAAGTGTGTGTGCATTTTGTTGTAATAAAGTAAGAAAAGTCATCTTCATTCTTTCCATTTTCATTTGTAGCTGATATGCCCAATTCCATAGTTACAAGCAGAGTACAATGCAATAAATAAAATGAAGGAAAACATAGGTAAGAATTGGCACAGGACCAGAATGGTGGATGTAGCATATCATGTTTTCAGTAAGGCCTTTGACAAGGTCCCTCATGAACTTCTTTCAAACAAACTCATAAAATGTGGGCTATATAATACTACCATTAGGTGGATTTGTAATTGGTTAAGCGAGCGAATCCAAAGGGTGTTCACCAATGGTTCCTCTTCATCCTGGAAAGAAGTGACTAGTGAAGTGCAACAGGGTTCTATACTGGGCCCAGTTCTGTTCAACATCTTTAGAAATGACTTGGATGAAGGTTTAGAGGGCATGCTTATTAAGTTTGGAGATGACACCAAATTAGGAGGGATAGCTAATAATCCAGAAGACAGGTTCAGAATTCAATATGACCTTAACAAATTAGAGCAGTGTCTCTTAAACTCTGTGCCTCCAAGTGTTTTGGACTTCAGCTTTCAGAAATCCCAGCCAGCTTACCAGCTGTTTGGAATTGTGGGAGCTGAAGTGCAAGACATCTGGAGAAGCAGAGTTTGAGAAACACTGAATTAGACAGTTGGGCCAAAATTAACAAAATTAATTTCAACAAGAAGAGATGTAAGATACTCCACTTAGGCAGAAAAAATGCAATGCAAAGATACAGAATGGGTGATGTCTGGCTCAACAACAGTACATGTGAAAAAGATCTTGGAGTCTTCGTGGAAAAAAATGTTGAAAATGAGCCAACAGTGTGATGCAGCAGCTAATAAAGCCAATGGGAAGTCATTGTGCCCCTCTATTCTATTTTGGCCAGACCTCACCTGGAATTCTGTGTCTGTTTTTGGGATTCACAGTTTAAAGCTGGAAGGTGTCTGGAGGAGGGCAACTAAAATGATCAAAGGTCTGGAAACCATGCCCTATGAGGAGCATTTTAAAGAGCTGGGTATGTTTAGCCTGCAGGAGAGAGGAGACACGATTGCCACATTTAAATATTTGAAAGGCTGCCATAAGTAGGTGGGAGCAGGTGTGTTTTCTGCTGCTCTGGAGGCTAGGACTAGGAACAACAGGTTCAAATTACAAGTAATGTGATTCCACCAGAACATTAGGAAGAACTTACTGACTGTAAGAGCTGTTCAACAGTGGAACACATTGCCTGGGAGTGTGGTTGAAGCTCCTTCTTTGGAGGCTTTTAAACAAAGGCTAGGTAGCCATTTGTTAGGGGTACTTTGTGGTATTTCTGCATGGCAGGGGGTTGGACTAAATGGTCCATGTGGTCTCTTCCAATTCTATGATTCTATTAAATACCATGTTGGTTTAATTAATAAAACATAATCAATTATTTGGCCTTTCTCTTTCTCGTCAGCTAACCTGCCACTATTTAACTTTTCCATTATATCAAGTGAACCCATTTTAAAAAGTGCCTGTATGCTAGAATTAATGGTTCCTGTGATTTGTGATGTAGCATTTGAACTTCAGGAAAGCCTTCTTTCGATTTCCAATTCAAATCAATGAGACTTTCATCTCTATTTCTCTGGCAATCACATTTACTTGCAAATGTCATTGAATATAAAGTTACCTATTTTTAGCCTGTTTATTTTATGCCACTTTCCTGTGTGTTGGCTGTGGGAGAGGGAGGGTCCAAAGGGAAGAATCCTGCTTTCATGTTCCCCTAATTAGTGTGCAGATGAGATTCAGCATCTGCAAGGTCATTTAAAGGGAAACAGTAGCATCAAATTAGCCATTGGAAGAGATTCTAAATCAGAAACCAGGAATCATTGTTGATCATCCCTGTTCTGGAAGAGGGGCAAAGCAGAGATACAACTAGTGTTTATCAACAAAAAGCTGTGATATGTTTAAGGTGGTCTTTCAAAGCATGTGGAGAATGCCAAAATGATCAAACTATCTAGATTCTGTAGCTCTCTGTAAAATAGATTTCTTTAGGAGAGAGGCTGTTCCCTGATGACATTCAATTCCCAGATGAAGCAATGGGTTGAGCTTTTTTTGACTAGTACTTCACTCGAGAATCCAGACACACTCCCATTCTTCAACACTTCTTTATCACCATTTGAATGGCCAATTCTTGTACCTCACTTGTGAGCCCCTCCTAAAACTTGGAAAAAGTACTTTTTTTGGCCAGGTTTGGGGGATTCTGATAGTTGTAGTCTTAAAGAGTAACTTTCCCAAGCTATAAAGCCCCTATGCCTGTTAGTGCTGCCTGCTACACAATGGTATGAATACATTTTCTAAATAAAGTAGCTTCAGATTAAGTTTATCATCATAACAGAATGCAGACAGGCATGTAGCTGGGGGGGGGGGGGGGCTCGGGGGGCTTCAGCCCCCCCCCCCCCGAAATTCTCATGGTGGTTCGCGAAAAGGCCTTACTGGTGCATTATTTAAACTGTTATGTTTATTCATATCATGATCTGATTACCATACTCAATATATCCCATATGCATGGGGGTATTGGGGTAATGATACAAAAGGTTTGCTAGGCTAGACCCTCTTTCACTCAGACTCAGCCCCACCCCCCGAAACTCACCCCCCCCCCGAAACCTCCCCTGAAAAAAATTCAGCCCCCCCCCTCCCGAAACGAAATCCTGGCTACTGGCTTGAATGCAGATAATCACTCTACTATGGTATTTCTATCTGTATGTAGATTTAATAGAGTTCTGCTTTAGACAGACAACTCCAGAAATTCTGAATATATTCATCTGATTCAGAAAACTCAGTAGACAGTAAGTCATAAGGCCAAACAGGGTATAGGGTTACAGCCTGGGCTGGACAGGGTTACACTCCCCCTGAAGACACAGGTTCGTAGCTTAGGAGTTCTCCTGATCTCACCACTGAGCCTGGAACCCCAGGTCTCAGTGGTGGCCAGGGAAGCATTCACACAATTAAAACTTTGTGCCAGTTGCACCCATACCTTGAGAAGTCAGATTTGACCACTGTCGTCCATGCTCTTGTTACATCCCATATAAACTATGGCAACACGCTCTATGTGGGATTGCCTTTGAAGACTGTTTGGAAGCTTTAAGTGGTTCAATGGGTGGCAGCCAGGCTGCTCACCAGAGCAGCGTACAGAGATAGGACATCCCTCCTGTTACGCCAGCTCCACTGGCTGCCCATCTGCTACCGAACACAATTCAAAGTGCTGGCTTTAGCCTGTAAAGCCCTAAATAGTTCTGGCCCAGCTTATCTGTCTGAAGGTATCTCCCTCTATGAACAACCTCAGAGATTAAGATTGTCTGGGAAGGCCCTGCTCTAGATCCTGCCTCCGTCGCAGGTGCGGCTGCTGGGGTGAGGGACAGGGCCTTCTTAGTGGTGGCACCTTGGCTATGGAACTCCCTCCCCAGCTAAATCAGAAGAGCTCCCTCCCTCCCTCCCTCCCTCCCTCCCTCCTGACTTTCAGGAAGAAAGTAAAAACATGGCTCTGGAATCAAGCTTTTGTCCAATAGTGCTGTGCAATAAGTAAAATACACTTATGTGAAATAACAACTGGAACAGCCTTTGACTGTGTCCTTGGATTATGTGATTTTAAAAATGTATTTAATGTTTTATTGTTTTTAATTTGTTTTAATGGACATGTTTAATTTCTATGGTCTGTTAATGGCTTCGAATTGCTGCTGATTGTAAGGCTGCTCTGAGTTCCCTTCAGCATTGAGAAGGACAGGATATAAATATAGTAAAATAAATAAATAAACAAACAAACAAATGGGTACTAAACACAATAAAGTAGCATCAGATAATGTTTATTAACCCTAACACGCTATATTTGACTGAAAGCCTTCCAAAAACATTGCAGGGTTTTATTTTGGGGTTTTTTGTCTTAGGTCATAACTGCAAAGGGTTTGATATCCTTAGAAAGACAACTATTCCTGTTAATTTAATTTAATGCAATACTGACAATTTTTTTAAAAAAGATAGAGATTTTTTTTAAGTACATAGCACTCCCCCCTCCCCTCCCCAATACTATTTGTCTGTTTTTTTATATGAATAAAAATCTCATAAATATACTAAACCTAATTCTGATATGGGAGTCATAGCTACGTGCAAGAATAGTCAATAAGAGGCATGAACATCTGGATTTCCAAATCAAAATGAAAACACAGACTCATGTTAAATCAGGTTCTTTTCTCAATCAAGATTCAATCCAAATTTAGTACATAGGTCTGTGTACTTAGATATGAACATTTGTCATTGCACTATAGCAGAATTCTGAGCTTGTACTTTTACAAGAGGGTATTCTTGGATTCATGGGGACAGCTTCATTGATATAGAGTGCATTGTAAATGTTTGTGCTTGTGTCTCATGCATATGCCTTTAAGAATAAAGTAGCCCTTATTCATGAGTAATTTACTACTGTGGTTATATTTTCCTTTCTGAAAGCTTTATGGTTTGTTTACACTACCAGGAGCTCCTATCTTATTTCAAAACTCAAAAATGCATATCCTAAATCAGGCTATGACTTCTGTCAGAATAAGCCTGCATGGCCAGAGATGATGGGACTTGTGGTCCAAAACGATTCCACATAGGGCAAGCTAGCCTAAATCAACAAGCTGGTATACTGTGTATTTCCAATAACTAGCTATTTTACAGCATTTTAAATTTACAGTCCACCTCCTGAAGCATCATGTGCCTTCTTCAGCTTCTGTACATAATTTAAATATATGACATGAAGCTGCTGAAGGACTGGGAGCATCACCTCCAAGCTGGGAGAAGTTTGCTTGGCTAGTTGTTATCGGTGAAAATGTTCTCTTCCCGATTGCTGAAACCTTGTTGTTAAATCATGATTTGGTTACATACCCTCCAACATTTCACTGATGACAACCAAGACACATGTGCCAAGTGTGTTCAGAGTGGGGGGGGGATTATTAATGAGGAAATACAGAGAAGCTTAGAGATGCTACAGAAGTTTGCTTTTGCCCAAGTTTATTGGGAAGGGTGAGATTCTACCCCAGAAATTAAGCTGTGGGCGAAGAAGGAAAATTGGGAAATGAGGGCACTTCTACAAAGTGAGATGTAGCACAGGAATAAATTAGGCTGTTATTACCAATTCAAACAATTGAGAGGGTATGCTATTCCTTCCTGAGCCAGATATTCTGTGGTGAAACCAAGCCAAGGGAAGGTGTGTGTCCTTTTTTGATCTACCTTAAGAATGAAAACAATATGACACATCTGTTTTAGGTCCATCTGACATCTTTGAAATCTCCCCTGTAGCTGATTATCTTTTCTCTTTTATTGTTACAATCTTTGGAGCATATAAACCAGGATGGACTTACATAAAGTAAAGGTAAAGGTCTAGTTGTGTCTGACTCTGGGGGGTGGTTCTCATTTCCATTTCTAAGCCAAAGAGCCAGCATTGTCTGTAGACTCCTCCAAGGTCATGTGGCGAGTATAACTGAATGAAGCAACTTACGTAAAAACTCTTAATATCAGAATACACCGATGTTTCACTTGGATGAATAAAAAAATGCTTGAGTATATTTTTCATTGTTTTTCACTTGACAGAGATGTGAAACAGAGGTCTCATGTACACACTGCAATATAATGCAGTTTGATACTGTGTTATATTGTCAGTGTAGACTCATAGTTTAACTGCATTGAACTGCATTATAGATGGGGCCTGAGATAAACAATCATGATGGGGATTATCATGCTGTAACTATTTGGCCCCAAAGTCTATCAATAATGTAGTAATCCAGCACATTCATCCAATGCAGTCTACATTGTCAGCCCCTTTGCTAATCCCTAATTCTTAAATCTTCATAATAGACAGGAACGACAGTGGATTTTTTTTGTTTGTAGAATCCAAAGTATAAGGCCTGGATTGTGCCTTGCTGTACTATATACCATCTAACCTAATCTATATACCATCTATCTGCTTGACAATATGAATTGGGGAAAGTACTCATGCAGGTCAGTTATATTGGATGGACATCTTGTTTCTATTAAGTGACATCAGTTCAGCTTCGACAATGGCAATCCTAGCTGTGAGGAATATTTAAGATACTTTGTTATTAATGATCCTGGTCAGGGCTATGGTTTCTTTGATTCAATCTATCCATCTGTAATGCAGTCCTTCTCTTTTCTGCTGCTCTCAGCTTTACCAGGAGTTAACATCGTTACTAGTGAGTCATGTCATCTCATGATATGCCCATAGTCATCTGCCTCAGTTTAGTCATTTTAGCTGCTGGGAAGACTTTAGGATTGATTTGGTTTCAGATGAATTCAGTGTCTTTTTAGCAGTCTGTGGAACTCTCCTCCAGCACCATGTTGCAGATAAACTAATTTTCCTATTTCTTCACTGTGTAGCTTTTAAAACCACATATAAACATTGGAAATAATGTGATATTGGATGTAGTTATCTGTATATCTACACTTGAGAGTCTTATCTAATTTTTCATTGTTCCATTTCTGGGTCCTAGAGTTCTTTTGAAAACTTGACAACTCTCTCCATTTTGTCACTATATAACATAGGTGTGAAAGCAACCTCTTTGCCTTCACTGTTGGTCATAGAGAAACAGTCCAAATGCAACTGTATTTTTATTGCCATTTCATGTCCTGTTTAGACCTTGGTGAACAACATGGTGGCAAACTTTTTAAAAAACATGGAGAAATTCACTTTGTTCTCACATAGGTCACATCAAATCTACATTAGTTTGAAGATAAAATAAATGAAGCATATAAAAGAGGATTTGTCCTCATTTCCCTTCTTCACACAAGCTAGGTTTCTTTTTTATTCCTTGCTGGAGAAGGAAGTTAGCTGAAATTCTAATTAAACCCATCTTTTTGATGGCTCCATCACAAGCGACAAAGCTGCAACTATGCCGACCCATTTTGTGTATAATCGTCTCTCTAACTTGCACTGATAGAAGCCCCAGGGTAGACTTAAACCTAAATAGCTGAAGGATGTGGTCTCAGCCGGCCTATTATAGTTGATGCCCACCAACTAAGTGTGTTGCAGCAAATTGTCTTATACACCAAAAGAACTCAGAGGGGGCTGGTTAAATTTCTCTCTTTGGGACCTAGTCATCTCCTATCAATTGTTCATCTGCATAGGCAGGCACATAGACAAAATTGCATACTGTGTTATATGCTGACAAAAAAAAAAAAAAGATTCACCTAAAGTATTGTTGAAGGCTGTCATGGCCAGAATCACTGGGTTGTTGTAGGTTTATGGGTCTCACAACCTCTGAGGATGCCTGCCGTAGATGCAGGTGAAACATCAGGAGAGAATGCTTCTAGAACGTGGCCATACAGCCCAAATAACCTACAACAACCCATTCACTTAAAGGCCACTGAGGAAAAAAAAATACAATCATCTTGAATAAAATCTCAATGCTTGTTCCAGTGTAAATGGGAGTGAAGAGAAAGGGAGAAACAGAGAATAAAATATTGCTAATAAATGGTCAATATAATAAAAAAAACATTGTTGTATAATGCTTCAATAGATATGCAAGAGTGCAATACTGGGTAAGCCTATGAAGAAGGAAGCCTTGCTAATTTCCATGTGAATTTTGGCCTCCAGTGCAAGAACACAAAGCATTTCTTTATGAAGGCTTCTGAAATGTGTGCTACATGTGACTGCATGAAACTCATATCCTCTCCCAATATGAAACAGGGCACATACACAAAACAAGCACAGAAGGGCTATTTGATTGATCAAAAAGACACACATATATTTTAGCTGTACGGTATGTTATCAGGACCTGCATAAACTGAAGAACAATCACTCCTACACCAGTTCAACAGACATGACCTGAGATGTGCCAACCCCTTAAGGCTTTTCTTGCAAAATATTCACATCAATGAGAATGTCTAATTTTCCAAAATCCTTCCTTCACTGTAAAGTGTAGAATGTAATAATAAAGTAAAGATGTGTGATTGTTCGATTCAACAGTTCCTGTACTATCTCTCATCCCCAGTACTCACAATGTCAAAAAAAAAAAAAAAAAGGATTCATCATTGCTAACTAGTAAGAATATCAGCCTTCACTATAACATTTGTGGTATAAAGTAATTTTAAAGAGAGCCATCTCATCTACCATTTTAAAAATAATTGATGCAAAGGACCTTCAAGATTTAGTTTTATTGCAAAGACATTGTTCCTAAGGATTCTCATAATATGTGTTAAATGGAGCAAGTGGGAACCACTTTTGGCAAAACACCTCCTAGATAGCATATGAGATCAGCTATCTGGATATTACATATGTTAATAGCAACGTTGGTTTTCATGGTCCTGGTTCTTACAGGATGAGTACCTGGAGTAGAGTCATTATAATAAATGGGACATCTATAAATGATGGCTATTAGGTCCAATTCATTTCAATGGATCTACTATAGCTTATTAGACAAGATTCCTGAAAAAATGCAATAATATTTCAGCTGTTCTACATATTCAAGATTTTTACTTCGTTTCTCATCTACTAGCAGCCAGATATTTAAATTAATTCCTTTGGAAAGCATTTTATTTGAGGCTTTTCAAAGGAATTTGTGTGAGCAAGGCGAACCTTTCCTCTAGATTGACATTCATCTATGAAGGTTATCATCTAATTTTGCTGTGATCCAGTGATAAGCATATCCATGTGCAAAATTTAAAAAATGCCTCTACCTTTTAATAGTCTATTACAAGCAGAAAAATCCTGACCTTTGCATTTTTGAAAGAATCTAACACGGAGATACTATCAAATCACTTCTTAAGAGATTGATAAATATAAGAAGGAGGAAGCAATAGCATATCAGAACAAAAATCTTTTGTCTCTGGAAGTCAAGGGAGGTTTATTAAATAATATTTTAAAAAATATTTATATAATAGGTAGCGTAAAATGCTTCATTTATTTTTACTAGATTGTACTATGTCATCTGAAGGAACAAGTGCACTTAGTATTACTAATGTAATTGAATATGATTGGTAGAGTTTCTACAAGTGTTGGTGTACGCAACTTCAAATTTGCTGGAATAATTGTTATAGTCCTTGCATGTATTTACACCTTCTATAGAAAAGTGGCAGATGATATACCACTTGTAAGCTACATATTTCTATCACAGTTTTGAAACACATTAATAATAATTATGGATTTGACTTTTAATATAGTTAAGGGGTATAATTCTATGCATGCTTTTCTGAGGTTAAGTACTGAACTCTTTGGAGCTTACTTTTGAGTAGAGATGTGTAGAATTATATGTTCAAGCATGTATTTATATGTATATTTATACTATTGCAGCAGTTGATATGTGTGCCTATCTAGGCTCAACTTGTACAATGGGTTGTGAAATATTTACTTTTGGGGGAATTTATAGATGCTGTAATCAAAAAAGTAACTTATCTGAGCTCTGATTCTCCTCTGTTGATTAGCTATGGATATGGAAGGTATAGCAACATATGGGTGACTCAGAAATCATTTGATTTTGAGCTTATACTTTTTCTTTGTTAAGTAATGCAGTGCCTTGAAGTCACTAAAACTGAAGACAGTACTGGAAAATCCAAGGGTGCATCTATATAGTATAATTAATACAGTTTGATGCCACTTTAGCTGCAATTGTTCAATGCTATGAAATCATTGGCATTGTAGTTTTACAAGATCTTTAACCTTCTCTGCAATAGAGTGCTGGTGCTTCACCATACTATAAATCCCATGATTCCATAGTACTGCGCATGGAAATTCAAGTGGTGTCAAGCTGCATTAATTTTACAGTGTAAAACACACCAAGAAAAACAGGTTGAGAAATCTGCAGTCTAAATGCATGTGGGGGGGGGGGGGGATTCACTCCAGCAGACTTTTTTATTTCTGCTTTTAATTTAGCCTTGCTTGCTAACAGCAGTGCAACACCTACATACAATGACACATACTTTCCAATATTTCACAGATGAAAACTAGGACATGTGTGACTAAGCATCTGTGGTCCAGATGGGAAAAAGTTATTAATGAAGAAGAATACACAAACTAGGACAGGCTAACCTGGTTGTAATGGGAAGAGAAGGGAGCGAACTTGCATGGTGTAAAAGCTTGATTGTTGAACTAGAAATATAGAGACTAAGGACCTCATCACACTAGAGTACAGGTGTCAAATGCAAGGCCCACAGGCTGAATCTGGTCAGCCATGTCATTTTATGTGGCCTGCGAGGCTTTCAATGCCAGGGAAACAGTTACATCTATAAAGCCTTACAATTACAAACAATCCTTTGAAGGCAACCATAAGTCTGATGTTGCCCTAGGTAAAAATGAGTTTGATCACTCCTGCACTAACTAGATTTCCTATCCACTTTAAATTCTGTGGCTTCTTTCTTCAGAAAGGGGTTTGTAGTTTAGTGCGGTCCAGGACCTCTCTGGCTTCCTAAACTACAAATCCCAGAATTCTTCAGGAGACAGTCATGTCACTTAAAATAGATAGACACTGTGGTGTGATGAAGGTTCATATCTCAGTTTGCCATGGAAACCCATGCAAAGAAAACACTGTGATAGATTTGCCTTGTGTAGTGGAAATGACTTGAAGGCACACAACAATGATGGGAAGCATTTGACAAACCATTTCATCACACAGACCGATTTGCCTGTTGTATGCTGCTTCCCCTCTGCCTTCAGGTTCGAGCCCTTCCCATGACACACAGGCACTTCCAGTCAGGTTCTGGGCTGAAAAAGTGGTGCACGCCACCACCGCAGCAAAATGGGAGCGTTTCCATTTTGCTTTTTCAACAATAGGGGGAAGCCAGACAGTGACGTTTCCCCCTTGTGGCATGAGGGGCATGGTAAAGTGGGCAATACATAGCATGGAGCAATGAGTTTTCCACACCCCCCCCCCCCCCATCAGGAGCCCATGGATTCACCATAACGTGGAGTGAATCCATGGACCTTTGTGATGAGGTCCTAACTTCTTCTGTCATTTCCTCCCTGCTGGGTTCATTGAGTGCAAATATCTCTTGCTCTTTGACTTCAACAATTTAAGTAAGCTGATGACAAGGAAGAGAAGGCCCTACACTGCCCTATATCCCAGGATCTGATCCCTGATTATTTTCTTATCCCAGATTATCTGGCAGTAGAGATTCATATAATCCAGTTCAAAGAAGATAAACTGGGATCAGATCCTGGAATGTAAAAACATTGTAAAAGGGGACGGAGTGAGAGGAAGAGACAAAAATTGGGACACTTAAAAAACAGCTCTTAATTTATTTCATGTCAAAAGCATTGCTTAAATAAGTATAGAACTGATAAAAATAGAAGGAGCACAAGTGGCTAAATAATTTTGGACCAAAACCGGGCAACAGCGATTGCATTGTCTGTAGCTTTAAACAATTCTTCCTCTGTACATGAGGCAGAGCATTGTGGACAAGCATAAAGGTGCAAATTATTTGTTCTGCTCCACAGACACAGAAGGTGGAGGATTCTTTTAGGTAATGCCATTTTGCAGGTCTTTTGAGCAGCCCACTCCACTTCTGAGTCTGTCCCAAGTTGCCCATTCTTCATTGTTTATGCTATTTGTGTATGAGATTTATTTTAATTGCTTTGTATTAGTAGTTGTATTTTGCTTCGTATTGTGGTTGTTATTGCTTGTATTGTTATATTGTGGGCTCGGCCTCATGTAAGCCGCACCGAGTCCCTTGGTTTATTATTATTATTATTATTATTATTATTATTATTATTCTTGGTGTGCCTCTGGAGACAGACCCTCACGAGGGGTCATCAATTGGGATTTCCTGGTTTAGCTACCCAGAGGGACACACTTGCTGTTGCTGGGTGAACACCAAGAGGAGTGGTGATTCTCATGAAGCTTTTCCTTGATTTGACTCTACTGGGAGGAGGCTGAAAGCCATGGAGTGGATGGCTTTCACAGTGTTCAAACTTATTTCTTTCACAGTTAGCAGCAACTTCCTGATGCACATGGGGGGCAATGCCAGCTAGCTTGTTTGATGCAGCTGAAAAGGTGGAATGGCAGAGGATTAATTGACACTGTCCCTGGCAAAACAGGACATGAATAAACAAAGAATGGTAATAGATTAGGGTTTGGAAGGTCTGGGACCTCAATCCCTACCCAATGAAACTGGAAGTGGCTGGAAACTGATTTTCTATTTCAAACTTCCTCCTGATGTTTCACCTTTTAAGTAATAAAGTAATAAGTAATAAAGTACACATAAAGTGACTGCAGGGTAAAATACAAATCCTAGAAGCTTCCAGGACTATAGTCACTGTATTTTATGTTAATTTCTTGGAGGTTCCTTATGAAACTGCTAATAATTTTGGTGGGAAACTGCCATTCCTTGCCTATAATGTTTAGCTGTTTGTCTTTTATTCAATCCAACAACATTTTTTTAAAAAAAAAATCAATGCATTATATATTTTGAACATTGTAAAAATACCCTTGAAACATAAGAACCTTTCAGAGGTATTGGAACAAGTGTAGGAATTACATTATATCACTCACTTGTTAAAAGTACCATCTTTCTCACTAGCTTTCTAGAATGGAAATAGCTTCTTCTCCCAAATATCTTTTGATGTTAAATTTTGGTGTCAGAGATTCCAGACCTATTTGTAAATCTAATTAATCTTCTGATTAAAGCTTCTAATCCCCACTCATTATTTTGGTGTATAATCTTCCACATACTTACCTGGGAGCAGGCATGTAGCCGGGGTGGGGGGGGGGCTTGAGGGGCTTCAGCCTCCCCCCCCCCCGAAATTCTCATGGTGGTTCGCGAAAAGGCCTTACTGGTGCATTATTTAAATTGTTATGTTTATTCATATCATGATCTGATCACCATACTCAATATATCCCATATGCATGGGGGTATTGGGGTAATGATACAAAAGGTTTGCTAGGCTAGACCCTCTTTCACTCAGACTCAGCGCCCCCCCCCCCCCCCGAAACTCAGCCCCCCTCCCCGAAGCCCCCCTGAAAAAAATTCAGCCCCCCCCCCCCCCGAAACGAAATCCTGGCTACGGGCCTGCCTGGGAGTAAGATCACTTAATTTCAAATATTAAACATGCATAGACATGCATTGCTAGGATAGTCAATAGAAGGGAGATTATGAGTAGTTGTGTCTTATTTAATTCAAAAGGAGTTCATAATTCTCTTTTCTTTTTCCTCACTACACAAATGCAGTGGTGAGATAGGAATTGCATACCTTGTTTTATCATAAAATTCTGAGTAGAACTTACCCAATTCTTACCCAGTGAAAATGTAAGAGAAAATTTGCCATCATCTTGCAAGATATATATAGTACACTGCAAGGTATATATAATAGGCTTGCATATAACAGACTGCTTTTCTCATGTGTGGTAGGAATGCCCCGAAGATAAAACCTGTAGGATTAAATACCCACATTCTGTATGAAAGCACAGTAGCTGGAGAGCTATTTATATTATCTCATATGTATACCCAACTAGGATTTAAGCAGTGCTCTGCTGATTTTAAGCCAGAATCTCTAATCCAATTCTTGATGCTGACTGTCCGAACTGTTATCATCAGAAAGAGGCATTAACCTTAATACACTGCTGTTGCCTAGATGAATTTCAAAAGCCTTTGCATCCTTCGTGGTGCAAAAGTTCATCGACTAGACTTTCCCCTGAATGGCATACTTTGGATCATCAAACAGTATAACAATAGCTAATTTTTATGCTTTCAGTGTCCTCGAAATAGTGAAATATTAACTACATCCTGGCACATTTTGCTCATCTAGTTTCTTATACATACAGCACATCAATATCTTTTGTGTTTGTTCATCATAGCTGACTTGTTCTATTTTCTTGAAAATACAGAACAATGCTTCCAACACAGTCTTTTACATATCTGCTCAGATGTGTGACTCACAGAATTCCACAAGGTTTGTGTCCAGCTTCATTTGTGGCTTCTTTGTTCCTTCTCTTATAACATGGACAGACTAAGTTTTACTCCCATTAACATGAGGGGTGTGTGCGTGCCCCCAATCATTCAAGTTTTTTTTCATGTCAGGAGCAACCTGAGAAACTGCAAGTCACTTCTGGTGTGAGGGAATTGGCCATCTGCAAGGACATTTCCCAGGGGACGCCCAGTTGTTTTACCATTCTGTGAGAGGATTATCTCATGTCCCTGAAAGGGAAGCTGGAGCTGACAGATTGGAGCTCACTTCACTTCCCGGATTCGAATTGCTGACCTTTCAGTCACCAATCCTGCTGGCACAAGGGTATAACCCATAGGGCACCAGGAGCTCCTTCACCATTCAACATGATGCATAAATTATGTGTAAAGTGTCAGTCCTCTCAAGTCTTAAACAATCTATGGTGACATAACATCAGAACTGTTTACTTCTATGTAGACTAATTTTGAGTCAGGCACGAAAACTTTCTCTTATGTTGCTCCCACGCACAAGCATAAAAAAGCACGCCACATTTGCTTTTTAATGGGAAAGAGTATATTTTTTCACCAATTTTTATGTATTTTGAGCCCCCTTTTGCCAATGAAAGAAAGGTTTAAAAATGTACTTTCAGCAAAAATTACAAGAAGTTTGTGCAAAAACATTGCATTTTATATTCTTGCATTAAACATTGCATTAAATATTCTTTACATCCCTGCTGGCTTCAGGGTTTGATTATTGATGATGCTTTAGTGTAGCTTTTGGATATATAGGAAACCTATAGGTCAATCCAATTTGAGTAGACCAATGAACCAATTGCTAAAAGATAAATCAATTCATAGTTTATTCAAATAATCTCATTCTAGTTGGAACTACTACTTGAATTCAAGCTAATGTCCTTTCAATGGTAGTGCAATGCTTTTGATTCTTCTAGTTGAGATCCGCAAAGTTCACCAAAGCCTTCTGACTTTGTACTGTTATTTCTTAATATAGGCTTTTAATATGTAGTGGCTTATGTTTTTCTCCTTCCAGTTTTTAACAGCTTTGCTATTTATTCATTGACTGATTGGTAATTCAGCTCCTGGTTTTTTAAATATGGGACCTCGTCAGATGGAGGTTTTCCTCAATCTCTACACACTTCAAAGACAGAATCCTACAGATCAAACAAAGCATGACCTGTTCTATATGTTGCCCATGGGATTTCATCTCCACAGTGAGCATGTAGAAATGAGTAGATCTGAAAGATGGACAGGTCATCATAATTTAATTTAATATTTCCCAAGTTGATACCCTCTAGATATGTTGAGCAACAGTTGTTTCCACTGGACTACAATCACCATCACCATAGTCAAGTGGAGCTCCTGTTGGTGCAATGGGTTAAACTCTTGTGCTGGTAGGATTGCTGACCAACAGGTCAATGGTTCAAATCGGGGAGACTGGGTTGAGCTTCCTCTGTGAGCTCCAGTTCCCCATGTGGGGACATGAAAGAAGCCTCTCACAAGGATGGTAAAACAACAAACATCTGGGTGTCCCCTGGGCAATGTTCTTGCAGATGGCCAATTCTCTCACACCAGAAGTGACTTATAGTTTCTCAAGTTGCTCCTCACATGGAAAAAAAACCCATATTGAGTTCATCTGGGGAACACCAAATTGAACAATGCTGATATAAACACCATTTGACAAATATAATTTAAATGGTTTTCCAACAGACTTTATTGTGGGGGAGGAATATTAATTTACTTCACTCATTATTTTGAAAGAGTCACTAATTGACAATCTACACCCGATTCTACCACCACTTTTGAAATAATTATACTTTATCTTGGAATGTGCTGCAAACACTTTAAATGGGCAAAGAAAATAAGTACCCTTCTGGGATAGGAGAAGTTTGTGTCAGTATCTGCTTTTCTCTGTGTTTCCTTAAAAAAAACTTTGGGACATTGCACATATATGTCCAGGTCTAATTTTGCCATATACAGACAAATGCCTGTTTCCAATGATTAGTGGTTTTATAGATTAGTATATTATCCTCTTTAGATTTTTGCTTCTTAAGCTGTAGTTTGTAGCCAAGCTTCTTAACAAAAATGCTGAAAACAGAGATTCATTTTATTTTGATACGTTGTTGTAGATCACATCCCTATTTTTAAGCAAATAGATTTTTTAATATATATATACTCCATTGGCTCCTTTTAAAAAAGAAGAGGAAGAAGAAAAGTAAAGCTAAAATGTCACAAATGCCTTAGGTTTCCACCAAATGAATTTTAAACTTTCTTGAGACTTCATTAGCTCATACTACATATGGTAGAAATGTAGATCTTCTCTCCTTTTTCCTAATACGTCCTGCAGCATGGTAGAATTACTAATGGGTTTTGCACAGCACAGAGTCAAGGTGAAATTATACCTGGAGAATACCTCCTGCCTGATCTGATGCTGGCACCAGCTGCTCTGCATTTCATCTCCGTCTACATGCGACAGGCTATAAAAGAACAACCACAGGGACTGTTGACATTGCGTGCGATGGGCAGCATGATTTATGCATTGTTGTGTTGAGTCAGGAAATCATGAACATCGAATTAATGCAATGTGCAAAGCTTGCCATATGACAGAAATCCTAACCTACATCAACTCTTGTGCAGACAAAAAAATGAAATCTGGGCTAAAAGGAACTATAAAAATCTTTGTGCACGAGGGTGGGGGGGGGGGGAGGGAGAGACTATACAGAAATGCTGTGCTACATGTTTGCTTATTCCAGTTTTCAGGAGGTTAATATTGTCTTAGAATTTATTCCAAATTGCCCAGGGAGAGCCATTTTTGCTACTATATCTCCTATTATTCCTGCCAACTAGTATTTTTTTTCTTTTGGTGACCAATCCTTTCTCCATCACAACACAATCCCAAACAGTCCAACATTGTATTCAGAATACCAATACTCCCCCATACCTTCAGTAACTAGTTTCAGCTACCTACACCTAACTTGCTAGTTATTTCAGGCAAATGTATGGTACATTCCTCCATGAAATTAGCATAGAGTCATTTTGGAGGATCTAGCACATTCCTGGAGATAATACCTCTCTAGGAGTTTTCTACATCCACAATGCAATTCTATGGTACATTTCAACTTGGAATTGTCGTAGTTTTACATTGGGGGACCTAGCAGTTAATCTCATTGGGTGTGATACTGCTTCTGAAGTGTTTGATTCTAGGGTAAAACGAGCTTTTAAAAAGCTAGAAATGACCTTCCCATAAGTTTCAGTAACATTGAAAAGCCCAAGAGGTAGTCCAGGTAAGGAGCCATTCCCAGACTTTCTTAGGCTGCCAGTCCCTATGCTATAGCATAGTGGTTCTCAACCTGTGGGTCCCCAAATGTTTTGACCTTCAACTCCCAGAAATCCTAACAGCTGGTAATCTGGCTGGGATTTCTGGGAGTTGAGGCCAAAATACCTGGGGATCCACAGGTTGAGAACCACTGCTATAGCATGTCCAAATGAATGCTACTTTCAGTCTCTTTGCAGAGAGAAAAAGTGAGAAATACATAACAATAATAATAACAACAACAATAATAATAATACAATCTGGGATTAGTGACAGACTAACACAGCCAAGTAGGTAGTTACCTCCATTGTATATATAGGGCAATGTTTTATGCTTCCTTACCAGGGGTGGGGAAGAGAAACAAGATGAAGGCATTCTTTATACTCATTGCCCCTTTTTCTTGACTTCTGAGCCATGGTATAGTTGGACTGGTCTGACATGGCACCAAGTATGGGAAATATTGTTTTGATTTACAAATCCTACTGCCATAGCAAGGGGAAAGCCTTTGGCTGTGCATAAGTTTTGATAATTTAATGACTTACATATGTTATACACTAACACATCATTCTGTTTTTATGGTTAGATTACTTTTAAAAAATATCCCAGAGTCCCCATAACCAATAGACCAACCACTGGTTTCCAAGCTCTGCAGTGTGAGGACTATTTATTATTCCAGTTTTCACATACTTGCATAAGATCAATCTTTTTATTTTCTTTTTTTAGCCTCTAAGCATGTGAGGCAGAGATGAGAGAGAAAGCATTCCACAATGCTTTAAACTAGAAAAAAATCTTTTATTTACACATTATGAATGATGATTCTGTACTCTGATAATGTTTGACTGATGATTAATCTCTTGTACATATTTTGTACTTTTACTGTATGGTTGCTTAGATTCGTTGCTTAGCTACATGTGTAACTAAGTAACATCTTTTGGCACAAACCACCCACAACCCACCTTAAGAGCCAGCTGATAGATTGGACAAAAGAGGTCTCGTCAGCTTCCAATGGGGGAGGCAAGGAGGAGGAGATTTCCACCCCACTCCTGACAGTGTACAAGGATACAACAATCAGGATGACACCTGTCTTAAGGCTTTTTTATAACCTTGGTCACTGGTGGAAGAAATGTGGAAATATAATTCTCCTTGGAAGATGAAAAGACCTCTTTCATCCTATGTTGCTGGTTCTTAAAATAGACTGAAGGAGCATTTACATAGGATTCTAGCAAGACCACACAGTCTTACTAAATACAGAGTCTTGGTTGTGAATACTGAATACCAACCCCTTAAAAATTTAACCTACAAGAGGCTACAAACAAATTAACAGTTGGACTATATCTTCATGAGAAGTGACCAAAATGCCACCAAAATATGTTGGCTTTCAGGCCCCACATATATTTTGGTAGGTTCTAATGAAGATTCTTCCTTTGTGTAGAATTAAATTTCACCCATGCACAAGCATGGCTCCCTTTGTTTTTTATAAATGCATAATAGGTGTTGGGGAGAAATTACTCAAGTCGCTTAATAGTGGCACTGCCACAAATAATCTGAAAATAGAAAAGAAGTCCATGAGTAGTTCCTGACAGCCTGTCTTTTCAAGGAGCTAACATGCAAGTTAATTCAATGACTTGTTGACATGATATTAACTGGTTTGAAAAGATATCCCATAAAATAAGGCATCCGTTATTAGTTACAGATCTAAGCTGGTAGCATTCACAGTGATGTGTGATTTCAGAAGTAGCACAGCCACAAAGGCACTTCAAAGCACCTGAGTCACATCCCCCCAGCTTTTGTATAATTAAACAAAAAGATTTTGATGTAGGCAGGCAGTCCTTGATCTTTTAAGTATAAAAACAAGGCGACCAAAGCTCTGTATTCTATATTCATCTTCTCTAAAAGATTAAGTGCTAACTTTTCACATTTTTGCCATCCACTCAAACCAGTTTGGGAACTATGGAAACTGTATGACTGTTTCCTGGTAGTGATAGTATTGTTTGAGTGAAGCTGATATAAAAACACTGCTGGCCTACAGCAGGGTTCCCTTCCAAAGGGATGGTGAATTCGTTCTCTGTTTTAGAATGAACTTTAAAGAAGCTATCCAAGGTTCTGATTTTGCCTTTACATTCAGATCAAAACATGGATCAGATTATTTAGCTCATTTTAATGGAAATTACTTGATATGTCTACTTATCTTACAATGAGATAAAGGCCAGGGCAAGAATTGTTTTTCCTCCCAGCAAATAATTTTATCCTCCCATACTAAGCAACCAAGTTTAATCGGTACATGGCAGAAAGGTTCTACAAGCACCCTTTCCTTTCTTGTAAATTTTTAGAGAATGTAGCTTAGAAAATGGAACTTCTCACATTAAATTATATAAATTATGATATATGTTTAAGTGATGTAAAATCGACTATATGAAGCCCATATGTATGTATGTTAATGGGGATAAAGTTAGAGTAGCTTAGGGGAAGTTAAAGTTACTTTGCCTAATGTAATGTGTAAAATAACATTGGTAAGTATAGCAATAAATTAAACATTTTGTTTGTGTTAAGAGGTCTATGGAAGCCTCAACAGAGTAATGACTGCTGAAGGAGAGCTTACGAAGACAGAAGCCTGGTTGGTGCCAGCTCAGGGAATGCTGTGAAAGTGGACCTACGGGGGGGGGGGGGGGGAAGTATACAAAACTAACACTTGTCTCTGGCAGAGACTGCATAGGGAGAAGCTGGCCCAGAGAGATGGGAACAGATAACCTAGAAATAGAAAGAAGCTGTAATAGAGATAAGGCGATATGTTGGGTGGGGGTGGGCAATGGAGGAGAATATGGGATTAATGTTTGTTCCCTTATTTATTCTTTTTTACTGTAGCTGTTCCTGGTCTTGTCCACACAATTTCCAAACCCTATAGTGGACCAGAAGTCAGCCTTGGATTTCTAAATGATATCCTAGGTCTTCTAGTACTTAACACAGAATAAACAAGGATAAAATGGTTTAGCTCCATGTTAAGTAAAGTCAGGGAATGCTCTGAGTTTCCTAAAAATTCTGGTCATCCGGTGACACCAAGGAGCTCTCTAGGAGCTCTGCAGCCATTAACCACCAGTAACAGTAACAGGAAAGGTTAATGGTGACCAGTTTTAGCCTGCTTGGATTATGAAGATGTGTTTCCAGTTTCTCCTGCAAAGAATTCAAAGTACCCCTTCCTAAATTGCAAATCCCCAGGATTACATAAAGGAATTACAGCAGTTGGTGGAATCCTAGCGTTATAACTGTTTATTGTGAAATGGCCCCCTATGAGTTGAGACGGGCTGTCACAGCACAGAAAGGCATTGCTTTGAAGACTCCTCGGGAGATCTGTTCTCCATCCTCAGAGCAAGATGACAATTTCCCTTCTTTTCGCAATTTGCCCAAAGTATACATTACACTTCACATACAAACTATAAGTAATGGAAGTCAGAAAAGTTCACAATTTCTTTCTGAGGCCAATAAATAAGCCTATTATCTTAGTATTTAGCCCGCCCCATCCCCCAAGTTGTCTTATTTACAAGGATGAAAGTAACCAGGATTTTCTTTCCTAGAACACATTGGCTTAAGGCTTCCAAAGCAGATTGTCTGAAATACATTTGCCTTGCCTTACAGTAGATAAAAACAGCCAGGAAGCTACCTCTGTTGCTCCCTTTTTATCAGCTTACATCAGCTATGTGAGGTGACATCCTCACTTTTACTAATGGTTGGGCTGCAACAAATCACTGTTATGTATGTCTATTATTCTTACTGTCCTCATGTCATGTATTGACAAGATATTCTTTTCAAAAATTAGATTTTTTTTCTGGGCATTGAGGGACAAGGTTCACCTCTCAAAAGAAAAACACAACAAAAACTCTAAGAACAAAAGAGGATTGGAGAAGACCAAACTGTTCATTTGTAGCTTAGAGAGGAAATGAGTTTGTGTTGTTATTGGTGGGTCAAAACAGGTGTATGAGTGGGAACAAAGAGTTTACATATGCATTGCTTGCTGCTTTGGATGTTAGAGAGGCATATACATGTTGGTTCTATGTGCTGGTGACACGTGATGTCCATCCAAACACCACAGATCATAGGATCAAGAGATATGTTCAACCTATTAGTGAATGGTTTCTTATATCTAGTGTACACACACCTAAACTACTTACATAGCTTACAAACACTACACTAACAAAAGAAAAGAAAAAATAACTTGATCTATGCATTTAATTTGTAGTAATTAGCAAAACTAACAATCGACAAATCATAATATTTTTGTTTAGAAATTATCTACTTTGTTCAGGTCTTTTCAATTTCTTAAAAACTTTATGATTTTTCCTTCTTCTTTAATCTAAGTAGACCATTTGTTCCACTGAATCGTTTACTTTTAATAACCAGTCCTCTTTAGTAGATACCAAGTTAGTCTTCCATTTCTGAGCATACAATATTCTTGTAGCTGTTCTCGTATAATGATAAATTGGCTCCTTTCTAATAGATCAACTATGAAACCCCAAAGAGAAAGTTTAATGTTAATCTTTACAAAATGTTTTAATAATCCACTGGATTAATCAGACAAGCTATTTCATCTATGTTGCTGCTAATGGTTTCCTCATGAGGAGCCTGTGTTGAAGCTCCACAGCCAGCAATCCCTGCTGGAGCCATTTCTGAAAGCAGCATGTTCTCAGGAACATTTGTGCCAGACATCCTGTCCCTCAGTAATATTTAATTTGATTTTGGCCCTATATATATTGCCATATGATGCAGTTTGAAACTACATTATATGGTCAGTTCTAGACTCATATAATGTAGTTTGATGGGACTGAACTATATTATATGAGTTTACACTGACTGTATAATGCCGTTTCAAACTCTATTATACAGCATTGTAGATGGGGCCTTAGGAAAACCTGTCCTTGATAAGTAATATTTTTTTCCTTCTGGAATAAACATTTGTCTTGCAAGCTTCTTGGCTTCAATTTAACTATATTTGTACATCCCATACCTATATTAACCTTAATAGCTCACAGTTTCCTGGTAATATAAATCCTGATGATAGGATAGAATTCAACCAAGTAATGTATTGAATAGCTTTTCCATTTCATAATGACAATAAAACTACTTTGGATGGAAGTAACTATCAATCCCCCCATCCTAAATGCTATCACTATCAAATTTTCTTTTAATTGCTGTTTTATTTGAAAATGCTGATGAATTTGCTACCATACTGAATGCGTCTAAGAATTCCATGTTCCTTGTGGGCTTTTCAAAGGTATCGGGAAAAGAATGCTGGACTCCTGAATAGTACTATTACCCTTAGGATCAACTGAGATAATGACAAAGATCTTATCTCGAAGAAGAATGAAATCCTGCTAAAAATTCCTCTCCCTCTTCTCTTTCCATGGGGCATATCTTTCTACTACTGTAATGCTTGCCTATGACCCTTTAGTGGCCAGAGAAGAATGGGGTGAAGTGGCCAGGCAATGTCAAAAATGTGTGTCATCCTTCCAGACCTCTCAGATCTTGCTGAAGATGAATTGCAATTTCTGTATTACAAGGTTGGTAACCTTGATAGTTGACAAAAATTACAGCTGGTACATCACCCTTTGTGTGATGTTCCAGTAACTTCCTGTCCCCCTTTATTTTTCAAGATGACAGAGCACCTCTGGAATTTGTTTCAAACCTCATTCCTGCAAATTTGACTTGGAATTGAGCTGTAAGTCCCACTTCTGTGATGTGGTAGTCTGAGTTCACTGTAGATTATTTACTAGCATTCTGATAAAACAAAAATGTAGTGCTATTATTTCCCTTTCTTTGAGTTTTATTGTTTAGCAAAATAGGAGGGAGATCTGCAATACTGATCAACTGATTTCTTCTTTGTTGTGATATTTATTTGGATCAAGAAAGTGATTAATAGGCAATCCTAGCCTAGTACAAAAACATCAGCATTGATTAGCTGGAAATTAATATCAAAACACTTATAGCAAAAGGGTTGCTTTTGCTATAATATGGCGACTAACATAGTTGCCTCTCTGAAAATTAATCAAGATGACCTTGGCATATCTCTTATGTGTAAATAAAGGATCATTCTATCAGTAGAATTCCTCTAATGTAAAATAGACCCCCATGAGATCTACCTCTACTATCACTTCAGCCATTTCTTCCACTTTCAAATTCAGTTGGAATTATTTCTATTGCTTTCTTTTAAAAAAGACACACTATCAATCATTATAGTGCAGTATACCTTACACCAGAGGTCCTCAAACTTATTAAACAGAGGGCCAGGTCACAGTCCCTCAAACTGTTGGAGGGCCGGATTATAATTTGAAAAAAAGCATGAATGAATTCTTATGCACACTGCACATATCTTATTTGTAGTACAAAAAACACTTAAAAAACAATACAATAATTAAAATGAACAATTTTAACAAATATAAACGTATTAGTATTTCAAGTGTGGGCCTGCTTTTCGCTGATGAGTTGTTGTTGTTATTGTTTGCTTTCAAGTCATTTCAGACTTAGGTTGACCCTGAGGAGGGCCGGGTAAATGACCTTGGAGGACCGTATCCGGCCCCCGGGCCTTAGTTTGAGGACCCCTGCCTTACACTATACAAACAGGCAGGCAGAAAAGAAAGCTTTGTAAAGAAATAAATATGAGCCTGGAAAGGAACCATATGTGAATGTTAAAAACATGAAAGGAACCATATTCAAATATTTTAAAGATAGACTTGAAGAAAGAGTGGGCTCAAGTGCATTGATGTCCTGCTTATGGACTACAGATAGGCAATTGTTTGGCCATTGGATGGACAGAATACTGGACTAGATGGGTTAAAGGTTGCATCCAACATCAGGATGTACAGAATATTCATTGAAATTCATTTCCAGGTAGGAAAACCAGCTTCCTGACAGTAAGGATGAATAATAAATCAACTATCTAACATCTTGGGCAATTTTATCCCAGTACTTGAACATCCTGAAGTATCACACAGGAAATAATCTGCATTGAAAAAATTGTTCATGCAAAGTAACTGTTCTTTTGTGCAGGAGATGTTTTCTCTTTGCAGAAAACAGTAGTTTTCCACACATACCATACAACTTTTTCTATGCAGATTAATTCCCCTTGGGACAGGCAAGATTCTATGGATGGAATGTTTATTTTCTCCCACAAAATGGGGAAAATCTATCTTAGTTATTCATTCTTGAATGCCAGGATGATACAGCAGGGCTCTTTTTATATTCTTATATAAAAGTAGATTACTAAAGAGAGTTCCCACCTACTTTCACGAAGGTTAGACATGATAGTGGCTAGGAGGATGTAGTAGTTTGAGTGTGTGACTAGGAAATTGAGAGAACAGTCTTCAAATCATGTTACCTTTGGCGAGTCACTCTCTTTCAGCCTAAAAGGAAGGCAATGGTGAGTTTCCTTATTGCTTACCAAACCCTATGATACCATTGGTCAGGCACAAAGTGATTACATTATCTTACAGTTCTGCCAGGATCCTTCAGAAATCTCAGCAGCTTATGTAATCAGTTTGTATCAAGCTGTGGGGTCCCAGCCAAAGGTTTCAGTGTTTTCCCACCACCACTGGATATTTGGGTGGATGAGAGGGTTATGGAGAGTACGGGGGGGGGGGGGTTATAGATGAAGATCTTTGCACATTTTAACATGGTAATTTTGGGGCAAAATATATAAATTGTGCACAAAGGTGAGATTTAGGCAATTTAGATGACATTGTAGGACTGATAGGGAACTTATGGCCCTAAACAATCTAAAAACTCAGTTGCTTTCTTTCATCTATCTCTCCACCTTCTGATCTACAATCTATCTATCATCTCTGTCTGTCTGTCTGTCTGTCTGTCTATCATCCCACTATGATATTTATTTAAATTACAAACAAGTTAATAAGCACATATTAAATGTCAATGTATTTAACAAGTAGAAATATCCTGGCTTTCATTACAACAGTCGTATACCATTGCACACTGAATTATAGTAGTTTCAATTTGATGTTTTCACTTGGCATCTTAGTGCAGTTATAAGTTCCCAGCACATTGCCAGCATTGAGTTATCCTTTTAATGTACACAATATACGTGTTCTAGTATCATTTGGGGATATGATAGGACATTGAAATGGTGAACAAACAGAGCCATATTGTGACACCAACCAGATAGGATTATCAGGATTAATTTATACATTAACTGACAGAGAAGAAGAGAATACCCACCAGGGATATTTTGTCCAGCCCCAGTCTCCTAAACAGATATTTGTTCTGACTAACCTTCTAACCTGTAACCACTTCTGCTGAAACAAGGTTTATTTATTTATCATATCAGGAGTGAACCAATGTATTTGAAAAAAAACCCCACAAAATTTAAGAACTTGGCATTCTATTAAATGTTCTTTGACCAGTAGCTGACCACTTGGCGTGCCTCTGATGTTGCTATAAGAAGGTCCTCCATTGTGCATGTGACAGAGCTCAGGTTGCATTGTAGTAGGTGGTCTGTGGTTGCTCTTCTCCACACTCACATGTCATAGACTCCACTTTGTAGCCCCATTTCTTAAGGTTGGCTATAGATCTCGTGGTGCCAGAGCACAGACTGTTCAGTGCCTTCCAAGTTGTCCAGTCTTCTGTGTGCCCAGGAGGGAATATCTCATTTGGTACCAGCCATGGATTGAGGTTCTGAATTTTAGCCTGACACTTTTGGACTCTCACTTGTGCAGGTGTTCCTGTGAGTATGGAACAAGATAAGATACTGGTAAAAAGGAAACAACGGTACAATGTAGTTCTGAAATAGCTTGTACTGAACTCTTTCTTCATGGGACTGCTCGTCATGGTTCAAGTGTGCTCCACTTCTGTATGCAAACCCATGCTGTCATAATTTCCCTGTTCTCATCATGTAGGTATATATCTACACATGTTTTATGGGGAGGGAAGAAGCTGCTCTAAGAAGACTTTAATATTCATGTTTGTGACTGCTAATTAAACTTTAAAATTACTCTAAAATACTTGAAGGCATATGCCTTAATGCAGTATGCTGGGATTTATCTATGTGGGTCAAGTTACGTTTCAGTCTAAAATATATCACCAGCCTCTCCCATTTGAATTCTTTCACCATGAAGGAGTTTATTCCAGGAACAAAACAAAATAAGATATCTGTAAGGTTAATAGAGATCAGGACTAACAGGGAGAAAGAGTATGACAGACAACAGTCTTTAAAAAAAACACTCAAGAGTGGAAATAAAATTTGAGATAACGTCATCGCACATGCTTTGGGACAGGTGCCAGCATTAATTTTACAGTTTTAGCTGCTGAAGATTTGGGCACCATTTTTGTAATAAAAAATTCAACACAAACCACTCTACACTTTTTGCATGAAACGTTTCCTGGAAAGTTACAATCGTGTGTTAAATATTTATTAGTTACTTGAGAGACTGGACTAAATTCTTGGCAGCATTTTTAATTATTGAATCAACCTTCCAGTGAGGAAATAGTCATACTAGATGTTAGACAGTAAATGGCAGGGAAGTGTATGTCCCAAACTTGCATGACCCACATTATGCTAATGTCAGGAATGTCAGGTGGGTCACTTACAGGGAATGTAGGCTGCGGAAATCGACAGGAAAAATAGTAATGATTTGAAGTAGACTGGAAATCAGATGGAACTATGGCTGGTGGGGGCAAAATAGCCTCGGGGTATTGTTTGCAAAAGATGAACTGGGAAAAGGAAAAGATAAGCACCCTCTTCTTTCTCTCGCTCTCGCTCTCTTTCTCTCTCTCTCTCTCTCACACACACACACATACACACACACACTTGTTGACAAGCAGAATTTAGGAAACTGAATTTCAGGCAACAGCTGCCATAATCTGTTGGGTGTCTTGGGAGCCGTGATCCAAAAAGTAACTTTTAGAAGCAATGCTCAGACACAAATTGTCTCAGCAAACATGTTTTTACAAATCCACACTTGATGTTGCCTAGTTGCATCTTTATTTCAAATCATTTGACAAAGTCTCTGATTGCCATACAAGTTAAATTCATTAATCATCATTTTGTGGTTCGAAGAGCTGTTAATAATCAACTAGAAGATAAAAGGAATGCCTTATTTGTGCTTCTGAGTTTGTAATGCATTAGTTATAACAAAATGGCACATTCATCTTATTTTAAATATGGGATTACCGTACATTTGGCAAGTGTTACTTTTTTTCCAACTAAAGCCCCTTCCACACAGCTGAATTTATCTCATATTATCTGCCTTGAACTGGGATAAATGGCAGGGTGGACTCAGATAACCCAGTTCAAAGCAGATATTGTGGGTTATTCTGCCTTGATATTCTGGGTTATATGACTGTGTGGAAGGCCCTAACTTTGCTTCCCAAAGTCCCAATCTCTTGTCAGCGGTTTCTTCAGTAATCAAGCCCAGTAAATTGTTCTACACTGCAGTATAAATACATTGTACCACCTTACATTAAAATAACGATTCCAACGCCTGTATTTGAAGAGTTCTGGAACCAGCATGGACTAAACCCTCTCAGGTTTGATTCACACTGGATCTACAAATTGCAAGCAACAGGCGTTCTGGAAAACTACATATTTTAGGGAACTTTTAGGGGACATAAGTTCCAGGAGGGAGGAGAAAGGGAGCAGAAGTTGAGTAGATATTAGCCACCTTGAGTCCCCATGGGAAGAAAGGCGGGGTATTAATAAAGTTAACAACAATAACAGATAGTATGAAGGGTCCTAAAATCCTTTCCCACTACCAGCATTAACACAGCTGCTGCCAGATAAGTGCACAGAAACATTAAACTGCCTTTACCAAGTCAGATCTTTTATTCAATTAAGTGCAGGACTGTCCCCACTGAACCAGTATTCCAGTACTGTTTTACCCAGGGATGCAAGGAATGAACCTAGTATCTTCTGCATGCAGATTTTCCATCTAATCAATAAACTGCAGCCCTTCTTTAGAAAAGTAGATATGAGCCATCAAGGCTATTAAGATCTTCCGGGGGGGGGGGGCTGCTCTTGGTCCCCCCACCCTCACAGTCGCGCTTGATGGGGATGAGAGACAGGGCCTTCTCAGTGGTGGCTCCCTGGCTCTGGAACTCCCTTCCACTAGAGATACGATCTGCCCCCTCCCTCCTGACTTTCAGGAAATTACTAAAGACCTGGCTCTGAAATGTGGCTTTTGAGGACTGAATCTTTAATGAACTGTGACTACGACTACGACTGCAATTGTATTGACGTTTTGGCCTGGGTAATTGTAATGATGATGTTTTATTGTATTTTATTGTGTTGTTTTTAATTCTTAATGATGTTGCACCCGGTTGTATTTGTATACTTTGTAATTGCATATATGCTGTAAACCGACCTGAGTCCCTCGGTTGAGGTGAGAAGGCCGGTATAGAAATCTTCCAAATAAATAAATAATAAATAAATAAATAAATAGATACGAATGAAAAAAGAGAAGGAAATCATTTTCCAGTAAAGTTCAGGAACATCACCAACAAGAAAATAAGAAGCAACCCATGAAGAGGATTGCACATAATGACACAAATCGGGCAAGTAAACATGGAACATAGATAAATAAAAAGCTTGGCAAATCCTAATTCATTTGTCTTAATAAAAAAAACCTTAATCATAGAAAACTGGACCTTGGACTATAGGACCTTGGACTATGGGAAAGCTAATTCATTAGGTTAACAAAAAAAAGCTGATAGTCTGAATTTAGATTTCATAAGATTTTGTACCCATTTTTTATTATATTAATCACAATATAATCTCTATGGTGCCTAAACAAGTTGCAAACCTTTCTTGATTTGTGGAGAGATATTATTACTGACTGATTGTAATTCTCTTTCAATTTAAACAATGAAGTGAAGATGTATCTCTTTTTGTTATTTTTTAGTTTATGTAGAACGATAATTATGCCCCATCCATAGTATTAATTACTTAATTGGTTGTTGGGTTGTTTCATTTTTATTGACAAAAGCTTTGATAAAATTGTTAACCAAAACAATTAAATTAATGACAAATAGAGCACTGACACTTTAAAAAAACACCCTCAATAACTGGCAACTTGGTATATAAAGTTTGCAAATTATAGTAAAAAAAAATCAACACCCCAAAACTGGATTAACTTGTCTTTAGTCATTGTAAGTACCATATTTTAACTCTTATCAAAAAAGGAACCAAAAAAGGAATCATCTCTGAGTGAAGTGGGCAAAGGCAAGAGCTCAGTCCATTCTGGGAGAACCAGAATGAACACTGCTTCTTGCCTTTTTGAATATCTGGCCAGGAAAATTGTGTCAGCCAGGCACTACTGGCCCTCGCAGGCAGTACTAGCTCTTTACCTTCTTTGTGGAATAACTCATATCCATAGGTCATATCAGAATCCATAATTTTTGAGACCATGACATTCCCTCAACTTATATAAGAGGTTGACTTATTCACAAGTATATATAGTAAATTATACGCTTCAAATGGCCATCATATATCCATCTTGTTATTGAGGGTAATTTCTGCATAGCCATGGATAGAATCTATTTCACAAAGTTCTAGCTCCCACCCAATACAAATGAGTATGTGTATCAGTGCTCATTTTTATTTTCCTCCTGCTTTGCTCATAACAGTAATTTTTTCTGACTTTGTCCATCTTGTGTGCATCCTGGCGTATAGGAATTAGTCAAAGGAAAGACACATCTGTATTGATTTATATGTACAGTGACATACTTAGTTTGAGGATTCTCATAATACACACAAATAATTTGATCTTAAAATGGAGTCAGGTTCTCAGGCCCAGCCTCAAGAATAAATAAAGCACAAAACAAAAAGAATAAACTCCAGAACGGGAACTGAAAGATATTATGAGTACGGATACACAGCAGCACTTTATGGATCTACTGATATGACTCTTGCTCCACTAATGTCAATCTGCACACCAAAATGTGCTCCAACAAACATCCTCTCCTTGCTGCACTATACCAATATCAAACCACATGATCACACCAGGGCTTTAAAGTGAGCAGCCCCACATTTCAGCTGCCTGCAGAGTTCTGGGAAATGTAGTTTGGGAAGGCAAGGACCTCTGTAGCTGAGTATTCAAAAGGCTCTGCCCTAAACTACATTTCCCAGAATTCCACAGGTGGCAGAAATGTGGGCTGCCCTCTTTAAAGCCCTGGTGTAATAATGTTGACAGATTGGATGCAGATAGATTCACATTGAAATAATATTTCATGTCAAATAAGAGCCACATCTAGTATCTAATATGACCCCATCCATATGGCCTCATCCATCTTGATAACAACTCCTGAGCAACAGTCATGGACAGTCTTGAAAAGTTTTAAAATCACACACTATTTCTTTGCCATGTATTCAAAATGGGGCCTACAAGTAATTATGTAGTACTGTAATTGAACAGAGGATAGATGTTACCAGTTACAAATATTGGATTATTTGTAATTGTTTTTTTCAATAACAAAAGCATAACTTTCAATAACAAAACTTCTGCAAAAAGGCGGGGGGGGGGGGCTGTCCACACGATGTTCTGGCCGGTCCTGCATTAATTTGGCACAAACCAGGAAAACCTTGGTTTGTTCCGAATTAATTTGTTAGTGGATTTATTCCACGCCTTCCTGGAAGGTGCGGGATAAATCCAGTACTTCCAGGTCTGGACTACAGAATACTGCAGTCAGACATGATTCCTACAATTTACCGGGCTAAATAAGCCCGGTAAACTGTGGGAATACCCACCACCCCTCCCCAAGCCCCCAGTCCCCTTAGAAAAGTAGTAAAAACTTTTTTACTACTTTTACTACTAAGTAAAAAGGAGGAAGGAGGAAAATCACTCCACCCCCCCCCCCACCCCAATCTCCTGTTGTGTCATTTCTACGTATTGGGAGAGCTTGCCGAGGCTTCTAATTGACAATAGGTAAGTTTTTACTACTTTTCTAAGGGGTCTGGGGGCTTGGGGGAGGGTGGTACGGCCTCCGGACATTCTCTCGGGCTAGTCCCAAGAGAACATCTGGACACCCACTCCAGAAAGCATGCGCTTTCTGGCATGGGTGCGGACAGCCGCCCACAAACATCCGCATTTTAACGTAGATGTTTGTGGCATAAAGGGCTGTCTGGAACCACCCTAAGGTGTATTACGACCGTAAAATACTGAGGGGCATCTTTGCTCCTTATGTAATATAGCAGTAATGTCTAAAGATATGGTTTTATAGTTAAAGAGGTATGCAGCCATACTCTAACTATATGTATAAGTTTAGATCACTGCTTCTTAAGCTGTGGGACCCAACCCCAAATCAGGTTCCCTTCGCTCAATGTTGGGGATCACAAAATTGGCAACAGTAAAATGTTTCTGACCACCATCCATTTACACAGATCTGTTAGCAACAATGTGCAGTGTTTACAATGGACTCTACAGAAAATACTTTGGCTGGACTCCACAAAAAAGAGTCAGCCTGTTTAGTAAGCCTTGGAAATGCTGACTTATTACCAGTAAATATTTGATTTAATACATATTTTATATATGTTGGGTCATGTAGAATTTCTCAGATGGACAGGGGTAGCAAGTGGTAAAGGTTTGAGAAGCATGGGTTTAGATACTGTAAATTCAGTTAGATATGTTTCATACAGCCTTGAATAAATGGGTTTAGATAATGTTGCCAGTTACTTGAGTTAAAAAAACTCCCTTCCAGATCACTCCAGTCATGTAAGGGAATTCTGCCACAATAGGCCAGCAAATATAATCCATGGTCACAGTCACCCTTGGGAAAGAGGCAAGCATACCCAGCTAAGTAATGGCAACCAATGATGAAAAGAATCCAAGTGCTGAATAGATATGCACTTATAGTTCCAAACCAAATCTACTAAACCACAGAGGCTAGAATTGTGTCGATCACTTGATGTATCCTACGGAAGCAATTGGGCATTCTTGTCTGATGTGAGACATCTGCATTCATTTCAAAACCACTATAATGAAATTGTATATAAAGTGCCAGTGCATGTGCAGATGTACCCTATGCATAGATGTGCATGTAAATAGATGTTCATGTACATTTGGTTGTGCATTTTTGCTTGGCATCTTGTTACAGTCATACAATGATGCCATTCAACGGAAACATCAAAACATCCAGTTGTCCTCTGGGCAACGTCCTTGCAGTTCTTTCACACAGGAAGTGACTTGCAGTTTCTCAAGTTGCTCCTGACATGAAAAAAATTCAATGGAAGGACTGCCTAACACAATCCAAGTGTAACTCTGAATGTGGAAATTTTGCTCTATAACTCAGATGTAAGATGTCTGTGAGAATTTTATAGGACAACTAGCCATCCCCGCCACGTGTTGCTGTGGCCCAGTCTGTGTATTTGTGTTTTGTGTGTGTATATGTGTGTGTGTGTATTTGTGCATATGTGTATGTGTGTGTGTATATATGTGGTTTTGTGCATGCGTTGTAATGTATGGGTTTTTTTTTTGCTTTTTAAGTCTCTTCCATTGTATTTTTCAGTGTGTTTATGAGTGATGGTCACTCATTGGTCTGAGAGGTGTCGTGTGTCCAAATTTAGTATCAATTGGTCCAGTGGTTTTAGAGTTATGTTAATCCCACAAACAAACATTACATTTTTATTTATATAGATAATTATTCAGGCTCTCCCCTTTAAAATGTAGCTTATCAGCATTACAATGACAACAATGTGTATAAAGATCCAGGTTTAAATGGCTGTGTAGTTCCAACCAGTGAAAAATGTTATGCTCTTTTTCTGGTTCAATTAATGTGTGCGTAAATATTTAGCATCATTAATCTAACAAATGGCTCTCTTTCAGTTCTTCTGTAGTACAGCAAACTAGTCTTCCATCCATGAAGTGCTTCATAATTTGTGTTCTCTCTTTACTCCTTCTGATGTTTGTACCTTCATTTATCTTTGTGCTCTGCTGCATGGGCTACCTTCATTTTGCACTGCCAATTCATCTTCTAGGCTTTCCAAGTGATTTATATATTTTTTCTAAACCCTAGCTTTTATGTTACCTGTTTCATCTAGTAAATTCAGAGATGTGTGGATTTTTAAAAATTAAATTCAAGTTATATGTTGTTCTGATTGTTCATTCATATGGGAAATACAGACCTTTCTTACCAAAATAATAGGGGGAATAGGGTTTTCTTAAACAGTGAGAGGCACATCTGTCATGAGGTGGGATGACAATCAAAATATATTTGCCACATATACATTAACTTAGAGAAAACATTTTATGACATTTATTAAAAGACATGAGGCAGCAAAAGTGTAGTTAGGAACACAGGGTGCACTTACAATGTAGTTTGGTGAGCCTCAGCACTGTTTGACAAAATGTCAAAGACCTTGTAAAACTACAACTCACATGTTTCCATGGTATATAGTCATGTTGACCATTGACAAAGATTTTCAAATATTTTGTTTCATCTCTAGTTCAGAATGTCTTCAAGCTGGCTTACAAAAAGTATATCTCTTCAGTTCCACCAATGCAATACACTTTCTTTTCTTAGTAAACCAGCAGAGTTATACTGAATACTGTGCTTGACAGGCCATATTTTGTGCCAACATCAGTGAAATATATGGGAAGTCAAGCACTGTATTCTGGGAACAACTGTAGTTGTTTCTTAAACTTTCTTTTTCAGCCTTTCCACCAACATTGTAGAATATGTTTCTCTGTCTGGTGGGGAAATACCAAATGCTCTTTTCTATAACTAAAAATAGCTTTACTTACTGAATTTGGTCCATTTAAATTGATTTTTTTTTCAGTTCATTTTTGAAGCATTGGAAGTATGACTCATAGACTTAATTCCATTGCTTTCAAAGCAAAGTTTGGGTTGCTCAAAGTGAACCACAGTTTTCCTAATTTAGTTACAACAGCAGAGCATATCTTCCTCCTCAGACCTTACAAATGTCACTTTTCAGGCTACAGTTCCTAGAATTGCCTCATTATCATCAATGTCACCCATGATGGATAGTAGATTATGGATACAATAGCCTAAAAAAGTAACTTCCCTGAGTTCAGTACAGCTCAAATCTGGTGTGAGAGTGGAAATAAAAATGCAAGAGGAGGAAAGAACTATGGGCAGAAAGCTGGAAAGAGCAAACATGTAGCGACACACTGCTTTGTAGAGGTGTGCAATTTGCCCAAAAGGCATGCCGTTTGGGGGTTAGTTTTTGGCTAATCCCTCATTCTGTTTACCAGGAAGCCCCATGGCAGACCCCTACCTCAGGTGTAATGCAGACCTAACTCCATCCTCTCCAGTAGCTGATAAATCTGACTCTCTTGATCTGTTTTGCCCAGCTTTTCAGTTCCCTCCTCCCTGTTCTGTTTTCAGAGGATTGCATGAAATGGACCACCAAATATTACAAATCACTTTCAGCCAAACTGATCCCTGCCCAAGCTTACTGCCTTGGTGTGAAGCCTAAAACTATACAACTTTTTCCAAGGTTTTAATTTTTAATTTTTTATGTACAGCTAATTTTTAAAAAGTACTTATTTATTTATTTATTTGCAGCATTTATATTCCGCCCTTCTCACCCCGCAGGGGACTCAGGGCGGATTACAGTGTACACATATATGGCAAACGTTCAATGCCAAGTTTAACATACAACATATACACAGAGGCTATTTAACTTTTTCTGGCCGCCAGGGGAGCTGTCGCTTTCATCGTCCATCTGCGACACTGATGAAGTACTTCCGCATTCCCCGCATGCTTTTTTTGCTAGAGTGCTTTGCTGGAGTCTTTTTTATGGCCTCATAAATTAGTTAATTTAGCCTCCCCACACTTTAAGGTGGTACCTAATTTTCCTACTTGACAGATGCAACTGTCGTTCGGGTTGCAAAGGTCAACAACAGGTTACACAATTGGTTGGAAACCCACTCCAACCCGGGCTGGCTTCAAACTCATGACCTTTTGGTCAGAGTGATCTTAATGCAGCTGACACTCAGCCAGCTGTGCCACAATCCCGGTGCTTTGTAATGATTTTTTGTTAGATTGCCTGGCCTTTTCTTAGAAAAGTTGGTGACAGGTAATTTATTATTATGTCACAGGCACTTTTTCCTTAAATTTAGCTGAAACAAATTGGTTAACACTGATTGAAATGTGACATGGGGGTGAAATGAATGTCCATTTTGGTCAGAGAAAAATTCTCCTTTGCTGTCCATTCAGGGATGATATCTAATAGGCTTCATGTGTTAACTGTATCTGCTAGACTTTTTTTTGTTGAAATACATATTTAGTTATGTGCAACTTTTAAGATTTCATATAATTAAATAATAATCAGATTCTTTTTGGAAGGACTCCTTCAAAATTCAGAAATATTCAAAATGTGCTCCTTGACAAAATATGACAATCACTGAGTGTCACAAAAATACACATCAACATAAAATAAAAAGATAGGGAAGTTACTTTAGATTATAATTTTTCGAACTTGAAAATAGTGTGCTTTCTGCATAGCAGGAATGTCCAATAAGCTAAAAGTTATGCATGTGGTCAACATGGTCAACTATGAACATACATATTTCAGAGTAGCAGAATGGAGGTCTCCCTCTCCCCCTCCCGTCTCTCTCTCATACACACACAAACATCTCATGCAGAATGTAATAGAAGAGAAAAACAGATAGGGAGACTGAAACCTGTTAGTAGAAATTCCTACTTATATGTGACAAATATCATTAATTGACAGCTTAAACTTTACTCCTCTGAGTATGAAATATATGGAATATGACAGATATATAGTAAGAAATTGTTCACAGTGTCAAAAAGAATGAATCAAAGCTAAAGTTTTTTTTAAAAAAGATAAGAAAAAAGTTCTGTTTTTTCACCTCAGCTTTAATCAAAGGAAATGCATATACTGTACAGATATAAAAGAACTCTGACATTTCATTTTATTCATTGTGGGAATGGAGAAGACTTTAGGAATTGGCCAAGATCCTGTAAAACATTAGCAGTGTAAACCTCCACAAATTTACTTACACGGGGCAGTAGAAGTTACATTCTGTGCCCAACTGTTTCTACAGCATGTAACAACTGGGGGATACTGGGTAGCTTCAACTCCCTGGCTAATTATGAAATGTGGTGGTCCACCTGTTCTCATTCCAGCTGCTTTACAACATGGAGGGAAGAAGGAACAACCTCTACCCTACCATAAGTTCCCCTTTCTTGATGATGATCAAAAGCACCCGCAATAAGATTGGGTCTATCCCCATAGCTAATTAATAGTCAGGGATACGAAGTTCTATCCAGTGTCATTGCATGCCAGACTGGGAGAATTGTGTAAAGAGATCTGGATATCTCTTTCCACAAGGTCTGCAAAAGTATACATGCCAATATAATTTTTAGTTAGATATCCATCCATTACCAAATGGGCATTGAGAGCAAGTGAATGGCCTTTTCTACCAAGACATATTTTGGGTCTTTTCAGCTTTAGCCAGTATATTGAAACAGGTCAGATACATTTCAAGATATAGTCACTGATACCAATAGGTCAACAAAATTTTTAATAACTCCAAGTATGATTAAATTAGGATTCATTTATTGTTTGGCTATGAAAAGATAAACTAATGAACGGATTAAAAATTAAGGTTAAATATAGCCTCAGGATGCATCTACACTAGAATTAATGCCATTTGACATCTTTAACTAGCATGGCACAATGCTATGGGATTATGGGAGCATATGGGAGCTTCACGTTTACAATGTCTATAGCCTTCTTGGTCAAAGACAGCTGTGGCCTCACCAAACTAGAAATTCCATAATTCTCGAGCACTGAGCCATGGTAGTTAATGTGGTTTCAGACTCCATTTTTTCTACTGTGTAGATACACCTTCAGTGATTACAATGTAGACAAATGTGGAACTTGCCTCAAATTGGGATTTTAGTGCAAAACAAATATAAATCAGAGTACAGAAGGAAACATATTTTGGTCAATAGATTCTGTACTACTCTGCTCTGTATTCAGCTATCAAGACAGATACCTTGAGAACCATGAGAACAAGGACTTGAGAAAGCAGCTTTTTGGTGGTAATAACCTAATTATGTCACTCTCACAAAAAGACATTGAACCGATCCCTTTTCTGCTGTGTTCTTCAAGATGGTTAAAATATTTTTATTTAAAAATGTGTTTTGATATTAATCTGGCTATAATTTCACTGATCTGCTATGCTTTGAATTTTAACAGTTTAAATAATATTGATTTTCTGATTGCTCTTGTAAATTGCCATCAGAGCACTCATTTTTGAGAAGTGTGCTATCAAAATGCATTATATATCTCCACACTGAGTTTGAAAGGCTGAGGGTTTTGTTTTACCAAACCAGGAATTACTTCAAAGATCCTAGTATAGACACCATTACAGTAAAGCTGGGCTTTGCAGTAGTGAAGTGATTTAAAAAAAATAGCAGGGATTTTTAAATTTTATTTTTCTCAATTGGCTGTCTTCTGCATCTAATGATATTTCAGCAAAGATGGTGATGTCCATTTGCCATCTTTCCTTCATGCTTCCTTTCTCTTCTGAGCTTAGTTTCAATCACAACAGCTGGAAGAAAAACAGATAAATAGATTTCTGCAGCAACCCCCCTCCCCCCCCCATTATATATATATATATATATATATATATATATATATATATATATATATATATATATATATACACACACACAGAGAGAGAGAGAGAGAGAGAGAGAGAGAGCCTGGTATTCAGTAGTGCAGTTATGGATGCATAGCCTCAAGTTATGGATTTGTAACTGATCCATATTCATGAATCTTATGAGGCCAGATTAAACAAAGAATGTGCCTTCATTTGGTCATTGACTTTTCTCCCAGCAGTCAGTGAGACTGCATTGAGGAATTGAAACAGAGTTCTTGCTTCTGATTTTCATAACCTCAGTGGCTGATGTGGGGGACTGGAATTGGCATCATCCTAAGTACTGATCACTAGCTGATGAGACTTCAATTGCTCTTTCTAGCTGCTGCCTATTAAAGTAAATTTGGGGTGAAGGAGGTGAGCAGAGATATATCCAGCTCTTTTCCTTTCCAGAAAAGCTCCCCGCTTACTCTGTGGCAACACAGAAATGGCCACTTCCATTCCACTATTTAAAATATGTTGGAGAAGGGTGAGTGGATGCATCAGAAGAGGTAGAAGATACATGTCTCTGTAGCTATGTCTCCCATTGCATATTCTTAACCATATATATTTTACTGAATCTTCCTAGGAATCAGAAGGTCCTTGCTAAGAATGTTTATGAAATCAGGAGGGAGGGAGGGGGGAAGTAGGACAGATGTATGGAATGTGTGGGTGATCTATTTCAGTGTGTGTATACAGGTGGAGTACCCTTTACCTGAAATACTTGGATTTGGGAGGGGACAGGAGTTGGAATACCTGCATTTGCATAAGAACATATCTTGAAAATAAGACCCAAGTCTAAACATTTTCATATACACCTTATGCATATGGTCTGAAAGTAATTTTATATATAATCTTTTAAATAATTTTGAGTTTGAAACAAAGTTTGTGTGCCTTATCCTAGCTACCCATGTGGACAATTTTGGATTTAAGAGACTATGGAAGTTTAGAATTCCAGATAAGGCATGTGTATCACACTCATACAGAGAGAGCAATATGCAATCTTATGCATATTTACCCAAAAGTAAGCCCTCAATATGCTCAGTAGTGTATACTCTGAGCTAAATAGGGATAAGATTATAGTCTGTTAAAATGTTTTCCATATTCTCCAGTGATGCATATGATTGCTGACACAATTCCAAATTTGACTTGCAGGGAAGTCACCCATGACAAGTGAACTGTCTCAGTAAAGAAGAGATTCTGTTTCCTTGTTTATAGATATTTGGGGCATCTCAGAGATACTCTGACTGCATATATTTTCATAGCACACAAACTGTAGAACCAGGCTTGGTGATTGTCTTACCTTTTCTTATTAAGCAGTACTTGTCAGTCATTTGAGTGACACTAGTACTCTTCTATGAAATCTATCATTGCATGCTATTCTTTACCTGACTACGGTGACTGAACAATAGACATAAATTTAGCTTGACATGCAAAATGCAGCAAGAGGAACATCATCAGAATCATCTACAGAGATCAATATCCATATTATTGAGAGGGATAATATTTATACATGTTTGTCATGAAAACCCACTTGTCTAAGCAATCCATGGTCATATAGTTAGAAACCTTCAGTATTAAATCATAGCTATAAATGCAAAACTGCTAGCCTCAGTTGTCTGATAGCAAGTTGAACTGCATGTTACTGAATCCTTGGTCAGGAGTTAATGACCTCATCATATTGAGGCTGGGATTCATCACACATCATGGTGAATCTGGTGGGGCCCAGAGTGAGGGCATGGGGAATCTGTTGCCCTGCACCCTTCATTGCCCAGCTTCCCCCTCATCTCATCCCATGTGAGGAAACACCACTGCCTGGCTTTCCACTGTTGTTTCCTATGCAACACAGGAAACCTCTCATGTTGCCACCACTGCCTCCTGCAACACTTTGGACTTCACTTGTGGCACAGAGTCCCACCAGGAGTAGATCAACGTTGTGTGATGGGAGCCAGCAGGTTCCATTCCTCAAGTGAAATCAAAGTGTTTAAGATGGGCAGTTTTGCCTGTCCGATGAGGAAAAATGTTCAACTTCTTAGACAATTTATTTCAATACCTTAAATAAACTGTCGACTGACAGATAACAAATTCCAATGTTTAACACATTCAGCCTACTTAAATGCTTCAAAACTTCCTCTTCCAAAATTACTTTTCTAAGTGAACCCCGAACATAGGTTTATATTGTTAGAAACCCTCATATTAAATCATGGTTATAGCTGCAAAACTATTAGCCTCAATTGTCTGATAGTAGGTCCCACTACATGTTACTGAATCCTGTGTCAGGGTTAACTTTAATTCCTTGGACAATTTCTTTAAGGCAGAGTTTGTCAAACTGTGCTCCTCCAGATGTTTTGGACTTCAACTCCTGCAATGTTTAACAGCGGGTAAGATGACTAGGGTTTTTGGGAGCTGAAATCCATAACACCTGGAGGAACACAGTTTGAAAAACAGTGCTTTGAGGCATTGAATTAAATCCAGGATAGATTCACAGCTCTGCTGACACTGAAACCATCCTCCCACCAAAAGCTCTCCTGCTGTGATTGGTTGGCCTCTCATTTGTACTCTCAGCCAAGAGGAGGGCTGTTTCTGAGACTCCAAGCGGGGAGGGGAGAATAGGTGTGCTCAGCACATGGCAGCGTGGTGCGCATGCATGGGCAAGTGAAAGAGCATGAGGTTGGAGAGAGGCTTGCACCAGTGTGTCCCTTCAAAGCAGAGGGAAAAGCATCAATGCAACGTGGGACTGAGAGTGGTCCAGCAGCATCAGAAGCAGCAGCATAAGCATCTTAAGTAATTTATAATGCTATTTATTAGAAAAAGTTAGTTTTTCCTTTTGCTTTTTTATTAATGCGTCCATTCGAAAATGCATAAGGATGTGGGTGAACTACAACTCCCAAAATCATGGGTCAATCCTCCCCAAATCCCACCAGTATTCACAGTTGGCCATGTTGGGTCTGTGTGCTAAGTTTGGCCCAGAACAGTAATCAGCTGGGTTCAGAGCTCTTTGGATGTGGATGAACTACAACTCCCATATACCAAGGTCAATCGGTTACAAACCATGCCTGTATTAAAATTTGGGTGTTTCATGTATTTGTGCCCAATTTGGTCCAGTGAATGAAAATACATCCTGCATATCAGATATTTACATTATGATTCATAACAGTAGCAAAATTGCAGTTATGAAGTAACAACAAAAATAATTTTATGGTTGGATGTCACCACAACATGAGAAACTGTATTAAGAGGTCACAGCATTAGGAAGGTTGAGAACCACTGATATAGGAGATGTGGCTATGGATGCAAGAGCTGGACCATATGGATGCAACGTATGGATGCAAGAGCTGGACCATAAGGAAGACTGAGTGAAGGAAGACAGACACTTTTGAACCGTGGTGCTGGAGGAAAATTCTGCGAGTGCCTTGGACTGCAAGAAGTCCATCAGTCCATACTCCAGGAAATAAAGCCCGACTGCTCACTAGAGGGAAGGATATTAGAGGCAAAGATGAAGTACTTTGGCCACATAATGAGAAGACAGGAAAGCTTGGAGAAGACAGTGATGAAAATGGATGGAAAAAAGGAAATGGGGCTGACCAAAGGTAAGATGGATGGATGGTATCCTTGAAGTGACTGGCTTGACTTTGAAGGAACTGCGGGTAGACACGGCCCACAGGGAGCTCTGGCGTGTGCTGGACCATGAGGTCACAAAGAGTCAGAAGCGACTGAACGAATAAACAACAAGGAGATGGGGTCATAGTCAGCTTTCTGTATCATGCAACCATCCATGGCTTGAAAATATTAAAAAGAAAATATAAAAAGCCAACAAGGATCTTGCCGTTTCTATAAGGGAAACAATTTTACTACAAAATTCTATATAATGGGGTTTGAGCACCCATGGATTTTGATATCCATGAAGGGTCCTGGAACCAAACCTTAGTGCATACAAAACATCTGTATTTTTCAATTTATTTTTAAAATTCCCTTTCATTATAAAATTCCTACCTTTCTTGTATTTGTTTCTTTAACTAGAGATGTTTAGCTTATTGTAACTATATTCTTGATAGCTCTGGCTCAATTACTTCCACCCATCAAGAAAGATATTTTCCGGTTCTAGATTTAAGCATAAAGGATTTAAATATTCCATTGTGGCCATAACTATGAGCATTTTGTTATGAATAAAGATGTTCTATAAATAGAACTTGAGCGAGTATTTCAAAGAGAAATTTGAATGTTAGTGAACAAGACCCTGCAGCCTTTTAGCATGGATGAAAAGCAAGTCTGAAAGCTGCCAATATTGATGTACAATATTTGACGCACTTGTTTTATCACACTGAAACCAGTCATAGTGAGAGAGTGAGGGGTGCATGACTAATATTAGAGGCTCCTTATTCAAAGCCTTATGAATGTTCTCCTGAAGCCTTTAATTATGTATGATTGAGGAATATGTGGACTTGTGTAACATATGATCAACTTTCAAAAATTGCATAGATTTTGGAGAAACTGGAAGGAATGGATATTATGTATGAAATATGGTGATAAGTTGGGGCTGTATGTCTTGACAGTGCTTTATGACTGATTATTAATACTCCACTGGGGGAAAGAACAGACGTATGTTGTTTTCTTTAAGAGTGGAAAAAGGAGAAATGAATAATTGTGTTTCACAATGGTTAAGTTAAGTGTTTGCCAGGCCAAAGATATTAGAAGGTACAATCTATTTCCTGTTTCCAAACTCCAGAAGCTGAGAGCATGTGGGTTACGTTAAGTCACTTAATGGAGTTATGCAGACATGAATCAGGACATAAACTGTACAGTTAGTAGAATAGTTTGGGGAAATGAGAATAAACAGTGGGAGATATTGTGTTCCCATCATTCACCATAGTATGGGGAGTTTTCCATTTGAGTGGGCAGAATGGACAAGCATACAGATGCAGAGTTGTCTGTTCTGCTCCAAAGTAACACAAGATATGGGATTATTTTAGGTAGTGCCATTTTGCCAGGTTGTCTTTTGATCTGCCCACCCCACTTCTGAGTCTATTTAGGTACTTCCAGGTTTGCCCCTGGAGGAAGACCCTCACAGAGGGCCATCCAGTTAGGATTTCCTGATTTAGCTGCCCAGAGGGATACTCTTGCTGTTGCTGGAGGGACGCCAAGAGGAGTATTTGGTATTTGGATGAAAAACTACCAAGGAATGCCCAATTATATATTTCTTAGGAAAGCAATATCAAAGTCACCTGAGTAGTCTTTGCTTAGGATGATCTTATAAAATTAATAGGATCACTACAATACACATACAGAAAGGGAGAGAGGCATCTCATCCAAAGTCCAGTATTAGATGAGTTTATTAAATGTACTTTTTTTTGTCGTGTCAGGACCGACTTGAGGAAACTGCAAGTCACTTCTGGTGTGAGAGAATTGGCCGTCTGCAAGGATGTTGCCCAGGGGATGCCCGGATGATTTGATGTTTTTATTATCCTTGTGGAAGGCTTCCCTTATGTCCCTGCATGGAGAGCTGGAGCTGATAGAGGGAGCTCATCCACCTCTCCCCAGATTCGAACCTGCGACCTGTCGGTCTTCAGTCCTGCCGGCACAGGGGTTTAACCCACGGCACCACCAGGGGCTCCTTTTATTAAAATGTGCTTCCAATGGACAACAAACCCATTCTGTAATATGTGGTAGAGATTGGAGGAGTTAGACTGCCAGGAAAGTTGTGATGGGCACATGCTCATTATGTTTAAGCTGGAGAGAGAAAAATTACTAGGATCCAGTGTTTCATCCCCATCCCAAAATCCATTTTTAATTACTTTAGTCAGTATATCCTTTCAGTAACAGTTCAGTTGCTAAAATAGGAGCATTGGTTAGATTTAATCTTAATCCTATGTAGGATGTCACATTATACACAATACCATTAAAATAACCTAAATTAAACTGAACGTAAATTCTGGGACTAAGCACCATTCTTTGTCACTGAAAAAGGATTAAGTGTGCATTCTCTACATGTGCCAGTCTGTATGCGCATGTGTCTGCCTGATAAAAGTTGTAACTCACTTTAGAATACAGTTGTAATTTATAGCACAGTTATATTTTATAGTTGCAGTATACGTGCAGCTGGTAGGACAGACATCCTCTTCATTTGCATCCTCCATCTTCCATTATTAGATTTCTTCATGGGATGAGAAAATCTTATTTGAGTGGATAAAATAGTGTAGCTTCAATCTTTCAGCAAATTCCGATTTACAAATCCAATTTATGCTAATCTTGAAAGCACTTTTTAGATACAAAGTGAAAAATATGTCAGTGTATGTATGTGTGTGTTTAATTTATTCTATTTATTCTTAGGTGGAACAGAAATTCAAAGTCAATTCAGTCCTTTATCCTCAGATGATTTGACATAAAGGGGTGTGGGGAATGTGGTAATTAGATGACATAAACATTCACATGTGGTTAAAAAGTCTAAACTGAAAACGCTGGGCACAATCCACTAACACGTTCTGTTTTCTTCAATGGGTATCAGTAGAGTCCACACAGAAGAATTTTTGAATGGATTGTGCTCTTTGTCTTCTGAAGTGTGAATGTGCTAATTAATGTGGATTAAAAAATGCTGTTTATGGCACTTCTCTCATTAAAAAAATCATAGTGCACCAAGCAAGGATAATTCAGCATGTGCATTTCTGTGCATGCAGAGACACACACAGTTTCCTTTCAAAAGAACTGGAGTTTGTGTTTCCCTTTTACATAAGCATAAGTAAATCCTCAGCTTGTCTTTGAGAGATCTGGTGCTTAGAATGGATATAAAACAAACCTGAGTGGTCGTCATCATGCTGAGAAAAAAAGGAAAGGGGAGGGGGAGGCAATTGTAACTTTTACTATCAAAGAACACCGTTTCCAAATTCCAATTTGACAGGGATAGTCCCAGATAATCCACTGTTGTCCCACTTTTGCACCTGCTTTTAAAATTTGCCATTTTCTCTCTCCTAATTCCCTTTTCCTTCTTTGCCCTTATCTTACTTCAGTTCCTATAAACCAAGTTCAAAGTGCAACAGTAGTTTGCACTCAATTAACTCTATATAGGAGAGAAAAGGAATGGTAGAATTTAGCCTTCCCTAGGGTCCTTCTACACAGTCATATAATCCAGAATATCAAGGCAAAAAATCCCACATTATCTGCTTTGAACTGGGATATCTGAGTTCACACTGCCATATATCCCAGTTCAAAGTGGATAATGTGTGATTTTATTCAGCTGTGTGGAAGGGGCTCTAATTGGCTGAAGCAAAAGCAAACTGCTGCAGTCTCTCCTCGGTTGTGGATTAAGGGTGTGGAATGTTGATTGGGGTCTGTTTTATGATATTGTCATGTTGTGTTGTTGTTTCTTGCCCACATCTCTCCATGGATCAAGGCAGGGAGCAGCATATTAAAATGCAATGCATACCATTGGTTAAAAACACATAACACATAAAACAGTTATAACTTTAGTTTAAACTGCCCAACACTCAAACCATTATACCATGTTGGTTCTATCCAGATTATTTCATTGACTGTTAAGGAAATTACTTTCATATCTTTTTGCCGTTATTATTGCTGTTATCATCAGGGTTCCATGCGGTCAGGCCAGCCACATGACCTTGGAGGCATCTAATGACAACACTGGCTCTTCAGCTTAGAAACTGAGATAAGCACCACCCCTCAGAGTCGTACTTGACTACACTTAATGTCAAGGGGAAACCTTTACATTTTATCATCAGGACAGAATGTAATCCAAAACAGAATTCAGGAAATTTACTTTTTTGGATTACAACTATGAAAGTTGAATTACAAAGCCCAAATTGAACCCAAATCAGATGTTCAAGAGTTGTGGATGAAGTATATGACTTGAAAAGTTGATACTATGACTTTTTCATTCTGAAACATCCTTTTATTCCCCTTTCCCTGTTCAAAATAACTTGTTTCTGCGCTGTCCTTTGTGCATGTGATTTAGGTTGTTTAAACCTGACCAAGCCCAAATGGAAACCTCTCAGGAGAACAATCCAAATGTGTATTTCTGTATACATTAATAAGTTGTGCAGCATTTTTGAAAACTCATATAATAGAATTTTGAAATGAGCTGGAGCTTATCATCTGAATAGTGAAGACCATAGACTCCTTTGTGTCAAAAGTAATGGAATGAGATCATCCCCACAATCACTTTTACTAGCGATCCACATTTTCATGTACAGAAAAGTGCTCATAAATCTTACACTGTCTCCTGTAATACAAAACAGACTAAGACCAGTCAGAACTACTATTTACTGTTGGGAGTTCAGCTAAACTCTTTGCATCATCAGGCAAGAACAAATTAATGTTATATAAAACAAAGGATATTACACTTCGCAAAATTCAGTTTGACTGTTAGTGGTAACTGTAGGAAATGGAGTTAAATATAAAAATATCAGATAAAATAATATAAACTGGAAACTTGAGAGAATAGGGGAAAAAAACAAAAAAATCTATAGTAGAAGAAAAACCTGGAAGCCCACAGGGAGATAAATAATTAAAAGTCAATTTGAAAGCACAAAACAAACCACAACAAATTCACCAAATAGACAGAACATAAATACATCAGGAGAGTCCTTCTAATCATTCCCAAGGGCTGAGAATGGCCAAAACTGCAATCTAACCACCTTATCACACGAGAAAGGCCCCCCTGCAGTTTCATCAGCAGATGTGGTGAAACGGCAGGTGCAAGGGGTGTCTCCATTGCCCCACATGCCCCTCTGGCGTGGCAACACTTCCCCTAACACATGGAGGAAGTTTCTCTCAAACAGAATAGAAGCCAGCACAACATAGGAAGGCTCCCATATTTGAGAGGAAGCATCTAAGGACGCTTCCCCCGGTTGGGAGCAGGGCCTCTGCTGGAAGTCATGTGCGATGGATGGCGTGGGGCTCCATCCCCAAAGAAGGCTGGAAGTATTATTGGATGTTGAATTTGATAGGTGTGATACAGTTGTAATATGTTTGAAGACCACACTGAACACTCAGGTTTTTTTTCCCAAAAAGAAATGAAAACTACAGAGAAGTGTTAATTTCCTCCTTGCCAATTCCTCAATGCCCAACTTTCTTTCTAGCAATTGCAATATGTCAAACTAATAAGAAAAGACCTGTTTTTAGATAAGATATTATCTAGGATAACATGTAAAGTGTGACTTTTAGGCCATCTGCAACTCACCAATATCCACAGTACAACTCCATATATCCCAAAGCCACATTGCTGGGGGGGAAAATCATCCTGAAAAAATCAGCTACCCTCTGGACAGCTAAACCAGGAAATCCCAACTGGATTCCTCCCCCCCCCCCCCAAAAAAAAAAAAGGTCTTCCTCCAGGGGCAAACCAAGAATGGGCAACTTGGAAGTCCCTGAGCAGACTCAGAAATGGAGTGGGCAGATCAAAAGACAATCTGGCAAAATGGCACTACCTAAAAGAATCCCACACCTTTTGTGACTGTGGAGCAGAACAAACAATTCTGCATCTGTATGCTTGTCCATTATGCCCTGCCTCACGTACAGAAGAAGAATTGTTTATACTAAATTATGCAATGCTTTTGATACGAAAGAAATAAAGCCTGAAAATGGAGGATGACCGCTTCAGACCACCCCAGGAAGCATTGCTTTTATATTTTGAGGCTAGTTTTATTTATTGTGACTATGAGTAACTGCAAGGTGTAACTATTTGTATCTGAAATAGCCCTTTTCCAATAATCCACAAAGGTCAAAGGGTTTGGAAGATGTCATAAGATAATTCCCAATTCTTTGCAGTTTCCCTTTGCATCTCTAGTAAAAAGATGATATTTCAAATGTGAATCAAAGGATTGGAAAAGTTGCCTTCTTCTGAAGCTACATGTTTCAGATTTCTCCAGGCTGAGGTTCTGGGAGTTTATAATCCAAGATTTGGCAGTGTCTAAATGTTAGAAAATCCATCTCACTACCTATGATTTTCACCATTCAGTTCCATTTAGTCTATGATTGATGGTAATTGTTTCAGACCACTGAAGGGTAAAGCAGAGAAAAGATAAATGACTATGCTTAAGGTTTTTATTCCACATTGGTCCCTTTTCATAAATATGTCACGTTTATACAAATAACATCTCCTTTCTAATATTTCACAACTGTTAGATAAAAATTGCCACAAAGGAATCATAGACAGATTTTTAAAAGTACTCTGTTGGATACCATTTACATTATATGCACTAAATATGTTAGGAGAAAATTGAACCATATTTTTTGAACTGAATAATATGCATTTCTCATTCTGAAGTTTTATCAGAGAGAATACATAGGTAATTAGATTTTGTTTTTCTTAATGCACACCAATTCAGTCAATACAGTGTTGTACCTCCCTCCCAATATATAGTCCAGTGGTTCTCAACCTGTGGGTCCCCAGATGTTTTCACCTTTAAGAAATCTCAGAAATACTAACAGCTGGCAGGGATTTCTGGGAATTTTGGCCAAAACACCTGGGGACCCACAGGTTGAGAACCACTGATATAGTCAATAGAATCAAAGTAGTCCCTATCGACCCATTAATTTGGTGTGTGTGTGTGTAAGGCAGTGGTTCTCAACCTGGGGTCCTCAGATGTTTTTAGCCTTCAACTCCCTGATATCCCAACAGCTCATAAACTGGCTGGGATTGCTGGGAGATGTAGGCTAAAAACATCTGGGGACCCCAGGTTGAGAACCACTGGTGTAGGGGGTGGAAATGTACTTGTGAAGTCAGTATTATTGTATTGTCTTCCTACATTCCATGTTTTGGGAGGAGTATGGGTAGGAGATGGGTACTTTTATTTTTAGCCCAGAATAAGTAATGTTTTGGGATTGTATCACTCTGCGACAGGAATATTCTCAAATTTGACCCCTGGACTGCAGTTTTTGCTTAAACTGAAGGGTACAAACAAGTTCAGTTATGCCTTGATTAATGCCTTGACACTACCAGTTTTAAGTGAAAAAAATAGGCATTTCAGTGGGGATTCTACTTGTTTCTGCCACCAAAGTTGTTCTGGTTGGGTAAACATGAGTTTTATGAACCTACTATGTCTAGGAATCTCTTTCAGTCAGTTTTGCCCCTCCCCTCTCAATCAGTGTGTATGTATGTGTGTTTTAAATGTATGATATAATGTATATATCATACTGAATTGTTATTCTACTTCTAAATAACTATAGATATAAAACAGAACACTGATCTAATCCCATTTTATCTGACTTTATATCCTGAATTAGTTACAATACAATACAAAGCAGGCAATATCTTTTAAAATTCCATAGTACTGCTAGAGTACACGCATCTATTACATTATTCTGGATTATTTTGAGAGTTGCCCCATCAATACTAGTATAGCCTCAATTAAAATATTTCATATATGACACCACAAAAATTAAATATTATGTATAAAAACAATCAGAACAAATGTTGGAAATGTGGCAGACAGGAAGGCACATTTACCACATGTAGTGGACCTGCAAAAAAAGGCAGGAAATATTGGAAAGAGATACAGGAGACATGTCAGTTAATACTGAAAATAAAAATTCAAATGAAACCAGAATACTTCTTCTTAGGCTTAACAGATATGGGTATCAAATTGGATTCAAACAAAGATATTCTTTTCACCTATTTGATAACTGCAGCAAGGATAGTACATGCGAGGAACTGGAAAAAAGAAGAAATACCTCTTAAAGACCAGATAGATAAAGTTCTGGAAATTATGGACATGGATAAATTAACATTTTTAATGAAAAAAACATACAGGAAGACCCATTAATTCAACAGACTGGCAGCTATTTAAGGACTACATGAATACGGGGAAAAGGAAGACTACCAACAAAAGCTAACAAGAGACTGTAAGAAAGTAAACAATTTGGCCGAGAACAAAAAAAGGGGAAATGCAGCATAGCTATTATGAGAGACCAAAGACTACAAATCAATGCAGAAAAGATTAGAAGACAAGATATCCCCCTACCTCCCTTTCTCTTATTTTACCCACCCCCAAATCCCTACTACCCCACACCTTCTCATACCTTAAACTCCCCTATTTATCCCACCCTTCTATTTCCCACTTTTTCTGATTGTTTTTACCTTATTCCCCCTGGGGGAAAAATCTAATAAAGATTATCTTTTAAAAAATCAAAAATGCAAAACCTGAATCTGCTTATTACTTAAGTATAACTAAGTAATGTCTCCTGGCCCAACTCACCCCCAACCCGCTTAAGAGCCAGCAGCCCATTTGGACAAAGAAAGTCTGTTCAACTTCTGAGTTCAAGGAAAATTATGCTTATATCTCTTTTCACCAGTAAGCAAGGATGTGACAAGGACTTGTGATGGGGTCTTCCTCTTTGTGCCTCAATGGGAAACTATGACCTCCTTCACCCTAGCTGGATGCTGGCTCTTAAGGTGGGCTGGGTGGCATTTATGTAGTCCTGCAGTAAGACTACATATGCTCATTGAGTACAGAGTAGTTACAGATCTGTAACTCTATGTTACGAATCTGTAACTGAAATATGGAATGCCAGTCATGCCTTATTAAACTATCATGTGCATATAAATAGCCTACAATGATTATTCATATGTTGTTCTTTAATAAGAAGTTTTCAAATGTAAAAATGAAGTAAACTGGAACTATTTTTTCTTCCAAAATAGTAAAACAGATATTATGAGTGGTTTAAAACTATGTCTTGAAAACACCATTACATTTCTGAGTCAGAGACTGTACGCAAGCTGTCAAAGCGATTCTGTAATTAAGCAATAGATCACATTTGTTAGCCAATCAAGAGGTTTAATATTTCTATATCTATATCTGTTTTATTTACAGCTTAGGTGGTGAAGTGGTGAGAGGAAATGAAGGAAGCTATGTGGGCAAACACTTTCGTATGGGATTTATGACAATGCCTGCACCTCAGGATAGACTGCCGCATCCTTGTTCCAGTGGATTTACCGTGAGATCGCAATCTCTTCATTCTGTTGGAGGTACCGATGATGAAAGCAGTGGCTGCTCTCGAAAACAACCACCACCGAAACCGAAACGAGACCCCAATACCAAATTAAGCACATCATCTGAAACTGTAAATGCTGGAACCACCAGTAAAAGTGGAAAGCTACCAGACAGAACTGAAGGTAAATGTTCTATTCATATTTACTTCTACAGATTAGTATGAAATGTTTGGATTCAGCACAAAATCTTTATTAGGACTTGAATACTCACAAATTTCATGACATTTCAATTGGTCCTAATAAAGGTATTGCTCCTATCTGTTTGTTTCAAGAGAAACTTAGTGAAGTATTAAATCTCCAGAGAAGTACGTATTTGAGCCAATTTTTTTTTGCTCAAATACTAGATGTACAGTCCTACTTTTTTGAAAAGTGCCATTTTAAGTGCCATTATCTCATTGAGTGTGATAGTTTAAATATGTACTGTGCAAATAAGTCATTCCTTCTACAACCTCTTTCTCCAAAATGTAAAAATGTATTAAACTCCCTCGTCCCTGACAAAACCAAATAAAATTCTATGCCAATTTTGAATCCTATTTTATTTTAAATCTTATTTTTATTGGCAGACTTAAGTAGTAGTATCAGAAAAGAAGTAAAAAATAAATTCATAAATGGTTGCATTTTCCAGTCTTCTCAGTGCTGTATGATCATATATCACTGTTCTAATTCAAACCTTGATTTTGTATGCCTTTATTGGCTATATGTTTCATAACTGCCAAGATTTCTTAAAAGACCCTCAATTCAATATCATACAATAACATCGACTCAGTGTCAAGTTCAAAATCCCCTCTCGCCATGCATCTTGATTCTTGCTAGGTGACCCTGTGTCAATCTGTATCTCTTAGCCTCAACTAACTCACAAGGTTGCTGTGAGAGAGAAAAATAAGAAAAGGCACCTGCCATTGTCAAAGTGAACTGCTTGCACAAATGTGAAACATTTCCAATCAGAGTGACAGAAGTTTTTAAATAATGATTCTTGTTGGCTACACTCTGATTTGGCTGATACCCTTGCGTATTTTGGTGGTAACAGAGATGGATCAATGTAAGCTTTTTACAATGCTTTCACATCCACTTTTTACAATCAAACAGCAACATCTCCTCCAGCAAGTGAGTGATGGCCATATATGCCTCTTGCCCAGTTTCAGTTTATTTCAATGGGACTTGTATTGAAGCAAAATCTTGGTTACTTTTACTCTTTGTGCAGTCTCTGGCGAGCTTTCTTGCTGCTCTGTAATTCTGCGGTGCACAAAAGCATTTCTCCTGCTCTGTAATCTCCCAGAGTGGTTGACTTATTGAGGGCATTTACCTTTTAGGAGAAGCAATTACTATACCAGTAATTGCTGTTTTTCAGAAGCTGCACCTTTTTCTCTGAAATCACTGCTACAAACCCACCCAGGATGCCGAACGCCCATTGTGTGAGCTTGCACTTTTGCCACAGCAGTGAAATGTGAGTTAGATAAGAAAAGATTTAAAGCTGTCGGCACTGGGGTAGGGAGCAATTTTCTATCCCACTTACGTTTGATACAGTCAAATAATATATTTAGAGATGAAAGCTTAAAGGACTTAGCTTTCAGTAAAAGCCAGAGTTCTTCATGTTTATCAGCAGTTTCTGTTAGAAGTAATAGGCATATTACTTATAGGGCTAAACTTGATTTTAATGGGCAAACACTCTTAGTGCAAAGAAAGACCTGAGGCTTATGAAATCGCTTCCCAAATTATTTGGATCTGTTTTGCTTCTGTTCAGTGCCTTTACTGGTAAGTACCCTCACAATTACTGAAGATTTCTTTTTATAATCTAGCTCTTCAGGGATCATGTGGTCATTATAGTAGCATCTTCATTTTATATATCCGAACCGATCTGAATGTGCCATTTCGCCGATAAAACCAAATTAGACTGAAAACAATGCTTATTGTCTTCACTTTATGTAGGACAACCCCAGTTTGGATCACACTCCTCCTCCTTTTCTCACCATTATAACACAAGGTGATAATGCATTTCATTGCAGCTCAAGGCAGATTGGTAGACATAATTTGCTCCACCTCTTTGCTTCATATATATGAAGTATGATGCAAAAGAAATGAAATATCTGCACAAAAATATATGTAACCTTGTTGTATACCACCAGATTCCTACACATACTTACTTGCGTTACCATGACGAACAGAGTGGATCTCACAAGTGTTTGTTGTATGTTACCTGTACTGCCTGGTTTTGCTTGTCAAATAGAATAGGGGTAGGCAGGCAGCTATGGGGGGATAATTTATGCAGACTATTCATAATCATAACACACTGCTCAGAAAATCCAAATACCACAATTTTCTACTATCATACCTCTGGAAATGGTAACCGCAAACAATGTTGTATCACCTCCTTTCACCATTTTAAAATCACCTATAGTGAGGGAAAATTGAGGTATTTGGGATGGAAGAAGTCCTGAGAAGCTTCTGTGAGTGTTTTGATTTTTTTTCACAAGTTAGAAGGAGTTTTGAATTATTCAGGGAAAAAAAGGTACCAGAAAAGAATGCTGATTTTTTTTTGTTTATGGAAAGGGTGCTGAAGAGCTTTGTAGGTCCATAAAGGAACTTCAGATGTCACAAAAGTCAGGAATTGCATGTGACACATAGGTTGCACTTTGTGTCATGGAACAGCATACCTGAAAACGGTCTCAGTTTGACATGAACATACTTGGTTTATCCTGTGCTTTCCCATTTTTTCGGATTTTTTTTAAAAAAATTGGTTTCTCCCTCCACCTATTTTTCTTCTCTGTCACTAGAATATTCAAGTTATTTGCACTCGGTTAATTCCACAGGAAAGAGACGAGAGCAAATGTGAGAATCTTATTCATATTCTGTGTGACTCCAAAGAGCTTCCTGAGATAAAGGCACAGGAACACCTTGTAAGAAACATGGGAAGAAGCAACCCCTGCCAGTTAAGAGGGGTTTTCCTCAGGGGGACACCCCACCCCTTTATTTACATGCCCCTAGCATTGTGCAAATATGCCCAAATTTCCAGATGTGAAATATTGCAGGGCACAGAACAATGAAAAAGTGTACCATATAGTGCCATATGCTGAGTCAATTTGATGATCAACTTAGCTCATTATTCTGAACTCCCTTTGTATTTTCGAACCATCTGCAGAAATTTTTGGATATAAACCTTTGTGTTCTCTGAGATCTTGCGATTTCAAAACATGTGCTTTATAGCCTTTCTCCAAACACATTGTCTTTGATTAAAGAAATGTATTATCTTTTTCTGTAATTCTTATTATTAAAATTGTGGAATTCATGCTGAGTTTTGAGCCGCATCAGTGGCAAATTAAGTTCAGAATCCTGGAGTTATAATTGAAAATACAATTTTGAAAACTTTAGAAGAGTCACTCTAGGGTTTAGTAGCAATCACTGAAATGAGAAAGATGGTGCTTTATGGTAGACATTTTTATTCTTTCAAAATTACCCAGGAAGCCAATGTTTAAAATCAATTCTTGACAAGTGATTTGAAGCCACATACGTCACCACATTTAATGTAAGTGTAGCCATGGGGCCATCTTTTTCCTCTCTTTGTATTTTTAACATTTGAAGTTCTTTGAGGTCTGAATACATTTTTATCAGTATTCAAGGAAATTGCAGGCAAGGTGCAAAGAATGGTCTGTGCTGTGTTGAAGTGCATGGCGTGTAGTTAACAACTTCGAAATTCTGTTGTGCTGGGAAACTGATAGTGTTTAGTCAAGTTGTACTAATCTGACTGAGAAATTGTGTTTAATGATGCTGAAAAGAGGATAGGAATACACTTTACATGGTTCACACACCAGTGTATGATCATTGTTCAGATATACAGGTTGATATATAATCTGAGTTTTCAATACACATTACTTTATCATAGCCAGACATTAATTCAGCTCTCATGATGTGTTACCCCATATATGGACGGGTTAAACACGGGAAGCCTCCCAGTTTCTTACCAGCCTCTATAATCATTGTGCACCTTTGAGCCTAACTTATGTCTTTCCAGTCCCTTTCATATCCCATCCCATCCATTCATGTATCCTTGTTGAAAGTTTTAAAGGTGATCTAGACACTAGCACAGCCTTCTCCATACATTTAGGGCCACCCTGTAGTGCTAGACTTCCTGCTGTATTGCACCAGACTTGCCTCTGTGGCTCTTTTTAATGAGGTTATCAAGAATTTGGAGAGAACAACATCTATAGTTTACTCCTGCCTTGCTCAACATTCACTGAGTGTTCAAGAGATCAGAGGAACACAACTGTGCCAGCCATATTTGATTGTTGTGATGATTTTAAGGGTTTTGTTGTCGATGTTTTAATAAGTTTTCACTTATGTTGGTTATTTATTATTTATTTATTTCTCGCACTTCTACCCCGCCCTTCTCAACCTCCGAGGGGGGACTCAGGGTGGCTTACATAAAAAGGCACAATTCCATGCTGGCACAACAACAAGGTAAAAAACAAAACATATAAACAGTAATTAAAACAATTAAAACAGTCCATTATACATCACAATCCTTAAAACCATCTAGTGCTCAACTTTTATCAGCTCAGAGTCCGTAAATTCAAATTCCACATTGTCCAATCCGTCAATTCTGGTCGTCGCTTATCCGCCAGATTACTCGAAGGTTAGTCACCTTGAGCAAGTACTTGAGTGGAAAGGCAAGATGACATTACCAATAAATAAAGAAATGCATAAATAAAGTACAGGCTTGCAACAGAACCAATAGTAGAACCTTTTCCTTATTTTATTTATGCACTAGCTCTACATGGGAGCCAGTATCTTGTTTTATTGTTAAATTAAGTGTAATTTTCTTATATTTTTGTCAGTTGTGTTTTTTTTATAAAAAAAAACAAAAACAAACAAACTATAGAATATGAGAAATACAGGATTCAGAATGACTGGGTTGATCAGTTTTCTTTAATGGGTGCAATAAATAACATTTCTATGGGCCTCATCACACTAGAGAATGAATCCACTTTAAATCCAGTTGCTGCCTCCTGCAGAATTCTGGGATTTGTAGTTTAGGGAGGAGCTTTTAACAACCTCACTAAATTTCAAACCCCAGAATTCTTCAGGAAGTAGAAACCGGAATTACAGTGGATTCATTCTCTAGTACGATGAAGTAGTATGTTGGGCTGAATACATCCACTGAAAATGAATAAAGTTTACTTTTAAGGCAACTTTGTAGGTTAAACACAATAAATGTTTTTATGCTCTGTCAGAGCCCTTGGTCTATCTAATCCTCTGTGATGGTGGTACCCGGGACTTCATACAGAATAATTTTCTAGTCCTAATTGAGGTTTCCTTGAACTCACATTGCATCAGGTACCCCCCAGGATGAAAGAATAACAGTTGAGGGAAATGCCTTTTTACTTTCAGGTTGGATGTTTTATGTCTCTTCATCCAAATTTCTCTCTAAATTTGAAAGTGCTGGACTATCTTAAGGGAAACCAAAACACTGAGAATTTTTCATTGTCCTGTTTTGATTGTCATGTTTCCATATTTGACAAATAGAGCTCTTTGCACATACTCTTTTCCAGGGTTTTCAGTTTGCTTGTGCCTTCTCTCCCCAAGGTCTACATTACCAAAATATAGTACCGTTTTCCAAGAACTTAATTTCAATGACATTTGTTTTTTTCTGTCATTTTATCAATGTGCACAAACATATGGAAATTTTACCACACAAATAGATTTTGATGCTGCCAGTCATATATCCAATCACATAAAAATGGGGTTGTTCTCCAGCCTGATTTGATCAAAATCATATCTAGCTATAATACAGAAAAAGGGGATTTACAGATTTATAATATTTGCATGCTCCTAACAGCATGAAGTGTTTAAAGTAAATGTACTTAGAGTAATTAATACAAAATAGAATATAAATGCATAAAATCACTGGTGACCTAGATTAAACAAAACACACAATAGTTTAATACTATTTAGAGGCCTGGGTGAAAGGGACACACAAGATAAAAGCTGGGATTTCAGATATGTCCCATTTTTACAATATAACTGAAAGATTGTACCCTGGGGAGGCAGCACTAATTTTTTTTAGCTAAATAAGAGTGAAGAAAATCCTTAGGGTGCTAAGGAAATGCAAGAGACTCCAGGAAACACTCCTGTAAGAGTAATACAGCCAGAATGAAAAGTGCAGCTCAGTGCTAAACTGCCATGGCTGCTTAATTTGGGGAGTAGTTCTCTGCTGGATATAATATACTGTAGCAAAGCTGTCAGCCATGCAATTACTATGGAAACAAGAGTCCAGAATGACACATTAAAAAGAGCACACTTTCCCCAACATTACGGAGGCTTTCTTTTGACTTCATATTTCTGTGCTCATTGTTACAACAGATATTTCAAAAGGCATATGTGTTTTGATGGCCTTCAAATGACCTGGTAACGGTTTCAAATGGTTTCTAATTGTTGCATTTAAAATTGATTTCAATTGAATGGGGTGGGATATACAATATTAGAAAGGAAACTGGTTATTGTGTCACTGCCTTCTGAAAATTGTTTTTCCTTCCCTATCCTACATTAATCCCAGATGATTGATCATAGTCAAAACAACTTCTTAATGCTGCTGTAGAAAATGATGATATACACCATGAAATATCCAATAGTAAGCTGGGATCTATTCTTGAAAAGACCTGCTGTTAAGTGAGTCATAATGGTGATCCTTCTTGGGCATCAAAATTCCTTCCACCTCTCAAACCACAGGATGGTATGGACGGTATGTGTGTATGTGTGTGAGAGAGACTTAGGAAATGTCAAAGGTACTCGTGGATTGGTATAATAGATGAATGAAATCGACAAGGCAAAAGCTACACAACCAGATCCATGCTAACTCACACAAATACAGCATCTAACAAAAAAGTGAGATTAGCTATATTTATCTAATAGCCTAAAATAGTATTACTTACAAATGCTGTTTAGTATAAATTGCCTAATGGAGGACACAGAGGAAAGAATGAAATGACTGCAAAATAGAGAAATAACTAAGAGAGCAGAAATGGTAAATCAAGCATCTTTGTTAATCAGTGGCAGAAATCCATATGATCATGTACTTATGGGCATTCACATAAGTTAAAGCAGAGCTACATGAACTATACCTTGAATTGGAGCTCTAGATTGATATGTTTGTTTTAACTTTATGAAAGATTTTTGTGGAATTGAGCTTATTTGGAAAAGCACAGTTAGGAACGATTTATATGGACTGGCCCCCAATTTTGTTGAGGTGTTTTCACCTTTCCACTCCCGAACCACAACAGTGGTGGGCAGGCATGTAGCCGAAATTCTCAAAAGGCCTTACTGGTACATTATATAAACTGTTATGTTTATTCATATCATGATCTGATCACCATGCTCAATATATCTCATATGTATGGGGGTATTGGGGTAATGATACAAAAGGTTTGCTAGGGTAGACCCTCTTTCACTCAGACTCAGCACCCCCCCCCCCCCGAATCAAAATCCTGGCTACAGGCCTGGTGGTGGGAGAGGAGTCCTGATTGTCCAGTTGGGCCTAACCTGGGTGCTCAACCTTACATTTCTTGTCATTTGTCACTGCTGCAGTGGCCACAGTGCTTTGGGGAGCTCCTGGACATTGCTGGGCACCTCAGCAAAGATGTTGCTTGACTTGGAGAGAGGAGAGGGGAAAGAAGGGGATGATGTCCCTCTTCTCCTCAAGATGTGTGGGTGCCTTAAACGACAGCAGCAAAGGTGCCCAGTGGTAGCCAGGACCTCTCTGGAGCTCCATGGCTGCTGTTGTGATGAACAATGCAAAAGATAAATGCTATCCTCTTTTTACCATGCTGAAGAGCTCATGGAAAATAGTATAGCAACACAGAACCAACAGGACCGGAATAAGAAGGCCTGGAAGGCCATGGACATCATCTGAATGCCCATACTTCTGGGCCAATTCAAGGTTTGTGACTCGTGTAGATGAGACCCTTAGTTGGAATTAGAAAGAATCATGGAGACACATTTGCAAGATAGGTATATGTATCATCATTTCATATCTACAAAGGTATTTCTACAATGTATCAAGGTTCTGTTTTTGTTGTTTATTTAAAGCCCTTTGACGCTTCCAGCATTTAAAGCACATGGTTAAATTAATGCATTGGTGTCCTCTTTTAGATCAATAGTATTTATATCAGGGATGAGAATTATACTGCCCTAAGTAACAAATAATTGTCTCCTGTGCGTAATTCCCATGAATTGTTTACAGTGTTGCAGAGGTAAATAGTTAGGGAAATTGTTTTCAGAGTGCAGCTTTCATGAATCCAAGCCAACACAGCCAATAGTGATATGAGTTAAAGTCTAACAATGGATCAAAAGCTGTGCATTGTTATTATAATCTAACAAAAGTGTACAAGTGTGTGATTAGAACTTTCCTGAAACCAAATAGCACAAGAAGACAAACAGAACAGTCCGAGTTTCTTTTGCACCAAAATATAATTATTTTCTTTTGTTTTTTTATTATGTTACTATTATAGCTCTCCTTTCTCCAGAATGGGACTCAATGTAGATAGTTGTCAACTAAATGGAACTTTAAAAAAATCTCTCTACACCCCTACAAAGATGCTAAAAAAGATCAACAAAGGCAACAAGCCTTAACCAATTTATAAGGGAAGAATTTCTACTGATTGTAATATACCTTACATTTGGTAAACATACATAGGTTTCTTTCCAGCAACAGGGATCTTGATGTGTTTCTATATGAATGTATGCTTTCCTGTCACGAAGTTGAATAAGGGAGAAAAGGACTACCTTAATTCTTTCCCTTTGATGTCAATGGGATTTGAAAATGCTTAAAGTCAGTTGCTTGGATGAAGCTGGCTGTCATGACAGTCATAAATATTCATATCTTGCTACAATAACAGATCACTGATTATATTTATATGTATGTAAGTCACTTGGATTTTTTCTCACTTGGATTTTTTCTTCTTCTTTTATGTAGAAAATCTGGGTTTAATTGCTTTAGAATAATCATAAAAAGTAATTTACACAGGAATCCAACCAGCTGGAATGAGGAGATGTGAGTCAGAGCCGCTGGAAAAATCCAATGGGTTCTTGAGTAAAATCTGAGTAAATCTGTAGTAAGGAGAGGAAAGAAAGAAGGAGGTTTCTCTGGGGTTGTTGTGTCTCCTTTCAGCTACATTATTTAAACACATGCATCTCTTATTGATATCAGGGGGAGGGAAATGAAGCATGCCTACTCAATGTCTAATATCATTTCCCCTTATTCTGGGATCACACTGGCAGCTTAGAAAGGTTGTGCATCCTTTGATGTCATGTCCATAATGTTCTCTATTCTACCTCCTTTTTGCCTCTGTTTGGTGGATTGATTTGGTTTGATTTTTCTCTTGACTTTCTCCAAAAATGGGACTGAAGGTAGTTCACAACAAACCAGTGCTATCAACCCTGGAACTCTGACATCAGTGAGATAAGTGCTGCAAAACTTTCAGAGATCTTGGGTTTGAGGACATTGATGGTCAGAACTTCTCCCTTGAGAGTAGACCTCCCTGTCACTCTTATGCTGAGAAAAGCAGATCCAAAAAAGAATATGGCCCCAAGACACTATTCTGCACACCACAAAATCAAAACCTTCCTGGGTTTTGTAGTATTAAGTATACAAATCGGGCATTGTCTATTAGGCCCTGTAAGCATTTTTGGAACTGTATGATAACACTATGCAGAAAGTAAGTCATACAACCATATAACATTTATGTATTTATTTATTACATTTATATCCCGCCCTTCTCACCCTGAGGGGGACTCAGGGCAGCTCACAACAATCAGGACAGCTCACAACATGAGGAATAAAATAAATTATGAACATGATAGATTTTATAGGTTTGTTCTTAAGTTGAATTCATGTGTAAGTCAGGACAGGTACATTTTTGAAGTGTAACTCCAATCAAAATATTTTTTTAAAAAGTTTGGGATATAATAGGGAAGTGTTAACACCCCTATAACATCTGTGTTTCTGTCTATGCCCCTATTCAGAATATTTCACCTCATTTTCTGTCCCAATTGGATTTTGAAAATTTTGGGTTGTTGTGGAAACAAGGATTGGTGATAAAGCTTCAGTGCAGGCAGCCCATGATAACTCTTTCAGGAATGAATTTCCTTTCCTAGGGGTAGATTTCTTCTCACTTCCTATTGTCTCACCCCGACTCTTAACAATGAGTAAGATGTAAGTCATATGTTTGAAACTCAAGAACCGCTTGGTCTTTTATGTCACTATCCACTTACAACACCTTGCCGAAGACTAAAAGTTGCCAGTGTCTATATAGGTGTGTAATTAGTAGGCTTGTGCAGTCTGGGTAAACCTTGACCTGGGTTGTTGTAGGTTTTTTCAGGCTATATGGCCATGGCCTAGAGGCATTCTCTCCTGATGTTTCGCCTGCATCTATGGCAACCATCCTCAGAAGTAGTGAGGTCTGTTGGAACTAGGCAAAAGGGTTTATATATCTGTGGAATGATCAGGGTGAGACAAAGGACTCTTCTCTGCTGTAGCTAGGTGTGAATGTTTCAACTGACCACTTTGATTAGCATACAATGGCCTGACTGTGCCTGGGGCAAACCCCTGTTGAGAGGTAATTAGATGTGAATGTTTCAACCATGAAACCTTGACCTGTTTCATGTCCCGGCTCTCAGTGAGGGGCACCAATCAGTTTTTTGGGAACCTGCCAAAACCGGGAGGGCAGACATCTGCTTTCACTCTGGGGTGCAGACAGATCCATTTTCTATCACCCCATTATGGGGGAGGGGCTTCCCAGGCTCCCCTTCCTGTCATTTTAGGCCTTTAAGCTGTTTCTACTCTAGAAAAGAGGTATTCAGTTGCAGGCAGGTGCGCACTTGAAGGAGATTTCTCTTACTTGTTTCTCTACCCTAGAGGAGAGGCACTTGGCTGTAGGCAGGCATGAGCACTTTCTGGGCCTGCACATCATACACACTCTTTCTGAGGCAAGGAAGCAAGTTCTGTTTCTTACTATCTAGAGGAGGTGCTCGGCTGCAGGCAGGCATGTGCTTTAAAGAGGCTTCTTACCTGTTTCTTTACGCTAGAGGAGAGGTATGCAGGCATGTGCACTTTCTGGGCCCACAAACCACACATACATTCTTTCTAAGGCAAGGAGGCAAGTTCTTTTTCTTACTCTAGAGGAGGCGCTCGGGTGTAGGCAGGTGCACATGCTTTTCAGGCTTGCACACCACACATACACACACTTTCTAAGGCAAGGAGGCAAGTTCTGTTTCAGAGGAGGCACTTGACTGCAGGCGGAAGTGTGCGCTTTCTGGGCCTGTATGCCACAAACATACTCTTGCCAAGGCAAGGAGGCTGCTCACGAAAAGCAGGCAAGAAGCTGGGTTCCGCTCCTGCTTGCTTTCGCGTTCAGCTGATTTTCGTACCAGGAGGGGGCTTCCCATTACATGCTCCCAAAGGTAACAAAATTAGTGACAGAATGGATGTAACGAACAAAAACAGATCCACGTACAACTCTAGTAATGAAAATTCTTCTGAAAGTTTTTTTTAAAAAAAACATGATTATAAGTGCAAATTACCCAGTTAAAGGAACAATGCACAAGTCACATCTATAAGCAAACTACACTGAGCTTCTGTAATTTAAATTGACTTCAGTTGAGAAATGAAACAAAGGAGATTGAACACTTAACCAAAACTATTGTTGATGTGTACAATCCAGACAGACCAGATGGCCATAAAAGTATCTCTTTTCATTTCAGTCTTAACTTACAGATCAATTTCTGACAGAGAATAACTGATCTTACCAAAGTGCATATTTACTGGTAGTCTTTTTCACATCTTTTTATCTCTTTGAAATTTCCATTCTGGGCACTGCTCAAATGTATTACAATCAAATCTTTATATAACATCAAAAACAGTGGCTCAGCATTGCTTGGTCATCATCTCTTTTGTAAGATTCGAGCCCAAAATAGATAAAGCAGCCCCACCATCAAGTCCTCTTTGAATCCTGGTCTCCAAGAAGTCTAGTCAAACATAAAACCACTATAGGACCTTGGTAAGTTACTTTTAAAAACAAAGCTATTATAGCCACATATCCAAGCCACCCGTAATTTTTTAGTATAATAGTTACAATTTTAAAAATTAACTCATTGCTTTTCAGTTTTTCAAATGTAACTAATATGTTTATTTGTTAATTGCTCTTTGAAAGGATTAAAAGGCCATGAGCATCTGGCATGTGATCAGTGCTTGTAATAAAGGGCCATCTCCCTGTAACTGTACACATAATTAAAATAGTTACAGGTGCACCATAAAGAAACTGAATTTATCATTCATTGTGTTACAAACATAAAATAGACAAGTTACATCTTAATAATTGCAAAACAAATTAAATAAATAAAAATAGCAAGTTGCAGATAACTTGCTATTTTAAAGAAAATACTTCAAAACTCTGTCCATAGTGCACTTGGATTCATTACTATGATATAAATCTATTTATATTTTTTTTTGCATGTCTACTCTCCTGACTTGTTTTCATATGAGTTTTCCGGTTTTTTAAAGAAACATTAATAATAATAATAATAATAATAACAACAACAACAACAACAACAATAATACTTTATTTATATTCCACCCTTCTCACCCCAAAGGGGACTCAGGGCAGATCACAATCACATACACGGCAAACATTCAATGTCGTTGTTGTATAGATAGTACAGAGACATACAGAACAGAAGGAGGTATGTTGTTGTTTCAACTCAATGTCCAGCTTTTTGGTGCCATGGAAGGTTGTGCTCGAATCCATGGAAGGTTGGGCTCGAATCCAGCCACAGGGGGTGCTGTCACTCCATCCTCAGTGATGAAGAGCCACAAGGACTTCCTCCTTCCTTTTGGTCACTGAGCATTTTCTGATCTTCTTTCTTTATGGCATCGTAAACACCTCCCCCACTTTTAGTGGTACAGTGTTCCCTCATTTATCATGGGTGTTACATTCCAGGACCACCCGCGATAAGTGAAAATCCGTGAAGTAGGATAAGGAGGAGGATAAGGAGGAGGAAGAGGAGGGGAGGGGAAGCCAGGTGCTGGGCTGTACCCTGGGTTTTGTCTCCGGGCTGGCCTTGGTGCAGCCCTCTTCGGCGGTGGCCTCCTCCCCCTCGCCACCTCCACTGCTCCCCATTCCTTCTTGGAGGTCCCTTGGGCACCGAAGACGGCACTGCCAGGCTGGGCTCAGGCCTCAGTGCGAAGTGTGGAAGAGTAGGCCTCAGCCCAGCCTGGCAGTGGCATCAATGGTGCCCAAGGGGCCTCCGAGGAAGGAGCGGGGGAAAAGGGCCATGGGGGAAGGGGGCCAAGCCAAGGCCCAGCCTGGAGATAAACCCCATGGTAAGGCGTGGCACCTGACTCATTCTTTCTAGTGTTGTTCTTTCTTTGTGAGATACAGTACATGCATAAAAAGTATAAGAAGGAAAGTATACGAAGGGGAAGGAAAAACTCACGAAACAGCGAGTCTGCAATAAGTGAACTGCAAAGTAGCAAGGCAACACTGTTCCTAATTTCTCTAATTACAACTAAAGCTGTTTTCAAACTTCCTAGGTAAATAGTAGCTGGGCTGAGAGTCAGCAGCTTATGCCAACCCAGGGCTTCAAACTTGCAACCTTTCAGTTGGTAGATCTTATAATTGCTGGTTGATAGATCTTACCAACTGTGCTAAACCCCCGTCCACATATTGACTCGTATTAATTCAGACAATTAAACATTAAATTGAAAATCATGTAATATCTCTTTGGTTACATAAATAAGACACACCTATATATGGTTATGAATTATTTCTCATTGAAACTTCTCTAGAAAGGATTCTAGAAAGAGGTTTGATGAAAAATAATTAATAACCATATATGGGTGGGTCTTATTTATGCCAGGGCCATATTATATAAGATGCTGAACCTATTTTAGGGAGCAGCATCTTAAATGGCTCTTTTAAAGTCTAAACTAAAACACAGCAGATTCACTGCCCCATTGATATGGAAACCACTACTTGAAACTGCAAAAGTGTCTCCCCTTTTGTGCTTTTGGCAAGCAAAATGCCAAAGCTAGTCAACACTGGCATGACTTTTAGTCATTTGAGGAATCATGATGAATGCTCATGAAATACTCTTGTGCCACTTTGCTCTTGAATAACCATTTGCCATGCTGAAAAAATGTCTTCATTATCTCTTTATAAAGCAATAAAGCTGTTAGTTGAAGAGGCCTTCAAAAGTGTTGACATTGCCAGCTGCAAAAATTTAGATTCAAGTCATAGTCATTTTTAAATTGGGGGAGGGAGAGGGGAGAAAGAGTACTGAGTGGGACCTGAGGGTGGAATTACTGACAGCATGAGCCAGAATGGACTGGTAGGTAGAGTTAGAGTCAGTTGAGAGAATTAGTGAGATTTGACAGAGACAGTTGGTAAAGATGTGAAAATCTGTTAATTTTACTCTTCTAGGTTTCTCAGAATACCACAGGCATTATTTTCCTATCAGGGCTCTTCTTGACTGTGTAGCATGTCAGGTAAATGTTAGGGCTGTCTGTTTCAGGATACTACATCTTGTCATGGTTATTTCTGCCCTGGATCTAATCATCTCCTAAACATTCTAGGGTTTGGATCCTGTTGTTGCCTGTAACATTTGCCCAGTCAATGTGTTTCTTTTCAGTTGCTTTTTTCTTCCACATGGTGCATAATTTCCCTATATACTCATGAATGAGTAGAAGATTTTAAGTCTAAACGCCTCCCGAAAAACCTGGGTTTTTTGGGCTGAGTCCATGCTTTTGGGCTGAGTCCCTTTGGGGAGGTGGAGGGGGATTCTGTAATGCTAAACTACTGTGCTGTAACTGAAAAAAAAAAGAATGGAAAAGAAGTGTTGACTCTAGTAACTAAAAATGTAATGGAGGAATGAAGGCTTGTGTAAAAAATCCATTGGCAAAGGTTATATCCCATTCTAAACATCATCAAAGGTCACACAACCATTCCAAATAACATCAGAAATTGTGCAAAGGAACAGTGGGAGGAACCGAGATACTTAATACAGTAGTGTGACATTTATACCAGCTTGTATCAGAAACTCCTTGGATAGAAAAAAACACCCTATTATTGGTAATGGATTTGAAAAGTTGTAGTTAATATAAAAATATCAGAACAAGAAAGATAATAATAACCACAAATTTTATTTCTTATCTGCTTTTCCCCAAGACTCGAGGCAGGGTACACATACATTAAAATACAATTTATAACTAAAATACAGAAAACCACATAAAATATAGATTTAAACTCATAAACATTAGATTAAAACACCAACCACTAACACTAAAATAATTATACATAATTTTAAAATGTCAGTTTAAAATTCATACAAGTTTACATTGTTTCCACATTTTAATACATTTTCTCAGAATATTTTCCCATTGATTAAAGAGAAATGGAAATGTATTTATGTGTACATTCACACATGTTGGTTTGTACACACTTTTCCACTATACATTTTGTCTTGTGCATATTTTTGTTGCCTAAACACATCACAGACCTCAGAATTGAACATATTCATTACAAAAAAAGGGCAACTATACCATGAACACACACAAGAAAAAATTGCATTGTTTTCATAATTTGAAAAGGAAAAAACTATACAATAGCATTAATTGGTGTTTAATGGTGTGCAAGAGCATGTGCAGAAAGACATGTATATTTGCTATTTCATATGTATCTGTATGCATTTAGGAATAAGAAGGGGAAAAAAGAGTACAGCACTGGAAGAACAAAAATTGAGAAAATTCTGAATAATATTCTGAAACTACAATATATATTTTTATCCTGAACCAGGTGGACCTCAGTTTTGTACTTCTTGGCTAGGTTTCCATATTTTCAAAAGGTAATAATGGAGCATGTGGATATTAAGTGTGATAATTTGCCAAGATGTGGGTTTGTGCTCTTGGCATGTATATAACATTGTCCTTGTTGGCTAAACTACGCAGTACTAATGCTTCTTTCTCTCTTGTATATAGGTTACCAACTAATTCCTTTTTATTGCCTGTGAGACACTGTCAGATACACATATACAGATAAGAATCGTCCATGTCTAGTGTTAGTTGCACCCATGTTCATTAATATTTCATGATTTTTTCCAGAGTTTATCGTTCTCAGAATTTTGCCTTCCTAGTATTTCTATTTGCTTCTTAATATTCTGGAAAGGTTTCCGCCAGGACTTGAAATTATAGTAAAGTACATTCTTTTATACAGATTATGTTATAAAATATTTACAATTCATGTGGGGGGTGAGGTGGGTGGAAGGAGTTCATAATACATTTTTCTTCTATTACTTTATTAAAATAGTTTCATGTAAGTAATACTAAAACACATATAAGAGTCCTGCACAAGAATAGAGGAGTCCTCCTGCAGACATTTATTTTCATATTATGTACAAGGGTGAAGTTAGATGACCTTTATGCCTCTAACTGAATTTTGTTTTCTATATATGATATATAATGGCAACATACACGAGATGAGTAAATGCCAAGCTCTGCCATACTGCATTTCGAACCATGTTATCTTCCTTTTCTTCAATGTATAGCACAATGCAAAAATGGAAAGCGCATATAATGACTGGATTATTGGTGGGGTGCCGGGAGAATAAACAGTGAAAGACCTTTCCACTGAATGAAAAAAGTGCAGAATTGGAAAGGACCTGAAGGTCACTTTAATACAAGTTTCTACCCTAAAGCCTACTCTCCATATTGAAAAGGCTAGTAGCTTAATCTACACTGTCCTTTGTATCATTATAAACAGCATGGATCTGAAGCATATTATGCTACTGACAGCTATCAAACTGTACCCAGATGGCTCTAATTTCTAGTCCTTGAAATTCAGACAGGGAAGAGTTTTAACCTACATAGAACCTGCAATAGGTCTATACAGGATTGCACACAACCCAGAAAACCTGCATGATGCAAGATGTCAATCAATCCACATGTGTTTTTAAAGTATGATTTTCCCCACCAACTCTGATGTGCCCTACAGACACACTTGTGGGACTAATCAGAAATGGTGGAGGGAAATAAGGTTCAATATACGAGCCTGGGGATTGGTGCATGTCTTCAATTGAGGTAAGATATGTATAAGTGGCAAAAGAGTGTTAGATACCACGACCATTAACATGAAAGTGGGCTTGAAATCTCTCCATTAACTGGGACTCCATCCAAGAACGGGGGAGAGAGAAGCAAGAAGAAGCATCTACTTTGTGTGGCATTTCATGGAGTTCCATTTTTAAATAAGATTGAGAATTTACTCATCCCTATCACACAGGATCACCTCCTCCCCTTTCTAGCTCAACCATTTCAAGATACCAGCACATATTTAAAATAGGCATCTTTTTTGAGACATCACTTTCCATGGGATTGTTCCCTTGAAGCCCCTACACTAAAGGAGCCCACATCCTTTCCTTTTTGAGACACCACTTTCCATGGAGTCGTTGCCACAGAGTCCCTACACTTACAAAGATAAACACATTTTAAAACACTTCTTTCAATGGGGCCTACACCATCTTTAAACCAATAATGGTTTAAAGGCTCATTAGCAGACCACTCACATGAATGCCCAAACTAAAAAATCACAAAGTAATCAGACAATCCACCACTTTCTGTCACGAGAGAAAGCACCAATTTTTAAGCATTTCTATGAGCAGCAAAATGATTTGAGTCTACTCATCTTTGAAATCCTCCTGTTTCTACACTCTACTGAGACAGAGTCCCAGGAGCAACCACCAGAAGCAGTCCTGCATCATCTAATGGGCTCTGTGGGAGTTCACCTTTGGAGTGTATAGAAATAATAATAATAATAATAATAATAATAATAATAATAATAATAAAAATCTTTATTTATACCCCACCACCATCTCCCCCAATGGGGACTCAGGGTGGCTTACATGAGGCCAAGCCCAAGCAACAAATTACAGCAAAATAAAACCAAAAACACAAGCAACGAACAACAACATCATAATTACATAAAAACATATGAATACATTAGCAATATAAAATTATAATAACAATCATAGTAACAATGGAGAACATGTGCAGAACAAAATGATTTAAAAACTCAGGTGAGATAAAAGGAGGAGAAGGTTATTTGAGAATGGGAGCTCATAAAAAATGGGATTGTGGGACCAAGCTTTCCTACCGGGGGGAGGGGGGACATGTACTCCAGTGACAGAAATGTTGAGGGTGAGCAATCATGTGAAGTTGTGTACCTACTCACCAAAGGCGCAGCAGAAGAGCCAGGTTTTAAGGTTCTCTTTAAAAGTTTCTAGGGTAGGGTAAAAATGGGTAAAAACTCAAAAAAAACCTCCATATGATGAGGTCTCATCTAATCCATGTGTCTTATTTTCAAATGTGTGTTATTGGGGACAGTCCCAAATGCTTTCCCACCTGGGGGAAAAAATAAAGTTGGAGAAGGACTCACAAGAGATAGCTGCTGTCCCCTTGGATAACTTCTCACTTGAGGAGGTTGCTTCACTCTGTTTAATAATAGGACTGGCCTGCACTTGGTCTGTCAATAACATCTCACAAATAATTGTTTTTATGGCATTTTTATGGCCAAAATGCTTTATAAGCTTCACCTCATTCATCCTATGAGGAGCTATCTTGAAGTTCTTGGCAAAAACTTGATATTTGCTTTGTTGCTCAGCTCACCTGTCTATATACAGTAAGGTATATTTAAACACTTACCTATGCAATCGACTTGAATTCTGTGAATTAGTTCTGAGTCAGCATGGCAGGGCAGATGGTAAGTAGACATCCCTTGGGAGACATCTGAAACAATTAAAAAAACACAGACAGGGCACTTCATAACAACCAAGTTCCATTAATTCCCACATCAAATGAATAAATTCAGACACGCGCTGTAAGGTTACATGGGTATCACTCCAGAGCAATTTCAAACAGATTAGTAAAACAGGGTAATCCAGACAACCAGACAAAAGATGTGACACTACTGACTTTGACAAGATATTTGAGTCTGGATATGTAAAAATGATTCTTTCAATCCTCAAATGCTATGTTTAATATTAGAAAATATTCTAATTTTTAAAGCACTAGAAGAAATTACCTACAAAAGGAAAAGCTTGTAAATGTATACTTTGCAGTGAAATGTGGTTAGACATATTAATGAAATGGAGCTCTCACACAGAAATTGATCAGTATCTTCAGACATACTGATTGAGAGTTCCTCATGTGGGAACAAATGGCTGGACTAGTAGTAAGACCTTTTCAATTATGCCATATTGTCCTAATGAGGCAGCCTTGTTTCTAGAAATGGTGGGTACCACTCGACTTTTAGTGAAATTATATGGAGTTATCTCAGAAGTGTTTTACAAAAAGCATGCTTTCAACTGTACAGTGATGTTATGAAAAACAATTCTTTAAAAAAAGTATGTTATAAGAATAATATGCAGATGTCAGCATTAGAAATTGAACAATATTTTAATTGTCTTATCAATGTATATTTCTGCTTCTTCCACAGTGTCAGGCAAACAAAGGCCTCACAGTGATGAATATACAAAGAAAGTTCCTCCTCCTAAGCCAAAACGGAATCCAAACACACAGTTGAGTGCATCTTTTGATGAGACATACATTAAAAAACATGGCTCCTTAAAGTCAACGCTGAGTAGAGATGCCTCCTTATCACAGGTCAGCAGTCCTGCTCCTGATACGGAGGAAGATGAACCAGTTTATATTGAAATGGTTGGAAATATACTTAGAGACTTCAAAAAAGATGAGGAGGACCAAAGTGAGGCAGTTTATGAGGAAATGAAGTATCCCATCTTTGATGAGGGTGGCCAAGATTCAAAGTGTCCATGTGAGTATGACCATCACAGCTGTTCCTCTCAGTGTGCTACTCCCACAGTGCCTGACCTTGATTTCACCAAGTCCTCTCTGCCATCCACTCCCAAGGGTGTGCTTTGTGACATACCCCCACCATTTCCAAATTTGCTTTCTCACAGACCTCCACTCCTAGTGTTCCCGCCTGCACCAGTGCAGTGCTCCCCAAATTCTGATGAATCTCCTTTAACACCACTGGAAGTGATCAAGCTTCCTGTATTAGAAAATGTGTCTTATATCAAACAGCAAGCTGGACCTTCTCCATCTTCACTGCCACCTCACACGCCAAGTCATCAAAAACTGGAGAAAGACCAGACAGCATCTCATGGAACTAGTACTCCAGGGCACTCCTCTTCACCTCCTCATCCTTCTACCTTATACAGAACACAGTCTCCACACGGCTATCCAAAAAGCCACTCTGCCTCTCCCTCTCCTGTGAGTATGGGTCGGTCACTTACCCCCTTAAGTCTCAAAAGACCTCCTCCTTATGATTCTGTACATTCAGGAAGTCTCTCAAGAAGTTCTCCATCAGTGCCTCATTCAACAGCCAGAAACATATTGCAAGAAGGAGGGAAAATGGTAAACGTCACTGTCAATACCTACGGGTCATCTTCGCAGAGTAGTTCACGATCCAGAACACCAACCAGTCCTCTCGAGGAATTAACCAGCCTTTTTACCTCAGGCCGAAGTTTACTGAGGAAATCCTCCAGTGGGAGAAGATCTAAAGAGCCTGCAGAAAGTAAGTTTTTTCTAGAAATGTTTTTGTGTGTGTTTTTTTTTTTGCTTTTTTTAATGCTGAAATTGAAATGTTATGCACATTTATGCAAATAGCTGGATCACTCCTTGTCACAAATAAAACATAAAGTAGTCCTAAAATGAAAAAGTAACCATTAAGATTTGCATTTTGCATATTTCATTTTACAGATTTGTTTATGAAATAGAATTGCACCTGAGCACCTTTAAAATTAAAATCTTTCAAATTATCTGAATTTTTGAGGAATCAACACTACTGGCAAATCTAATGATGTTAATGCTTGGCACATTACTGAATTATAACAGTGATTCATAAATTCCAGGACTGTTGTGTTGAATCCTGTTTGATAGTCCAACCAGAGGAGATCTGCTGAATCAATTGCTGAATAATAATTCAATGCATAACTCCCATTAATTCAATGGCTATATTTTAATCAGGACTAACATTATGGTTTAAGCTATTTATTTCTTTAACACTTATTTTCCAAGAGCTATCTCATGTTTCATAATATTGGTTCATACATATTTACATTGTTACATGTAAACATATGGAATTGTCAAAGAATTGTAGTCCTGTTTCACCTACCCAGTGCTCACACTAATACTTACTTTACTTAGGCAATCCCTCGTTGGCCAAGTAGGATAGTCTTCCAGGATCAGTATTCTGGTGGGTCCATAGGGTGACTGTGGAACCCTATTCTTGATCTGCTTCTTCTCCCACAGTGAGGACATTGGTTTCCAGGTGGAAGGCGGTCTCTGTCGGGGTTGGTTTGATGTGTCTTCCTCTTGGCACGTTTCTCTTTTTCATCCTCCATTCGTGCCTCTTCAAATTCTGCAGCACTGCTGGTCACAGGTGACCTCCAGCTGGAGCACTCAAGGGCCAGGGCTTCCCAGTTCTCACTAATACACCAATCATGATCAACATCTATGTGCAAACCCAAGCCTGACCACAAAAATAAATCCGAAATTTCATCCATAACAAGAGAGTGTTTTTGATGTGAGAAATGTGAAAACAATATGTATTTATAACAATTGTTTGCAGTAGATGATAAAGAAAATGACTCCCTAAACTCCTATAAGAGGTTAATTATTTCCATGGTTTACAAAGGGAGAACCACCTTTTCTAAAAACCTATAGGAGCAGTGGCTCATCTTTTAAATGGGCCTTTCCTTGTATGGCATTAATGATCATTTTTTAAAAAGCAGAATATGCATAATACTGGGAGAGGGGATTGTATTTCTGAAGGATCTCAAAGCAGAAATGTGTCCCTTGGTGAAGTTATATAACCCTGTCCTCAGGATGTTGTTTATTTATTCAATCACTTCTGACTCTTCGTGACCGCATGGGCCAGCCCACGCCAGATCTCCCTGTCAGCCGTCGCCACCCCCAGCTCCTTCAAGATCAAGCCAGTCACTTCAAGAATACCATCCATCCATCTTGTCCTTGGTTGGCCCCTCTTCCTTTTTCCTTCCATTTTCCCCAGCATCATTATCTTCTCCAAGCTTTCCTGCCTTCTCATTATGTAGCCAAAGTACTTCATCTTTGCCTCTAATCTCCTTCCCTCCAGTGAGCAGGTGCAAACATCTATATGCCAAGGCTATAGTTCCAGATGTTCTTCAGTATCCTGCCTTCTCTGAATTTTAAAAAAAATCTAACACCATTTTTCTTGCAGCCAACCCTTCCCCTGTAGCATTTACCTAAACAACATTTTCCACAATGGCAGTAATTGATTATTTAAGCTTCTGGCTATAATCCAAGGGCAGTAAATGCCCCCCCCCCCCACGCTCCAATCTTTCTCCTTTGGTTAAAACATTTCCATTTGATCTTTAGAAACAGTGTGAGTTGAAATTACTGTTAATTAACAAGCATCTTTGCTGACTTCCTTCCTCCTTACCTGAGCTACTATTCTGTACCTCTTAATCCTTTCAGGAAAGATAAAGATAGAATTGCACCTGGGCACCTTTAATAGCATTTGTTGTTGACTTCATAAGCACTAAGTCAAAATGTAAAGATCGCTAAAATGGGGGAGGTGAGTAAGTCAGCAGTTCAGTAGGTGAAATGTTGCATCATGAGTCAGAAAGACTGAGGCATATAAATCATGTCCATGCACATTTTCATGTATTCCCTTCAGAGCTGGATAGTAATGCATTGTAAGTAATAAAGCTATCTGCAAGGCATTAATTTTGAGGTAAGAAGAATGCATTTGATCTTTAAAAAAAATACCATGACTCATAAAGCCATTAACTTTTTTGTTATTCCTAAAATGCCCCCCCCCCCCCCGGGTCATTTGTGGGTTTACCTAGTCATTTTGTATTTGTAGATGTTAAAAAATGATTTAAAATATTTTAATATATGAAAATGATTAAAAGTAACAAAAAGGTGACACATTAGTAACACATGACTCTTTAACATTGTAACATAACCAATAGTGAATTACTATTTCAGAAAAGATATTCTGAACTCTAAATTTCTTAGCACTTCTAACAATATATTTTAAGTAATAATCAGAAAATAGCTATTTGTTGGCAATAAAATACAGTTTAAGTAAGGGGTAGGGGACTAATACATTTCTGCTGTAGGCTATATTTCAGAAGAGGGAACTGGTAAATCCATCTCTGAGTATTCCTTTCCTCAGAAAACTCTATGATATCAATTGGGTTGTTATAAATTGGCAGGTGACCTGAATGCATGTACACATATCTAGATATAAACACATCTGTAAGGACCTCATCTCATTGGGGAGGGGGGAAGTGGGGGGGAACCCACTTGTATGGAGAATTGCTGCTTTTCCATCATACGTACCATTTCAACAGCAATCACTGCTCCATTTGCCACCATAAAACAATACAATGGAGATATCAGACAAATGTCATCACATGTTAAAGTGCCTGCCTTTCCCCACTTCAAAGCAAATTCAGAGATCTGGAGTAGGATAAAGCTTGACTGCAAAAAACACCCATTTATAGACACTTTAAAACCAGAGTTCCACGGAAAGTAGTCTTACGTCATTTGGTGGCCTCTGTGGGATTCAGTTTTTAAAGTGCCTAGGAACAGGGGGAAGCCTGCATGTAATGAGGTCCTAGATCAAAGGTAGGGAAAGTGAGATGCATGTGGCCCTGGATCCCACTTTTATAGTGGGATCATATATGAAAGTATCCAGTTGGTGAGGTGGGACAGGGTGGGGAAATTGGATCCTGATCTCAATGTAATTAATCATCATCATCATCTTCTTCATCTTTATTTGTACCCCACCACCATCACGCCAAAGGGACTCGGGCCAGCTCACAGAATCACTCCAAGTGCCACATGCAGAAAAGAATACATAAGTATAAATACAATGACATAAGTATAACCAACAACACATAAAAATCTCATTAATAAAATTATAAAAATTTGAAAATTATAAAATTTCTAAAACACAGTGGAACCTGCTGGCTGGCTATCTGTCATAATCATCAATCAAAGTGCGGGCCAGTACAATCGATTCATCACATTAGCCATGGATTACTCGGGAGCTGACTGAAGAGCCATGTTTTTAGACTCACCTGGAAGGCCTGAAGAGAGGGGGCTAATATAATTTCTTTAGGGAGGGTATTCCAGAGCAGAGGAGCCACCACCAAGAAGGCCCTCTCTCTCTCTCTCGTCCTTACCAATCATTCTTGAAACAGTGGTGGCACTGAAAGAAGGGTTTCCCCAGCAAATCTTAATGCCCATGCTGGTTCATAGAAGGAGATGTGGTCTCAAAGATAGGCCCAACCCAATCTAGAAAGAACTATTGTTGGACTTTTGCTCTCCTTCCTGTGCATTCATACAACCTCATTGAAATCCTGATAAGACTTTTCCATGGAAATAGCACTTTATTTGGGTAGTGCGACCTTGGCTAATTAAGATGCTAAATTATGTAATTACAAAAGGCAGGGTCTCTGTGTGTATGTGTGCATTAGGGATGCAAGACATGTAATTTTTCTTATCCTCTGTGAGAAAGAGTTCCTGACATATAAATCAAGGAAACGGCCAACTGTTGTAAGGTGTGTCACAATGTTGGGTTTTGCCCCCAAAACACTTTTTCTGAGCAAAAGGGGAAGGGAAGGGGAAAGAGAGAGAGGGGTTTTTTTTTTTTGTACAAATCGTTTTCACAGACATTATACAGATGCTGATAGTTTTAAAAAGTGGAACAGTGGGAAACCTTTCCACTTACATGGAACAATGAAATAAATTTCTAATGTAAATGGTTTCCCAAACTCAAGAAAAATGACCTTCCAAAATGCCATCTATCTTCTTAGGCAGTAGTCTTTTCCAAATATCAAGATCTAAATGTAGGATTCCTGAGTGAAAGCATCATCATCTACTCAGTTGTCATCACTGAGCTATCCTCTCTTCCTGGTTGCTTTGTTCTGGTTCTGAAACATTTAATGCACAGTATCCTGTCAAGGACATTTTTAAAGAAAATACAAAGGCTAGACATTTTTATTTTTTTTTAATAATTGTGTTGCCATACTGAGAAGATATATGTTCTACTATTTTACCACGGTTGCTTTCTAATTCATCTTTGGCATCCTAGATAGGTTATGAAAGAATAGGATAGTTTTCATGGGAGGGAATAAGAATTAGCAGGCACAAAGCACTTAGACTGATTTTAGTCCTTTGTGCTTCTGTATTATGTTGTCTCTGCTTTGCCTTCAGCTTGTCAGAAATGTTTTCAATTCAGTTCCTTGAGAAAATAAATCAAGTGCAGGCAGAAATTCTATTCTAAACCTTTAGTAGTTTAGTGAAGTAAGTGAGCATGATACACTTTTCCCTCCAGGTCCTATAAAATCACTTTATGAGTGAGTTTAAGGTATCTGGAAGCTTGTATAGCTGAGATGCTTTTTATTTGAGAAAGGTTTATTTTCTAGTTCGAGAGTTTATGTAAGTGAGCAGCAATAAATTATGCCTTTGGGGAAGAACAATACCGTGGAGAAAACCTTGGGCCAAACATACCTGATGATCACTGTTCATTTATGGCATCGTTTGGAGAGAGACATGAGCTAAATTGTAGATGCAAATTGGATGGGAGGTTTAAAGGAGGCTTACATTACGTAGCTATCTCCTCTAAACTTTCCTTCCAATCATTTGCAACTATATAAGAGTTTTGTTCCATTTCTATAGGGCCGTGGACCGGTATTGAACATAAAGGACGATATTCTTGAAGGGAACACTGTTGATCAAGCTCAATATTGACTATAGGCAGTCCCCGATTTACAAACACCCAATTTACAAATGATTCTTAATTACAAACAGAGATGAGACAACAGGAAGTGAGAGAAATTTATCCCTAGAGAGGGAAATTCACTCCTGAGAGGGTTATCATGGGGAAAGGGTATCTCAACTGAAGCTTTATCACCTGATCCAGACTGAGCTGGTTCAGTGGCTGGCTGATGTCTGCACTACATGTCACTAAGCAGTTGGATAGTATCCACAGGACCCAGTAGTGTCCACAACCAGACCAACACCCTTGTCATGCCCATGTCATTCTGGGCTTAGCAATGAACACTAGGTGGTGGTCATCACTTGTCTTATCCATTCTACTAGTTAGAGCAAATAAAGCAATACAAGAGAGGAGAGGGGAAAACTGCTGCCTTCTTTTCCCTTTCCTGTCTTTGATCACTTTGCCAGTACTCACTGCTAAACCCAAAATGACATGGGGAAAATAAATGCCATCCCCTATTCCCAGGCTAATCAAGCCTGGGGAAGGCAGGATGGTTATGTGAACACAAATTGTGGAGAATCTCCGGATAATCCAACAAGTTCCTTAAAAATGTGGGATAAGGTTCATTAGGATGAATGGTACTAGGGCCCTCATCACAAAGGCCAAGTGAAGTGCCATGCTTCACCTGGCATTGCAGCAAAAGGACAGGGACAGTGGGCAAATCTGTTGCCTCTCAGCAACACTTTCCCCATCACATGAGGGAAGCATTGCCCATGTTGTGGGGAAAGCCTCTGGTGACACTTTCACCCCGTTTGGCAGCACAACCTCTGTCAGAAGTCACATGACATTGTGTGATGACAAGCATTGGGCTCAGTTCAGAAGGCAGAGTGAAAGCATCCTAGGATGCTAAATTCCCCCAAGTGATGAGATCGCCTATGTGTCATATAGATGCCACAGAGTCCATTACTCATTCAGCCCGTATAAATGTACACAGGGTGTAATCAAGATGGCAACAAGTATTCATGAAGAAGAACACACAAGATAGAAGAGATTACAGCAGTATGCTTTTACTTGAGCCTACTGGAAGGCTGAACTGTTTAAAATCTTAAAAGATGATGCTGTCAAGGTGATGCATGCAATATGCCAGCAAATATGGAAAACACAAGAATGGCCATCAGACTGGAAAAAATCAACTTATATCCCCATACCCAAAAAGGGAAATGCGAAAGACTGCTCAAACTTCCGTACAGTGGCCCTTATTTCTCATGCCAGTAAGGTAATGCTCAAGATCCTGCAAGGAAGACTCCAGCAATACATGGAGAGAGAGTTGCCAGATGTTCAAGCTGGGTTTAGGAAAGGCAGAGGAACGAGAGATCAGATTGCCAATATCCGCTGGATAATGGAGAAAGGCAGGGAGTTTCAGAAAAACATCTACTTCTGCTTCATTGACTATTCTAAAGCCTTTGACTGTGTGGATCATAATAAATTGTGGCAAGTTCTTGGTGGGATGGGCATCCCAAGCCACCTTGTCTCTCTCCTGAGGAATCTGTACAAGGACCAAGTATCAACAGTCAGAACTGACCACGGAACAACAGACTGGTTCAAGATTGGGAAAGGCGTACGGCAAGGCTGCATACTCTCACCCAACCTTTTTAACTTGTATGCAGAACACATCATGCGATGTGCGGGGCTGGATGAATGCAAAGCTGGGGTGAAAATTGCTGGAAGAAACATTAACAACCTCAGATATGCAGATGACACCACTCTGGTGGCTGAAAGCGAGGAGGAGCTGAGGAGCCTTCTAATCAAGGTGAAAGAAGAAAGCGCAAAAGCCGAGTTGCAGCTAAACATAAAAAAACAAAGATTATGGCAACAAGAATGCTTGGCAACTGGAAAATAGAGGGAGAAATTGTGGAGGGCGTGACAGACTTTGTATTTCTAGGTGCAAAGATTACTGCAGATGCAGACTGTGGCCAGGAAATCAGAAGACGCTTACTTCTTGGGAGGAGAGCAATGTCCAATCTCGATAAAATAGTAAAGAGTAGAGACATCAGACTGGCAACCAAGATCCGCCTAGTCAAAGCCATGGTATTCCCTGTAGTAACCTACGGATGTGAGAGCTGGACCTTAGGGAAGGCTGAGCGAAAGAAGATAGATGCTTTTGAGCTGTGGTGTTGGAGGAAAGTTCTGAGAGTGCCTTGGGCTGCGAGAAGATCCAACCAGTCCATCCTCCAGGAAATAAAGCCCGACTGCTCACTGGACGGAAGGATACTAGAGACAAAGCTGAAGTACTTTGGCCACATCATGAGGAGACAGCAAAGCCTAGAGAAAACAATGATGCTGGGGAAAGTGGAAGGCAAAAGGAAGAGGGGCCGACCAAGGGCAAGATGGATGGATGGCATCCTTGAAGTGACTGGACTGACCTTGAAGGAGCTGGGGGTGGTGACGGCCGACAGGGAGCTCTGACGTGGGCTGGTCCATGAGGTCACGAAGAGTCGGAGACGACTGAACAAATGAACAACAACTGGAAGGCAGGATTCTGCCCCCTACTCCCCTTTCCCCCCAGTGGTACAAATTGCCTTTTCACTTTGAACTCCATTTCAAAGCAATTGAAGTGAGTTAGGATTAAAGGGGAAAGTGTGAGAGAGAAACTGGGACATTTTTAAAGCCGCTGAAAAAGGTGTGAGAAAAATCTAATTGAGACAGTTCCTGTCAGTTTGGGGCCATCAGCAGCTTTACTGAGTTGCAAATCGGTGTGACCCCTTGCATTTAGCAGTTAGGTGACTGCCTCAGTCAGCACATGGCACGGAAAGATGAAGGGATATAGCTGTGCATCCCCACCGACTCTTCTGTACAATGTAACATGCTGTCTTCCAGTGCGGTGGAGAACACTGTCTCACTGGCACAGTTGAAGCAAGTTTCAATTATTACTCTATTCGGTTTCTCCATGGGAAATAAATAGAGTAGTCATTTTATCCTTGCCTCAGGCAGCAAAATATCTTCAGTAATGTGGGCTCATGCAGAGGACAAGGACATCATATGCTGCTCAATTCTCGTTAACTAAATATGCCAGGCATAGGGGGAAAATAGAAAGAAATGCTCTCCTACTTAGTAAGAGATCTTTGCCATCAAAGGAGATTTCCTCCTTGAAGGAAGAAACCCTGGTCTTCTATTTGACAGGCAAGGATTCTGGGAATTACATTAATAAGGTTTTAGGGAAAGTACCATGAAAATGAGTGAATTTATCCTTGTGCTTGTGAAGGGGGTGAATCAAGCTGCAAGAGTGAGTCAGTGAAAACATTTGCTTCATTTCTGTACAGGAGCTTGGCAGCTTGCAGTCCATTATGTAGAATTGTCATTCCATCATTCATTTGTGTATGTTTAACGTAAAATAGTATGGCAATAATAACAAAAATAACACCAGCTTTTTGTGCATGTGTGGGATGCAAGCAAATCTGGATTGGAAATGATAAATGGTACTTCTAAAAAGGACAGGCTTTTTTGTGTGAGATCTTTTACAACGTTTAGCAAAATTAGAATGGAATGGAGAAGATATAGTGAAGAACGACAGATGGCAGGAAATATCACTGAAAACATAATTTGTTAATAGGCAAACACAGGACCACTGCTAATGAAATATGTTGTGGTCTGACAACATCCAGGATTTTTAAGAAGAGATTCAACACCGATGTCTACAGACTAGAGTCAAATCATTAGGAAGTTCCCAAATGAAAGTGGATTTGGTCTAATCATAATATGATTTATGCAACAGGCTACTCTATTATAGAATCATAGAGTTGGAAATGAATTATAGAATCACAAGCTGGCATGGGCTAGTCCATGAGGTCACAAAGAGTTGGAAGTGACTCAACGAATGAACAACAAAGAGTTGGAAGAGACCTCTGAATGGGCTACTCTATCATAGAATCATAGAGTTGGAAGAGACCTCAAGGGACATCCAGTCCAACCCCCTGACATTGAGGAACACACAATCAAAGCTTCCCTCACAAATGGCCATCCAGCATCTGCTAAAAATCTCCAGAGAAGGAGACTCCACCATACTCCAAGGCAGCATATTTTATTGCCAGACAGCTTTTACTCTCAGAAAGTTCTTCCTAATCTTTTTTCCTGCAGTTTGAATCCATTGCTCCATGTCCAATCATGTCTTCTTTCAGCCTTCTTTTCTCCAAGCTAATCATTTCCAGCACCCTCAGCTGTTCCTTGTAGGACTTGTCTTCCAATTGGTTGCCTTTCTCTGGACATATTTTAGCTTGTCAATGTCCTTCTCTTCACCTATCCAAATGTTTTATTCCAACAGCTGATACAAGCACTTGCACCTGACAGATTTCTTCCAGATTGATATTAACACCTCCCAAATGACACCTTATTTCACACTTTTAGCATTCTGAAAATCTCCGTCACTGCTGACTCTTCATGCTTCAAGTAGGCTTCCCTTCTCTGATGAAAGTTATTCTGCTCTCCTGTGTCCCATCCCAACTACAAAGACCTTAATGGAGGCTTAAGTGCCATGTAATGAGCACAGCAGTTGTGGATAAGTTGTGTCCTGCCCCCCACCCCGCAAATATTCCCAAAACCAAACAGCTCAAATTTGTTAGCAATCTTGGAAAATTCTATTTAAAGTAAACACTTTGCCTTGCTTTAAGTAGCTTATCATGGTATTTCAGCTGGAAACCACTATGAGCAACTTACACCTCATTTCAGTGATGCTGACACAAACATTTAAAGCAAGTAAAAGATTTGATTCAAATGAAGTATTCTAGTTTGCTGATAGAAATTAGTGGTGTGGTTTGCTGCTCAATTTCTTATTCCTAGACAAACCTCCTCCAACAACAGCCACATGGTACACTAGCAACACTCCTCACCAACCCAGAGACCTTTCGAAAACATGAGATTAAAGATTTCTGCTTTCACATACCTTCATGGGTTCTGCTTTTGCATATCTAATTTTTTACTTCCATATCCCTGGTAGTTGACAGAGGATCCTAATATGTAAATATATCCATTTTTATATGATCAGTTGCTTTCAACTTGCCATACATGTCACTTGACAGATAATTAAATTCCATAACACCCAAGATTCACTTTGCATCCAGAAATGGAAATGTTGAAGTTACTCAAATCTTCAGATGCCTAAGAAAATCCTCAAATCTTCTGAAAATGGAAGAATATAATAATCCTCCCTACCACTGAGGACAAAAACAAGATTTTTTTTCATATAGGGAAGTGTTTCAGCCTTTGAGAGACCCCTGCAGGGAAATTAAGGAGAGTAGCATTATGATTATTACTCACTGCAAATTAGGATCTTAGGGATTATGCTGGAACTGACACAGCACACTAATCATTCTAATGGGCCTTACGGTAAAGTCCATTAAAAAAATTCTGGTAAAAGGAATACTTGCATTCAAAAAAATGTAGGTCTGTGAATTCTCCCAGAAAAAAAAAGGTTATGAACAAAGGTATATACAGGCTGTCCTCAAATTATGAACAAGATAGGTTCTGTAGGTTTGTTCTTAAGCTGAATGTGTATGTAAGTCAGAACAGGTACATTTTAAAGTGTAACTCCATCCAAATATATGGACAGTCTAGGGAAAAGTTAACATCTCTGTTGTGTTTCTTTTGCTATCTGTGCCCCTGTTCAGAGGATTTCACCTCATTTTCTGTTCCTATGATAATTGGATTTTGAAAAAAATGGCTTGTTGTGGAAACAAAGATTGATGCTAAATCTTCAGTTGAGACACCTTTTCCTCATGATAACTCTTCCTGGAGTGAATTTCCCTTCCGAGGAGTAGATTTCTCTCACTTCCTGTTGCCTCACCCCTGTTTGTAACAATGAGTCATTTGTAAGGCAGATGTTTGTAACTCAGGGATTGCCATTATATGGTTATGCATACCACAGGTTTAGTTCCCTTTGCAGGAAGAAATCGAGAAATTTGCAATGCAATGTTATTCTCCCAGGACAGCATAATGCGAAGGAAGACCAGATTTCTCCCTCCCAAACCAGAAATAGACCTTCAACCCCAGAGATATGAATAGACAGGATGAGGGTTTGGGTTCACAGGATCTTCTGGTCCATGGCTATCCCATGTCCAGTTACAGCATCTTTAACTATTTACAAATGTATGCACAAGTGAAGATATCCTGCAATGGCACGCTTATTCAAATTTTGCCAGAGAGAGAAAGAAAGGAGAGAAGTAAGGCATGCAACACAAAGGTTGCACACGACTACAAGTACAGGCTAGGGCTGGGCAACCACGGAAAAAATTGTTTCTAAACTCAATTCGTTTTTAGGGGGTTTTTGTGTTTCGATTTTTAAAAGAATTCCGAAATTTTCCTTAAAAAAGGTTCGAAATTTACAAAATTTCAGAAATTACGAAACAATAACGAAACAACGAATCGATTCGTTAATGGCGGACGCGATCGCGCAATACGCTAAAAAACCCTCCAAATGGGACAGGGGGAACTTCTGAAGCTTCCCTCTCCCTCTGTTGTTGACTGTTGGTGCAATAATTATATTTATTTTTCACTGAGAAAACAAACAGCAACCCTAAAACTTGCACCAGACATGCGGAAATAATAACGAAGCGATTTCAAAACGATTTCAAAATGATTTCGAAACAATTACGAAACAATTACGAAACGAATTGAAAAATTCGTTTCGTTTTTTAGTTGCTCCTGAATGGTTCAATATCGCTTCGTTATAAAAAAAATAACGAATTAATAACGAATTACGAAATTAACGAACGAAATTGCCCAGCCCTAGTACAGGCATACTTAAAAAGTAAATGTAGCAAGAATGACATATAATGTGATATCCAAGCCATCCTATCATGGATACTGCAACATCTGTTATGAGATACTGCACAATAGTATAGTTGCTCCCATTGGTTTTTGTCTTTGTTTCTGTTTGATGAATTTGATGAATTAAAAAAATTGAATTGAGTCCATATTACAAGCTAGAATCAGCAAGATGAGCATAATTTCAGAACAAATGTAATCTTGGCTTTCTATCTTTCTATTTATGGTGGTTTTAAGCAGCTGCTGTTCAACAGGGAGGCACACACTTCTTTATTTTTCTCTTTCTTTACTCATGTGCTAAAGCTTGAATTAAATTTTATCTCATAGATTTCCATGAGTTCCAATCTCAGCACAAGGAATGACTGATTAAAAAAATGTATATCTGCAGTGTGCCAGTGAACATGTATGTTGCTGGTGGATTTTCTGTGGTAGTGAGCACTAGAAATAAATTTTATTTTCTGAGCAGAAAGGGGTGGCTGCCATTATGAAAGGAAAATGGGGCATTACTCCTCTCAGTGAAATGAAAAACATATAACTTGCTACATTTACTTTGATGTAAGGTGGGGTGGAAACTACCAGGCATAATTGGGGCAGCCTTGACCTTATGCAGTGCATCCCTATTATATTGCGCTGAATTATTTTCACTTTTTAAAAAGCAACACCTCCATACACTTCCAAATATATTTAGCTGTGTTGTGACCTCTTGGTTAAGTCATTTTCTGATCCTTGGATTCAGTTCACACCCACTGAAAATGACAACTATAACAGTATCAGACTTTGGGTTCTTTAGGAAGACATCTTCAGCAGATCATCCTTTCAGCAATGATAAAGAAATAATTAAAACTTTATTTGTGCCCTGCCCCATCTCCCACCAGGGGACTTGAGGTGGCTTACAGACATAAACATAATAAAGAAAAAATCAATTAATAACATAACCAATTACACAATCGAAATTAACACAAGATAGATCAGCACATAAGCCACTATAATAAAACAATAAACAATTTAAACAATTAGACTATAAAAACTATAAAAAATTAAACAATTTAAACCATTGCTGATGTCCAACCCTTTGCATTAATCAGAATATGCCATAAAATCCATTAAAAAGTTAACACAAAGTTCTTAAATATCACCATTGTCAAAGGCCTGTTTGAACAGCCAAGTTTTCAGCTCCTTCCTGAAGGACATCAGTGTAGATGCTTACCTAATATCCCTGGGGAGGACATTCCAAAGCCAGGGGGCACTACTAAGAAGGCCCTCTCCACCGTCATCACCAACTTCACTTGCGACGGAGGCAGGGCCATAAGAAGGGCCTCCCCGGCAGATCTTAAGGCCTGCACAAGTTCATAAGGGAAGATGTGGTCATGTAAATAGGCTGAACCAAAACCGTGTAGGGCTTTGTAGGTGCACTTTAATTGGGTCTGAAAGCATATAGCCAGGCAGTGAGAGGGGCGGTACCTTCTCTATAACTCACTCCTGTGAGCAGCTTGGCAACAAATCTTTATACCAGTTGTAGCTTCTGAGCCATTTAAAAAGACAGCTTCATACAGAGTGCATTGCAGTAATCCATATGAGATGTAACTAAAGCATGGACCACCGTGGCCAGATCTTTTCATGGTACAGGCACAGTTGGCACTCAAATTTTAATTGTGCAAAAGCCCTCCTAGCCACCACCAATACCTGAGCTTCCACGGTCAGAGCTAAATCCAGGAGGACCCCCAAACTGTGGACCTGTGTCCTCAGGGGGACTGTCACCCCGTCGAGCACAGGTTGCCACCCTATACCCCAATTGGCCTCACGACTGACCTCTGGAGGACCTCTGTCTTGTCTGGATTGTTTCATTTCATTAACCCTCATCCAGTCCATCACAGCTGTCAGTCACTGGTTTAGGACTCGGGGAGATTCCTTGAATTTTGGTGAAAATAGGTAATAGAGTTGTGTGTCATTTGCATACAGATCATACCAAACTCCAAAACTCCAAATGATCTCATCCAGCGGTTTCATGTAGACATTAAAAAGCATGGGAAAAATAATAGAACCTTGTGGGACCCCACAGGCCAATGGCCATGGATCCAAGCTGATATCCCTCAGCATACCATCTGGGTCTGGCCCTCTGGTAATAAACGGAGCCACTACAAAGCACTGCCCCCAAATCCTATCCCAGAGAGCCAGCCCAGAAGAGTACCATAGTCAATGATATGAAAAGCCAGTGAGATATCAAAGAGAACCAACAGGGACACAATCTCTCTGTGGAGGTCATTGACTAAGGCAACCAAAGTTGTCTCTGGTCCATGACCAGGCCTAAAATCAGACTGTGATGGATCAAGATAATGAGTTTCATCCAAGAGTCCCTGAAGTTGAGTAGCCACCCCCAGCTCCAGAACCTTGTCCAAAAAGGGAAGATTAGAAATAGACTGGTAGTTGTTTAATATTAATTAGTCCGTGAAGGTTTTTTTTTAAAAAAAAAGTCTTATGATAGCCTTTTTCACGCATGATGGAATTTCACCCTGTCCCAGCAAGGCTTCATTGCTATTAACCCCCTAGTAAACCAAGGAACAGAATTGGCTCTGCCAAGTGAGAGCCAGTTGATCCATTTGCTGCCTTTTCTTCTGAGTCAAATCTGCACCATATTCTTTTTGTACATCTGTTTATGGAAGGCAAGGGGGATTAAAAAGGTAGAACAAGGGCAAAGGGTTTGGGAAATGAACGCCTCATCACACTTGAACATTTTCCCACTTTAATCCACTTTACATGCTGTGACTGCCTCCTGCAGGATTCTGGAACTTGTCGTTTATAGTTTAGGGAGGGGCCTTTAAACTGCTCATCCAGACAAGCCCTGGGCTTTCCTAAACTAGAAGTCACAGAATTCTGCAGGAGGCACTCACAGCATTTAAAGTGGATTGAAGTGGCAAAATGCTCAAGTCGGATGAGGCTCCAGGAGTCTGAGTCTCAGAAGCTGTCCAAAGTAGCAGAGCAATATCTGTCTTAGAGCCAAAGAACTGTGCAATTTATCCCATGCCTGCATGAATATTTTGGAATTGAGCTCCAAATACCTTGTGGCAAACACATATCTACCAACTTGCTTTGGCAGGCATTGTCCCAGTTCATTCTCTGTCATCCTGCTTTTTCATTTAGTTTTAAAGCATTCTCTCTTCCCCCACTTTTTATCTTGCACTCGGTTTACTTCAGTTGCTGCAGACTATGTTCAAAGTGCAAAAATAGCACGACTTCAACTCAGCAACAGAGAGAAGAAAGGAAGTGATGGAGCCTTGCTGTTCTCAGCAGGCTCATTTGGGCTTTTCTTTTCTTTTTTTCAGGTTTTCCTCAGTGAATAAATCCCAAAGTTTCTCTGCTTAAAACAGTATGCTTTCCGCTTAAAATAGTGTATGCATTCCTCCTCTATATTTGCTTTTATTCTCCTATTACCAGCTCACACCCATCTGAGAACATTCTGGTGTCTGTGTCTTCATCTGTGAAAACTCGTCTGAAACTGAATGAAGCTTTAAAATCACTTTCTTTTTTTCATTGCACAGTGAGTTATAATAAAAAGATACAATAAAACCAATAGAAGATGGTGTTGATGATACTTTGTGACCTACATTAGCTCTTTGAATTCTACCTTGTACATGTCTCTTGGAATCAACACCATATATTTACAAACATTTATTTTGAAGTATACAAATTTGTCACTACCGTTAAGAAATACCATAATTAAAAAATGAATATTATGTTGGAGAACATGGGTTTAGACCCCCATCACATTCCCATGTCTCATCTTGGATAATAAGGTCTGTAACACAATTATTATATCATGTTAATATTGACAATTTAGCTCTTTGCGTTTGTTTCATTTTTCTTTCTTTCCAATGATAGTTAATATCTGCTAATGTGGATTTAGACATTTTAAGCCTAAACTATGATGTGCATCTGGATGCATCTGGATGCTACAGAATCATACATTTGATTTGCAGCTGGCACATAAATCCCTGCCAATTTGCTAATGAACGCAGATGCTCTTCAATACCACAATCAATCTGTATTATATAGAAAAAGAGCTGCCATAGTTTCTCTACAAAAGCCATTTAAAATATATTGTGTACATATGGCCTGGACAATCCAACAGAGTTAAGTACACTTGAAATCTTTTGACTTGAATCAGTTATTCAGTTGCTTTTGCTGGGATTATGACTCATATGATCTGAAATGTATCTTCTAAATAATTATGGGATTGGTAAAATGATAACCAACAGTAGGTAAAATGTATCACCAAGAGACCATGGAAACTAGGAGCTAGGAAATCTAAATAGTTATTCCAAAATCTGGTTCAAGAATCAGTCATTATTAAGGTGCATTTACCTGGAGCTGCATTCACATTATATGTAGATTGATGAGGAATAGGGTGCATTTCAAAGGGTGATGTTTCACTACTTGTTAAATGTCTCTGCACATTTCATTTGACCAGTTTTTCACAATTCTTTGGGAAAAGGGGAAAGGATATTGTGCAGGGAGAAGGAATGTGTATCCATTGCCAAGGCGGCCAATGTGACAGTCCTTTCACCAATCCAGCTGAGTGCAATTAAGCAGCTACAAAAGAACAGGCAGGCACATGCAGATAGCTATTCTCTTGAATGCAATGCGATGTTGATGGATGAGATCCATATTCAGATGCAAATCCAGATGTGGATCTCATCCATCTATGCTGCATTACTTTCAGTGGGATTCTACTTTCTTTACAGAAGTATTTATATACCATCCTTGCATGTTTTCCAAAATGTGATATTCAGTTACAGTGATTCCTTGATGTAGGAGTTTAACTTGTTATGTGACTCAACTCTTAACTTGAAATGCTCTTGTTTCAAAGCAAATTTTCTCATTGAAATGTTATTAATCCATTACGGGGTCCTGACTTTCCTCCCAATTCTTTATATAATGTATTTTTTAAATAAGAAAATGTATTCTATAAATAACAAATAATGCATAAATGCACATTCACATGGAACAATTTTTTTAAAGGAAAGATAAGTTTTAAATTGTAAAGGTACAAGGTTGTGGCACAATAGCAGAAGTACAAAGTTGTGGCAAGGAAACACAAAGCACATGTGAAGACGTAGAAGCATTTTTTCTTCATACTGTACTTATTCCAGTATCCCTCTCTCCCTTGCTCTCTCTCCCCCCCCTTCTTTCTTTATGAATCCAAACATACCAGGAATAAAAATCACACAAAATCAACTAACACAAAGTTCCTCAAAGCAGACAAGACCAAACCAGACAGCAATATCTTAAAGTGAACAAGAGCACTAGTCATAGAGGCTGCTTCCTTGAAGCCCTAAACCCTGTACTCTGCTCTTAACTCAAAATTCTACTCTTATGTCAAAGCAAAACCCAACCTGAGCAACAGCTCTCAACTCAAAACTTCTCTTAAGCTGGAATTGCTCTTAAGTAGAGGTTCCACTGTATCAGTATTCAGAACAATCTAAAGATCTGGAAAAAAATCCCGTTACATTTTTTTTTCCTGGAAAGGGATTTCTACAAGTGAGACATCACAGTCTAAAGTGCCTTTTTAAAAATACTTTTTTCACATTCATATTTTCCCACCTTGTTTATGAAAATGTTGATAAGTTCTTATAAAACAACATTAACTTGTGTTAACCTTCTTTCCTGGCCATCATACATATCTTTTTTCTTTCTAAGCTAAAGGCTCATGAAATGCCTACATGCCCTGATAGGCTCCATGGAAATTTCTACTTTTGTTTTCCCTTGAAAAATAAGCATGCAATATTTTCTGGCTGAAATGCACTGGGATCGTTTTTTTTAAAAAAAATAACCAGCTATCCTTCCTTCATCTCCTTGCTTTTATTTACATTTTGAGACTTAATTTATTAGTATGAGCACCCTTTCCCCCCTCAATGTTGTACCCAAGGTGGCTTGCAAAAATTGAAACACAAGCAATTTAAAAGAGTTACAAAATCAGAGGCAAGCTGTTATTTAAATGTATTTAAAATGTATAGAATGAAACCCATCAAAAAGAAAAAAGAAAAAAGGACAACAGACCAGAATCAGAACACTAATAAAAGCCCTTACACTGAGTTTCTAAAATGCCTGTCAGTACAACAACACCAACAACAACCCGCTTGCTGATGGAATGACAAGAAGCCAGCCATCCCAGTCTCTCTAGGGAGGAAGTTCCCAATGGGATTGCCAAAGTGAAAAACAGAGTTTGATCCCGTACTTTTATAGTTTCATAGAAGAGAGGTCTCCAAGCAGTACCTGAGCATTATAGAGCTTTGTAGCTCACCAGCATATGTAACCGGTGTCGCCCAGGTATGCATTGCCTGTATATAGGATTCTATAAAGTTCTATAGTACTGAATCCAAGTTTTGTCATCTTAAGGACTGCCTTTTACCTTTTCACACTGCCAATGTTCGAGCCCTCTTCCATTTGTCATCTCTCCCTCTGAATCTATATACTGCCCTCTTGTTGTTGTGACTGAGTACTGCATACACACACATCTATTTGTTTGTTTTTGGAGCCATATCCCCAAATGGGGTACTTTGATTGTGCTTTTCCTGCATGGCAGAGGGATGGACAACATGGCCTCTTTCTACTCTATGATTCTGTGATTCTGTGGTTCTCGTTGAAACCCTGCTAGTGTTGTAAGTCAGATCAAAATGTGCACCAAGTTTCTAAAGTGTTTCTAAAGTATTGTTAGTGGAAAAACTCATTACTACGAGAGTACAGCTATTGGGATGAAACTCAGTCCAGTGTTAGAACACATTTACCACTCATAGCCCACCAAATTTCAGAATATTTCATTTATCTCTGGATTTTTGGATTTTTTTATATAAGCAGCGTTTTTAATATTAATTAAATATATTCCTTGTTTGAAAGTATTATCTCCTGTTTAATTGCGTAGTCCTTACTTTGAAAGTAGTGGTTCTACACCAGGAACTTTATTTTTGCTCCAAAAACTTTGTTAAATGGGTGGATGGCAATGTTAAATTGGTGAACTGGAGACTACAGCAAAATGTGTTATAACATAATGTTCCTCATGCAAAGACAAAGTTTTTGCAGTTTAATAAATTTTTGCCATGTTTTTATGATAGAACCAATTAGAAAATGACATTTATAACCCAGGAACAAAAATCATAATTTATTGGAACACTGACTGGCTATGGAGGGATAAATCTCTCATCTCTCTCTCTCTCTCTCTCTCTCTCTCTCTCACACACACACACACACACACACAAACAAGACAAAACAAAAGACAATAAACTACATCCTTCCCATCTCCACCACTCCTTAAAATTAACTACATCCCATTGTATTTATAATATGTCCTTATAAGAAATACAACATTTTCTTTTCTACACAGCAACGCCTAGCATTACATTTCTTTCTTTACACAGTCTGTAAAAGGTTGCCAGAGTTACCTGGCTGAGCAGTGCACTGCACTCTGGGAAATATAGTTTAGGGCAGAGCCTTTTGAATTCTCTGGCATAGGGCTCCTCCTTTCCCAAACTACATTTTCCAGAGTTCTTTGCTGTTGCCAGAAAACACTGTTCTCTTTTTCCCCCACTCCTAATGGTGAGACTCAACTAATTTACAGAGGCACTAAGGCAGCCTTTGGCTTTGCTTTCATCTTTGCTTCCTTGCACTGAATATGAAACTGACTTTGGGAGCCTTCTGAGATTTACAAAAAGAAAAAGAAAAAGTATGGGATAAGTTTCAATAGTTAAATTTTTGGTGCAAGCCATGCCCACATATCTGATATTGCCCATAAGTATGATTTTAATGAATTTTATTTGAATTACAAGGACTAACAAAAAAAATACACACCTCTATTGCTTACACTGTCTTTTATTTTTATTTGGGACTTGAACTTCTTAATCAAAGTCTGAATCGACTGTTGCATATGCAATTGTTACTGTTTGTTACCATCTTAACTGTTGTGCCTCCATCCTACAGAACTTTTGTAGTTTGGTGAGGTTTTTAGAATTATTTGCAAAAGAGCCCCACAGTCTTAGTTCAGGGGAGTGATCTATCTCTCTTTTCTAGAGTATTGACACTGCTTTCCTAAACTAAAATAAAAGGATTCCATTATATGGAGCCGCAACAGTAAACATGTATCACACTGTAAGTGTATAGTGTTCCAGTCCAGTGTTTTAACCACAACACTACTCTAAACATAGCTTCATCTTACTACTAAGTTATGGGATCTTAAGTAAAAGGGGAAAGAGTTGGGGGATATTTGCAAATGGCACAAGTTGAAAATGGAAAACCTTTCTTTCCTTTTTCTAATGGGAATGTGTTTAACAATGTATTCATAAGACATGTAGGAGTAAGGACTGATTCACTAATTATGCTACACCTGTGTTGATTTATTATAGAATTTAGAAGATCACGGAATCTGACATATGTCAAGGTCTGACAACCAAGGCATCATGAATCATGATAGTGACACAAGAAGTAGCATTTAGAAGCCTGGTTGTATCATGCACAAATCCATAAACCACAAAATACAGCGATTTGCCACTTTCTGAATGGCTGTATAAATCTGCTCCCAGAGGACTACTCAGAAACCATTCAATTAATGACTTGCGAATGCACTGGTTTTACAGTTTGTTAAGGTTCAATTGACATTATGCTAAAGCTTGGTATAGCATGACCTTGTTTTGCTGCAAGCACTGTGCAAAAATACCTTTAGTATTATTAATGCATTTTGGGGAGAAACAAACACTCATTGTAACCCTATCTTTTTAAAAACACATTTTCTGTTAGGATGATGTGTGATTTATTTAGAATTAATAACAGGTGGAGGGAGATGAATGAATAATACATGCATCATTATCTGATACATTTTGGACTACTTAGAGAAGACTCGCTGAGAGTTGCCCTCATTTACGGTTCCTCCAATTGTGCCTTGTTTGCCTCTTTAGAAGGAGTCTGCTGTTTGTCACTCAGCATTATAACAACCAGGCTCTGGAATTAATATGTGCTTAGGAGCCTGGTGCCAGATTGAATTGGGAGAATATATTCATTTGAATGATAGAATTGTAGATAAGGTGTTTCCTCAGTTCCAATTTATCAGTTTGATTTTGATTTAAAGAGCTGAGCTGAGATTTATTAAAAGACATATCCCCCCCCCCCCCCAATCCCAATCTCCCTTGGTGAAGAAAGGCTAGCCTGGCCAATCAGGGAATTTTCTTGATACATTCTCCAACAATTTGGGGGTGGTAAATGCATAACCTCCAATTGTTCTAATTTGCAGGGACAGTCTTGATTAATCCTCTCCTGCCCTACTTTTTAAATATCCAAATTTCTCTCTCCTTCCCCCATTTTCTCCCTTTACTTTCAGTTTACTTCAATTGCTACAAAGTAAGGACCCTTCCACACAACTGTCTAAAATCCACATAGAACTGTATTATATGGCAGTGTGGACTTCCTGTTCAAAACAGATATTGTGGATCATCTGCCTTGATATTCTGGGTTATATAAGTGTGTGGAAGGGCCCTAAATTCGAAGTGCAGGTTTGTATTCAATTAACTCATCAGGGGAGACTAAGGAGAAGGGAAGTCTTGCCCTTCCTACTAGGGTTAGGCAAAAGCAAATCACTGCAGCCTCTTGTCTATTGCATCTCATTAATAAGTTTTGCTATCTTGAACACATTCTGGTGTTGCTTAGCCACATGTGTCCCAGTTTTTGTCTGTAAAATATTGCAAGGTATGTGAATTAGGGGTGTGCATGATTTCATTTTTGTGTACCAGATTTGAATAATTCAGCAGATTTGGTTGCCAAATGCTTGAAAATAAGCCTGGCATGGGGCAGCTGAAGCCTTAGCCAGTACAGATTACAGCAGCCAGATTTTTTTCAGCTAATGGGGTTGAGCAGCACTCTACCTGAGGCAGAGGTGGTGAAGTATAGGCATGGCAGGGCAGCCTTGCTAAACAGGAAAGCTGTGGCTCCTCCTTTGCTTTCTTCTCCAGCAGACTCCTCCATCCCTTCCTGTAGGCCCTCCTCCGACATGCCTGCTTGAGACAAATGAGAACTCATTTTCCCAGCAGCACTTTGTGCAGTGCAAGCATTGTGCTCCCTCCCAGGGCATGATGTGAGTTGAGGTTTTTCTCTCTGTGTATTTCTCACTTTCCTTCTTAGCAATCAGAGGCCTGGTTGACTGTGTCCATCCGTCCTCCTCCCCTCTTGTGGCATGCACTTGGAATTGAATTTCAATTCCCAGAATCCCCTCTTGTGGTTTTTTTTAAATGTGGTAAAAATTAGTAGATTGGTGAAACATTCTGAAACTTGGCAGGCTTGCAGTAGAAGATGTGGCCTATAGGTGAGACCAAGTTTATGCTGATAGGCCTAAAAACGTCAGAGAAATGAGCCTCTATAGTTTCCCTATTCCCTAATGGACAAATCTTTCTAGCATGAAAACAGAAACCTTTACTGAAATTGGAAAGTTCCTTAAAAATGGAACAAGGGGGCAGTCGAAAACCAGACTCCAAAAATAGCATGGGTTATTGCTGAATTGCACACCCCTAATGTGAATGCCATCCTCTATCCCAAGAAAAATGCAATGATGTTTTGAAGAAATGCAGATACGTCACTCAACCGTTAGACATCCCAATCACATATGAGGTGCATCATTTAACATTGATGGAGGGATTCCATGTCAATTTTCAACTTTTGGACCAGAAGTTTCTTAATATCTGCAGACCAGATGTGACCTATAGAATTGGCTGTTACTGGACACAAAATACTTGTCTGTATTTGATAGTTCTAACTATTCCATCTGGGATGAAAGTTGGAAACATGTATGTTCCCCAGTGAGATCAAATCGACGACCTCCCTCCTTTCTTTTAGGAAAAAACTAAAATCGTTGTTTTGGACCCAGGCCTTTGGCTAGTGGGCACAGCAGCACTTTAGACACTGTTATGACAAATGGAAACGGCTATGTGACTTTGTGATTATGTGATTTTAATTCATGTTACTGTTTTTAAGTTTGCTATGTATGATGATTTTATATTCTGTTACTGATATTGTGGCATCGAATTGCTGCCTGTGTTAGCCGCCCTGAGTCCCTCCTCGGGGGTGAGAAGGGCAGGGTACAAATGGTGTAAATAAATAAATAAATATGTGCTGATATCCATAGCAAATACAGCTATGGATATCAGCACATACATGTTTGTTAGAGGTAGGAATAAATTTAACTCAGAAAATAAAATGATAAAGAAATTTCAAAGCATGGGCACAGCAAATCTCTTTCATATTTATCTGAGAATATTAAAACTGAGAAAAGTTCACCACTACATGTACAAACAATAGAGACCTCCTTAATGATATTATCTGAAAATGTAATTTCCCCTGGTTTGTGTTTTCCCTCACTTCTTTAGAGGGTATATAAAATAGGTAGTTCTTAAAAAAAAAAAAGAATGTGCTTTCGTGTCCTGATACCTATCATCTAATAACAGTGTTCTTTGGGCAAAGAATGGACTGCATGAGATGCCAGACTGATCCAGACTGTTTCATTTCTTTTAGCTTTATCAGTTTTTAGATAACCTTAGAAATGAAGCTCACCATGTAAATATATTAACTGTTCTGTCAACTGCAAACTGTGCTTATACCCAATAATGGATTCACAAACTGATTAGCTGAACTGGTTAACTGTGTGTAACTGAGGTGGGTTACTAGAAGAAATCTCTGCCCCTTACTCTTTTTTACATTGCAAATATCCTTTTCCCCCTTTCTTAGTGGTGTGTGTCAAGAAAAGGGTCAAATGAAGTGATACTTCCCACTTTTATTTCTTAAATACATAGCAAGAAAAACACAAAAGGTTGGTCACAATCATCAGTAGTGACCAGAAAACCAGTTAAATGCTTCAATTGCTGTGAAAAGCTTGCACACAGACACCCTGACAACATTTAATACCTCCCTATTATTGAATAATGTGCACTATCTCTTTGGCTGCAAGAGCCAAAATAGTATAATGGTCTGAGCATTAAACTACAACTCTGAAAACTAAAGTTTGAATCTGTACTAAGCAATTGAAATTTACTGGGTGATTATGGGCAAGCCACACTCACTCAGGCTCAGAAGAAAGCAATGGCAATTCACCTCTGAACATACCTTGCCAAAGATACCCTTAGGGTCACCGCAAGTTGGAAACAACTTGAAGACATAGAACCACACATTTCTTTGCTTTCTTTTATCAACTTGGTGTTCAATATTTAGAGCATGTTTTCTGTTTGTCACCAAGGACCTCATCTTATGGGGGGGGGGCATCCTAGCTCTCCTGAGATAGAACCAGGATGGAGTCCGTTGGAGCCCATCTTATGATGCAGGGCTACTTCCAGCAGGGCTCCATCCAGGCTACATCCCAGCAGCTTGACAAGAACAGCATGAGAGGAAGCCAGAGACAACCAAAAAACACTGCGGGGTGGCAGCCAGTGTAAGGAGACAAAGCTGGGAACTATCCCATGGTTTCCACTGCTGTCCTTTGGCTTCTAGATCTCTATCTGATGAGATTTTTAGACCAAAAGTAAGCAAAAATTGAGGATCCCCCCTTCTGGTGTTTTTTTGGGACAAATGCTGCTTGACTTTTCCAGTTAACTTCTAGTTACAAAAATAGGGGGACTCTTCTGGGCCTCAAATTGCCGGAGAACATTGCTCCTTCAGCTCAAATATGGGAACATCGCTCCTTTCAGCTCAAAAAAGGGCAAAGGAACCATCTGGTCCAAACGAATTTTAAACATTAGAGATTGTCCACACAGTGCTGTCACAACAGCAGTTATGGACTCTCAAGGTCCCATGGAGGGCCAATGCAGTTTCCCAATCTTGAATTAAGCCAAATATATTGAATAGAAGTGTTCCATAGGGTGAAATTGATAAACCTCCGCCTCTTTGGATACTTTGACCAGCAATTCTCATCCATCTCACTCAGCATTGTCTATGATAAGGAAATATCAGGAAGAGCTAAGTGCCCCATGCCTTCTTTGGAGAACAAACATAGGGAAGACCCATACATTCGCTCTATATACATTTCCTATTGTTATCTTCTATATTGTCATAAATAATTTTACTGCAAACTTCTGTTTATATCAGGAATTCTTTGAATTACTCTCAACTATTCTGACATAGAGTGCACATATAAGTTATAAAATGTGTTTAAAATAATCAGTTATTACATCCCTGCATTATTTTATTCATTTAAAATTAGGTCCAGTTAGCAACATGCTAAAATGGGAGAAAGGGCAACAAAGATTGTTGACCTCATCAATTTGTTCACTATGTAATCGATTGTGACCATTGCTTATTTTGCAGAACCATTAGATGAACTGAAGATCAGGAGCCACAGCACTGAGCCACTACCAAAGCTGGAAAACAAAGAAAGAGGTCACCACGGGGCATCTTCCAGAGAGCCAATAAAAGCTCAGGAATGGGATGGGACACCAGGACCACCACTTGTGTCTAGCAGACTTGGAAGGTCTTCTGTTAGTCCAACCATGTTGGCGGGAAATAATAGTTCGGGTAAGTGCGAATGTAGAAGAAAATGCAGAAGAACAAAATAAGTATGCAGTTGTTGTTCTGTCAGAATATATGCCATGTCTCACTTAGCACACTGCTGACACTCTAACAATAACTCACATCAGATGCAACAGATCAAGGCAAGAATGGAGGTTTCCATTTTCTACAAATTATTTTCTTGCAGGTTACGACAACATATCCAAACATTATGATCACTGTCTTTATAGATTCTTTCCCTTGTATGTTTATGTGAGTCTATTAGGTTTTGGGATACAGATAGACTGTAGAATTAATGCAATTTGACACCACTTTAATTGCCATAGCTCAATGCTATGTAATCATGGAAGCTGTAGTTTTACAAGATCTTTAGCCTTCTCTGCTAAAAAGTGCTGGTGTCTTATCAAACTACAAATTCAAGATTCTGCAGCACTGAGCCATGCTGGTTAAATAATATCAAATTTTGCAGCACAGATTCAATAATTTTGAATCACAATAATTTTGCAGCACAGATTCACCTTTAAAGGGAAAACATTCACACACATGTACACGCATTCATCCACATGCATCCAAAGTATTACCATATCGTTTTCTCCCTCCTTGGAGAAGCACCTGTTAGGCCAGATCTTGCTTTCCTGCAGCCTGCCAACCTATAGTTTCATAACATACATAATGCCATAACTTCAAAACGCTGAAATGCCAAAACTTCTTTCCCTAAGAACAATGCCAAGGACCAGATCTCTCTTTTCCATACAGCAGAACCTGACTCCCTGCACAAAATCTAAGACTCCAAAAGTGCACTTCTTCCTCTTCCCTTGAGAAAGAAGCCTCAAAGTGACCAGACTGCTCCCGTGCAAATCTGCCACTCTCCATACGTACACTATCTCTCTCCTTTCCATGGAGCAGAGCATAGTGGGTGGAACAGACTCCTCAGGTCTGCCACAATTTGAGCATTATTAGACAGAGTATTTTATAGGAATATTCTGCTGATGTAGTCGCAAAGTTGACTACATCCTGACTCCATCTCAGTTTCCCAGCCAGATGTTGACTCTTCTTGATTGGTGTTGATCTTATGTTGACTTCCTTCTTAACACTGTAAACATTTATCTTATCACTGTCCAGTTCTTATCAGAGTTTACTTTTCAGTTCTTATTATCAACTTTTAATTACAGTCCAGCAAGGAGGTAGTTAGTCATTGTAGGCCTGGGTCTTTTACTGGTGTTTCCAAAATTATTAGCTCCATCCATACATTCATCTTCCATTCATTCCCACACAGCATATTAAATTCACATTTATCAAATCTGCACATTGAATTTCTTATTACAAGAGCAACCTTGTGTCTAGATGGAAAAAAATGGAGATATTTTGCTCTATCTAGGTTGCCCCTAGTACAACAGACCCAAATGTTTCAGTAGGAATTTCTCCCTTTTTGTTTTCTTTCCTCACTGGCAACCCTGCTATTCTCCCAGCTTGATATGTCTAAAGAAGATTGAGGAAAGTGATTGCAGAAGGGGGGATGAATAAACTAAAGCACTGTTTCTGAACTGTTGTCCATCTTTAAATTAAAATTCCCCAATCTCTGACCATTGGTCATGCTGGCGGTGCTTTGGGGAGTTAAAGTGTCAAATATCATGACGAAATATTGAGAACCATTGAGTTAGAGCAGTGTTTCTCAAACTGTTGTTTCATGTGTTTTGGATTTCAGCTATCAGAAATCCCAGCCAGCTTACCAGCTGTTAGGAATTGTGGGAGCTGAAGTCTAAAGCATCTGGAGGAGCACAGTTTAAGAAACTCTGAGTTAGAGGATGAGTGGGAGAGGTTTATGAATGTGGAATTAGCATAGAAATATGTTCTGAGGACTTGAGTGATTAAATACAGGACAGGGCATTGGTATCATTAATGTTTTTTTTAGAAGAGGGAATTTCAGAAGGTTTAGTTTTCATTCAGTTCTACCTTCTACATGGCCAAGCACAGATATTATGCAAGAATGACTTGCTGAAATTCTGTCATCTAAACAACCATTACAGATATAGGAACCCTGTCCTATGTCTCACCTGGCAAACCTATTGGAAAGAGGAAGCTTGCCTTTCTCTAGCAATCAGGTACTTGCATATATGACTATGTGACGGAAATAATCAGTAGCGAAATCCAATTGCTACTCCCAATTAGACCAATTAAATCAGTAGGATTTATGCAAGTGTTGATTACAATTTAGGAGTGGACTTGGTGGGTCTGCTCTAGTCTAAATTGCATTTAGGCTTCAAAAATGTTGAGGAGTGAAGGGGTGACCCATATATATTATCTAGCGTTCTTTACATAGATCAAGGGTTTATGCTCTCCAACCGGTGAAATCACCAGACAACACCATGTTGTGGGTTCAATATGGGCAACTTTTATTATATGTTACCAGTCAATGTCTGTGTGATCATCAAATTCAATTTGTGATTCAGCATGAACTTGAACAAGAATTTGAACTTGAGCATGAATTTGAACTTTAATGTGCTATTAATCAGACGAGGTGGTAACTCCACATGACCATGTCATCCTCCAACAAGGGTGCCAACTTCTTCGGGTCAAGTGAGGTGAGCTTGGCTCACCACTCCTTGGCCCAGCCCACAGGAAGTCCTGCCTGGGACTCTTTGTCTTTCCTTCCCCGGAAGGGAGCAAAGTGCTTCCCCGCCCCCATGCTGGGGGCAGGAAAGGTGTTTTTTTTCATGTCAGAAATGACTTGAGAAACTGCAAGTCACTTCTGGTGTGAGAGAATTGGTCATCTGCAGAGACGTTGCCCAGGGGGTGCCCAGATGTTTTAAACTTTATACATGTGGGAGGCTTTTCTCCTGTCCCCGTTTGAGAAGATGGAGCTGACAGATGGGAGCTCACCCTACTCCGCACATTCTTTTTTAAAAAATAATCTTTATTAAGTTTTCAATAAAATTTAATTAAGCTCACCCCACTCCGCAGATTCGAACTGTCAGCAGTCAAATATGGGATTGCATGTGAAATATCACTTACTTTTGCTCTCATTGGTTACATATTATTATAGAGGAATCAGCAAATGAGACATTAACCAGAGTAGTTGTTTCTTCTCAATCTCTGTTGGAAGTTTTAGTCAAAGAACAATACTGTGTGAATGCTCTTCTGCTTTTCCATAAAACCAACTGGACTCTTTGAACAAGAGCTTAGATAACCTCTGAATTGAGGGTCAAAAATATTTTTCCAAGCTCCGGTTTGAATGATCCCTTTAATTTGAGAAGGCAAAACTGAGCTGATTTCGGGGAGTCCCTTATTTTCCTCAATGTAAAGCAAGATGAAGTTTTGGGGGAAGTAGGAAGGTAATGTGATTTAATTTTTGTCTTCACATCCTTGCAAAGACTCTCCTTTATAAGGTATTTATCATTCTTTAGAAAAGGTCTAGAAAGGTTTTTTTTCTTTGCAAAATAGTCCAGAATTTTAAATTTAAAGATTCCTTCCCTCTTTACAATATTTCTTTTGGGTTGGAGGAGATTGCAAGGAAGGATTACAGCAATTTTATCATTGGTTGCTGGTGGTATCCATTTCAAAAACAAATCCACTCTTGTGTAGAGTAGAAATTGAAAAGAACAATCAGTAATACTGAATCCTAGTAATTTTAGACAAAAACTCAGAAAAGATTTGGAAGCAACCAGTATAACTGCAATAAGAACACACAGTTTTCCAGCTTCTTAGAGAACGTTTGTATTAGGACTCGAAAACATTTGAGTTCCATAGAGTGAAACAGAATCAATAAGAAAATATACCCACTGTGTTGAACAAAATTCTCTTGTTTGTTATATAGTGCTACTCCTGTGCTGGTCCCAGAACACCAGAGACAAAATAGGTAAGGTGATGCATCTTGCTAAAGCGATTTCTACCTAAATTAGAAGACTGAAAGCTTACACACACTCATCAATGGGAACTGATCCAGTAAGAGGTAAGTGTTTTTCTTACATTGTGTGTCAGTTCTGTTGATGAGTGTGTATAAGCTCCCCATCCCATAAGGACCCTTTTACACAAGGCACTTCCTAAAACACAATGCAAAGTAACATGCATCCTAAATTTACATTTCATGACAGCAAATGGATTCAAGTTAAAATCAATGAGGCCATAATCCAACACTCACCATAGTTTATTCTGAACTGTTCATTGCTCCCAGTAATTTCAAGTGCCTCCACTCTGGGTAGAATGTGCTGGAATGCTAAAACAAAGAAAACTGCATTTAGGACAACTAGGAATCCTGCCTGTTTCAAATACTGAACCAGTGAATTGCTATCATCTGGATAAAGTAGGATAGGGTTAACATACAAGACGATGACCTCAAGGCAAATAAGTTAGTTTTTAATACACTTTTGTTAGTTGGCTGGAATTCGGAAATATATGCAAGCAAAAAGTACTCTATTAATTGAATACTAAACAAAATGAAACAAGTATCAGCAGCCTCTTGACTTTTTGTAGTCCACATCATGATCTGTCAGAGCAAGGTTTAATTGTTATTAGCCAACCATCCACATTCACTGTGTTTAGGGCTACAGGACTCCCATGGAAATGAAACACCACAAAAATATTTGCCATATGTTCTTGTTGAGTCCTTCATTCAGAAAATGCATGAAAGCTCCACAATATCTACTACAGTTTGAAACTCCCAGTAAAATCCAGAGTGTGGGAAGCAATTCCTTTTTAAAAAATTGAAAACACTGTGATAGTTTTTGGCATTTCTCACTCTGCCAAGTCTCTGCAGTTTGCCCTGCTTGCTGCATGGAGGGATGTCAGGAACTCTACAGCTGAGCATTGTAACAGCTCAGCAGTACCCAGCTGGTGCTAGTAGTCCTGCACAGCAGGACACAGGGCATTCATACTGGTTCTCTTGTTCTCTGTAACATGAAAACAAGGCACACATCCATACCCTCTCCAAATCCTCTTCCATTGCAAGGCACACCTATCCATTGCCAAGGGTATAGCTACCTAGGGGACAAAATGAGAGTGCTGACCCAAATAGAAATTCTGCCTCCCAATGAAATTGCCACCAGTCTTCACATTTCTATCATTGCAAAGAATGACACATTGAAAATGTTCCTCACTTAGAACTTTTATATTCACCATGTTTGCCTTCCTCTAATAACTTTGCCTGTACTATATTTCTAAATGTTCAACCGAATGATTAATTCATTGCAATGCTAGACATTTGGAGATAGAAGGGAAACTTCATGGAGGCATGCCATATTTTTCTTAGGAAGAGCAGTCCCCTCATTTCCTTAACACACATACACTTACCTATGTTCACCTTCACCCTTCTTTTGATGAATCCATTGCTAAAACTATCTAATTCAATTCATTAGGTTCAATTGTTTCTAAGTATATATTGTTATACTGTAGTATGTCTTTGTAAGTAAACCCATTGCTCTCTGAGTTTGTAAATATTACAGTGACCTTGAATAGGATGTTTATTATTATGTTCCATCGCTCTCTGTGTCATTACCACATATCAGATAATTTCTCAGGGACATTTCTCATCCTCAGTGATTTCAGGCTTTTTTAGAGGAGTAGCTGTGAGGGGTTTTTACACACAGCAGCCTTGAAAACATGCTACCGCTATTTCAGTGAAGAACCACAGCAGGGGGTCTGCGAAATAGGAAGCATCATCCAGCTTCACTCTGGGTGTTGCAAAGCACATTTTCCAGAAGGCTGCTGTCCTTATTCCAATGAAAAATTTTGCATTGCCATCTACTGATGGAAAAATGAACTACATCACAATTTTTAAAAACACACCTTCTGGTATTTCTGGGTGATTTTATTTTTCATTTCCCAACATCACACAAGCCTGATGTTTTCCCAAATCATTTAGCAACTGGGCAGACAAATGTTGCAACCAGAATACAGTTTCATACTTTAAAAGGTTATTTGGGTTACAGAAGAATGAACTTAATATATTACTGAGGTACTATCATTGCCAAAAAAGGATGCTTGAGATATTGGCTCAGCTCACTCCTGTAGATCACAAACAAGCAGAGTAAATTGGGTGGTTTCATTTGAAACCCAGAGGGAATTGTCTGTCTTCATTTCCTTCTCTGTTATCAAACAGATTTCATTTTGGCTTCTGTCAGTGCGGCCAGAGTGAAAACTAGAGAGGGTTTTTGAACCCTGAATGCTTATATAGAAGTGGGGATTGTAGCAGGTGTTCTTGCCATGCTTAGAGAGACTAATCAAGATGTCCAATGTAGAAATAAGTTAATGGTTCATGCCAGCTATTGCAAAATAAACTGATTCTATAGAGAGACAGCCTTCACCTTGGTGGTATCTTGGATTAGAATTTAGATCTGCTCCCTCAATTTTCCTCCTTTTCTTTTGCACATCGTCATCATCATGGGCTATCACTCATGGCCGAATATGATTGCCTTCCAAGTGTAGGGTCTTGGCGGAGGAATTTACATGGCAATTCCAAAGCATCCATTACTTTCTCGTTGAGTGTTCTGCCTTCTATTTCAGGGGAGCCAATTTCAGGGAGCACAAAGGTGACAAAGGAGAAAGCCCATCACCATCACCATCATTTTGACCAGAATGGCCTCAAACCTGGAGCCAGCCCTCCCACCATATTATTTCCCTTGATTTCTATTTCCAATTTGTCTTCTGTATGCTGCAAGCAACTAACTTTTAGGCATTGAAATGTAGGAGTTACAAGGACAATTTCCAAAATATATGACCACACAGTCAGATTGCCCCATGTGTAGATTGTGGGAAGCTATATAACTACTATACTATGTATTCAGAAGCACTTAACCCACAGCATTGAGGTTTATAGAGACACTGTTGAGATCCCCTCACTCAAGATAAGAGTAGAATAGACAATCTCTTTCCATTCACTTGTTAGGTATCTGGAAAGACTTTTCTATATTGGCCAGATATTGAGAAAGTTCTACTGTTGTACCACAACTCCCAGAGTTCTTCAGCCACTATGTTGCCTGAGGATTCTAGAAATTATACAGGAAAAAAAAATGACTTTTCACCTTCTTTGGTATAGACCCAACCTTTCTCCTGTCACTGCTAGACAATCTGCCACTAATGGCAGATTGATATCTGAGCTGATGAGTCTTTGCCCACTAAGCAGTGAAAGTTATCATAATCTTGGCCGTTGCCTCCCTCTGCTGGCAAGACAGCAAGGCTCTGGTCTTTTAAATAAGGAGAAATAGGGACTGTTTCTTGTCCCCTTCAAAAGTGCTTTTTTGTCAGTAAAATGAAGCGTCTTCAGAGAGGTTGCACTGAAGTAATGATGCTGCTATGTAATATAAGGCACTAGGATCAGTTTACATTTGCAGTTCATTTTCCAAAGGTATTTTAGTATCTCACTGCAGAATTCTGTCTCTGTTCAGGTGTCTGTTTTGGAGTGGCAAGACAACAATTTTCAATCTACAGATGACTTACTTACAAAACAAAAGGCAATAAATGCAAAATGATTAGATAAGAGAACGCATAACATAGGACAGTCTTTTACTACTTGCGATAATAACCTCTTCTAAATGTATGCTAAGCCTATCATCTATTTTAGTCTTCTCAAAACAGAAGAGAAAGACATAGTTACAACTGATTTTTTTTGGGGGGGGGGAATAGGTGGTAAACTTTTCTGTGTGAAGGTATACAGTGAGCCCTCCAGATTTGCTGGGGTTTGAGACACACACACAAACACACATAGCAAAAAATGTGGATAGTCATGTTATTAAATGATGGTGCACATCACCTCCATTTTAGGAATGGGGTGTGACAATCCACAGTCAGATCAGGAACTCACAAACTGGGAGTGCCCACTGGAGAGCCCGTCCATGGCTATATTGGTACCATGCATAGCTGGTTGTGCTTTTGACTGATACATCTTTTAAAAAATTTATTTATTCAATTTATATTCTATCTTTCTGCCCCAACTTTTTATCTGGATACATTTTTTAGAAAATAATAATAATAATAATAATAATAATAATAATATAAGCATATAGATCTCGTTTGCTGTGGTTTTGTGTCAGTAAAATAATAATAATAATAATAATTATTATTATTATTATTATTATTATTATTTATATTCCATTCTGTCTCCCTGAGGGAACTCAGGGAGGATTACAGAATACATTTATGGCAAACATTCAATGTCGTTTACAAATTAACAAAGACAGACAGTACATAGACAGAAACAAGGTTTCTCTCTTTTCTTTCATTTCCGGCATCTGGAGGCTGTGCTCGACTCAGCCATGGGGAGGTGCTGTTGTTAAATTTTTCCAAGCCACAGAGTATGTTGTCCTTGAACGCTGTTTACCTCTCTGCAAAAGCAGTACCTATTTATCTACTCACAATGCTGCTTTCGTACTGCTAGGCAAGCAGGAGAGCTAGGACTGATGGCGGGAGGATACTGTTTCAGGCTACAGAGACAGAATCAACACTAGTTCTAACTAAAATATTCTAAGAAATATGGAAAACAAAGCACATACCCACAGATTGGGATTGAAACCCCCAGCTCCTGATCAACTTCTGCTATGTTTGGCTTCAAGATGGGTCTTTGAAGCTAAAGACAGTCTAGAAAGGCTATCTTGGAAAATTGCCTAGGCAGGACAGGCAATTTTCCAAGACATACTTCCTACTTTGAGAAGCTACCTCAAAACCAAGCACTTCAAATATAAGCCTTTTCAGGATTTAGAAGCTTTGCATGGTAGTGAGACAAATTTCTTTGACTTACCACCATTATACAAACCTGAAAAAGTGCTCTATGCCTGTGTAATAGATTATTAGGCCAGTAAGATATGAAATCAGGATGCCTTTGTGTATTAAAACACACACACATCCCAATGAAGTATATTGTTTCTGGTGAATATAGTAGACTGGGTATGAAGTCTACCAATATAAGTAGATTTGAGCTACAAAAAAAAAATCGACAGATAATTCTGGTGTTTGGGATATGATGTTCCACCTGTAACTAGAACCTGTGTTCTTTTACAGGTTTGCCTTAATTATCAAGGTGGTGGTTTGACCACCTTAATAAAATCAACAGGGCATAGAGCCTGCTATTTTCATTTGCACTCTGGCTGTAGCTTCTCCTGTTGATGCCAGCCATTGTCTCCTAAGATCTGAAAGGTCATTTGAGGAAAAGCCTGGCAAACCATTTGCCTCTGAGTTCAAGCAGTATCTGTTGGCATTATGCAGATTGCAGGTGCAAGGGAGCAATTGCAAAATTAACCAACTAGCATGTTTTAAGGCTAGTGATAAGACCTTTGACTAGCATTGCACAATCCTACTCTTTTCACGCAGATCGAACTCCCTTGTATTTCTATACTGTGAGGCAAATCCTATTATTTATTATGTACAGTTGAAGGGATTATAGCACAAGCATTTTGGATCTTGAATGTGAGTGAGCCCACTTGAGATTGTTGCCATAAAGAAAGTGTAGTTCTTCTTTCTATCCAAAAGCACTCGCAATAACATTTGACATGTTTTCTTTTTTGTATTATTATAATTTATGCCTTTAGAGAGAAATAGTATTAAAAATAAGAAATGAAAATCACACACAGTTCTTAATGTAAGGAAGAGCTTGCTGTGATAATGCACTAGATCATTAAAGAGAGACTTCTTAGATGAGAAAACTTATTAGCCTAGAAACTCCTGCTTATTTCAGTAGTCACATCATGTTGGAGATATAAAGCAACACAGGTAAAAGGAAACTCACACTGTCTCTGAGTATGGTGTATGCTATTTCTTTGATGTCAGATGAAAGGGGGTTTGGTGGTAAAGATGTGATAATTTTTCATGATGTTGCCCATGCCCCACTGAAAATGACATTTCCCACTTTTCCTTAAATGAAGAAAAACAACTCAGAAGTTGGTAAACAAAGCCATGTAGTTTTTGCACATAAGCAGTTCTCAAGCAAGACATGTTGGCCTAAATCCAATTAGTCCCAGTGAGAATAAAAACACTGAATAAATGGGAACTTGGTAAGCCAACACTTATGAAAATTCCATTGATTCAGTGGGCTTACATGAATTAAGGTCACTGTCTGCAACATATATAGCTATCGAATCCACAATTGTCAAGTAACTATAAATAGCCAAATGATTGAGTCAAATTAAGATTAGGATTTACAAATCTCAACAAGGAGGGAGGAAAGATTTAAATCTATCACATAGATGGAATATGTGGCAATTATTTGCATCCTCAGAGAGCTTTTCTTCCACTGACTGATGGAAAACATTTAGCGATCACCCTTTATCTTAATGGATTTACTTTTGACATTACATAAAGCATGTGCATGTTGGCAGGCAAAAGCTACTGAGTAAGTGTGTGACAGGATGGCTTTTTGGGTAAATGGAATGGAATAACAGCAAACCTGAAAAAGATGGATCCCCTCTACAGACTCTAAAGTAAAGTGTCAAAAGATTTTCTAAGGTTCTCCCTTTAAAAGAGAGGTTGAGAACTGTTGGAATTATAGAATTGGAATGGACTGCAAGGGCCATTTAATGAAACACCATGCCATGTAAATATTCACAACAACATTCTTGATAATTGGCCATCAAACTTAAAATGTCCATGGGTATTATTATATTTATTTATACCCCGCTTTATTTCTCCTGTAGGAGACCCAAAGCTGCTTAACAGAAAAGCATTAGTATACAATTTAATATATAACAATATGCAAACATTTAAACAGGATTAAATATAAACATCAGTACTTTAAAAAAATCTCAGTTAAAAAGAGAGTCTACCACCTTCTGTGGTAGAAAACAACCCTTCTTCATCTTATATATGACATCTCTTCAGATGTTTGTCATGTCACCTCTAAATATTCTCTTCTCTAGAGTAATCAACTCACTTTCCTAAGATGCTCTTCACAGGACTTGGTTTCAAAGCCTTTTACTACATTGGTCATCCTTCTCTGGATTCGTTCCAGCTTCTCAATATTCATCTTGAATGGTGATTCTCACTGCTCAGAACAAGCCAAAGTATTCCCTGTGAGGTCTGACCAAAGCAAAACAGAGTGATGCTATTACTTCTCTCCATCTAACACTATAGTCCTGTTGATGCAGCCTAGAATTGCATTGGCTTTTTTTGACCATCACAGCACATTACTGTTGAGAATATGGGGAGAAAATGAAGTTGTGGACATCATGAAAAAGGTGGTCTTCGCAATTCCTGTTTACTCTGAGCTTAGAAAAAAGACAATGGGATTCTTTCTCTAATACACTGCTTTTCCTTTCCAGAGCCGAAAGCAAGTTGCAGATTGGGACGATCTGCATCCACATCAGGTGTGCCTCCTCCCTCTGTTACTCCTCTCAGGCAAGCGAGCGATCCACACCCGAGCCAGGTACCATCGTTAGCCAATCGTGAATGACTTCCTGTGATGCAACATGCCAAATTTTCACACTTCTGTGTCTGTCTATCATCTGTTAATGTAAATTGTTCTGCGTGTTTTATTTGATTTCTGTTTGTATGCCTGTGCTTATGTGTGTGCGTGTCTCTCTTTCTCTCTCCTGCCCTTTTCTCATAAGCAAAGAAAATTTACCCATGGCATCCTGGTAATCTGCCAGGCTTTCTTTGCTGTTAATTTGTCTAAAATCACTGTTTGTCTCCTCTTCATTCTGTAATATAAATGTTGTAACCTTTTGTACTCTTATGTATTCACTGAATTATTATTTGATCCTGTGTAATTTTTCCTGAATTTAAAAATTTATCATTATTCGATAAATTCAGTCTATTTTATTTATAATACACATTTCTTTTAAATGTCTTCTCAGTAATGTTTTTTACTATATTTCTCAGTGACTTTGTATATACAGTTTAAACTCAAGCCTCTTTGTATTGTACCATATGTGCATCTATTTTGATTTGTGCATGATTGAAATATGCATACATACATATATATATACATATATATGCAAATATAAAGGAATGACCATTCTTAGCAAAACATTTTGTTTCCTGCACAAAGCATTTTTCTTCATCCCTGGATTATATGTAATACTATAAGAAAGAGTAAATAGTAACCCTCTGCTTTTATAAAGTAGCAAAGTGATTACAATTAGCAGGGTATTTACTGAGGGAATTCCCATATACCATGAATAACTTAGAGTGCAATGTGGTTTCTGCAAGTGTAGAGATGCACTCTTGCCTCACTAATCGGGTTCCTGTTGTTGGTGGCAGGTAACCCAGTAATGGGGTGCTGAGAAGACATGTGATTCTTCTCGCTGTATTTTAAGGAAACTCTTTATCAAGAGTCCTTCATCAAAACTTGGTTCCTAATCAGGAGTGTTTGAAATAACTTCTCTCCTCCTGCAAACCAAAGCAATTCCTAAATGGCGGAGGAAATAAATTGTCCCAAAACTTGGAAAAGGAACAATTTTGGTTTTCAACTCCCTGATTTTTCCCAGCCAACACAGCCAAAAGAAATTGTCATAAAAATAAACTTTGTCAACTTTGTCACAAATAGTTTTTGCTTAGAAATATTAACTTTATGTTGATAAAGACTTTCCTCAAATGCTTTAGAAATTGTATCTATTTGTGTATATTCCTTCCTTCCTTTTGGGGGTGGGGGTGGGGGTGGGGTGTCTTGATATTTTGTATAGCTATTTTGATTCTTACGATAATATTTATCCAAAGTGCAGCACTTTAATTTACCCAATATAAGGAAGCTTTTCTAAGATGAAATAAAGGATGCAGTTAGGGAATCTTTCTCATCTTGGGCAGTGGGCAGGTTTTTTCCAAACCCTCCTATCAAACCCACATTTTATCCTATTTATAAGAATTCCATAATCCTATCCTGGGTTCTTCTTTCAAAACGTCATCCACAGATGCAGCAGAATGAAGTGAAAAAAAGCAGAACAAGTTAAATGATTCAAAGGTTTAGCCTTCTTAGATCCCACAGGGTGATTTGCCAACCTCCGTGGCAAATAAGCAGAACAGTGGGGCAACTGCAGTGATGCTTCCCCATCACATATCCTGGCCCCCATGGTTTGCAATGACACAAACAAAGGCACCCATGTAACTGTGGGATTGTGGAACTGACCCATGTGAAGAATAGCCTCAATTCTGAATGAGGACCAGCCCAGCAGTTCATGCATAAACTAAGTTAGGGGTTGCTCCTGAGCTATTGGCACATTCCAAAGGATTTCCCTTTTTTGCCTAATGAGGGATGGAATTGAGTTAACTGGTTTTACCCCGTGTTAAGAACTGGAAGTCATCTGGATGGAATCTGGGGCCCCTGAGCTACTTCTTCATTGTAGACAGGCCTACAGTCTATGAAAACTGATGCTACATCTTCATCTGCCCACTCTCTAAAACAGGGGTCCTCAAACTTTTTAAACAGAGGGCCAGGTCATAGTCCCTCAAACTGTTGGAGGGCCGGATTATAATTTGAAAAAAAACATGAATGGATTCTTATGCACACTGCACATATCTTATTTGTAGTGCAAAAACACTTAAAACAATACAATAATTAAAATGAAGAACAATTTTAACAAATATAAACTTATTAGTGTTTCAATGGGAAGTGTGGGCCTGCTTTTGACTGATGAGATAGGATTGTCGCTGTTATTGTGCACTTTCAAGTCATTTCAGACTTAGGTTGACCCTGAGTGAAGGCCAGATAAATGACCTTGGAGGGCCGTATCCGGCCCCTGGGCCTTAGTTTGAGGACCCCTGCTCTAAAATGATAGTTGAATGATCTTTACTATGTTACGACCTCATCAGACAGGCATATGCCAGTTCCTCTTCGGTTTTGCTATAGAGGCCACTGGCTACCATTCTAGGACATACAGCTCCTTCCAGCGGGGCTTCATAGTGAACCTGAAGAGGTACTAACTAGCATATGCTGCCATAGTGGCGATACAGGAGACTTCTCATGTTGCATTCACAACAATGTGGGGAAGCCGGGCAGCAGATGCTTCCCTTTGTGTGATAAGGTTAGGGGTAAGCAGGGTGATGCAGAGCATGGGGTGATGGGTTCCTTATGCCCACTGCCAGGCATTGACAGATTTGTCACAATCCATGGCAATTCTGACGGAAATGTTGGGAGGTCCTTATAGTATTTTTAAATGCTCTTTTGTGCTCAAAATGGAGAACTACCACTGCAGGTGAAGGGCTGAGCTTCAACATTTTTGACCTGTCTCTGTTTTTTAGTTAAAGTAGGGAAGCTGTCTTGCTCTTTGTTTGTTTGTTTGCCATACTTGTACCCTGCCCTTCTCTACCCCGACAGGGGGACTCAAGGTGTCTTACAGTGGCACACACGTCATGCCTCAACACAATTACCTAAATATTTCAAAAATTGCAACATATTAAAACAGAGTTAAAACAAATTAAAATCAAAAACTTAGAAAACCCACCATCCAAAGTTCATGGTCTGGGTCCGTTCCAAGGTCAAATTGCACAAGATTTTCATTCAAAATACTGTAGTTTCCAAAGGTCTGCCCACAGAGCCAGGTTTTGACTCTTTTCCTAAAGGCTAATAGGGAGGGGGCTGCTCTGATGTTGCTAGGGAGGGAGTTCCACAACTATGGGGCCACCACTGAGAAGGCCCTGCCTCTCATCTCCACTGCTAAAAGAGTGGGGGTGATTCAAAGTACTTTGTACCATGAAGAAGAAAATAGTAGAAGCCTCTCTTCATATAGAAAATTTTAAAAGAAAATAATATCTTCCACATATCTCCTTTATTTTTACCTGAACGATTAATCCATCAGCCCTTCTGTTCTTTATTATGCCATCTTAATGTCACACTGTGTATTGACAGACTAGAGAATGTGACACAATATTGGGAACTGACATGGGTGGATTGGTAGGTAGATATATCTTTTTTATTAAAAAAAAAACCCTACCCACTTAAAATATAGCTATTTATTATACGTTACCCGTTTGCAGAAGTTGCAGAGAACAAATCAGAACATTTTTCCCCTAAATATGTTACTTGGAGAAAGGTATGAAGATAGAAGTATTTAGCAGTATTAGAGAACTACTGAGATAATATGCAGCGATTTGCAAGACTTAAACTATAAAATGGCTTCCACAGTGATCCAAAATATATAATATGTTTAGGAATGAAGAAATGTGCTCACATAAATGTAATTAATCATTTTCCCCAGATCCAAGTTATGAAAGAAATATATGATTTCTCTTCCTTTCTGCAATTCTCTTTTATTTTTATATTTGATTAAAGGATATTTTTGAAGACTAGAATAGTGAAGGAATCTAAGGAAAATCTCTGCTGTAGCTGAACTGTGGCAAAAACAGATTTCGATGAAAGGAAGTCAACAAAGAACATATCAATAATAATAATATACTTTATTTATATTCTGCTCTATCTCCCCGAGGGGACTCAGAGCGGATTACAGAATACATATATGGCAAACATTCGATGCTGTTATACAATTAACAAACAGTAAACAGACAGTGCAGGGCTTCCCTCCTTTTCATTTCCGGCATCTGGAGGCTGTGGTCGACTCAGCCACGGGAAAATGCTGTTGTTCCATTTTTCCACACTAAGGAGCCTGTTGTCTATGGTTTCCTTCCTGATCAAATTGCCAGCATGTCTTTAGGTATGCCTTCTACTTCCCCACAACAGTGGTAGCTATTTATCTAACCACATTACTGTTTTCAAACTGCTAGGTAAGCAGAAACTAGGGCTGACAGCAGGAGCTCACCCCACCCATGGCTTGAACTGCCAACCTTCTGGTCGGCAAGATTTTCCATAGCTGGAGGTTTAACCCAGTGTGCTAACCACAGCCCCTGCTGTCCCTCTGTACTTCTGATTTATGTGCCATTTGGAAGGATTACAGAAGTATTAGCAAGTCTTGGACCTTAACAGTGTAATGCCTGCAATGGTTTTCTTTTTCTTTTCCTTCTTTTTCTTTTGTAAAACAGTGGTGTGTGGAGATATCATATCACAAATTCAAGGAATACTAAATACAGGGTTACATTTGCAAGTCTGTACTGGCCTAATCTGTAAGGGTCATCTCACATATGCATTCATTACACATTGCCTGGTGCCTGTTGAAAGAAACAATGAAAATTAGTTATATACCAGCTGCACTAAAACTATACAGTAAACTTCTAGTGCAAAACGGAATTAAAAGAAACACATGTACAGTTGATTTTAAGATAAAAGTCTGAAATTAGAAGCAAAGTGACATAATTACAGAAAACATGAATTTGAAGTGAAATCCTCTACTCTGCCACATGATCCACTATCTTGCATAATATCTAAGGATAGTAGTCGATAGATGCTGTATGTCTATCATTTTTAAAAAAAATCAAAGGGAATTATTGAAGAAGGAAGCCATTATAAAATGCCAAATAAAAAACGGTTTCAGTTTTTATAGTAAACAAATGTGAAAGAAGCATTGCACTTTATCTTTATAAACCTTCCTCCCATTCCCTTAGTAATTGGTTAAATATACTGAACATCATTTATCTGTATCTCTGAAATCCAAAATAGTCTGCATGGGTAGTTGATATAGTGTCACCTTTGCTTTCTACTGGTTCAATGAATGCTAACTTTGCTGCGTGCACACAACTATTGAAAATACTGTCCATAACTACCTTCGGGCCATGAATTTGTCTAGTCTTAGATCCTATCTACAAGCTATCTCGTTATTTTTGCATTCCAAAATCTGAAAAATCTAAAATATTTCTGGTCCTAAGTATTTTAGATGGTGGATAATCAAAGTGAATAAAAAGAACAGTTAAGCTCATGTGAAACTATAATGGAGCAGATGTTTTGTTTCTTTGAGAATAAATACAAGTTTACCTCAATTCAGATAATCTGTTTTTAAAAGCACCTCCTCCCCTCCATTGTTGTTGTTGTTCATTCGTTCAGTCATCTCCGACTCTTCGTGACCTCATGGACCAGCCCACGCCAGAGCTCCCTGTCGGCCGTCACCACCCCCAGCTCCTCCATTAATTGACACTAAATACTCAAGGAGGGTGTCAATATTATGGTGAATAGCATGGTATCCTTCATCATAGTATTTTCTTCCCAAAGGATGAACAAACTATGGCCCCATCTACTCTGCCATATAATGCAGTTTCATAATGCGGTTTAACGGCATTGAACTGCATTATATGGCAGCGTAGATTCATATAATGCAGTTCAGTGCAGTAAAACTGCATTATGAAATTGCATTACATGGCAAGGTAGATGGGGCCTATGAACTAAATAGATACATTTACTTCCTTGTCACTTTCACAAATCTCAGCGCTGCTATCCATGGAATACTGTTCCCATTCCTTTTTAGCTATCTTATTTCCCACCTCCATCATTCCCATGACAGTTCTTTCCATACCTTTTCCCTTAGATTATGATCCTGTACATTATTCTTATTTGTCCTTTTAATGTTTTGATTGTGTGCCATCAAGCCATTTCAGACATATTCATAGAGCAGCGGCTCTCAATCTGTGGGTCCCCAGGTGTTTTGGCCTACAGCTCCCAGAAATCCCAGCCAGTTTACCAGCTGTTAGGATTTCTGGAAGTTGAAGGCCAAAACATCTGGGGACCCACAGGTTGAGAACCACTGCCATAGAGTATTCTTAGCAAGATGTGTTCAGAGTGGGTTTGCCATTGCATTCTTCTGTGGCTAAGAGAATGCCCCTATAAAGAAACTGGGTAAGTGTGAGATTTCTTGCCTTCCACACCTAAAAATCATTTCAGTTATTTAAAATGGTGCTAAACAAAAAGGGAACATTTACAGGAGACAAAATCCTGCATATTCAAAATTTGCTAGAAAGTATCACTGAATGATTGTATATTGTTGGGTTGGGCTAATGGCTCCATCTCATGGCAAATTCAGAAAGTGTAGCATCTATTATTTTTGTCTTGAATCTGAAAATATATCCAAGTTTTTCTCAGTATAGTAACATTCAGATATGTTGAATCTCATGCTCATTACACCTAGCTATCACAACCTATCTGGTTGGGAATGATGTTAGTTGTAGTTTAACACATTCCAAAGGCAATATATTGGGGAAAACTGGGATATAGAATGCTTATGTGAGACAATAGTAGTAGTAGTAGTGATAATAATAATAATAATAATAATAATAATACTTCTTATTTATATTCTGCCCTTCTCACTCCGAAGGGGACTCAGGACAGATCACAGTACATATACTTGGCAAACATTGAATGCCATTTTGTAAAAACAATACACAGACAGACAGACAACAGAAGAAGGTGGTTTGTTTTTATTCAGTGTCCAGTTGTTTTTGATGCCATGGAAGGTTGGGCTTCAATCCAGGAAGTGCTTTTGCTCTATTTTCTTTGACGAAGAGCTGTCAGGACTTCCTCCTTCCTTTTGGTCGCCCAGCATTTTCTGATTTTCTTTCTTTAGGGCGTCGTAAAACACATCCCCTGCTTTTTAGCAGTACCTAATTTCTCTAATTACAGCTAAAGCTGTTTTCGGATTGCTTAGGTAAACAATGAGCTAGGGTGTCATTTGGCAGCTCACGCCAAACCCAGGGTTTGAACTTGCAACCTTTTGGTTGATAGATCTTACAATTGTTGATGATTTACCAGCTGTGCTAAACCTAAACCATGTGATTTTCTTCTGATAAACATGGAGGTCTCATTCTTGTAATATAATTTGTATTGCCTGAAAATGCATAAAATTCCCACTCAATTAACATTTGTTGAAGATCTTGAACTGAATCTTTTTATATATTTTTTTTAATTTAATCTGTTTTTTAAAAAATAATAGAATTTTTATTGGAATTTTTCCAACTCTCAGGCAATGCCTTCACTTAAGACTTCACATTGTCTAAATGTCGGCTAGCACATTAGCGTAAACACACATCACATAATCAAACATGCCAAGTATGTATTTAGGGCTTTCTAGACTTTGCCTTGCTGGCCCTGGAATCTATTCCACATTCTCTTACAAAATATTCTGCATACTGTCTGCATAAGTATGGCCTTTTTTATATGCCACTCACTTCCAGATGCCCCCTTTCTCTTCTACATTCAATCATTGATGCTGTTATTGGCAGATCAGAGTATTTTGCTACTATTGCAGTATATCTAGCTGTTTCCACCATTGATTTCTGAGCATAGTACATGCATTGGGATGATAAATAACCCCCTCTATAATTTATACACTTTAGACTGTCAGTCTTTCCCTATCATTTTATCTTCAGTATCAAAATATGTATTGCACAGAAGATTATGGACTGGATAAGGATATTCTAATGGTCTAAATTCAATAATCTTAAATAGAGTAGATTTCCTGAATTTTAAAAAATCATAGATATTAGGCTTGGGTAATAACGGAAGAAAATGTTTCTAAACTTGTTTCGTTTTTAGGGGTCCATCGCGTTTCATTTTTTAAAAGAATTCCGAAATTTTCCTTTTAAAAATTTCGAAATTTACAAAATTTCGTATAATTACGAATTGATTCATTAATGGTGGACACGATTGCGCAATATGCTAAAAAAACCTCCAAATGGGGCAGGGGGAACTTCTGAAGCTTCCCTCTCCCTCTGTTGTTGACTGTTGGTGTGATAAAACAAACAACAACTATAAAACTTGCACCAGACATACGAAAATAATTACGAAATAATTACGAAATAATTACAAAATAATTACAAAATAATTACAAAATAAATTGAAAAAATTGTTTCAAATCTACACCTCACACTATTCCTGCATGGCTCAATATTGGATCGTAAGCTAACTTAAATACGAATTAATAACGAACTATGAAATTAACGAACGAAACTGCCCAAGCCTAATAGATATGTGTTAATTTATCAAATTCTTATTGAGTTAATGTTTCTTCTATGGTAAGAAATAACAGTTGAATTTTGGCCAATGTTTGTATTTTTCCTAACGTGAAAGCCATTAAAAGAGGGATGGATACATTCATAGGAGGTATAGGTAATCAATAGCTACTAGCCAGAAAGGCTGCATATAATCTCGAACAATAATAAATGTAGAGATACAGAGGAATGAGATATAGAAGATATTTCTGTCCTGCTGGTGTCAGATTAATGGTTGGCCCCTATGAACATGTTTTTCTGGGGATAAAAACTATTTGCAAAATTTCTCATCCTTGTAAGGAGGAGTTTTCTCAGCAGATCAAAGGACTCTGAGAAGAAGAAAAAAGCTTAATAGCCGAAGGATTTTTCTCATTTGGGCACTTCTTGTGAAAATCACACAGAAAGAACCTGAGCAAAATACAAGGTCTTGACCGTAAAACATGTTTTGTTTTGTTTTGCACAAATATATACTGTACCAAAAAGAGGATCGCATGTGATAAGGGATCAGAAATGCACAGAAGCTCTTGTAACCACATCCAACATGTAGAAAGCATTTTTAATTGTTCTTTCTTGTGTATGAGCATCACAATAGCAAAGCAGTTTATCCCTATGTTTGACTAGCTAGTTCTCCACTTTTCTCCAGTATGGCTCTTCTCAGGTTCTTATGTACTTTAATTCAGCCATGGGACTGGTAGGCAGACATACCTTAGATTCAAGCAGAACTGCTTGCAAAGAAAAGTATTGATTGTTTTCCCCATTCCCAATATCCTTCTCAATCATTTTAACTGAGAAACATCTGAGACCGAATGCAGACCTGTGGGTCTAACGCCACCACTTTCCTTCTCTTGTATGATTTTAACATCTTTACCTGCTGAAAAAGCCAGTGAAACTTTGAATGATTACATGAAATACTTTTTCCATTTGGGTCAATAAAGATATCACTCTGTTGTGGACTTCCCTCCAGAAAGTTTGCAGATCTAGATGCTTGCAGAAGCTGATATTAATCCCCCCGTCCTGAGAAAGGAAGAGCCCTGTGTCATTAATATTTTTGAATCTTAACAATGTTCTTTAATTAGTTTTCAGTGGGACAAAGTACATCAGGCACTTTCAGAGAAAGAAAGACACACACAGATCCCAGTACTGGTTTTATAATAGCTATATTGGTTACACAGACAAGGAGAAACATTACAAAAACTCAGTATTCACTCACACACATTCAGCATTCATAATCACCATCCCTTCTCCATGTAGGCCTGCCATTGAGAGAAGACAGGCGGGAAGTCAGAGCTGCATCCCTGCAGATCTGGCACACATACACTAAGGAAGAGGGTTTCCTTATGTAGTGATTTTGGTTATCCAGTATTTGATTGTTTAGATAACCCCTGTCATTCAGCTCAGGCCTGCTGGAATTGCATCAATCCCAAAAGAGATAGGTTGTTTAACTGAAAGCTATTGTCTTTGACTTTGCAAACACATGTTGTCTGCACCCAAAGTTCTCAGTTCAGTTCAGCAGTTTTCTCATTAGCACTTTTCTTTCCTAAGTTAATGAATTCTTTACCTCCTTTGTTCTCCATAATGTAATTTTCCAGGGTTCATTTCTGGGATGGTGTCTTCAGCTTTCCCAGACCTTAATAGGCCCCAGCCAGACGCAAAACATACAATTAATTCAATCCATTCATCACACCTGGGGTGCAAGGACTTCTACTGGGGAAATGGCACATGGAAATGGTTCAGTGCTTATTCTTCCAGTTGGAGGACTAATTAATTAAATAAATAAATAATTAATACCTTACATTTCTTACAACTGGGTAACTGGATTTATCAATTTCTTCTTTTGAAATAAAACAAATACTGGAACAAGATGGCTTTTTTAAAATTGTATTTTTAATTTTTTGGGAGGAGCCAAACCAAACTAGAAACAGTAGAGACTTGGAAGGGTAACGGGCTTTCTTTCCCTGACTACAGAAGTACAGCTGAATCCTTCATCGGTAATTCTTACCTCTGGCCAAATGGTCATGGCAACAACATGGAACACTTCAATGCTGCTTTCCAGGGAGGACACAGAACTCCATGCATATGACGAGTAGTTATCAAAGGCCCCACCCTCACTGCCATATAATGCAGATTGAAACTGCATTATATTGTGAATTATACACCATATACATGCATTATAAGGCAGTGTAGATGGGGCCAAGGATACATAGATTTTGTCATGAGACTTACTTAGGTGATCCTTCATTGTCCAAGTATGATGGCTTTTCAAGTTCTTAGGAGATGCCTGTGCGTGTGTCTTTTTAATGTGTGGAGGTTGGTGCACAGTCAGTCAACACACAATTTTCACATAATGAGGATCCCAACCAGTGATGTGGTTGCAACCTTCTTTCTCTTTCACAGCTGTTGTAACATGTACCATGTTATCTTCTACCTGATCCGCCATTGAGGTCTTCAGATGTGCTCGATCTGGAACCTCCCCCCACCCATAACCATGACTCCGGTGGTTATTCCCACAGGTTCATTGGAACACACAAGCCCCCTCACTATGACAAAGTGACAATCCATCGAGGTGGTGTTATGAGAAAAGGTGACAGAAAATGGGGCAAATGAACAATAGCAGTGTGTGTGTGCATGAGTAAAGGAATAGATATTAGTAGCACCCTTGAATTTTAAAGTAATTATCTTAGGTTAGATTATAAAAGCTGCCCTACAATAGAAAGATCACAGATTTTCTTTCAATCCTGATTTCTCAAGGTCACTAGCTACTGTTGCATTCTTCAAGCAAGAGGTAGCAAGCTAACACACATTGGGATTTTATATCAACATATATTTTAGAAGCAACACTTTTCATTACATAAATTCACAGCAGCTGAATCCATTGCACACTAGATACAGACAAGTTTTCTACTTTACTGCATTAGTCTGCAGTTTATGCACATGGGTATAGAATTTGTCCATCCATCATTTTCAGCTCCTACTTCAAATGTGAATTTGTTTTGATAGTATTTCTTCACAGCTGCAACATTAAGGTTAATAGCCACTAGGTGGAGCTTGAAGACACATTATTCTTTCGAGGAATATTATGCTTCATTTTTTAAGGGCATCCTGTTTCTCTGCTGTTTTCTGACTGCCATTGATATATGTGTCAGTCAGTGGCTATTGCAAACAGAATAGCTCACAAACTCCGCCAGGTGCTTCACTGAACAGCATAAATATTATATCAAAGGAATTCTAGGAGATGAAGAAATATTCAAAATTCAAAGCCATCATAAAAAATAGCAGTTGTAATGTGAAGGCAAGCCATCAGGAAAAGGGAAACCATATCAAGGCTGCTATTCTGAACACTCCAGCAAGTGGATCTGCATGTATTCCACCACCACACCATTCACAAGAATATATGTACCAACAGAACACATTGCAAATTTCTTTAACTCCATTACTAACTCTTCCCCTTACATTTTACAGATCTCAAAAGTTGATCTCCCTTTGCTCAATGCTGGAATCAATAGAATATTTCAATTTGTTTTGAGACCCAGAAAGATACTAGGTACAACGTGTTTGGACCTACCGTGGAAAATGTGCCAGTGCAAGAAGGATGGCAGAAATAGTGGTTGTTTGTTTGCTTGTTGTCATGCCAGGGATATAATGTAGGAGATAGATCCTAGGCAAAGAAATGTAATGGTAATATTTGTAAGAATGGAGAGAAATGGATACAATAGTTTGGCAAACCTTTTTTTACATATGTCATCTAATGATGTCACAAACAAAGGAGATGGTACAAATAACCTGTAACCCATTCATACAAGACAATTAAAGCACTATTATTCCACATTAATTGCCATGGCTCCTTCCTATGGAACACTGGAGTTTGCAGTTTGGTGAGATACTAGAGATGGTCTGGCAGAGAATTCTAAATGCTCCAAAACAAATTGCCACTTTGCAGGACAGAATTATGACCGTTAAAGCAAAATAATAGTGGTATTATTGCATAGCGTGACTAGGCCCCTGGTATCCTTGTGATATAAATCTTCCCAGATTCCTGACATTAGTGACTTTTCAAACCAGGAGCTGTGATTTGCCTTATTGACTCATCTTTCAAAACTTATTAAACAACAAACCCATGGAATAGCATTGTAATTACTGAAATTTAGAATTGGATTCATCTCTCTTTAAATGAATCATAAGGTTGGAAGAGACCACTACCTGCCTGGCAGGAATAGACATAGCACTCCCAACAGATGGCTATCCAGTCTATTTTTACAAGAAAGACACTCTATTACTTTCTGAGATAGCAGTGTATTCCACTTTCAAACAGTTTACTATCAGGAAGTTCCTCCTGAAGTTTAGGTGAAATCTCTCCCCTGTAGTTTGAATTCATTACTCTGTCTCTGGAACAACAGAAAGCAATCTTCTTTCATCTTCAGTGCGACATCCTTTAAAATATTTAAACATAGTTATTACCTCACATCTTTTTGTTCTCTTCTCCAGGTTAAACATATCTAGTTCCTTAAGCTACTCCTCATACTTTTACTGTCTTCGTCACCCTGATATTCCACTTTGTGAATATTCTTCTAGAATTGTGATACCCAGAACTGGATACAGTATTCCAGGTTAAGTCTGACTAAAGCAGAATAAATTAATGCTATTACTTCCCTCAGTCTATAGACTATACTCTTATTGATGCAGCCTAGAATCACATTGACTTTTGCAGCTGTCACATCACATTGTTGAGTAATGCTCAGTGTATTATCTACTATTAGACCCCTTTCATGTCTACCCCCATAGTCACGTCTCCCTGGGAAGAAGAAAAGCCATTGGTGAGTACCCTTTGGGTTCAGATGGTCAATCAATTACAAATCTATAAGTCGTATTGCTTATCCCACATTTACTAGCATAATAGTAAGAATATCACACAAATAATATCAGCTTGTTAAAGGCCTTCATAAAATTGAGTTCCAGTCTGCTGAAACTTCTCCTGTTGTCCAGGAATTCTCAAAGGTTATTGCCAGTGGTTCTGAAATTACTTCTGCCAGTTCTTTTAATGCGCTGTAGTTCATCTGGTCCTGGAGGCTTGAATTCATTTATAGTAGCCAAATATTTATGTATTGCCTCTTTACCTATTCTGTGCTACATTTCCCCTACTGCATCACCTGCTTCATTATTCCCAGGTTGAGAACTATTTATCTTTTGTCTGTTCTGCCTCCTACTGGCATTTCACCATCACCTGTATGCAGCGTCCCTTCCATTTTCTTGTTTTTCCTTTTGATACAGACATAAACAAAATGTGATGTATTATTTTAACCTCTTAAGCAAGCCTGAGATTGTTCTCAGCTTTTCTAACTTTTTTGAATTTTGCACTATGCATGTGGCTATTTCTTTGAATTCTTCTTTGCTGTTTATTCCCTTTCACAATTTATTGTACTTGGTCCTTTTAAATCTTAGCTCAGTTGAAAGTCATCCCAGTTTCTTAAGGTACCTCCTATTCTTTCTTCTTATTGGAACTGCTTGAAACTGTTCCTCCAATGGTCACTCCTATGGAAGGAACCTACTACCTCCACCCCTTGACCAAGTTATCACTGTTGGTTAGAATCAGAGCTAAGATGGTTGGTCCCCTTGTTGCATCTTCCACTTTCTGGAAAATGTAATTTCTGAAAGGTATGTGAGGAATGTGTTGGACCTTATGTTCTCCACAGAGTTAGAATTGGTCAGAGTTTTTGTTTACTTCCCATATACTGTGCCTTAGCATAGAGACTTCTAAGACCATGAATCATTGCTTTTGGCTGCTTATTTAAGGTATTTTTCTCCTACTTTTGGATGCTTGTACTATTTGCCCAGTTCCCCTGGTAACATTTGGGCTTTTATCTCCAGCAGTTGAAAAACTCCTGGGCTCTAGAATACCGTTTTTCTCCTTCACATAACTCAGTTAATCAGATTTGTGAGACTCTTATGAAAAAAAGTTTTCACCAACTCCTGTAAGGTGCATTTCATCACTGGCCAGAAGAAGTGTTTGTTGTTGCTATTGTTTGCAAACTAACAACCAGATCTTAAGCTTCTAATGGAGGATTATATTTATGTATTTTTACTCATACAGAGCCAAAGTATGATAGTGGTTTTGTTTTTTCAGCATATTTTGTATAGTTAGTTAAAATTGAAATTTGATTATAACATGCTACTTTTTAGATGACCACAAGAGGGGGTGCTTGATCTACTTTGTGTTTTGATTTTGTGTAGTTTTTGCCATGCCCAAAAGCTTAGCCTACTATAACAAGGAACATTATTAGGACAAGTGTTTCTAAATCTTCTGTCAAGAAGTTGAAAGAGTACACTAGCAAGAGGGAATAAACAAATCTGTCCATTTCACTTCCTCCCACAAGGCTGTTGTTGTTGTTGTTGTTTTTTGTTTTGTTTTGTTTTTTTGTTTTTTTAAAGGCAAACTCAACTTCAAATATCTGTTGAATTTATGAAGGCATTTGCAAATTTTGGTAAATTCATAATGAAATAAATTTTCAACCAGCTTCACTGCGCAAATTTGCTAGATATAGTTGTTTCTAGTTTAAAGATTGTACATTGAGTCCATGTAGCTGTTAGCCACCCCAAGTCCCTTTGGGGAGAAGGGCCAGGATACAAATAAAGCCTATTATTATTATTATCATCATCATCATCACCATTATATAAAGAACCTATTGGTGGGTATAGGAGATACCACGAATATGGTTAGACAATAGATACACAATTATTGAAATACATATTTTAAATAACTAAGTGCTCAAAACCCTCTAAGTCAGTGGTTCTCAACCTGTGGGTCCCCAGGTATTTTGACCTACAACTCCCAGAAATCCCAGCCAATTTACCAGCTGTTAGGATTTCTGGGAGTTGAAGGTCAAAACATCTGGGGATCCCAGACTTAGAACACTGTTCTAAGTGAATAGACAAATCTGACAGTTTTTCTTTCACCCATATTTTTTCATTACTTGAATGCTTTCAAATTATGTCCAATGAATTTGTATCCTTTGTGGCAAAGCCTTAACTGGTTTATAATAGATTATCTACTCCAACAACAATTGCTCCAAGATCAAACAAATTTCTCATAAGGCTAAGTATATCAACAGAGACTTGAGTCTCCCTCCTCCTCCTCTTTCCTAGTCTCCTTTCCTGATCATATGCTACTATTGGCCTACTTTATAATATTGTCTGTCTATAGTGCACTGGGTATCCTCTCAGCTGGGCCACTTTCACACTACACAAGCGTATCACTATGATTCCATTCCAACTGCCATGGCCGCATCCTGTGGAATCCTAGCCTTTGTAGTTTAGAGTATTATTTGAAATTATCCAAAGGAGAACTCTGTTCCATCACCAAAATACAAACCATGATAGTTACAGTAGAATCATAGTGAAAGGACACTGGTTTCATAATGTATATGGAACAAATCACTGTGTCTCAAATTACATCATCCAGGTTTTGGGAGACTGTTTGGTTCATGTGAATCTGTTTTACCATGAGTCCTGGCCATTTTGTAAAAATCAAATTCCAGTCTGTTGTCGAAGACTTTCATGGCTGGAATCACTGGGTTGCTGCAAGTTTTTCAGGCTATATGGCCGTGTCCCAGCAGCATTATCTCCTAACATTTTGCCTGCATCTGTGGTTGGCATCTTCAGAGGTTCTTGAGCTACACATTATTTCCTCTGCAGTTCTGTGTCAATATATACTGCAAATCTTGGCATATCTTTTTAAAAGCAAACCCAACTGAATTAAATGAAATTACAACCTTAAATAGCATTTGAATATATGATGTGCTTTAAGAATTACAAAGTACAAGCAAGTGCAATCCAAAACTCACTTCCTTGGGATAATCTTGTATTACATTAAACACTTTTAAATAGATGTGTTTAGAAGCAGGGTTAGTTTTTCTACTACTATACTATCAGTGTATATAAATGGCCTTGCAAAATCCAATTGTATCACACGTGCAAAGAATGTGGAATCAGTTTTCAAAACGGCAAAGTAAATCATGGGAACTAATGGTCAGTATGTGTTGCTTTATTAGTCTAATGTAATTAAACTAAAACTCTTGGGGCTTATGAATTTTGGCATTTATAGGACCACCTTTTTCTTGCTTACTCAGAGAATCAAAATATTAACTGGAAATGCGTCTCTCACTTTTTAATTGCTCTTAAAAATCACACGGGATACACTTTAATCTTTATAATATATTTACAGGGTCTACCATATAGTGTAAATAAATTGTATTTAGAATCTACAGCAGGCAGTGGGCTGTCAGGAATTGTGGGAGTTGAAGTCCAAAACACCTGAAGGGCCGAAGTTTGCCCATGCCTGATCTACAATCAGAGATTTTAGTAACATATGCTCAACTTAAGTATATGAATAAGTGGGCTACAAAATGATTGTATTGCAAAAAGATTTTCTAGGAGTATTGCTGTTTAATACTCCTTCGTGAATTAGAAAGAGAATGGCGTCTTTTAAAATTGTTTCGAAATTGGTTATTTGGGATTTTTTTAGTACAAACAATTATTTTAATTAGGCTGAGAAAATAAGTGATGGGTTCCTTTCCTGTGATTCTTATGCACCTATTTACTGTTGACGTTCCTGTGCCTTCGTTGGAAAACAACTCTTCTCTTCTTTGGTGTCCTTTTATTTTTGACTCAGGGCAAAACAATGTGATGGCATGGGTTGGGAATTATTGGTCTTCCATTTTTTGTTGGATTGCAACTCCCAGCATGCCTCACCTCTGGCTGTGCTGGCTAAAGAAGCTGGGATTTTTAGTCTAGCAATATCAGGAAGACGGCATGAGTCCCACCCTGTTATTGGTTGTGTTTCCTAAATGAATAGACAATGATTAAAAGTAGTATGAAGCAAACCTTTTGAAAGCATGGGATTATGTATCCTATCTCCCTCCTTAAAATTACAAGTCTATTTATAATATGCCATAAATAGAATATCATGTATTTCATTTCACACACATTTCTTCATGAAAGCTGCTTCTTTTTTGTTGCTGTTCAGTTATATCAATTATGTAGGCATTAATGTGCTTTTTTTGTTTAAGCTGTGTGCCTGAGAGAGGGAGACACCACAGAGGACTCTGTGGAAAAGTTACATTTTTAAAAAATCACAATTTCTTTTGTTACATCACACAGTGCTCTATCTACCCTTGTTACCATGGTGACCATGATTTTTTTATCAGATTCCCTCGAATGTTTGTATAGCCTTATGAAGTATATTGCACTTCCTGCACCTGTATAGTATCTTGTCTGTATACTGTATGCCCATAAATATGTATATTTATTCACCCATGTATGTATGTATAGTTTGTTTATATATCTGTATATGTATGTGTGTCTCTTCATAGTCTGTCACTGAAATGTTTGACTTCCTCATATTTACATTTGATGTATGCAAGTTATGACGACGTATGGATGCCAGCACTCACTTTTGATAACTTATAATAACCTTCATTTTGTCTTGTTCAACAATGAAAATAAAAACTTCATGTATTTTAAATGAGCATTTTTAAAACAATGATTACATTTCTTTTCTTTTACATTAGTTCTGGGTGGTCCTCAGATGATTTAGGAGCAGTAGCTTGGGGATCATTGATTCAATTGTCTGAGTGGGTTGTGGAGTCATTTCCTTTTCAGAACAGGATATCAATGAAGGGGGATCAACTATTTACAGGGGCCTTGGTGGCACAATGGGTTAAACCCTTGTGTCAGCTGAACTGCTGACCTGAAGGTCAGTAGTTCGAATCCAAAAGATGGGGTGAGCTCCTGTCTGTCAGCTGCAGCTTCCCATGTGGGAAAATGAGAGATGCATCCCACAGGATGGTAAAAAACATCCGAGCATCCCCTGGACAACGTCCCTACAAACAGCCAATTCTTTCACAAAAGAAGCTTCTTGCAGTTTCTCAAGTCACTTCTGACATGATTAAAAAAAACTATAGTTGGGGAAATGGTTTCCCAAGGTGACATAAGGCTGAACAAAGTTGGGAGGTCCACCTCACCACATGCCATGAGATGCTAAGATAAAGGTCTTTCTCAGAGGTTGCACCTGTAATGCCCTCCAAACAATATGGTGTGATGCTAAGATCCATCCATTTAACTGGGAATTTATGATCAGGTAATTGTTGCTGAAATGAATCTCATTGCTGACTGTTTTATTGGTTTATTTATTGTAGTTTGTTACTGTTTTATTCTTGAAATATAGCAGTTGTCACTTGCCCTGCGATGTTTATGGAGAGAGAGAAATAAAGTAAAGAAGCCAGAAATAATAAGAGGAAAGAAAGCAAGGCAACTGAACGACTTAAATAATGGCAGTGAAACATGCTGAAGAGAATGGTTTAGCAAATCTTATTAGAAAAGAAGCATTTTTCATTGCTGGTCATCCATGGCAAAGCATATTTGAAAAATCTCAATACATCATTGGCTCTATCGTGACATTTCTGCCTCTCTACAGATAAAGAGAAAATACTTACATATGAAAAAGCGATCCAGTGAACTTTTGATTTCCCCATGGTACTTTGCCATTTTCTTTATTCTCCTGAACTGAGTGACTATAGAAGGAAAGCTCAAGACTGTTTTCATGCTTCAGTATATTAAAATTTTTGCTCAGCTAGATTGCTTGGCTGCTTAAGCAGTTGTGGGGAGAGGGTGCTGTAACTTTCCGTAAATAGTTAAGATTTCAGCACCACAGTTTTATTCTTAAATTTATAATAATCTTTTGTAAGACTTCTAATTAGGTGTTAATATCACAACCTACCGACAATGATGTATATTACAAATCATTAGCAGGGACACTCATTAAGATATATCATGACATAATTACTAGTATCCATTAAGAATAGGCATTAATGGTATTCAGCTAAATTAAAAGATTATTAATATTTGGTTAGATTCTAAACAGCTAAGAGCATTGATGAATTAAATATAATCCTGAGCTGATCTCTGTTCCGTTGGGCTGATGCTGATAAATCGCATATTATAATCTATAACATATCATTCAGAAGAATGTACTTGAATTGCTACATTGTATAACTCTGATAGCCCCCACCCACTTTCTTACAACTTGGTGAATTGAAGATTTCCATCAAACCAGGCCAAGTAATACACAAATCCATAGCTCTCAAAGTACTGTCGACTTCACTTAAAAATGCAGCTCTACTCCTCACTCCCCTGAGAATTCAAGGGGAAGGAAATGAAAATATGGCATCATGCAACCTAAAGGCTCAGAAAACGGGGGCAAATGAAAAAGAAAAATCTGAAACTGACCAAGTCTCAAAAATCTCATTATTTCATAATTGATTCTAGAGTGTTATTTTTGGAATACTTGCCATTATTCTTTTGGGTGGAATAGGCCAAGGTTGTGGATCATATTCACCAAGTAAAAATGTCTCTAATGTGATGGAATTTGTCACAGTTCTCAACACATCCATTTTCACAGTTACTGGTTAAGTAAATAATACATGGAAACTAGCTGTTGCCCTCCAGTTCATAATATGTTTCCATAGTGATGTTTGGCTCCGAGTACACTCCACAGCTCTATTTTAACATCCTATTCCCAAAACTGGACACCTGCCACAAAGAGTCTCCAGCTGAAAGTTTGGTCAGTTTCCATCCTGTTCTTGCTGGATATCAAGATGATCAGTAACACCAGATTTTGCATTGGACACATAAGTGCTTTGCTGGATTACAGCCTCTAGTAGGAACTGTCTGTGCAAACATAAGGCATATTGGCTTTAAGTTAATAACTTCCATTCAATTAGTGCTAATATTTTTATTATTTATTTTTTTTGGATTTTGTCCAGATGGATTAATCTAATTGCAGAAGAAATAACTTCAGTCTTATGTGTTTTCTGCTGGAGGAAGAACACATCTTCACCAAAAAGTGTGGACTTAATATATTTTTCTGCTGTAATCACAGCTACCCTTATGGAAGATAGTCCTTCTCCAGGATGACTGTGTTTCATAGACTTGGTTATTGTAGAATGCAAAATATTATGGAATAGAAGAAAAGAGAAGGGAGGGAATAGCACAGAGTGATAGAATCTGGAAACCAACAATGGCATCATCAACAAAATGTGATGAGGACCTGGTCTACAATGGATGGTTTCTGTGTTAAGGCATGGTAAAGCTATTTGTCAAGTTAATGAGATTCATTCCAGTGCTGAATAAGCAGCTTGACATAAGCCTTGAATGCTGAAATGTGTGGGAAAGGACACATTTACTGTGGTAGGTAATTCTGCATTGGTTAGCACTTTGATTAGAGTACAACCCCTGTATCTGCAGAATTGTACATAATTTCACTTAATCACTTATTCCCTTATTTATTTTTTGGTACCTCTATCATTCTTCCAACTAAAGTAATAGGGCTTACTATTGTCCACAGTCCTCTCCCAACTTGGAAACATTTTTGTTTGTTTGTTTATAACCTCTTCAGTATTTTCATCTTCAAAGCAGTGTACAAAATAGTTTTTTTTAAAAAAAAATACATAATTTGAAGAAATGACATGATAAAAGCAATTACAAACAGATTACCCAACAGCAGGGCAATAAAATAAAAGACAGCAGAGATTAAATCAAAGCAGATATCAGATTAACTTGACTAGGAAGAACATTCTGAAATGGTTGCAGCATATGGGGCTTCCAGCATGCAAGCTTTGCAGGTCAGATAGATCAATGTCTAGATGGGACACTGCCCAGTATCTCATGTACACTCCCTTCAATTAGAAGAAACACATACTCAAACCCAATTTAATTAGTTAATGGGGCATCACAAGACAGAAAGTTTTTAAACAGTTACCATCCAACTGTAAAGAAAGAAAAACATGTGTAGATCATGTAGATCAGTGCTTCTAAGGACCTCATCACACAATGGAAATTTAGCTTCCTAGGATACCTCTGTCCCAATTGACCCACATTGTCCATCCTATGACATAGCCTCACCTGGTGGGGCTCCATGGGTCAACTGGGGCAGAAGCATCTAGGATGCTGCACTGCTAACATGGAAGCCATATGTGTAATGGGGAAGCATCAGCTGGTGCTGAGGAGAGCATGGGGTGCCAGGATTGCCCTGCTGTCCCCTGATTCACCATGGAAACTGGTAAATTGGAATGCTTCACCTCATCAATGTGGTGATATATCTGATGTGTAGGTCCATATGTGAGCCTTTGCCTTGAACCCAGGTCCTGAAGAGAGACCTGGAGACTTTTGAAGCGAAGGTTATCGTGACAATAATCCTCATATTTGTACTCCCAAAGAGAGTCCAAAAAAAGCAAGTATTTTAAGCTTGTCCATTCAAAACTAGACTACCAAATTAGTAAAATGCTTCTGCTGGGGTTTGGTTCTGGAACTCCCTTTAGATAATAACATCCATGAATTCTCAAATCCTATATGCAATGGCAAATATCAACATTTGTTTTTTTAATTATTTTTAATACTTTCAAGTTGTAGATGGTTGAATAAATGAATACAGAACCCATGGCTATAATGTATTCTATATTATGGCATAGGTAACTCACAATGACTGCTAGGAAAGTTCAGTTTCAGCTGCTACTGTGTATTTGTAGCCAAGCTCTGAGGAAACAGGAAAGTATGATGGGCAGAGTAGATGAAATCATTGTCCCTCATAACCAAAAAGAAATCTCCTTATTCCAACCCCTATGAGCCCTGGACCCACTACACTGTTGTAAATTCATGTGTGACTGCTCTGAGGGGAGGTTCATATCCATGTCATTAAACCACAACACAGACTGTTTTATTAGTGAGGCAGAAAGATTCATATTTCAGATTGCAGTCAAGTTCTGTGTTGAGAGAAATATTTCCACTCCCTTCCTTTAAACAGAAGGAATAAGAATTACTCTAACAGAACATACTTTCCATGTTGGAAAATACCTGTAAAGACAACTTCCAGATTCTGTCTGTTCCTCCTGTCTTCCAGGAGTCTCTTCTCAACATAACTTGGAGACTTCCAAATGCCAGTAATCATCTCCTTTTATTTTTCGTTCTGATCGAAAGAGTGGCATGATTCCAATTGGCTTCAATGTCCAGGAAGGAATTAAATTTACTGGCAGCAGTTTACCTTGTGCTTGAGTCATGGATGCTTCTTGGTGACTCATGTCTATGTCAATGATCTGTAATTTGGGAATAGTGGGCAGATGAGTTCCTTTTTGCCTAATCCTGCACCACATTTTCATACAAAAAACTTTCATGAAAGTTATGTTCAAATCACAAAACTGACAAAGAACTTTTTCAGAATAATTCTATGTGCTTTTCACAGTAATCTTATGTGGAAAGAAATCCTATGACAGATGAACCATGAAATGAAAACCACTGTCTGGTTGATGTTGGAATAGTATTAAATGTAGGGAACCTGTGTTCTTATGTCTTCCTCTGCCTTTTTGGTATACTTTTCCCACTTTCATTTTATTATTGGTTTCAAGAAGAAGGAGGTTGCAGAAATTGAAAAGGTACTATTTTAAAAGTAATTCAATTTTCTAGGTCATTATTGTGTTTAAACAATAATGCATTGTCATTACTCATCATTTGGGAAAGGTTACTCCTTCTGAAATCTCATTGCTTGCATGCACCCTTCCAAAATTTTCTTAATTGAAAAATCACATGTAACATCCTGTCACCCCCAGGATTTCGCTTGAACACAAAGAAGATAACATTGAACATTGCAACAGTTTCTTCTCTCTCAAGCACATTCAAAACTAGGTTCAAAGTTCCATAGGCAAACATCATATTTCTCTAAGGTTTACCTGTGCTCAGAAACCAGAGGCTTGTCATACCAGTCTTCCTTAGCTGTCCCACAGTCATGACTTCTAGCTTTATATCATCACATCTGGATAAAGGCCCAATATTTTCTGCCTGTGGAGATTCTTACTATGATTGTCCAGTGTTAGGAGCTACTAAAGACAATGCCAAACTGAAACTGCCCATCCCATTTTGAGTTGGTGTGAATCTAGGCCCTGCACCAACTACACTAGATTTATCCTTGATGGAAAGACTGAGCATATCCACCTTCCGCTGCTACCATTCTCTTGATATTCATTGATTATCTGGAACAGATAACTGATCTGTCTGAGATGGTATACTAGGATATGTTTGTGTAAGGGCAGAAATATGTGTATTATAGAGAAATATATATATAAATGAAGCTGGCTATACCCTTGCCTTTTAAATGGCACTCATTCTAGACACAATGGCCACAAATATCTCCCTTATCATCCAAACAGGAAGAGAAGTGCTAGTGCGGTCAGTTGGTGGAAAACTTCTTGATGGGATGATTATCATTATCTCTTCCCATTTTTGGATGCCTATCTCTTTCCATGATCAACCAACTTTGCTAATAACAACAACAACAATGATGCCCACATTATCAAACTCAGTGGGGTTGTGTATAATCAACATCAACAACATCACCTGGGATACAATAGCTGATGGAGTGTATCAACCAACAGTAGGCCTCTTGGTATACAGAAGATGGCCTCTTCCACACCGAACCATTATGCCAATATTGGCAGCACAGGAAAAAAATATATGAGATCTACTTGAAAATGTATATGAAGACTAAGCTTTCCCTTGTAAATGAAACAAAGGCCTCTTATCCATGTCATCTTGCGAAAGAAAGTGTAGCTGGAGGGGAGGAGTTTAATTCCAAACTGTCAGATGAAAGCCACAAGGGCCATTGCCACCTGCTACAAGCCTCTTGTAATTTGGGATGCTGCCCAAATTGCAGTGCAAAAGCTGTTTTGTCATTCCAGACTTCAACTTTGCACCCACCACCTCCATTGTTGGTGCTTACCTTTAGCACTGATAATAAGCCAGGAGGGCTGATGCTGATGATATATACCACAACTCTCCAATAATCTATTGATAGGGGTAATTTAAAACTTCAGTTGAGCATTTACAAATATAGTTTAGGCATTCAACAAAAAAGAGGAAGTAAAATCACAAGAGAATGTGATCACTATGAATATATAAAACTTGGTCAATAGATTGCTGGAGAAGACAGGGTGTAAGTGGGTCCCTCAAACACATATGGTTAAAATGCCCAACAGTGAAATGTTTAAGGGAGCAAACACTTTCTCTTCTTTCATGTATAACTAATCAGAATATAAATTCCCAGGGAGAACTGCTATTATTGACAAAAAATAATCAGTTTAAGCATAAGGAATTGATTGGATTTCTCCTTGTGGAAGCTAGGACTAAAATTTCCCATTTTAAACTTTACATGACTTTAATCAATGTAATTGATTAAATTGAATCTGGATAACATCACTTTTAAAAATTGATAAGTAAATCAAAATATGTGAAATAAGAGTGACATATGGACAATTCCAATGCAATTCAATTCCCCTTCATTCTACAGGCAGTCTCCAAGTTACGAACAAGATAAATTCTGCAGGTTTGTTCTTAAATTGAATTTGTATGTACCATATGTTGGAACAAGTACATTTTTAAAGGGTAACTCCATATATACATGCACGGACACACACATGCATGTTTTGGATAACATAGGGAAGGGTTAACACCCCTGTGGGAAGGGTTAACACCCCTGTGGTGTTTGTTTTGCTCTCTGTGCTCCTGTTTAGACGATTTCAACTCTTTCTGTATCAGGAATAGGGTTTTGTACCAAGAAATAGTTTTTGGATTTATTATTTATTATTTTTATTTATTTTGTTAAGTTGATATTGTTGCACTATTTTAACTATTAATTATGGTTTGTTTTGTTATTCTTGATTGTTTTCATTTTCTGACTTTTTCTTTGTTTTTATACATTTGTTGTTATATATAATTCTGTTCTAAAAAAAACAATTAATCCATTATTTGTTTATAACAAAGAGAATAAATGGTGTTCTGATTTTAAAAGGATGAAACCCATAATCTTCCATTTCAGCTATGCACTGGGTCAAAACCCTGTTGGAAATTAACTGTGCTATACAGAACAAATGTAAATAGTGGTAACATCTCATATTTGTATAAAAAGAATTTTATTACCACGAAGTGCCTATCTCATCAAGATGATGAGATAGGAGCCCCCAGTGGCGCAGTGGGTCAAACCCTTGTGCCAGCAGGACTGAAAACTGACAGGTCGCAGGTTCGAATCTGGGGAGAGCACAGATGACTTCCCTCTGTCAGCTCCTGCTCCCCCGGTGGGGACATGAGAGAAGCCTCCCACAAGGTTTTTTTAAATTTTAATTGTTTTATTGGTTTTTCCCACTCCCACCCTCCCCTCCTTGTACATGCAATTTATACATAAATTTATACAATTTATACATCAAACTACAGAAGTTACATTTGAAATATCAGTCTCAGCCTCCCACAAGGATGAGAAAACATCAAAACATCCAGGCATGTCCTGGGCAACGTCCTTGCAGATGGCCAATTCTCTCACACCAGAAGCTTGCAGTTTCTCAAGTCACTCCTGACACACACACACAAAAAAACATCAAGATGATAGGACAATGCATTCAACAGTCACATGAAAATCAAGAATAAACATGCACTCTAGCTTTTCAAGTAGAGTGGATAAGCAGAATAGTTGTGTGCTTACTTACTCCTTCTAACAAAAATGTGTGATTTCTTCAAATGGCCACTTTTTGTTTGATTTATGACAGCTTGTGGAAAATTTCAAACTACTGAAAACGCTACTTTTTCAATGAACCTATATACAATTGCTTTATTTGTGGATACACAGATATACAGAAAAAAGTGATAGATTTTAAAAATTTAAACATTTTCTCATTCATCCCTTCATTACACAAAAGTTCATCCAATTTTTTCTATGTAGCTATTGTGAAAATGAATGTTTTTTTGATACAGAATATGATCCATGATCACACCAGTATTACTTTGATTTCCCCATACCTCCTATAAATGTAGAATCAAGCACACTGCACACCCAATAGGAGAGGCAAGAAACCCACAAGAACAAGGAGAGAACAACCACTTCCACAGCCTAGTAGCGTATACAATAACAGTAAAGTAAGTGTGATGATACAATACTGGGAAAAAAATATGGAAACACTTTCTGAAGCATGGACATGTCTTGATATGGCCATGGTTGCAAATTTTACCATCTTTTTGCAAAGACAGCTTCTCTGCTGGAAACAAATAAGAATGGTGCCACAGTATGGGATGCCCTGCTACAGGGTGCCACCATAAACAGTTAGATCAGCCTTGTCCATCATAGAGCCTTCCAGTTCTACTGGGTTAAATCTCCCATCAGCCACAATCGTCATGGGCAATGGGCAACATTCATATCTTTATTCAACACATCAGGAGAACACCAGATTGAGAAGATTGAATTTCATGAGCTTTGCAGATAAAGGCTCAGGTTGATGAAATGGTTATATATATATATATATATATATATATATATATATATATATATATATATATATACACACACATACATAATAAAAGAGGTGATCTGACAACAATTCACCCATTGCTTTTTTAAAAAAACTTTTCATTCTCCTGTAGTGTTATAACTCACAAGATGGAAAAAGAATTGAGGAATTGTAGGAATAATGAGGGATGGAAAAGTAACTTGTTCCAATGTGTCACACAAATATGATCATAATTCCCACTGCAATGATTGGGGGCTGCACACATAGATCATCATCAGTAGTCCATGTTCCTAGTGCCTATGTAAGGCAATTTACTGGATTAGGCTCAATAATCCTACCTGGAGAAAATGCAGCTGAAACAGAAGGTCCACACTTATAATAATATGGCATTTCATTCTATTATGTATTAGGTTCATCCTATAGATTTGGACCAATTACCTGACCCAGAACAATAAAAATATTTTTAAAAAACAGCTAAAATGGAAGAACCACACTCATAATAAAGAGACTTTTCATGTTATTTTAAGACCCATCTTCATATTCCCTCAAGATTTTCAATCATTCACCTTTTTCATTTCAGAAAAGACATTTTGTTTGGCATGATTTAGAAGTGTTTCCATATTTTTTCAGTTGTGTTTGTGTATTTATTTATGAACTCTGTCTGTACAGTGTTAACCCATTTTTGTGATACATGTTCAGTCATTTCAGTGCTGAAAGGTTATAAAGAATAATCACATCTAGAAATCCTAGTATGATTGCCTATAAAAAGGCTAACATTTCACTTGAAACATAACTCGTAATAAATGGCTGCTTAGATATGAATAGTTTAATCAGCCATCAGTGAATACAACTGATTAGGTATAGATTAAAATGATGAAAGTACAATCAGAATGTGTCCACTGCAAGTATACTGAACGATGATAGCAAAGTTGCAGACAAGCTCTGTAAATCTGTAGATTGAAGAAAATACCATTTCATTTAATTTTCAACTGTCAGAATTTATTTATTCTTCACTCATAAGAAGAGAAATTGCTGTACCATACATTTTAATTGGTACACAAAGCAATTAATTTATTCAGAGACAATTCAATCAACTTATTTGAAGGTCTTTAATTTGTTGATTTTGCAGAGGCTGACATTATTAAAGGCTTGTACTAATTCACTGAAATGTTGTTTTGCTTTTTCAAGCATCCATAATTTTAGTATGCATTTTACAAAATACAAATTATTTTGACCTAAATACACCTGTTCTAGTCCCAACTAGAGTAGAATCAATTAGGAACTGCCATTTATAACAAGATTTTGAACATTTTGTTAGAGTTCTGAAGTTTTCACTATCAGAACTTTAGCAACACTATAGAAGCAAAGCACCAGCACCATCTAGTTGTCCAAGTACTTTAGAACTATTTAGAACCATGGATTGCCCATGCCTATGTGACACTTACTGTCTTATTGTGACTGTCTCATGGCTATTGAAGGCATGGACTTGGTTCTCTCAAACTGGACCTCTTACCACCATGCCACCAGCATACCATAGCTTGCAAAGTATTGCATGGACAATTACTTTGAAACAAATGTTATTGCTGTGGGTTTCCTCATGTCTCATCTTTTAAGGAAGCAAAGCATAGGCTTAAACAGTAGAAATCCTCAGGAACTAATCAGATAATACTGATAATTCATGGATTACCTATTTCTGAGACTAATGCCATGTATTCAAGGAACAGTTATGTCATGATCCCTTTACCATTACACAACTACAGCACTTCACCTACTAATGAAACTTAAATTTTGCATCAAAAAGGCAAATGGAAGAGGGAACGTTTAGCATTTTTGTAACAAACTCCAGGATTACACATAGAATGCAGACATGATGGTCATAAAGTGAAATCATAGTACTATTCTTGTTTTCAGGACATGGCAGACAACTAGGTAAGGCCCTCAAGTCAATATGTGTATTTATTAATACAGTGCTCTGAGATTTGACTAGTTTTACAGTAGATATTTGGTACTTACCCTTCTTTTTTGTACAACATAAAACCAGTATTCACAACTGCTGATAGAAGACAGACTGGTTATGTGCTTAAATTAGAGCACACTGGCTAGATAATGGTGAGTGAACATGTCCATGAAAGATTGCCATCTTTCTGTTGCATCCCAGAGTTGGCTTTGTACTAGATCAGTTCCATGGTAGCTGAATGTATCTTCAGTCATCTTTAACAGTATAGCTGAGGGGAAATTGCAATTATCACCAAGCCCTTATTGTATTCATACAGTATAGGTGTTTTATACTCTATTCAGTGAACTGTATGAATGCATCTACCATTTTTCATGTATATCTGTTACAGATATGCATTCTTTTCAGACTAAGCCTGACTATGGAATCAAAACAGGCTGTTTCAGAAATATTGGTATTTCCTCAAAGTGTTTCAAGTTGTGCTGACAGGGAAAAGTACATACTGAAAATCCTGTCCCCCCAAAAGTCCTTAAAAAAGCAAGCTTCATTTGATTCCCATACAACCAATTAGGCCAAATATCTCTAGGCTGCACAAGGAGCTTAGGGCTTTATTTATTTAGAAATCTGTGTCCTTGGAAATAGTTTAGGAAAGGGGGAACAACTTCTCACAATGCACTTGTTTTTTCCAAGATCACTGGTTGCTCTCAACAGTGAGGAGATGGGTAAATGTCAAAGTAGAGGCATAACAGCTTTGCTTTTTTTGCTAAAGATTTTATTTATACATTCTAAGGTCCTTCTAAGCAATCTTGAGTTGAACTGTCTTATCAGAATTGCCAAAGCTGAATCCAGACTATTATTCTGCACAAATTCCTAAACTTTCTTGCTTTCCTTTACTGTGATTTAGCACCAGGTGGATTTGCAGATGTAATTCAATATTTGCATAACAAAGATCTCAGGATAGATATTCAGTAGGATTAGCTCTAAACTTCAATTCATTTGCAAACTCACTAACTGTAGATGCACTGAACTCACACACAGGTACGGAAATTTCTATAGTGCAAAGGAAAGCAAGAGAAAGTTTATTCCCAAACTCTAGTCCTCCAGGTGTTTTGGACTTTAACTCCTAGGAACTTCAGCTGCCTTGGCCAATACCCAGGGATTCTGGGAGCAGGCTCATCAAGAAAACAGCAGCTGTTTCCCAAAATTAGGACCTAAGAAACAAAACAACAGCTCAAGTGGAAACAGCTGAAAGATGGAGTTTTGGAGAAGAAAAGCAAAAAAAGTATTTGGTTCCTTATAGGATCAAATTATTGCTCCAACACAGAGTAATTCAGAGAGGGAGGTGTTGTGATTCACCAGATGGCTTGAGAAGAAAGGAATAAATCAGAAGTCAAAGACTTATAATGGAGCATTACATACCTGCTATAGTAAGTAAATGAAATAAATGCTGAGAATTTCAGTGTCAGAAAAGTGGGCATAAATGCACACTGAAAGGTAAGTCCTAGTTCACCAGTTATAAGAAACCAAGCAGATTTATGGTGTTGGATAATACAATGATATAATATTAACCAATGTCGATGAATGATAAAAATGATTGTTATGGGTTTTAGTAATCACGAATCCACATCCTTATTTTGATTGTTTATAGGCTGAATTAGCAGAATAAAGTAAAAGGGAAAAAACACTCCTCCTCTCACTTTAAAAAAATTCCTTTCATTTAAAAAAAATAATCAAAACAGAAAAACTGGTTTAAATATTTATTTTGATTAATGTCTGGGCCCTGAGAGTTTATTTAGACAGCACAGACATTTATTATAGGCTATTTAAGAAAAAAAAAGACAACATTTAACCCATTCAGCACAGCACAATATATCAAGCAATGAAGTATGTCATTATTGCACTCGAACAACTACTAGTTTTAACTGTGCAAGAAGGTTTGAAGATGGAGGAAATGCAGTACCATCACAGCAGACATGTAGAATTTTTAGAAAGAAAGCAATGACATACTGTATAGACAAATCTGGTGATTAGCATTCCAAGAAAGCTTAGTGATCTAATAGACTTTCTGTGTTGGAATAATTTTCAATGAAACTATTTTGGATGGCATTTTTTTCTCATGTGCAAGAACTATTTTTTAAAAAACCATCTTCTCATTAGGCTAAATTATTTCATAACTCTGGAAAGGGGGGAATCGTCTGCACAAAAAACTAGAGCTTTTTTTTTAAAGAAAAAATTGAAAACATGAAATTTTGCATAAAATGGGGATTTGTCTGAAATATTTTCCCCTAAGAATTCCCCAGGTGAAAATAAATCTAGTGGTGTCTTCCCATTTTGGACATATGCTTCAATGTGCAGGGTGTAATGAATTGAGCAGTATTTGCATTCATAGTGCTCACCAAAGTATTGCTTCAACCTCATGTCAAATTGGCCTGAAAAGATGTATGTGAGGATAGTTATTTGCCTTATACCAATAAAAATCTGGCACACATAAGAGTAGAATTGGATGACAATGTCATTGAGACCCAACAATGAATCGCTTGAATTACCTTTCATTTATAGATGCACAATATTCTAATAAAAGCAGGTGGGGTCTCTGAAGATGTTTTGGATGTATGTTGTAGATGTTTTTCTAGTCAATTGAGCTTGCTCTCAGATAAATGGGCATTGGATGGCAGATTGAAACACTGTATAACTGAAACTGTTCATCACATGGCAAATTTTCCTCCACGAGTTATGACTACACATGGAAAATTCTCTTTTGTATACAGCTCTGCACATTTTGGACTTTTAATAGTAAGAGGAAGGTGTCTTTTTAGCTTACCTTTCTCTTTGGTCCTTCACCCAAAGTCTTACACGGGTCAATCTAGTACTGATTTTACAATCGAATGAGGTATTCATACAATGTTTTGGGATGGGGGGTTATAGGTGAACACTTCTAGAGGAATGTAGATTTGAACAGGATGGTTTGTATGATGCCATAAGCATTTCATTGGGTCTATTTATTGGTATTAGGGTGGAAATTACATGTTCCGTATTATAGTCTGTTGAGTGGTGTGGTGTTTGTGTTTTGTTCCTCATATTTTTCTTCATCAGTTAATAATCTTGTTGCTCTAAGACCTTTGTGAATACTTCCTGATTCTTTTAAGGGTCCAACATTATACTTCATCTGTGGTTAAATTCTTGTACCTTTTAAAATAGGTGACGTGTATGCAGTGGTTACATGGCGATCATACAATGCTGGAAATGATTGAGAAAAAACGTTGCCTCTGCAAGGAAATCAAGGCACGGCAGAAGTCGGAGAAAGGACTTTGCAAACAGGACAGTATGCCAATCTTACCAAGTTGGAAGAAGAACACAGGGTCCAAGAAATACAGCCCCCCTCCATATTCCAAGCAACAGACTGTTTTCTGGGATACGGCAATATGAAATGAACATGAGGGTTTATCTTCCACACGTCGCAATGTGCACTGTCAGCCTACCTTCCTCATAAGGCAGTATCTGGTACCTAATTTCAGGTGAAGGTCTACCTAGGAATAATGCTTACTGGAGTGGTATCCACATGTCAATCAAGAGAGAAATCTATGTCTACCACGGAGCAAAGGCATGCACATTTTTGAGGATTCTTTGCCTGAAGAAAAATAGTAAAATGTAAATATTTTGCCAATCTCCTTTGGAAAAAAACAGAGTTATTATACTCTTTATAATGCAAACATGTAAGAAGAATTTTACTCATATACTGTTTTAATGGTTTTCAATGTGTTATCTTTATGCTTTCTTAAAAAAAGAAAAGAAGTTGTCTCACCTGCCTAATTTTTCAGCCTAAATCCAAATTCCTAATCCCAACTAGAGTTGCCACATTGAATCAGTTGCTAAATGGCACAGCAACATGTATATGTATCCCATTGAGTAGGGTTTGCTCAGGTTGGGACTAGCCATTGGATTCAGGCCTTAGTGTCTTTACAAAAGCATGCAGTTGTACATTTTTGGATTAACAGTAAGTTGTTTGAATCAAACTGGTGCTAGGGCTATAAATATATCATTCGTTAGAAGAATTTACTACAAACGCCTTTCAGCAGGGGCTGGACAGAACGGCAAAGAATGCAGGTTAAACAGTATTCACTTGGAAATCCAAAATACATTAGCAATGTGTTGTTCTGCACATTTTATGGAAAGTATATTTGCTATTCTATAATTGTATTAATAGGGCATCAGAAATATCGGCTGTTTACAAAGTATGCTCTGCAACCTTCCTACATCAGCTTCACCCACATAGCTTACTACTATTGCTTAGCCAGGGTCACCAAGAGGCCCCAATCCCAAAAACCTTGTTTAAGGATTTTTACTACCTAACAGCACTTGGTACCTCTTAGAGGGAATATTTGGTAAAAGTGGGTTCTTACTCATCCCACTCTCCAAAAATGTTACCAGAACTGTCAACTATGTTTAATGGCCTTCATTTCAGGATGGGGACATTTGAAATCTTAAGGAACATAAGTTTGTATAATATAAATTTAAAAAATGGTGAATGTCTTGAGTGATGCTGATAAACTAGGCTGGTTTAACAAGCAAACTAAATTAACTGCAGAAAATTTTATATTCAGTGGAGTATTATTCTTTCTTCTGTTCAGATAATTTGTGGAGACCAGGGTTCACTGTGACTAAGGACTGTACATCACATGATTCATTTATTCTTTATTCATTTAGCAGGTTGAAATTGTGATAGTGCAGCTGTATTTCCCATCCTCATTTGTCGTGGTCCCTGAAAGTAAGGTAACAATCTGTTCACAATTTTCATATTACTTCTGTAATATATTGTATTCTGTGTCCAATTAGAATGAGTTAATGTTAAGTCTCACTAAAGTCAATGGGAAAGGTTGACTTCATCTTGGAAAGTTTGACCCTTTGAACTGGGTCTGTAAAGCACATTTCTCTCAAGAGATCATTGTTGAATTCCTGGTTGATCCTGTAATTGGGTCATAGTCCTCTGTGACATCACACCCATCTAACTAGACAATATAATGTCATGACCAAAGAATTATGACCTCTTGGTTTTAACAGGAGAAAGAGATGGTTTATATGCTGTACATGAGGGTGAGATCTGTGCATTAAAGTATCTTCCAGAAGGCACTGTGTAGGATAAGATTTTGAAAAAGATCCATATTGCAGTAGAGTTGATGTGATCACATATATTTTATATATTAAAATTTTTTATCTATGCTTCTAAAAGTTTGGTAGCATGAAAAGGTTTCTCTTTTAAAAATCATTTAAAATATTATATTCTCAGAGAAGAAGAAAATGTGTCATTTGAATTTATTGTCATATTGGCTTTTTCTTTTAAAATAATATTGACAGCAATGCCACAAGTGTGAATGCTGATCAATAAAACCAAATAAATAAATAAATAAATTAGTGGGTTATTTTGTAATCTATATTGCTACAATTGACTATTACTTTATCAATAGTAGTTTCTTTCCAGATTGAAATAAAAAATAAAGTTTTTAAATATTTTATAACTAATGTATATTTTGATGTCCAAATTGATGATTTCTGTATCAGATTTTTAAAAAAGGTGGAAGTTTATAAGTGTGAATAGTAGCTATTTATGGAACGTTATTTATGTTTTATCAGTGTAAGGACACAGGCACTCGTATATGTTCAAATTGCCATGATGTGCATATGCAACAGCTGAAAGTGGTATATTGTTCAGTCGCTAATGTACAGGTGCTCCCATGACCCAAGAAAGAAAATCAAGTACAAACATTATGGCAGAAATCTTTAACTTTTGTAGGGAAAAAGTTATATGCAAAAGAAAAGGCCATTCTTAAGAAAGAAATATGCTGAAATTGCTACTTGGAGATTTTGCAAAATTTCTAGCTCTCCAATCTGGAGACTTGACTGTGTGAAGTTTAGGATAAGGCAGAGTTTTCAAAGGATTGGTCCTTCTAAGAATAATCCTATTTTTCTTGCTGCGTTTTAGAATTCAACTATGATGAGATGTACTTGAGCTTCAAAGGTCCTTGAGTCAGGGAGCAAATATTCATAGTTTTAACAGTCACCTCAAATAGAAAGCTAGTATGGTACTGCCTGGATTCTTTCTGTCTTGGATATTAGTCTCAGTTACAAATATACTCAGTGCTCCATCCCTACTTCTACCCCAGGGGTCCTCAAACTTTTTAAACAGAGGGCCAGGTCACAGTCCCTCAAACTGTTGGAGAGCCAGATTATAATTTGAAGAAAAAAAAACATGAACGAATTCCTATGCACACTGCACAAATCTTATTTGTAGTGCAAAAAACACTTAAAATACAATAATTAAAATGAAGAACAATTTTAACAAATATAAACTTATTAGTATTTCGGTGGGAAGTGTGGGACTGCTTTTGGCTGATGAGATAGGATTGTTGATGTTGTGTGCTTTAGAGTCGTTTCAGACAGGTTGACCCTGAGCGAGGGCTGGGTAAATGACCTTGGAGGGCCATATCCGGCCCCTGGGTCTTAGTTTGAGGACCTCTATTCTACCCAACTGCTTGCTACAAAATCTATCATCTCTCCAACCTTTGTATTTTCCCATCATTCGCTTCCTCCACAATTGAATTTCTATGGTTCTCCTCCTATTAAGAATGAAAATAATATTCAAAATATTCGCAAAATGGCTAAAAAAATCATGTTTTTAGAATGTGGAGAAAACTTGATGAGAAAACCCCTAGGCTTATGAGACTCTGTTGCAGTTCAGAAATAATTCTGTACAAATTTGCACATGGCTGGTTTATGCAGGAAATAGCATTTTCCACACAACAAATAATGTTCAACACAGGAAACAAAATAGCCATTTGAGATTTTGTGCAGAAAACCCTTTGCAAAGGTTTCAAAGGCTTTCACTCACTGGGAAGAAAAATGTTAGTTACTTCTTGCTTAAAGAGGAACTAAGTGAAGATTTATATTCCTGCCTCCTATTCACTCCCACATGGTCACATGGTCAGGAGTAGACCTGGGGGGAAAACACATCTGTATGCATCCAAGATGGAAAGGACAAAAGTTTGTTTCTTCACACTCCCTTCTGTAGTAATTGGCTCAAATTATCTTGAAGCAAATCTTATGTTCTGTAAAACCTCAATGACCCATAAGCGAGGTCCCTGTTCACCTCCTCAATATTTCCTATTTATCTTGTTATCAGTGGAACTGTCAGCAAGAGAGAGAAGGTTTTCCCATGCATTCCTCTTTGTTATGGTGCTGTTATTAACAGAATAATGACCAACCAACTAGGAGCACTAGAAAATGTACTATTCTAAATGGCCATTAAGGAGCCCCCGGTGGCGCAGTGGGTTAAAGCACTGAGCTGCTGAGCTTGTTGATCGAAAGGTCACAGGTTCGATTCCGGGGAGCGGCATGAGCTTCCGCTGTCAGCCCTAGCTTCTGCTAACCTAGCAGTTTGAAAACATGCAAATGTGAGTAGATCAATAGGTACCGCTCCGGCGGGAAGGTAACGGCGCTCCATGCAGTCATGACCTTGGAGGTGTCTACGGACAACGCTGGCTCTTCGGCTTAGAAATGGAGATGAGCACCACCACCCAGAGTCAGACATGACTGGACTTAATGTCAGGGGACTACCTTTACCTTTACCTTAAATGGTCATTATACATATCAAGAGTAGTGAAAAAATGGCAATTCTTGAGTATGTGTGGCTATGTCAGAAGCACATATTTGCTGCTACAGAGAGGTTTCCCTCTTCCCACTAGAAACCACCAGCCATAAATTGATTTGATGGAATGGGGTTTGGAAGATTATAGGAGAAAATGATGGGATTGGGCTCCACTGATCTCCAAGTCAAGGTTTGATGGGCTCCTTTACAACATAGATTTGACTCAGGATAATTTTAGCTATTTCCCTATTTTAGAAATTCAAGGCAGTCTGGGATTTTAAAATGTACATCCCTTTGGAAATACTACCCATGATAGAAAGACATAGGTAACTACTCCATAAGCGGGGGATATTCCTACTCCTGATTTTACAGGTAATCTCCCATCTAGCATTGTTAGATGGAGGTTGGTAAGTGACCCAAGAAAAATCAGCTAAGATTTGACCTTTTCTTTAAGGAAAATTAAAATTCTACTGGTTTTAAAATTCTACTGGTTGCATGTTTAACATCATAAAGTCCTTAGCTGCATAAAGCAATTTTTATTTAAGCGCATAGAAAACAAACAAAAGACAAGCCTTGAGTAGGTCATTGTTACCAAGTGTCTTATACTAGCAATGTAACCAGCACTGCACCGTTTAATCAGTTACTATCAGTTTCATTATTGTGAATCCATATAAATGAATTCTGGGATTTTTAATTTAGTGACCTGCTTAGAATTATTTCCAGTAGAACTCTATATAACTTCCTTGATCTGCAGATCACAAGACAGTGAGAAAGGGGATTGAATCAGGGTACTTGATTTCTATATATGGAATAGAGCAGTTCAAGAGATATCACATAGATCTAACTGTGTAGTGAAGTTATACTTAGAGTTTCCAACTTTAGGCCTAAAGTGTCCAGCGAAACAAATGTTCCCCACCACTAGTTTGGAAAAGATCCCAATGACCAAGTCCACTGATTTAAACTAGCAACAGTAATTTTGTCATTCTGAGGTTATACAGTTTCATATTTGTGACTGTCCGTGATACAGATAAGCACCCAAGTTGAATGAGCATGGCTGGTCATCACATTTAGCTGCCAGAGGCAAAAAAGCCAGATGTTACCTCCTCTCGATTGGCATACAAAAGCCATTTGGGCTGGTAATAAAATATTTTTAATATGAGTGACAACATTCTTCACCACACCTGAAGGCAACAAGAGAGGTTAGAAGGCTTAGGACCTAGCTGTTTCCTTCAACAGCCTGCTACTGCTTCACAGCAGGTAATAGGAGAGTCAGCACTGGGTTGTTTTAGGTTTTTTGGACTCTATGGCCATGTTCTAGAAACATTCTCTCCTGACGTTTCACCTGCATCTATGGCAGGCATCCTCAGAAGTTGTGAGGTCCTCACAATCTCTGAGGATGCCTGCCATAGATGCAAGTGAAACATCAGGAGAGAATGCTTTGAGAACATGGCCATACAGCCCAAAAAACCTACAACAACCCAGTGATTCTGTCCATGAAAGCCTTCGACAACACAGAGTCAGCACTTTCAGCCTTGTAGCTGTGTGAGCATTTATCACTACTTGTTATCCTCTCCCATGTCCCAATAACTTCATTTTTTATTGAGAAGGTCAGGGAGCACATTTGAGTCACTGAGGAGTCTCAGGTATTCCTGTCAAATGCTCTAAATCTCCTAGGAGGACTTTCAAGTGTCTAAAAGGAACACTTGCAAGACTCATCAGTCATTGAAAACCCAGTAATGGGCTGTCCCTCCTTGAAGTGATAGTTCTGTTCCAAGAGACATGGTGTGCCTCTGGCTCTGACCAAATGCTATTTCAACATTTTTGATATTCTCTGCTACTTTTGCAGGGGGGAAATGCCAGGAATTAGCAATGGGAGCTCATTAAGGATGCAATCCCATGGACATCTACCTGGGAGTAAGCCCCATTGGATCCAGTGGTTCTTTGTTCTCAGTACACATGGATAGAATTGTACTGCAAAAGCTGTATCGAAATATGCAATCTCTGTAACATCCAGGTCATGCACATATATATATATATATACTCACATGCTTACTGACTGTATATATGACCATGTTTGATATGCACTTACCTTTGTTTTTACATTTCTTAAGTTCAAACGTTCTAGTGTAGCAATTTGTGTCAAGTGCACTGTGATTTTAAGAAGCACAGTAAGGTCACAGGTCTTGTTTATTCTTGCACTAAAAAGGTGTTTACGTATATTGGCAAATGTATGTTTACTTTATTGCGCTTCCTCCTCCCCTTAATTTATAGCTCATGTTATTAAATAGAATTTTTTAACAAAAAAAGTGGCCAGTGGCCCAACCTATAACAGTGACAGGGTTTTTAAATGAGATGAAACCATAACATGTCCATTCCTATGTAATATGTTTACCAATATTTTAAAACTGAATGTCATATTGCTTTTTTTCATATTTCATTAGAAATGTCAGGTACGTGCCTGAAATGTGTATGGAGTAGATAGATGATAACTGTAATCATATATTAGTCATTTCTATATACACAATGTGAATACATATTAATTTCATTTCCTTTTTGTACTTGATTTTTTTAGGTAAAATGTAATTAAATGTACTTTGATACTTCTGAAGTAATAAGATGTCGTTTGACTATCAGTTTTTGCTTTTTCTTTCGTGCATTGACAATATTTTACAATAACTTAGTGCTTATTTATTTGTGCGCCAGTGTAATTATAATAAAAGCAATAGTTTAAATATTCAGCCCTTTATCTCTGATTAATGATGTCAAAATTCAGGCTGGGTCTGGTACAAACTATATAAGAGATAAATAAAGCTTTGGTCCTTTTACATATAGTCAGGTGTGATATTTATCAGAGTAATATTAAAGAATATGTTTCTCGTGGTTTTTAAAGAGGTTCTCCCCCAAATGATGAAAAACATCTGTTTATCATGGGATTTTTGTCACTTACACTCTTTGCATTTAGTATCCTTTGTTTTCTGATTGGCCAATGGAACATAAAAACAAATTTGATTGTGTTTGTTTTAGATCCTGGACAAATTATATTTGTTGGAGTTTTTTTTTTAAAAAAATACAGAATTACAAATAACCATAAGGCATTCACATGATTACTCGGTGTCTTTTCTTTCCCATTACTTCATGATTTGGGGACATAGGGACCACCAAACACAGCACCTAAACACGAATCAAGGAACATGAAAGGCACTGCAGACTAATTCAATCAGAGAAGTCAGCCATAGCAGAGCACCTGATGAACCAACCTGGACATAGCGTATTATTTGAGAACACAGAAATGCTGGACCACTCTCAACCACCATGTCGGACTACACGGAGAAGCCATTGAAATCCACAAGCATGTGGACAATTTCAACAGAAAGGAAGAAACCATGAAAATGAACAAAATCTGGCTACCAGTATTTAAAAACACCTCTAAAATCATAACAATAAATAAAGAACAATTGATCAGTAGCAGCTGCATTTCCCACCCTCAGCTTATACTCGAGTCAATACATTTCCACGTTTTTGGGGGGTAAAATTAGGTGCCTCGGCTTATAGTCGGGTCAGCTTAAACTCGAGTATATATGGTATATACCATTAACAAATCCCATTGCAAATTATTGAAAGCAGTAAAAAGGTAAAGAATGCCCAATCTCTTCGTAGTATAATAAGTGTTGATTAGCAGTATCTGTGAAATATAATTTTGGGAGAAATCTACTGGTAATGGGGATTTCTCCAGTCTAAAAGTAATTTTACTGTTTTGTAAATCGTATTTCCATGGGGATCATACAGAAGAAACATCCTGCTGGATTGTGCTCTTACACGCAAATTCTTCAAATTATATGCCCACATAAAAATGTTAAATATAGATATTTGGGATGGTTTTATATTATTAGATAACTAATTGAATTTCATGCTGGAGACAGAAATTGCTATTGGCAGCAGAGGCAACATGTCTTGCAGAAATGTATATAAGAGAATTGAGAAAAAGAGGCATGATCTAGTATTAATAATCTAAATTAATGTTGTATAGTCTTAATTATATGCCGAATTTGCTTAATAGAACAACGTGACAGGTTTCCTGGAAACTCTGCTCATGGAATACAAAGAGAAAGATGACAAATCTGAACTGTGAGAGTAATAACCAGATCTTTGTGCATCTTCAAACAAGGTAAGTAATGGCATATCTTCAGGTGATCAAGAGGATATTTTAAAAGCAAAGTAAAGAAAAGGTGCCAGAATGAAACAATGGCCAAAATTAAAGGATGCATTGGCAAGAGAGAGAGAGAGAGTGAGTTGTGGGATGTGATCTCCATTGTCTTCACAGCAAAGAGGCCACTGAAGGAAATAGGCAGTAGTGGTCACATACTGGAACAATTGATACAAGTCATCATAATCCTTCTTTTATTCTGGTATATTTCCCTCCTACAATCACAATGGTGTTTTTTGTGCTTTAGTTATTTTAAAATGATTATTACAAATTTTATCATTTTTTCTGTTGAATTTCTTATTACAGAAGATGCATAAAATTTTACTACTATAATTGAAAGCCCTAGTTTTAATCTTAAATGGCTTGTATGAGTCCATTTGGAAAACTGGCTTATTAATACTTTTTTTTTAAAAAAAACTGTTTTTTAATTTCCACAGCTATTGACCCTGTTGGTTGGAAGAATTTTGAGACTTCAAGCTCAAAAAATAAACATTCCTTGCTGTGGTTAGGACCCTGGTGCCTTAAGGGCTGCTTCCACTTGAATCTACATGTTTTGGGTGATCTTTTCCAGAGAAATTTCTACCACCTCCTTCACTGGCGAAATGGATAAGGCTTGAAAACAGTTGTTTTTGGTTGGGTCACACCAACACTGAGATATGTTCCTTAGAAAAGTTTACCTATTAACAAATCTATCCTTTTGACACTAGGTGAGAACCTTTCCATTGGCTTTGGGCCTGTTAGATAGTCATTTCATGGACTGGATATTTATGTCACTTTAGTATAATGCAATAAAATGGGGAAAATAACAAAAACATGTTGCATTTTTCCATGCCGAGGAGCCTGTTGTCTGCTGAGGAGCCTGCTGTCTCTGATCATGTTGCCGGCATGTCTGCATGGGGCACCCTTTTACCTTCCTTGAATGCTTTCGAACTGCTAGGTTGACAGAAGCTAGGACTAACAGCGGGAGCTCTATCCGACTCACAGTTTTGATCTGCCAACTCTCAGCAGATTTCCTACAGCTACTGGTTTAACCCGCTGCGCTACCACAGCCCCTGTCAATGTTTTTCTAAACGTGACATCAATAAGAGGAAACATTCCTGTCTGGTTCTATACAGCTTATTCATTATATTGTTGCAATCCTTTGGTCCCCGAGAGTATATCTCATGGTTCATAAAGGGAGTGGACTCCTACTTTATAAGGCTGAATTTCTCCAAAAATTGTTTCTGATATCATTGCCAAATTTCTCTTTACAAAATATATTTGTCTAACTTCAACCTTTTTAACCTTTTTTCTTTAAACAAAAATAGTGGTGAAGGACCTAGACAGAATGCTGACTCTGGGATTTTGATTTTGACAAGGTGTTCTCTGTCCCATACAGATCTTTCCTTAGGGTACAAGCACTGGCTAATGTGAGAGGAAAGAATAATTAATGGAGCATTTACCATGCTACTAAGCTTCAAAGAACAACCTCTTCAGATTTACCTTCAACAGAGAGTATTATATAAAGGGTTGATTTATCTCTGAATGAGACTGTGTTGGCTGGCTCAAATTGCCAGAGATAAATCTCAGCGTTAATGAAAATTCAATAGCAACCAGCCCCCATATTTTACCAACAATTGGGATATATCAGAGGTCTCAGTGTGCTGTAATATCTTTTTTCAGCATCATAATTACCATTTTCCACCCTTTGCCTGTGTTATTGATGAACTTTATTCAGTATTCCGGTGCAATATTTTTAAAGCTCCTTAATAAGTACAACATTCTCATTTTTTTCACTCCCTTATGAGAACCAAAAGGGTGAAAAAACTCTGACTATAATTATTTTAAGCCAACGAAGGAAAACAACCATAAGTACACATTTTTGTCTGGAACATATTTTTAATATTGAAAGTCAGCAGGGCATAGTTGTTTGAGCATTTCCGGAGACTAGGGTTTGCATCCTTGCTCAGCTATGGAAAAACACTGGGTGACCTTGGGCAAGTCATAGTCTCTCAGCCTCTGAGAAGGCAAGGGCAAACCCCTTCTGCAGCTGATTCCCATCAGGCGCAAATGACTTGATGACACACAACACTGGCAATAGACTTCAATTTTTCTGGGACAACACAAAAGAAAAGATGAATTGGGGACTCATGAGGAAATCCGGAAATATATAATCTGATAGTTTATCTAACAGAGAAGTAGGGTTCTTCCATTTCTTATAATAATAATAATAATCTTTATTTATACCCCGCCACCATCTCCCCAATGGGGACTTGGAGCGGCTTACATGGAGCCGAGCCCGGACAACATATTACATCAAAATAAAACCAAAACATAAACAACAAACAATATCATCAAATTATATAAAAAACATATGAAAACAATAACAAAATAACATTACAATAAACACAGTTGCAGTAACAGTGGACGGGCCACATGTACAAGATAAAATGTTAAAAACTCTAATGAGATAAAAATAGGAGCAAGTTATTTGCAGGGAGCTCATAAAGACACACAAGGTTGTGAAACTAAACTTCCCATTTGTGGGGTGTGTGTACTCCAGTGGCAGAAGCGTTGAGGGGAGCAATAGTGTTATGTTGTGCACCTACTCGCCTTCTGCATAATATTTAGTTGGTAAGCTAGATGTTATAGCACCAGATCTCTTCAGAACCCCTTCTCCCAATAGGCCCCGAGGAAATCCAGCTTCTAACAAGATACTGAGCACAATATCCTCTGAGGTTTTGGAGTATGACACTGAAAGACTTTGGGATATGGAAAAAGTGAAAGCGGTTATCAAAGTGACTCAAAGCTGTTTTTAGACCAATATATTAATCATGGCATGACATTTCATGGGGCTGGTCCATTATCAGGTGCATAAAGTTTTATCTTCAATTGGGAAGAATCTACACATGTATTAAGTAGCTGGACAATAAAATTACCAAGAATTCTTCAAGAGATCCATTTGTTTCACATTGCTTAAACTTGGAGAAAAGAGAGCCGTATTATAACACATAACTGCCATTTTGTTAATTATTAAGGGCATTCGATTTTTTTAAGCTTTCCCACTGCCATAAGGACCAAAGTGCATCATAGGCAAAACTTTCCTCAGATCACCAAAGAGATGAATGGGGCCAAAAATTCCTACTTAGTCCTGAAGAAACTATAGCATTCACTGCACATTAGAGCTGGAGGGGGAGCCAAATTCACAAGAAGGAAAGAGGCCAGCTCTTTCTGCCACTACCACCACCATCCACAGCACCACCAATATGGTGGTGGTTGTTTTGCCTCATCAGTGTGTCTCTTTCTGGAGAAGAAAGCAAAGCTTCACCATGACAGTCATGGGACCTCTTCAAAGAGTCCAAAATTCGGCAGCAGGTTTCTTGTCCTTTCACCATGGAGCCTGTCGGCTCCCATCACATTCCAGAAAAGTACTTCCAGGGTGGCTCCATGGCTGTACTGGAAAAATAACCCTGCTGCTGCTGAAAAAAATGCCTGTGGTGGACATGAGGAAAGATGGGTCAAACTGGCTTAAACAGGCTTTCCCCCATATGATGAGGTAGTGGGGGAGAGTGTGGGTCATGGAGTAACAGGTCTCCATGCTCCCTAGTGGGCACAGTTAAATTTGCCTCTTGTTTTTCCTATTGGTTTATCTGTTGGCTCTTACTGTTTGTGCAGAGTATGTATTCTTGATTGATTTCCATTTGAGTTTTCTTTCCACCCAACCACCAGAGTGGCATAAATGCAGATGTGCCTGGCTGTGCACATGCATGCATGTTTTTTTCCCAGATACCTGGAGACAAATTACCAATTATTTCTTCATTTTTAATCATTGTTCAAATGGTGCCATAAATCTATATGCAGTGCCATAACTTCACTATATAAAGGAAAACAATCTGACGCTCTTTGCCTGAACACCAAAGTTTCCCATTTAACATCACTTCATAAGTTTGGGGGTTTAATTAAATGGATTTTGAGGCCCAAACAAGAAAAATCAATTTAGAAAGAAGCAACTATGATAAAAACACAATATCCAGCCCAATTTTCTCTCATTGGTAAATTTAATTTCTTGTTGATGTTGACAACACTAAGGTATGAAAGACTGAATTTTAGGAAGTCAAATATATAAGGTTTAAGGAATATGGAATGACTGGATGATGATATTGGACAATGTTTTTAATTAAGAGATGTATATGATTTATGTTTTTATTAATCTTGTTATGGGTTTAAATTATATGTTAATGTTTTTAAATGTTTTATGCTATTGTTGGGCATTGGATTGTTGCCTCTGTAAACTGCACTGAGTTGCCTGCAGGCTGAGAGTGATGGTATACAAATATAGTAAGTAAGTAAGTAAGTAAGTAAGTAAGTAAGTAAATGGTTGGACTAGATGGCCCTTGTGGTCTCTTCTGATTCTGATTTTATGAAAACATGTGCAGGAATATGTAACATAAGATATTTCTATATAAGGAAATATATAGCCAACCCAAGATAAAATATTATTTCAAGTATAAATTTTAAATTCTGAAGCTTGCACAGATATTAAAGATGCTGGGTAAATCATTATGTTAAATACTTTAGGAGCCAAAGTGGAGATTGCACTCGGCCTCTGAGACACCAAGCAAGCTTTAGGAAGAGATGCATTGCTTCAGAACAAAGATTCTATCTTGGCATATTGAGATTAAAAGATCAGATGAATAATATAAAGCAAGAATGGTGTGGGATTTTTTTTTGTAAAACCTGTACAAGTCCAACTGAATTCCATAGATGATGTAAAAAAAACTCTCAAGGGTTCTTTGTTTATGATGCTCTGACCATATAAAATGATCCTATAAGGGTTTTACCTGCTAATCTTTAGACATGCCATCATTCCTTGATCTTTGAAATTACTTATGAAGCTTGAGAGTTTTAGTTTGATAGTTGTAATCTTCTTGCTGCCAGATCAGACCTTTCCCAGGAACTTCAATAGGCATTTTTGTCCTCTCTAGACTTCGTAGCAGAATGTTCAAACCATTTCACCTTCTATGGGTGAGTCACTAATCATCTGTCAGGTTGTTAGAACTCTTTCAGAGATCCATACAAAATGACGACTAGACTTCCTAATGATAGAAATATGACAAGAAATGCAGTAAAATCCAGGAATCTGGAAAATCTGTATTCCAACCTGCATGGGGAACCTCTCAGTGTAAAGGAGGCACTCATCTTCACTTTGGACATGAGCAAAAGCAGAGAGGTGTGGAACTACCTCTCTCCAATTATTCTCATGCCTGATGTGTTCATTTGTACTTGTTCTACATGTAACATAACAAAAGAGCAATGCACTATTTGAGCTTGGTTCATTTTTCCCCTAGACCTTAGAGCATGGCAGTAGATATGGAATAGGGCTCCTATAACTTGAATTGTGAATATGTTGTAAAGTAAAATGAGGTACCATCAAGCTTTGTCAGATAGGACAAAGGTTCTTCATGTTGTGGTGGTCAGGGGTCACTACAACATGAGGAACTGTATTAAGGGTTTGTGGCATTAGGAAGGTTGAGAACCACTGACCTATGGGAAGGGTTCAGTCTGGGGGGGAAAACAGACTGAATTGCTACATGTTCTATTGAATCAAAGTCTTCAACCTAAGATCAAATTCCAGAACCTAACATCAAAGTCTTCAACCTAAGATCAAAGTCCAGAACCTAACATCAGGAAACACTCACCTAAAATTAAGTTCTTTTTCATGTTGAACCCCAGGTATATCACTTCTTTTTATATATATATATTGGGTGGTTGGAGGTTTGAAGGACATGTCATTCAGAATCAGAAAACAGCTTCCATTTTGATGGCATAATTCTCCAGATTGTAGGCTTCCCTATAAAGAATCCAACACTAAATAAAGGCCGTAGTCTATTGCTATAGTCAAATTCGAAAATTAATCACAACTAACATAATGAAACAAATGATGGAATTCATGTATGTGTGCAAGTATCCATAAAATATATATTTTGCCAGAAATTGTGGGCAAGGGATACTATAGTTCCTGTGAATAAAATAAGCATTTATTTGAAATTAAATATATGGATTGCTTTTTTCTCCTGGCATTATTGAATTATATAGCAGTGCCATGTAAACATGACAGGAGTTTTATACCAGGTTTGATAAACAACTGCATTTAATGTGGTATCAAAGCTTTGGAGACCAAAGTTATTTTTCACTGGAATTGATCAAATAATTAAATGTATGAATTACCAAATTCAGTGAGGCATAGCTATATATAAAATGTTTAAGGGACTACAATGAATGATTTTGTGAGGAGAGGGACTCTTCAAATTCTATCCATTGCCAGGGATCACATTTCTGGAACCCTGGCAAAACCAAGGTATGAACCTGAAGACTTAAAATAGAGTCTTGCTTATCAAACCGCTTATCCAACGTTCTGTATTATCCAACACAGTTTGCCTCCCGCCCAGATCCACAGCTGTTTCTCTATCTAATGTTTTCAATACATTGTGATATTTTGGTTCTAAATTTGTAAATTCAGTAATTACTACATAACGTTACTGTGTATTGAACTACTTTTTCTGTAGACTTGTAAATATGATGTTTTGGTACTTAATTTGTAAAATCATAATGTAATTTGATGTTTAATAGTAGGCTTTTCCTTAATCCCTCCTTATTATCCAACATTTTCGCTTATCCAACTTTCTGCCAGCCTGTACATGTTGGATAAGCGAGTCTCTACTGTATTTCCTGTAATCATGTAAAATGTTGCATAACATTTTCTTTCTCCACTTGTATTCTGAGTATAACATTTAATTATTTTTTTCACTTTTGTAGGATATGGCTTTTAACGTAATGTTCTCTTACAGTTTTCTAAGCTACCTTGGATACCATCTTGAGAGAAAGTTGGAGTACAAATTCCAGAAATAAACAAAGCCCATTTCTATAGTAAAGAAAATCCATCAATTGCCTCTTATCTGTTTGTCCATATCAGCTTCATCCCAGATTAAGTATTCATGGCACTACGGGTTAGATGTGCTTTGTACGAGGATCCAGTTACCAGTATGTTTTTTTAAAGCTACAGTGCAACTACATGGAAAGAGTTCAGCTATCATCTCACTTACGTAGAAGTACTGAAAAGCCCATGAACCTCATCACTACAAGAATTACTGGATCCATGACACACTTATCAAACAAGATACCCATTCTTATCAAAACCATGGTAGAGATGGCTCATTCATCACTTACTATCATATTATGGCCGACTACCTATTTATCTTTATAAGAATGTGAACTATATGCATCAAGTGAAAAGAGCTAGTCTTACAGAAATGCTGTGGTTGCTTGAGAGCTGTTAACTTATTTATTTATTTATTTATTTATTTACTGTGCTTATATACCGCAATTCTCAGCCCAAGGGTAAGGACAGGACTTCCATTAAAAAGTCCAGTTTTAGGACTCTTGGTACCATTATGCTGTAGCAAAAAACTCATGGAGGTAGTTACTATGTGATTATTTCAAATATATCTGCACCGTGCAATCCATCTGTACCAAAGTGCCCATTGTGATCAATATAAGTTGTACCCTCTGAATGAAATCAAACATTTCCCAGATGCTTCTATGTTACTGGTGTATGTTGGTTAAAGTAGTTCTATGTCTATCTGTTTCTCTTTGTCACTGTGACTAAGGAGATAAGTACTATTGGATAAAATCTAATGTTTCATGAGCATGGATCTTTCTGCAGAATTCTGGGGTTTTAGTTTAGAGGGGGGGGGGGCTTTAAACTGCTTGGCCAGAACAGTCCTAGACAACACTCAACTATAAATCCCAGAATTATGCTGGAGGCGACCACAGGATTTAAAGCGGATAGAGATTTAAAGTAGATCTAGTGTGATGATGTCTTGAATGTTCTTGGGCTACAGTAAGAGAGGGAAAACAACTGGAATGGAAAAAAGTCAAGAGCAGAAGAGAGATCCATCAGCCTAATAATTATATACTTTATTTTACTGTACAATCCCCATATCTGCAGAATCAACACTCATGATTTCACCTATTAACATCCAATAAAATATGTCTAGGAATTTTAAATCATCCAAGTAATTCTATGATATGCTTCCACTGGAGGTTATACTAGAATTGCCTTGGAGGACCTAGAAATCATTCATTTCAACAGGGTTTGCTATTATCCGTGGAATCATAGAATAATAGAGTTGGAAGAGACAACATGGGCCATCTAGTCCAACACCCTGCCATGTAGGGAAAGTACATTTAAAGCACTTATCTAGCCTCTGTTTCAAAGCCTCCAAGGAAGGAGTTTCCACCACAGTTTTCTTGTTTCCACAGTAACTTTAGGAACATATTTCCGTTGAATATGATGGTTATATTGTATTGTATTTTTATTTGTTGATTTGATATCCTACTTTTCTTCCGAAGTGGGATTCAATGCAAGTCAGATGAAATTAGCATCCAGTTTCAATTGCTGCCCAACTGAAAAGACTGCAGGGATAAGAAAAAGAAGGAAAGTTTTTTTTAATCTTATCACTCTGGAAATGCTGAATTTCTCCAAAATTTTCTAGACATTTGAAAATAATTTCCATATAGAGAATTGGAGAAGATAATCTCAATGTCGAGGTATCAGCACAGGTTCTGGGTAACAGATGTGAGGGTGGCCAGCCTGGAGAATTAGACTTCAGGGGGGAAAAATACACCGATAAGAGAGAAGAGGTTAAAATCATGGGGTGTAGTAAAAATTTGTCCCCTCACATTTGAATATCAAAGTCTTTCATAGTTTTAAAGATTTAAGTCAACTTCCATCCCAACTGGCTATACTTCTAAGAAAATATATTCTTTTCTTCTGCTATGAATGTGGAATAAATTAGAGTCGCTAAACCTTTTCCTAATACCTCCAGTTCATACAATGAAGGGTTTCTATTTCAGACACAGGCATCCACTTAGAAACACTGTGGCTTTGGGTTTGTTTGTTTGTATACTTGCTTGCTTGCCTTGGGGCTTTTGTTGTTGTTGTTCATAGAATTAACAATACAGGGGTTGAATATTGACTTTTGTGAAAATAAAGCTGGAAAGACAATCTCAGTGCATTTAAAATAAATAGCTTTATGCCGCTAATATCTTTCTAATGCACTAGATGTCAGAGAAAAACAGTGTTCATACTGCAGACTTCCTATTATAGTATGAAACTATTTCCTCCTATGGGTATATATAATGTCATGCTCCAGCCAACTGATACTATTTAAGAAATCATTATTGTCAGTTGTTTATATCATAAATGATCTCACAGCTCTGTGGCTATTCCATACTTCCTTTCTTTGGGGCCTCAGCAGAGATTTATATCTGAGGACAGAAATCAGGCTTTGATGGTTTCTGCACCACATCTGGATGGACTGTTACTCTGTGAGCTAAACACTTAGTTATTTACAACTTTACATAATTCTGAAAGTGGTTTTGCCAACTTGTCCACTTGAGTGTCAGAACAAGGATATTGCATGCTTTCTTGTGGTTCCTGTGATTGTTGATGGATAAGGCAGCTGAATGGAGGAAATTAGGGATCTGGTTTAAAATTAAAAACCTGAAACACATTAAATTTTTCCTCTGATATATTATGTATCAAAGATAAGGAAAGACACAGACACGCACGGCAACTCACAGTAAAACTGCAGATGTTTGGGCAAGCATGCTACATTCCAAGAAGAATCACAGCCAAATGCTCACTCCTGTACCGCTTACCTACTGTTAATATTTATTGTTGTTCTATGCTTTGAAGTTGTTTACTACTTATGATGACCCTACTGGATGACCTGAGCAGGGAGATTTAGAGGTCTCTCATTCCTAAATTGACATTAACTTTTGCAATCAATAACAAGAAAGGAGAATCTATCATGGGTTTTTTTTTTTTTTTTGGCCATACTTGTTAAGAATGTTAAGCTGGATAAGTAGAATTGGAACAAAGAAGGTAGAGGTGGGTGCTCTGTAGGGAGAGAAGTAAGGCGTTCAGTTGTAAATTCAGGGCAGGCATGACATGATCGTTCTTCCCTAATGTAATTTCCATTCCTACATTCCATAATCGAAATCATCATTTTATTAGCAAAATATTTGCCCAATTCACACTTAACATACAGTAATCTCTACTGAATGTATGATGACTAACTTAGGTATGGTCTCAAGAATGGACTGGAGAATAGAGATACATATGTTTCACCAGCATCAATAAAGACTACTTAACAGCAATTATTTCATAGAATCAAAGAGTTGGAAGAGACCTCATGGGTCATCCAGTCCAACCCCCTGCCAAGAAGCAGGAAATTCATGTTCAAAGCACCCCCCGACACATGGTCATCCAGCCTCTGTTTAAAAGCCTTCATAGAAGGAGCCTCCACCACATTCGGGGGCAGAGAGTTCCACTACTGAACAGCTCTTACAGTCAAAGTTCTTCCTAATGTTCAGGTGAAATCTCCTTTCCTATGGTTTGAGGCCATTGCTCTGCATCCTAGTCTCCAGGGCAGCAGAAAACAAGCTTGCTCCCTCTTCCCTATGACTTCCCTTCACATATTTATACATGGCTATCATGTCTCCTCTCAGTCTTCTCTTCTGTAGGCTAAACATGCCCATCTCTTTAAGCCGCTCCTCATAGGGCTTGTTCTCCAGACCCTTGATCATTTTAGTCACCCTCCTTTGGACACATTCCAGCTTGTCAATATCTCTCTTCAATTGCAGTGCCCAGAATTGGACACAGTATTTTTGCTCATAAAAAGTAAAGAATAGAGCCATGTGTCGAAAGCGGGAGCTTGCTATTGCTGAATTAAAATTTTTGTTCAGGTTTGGTTCTATATAATCTGGTACTCTGGTATTCCACAGTGATAATAAAACCTTGTTTATATGCCCATTTCACCTAGTTTATGAGAAACTTGTCGCCAAAGTGACAGTGAGCACCTGGGTCCTTCTGACATATTGCTCCTCAGGTATCTGATTACTAAATGGTCTACTTGACATTCCTAAACATACCTTGCATTGTATTTTCTTATAATTAGAAGTATGGGAAAAGATCGATAAAACTAAGAGTGAAGTAGAACATAAAAACACTTCACTACAATGAAAGGAGAATATGGCATGCAACAACTTGATCAGTTAAGTGCCTCAATAAAGGAAGCATAAACCTGTTCAGTAAATGATACATAAACTCTCACACTGGAGACAGACTAATTATGAACAGCTAGTTCCACTCTGACCATTATTGTGGGTAAAGAACAGCATATGCTGTATATACTCATGTCGGCTCTAGACTTTTGAGTCAAATAATCAACCCAAAAAAACCTAGTTTGACTTATCTATGAATCAATGTAAGTAGTAAGTAGTTCTTTTATAATAAAAAAGGCACAATCCCCTTCTCTGAGTGGAGTGGTAAAAGGCAAGAGCTCAGCTCATCTTGGGAGAACCTAAAAGAAGCACTGATCCCCTCTACTCTTTTCACTGCATCAGTGTTTCTGGCCTTTTTGCATGCCCGGTTGGGAAAATGGTGGTGGTGACTAGGAATGGCTAACCTCCTGAGGTGGTACTGACACTTCTCCCTTTCTTCAGGAATGACCTTTAACTTATCGATAGATAATATCAAAATCTATAATTTTGACCCCCAAACCAGCTCTTGATTTACACACAAGGTTGACTTATTGAAAAAACAAACAAGTAATTGGGACTCGCATCCAATATGACTCTAGCAAACTGAACAAGAAGTTACTGAGCACTGAGACAGCACACATATTCATCACATTTCAGAACGGTTTGGCCAGTGGAACACTGTCTTTAATCCTATCTTCTCTTCACCAGTTCTAGAAAGTGCCTTCTGCTAGTGAAGGAATAAGAACTATGTGGCCCAAGAGACTCATGCAGCTCATTACATCCTGGATTTCCTAGGATTCTCCTCATTGCTTTTTAAAAAACTTCAGACCCACAAGGAAGCATCATAGCACCAGAAACTTCCAGATGTATGGTTCTTCAAGCTCATTGGAAAATGAGGTCGAATGCATAAGAGTGTGCCTAAGTAGACTGCCCCTCCAAGGTTTCTTTCACACAGTCCAACAGTAGTGCTATGATCCCACTCTAGCTGGCATGGCAATGCCCTATGGAATCCCAGGGTTTGTAATTTGCTGAGGCTGAGAATTCAAAATGTCCCCCACCTGAAAATCCCAGCAGTCAATGAGATGTGACTAAGTGAAATCAGCATGCTATAATTGTGTAGTGTGAAAGGGCACAAAGTCATGTTTCATCTTCCAAGTATCCTTAACACTAATTGTTAATACTTATTTGGTACTTTTAAATTAAACAGGAAATAACACTGTCAAATGAGGAACATGTTTTCTTTATCATCATCATCATCATCATCATCATCATTATTTTTCCTGTGCTTTCCCCACTTCCTCCTCGTTTTATTGAGTTAGGAGTCAGATAGCACCCAACATCTGAAAACAAAAGGCCCTTCCACACAGCCATATAACCCAGAATATCAAGGCAAAAATATCCCACAATATCTGCTTTGAACTGTGTTATCTGAGTCCAGATTGCCATATATTCCAATCCAAAGCAGATAATGTGAGATTTTATTCAGTAGTGTAGAAAGGACTGGAGTATTCTCTTCCTTTTAACATGTTGGCAACACAGATTCCCATGGGCATCCACCAGAATGGCCATGCATCATGGGATGGCCTCCATGGTACTCTATTTTGCCAGCATGTTAAAACAGAAAGAAGATGGAGAAGTGACTATTGAACTTGTCAGACAGCCACTGGCATTGCTCCTCTTCATACAGGGACATGGGAAATCCTGTGCCCCACATCTTGCATTGCTCAGATCCAGGTGAGGGCAATGAGATGAGGGGAAGTGTGAGCAAGCCTGGGGTGGTCCCTTTCTACACTCACAGAGCCACACTAGCATCATGTGATGGAGCTGGCCAACTCCACGGGTGACCTGTGCTAATATCAGCACATGCCACTGATTTTAGCCTTTTATGATGAGGTAGTTAGTGGGATAAACTTGTAACAGAAACAGCTTTCTTGTCAGTGCCTTCACCATGTGTATAACATCTTTAACAAAGACCACCAGCATTGAAGCGATGGTCCTCTGCCGTTAACTCCGCTGGGCCGGCCACGTTGTCCGGATGCCTGACCACCGTCTCCCAAAGCAGTTGTTCTACTCTGAACTTAAGAATGGAAAACGGAACATTGGTGGACAGGCAAAGAGATTTAAATATGGCTTCAAAGTCAACCTTAAAATATCTGGCATAGACACTGAGAAGTGGGAAGCCCTGGCCCTTGAGCGCTCCAGCTGGAGGTCAGCTGTGACCAACAGTGCTGCAGAATTCGAGGAGGCATGAGTGGAGGGGGAAAGAGAGAAACATGCCAGGAAGAAAGCGTCAAGCCAACCCCGACTGGGACTTCCTTCCACCTGGAAACCAATGCCTTCACTGTGGGAGAAGATGCGGGTCAAGAATAGGGCTCCACAGCCACCTACGAATCCACAAGGAAACTCATCATGGAAGACCATCTTACTCGTCCAATGAGGAATCGCCTAAGTAAAGTAAGTAAGTAAGTAAGTAACATCTTTGGCTGACTCTACATGGTAGAATTAATGTAGTTTGACACCATTTTAACTACAATGATTTAATGCTATAGAATCCTAGGATTCATACAGGCCCGCAGCCAGGATTTTGATTCGGGGGGGGGGGGGCTGAGTTTGTTTTGGGGGGGGGGCTGAGTCTGAGTGAAAGAGGGTCTACCCTAGCAAACCTTTTGTATCGTTACCCCAATACCCCCATGCATATGGGATATATTGAGCATGGTGATCAGATCATGATATGAATAAACGTGGGGCTGCCCTTGAAGACGGCCCGGAAGCTCCAGCTAGTCCAGCGCGCGGCAGCCATGTTGTTAACCGGAGCGGGACGCAGGGAGCGTACAACGCCCTTGCTGTCCCAGCTCCACTGGCTGCCGATCAGCTACCGGGCCCAATTCAAGGTGCTGGTGCTAACCTACAAAGCCCTAAACGGTTCCGGCCCAAAATACCTTGAGTACCGCATCTCGGCCTACGAGCCCACGAGGACCTTGAGATCATCCGGGGAGGCCCTTCTCTCGGTCCCGCCTGCCTCACAGGCACGTTTGGTGGGGACCAGAGAGCGGGCCTTCTCGGTGGTGGCCCCCCGGCTGTGGAACTCCCTCCCTGCTGAAGTTAGACAGGCGCCTTCCCTCATGGCCTTCCGCAAGGGCCTGAAAACCTGGCTCTTCGAAAAGGCCTTCAATTAAGTGCTATGCTTTGGAACGACCACCGGAATGGACTAGGACTACGAGACTGATTATGACCCAAACAAGACGAAGCGGATTTTTAGTTTTAGTTTTCTGTGGCGGCCCCCCGACTTTGGAACGCCCTCCCAAAAGATCTCAGACAGGCCCCCACTCTAGCCGTTTTCAGAAGGAATTTAAAAACTTGGCTGTTCCGTTGTGCCTTCTCAGACTAGGAATCCCCACCCCAAGTCCTAGTAGCACCTTAGCATAACTAATTGTCGCTGCACACTGCACTTTTAATCCCACGTGCCTCCTGCCATTTCAGCACTTTTAACCCTTGTACCCCAGTGCGCCGGCCGAACCAGTTTTAATAATGTCTTGATGTACTGCTATTGTTGTTATTTTGCTTATTGTTTGATTTGCTTAGTTATTGTGGTGTTATGCTATTTTGTTTATTGCTGATTTGCTTGCTATTGTGATGTTATGCTCTCTATTGTATTGTTGTTTTGAGGCTTCGGCCTGTGTAAACCGCATCGAGTCCTTCGGGAGATGCTAGCGGGGTACAAATAAAGTTAATAATAATAATAATAATAATAATAATAGTTTAATTAATTGTGTGTTAGTATGATGTATGTTTAGCCCTGAATTTATTGTAACTGTTGTCTTTTTGTTCTATGTTCTGTACACCGCCACGAGTCGCCTTCGGGCTGAGAGTGGCGGTTAACAAATGCCAATAATAAATAATAATAATAATAATAATAATAATAATAATAATAATAAATAATGTACCAGTAAGGCCTACTCATGGAAAGCCCCCCCCCCCCCCCCCGGCTACATGCCTGGATTCATAGTATGGTAACACACCAGCACTCTTTGGCAGAGAGAGTTAAAGACCTTGAAAAATTCAAACTCGAATGATTCCATAGCATTGCACCATGGCACTTCAAAGTAGTGTCGGACAACATTAATTCTACAGTGATGATGCACCCAAAGTAACTCTAACTTTTTGTTCCCTGGTGAAAGGAGTCTTCACAATTCTCTTGGAGGGGGAAGCTGCTTCCTCCACCTGCCTAGTGTAATATATAGCCAAGTTCTTGAGCTGTATATTTCATATTTCTTCCTATGGCTTGCATTTTTTGTTCCTTTAAGCCATGAAGTATGATGCTCTGTCTCCAGATAAACTAATACATTGGAAAAAATATGGTTTCATATCTATGTGAAAATGTATTTCCAAATTCAGGCAAAGGTTAATTAAAAATGTCAGTGGTAGCAAAAGTGCACCTCACTGGAATGGCTAATGCTTCAAATCATAAGCTAAAATGATGTAAACAGCTGCAGCTCTCTTTTTTATGGAACATTATATATACACACATGCATATAATAATAATAATAATAATAATAATAATAATAATGTTTTAAATAATGTTTTAAATGGATTTAACCTAATGTTTTTACCTACACTGTAATGTCGTGTTATATTATGTTTTGTGTGTGTGTGTGTGTGTGTGTGTGTGTGTGTGTGTGTGTGATCGAATTGTTGCCATTGTAAGCCGCCCTGTGTCCCCCCTCAGGGGTTGAGAAGGACAGGGTACAAATGTTTGAAATAAATAAATAAATAGATACTATAGAAGAAGAACGATTTCATCCATGAGTAAATGGAAAGTCTTTCTCCATGTCTTAAATGGGACAGACTTAAACATACAGACTTTGAGTGCTATCTTTTCTTCCAGTTCTGTTTTATTGCTAACAAATTATGCTCTGAAGTTTAGAAAGTGTCTGTAGGCAAGAACATTTGCTTAAAATGTCCTTTTTTGACTCTTGAAGCACAATGTGTTCTTTACAAGGTCAAACTGACATGAACATAACAGTCTGAATGAGTTATAAAAAACCTATTGTGCAGATTCCTCCCTGCAGCATGCCAAATTTGACATTATGGAGCTCAAAAACAAAAATCTAATTCTTATTAGCTGTAATTAAAATATTTTATTTATGTCAGTTAGGTACATAATGCCCCTTAGAGATGTTATCATAGACTTGAGAGAGGTTGAGCTGTCTTTACAGTTAAAACACCAAAATATTTTTAAAATCAGTGGATCCCACTGAAAATCTGCTGTGTGTTATTTTGAAAACTCTAAAACTCCTTATAAAGCAAGCATCCTTTTTTCTGTCTTATTTTCAGTTTGAATTATCTAATTACATTTGAATCTATCAAACAGACAATCTGACCCACAACCCAGCTAGCCCAGAGTACTTGGATTTATTTTTGTCAGATTAACTGTTTTGAGAGACAGGCTTCTCATGTTCTTTTTTAGGGCAAACCCCATTCCATTTTTCATACTATAATTCTATGAAATTCTCATGACTGCATAATTTTTCCTGACCAAATTTTCAAGTGTTTGAAAACCCATGGGAGGAAGACGAAGAGACACTAAAATTAACCCCATCATCTCCAGGAGCCCCCGCGGCAAACCCTTGCCTCAGATATACTGCAGTTACTTCCATTATCTTCAGTAGCAAAAGAAAAAAATCCTGCTCTCTTGATTTGTTTCAGCTGGCTTTCCCCTCCCCCCAATGCTATTTTCAGGGATTTAGCAAATTAATTATCAAATTTTACCAATTGCTTTCAGTCCAAATTGATCCAGACACAACCCTAGCATTTTTTTTCTTTCCAACCAAAATGGTAACTTCAAATGTAAATTCTTAGCTTATGGTAAAAATCCTCATGCAAAACTAGTCAAGATGTAGAAAAAGCAGTTTTGTGGCACATCATTACATGGGAGGGGTTCATGGCAAAGGAATATTATTATTTTGCCATTGGTAGAGACTGGCTAGTGGCTAATATTAGGAAACACTTGTAGATGACTGCACTGGCAGATTGTTTTGATAATATGGTTGCCATTCAGTACAAATGTGCCTAGTAGTAAACCCAATATAACTCAATGGAACTTATTTCTGAAGATATGCATACAAATTTCCATTGTATAGTTAATAAACAAAGCATGGTTGGATTCAAGCCATGCTTGATTCATACTTACTTTGGCTGCAATTGATTTCAATGGGACTTGAGTAGGATAACTTTGCTGTGAACTTTGGATTAAAACCAACTGCTCTATTCCATTTTTGTTAACCACGTGATGAAAGAATAGAGTTCTGTATTAAGAAACACTTGTAAACAGATTTTAACAATGGTGCCCAACACAAAATGGGAAAATGAATTATATATAGGGTGGGTTACTTCTGAGGTGTTACCTAATGCACAGCATAGGGTAACAATTGGCACATCAGCTTTCTGTGAATTTTGACAGCTGAACCAAGCCTTATGAAATCATAGACACATATTAAAGTTATATTAATTTTGGCACAGGTTTCTTGCATCTGATAATATTTATTATGATAGAAAACGCTCAAACATCAAAATCACACTTGAGAGTTTGGTGGAGGTTTTCTTAGCGTGTGCAGGGCAGCTGCTTACTTCTTCTGAAATGTGCAACTGATGGCATGCATTTGAAAATATCCTCCAAAATGGTCCAAAATGTGTATCCAAGACACAAGAAGAACTTGGGTCTGGACTGATAAGAATCTTTATGCTTGAAAACATAATCTACACATGTGCATGTGACTGTTTTGTGCAAAAATGCCACTACTGCACAGAAATAATACTTTCCCCAATACTTTGTGTCATATTGTGTCCATTGCATACTCCTTAAGCTAGCAACCTGACCCTTTCTAGTGTGTTGGAGGATCCTATCTCATTGCCAGTGATGAAGCAAGATCCATTTGCCCCTACAGTTTTATACATGAAATGGAGAGCATGACATAATAACCTTTGGTTCTGGTACCAAAATGTCTTAGACTCATCCTATCAAATGGTGGCTTGTTAATTTAGGTATTTATCACCTGGAAGTACTAAAAAAAAAATAGTCAAGTTGTTCTCTTTAGTGGCCACAGCTGGAAGGGAGGCCAATATGCATGAAACTTCTACAAAAGTTGAGTCAGGACAACAGACAAAAGAAATAACTTTAAATATTAGATGTAATAGTGACCATAGGAGCCCCCAGTGGCACCATGGGTTAAACTGCTGAGCTGCTAAACTTGCTGACGAAAGGTCGCAGGTTTGAATCCGGGGAGCGGTGTGAGCTTCTGCTGTCAGCCCCAGCTTCTGTCAACGTAGCAGTTTGAAAACATGCAAATGTGAGTAGATCAATAGGTACAGCTCTGGTGGGAAGATAATGGCACTCCATGCAGTCATGCCAGCCACATGACCTTAGGGGTGTCTACAGACAATGCCGACTCTAAGAAATGGTGATGAGCACCAACCCCTAGAGCCGGACATGACTGGACTTAATGTCAGGGGGAAACCTTTACCTTTACCTAATAGTTACCATCAGATTTATCTTAGCTGAACCAAATGAAAGACTGTCTGTTTTTATATTAACAATGTTGGAATGAGTGAAAAAGGACGTGCCTTTATTATTTTGCATTTAACTAAATGTATTATCTCTTATTTTCACTATCTTCATGTTATATCTTGCACCATTTTTCCATAACACTATCTAACACGATTTTTGCTCCTGAGTTATAAATGTCATTTCCTATTTGATTCTTTCATTTAAAAACAACCATGGGGAAAGTTTATTAAACTGCAAAAATGTTGTTTTTGTGGTCTGCACAAAAGGTTAAAATGACATTTGAAAGGTTAAAAATGGCAGCCACAAAAACAAAGTTTCTGGAATATAACAGCTACTTTCAAAGTCAATACTGCATAGTTATACAGGAAATATCACTTTCAACCCAGAAACAGAAAATATTTCAAATTTGTTACATAGTGTAATACAATAGTTACTTTAAATTCTGTTGCCCTATCTTAGCAAGATTCACCTGATGTTGCTTTAATTCCATTGAAATTTCAATGTATAGCATGTTCAAAAACACCCTTTAAAATAATTCTTATATTCATGGTCAACTTGAATATTCTATATATACAGAAGAATGCATGTATCATAGCAAAGTTGAATCTATTATCTTCAATATTTTACCCTATATCTAACATGCTTCATTTTTTCTTACATTGCCTAGAATGGATCAAAGATCTAAAAAAGGATAGAAAACAATGCTGTGGAATGTACATATACATTATTTCTGCATGTACACATTAGCATTATTAATCCACTTACTTTAAATGTGTGAGCCAAAGGCACAGTTCCACTTTCTACCTTTGTAGCATTCCAGCCTTCTGGTGCTACTGTATGTGTCTTTTCCCAGAGGAAATTAACTCTTTTCTGACTTGTACATGCCACCTGACAATGAATACCTTATGAACAAGATGCTCAAGTGTTCACTTGAGACTGCCTTCAGAACAAAGCTGTGCAAGTGCATCTAATAGCAACTCAAACTGTTTTGACTTGTGCTACCAAATACACAAAGGAGAAATAGATCTTGGCACAAAAAAGCAATTTGCTGGTACAAAAGAATATAAAATCAAAAGGACTTCCAATCCAAAATAATAGCAGTGAATCATTTCCAAAGTATTCAATGAACATCTTGTTCTAGGTGTAGTGCTATTCAAATGTGAGGGATGAGCCATTGTCTCAATGGTGTGAAGCAGGTTTGCAAACTTGCCTGAATTGTCACTCTCTCAGCAGCATATACATTACTATCTGTCTCAACAGTGACTTGTCCAATGCTTGTCTGTTTCCTAATTTGTCACTGAATTCCTACTTGGTTGTATGACATCAGTGCCAAAGGTCCCATTGGACTGGGCAGGAGGGTGTCCATGTGTCCTAATTCACAACTTAACAGATCTTCATTTGAAGGTATCCTTTGTTTGAAGGGCTGTACAGACGCTGATGGCTTCCACGTCAATGGGGTAGTGCATCTGCTCTATTGAAACAGGTATGATTCCTCAGCTCTGTTTTTTTTTTGACTGAGGGATTGAAGGTCATTTGCTACATGTCAGCTAATATGTATCTCTATATAACCTTTTGGCACCCAGAGTGTCCAACTTAACAGCATTCTTATGTACTGAAATCAACATAAGCATTCTTAGGTACAGGAATCTCAAGATGATATTATTATTGTTGTTGTTGATACAAAAGCACAGTATGTCACAGCAAAAGGGATCTATATGCTGGATTTCGTATCACAAAATCACAAGTCGAGCACTTCCCAAGCGTCTAGGACTGTGTGGTGTATTTTCGAATGATGCGCGCAGATCCAAGTAAGGTGGCCTTTTGCAGTTGACAGATCATGATTTTGTCGATGTTTATTGTTTCCAAGTGCTGGCTGAGATCTTTTGGCACAGTACCCAGTGCGCCAATGACCACTGGGACCACCTGTACTGGTTTATGCCAGAGCCTTTGCAGTTCGATTTTGAGGTCTTGATAACAGCTGAGTTTTTCCTGTTGTTTTTCCTCAATATTATTGTTATTGCTGTTATTATTATTCACACCTTACTACTATCAAATGTGTATAGAAATGTAAATAAACCTGCATGTATATAAATATGTATCCAATATGTACACCATGTAAAGGTTCATTCTTGTAGAACAGAACCTAAAATATTTTCAATCTATCTTTTAAAAAAATGATGTGAGGAGTGGAAACATGCTACCACCACTTCCTCTATCACATCACAATTTCTATTAATTTCTATGCTGGTTGGGAACTATGTGAAAAACAGAACTATTGCCACCTTCAAGGCTCTCTGTGACTGGAAACTGGTAAATCACAGTTATAAACTGTATAAAGGAGATTCTCCCATTCAAAAAAATCTTTTTGCATTATAGAGACTACAGAAATACACAACAACAAAGCTCAGCTCAAACACATAAAGGGAACATCTGGACAGGACATATGACTTCATGGAATAGAGCAGTGGTTCTCAACCTGTGGGTCCCCAGATGTTTTGGCCTTCAACTCCCAGAAATCCTAACAGCTGGTAAACTGGCTGGGATTTCTGGGAGTTGTAGGCCAAAACACCTGGGCACCCACAGGTTGAGAACCACTGGAATAGAGATTAGGAAAATAAAAATGTTGTGATTCTTTGGTTTAGGAAAATTGGCAAAATTCATTAAAAAGGCAACCCATTTACCACAAGCCAAATGAAAAAAAAGTATGGTGGTGTAGGGAGGGGAAGAGAGAGAGAGAAAGAAGGAAAGGAATGTAGTGCCTTAATGTATAAGGTGATAAGCAAGTTAGTAAAGACAGCACATTCCTAATACTGTCTCTGGTAATTTAAAGTCTTGGAAATCTTTTAAACTGAATTCAATTCTGTGTTCACTGTCCCTGAAGGTTCCCATTTATATTTTTATGACAGATTTAAGTACTCGCCATCTCCCACTTGGTACCCAAGAGTACCATATTATGTCTTGATCAGTTATTGTAGAGCCATTAGAAACATTTTTTTTTAAAAAAAAAAAATTAGCACTGGGAACTATGGTCATACTGCATACTCTCCATGTCAAATTATTAAAGTATTTCACATTACAGGGTTTCTATTTCATGTATTTCAAGCTATTCCAGACTTAATTATCTGCAGCTAAACCATGTGGTAAGTCCTGGACATAGTTACACTGCTTTGAAATATGATTTTTGAAATAGTAGATATCCACATATTTTGAGTTGTCTTGGTATTGAGATCACATTTGTGGTTAACAAGACTGTTTTCACTATCCCTCCATCACCTCTGATCATCCTTATCGAAGGCTCGTTCTTTTTGGGTTTGGGTGAGATTGTGCCAAAAATACCAAATGCTGTAAGCTAGTTTTCAGAGGATGGAATTAGTAAACTACACCTCAATTTCCTTTGCCTAAGAAAACCTTATAATTTATTGGGTTACTGTACATCTATGAATGTCCTCAAGATACAAACATACATAGACAATTGCACTGCCATTGGAATGTTCTCAGAGGGAGTGAGCAACTTCTACAAAATACAGAAGACAGGGTGCTATACAGTCTGAACCAACCATGCTAATATAGGAGGGTTTTTTAAACCTCTGTTTTAAATGCTATTTTTTTTCATCTATAGAGTTCTAATGCCTTAAGGTTTTTTGAGTGTTTTGAGACACCCCCTTCATTGAAATTCAGTGGGTAAATTCATTATCACCCCCTCCCCTGAAAATTTAGAGTGCTAAGTACATAATAGCAAATTCTAGCACTGAATATCATTTACAGCACATGTGTCAAACTCAAGGCCCATGGGCCAAATCTCCGTGTCATTTTATATGGCCCTCCAGATCCTGGACTCATTGTAAGACATCATGACTATAGTTGATGGGAGTTGTGATGCAGTAATGTCTGGAAGGTTGCAGTTTGTGCTGTTTCATCAGTATACAGGGGTTTGATTTAGATACAAGGCTTGTGGATATGATGTCTGACTTTATAATGTCCATTAATCTTTCCCCAATCTCAGAGTCACAACTGCTGTTGGGTTGCAATTCCCATTATTATTTTATTGTGACTCAATAATACCTGGCGACCCAAACTGGGTAAAAACTAAAGAGCACTGACCACTAAGTAAAAAACATAGTTTGTCTTCTGTATTCATGGATTCAACTGCCCTTTCAAAGCAACCATAAGGTTAATGTGGCCCTCAATGAAAATGAGTTTGCCCCCCCCTCCCCCCCCCCCCCGATCAAAAGTGAAATAACTTGCTGTTCCATTCTTCTCAACTTTCTCAACAGGTCTTTGTCATCTAAAATTGACCTTAGTCTCTTTTCAAATAATGTTTTGTTTTGTTTTTATATTACAGTTATATTGTTCATTGTTGTAGGTACCATGTTGGAAAGAATAACGTTTTGTGAATGGATAATACATACAATTCAAACTTGCTTTGATTTGTCTGAAAAGAAGAGGGGGAAAGCTCAGGTATAGTATGAATTTAAGAGATGACTGTTTTAAGCCCTTGATCTCAATTCATTCTAACCTCTGAATTAATTAATTAATTGAGATCAAGGGCTTAAAACAGTCATCTCTTCATTTTAAGCTCTAGAAGCCCTCGGTGGCACAAAGAGTTAAACCCATGTGTCGGCAGGACTGAAGACCAACAGGTCGGAGGTTCAAATCCAAGGAAAACGTGGATGAGCTCCCTCTGTCAGCTCCAGCTCACCATGCAGGGACATGAGAGAAACCTCCCACAAGGATGGTAAAACATCAAAACATCCAGACATCCCCTAGGCAATGTCCTTGCAGACGGCCAATCCTCTCACACCAGAAGCGACTCAAGTCACTCCTGACATGAAAAAAAATCTAAGCTCTTGGGTTAAACTGAGTTAAATCCTTTCTTAAATTTGGATTGCTCATTTGTGAAAATATGTCAGTAAAATTACTGGGATTTGCTTCAGTATTCATGCATTGTATTACTACTGTCACATCATTTTTAAAGTATCTGTGTTGGCCTCTAGATGGCTCACCTGGAATTTCCATTGAAAGAAACTTTTCATAAGAGAATTCCCTTAAAACATATCATCAATGTGCTATAATTATCTCCATTTACAGCAGCAGTCACAACAATGATATGGAATTTTATCATATCTCTATGCAAACATGTTGCCAAATTGTTCTGTTTTCTCATATGTTTCTTTGTTTTTGTGGGGCCAAAAATAACAAATGCTCTGAAGCCAAAATACCTTGAAGACTAATGTGATTTTCTATTAGTAATTCTTGTGAGTCACATCTTAAAATATATTTGCGAGGCAGGTTTTAATAAACACGTTGCAGATGCTGTCTCTGCTGTGGGGTAAATGATATATGAAATGATTATCTTCTAAGCACTGCCCTATAGATTTTTCATCTTGTAAATAATAGATGAAATGTTCCAAAGCATAGGTTAAGCTACTGTGTAACGACTAAGGTTCATTTTTCAAAGAAAGTTTGATCTGCTTTACAATGAGCTAAGTACACATGTGTACACAGAGGTAAGGCAAACAGCTATGCAAATTGCCTCTTACCTTCTAAACAAAATGGTTTGCTGTTAACCCACAACAGATGTCAGATTGTTCCTGGTTTCCAATCATGTTCATAGATTTTATATGTATGAAGGATTTTTGAAAATCCATCAGCCAGTCATAAAATGGGGAAAGCAATACCAATCCTGAAAATATTATTTGAAAGCATGCTATGAGATTCTCAAATTTAGAACCTGGATGCTACTAAAGACATGTTCGTTAGATTATTACAAGTATCATATAAAAATATAAATGGAAAAATATTTTACTCCAAATTTATGAGTGAGCTACAGCAGTTTAAATATGAGTCAAGGTTATAATTGCAGCTTTTCATTTCAAAACAATACAAGTAGAGATGGGAATTAGGCCTGGGTAACAACGGAAAAATTTGTTTCTAAGATCGATTTGTATTTGGGGTTTTTTTTTGTTTCGATATTTAAAATAATTACAAAATTTTCCTTTTAAAAAGTTCGATATTTACGAAATTTCGTAAATGGTAAAAAATTAACGAATCGATTTCCGAAACAATAACGAATCGATTCGTTAATGGCGGACGCGAACGTGAAATATGCTAAAAAACCTCCAAAACCTTCTGAAGCTTCCCTCTCCCTCTGTTGTTGACTGTTGGTGTGATATTATAATTTTTTTTCACTAATTAAACCATAAAACTGGCCCAGACATGCGGAAATAATAACGAAACGACCTCAAAACAATAACGAAACGAATACAATATCGAAATACGAAGCATTTACAAAACGTTTTTGAACATTCGTTTTTTTAATAATTGCTCCAGAATGGTTCGTTATCGTTTTGTAATTGAAAAAATTAACGAATTATTAACGAATTATGAATTAACGAAATGAAACCGCCCAGCCCTAATGGGCATGGTTATGAATGGTGTGAATAGAAAAAGGCAATACATATTTTTTCCCTCTCGTTTCATACTACAATCCATAGTAAGTCAAAATGAATTTTCAAAACAGAAAAAATATAAGAAAGGCCATAGTAGATGAGATCAAGGACATATGACACCTATCTACACCACTATGTGAATGAGCTACTTCTCTCCTGTTCTTGGTGCCAATAACTGGTATTCTGATGTGTACTGCTTCTGATACCATGCTATCAGGATCACTAGTCATTGGTTGCCTTATTTTCCATGAATATAGCCAACTGAAAGCTATAATTACATCTTTTATTATAGTAATTTGTTATGCTATAATGTCAGTGAACTTCTGCCATTGTGTTAGTGGAGGTTTGCTCACACGGCTCACAGAGAAGGCTGAGAGGAGATATGGTAGCCATGTATAAATATGTGAGAGGAAGCCACAGGGAGGAGGGAACAAGCTTGTTTTCTGCTTCCCTGGAGACTAGGATGCGGAACAATGGCTTCAAACTACAAGAAAGGAGATTCCATTTGAACATGAGGAAGAACTTCCTGACTGTGAGAGCCGTTCAGCAGTGGAACTCTCTGCCCGGAGTGTGGTGGAGGCTCCTTCTTTGGAGGTTTTTAAACAGAGGCTAGATGGCCATCTGTCAGGGGTGCTTTGAATGCAATATTCCTGCTTCTTGGCAGGGGGTTGGACTGGATGGCCCATGAGGTCTCTTCCAACTCTATGATTCTATGATTCTACTGCACTTTTTTGTTTTCAGAGGAACTACTTGCACAGGGAGGAAAGACATTAATGTCAGCCATTCTGCTTCTCATAGGAAGTCATGTGAAGCAAATACTGTAGATGTTTTGCACAAGATATATGGGTCAAATTACGAAAGGTGTGTTCAACATCATCTCCTGGGCAGCTAGGTGGGTATGTATTTGGTTACACTGGTATAGCAGCTCACAATCAGTCACCAGTGCAGGATATTTTCTGGTGTTTTCAGGACACTCATTAGTAGAAAAGCCTTTTCTATGGTTCTTCGTGCAACTGACTAAAAGTACAAAAAGAACCCTTTTGGTTTCTGTAGACATGCATAGGCATCTCCCAACACCCAAACAAAATAGCAACAGAATACATGATTGCTGAAGAGAGGGCAACAGGATATCCAGGGAGCGGAATATGCATTACATCATCCTAGATGAATACAGAGTGGTTCCTCACTATTTGCTGCGAAGATCTCTTTTATTCTTTGGATTATCTGTCTTTGCTCAGGGATCTTTCAGATGCTTGTCAGCTCCACTTAATTTTAGGCCTGTATTTGTTTGTAAAGTTAAGGTTCGGGGTGTGGGTGCCCTTTCAACAGGAGTTATTTCTTATATGTAGGTCAATGCAGTAAAGAAGTTAAACATGCAGACTTTGCTGACATGATAGCTTTGCTTTTCAAAAAGCACTTAATGCTTTTCTTTTCTTTTTTAGGACACCAATTCGCTGACTTTTGATTGATGCTGGGTGATGTATTTTTCTGACCAGCTCATCAGAGACATTACAAGTGATGTATGGAACTATGTTTATATTTGGCATTAAATATACCTTTAAATAGGATATGTTGTAATTTTACATTGCCGTTCGAAGGAGCTTTCAGCACTATCAGGCACTCCCAGGCTAGAAGCAGCTCAGCAGCACTGCATTTTTAATCAAATATAACTCTGAGGCCACTGCCACAAAATTGCAACCAAAATGTTTGGGTACTGTTATGTATCTAAGGAAACAAATCTGAACTTCTATAATTATCTTATTCACTTGTTTGCAACAATAGCCTTTCCAACAAGAGTTCTGGAAAAATACTGTGTTGCCTGTATTTATTGTTTCTTTCTTTTAAATATGTATAGAGATAAAATTGCATTTTCCCTGATTAATGCAGAAAATAGCTCATTCTTTCTTATGAGTAAAATATTGCTATGACTTTCCCAGATTCTCTCTCATAGAAGAAAGCAATATGCTGGCCTACCAGCCTCATATCATTTTAACAGTGCAGCTATTAGACATTAAATGAAGTCAATTTGAGATTAGACTCACTTCAAAGGAGGGCATATTTAGATTTAATGTGTTTAGGAGAGAGTAAAAGACTTCAGATAATCGTTTGAGGTTAAATCCAAATGAACCTTACTAAGAGCAAACCCACTAAATGTTTTGGAGCTTGTTAGTTAAGGTGAACACAAATCCCACTGATTTAAATGGGCTTACTCTAAGCAATACTAGCATTGGATTTAGCCCTATAAGAATTTTTTTTAAATGTGAATATTTGAGTTTAGCAATAGAGCAAGTTATTGGGGAGAGCAGGCTTTTTAAGGTTTACTCTCAACTGAAGTCTTCAAATACAGTAGAGTCTCGCTTATCTAACATGAACGGGCTGACAGAATATTGGGTGAATGAAAATGTTGAATAATAAGGAAGGATTAAGGAAAAGCCTCATAAACGTCAAATTATGTTATGATTTTACAAATTAAGCACCAAAACATCATGTTTTACAACAAATTGACAGAAAGAAGCAGATCAATAAATGGTAACCTTATGTAGTAATTACTGTATTTATGAATTTGGCACCAAAGCATCGCAATGTATTGAAACAGCTGTAGATCCAGGCGGGAGGCAGACTGTGTTAGATAATGCAGAATGTTAGATGAGTGAAGGTTGGATAAGTGAGACTCTAACACTGTAGAAGAAAATGCCCTTGTGCTTTGCTACTCTGCGGCTGAATATGCATGCCCAATGTGGAATATATCATGTTAAAACAGTGGATGTGGCTCTTAATGAGATGCCACATTATCATAGGATAACTTTGTCCTCTACCACTGTTTAACCGGCATTGCACCACCTGACATCCATTGGGAATTAGCAGCCTGTAACAAAAGGACCAAGATAGTGACATCTCCAGCCCATCCTCTCTTCAGATGTCAGCCAGCAAGCCAACACCTTAAATCAAGAAGTAGCTTCCTAAGGTGTGCATAGATACTCACAGGAAAAGCTCAGCAAGCAAGAGTCCAAAAGTGGCAGGTTATAACCTGGAACTTCAATCAGTGGCTCATACCAGATGAGAAACTCCCCCCTGGGCACACAGAAAACTGGGTGACTTGGAAGGCGGTGGGCAGACTGCACTCTGGCCCCATGAGATGCAGAACTAATCTTAAGAAATGGGGCCACAAAGTGCAAGTGTGGAGAAGAGCAAACCACAGATCACTTACTTCAATGTATTCTGAGCCCTGTCACATGCACAATGGAGGACCTTCCTACAGTGACACCAGAGGCAATCAAAGTGGCCAGCTTCTGGTCAAAGGAAATTTAGTATAATGTCAAGTTTTTAACTCGGTTTGTGGTTTATCTATACATTATAACTGTATTTTCAATTTGCTTCTGACATGATAAATAAATAGCAAATGCAGCCATCTAAATAGTTTGATCTACAAAACCCAATACTAAAAGTACTCCTCCTGTTCCCTGGCAATAAAACCATGATAATAAAATAGTAAACACCTTATATGCCTTTCAAGACACCCCAAAAATGCTATTTTGAAATAGCCATTTCACTCTGTCTAATGAGCAGTACTGGCAGGAATGTTCCCATAGCATCTTCAAATCTAATTTATTTTAGTGTGCTCTTTCATCAAGTTCATCTGATTTGTAAAAACGCACACAATGTTGAAACTGCCATAACTTTGGTCATCATGGCTGACAGTAGCAGTAGTATTGGTTCAATGAAGAAGTTTCCCTTTATTTTGTAAGAGCAGTTTTTGCAATCGATGTGACCAGTTCAAAGAGATGTACATTCTAAATACCTCAATCATTTTCAGCCTCCTGGTGGAAGCCAGGAGTTCATATTTTAAAGCACCTGCTGATATCAGCAGAACAGGGCTGAAGATGTGCAATCAGTTATTGATCAAGGTGAGAATCAGAAGAGATTAAGTTCTTTATTTGTTAAGGGAGCCTAATCTCAACATGGTTTCACTTAGCATCAGGAAATGCCTTTCTCTTCTGTTTTTGCTGACATTTTTAATTATTAGTGAGTGAAATATCTACAGTAAAGATGCATCCAGGCTAAGTGGTTTTCCTGACTGGACACATTGTAAATGCCCCACTCATCCTTAGCTGTTGTGACCTTCAGAAAGATTATAAAAATTCTCCTTTACTGTTGGTCACTGACCAAAATAATATATAACATGTAACAAATTTTGAATTTTTTTCTGTCCCTGATTTGAAAGTGTTATTTCCTGTTTAATAGTGTGGCACTTACTTTGAAAGTAGTTGCTATATTCCAAAAACCTCGTTTTTGTGGTTGCCACAAACTACTGTATTTACTCAGATCTAACGTGTATCTTTTTTTGCTTGCGTGCTTAACCAAAACTGAGATGTGCATTAGATTTGATGGTGCATTACAATTGTGAGTTAAAAGGTGCCTTTGCCCCTCCAACAGGGGGAGGCTAGCAAACTCGCCAACCTCCGCCTGATGGTGGATCAGGGCTTCCCTCCCCAAGCCTTTCTCCTTTGCCTCACAGCTTATCATCTCCCAGCTGCGAGATGGAAATGAAACAGCACCCCTTTCCCTCCCTGGCCATTTCTCCCCAGTCTCCCAACTTGGGAAACAGGAGAAACTGAGCTGCTTTCCTCCTCTGGGAAAGAGAGAGGAGAGTCAAAAGATGAAGCCAAACCTTCCAAAGCCCTGCCTTCTCCCTCACTGGGAGGGAGTGGGAGGGAGGTAGAGAAAGAGGAGAGAGTCCAGTCAAGTTGAAGCCTAATGGAAGATGTTGGGAAACTTCCAAAGCCCCGCCTTCTTCCCCAGATGGGAGGGAGGGAGGGAAGAAAGAAAGAGAGAGAGACCAGAGGGGCAGGAGAGGCACTGTGCAGTTACCAAATCACATGCAGATGAAGTAGGTTAGGGCACTCTCTATAGCTCAGTGGTAGAAAGTCACCAGCAGTTTTTCATTCAGTTGTTAGTTCCTTAGAAGTCTCAAGTAGTACAGTCTCTGCTGGGACCTCTTCATCAATGCTGCCATATGGATGCCCCAGGTCAGATCCTCCTTAACAGTGACACCTAGGAACTTAAAACTGGACACAGCATATTATTTGAGAACACAGAAGTGCTGGACCCCTCTCACAACCACCATGTCAGACTACACAGAGAAGCCATTGAAATCCACAAGCATGTGGACAATTTCAACAGAAAGTAGGAAACCATGAAGATGAACAAAATCTGGCTACCAGTATTAAAAAAACTCAAAAATTACATCAGCAAAACAACAGAGAGTAAACAATCAGGCACATCAATTCACTCTCAACAGGAGATTCCCCCCAGGCACTTCCAGGCCATTGAATGCAAATCAAGGTGATCAGCTGAAACATTACCCTGGTCATTCCACAGATATATAAACCCATTTTCCTACTTCCAACAGACCTCACTACCACTGAGGATGCTTGCCATAGATGCAGGCGAAATGTCAGGAGAAAAACTGCCTCCAGAACATGGCCATATAGCCCGGAAAAACCTACAACAACCCAACTTAAAACTGGTCACCCGCTCCACTTGGTCTCCATTTATGACCAAGGGCTGAATTTCTGATCTGTTCTGCCATTATCTGTTCTGCCATCTATCACCATACGTTCTTGAGTTTCTTGCCTTTTTTCCCCCTAATTTGGTGGCCTCCCTAACTTATTCCTTCCAAACAGACATTAAGCAACCAATATAGACAATCAACTCTCCACTATAGAAACTGGAGTTCTTTATCCAGGTAATAAAATAGGAGATATATTAACAGCTGATATTATGGGTAAATACCAGCTGTTCCAAAGGAATAACAATTGCCTTTTGTATTTGTGTTAAAAAAATAAACACTGTAGCTCCATTTTTAAAGCTCTATTTATGTTGTGACCCCATCAGAAGCAACATTGGCAGCAACCCTCTGCTAGAGAGCTGTTTAGAGCTGATTCTAGATGGAAACAGCAGCAGTAGGGGCCTCCAAGAGAACAAGGCATCTATGCCAATGTATCCTGGGCAACTCCAGAGGGTATTTCAACAGGTCTCTTATAGGTCCATGGCTGATTGACAAAATTCTGTCACCCCATGGAGAAAACCTTGCAGTTTTTGATGAATGCTATGCTGAAAAGTGTTCCACTGCTTTTCAGCAACCTCTGAGGATGCTTGCCACAGATGCAGGTGAAACGCCAAGAGAGAATGCTTCTAGATCATGGTCATACAACCCAAAAAACCTTCAACAACCCTATTCCACCACTACTGGCAATGGCCAAACAACAGCAATGCCATAGAGCTGTATACATTTTACTAAAAACCAGTTATAATCTAAATTCTTATCCAAAAGTAGACTGGAACTCAAGCATCAAAAAATTACAACCCCAAAAGACTCATGACATATTTGTGAAGGAGGCATTTAGAAGCTTCATTCGGTGATTCCAGTTGAAGCAACTGTGTGTCTGGACTAGACCGTGAACTTAAGACCCCGAAAAAACAGTCATAAATTTTAAAATCAAAATAACACTTCAGGATGTGCCCTAGGATTGGGGCCTAACAGGAACAAAATGCTTCTTCCCAGCTGAGTCTTGAATATCATACAGTGAAAAGGGTTTTTGTACGTCTTCTCTAATATGGTCGATTATAAATTGCCAAAGAAAACGCCGGCAGCAGTGTTTATCTACTATAAATTATTTCAAGTACTTTTTTTTTACTAATGCCACACTTTTAACGTTGCATGTAATTTTATATAAATATTTTATTTATGCCTGGAGTTGAAATGGAAGCAATAATTCTGAAAATTTGAACTTTTGAGGAAAGTAGCTTTTAAGTTTATACCAATTCATTCTCAGTGAAAGTGTGATACTTTCATTTATTTGTTAAATATTAATGCAAGCATCTGTAATTGCAAGCTGGGACTTCGAGGGCTTCGTACTCGGGCTCCCATGGAATCATGGAACTCACAGGATGGCCCCGGGCCTCTCTTTCTGTCTTATATCACAGGATTGCTCTGGGGATAAAATGTGAACGTGGGCTCTTTCACATACTGCTAAATACATTTTGCTGAAACCTGTCATTTTGAACTTTTTTCCTATTACAGTTATAATGGAAAGCAGCAGCAACAATGAAGGACTATTAATACTCCAAGCTACAGAAACTATTTTCTAAATCCTTTTTGAGCATCTGTATCTTTTTATCCACAAAGCAAGTAGCACGTTGGGAGAAATTTGATCAAAATGCAAAGGCAAACCCTTCTCCTCGTGGTATTGTTGCAAGAAAATTGGTGGTCATAACAAATGCATTACTTTTCTTGTTTAACATCAGGAAATCCTATCATGTCTCTCCTATATCATATATGTATTAAACAGTGTTCTTATTCAAAAGTACTTAATGCTCATCAGAATCATATAGGAAATTCACAAAGGGCCAATTAGATAAAGTAACACTTTCCCCCAGAGTTTTCACACATATAGCAATAAAGTGATATGCCTTTGTTTGCTTTCTGTTCTCCATTTCAGTTACAGCACAGTTTAATTCCCATTGTTGACCAAGTAGTAGTTTCTTTTCTGCATAGAATCAGCTTACTAGAGATGCATTGGTTACAAGAGATTTTGTTTCAGGGTTCACTCACCCAGCAATTTTCTTCACCATAGGGATAATTTGTGGCAGTAGACTTTGAAGCCTTCTGAAAACAAGATAGCTCACAATTATTGTATGCTTGGCCATTTACAAGAACAGAGTACACATAGAAGCTAATGACAAAGACAGATTTGAAAAGTTGAGGTTGAAGGAACATAAATCAGTCACACTGCATTATATGAGCTGAGAAGTTAAAGTTAGGACTGCTCCTTAAAGGTTTCCAAGGCAAGAAAGAACCAGACTTAAGTACTAGTCTGCCAGCGATTAGCAAAAAGGAACACTACATAACAGAATGCACAAAGTTCCTTCTAAAAATGATAAATACTATGAATAAAATTGTGACAGAAATAAATTCAAGGTGTTACTAAAACAAGAAGGCAATGGAACGGATTCGTGTTCAGGATGAAACATGAGCATTGGCCCTTGGCAGGTACTGGCTAGAATGTATTATATCTGCCTGTTGAACAACAGTAAAGGCCTGCTTTGGTACAGAATGCAGGGTTACTTGAAAGTAGGGGTGTATAAAGAGCCCCCAATATAGGCCAGAGCCTAGCTTTGTAATTCCAATTTGAGCCAAATCAAACTGGATGCATCTAGTAAAAGTAAAAATTTCTCCCTAACATTAAGTCTAGTTGTGTCTGACTCTGAGGTGTGGTGCTCATATCCAATCCTAAGCCAAAGAGCCGGCATTGTCAATAGACACCTCCAAGGTCATGTGGCCAGCATGACTGCATTGAGCACCATTACCTTCCTGCCAGAGCAGTACCTATTGATATACTCACATTTGCATATTTTCAAACTGCTAGGTTGGCAGTAGTTGGGGCTAACAGCGGGAGCTCACCCCACTTCCTGGATTCAAACCACCACCCTTTTGGTCAGCAAGTTCAGCAGCTCAGCACTTTAACCTACTGTGCCACTGGGGGCTCCTAGATTGGATCCAATTGTAGATTGGATGTATCTACATCTAATGAAATCACAATTTTGAATGAACATTTGGAAATCTGGATTATCATTGTGTCCTCAACCCCACTGGTTGGTATTTGAAATGACTTGTGTTGGAAAAAAACAAAAATAGCTATCAGTTCTATTTATATATATATATACAGTTACACACTATAGAGACATTAAGCTACTAAAGGGAGAATTAAACCAGCCTAATTTTAGACATATAACTCTAAAATTTTATTTTGTACTAAACTTCTATAAAGTTTGTTGTACAGCATTTATGGAATTCTTGATGACCCAACACCATTTTGAGCATTAGAGAGGCACTTTCTAAAAACAGTAAATGACCTGGAAGTCTTCGCTCCGGCTAAATCCTGCAGGGGCGGTAAAACTGTGGCAAAATTTCCAAATGACTTTTGGGAGTCATTTAGGACAACAGTGAGCTAAAAGACTCACAAATAACCTTCAGGGACCACAGGCAATCTTTCTCAATTCCTTGCCAAAGGGATGTTAGATAGGCTTCACAGACTCAGTGCAAAGAAGAAAAGTATCTTCTTTGATTTCCTTCTTGTTACCTTGAAGAAATATTTTTATAGTAAGAAGAATTCAGTCTTTTCAATAGTTCGTTGTGATCCTTTTCATTCCACGGTAGTATAAATCACTTTCCAATTGTACTCACCATTTTGTGCTTATGCTTTTTGTGTATTTTATTCTAGAGTCCATAGCTTTCATCAGTTTCTCAAAGAGGCCCGTGATTCAAAAAGATGAAGAACCACCACTCTGTTCTTTGATTTAGGAAGGCTCCTGTACTCGACAGGTTTAATGTACTTTCCTTTGCTATGATGGAGGGCAGGAACATGAGTGTGTCATATCATGAACAAACTAATTTGTCCATAGCTGAAAGCAGATTCTGGTTCCTAACAGAACATTTCTTATCTTATGAAAGACACTGTTTCAGGGGAAACTAATTTTGTGGAAAATTACTATGTTGTGCATTCAGGATATGGGCAACGGCATCTATAACTACAGTTTATTCCAGTGTTACATTCTTTTAATTGTATTTACTGTTTTATACAGTTCTATATTGCTGGTTCAGATTGATTTTGATCATGATTTAGTAAACTGTATTTTCTATTTTAAAGTTTGTGACCCAAATAAATGCATTGCACAAATGTATTTGTTCGTTTGCCTGTTCATTCCTTCATCCCCATCCTTATTAACAGAAGTGTATGTTGGCATGAGAAATACACAGAAGACTGGGCGACTTGGAAGGCGCGGAACAGACTGTGCTCTGGCACCACGAGATGCAGAGCCAACCTTAAGAAATGGGACCACAAAGTGGAGTCCACAACATGCAAGTGTGGAAAAGAGCAAACCACAGACCACCTATTACAATGCAGCCTAAGCCCTGCCACATGGTTTTGCATTTGAGTTTTGGCCAGAGGCATTGAGTTTAAGTGTCTCTGTGTCCTTTTCCTTTGCTTCAATCAACTCTGAGTCTGGCCCTTTAAGGCATCTGTGATTAAGACACTTTGTGTTTCTTTTAATACATTATAACTGCATCCTTGGATCACTCCTGATTTGATAAATAAATAAATAAATAAATAAATAAGAAAGAAAGAAAAAATCAGATGTTGCATGATGAAATAATCTAAAATAAAGATGGATAAAGCTTAAAGTCTCTTTTTTTTTCTCTCATATTCATTTTTAAAGAATCACAAGTTCTTTCTGTTAAATTGATGAATGGATGTGAAAACTTTAGAAACTTCTAATCAAGAATGAACCACACAAAATTCTTGCTAGACATAAATCTGAAAAATAGTCTATCTGGATGTTTGCTTAGAAAATGTGAGGGAACTGCACTTTCTCCTATACTAACCCTATTAACAGTGTGCAAGGATAGCATCAAGAGCTTATTAATTAGTCACAACTAAGTCCTATTAATTTGTCACAACTAGAGAAGACCCATTGTTAAATAGGGAGTCAATACATTAGTCAGTCCCATTGAGTCCCTGAGTAAACTTGAAATTTGCAATATGACTCAAGTTTAGGTATTCTCAGTTGAAGAAAAGAAAACAGCCAAATAGATTTATCATTTAATTCTGTTCTAAAATAGGAAAAACATCTTTATTTATTTGTAGTCATATACATATGTAGAACAAGGTTTGGAAAGTTAGTATTTTTGGCCTACAACCGCTATCAGTTGCCATTCTGGCTAGGGATTTATTTAGTCATTATTTGTATACTTTGTTTTATGTCTCATCCTCTCTCCCTCATTGAGGGACTCAGAGCGGCTAACACTCAGCAACAATTCAATGCCATTCAGACATAATAAAATACTGACTCAAATACATAAACATCAGAACCACAAAGATTAAACAACAATACATGATAAAACATATTAAAACCATTCTGGGAGTTGTAGTCCAAAATGTAACTTTCTGAAACTTAATGTAGAGCTCAGGAAGACACATAAATAAAATGACTGAAACAAACCATGAGAAATAGTAAGATTGTGCTCTTATAAACACTGGTAAGATAAATGTTTATGGTTGCAGAGGTAAACTGGGAAAAATGTTGAAAATCAATTTCTATTCATGTCACTTTCACAAGCATTGACTCATACAACTTTGCCCATATATGAAAACATGTTTTTACAATTTTTAAAATATTACGTTGAATATTTGCTTTCCAAATATTCATTCTACATGCTTTTTAATACATTTTTGAGCCAAGAACTGCAATACAATTTTTTAAAGTTGAAAACATGATAGGTTTCTATGTTCCAGTTTAGGAACAATGGGTCAGATCAGTTGCTAATATGCACAAAACCCAAATTCCACAAGCATTCCTGGTAAAACTTCCATAGAAGTTGGAAAACGATGACACTTTCTTGCACTTGAGTAAACACTTTGTATTGGAATGTGTTTTTCTGACATGTAATTACAAAGAAACCATTATATATCACTTAAAATGCCACAATAGAATGTAGTTATAGCTCACACACCTTTCTGATATTCCAAAAACATTTCTTTAATTCTTACAGTGGAGGCTTGCAAATGTAACTTCGTTTGTATGGTAGATAGGCTCCTGCCAATTTTACCAGCTCTTCAGTCTGGTAGCACAAAAAGTGCATTTGCAAATAAAACATGTAAATGTTGCACACAGGTTGGGAGTTTTAAGACAAAGCTGTGAGTGAAATGGATAAATAAACTACAGGTGGATCGACTCATTCAAGGAAGCCAAGAGACCTGAGTCTGCAAGACCTGAACATGGCTGTTGACGATTGTGTGGCTTATGACCTCATCATACAGGCTAATTTGCCCACCATATTCCACTTGCACTCCTCTTTCGCCACAGAACCGAGTACATGATACATATCTACTTCTGGCCAGAGTCGATAGTGAAAGGGGAGAGAAAGTGGGGTACACTGCCATGGCAGCAACACAAGATGTTTCCCATGTTGCCTATGAAACAATGGGAGAAAGTGAGGTGACAGACACTTCCCCTTGTGGGATGAAGCCAGCTGTAAGTCAGGCAATGCGGGGCGTAGGGTGATGTGAACACATCTCCCTTATGAACCCTCCAGGATTTTGAGATCGTCTAGGGAGGCCCTGCTCTCGATCCCGCTTTTGTCACAAGTACATCTGGTGGGGACAAGAGACAGGGCCTTCTCAGTGGTGGTTGTCAAAAATCTTCCAGCTTAGTAGCAGCTAAAGGGGATGACAGCTTTCAGGGCAGTCAGCTTCTCCAAAAGTATACAACACTCTCTTTCTCTCATCTGCTGCAGGGAATAAAAACCCCTCTCCGTCCACCCCTAGTCTATAGAACCAGACATCACAACCAATCAGACTCAATCAAAGGAAACTAACAGGATGAGTCCAACATTTTTGAGGCACACTCATCTTAAAGGACCTTGTGAAGTGGAATCTAGAACAGCAGCATTTACTTATTCCATGGGTCTGATCCAGAAAGGTTTTGGTGCCACTTCTGTCCTAATTCTGCTCCACTAACTTTGTGTGACTGCCAATTCCTGAATAATCAATCCTATAGATTGGCACCTGATCATAAAAACCTAATTAGAATCCAACTCCTGCCCTTAGAACCAAGGTCTTCCATCCATCCAGAGGGAAAGTCCTATTGGGTTGACTGGAAGTAAGCAGAATATATCACTAGAGCATGAGATTGGTGTGTGTAGTCTTTCCTTTAGGATAGGTATTAATAATGATAATGTTATTAATCATGTAATTTTAATTGGATCATGTGATTTTAATTGATGTTTTAATGCTCTTTTTAATGGGTTTGCTTTTAACGTTTTTATTTACTGATGTATTAATATATGGCATTGATTTGCTGCCTTTGTAAGTCCCTTTTGAAGTTGAGAAGGGTGGGATGTAAATGTGGCAAATAAATAAATAAATAAATAAATAAAGTGCCTTTGCCCATGGAAGTTACAATATCAGCCACAGATACAAAGAAATACTTATGTTCTAAAATATATTGAATAGTGAAGTAGTGGTTGTTCACTTACTTTTTTTCTATAGTAAGTTATTTCTGTGGACTTTCTATATTGGGAAAACTGCCTCTTGTACAGTGTATTTTATTCCTTATTGTAAGAGCTCTGAACAGCCAATCAATAGATGTAAGACTTTGATAGATTGGGGCCAGCCAGGGAGGAATAGAGGAAGTTATTTACATTCTCTGGAAGTTCCATGCTAGGTAATGGAACTCTGTCCTTACTAATAGATGAAAAGTTGTGTGTCATAACCTCCAATATTTCACAGAAGGAAATTTGGGCATATGTAGCCAAGAAACATCAGAGTGATGCCAAGATGACAAAAATTAATGAGGATGCAGTTGTTTGCTTTTGCCTGAGGCCCCTTCCACACAGCTGTATAAAATCCACATAGAACTTGATTATATGGCAACGTGGACTCAGATAATCCAGTTCAAAGCAGATATTGTACCTTGATATTCTGGGTTATGTGGCTGTGTGGAAGGGCCCTAAGTAGACCACAAGCTGACCATGAGTCAACAGTGTCATGCAGCAGTTAAAAAGCCAATGGGATTCTAGGCTGCATCAATAGGGGAAGTCATAGTTTTGCTTTGGTGAGATCATACCTGGAATAATCCAAGGCATCACAATTCAAAATAATGGCAAACCAGAATGTGTCCAGAGAATGGTGATCAAAATGGTCAAAGGTATGGAACCAAGTCCTATGAGAATTGATTTGGGAAGCTAGGTATGTTTAGTTGAAGAAGAGAAGATTGAAAGTGGACATTACAATCAAGTTTAAATATTTGAACATGTCATATTGAAGAGATCACAAGTTTGTTTTATGCTGCTCTAGAGAGCAAAACATGGAACAATTGGTTCAAATTGCAGGAAAAAAAACATTCCACCTGAACATTAGAAAAAACTTCCTGACCGTAAAAAAAAAGGATTTTTCCCGCTTTCAATTGGGTTTTTCACCATTAACCTCTCAAAAGTGGAGACCCCACTGTACAACATTCTTTCTTGTCCTAACCATGTTTGTCTATCCATGAAACAGAAGCAGGTTCTGATCTAATTTTTACTGACTGTTTTCTTTCATTTTCCAGGAAGTACTGGCCTTTGACAAATGAGCACACTATTTACAATAGAGGAAATGTGTGAGTACAAAATGTGGTTAGAACCAGACTAACAAACAACTGCTTATTAGACAACTTTCATCTATGGCAAAATACCCCAAGGTAAAGGAATCTTGAGGTATTGTACCCTGGGGCATACTCTCTGAAGATATTTTCAATTAAATTAAGAAATCTGCATGTTGAATGGGTGCAGTTGCAGTGATGCATTTATTTTCAACTCTTTGCTAACTGCTAATTTTGGAAGTAGAGGGAGTTCTTACGATATATATATATATATATATATATATATATATATATCACACACACATGCGCACACACACACACACACACGGACACACACACAATACTCATCAAGAATTCTTTTTCATATTATGGTAGCCCTCCCTTAGGTTGAATACAAAGTTTCTTTCCCGAAGGAAAGTTTCCCCTTTCCTTGTCTGTGTTTTATGTGCTACTTTGCTACTGAGACGAACACAATGACTAAATCAATACAAACTACCCTCTAGGCAAGGAGAGACCACAAGGAAAGTGCAGCATCATTAAACTGAATTACAGACAAGCACTTAAGGAGACAAATAAGTATTTTGTTACTATAAAGCTCCAGGTTTTTATGACTTTGGAGATGATTGAAAATGTTTACCAAACAACTATGATGTAGTGGGCTGGAAGGTTTGAAGCCAATCGGTTGTGTAACTATAGCTCAAGATGTTGACATTTGTTTTCCAGAAATGTAAAGTTGGGGAGGAGAGCAAATTCAGACAGGAATTTCTAGCTGAAGCAAGTGCCTTAGCATGGAAGTACAATTCACTCTGGTAGCACTCCAGATGATTAATGTATTTATACCATGCTGTAAAAGAAGACATAGTAGCTGCTAGTAAATTATCGGGCTTTGAGGGTAGAGGGGGAAATAGCACAGGAAATGAGGAAGGAGTTAGGTGAAGCAATGGAACCAGACCAGAAAGATGTGACATTAATGCGGATTGCATATGTGAACTACTGCGCTCTTTCATGGATTCAAAAAACAATTAAGCTACTTGTTCACCTCTTGCTATGAGGTACATATATAAACTAGCATTCGGCTTCATAATCTTTTTCCACTCATGACCCCCTTTCACAAAAGAAATGTTTTCGTGGCCCCCTTCCACCCCAGACATTTTTCCTTTTTGTTTGTGTGTGTGTCAGGAGCAACTTGGGAAACTGCAAGTCACTTCTGGCCTTCTGCAAAGACATTGTCCAGGAGATGCCTGGATGTTTTGATGTTTTATAATCCTTGTGGATGGCTTCTCTCATGTCCCTGCATGGGGAGCTGGAGCTGATAGAGGGAGCTTGTCCATGCTCTCCCTGGATTTCAAACTTCTGACCTGTCAGTTTTCAGTCCTGCCAGCACAAGGGTTTTAACCTTTGCGCCACCCAGGGCTCCAATATATGGCTATATACCCAGAATCATTTTTCCATGACTATGGATACATAGGTATATAAAATAAGTATAAAAACCAAACATTTACTAGCAATAACTCAGCATTTGCAAGGCTTGTTAAACAGGCTGATTTTCCTTTTTATGAAGCACAGCTGAAGCATTTTCTGCAAAGTCCACAGTAAGCACTGCACATTGTTGCTAACAGATTAATGTAAAATCAGAAATCTTTTACTGTTGTCAATATTTTTTGGACCCCAACTTTGAGCTAAGGGCACCCATTTGGAGTTGGGAAACACAGTTTAAGAAGTAATGAACTAGCATGCACTCAGACGGAGCTGAAAAATAGGACATTTCTCACTGATAAATTCAGGCTCCCCCCCCCCCCCCCCAGAAGAGCTATCATTCATTGCTCCTATCTTAGTCTTTGGCTCTTTTTTTTGTACATACTCACCTGGGAATACGCTTTACAACATGGCTGCTGTCAGATCAACTAGGCATGGTTTTTCACAGTTAATATTAAAATATCACAAAGAAGCCGGGAACTTGAGTTAGTCTCTGCAGGGTGTGGTATGTAGAGCATTATGCCTCTTTTGTGACTCTTGCAAACCGCACCTTTTCAAACAGCAAGTGTCTCGAAGAAAAGTAAATCCTACATGCCTGCAAAAGTTGGGTCTTGTATTAATGGTGTCTTTTAATTAACAAAAAGATCAAAACGTATCCTTCTTTCCTCAAAATAAACCTGCTTAAAAGTATTGTTTGGAGGACATACCATTTATTAAAACTGTCAACAACATGCAGTGTTAAAAATCAGCATTTGAACAAAATGACTCGATTTCCTTAATTTGGAAAGAAAGGAATGTGAGGCCCCAAAGGGATTTTGTTATTAAGAAAAAGGCCTTTCAGACCTAACTTATGGTTCTCTGTTCTGCCTCTGTCACTTTGAAATGAGTGAGGCATGGTGAAAAAGAGGAAAGGACAGGTCCCATTCATGTTTACCTTCTGCTGGTCAATGTGAGGAGGAATTTGTGTCAAGGTCATGGGAAAGGTCAGTGGCCTAGTTTGTTTTTCTGCTTGAAACACAGCACTCAATAGGGTTTTGTAAAATCTAGAAGTCTATGTACAATACTTAGTCCCCAGTAGAGTTGTCCCATTGAATCAGTAGCACTTACAACAATGTTGATTTACCATTCAGCAACTGATTCAATAGGTCTACTCTAATGGGACTAGCAATTGGATTTAGCTCAACGATCTATCAGGAATACACCAAAACATGATTTATTTTGCCCATTTGCACTCATTGCTGTATTGTTTCCACAATTATAAATATTCCTTTTTGGCGATAAGAAGCTGTGCAGTGCATGCATGTCATAAACTGAAAGAGAGTGTTCCCAGGCTGAAGCAAACTAGCTTCAGCAATAAATGATCTGGTAGCACAAAATAAAGTGCCTATTTGCTTGCTTGCATTCTCTCCTGGGACTTATTTACATATATCTAAGGGATGATAAGCACTTTTACATAATGTATCAGGTGCTGTTTAAAAGGTGTGCTGCTGTAAATAAAAATTATGCCAGTCTTAACTTTTTTATATGCATGCATCTATAATGGATTGCACTGCCAAGCTATATAATATTTTATCACAATGTAAGGATTCATCCTGACACAAACCCTACTAAAGTCAAGATGCCTACGGCACAGGAAATGCAATCAGCTTAAATCCTAATATTTAGCTTAACTGTATTTGTATCAACACTATAGCAGTCTGTCACCACATTAACTGCCCTGGCACAATACTGCAGAATTCTGGATCTGTAGTTTTATGAGATATTTTTCCTTCTCTGTCAGAGAGCTCTAGTATTATAATAAACTACAAACATCCGGATTCCAAAGGATGGAGCCATGGCAGTTAAAGTGACATCAAACTGCTATAATTCTGCAGTATGGATGATCTGCTAGAAGTCGCTTTGAGTCCCTGTCAGGGGAGATAAAGTGGGACATAAATAAATATATTAAATAATAATAAATAAATAATAGAAAATCAGATTGATCGTCAACAAACCCTGCATTTTTAGCAGGGTAAACCATCAATTCACAATATCATAAACTGTGAGGCTCAAACTAGCCCATGTTAACTCTGGACCCATCCAGACAGGACCCTTATTGTGGGAACTCCCATAATAAAGGGGGGGGGGGCTGTCCAGATAATGTTCTGGACAGTCTCGAATTAATTTGCTACCAACCAGGAAAACCCTGGTTTGTATCGAATTAATTTGATAGTGGGCTTATTTTGCGGCTTCTTGGAAGACACGGGACAAATCCACTATTTCCAGTATCTGGACTACAGTCCAGACACAATTCCCATAAACTGTGGGAATACCCACCCCCTACTCCCAAGCCCCCAGACCCTTTCGAAAAGTAAAAAAAAGACCCAGACCTTAACCCTAACCCTAACCTTACCAGGCCTGCCGTATACCCTCAGAGCAGCTATCCCGGTGCATACAAATGATGCACCAGAAGAGTGGGGGGAGGGCGGAGGAGCTGCTCCGAGGGTATACTGCAGGTCTGGTAAGTTTTTTTACTTTTCTAAGGGGTCTGGGGGCTTGAGGAGAGGGCCTCCAGATGTTCTCTAAGGATAGTCCCAAGAGAATGTCTGGACAACCCACCCCATAAAGTGCACGCTTTCTGGGGTGGGTGTAGACAGGCCCCCAGAAACATCCATGTTATTTTAATGTGATTCTTCTGGAATAAAGCCTCTATGAAGTTTTTAAATAGTTCAGCAACTGGTAAATGTATGCCTGGATTTTCTGTAGGAAGTTTCCAGGATTGATTTAAAAAACTGTAAGATACCTAATTAAAAATAGCCAAACAATACAAGGAATAAGACAATTGAAAGAATGTCACAACTAGGTAAGTAAAAGCATTTACTTTTTTCTGGTTTGAAAAAATTGAGTAGTCCCTACTGGCCCTCATGATCACATGGGAAACAGGGAAAGGGTCATTGGAAAGGGAGTTCATCTTGAAAGAAAAGTATAACTACTATCACCCCATGACCCTCTCATCCCTGTCCACACATCAAAGTCCTGATCATGATCAGACATGTTCACTTTAAAGAACAAAAGCATACTTGTGCATTTTGTGTTTAAATAACAACAAGGAACCAGTTTAATATAATATCTGGTTTGGCTCAGAGAGCAGCTATACAGGATGCCTAGAAGCTCCATTCAGAGAATGGGCTTGAAGAGGAAATCATAAGTAGACTGAGTCTAAAAGCAGATATGTAGATTATTGTTGTTACATCTTTAAAACTTTATATGTGTCAGATTTAAGACATGTGAGCCTCTCTCAGTACATAAATCTGTTGGATGCCAAAGCATTAGGATTAACCTGACATGCCGTCACAGATTGTAGGGCACTGCGTTAGTAAACTCCTAGATCTTGAGCAACATAGAATAATGAGGGGAAAGAGGAAGTTGTAACATGCTACTAATCTAGCCTCTAAAGCTCAAATCCAAAGCAGTGCCTACTATCTGACATTGTTCCAATATCCTGTAAAAGACAAGAAGAGCCTGGGAAATTATTTACAGAGTGCAAGAAGATGCATCAGGAAAAATATAAGCAACCAAGGTGTAGGGGAAATCTGTATAACTTGTTACCAAGATGATTACAGCTCAATAACCATGTAACACGATAGATATCTGCTTCACCCAGCCAGCAAAAGTTAAAACAGTATCTATGGTTTACATATAGCTGATAGATTGTATTAAGTTATAGAATCACTGCCTGACACATCCTAATTTCCTTTGCTAGGGATGATTGAGAACTATGCTCAGTTTGATATTTGGGGTGCTTGGAATGTTGAATTTCTGAGAGACTCCTCACTTTTTAATAGTCCTCCCCATGTTAGAAATAGCTACACCCATGGAACTTGACCAGTCTAAGGGTGGGCTAGCATTTTGATTTGTGTTATGATCAGACCTGGCCAGAATTTGCATTTTTCCCCATAAAGAGGATTGAAAGAGTCTCAGTGGATTTCCATGGCCGAACAGGGAATTGAACCCTGGTTTCCACGGTTGTAGTCCAATGCTCAAACCATGCTGACTCACTCACTATGCCATTTTAATTGGTTACCATCTTGAAAAGAAAGGTTATTCTCTTCTGTTTTTCCCTTTATTTCCCCCCATTTCCTTTCCTAAGAGATATGTAATTTCCTGCTCCAGTGATTGACCACAGGAGCTTAATGCTAATTTGAAAAAGAAGTAATTCTCAGCATCATGAGATTGAAAAGGGGAAGAAGATTGAACTTTATATTTTAATGTGTCAGGAATTTGTATTTTACACATAAAATGCATAAACTCGTCTTCCAGCAAAAGAAAAAAGGAGAAGGAAAAATAGTCACTGTGTAAGGCTAAGAACTTAACTTTAAATCGATAAGTCATTGTAGAGAAATGTTTATTATAGAGTGTTTAATGTACTGTGTTTAAACTGTATTTAGGGTTTACATTAGTTGCTATGGCCTAACTGTAAGAGATAGGTTGCCATGGTAACAAGGCCTCAGAGGAGGTGGGCGGAGTTTAAGGAATAAAAGGTTTGAAAGCGACAGTTAATATTCAGTCCGGTGGATGAGACCCGGGGAAGAGGATCAGAGTCAGTTAGGGCTCTGGGTTGTGAAGCTGTGAGAATTCAGTTAGTTCTTAGGATTTGTGAATATTTCTTCAGCAAGAGAGCTGAAGGTGTTACCTTGTTAGATTGCTTAGGTTAAAAGAATCTAACAGAAGGGGTTTTAAGGATCGTCAGTAAGGAAAGACTGGTGATCAGTGGTTTGATCCGAGTATAGGACAAACAGTGTGAAATATTCACAATAGGGAACTCTGAAGTAATAAAAGCACTTCACTAAAGAAGGAGTTTATAGAATTGTAACATCAGAAGCTTGAAAGTATCTCAAACCAGCCATTTTGTAACATCAAGCCTTGTGCCAAGTTCAAATTCTCAAAACTGCAACAATTACGTTCTGTTAACAATAAAACTTGTTCTCTTTGTATTTCAAACCTGCCTCCTCCATTGCTTTTAAGCTTGGTGCATTTCACACTACCAACGTCATCTCACAACACAACTAAGGATAAACAGAGACATAAACCAGCGTCTCTAAACATATTGGTGGCAGCTTAATTGATATCTAAAAGAAGGTTCCTTACAAATATTGTTGGCATCAAGGAAAATTAGTACTTCCTCACATTCAGTGGAAATAGTACTTCTTTACATAATTTGGTGCCAGCAGCTGGGAGGCTTCGTTACATTTTTGGTGGCAGACGACGGGATTCGAGTAACAACTGATCGAGTGCCTTAAGTTTAATTTTAAAATAAGTTGTGAGGTAAAAGTTGCTGAAAAATGGCTACCAGGCGGCAGAGAAAGCTAGCTGAAGAAAGAGAGGGAGACCAAGAAGAAAGTTCGAGCTCTGAGACAGAGACAGAGCCAGTGCCTATGTCAGAAATGGCTTTTAAATACAAACTAGAGATGAAACGATTGGAACTGGAGAGAGAGGCGAAACAAAGAGAATTTGAAGAGAGACAAAGAGAGAGAGAATTGGAACGGGAGTTAGAATTGAAGAGAATGGAGTTTGAGCTAGAAAAGCAAAGATTGGCTTTGACTCAAACATCCAGTGATGTCCAGGAAGGGAGATCTGGAGGGGATACCCCAGATTTGACAAAGAAATTCCCAAAATTTACAAAAGGAGATGACCCAGAGAAATTCCTTATATCTTTTGAGAGATGTTGTCGGGATTTTGGGTTGGCTAAAGACAAATGGATGATATACCTAAGGCCTCAGATAAGTGAGAAGCTTTTACAGATATATGGACAGATGCCTGAGGAGTCCTGTAGAGACTATGATCTGTTTAAGAAACAGATTCAACAGGAATATAGATTGACTCCTGAATATTATAGATTTAAGTTCAGGACGTTGAAGAAAGATAAAACACAAAGCTTTGCTCAGGTGGCCTCTAGATTGTCTCAACTGTTCGATAGTTGGATAAAGACGTCTGAGGTAGAAGATTATCAACAGCTGAGGGAACTTTTGAAGCTGGAACAATTTTTCCAATTAGTTCCTTATGAAATTCGTTGGGTGATTCAAGATCGCAAGCCATCCACGATTGTAGAGGCAGCGGGTATGGCAGATCAAATAACAACCTTGAAAGAAGGATTTAAAAGGGAAGATCTGCCAGGGGACAAAAGAACAAACAGGCAGCCATTTTATCCACAACAAACGCGCCCACAGCATGAAAAGGGCTCTGACATAGAAAACACCATCTATAGGAGGCAGAGTGTAATAAGGCCAACTGCTCCTGAGGTAAAACGACGGTGCTATCAATGTGGAAAATTGGATCATATAAAATATCAATGTCCCCTGTTAAGGAATGAGAAAACAACCCTCTTTATAAATAAAATGAAAGAAACACCAAAGGCAGAACCGGATACTGTTGCAAAGGAGAGTTCAAGCTCAGAGCCTCAAGAGAAACAATGTTTGTTCATCCTGTCAGGCAGCCCATCTAAGGATTACTTAGAAACCATTTATATTGATAACAAAGACAGGAAAGGACTTAGAGATACAGGTTCCGAAATATGCATAGTGCACCCCGAAATAATACCTCAGAGATTTCAGCAGCCAACCTCTGAAGTAAGATTAAAAGGCTTAGGTCCTGCGATTCCGACAGCAGTCGTGACTTTGCCAATAGAATATGAAGGATGGAAGGGTATGTGGGATTTTGCAGTCAGTCCTGACATACCATACCAATGTTTAATTGGAAATGATTTGGCTGAAAAGATTAAATACTGTAAGATGGCGTGTGGGAGAAAAAATGTAACAACAAAAGCCTTGAACAGAAAGCCCTGTGTTTTGCCATCCAACAAGATGGAGATGAGAGCCCAGAAGCCAGTGCTACAGTTGCTGAGCTTGTTAAGAAGACGGGAGGAGTTGAGGAGATTCGGCAGGAACAGAGAGCCGATGAATCTCTGAAACCTCTATTTGCTTTAGCTCAAAACCCCACAATATTGGCAGAAAAACAGCCCTCCGAGTTTATACTGAGGAATAGTGTCTTATATAGAGAGTCCAAAAGTGTAAACTCGACAGAAAGATCAGTGACATATAGTCAAATCGTAGTGCCTCAAGGTTTTAGAGAACAGCTGATGAGGGTGGCACACGAAAACCCTCAAGGTGGACATTTGGGCATAAGAAAAACCACGAAGAGGATCACTAAAAACTTTTATTGGCCTGGCATGTTCCAGAGGATCAAAGAGTTTTGCCAATCCTGTGACATCTGCCAGAGATTGAGCACTGGAAGGGATAAAGTTAAAGCTCCATTGATCCCTATGCCAATAATTGGAGAACCATTTTACAGAGTAGGCATTGACATTGTAGGTCCTCTCTGTAAACCAAGCAGACGTGGTTACCGTTACATTTTAACCATGATTGACTACGCCACAAGATATCCAGAGGCTGTAGCTCTGACTAACATCGAAACAACTACAATTGCAAATGCCCTGCTGTCCATTTGGGGAAGAACTGGATATCCCAGAGAACTGGTCTCGGATTTGGGAACACAGTTTACTTCCAAGCTTATGTCGAAGTTGCTGGAGTTATGTGGAATTAGACACCTGACTTCCACAGCATATCATCCGCAGACAAATGGACTGGTTGAGAATATGAACAAGACTTTAGTCAAAATGATAAAGTCTTACAGTCAGGAAAGGCCATATGACTGGGACGTCAAATTGCAACAACTGCTGTTCGCCTACAGGACTGTCCCTCATGACAGCACCGGCTACAGTCCATTTGAATTGCTGTATGGAAGGAAAGCTCGTGGTCCGTTAGATCTGTTAAGAGAATATTGGGAAGAAAGTCCGGCGACGGATCCTGTTCCAGTGACGGAGTATTTAAGAGATCTTCAAGCAACAATGCAGCTGGCTAGAGACATTGCTCAAGAACATTTGCCTGCGGCTCAGCAGAAACAGAAAGACTATTATGACTCTACTGCTAAACCAAAGGTCTTCAACATCGGAGATGAAGTTTTATTTTTATCTCCCAACAAGGCCAACAAGCTTCAATTGGATTGGTCTGGACCATGGAAGATCATCAGAAGACACAATCACATAAACTATGATATTTTTGATGAACAATCCAATGTAGAAAGAAGAGTCCATGTGAATATGTTGAAGCCTTATGTTGTAAGATCTGCAAATGTATGTTTTGTTGTTTCAGAAGAGGAATCCGGTCCCTTTTCCTTTTGGGAGGGTGATCGTGAACAGTACAGGAATTTAGATCGGGTAGATATGAACATAGAGTTGTCCCAACCACGGCGTAGAGAGGTTGTGGAAGTTTTAAGTAAAAATTGGCATTCTGATAAATGTAGTATGTCAACAAATGAAAATGGTTAGATAATATGAAAGATATGGATAACAAATTGTTAAGATGGAGTTTGGGTTTACAAGATTTCATATTTGACATAAAACATGTTTCAGGTAAACGAAATGTAGTTGCGGACGCCTTATCTAGGATTCCATAGGTTAAAGGTTTGTATATATGTATAATTGAAATGTACTTAACTATGATGTGTTTCCCTTTCAGAATTGATGTATATATATTTATTGTTAAATAATATGTGTGATTATTTTTGCTATTCTAGGATTAAGAAATGTGCAAAAATATTTTTCTGGGGGGGAAGGTGTAGAGAAATGTTTATTATAGAGTGTTTAATGTACTGTGTTTAAACTGTATTTAGGGTTTACATTAGTTGCTATGGCCTAACTGTAAGAGATAGGTTGCCATGGTAACAAGGCCTCAGAGGAGGTGGGTGGAGTTTAAGGAATAAAAGGTTTGAAAGCGACAGTTAATATTCAGTCCGGTGGATGAGACCCGGGGAAGAGGATCAGAGTCAGTTAGGGCTCTGGGTTGTGAAGCTGTGAGAATTCAGTTAGTTCTTAGGATTTGTGAATATTTCTTCAGCAAGAGAGCTGAAGGTGTTACCTTGTTAGATTGCTTAGGTTAAAAGAATCTAACAGAAGGGGTTTTAAGGATCGTCAGTAAGGAAAGACTGGTGATCAGTGGTTTGATCCGAGTATAGGACAAACAGTGTGAAATATTCACAATAGGGAACTCTGAAGTAATAAAAGCACTTCACTAAAGAAGGAGTTTATAGAATTGTAACATCAGAAGCTTGAAAGTATCTCAAACCAGCCATTTTGTAACATCAAGCCTTGTGCCAAGTTCAAATTCTCAAAACTGCAACAATTACGTTCTGTTAACAATAAAACTTGTTCTCTTTGTATTTCAAACCTGCCTCCTCCATTGCTTTTAAGCTTGGTGCATTTCACACTACCAACGTCACCTCACAACACAACTAAGGATAAACAGAGACATAAACCAGCGTCTCTAAACATATTGGTGGGATTAACGCTTCCTCACAGTCATGTTATTATTTAATTCGAGGTTGAATGTTATAATAGGTCTTAGATTTTGGTTTATTTTGGGATTTGGCTGGTTTGTTATTGTATGTGTGTCTATGGCTGCAGCAAGGCATTGACTGTTTGCCTTTTTGTGTGTTGGAATCCACCCTGAGTCCCCTCAGGGAGCTAGGACGGATTATAAATTTATTATTATTATTATTATTATTATTATTATTATTATTATTAGGAAATAGAGACTAAACCACACTAAATTATGTTATTATTTATTTATCATGTTTCTTTAAATATAAGATGAGGCAGTACATATCTTACAGATAAAATATACATATGAAAAAATAGAAACAAAGTCAGGAGAAAATGCTTCTAGAACATGACCATACAGCTCGAAAAACCTACAACAACCCATTAATTCGGGCCATTAAAGCCTTTGACAATACAATAGAAACAAAGGTTAACATAAAGTAACACTGCACCCCAAAACAAATATTCTTTGGCCAACATTTAAAACCAAATTTAAAAATCAGTCTGTTACATCCCATGAAATGCTAAGGAGCAGGGAATTGTCTTAACGTTTATAGAAATGGTGATAACGTTGAAGTCAAGTGGTCATCCCATAACCAAAGAGGTATAACCAAGAAACCGTTGCTTTTGTTACAGCTTCCAGGCCTCTCTTAGAAGATTCCTCTCTTGGTAGATGAAAATCTTAAGGTATATGCGAGATAAAAGTGTCTGCATTCCCTTTCCATGAATTATCTACAATCTGATTCTTCCCTGGTTTCTACTGTTTATATAGTTGTTTATAGATTAGCCCCCTTACTTTAAAAAAATATTCATGTTTGTGTGATTGTTCAAATTGTATACATTGTTTGAAGACATTTCTCCTATTTAAATCTCATTTAAGAACTGTTTTGCATGCATCTGATTTGTGCGTTTTGGTGTTTTCACACTTTCCAAATGTGTACAACCTTTTAATATATGTCTGCAGGCATGGGTTTAGTAGAGTTCACTCTAATTATAAACTTGCCACCTAGTGCCCATCAAGATCTATCCTGGATGTCACGCTTTCTCATATAGTAAAAAAAATTAGGTCTCTAGCCTCTGTAGGAGTTGAGATATGAGGCAAAATGTAGAAGCAATGGAAGGGCACATTTCAAAAGGGATGGCATGAGACAAAGAGAGGATCAAATTGCAAAAAGTGTTCTCTGGTCATTATAAATTCCAAGACTAAGCAGAGATTTTAACATGAACTTCCTTGTTCCAAGCCTATCAGAATTTTAAAAATATATGAAGGTTAAAACATACTGGAAGAAATATTACAACAATTAATGTGCTGATTTACATAATAAGGATGCAAATGAGATTTAGATTGATTTACATGTTATGTAAATTAGACACTCAATATTTGAGGAACTGGAATATGACAAATCTAGGATGAGATCACATGTCTTGATATAAAAGGCATGGTAGTATCATTTACAACAGACATGGACCATGATAAGCCCAGCACATTTCAGAGTAAAATGGATTTACCCACTAATAGAAAAAAAAGAGTGGGAGATTAACATGGCATAGTGAATGATGGAAGCAAAGAAGTGATGGCCAGAGCTGTGATGAATAATACTTCCAGGTCTAAGTAGCACTGTTTGACACTTTCATTTTCTCCCACATTCAATCCAATACTCCACTGAAGTTATTTCAGGCAGATCTATGAAGAAATATGTGATGTTATGCTTTAAAAAGCAAGAGGGTAGGGTTTTCTACCCACTTTACTAGTCCAATTCCATAGGTACAGCTATTCCTACTGTGAAAATGAGAATACATCTCCCTGCCATGTAATTGAAACAGCTAAGAACCACTCAATGACAAAAGAGAAAGATGCCTACCCTTAGCAACTACATAGCTGAACATAGAAATATTCAAACCAAGACATAAGTTAAGCAATTACATTAAATTAAATTAAAAGTGTGATTCGATTATTCTTACCATTTCCATTTTGCAAAGGTCATACATCAAAGGTCATACAGCCCTTGAGAAACACGATTTTTGGGAATATTTGTGATAATTCTTAATATCCTTTCCATCTACTCCATCATCATTACTCCCATCTAAACCAAAATTTTACCCAGACAAACCCATTTTTTTTTTTGCATTCCTCAGTCACTATTGTGTCCATTAATGCTATTTAAACCTACCAAACTCTTCCTTTGTCATACCTACTTCATATATGGAGACATGAACTAAAAAGAAAAGCCTATCCTCATAATGTAAAGAATAGTCATACTTTTTCTCATTCTAGATGAAAGAAAACAAAAAATGGGAGTGGCTATGAGATTTTAAAAATTGTTTGCACAAAAATGTGAATGCGGTACAAATATGCGGGGTTTTTTGCACAGACCTTTTTTTAGGCAGCAACACATATAGTGTCATATGCTGTGCAAAAAGTCTAAGATCTACAAACTGAGGGGAAAATAAAATAAGAACAAAATAAACAAAAACTACTCCCAATCTAAACTAGACATTCATTTTTCCATTGCATTGTTGTGACTTGTCATAAAATCCTTAAAGTGACTATTTTAAATATGTATCCTGTGCATTTCCAAGGAGTACATGGTAACATGCTTGTGCCCCATAAAAGAGAAAGTACGAAGCAGCTTCACCCTTGAAGTACCCTCAGCAAAGGCACAGAGGTCAGCCACTCAGTGAACTTTATGGTTGGTTGGAGGTTGATGCTCTGAAATCTCAAGTACAAGACTGTTGAAGATTTTACTTTGTTGTGTTTTGTTTAAGGTAAACAATCCAACCTCACATCTGAATGTATTATTTAGCTGTGAAACTCGCATTTGGCTAAGAATGGAATGTGAGTATTAAATCTGGGGTGAGAATCCATTTGTTCTTCAGCTTTCCAAGGAACAATTCAAAGGGGATAAGGCACCACAAAGCAACATCCATCCCTGAAATACTCTAGAAAATCACTTTGGTTTAACATAAGAGCAGAATACAGGTCTAAAATTGCAAGTGTGGAGAAACTCCTGTGAATTTATTATGTAAATCCTGAACTATTTCATCCACGCATGCAGAAACAGTTTTTCTCCCTGCTGCTGGAGAAAATGAACATTTATTAACATTGTTCTTTCCATGTCCCAAAGCATTATTAAGGAATTATTCTATATACGAAAACATATAGGCTTTCTTGTGCAAAAAAAACCAAAAACCTTTCTGCACAGAAGAAAGTTTTGTTTTGTTTTGTTTCTTGCAGAGGAAGCTATTACTGTGCAGAGAACAATCTTTTTTTTTTTTTTTTGCAGAACACCTGTGCGAAAAAAACAAACCTTTTTTCTGTACATATAATTTTTGCACAAAACCTCCATCATTCTATGTTTTGCTACCCAAAATTATTCCTCTGAAACCGTCAAATATTTCCAGTATATATATTTTTTTCCAACAGGGCTTCCCAACTGTTGAAAAATTGCTTTTTGAAATGTTTTTTTCATCTCTATTTTGAATTATTATTTTAAAATCATTTGATAAATCTCTGTTTTGAAAGGGAGCAATACTTTCCTTTCAGTGGACATTAGATGTTTCAATAAATCTTCAGAAAGATTGTCACTTTCAGTCCAAGTCTAATATAATTTAAGGTACTGAGCAAATCTTGTAGTCACATGTTAAATGTTGCATATCAGTATGAGCTGTGGGTTTTGTTTTGCTTTCAGTTTATTCACTAGTTCCACCTTTGTTACTTAAAAATATCTAATATTACAGATGTATTTGTAAAGAATTGTTTTTCAGGAGATTGAACTCTGATGTTCAAAGCCCTTGAAAGACAGGAGAGGGGGACAACATCTCTTTTTAGCCATTAAGCCTGCATCCGACTTGCCTTTCCCTTTTTAATCTGTTTTGCCTCATTACTATAAATGAATATGGCAACAATTCCTGACATCACTGTGAAATACTCTCATCTGGTCATGCCCTGTTCTGGACACAGCAAGAGGGGATTGCTATGAAAAGAGAGACGTACAATGCTCAAGGGAAACCTCAGAGAATATTTTAGTGAAGACAAAATGAGGAGAAATTGATGGGTGGGGAATATTTAGCAAGGTGAAAAAGAGGAGAAAGCGATATCTGTATTATTTTAAACAGATGCATTTGCCATGACTCATAATGTAAGCCTGGGTGGGAGAATCTACAGCTGGGAAAGCCGAAGGAGAGGACTATTTTGATTATTATAAAAGCATGTGTTAAGAGAGCTGGGACAAGGGTGGGATTGTATATGATGGAGTTACCCATAGCTGGAAAAATGGGGAGGAGAAGCCCAAAGAGATTCTGTGTTTTGTTTCATTTTAAGACACATTATTTAAACATTCCCATTTCCTTATCCATTCTAATCTGATGAGAGCTACTAACACATTCACAAGGGAATGACAGATGCCGGTTTGTTTTCTGAACCATGTTGCAAATATATTTAGGTTAGAAAGACATCTTACATAGTCAACATAGGGTGCTCAAGCTATTTTTTCATGGTAATGTTAATGAAAAGTAAGAGTTCATCTACAATGTAGAATTAATGCAGTTTGACACCACAAAATTGTGGCCCCCTAGTCAATGTTGTACATTTTTTTTCACTAGGAGAGCAATCAGGAACAGCCATGTATAACCCAGGGACAGCACCTTATTGGTTGATGCCGCAACCAAATCTGTCTGGATAGATGGCTAAGCAGCCAGGCTCTAAAAAGTATCAATAATGACAAAGTTCCATTCCTGGCTTGAATGTGTGTGTTCCTGTTTGATTGTGCAGTGCTGACTTGGACAAAAGTGGTCCTACCACGTCAACTTTGTTTGTGTGGCAGATACTTCATAAAAGGTCTGGAGGGCACTGTTACTCTGTCCAGAATAAAGAACTGAACTTTTGCAATGATTTGCTGCAGTGATTCTCTGCATATCAGCATCTTGAGAGGTTTTAAAAAAAATTGCTGAAGTTTCCAGCGGAAGTCTCATAGCGGCCATATTGGGAGCGTCTAAATTTTGCAACAAAGCATCATGTCCAGACAATGGAGATAGAAATCCTGGGACGAACAGATCTGTATGCGGACCTCTTCTGAAGTCCCGGGATTTTTAGCCACTGTTTAAAACCCGTGATTTAATGCTGTCTGGAAGCCCCCTGAGGCTGAAGCCTTGATGAGCTCTACTGCACCTCTGCGCAGAGACAAGGAGATCAGCAAGGCTTCAGCCTCATTAAGGGGCAATGTCTCTACTTTTGCCGGGCTGGCACTGTCTTCTCACCTCTCTGGACTGCCTGAGTTCAGGGAAGCAGGATGGATGTCTGGGATCATGGATCTTTGCAGGTATAATCAGGTTCATTCCAGGTTAAAACAAATTAACCTGCAGCATCATTTGTATGCCTCAGGCTAATCCATTTACTATGCCACATTATGTAGTAGAGTAAAGTGGGCCTCAATTAACCTCAAATCTCAAGCAACCGGCAAAAAATTGAAATAATACTTTAAATTAAAAAGCTATTTTATGATACAATAAAACTGTATTAAATTAAGTTTTTCTTTATTTGTTTCCAATTGCTGTGTTAAGCTTGTTTTCAAGAGTAACTTTCAAGCAACCAGAAACTACATTTACTGTGCTACCACTAGCAGATCTTATCCTTTTGAAAAGCAGCTTCTGTACAAAATATTATGTGTGTGTCTATGTGTGAATGGTGGACATTTCAGAATCCAAAAAGTGATTCATCCTCCTAGACTTGCCATTTAATTTAATTTGCATAATTTAATTTTGTGGCAGTAATTTCACTGTTTGCATCATACTACCATGTACACTTTTTTAACACAGCATGAATTCCTGGCTGCCTTACTTCTGCTCAATGACTTATTCAAAACACTGTATGCTTTAGGAGAAAATCTGTTTCATTTTCACGTCAACTATTTTAAGAAAGTTATATTTTTATGGTGGTATTTCTTGAAGATGAGGTAATTTGTGAATCATGTGATTTATTCCTACTACCGTATTATATGAGGTGATGGTAGAGGTGAATGGTATAGAATAGTACAACCACATTCACCTCACCACTACACACATCAGGAGTTCCTTAAAGCAAAACATTGTGAAAGGTGAAAACACCATGGACATACAGCATAAAATCAACCCATTTTATCTTTAATGGCCAGGTTAATCATGGCAATAAAATCTGGTTGCTGTTGGGAAATGAGGCTGAACAAACTGGGACAAGAAACGTGTCATCTGCATTGCAATAAAGAGTGATATCCCCATATATACGCCACCTCCTAGAGTAGGAGAAAGCTTCATATAGTTTCCTTCACTATAAAAAAGGTGTATCAATAGCCTCAAAGAATCTAAAAAAATAGTGCAACAAAACTTGCCTTTGCAGAGCTAAGTAGATTCTTTTTCAGCAAGGCTTGTAACTTTATATTTAAGGCAGTTTTATCTTTAATTTGAGACAGTTTTTCTGGAACACAAATTAAACAGCATGTAATTTTATGGATTTCCTCCAGATCTCACTTTTTAAAATGATGTTACATTGGCTTTACTCTAAGATAACTTAGGGACATGTTGCATATTTTTGTTTAGAGGATCAGCAGTTTCACATGCCAATTGCTGCACGGCATGAATTGTGTCTTTTCAATTTGTCAATAAGGTCTAGCACTTCATCATCCTTATTATTTACCTCATCTTCACAGACTCCCTCCCTGGAATTTTTCAAGTGCAGATTTTTGTCTTTCAGAGAAGACAGATGAAAAGGAATAGTTTAGCTCCTCTTATTCTCCCTTAGTTTTCATAAAATGCAGTTCTCATCCCAAAGTACTACTGCCTCTGCCGATAAATTCCTGCTCTTGATGTAATGAAATAATCACTTTGGTTTTTGTGCTATTAGAAATATAAACTGCAAAAGCCCATTTTGCACTTTTTTTGTTGGCATTTATTATGTGGAAGTTTTTTGTTTCAGTGTTTTGATGAGGATCACAGGTCTGTACGTGGACCTCTTCTGAAATCCTGTGATTTTTTTGCACCTGTTTTAAACCCATGATTTAGTGCTTTCTGGAAGCGCCCCAAGTTCTTCTGGTGCTAGAAATACATTGATCCATTTGCCTTTTCCATTGCTTTTCTTAGCCATTTAGCAATACACTTTTCCATTATATGAAGTAGATTTCACGTGGTTGTTGGCCACTGACAGCTGCTTGTTAGGGCTGTTTTTTTGTATCCCAACTTATCCTCATTCCCTTTATTGTTATGCAGCCATTGCCCACTCCTTTCTCCTGACACCATTTTAGACCTTTGGTAAGAAGCTAGACAGTTGCTTTTCCCAGTCAACCCCAATTTGCCTTATAATCAATACTTTAGGCCAGAGGAACCATTCCAATTTTCAGCCACAGGAAGTGTGTGGGTGTGATGTAATACAATATGGAGGAATCAAGACTGCTGCTATGGATTAACATCAGCAGAAGCTTCACAATTTGGAATGTTTCATCAATGAAAGTAATGGGGAGTTGTCAGAAAATGGGGAAAATAATTTTGCCATTTTCCCACTTAGATATTTCCCCTCGCCCCAACCCCCTCCCCCTCATTTTTATAAGAATGGTACAAAAAGAGAACAGCACATAACATTCACAGTCAGAAGAAAGTGAGAAGTCCCATCTCTTCTGTTTGGATGTCCATTGGGAAATAGAAAAGAAATCTGTGGATACCAGTGCTTAAAACAGGACACATGTTACATATATACAGTGTACATTTAACAGGTGGACTGTTGTGGGATGTAAACAGTAATGTCAATGATCTGTGTTGGAATCTATGTATTTAACTTATTCATAAATCATCTGGAGGTTTTTGTTTTGTTCCATCTTGTTTTGAAGTGTAGCAGAATAATGATATCAAATGACCGATAAATATAATGATTGTGTAGAGATCCAAACAGAATCCTTCACAGTAAGGGAATGGGCATCATAACAGCAAAGGATATTCAGCATAAGAACATGTAAATTGATGCACATTGGGGGTGTTCACACTTATATTAATAAGACCTGAACCATCAATTACATCGGCCAACACATTTTGGTGCCTCAAATGTTAGCCCTGTTTCTAGGTTTATTTGACCTGCTGATTCCAGAAATGACTCCCATTTTACCCTCTCAGGTCTAGTTTTAGAGCTATGCCATATGTTTACCAATTGCCATATACTTGCTCTTAGAAACCATGAAAACCATATTTAAGAAACTAGAGCTGGTGTGGGCGATCCAAGGTCATTTTCTGAATCAATGCTCCAAATAACCCCAAGAACAGGCCTAAAAATCAAGACATAAAGAATTGGGCTGTGTCACTGAGGCAGACATTTTGAAAGTTTGGTGAGGTTGTGGCAAATTATATCTTTTAATCTTTGCTTATTTAATCCTTTTGGGAGGTGACATTTTGTGATTGGCCAAGTCCAAAACCATGGCAACTTTATAAATTGGTAGCTAGCTATTTTATCATAAAACTCATGAAACGTTTTAAATGTAACCACCCATCCAAATGCATAACTTCTAACTGTCCCATTCAGTCAGTTCAGACAGGAGAACAATGGGATTCTTCTGCCTTCTCACATTCAAAACAGTTCTTAATATGTTCTGGTCTCTCCTTTTCCTTCCACTTTAATATCTTTTTCCTGGGCTCAATTTAATTGCTGAGCGTTGGTAAAATAATGGTTTGATTTGGGCACATCGCACATTTTCCTGTCCCATCTTCCCCATTCTCTTACAACAGAATTCTCACCAAGCACTACCTGTATCACACAGCAATGTAGATCCATATACAGAAATAACTTTCATTGTCAGAAGTAGTAGGAATATGACTTACAGTCTTTGCATATATCATAACTGTGGCCATTGCTTTCATATTTAGTATCTAATATTCTATTAATTTAAAACAGGAAAAGATATAAGGAATGCTGTGTTACAACTGGTTTCATTGACTGATTAGGGCATGAAGAACAGCAAAGTTTAGCTTAGCATTTATCAATGCATTACAAACATATTACATAATTTAAACTTTATTAAATAAGGCTGAACACATTGGATTCATTGCATCATTTGGAGCAATCTGGAGCAGAGAGAGACAGAGAGTCTTGATCCAAGTATGCGTTTGTCTACAATAATTTATACACAAGTTATCCCAGTAGGCCCAACAAAGTAATGAGTCCTGTCAAATGCTGGCAAGTGTATTATTTCCTAAGGAAAAATGTATGCAGGATATAAAGAGTAGTATCTTTTTAATAGAAACAAGAATTATATCTAAGGCAGAAAGGAAAGTCCCATATTTCTTCCAGGCTTCTTTTGGTCTGATCTTTTCTGTATGGTTATCCAAAATAAACAAGGACAACTTGTTTATCCTTGTTTCTCTTTCTCTTTCTAGTGTAACCCGGTATCCTATTCACTAATTATAATGTCATAAGCCTGACTTCCAACATTGTAATTCTATTAATTCCACTTTAAAGTCATTGCATATTTGAGAAAACAAAGTACCCCCCCCCCCCCAACATACTATGCGATCCATACAGTGCCCCCTGCCACAAAGAGGCATTTTCAAGGTACTGGAGAGTAGGGTTGTGCATTTCAGGTAAAGCCCATGACATTTTCAGTATCCAATTTTCATTCTGGTTTTTTTTGGGGGGGGGGGGGGGTTGAAACTGTCCAAATTTGGGAGGGCAAAATACTGTTTATTAATCCTGCAGCAGATAAATTCTGTTTTCAATCTGGGAAGATCTGACCCAATGATGGGGGAACTTCCAAGGCTTCTCTTTCTGTCATGTTTAAGGCTATCAATACAAAAATGGCCACACTTGGAGAACACATTTATTACTGCAACACCCCCCCCCCCACCCACCCAAGTTTCAGAACATTTGGGTGATCCACTGATTTTTAGGAAATTCTTTATAGAAATAAAATCTTCTTTAAAAACAGTAATTTCTCCACAGCAACAGTATAGGAGCAACAGCAGGGCAACATTCCTGACAACTGTCATGAACATCACACATTCCACAACTTATAGGAAACTTTTAAATATTTTTTTTGGGGGGGGGGGAGAAGGTGCAGGACAGAGCATAGAAGAAAGAAGATAGATTGGGGGTGGGGAGAAGGTGCAGGACAGAGCATAGAAGAAAGAAAATAGAGAGGGCTGGGGATCAATTGAATTCTCCCTGTGGGGATTCAGGGGAGTCAGGCTATCATCTCCCTTGACTAAACTACCCCAATATTTAAGGAAACACACCCCAAAAATGCCGTTTCCCAGTCTTTCTCACTCCAAAAATGCATGCCCATCCTCACTTCCCTAGCAAAAGACATTAAACTAAGAAAACATAATTCAATTGCCAAAGGAAAAGATTGGAATTCAGTCCAAAAGCAAGCAATCCTAAGCCGCAATGGCACTGAGATAGAAGGACATGGAGCTAGCTAGCACACAATCTCTCTCTCTCCATGCATGTGCAGCTGCTGCCATGGTGCAGCGGAAAGGAACCAAAAGCAGCAGTTTTCAGCCAGCACATGGTCTGTTTCGGCTGAGTAAATTGGAGCCCCGCCACCCGCAAAATTTCTGGACAGTTGGTTGCTGGATCGGCTGAATGTCCCAGATCCCATTTTGAAAAATGGCACCATGCACAGGTAAAAGTGAGGCAGCTTCCACATTTTGGGCCTGTCTGGAAGGGTCCTAAGTTTGACTTAAGACTTCGGGGGGAAACTATAGAGGGGGAAGAGGAATTGAAATATTCTACTTCCTCTTTCTCTGTAGTTGTGACATAAAAATGTATTATTGTTATATTAATGGTTTCCCCTGAAATTTTATGGATATTATCTGCCCCCTGACAGCACAGAAGCAGCTTGGGATCATTGCACAGGTAAGTTGCAGCACCCTGGTGTGATCAGGAGCTACTGACAGAGTTTTCCTGTCAATAGCAGGAGACAGGTTTGTCACAGGGATATGGCAGACATACAGTGGGTAGTGCACAATGTCATTCCAGTTTGCCACCTCTAGATATGATACTTGGAAGGATATTGGAGTTTCAAAACAAAATGTAAATTTTCCAAAATCAGGAATAATCAAAAGTGATTTGTATCTTGACAATTTGGCTTTATATGATTATTTGATCTGAATTTTAAAGTATTTAATTGTATTAATTTATTATGATGTTATTATGTTTTAGCTTATCTCTGTGGTGGCCTCCCGACTCTGGAACTCTCTCCCCAAGGACATCAGACAAGCCCCAACGTTGGCAGTCTTTAGGAAGAGCCTGAAGATCTGGCTGTTCCAGTGTGCCTTTCCAGAATAGGACACTCCTGGCATTAAGTCCCAAATGCACTTTGTTAGAGATTCAGGATTATCTGTACATTGCACCTACCTCCAAATACCTCTACATATTACCTGTCAGGCTCAGCACTTTTAAATTTTGTCCATTACATTTGGCCCGGCCTCTAGGTTTTTAATTGCATCACGGTGTCATTGTTTTACTGTTTTATTGTTTGTTTGATGTTTTATTATTTGCTTATGAGCTTTACTGTGTATTGTATGTTGTTGCTGTCGGTGGCCTTGGCCTTTGTAAGCTGCATCGAGTCCTTCGGGAGATTTTGTGGGGTATAAATAAAATAAATAAATAAATAAATAAAATATTTGTGTATGAATTTTCTGTTGTTAGCCGGCCTGACTCTCTCTTCGGAGGTCGAGAAGACCGGGTTATGAAAGCTCTAAATAAATAAATAATAAATAAATTTGCCAATTCCCTTTGTAGTTATGGTCTATTTCAGGAGTAGGAACTATGTGGCCCCTAGCTGGTGTTATACAACATTTCCAAGTATTCTTGCCATTGTCTGTCCTAATTCACCAGGGATTATGAGACTTATAGTCAATAACATATTGTGTGCCAAATCCCACCTTTATGATAAATTGGCACAGTTTGCAAGATCATAACATGGAGGATGCTGTTCTCTGTTCGCAAAACTGTATAGAAGGCAATGAACGGCTAAATGCTGCTAGTTTAATTATAAGACCAGCTACAGGCTGGGCAGTTCGAGAAAATCAAGCAGTGTAGAAAATAGCAAAAGTGCTCACTTACATGTTCTCCAGTATTATAATTGCTAAAATAACCTTGAAAAGGGGACCTAAATGACTGTATACTGTGGTGGGTGATTGCCCTTGTCTAAATTACTGTGGTATAAAATGGAATTAAATAGGGTTCTAACTCTGTTAATTAACCAGCCTAGCCACAGGTGATTGCTATGTGTTCAATGGGAAACTTCTGCTCATGCAGAAAGTGTATGCATCTCTAAATGGCAAGGCTACATATTACAGCTAATTATGCAGTCTACAGGAATCCTCACATCCTTTGATTTCTAAACAAGGAAATTAGAATTAAAATGGGAAAGCAAGGGAAAGCAAAAAATTCAGCAGGCATAAGGAGAAATGGCTCAGATGGCAGTTCATTTTTTTAAAAAGAACAATGGTACGTGTCCTTCCCCAAACTCAGCTGAGAAAGATTTCAGGCACAAATTCCCTGACAGTCTCACTCCAGGTATGTAACATTAGGTGATTTCAATTAGTCTCAGCATTAGCAAAATTAGCAACACAAATACTTTGCCATGAAATCTGATTCCACAGCAACAATATGCTCTTAAGACTTATTCAGTGAAGGGTGGGAAAAAGCAGAGCAGTGCAATATGCTTGGTCATTTTACCTAATGGAAACTTTGAGAATCATTTCAAGATTTGGATGTTTTATTTCTCCTCTAACCTAATCTTCATAGTTTTGGGATGGACAAATTTGTCAGTTCCACTTTGTCTGAGTTTCTCATATTTCCCATCTTGATGACATCTTCATCGCTTTTTCATTTTTTATAAAGATGTCACAATGAAACTGTATACACACAGCTTTATAAGTATGCTCTCCCCAATGAACAATCAGCCCTCCACATTTGAATATTTAACTTTTGCAGAGATGATTATTTGTGCTTTGATTAATACGATCTATCTAAGGAACTTCTAGGTGGAAGTTGATCACACTGGATAAACTAGAGATTCCTAGAGTAGCGTTCTCTCTGGGGGTTTTTCAACTTTTGCATTGAGATCCTATGCCCCTAACACTACAGAATGTGGAAGGCTGACTGAACCATCTTTTACACACATTTACCTAATTATTATACCAGCATTTAACTTACTGCTGTTTTATGGTAGAGGGATAATCAGAGATACATTTTTGGCATGTTGCTTCTACGTATACATTGATGATATATTGACTCCTATCATTAAATTAAGCCTAAATGTACCACAGGGATTCTATTAGGATCATCCATTCACACAGACATTAGAGAAACATATTCCAGTGCACTCATTGCATTGTTATGCCATAAAACATGGCTAAGGAAAGGAATATTATTCCATGTAAGTTACACTGAAATCGTGCGCAGCACAATCCTGGTTCCTTTTCTTTTGAAAAATATCTGTGATAAAAGAGCATATGTAGTCACAACAGAATGCACCAGATCACTTCCAAATGGGCATTGTTTATTATTCAATCCAACAGAGAAAGTCCAGTCAGAGAAACCCAGATGGAAGGAAAGGGGAAGAAAGATAATTTCAACTGGTCCTAATTATTGATCCATCTAAATTTAGATTGCTTTGTCCCCTGAGATTATGCAAACCCAATCCCTGATACAGTCCTCTGGAACCAAAATAAATCTGTTTCTTCCCATTCACTTACATTGTGAGTCTTCTGTGTTGAGTCTTCTGTCTTGCTCCTTCAATATATGGAATTTTATACCAGGAGTGGGTAATGGAATTACCTGGAAAATACTTCAACTCCACAAGTTGCATATAGAAACCATGTGAGTATGTGAGAGTTTGGATTTAGCTGTGTGACATACAGTTGACAGATACCATGTCTGTCATGCCCTACTTCTCTGAGCGGTCAGTCATTCTCATGTCCTCCTGATATCTTCCAGTGAACTTGGCAGTTTGTATAAGTTTCCCCTTGCTTTTGGAAATTTCAACAATGCCTTAGAGTAATCCAGATTTCCATGTTTACTCCGGTTGAAAATAAAAAGATCTGGACCTTTCAATAAAGACTGGATCTTTTCAGGTGTTAGACCTTTGGGGATTCATTCTCGGGACCTTCCATGATCCTGGGGGACAATTCCCACTGCCATCCTGGTTTTTCAGGCTCTAAGAGCCTGAAGAACCAAGATGGCACTGCCACCCTTCCCTATCAGCTCCCTGATTCCGCTTAAACTTTAAATTACATGGTTTGGGGGGTGGATTTAGACCTGTCTGGAAGGGCCCACAGATTACTAGCAGTGATTCTCCACTGGGTTCAGCATTTACTGCTCATTCCTTACTTAGGGATGCTTCCAAACAGTACTAAATCATGGGTTTTAAACAGGGACAAAAATTCCCAGGACTTCAGTAGAAGTCCACATACAGACCTGTTGGTTCCAGGATTTCTGTCTCCATTGTCCAGACTTGATGCTTTGTTGCAAGGTTTAGAGGCTCCCAAAATGGCTGCCGCAGAACTTCTGCTGGAAACTTCAGAAGGTTTTTTTTTAGAAAAAAAACAAACCTCAAGATGCAGATATGCAGAGAATCACTACAGCAAATCACTGCAAAAGTTCTGTTCTTTGTCCTGGCCAGAGAAATGATGTCCTCCAGATGTTTCATGAAGTATCTGCCACACAAACAAAGTTTTGTGCCTTCTACTCAGCTGTAACCATCTTTTTAGTAACTGATCAATCAGGAACAAGCATCTAAAACCCAGGAACAAACCCAGATAATACAAAATTCCTGCAATTTCCGATTGCAGGGACATACAGATATTTATTTATTTATTTATTTACTGTATTTGTATACCACTTTTCTCAGCTTTTCAGTGACTCAAGGCAGTTTACAGGCAATAAGTAATATACATAATATCAAAATGCACATAAAAACATTAATTACAATACAAAATCACAACAGAAAGAATAAGCAACAGCCAGGAGACAGGTGTTTTTAAAGTCTCTTCCTTAGTCCCCTTTCTCCTCTTAGCTGGCTTGGGAGGGGGAGAGTAGCAGCAGGATTTCCTCCTTCTTCTCCTGAGGTAGCAGGCAGATGCAAAGATCCGCAAATTCGTCTCAAAGCCACAATATCCTGCATCTGGAAATCTCATGTTTTTTTGGCCTTTTGTAGCTATTGCTTCCACATTTACAGAGAATGGCATCTGGCCACCCTCCTACTTGCTGCAGAAGCTCCTGGGATAAAGGTACTGTCTGGACAGGCCCTTAGTCTATAATTCTTGAAGCACTATATCTCCCATGGATATTTTGCAAATGAAAATGCACCAGGTTTGTGATGCATGTTATTTCAATGTAACACATGTTTCCCTTGAGACAAAAAAAATACAGAAGGGGAATTAGTCTCCCTTCCCTAGCCTTGTTTGGCCGCATGAGATCCAGCGGCAACATGTCTCTCTGTTGTCTGTGTGAATGGATGATCCTAATAGAATCTCAGCAGTCCATTTAAACTTTATTTCCTAGGTTAATCAGGCTAAAAGACAGTTTTCCAAACAGCCAAGTTTTCTCACAGGGGGACAATATGTCGAGAGGGAGCTTTGCTGATCCTACTATAATTGTTTGTCGTTGTCTTCGTCATCATCACCTAGAGATAGAAAGGTGACACTACAGGTGGGAAAAGGCTGTTTCCCCCCTTTCAGAGGACAGCTTCCTTAACAATATATCTATTTCCTAAACAAAAGTGGAATGCAAGCTCCCTCCCCTCTTTTTTGATCTTTAATCCCCCTTTGCCTCCTAGAAAAGCAAAGCCCTCCTGTCTTTCTAATAAATAGCTAGGAAGGCATTCAGTGCTATGCCCCTTTGATCAACACAAGACTGTCAGCTCCTGCCGCTCCCTCCCCCTTTGCTCTTGTTCCTGGCTAGCAGTGGAAGTAATACCCCCTGAAAGAAATACCCTAGGTGTCCTGCAAACCATCAATCACTTTTTCCCCCCACTGGCCCACCCTCCCTGCCTGTTCACTACTACTGACCCCTTCTTGCTCCCCCTTTCCCTTCTTCTATCAAACCCAGATTCCACTTGATAATATGAAATTCAACATGCCAGCCCGCTTGACCTAACTGTCTGAAAACTCTGCCATTATGAACAGACAAGGAACCCTGTGCTCTGACACTAAACACCGTAGACCTCACTGTGACAAACTGATCTGGTTTTTAAGAACCAATGAGGAAATTTTTGTTTTAAAACTAAAGCCAGGAGTTCATCTCCAATAGACACAAGATTTGAATGATAGTATGCTGCTTAAAGCAACTACAGCACCACCATCATTGATATTCCAACACTCCTAACAAAAAAAAAATCTATCTTGTGCATTGCCGATTCTTTAAGATTTTACTTTGGCTGGGATCTTGCAACAGCTGGATTTAAAAGCAGCTCTGTCCATGCAGAAGCTTCCAGTTGGGTCATTCAGCACATTTGATTGCTCATTATTTGTTTATTGCTGTGATTATAAGCATAGTGTCAGGCACCAATGTATAATCTGCACATGGTAGGCAAAGGATATAATTCACAGAGGCATACTATTACACTTAGCTACAAAACATGAGATTTGTCTTTAATGTTTGTTGAGAAAGGAGGGACAAAACGAAGAGTTCGGTGGTGTATTTATTTCTGATGGGCAAGAGCAAAGGAAAGCACTATAAAAGATCATTATTGTTTGACAATGCTATCCAAACATGCACACAAACAACAGCCTTTCCTCAAATTATCTTTTACGTTGCAATGTTGGAGTCTGTTCCTTCATTGTGCTTTCTGCATCAGCACGGATATGTGTTTTTAAAAAGCTGCAATGAGTGAATACAGCTTATTGTGCTGGCTGCAAAATGTCAAACTGCAGAGGAAAGAAATACAGCATTGCAGTGGTGGTGCTCTGAGGCCCCCGGTAGGAAAGCACAAGCTATTAAGTGGAAAATTCCTGCAGAGGACGTGTTTCCATTTCTAATATGAAGAAAGAGGGTGTTGTTTGAGGCTTGTATGTCTGTGCAAAATACGAAAACAGGGGAAGATGAGAAAATGACCTCACTGAACTCAAACTTAAGCACAGATGCAGTTTCAGGGAGCTGCATGCATGCTTGCAACACTTGCACTTAAACAAGAAACAAATTGATGCATCGTATATTTGTTTGTCATATCTCTAATTTGAAAATATAGAGAGAGGTAATTCCAAAATAAGAGGAGGAGGGGAAACCTGAGCATCTATAATAACAGTCAAAGAGAGGCCAAGGGAGTGGGCCCACCACAAACAGCATGCTTTCATGAGGTTCAGGTTTAATTGCAGTCTGAATACCAGCAGAATGATGGCACTAGTTGTTTATTATAGCACCAACTATGTCGGTAGAGTGTAAATTTGCCATTTCAAAGGCTCCCGGGGTGCCTGCAGGAAAAGAGCCAGATTCTATGTGAAAGTGTGTGTGTGTGGGTAAAGTTGGAAAGCAGTGGGGTTGTTCTCAAGGCAGTTTAAATGGTATTGTCTGCAACTAGTTAAGGGGCCCAACCTGGACATGTTGAAGGAGCAAACACTTTCCCCTTTGAGAGGCCTCCTATAGCGCTGCTAACTCTGAATGCCCAATTTGCCATTTGATGTCAGCTAAACTAATCAAAGGCTATGGGCGTTTGTTGCTATTGTCGCCCTCATTCCACACAGACTCAACGCTGGCCCATCCAGGGGGAGAGAAATTAGTATACGCCTCCCATAGAATTTGTGGAATGGATTCATTCATTCTGCTGATGGCTGTCAGGGTCTATTTCCAATGAACTGAATATAGAAGGGGGAAATGTTATTAATTATTGGGATGGCAAAGGCATCATCATTCACCGCTTATAATTGCTTTACCAAAATGGAACAACACAAAGGGGGAAAGTTATTAACTATGAACAGAGTGAAATACCATTTCCAATGAGACCTGCTTCAGAAGTATTTTTGTACATATTATACTAGAATATGAATATGATGGTTTCCATTTAAGGGGGGGGGGGGGCGAGGTTAAAAAAAAAAGTAAAATCATGCACCATTGTGGCCACAGAGAGTTCTTTTGAAATGTTATGCTGAATATTATGCTGAACCCTCTAGCTATCAAGAGGTTTGGTTTGTTCCAGGCTCTTCTGTATTAACAAGTCCTGACAACTATATAAATACTTTGCTATACACAGTGAAAAAATATAAGAGCTTTCAGAAATTATTCTAAACTGAAATATAATTTCCCTTTGCCCCCACTGCATCAAAAATCATAAACTGGTAAAGGTTCTCTAGATAAATAACTCATTGTGGGGTAAAATCTTGCCAGACTATAGCATGGCCAAGTTCCAGAGCTTTCTGAATATTTACACATATTAGATGATAAATAAAAATTATGAAATTCAACATCTCAAAGATCAATGTAGCTACTTCTCTTTTTTCACCTTGTTTTCACCTTCCTCTGATGCTGTGTGCAGCATGTGACTTGCCCAAGGTAAACTTCCATGGCCAAGCTGGGATTCAAAGTCTTAGTCCAGCACTATAACCATTACACCATGATGGTAGCCATCCCTAATCTGGAATGTCAGGATACAACAATTCAAATCTCTGTTCATTGATGTGAGGCTCATTGGGTGATCAGGGACTACATCTTGCTGCATGACAGCCTTCGTTGATAACTGCCATGAACTTGATTTGAACTTATGGCAACACTTTTTCTGGATCTAAATACACTAAAGGCATCACTTTTCATCTGATCTTGGAAGCTAAGCAAAGTGAGCTTTTAATGGGAGACCACCAACAAATACCAAGTGGTGTGCGATAACTTGCAGAAGAAACAACTAATAAAACCATTTCTGAATATTCTTTGACCAAGGAAACCCTATGAAATTCACTGAATCATCATAGGTTGGCAAGCAACTTGAAGGCATATACCCACATGAAGGTGAAGCATGTCAGCCTGCCCCCAAAGATTGTGGTAAAGATATACTACAGAATTGAAATTTATTGACACTGAACATTTTTAAGGAAAGAGTGGGATATACTAAATATAGTGCCCTATGATGAGTATCTCAGGAGAAATGCCTTTGAAAGTGAGGATCAAGTGTCTGTATGCTGACCCTATCAGTGCCTCTACTCTAAGGCTGCTTCTACACAGATACTTAATCTGTGTAGAAGCAGATCAGAATATGGGTTTAAGAGATCCTGTTCTACTCCATAGGCACCCTGCGAACCATGTAGAAGCTCCCAAGGAGTCCATAAAGCTCCACTCATACCAAATTGATCCGACATAAAGAAACATCTTCTTCTTTTTTTACCCCATTGGGGAAATGCACTGAACAGAAGAAGCCGATTAGATGAGAATTAGCTATGGGAATCCTTACCAGGAGGCGGGGAGGGAAAGTGATTCCATCTCAAGAGAAGTATTTGTTTATTTTACTTTTCTGAGAGTACCATAGCCAGTTCTGCATCCCGATATTCTAGTGATGATGCTGTTTGTTTACACAACTGTTGCACAAGTTGCTCCCGAACTTCTGCTCTACACCAGCTATACACTGGTCAACTGCAGCATATTTTATTGCAATTTTGGACTTTCCCGGTGAGTATTTTTAGTGACTGTATTGGGCTAAACTCATGCTCCAACACACATTGAGGGTGTGTCTTTTCTGGGCACACTCCTCCCCCTTTTAATCCCACTTATTTCCTGATTTTCAGGCTTGTGCAGCTAGGGCCAAATTCAGCAAAGAAAGTTTAATTTCTTCAACTGAAATTATTTTGAAGTTTTCAAATTATCAGGTTTTTTTTAATGAAAAATTACTTGTCAATTGTCTTTCCACAGACTTACGATGGTAGGTATGGAAAAACAGCAGATGTGAGGGGCAACTCTGTCACCCTATGTGCTCCTCTGGTGCAATAACACTTCCCCCATCATACTGGGGAAGTATTGCCCAAATAGGGCAGAAGTGTGCTGGCTTCATTGGAGATGCTTTCACCCCGGTTGGGGGCAGAGTCACAGCCAGAAGTCACATGATATCATGTAATGGCTGCTGTGGGGCCCTGTCCCTGAAAAAGGCTCTAAGTGTTCTAGGACACTTGTTTTCGGCAATGTGATGAGGTCCATAGGGTCAACTTAACTTGGCAATGACTGGAAGGCACACATAAGCAAGAAATAACAATAAATAAAGCAAATAGCACCTTGAACAAAAGGTTCCTGCAAGATTTACTTGTTTTATTCATTTGTTACAATTCTGTACTTTCAAATAGCTAAAACAATTAGGACCAAGCATGACCTGGACATCCACTTCTTCAAAATGACACAACTTCTCACTGGAAAATAGCTTAGGTGTTGACATTAGATGTCATGGATCACAACTCCTTTCTGAAAACATTTGTAGGAAGAATTAATATAATATCTGCACATTATACAATAGATTCCATGATCATTTTCTGATAAATCTATGTAATGTGTTTTTAAATGACAAATTAAGAGTTAAGACATGTAATTTTTATACAAAATAAAGAAATGACCAATTCACAAAGATTATGAAATACTATTCATAATAGTCTAAATGCAAAGTAGGAGAAATCAAATTACAGGGAGATAACAGCTCAAATAACTTCAACCACCCCCACCCCCACCCCCCCCCCCAAAAAAAAAGAAAAAGGGAATCACATTTTCAATAAAAAGTGTATCTAGGAAAAGGTCAAAGGCTATATGTTTTCCTTCTACTATTAAGTTTAATATTTAACCTTTAAGTACTTGTGTTGTTTGACAACTTAAAAAATGTACATTTTTCCCGTTGCAGGTTTGGTCCATTTAATCCTCAGACAGCAAGGCAGCAAACTTTACATTTACCTGGGAGTCTGAAAACAAATTTATGATTTCAGCAAACCTTTTTAAAAGCTAATAATAATTTCCAAGATGAAGGATTGGTTTAAGCCAGCAACACTGTGGGCAAACCATGTCCAGACTTTGTCAGGGCAATTTACTTTAAACGTAATAAGCAAACGATGCTTTTCTAAAAGCTGGCCTCTCTCAAGCCAAAAATGCCAGTCAAGTTGTATTGTGCAATCATTTTATGACCCATAAAAATGGGCATTAAGACAAAACCAAAGCAACTTATTTTGGCAGTCATTGTGAACAGTTCTTCTGCTACTTCTGATGGATACTTGACAATGTAAGCAAACATTGAAACTTGTAAAAAGCTTAAGATTATGAATTCAGTTCTTGAATTCAAAATTCATTTTCCCCCTTTATTCCAAAAATATCTGATAATCTTTTAGACAGCAATGAACAAATAAAACTTTTTACTGTCATAGGTATAGACTAGAGCCACACTTTGTAGGTTAGATTTTCAGCCAGGAATAAGCTATGTTGATGTGGAAGCATTTACCACACCCCAATAGCATGTCTGTTGTAAGAATGTTCATATTTCTTCCTCTTTTAAAAAAAATGAAAACAAGCATAGAGTGCTGGCTGATCTACACTAGGGAGTTCAGCCTAGTGCAAATCTGTCCTGAATCATCCCTGGATCTGGTATGTTTATGTCAAATCTAGGACTGTTGTTCACATGGCCAAGGAGCACAGTTGGTCTGATAGGGCAGCACACACCATATATCCTACATGTCACTGCTGCCACTACTGTTCCTAACTCACTGCAGAGTTTTGTGAGAGAAATTGGCTGTTTCGGGCACCTTTGCTAACATCAGACTGGGAAAGCTTGCATAGTCAGCATGAAGAGTAATTCCTTCTCCTTCTTCCTGGTCACATGGATGCCCCATCCTGATATTTGTAGCAGTAACCACCTGACTAGGAAGAAGGAGGCCACATGGATATCTCTTCCCATGTCAGAATAGGGCAATTGTGTGATTAGCTAGAAGAAAGGTGATCACCACCCTCCATGCCGATTACATGGGCATTCCATTCTGATGTTAGTAGAGGCACCCAGATCAACCAGGAGATTGCATGGCACCCCATGGCCAAATAGAATCAGTGGCAGTGGCAACATGGTCACAATCCACCCCCTTTCCTGGGCTGAAGTGAGGGAAACTTGATGGTGCCAGTGTCCTAACTGGACAGTGGATTGGGCCAAACTGGATCCAAACTAGTTAACCATACTGCTCTGAAGTTCTAGAATAATCTGGGATTTTTAGCAAACTCTGGAGTATCCCCTAACTTTGCCCAAAATAGGGTAAAGCTATTTTAAGCCACAGAACAAGACACACCCCAGAAGTAACTGTGTATCATTACTTTCCATTCAAAGTAAGTCTAGGGTTTTTTCCCAGTGCAGACAAGTTCTGATTTATACAAGTTCAATATATTCACAAGATAAGCAACATATCACATTGTTAAAATGACAAATGTTATATCAAAAACAAAAACAAACAATTAAAAGAATGAAATAATATAATCAGCAAGCAACCATCATTCATAATCAGGTTCATTGCATTAAGCATATGGGATGTGAAATGGAAACATGTGAATAAACCAAATGCCTTTTATATTGGCAATCAAAAGAAGCCCTCCAGAACCTAAGAACCTGTGTCTTTCTGAAGCAATGTCCATCCCACAAAATTCATTATTTTCAACTATGCTTGTTGCTGCTGCGTGCATTCAAATTGTTTCTGACTTATGATGACTCTTATTTTTTATCACAATGTTGTTGTTTTTTGAAAGATTTGTTCGGGGCGGGGAGGTGTTGCCATGACCTTCCTCTGATGCTGTGCACAGCATGTGACTTGCCCAAGGTAAACTTCCATGGCCAAGCTGGGATTCAAAGTCATAGTCCAGTGCTGTAACCATTATACCATGATGGTAGCTATCCCTAAGCTGGAATGGGAAGCTCTTTTCTTAAGATAAGAAGTTGTTAATCTGTAAAACCAAAAAGACAACTTTCTTGACTTTAAGAGAGTTTCCTATTGCATATCTAATTTTTCAGAGATGTCTGGTGGAAAAAATGTGGTTCCTTCATTTTACATTGGATCCCTATAAACATATACACAAATACCATATGTGTCATTGAGCATCCAAGGCAATGTTTTAGGTAGGGAAAACATATGCTAAATTAAACTGACTGAGAATATGGAGATTTTACCTAGCTCCTCGACAGGCATAAAGTCTGAGTAACCCCACCCGAGCCTGACCAAGCACCATCTAATTGCAAAGATTAAAACACATAAAGGCACATACAATCTGCCTTCCTATGGGTTTAGGGAGAAAGAACACGTTTCAGCATTCCAACTATGGTTCCCTTGGCAACACACATAACAACAACCCAATAAAACTTTTGGTTCCTGTTTGTTTAACCCTCCAGGACATTGTCTGAACTGAATGCTTCCCTAAGGAAATATTTCAGGGAGGCAGCTATACACTTAAAACTCATCTGTTTCAAAGAGGCATTTTTCTTTGTTTAAAATTTTGGCTTTTGTAAAGTAGTTCCGAATTGAATAGCATAGTGACCAATTAATGCAGAAGTTTCATATGATTTAATGCTGAAGCAGTGTGAGTAGGCAAATCCGAGCTTGTAAGCTGCTGCCTTCCTTTCTCACTTACGTGCAGCTACAGACCAGAATTTTATTTCCACTTTCATTCTTGGGCACTGAAGCAGTCACCAAGAGCATGGGAAATGCCCATAGGAAAGACATGCTCTTTATTCAACAGCAAATTGAATATAACTAGGCAGACCACACAGCACTGTGCCAAAGAGCCTCTATCCTGGCTGACAGAGTAGCACCTGTGACTAACAGGCATGATGATGGTATGAAATGCCACACACATAGATTACAAGCAGTGGAGTGCACAAGTAGTCCCAGAAGTAAGTATATTTAAAAATGATTTGCTCTGTAACAATGAAATAATCATGATGTGCCACTATTTTATAATGATGCCATTTCAGTAATGCACTGCACTGGCATGAAGATTTGTTTTTACATTTTTAAGAGAGATGCATTTTGGCCTACAGCCAGAATTAAATCATTTTAGAAATAATGATGAATGGTATTCAATATTTCAAGATTCATAACTTAGAGTTACAGATCCATAAACTGTATTCAGTTAAGACTATGGAGTTTAAGACATGAGGCAGGCACAACTACAGCAGGACAGCATATCACATGTTGTCACTCCTTCCCCACTGCTCTCCTGGTGGACAGACATTAAAACATATATATTTTACAAGTGGAGGTCATTAACAGATTATTTGTTTGTTAGAAAAATGTTTTTAAGCTGGTTACCACCAGAACAATGAGGGGAAATAGCAAGGTCATATAAGTCTAAGACAAATATACCACTGTCCCACTGTAGTTATGATTTGCCTGCCTCAGATGGTTAATTCCTGTGTAGACTTCATGTTAAGCTATGTAAATGCCAACCCAGTCCACTTTAAAAGCCAACCACCAGACTGAGTAAAGGAGATACATTCAACTATTGATTGAGGTATCACCGAGGTGGTGACCAGTAGAATTAGAACTCTTGTCACAAGTTTTTGTCACCATCTTACTCACCCTTGATGAGATGCTGGGAAAAGGTCTTCTTTGTGCCCTGTTCATCAGCTGGTTCTTAAGGTGGTCAAAGAGGAGGCATTCAGGCCAGGACTCATTATTTGGTTACATCTCCTTACTTAAGTAGTTGTTTTAGGACATCAGTAATTTGCTTTTGAAGTTGGGTCTGCAATCATACGGCCATGCCGATGCTTCTAGACTGCAACATCCAACAGTCCTAGCTACCATGGTCAAAAGCAAGGAATCCTGGAGCTGCCATCTACAGCCTCTAGAGCACTGCTTCTAAACCATGGGTCCCAACTTTAATGTTAGCTCAGTGTCGGAGTCACGAAAACATGGCAATACTACTTTCTGAATGCCATCCTTTTATGCAAATCTGTTAGCAACAACATGCAGTGTTTACAGTAGACAGTGCAGAAAATGCTTCAGCTGTACTCCACAACAAAAGGAAACCCAGCCTCTTTATCAAGCCTTGCAAATGCTGATTTGTTGTCAATAAATGTTTGGTATTTATACTTATTTTATATACCTATATGCCCAGGATCTCAGGAAAAAATATTGGATTGAAAGGGGCTGCATGTGGGAAAAGTTTAAGAAACCCTCCTCTAGAGGTCTGCATAATTTTTAGTTATAACTCCCACAATAATCAGAGCAATAATATGCATGCATACTTCAAATTCTATTGTACTCATCCTGTACCCATGCATGAAATGCCTTGAAAGTGCAAGTGACCGTGTGATACAATTTATAGTGGAAACATATACTAAGTTTAAGAATAAGGTTCATTGGTTTATAAGACATCCTGAATTGGGGTGGGGGTAAATGGTATGCACCAAAATGAACATGAGCACAAAGAGTTTTATTTAGATAATAGATTTATAGAATTACTCAGAGAAAGGGGGGGGAAAACACATTGCTAGCTGGGGAATTCTGAGCACTGTGGTCCAAAGAAGTGATTTCCAAGATTTGTTTCTAATGCAACTTTTATACATTCATCATCTCATACTAGTAGAGAAATCCCAACCTGTTAGGAGCTTTAATTATTACTTCCCTCCCTACGCTGTAATCATGTTTGTTTGTTTGTTTGTTTGTTTGTTAAATTTCTAGTCCAACTTTCTCCCACTATGAGACCTGATGTGGCTCACCGCACACATTAAAACAACATACAGAGAAAAGCAATCTTTATACTAAAACCATTTTAAAAACAATTTAATAAACTCTCTTATTAAAAATATCCCAGTTTAAAAGTTTGAAATCATTAATAACCTCGCAATAAGGACACCCTACAGCAACTCTATCAAATGTCCTTTCTATAATATCCAGTTCTCCAAAGCCTACCTTAACAAAGAGGCCTCTGTCTGCTGGCAGAAAGAGAAAAGGGCTCCCCAAATTCCTGTGAGAAGCAGCCATTGGGGAAGATTTTAAAATTTGGTTCCCCAAAAGGAAATCGGAGATGGAAAATATTTTGGAGAAAGAAAAGAAAGGACTGATCTCCATACAAATATATTCTAAAGTATAACCTGGAAAATATCTGAATAAAACCAGTAATGATCTCCTGGGCTAGAGACTTAGGGAAAAATATAGTTTGGGGTAACTGGGAATACCTATGGAATAAAGAATTTAAATTTTAAATAATTGGGTCCGTTAGAGAAAACAGTTTTTAAAATGTTTTATAGAAGTTACATAACAACTGAATTAATGGCCAAGATTGATAAAACCCAATAGGGTAATGCTGGAGATGTAAAGTGCAGAAAGGCACCTTTTTCCATGTTTGGTGGATGTGTAAGGAGGTTAAAAAAACAGAAAAAGGTGAAGAAAGACACGAATAAAATGATTTCTGAAAAGATCAAGAAAAATCCAGAAACATGTCTACTGGGCTTGTTTCAAGAGAGAATTAGTAATAATAATAATAATCATCATCATCATCATCATCACCATTTATACCCCGCCACCATCTCCCCAATGGGGACCCAGGGTGGCTTAAATAAGGCCAAGCCCAACAACACAATACAATAGATAAAATCAAAACACAAACAACAACATGATAAATTACATAGAACATAAGATGTAGGAATACAGTAAACAAAAATAAAATTACAATAACAATAAAATCATTCATAGCATAAAATAGAACAGTGAGTGGGCCACCTGTACAGACTAACATACTAAGGCTAAAAACATGGCTAAAAACACGGGGTGAAACAACAATGAAGCAATTTTTTTGTGGGGGAGAAACTTTCCGAAGTGGAGTCGAAAAAGAACCTTCGTACAGAAAAGGAGGGGGTATGCACTAAAGACAGATGCACTAAAGACAGATGTAGTAAAGATGATGTAGAAATTTTCCAAAATAGTTTTGTGGCGACAAGACTTACAATAGCAAAGTCTTGGAAGGGGGGGGGGGGACACCACTCATTAAGGATTGGAGAAGAAAATTAGATGAGTATATTCACATGGCCTAGCTCTCCGATGGCTTAAAGGGAAGAAACAATGAAGTGTTTGATAGAAAACTGAGACTTGCTTTGGGGTATTTAAAAAAGAAGACAAAAATAGATTTTGAAATAGCCTCATGAGGAATTTCTTAATGTAATGATAAGGATAGAGTTTTGTTAGGTACTAGTTCCATATGGCGTGGCGTCAGAAGTATGGGTGGTGGTTCATGGGTGGGAAAGGGAAGGTGGTGAGACTGGGGAAATAATATGTGTACCTTGACTTAAATTTTGAAGATTGCATTTTCTTCATATACCACAATAAAAAATTATACAGAGAGAGAAAGAGAGAGAGAGAGAGAGATCTTTTCTACAAGATAACTCTTGTAGGAGTTAATGTCTCTTCCTAGGGGTAGATTTCTCTCTTACTTTCTGTTGTTTCACCCCTATACTTAACTGTGAGTCAATTGTAAGTCTGATGTAGAATAGAAAACAGTTTTTGTGATTGGATAACAAATTACCTTTTAACCCGGTTAGTGCTATAAAACTTGAACACAAGATTGAAGACTTGTATCACCACTCTGATGTACTACTAAGTTCTATGAATCCTGGGATTTGAAATTTGATGAGGCACCAGCACTCTTTGGCAGAGAAGGTGAAAGGTCTTGTATAACTATGACTCCCATGACTCCATAATGTTAAGCCATGGCCGTTAAAGTGGTATCAACTGCATTAATTCTATGGTTTAGATGCACCCTTAGACAAAGGAAAAGGACAATAGAATTAAGGAGTCAGAAATATAGTGTGAAAGATAGTTAGGAAGAGGGTAATGAAGATCTGAGGTGGATTTTGGAGATCTGAGAACGTTAATAAGGTTCCTTGGTTTGAAACCGAAGAATTATTATGTTCTATACATGTGATCAAGTATAAGGCTAGATATTTATTTTATGTGTTATGAAATAGATACTTGTGGCATGTATTGTCTATCACTGTGTCTCAGTTTTTTTATTTAAGAAGTTAAAAAAGGAGAATTGCTCACACTTTAAAACACTGCAGTTACTGACTTCACACTAGAGAATGAATCCACTTTGAATCTGATTTCTGTCTCCTGCAGAATTCTGGGGTTTGTAGTTTAGGGAGCCTGTTAAAAACTCCTCCCTAAACTACAAACCCCAGAATTCTGCAGGAGGCAGAAACCAGATTTAAAGTGGATTCATTCTCTAGTGTGATGCGGTAACCAGATAGTAATTTGTTCAGAATAGCAGCTGTCTTGAGGCCCCAAGTAGTAGAGCCAGAGATGGATTCTAAGGGCAAATATGAATGATTGGGGGCCAAGGATTAGAACAAGGTTGAACAGTGGGGCCAAACTGAATAGGGGTTCTGTCACAATAATTAAATAAATAAAACCTAAGAAGAGCTTTAGACAACTCTCCATCTGGAGAACTAAGCAAAGGTTTCAATACTTTTCTTTTTTTCTTTTAACCAAGAAGGTTTGGGAACAGGGATTGCCGAGCCTCCTTGCTTAGTTCAGCAAGATCTTTTCTATTACTGCTTGTAGTAGTCACAGATGAAGCACAGACACTGAGCATGCTTTAGCATTCAAATGTTTTGTGATTATGCAGCATCCCTGCCAGCATAGAGTTGCCAGGGAATTCTTGTTCCCAGGCCACTCCCTGTTTTCAAATTTAATTAGCATCTCTCCACCTGTGCTCACTAGTGCAGCAGGAAAAAGCAGATTTGCTCCAACTTTGCTTTTGCAAACAAAAATGTCACAGGATGTCCTTCATGGCATGAAGAGTGGAAGGGAATGTTTTTGTTCACTCTTGCTGAAAGAAACTACAAGGGATTCTGGATTCCATCCTTCTCACTGGCACTTATCAATCCCCAATAACTGAACTGTGTCTAAAAATGTGGAAGAAATCTTGTTGGTCAAGGATGGATAGATAGATAGATAGGTAGATAGATAGATAGTATTTTGATAAGATTGTTTTCCAAGAAAGGGTGATTGAAGAAAACTCTGAGGAATACTTACGAAGCTGGATATGAGATATGATACCCATTTGAAGGGTATATGCGAGAAAAATAGAGATCAAAATCATCTAGGTCATAGTATTTTTCATCTTCATGTATGATTGTGAAAGCTGGACAGTGAAGAAAACTGACCAGAAGATGTGGTGCTGTAGGGGAGTTCTATGGATATCACAGACTGCTAAAAAAGACAAATGGAGAGATCTAAGAGCAAATCAAATCTGAGCTCTAATTAGATGCAATAACGACTAAATTTAACTTGGCACACTTTCCATATACCCTGAGATAATGTGACTAATGGGAAGATATGATCATGCTTGATAAAGTTGAATGCATTAGGAAAAGAGGGGGATCACACCATAGGTGGATTGTTTCAACCAGAGAAGCCACAGACCAGGAATGGGAAGACCTGAGCAAAGTAACTGATAATCAGGTCTCTTGAAGGTCTTGCATTCGTAGGTTACCATATATAAATGTCAACTTGATGGCAAATAATAAGTGAAATAGATTGACAGTTAGAAGATGGGAAACAGTGGAGAAGGAATACCATGTTTCCTATCATTCACACAAATTAAAAATGTAATTTTCACCAAAATTAAACTTTATTAGTGAGAGTAATAATAGCCTACTTTCTTAGAAGTAACAATAGAATCATCCGAATGCTTAGCATACACAAAAAATATTATCTAGTTTGCACACTCTACAAAGTGACATGGTAGTAAGTCTTACATGTATTTTCCAGTACTGCGTATTTTATGAATCACACACACACAACCACACAAAATTTGAAAATGCTTTCCAAAGGAGGAGAAGCCACCAAAATTCCAATTGCTCTTCTCATCTCATGTGGAATAGGGAATTTTTTTTCTTGATGTTCCTCCAAACCAAATTTGAATACATGTTGTCCCTGTAAATAATTTGTATTAACTACTAACGTCTTTTAATTTAAGCAGGACTTATGGTATATCCCTAGTTATGCTTTAAAGATCCAGATTCAACTCTGTTAAATGAAGGAATATTATACTTCACTAAGTTTCTTTTTAAAGGTAGCTATGGAAATTTCTTGCTGTGAAAAAGATTTTGAAAATCATAGTTTTCAAAGGTTATTCTCAATTTTGAACTTATTCTTCATAAAATTCACACATGGTTGTTTTACATAGGAAAAAGCATTTTTGTGCAGGAAACATCATTTTTCTTTCTCAAAAATAATATTTTAATGAAAAGATATTATTTTTTGCGAATCAACCATGTGCAAATTTCATGCAGGACAAATATCTAATTACAACTTTTTCTGTGCAGAGAAGGGCACTGTGTGCACAGGAATGAATATTTCTGCATAGAGATATTATTTTCTATGCAGAAAATGCTGTTTCCCATTATAAAATACTGATTTCTATACAATACAGCTCGAAATGCACAGAATACATATAGATTATTTGATGAATTTTGTCATATAGATTATTTGATGAATTTTGATATCTTCACAAACTGAATCAAATGGTGGGAGGGTATAATTTCAGTTGAGGAAATGAGCTATTTGGCAAAATCAGCATTAATAAATTCACCCTTTCCCATTTTCCAGAAACTGCAACAAAGAATTACAATTAGAGGTGACTTAACAATCACGCAACAAACATTCATTTGATTTCCATGGATTTTAATCTACTCCTTTTATTTCAAACCAAGTAAGTCGGGCAGTTCCAGAATGGAATCCCAGTGAAATACAACTACACACTTCATTTTTCATTCACCGATATCAAAGGAATGTAATATTAAACAGAAAACATCTTTCAGATGTTATCTAAAATGACTACCAGCAAAACAGCATCTGCAGAACAGAAACTGAAAAATGAATAGCAAGTAAACTGTTTGCCTCTCCTCTGCTACAAATGAATTGGAGAAAAATGTCTATTCCTGGAGTAACTATCAAAGCATCCAGAGAAATATATAGCATAACTTTCCAAATGATAATAATGTAAAAGGACACAGCAGTGGAAGCTTGAATAGCTATTGAGATGGTCCTCAATACCAATAATGCCATTCCCAATGTGGAATTTGAAAATCTGATATCTTCTTATAGCTATTAGAATATTACTGTTTAGTTTTAAGAGTAAGCACATACTTCTCACATCCATATTAAGCAACCTTAAATATTTAGCAAAATTAAAACCCAGGTAGGGCAAAGGTAAGTTCATTTGCAAGTCAGGAAAGAAGCAAGAACACGAACACACACACACACCTTTTGCATTGGACAATTGCCATGTTCAGCGCTCATTAGCTTTCACTTCTTTCAATATCTGGAAAAGAAACCCATGTTTATATTATTATGTAAATATACCTAAAATAAACCATTTATTTCAGATTAATCAATTAAAAGACATTAGTAGTTAATACAAATTATTTACAGGAACAACATGTATTCAAATAGAAGCAATTCCAAAAGCTAAGCTTAAATCCAAAAGTAGAGCCATTGAAACTAATGGATTTTGTTGAAGTTCCATTAACTTTCTTTAGATTGTGTTGTTGTTTATTCGTTCAGTCACTTCCAACTCTTTGTGACCTCATGAACCAGCCCATGCCAGAACTCCCTGTCAGCTGTTGCCACCCCCAGCTACTTCAAAGTCAACCCAGTCACTTCAAGGATCCCATCCATCCATCCATCCATCCTCCCCTTGGCCTGCCTCTCTTCCTTTTTCCTTCCATTTTCACCAGCATCATTGTCTTCTCCAAGCTTTCCTGGCATCTCATTATGTGGCCAAAGTACTTCATCTTTGCCTCTTTAGGTTGTACTGGTTTTAGATTTAGCAATTTTTAATTAATTGACTGATAAAAATGCAGATAGCTAATGAATGTATATAATTTAATTACCCAGAAACCATAAATTCAAGCTTCTATTTCTAATTAAGCATTCTAAGATCTGAAGCTCTATCAGGGGCATTGAACCAATAGATCCCAGTTTTCCTCACTCAGACGAAAAACAGATGAAAAACTAAGCTCTCCCAAATCTCTAGATCATTCTCTACTTTATGGTGAAGTGAATGCATACAGAGATATAAAACTGCAGGAGACTGGAACATGCTGTTCTTAAGAGGAAGTGCAGAGATGCAAAATAGCATTAAATAAATCTTTTCAATGCTGGTGATATTTCAAATACTTACAGAGAAGAAATTATGAGTACCATTCTGTCATAAGCAGCAATGTTCAAGGAGCCAGATGCATTAAGGTGGATCAAAATCAATTGGGTTTTTCTTTAGAGAAAGCATTTTTTAACCATTGTTCCTGGACATATACGAGCAGCAAAACATGAACAATATTTAGTGAGATGCAGTTAGATGTGTCTGCATATCTATTCTTCTAAACAGGCACATGATCCAAAGAGCACCCAGACTCTGATCTTTTCTTCTGTGCCAAGAAACATTCAACATGCATAGGTATGAACCAAAAGTCACCAAATAAAAAAATGAAGACTAAGTTATAGGTGGCAGCACATTGTTGGCTAGGAGTAGAATATTATGTACTATCAAAATGTATCAAATCACTTTGGTACACAGCTTGGAAAATTGTATTTTACAGGAAAAGAATCCATAATCTCATTATTTTTTCAATTCCTGTAAAATTTGTTCAGATGGATACGATACCTTTAAGAAACAAGCTCCACAACTGTGATTGCTCACTGCATGCAGAGAGAGAATGGGGCCTGTTCTACACATTATATTGTATTTTTCTAGTATATGCATCACAGCTGCTGACAATCTTGTATATTTTCTTAAATTAGAAATTGTTAAAAGAAAATTTTCCCAAGTATTGGAAATTTATTTCATTTTCATGCAGCCATAACACGGAAGTTACAACTGTATTACAACTGCATCATTGAGGAAAAGATATAGAGATTACATTTCTCTAAGGGCCTGTCCACACAGCCATATAACCCAGACTATCAATCCACAATATCTGCTTTGAACTAGATTATCTGAGTCCATACTACCATATAATTGAGTTCAATGTGGATTTTATACAGTTGTGTGGAAGGGGCCTAAGTGGAAAAAAAGCTTGTGAATCTTAATAAAGTCAGCACTTGGATGATATCATTTTGAAAAACTGCTATCAGCTTTCATCCACAGAACTATCATCAACTGCTTGCCTATCAAATCAAATATCAGAATCCCATTGAAATCATTCCAAGCAGATGCAAAACTCACAGAAAAAAATATGATATACAAACTGCATCAACTTCCAGGGTTCGGTTTTTAATCTACAGATTTCAAAATTTGTAGATTGACATAAAAATAATGACAGCAGTGATATTTTCAACCATCTGCATCAGGGGTGAAGAAATAAACCAGTTTCATTTGCTATGGTTGTTTTAAACATGATGCTCTTTACACGAATAAGAAGAAATTTACCAATTTTGGTCAATTCTCCATTAAGAAAAAAAAAATCCCATACACACTGTTGAGAATTGAGTATAGCTATTTCCCTCATAGAGTGGATGATGTTGTGCCTATCTGCCACACAGATGTTAAAGGTAAAGGCCATGTCAAATAAGGAGATGGTAATAATTGTGAATGGAATGGGTGTTTGACTAAGGTCAAAAATTGGAGTGCCTGAAATTTCAGGAATCAAAATAGCAACTGGAAAATTCCCATAATTTTTCCTCAACACAACAAAACCTGTGAACTATATAGCTTCTCAAGAAAATAAACTTTATGGGTTTTTCTTTAACCATGACTTTCTGTCATGGTGAGATCACTGGTTTTGTTTCACAGGACCAGACACTCTCTGATGGATTGGACAACTAGTTAAGATGATCCACTCCTGAAGATTTATGGGATCCAAAGAATTCCTGAAGATTCCGCAGAATATTTTGACTAATACATTTGACAGCCTTAGTTTTTAAGACCTTGGTCCACAATAGAACAGTGAGATAAAACAGGATATGGAAGTACCATAAATCCTGTAATCTATATAATTTATTAATGAGGACATTTTATTTTGTTAGTGAGATGAACCAAAAAATAAAGGAGGATTTCTCACTTTGCTGAGAAATTTTTATTCTCCCAGAAGTTTACACCACAATACCTGGGGAGTATTCAGCATCTATCCAGTGTTGCCTCTAGACAAATATCTTGAGCTTGATTCCAGTTGCTGCAGATGCAGTGCTAGCAATGCAAGGGCAGAAAATTCATCATTATTGGGAACCTTTGTCTCCAATGCTGGGCTTCTAGAGACAACCTTGGACACTGCTTACGGCCAGGATAGTTTCCGCTTTCAAAAGATGTGTTATCTGAACCTCAACATACCATTTACATACTCTTGTCCAATGAATATTAATCTTCTTTTGTAGATATTAGACAGAAGAAAACTTGATGCACACTTAAGACTGTCTGAACCATTTTTTAAAAAATCTAATAATGAAATAGGTTAATTAAATACATGATAGAAATAGAAAATGAGATGAGAGGTGACACTTGGTCCAGAAGGCCTTTTCCAGGCTGTGGAAAAAAAAATAGAACACAAGCTATTTTTCCCACAGCCTGAAGAAGGCCCCATGTCCAAAATGTCATCTCTAATCTTATTTTCTATTTCTAGTGTACATTATAGCTGCCCTGTTTGTGCCACTATAGTTAATGTTGTGTCAGTGTTTCCATTATAAACCCCTATTTTCAGAGGTTTGTAACTCAGCCATAAAAATTTGCTCTCGGCTGAAACTTGGCAAACAAATTCTGGAACTGGAAAATATTTTTTTCTGTTGCTGTAGAACATATTTTATGTGACATTTTACTTACCTATAATATGGGTTCATAGGATATGTACATAATACCCTTCCAGATCTTGCAGTGATTAAATACTGAGAAGCATTTGCTTATTAGCAGTGCAATTGTTGACTGTTTTGAGTCTCTTTTAGAAAGCAGCATACTGTGTGCATGTGTAAGCGCTGTCAAATTCAATGGGCATTGTCTGCAAATGTGAATACAGGCTTCCAGTCTTAAATTAATCAATTAAATAAATTAATAAATTATATTAAATACATAAGAAAATCATGAAAGTCAGATGAATCAGCTGGCAAGATGTTTCTAGGAAACCTCAAAAATTGAAGGTTCAAATTCTAATGATTATTCCCATCTACACAAACCATATAATGCAGTTTCAAACCAGTATTGAAGAAAGTAATTTTGCTGTGCAGATAATTACATAGGAAATCCTAAAACCAGTTTGAGACCTGGATGTTGATTACACAACCACAGAGCACTAATGTGTATTAAGGCATTTCTTTCTTGGACATTTGTTGTCTAGCCAGTAGTTAGCCACCACATTTAAAGCTTTGAACCTTCATCAAATGGTCAGTATATATGAAGCCATAGAAATGTTTCTTTCACAATATATACTAACATTTTTTAACATGATGCCCTACTAAAATATGGGACTACAGTCCCAATTAGTCCCACCCAACAGCTGTCAGGGAAGATATTTGTAGTGCAAAAAAGCTGGATGGCATAAAATTGATGCAAGCAAGACAAGTAATGATACACCTATATTTGGTTCTTATGTTCTCTCGTAACCCTGCAAGATCCCTGGGGCTGAGCTATAGAAAGGTTAATTTGGAGGATCAGAGCAAAGATAAGAAGGTGGAGACAACCAATTGGCCCTGGTATCCATAGTGTTTCTGTTAACTGATGGAAGATGAGAAGGTGGAGGAAGAGATGGCCATTCAGGCCTGCAATTTATTGCCTCTTGGAGAACAGGGAAGGAATTCCAGGAAACAAGATTGAAGGAACTAGGGAATGGCAAATGAATTGAGCTAGGCTTTTTAGTTCTAAAGAGGTTGGAGGGCTAAAAATGGCTACCTGTGAAGTTGTTAAATAACTTGTGTTCTGCATGGGCCCATTAACTTTGGTTTTTAATGCTTGCAACCAATAGAGAGTGAGGGATATCACTGGATATGCCCTTTTGTTGTGCCATTTTTACACACACACAAAGAGAGAGAGAGAGAGAGGAGACTCTCAGTTAAGATGAAGGATAAATGTAATTTCTGATTGCTTAAGAATCACTATTAAAAACAAACTTAACTAATACTATACCCCATATTATAACATACCATAAGCTCTGTATTGACTTGATATTAATATTGAAATATAATTAAAAGTAGATAAAGAAAAACTTAATGTAACATGTGTTGTGCTGTATTATAAAAACTAATATTACTGTATTATTAAAAACTAGTTTTATTTTAATTTTTATTTAAAGTATTTTTTCTTTATTTTTTGCCAGGTGCTTGAGATTTCTGGTTGCCTGAGTTCTGCTTAACTGAGAGTCTACTCTGTGTGTGTGTGTGCATATCCATTAAAAAGCCTACTCTATTCCTTGAGGGAGAAAGAGAAGCATTGGTCACACATCTCTAGGATATGAACCTCTGTAAATATTATTTTATTTTCCCAGTAAGCATAAGGGAGAGTTCAAGGGTGATACATTCTCAAGAGCCAAGAGAAGAAAAGGGGAATTAAATATCCAAGGAGGGCTTGGTGGCAGCACTCCTGCTACCGCTGAGAAAAAGTGGCAAGTTTGGGTAGAGCCCAGCCACACACTGGGCCCTTTTTTGCCATACCAGCAATTTAAATGATGTGGGAGAGGGTGCAATTCAGCGTAGATCCACACACATGAGTATTAAAGATTAGTTCCACCTAACTTGGTTAAAGGTATAATAGTCAAGAACACTTGAAAACATGCAGTCCATTTTGCCAGGCCAATGGATAGGAAATGATTTTCATTTGCTTGAAGACTTACATTCAGTTGAACTTTTGTGGACTGCATCCAATTGAGAATTAAATCCAAATGTTTCCTAGTTTCTACAGTCATAGTAGGATAATACGTCATTCACTTCATTGAAAGCAGTTTTTGTTTTGGTTCCTCTCTACGCTTTCTTTACTTTGAAATTTGTCTTGCCTGGGACAGGCTGAGGGGAAGGAGTGTTAGGTGAGAAAGCTGGTCCTTGCCCAGAATCTTGCTGCTTCCGGACACATGTTTCAGATGGACATATTGCAGTAATGGGCCGCAAAAAGTGAGATTTTGCTTTTAGATAATGAGAGACAGAAGCTTAAAACCAGGCAGGAAATGAAACTATTATTATACCAAACTTGGAGGAAATCCCTTCCTTGCTCCATATTCCTAAACATAGTGGAATAAAGTTCAGAATAATTCCTTATAGCTAGGCTATTTCTGTCTAATGCATATTTTTTTGCAGTGGCACTCCATTAAATCTCAAACCAGTAAGTAGTGAAAAGCTTTATAGGTGTGTGTGTGTCCGTATATATACCGTATATATACTGTGTGTGTGTGTGTCTAGTGTCAAGTTTAAATTAAGCACAGCCAGGAATTGTTTGTTTCATTTATATGATTAAGCTTGTGTTTAAGTTTTACGAATTGAATAAAAATCTATGAAAGAATCAGAAGCTTTAAATTATTATTTTGTTTGGATGCTGAGCAGTGACTTTAAAGTTTAAACATGGACATGAGCATGGATGGGAAGAGAAGCAGATGGATTCCATCCTGTATCAAATCAGCAAAATCCAGTGGAACTAAGTACAGACTAAACACAGAAGAGTGAAAAGAAGGAAGCCCACAGCAGCCATTGTATAAATAGGCACTTTCATTATAGAATTATTGCTTTTATTTATATTTATTTGTTCCTGCCTTTCTCCCAGGACGGTTTCTGGAAGCGCTGTTTCTGACACTATCCAATTCGCTTTTGAGGTGGAGATGTTCCTATTCAAATCCCATAGTTCCCATTTCTACTGAATGATTTTGTCAACCATTGTTTCTTGTAAGCTCTGAACTAGTCAGGTTTCCTTAAGAACATGTTTATTAAAGTTAGATTAATCCATCCTCAATCAATCATACAAGTGAGCTAGAGGCTCAGATTTTACTACAAAACTATTTTGGAATCAGCTTCTAATGTCTCTAGCAGCTTCCCAGGAGGTCACTGAGCTTAACTAAAGGAAATGAACACATTTTTGAAAGAATTTCCTTAAGTAATACTATACAAGCAAGAGCCCATGAGGAGGGAATAGTAGATTTCTGGATATAACCCCTTCATTGTATTGAAAAGAGCCTACTTTATGAGCCTGACCCAACAGCCACCAAAGTCATGAACTTCAGAGGGCAGCAGTCTAAGTAACTAAGACATTGCTAGATGATTAGTTTATTATAGTACCACAAACATATCATTATCTAGCCTTCATGTGGCGAGATCCCACATAAATGAAATGATACTTTCCAAGTCATAGGAAGTAGCAGTCTGTTTTATTCTGCACTAGCAGAAGTACCCAGCTTTGCAAGGATTAGAGACTCTTCAGTTCCCACTACACCCTGCAGCTCCTTATTTTTGCTCTTTCACTTCCTTCACTGCTCCTCAATTCATTTTCTTTTGTATTGGTCTTTCTCTCCATTTTGCCCAAGCTCATTCACTTTCTGATTTCCATCACCTTTAAAAAAAACCCTCAGTATCAAGAATATCCACCCTGAGTCCCTTTGGAGAGACAGAGTGGAATATAAAGTTTTATTATCCAACCCTATCCCCTTGCTGGTTTGATGCGAGTAGGGACCTGGTAGAGAAAACAGCCTTTCGAACTTCCCCCCATGTCTTTTTTTCTGGTGATAATTAGTGCCTTCTTTCCCCTCTTATCCTTTCTTCATCCTCTACTCTTCCTCTTCCTTTCCGTTCAGTCTTTGCTACTGTTCACTCCCTCCTCAGGAAGAGGTGTCAACACTATTTGAAAACAAAAGACCCTGTACAGAGAAACATCACATAGAGTTACTTCGGGCCCTTCCAGAAGGGGCGCAAAATGCGGACCCTGTTGAACTTTTACCTGAGGTGTCCAAGTGATGCCTCAGGTAAGAAATTATTAATTCAGGACAAAGCAAGATACCTTATTAGATCTGGGCCCTCCTGAAAAGCCTGGGTCTAATGGAGTATGGGCCCTGTGGGCACTGACCCCCCAAATACTCCTAGGGGTCAGTTCCTACACCCATTTTGCACCTTTTGGGCTCCTGGAACCCAAAGATGCAAGATGGAGCCTACCTCCTTCCCAACCCCCCCCCCCCCCCCAAAAAAAAGCCTTAATAAAAAAAAACCTTACCAGGTCACCATGAGGCTTCTCCGGCAGCTCTCCCGGTGCATAGAAATGACTAGCCAGGAGGTGCGGGGGGGGGGGATTGCTCCCCCTCCCCATGCCTTCTGGCACATCATTTTTATGCACCAGGAGCACAGCCTCATGGGAACCTGGTAAGGTTTTTAGAAAATTTAAGGCTTTTGAGGGGGGGCAGGTTTTTCTTTGGGTATGGGGACTTAAACCCACGATGAAGTGTGTTTCTTAAACTAACTTCATTGTGGGTTTAAGCTCCATGTGGAAGGACCCTCAGCAGCACTGTGGAAAAATGAATACCTTAGGTTTGCCTCTAGCTTTCTGTATTTTGGGACCTAAAAATGGAGCTATGCACTGAATACAGCTTTTAATTACATGGATGTAATTAATTCTTTAAAAACAAAAAAGCTTGAGCATCAACATGACTACAGTTCACTTATTACTCATGCCAAGTTTCAGGTATTTAGGCTTCATAGTCCTGGGGCATTAATAAAAATATGGACACAAATTTTCTTTTGTTATTATCATGGAGTAGTCTGCCTTTCTTTAGGATGCTGTTCTTCGCATTCTTCACTTTCAAACTTGTTTCTAAATCATTGAAGGTTATGAGTGAATAGTGAGGTTGCCAAGCAAGCTGATGATACCAATCAGTTTATGGTGGCTCAAGAAAATAAAATTATGAAATGGTCCAGAACAACCTCTGAAAGCTGGGGGAATGATCTTTAAAATGGCAAATGCAATTCATTATAAGCAAATGTTAGTCAAGCAAGGATTTGAATTGTGATCACAGAGTCCTAGTCCAACATTCAAACCATGCAGACATATTCCCCAACAATAAGGGGATTTTTTTGCAAAGAAACTAGACTTTCCATTTATGAAAAGAAACTAGGCGAGTAGGCACAAGGGAAAATATGCTGAGCAGTTGATTATTATCGACATATGCTAATTCCTTTGTTAAAATAGCTCTTAGCATCTGTGTCATTGGCAATTTCAAGGTAATTCTTGACAATATTTCAATTGAATAACCATTGTAGAATATGTTCCCATGCTACTTAGAAAGTATAAATGTGTATAACCTCAAAATATTCAACAGAAGTTCAAAATTGTGGAAGTAGTGGGAAGAAAATATCTTCCACAATTTGGAAAATACTTAGCCCCATGTGTCTGAAATGTGGGCCTCACTTATAATTATTATTTTTCCAGCAGCTTTACTTGTCAGTCATTCTTTAACTTGACCATTGTAAACATAACAGATTGATTGCTGGGAAACTGACAACAGCAGAGTGTGCATCAATGCAGACTTCCAGCTGATGCTAAGAAAAATGGGAAATGTAGTACTCAGTGCCTTATTCCTTTCCTTTAATTCTAGGAATGATAGACACTACATTCTTTCTGCTCAGAGCAGCAATGACCACACCTGAACTTGCTTTCAACATGAATTGCCTTAAACATGAAGCAGCAATGAAACCTCCAGACATTGAAATAGGATCTTGGGATGCACCTAAACTGGAAATTAACGCAGTTTGACACCGCTTTAACTGCCATGGCTCAATGCTATGGAATCATGAGAGCTCTAATTTGGTGAGGCCCCAGCACTGTTTGGCTGAGAAGGCTAAAGATCATTTAGCAATCAACTCCCATGATCCCATAGCACGGAGCCATGTGCCGCCAGGACTGAAGACTGGCAGGTCAGAGGTTCGAATCTGAGGAGAGCATGGATGAGCTCCCTCTGTCAGCTCCAGTTCCACATGAGGAGACATGAGAGAAGCCTCCCACAAGGATGGTAAAACATCAAAACATCCGGGCATCACCTGGGCAACGTCCTTGCAGATGGCCAATTCTCTCACGCCAGAAGCAACTTGCAGTATCTCAAGTCACTCCTGACATGGAAAAACAAAACAAGAAACCTGAGCCATGGCAGTTAAAAAAAACTGCATTAACTGAAGAAGTTTATCATAGGCAAGAGAAGGGAAGGCAAATTTCTCTCTTGGGATTTTACAAAGAAAGATTAAATCAAAACCATTGCTTCTGTTTTGGAAAATTCTAACAAGAGACTATGTTTTGTTTTGGAAAATCCAATTCAAATTAGCCTACTATTTCTTATTATAACCTTATTCATAGGTAGATTTTATAAGTCATGTGTATGAGTGACCTTTGGTTTCTCACCAGATGGCAGGTTTCCAAAATTGTAAAGTGACTTGGGACCCTTCCACACACCCCTATATCCCAGAATATCAAGGCATAACATCCCACAATATCTGCTTTGAACTGGGTTATCTAAGTCCACACTCAGATAATGTGGAATTTTCTGCCTTGATATACTGGGATATAGGGCTGTGTGGAAGGGCCCTTCAAGTCACTACATATTAGCATCTTTGTTTATTCTTAAACTGAGATCGTTACATGTATGGAGGAGAGAAGATGATTTGCTTAAACTCCATGGCAGTACTGCAGGTTACACTGAGGCACATTAGCTTTCCATATCCTTGAAGATCAAAAAACGATTGAAAATGTTCTCCAATAATTCATGCTTTGCCAAGACTCTAATAAACACATTATTATGTTATTTCATAGAGCAGCTTTCTTATTTCAACATGCAGAATGTAACAGCAGGATCTAAAGGGCTGGTGCCAACTTCACACATTCACATACTGCCTTCAAAAATATGCACACATGTAGGCCTGAACTACTCATTGTTTACAATAAGTTACTTGGCGCCGAGCATAATGCCAGCCCTTGGCAAGCCAGGAGTCTGGAGTCTGAAGTAGCTTAGTTTATTGGTGCTGATGATACGGATGAGTTGGATTAAAGAAACTGGAATTCTTTTTGATATAATTCAGAGGGAGTGCTTCCAAAGCGCTGACTGTTGTGCTAACTGAAAAGTTACACTTTACCAAAAGCACCAGCTTGTGGAGAACACATCAAAGCCCTAAAGAACAACAGTTCCACTGAAGGAAGAATTCAGAGATGGAAGAGATTCAAACACTAGGCTGGTCCCCAGTCTGCCTCTCTGCCTATTTTTGCCACTGACTGCTGTATATTTGTGTGTATTAATGCATGGTGTTTGTTTTGAGAACTCACATGAACTGAAAAGTAGATTATAAATCTACTTTAGGGTTCTATGTATAGTGAATCTTGTTTAGAAAGTAGACCCACAGGTATGTGAGAAGTACATCCCAGTGGGTAATATCTCTTCTGGAGCATGATACTTGGCTGGGCAACTTCAGACTTTCATAGAGAAAACAGATAATGTGGACACACTGCAGTCTGGTTTTTGCCCATGATACAGTACCAGAGTTGCTTTGATTGATGACCTACTCAAAGCCAAAAGACGTGCTTTTCTGCAGCTTTTGCTACCATTAAATGTGATTATATACTGAACTGGCTCTGTAGGATGAGAGTAGCTGCTATATTAACAGTAATTCCATGCTGTTGACTCCACAGAGTAGTTTTGTAGGATACCTCCACAGCCATGTAGTAAGTTTTGCAGTGTCACGGGGTTCTATCCTATCCTCCTGTGAAATATATGAAATATCTGTTAAATATATACTTAAAGACACTGGTTGAGACCATAGGAGCTTCAAGACATTTATGACACTATTCTTTGTTGGAGCTCAACTGAAGCTGTGCAAGCACTGGACCAATATATAGATCCTTTAGCAGGCAATATAAAAGTCAGTAATCAAAATCAGGGAGAATAATGCATTGTATGATTACTTGGAGGAAGGTCTTACTCTCCTATGGCACCCCTGTTGTGGGAAGCCAACACATGGAGGCCCACTTGAAACTGAAACTGGTTTAATTCTATAGCCATTTACTTAATTTATTTATCATGTCAGAAGTGAGTTGAGGGTATGGTTAAAATGCATTTAAAAACACAAAGTTTTCAAAACTTGGCATTATGCTAATGGTCCTTTGACCAGAAGCTGGCCACTTGGAGTGCCTCTGGTGTCACTGTGAGGAGGTCCTCCACTGTGCCTGTGCCAGGGCTCAGGTTGTAATTGTAGTAGGTAGTCTGTGGTTTGCTCTTCTCCACACTCACATGTCATGGACTCAACTTTGTAGCCCCATTTATCAATGTTAGCTCTACATCTCATGGTGCCAGAGCACAGCCTGTTCAGCACTTTGCAGGTTGCCCAATCTTCTATGTGCCCAGGAGGAAGTTTCTCATCCAGTATCAGCCACTGATTAAGGTGCTGGATTTTAACCCATCACTTCTGGATTTTTGCTGCGTGTATCTCTCTTGATCTTAGGAAGCTGTTTCTTGATTTAAGCTGTTGACATGCTGGCTGATATTCAAATAGTGGATAGGCCAAAGATGTCACTATCTTGGTCCTTTCATTATTGGCTGCTATTTCCCAGTAGATGTCAGGTGGTGAAATACCATCTAAACAGTATAATGTTCCCAGTGGTGAGGGGTGTGATAATGTGGCATGTCTCATTAAGAGCCACTCACAATAGCCATGTGACTCTACATAGCCATGTTAGAACATGACTTTATTAACCCCATTGGGACCCAACCAAGTCTACATAAATAGGCACATATGCATGGTTTTCAACTATTTTAACGTGTTTAAAATATTGAATTACACAGCCCAACAAAAAAAATCTTGGTGTCTTGGTTTTTAAGCCTGTTCTGGGGTTATTTGGGACCGATTCAAACATTGCATTGGATGGACCACATCAACTCTTGTTTCTTAGATATACTTATAATGATTTTCAGTGGGTGAGTGAATGAAGACTGGTAGATGGCTTATATTCTGTATCTCAGAAACTGGAGCGAATAGTGAAAAAAATGGATTTTTTTTCAAACAGGTCTAACATTGGAAGCACCAAAATGTGTGCTGGCCAGTGTTATTTAATATGTTTTTAGTCTGTTTATTTTTCCCATTGTTTACATTTTAGTTTGTCTGAAATGTGTTTGCTTTAATTGCTGCTTGTGATCCTGTGATGCAGGGCAATATATCAATATTTTAGTATTTTAAAAACATTCTAAATCAATAATCATGCAAGCAAAACTTGCTTAGTAGGGGATGATGACACTTGCCTTCAAAGCCTTTACCTCCAATTCATTTTGAAATCAGTTATTTTCAAAGAATTCTGTCAATTTCTAGAATTAAACTGCACATCAGACAGACGCTTGTGTGATATTCACTCTTTGTTGGCTTGCTTGCTTTGGAACGGTGTGCTCAATTTGGAATTGAGTAGTGCTGAATTACACACACATGTTTTGCTACTCCTATTTACCATTTCCCAATGCAGCGTTTGCAGCTGAAGGGTGTGTGTGGATGGGGAGGAAAGCCAGTGAGCTACTTTTGCAAACATTATGTGTGTTAGAAACTGAGAAATAAATATTTTGACATAACCAGAAGAAATTAGCTAAGCCAACAAAAGCAGATGCCACGGAGGCTCATTTTTGTGAGCGGTGCTTGTGAGGCATCTAGAAAGAACAAGAAATAATTGTTCCTTTTCCATTTTCTTGGCCATATTGCACATGGTTTTGTGCTTCCAAAGAGGCCATAAAATGGAAAGTCCCTTGACAGATGACAATATATTACTGGCACAATCCTGCTCTCAATCACCACTTCAGGGAACGGCTTGAGAGAAACAGTAGCTTAATGAAAAGTCAAGGAGCAATCATGATACACAGTTCAAAGCTGCTCAGGGGACTTTGAGGCACTGCGTTCGGCAATGTTCATTACTTTGAAGAAAGTATGCCACCACCCTAGTCATCTAAAGTGCCAATTGCACATTCTGTCATGCAACTACATTCCTGGGGACCCTAGAAACCCATCAAATAAATTAAATTCAATTCTTAACCATCAAGGCAACTTCCAACTCTTCCTCTGTTTGAGTGTGCTGTTAGAATTAAATGGGTCATATTATCCACCCTATACCTGGTAGATTTAGAGTTCTTAAAGGTTATATCAAATGAAATTAGAAACTAGCACAGTATATACCACAATCACATAAAGGACATACTAACATTTATTCAAGAATATAAACTCCGATTTTATTCATCTACAAGAACAGAAAGCTCAAAGGAGGAATTTTGTCATATTACCTCAAGCTACCAGCATTTTCCAGTGGTGATGGTCATCACATTTATTTATTTATTTATTTATTTATTTACTCACTCCATTTATATACTGCTTTTCTCAGCCCTCGGGTGACTCAAAGTGGTTTACAGTAGCAAAATTCAATGCTTGAACATCATAAAATGGATTTTAAAAATTAAAAGCCATAGCATCAATATACAAACATTACAAAGTCAATAATACACAACTCATGGTGTCTCTTAGTTAAAATCAAGATCTAATCTCATCATCCAGTCGTTTCATGTTCCAATATTTGTTACACTGCCTTTTCAAATGCCTGCTCAAATAACCAGGTCTTAACCTTCCTACGAAATGCTAACAGAGAAGGGGCCAATTGGGAAGGGTGTTCCATAGCCCAGGGGCCACCACTGAGAAGGCCCTGTCTCTCGTCTCCACCAAATATATTTGTGACACAGGCAGGATTGAGAGCAGGGCCTCCCCAGACGATCTTAACGTCCTAGCTGGTTCATAGGAGGAGATATGTTCAGACATGAACAAGGCCTTTCTGAGCAAGGTCTTGGAGTGTGTGGTGGCCTCCCAACTCCAGGGATTTCTGGATGAGATGGATTATCTAGATCCATTTAAATCTGGTTTCAAGCCTGGCTATGGAACAGAGACAGCCTTGGTCACCTTGGTGGATGACCTACGCAGAGAGCTAGACAGGGAGAGTGCATTCCTGTTGGATCTCTCAGTGGCTTTCAATACCATTGACCATAGTATCCTTCTGGATTGTGTTGCTAGGATGGGACTGGGAGGCACTGTCTTACAGTGGCTCTGATCCTTCCTAGAGAGCCATACACAGAAGGTAGTGCTGGGGGATTCCTGTTTGAACTCCTAGCCATTGACCTGTGGGGTTCCTCAAGGTTCCATTTTGTCCCCCATGCTGTTCAACATATACCTGAAACTTCTGTAAAAGTTCATCCAGTGTTTTGGAGTTTGGTGCCGTTTATATGCAGATGACACCCAACTCTACTACTACTACTACTAATAATAATAATAATACTTTATTTGTACCCTGCTACCATCTCCCCAAGGGACTCGGTGCGGCTTACATGCGGCCGAGCCCAAACACAACAATATAAGCAATAACAACAACAAAACAAGCAATTAAAATAAAAACATGGACAATAAAATAATGCAACATTAACAATAAACCACACGGTTAAAAACTGTGGGAAGGCCAAATGTAGAATGTACTACTCCTTTCCACCTAATGCCAAGGAAGCTGTTCTGACCCTAAACTAGTGCCTGTCATCAGTAATGGACTGGTTGAGGGCAAACAAATTGGAATTTAATCCAGACAAGACAGAAGTGCTCTTGGTTGGTCAGAACACAGACCAGGAAATAGGGATCCAGCCTGTGCTGGACAGAGTCACACTCCCCCTGAAAACACAGGTCCACAGTTTGCAGATCCTTCTGGACTCGGTGCTTAACCATTCCTTGAGAAGCCAGATCTAGCCATAGTGAAGAATGCCTTAATTACACCCCATCTGGTTTACTGTAACACACTCTACATGGGGCTGCCTCTACATGGGGCTGCCTCTTTGGACCAGCTGAAGTTTGGAAACTTCAGCTGGTCCAAAGAGTTGCATCCAGGTTGCTCTCTGGGGCTGGCTATAGGGAACAGATAACCCTCCTGTTGCAGCAGCTCCATTGGCTGCCAGTCTGTTTCCAGGCACAATCCAAAGTGCTAGTTATGGCCTACAAAGCCCTATAATCTAGATGTTTCAGGTCCAGGCTATTTGTCTGACTGCATCCCTTTATACAAACCTGCCAGGGCCCCAAGATCTTTAGGAGAGGCCCTTCTCTCAGTCCCACCATCTCAAGCTTGGTTGGTGAGAACGAGAGAGTGCCCCTTCTCGGTAGCTGCCCTTCAACTCTGGAACTCCCTGCCCAGGGAAGTCAGAATGGCCCCCTCCTTCCTTGCTGTCCTTCCAGCGGCAAGCTAAAACCTTTTCATTCAAACAGGCATTTAAAGATTAAGGTGTTTAAGATCTAATCAGGGGATGCTATGGCTTTTAACTTTGTTTGCTTGCAAGAGCAGTTATACATTTTTTTTTCTCTCACACGAGGCATCTTGGATTGTCTCCATGTGCAAACAGTTCCCAAACCATTGTGAAGAGGCCAATAGTACAATGGGGTTGCTGGTGGATTGCCCAAGTACAGCTCTACCCTCCCCGTGAGCTGCCACTGGATGCCAGCCCTGCCTCCAGAGCTAGCCAAAGCCTCCCTCCTCCCAGTCCCATGCAACAATTCTAGTAGGACTTTTCACTGTGCTGGTGGTGAATAAGATTGCTGTTCAGGCTGTTGTCCAATACAAATAGGTTTTCTAATGGTTATGTGTTGCTGTTTGTGTTATAATTGAGGATTGCTGCATTACACTTCTTGATAGTGATAATCAGATTGATTATCATATCTTAAATATTAAAGGCAAAAGGTATCCAAATTAATTTTGAAGCATGGCTTTGTTATACTTACTGTGCGCTTGATAATATACTCTGGCTCCTACTTACAGCTTGAGGAAGTTACTTTTTTGGATTACAACTCCCACAACCCTCCACATAGAATGGCCATTGTCAAACTCTAACTCTAATACTCTTATACAATTATTTTTAAATATGTTTTTTAATGTTCATCTTTGAAATGAAAACTTTTGTGGAATGGAAAATGAGCTGGAGTTTTGTTGCCGTTACAACTTGATAAAAGTTCACAATTCTTCCCAAAGTAGAGTACTGAAGACCAAAATTTGTTATCTCCTCCTGTCTCCACCACCAGTATTTGACCAATGACCAATTCCATTTCTGACATAACACCTTTGGGGATTTCTCTCTCTGGTTGCCATTAAAAGTGCACTGACTGTTTCCCCTCCAATTGTGACAAATCATACCATCTGAAAGAAATGGGATATTGAAAGATTTTGAGAAATATTTTAAGTAAGTATTTAGGCAAAGATTATAGAGACATAGAGTTATTGAATTAAACCTTGAAGTGGCTGTTTTGGTGATCAACTTTCAATGTAGGAAAGCATCCCCAGCAAGTAGGTATCCAGACTATGTTTGAAGACATTCAGAGAAGAAAATTCCACCATCACTCTAGGCAATTGATTACATCACCAAATTACTCTTATTTCAAGATGTTCCTTCCAGTGTCCAATCAAAATGCACCCTCAACTCAAAATCATTAGTCCTGATCCTACCTTCTGTGGTTGCAAAGAACAGGGCTACCCCTCCTCTGTATGACAGCCCTTCAGATAATTGAAAAAAGCCATTTGAAAAAAGATAATTGAAAAAAGCCACTCCCCAGTCTTCTCTTATCAACCTAAAAAGTTGAGCTCCTTCAACCTTTTCTCATGTGCTTTGTTCTTCATACCTTGTCATGTACAGTATCAGATACAAAACATATGAAAGTCTTGCTACTGAAAGGGAAACCTTATCCTGTCTCGGAATGTCCATGATCATTATGATCATTTGTAAGGATGTAATAGCAATTTTTTCTTCCCAAAGGAAGCTATAACTATTGATCTTCCTGCTGTGAGAACATCTTTGAAAACCATGCAATATTTGAAGTCCAGTCATAATTTTGCAATTACAGTATTTTTGTGCAGAAAAAGCTATTTTCTGTGCAAATCAACCACATGTTGTGTAGAACACAGATTATCATCAGTTCAGGAGTTTTCTCATCGTGGTTTTTCAACATTTGATAAACTTCTTTTTGGGTAATTCCCAGGGAACTATGTAGATTCCTTATCCCAAAGCAATAGAGCATTCAGGTAGCTCTATGAAGTGTCATTTTTTGTTCTTTTGTACTTTTGCGGCAGCTTGATCTAATAGCAAAATATAGATGTGTGTACAAGAGCAAACGACTAGAAATACATGAGTTAGAAAATCTAGGATATTTGCTGAAAGTTGAAGGGATCCTTTTTCTGTTTTTTTAAAGATGTCATTACATGCAAAACCTTGAGCTTAGCAAATATTTCCTATTCCACTGCTGAAGGTGTAGATAAAGTACCCTCATACCCCAATCCTAAACAGGAGGCATATTTGATAAAATTTTGTGAAGGGTACTTGTGTTTGAAAAAATTAGGGATTGAGCAAAAACATGGGGTTTTTTTTACAAAATGTTTTAATGCAAAATTTGGGTTTTGTGGTGATTTTGTGTATGTTGGCATGTATGCATACACAGAGTAACACCACTGCCACATTTGTCATCAATATTCTTTTCAAGCCTAATCATTGCATAGGAAGAACAGTGTGGAATCTCCACCAATGAAGACTTCAACTATTTTTCACCATGACTGTGTTCAATGAAGACTTCAACTATTTTTCACCATGACTGTGTTCAATGAAGACTTCAACTATTTTTCACCATGACATAGTTAGTGTGGTCAGTTTATCAAGTTCTGGTAATGATACTTAGCTGGGTTAATCCTGGATGGCCAATAGACAGCAGTCTGCATGAAGGCTCTAGTCCAATAGTTCTCAACCTGTGGGTCCTCAGATGTTTTGGCCTGCGATTCCCAGAAAACCTAACAGCTGATAAACTGGCTGAGATTTCTGGGAGTTGTAGCCAAAACACATGGGGACCCACAGATTGAGAACCACTGTTCTAGTCAAAGACTTTGAGCATGGTAATACTTGCACTTTGCTGGTATAGCCCTCAAGACCTAAGGGTCACTTTCATGCCATGCTGATGCAGAAGAAAACAACTTCATGGAAGATCATATATGGTTTTCAGTGATATGTTCAAATTGCTTGATAATTTGAATGTAAATTGCTTGGTAGTTTTTCTTGTCTTTCACAAATAATTAATAATTGCATGGAATAATTACATTCTTTCACATATTTATCCTATACTGGTGAAGCCAGTATTTCATTAGCAGCAATATTGCATAGCTTTTTTTCTATAATTAGCAGCCCAAGAGAGTTAATTACAAAGCTGTCAACACATCTGCATCTCAATCATACCAAGGAATGATCTGATATGTCTTGAAGAATGTTATGTACCTCTTGAAATTATATTGTGAGTTGAAAGGAGAAAAAACAAAGATGTGAGTCCATTAGGAATAAAAACCTATGCCCAGCTATCACTGAGGCAGTGAATCTGGAATCTTTATTTTTCTTGTTATATCCCCAGGATTATTTTTGCAAGTGTTATTCAGAATTGATATAAAGTGACTATCATATAATGAGCTTGTGTAAACATGCCCTTTTCTGTATATTTGCTCCCTACAAGCCTAACTTTTGAATTGTGAAAACCTGAGCCTTGAAACTTATTGGGCACATGGTTACAACCAGGATGTGGTGAATTCCCCTACCTGTAAGGTCAGAGTAAGCTCAACTAGTAGACCCAGGAAGTTCAGCAGCCATTTTAGAAGGGTGCCTGGGGGCATCCATCTTAGAATCTCATTTCCTGGAGGGGGCATGCTTAGGAGCAGCTTGGAGGGAAATGAGGGAAGTTAGTGATTGGCTGGAAGGGAGTGGGCGGAGCTTAACTTGAGAAAAGAAAAAAAATGACTTGAAGGGTGCGTTTTAAAACCTAACAGCTCAGTTAGGGTCTGTGTGTAAAAGAAGGAGTCAGGGAGAGTGTGTATTAGAGAAGCCTGAAGTTGGTCAGTTAGTCAGCAGAGTTAGTTAGTGAGAAGATTACAGTTATTGGAAAGGATAGCTGGGGGAGTGGAGAGACAGATCCCAAAAGGAAAGGACTGTCTGTGTGGAGTTTAGGATTACTAGGCAGAGAGGAATCCTGTCAGTAATTTCTGGAGGCAGAGAGGAGTGTTCTTGGCAAATAAGTTTTGAACTGCTTAAAGAAACCATACGCTTTTATCCAATATTGAAACAACTAAGGTTAATGCCTGTTATGTTCAAGTTCTCTCAAATAAACAACATTGTTCTTTGTTCACAATCACTGCCTCAGTGTGCCTGTGTGTGAAGATCTAAATCAGTTTATAGAAGAAATCAAGGCTAAATGGTGGCAGCATGTATTTTAAAAGGGAATCTCTTCAGTGTTACCTCAGAGAACAAAGCCTGAGTGCGAATCCAGCACATTCTAGCCTAAAGATTCCTCAAGTCAAGCCAAGGGCTAAACATTTTGTCTAAGTGTGATGGTAGCCAGTTTTCTTTTAAAAGGGTTTTTTGGCCAGAAGATTGTTCCAGCTTATTCAGCTTTTGATTTTAAAATTACCTAGGCCACATTCTATTATAATTTGGTGTACAGCTTGTAGGATTTGTATAATAAATAATCCCCTATCTTTTATACAGGACATTGAATTGATGACACATTCAGAGGATACAAGACACAGAGATCCATGTTAAAACCATTGCTTTCCATGGGTTCCTATTGAACTGCACGGAACCCTAGAGGACACAAGAGGCAGTGATCATGTTTTAAACCATTGCTTTCCATGGGGATACTTTTTATCTACATGGAACCCCAGAGGATACGAAATACATCGATCCAGGTTAAATCCCTTGCTTTCCATGGGATCCTAATGATCTGCACCGAACCCAAGAGGACACAAAAGGCAGTGATCCAGGTTAAAGCCATTGGTTTCCACAGGATCCTATTGATCTGAATCAATAGGATACAAAATATTGCTGATGGCTGGGCAATGAATCAGGATAGAAACTTTGATGGTTCCCATCACACCTGTTTTCCAGTTGTAAAGATGTGAATAAAGTGCAATAAGAGATAAGACCTCTGAACACAATTGCTGGCCCATGTTCAGCGATCCCCCCTTTCAGGACATTTCAGTCTCTTTTCAACCGTGGAACATTTGATGAGCTCCATGCCTCTCCATGATAGAAAAGAGGTTTAAGTGTCTTACAAGGGGAAAATTTCTCAGTGTGATGAGGTTGATTGCCAGAGTTCCCTCCTTTCAGGACACTTCTGCCTTTTTTCAACCATGGAGGGCTATGCATGACTGCCAGAAGTAGTTTAACTTATGTGATGAGCTCAGTGCCTCTCCATGTTTGAATAGAGGCTGAAGTGTCCTACGACTGGAAAATTTCTCAATGTGATAAGGTGATTAATCACATTGAAGCCACCAGTTCTTAGTGGACCTTAGTTCTTCATCCAAATGACCACTGCAGTATCTTCTAAAAAGCTTTCCAGCGTATGTATTTGTCACACAATTGTTAATTCAGTTCTTCTTGGAAAAGAAATAGGTAATCTTCTGCAGAACAGAGCATAAGGAATACACTTGGAAGCAGCTTCCAAATGCTGAGTGCGTCACACTCAAGTCTCTCTGAAACCTCTATGCCATAACTTGCCCTCTGAAAGTGTCTTATTACACAAGATTGGCTCACAGTCCTCTTGCCACCTAATCTGTAGATTGGACCAAGCCAAAAAGTGAGGTCAGAAGATCAACACCCATGCATTTTTAGAAGAGTTTGGGCGGTCATCCATGTCCAAACCCATTGCTCCCCTTCCCCACCCCCACTGAACAAGATTCCTGATCGTCAAAGGTCTAACTTGCAAAAAGTCTACATAACTGAACTGTAAATGGAACTTGACGTGGAATTCCTGGGAGTGGCAGCAAATCATGGCACCCACAAGAATATGAACAGGTGTAATTGCAATAATAAAAAAAAATCAGAGCATTTCGTAAGCTGATAAAGTCCACCAATTTCCTTCAGTACCTCACAGTTTTGTCAGGAACCTCATTTGCAGGCATAAAAGAAGGGAGGGCAAGGCAAGGCAAATAGCACCTGTCTTCGCAGCTGGCCTTCATGAAGATCTTTAACTTGCTGCCTGCTGGGAAATGGGGCTAGGCTCATGTTACATAGAGTCCTTTGCAAACAGCAAAGTTTGCAGAAAGGAATCCTGCGACCAGAAGATGTAAAGCTTGGGTTTCAGCCAGGATAAGGAGAGAAGAGCCCAAAATTAAATGTTCCATTAGTATAAGCTAGCTCATTCAGTCACCAAGTTGCACATAGTTTTGTGGCCTGAAAGAATGTACAAAAAAAACCCAACAAAATTAACAAGAAAAGAAAAAGAAACAATCCAAACCACTAACATACAGTGAATAATTGATGCAAAGCTTTCAGTTACTTTCAATTAGAATAATTATATGCTTGACTCTTAGAAGCCACTAAAGAATTTTTTCTATAAGGTATGCTTATTGTACACAAACAGTCCCTCTGTGGAGATATAAGAACAATATTATGAATAAAAATCACAAATATATCTCTTTTAAAGTACTTGTTACTACTAAGTCTGGAGCAGGCAACTCAAAATGAGAGAGATAAATGGGGAATTCCATCACAAATAATCTTGAGCTCAGGAAGTTCGCGGTTTTCTAAAATTCTGGGATTTTAGGAGTTGTACACCAAAAGGTAAGGTTTCCAAGCTCTGCTCATGAGTAACATCAACTGGCTTCCAGGAGCTCCATTATCCTATTTGTGCATCCCTCTACAATATGACAAAGAGGCCCAGCGAGCCTCCATCTTCCACTTCACTCTACTACTCTCCACTTCAGGCCATTTCGATAAGTTGAGAGGGAAATGGGAACCAGTGAGGGAGTCCAGACAGGGGGTAAGGAAGGAAAACACATATTTTCCATGCCTGCAGGGATACACAGGCATGGAAAAATGTGTGTTTCTCAGGAAGAACTGGGTTCAAAGAGCAACTTTTAAACATGTGTTTTGCTGCCTTTAACCTGATTCCTCCTGCATTTTAGCAAAACGTCATCTTGCCACCCTCCATTTTGAACCAGGAGTTCCTGGGATAAAGGTATATCTGAATGGACCCTGAGTGAGTCCTCCCTTTCTTTGAAGAAATCCTGAGTAATGATCATATCTACCGCATGGAGTGGTATTTTCCTTGGGTTTTTTGTTTCTGCTTTTGGGTGGGCTTTTTTTTTCTTTTTTTTTTTTTGGATACACAACATAGCCTGATAGTATGTTATTTAGTAGATTTCTTTCTCGCTTTCCACCTATATCTACCTTTACATTAATAGATCTTCCAAAATAACCAACAAGATTCTGCCCGAGTTGATTTATCTTGTGCTAAAAAATAATTAAAAGCAATTGGTTAAAATAGCCATAACAATAACTCAACAGTAATCCTTTTTACAGATTTGCGATTTACAACCTTGTCCCATGACCCCTGGTGGTGCTTCGCTGTTGAGGGATGTGGGGGGAAGCATGGGGAACCCAGCACCCCACACCCTGCATTGCTCGGCTCCAGCTGAGGCAATCAGATGGGGGGAAGCATGGTGCATACATGGAGTACATGGATTCCAAAGGCAACATGGGTGGCATTCCATGTTGCTCTGGCAGTAGCATGCACCGGCTCCACCCTCCTTCACCCATGGAGCCACATCAGTGTCATCTGATGGGAGCCAGTAGGCTCCGTTAGTGACCTGGGCTAAACTGGTGCATGCCATCGATTTTAGCCTTGTGTGAAGAGGTTGTAAGTTCTGTTATGGTATTTAATTTGTCCATAGTTTCCCTCCCAACTAAATAACAGCCAGAATTTGGGGAGATGATCATGGTTGAGAGTATGCCCAGTATCTGTGTTTTATTATTATTAAATACATTTGGAGTCTAATTGGGTTTATCCCATTTGCACATGTGTTATGGCTTAAATTATTCTGATTAGGTTCAAAAACTAGTGTGATGTAATGGTTTGAGTATTGGACTAATACTCTGGAGACCAGGGTTTAATTACTTGCTCCGCAAAAAAAACCCACTGGGCAATGCTAAGCGTATCGCACACTCTTGACCACAGAAAACCCCATGGAAAGTTGCCCTTAAACACCATAAGTAAGAAACAACCTAAAGGCACACATCAACAAAGCCCAAAAAGTGTTATATGGTTTAGTTTTCATTGTTTTCACTTTTCTTAACAGATTTTCTTATACGCTGCCCTGAAGTTATTGCATATAGGTGATGTATAAATATTTAAATGAATATCTAAATAAATGCTTCTAGTCAGACTTTAGGAATAGCTGCACTTGCTGCCCTCACTCTTGGAGAGCCACAATCTGTTGGGATGAATTTTGTTTGGAGGGCCACAGGTCACAGTAGTCCATAAGCCTTCTTAGAGTGTAGTTTCACTGTAGAATTAATGCAATTTGATACCACTTCAACTACCATCACTCAATGTTATGGAATCCTGGGAGTTCTAGTTTAATGATGCACCATCACTGTTTGACAAGAAGCCTAAAACACCCTTTAGAACTGCAACTCCCTTTATACTATAGAATTGAGCCATGGCATCAATTCTATAGTGCAGATGTAGCCTTGTGACTGTTCCCACCCTCTGGGGCTCCCTTTTGCTGGCAACTAGGTTGGCATCCTCCTTGCTTTCCTTTTACCAGGCAAAGATATTCCTATTCAAGCAAGCTTTTAGCGTGTAAGCAAGAGAGCTTTTTATGGGGTTGTTTTCCCCCTAAACCTGTGTATGTTATTAAATTATTTTTAATAATTTTTAATATTTAAATAATTTTTAATATTTAAATAATTAAATTATTTATACTGTTTTATCTGCTTGTAACTGTTTTTACATTATTATTGTGTATATTTTTAATGGCACTTGAAGTTGCCTTGGGTCCCACTAGGAGAAAGGCAGCATTCAAAATGCAAATAATAAATAAACAAGCAAATAAATAAAATGGCTTCATGGACTAGCTCAATGCATCGTAAATGGACACAAAATAGATGTCTTCAAAAACAGGTAATTTATCAATATTGAAATACAAGATTTGTGGTATGGGAAAACTCTTGGATAAAAATTGGTGGAGTAGCAAAATCTCTTGGAGAACACCAATATGGATGTCACCAAAGGCAGGACAATGAAAATAATGCATTGCAGTGTTTAAGTAGCTATACTAGAAGGAAATTTTGTCTGTGAATGCCAAAATAGCATGCAGTTGCCTGTGAAATAGATTGATTGAAGCCTTACAATAACTTGAACATCTGGAGTGTTTTACCGAGCAGTCCCTTGCCTGCAGGCTCTTCTGGTGTGGTATATTTCACCATGTTGCCACTTTACTCAAAGAAAATTCTTATAAACACATGTGGATATTCCCACAATAAATGTAGTGATTGCCACATTTCCCAAGTTCCCATAATTACGTATCAAACATTTCCTTGATTTCCTTCCAAGGACATAAAAGCATGCATTTCTAGGTTTTTAAATAACACTCACGATGCATTTAAGTTCCAAAGGCCTCAAAGTAGTGCGTAACAGTGATTTGATGAACAGTCTGACAACCATTCTGTACAATAATTACAGGGAAAGTCAACCTCAGATTAAGACAGATTCATCTCCACTGGAAGATGGCATCTAAGTATAAAAACAAAATTAAATTGAACATTTGTCATATTTAAAGGGACAGTTACTATCATGATGTATGCCATCATTACCAAAACATTGATTAATCATATCTACATTAAATAAACTCAACAAGAACATTGGTCACTTTCCCCACCACAGGTTGTGACAACTGTGACTTTAATTTAATTGTTAGTCCCGCTAAAGTAGATCAATTAAAACTGTGGAAGGTTCACAAGTGTTAGAACTAGTGGAGTATTGTGTAGTTTCCGGGCTGTGTGGTTGTCTTCTGCCAGTTAGAACCAGCATTATTTGCTGTTCGGATGTTTTCACATAGGCTCAAACATTATGGATCAATGCAAACATATTAGCAATTTAATAGGATTAACACAATTTGCAACTATGACAGGAGTTTCTAAGAAGTTTAAGGCTGAAAATCATCATGTGTAGGAAAATGAAAGTGTGTTCATTTTCAAATGGTATTTGTCACACTAAATGAGCGGAATTTTGTCTTATTTGTGCTGAACAGGTTTCATAGATCCTAACCATTATGCTTTATTTTTCACATAGTATCCACCTTAGGATATATAGTTTCCTTGCAAATGAGAACTGAGGGTGAGAGGCCATTGCAATTTTGCACTTCTGGATGCAAATAGCAATAGTTTAGCATAGTTCATATCCATGCACCAAAAATATCTATAAAGCTTTGGGTGGGTCCAAAGTATTTGAGCATCAAAACATGTACCCAGAGAGTTAGGATGAGTCATCCTGGCCTCCCTAGGAAAAGAGTCCCAAAATCTGGGAGTGGCCACCAAGAAGATCCTCTCCCTTGTTTCCACCAAAGAAGCCAGAGAAGGTGTTGAGACATAGAGAAAAGCTCCTCCCATAAAACTTTACATGTGCATAAAGAGAGATAGTGTCCTTCAAATAGCCTAGACAAGCAGTCCTTCATTTTAAATACTGTATTGTTCTTTTTTCCTTTTTTTTGCACTACAAATGAGATATATACAATATGCTCTGTTTCATTTGTTCATGCTTTTTTTAGTTAGTTTACACATACACTCTCCATCCATCTGCCACTGACTCAGCCCATCTGTCAAATTTTAAAATTTAATGTGGAAATAAGTTTGCTCATGCTTGTGAGATAGATAGATAGATAGATAGATAGATAGATAGATAGATAGATACACACGCACACAATATAATATATGATATGATATATAAACATTTATTGGGACTCCACAAGGAACTTTTGTTTCAACAAAGGCTCTGCAGCTGAAAAGGTTTAAGAACCCCTGGCCCACGCTATCTAGGACTTTATAGGTTATCACTCATATTCTGAATTGTACCTAGTGGAGCTGTTACATCAAAAGAGTTATGTACTCCTAATAGCCACTCTTTGAAACAACTGAAGTCTTTGAGCACTTTTCCAAGGCTTCCCCATCTAAAGCCCATTTCCTCTAGGTGGGAAATCCTATAGTTCACAAAAGGAAAGAAACATAGTTTCATATCATGAAAAGGAACTAGGTTTTGACAGCATCATAACTCAGTTTTCACATGCAGTTGCTAATGGCAAATTATAGTATCCCATTCTCTCCCTGCTCCACAAAAACATGTGTCTATATGAGAAATGCTGGGAGTGATGAGTAGAGAAGAAGTTAGGAAATTACTTTAATAATTAACTATTTTTGTTATAGTTCCGAGGCTTCAAAAGTTAATTCCAATTACAAGTACAAGCTTTTAAAAGTTCTTTAAAAATTGTATCTGAAAGTGAACTGGAATATTTTAATTGTTTTTTCAGAGAACCTATCTGAATGCTACAAGCCACCATCCTGTGGTAGAAAACACCTTCTCTTCCCACCCCGTTAACATCCACAAAACAGTACAAGCCAGCACTTGGGTCAAATAATAAACCCCACTCAGTCATGAAAACCCACTGGATTGCCTTGGACAAGTCACATGCTCTCAACTTCAGAAAATCACATGATTAAGTTTGTTATAGAGTTGCCATAAGGTGGGCTTGATGGCACATAATAAAAAAAAGTATGCATTAATTTGTTATGTCCATGGGTCTGTCTTGGATTGATGGCAGCCTCTTCTATTTTGAAACAGAAGTCTGGAAACAGAGGAGACCACAAGACCCATGCAGTCCAACCCCCTGCTAGTCAGGAACACACAATCAAAAGACTCCTGACAGATGACCAACCAGCCTCTGTTTAAAAACCTCCAGAGAAGGAGACTCCACCATACCCTGAGACAGCATATTTCACCATCAAAGAAAATAGCTCCAAGTCACGTTCTGCTACTACCATGAGATGGAGGAGACACAGAGAGACACTTAAAGCAGTGTTGTCTGGATTCCAGATTTAAAAACAGATAACTCCAGATGTGATCTCTGATTTTGATAGATGAATGTCAGGAGTCACAGGAATTCAAACACATGCTCTAAGAACTTCAATGATCACAACACAAGCTTGGTGTGTGCCTGTCATGGCTAGTCCTATGTTATTCATGCTTGATTTGAATTACTCTCCAGCTCAATTATTCCCTCACAAAATGCATTATACTAAACAAATAGCTCTTACATTAAATATAAAAGGAATGCTTCACTGCCCTCCAATGGGTTGGATGAGGAGGGGTCTTTCTATGTCCCTCTCCTCCTTTCCCCTCTCTCTCCTTGCAAAAGTGCCATCCTCTTACTGCTTGCAGGGATATTTCATATTTGCTTTATTTGCAGCCGTGAATCTTGAGCCACTCAGAGTTACACAGCGCATAAATACATACATCATTTGCAACTAACCCTGTTTAGCAATTGGAACGCCTGTGCACATATCTCACGGATGCAGCTATAAAGCATCTGGTGTTTAAAGCTGCTGCATGGATGATAATGCTTGTTGCATGGCAGTTGCCAAGGAAACCACTCAATGCATATTTTAGAAGCAACAGACCAGGGAAGTGGTGTCATTTGAGGTAATGTGCAAATCTACATAAATTCTTTGTGAACACATTTGCTGGTGGCAATGCTTTTTTACTACTTGTAAATTTGTTTGCAAATAGATTTTGGCTATTTACTCTTGTAAAGGTAACTGTTCAGCAAATAGTTTAGGAGACTGATCCAATGACTAGTCTAACTTGATGCAAATTGGCTTTGGATCCACATGAGGTGAGCAAACTCAGCTGGCAAACTCACAAATATATTTCCTGGAACTATTTGCTATTTGTTATTTTTGGTGCCTAATTGGCCACCTGAGTCACATACCATGAGTTTGGCTTCTTGATGGTTGTGAAATTTTTAAATAACTGGAGCTTACTATGTTTACAGAAATACATTCTCTCACATATGTGGAAACATAATGGAAAATAGTAACCCCCCCTACCCAGTGAGTATACTTTGATGAATGGAAACCTGAAAAGCCTGACAAATTCAAAGTGATTTAAACATGAAGAAAATCCTGTGAATGACAGAAAACATAGGATCAGCCTTGTCATTTAGTTAATTATCTCAGCAGATGATGTGAAGAAATGGAGGCAGAAAGCGGAAAACTCTTTCACCTCTTGACTATTCCCTTCTCTAGGAGGACAATACATCTTCAGCATCCCCAAAGCTGTATCTGCATCCCCAAAGCTACTAACTGACTTCAGGCATGGCAAAGGACTCATCCCACTGACTGTTCTAGGCTCAGTTTCAATGGTCAGTCCACTTGACTTCTGTACACAGAACATAAGAACCACAAGTTCTGTCTCATCCTTTGCCTCGGTTAGCAAAATGTCTTAGGCTGTGACATAAACAGGCCTATTGAGAAAATAATTTGGGTAGATTTGCGCAGAGTTTAATTTACAATAATGTGATTGCGAATATGATAATGCACTTCATTCTCAGTTATGTCTGCCTGTACTGTATGACCATAAAGCTGTTGAAAGCACATTGAGGTTACATGAGTTCAAATTGTAAAGCAGATGGGGTGGCTCTAAGCCCAGCAAGGTGCTGACCAGTTTGGAACAGAGATGACATGCTATTACTGCTGCATCGTGTGTCACTTTGTAGCACGGATGCATCAGCTGTCCTCTGGGACCTAAATCCTATTCTTAGTCCACACGAGAATAAACCCAGTGATAACTTGGTAAAGCAACACTAAAGTAAATCACAGTGAATCAGTCAAATTCCTCTATTTAGAACTAACAAAGGAGTAAATCTTTACTTATTTTAAGAATTAGAGATTCCAAACTTTCTCCCTGCAGGGTCAGATTATACTGAAACATTCATTTGGGCATAAAACTTTTGTGAAAAAATGTCTGCACAGAAAACACTGTAATTGAATATAGAAATGACCTATATAAATGTCTCACCCAGGTCATTCCACAGATATATAAACCCTTTTTCCTAGTTCCAACAGACCTCACTACCTCTGAGGATGCTTGCCATAGATGCAGGCGAAACGTCAGGAGATAATGCCTCTAGACCATGGCCATATAGCCCGAAAAAACCTACAACAACCCAGTGATTCCAGCCTTGAAAGCCTTCAACAATATAGAAATAGTCATTTTTAATAAAAATGAACATTATATTGTGACAGCAAACAATACTCTACAATACTTGGAAATTATAATATACTATAGTTCCTTTGTGGTTCAGGCTGGAAGACTATACACAATTTTTTTAGTGGGGATTGTTGGACTCTCGTGTCAGTGAAAGGATGAATTCCCTCTTGGCTTTCATCAAAACTGAACTATTCGGGATGCTGAACTTAGTGTGTGGCTAAGATTTAGCACCTTGGACAACTCCTTAAAGTTCTAGTGAAAACCCAGAACAGATTCACAGCTAAATTGACCAAAATCACCTGGAACCTGTTAGGCAAATAGGCTTAATAACAAAAAAATCCCTCACCATAAAAGTATACAGCAGAGCAGCCTATCCAGCAGCAGCAGTGTGACCCATAACCAACAACCAGTATAAGACGAAATAGAAAAACACCGAGACCACTGTTATCTTCCTTCCAAGGCCTTTCTTGTAGAAAAATAATATGGTTACAAAAACAAGGTTTCCATAACATAAACAAAATTATACTTCCTTGTTATATCTTTGCTTCAGCTTCTTGTCTTCACGTTGGCCTTCTCTCTTATTTAGATAAAGAACATACAACAATCTTCAAACTGAAACAGCTCTCTCCTTGGAGCATCAAACACAGCAGTGGGTTGTTGTAGGTTTTTCCGGGCTATATGGCCATGTTCTGGAGGCAATTTTTCTCCTGATGTTTCGCCTGCATCTATGGCAAGCATCATCAGAGGTAATGAGGTCTGTTGGAACTAGGAAAAATTGGTTTATATATCTGTGGAATGACCAGAGTGAGACAAAGGACTTTTGTTTGCTGGGGCTAGCTGTGAATGTTTCAGCTGATCACCTTGATTTGCATTCAATGGCTTGGTAGCGCCTGGGGGGAATCTTTTGTTGAGGGTGATTTCATGTGCCTGTTTGTTTCCCCTCTGTTGTTTTTCTGCTGTAATTTTTGAGTTTTTTAATACTGGTAGCCAGATTTTGTTCATTTTCATGGTTTCTTCCTTTCTGTTGAAATTGTCCACATGCTTGTGGATTTCAATGGCTTCTCTGTGTAGTCTGACATGGTGGTTGTGCGAGTGGTCCAGCACTTCTGTGTTCTCAAATAATATGCTGTGTCCAGGTTGGTTCATCAGGTGCTCTGCTTACACCAAGGCATTCTTCATACAGAAAGAAGTTTTCACACAGGAGGAGCAACTCACAGGCACACCTGCTTATATTACCCTACTGGTTTTGCTTAGTCGTTGCATCATTTTAACTCTTTCAGTGCCTGTACATCATTTTCATAATTAAAAATACACTGTTAACTTTCAATATTTTTGACAGAACCATGATACATATATCTAACAGTAAGGTTCATTTGCTTATCTCCTGTTGTGCTTATTGTCTTATTGTGCAATGGGGAAAGCACAGTGGGACTTTCTTCAATCCCAGTGGATAAAGTCAGTTGTCAATATTCCTTTTACGCCATCCAAGAATGCACAACTACATGACTGTAATCCTGATTTTTCCCAGCTTTGCTAGGCCCATTTAATTGATGAATGGTGAATCAAGACATAAATTAATGCAACTAATTCAATGGCTCTTTTTTAGTCAGAACTAACAGAATTTTGTGGAACTTCACTTTTGAAAACCTAATAATAATAATAATAATAATAATAATAATAATCTTTATTTATACCCCGCCACCATCTCCCCAATGGGGACTCGGAGCGGCTTACATGAGGCCAAACCCAAACACCAACTTACAATATAGTAAAACTGAAAACACAAACTGAAAACACAAACAATAAACAACAACATAATTACATAAAACATGTGAATACATAGCAATATAAAATTACAATAGGCACAATCACAATGACAATGGGTGGGCTACATGCAATGACTAAAAGAAAAACCGATCAAAACTAATTAAAAACTCGGGCAAGATAAAAGAAAGACAGATTATTTGCGGAGGAGGACTCATTATAGTGGGGGTTGTGGAATCAGGCTTTCCCACGAGAGGGGGGGGACATATACTCCAATGACAAAAACGTTGAGGCTAAGCAATAGTATGAATTGTATACCTACTCACCAAAGGCACAGGGGAAGAGCCAGGTTTTAAGGTTCTTTTTAAAAGGTTTCTAGGGTAGGGGCTTTCCTAATTTCTCCAGGTAGTGAGTTCCAGAGTCGAGGGGCCACAGAGGAAAAAGCTCTCTCCCTCATACTTACCAGATGAGCTTGTGAAATTGGCAGGGTGAAAGAAGGGCCGCCCCAGAAGAATGGAGGGCTCAAGTTGGTTCATGGAGGGAGATACGGTCATGAAGGTAGGCGGGTCTCAAACCGTTTAGGGCTTTATAGGTCAAAAAAGGACAACTATATCTGTAAGGAAACCAACAGGTTTTGGTTTGGTTGAGATTCTCCCCACCTCCAATATCATGGACGCTGCTTGCAATGAGCATAAAGAAAATATTAGCAGCTATGTTCAACATGACATGTTTGTACATATATAAATGTGGACAGAGGCCACATCTTAAAAATAGTATGGTGAGCTGAAGGAGAAAAGAGCTTGTGGAAACAAAATTATCTTCTTCATTCCCCCAACCCCCCGCCCCCAACCACCACCACCACCAAAGCAGCATAGGCTCTATGAGTTAGACTAATCGTGCGATTTTTGGAGTAGTTCCCACTTCACAGTCCTTTGTGTGACTTGGAAAGCCAGCAATATAAATCTGCGTGGGGATGGGTTATTCAAGGTAACTTATATGTCAGAAGGAGGAGGTATTTTTATAGCTGTGGATCTGAAATGAGGTCACATGCTATAGTACCAGGAATGACTGAAATAAAGAAAAAGAGAGAGAATCCTCTGTCTTTAATGCCTCATGTTATCTTGAGAAATCCTTATTTTGGCATTCCTAAAATACACAGCCATTAATATGCTAATGTGATGGGCAGTGAAACAGCAGAATCTAATAAAATCAAATGTTCCTATAGAAGATGCATTAAATTTTCATTTTCCTTAAGGCCAACATTCATGTTTCCAGTCTCAAGAAATGCAATAAAGCAGAATATAGTTTATTGAAATTTATGGGACTCTTTAAAACATAAAATAGATGAGAAGAATCATCTGGAGATTAATGCCCATTCTAGGTGATATGGCTCCTCACTTCTGGCTTATTTATAGTAGTTAATGTGCAAGTCCTGTATATTTTAGACTATTTTACATTTTAAGCAACATAAGCAATGCACTTAACTTCTCAAGTAAAGGAAAAGTATAGGGAGCTATTTGCCTGGACAATGGTGTCATCTGACACACACAGACTCCACTTTAGGTTCCACTTTCTTCCTTCTTAGTTTAAATACAATCCTCACAGTAACTGGTGGAAAATGAATTTTGTCAGTAATATATTATTGTGAGCTGCTCCTGTTGTAATGGAAATCATATAACTCCACATTGTCCTACAGCTTCAGAGCTATAAACAGTTGGAACAGCTCCAATTTGGATCAGTCTGTAGTCCAACATGAGGAAAGGGGTTTGAACATGTCTCTGTCATTGCTTCAGCAACTCCAAACCAGACACAGAGCTCCATGATAGCACCAGACCATTATGGGTACCCCATTCTGACATCAACAGAAGCACCCTCAAAGCCAGAATGAAGGTGGGGAGACAGGCACTCTCCTTATTCAGGTCATGTGGGTGCCTCTGCCATGTCAGAATGAGGCACTCACAATAACCAAAAGATTGCTAGAAACTCTGAGAATTGTGGGGTCTTGAATGCCTCGTGGATTAACTAAGTGGAGTAACTTGATTTCTGAGAGATTGAGAAATCTTATTTTGATAATGTGTATATGTGTCTTCTTGTGGTCCCACAACATAGTTTCTCTTGTTTGTTATTTAAAACCCACTTTTTCCCGTATGGGGCCTAAAGCAGCTTACATATTTTAATATGTAAGCTGCTTTGGGCCCCACATGGGAAAAAGTGTTAGAACCATGTGAATAAATGATCTGTAAATGTTTCTTTTTAGAAAACCCATGCCAAATAAAAACATTAATTTAGAATAGTTTGAAATACTTGTCATCTTTCAATTTCCAAATGATTTTCTGTCCTTGGAATGTCTGTCCTTCTCATAGTACAGTGAGTACTCTCAATCGATCAGCATTAAAATCCTTCTCCAGATTAGGATTGCTATGCAAAAGACCTGCTCTCAGTAGAATTGGAAACTGGTAGAAATGATTCATTGATATGGATACAATTCATATGGACATAGTTATCTACATTTTTGAACTTTCTTTAGCAAAGTGGCTGTGCATGTTGGAAAGCTGTTATGATGAGTCTATAGACTCCCAATTTACCAGCCTTCAGATAGTTTCTCTTTCAGAACCTAGTCACCTAAAATATAATACCCCTTGAAACACCTATTACACTGATTTCTATTTAAGTTTTAACTCAGATATTCAGCTCTAGTGATCATCTTTAATAGTGGAAGCTCCTTCCTTGGAAGCTTGAAAGAGAAGCTGGATGACCATCCGTCGGCAGTGCTTTGATTGTGCTTTCCCTGCATGGCAGGAGGTTAGATTACATCAGGGGTCCTCAAACGAAGGACCCTCCAAGGTCATTTACCCGGCCCTCACTTGAGGTCAACCTAAGTCTGAAACGACTTGAAAGCACACAACAATAACAACAATCCTATCTCATCAGCCAAAAGCAGACCCACACTTCCCATTGAAATATGAATAAGTTTTTTTATTTGTTAAAATTGTTCTTCATTGTAATTATTGTATTGTTTTTAAGTGGGGTTTTTTTTTTTTTGCACTACAAATAAGATATGCGCAGTTTGCATAGGAATTCATTCTTCTTCTTTTTTTCAAATTATAATCCGGCCCTCCAACAGTTTGAGGGACTGTAACCTGGCCCTCTGTTTAAAAAGATCCCTGGATTAGATGGCCCATGTGACCTCTTCCAACTCTATGATTCTATGAGTCTCATGCTTCCATATAACAAGATAGCATATAAGTAAACCTTTCCAATGAATCATGCCTTTGTCATCCTCTGTTGTTTCTTAAATCCCCTAATGTTCCTATTGAATCTGCTGTTAACTTTGTTAGTCTCTGAAGCAAAATATAAATATTCATATACATGCTTTTGCTCGCTCTCCCCCCCCCCCCCCCTCCATCCCCTATGAACCAGCACATAGATTCAGAGATCTTCTGGGGAGGCCCTGCTCTTGGTCCCACTGGCCTCACAAGCGGCTGGTGGGGACAAGAGACAGGGCCTTCTCAGTGACAGGGCCTTCTCCCTTGGTTGTGGAACTCCCTCCCTAGCAACATCAGATCAGCTCCATTCCTATTAGCCTTTAGGAAAAGGATCAAAACCTGGCTCTGTGAGCAGGCCTTTGGAAAGTAAGACAATGCAGTATTTTTGAATCGAAACCTTGGAATGGATTCACACCATGAACTTCGATGCTGTGTTTTCTACGTTTTTATTTTTTTTTAATCTGTTTTAACTTGGTTTAATATGTTGCAATTTTTCAATGTTTAAGTGATTGTATTGAGGCATGATGTTGTACCATTGTGAGCCACCTTGAGAACCCCTGTCAGAGTAGAGAAGGGTGAGGTACAAGTATGGGGCACATATGAGATGCATACATAGCAGTCTAGCCCAATCTATTACTTGTCACAAAATATAGAAGTAAAATTTCCCCAACAGATGGCTCTCGAGCCTCTGCTTGAAGAGGAAGAGCCCATATCAATTCTAAGTCATTCAATTAATTGTCAAATCAGTCTTACTGGTAGCAGGTTAGTGCAACTATTCAGCTAAAATCTACTTTCTAGTGGATATAAAACCATACAGTCTAGTGCTGATTTCCCAAACAATGGCGAATGATGGCCATTTGAGTATGTAGACTGCTATCATGACAGATGAATAGTTAATATAGTGATGGTGATAGTGCTAGTGATGATTTAGAGAGAGAGATAAAAAGATGATAGATTCTCCAATATTGACACTTAGATGTACTCATACTTTTGCTATTCTGTACTAATTTTTGGAAATAAACAGAAAAGACAAAACTAGAAATATGGACACTGAGTAGAAAACATTTACTGTCAAAGTCTTACCCTCACAAATTAGCCAATGTTCTCTCTTTTATTAGTTTTTTTCCCGCTGTTATATATTGAAACCACTTTCCTGCAGTGGGCTAGGTGAAAGAACAAAGTAACAGATACAGGATATTTTTATGGCTTTCATCCTCTCAGTCACAGAATTTTCTGGGAGATTTAGCACTTTTTTATAACTGCTATGTGATTCTTATCATGATACTGTCAATGCAAGTGAAAAAACTATGATAAAGTGTGTAATTAATTGGTACAAAAGGGGTTTATATAACTATTTACAAACTAATAAATCTGTTAAATTGGTTTCTGACAGGACTCAATGTGATGTTGTTAAATACATCCACAAAATAACAAAGTTGTCAAAACTCTTGCATTTCATCTAATCCACATTTTCTATGATGCAGATTTTCTAACTTTGCATATAATAAATATGTATGCCACACTTAAGAAAAAAGTGGAAATAACACAATTACTAAATCATGTAGAAACAGATAGCATCTATTTGCATTCCCCTTTTCAATAACTAGATTATTTGTTATCGTTTGCCAGCTTTGATATGATTAGCAATAGTGACAGAAGCTGTCCTACTGGCCAGGACAGCAAACATGGCTCATTGCATCTCCATTGCTACACCTATGCTACATCTTTGTTACTACTGCCCATCGGATATTGAAGACTTTCCATTCTCCAAGTTGTATGCAAAAAGAATATCTGCAAAGAGTGAGTGAGGTTCAAATGTCTGATTCTGAGGGGATTCCCTTCCTCTAAGTTCCAGGTGTTCTGATCACGTTATCCTCAGAGAATGCCTTTGCTAAGACTTCACTGAGAATGCATGGCCAAGAAATCTCCAGAGATCCTTCCATTTGGTCTTGGCCAGAACTCCACAAGTTCTACTTGACCTTCACCTCATTACCATGGGTCCTCTGCATAAGACATAATGTAGGCAGCACTTTCAGAGAACTCACCATTTTCATGCCGTATTTTGAGAATCCTCAGATCTTCAGGAAGACTACTTACTAAATATATTACTCTAAGAGGACTTCAGAGTGGGAGACAGTGTAGGCAGATGTTCTTGGCAATTTCCATCATAGTCTCTTATCACAACAAGATAGCAAGGTTCTGTTAAATACCCACTGTGGCAGTGCCTCACTCCAGCAGGATGGATTGAGGTAGGATGGATTTTCCCACTCCCAATCATCTTCCCCCGGTGGTGTAATGGGTTAAACCAGGGAGTAGGGTGAGCTCTCATCTGTCAGCTCCAGCTTCCCATGTGAATCGTGATGGTTTGTAACAGGAGATACATTCGGACAGGTAATCTAGGCCTGGCTTCTTCTACTACTGCTACTCTGTTCTTACGCTCTTAAATTTAATGGATCAGACTGTTCAAAAGAGTGAGAGGTGGTGTTACTCTTTTATAAACACATCTTCTAAGAAAATAATTAACTTTTTCTTGGTAAATCTTTTCATAAATTTATATTTTGTTTTATAATCACTTTGTCCGAGGCCTTACGTATCTAAATTCCATATCACAATACCCCTTATAAAGAACTGATTAAACCAAATAAATAGTTTGATAAGATTTCTAAATAATATCACTTAAATAGCAACTCTGGGATTCCATAGGATGTTGCCATGGTAAAGTGGAATAATAGTGATTAAATTGTGTCATGTGTAAGACAGGGTTCTTTAATGACAGCAACTAGGCCTCCATTTAGTGTCAATGGTGAAGACCATTGAAGAAGGACTGAGTTAGCTGGTTTGTTAATTAGTTTGGAATTAATATACTTTTGAGAAGTTACTTTTGTTGCTTTTACTCTCTGCATTCAACTCTCCCAGAACTAAATGGGATACTGAGAAAATGCATGAAGGAGAAACACACCCATAGTTTTTTTTTTTTGGGGGGGGGGGGGGGACCAATGCACATTTATCTTTTTTTTTCCTCCCTCTCCTTATCAAAATTAAAGGTTTCTTTCTTTCTGTTCTTCACAATGGTTTCTATCACATTGTGCCATACACAAAATACATCTAATTTTTCCATTAGGATTAATCCAATCTGGATGCTCACGTCAAGAGGACAATATGCCTGATGTTGTTAACTATTCAAATTGGACACCATATCTAAATGAAAAGATTGAGGAAAGATTTGAGACAATGGAAACTACTTGCAAAAAGTATGTGAGGGATTATGAATATACTTATCTTAAGACACTTAAAGATATTTCATTTTAAGGATAGGAAAGCAGAATGAAATACACAATATTAAAAATAATATATTAACATCTCTATATTAAATACAAAAATAACATAGTACAAATTACATTTAAAACTGCAGAGAGAGAGAGAGAGAAGAGTGTGTCGATGTACTTGCTTAACTAGTAGCACAGATTTTTTTTCTATAACAAGAATGCTACTTAGAGCAGTTTGTTTTCGTTGTTTGTTTGTTCGGTCATTTCTGACTCTTCGTGACCTCATGGACCAGCCCAAATCAGCGCTCCCTGTCAGCCATGGCCACCCCAGCTCCTTCAGGGTCAAGCCAGTCACTTCAAGGATAACATCCATTCACCTTGCTCTTAGTCGGCCCCTCTTTCTTTTCCCTTCCATTTTCCCCAGAATCATTGTCTTCTCCAAGCTATCTTGTCTTCTCATTATGTTGCCAAAATATTTCTTCTTTGCCTTTAATATCCTTCCCTCCAGAGAGCAGTCAGGCTTTATTCCCTATAGTATTGATCTTCTTGTGGTCCAAGGCACTCTCAAAACTTTATTCCAATACCACAGTTCAAAAGTCTCTATCTTCCTTTGCTCAGCTTTCCTTTATGGTCCAGCTCTCACGTATTATACCAATTATACTATACAATAGTCTTCAAAATAAAAAGAATTTATGCGTAAAGACATTAAATGGAGGTCTTGTTGAAATGTGGTCTTGATGAAATTCATAGAGATTAATTTGAGAAAACCAATTTGTCCAGCTAATCATTAATGTCCATGTTGCCATTCAGATGTCAATCCCCCCACCCACCCACCCACCCAAAAATTATTTTCTAAAAATGTAACCCTGATATCATCCATACAAGTATTTTTCCTGCCATATAACATCTAGATGATCCATTGTGATTACACAACATGTTCACATTCCAGCTGATATAAGCCCAATTGCCTTGTAGGTTCAGACATATTTTTAATATATGGAAAAAAGTAGTGTAAAAATGTTTATATCAAGAGCTTGCTGTGATTGTAAAATAATACACTCCTTACCTTTTCAGAAATTAATTAATTTCTACACAATTAATGGCATTAACTTCAAAGCCTGCTTTTTTATAGGCATATGGATAGAAGCTTGCTAACATAAACCTACCCTTGACTGAAATACTCATTGATTGCTATAAGATATTGGATACAACCAACCAAGTAGCTTTATGTTTAGTGGACAACTTCTCTCATCAGTTGGTTTATTTCTGTATCTCTGTCTGGTTCAGCAAGGCGATTCAAAGTTACAGCTGAAAAAGAATTTCATTGGGGTAAAGATTCTCAACTAAAACATCCATTTTATTTCACAAGACCCTTGAAACAAAGCACATCTTGCCTCAGAAATTTGTGGTATATAAAAATGCAAATTTTTGAACAATGAGGTGAGGAGGATGTATTAACAGGCTTGGGAAAATATGTACAAAAATGCAGCATGTACATGGCAAAGGGAACTTTACACATATGTGCACACATTTCTATATATGAAAAAGAAACTTGTGAACAGCAACAATGCTACTTGGCATGACCAAAGATGGGATGATAATGCAGATGAAAATCAAAGAAATGCTAAAATGGAAAAAAAGTTCTATAATCAGTCTTGAATATGCAAGCCAATTCTAGACCAGTTCTGTCTGAAGATGATTTGTCTAAAGTATTTACATATACAATCACTCCGCAATTAAGAAATGCATTGCACTGTATAATATCATTTTTTTCATCATACAGTATCATGTATAAAGCCAGAAATAAGTTCATGAGGCTGTCTGATATTATTGCCTACCAATAAAATGGATCTTGTGATATGAATAAACCAAGTTAACATTTATGTTAAATTATTAACCAATGACAACAAGGTATAAATGCTGAAAGACAAGAGCCACTGAAGTGAATATATTGACCTAACAATTGTGTCCTCACATGCCATCTGTGATTGATGGGCATTGTAAAGACCCCTAAACCAAAGTGAATTTCTTGTGAGCAGGTGATTCTAATGCAGGATGACTTGTGACTATGAACGTAATGCACTGAAGCATATATATGTTTTAGCTATAGTTGAAATCATTTGCAGAGTCTCACTAAAATCATTGGGAATATTCCTTAGCAATAGGGTAATGGACCAAAGATTCATAGTGGAGGAACACTACACTTTTTGATGAGCACAGACGATTATATGTTCTACCTCCCATTCCCCTCCTCAAACTCTCCTTTTCTCTCTAAGCTCAGCTCAGAATAGGGGTGAATTTCTCCTGAAACAATGTATTGCTCTGAACTAATCCTGTCATACTGCAAAGAATTGAGGGGTAACTTCATTTTGAATGGGCATACAAGACCTATTCTCAAGAGAAATGAAAATAGTTAGAACTTATATGGATCAACACAGTGAGGTATGGCTAAGGAGACTATTGTGTTCATGGTCTGCACTCCAAAGTTTACCACCACAATACTGTACACAGTCTCATCCCAGGAACCAAATTGAGGCTGGGATGGTGGTCTGATTGCAAATCAGAGCAAAATGCAGGAATATGTTTTGTTTTTCCTTACACAGTCTGCTGAAACACTGATGAGTTTTTAACGCACTGTTTCTGGCTTAATGCATGCTTCAGGGTGCATTGGAGATGTACATTTTGTGGATGTTCTGTCCTTGAGTCAGCTTCAAATTGCATTATAGTGTCTATATAGTGACAATAAAATAGTGAAAAGTAGAGACATCACACTGGCAACAAAGATCTGCATAGTTAACACAACGGCATTCCCAGTAGTAACCTTTGGATGTGAGAGCTGGACCATAAGGAAGGCTGAGCGAAGGAAGACAGATGCTTTTGAACTGTGGTGCTGGAGGAAAATTCTGAGAGTGCCTTGGACCGCAAGAAGATCAAACCAGTCCATCCTCCAGGAAATAAAGCCCAACTGCTCACTGGAGGGAAGGATATTAGAGGCAAAGATGAAGTACTTTGGCCCAATGAAAAGTTTGCTCTATGTCATTAATTTCTAACCTGTCAAAAACTGCAGACTTCTCCTGATGTTAGCTACTTCCTTGGCTTGCCCCTTCTCTGCCATTTTTTGGACTGTTCTGCAATCAGATGTTAAGCAACAGAGCACTTTTCTGCCGGTAGATCTTTGAAAATAGGCAGCAGAATAGGACCCTTCTAGCATAGGTCTTAGCAGAAGATATTTATGTCTAATCATGGACTCCAAAAATCTTTAAATTAGGTTTACACTTTGGTTCAGATAGGCTTTTGGTCTAGGTATTAGCACTTTTCTTTGGGTGTCCTTAAGAAATGACAATAGAATGATATAAGCACATTATGCAGTTTGTAGTTTTGACTCCTCTGAATTGTACGCTAATGATTTCTTTTGCGACTCTGCCCTGCACACCAGACTAACACATTTCCTACAATGTATATTAACAATTCAAACTATTTGTTGAAGTTTGTTGTTGTTCATTCGTTCAGTCGTCTCCAACTCTTCGTGACCTCATGGACCAGCCCACGCCAGAGCTCCCTGTCGACCGTTGAAGTAATACTGCACAATGTTTGTAGAAAATATCAAATACCTGATGAATTATAGCAGATGCTATACTAAAGATGACAACAACAACAACAACAACAACAACAACAACAACAACAAAGAAATCGGACACAAAGCTATTTTGAGAAAAAGAAAATGAGTTATTTTGCAAAATATTCTGACCCTTAAAACAAGCTTTCCTTCAAGTTGAAAGTAAAAGAAATAAAATTTGCACAATGTTGTGATGCAGTTTCCCATATGCACCTCCATCTTTTGTCAAGACCACTGAGGACAGTCTGTCTTCATCACCCTTGGTTTTCAATGTTGAAAAACAAAAGCCGTTGAACAGAGTTTCAAAGAACACAAATACAGTCTCCTTCTAGTCTATTTTTTTGTTGGTGGTGTTTCATGCAAACACAAAAGCAAAGACAAAAGCCATTCTGATGTCACCCTTCCGGGCATACTCTAATCTTTGCCAAAGGTTTGGGAAAGTGTTCTTCTTCCATACACAATGTTGCCCAATTGGCCTGATGCAGAACAGGCTCTCTGTGTTTGTTTTGCCAGTTTGCATGTGCATTAACTTTACAGGGAGGCATAAGCTATTGATTGTTGCTGGAGGCATGATGATACCAGAATAGAAAGAATACTGACACAGTTACAAAAACAAAACCTCTGAGCCAATGTTGGAGGCATTCAGGAGCACAACAGCGAAACTTAGCAAATAATGAGTTGTGTTCCTTGTTCGTGGATTACATTGTATTGAGTCTTCCTAAAACATGACAGGATCTGCATGAGATTTTGAATATGTGTATAGAATAGAGGAAATGTGGGGGCATCAGAATTGATTTTTCAGCAGTTTGACACCACACTCCACATCATTAATCCCTGGAAGGCAGAGGGGAGAAGTTCATTTGGTTTGAATTTTAACATATAGCTAGCTAGTTCATAGAATCATAGAATCACAAATTAAATTAAATTAAAACAAATTAAATTTGGCACAACCTCAGAGTTGAAAGGATGTCTCAAAGGACATGTGGTCCATCCTCTATCACTGCAAGAATCTATAACTAAATCAGGTTCAATAGTTTATCATCTAACCTCTTCTCTTGTTTGAAAATCTTCAGTGGAAGAAAGTCCATCACCTTCTAAGGTTGTCCATTTCACTATTAAAAAGGAAATTGTTCCTCATATTTATCTCCTTTCTTCTAATTTCAACGCCGTCTTTCACTTCATATCCTCTGGAACAATGGAAAACAAACTTACTCCATCTTTTATGTGACAACCCTATAGGTATATGAAAATAGTTGTCATATGTCCTCTCAGTCTTGTCTTTACAAGGTTAAACATACCTAACTTTATTAACCATTCCACATGGAGCTTGGCTTCCAGACTTTACCATTGTGATCATCTTCCTGTGACTGTTCAGTTCGCTCCTGACACGATAAAATAAATAAAATCTTCCTGTGAACACATTTTGGCTGACATCTTTTTAAAATGGTGGTGCCCAGAACAAGGCACATATCTTCAAGAAATAGACCAGAACAAAGTGGTATTCATATTTACTGAAGCGATACATGAACTAAAATTCATTTATCTGTTCATTTTCACACTTTTCCAGATTTCATGATGCAATTTTCTGATCAGATTTATAAGATGCAAAATGCATTAAAGAAAACTGCTTCAAAACAAGTCTATATTAGAAAATGCATAACAAACTATGTATGATCATTTGTGTATGTGAAAATACAAATGAAAATATGTAAAAAAAATACAGACCCCCAAAATCTACAAACTGATGCAGAAACAATGCTATAGGAGTGCTAAAGAAAGGGACCCCTACTCTCTAGCCACTTGTCCCACAGGGCTTCATATGAAACCACACATATTATCAGTATCGGCATCATCCAGTTTTTAGTACTCAGAACACAAAATTCACGTTGCTTTCCAGAACATATTTAAAATACATATAGAAAATAAAATAATTGGCAATTCCTTTGTAGACACTTTACAGCATGGGTGCAGTGTAGTGATTTGAACATTGGATTACTTTTCTGGAGACCAGGGTTTGAATCCTCACTCAACCCACATAAACCCACTGGGTGACCTTGGGTAAGTCACACTCTCTCAGGAGCCCCTGGTGGTGCAGTGGGGTAAACTCTTGTGCCGGCTGAACTGGTCAACCAAAAGGTTGGCAGTTTGAAGTAAGCTTTGGTCTGCAGAACTCTAGCTCCCCATGAGAGAAGACTCCCATATGATGGTAAAACATCAAACATCTGGGCGTTCCCTGGACAACGTCCTTGCAGACAGCCAATTCTCTCACACCAGAAGCGTCTTGCAATTTCTCAAGTCACATGTGACATGAAAAAAAAAACTCTCTCAACTCAGAAGAAGACAAAAGCAAACATTTTCTAAACAAATGTTGCCAAGAAAACTCCATGATAGATTCAGCTTGGGTTGCCATAGGTGGAAAATGTCTTGAAGGCACAGAACAACAGTATGAGGCTCTTAAAGGTTTCTTCATTTTCCCTAAGGGTGCAGATATCCCCAGATTCAAGATTCCATATATACAAATCATACTTAAGGGGAGAAAAACCATTTTAAGGCACATTAGGCTAAGCTGCCTTGGGGATTTCTGTTTTCCAAGGTGGAAATATTGATAATATCTAACTTGTATCTATAGATTTGTTTGACAGGTAAATAAAGTCATGTTGGTTTTGTAAACAACCTCTTTTCACGAGGAAATGTTAATTGTGAGCCTTTATTGGAAATGGGCGTTCAGATACACTGAATTTGAAGATAGTTGTTTATCCTGAGCTATGAAAGATGGAATAAACTATCCAAACCTCTAGTCTATGAGAAATATTTCTGCTTTACAACCTTGCCTCCATCCAGTGGGAGATCAAAATATTTGCTCTTAAATATATCCTTAAAACACTGTCGGTCATGAGTAATTTTTGCACTGAATTTTGTAAATTCATCTACTCCAGATGGCAAATACTATCTTCTCTGTAGGAAACATCTAATTTTTCTTTTATAAGAATGCACATTTTAGTGGCTTGAGGACATTCAAGCAATAAAAAATGAACAATACCTGACATTCAGATCGATGGTGTAAAAGAAGAAAATATCATTATAGATTTTAAAAAAAATAAAGCTGTGAAAATTGCCATATAAAAGGACTAGCCACCGTTCTTATTCTACAGTATATTAAAACAATTGTGTTAACTTAATTTCTCTTCAAAATGGATCAAAGAAAGTCAAGTTCACTGTTAACATTTCAGATCTTTACAAATTTATTTTAAACCTGTTCCAACATGTTAACATGCAGAAAAATAAAACTCAAGTCAACTTAGATCAAGGTGCAACCCCAAGGTTTAAATTAAAAATGCTGACTAGTGATTGTTCAACTCTTATGAGACATGCTGGATGGCTTGTTCATTGTATTCTGTCACTTTGGCTTAGAATGCCATGTGAATTCAGCATGCAATAAAAACAGAGTAGAAAAAGGTGGTAGTCAATGTCAGAGCTCTGTTGTATGAACATTTGATAACATTTCCGCTCAAAAATGTGATTTGGACATCTTTTCCAGTATAGTGGGCCATTGATATCTGCTAGAATTCTATTCCAGGACTCACCATGATAGCAAATCCATAGATTCTCAAGTCCCATTATACCCAACAGTGTAGAAAAGTGGTGTCCCTTATACAGATAGCAATGTTTGGTTTGGTTTTTGCATTTTTAAAATATATTCAAGCCATGGGTGCTAAACCCCGGGAAACAGATGGACAACTGTACAATAGTATTGAAAGCATATGAAATTCTAGTTTACAATAAAGACAAACACTGTGATTCTGAGTCTCAGAAAACCAAAATTCAAAAAGTGTCCCCAAAAGACCTTTAGATCCTTGAACGGAAAACAATTGGGGAAAATAAAACAATGCTGTGAATTTCTTCCTCAAAGTTTCAAGGCATTCTAATCCTTGTTCTGTCAAAGTAAACACATTTATGGTACTGCACAAATTGGTTAGGTAGCATAGCTTAGCTTTTATAGATAGTTCAAATTCCCACTCTTTTATCTTCACCCTGGTTTATCGTGGTGATTAATTTCTAGAGTATCTACATTAATTAGATGCAATACAAAACCAACATAAGAAATACTTCTTACCACTCTTGGGTCTTACAAAGCAAGATCCATTTGGCTCTGCTAGGGCAAAGTAGGCAGTTATTTAAGGAGTTTTTTTAAAGCCAGCCTGGAGTTGGGACCAGGCTGGCTTGAGACCAGTTTTATTTTGTTGCTCAGATGAAAAAGATGCACATACTCAAGGTTTCTGTCTCTTATTATTACAAAAGCCTTCCCCGCACAGCCACAGAGAAACTATATGTTGAGAAGGAAAGGCCATAGGGAACTGGGAACTGTTTTATTAGTGTTGTTGTTAAGTGCCTTTGAGTTATGGGTGTTCAGTAAGGTGGGGACATGTGGTCAAATGTACTGCAATTACCATTAGGTCAAAATCAATGAAAATGACTGATGGGTCTGATCCCACAATATTTGGAAGGCCACATATTCACCAGCCCTATTTTACATGGGCAGGTTGCATCCCTTGATTTTTCAGATGGGCAGCTTTTATTTTCATATCTGGAGATGTTTAAAATAAAAACTTAAGCTGCATATAAATTGTGTTCTACCAATATTTTTTCTTCCAGTCCAAGTTGAAATTCAGACATTCTATGTGTATCTTTCTTTGTTTTTGTATTGTTGTTTAGAGTGAGTTGTCCATCCCCTGGCTAGTGCATTTTTGCAGGGCTTTCTCCATCTTGCATCAATTGTGACTATCTTTGTAATGTACTAGCTAAACCCAACCACGCTTCACTGTGGTTCAGTCAGATATGAAATGAATGAGATAGTAAATAAAAGTATTGTTGCAAACATAGATTTACCAAGAAAACACATCATTCAGTTCAATACCATGTCTTACATTGCTGGGTCTATGTGGAATGAAAGGAAAGGAAAAATTAGAGGTTTTTTAACAGAAATCCTTTTTAATTGTATAGCTAGTGGGTTGACTACATTTCTGACTCTGGAACAAGCGATGTATAAGTGCCCGTGAGAGAAGCAATTGTTTTCTAAATTCAAATTGCACACTTGTAAAAAAATTTCCCCTGCACTTTATAGATAGTCACAGCGAATGCAGGGCATATTGGAAATTGAAGTCATTAGTATTTGAATGCTCCATCAGTCGAAATGAGTGGTATGCCAATAGCAACCAAACACAGCTCTGCATTCATTTCTTATACAGCTGAGGTGAAATGACAGCTGCTCTGGGATTGGTTGGCATTTCTTCTACTGCTGAGGTAAAATGTAAGCTGCTCAGTGATAGGTTTTTTGTTTCTTTTACTGCTGTGGTAAAAGAAAAGCTGTGCAGCAATTGTTTGCTAGAGCTCAGTTTTTATTTCTTATACTGCAGAGGTATAATGATAGCAAGGCTGTGAGTTGTTGCTTTGGGCATCACAGATTCCACTTTGTCTATTACTGGACTGCTAGTTTTACATTAAGTACTTACTTACTTAGGCGATCCCTCGTTGTCCGAGTAGGATAGTTTTCCAGGATCTGTCTACTGGTTCATAGGTGACTGTGGAACCCTATTCTTGATCTGCATCTTCTCTCGCAGTGAGGGCATTGGTGGAAGGCAATCCCAGTTGGGGTTGGCTTGATGGCCTTCCTCTTGACACAATTCTCTCTTTTGCCCTCCATTCATGCACTTCACGTGTGTATTGGAATGCAACATTGTGTCAAAATTTCATTTTACTATAAAAACACATGCATGTTGTAATGCAACGTTGGGTTAATATGTCAAGTCAATTGACCGACTACTTTTCAAGTTTTGCAAACACAAACATATGCAAGCTGAGATTTTATATATAAAGATGAATCCTGAGATAACACTATCAGAAATAATGTATTTATGGAAAATCACCAACCTTCCTTAAAAATGCAGGAAAGCCGGCCTGGGATCTCCTGTGGTATCACATATTTACATATAACACCTTTTCTAAACCAAAGTTTCTGCGACAGTGGAGAAATAATTACATAGTAGTCACAGCCAAAGAAATTTACAGCTGTTATGAGATGCTGTAAACAAGCCCAACATTCTAAGCTTATAAAAGCAAATTTGATGGATGCATAGTTAAAAATATACTGCTCAACTCAAGAGATGTCTTATGAAAGATGATTCAGTTTTAAAGATTAATTCTTTTAAAAAACTTACTGTCACAGTTCTTATATATGATATTCAGCAGTGAGTTACTCACATATAGGACAATATATAAGATCTATTCCTTTTGAATATATGTATCTTCATGCTGTTTGTCAACTTATGGTAACCACATCAATTTCAAAGGATATTCTTAGACAAAGAATACTCAGCAGTAATTTTGCCTTCCTACAACAACTGGTTTTCATTTGTAGTTTTCCATCTAAGTACTAGCAACTCTACAAGGCTAACTCTTCTTATCTTCCAGGTGCAGACAGAATCTGACGCCTTTAGGATATTAGCCCAAACTAGTACAGCATATGCTGCCATAGGTATGTTGGGCCCCACAGCTGTGTAACTTACTATGACCTCATCAAAAAGGGCTATAATTGTAGGGATATGCTGGTTCCTCTCCATTTGTCCCATCAAAACCTGCCAGCTCCCATCCCACGATGTAGAGGTACTTCTGGTGGGGCTCCATTGTGTAAATGGAAAGGAACTGGCATATGCCGTCGCAACAACACGGAAGGCTTCCCTTGTTGCATAGGGATCAACTGGGGGAGGGGGGAGCCAGGCAGTGGATACTTCCACCCTTGGGATGAGGCAAGGGGGAATATGGACGATTCAGGGTGTGGGGCTACAGTTTCCCCATGCCCATGTTGGGCAATGCCAGAATTGCCATGATTCTGTGGCAATTCCGGCAGCCAATATGGTAAGGTGGTTCGTTACTGTGTAATAGTTGCTCAGGTTGAGCTCACGTGTTGTGAAACACTAAAAAAATACACCTCACCCCTAAGTCGGAAAAATGAGGTAGGAGGCTTTGCATGTGTTTGCAGAGTAGTTGGACACATTAAGGGACACACTAATACAATCTTCAAGAAATAGTGCCTCTGCTTGCATTATTGTCTTTCTGTTTGCTTCATGCCCTAACAGGTCTCTGTTCCTTAAACAGAAATGTGAGCACAATCAACTTTTACAGCAATGATCCTTTAGGAGGGAAATGTGAGAAAAATGGGAGACTGGGTGTTTATTCTTAGCTTAAGCACAGGTCACTATAATAAGGAAGTTCATAACAAGAGCACATCTGATAGATAGTACCTTATTTATTGTTTTTGTTGTAGTAGTATGATTTTAAGTTGTTTCTTATGTATGGTGATCCTAAAGTTAACCTATTTCCCATTTCCAGAACCTATGTGTAGTGGCAGATGAAATTTACTTTATCACTACTCACAGGTTGACTCCACCTCCATAAATGAATTAGCAAACTAGGGTGCAACAATACTGTAGAATTAATGAAGTTTGACACTATTTCAAATGCCATGGCTCAATCCCAGAATTTCATAGCACTGAGCCATGCAGCTAAAGTAGTGTCAAACTGGTGTAGATACACCTTGATTTAAGGTCATGACAACATGCCGTATGGCTCACACTGTTAGATATTCCAAGAAGAGAAAACCCAGGGACTCAGGAGTTATGATCAAGGGCTCCAACTAGGAGGAGATGCGTTCGGAGAGGTAAGTAGGGCCAGAACTGTTTAGGGCTTTATAGGCTAACGCCAGCATGAATCCAAGATCACACCCAAGCTGCAAACCTGCGTCTTCAGGGGGAGTGTAACCCCGGCCAACACAGGCTGTAACCCTATGCCCTGTTCAGCCTTACAACTGACCAGGAGTACCTCTGTCTTGTCTGGATTCAATTTCAATTTGTTTGCCCTCATCCAGACCGTTACAGCAGCCAAGCACTGGTTCAGGACCTGAATAGCCTCCTTAGTAACAGGTGGAAAGGAGTGACATCATCCGCGAACAGATGACACCGTACCCCAAAACTCCGGATGATCTCCCCCAGCAGCTTCATGTAGATGTTAAACAACATGGGAGACAATATCGATCCCTGTGGAACCCCACAAGATAATGGTTGTGGGACAGAACAGGTGTCCCCCAGCAACACCTTCTGAGATCGAAGACTTTGCCCTAAAATTTAGACTCATGGTCACCCTAATTCTGAAAACACTTAAAGGCACACAACAAAAGTCCTAATTAACTTGACATCAGCCAAAAGCAGGCTCAGACTTCCCATTGAAATACAGGTATGCTTATGTTGGCTAACATTGTTCTTCATTTAAAATATTGCATTGTACTTTCATGTTTGTCTTTTTTGCAGCACAAATAAAGTATGTGCAGTGTGCATATGAATTTGTTCATTTTTGTTTCAAACTATAATCCACCACCCCAAACAGTCTGGGGAACCCCTCCTTAAAAGGTTTGAGGATCCCTGATCTATAGCCTGAGTTGCTTTCCTCTGCATATTAGCATGACAGGTTCATAAGTGTCATATGTATTTACGTGACACACCCAACTTTTTGTATGACACTCTCAACAATGTGGAGAAATATTGGGACAGAAATCTAGGGAGGAAGAAGTAAGGGAGGAAGAAAGGGATAGTTGGAGCCTTTATCTATTGTGAACAAATAAATAATTTCTGTGGTGATGGGATATGGTAATATGCTGCTCTTACACTGGACCAGCTGTAAGTATGTCCCAGACTTTAAATACTTCATCCTTCATATTGTTGTGTTTAGAGCAATGCAAAACTAGTTTCCATTATGCACTTTGATAGCGGAAAGCTATAAGTTATTTGCTGCTGGGAACATTCTGCCCTAAAGAGAGAGCACTTTACAGGAGAAGATAACAACTATCAAAGTCTCCAAAGCAGTTCAGATGGTTACAAAAAAAACTACTTGATGAAGATTCCTGACATGCCAATCTAACACCATCCTCTGAACCAGTCTTAGGAGATAAGAACAGGGAAAAAAGTTCAAATATGTTGGGCCCCTGGTGAGAATGTAGATAAAGTCCATTCCATAAAAAGTGTTGCTTGCTTGGAAATCGAGGGTGAAAATATACTGCTGAAATACCATGGGTGGCCTGGGAACATGAGAACCTCTTGGGAGTAGCTGAGATGGAATGTCATCTGACTGGCCTTGAGAACTGTAAATACATAAAGAAAACTTGGGAAATTGCTGAAATGAGTTTCTCCTCTGACATATGAGCAGTATGAAGTAATGGGAATCTCAGGAGCCTTGCTCATTTGTGATAGAAAATAAAATCTAAAAGAATTATGGTAAAATACCATGTAAGATTGTCACAACTTTTATTCACACACATTCAAGTCATAAATTTTAAGGTTATGGTGGAAACTCCGTGCATAGATAAAAAAGCATATATATAGCATATCCATACTAACCAGTTAGGGAGGAACTAGTTTTGGAGAATGGGTGATTTGATTGGATTGAGAGGTCTGGAACTGGTTTCAGGCCAGGTGAGTGATTAGATTAATCATAGAATTTGATATCAAACTGCTCTGCAAACCTCCCCCCCCCCCCCCCCACTATTTGCAGGAGAAATGCGCAGCACTGCTCCAGAGGCAAAAAAAGGGGGAGGACAGCAGCAGAGACAATCAATTACCCTTACCCGCAGGTCAATTAACTTACTGTTAACCAGCCATGCCATTGGGGCATTTTTGGCAGTACTCTCTCCCTCTCATTCCGGATTCTCCAAAGTACTTTAACAAGGGTAGATGTTGTCTACAATGTGCTCTGCATTCTGTAGAGCAGTGGTTCTCAACCTGGGGTACCCAGATGTTTTTGGCCTACAACTCCCAGAAATCCCAGCCAGTTTACCAGCTGTTAGGATTTCTGGGAATTGTAGGCCAAAAACATCTGGAGACCCCAGGTTGAGAACCACTGCTGTAGAGCCAATTTCATCCTGTGGTTTGGAATACACTAGAATCTGCTGCAGCGCATGAAAGGGCTGAACTCAGATTTTGCTGTGACTTTCTTTAATGCACTGTATACCCTTAAATGCAGTGGCGGCTCAACCCATTACGTAAAGTAAGCATTTGCAGTATAGTTGATTTTGCCCAGGGGCGCTCTTGACGTGCTCTTGGGAGAAAATAAACCTTGATATATGTGAGTTGTAGGTACTGGGATGTATAGTTCACCTACAATCAAAGAGCATTCTGAACTCGACCAATGATGAAATTGAACCAAATATGGCACACAGAACTCCCACGACGAACAGAAAATATATATCAGTGATTGGTTGGGGGGGGGGGGGGTGTGCCAAAATACTGTTTGCTTACTGTTGAAAATTACCTAGGGCCACCTCTGCTTAAATGCATACTGAAGCATACATTGGCAGTGTATATTTTGTGCCCAGTATTATTTTAAGTTGTCTTGAAGCCACAATATAGTGTTAATGTAGATGGGCCCATGCATTTTCTGGAGCCATTTTCACCCTATAATCTGGGATACACTGGGATCTGCTACAGAACATTAAAGGGCTAAACTTGTCCTATCAGAGGGAGGTCTGATCATATTACACTAAATCCTTCACGAATTCCACTAACTTCTGATTTGTTTCCAGCTCCCATTTAAAGTGCCAATATTTAGGAACATGGGGAAATTGCCTTATAACAGGGTGGGTCACTGACCTATCTATCTCAGTATTCTTCAGCTTTCCAGGATTTCAAACAGGATTCTCTCCTAGATTTATCTGGAGAGAGCCAGGTATTTGGCAGTGATCTTGCATTAAGCATACTTGAATCTTCTTAGCTTTAGAAATGTGATCAGATAAGCTTAAGATAGTATGTTGGTATCTTGTCTATAGACTCATAAATCATTTGGAACAAGGATATTAGTCTGGTTTTCAATCATTAATCTATCAAATAGGTTTTAATTTTTAAATTATTGGTGTTTAGAATATATCTTGATGCAATCTTTTTCAGGCCAGCCAAAAAGTCCCTTTCCTTCTTTGTGTTAGTTGTTGAAGCTTTACAACCTTCTTCATCAGGCAAAGAGTCAAAACATCAAAAAGAACAAGTTAATCAAAAAACTACTTTAAAAAGAAACTAACAATCTTTTCTTTAGGCTAACCAATACCATAAGTAGTTCTCTCTTCCCTTTCAAATCCGTTTCTCCACCAGCTCAACATTTTGTCTGTGCCAGCTCAACACCCTACCCACTTCAAACCCCATTTGAGTCCCACCAGAAGCAAACCTCTCACTTTTGATACAATCAGTCCCCCCACAGTTCCCCTTCATAGCTACAATTGTCTGTTGTGAAGTCAAGTCTGCCTAGTGCCTTTTTCACACTACTTTTGGAAGATGACCATAAAGAAGTAACCGTTTAAAGGGAGTATCATAAATAGAAATGACATAATTTAATTGTGGCTATGTAACTTTATCTAGTTACTTTTCCTTATTATTATTATTATTATTTAAAATAACTCAGCTGTTCATTAATTCATGTCCCACTTTTCTCTTCATACTAGACACAATGTGGCAAGGTTACAAACAATACAAAGGCCCACCAGGACCCTAAGATCTTCAGGAGAAGCCCTTCTCTCTATCCCACCTGCTTCACAGGTGCGGCTTGTGGGAACGAGAGATAGGGCCTTTTCTGTGGTGGCCCCCCGGCTTTGGAATGCCCTCCCTACTGAACTAAGATCAGCCACCTCGCTAATGGCATTTCGGAAGAAACTAAAAACTTGGATGTTTGTGCAAGCCTTCAACTGACTTTTGATGTGATGTTGTTTGACCATGGACTAGCAATCAAGGATAACGAATTGGACTACGATTTAAACGATGAGATGTCTCGATCTGTATTGGTGGCCCAATACTATGTATGTTTTGTATGTTTTTAATTTTAATCTATATGTTTAAAGTGAATTGTATATTTTAACATGTTGTAAACCGCAATGAGTCGCCGCATAGGCTGAGATATTGGCGGTATACAAGCGTACCAAATAAATAAATAAATAAATAAAATAAATACAAAGGGTACAGCTTCAAAAACCTGTTCACATTTTTAAAAACAATTAAAGAATAGTTTGGTTAATCAAACAAAGTTCAAACAATTTAAACACAAGCCCAAAGTTTTGCTGGTACAGGGAGAAACGTACAGTACTCCACTTTGACAATAAAAATAAAATGCACAGATATAGGATGAGTGACACCTGGCTTGAAAATAGTCCATGTGAACAGGATCTAGGAGTCTTAGTAGACCACTAGCTCAATACGAGCCAACAGTGTGATGCAGCAACTAAAAAGCCAATGTAATTCTAAGCTGCAGCAACAGGAGTATAGTGTTGAGATCGAAGGAAGACATGGTCCCACTCTAGTACGCTTTGAGCATATCTCACTAGGAATACTGTCTCCAGTTCCAGGCACTGCATTTCAAGAAGGATATTGATAAGCTGGAACATGTCCAGAGGAGGGCGATCAAAATGATCAAAGGTTTGGAAGCCAAGCCCTATGAGGAACAGCTGAGGGAGCTGGGTAAGTTTAGCTTGGAGAAAAGAAGGCTGACTTTTCCTAATGATTTTAATGCTTTACTTTCTTGAACACCACAATGAGCAATGAAAATCAATTACTGTGAAAATATAGGACTCCAAACTGTTTACCTCAGGTAGCAAAAAGTCTTAAGATGGCACTCTAAATATTATTAGGAAAATAATTCTTCGTTCTGTCCTCCAGAATATGTTTAAGAGAATCAACACAGTCAAATAGGCATCAGTCTCTGTATTTAAACAGTATTTAACAAGGGTATGTTAGAAGCTCTGAAAATTTTGAATGCAATTTTCCTGCTTCTTGGCAGGGGATTGGACTGGATGGCCCATGAGGTCTCTTCCAACTCTATGATTCTATGATTCTATGTTTGTTGTCTCCTGAAATAGGACAAGAAATTGAATTCTTAAATACCCATCTCAAAAAATGTTTTAGTATAGCGCTACTTTTAATAATGTGTAAACTGCCTTGAGTTCCATTATTAGGGAAAAGGTGATAAATAAATGAATTAAAGCCATTATCAATATCATCAGCACATGGAAGTCAGAAATGTGGGCCCCAAGCAGATCTATGACTCCCCCATCCAAATCTCTACATGCAAACATCCCCCCTCCCACTCCAAAATCTCTTGAGAATGAAAAATCACCCTGAAAGGTCAATTTCTCTTTTGGGAATTATTGCAATATTTGCAAAGCCAGTTCAATATATGCAGAGTTGTACTAGATAATATGTGTGTCTTTGAGATACAGTTTGCAAACAATTAAGGAATAGGATGTGACACAAATGCCACGAATTCTGTTAGCAGTTATCCACGTAGTTCTAACTCTATAAATGAGATTAATTTAATTACAAAATTAATATGAAGATGACAAGAGACTGATGAGTTTATATTATGCCACCCTGACACACAATTAATTAAGGAGAGAGACAATTGCGATAACAGGCAGTAGGGCTATACAAGGGTATTAGATCTTGTCATTTTTAATTATAAGATAGTATATCCTCACCAATTAAATCCATCCAGCACACAATTCTCCACTTCATACAGAGGGGAAATGAAAGAAAGAAAGAAAGAAAGAAAGAAAGAAAGAAAGAAAGCAAGCTGAAATAATACCATGATCCAGAGATTGCAGATATTCCTTTCATCACATTGAACCAGTTACTAGCTAGAGGGGGAATGGCGTGCCCCACTTGTAAGTCTCTAGGCCTAGATTTAATCATGAGTTTTTCTGAAGCCAAAAGGAAACAGAAGCTAATGGAAATTAATTTGTATACTGTAATTTGTATATCTTTTGGCCCCTGCTAAAAGGTATAGCCAAGAGAGAGTGCCAAAATCACACATTATACTGCTTCCTGCACACACAGGGCCCTTTCAACACAACCTTATATTCCAGAATATTAAGGCAGAAAATCCCACAATATCTGCTTTGAACTGAGTCATCTGAGTCCATACTGCCATATATTCCAGTTCAAATATTTATTTATTTATTTTGCATTGAGATTCTGGAATACAGGGCTGTGTGGAAAGGTCCACACACACACACACAATAGCAGCACTAAAAGGACTGTAAGATCAATCAGAATGATCTTCACATTTTGCCATTTCTTATGTGTGTACTTAATTTAAGTGTAGCACACCAAAGTAGCAGGAGGATGAAAATAATGAATCCACTGAAATTGGAAACTTTTTCTATAGAAGGAGACTAAGGAAAACTGAGTTTCAAAGCCAATTGCACATTTAACTAGTATGGCATATCTTTCTCTTACCTACTAACAAACATTTTTTAGAATTGAAATAGTGGATGTCCTACAATCTCCTAAGAGATGCAATAATTTCTGCTTCCTGGTGGAAACAATATTTATGATGCAATGTATTGTTAAGTTATATTTCAAAAACCACATAATGCGTAGGGTTGAAGTTACTTAATTGGTCTGATGAATAAGGATGTTTATTTTCAAAAGTTTATTATTAAGGCATTTTATAAACTTTTTAAAAATAATTTTCATTGATTGAGAATGTAAAATTTGACTATTTACAGTATCATAAAAAGTGGGGTATAGTGGGGGGTGGGGTGGGGGAATACTACTGCAAATAAATAGAAATATAAGATAGCAGAAAAAGAAAAAGGTTTATATGTAAGCCAGAATTTCTAGAGATCTGGAGAAGGAAAGAGGATAAAGAAAAAAGAAAATTTGACTTCCAGTCTTCTCCACCGTGGCCTACATTGACCTTTCTTGTTTCTTTATATTATTGCTCTCCCCTCTTTGATGTTTTCCAATGAGTGACAATTTTTCTCCTTATTTTCAATTTGGTTCTATTATTCATTTTATTTTTTTCTTGTTCCATGATGTCTCTTAAGGGTGTCCATTGTTTTTGTAAACCCATCGGAACATTTATTTAATAGTTGTGTTAATTTGTCCATATTCATTATGTCAAATTTTCTTTTTTGTTTATCCTCTTTCCTTTCTCAGATCCCTAGAAATGTGGGCTTACATATAAACTTTTCGACTTCTATTGTTCTTTTGTAGGTATTTCTTTTGTTCACCAGTGTTGGGCTTATGTTATTCTGGCTGCTGTCACTAAATAATTAAATACTCTATTTTTGTCCATTTCTACGTCAATAATTCTCAATAGGAAGTATTCCAGTTTAACTGTATTTTTATGTCTAGCATCATCTCAATTTTTCTTGATTTTCTTTCCAAAAGTTTTTAGCTATTTTACAGGTCCACCACATGTAGAAAAATGTGTCTGCATGTTCCTAACATTTCCAACATTTATCTTGCATATTTGGGTAACAAGGCATTTTATTATTATTATTATTATTATTATTATTATTATTATTACTTTTTTTGTACCCTGCTAGCATCTCCCGAAGGATTCAATGCGGCTTACACAGGCCGAAGCCTCAAAACACAATACAACAAAACAATATCAAATATCAAATTTTATAAACTTTTTAGCAGGAATGTTACAAGTTTTACATGGGAAATGTATAAATCCTAATTTTTTCCATTCCCTATACTGTAACAAATTATGGCATTGGGTTATTTTCCACACACTAATGTGTAGTGGGAATTATTAGATTAAAAAAGCAGAACTTTTCAAGTGGTGAGAGTTGCAGCCACACATTCATTTCACTTCTTAAACCTTGGTGTTATATTAACAGGTCTTGCAGACCAAATGGCTGTCAAAGAGTGAGTCCAGCAGTGCACTCATATTGCATGACTAAAGAAACACATATACAACAGAGTGGACAAAGCCCATGCCCAAAGGTCAAGGAAACATAAATCATACCCAGCTAAATGCCATGTCCTAGTAAAGCAATATTGATGATATAATTTTCCCTTCCGTTTGCAATTTATGGTTCGTATGGAAAGCCAGATGGAAACCATGCTGTCTGGAGTCTTTTGCCTAAATAAAAGGCAAATTGCCATGGCTGGAGGCACATGTCCATGATATTCAGTAAATCAATTTATTGTGAAAATGCTTTCTGGCCATGATAGTAAACAAGATCAGTTGTTATGCAATGTGTTCACTGTATCTTCTCTTTGGGGTCACTGGGACGAACATCTGCCAACATAAATCAGAAAGTGTCAAGAACCAGCAGAAAATAGCTTTAGTGCGAAGAGTTCTAGAAGATCTGTTGGCTTCCAATAACTGCTTCTTAGCAGCCGCTTCTGCTACCAGGAGACCCTCAGATAAATCAGACATCAAAAGGTTTGAAATTCCACAAAGACCTTTGGATCAAGCCCAATAGCACAAGTCTGCAGTTTGTCATGCAGTTGGTTTATGCCTGCTAGAAAGGCAATTAATAAAACTGGAATTATTCACATATGCACCTACAGTGGAGAAGCAAGGTGAACTGCTAAAAAATTAAAGGGAGAAGAAATATCTTAGGGAGGACAGATCAAGCATCTGGCCCATTAGCTTAGTACTGTCAGTGGAATATGGCACTGCAGTATCAAATGTACGTGGGGGGGGGGGGGGGGGGGTTAGGAAGGATCCTTTGCTTGGGTTACAGCTTGAATTTCATCTCCCTACTTTAAAAAATATTGGCCAGAATCGTCTGAGCACTATAGCTGCATCTACACCTGCTGAAATAATGTGGAGTATTGTGCTACATAGCTCCCCGGATATAGCATAGGGAGCAGGCCAGAGTGAAAAAGAAAGTCACCACAAATACATATTATGTCAACATGACAAACAATGGCAGCTCCAATTCATGTCATTATTCACCATAACAAAAGATCAAAATATGTCAGCTGATATCAATCAGCCATTAGACTAAATTTTAAAAAATGATACAACAACTATTTGAATGTTTTTGTAGAAAAAAGATAAGAGGAGAACACAAGTGATGTGGCAACATGCTGGTTTATTTGAATAAAGGAGGAAGAGTCCGATATTGTATATGTAAGGAGCAGGCAAAGTGACTCCCAAAGACACACATATACCTTTTGCCAGCCAAAGAAAACAAAGAAGTGAATTGTCGAAGGCTTTCATGGCCAGAATAACTGGGTTGTTGCAGGTTTTTCAGGTTGTGTGGTCATGTTCCAGAAGCATTCTCTCTTGACGTTTCACCTGCACCTGTGGCAAGCATCCTCACAACCTCTGAGGATGCTTGCCACAGATGCAGGTGAAACATCAGGAGAGAATGCTTCTAGAACATGGCCACACAACCCAAAAAGCCTACAACAACCCAAAGAAGTGAAATGTTTCTACTGGAAACCTCCAGCTATGGCAATTTATCTCAGAAATAGTTAATTTTGAAAGATGCTGGTTGCAGAGAACAAATAATGCACTCTATACATTAAAATTTGAAGTTCATCATCCAAAATCTGGTGAAAAGCATATTTAGAAATATATAGAAAAATCAATAGTAATACATATACAAAAAGCAAGATAGATTTATCTGAAAGCTAGCTCTATTCACATCTGTTTGACAAGCCTTTGAATGGAAAAGACTCGCAACCTGTTTTTCCTTCTTCAAAAAGGAATCATTCAGCAAATGTACTATGAAAGGGGGAAATGTATGAACCTTTCTACACATTTAAGCTGCTGCTTAAACAGAAAAATGTTGTAAATCATTATATCAATGTATACATTTAATAATACATTTTCATTCTTTAAGAGAAGGGAAAGAAGGGGTCAGTTGTTGATTCCTGTATTTCACTGGGAACAATACAATAGTATAAAAATGATAATATTCTGCCTTCGGTCCCATCACAAAGTTTAAGGATTCTTTCTCCTTTTTTGTATTGCTTTTGAAGAGTTCACAAGCATGGTTGGTGGGGACAAGAGAGAGGGCTTTTTCAGTGGTGGCCCCACGGCTTTAGAACTCCCTCCCCAGGGAAATTAGGCAGGCCCCGTCACTGTCCTCCTTCCGTAGGCACTTGAAGACATGGCTCTTCAGTCAAGCATTTGAAAATGTTTAGTCCTTAGTTGTCCTGCATAATAATCACATATCTTGCACTTTATCTCATGCCCTCTCTCCATTATTGAAGCTAGCACTTATTTTATTCCTAGTGTTTACAGCTTGGACATGTTTACCACCATGGTTAGAGGACCTCACTTGATTGGATCTGAGTTGATGTTTTATATGTGCATGTGTTTTATTTTATTGCATTTTATATTGTGCTCAATCTTACATTTCGTTTTTAGGTACTTTGTGCCATCTGTAAGCTGCCCCGAGTCCCTTTAAGGAAATGGTGACAGGATATAAGGATAGCGTTGTTGTTGTTGTTGTTGTTGTTGTTGTTGTTGTTGTTATCATTATTATTGTTGTCAAAGACTTTCATGGCCAGAATCACTGAGGTGTTGTAGGTTTTTCGGATTGAGTGGCCATGTTCTAGAAGCATTCTCTCCTGACGTTTCACCTGATCTGTGGCAAGCAACCTCTGAGGATGCTTGCCACAGATGCAGGAGAAACATCAGGAGAGAATGCTTCTAGAAGATGACCACACAACCCGAAAAACCTACAACAACCCATTATTATTATTATTATTATTATTATTATTATTATTATTATTATTAAAGTAATTTCCAGAAGAAAGAAAAAATTACGTCTGGAATTTTGAGCCACTTTGGACTGGCTCTGCCATTAGGCTGAATGGAGGCAGCTCTATCTTAAGTAAGCAGTGATAGAAATGAAGCAAGCTGTTAATTAATTCAATCTATCATAATTTTGTATTTTTATTTCTAAAGAATGGGATATGTTCTGCCTCAGGAATCCCTTCCTCGACGGGGCCTCTGACTTTACATTTATGATAGATGTAGATTTATCACACAATGTTTTTTTGGGGAGTTTGCAGGAATGTATTGGAGATAGAAGAAGGAATCTGTAGTAAACTGAAGTGTAATTAGACCTACAGTGCTTACTAATCACATACAAGGAGAGCAAGTGAAAGACTGTTCTCTGAAAAGTCAGGGTGGGCTTCATGGTTCAGCATTTGGATATACATTGAGAAAGAATCAGGTTGCATCTACAGTGTAGAATTCATGAAACACCACTTAAATTTCCTGTTTTGAAGTGGCTGCATCTATTCACACCACCCCACTTTCTTCGTTTTTAGGCTCAGGCAGCTCAGGGACATGGGGTGACACTTACCTTCCCACATTTTTCTGTCCTTGCAGTGACCACCAGGAATGAAAATGGTGATGGTCATCACTCAGTACCTGCAGAGATGATAGCAAGAGTGCGAGGCAATCAGAGAAAGAAGGTTTGGGGGAGGTTTGGGCGAGATAATATATGAATACCTTGGTGTCGTTCATAATTGCTGCATATGGCTCAAGATGCAACTTTTAAGTCAGAGCCCATGATTCCCTCTCTCACAACACTTCATTGTTCTATCATCCCTATAGGGCACAATAGCTGCTGCATATGGCACAAGCTGAAACTTATATGTGTGCTTAAATTAGTTCCACTGGCTCCCTATTAACTATTGTGTCCCTATTGACTATTGAGCCATGTTGCTGACATGTCTGGAGTGAGTTCATCTAGAATATTTGTTTTTACACAGAGAATGCCTTTTTGCCATATTATCACCAATATATAGTCACCCCTAGGTATCCATGGGTTCTATGCCCACCAAATCAACTAAACATAGCTTGAAAATATTTAGGAAAAAAAATCCAAAATCAAATCTTGATTCTACCACACCATAGCACTACATTGGTGTGTCATCATACTCTGCTATAGCCTCCCTCTGTTTCACAGATCTTCAGGCTCTCTCCAGGATTCACTGTATGTGATATGATCTGGGCATCTATGGAGTATCTGCATGGGGCAGAGGATGGAACAACCCAAGGAAATACCAAGGGTTTACTGTAATACCACTATGTATGAAGGTGGGGGTTTCCAATATTGACATCTCTCCATGGAAAACCACCCTACAAAGATTTGTGAGGCAGAAAAGGTGTTATGAACACCTTCTGAAAATTCATTTATTTACATAAGCTTTCCCTGGTATGTGAAACTAACTGGGATGCTGCACTGTTTACTGCAGTCATTTCTTTGTCTGCATTTCTTTTGTTTTATATTTTATGTGGTAAATAAATGCGATAAATCTCATAGAGAAAAATAAGATTAAGATTAAATATTTAGATAAACATTATTTCTAACTTGATTCTCTCTTTGACATTATTTGCATAGCCATTACATTGTCTTGAAGACCACTGAGCTGTACATTGTATATTTGATCTCCTCCACTGTGGCATTGCTTTTTCTTAATGTTTGTATATTGAAAGCCTCCTATCAATAGCTTCCTGCTTAACTCATGCATAATTTAACTTGTCACAGTAGCCTCTGAACTGTGATTTATTATCTTTGGCAAGATATATATGACATATCAATTCAATAAAGAATGCTGCTGATATAAGAGTATTTGTGAGCTGTATGAAACTCGTGGCTACATCTGAACATTTGTGGTGCCTATAGAGATATTTAAAAAGCCAGCTTTGCTACAGTTTTATTTATTTAATATAACTGTATCTTATTCTTCCTCTAAGACAATGTTACTCAATACAGTGGCCCATAGATCAGCCCCATTCCCTGAGCCATCTGGTCCATATTGAGTAGAGGTGGGCAACTATGGAAGGCTAGGAGGTTATTTCTGCCCCTCCAGAGAACTTGGAGGACTGCAATCCTCACTGCACCTATAATAATATATTTGTCTTCAAATGAAAGCTAAGGAACATGGGAGCATTCTTGTCATATTTTGGCATATTCCTGGGTCCCAAAAAGGCACTTGATGGGGTATTTTGAGATTTTAAAATGGTTTGAACATTTGATTTGATCACTAGGACAATTTTTTCTGCACTCCCTAGAGGTCATTTTCTGATATTTTGGTGCAAGCACAATGAAAAACATTTTGATCCCTCAGGCCCTTAGGTTCATACAACTGGCCCAAAGGGGCTATATACAACTCATACTATGCCTATTTCTGCAGTAGAGCTTCTAAAAATAAATGAACAATTATAATAGGTGAGCAAAAGTATGGTACTGGTCCCTGGAACACCGAGGGCATAGGGAAGAGAATTGCTAGTCTCCAATATCAGTTATCTTCAAAAGCTCTTGCTCTGAAATCCAGAGGACAATGCCTTTCCATTTTTGGCTCATCCATTGCAGGGGGAGTGACCTCTTTAGTAGCAGCTCTTCTTTCGATTATCCATGTGCTAAAAGTTATGCGGTCAACATTTATTCAAAAACTTCACATTTTTTAATGTTCTATTAAATAAGGCACATCTAGTCATTAAATGCTTATTGTCTTGATTTTGAAATAATTTGTATGTTCAATTTGTACACATTGTGATGTTCATTTTATTTTTATTGTTAGATAACAAGGGATCATCATTCTTTAAGATAAGTCCCTGGAAAAATTCTCAAAAGCTGACAAACGTCCGGCAATTTTAAACAAAAAATGAAGTCAGTAGAAAGTTACTAAATCATTATGCACATTTCTCAACTTTTCACTGCCATTACAACTAACATTTTGCTCTTACTTCTTTTGCTATTTTGATCTTCTCTGCTATTATTTCTAATTTAGGCTCTAGTATTTGCTCTTTAGATCAAGGGTTCAGACTTTAAATCCTCCAGAGCAGTGGTTCTCAACCTGTGGGTCCCCAGATGTTTTGGCCTTCAACTTCCAGAAATCCTAACAGCTAGTAAACTGGGTGGGATTTCTGGGAGTTGTAGGCCAAAACAGCTGGGCCCTCACAGGTTGAGACCACTGCTCCAGGTGCTTCTTCTTTTGTACCCTATAAAGACTCAATAACAATAGTAAAAAAAATATTAAATATTAATTTCCAGTGACAAAAATTTAAATGATTGAAAAACAGCTTGGTTAAAGTTATATATTTCTAATGTGGTTTCCTTTTAGCATGAAAATGAAAAACAAATGCTTTTTAAAATGAAAGTTATAAAATTAAAATATTTATCTTTAAGTGAATCATAACAAAATGAGTTGACATTTTTATTAAAATATTATTTAGCAGATCAAAGGATGTTTGATTTTTTTTCTTTGAAAAAGGAAACATCTTAAGAAACATTCAGCTTGTTACTATGATTTAATATGCTGTAAATGTTGGCTAAATTGTTTGATCCAAAACTACCCTAAAACTATCAAATATAGAAAATATCTGAATATATTTTTATAAGCATAGTCCTGTTTTGTGGAAGAGTAGGGAAGACTCCACTATTATGGGTGTGGGCAGATTTCAGGTATGCAAGATCTACCATATATACTCATGCATAAGTCCATCTCATGTACAACTCATAGTAAGGTTTTGAGGCCAAAATCACTGAGTTTGATATGACCCATGGATAAGTCAAATGGTATTACTCATAGAGAGGAAAGCACCAGTGTCACTAGCTGTGACCGGCTACCACCACAGCCACTTTCTCACCTAGGCATTTTAAAAAACCAAAATGACACCATGGCAGAGAGAAGAGTCTGTGCTTCTTCTACATTCTCCCAGAAATGACTAAGCCCTTGCCTTTCAACACTTATTCAGAGAAGGGGATAATTCCATATATATATATATATATATATATATATATATATATATATATATATATAAAACAAAGCACTCACACTGACCTGTGGATACGTTGATCCAGTTTTTTGTGGGTTGATTTTTAAAACTACATTTCTAGACTTGTTGTTCATTCGTTTAGTCGATTCCGACTCTTCGTGACCTCATGGACCAGTCCACGCCAGAGCTCCCTGTCAGCCGTCATCACCCCCAGCTCCTTCAAGGATGCCTTCCATCCATCTTGCCTTTGGTTGGCCCCTCTTCCTTTTTCCTTCCTTTTCCCCCAGCATAATTGTCTTCTCCAAGCTTTCCTTTCTTCTCATGATGTGGCCGAAGTACTTCATCTTTGCCTCTACTATCCTTCCCCCCAATGAGCAGTCAGGCTTTATTTCCTGAAGTATAATAAATAATAATAATAATAATAATAATAATAATAATAATAATAATTTATACCCTACCACCATCTCCCCAAGGGGACTCGGGGTGGCTTACATGAGGCCAAGCCCAACAACACATCAGTAAAAACAAAACAGCAAGCAAATAAAACAGTACAATTAATATAACTTACATATAAACAATAACATAGAGAATTTAAAACCTTATGGACAGGTTGGATCTTCTGGTGGTCCAAGGCACTCTCAGAACTTTCCTCCAACACCACAGTTCAAAAGCATCTATCTCCCTTCACTCAGCCTTCCCTAAGGTCCAGCTCCCACATCCGTAGGTGACTATGGGGAAGTCCTGGTTACTACTTGGTGGGAGATAGCCAATGAATACCAGACTACATTTCATAGGAAGGAACTGGTTAACCACATGCCTATGAAAATTCTATAAAATTCAGGGGATCACCATAAATTAGTTGACACCTATAATGCACACTAAAGAAGACTGGTGGAAACTTTGTTTTATCATACATGTCATCTTATTATTATTTAAACAGCAACTGGGCCCTGTATTGTAGAAGTTATGTTTCTCTTTTTCTTCAGTATTTGCTTGGGAACTTTTAAGAGCATCTAAGCTCCTTGCTGACATTTCCATTCGTTTTCCAGAAAGCCATTAAGTGAGAACAGTTAGCAAAGAAAACTAGATCATATTCCATTTGATAGATCCATTTATTTAAAAATATTTCTTTAAATGTCTTTTGCATTAGATATTGAGACCTTTTGAGTTTTGTCAAAAGCTTAAGTCTGATTTCACTTAGGCACCTGATTGCAGTGCCTTCTAAGATTATATACCATGAAAAAGCAATAGAAACTAGACATGTCTGCATTGCAGGGTTTTTGAAATCACATGCAGGAGCTGTACTGCAGGGAATCTAACAATGCAAGAGCAATCTAACTCTCAATAATGAAAATGTCATTAATAACACATCCCTATGGATGTTCACTCGTGTTCATTGTTATACTGGTTTAGGATTGCAACTTAAAGAGAAAAGATATTTTTATTATATTGTGTTAAGTGATTGTAATGCAGTTATCACTAGGAATTGACAGATTTTGCATGAAATATGCCCCATACTGTCAATAATTTACATGAATTATAATAGTGGTAGAGAGCCGCTATGCTGTAGTGATTTTAGCATTGGACACATTTGAACACTGCTAGACCAGAATTTGAAATCCACTGAGTGAAATGAGGCAGATCACAAAGAGACAGATGTTCCACAGCCTCCTTTGATTAGTGTGGGGGTGAGAGGTAGAGATGTGTATCAGCTTCGTACTGCTAACCCTACAATATACTCATGTAGTTTAAAAAGCAAGGAGTGAGGGCAGAATTTGAAGTCATTCCAAGAACCAAAGCCCATGAAAAGGACATCAAATACTGCTGAAGGGGTTTGGCATATCAGAATTAACTGGAGTCACCATAACAGTGTTCCAATCTGGCTTGACAGCCAGACTAATGTTATGCCTAACAGTACTGAAGAACACTGACAGGTCCAGAAGAATTAACCGGGTCACACTCCCTGTTTCCCATCTTCATGGATAACCTAGCAACATGACCAAGACTGTGTTGAATCCAGAGAAATTATGGATATTGTATTCTATTCACGTCCTGCTGTTGGACTTTTCATGCACAATTTGTTATCCACTGTTTGAATAGATGGCAGACCAAATGAATGTTGGTGCCCTTCAGCATTTTCATTTTTTTATTTTCTTATAGGTGATAGCTTTCAAATTGGGATTCTCTGGTGGTCAACTATGCAAACATGTGAATGTACACAGTTCCTATAGCTAGACTCATGTATCCTAAATGAATTATATGCCCCATAGGTGTGAAAGCTCTATCAAGTTTGGTAGCTGATGTGTTGATTTCCAACTTCAAAATGGTAACACTTGGATGGGAAACAAACTAAACAAGAAAATGTTTTTTTAAAAAAATACTGAGAACAGAAGCTGATAGACCACATCTCTCAAAAATTTCAAGTCAGATTTTAAAAGAGGTGGGGGTGTTAAACTTTACAGGTGTCTTTATAATATTCTCAGTTCTACATGGTTTCAATTATTTATCTGGAAGCAATTCAAGGTTTCCTCTTCTTTCGAAACCTATGATGATCAGATTATTATTGAGATGGTGACAGCATCTGAATTGAAAAACAAGTTGATTCTGTAGAAGCAGAAAAAAATATTAAATAAACAGTGCTGACAACTCTTTCAGTTTGATATTGTGGTATCTGGTGCTTCTACCTCTTGATATTTTCCATATGCATCTGCATAGTGTTAGGCAGGAAGGCATATTTTACTCTTCTCCCTGGTGGAGTACTTCTAGAGTTACTATACTTAATATCTTGTTTTCCTATGACTACATGTAACAAGCATATTAAAACAATTGGCTTCAGTGGTCCAAATTTCTTTATTACCTGAATCTGAAAAAGATCGTACAATTCCATCTACTGCAAGATTAATGCATTTTATGACTACTTTACCTGATACATTGAAAGAATGCTAAAACATACCTTTGCAAGGAAAATTACTAGTATAAACTGCATAGCTGAAGATGAAATCCTATATCGCAGCATGACGCCCAGTGCTGCAATTTGAAATATAATCACCAAAAGACCTGTTGGGGGGACGTCCTATGTCTTTGTAAGTGGATGTACATATGCAGAGAAATAGTTGCATAACATCCATATCCATCAAAGAGCTGCTGATATATAGTCACACAGCAGAGCCAGAAAAGTGACTGACACAAAATGGGATAAATGTGCTAAAGCTCCCGATGCATAGCAAAACCAAGTATAAGAAGGTGACACCATACATGTGCAATGAGATTCACAGCTACTTAACCTGCAGCTGGAAGTAGGTCTGCATAGTGTTATCATGTAAGGCACTCACTGCTTCATCTGACACAACAAACCATCACTGTCACCAGGTTGCCTGCCTAAGCACCATGTCCACAGGTAGCAGATCAGGGAATGTATCCAACACAGTCATGTTGTAAAGCATAGCTGATATGATCACTATCACAGCAGCATTCTCAGGGGAAACATGTTCAATCTGCAACCAGATGAATCTTTCGGTGACTGTACTCTCCAGTAAGGAGTCATGGCATTGGGGAGAAGGAAATAAGACTTGCCACCCATCAGGAAGGCAAAGGAAGGACAGCAGATGAGGCAAACACATCTAGCACGCAAACATGCAAATATGTTCACATGCTCTTATTGAACACATATAATGGATCAGTAGTAGCAACCTTACCATTATCTCGGTTAAATGTTCTGTTTCTCAAACAAATATTTGAGAATACTATGAATGAAGGGATATCTACATGAATTGTGTGGCTGTATATTTGTGTGTATGTATGAAATAATATAAAGATTTAAATCAAACAAACAAAATGCCTGCTTTGAAAAAAGGTTTAGCCTGGTGCTGTTGAACTTTTTCAGTATGGGCTATTATTGAGACATAAGGGTTATTGGGATAGGCTCTGGGACCTGCATAGGACAAGTTGTGATTCATCTCTGCTGCTTGTGCACTTAAGTAACACCTGATGCCCTATCTACACAGCCATATAAACCAGTTTAAAGCAGATAATCTACATTCAGAAACTAGATTATATGGTCAGTGTAGATGGGGCCTTAGATTTTATTTATTGTGTCAGGAGCAAACCAAACAGTTGTATTGTATTTTTTTAAAAGAACACACAGTTTGCAAACTTGGCATTATATTAAATGTCCTTTGACCAGTAGCTATTTCTTGATTTAAGTCTTTGGCATGCTGGCTGATATCCAAACGGGATGGGTCGGAGACAGGCCCTTAGCCAGGATTTCGTTTCGGGGGGGGGGGGGGGCTGATTTTTTTTCAGGGGGGGTTTCGGGGGGGGGCTGAGTTTCGGGGGGGCTGAGTCTGAGTGAAAGAGGGTCTAGACTAGCAAACCTTTTGTATTGTTACCCCAATACTCCCATGCTTATGGGATATATTGAGTATGGTGATCAGATCATGATATGAATAAACATAACAGTTTAAATAATGCACCAGTAAGGCCTTTTCGCGAACCACCATTTTCGCGAACCACCCCCCCCCCCCCCCCACGGCTGGTCAGAGATGTCACTGCCTTGGTCCATTCACTATTGGTTGCTACTTCCCGGCAGATGTCAGGTGGTGCAATATCAGCTAAACAGTGTGATTTCTCCAGTGGTGTAGGGCGCAGACACCCCATGATAATGCGGCATGTCTCATTAAGAGCCACATCCACCGTTTTAGCATAGTGAGATGTGTTCCACACTGGGCATGCATACTCAGCAGCAGAGTAGCAAAGTGCAAGGGCAGATGTCTTCACTGTACCTGGTTGTGATCCCCAGCTTGTGCCAGTCAGCTTTCATATGATATTGTTTCTAGCACCCACTTTTTGCTTGATATTCAGGCAGTGCTTCTTGTAGGTCAGAGAATGGTCCAGGGTAACTCCCAGGTATTTGGGTGTGCTGCAATGCTCCAGTGGGATTCCTTCCAAAGTAACCCTCAGAGCTCAAAATGCTTGTTTGTTCTAAAGATGAAAAGCACATGTCTGTGTTTTAGATGGATTAGGAATCAGCTGGTTTTCCCTGTAATAGACAGTAAGAGCACCTAGAGCTTCGGAGAGCTTCCGTTCAACCATCTCAAAGCTCCCTGCTTGAACAGTGATAGTATAATCGTCTGCATAGATGAATCTGACCCTTCTGGCAGTGGCTGGTCATTTGTGCCTTAGATACTACAGGGACGCTGGTGGTCCTTAAGACACCACCAGCACAGTTCAACTGACTGCTTTCTAGTCCACAGCAAGAGAGCCTTCTTCCTTGGTCAGTGATTTGAAAGGAAAGGTACACTCAAGTAGCAGCTGTCCACAGGTCATATTCCAATTCTTCTATTAAATATTAGGATGGGGAGTACCTCCTCCTGAAATATCTCTTCATACTCCCTGGATCACCCTTTTTCTTGGCCCATTAATGGATGAATTAGCTTTCCAGAGGGCTGACATGCAAAATACAATATCTTCTGCCAATAATTATGTTGTACCTGTTTCATTTCATGCTCTGGCTTGTAGGAATCAAGTCAAAAATAGTTACTTGTCTATGTATAAGACAGGGAAATATGAAACATGCAAACTTGAAGTCAGCTTGAAGTCAGCTTGAAGTAACAGGAGATAACGAGACAATCCAGCCAAACTCTTATGGGAAAAATAGAAAGGAGAAGTAAGCAACCACCCTTAAATATGTGGGAACAAGTCCAACCAGTGAAGTCCCACATGGTCCCTCAAATGTAGCTTCTCCAAGAGATGGAAAACATCCTGTAAGAGAAGCAGAAAGTCTGGGACGGGAGCCAGATTTGACATGTTTTTGGTTTCCTTTTGAGGAGCAAGATTCTCATGTTGTAACTAGTTGAGAAAGAGCTATGTAAATGCTGTAGTGTCTATAAAAACTGTCACATTGAAGCAATTAGGGGCCATTCACCTGCAGATACTGAGCCAAAACAGACAGATGCAGCCTTATACATTGAATCGCAGTCCTTATAACTATGCTAAAGTAATGCAATGTACTGGTAATGCTGTAATACTTGTATCAAATATTGACATTTATGTGAATATTCTGTCAGCAGTATGATAACTTGTGTATTACAAATATATTGCATAAAACAATACCCCTTGCCATCCTAATGTACTACACTACCATTTGTCTGATAAATATGAATAATGTTCCTTCTATAAAGGAAAGTACATAGAACATATAATGTTTATGAATAAGAATGTCCCTAAAGTAAAGGTTTCTCCTGACATTAAGTCTAGTCATGTCCAACTCTGGGGAATGGTGCTCATCTCCATTTCTAAGCCAAAGAGCCTGTGTTGTCCGTAGACACCTCCAAGCTCACGTGACCAGCATGACTGCATGGAGCACTGTTACCTTCCTTCAGAAGCAGTACCTATTGATCTACTCACATTTGCATGTTTTCGAACTGATAGGTAGGCAGAAGCTGGGCCTATCAGCAAGACCTCACCCCACTCACCCCACTCCCTGGATTCGAACTGCCAACATTTGGTCTGCAAGTTCAGCAGCTCAGAGGTTTAACCAGGGAGCCCAGAATGTCCCTATATAATGGAAATATCTGTGTGATGTGATGAACTTCCACAAGGGGTGTATAATTGTATAAGCCAATTGTTTTACATTTACATTATAAATATAAATATATAAACAGAATTATAAATCTGCATTTGTATTCTGCTATAATATAAACTTCCTGAAATTTAAAAAAGGGATGTAGATTCTGATCTGTCTACCAAACAATACTACTGTTTACAATCTTGGGAGATTAGGTCGCCAGGATAGTAAACTCTGAGGAATTCTAGCTCTATATAAACTGATAAGCACAAGGAAAAGAACCTTCAGCCCATCTGTAAACTGGAGGGACTACACCTGTTTTAGCAGCAAATAGCTTTTTAAATGGGCAGAAGCCCCCCACTGTGCTGTTTAACATTTTAAAATACCAGTTTTCAAAATCGGAAATGGATGCCCAGACACTTACTTTCCTGTTTTGGTAACAATGAGGGCACTTTAACAACAGATCCTGTCCTTTTCCTATAGCCAAATCATAGAATCATTGATTTGGAAGAGACCTCGTGGTCCATCTAGTCGAACCTCCGGCAAAGAAGCAGGAAAATCGCATTCAAAGCATCCCCGACAGATGGCCATCCAGCTTCCAAAGAAGGAGCCTCCACCACACTCCAGGGCAGGGAGTTTCACTGTTGAACAGCTCTCACAGTTAGGAAGTTCTTCCTAATGTTCAGGTGGAATCTCCTTTCCTATAGTTTGAAGCCATTGTTCTGCATCCTTGTCTCCAGGGCTGCAGAAAACAAGCCTCGTCCTTCTTCCCTATGACTTCCCCTCACATTTTTATATATGGCCATCATGTCTCCTCTCAGCCTTCTCTTCTGCAGGCTAAATATGCCCAGCTGTTTAAGCCGCTCCTCATAGGGCTCCAGACCCTTGATCATTTTAGCCATCTTCCTATGGACACATTCCAGTTTGTCAACGTCTCCCTTCAATTGCAATGTCCAGAATCGGACACAGTATTTCAGGTGTGGTCTGAGCAAGGCAGAATAGAGGGGTAGCATGACTCCCCTGTATTTAGACACTATATTCCTATTTATGCAGGCCAAAATCTTTTTTTTTTTTTGGCTCATGTTTAACTTGTTGTCCACAAGGACTCCAAGATCTTTTTCACACATACTGCTGTTGAGCTAGGCATCCACCATTCTATATATTTGTATTTGATTTTTTTCTGCTTAAGTGGAGTATCTTGCATTTGTCCCTGTTGAACTTCATTTTGTTAGTTTTGGCCTATCTCTCTAATCTGTTCAGAGTGTTTTAAATTCTTTTCCAGTCTTCTGGAGTATTGGCTATCCCTCCCAATTTGGTGTCATCTGCAAACTTCATCTAAGTCATTAATAAAGATGTTGAACAGGAGCGAGCTCAGTACAGAACCCTGCGGCACTCCACTCATCTTTTCTTTCCAGGATGAAGAGGAAACATTGGTGAGCACCCTTTGGGTACATTCGTGTAACCAATTATAGATTCATCTAAAAGTTTTGCCTAGCCCACATTTGACTAGTTTGCTTGCCAGAAGGTTATGGAGGACCTTGTCATGAAATCCAGATATGCAACATCCACAACATTCCCTGCGTATGTTTAGCAAGTTTGAACTTCTTTGATCTGGCCAGTAGAGCCTTTGCTTCTTTTAACATCACAGAAAAAGATATCTGGGCTGCTTGAAGGAGTGTCAGTTTATTCCTTTCAAAAGAAAAAGTGTCCACTTGTGTGCAGTTGAGCAACCTGAAACACACCTGGCAGATGCTCTCCAAGAAAAATGCCTGGAAGCCATAAAGCTGCATGACTGCTCCCAGGTTCATCATCTCCCATTCATTTTCACATAACCATTTCTTTGACCTTTTTGGTCTGTGCCCTCTACCAAGCATTAAAACAGACATTAACAACAGTTACATACCATAATACATTCACATTACATTCACATCTCTTAAGGATTTGATACCTCTAAGGTACCTTATAACCTTGCCCAGGATTTTTCTCCAACAGCTATTTATTCATTTTATACTTTCATATCCACCGGCACCATTTTCACAATTTCTTTAAATAATACTGTCTTAATGCTTCTTCATTGAAATCTCCTCCTTAATAGGCCTAACTCGGCAGTAACATTAGTATCAGTCTTATCTTGTTATTGTATACAAAGGGTATATGAGAGGTTGGCAGTAGACAGAGTATAAAAATGACTCCTAGGCTACTGATTCTGAAGGGCACCAGATATATGCTTACACTGAAAATGAAGACCACTAGCAGAACATTTCAAGCTTTCTAGACATCCAATGTCCAAGCAGAAGTTTTTGAACACAACAAAATTAATGAACATTTAAAAGATAAACAGAGTGGGTTGCTGTGAGTTTTCCAGGCTGTATGGCCATATTCCAGAAGCATTCTCTCCAGACATTTTGCCCACATTTTTGGCAGGCATCTTCAGAGGTTGTGAGGTCTGTTGAAAACTAGGCAAGTGGGGTTTATATCTCTGTGGAATGTCTAGGGTGGGAGAAAGAACTCTTGTCTGTTTGAGGCAAGAGTGAATGCTGCAATTGGCCAGCTTGATTAGCATTGATTAGCATGGCAGGCCCCGCCCCATTTATCCTCCAAGTGCTGAGGAAGCATTTCAAGAGGAAAGTGGGTTTGGAGCTTACCTCCAATGGAGCTACTCACATTTTTGGGCTCTTTCCCCTTTGGGATGGGGAAAAGAGCAACATGGCAACATACATTGCTGCCCTTTCTCTCATCTGATGGGTAAAGGGTCTTGTCCCATCACTCACATGTGATAAGGGAAGGAGGGAGGGCAAGCGGGGGGAGGGGAGACGAGACAGCCCATGTGCCTGCAGGCAAAGGTCATGCTCCCCCTCCTCAAAGTGTGAAGAGGTCACAAGTCCCTAATTTAGGAGATACATAAGTACCATGAAAGTTTTACAATCTCTACTTACCAGGGCTGTGTTTACCACTTTAATTACCATGGCGCTATGCTACCGAATCTTGGGATTTGTAATTCGATGAGGTACCAAAACTTTACATTTTTGGATTAGAAGTTTTAGAATTTACTAACCTTGCATGGCAATCATTCCAAGGTATGCCTAACCTGATAAGTGTTAAACAATCCCAGCATGCCACTAGTTGAACAGACATCTGTAGTAATGATGGCTCTCTGATCAGGGTGTGAATCCTGCAAACCTCTCACACCTGCAAAATCCATGCCTCCACTCTCATCATTCCATATCACATGCTGAGCTTCCACCTGGTTTGTACTCCCTTGCTATTTAATCAAGACTACATCTTTATCCCAGACTTTATCAGTTTTTTACACTTCTATTGCTTTGCGAAACTGCTATACAGTCTGATTTCTCCAAAGGGGCTATTATATCCTGACAATGGCATGTCCCTAAAGCTCAGACCAACCTGCACTACCAGCTGCCATTATTATGCCCAAGTTAGCTCTTACTGTCAGTTAATTGCTATTACACTAAGGAGGACATTTTCTATTCAGATGCAATTAGGTGCCTTCCTCCAAGGAGATATTTATGAATGCTTCCCAGTAGTGATACAGAAAACCAGATTCCCAGGTTTTGTGAGTAGGCCATTGGGCAGGCAGATGGGGGACCCATACAGTAATTGTGACATTCATATTATTTGATATATCACAATAATTAAAGCATATATTATGGGGGGGGTTTTCAAAAAAGCAGTTGAGTATGAGGTGCTATGCAATGTTGTTTAAGCAAGCTTTTAATGTGTAAGCAAGGAGACATATTATCGGGATATGCATTTTTTTTATCTATATCTTTTAAATGATTGTTTTACTGTTTGGTCTTCTAGTTTTGGTTTTTAAATTTTTACTGTTTAATTTTTTATTTAATTCTTTGCGGGAGTTACCTTGGATCCTACTCTGGAAGAAAGTTGGCATGCAAATGAAACAAAATAAATCAATATTACCTGAGAGATAACTATTCCAAATTTTAATCTGAGTTTGTAAAGATATTTTTCATCCTAATTATTTGATAGATAAATATTTTGAAGGTATTCTAAGTAGATGTAGTTGTGCTACAGAAAAGCTGCTTGTGAGCATGTTTATATTTTAAAGCATGTATATATTTTAAGTTGTTGTAAAGCTAAATATAGCATTTAGCTTTACAACAGCATCTCCTCCTATTTTGTTTAGTGCAGTGGTTCCCAACCTTTTTTTGACCAGGGACCACTTTGACCAGGGACTACTTCGACCAGGGACCACTCTCCAGCATTAGTACCAAAGGGGTTATGAATCAGTTTTTTGTCAACTTTAGATTCAGTTTGGTTATTTGAGGTGCTGATTCAGAAAATTGCATTGGATGGACCATAACAGCTCTAGTTTCTGATACAAAACATAAGTTTAGAGTTTAGCCTGTGATTGTGTCTAATGATCAGGATACTCTGGATGTTGAGAATGACAATGATGTTTCTGAAGTACATGTATCTAATGATGTGTATAATGATGAGGTTGCTCTAGATTCAGAGAAAGACAATGGGATTCCTGTTCAAAGTGTCTTTTCTGATGAGAATTTTCCTGAAGGTGTTGAGGATGATAGTATAGTCCCTGGAAGGGGGCCTGAATTGCTACCAGAGAATTCCCAGGACTTTGAGCCTGAGAAGAGCTCGCCACATGGGCCAGCTGCAGAAATTAATGAGTCAGTAGATAGAAAGCATATTTTCAGTCAGCACAGGCAAACAAACCAATCTCTCGGGTGTTCTGCCAGACTGAGAGAGAGATTGATAACAGAGTCAAGGCTGAAACAAAATCCATTCCTGGCTGCTTGGGACATAGAGTAGATTAGGGGATAAAAGTGCCAAGTATATAATCTATAATCAGACGAAGCAACATTGGGATTTAGTCACTACGTCTTTCCTGGTCCTTGGAAGCCTTGCCTTGGATAGATTCATGTGTTAAGTGCCTTGTTTGATTTCATAATTCAAGTTTTGGAGTTTTACCTTGGAAGTTTCTGTATTTGTTTTTCATGAACTTTGATGGACTAATTTCCTGGACTATTTGTTTCTGCTTACTTTTTTACCTAATTGAATTTACAATTTTATGGAGTGTTTTTTTTTTTTACTGCTACTGCTTTTTAATTATCTTCAATAAACTGCTTGCATTTTTACTCAGCTGCGTGGTGTTTAAAGTCAGAGAGCTTTTCTGGCCTGGAGTGCAACAGATTTGGAGCTTGTCTACACTTGCAAAAACAAGAAACCAGGACTCATTCTGAATGTAAGGCTAGCTGTCTCTACAATGCACAATGACCTCAAGTTACTATCAGTGGTTTTAGTTTTGTTTTGGCTAGAAACCAACTTTGTCCTGCTTTGGGCAAAGTTGGGGAAAACTCTGGAGTTTGCTGGAAATTCTATCGTTATTAAAGTATACATTGGAATTTATATTGTGGTTACGTTTGCAATATTCAATTATAACTGGTCGCATAGATCCCAGAGAAAGGTACATATTTACCCTTAAAGAAGCATCCAGTGGTCATGGAGTTTGGATTTACATAAACATAATATCTGAATGGTAATTTCTTCCCTTTGAGTAGCACAGAACCTGGAAGTGCAGTGTGAAAAATAAAACATATTTATCTAGTCTTTGATCTTAACTATGAATTTACCCACTATTTTAATGTGTGTAATCAATCAAGAGGTGCAATGCAAAAGATCCCAATGGGAAACGTAAGCTCTGCCCTTCATTTAATCAATACGTCCTTCTAGCGAAATTATTGATCTGAATGTTAACACAATTCCTTCCAGTTTTCTCCTCTTATGTTTTCAAATAATTTGCAAGGGAGGTGATGCCAGGGGAATCATTTCCCACAATGACATGAAAATCCACATCTCTTTGTTGCACTGAAGTGCTAGCAAGCAAATCCCAACCCATTTCTCTTCTGACTCTGGTCCTGCCCATTTAACCGCTTTACAAAACTGTCAAAAGCCAAGGGTATGTAGTGATTTGAACATGAAATATGACCCTGGACAGCAAGGTCTGAATCCCCATTTGGCCATCAAACCAACTGGGTAATCTTGGGTAAGTCAGGCTCTCTCAATCTCTCAGAGCAAGGTAGTAGCAAATGTATTTCTAAGCAAAGCTTTCCAAGAAAACCCTGTTAAATGGTCACCTTAGATTCAGTGTAGCGGAAGACAACTTTAAAGCACATGACCACAACAATAACATAACAAACAAACAAAACTGGATCAGCTGTTTGAACTCAAAGTACAATTTTACAAGGAACATATCATTTTCTCAGAATAAGATTTCCATTGGCTGCCAGTCTGTTTTTGGGCACAGTTCAGGGGCCAGTAAAGCCTGACATGACTCTGATCCAAGCACTCTAAAAGATAGCATCTCCCCATAAGAGTCTTCCTGAGCCCAAAGAACTTCGGGAGGATTTCTCTCCTTACAGCTGTCCTCATGGGAACATTGGATGGGAATGCAAAGGAAATGCTTTCTTCATTTCTCATTTCAGACTTTTGAACTTTTATTTCTATGAAGGTTAGAATGGCTACTTCTTTGCTTTCATTTCAACAGCCCATGCAGGTCTTTTTTATTCCAGCAAGCCTTTGGGAATAGATTGCTTCATAAGATAAGCTTCTTGAACTGCTTTTGTTCTTTGGTATAATATTTGAAATGGTTTTAATTCTGTTGATAGTTTAATACTGTTTTAATCTTGCATGTTTTTAACCATATGCATTTTTATGGTCATGTTCTAACTTTTGATGCTGACTTGAGTCATCAGCTGAGAAAAAGGGGGGCATAAATAAATTGATGAATGAACAGATGGATGGATGAACATATATACATACTAAAGGATGCTGGAACTTCTGCTGTTTTTTTTTTCCCTGACCATGGAAACTTTATACATGACCACCGATTACCGTATTATATTTTGCTGTTAAAATTACAGATCGCTGCTGTTTGATGAGAAGTTGGTATTCATCCAAACTTGGTGAAGTGATTAAAAGACCGCCTTTTACATTTTTAGTGACCTTTTGGCTTCTCATGCCCCTCCATGTGAACAGATGGCAGATCAATTACTGCTGGTTTCTCTGCAGCCAAATTGAGATATTAAAAGAGAAGTATGTAAGCTTGGAAGAAATACATTGGAGATTACCAGACCCCTAATAGAAACCTGTTTAGAGTGCTATGATATCTACAAATATATCCATTGGCCAGTCTTTAATTTTTAGCGTTAATGTTCACATGCCCCTGGTAAATTGCCTATCTTCCTATTGAATGTATAAATTAAAAATTTTGAAGGTTTTCAGATATTCTTTACATTAATCTGCATATATTAGTGACATCCATGGCTTTTAATGGGATAATTTGCAATATTTCACGTTGCAATTTACAAAGACTATCCAAGAGTTACAAAACAGGAATCCTGATTATTTCACACTATTTGTAAGGCTTAATTCAATTGATTTCTCTCCTAATTATTTTATTAAGCCCAGTTGCTACAAATTTATTAACAGTTCTGTCTCATCTTGACTGCCAGGTGGGAGAAAAAAATGACTGCTCTTTGAGATGAAAATAATAGGCAATACCAGGTGATGCCATTTTTTTCCTGATTTCTACTGAGCTGAAAAAATGCTTTTAGCATGTTTTGGAATTTTTCATCCTGTTTTTGAGCTCCTTGGATTTTTAAGTGAAATGCTTGAGGTACAGACAATTGACAGAACAATGATACAGGTGTGCTTAAAAAATCAAAGGCAGAACAGATGATTAAATAAAGAACATGCAAGAAAAGGCATGCATGGCTGGATGATAAAAACATAATAAGCCACTCATAAAAAATTGTATGGTGTTTAACTGGAAACAGAAGCAACACAAATCTTCTGTTAATAGTGGAAAGAAAAACCCTTGTAGGGTTTTTATGTTTTACTAACATGTGTGCTTAAGATCTTCTGAAAGAGAATAATTTGAGTTACTAATAAGCTAAGAGGAAAAATGTATAAATGGGTCAGCTAAATCAAATTTATTGGGCCAGCATGGGTATTTATTTATTTATTTATTTATTTATTTATTTGGGGGCAGGGAAGGCTAATAGTGCTCATTGTGGCTGGTAATTTCTGCTTTATGGTCCATGTGCAAAACAGGATTATGATTTCTTCAATGTTTCAGCCTGTCTTAAATATAGCACTTAGCCTTAGATTGTTGTTAATTGCCATCAAGTCAGCTTCAACTTATGGCCACCTCATAGTATCAACAACACTGCTCAGGTCTTGCAAATTTAGGGATGTAGCTTCCTTGGTTAGGTCTCCCTGTAAGGCAGTCTTTATCTTTTCCTGCTGTCTTCTATCTTAGAAAGTATTATTGTCTTTTCTAATTAGTCATGTCTCCTAATGATTTCCAAAGTTACAGATCAAGAATAGGGCTGTGGAGCTCCACAGCCACCTACGGACTCACCGCCAAGACACTACATCTGGAAGACCATCATCTTTGAGCTACAAGGGATTGCCTAAGTAAGTACGTCCAAAGTAGAACACTTTCAGTTTAGCCATCTTGGCTTCTAGGGAAAGTCTTTATTCTTGAAACAATTTATATTTGACTTTTTGATATTCTATCATATCTCCCAAACTCTTCTTTGCCACCACATTTCAAAGGAATTGACAATCTTCCCATCTGCTTTCACAACCACAGATAGAAACTGAAAATACAGGGTCATGGACAATCCTGACATATTTTTCACAGCATCAATAGGGATACAAGGATATGAGAATGTTAATGTCACCTATGGAATTAGTAATCAAGAATCAAGAGACAACTATGTGAAAGATGTGTGTATAAATGTATTTGAGAGTTTATGAATCTGAAGATCAATCTTTCACAGATACTCATAAGGTGGCAAAATACAGCTTTCATCCTACAAGTCTTTTTGGACTACAACTCTTAGCAGGCTGAACCTTCATGGTCAATGGCAAGGAAGACTGGGAACTTCAGTCCACCAATAGCTGGGGGACTACGCTTCGCACATCACTCGTGTATATACACTAGCATGGGTATAAGGCAGAAAAAAGTAAAAAAAATTGAAAGTTTTCAAGAAATAGTAAAAAAATGTTTTGAAGTGTCAGGAGAGATCCTGGACTGCTGAGAATCTTTGTATTTCTGGATTTGTACTTTTTTTTCTGTGCAGAAAACCGTGTTTACTGTACAACAAACAGCACAATCTATCCAGAAAACATTATGTATCTACAGAAATACTATATTCTGTCTCTTCTTCACCCAAAAAAATCCACCTATGAATTTTGCATAGAACAAATCCTGCAAATAGTCTTCAAAAACTGCAATTTTCAAGGACTTAGTCACAATAGGGTTAAACCTCATAAAATTACTAGTAGTTTTCTCTTCCTCTCTTGATAGTCCAGCAAAAGGATCTGCCACTACCTATGAAATAACTTCATTCATTTTAGCAACTAAACAACAGAACCTCTCAGTGTTAATTGTGTGTGTGGGAGGGGTTCTTACACATTTAGTAACAAAAAAGTATTTTCATAGATGTAAATGTGATCTTCTACAACCATGTGGATTTTTAAAGAAATGACACTGTAAATACAGTACAACTTGTTCAAATATATCAGCCAATTCTGCCGATGTAAATATTTCAAGGATTTACAAGTCATTCTATTTTCTTTCTTCCTTTCATCAAGATATACCTCACAGCATAGTATGGTAATTCATGTTCACAGAACATCGGCAGATAAAAGGTTGCAAGTGCAATAAATGCTGAGGGACATAAAGCCAGAAATATTACTTCACTGCAAGTTCAGATCTTAAAGTTTTAAAACCCAGAAAACCAAGCTTGCATATTTCCCAATTGCCAAAAAGCATATGCAAATTACACAAATTATGCAAATGTTATTTGATTTTTTTTTGCTTCAATAAATCAGTCATGTTTGATTTATTAGACATAAACATTCAACATCAGCAAAACTGGTGATGCTCCTAAAAGAATAATAGGAAACGAACTACACCCAAAAAGAATGTGAAAGTTTTGCTATGTAATTGACTAAAGTCCTTCTATTCCAGAAACATTTCTATTTTCTTAAATATCACATTCTCTCAATTATACTGAGCAATTTCATTGTCATGCTAAATACTAGGAATGGCAATTTCATCCGATAAATTATTGAAATTTGTCAGAGACAGTATTAATTACTGATTAATATTCCAATATTTTGTTCCAAATGGATCTTGGGAAGGATTTTGTTTTTGTTTTTACCTAATTGACATTGTAGACATCTTGGTGTACAAAGCTTTGTCAAAGGAGACCACTTGACCTTGCAAGAGCTAGTATTTTCATCCCTGCACTGACATCTTCCTAGACATACAAGCAAATTCAATGTCCTGGAGCCTACAAAATACATTTGTCTTTATCATTTTACCATCAGTGCAGTCCAGAGACAGTTCATACATTACTAACACATGCAGAAAGCATAAGGAGTAATTTATTAATTTTAATTTATTGCTGTCATATCTCACACTTAAGGAGATTGAAGTGATGTACTTCATATTCGAAACAACCTTGTGAAATAAGACTGGGTTTAGAGATGTTGAATAGCACCACTGTTTTGTGGCTGAATGAGAACTGATTAGCTATTTACTCCTATGCCATATATGTTGATAACAACTCTTCCAAGTAATACTGGGATAGGAAAGACACTAAGCAAATATAAAGTTTTATAGAGCATTGATACCATTTTAAGATTTGCATTTCTCTTCTAAATAATCATGGTCATTTTTATTTGACGAGACATCATTTATTTATTTATTTATTTATTTATTTATTTATTTATGGCATTTGTAGCCCACCTTTCTCAACCTTATGGTGACTCAAGATGGCTTACAGAATTGGCAGGATTTCACGCCATACATTCATAAAAATACAGTTAAAAACCTTCAACCTAATGTTATAAAAACCATATAAAACCATTAAAAACATATAATTACCAGTGTTGTCCTATTAAAATCATTATCCAGTAGCATCATCTAGTCATTTTGTATTCCTTCTTCCTATTTCATAATTATTGATTCAGCTGCATTTCCAAATGCTTATTCAAAAAGCCAATTTTTTACTCTTTTCCTGAAGGTCAGGAGAGAGGGGGCCAATCTAATATCCCTAGGGAGGGAGTTCCACAGCCAAGGGGCCACCACTGAGAAGGTCCTCTCTCTCGTCCCTGCAAGACACATTTGCGAGGAAGGCAGGATCGAGAGCCTCCCCAGACAATCTTAAGTTCCTAGAAACAGCTAGCCCTCCATATGTGGGATATCCCATACTATGCCTGAACCATTGCCATCAATCAAGTCATAACCCTTAATTCAATCAGTAGCCAGAATATCAATTCAAGGAAAGGCAGGTGCCCAAAAGCCTTATGATTCTTGGGTCCGGCAATATATACTACTATAACACCAGTCCTAGATCTTGATACCATTTCAGGAACCAACAGGAATCCTAAGGAAATATGATCAATACAAAATCAATTGCAAATTAAACTAATACCTATCTCCCAAGACTAATATGCAAAGCAAAATTTAGACCTACATTTCTTCCCAGATTCCCCAGCAAAACTTAAAGGATCAAATTGTTTAAATTTTTGGAATGTGTCTTTTCAGGAGAAATGCAATTTAAGATAAATGCACATTTCCAAGTAATTTATTTGACTGCAGGTTAATTTGGAAATAGTACAGAACAAATATTCTGGAGAAGATTAGTAGGTATTGCATGTACTAGCTGCACAATGATATTCCTATCTTGTGACTTTAACACCTAAGCCATCCTAAACCAGAAGCTTCAGCACTGCACCCCTGCAGAAGCAATCGCCCCTGACCATCTTGAAGACCATCTTGAAACAAGTTGTTTGCTGGAGTATTTTGAGAACACATGGGTCGAGTTTGAACCTATCTGCTCCCTGGACTCAAAGCAAGAAGTCTGATGAGATTCTCACTGACATTCTGATTACCTGGAGATGGTTTTGACAAACATATATACACACACAAACACAGATACACACACAACACATATCCTCTTGTTCTGTAGACTCTTATTTATCTTCAGGTGGGGAGAAAAAGTTTGCAAACTACATCTCAGCCACTGTACTTACGTATTTCCCATAAATGCAACTGGAATTTTAGACATTTGCTGATTGTAACATATTATATTCTCCCTCAGTACAATGCAGAATTCTTGCTAATTTTGCTTTAATTCTGTTCCATGGTTAGTCATTTTTTCATTCATTTCTGAGAGAAAGAGCTGAAGTAAACTTAATGGGAGGAAATCTCCATGATTTGTAATAGCCCATTGGGAATACAATCTGCACTCCTTGAATGGCTTTAATCCAATTTAATTTATCTGTCAAAGAGCATGATGGATTTGTCTGTAGACTTGTAAAGTGGAGGATGGAGAGCAATTCAGTCTTTAATAGGTAGGCACCACCTGGTTAGCGATACTCAGCAGATCAAACCAACCCTTACTTACATGCTTGCATGTAAGTCTGTATTACTACAAACTTGATTTGCCCATAAAATTAACACATCTTTCCAAATAAGCAAAATCTGTTAGTCAAGAAAATTTACTCAGGCCTCTCTTAAGCTCCAGAATTCAGGAAAGGGAGATGTTAGCCATCCAATAGGTCAGTAGAACTAATATTTCTGCCATGCCCCCGCAGAGGCTTTACTGTTTTCTTTGTCCGGCCACAGATGTTCCCTTACTTAAAATGGGTTTAGCTCTCTTGTGTATAGTCTTCTGTGGGGGGGGGGGGGGCTTGTCCCTTTAAGAACCCCACCCCAAAGTGAAAATTGCTGTCCTCCTCAGCAGCCCTTTTGCAGCCATTTAGTTAGTCAAAGGGTGCTAGGAGTCTAGAGGCTGTAACATCCTCCACATTTAAGGTTTAGGAAACTCCAGTCAAAAGTTAACAGGGAAACTCAAGTTTAAGAAGTAAAGGGTTTAGGGAACTCAGTCAAAGTTTGAGAAAGCCAGATAAAGGACACAGTTAAAATGGTGTCAAACTGCATTAATTCTACAGTATATATGCTGTAAAGAAATTTCATGGTCTTGGAGATATATTGAATCATTAGTGGGTTAAACCACTGAGCTGCTGAACTTGCTGACCGAAAGGTCACGAGTTCAAATCTGGAGAGTAGAGTGAGCTCCCAGTGTTAGCCCCAGCTTCTGCCAACCTAGCAGTTAAAAAACATGCAAATGTGAGTAGATCAATAGCTACATGCTCCAGCAGGAAGGTGACGAAGCTCCATGTAGTCATGTTGACCACATGACCTTGGAGGTGTCTCCGGACAATGTCGGCTCTTCGGCTTAGAAATGGAGATGAGCACCAACCCCCAGAGTTGGACACGACTGGATTTAATGTCAGGGAAAAACCTTTACCTTTACCTCTAGCTGAAAGAGGTGATAGCTATATATCTGTCCACAAAGCAATCCCACCCTGCTTGCTCATTCATCCCCTGTTTCTCCTGATCATGAGGAAAGCATTGTGAGGTGAACAATTCCATTTCATTTATGTTAAAATAAACTCTAAGAAGCCAAACATGCTGTTTTCCTCATTGACTTATGTCACAGTTTACAGATTCTTGCAATAGAGTAGGCCATAACAGGGTCTTTAAAATAAATCCATGAAGGATTTAATAAATAATTTACAACAGTAACAAAATGGTTTAAAATGATACAAAACTTTAATTTATTAGCCTCTAACTATAAACATCCTTTGCAGAGTTCCCAAGGGCTCTGATGATACAATCTGGCTCAATCTCTCCATCGGTTCACAGCATAAACAGAAAGGACAATTTTTGGATTATGTAAAGGTTCAGTCTCAGATGCAGTTATTAATTAGGCTAACTTTTTTTTTTTCGTGTCAGGAGCAACCTGAGAAACTGCAAGTCACTTCTGGTGTGAGAGAATTGGCCATCTGCAAGGACATTGCCCAGGGGACGCCCAGATGATTTGATGTTTTATCGTCCTTGTGGGAGGCTTCTCTCATGTCCCCGCATGAGGAGCTGGAGCTGATAGAGGGAGCTCATCCGCCTCTCCCCGGATTCGAACCTGTGACCTGTTGATCTTCGGTCCTGCCGGCACAGGGGTTTAACTGATTTCTATATATAAGGAAGAAGGAAGTATAATAAGTGAGTTGTATCTCCATTAGGTTCTTGTATAGGGTCATCTTGTCCACTAGTGTAGGCAATGTTGAGAAATTCTAGGACCTGCAATATAACAGTATCGGATGGGCCACCCTCTGCTCACTTCTTCCAGAAATGTTTCAACGGTACTTACTCTCATGTGAGTGTATTTAGAACTGTTGGCTCAAAGACCATTATGTGCAAAGCTAGTCCAAAATATTTTCCCACCGGAGGTAAACAACAAGACAGTCTCCCTCCTCATTCTATTTAGCAGCAGTGGTGACCATGTGACCTTCTAGATGTTGTTTAACTACCAAAATTTGTCACCACTGTCTGGGACTGATCATATGGAGGGTCACATCAGTCATGTCCTGGCCATAGAAAAAAGCAAACTAGACTCCTAATTCAATTATACATCAACACGAAGGATATAAAAGTGTCTTCCAAAACAAATTGTGTGGAAAAGGTAACGGTTCAGTTATCAAATCCAGAGGAATAGTAAAGGCCCACTCTACCCTCCTTATTTGCCACCGGAGTGTCTGTCTCATTCTGTTTGATGGTGGTACTACCTTTGATTCTGTATTGCTGCGAAATTAACTAATATACTATATAATGAGGCATTAATAAATTCTAACATAAAAATCAATTTAAGATGTAGGATGGAGAAAAACTTAAATAATTCTTGACCTTTAAATCGCATGCTGGAGGGATCTTGGCGAGTCACACTCTTTCAGCCCCAAAGGAAGACAAAGGCAACCGCCTCTGAACAAATTTTGCCAAGAAAACCGTATGTACTAACCTCACCTCGGGTCACCATAAATCAGAAATGACTTAAAGGCACAACAAACAACAAATTGACACTAAAGTTACAAAGGGCTAGACAAGGTAATATATGTCTTTTAGACCTTTGTGTTGATGTGAATGTGTTGATGTGAATTTCCCTGGGTCCCTCTGAGAACATTCCTCTTGTTATATGTGTAATAGCAAAGGCTACTGTCTTTCTTCATATCTCAGCTAATGGATTGAAATTTGTGAATATAATTCGGCCCAGCAGTTTCTCTAGTCATCTTTTGTAACTTCCTCATTGAAGGAAACCTACAAATCCCATTTTATCCCATATTTATTGCTTGCACACATCAACACTGACCACTGAAAAGATCTAACAAAAACTATTCTCTCATGGAGAACCATGGAGAAACATTAGCCTTCTAGATATTTTGGACTACGACTTCCACAATCTCTTACCATTGTCCATGTTGGTTGAACCTTCTGGCAGTTGATATATTTATTTCCCTGCCTGATGCTGGTGATAAGGGGCAGGAAAACTTGTATGTAGCAGATATGTTGTCCTGTAGAAACCTTCTAAATGCTGGTTTTCACAGAAATCTCAAATAGGACAGACAATCAATTTTAACCCAGACCTGATGCTGGCAGGTATTTTTGAGCAGACAAATGAAAGTGTGATCCTTGAGAAATGTATTATTTTTAGTGTACTGTAGTTATTATACATTTAGCAGTCAATCGTGATTGAATATCACCTGTAGATCTAATTTTGGATGCCCAGTGCTACCCCTGTAACTTCAGTGAATGATAATTGCACTTGTGTTGTGCTGTAATTGTTTAATTATAATAACAGTTACAGGGTGAAGTCTCACTAAATGGTAGAGAAGAATATAACATAGTTCAAGCAGTGTGTTTTGATCTACTGATTTATTCTTTGTTCTGTGTGTTGACAGTACAACGCAGATTGTACTTTGTTCCACTGACCAGCTTTTTGTATTCTGAAAGTAGCTAAATTAGCTATTTTTTGCAGAACAGAAAGCTAAAATTTTAGTTTAATTAAAGCTTCATTTATTTATTATTCTTTTAACTTACCTTTGAGGCCTTAGAAAAATAAGGATAATTAATTACTTTGTAAAGTAACTTTACATGTGCTGAAGGAATTATGGAAGATGGAAAAACTTGTGACTGTTAAGATCTTCTGGGGAGGCCCTGTTCTCGGTCCTGCCCTCATTGCATGTGCAGTTGGTGGGGACACGTGACAGGGCCTTCTTGGTGGTGGCCCTGTAGCTATGGAACTCCCTCCCCAGTGACATCAGAACAACCCCGTCACTCTTAAGCTTCAGAAAGAACCTTAAGACCTGTCTATTTAAGCAAGCCTTGGGGGAATTAATATGGCCCATAAATATGATGGAAGAATGGCCAAGCAATTGGTTTAATGTTTACAAAGCTCAGTTGGTGCTAGACTTTTGATATGTTTGATGTGTTTTAATCATTTGAAAGACTATTTTAATTGATATGTATATGTTTTTATGGTTTTATAATATGGTGTTTTACTGATATTGTAATTGCCTGAATGTGGCACTGAATTATTGCTATACTTTGTAAGCCGCCCTGAGTCCCCCTTCAGGGGTGAGAAGGGCAGGATAAGTACAGTAAATAAATATGAAGTATGGGAAAATAGGGAAGGGATTCACAATTGTTTCAGATTCACGCTCTTAAGCTTTGTAATAGTGAAACTGTATTATAAGACTTTGTGAAAAGATTCTAAACTTAGGTTGTTGAAAAGTCCTTAATGTGGTGAAAAGTTAAGTGCAACAGGCTTGTTCTGATGTAGTTATCACTAGATACACAGACAGATAGATAGATCTTATATGGTTTGTTTAGTTTAAAGATGATTCTCTTATAATTCCATATCCAGTATCCCTAAAATTAAATTTTATTGAACACAAAACTCAACAGGGTCAACTTAAAATATGTTTTCATTGGTAATTATGAGAGGACTGATGCTTGTTGTGAGTTCCATGGGTTCAGTCAAAGAATAAATCAGAAACACTTTTACCAATTTCAGCATAGCAGCTAACTGAAAAACAGGAAGCACACTTAACTAATGATGCTATTACTTTTATTCTGGCTGGCTTGCATGGAATGTCTAACCCATAATCAAGTTATTCAGAAAATGAAAGGGAGCACCCAGAATGCTATGACCTGGAAGAGAATGAGATCAACAGACTTGTCAATAGCTTCTCAGTTCGCTATGGTTATTTAAGGTTTTTGAATTTTTGCCATTCTTCCCAGAAACATGCCTAGTAGGGATAAATAATTCCACCAAAAATTAGGTCAGGTGTCCACAGTAATACAAATCTTAGGCTGTTCCTCAAAGAGTAATATCTATGACAATGCACCATTTATCTGCACTGATTAGATGTAATCTGGTAATTGATATGTATACTATTAGAGGTAGTGGCATCCGAGGATATTCCATGAGCCATATAGTTCTTCCTTTATGCAAATGAATTCAGTTTCTGCAGTAGATGGCAATGAATAAATCGGATGTACCCTTGCATGTTTCAGCACAGAAATCTGAGGAGAAAACAAGTGCAAAAAGTGGTATAATGCAAAATTCTCATTTACAGTTCCAATTAACAAGTAACCAAAAATGGAAATAACCCGTTAATACATTGCTAGTTTTTTTTCCTAACAATATCATCTTCTCCACCAGAGAGTCCATTTCATGCTAAAATTAAAAACACGCTTTACTGAATTAAGATGTTTTAGGTCATGAAAGTTCATCGGGATGGGTTCCTCTCCATGTGTTAGATGCAATAAAATAAACACAACTGCTGCCGTGTTAAAAATTGTAATATTGGAGGAAGTGCCTCATAGGACTCTTGTTTTAGGCAGCCCAATCTAGAGGACAGCATGGAGGTATGGAACAGCATAAAAGGAAAGAGGGAGGAGAGCTTTTTGGAGTCCAGGTCTAAGCAGAAGAATTGTGAAACTACAAGTAGAAAAGTTAAAAAGTTACTTTTGGTACCCATCTACAGTTATAACATTATTATTATACTTTAACTGCTGTGGTTCCCTTGAATGGATTAGGTAAAGGTAAATGTTTTCCTGACATTAAGTCTAGTCATATCCAACTCTGGGGTGGTGCTCATCTCCATTTCTAAGCTGAAGAGCCAGCATTGTCCGTAGACAGCTCCAAGGTCATGTAGTTGACATGACAGCATTGAGCACCATTATCTTCCCGCAGAAGCAGTACCTATTATTCTACTCACATCCACAAGTTTTTGAACTGCTAGGTTGCCAGAAGCTCAGCCTAAGAGCAGGAGTTCACTCCGTTCACTGGATGCAAACCACCAACCTTTCAGCAGCTCAGTTGTTTCACCCGCTGCACCATCAGGGAGGCCTTGTATAGAATGGTACACTGCAAATCACAGAATTCTATAAGATGGCAATTAAAATGGAATAATAATAGTGCTATAATTGTTTTATGTGAATAGGCCTTTGAAACAGAATTGGGGCAAGTGTTTTATTTCCTTTGCAGAAAATCAAGACCCAGATATAGCCCTTTCAGAAGGTTAGTCTTCTAGGCCTGAAAACCAGGTGTCCTTCCTTCCTTGGGCTTATATGTCTATGGACCTCATCGGATGGGCTGCTGGAATCGCCACACATTGTGGCAAATCCTGTGGTGCCCAGCAGGGGGAACCACAGGCAGAAGCGTCCGCCACCCTGCTCCCCACTCTGTTGACTCCAAATGAACACGGGAAGTATGCCGTGTTTCCACTGCAGCGGCATGTGCCGGTTTCTCTATAGTTTTACGATGGAACCTTTGAGGAAGTAGTTTTACGTCATGAGATGGGAGCTGGTAGGCTTTGTCATAAAACTATGGAGGAACCAGTGCATGCCATCAAAAAGTATCCCATCTGATGAAGTTGTAGATAAGTTATAGCACTCATAACATGGCAATTTAAATAGAGGGGGTAATAATATACTTGTTGAATGATGCTTGATGCCTTTTGCAAGCACTAGGAATAAAATACATGCATGCATATGTACACTTTGGGCAAATTCACTGAAGCAAACCTGTAGTAAAATAGACATGTTTTTGATGTTTAACTTAGCAGTTATATCTGCCCTTTTAGTTATAGCAATTTTCAGTGTTATGAAAACTCATCATTAGTTAACTTGCCTTTTGATAATGGCTCATGGTGTTTTTAAGCCATTAAAATGGCTGATTTCACAGTTTAAGTATTTCAGTTACGCTTTTCCCCAGAAAGTTCAAAATAGAAGTAAATGATTAAAATCAATATTGGTTTCTTACAGAAGCCAAATGGTAAGGAAGCACAGTGTTATATGTATTTCTGATGCCAGCAATCACATTCAATGTATAATTTTGCTGGGTAGTTTTATTCTTAAAATGTGTTGGCACTGGAAAGAAAAAGCTAAAGCCCTGAACTCATATTTTGGTGCTGGAGTCAAGAGTTGGACTTGAAATATGTAATGACTTAAGGTAATGGCTAAATATTTTATACACAGGAAAAATGCAAGTTCACCTGTATTTTTCTTGTCATAGTCTACTTCCTTCCCTCATTAGCAAACCTCACTTTACAACATCAGCCTGAAGTTTTACTATGTGCTGGTGAAGACCTTATGCCCATAGCGGTTAACCAAATCTAAGTCTCAGATGAAAACCTGATGTATAAGTCTATTTTAACTTGTGGCTTTTGTGTAACTAATTCCCAGAAGACAACATGAAGTAGGAAAGGGTGCCAAATACAGAAGAGAACAGGGCTCTTCTAACATATACAGAAAAGGGGAATTCAGTTGACAAAACTACTGAAATCCCCTCTGAGACTATACAAGTAGCAGGACTCCTCACCTCTTTTGAATCTGGCAACAGGACCTAAAATAAATAAATAAATTAGGAGATGCAGCAACAAGAGTTGGTGTGGAGAGTCTTGACATGGAGAGTAACCTGGGCTGCTCTGCTTTTGACAGAACTGTTTTTTTTACAGTTAAGAACTTTACTGTACAAGATAGAAATTGTCACAGAAACAAACCTGATAGTATGACACCATGTGATACCCATTGCTGATCCACCACCACCTTCATTGAGAAGCCATCAGGCCATCTGAACACACTACGTTTCCAGGACTTACCTGATGTGATGAGGTCCTAGTGCTATGTTGTCCTTTCCTCTCACTGAAAAAAATATTTTAAAGTTATTTTTAACAGAACACTTCATAATTGCAAGATGCCTTTAAAAACACAAAATGGAGGATGGGGTGCCACAAAGAGAGGGTGGACTTACTCCAACCACCCAGAAGTGCCTTGATGTGCTCACCGGAGCGGCATTCAGGGAGCATACAACTCCCGTTACGCCGCCTCCACTGGCTGCCGGTTTGCTACCAAGCACAATTCAAAGTGCTGGCTTTCACCTCTAAAGCTCTAAACGGTTCCAGCCCAGGTTCTTGTAGGTTTTTTCGGGCTATAGGGCCATGTTCTAGAGGCATTTCTCCTGACGTTTTGCCTGCATCTATGGCAAGCATCCTCAAAGGTAGTGAGGACCTCACTACCTCTGAGGATGCTTGCCATAGATGCAGGCGAAACGTCAGGAGAAATGCCTCTAGAACATGGCCCTATAGCCCGAAAAAACCTACAAGAACCTAGTGATTCCAGCCATGAAAGCCTTCAACAATACAGGTTCCAGCCCAGCTTACCTGTCCAAACGTATCTCTCCCTATGAACCATCTAGGAGTTTAAGATCATCTGAGTAGTCCCTGTTCTCGGTCCAGCCTTTTTTGCATGTGCAACTGGTGGGAACAAGAGACAGGGCCTTCTCAGTGGTGGCCCCTCAGCTGTGGAACTCACTACGTAGGGATATTAGATCAGCCCTCTCCCTCTTGACCTTCCATAAAAAAGTTAAAACATAGCTATTTGAACAAGCTAGTGCAAGAGACAAACACAGAATAATGTGAAATTGAGTATTGGAACATGCCAGACAATGATTTTGGACAATGAGGCTAACAGTGAAGGTAGTGGTTTAATATATTGGTTTTGTATGTTTTTTAAAGACCGTATTGTATGTACTTTTTAATTCTGCTTTAAATGTGGTTTTAAGTGAAAATTGTTAAGGCATCAAATTGCTGCCTGGTTGTAAGCTGCCTTGAGTCACTTTAGGGTTCGAAAAAGGCGGGATAGAAATATTGTATAGATAGATAGATAGATAGATAGATAGATAGATAGATAGATAGATAGATAGATAGATTGCAGTTGTGCAGTACCAGGAGCTGTATGATAAGAAGAGTCACAATGCCAGTAAATGCCAGTAAATATCTGCTATCCCGTGTCTCAGGAATGCAGCAGTTTCTTAAAACTAGTGAACTAGCAATGCCTGTTCCTTGAAAAGTCAGATATGGCCATAGTGGCATGTGCCTTGATTGTATCATTTGGATTACTATAGCATGATTTATGTAGAACTTCCTTTAGAAACTATTCAGAAACTCCATCAGGTTCAAACTACTGTAGCTAAGTTATTGATTAGGTCTGATTGTGTGACCATCCTTTTGAAACAACTTCATTGAATATCAAGTAATTTCCAAGTACACAATTCAAAGTGCTGTCTTTGAGGTTCAAAGCTCTGCATGGATTGGGTCCAGACTATCTGAAAGACTATGTTTTCCATTACAGACTATTATGAGGATCTGGAGAAGAGGGCTGTCTCTTTTCTATCACTTTCACTGGCATGTTGGAGAAGACCTGGGCTGTGGAATACCTTCCATAGGAAGTATTTTTGGCCACTACTCTGCCCTCTTTCCTCCAACAAGTGAAGGCCTTTTTTATTGAGGCACACTTTTGGGTTTTACATTATATAGAAGAAATACTAAGTGCTGCAGGCTATATTTCAGGGAATGAACTGCCAAACCCACCTCTATTTCTTGCCTAAGAAAATTCTGTGAAATTCATGGAATCACCATAAATCAACAGCAGGGAAAGCACACATACACAGTGTATCCAAGGTGGTGTGCTATATCTTATTTTTAAGACTTGTTATTGTGAAGTGTGTTTTACACAATTTTAATAATGTTTTAAAATAATAGTGTTGATAAATGGTTTTAAACTTTTGGAAGTTATCATGGATCACATCCATTTAAAAAGAGGCATTTAAATGCAATAAATATATAAATAAATAAATATGCATTTAATGAAATACCGCAACTTCCGGGACATCACCAAAAAAACCAAAAAGGTTCCAGATGCTGTATCACACTGGAAGATTATAAAATTCCCCCTAGTTTAGTAATGTCTTGTCCCCTCTCCTTGCAGGTTCAACTACATGTTTCCTGGGTTTCCTTCAAGGAGCCATTCAGTGGCCAGGGATGGCTAAAAAGATTATTGCTTCCATTCTTGCAGTGAGCTGAAGACAAATAATGACATCTTCCTGGATATCTGGTTTAAGAGGGTGCTTTTCCCTTTCTGTGTGCTGCTGCAGGAACAGATTTCACTGTCCAGTTGCATATCCCTCATTGTCCCCTGGCTATTGAATGGTCATGAGGAGAACCTCCCAGCAAGAAACATTCAGTAGGTGGCTCACTGCTCCTGCCACAACCAAAAAAGCACATATGCTGAGAGATACAGTATATCCTCCTTATCCACAAACTTTATATCCACGGTGTCATTTAGCCATGCTTCAAAAATACCCCCTCTCCCAAAGTATTTGTGGATCTCTCTAGGTTCTCTAGTACAATTCTGTGGTATGTTATGGGCCCAAATATCATTAAAATATAGGATTTGCTATTATCCATGGTTTCATGGGAAGGTGGCTTTTTAATGTATCCCCCGTATATCTGTGCATAGCACTAACATGATAGCAATGCTAGTTGTCTGTTGTTGAGATGCCACAAGCCCCATAGAGGTCAAACCAGCCCAAGCCCCCTTTCCACTTTCAAAAATAAACCAGACTGGTGGATAACTTCTGCTGCAAGAGTAGTTATTAAGTAGTATTCAACCACACTTGAAGGCAGCAGGAATGCTTAGAAGAGTGGTGTGCTTGGAACAAAACAGCCCTGTCTTCCAACAAATGGAAGCAGCCAGTGAGGGGGTGGAAATGCTACAACTATTATCACTGTATCATGTAACCCTTTGGTTCTCAACAGTGGTATGCATATTATCAATGGAATTCAGATTTATTGCACATGGAACAAAGGTATTTTAGTCACAGTCATTATTTCATATAATATGACTGAGTGTATGCTCTTTATGTTTTACTGTTACCATACCAGCAAAACTGATGCTCAACTGTATTTTAAAATATTCTGTCATTCATAAAATTATTGTATTGTTCATTTAATATTTAGCAATCTGAGAAAGCCCATGAGCACTTGAAGTTGCAAGACACATGGAGCTCTCTAGTATTCCTACAATGGTATGTGACATGAACGTTGTTGATCCACTCCTTTTTGTAATATGCACAGTTTTCTAGCTATAGCTGTCTGTTTCTCATCCATTCTTAAGTGCCCTAAATTACAGACACAAAAAGAAAGAATTCAAAAATGAGATGTGCTCAGAGGATTTTCAATACACTTCACAATGAAATCCCTGTGATTCTGGAAGATATAAATTATATCTTCACTGAACATCCTATAATTTATGTAATATATACAACTATTTCAAAATGTGCTAAAGTCATTCAGATGAATACATTTTTAATCCAAGTAGAAATGCGACATCTTTTTTCTGTTGCATTAAAAAAAAACCCTATTTTTTCTGTCTCCCAATTTTCATCCAATCATGTATATCATCTGAGTACCAGTATAATCTGTTTCCAAAGCTAACTTTCAATAAGTGGGTCTGAAGAAAGCATCCTGAATGTTTGACCCTAAATTAGATAGAGTGAGCAAAAGGAAAGAGTTCCTGCAGAGTTTGTAAACCTGACTTGATGAATCTTTGCCTTCCCTCATTGTTAGGAAGCCTATTATCTAACCTTTGCAAGGCATTATAATGAAACTGCCAGATGCTGAAACATGGATCCCATGTTTGTCTGAAATATTGCATATTCAATAATTAGATGACAGGCAAAAATTCCTCTGGTTGTGATTTCCATTTCATTGTTTCTCTTTGCTGAATCTAAATTTGAACCTCTGCTGCATAGTTGATAAAAGGCAAGGGAGACAGTAGTAATTTAGTGAGAGGAAAATGTGTGATTATTTTAAGAGTGCTTTAGCAAGGAAGTTCTATGTTTAAGGAGAATAACCAAGAAGTAGATCTGCTTGGCTAGGTTTTCCCTGAATAGAAAATTATTTGGGTTGTCAGCATCAAAGAATATTGGTGTGATAAATCTAAACTGCTCCAAAAGCAAATGCCGCATTTCACCACCACATTTTGTTTCCATAAAATAAGCAGGCATGTGTTAGTTTAAAACCACACTACACAGTACTAGTATACTTGGGCAAACTGGCATACATTAGAGCCCCACCAAAAGGCATAGTAAGCCATGACAGCTGACACTACACATTTGAATTAAAAACAAAAATTAACCAGATATTAGGAAGACAGTCTTACTTACTTACTATCAGTATCAGGTTCCATTCTTTAACCACAGTGACATTTAGAAGGATACTGCTGCACTATTGAACATATACAAGTCAGTGACTTTACCTGCATCAATATAAGGGTGTATTTGCACATCATATTTATAACCATTAAATACTCCTTTTTACAGTTAGGACTCCAATCACGAATTATAAACTTGTGTCTTTTGTTTTATCTTTGTTTTATCTTTTGTAGATATATGTTTTAACATGTGTATTTTATATAATGTTTTTAGATGGGTATGTGTTTTTAGCAATGTTGTAACCCACCTCAAACCATGAGGAAAGGTGGCTAAGAAATAAAATGATGGTGGTGGTGGCGGTGGTGGCGGTGGTGATGGTGCTGATGATGATTATGAGAAATCCTGTCACTTGGTGACCAGAGGTGGGAATCATACACTCCTGCAGATATTGACCTGCAAATCCCATTATGAGTCTTTGGTAATGTCAGGCAAGTCTGTTGGGAATTACAGTCTAACAACTTCTCAAAGACCATGCAATTCCAACCAGTACTGGAAACAAATATTAGAATTCCGTACTTTTAATACCTCACCAAAATGAATCCTAGAATTCCTTAAGACAGGGCCATGTTTGTTTGGCGTTAGTACTCTTATCATTAATTAATATCCTGCCTTTTTCCCAGCATGGTACCCAAGACAGATTACAACATATTAAGACAAAGTACAGATAACAAATAATAATATCAAATGCTGTAAAAATGTATACTGCAGATACAGCACTTCATTCAACCGGTAACAATATAGAATCAGCCAAAGGAAATTCCCGAGAGAGAGAGAGGGAAGGAGAGAAAGCAGACAAGTGCAATAGGAAAGCTGCTTCTTTGGCTCGTCTTCAACTCACTGACCAAAGGGCAACACACTGGCAAACATCATAACGAATTCTCATTGGCTCTCCTACCTTTCACAACTCAGAGAGTCATGTTGCAGATCTGAGTATATTGAGAACAACAGGTGTGGAGCACAGCACAAATTAAATCAAGTTAACACTTTATACTACCAACTGGTTTTCATGTTTCTTAACTCAGCTGAACTTTACAAATTAAATATTTAAGAGTTGACACAATTTCTTAATGCCAACTCGCAAGATATGCATAGCTCGGCAATAATTTTTGCTATTGTTTGAAATTGAATAAAATACATCAAAATGCTTAGGAGGGGGCGGTGTTGAGTTCTTATATTAGGCACTGGCAATATTAGGGCGGTGGCGTGGCTAAATGGCCCTTGTGGTCTCTTCCAGTTCTATGACTCTGTTTCTCAACAAGTTACTGAAACTGTCTTCAATAACTGACTTGTATTGATCTCCCACAAAACTTTTGTCATTATGCAAGGTTCAACAAGTGAGATCTCCAACAAAGAGTAAATCTACACTGTAGAATTAATGTAGTTTGGCACCACTTGAACTGCCATGGCTCAGTTATATGGAGACATAGGAATTATACTTTGGTGAGGCACCAGAACACTTTGGTAGAGAAGGCTAAAGATCTTGTAAAACTATAACTCCTACAATTTCATAGCATTCAACCAAGGCAGTTACAGTGGTGTCAAACTGCATTAATTCTACACTGTAGATGCACCAGAAGCGTTGCAGTACAGAAAAAGAGAGAAACAAGACAATGATATTTGGCCCGGCAGCTCATAATTCTGCTAAAATTTATCCTTTTTGTTAGCCACCTAGAACTCATAGGAAGGTGAGGGATTAATGTTTCAAAACACAAACAAACCAGGTGAAGATTTAAATACTGCTAAATAAGCAACCCCTTCACAGACAAAGATCTTTTCTTGATGCAGTCTTCATTATGCTTCTCTATTAGGCTCCAAAGTCTCTCAATATCTCAAAACAATTTCCGGTTTTTCAGTAATGGGGGGCAGGGGGAACTCTTGGGGAAATTCCATGGGTTGCATTTGTTCTCCTAAGCAGCTGACACCAGCAGTTTGTAACTCTGGCTTCTCTTCCATGTTTTTCTCAGCCTAAGTATATTCTGTCTGACTGAAATGCACAGGACTGCATGCATTAGTAAGTTAGTTAGATAGTTACATAATGAATCAAAATATTTCAAACCTGCCCTCTGTTTAAAAAAATGAAAGACAGCATACAATAAAATCAACATAATCAGTTCATTTTAAAAGTCTGAAAACATATGAAAAGTTAACAAGCAGATCGAAACCAGTTATTATATATTAAAATAATGTAAAACTATGCATATTTGTGTATTTGTTTATAAGCAGTAAGGCCCCAAAGACTTTAGTCAGAGGAGTTTTGCTATTGCCTTCCTCTTAATTTGAAAAATATGAGTTTTTCAAGGTTTTCACAGCTGAGCAAGGATTTGAACCTTGTTTTCCCTAGTCTAATACTTAGACCTATACATCATACTAACTCCAGAATGTAGTGGTTGTCTGTTAATAGATCTTAAAACCCTACTGTATCTCTCTCTGAAATATCCTGCCCATATTCAGAACTGGTCTTGGCATGAGGCCCTCCATATTTTCCCTTTCCTCTTTCTCTTTGGGAGAGATTTTGCAAGCCCCCCTCCCCTTTTTTTTGCAAGGGTTAAAGTATCTCCAGGCCATGTATTCTACTTCCTGTCATGCTGAAGCAGTGAGAGGACATATAGGCATATCCTTACAGAGGCAGCCCATCCACTCTGGTTTGCCTTGCCTTTTTGCTACCGAAGCCTGATGAAGCAGCCCAAGTTACAAACAGGGTTAAATGTCAGCAAGGCAAAAGATAATTAATCTTATCTGTCACTGCAGCTGTTTCACATAATTTTCACTTAATAGCAGCAAATATCATGTATCATACTGCATGAAAAAGAACAGCAAAGCTGAGCTGGGCTTTCCTATAGAGTTCAGAGAGCAAGTTGGGCTTTTCATATTCATGTTGGGAATCAATGCATCTTTCATTCAAAATGAAAGCTTTTAAGCCTATGTTTCCTCCAATAAAAGTTTAATACCATTCACAAAGATCCGTATGGACGAATTGCTAGACTGTTAAGATACCAAAGCCTTAGTGTAAGGGAAAAACAAAACAAACCTCTTTGGAAAAGGGGAGATGGCCCAGATCAAACAAGGCATTCTGCAGCATATGTATACTTTCAAGAGGAAAACAACTGAGATCTCCGGAAGAGGAAAAATGAATTTGTTATTTGCTGCCACCCTCACAGTATCTAAGAATAAAATTGATGTAGGTTGGAAATAATATGTTAATTATTTGTCCCTGTTCAAAAAGTGAGTTCCCTAAAAGTCACAAAATTTCTTTGGGAAGAATAATAGCCCAGTGCTACTTTTTGTTCTTTTTTATAGTGTTAAAAATTCTGAAATGCTATGAAAAAAAATTACTCTTCCAGAGAAAATACACCAATAAACAAAAGGAAAAACACTGGGAGAATATTGTGGAGGGATATTCATTTTATCCCACAGCAAGGAGAAAGTAATCATATTTTTTGTCTCCATATATGAGGACAATTTGCACCCCTAAAATGAAGACACCTTGCAATAATATACAGGCAGTCCCGAGTTACAAACATCTGACGTACAAATGACTCATAGTTAAGAACAGGAGTAAGACAACAGAAAGTGAGAAAAATCTTCCCCTCAGAAGGGAAATTCGCTCTTGAAAGAGTTTATTATCATGGGGAAAAGGTGTCTCCACTGAAGTTTTATCGCCAATCCATGTTTCCACAACAAGCCAATGTTTCCAAAATCCAATCATCACATGCTTGTAACTAGTGGACTGCTTGTATAATGTACTAACCCTATTGTAATACAAAGCATGTCAGGATGGCTTGGTCTTGATTGAATTATCATGGATTTGTTTTTAAAAGATTAGCTATGTGTGTAGACAAAAATTGATAGAATTGGTTTCTTGATATGGGTCATTGCATCTGCCTGCATTTTTGGACCCTATTTTGGGTGAGATTATGGGATATGGCATAATCTTCTCTGCAAAGTGTACTACTATATTAGTGATGCAAACAGATATACAACCACCATATGTGACAATTTAGGTCAGCATTTCCATATTAAAATTCTGGGATCCAATATCATCCAAGCAGATATTTGCTTCTGAAATGGAGTTGAATATGCTACAGTTTAGAGTCTCAGATTATGAAAGGTCTCGAAGCAATATAAAATGACTTGAAATGTCTGAGCAAATTTTCCAGCAGCAATAATACTGGCTTGGGTGAACTGTGCTGCAAGATATACTGAACATTCAAGCCAGCTGTTGTATGTTCCAATGAAAGGGCCACTTTTACAAAGTATGCCTAAATGCCACAGTAAAAGATGTTTTCATTTTTTAAAAGTGGTTTAGAGTGAGGTTGTGATGTTACATGATGTTTCCCTTTGAATAAGGAACTTTAGAAAGTGATAGGATCCGTTAAGATGCACTTGGACTCTGTTACATCAGTTTTAATACAAAAATATTATGAGACTGCTTAGAACTGATTTTAATATTTTTTTCCTTATATATTAGCCTTCCCCTGCCACACATTGCTGTGGCCCAGTCTGTGTATATGTGCCTTGTGTGTGTGTGTATATTTGTGTGTGTGTGTGTGTGTGGTTTTGCTCATGCTTTGTAACATATTTTTATTTCTTGGCTTTTAAGTCTCTTCTGCTGTGTTTTTCAGTATTTTTTATGAGTGATGGTCACTCATTAGCCTAATACGTGTATTGTGTCCAAATTTGGTGTCAATTCATCCAGTGGTTTTTGAGTTATGTTAATCCCACAAACTAACATTACATTTTTATTTCTATAAATTTGCTGTTACATGCCTTCAAGTCATTTTTATTTATGGTGACTATACGGCAGACTTTTCAAAGTCTACCTTATAGTCGTGGCAAGTTTTGTTCATAGAGAGTTTGCCTTTGCCCTCTTCTGAAATAGAGAGAGTGTGACCTGCTCAAAATTACCGAGCAGGGATTCGAGTCCTGTTCTCCAGAGCCCTAGTCCAACACCCAAAGTCCAACACAATGGACCTTTAATATGAGACCATCTACTTAAGGTTATTCAGTTCATACATAAATCTAGGGCTGGCATGTGAAAGTTTATCTGCTTCTTTTGCATTCCCTTCCTCATGTACATTCAGCATAACCAAGAAGTAGAATACAAACTATTTCCATGTCGATACCATATACTCAACACAAAAAGCCCATCCATTTGAAACAGAGGACTAGATGTAATGTTCAATGTATTGTTGAAGGTTTTCACAGCTGGAATCACTGGGGTTGTGTGGAGAAAATCTGCTAGAAGAAGGCCATGCAGCCAAGAAAACACACAACACCCCAGATTAAATGTTATCAGCTACAACAGAAATGTACTCCTACTTTGTAGGCCTCCACACAGCACCAAAACTTGTTCTAGGCTTATTATATTGTGGGTTATATTTTTGTCTCTCCCCTTCCCACCACACACACATATACAGAGAGAGAGAGAGAGAGACAACTGTTTCCACTGAATTATGCTGGTGTATCATTATAGGTCCACTATTGTATCCTTCTGATCATCTTAGAAAAATACTATTTCAGGTCTGCAGATAAAATATCAAAGTGGTTCACCTGAAACATTGGAATATTTCTTCAGCCCTAAATCTTTATAGCCTTCAAAGCTATAAAAGTTTTGGTTTTAATGTTATATGCACTTTTTCAAGCAATAATCATGCCCAAGGAAGATATCCATTAAAATCAATACTTTTATATTACCAAGATAGTTTTCCATTGACATCCTCTGTTAGCAGTATTACCAAGAATAATGCACAAATTAAAATCTATCCATGAATGTATTATTAAGCACTGCCATTTACATGTGAATAGAAATGGCTGGTACTCTCTAATTACAATTTTACTAATCCAATACTTACAGCAGTTGAATATTATATTGTAAAAATGGTTTCAACAAAACTAAATTGAGCTCTGATCTCAGATAATTATTCAAATTGTAGTGGGGGCTTGGGTATATTTTCATATTTTTAGGTTCTCTAAGCTGGTACAGGTTTAAAGGACAAATGGAGTAGTACATCTTTCCCTGTCCCTCTCCTTCTATAAACAGGTTCAAAGATCAAGCTAGTGTTCACACTTTAAATAAGAAGTCATGCAATTAAATTGTATTTACAAAATGTTGAAAGTGTAATGTCAATCTACAATGGAAATATCACATTACAGTGTGACTGACGTAATTCAGAGTCTCCTTTAAAATTGTATAGAGTTTGAGCTAGGCTCAAACAACTTTAATTCTAATATCTTAGTATTTGAGGTAGATACTGCATTAAAATGCATACTGATTTTTAAATTCTTCTTTGATAAATGTATATGGGCAATGGGAACCATTCTTGTTCTTGTTACGAGTCTTCAAATTAACTCTGATGTATGGTGACTGTCTCTAGAGTTTTCTTTGCAAAATTTAAGACACTTGGGCCTCTCTTCAGGCATGAAGCCCATCTGATCCCATCACATGATGCTGATCTACTTCCATCAGGACTTTGTGCCTGAAGTGAAATCCAAGTGTTGCAAGAGGCAGCACCAGCAACACGGGAGACTCCCCTCTTGGGATGAGGTGAGGGCCAATGTGGCCAATACAGGATGCAAGTGATGGCTTCCCACGCCCCATGCCAGATTTTTCACAATCTGCGATGAATTCCCCCGTTATCACTCAGATTGGTGACCTCAATGTGAAGAGCCCTTAGCCAGAGGGAGTTTGCTATTACCTTTCTCTGAGTCTGAGATGTATGACTTCCCAAAGGTCACCAAGTGGATTTTCACAGTTGAGCGGGGGTTTGAACCCTAATTTCTGAAAGTTTTAGGTTGCATTTACACTGTAGAGTTAATGCAATTTGATACCTCTTTAACTCAGTGTTATGGAATCCTGCTATGGAATCTTGGGAGTTGTATTTTGATGAAGCACCAGCACTCTTTGGCAGAGAAGGTTAAAGACCTTGTAAAACTACAACTTCCAAGATTCCAGAGCATTGAACCATGGTGTCGAATTGTGTTGATTTTACAGCCTAGAAGCACTTAGTCCAACTCATAAACCACACCACAATTCCTTCTTTAACAAGAAAATTCTGGGGGAAAATGGTTTTGGAGCAGGTTTGATCATTTAATTTAAATGGCAATTAAAGCTAAATGTGTGGGTGGATGGGTGTATTTCAAGCCACCTGTTGACTTGTGGTGACCTGGGAATTTCATAGGGTTTTAGTAGGCAAAGTATATTCAAATATGGTAGTTACATTTTCTCCTCTTTCCAATTAAATATAATTGGTTTAGCTTGTTTAGTTTATTAATGATTAACTAAATGCAGTGACCCATTTATAAAATTAATATTTCCATCTATTATGCTCTGATCAACAATAAAAGACTGTTTCAGTACCTAGTTCCTGTGATAATGAAATCAAGTATTTTCACTGAAAAAAGTGCAGCCAAAAAGGGTCTTCTTAAAATTGGTCATGAAGTATTTGTTGGAGTAATATTTCAGAGGCTCTACCAAACATCTGCACTACAAAAATACCCTCACTAGAGTTCAGCCTCAGAAATTATTTAATTTACATGACATTTCAGAGGTGTGTTTGTTCTGAGACTGCAATTAACTCCTTAAAACATTCCAAAGTATTCTCCAATCCATCAAAGACAAGAATTATGTTGCACTGATATTCTTTTCCAAGCATGATACTGTATTTTTGAATAGTACAAAGGAAATATTATAGCACTGACCCAGCTTACTTGCTTCCAGTGCTAATATTTTCAACAGATGTTAGGAGAAACTTTGTTCTTTTTTCTAAAGTGTGATATCAATGAATGCTATGCTATTACTTTTCAAGTAAAGTTAGCCAATTGAGTTTTGAAAAAGAAACTGAGTACACTAAAAGGCACATGACATCATTCAACAGAAGATATGTTAAGAGTTTAAAAACTGAATGATAGAAAGTTTTTTAATCTGCATTGGGAAGCTTTATTAGCTTCACAATCTATGACTCGATGAATTACTCCTCAAGGAACTGTATAGTATCACTACTTAATGGCAACCATAGTCAGATAGTTCCCCCCCCACACACACACACACACAATGTACACTGGATTTGCATATATTTTTTTTTACAACTGACAAATTTCTTGGAGGCAGAGTTCATATGAACAATATGAGAAGAGTTAGGTGTTCAGTATCTTGGAGGGGTTATAGTTTGGAGCTGTGGTGCTGAACACGACAACCATGCAAAATGGGCTGGTTGCATGTTTGGCAAAGAATGGCAACTGTGGCTGGAACAGCACCTACTTTTCACTCCATGCATCCTAGGACTTCATCCCATGTAGAATAGTCTCCATTTCTACACTTTAAAATCAGAATCCCGTGGAGGCCATCACATCACGTAAGGACACTTCGAGTGGGACTCAGTTTCCACATCACATGAAAATGGGGGACATGGAGTGGCTGGCCATCCCAGAAGACAGTCCTTGGTGGTAGAGAATGTCATACTGAAACTCAAAGTGATAAGATGTCGTTTCCTGCTTAATTTTTGTTTCTTCTATACTTTTTTGTCTTTGGGGATTGGGGGAATCAGGAGGGGAGGCAGAAAAACTACCATGTTTTACAGAGGATTTTAGATTCTTGTTTTTATTGTGCTTTGAGTAAAAATGGACACCACATTTTTTCCAGTAGGGGCCTCTGGTTCTTGGAGATGTCCTAAAAGGGACACCTTCCCCATCCCATGGTAGTTCAGATAAATCTTCTTTTCACTTACCATATTGCCCATAGAGAGGTGTCTAAATGGGGCTGGTTAATCTGGAGTATTTTTGCCCCAGAGATACCACACACCCTCTATACCTGCCTACTTACAAGAAGGTCCTTTGAGTTCAGTTGCTTTCACTCCCAGATAGAATTTGATCACTAAGCTTTTTGTGATGTAATTAAGCATGGTAGATAAAGCAGCAGCACCAGTTGCTGAGGGCATGCTATTCAATAATGATGATGATGATGATGATGATGATGATGATGATGATGATGATGATGATGATGATGATGCATGGTGGAAAAAACAAAAAAGATGTTTATGAAAAACACGCAAATGTAGCATGGTTTGTAAAAAGCACAGTGAGAATCAAAGAATACACTTTTAGCATACTTAAGCTTTGAGCAAAAGCAAATGTGTTTCATTTGAGGGAGGACTAGCTTTTCATCAGAAGGAAACAGAGGTAAAACATGCATTTATGAATGCTGAAGTAATTACTCTCTCACATTTTTTTCCTACCACTTCCTTTGGTAGGGCATCTTCCGAACATGATATTTCTCAAGGGTTTTCCTTTGTTTACTGGCCTGAGATGGGGAGGGGGAGGTATGCATATGCATGGGAAAGATAACATGTTTGGAATGTAAAGAGCATGATAACGGCATGTCAGATAAACAAGGAAACCAAACACCATCATTAAAAGGTCAAAAAGGCCAATGGAAAGCAAAGTAGTTTAATTAAAGGCTGCCTATGCTGTTTAAAAAACTGTCATGACATATTGGAAGTACACTGTAGGCAAAAATTCCTGAGAAACTGTCATGTTAGTCGTTTATAGAAAAAGCAACAAAGGCTTTCATAAGACCTTGATGATAGACCATTTACTGTGACAAAAGCTTGTATGCTTTATAGCCCAGTTTATCATTGGCTTACACACACATAGTCAGAAAAAGTAGAAAAGGCATGTAAATCGTTAGTCAGATTCTAGAAAGGAAATAGTTAGATGCAGATCTTGGACAATTACATGCAAAACTCAGATATATACTAGATAAGAACAGATTGATCCATTTGCAGTTGCTGTCACTGTTATTTAACCCAGAGATACACAAAGTGGTGGTCCCTTGACTAGAACTAGTCATTGACTTCCAGCTCCTGGCAAGTCTCCATGAAAGAAAGATGATTGGCACCCAACGGCACCAAATGTAATTCCAGTCCATGGCACGCTGGAAAAAAATAATTGCCAGTTCTTCATATCAGATACCAGAAGAAACACTGATTTAACCCATGTTGTATAACATTCATGGTTCTGATTCAATAGAAATGGAATAAAATCAACTCATTGTTTCATTATAAATGAACAATTAGATATGGATGGTGCCTCGACGTTTGCTGAACTGTGGAGATTTTGTGATCACAGATGAGTCTTGAGGGACTGAAATGTTCCAGTTTCTGAAATGTGCCATTTAAGAGATCAAATGCGTGTCAATGAATTGCCTTGCCCACAGACTAGCATTGATTATTCTACCTTATACTTCAGGAAATAAAGCCTGACTGCTCGTTGTAGGGAAGGAAATTAGAGGCAAAGATGAAGTACTTTGGTCACATAATGAAAAGTCAAGAAAGCCTGGAGAAGATAATGATGCTGGGGGAAATGGAAGGAAAAAGGAAGAGGGGCCAACCAAGGGCAAGATGGATGGATGTTATTCTTGAAGTGACTGGCTTGACCTTGAATGCCCTGGGAGGTGACAGCCAACAAGGAGCTCTGGTGTTGGCTGGTCCATGAGGTAACGAATAAACAACAACAACCTTGTTCTTTCTGTGACTATTTTCTTTCTTTGAATGATTGACTCTTTACCGAATTAGATGGAAAATTGTCTTTCAGTACAGTACTCAGATTAAGTGTCAGACAAACATTTCTCAGAATTACTCCTCTGAAGCCATCTCATTCAGTTTCCCACCCTGCTGTTACTGTCTAGATGCGGACAGATGGGATGGTATATTTTGGGTCAGAGGGGTTTTTCACCAAGTAGAACAAGTCAATCTGCATTCCCATCAAGGCTTCACAGTTGTGTTTTGAGTTCACTTCATTGTATTAGTTAGTATAATAATTTTAAAACAATACCAATATGACCCCAAGGGAAACAAACACTTTGGGGCATCCTCCACACCATGTTTCAATTAATGTGATGAATCCGTAGAAGACGCAAATAGCACAGGCTCTGCTTTATTTAATTGTAAAAACAGTACCTCTGGCTGAATAGATAATAATTAAAATCCACTGGTTTTTTGTTGTTGTTTTTTTTAAAAGAAAAAGCATATATTATCTTTTTAAAAATAGAATTATGGGATAAATGGGATAAATATATCTTATTGATACAGAAGAAAACATGTTAATATTTAAGACAAATATAGACTACAAAATATGAAATAAATGGAATAGTAAGGGAGATGACGGGAGACAGGAAGAAAAGGAGAACCCTGCCCCCTAACCTCACTTTACTGCTAGCATACCGGTACAGAAGAAAGATGAAGTCATTACACAAGTTAGGTGATGGGAATGCTGAGAGATTAATGTGTTTTTAATGTGTTTTTCCTGTCAATAGTGAGAAATTGGTTAATCAGGAAGACACAGACTGGCAACAAGATGTGCATGGCATTGGCAAAGGTCAATTTCAATAGCAGTTTGCTTGCCTTGTGTGATAAAGTCCTTATAGCATTTGGGGGAGGGAAAAAACTTAACAGAAAGGGATAGTAAAAAAACTGGGTGAAGGGGTGGGCATGCAATATGGAATCAGCTTACATTTGGCTCTGATCCAGTTCCACACAATCCAATATTTCACAGATGAATGTAGGGCATGTAATAGCTACATTCCTAAGGACTGCATTGCTGCAGGCTCTAAAATACTTGGCCTAAATGCCAAGCTATTTCACTTTGCATCAGTGTATTCAGGATTGTCACTAAAGTGAATACAAATGACACCGAAATAATGTGTTAAGGAGACGACGGGGCTGTGAGAACTTGTTTCTGCTGGAACATCACACTGCTTTCCCATGATGGATGTTCACACCACAACGGAATGGATGAGTTCCTCATGCAGACAGATGTCCACATGGAGAGCTCCTGCCCATCTCAATCAGTATCTCCCCTTAGCTGAAAGAGCTCTCCAAAAAAAATATGCATCCTTATAGAACTCATTGAATATTGGTCAGAGGAAGCAATGGATGGTTCTGGAATTAGGTGGGACTTACTCACGTGGCCAGAAGAACTTCTCCACATATTTTCTGAATACATGGATGAATTAATGAGGCATCTTCCTCATTCCCAACCAGTGCACAAGTGTTTGTGTTGCTAGGGTTTTTTTTCCTGTAAGTGAGAAATGGGAGGTGGAGAGGTACATCTTATCTCACTGATATTTAGGTCTCAAGGTTACTGGGTTGAGAGGAATCAGTACCAATATCTGAGTGTAGATTTTAACCCAGGTGATGGTTCTGGTGCATTAAACTGTTCCTGTTCTTAATTTCTGGATGGCCCTTTGCTTAGAAATGTACTTTTCCTCCAACAGCATCTAGCTTCTTGTTAACCAAGATAACCAGCAAGCCTGTTATACTAATTTTATACAGGAACACATCTAGATTTCTCTTAATGTCAGTTTACAGTGTAAACAGATTTATGGTGTTGTTCTTGGTGCAGTAAATTCAAACTCCTTGGACTGGAAAGGACCAGAGAAATTTTCCCACTTGAACAACTTTCCCTATGGTCCACTTGTGCAACAATTCAAACAAAATTGTGCCATTGTTACCTTAAACATACACATTTCTACATGAATCATTTTGTTCTTGGGGCAATCTCACTCACTCAGAAATTCAAATTGTGAATCTTGACAACCACAGAACATTCCTATATTTCAGGTTAATAGAACTGACTATGTCCAAACATTTTGACACAGGATTTTTAAGTTACATATTTCATCCCAGTGCACTACATTGACTGGTGCAGTGCTGTAACTAGGAAGTGAAGGTACATCCACACCTATAAGAAGCAGAGTTTGAAAAAGTTAGGATTTGAGACTGCACCTCCTAAAACCAACATTTCCACATTTTCATAATTTTAATTCATAATCATGCAAATAATTTGGTGGTCCTTTTACTATTGTGTATCCAAGTCCCTGAAACTAACACAGCTGATTAAAAGTAATGTGGGAAGTCCCAAAGGAAGGTGTTTGGGATTCCAAGGAATAGTTCAATCTCTGAGGTAACCCACAAGATCCAACCTCAGGGAACCTAACTAACATCCAGAATGACTGACCCAGGAGAAGAGTTGGAAGCTGCATAGCAGGGATGTTTGTATTAAAAAACAGAAAATAGGGGCAGGTTGCTAGAATATCTGAATGAATATGCCATTACTATTTTACATAGAAGAAGATGAAAAATAGTGCAGCGCTACAGCACAAAAAGGCTATTTGGTCTCAGAAAGGTCCAGGTAAACGTAGAAAAATAATGGTCTGAATACTCTTGAGAGAATTGCAACCTCATCACACTTACCAAATTCATCATCCTAGTGCCATTCCAGCCTTCTTCAGGGATGGAGCACCACACCAGCCATCACATGACATTGTGTGACTTCCGACAGAGGCCCCACTCTCAACCAGGGTGCAAACATCCTTGGATGCTTCCCCCAAACACGGGAGCGTTCCTGTGTTGTGCTGGTCAGCACACTTCTGTGATGTTTGGGTGACGTTTCCCCCATGTGTGGGAAGTGTTGCTGCACTGGAGCCTTTCTGCCCCTCGTGCTTGCCATTTTGGCATGCCTACTGGTGAAATTTCAATGGGGGGGGGGGGGCTTCCTGTGTGATGAGGTCAATTGTCATTAGCTACTAGAGATCCTAGAGTTCCAAAATGTTTCCATCATTAAACCCAGTAGATAGGGGAGAAAAGAAGGGTATGGAGTCATGCCCTTCCCAGTAAGCACATTTGGTGTGTGTGTGGGGGGGGGGGGTGTCAGGCTTCTTTAAAAAAAATAGTACATACATTCTAGGCTTTTTTTCACTTAAAACAATACTTTGGTACACTATTGTTACCTGGAATATCCTGTTCATGTCTTGTTGGGCCATACCTATCCCAGTTTTCAACGGTGAAAAAGTGGAAGATCTGCTTTACCACTCATGGCATAGGATGAAACTGCTGCAAACAACATTCCTGCAACCTGTTGAAGTCACTGAGATCTGTGCCAGTTCATCTGCTGAATGAATTCTCTTACTTTTCAACAGTCTATACTACATGGTTTTAAAAACCAAAAGGAGCAAGAGATGAGGAAGAAAACCTTTCCCCTTTCAGCCAAGAGATTCTGGAAAAACACAGTTGTTTTGCTTTTTCAAAAGGAGCAATTCACAAGGCATATGAATTGGTAGGCTTTGGATTCCATGTTATCCTCATTCCATGCACATGTGCAGATATATACAAAGAATGCTTGTTGGTTTGTGTATGAATGCCAAATACACTTTTTAAAAAGCCATTTATCACCATCCCTACAAACAAAATATGAAGAAGGCATCCCCATGAGGGGGGAAAAATGTGGAGCAGGACAGTGACGTCTTACCCATTAAGACCAGAAGGCAGAAAGTGTTGCTGGTAAACAAGGTTCACCGGAGGGCATGCTATGGTTTGGGAAAGGTGATTAAATAAAGGAAGACAAGAAAGGAGCATTTATTAACTTCTGGGTGAGTTGGAATAAAAAAAATAAGATTGCTGTTGAAGGAGAAGCACATCCCAGAAAGTGGGAGAAGAGAAACAATTTCCAGATGGATGAGGGCAGAAATGGTAGAAGTAATATACCAGAACCTAAGGCAGAATGAAAGCATAAACAGACAAGCATTAGACAAAGGGATCTGCAGCCTCACGGTTCTGCAGTTTTGTGTATACAAAGAGACTGTTGCTGATTTGGACAGCTGGAAACCCTGAAAGTGGAAGCCTAGAAGTAACTTGGCAAACTCCCAAAATACCATTGGGGTGATGTCACCATAGCCCAGAGATGCTGGGAGCGTTTTTAAAGCAAAACCTGGTGATTGTAAGAACATGAAAGACCCAAGATGAGAAGAAGTGCTGCAGATTCTAGCTGCCGCCTCTCTGTTCTCATAATTTGTTGACAGTTTTCCTTCTGATGTGTTGTTCAGCTGCCCAAAGTGATGATCTACGTGAACCTGGTCCATTTGTGCATGGGCTTTGATATAAAAAGGAACAAGCAGAGGGGAAAACTGGAAAAGCAAACAAAAAGAAACTCCAAGAGGTGCTCACCCTCCTGTATCTCCTACTCTTTAACACAGGACTGCTCTCAATTCAGAAACATACTGCTCCTGCTTCCTTTACCATTCATTTTTTCTTTTACAGGTGTAGCTAATTCAAAGCACTGCATGTGGCTAGACAACCAAAGTTTACTTTCCAATCTAGCCTGCACTTCATTTCTCTTGCGGGTTGAGTATCAGTTTGAAAAAACATGATTATTGAATTCTGTAAAACTCCATCGGTGTTTCAGATTATTATACATATGTGAGCACAGTTTGCACAGCTAGAATATTTACAATTATTTTGTTGGTATGAGTTCACTATTGCCTATTCTATTACATTTTGGACAGTTTTCTCTATGGAGAGATAGCACTGTGTTGTGCAGGACTTTCAGCTGCATGAGGCATTTTCCAGCATTCACGCAAATTAAAGTGCATTCAGATATGTGCAGTATCATGTTTCTTACATGTTTCCTTACTCAGTGTCTGAACGGAGTAATACATTAAAGAGAAAGGAGAGCAGGAAGTGCACATATGCATGAAAAATGAGCAATCATTTGGAATATTATCCAATAATGCTCATAATTGCCAATCCAATTCCAAATTGATCCCAGGTGAGTTTGCTCATAAGTACAGATTAATAATTAGAAATATGGTTTCTAATACCCATCATTAGAAATATCTATCCAATGAGTAACAGGAAGAAATCCAACTCCTTGCCACTCAATGAAGCCTACTATTTGCATAAAAGGCTACATGGTAGATTGTTTCTATTGTCATCTTCAAGATATTGGGCCTGGTTCTTTTTTTAAACTGAACATGATTTGGGATATGAAGCCATTTCTTTTTGGCATAATTGGATTTGTCAGCGTACTGCACCTATTTATCCTCCAAGCATCTGCCAGCTACTGAGAAATGTAAATAGACCAGCTCTTGGTGCTCTGGTACTCATATTCATTTTTCAGAAACAGAAAGAATATTATTTTGAAATATCTTTTTGGCAGTGTATCAAAAGTGAACTGAGCCATTCTTTAGAAATTCTTGGGGAACCTTATCTCCTTATGTCTCTTTTGAGGTGACTTAGAGGAGGCTGAGGAACTGGCAGGAAGGGCAGAGTAGTGATGGCAGAAGCAGAATGCTAGCCCATTTCAAGGGATGGCTGAACTGGGAAGAACCAGGCCCTGGGCCCACTGGGGCATGAAGTTCACTAGGCGACCTTGAGCCAGTCACTATGTCTCAGTCCAAACTACCTAACAAGATGGTTTTCAGGATAAAAACAAGAAACAATATACACAAATTTAAACATCTTACAGGCTCTGTGGAGTATAAATGAACCAAACAAACCAAAATAAAACAAATAAGCATGATGCATAGCCAGTGAGAAAAAGGTAAAGTGAATATGGTGCAACTCTTTTCATCACTACCACCCACTTTGAAGACATATCCTATTCTTAAGTTGCAGCTCCACTTTAGAATTAATGTGGTTTGACACCACTTTAACTACCATGGTGCAATGGTATGGAACCATGGAAGCTGTATTTTGGTGAGGTACCAGCCATCTTTCACAGAGGAGATTAAAAAGCATGGTAAAACCAAAAACCCTATGATTCCATTGCATTGAGCCATTGCAGTTAAAGTGATGAAAAGCTGCATAAAATATTTCTAGCTAGCATATGAGCAGTGTATAAGGAGACAATGGTGGAAAATGGAAAATGGGACCTTGGTGAAAGTAAATGGAGCAAAAGTGAAAGAGTTTGTGCAAACATCAAAGAAGAAAGGGTAACAGGATCTAATAATGGGAACTCTAATGGAATAACCAACTCTGGATCTAATTGTTATTGGTGATTAGTGGTGTTGTAATTATTGGGCAAGGTCCTAAATACCCAAAAGGCATTTCCTGTAATCTTGAAAGTTAAGCAGATTCAGCCCTAGATAGTATTTGGATAGAAAACAGCCAATGAATATTAGGTGCTGTAGATCATATTTCATGGCTGGAGCTGTCAAAACCACCTTTGAGTATGCTTTCCATTTAAAAAAAAACCTATGAAATTCATGGTGTCACCATAAGCTGTCAACTTAAAGGCAACTTCACATTATGGCTGATCTGCAATTTCTTTCTTCCTACTATTACACAGGTCATAAAACTGTTTTTAATGTATGTTGGTATTATAGGAATTTGGTAATTTAAGTCCAAAAATGATCTCATATTTTCCTCTCATATAGAGTTTTTTTTCACAACTTGCTTTGATGTTTCTATGTTGTAAGGTATAACTGAATAAAATTATTAATGGAGTTTTTAATGGAGTTTGTATACCTAATGGAGTTTGTAAAAGAACTGTGTGGTGTGACATATGTATTGTGGCTGCTAAATTTAGCATCCAAAAAAAATTACAAACAGCTAAATATTACAAAAAGGTGTTTTCTTCATTACTGCCCTTGGTTATTATTCTCCTTAGATTTCCTAGGGACCTCATCATACTGACCCCCCCTCCTGTTTTGTTCCATTTTATCAGAAAATCTTCAGCAAAACAAAAGGGGTGTGTGGCGCCTCGCACCAACCAATGTTCCCTCCCTCCTTCCCTCATCACATGGGAGCATCAGGGCAAGGTATCTTGCCACATTGCCATTTCCCCCATCAGACAGGGGAAAGAGTGGCAAGCTGCATTGCCCCTTCCCCCAACAGATGGGGGGAACTACCCAATACACGATTTCTTACCATGGTAGCAAGGAACCTAGAATGCAATACTTCCTTGGTATTTCATCCAAAGATAGGGCGGGGACTCGACCTGTGTCATCGGATGGGGTCCATCAAGAACTGTCATCGAAGAGGAGCCCCACTGTGGTAAAGGGCCAAAGAACCATTGTGTAATGAGGTCCTAGGTCTCAGGATCTAGCTTAAGTCTCAGGACCTCAGAAGGAGTCGTGGGAGATTCTCAGGACAAATGCACTGCTTTGACAATTGTGTACCTGTTTCCCTCATTTGTTAATCTTACTATTTTATACTAAGTTTCATGTGTTGGGGTAGAAGCATGTAGTGATGCTTTCATCCTGGTTGGGGGCGTGACCTATGTGTGATATCTGGGCCGGTCTCTGTCCCCCAGACAGGGTGGAAGCATCCTAGGATGCTAAAATAACCCAGTCTGATGAGGCTGTATGGGATTTCATTAAGGCAATGAGGTATTAATTTAGGAAGCTATTGTTCTGAAGAAGATCAACCAGTCCAAAATGCTCTTTTGTAGGGCACATTCTGAATTGGGCCATTTTTGAGATAATACTCTGATTGCACATGCCAGGGAGAATTAACTTATTTTCTTTATTTTGAAAACAGGAGTGTCTGTACTGAAACAGCCATCCCTGTGTCTACAGTTTTGCCATAAACAAAAGCAAAATACTGCTACTGCAGAAGCAAGGAAAGTCAAGGATCAAAGAATAAATAAATACAATATCCAGATACCAGGTTTTCTCCAACTAGGCTGTATGCAGTTGGTTCAGTGCTCAATGATACCAAGATGGAAAAGTTTAAGTATGCCTTGATATCATAGAATTATAGCATTGAAAGAGACCACAAGAGTCATCAGTCCAAGCCTCTGCCACACAAAAATGCACAAATCACAGCACTCTTAACAGATAAAAATCCCCCAAAGAAGGCCGCATATTCCACAATGAAACAGCTCTTGTTGTTTGAATCCACTGTTCAATGTCCTAATCTCTAGAGCAAAGGAAAGCAAGCCTGATTTATCTTCAATATAACATTGTTTCAAATACAATTTAGAATGTCACTTCTTAGCCTTGCCTTCTCTGGGCTAAGCATATTCAACTCTCTAATGCAGTGTTTCTCAACCTGGGGGTTGGGGGGTGCCAGAGGGGTCACCAAAGACCATCAGAAAACACAATATTTTCTGCCGGTCATGCAGTTCTGTGAGGGAAATTTGATCCAATATATAATTGGTGGGGTTCAGAATGTGCTTTGATGGTAGGTGAACTATAAATCCCAGCAACTACAACTCCCAAATGTCAAGGTATATTTTCCCCAAACTCCACCAGTGTTCACATTTGGGCATATTGAGTATTCATGCCAAGTTTGGTCCAGACCCATCGTTGTCTGAGTCCACAGTGCTCTATGGATGTACGTGAACTTCAACTCCAAAACTCAAGGTCAATGCCCACCAAACTCTTCTAGTATTTTCTGTTGATCATTGGAATTCTGTGTGCCAAGCTTGGTTCAATTCCATCGTTGGTGGAGTTCAGAATGCTCTTTGCTTGTAGGTTAGCTATAAATCCCAACAACAACAACTCCCAAATGACAAAATATATCCCCCTTCACCGGTATTCAAATTTGGGCATATTGGGTAATTTGTGCCAAATTTAGTCCAGTGAATGAAAATACATTCTGCATATCAGATATTTACATTGTGATTTATAACGGTAGCAAAATTACAGCTATGAAGTAGCAACAAAAATAATTTTATGGTTGGGGGTCACCACAACATGAGGAACTGTATTAAGGGGTCTCAGCGTTAGGAAGGTTGAGAAATACTGCCCTAATGTGTCTCTTTCTTTGGGTTACTCACAAAAATATTTCTGTCCAATACACAGCTCTCCATGTTGCTCCTAAACTTACAGTATACACCTTTGCTTATGTTCATTCATCCAAGTGCACTGGACATAGGGACTTTTGTCTGTTTCTGACATTCTTTAGTGAGCTAAAGAATAGCAATCATGGCTCTGCTCTTTCCACCCACCCCACTTCATCTTCCTAACAATCCTGTGAGATAAACTACAGAGACTGACTGGCCAAAAGACACCTCTGGCTAAGTAGTAACTTTATTATGAATCTCCATAACCAGAGTCTACTCTAAGCACTACACTATACTAACGGTCTTATTCATTCTTCTGTTGCTGGCAAATAATAGCAGGAGAAGTGTCCTTACATAACTGTATGTAGGCTTCCCACATCTGCTTACACCATGGTGGAAAACAGGATCGCCACCTGAGTAGGCCTTTGCTTTGTTCTAGAAGGATTCTTCTTATATTCTTATGTAATGCCTGACTGTATCCAGAAGTGGACTTAAGTATCATTATAACTATTTAGCTTTTTAAAATAATTTTCTCTCTCTCTCTCTCTCTCTCTCACACACACACACACACACACAGAGAGAGAGAGAGAGAGAGAGGAGGGGGGAAGAAAAAAAGCATTTCAAAAACAGAGACGAGATGTCCCCATATAAATACCACTCTTTAAATGAATTGGAATGAAACTAACAATGTAGGATTGTTAAAGGAAATCCATGTAAATTCTTTTCCAGCTTATTTTAAGAACTGAAATGCAAGTAGACAAAATGGCTGCAAGTAGACAAGAGTTAAATATGACTAGAGCATACTACTGAATCAAGAAAGGCTATAAAATAAGTAAGTAATAGACCAAAAATCAGTACTAGCAACATTTCTTTCTTCTTTCTTTTTGTTTGTTTGTTATTTTTTTGTCACTTAAACTGCTAGATCAGGATTTTATTTCCACCAAGATCGCAATGAATATTTCTTTTTATTATAGACTAAAAATACATATTGCTTCAAAGAACTGAGTATTCCAATAATTCATGAATGGATTCCAGTTCTTTACCAAATCATCCATCATAAAGGGTCCAGGACTCATTTTCATAACAGAGGCAAGATTGTTCTATCTCAGCCGGTTTCAAAACCTTTCCTGGCCATTCCAAGATTGATGGAACCTTAGGGGATTTACAGTGCCTAGCCAAGACTATCTCTGCATCATGAATTACATTTTCAATGAGCGATCTATCCTTAGGCTGAACCATGTTTGCTTTAATTCAAGAAAACAACCAATAGATTGTATCTTATCCTATAATCCATCATATATCAAATTTTCTCCTAGTAATTCTCAAAGGACATCCTCATTCACCAAGGATATATTTGAAAAGTGTTCATTCTGACATTTTTACATCCCAACACCATTTTAAATTCAGATGTGAATGTGAATTTTCATATAACTGGAATGGACGCAAGAAACCTAAGAAACAAAAACCTGGAGGGGGCAAGACAAATCATATAGGAAAGATTTTTAAAAAAGCTTTATGTTTATCCTGAAGGGGAAAAAAACTATGGGGAGAGAGCCTTTGTGGATATATGAGGGTAAAGACTTGTTATAGTCGTCCTTCATAGGGCTTTAATGCCAGGGTACCAAATCTCAATTGAATATTAGGAGAAATGTCTCAACATTAACAGCACGAATCAATTACTAAGGGAGTAATTGGACACTGGGTTTATATATGGAGTGATGGTCTCTTAATTTCTGGAGATGTTCAAGCAGATGGTGAGCTGTCATCTGTTCAAAATGCTCTAGTTCAGTGGTTCTCAACTGGGGGAGCCACTCCAAATATTGTTGAAATTCCCAGAAATGCTACCCAACTTGGCTAATGGTTAGAGATTCTTGGAGTGGCCCAACATCATCTGGAGGCTTCCAGATTGAGAATCATGGCTCTAGGTCTTAATTTGCAACATCAAATCAGGCTAGATTGCTTTAGAGACTGCAACTTTGTGATTCTAAGTTCATGGATGGAGGACAAAGCATTAATCCATGATTGTTTATATAAGGTATTTTATCATACAGACCCAGCATCCCAATAGAGCTTTGTTTAATCCCCCATAACTGTCAAAAACGCTCAAATTATGTTCTGCAAGGACAATTTGGAAGCCATCTCAATTTTTAAATACATCATTCTGTCAGTACCTGTTAACAGAGCTTACAGACACTATTTGAAAATGGAAATAAGTGTGCAGCTTGTTTCCTTCTTTTCCTCCTTCTCATCAACTCACAGTTGACTACACCTCTTCCCATTTGGAAACAAAAAACAGTGTAATTTCACAGTCCCTTGACATCTATGAAGATAAAAGACCTTGTTAACTAAGATTTGGTTCCAAACATTTAAGAATAATAATTTGTTTCTGTCATAACATAGAACATCACTGGTGTTAGTGTGGCTTTTCTGCTATATTTCTGCCAAAGTTCTTTCCTTGCCAAATTGTACTTCCAACAACTATACATAAACTTTATTTTTAATAAACAACCACTAAATGGTAGTATAAACAGAGTAAACTAGAAGCATCTATGGTTTATAATGAATATCTGTTGCTGTATGAGTAACAAACAACTCACAGAGACTAACTGCTGATCCAAACCCATCACCACTGGCTGGTACAGATCAGTAGTTTTTGTTTGGTGAGAAAGCCACATAGTAGCTGTTCCAACATTTACACCCTTCAAGCATCTCCCATGTTTGTACATTCAGACTTCTGGTTTTATAAATATCACTATTAATATAAGATAGTCAACATTATTGCTCACTGACCCAGATAGTCCATGTTACAATATTTTCTCTTGCATTATATTATATTGGCATTCACTCCTACGAATATGGACAACACATGCTACACAAAACATAAAATAAATGAAGCCTCTGTGTATATACACATCTATGTGGGAATCATCCCAAATGAACACAGTTTCATTCTTCTAAGTGCATGGGCTACAGCTGAATGGATCAAAAAGTGGACTGGTTACATTCAAAAACAAGCATCAGAAATAATGCAGAAAACTTTTCAAATAAGTTTTGAACTTCTTTAGAATCAGTAGAATCTTTCCAGTTCTGGCATGAGCAAATAACCTTTACTGAAGATGTTCCTAACTGGATTATCCAAATTTGCCTTTTTCAGTTTCCATGCTATGTGATGAGACCTTCAGTAATACATCAACTGAAAAGGTCACTTTATCTTGAAATTGACAAAGTTTATGAAGTCTTTGTTTGTGTGGTTCCTTTTTAAAAAAAGACAACAACATAATGAAAAATAAGGATTTCAGAATTTGCATAAGTGCTATATGAACACTATCTGTCTTTTCAAATATGCTACATATGAAAACCATACCATGAAAGAACACTATTAACAATCGGAATGTCTGTGTTCCTGGTTGAATCAATATATTTATTTTTAAAATCAGTGGAATGACTCTATCTACTTGAGGTACAAGAGGTTTCTTTCAAGTAACTTCCCACTGATTCAAAACCAAAATTAGTTAAATCCAAGACTTGATAAACTCTGCAGGCAGATGTTTTAACAAATTTTGTTTATGCCTCACCCCTAATCACAGTCTTCAGAAATGTTGCATCGTTTTCATGATATTTGGTTTAAAATGGGGGGTAAATTTACAGCTGCAGTATTATTCAGTGTCTCTTTTCAACCTAGTTTACCTTGGATTTGGGAAAATATCAGGAATGTGGTATTTAGGGTGTGTTTGGAGCCTAGATCTCTAAGGTCCACGAACTGGAGCCAAGAATAAAAACAGCCACACAGAAATAAAGAACAAAGTACTTCTGAGCAAATGCTGAGACCAGTTTGATGACTAAACTCACAGTCCTCTGCTTTCATGAAAAGTTCTACTTCTGTATTCCTTCCCCCTCCCCAAATTTTTGCCATCTTAACAGTTTAATGTAAGGATTTGAAAACTTTACTTCCTGATATAGGTAGGCAACTACAAATCAGAAACTCTAGCTAGTAATTTCCTGATATAGGTAGGCAACTACAAATCAGAAACTCTAGCAATTTCTAGTAATTTAAATAATTTAAATTACTAGAAATTGTGCCAGTAGATTTTTTTAATCAACCTTCTGTTCACCATTGTTTCAAAATATACTATTTATTTTTTTGACTCTATCAAGCCTTAGTTGTTTGTGTCACCTTCAACAGCAAACCTTCTAATTAGACCACACACCAGGCTGGAGAGGAGTCAGGTGATTGTCCAAGCCACTTTTTCATGCTAACTTAGCTCTGTGGACCGTCTGGCAAGCCATGGATTTGAAAAAGGGTGGCTTGGAACCAGGAGCCTCCTTCTGCTGTTTCTCTTCCCACTACTTTTGTTGTCCTTTCCTTGCTTGCCTGACAGCATCATTGTTACTGTTTTTTGTCCCTGTAGATACAGCAGTGGAACCTGTAAACTCTTGATCTTTTTGATTGATTGTTATGACAGAAGCTGGTTGGCAGGTTCTACTGTGTTTTAGGAATTTTATAATTTTCAAATAATTTTATTAATTGGATTTTATGTACTGTTGATTATACTTATGTCATTGTACAGAACCAAACAGAGAGCTGTTAAGACAAGATGACTAAAATGAACACAACGTGAGCACACCAGAACTAATCATGAGCTTCAGGCAGCAGCTTGCAAGCAGACAATGCACCTGGATTATTCATCACACTAGTTTCATTCAGTTTCAGCTGTGTACATGTTTGTGTGGGAGGAATGATGGGTGGGATTAAGGAAGGAAGAAGGAAGGAAACAAAATATTATGAAATATGCCGTAAATGTTATATAACATTAGTATAAGGTTGAATGTGTGCATTTTTATAAGCATGCAGATGTGGCGGGAGAACTGTGTGGAGAGGGAGAAGGAGGGGAAAACTCGTGGGAGGGGTAATGCCCTTAAATCCCTCCAGCACATTCCTGGTTCAAATATAACTAAAAACAAGATGTTGGGGGAAAAACATTGAAACTCCATCACCAGACCCACATACAAAAAAACTACAGAAAGTAGAAAATAGAGCAAGAATTTGGCCATCTTTTATTTGACGCACTTTCAGTCATAATAAAGACAATGTCTAAAAGCAAAACTGCTGGACAGAGAAGAAGGGAAGTGACAGCAGAATACTTGGCTAGCTTGTATTAACGCCATTTCAGACATAGCAGAAAAAGACAAAGTGCAAGTCGTCTGGCTACACTTTTTTAAAAAACACCCAGACAAAGTTTATCGCAGGTTACTCGGTGGCCTAGTTGGCTGACATTTCAAAGTCCCACAAGTCTGCATATGAGTCTGAGACTTGGCAGACAAAACATATTTCTTTTGCTCAACAGGAAAATGTCTCTTCCCCTATTTTGAGATTTCAGCAGTGTTTGCATATAAAACAGTTTGACAAGATTAATTTCAAGAAAGGGTAATTGTTCTAAATTTAGAAGCAAAGCCCAACCCTAGTTCTAAATTTGAATTACAATCAGCATTCACATAACAAGAAAAAATGGCCAGGCTTGTTAGAATACAAAATAAATAGGTACAGATTACATTCTTAAATGCAGTTCTCGAGCTGAAACCTTAATAGTTCATATAGTGTAACCTTTGTATCCAGAAGATACATTCCAAAACCCAACATGAATACCTGAAACTGTGGATAACAGTGATCCCTATATTTTGGTGATACTTATACCAAAATCATGCCAAAGAATTGCAGTGGAAGACCTAGAGAGGCCCAGAAACACTTCCAAGTGTGGAGCCTGTATTTTTGAAGCATGGGTAAGTGACACCATGGGCATCAAATCTGTATGATGGGATCATAGTGTACTTAAGTCATGCTGGTGATTTTGAGGTAGCTAGATCTATATCACAGGTATTTTCATGTATTGTCACATGTTCTCATTCACAGTTGCAGTGGTATCATTGAAAATAATTAACAATTAGTTCTATTTTCCCCCTCAGGTGTGTATATGTTAACCAAAACATTTCAATTGTTGTATGAAGCACCAGTAAAGAAATGTGTGTGGAGACATGATTGCCAGAAGCAGAGATCAGAGCCTGGTTCTCTTCAGATGACCCTCCTTCCTTCTGTATCTCTGTTGTTTCCTCTTGCTTTCCTTCTCTTCTTTCCCACTTGTCCTTCCTTCCAGAAGACTGCATGTATGACAGTGATTTAGGGCCTCATCACAAAGGGCAAGCAAAGCATCTCACTTTGCCTGGCATTGTGGAGAAAGGAGATGGGCAGTGGATTGAATCTGTCACCCTACACACAGCTCCCTCTTGGTGACGGGGAAACATTGCTTTCCTGGAGAGGACCTGTGCTGATTATATTGGAGTCAGCACAACACAGAAAGCCTCTGCAGTGACACTTTTATCTCAATTGGGTGCTGGGCCTCTGCCAGAAGTCACATGTCCTAGGATGCTAAATTCCCCCCATCTGATGAGGCCCTTACTTTCTTCTCTGCTTTAGCTTTCCCCAGTAACATGCCCCAATGTGGCAGAGTCAGGACTGACTGGGATTGCTTTTGGCTTGCTGCTCTTTCTGGAGATATTGGATCCTGTGCTCAATAGTCTACAAAATGTTGGGCTCAAATAAAGTAATTAGGATTCAGACAATGAATTTCGGTATACTCAGGAGGGGGTTAAAACCACAGATTCAATGGACTTCCAAAAGTATAGCATAAGCTGGTAGCTCATGTACTATTATAAGGTTTCATTCATTCAGCATGCTAATGTATCAGACTCAAAGGTCTCCCCAACTGACGCATTGTGTACATCTTCACACTTGAGGATAAAATAGTCAAGGATCTACATTCCTACGTTACAGTCACATCATGCAGTTGCCCCCACATGCTGATGTCCATTATCCTTAATCTAGGATTAAATTTTCAGCACAGATCACACTCTGAGTTTTTGATGGACCTCTTGAGCAAAATGTCTCAGTAGATCTCCTTTTTCAACAGAGATCACTTCTCTGTCATTATACCATTCACTTGCCTTCTCACAAATCTACATAATGGTCCAATCTATTGCCTACAGAGCTTTTGGACCACAGTTCTTGTAAACTCTGAACATTGTATCCTGGGACAGTCCAAAATAAGTGAATGGCAATAAGGAAGATATGGGGATTATGCCAAATAAAATGAGACACTGTTCTGTCTCCCACCTTTCTCATTGCTTCCAAACTTAGGCTTCTACACTGTCCCTTCCACACTGCCATATAATCTAGATTATCAAATCAGATAATCCACAGTTCAAAGCAGATAATCTAGATTTTATATGGCAATATAGAGAAGTCTTAGGCTCACACCAAACACCCCTGTTCACCTTGCTTGTTCTCCTTGCTCCTTTATGAAACAAGTATAAATATGGATGACTGGATCATTTGTGTAAAAAGTAGAATGGCTTTAGCTGCATATACAAAACAAACTACCTAACAAGATTCACAAAGCCCATGAGAGGAAATGTTAGGATCCCAACTCCTCCATGCTTTTTCTTCAGGTGACTGCTCTGACTTTTACAGCCTAGAGACAAATTTAGGTTGACCAGATACAATCCAGCACCCAAAGGATTTCAAACAAACCAAGAAACAGGATGCAACACCATTACAGGAAAAACAGCTGATACTCTAAAATCAGTTTGTTGACAGTTATGATTAATATTTTGCAGCAGCCCACCCTTCTTTTTTTTAAGGCAAACCAAAATCTAGCCGGAAAATACAACCAGGCATTAGTATTGTGTGGTATAATTTGCTAACTTGATTTCGCAGTTGTCCAGGGATTTCCCTATTCTAAAGTGTGTTAAATAATACAAAACAGTAATAGTCTTTATTTTTCTCCAGACCAGATGCTTTCCATATTTTTGCAGTATAGTTTTTTCACCCAGTAAACTAATAATATTTATTTTCATAAATGAAGCCAATTTTTTGTTTGTTGTTTTTCAACTGAGTGGGCCAGATGGCCAGTAAAGACAATATTTTAGTGCCACTCTGGTGGACACCCTCAATGAAATACATGTGGCAAACCAGAAAGAAAAGAAAATATGCATATTCATATTTTAAACATGCTGTGTAATTTGAAGCATATTTACTCATAGCCATCTCTCGTGTTACTTAGGCTAACTTCCAGTTAACTTTTAAAAAAATAAATACATGCATACATAGCTTTATAATATATTACTTGATAGTTTTACTCTTAAGTAAGTTAGTTCTTTACTATTTAGTGGAGATTATTGCAAGGTAATTGTACTGTGGGAAACAATGCAACAGAAGTAAATGTAACATGGACATCTGCTCCTCAGGAATGCAACATATACTAATTCTATTTCTAACATTAAACAACAGAACATTCCTTATTTTCTTTTTTTCAAAAAATGCTATATTGTCACTACCTACACATCACATATTTTGGAAGTTACTTTTCATTTTTGTATATGCACAGATTTGAGAACAGGAGTGGGATAGTCAGTTGGCATTAATGCATTAATAAACTAAATTTGATCCATAGCAGTCATAGAGCATATTATAGGTAGTCCTCAAGTTACAAATATTTGACTTACAAGTGACTCATAGTTAAAAACTGGGTAAAGACAGCAGGAAGTGAGAGGAATATACCCCTAGAAAGGGAACTTCGCTCCTGTAAGAATTATCACAGGTAAAAGGTGTCTCCACCGAAGCTTTATCATCAATCCTTGTTTCCAAAGCAAGCCAAATTTCTCAAAAATCCAATCATCACAGGGAGAGAAAGTGAGCTGAAATCTTCTGATCAGGGCACAGACAGCAAAACAAACACCATAGGGGTTTTATCCAAAACGTGTGTGTGTTACACTTTAAAATGTACCTGTTCCAACTTAAAAAGAAATTCAACTGAATAACAAACCTACAGAACCTGTCTTGTTCATAACTTGGGGACTAATTGTATAAGCTTCCAGTTCCGCAGGCATCTAGTAATATTTATTAAAAAATGTACATATTACAAATAGATATAAACTATAATGTGAAATTCAGCCAGCCCCCATTAGAGCCATTAGAATCGGCTGTATCCCCACAGAACATATTGTCATATGCTCGACCAACATTTACCATTCTTTGAATGTCATCTAGCATGCCAAATGCACCAGGAGATGAGGAGCAGGTGGCCTGATGCTTGTTACACTGGCCTCAATTTCACCTCAAACAAATCTCTAGTTGTCTGATAGGGAAATGCTTGGCAAATAGACATCCCCTGATGGGTACAGAAAAAAAAGCCAGATGGAAACCCATGAATATATCCCCTATGAAACATTTGTGATGTTCCATGGGCTGTTCCTTCTATAGCAAAGTCAATGGAAACTGATCAAGGTTTTAGTTCATTGTGCACACTACAGGAACCACTGAGCAACTAAGGCCCCTTCCACACAGCTGAATAAAATCCCACATTTTCTACTTTGAACTGGAATATATGGCAGTGTGGACTCAGACAGCCCAATTCAAAGCAGATATTGTGGGATTTTCTGCCTTGATATTCTGGTTATATGGCTGTGTTGAAGGGCCCTAAGAAATCAGCAATGTTTTATACTTCTTAAACCAAATATTGAACTAATTGACACAATATGCTAAAAGTATTGTGTTATAGTAATTACCGTGTTCAACTGAGATCTACGCGCGCATGCGCGAGAGGGAAAGCGAGAGCGTGCGCGCGAGAGAGAGCGGGCCCAAAATGGCGGTGCAAGAGGGGCGCCTTGGCTGCCCCAATAGGCCCGGAGACCCTTCCGTGGCTCTCTAGGGTGGAGTCCGCCAGAGTGCAAGACGAAGATGGCTTCTGCTCTGGAGCCTGCAGCAGCGGGCACTTCGGGCAGCAATGGCACCTCTCAGGAAACATTGGTCAAACCGAAACCATTGCTGCTGAAACTTTTAAAGTTTGCTGGTGCACAGAAGGATACTTTTACTATGAAGGAAATACTCCTATATATTGGTCAATATATTATGTCTAAGCATCTGTATGATGAAGAACAGCAGCATATTGTCCACTGTGCAAATGATCTCTTGGGAGAACTTTTTGGAGTGCAAAGTTTTTCTGTAAAGAACTGAGATCTAGGAAATCTCAGTTGAGATCTAGGACTAGTCCCTACTGACCTTGGGCTAGTTACTCTCTTTCAGCCTGACACAACTCACAGAATTGTTGTAGGGATAAACTAAGGCAAAGCACCTTCCTTGGGTTGGGGGCCTCAGACTATTAAGGGGCCAATGTGGGCTTCCACAAAGCTAGAAGCTTGAAGTCATAAGACGTCCAGTTCTGGTTTTGAAAACATGTACAGTTTGAGCATTCCTAATCCACAAATCTGAAATGCACATATTTTTACCACCAGCTACCTTCCTGTGTCTGTGTGTATGTAAATTTTGGAAAATAATTAGATGTTTTTCTTTATATATTTTTAAAAATGAATCCCAGTGTAATCCTTATCTATTTCCCAGGTTGTCATATATTTTTGTATTGATATTACCACACAAGGCTCTAAAATGGGTTGTGACATTGCAAACCTATCTCAATTTGTTCATAAGAATGCTAGGACAGCCACTCTTCTTATCACACCAATTAGTTTCTCAAGTACTTGAAGAAACCTGCAAGTGATTTAGGTTACTGTATCTGCTGTCTCCTCCCAATCCATTCATTGTCCCTGTTCATCCGTGCCTTCCTTTTTGCCTAGAAGAATTGTTCAAAATCTCACAATACTGGGGCTTCACAACTCATTACTTCCACAAGCTCACAGCCACTTTCTTTTTAAGCACTTTAAATATTAATTTAAAAGAAGGATAATGCATTTTGCAATTTCCAGCCTTTCCCTGCATAATCCCATGCATTGCATTTTTAAAGGAAATGAATGGGGTGAAAGAGGGAAGTTATGGCTTGGCAACCAGGGGCCCTCTCAATCTGTTTGCCAGAAGTAGTTCAAAGTGAAAAGTGAAGTGATTCAAAGTGAGACCCATAATGACACATTACTGTCCCCAAACTCACTGCAGAAGCACTTTCAGATTACTGCAGCACCTGACAACACTCTGCACGCAGAATCAAAGTGCTTTCAGATACCTAAAAATGGGAGGGTTTTTTTGTTTGTTTTTTAATATGCTCCTTCAACTTTACTTGAAGACTGGTTTGGAGTGACTCCACAATGATGTTGTGCCCTTCCAATCAGGGTTGAGGCACATCAAACCTGTGATACCACCCACTTGCAATAATGTCCTACATCTAATCTTGGATTCCCATATATTATTGTAGTAGTAGAGCCTGTTAGTAACCCTGCAAGTGGTAGTATGGGTGGCAGAAGGGGGGAAAGGAGTGCTCATGAGGAAGAGTTAGACGAGGAACAACAAAGAAAAGGTTCCGGGATATACTTATGGCACCTACCGATGAAGACTCCTTCGAAGGGTTTTCTGGTAGTGAAGGGTCAATGAGTGAGGGAGAGGAAGGAGATACGGTGGATGTGAATAGGGGAACTAAGAGGATTACTCAGGAGCAGGAATCGGATGAGGAGCGACAAAGGAAGAAGATCCGGGATATACTTACTGCTCCCACAGATGAAGAGGCATTCATGGGTTTCTCTAGGAGTGATGGGTCTGGGAGTGATAAGGATGGGGATGACACACTGGATTGGACTAAGGTACAAGAGATACTGACCAGAGATACTGAGTTAAGTGTCTCTGAGTCTCTTTTGCTTTGTTTGAATAAACTCTACTTTTGGACATACTCTTGAGTCTGGCTCTTTAAGGCGTCTGGGTTCCAACATTGTTGGACTACAACTCTCAGAATCCCCAACTCTTGACCATGCTAGCAGGGACTTTGGGGAGGTAAGTCTGAGGATATCTGCAGACCCAGGTTTTTTTAAAAACATATACAGACTTTCAGTTCTAAATACATTGCATAGAAGCATACCTTTGAAATCAAAATGTTCATTCCATTCCATTTAGAATTTGAATATATCATAGGATTAGAGAAAATACCAGGATTTTGAATGGAGTAGTCTCAAAATCTATCTGGAGTCTGAACATGTCACTTTACAATTTGTTAGTTGGGCTCTTTTTAAACTTCTTTTCCTTCCTTCTCCCACCCCCTTTTTTACCCACAGTGGTCTCTTTATTCTGCTTACTGTCAATGTAATCTGACTTCGATTACTTTGGAAAAGCCATCCATCTTAGCTGGTTGGTTGTCAGACAGACTAATCAAGGCAGCTCTCTGCTTCTACTACTTCCTTGCATACACACAGATACACAAAACTCAAAAAGAACCAGTAACTTGAAATGAGGACAGAAAACATATATTTAAGAAGGAAACCTAGGGATCCTGTATTGGGGAAAAGCAGAGGTTGCTCTATAAAAATAATGCAGGAAACAAACACTGGAATGTAATAATATGTATTAACTCACTAATGACTTGATATTGTGCCATTCTAGACCAGAGACTCAAAGTTGAATCAGCAAAGCTATAGCAGATGTTTTTAGCAGCCTAAAACTGAGTGGATGCTGATAAAAAATTCATACTGATAATACTGTAAGAAACTACAAATACCCAAAAATATGTTCGGAGGCAAGGATACAGTAGCCCTTGAACTGTAAGGTCAGGAGTATATCCACATTGCACAGCTATAGCACATTGTCACCACATTAACTATCACCTCTCCATCATACGGAATCCTGGTATGTATAGTTTAGTGAGATACTTATAATTCTTTGATAGTCCTTTTCTTCAATATATATCAATATTTGTGTTGAAATGAAAGTGGAACTCTGCATGTTCATCAGTGATAGTATCCAACACTGGCTGGTTTGGGTAAATATCCTACTGCTGCATGTCCCATCTCCATCTTATTTTTCCAGTACCTTCCTTCCATAATGGCTTCCATACCCACAATCTTTCCCCCTCATCAGCTACCACCTACACTAGTTTAGTTGGAACAGGATAAAGCACGAATAAGATCTCAGTGCCACATTGAGGTACTGAGGATTTGTGCCTGGATTGCAGAATTGTCTCCAACCATTTAATAGCAAATCACAGCACAAGCTTGGGGACATACCATTTTCCACTAGCACAATGACCGACATCCTACATCAAGCAGGTGGAGGAGGAAAATGCCCATGCAGATCTGTGTTCTTCTCCCACCCACCCAGATAACTGTCAAAAAGGATCAGAAGACAATTCAGACCTTATAGAAGCAGCTGGTCTCAACTCGGGGGGGGGCAAGACTATTATCACAGACAGAGTACATCCTCCTTTCCCAGGAACCCAAGCACAGGATCTTTATTACCTGAATTGCCACCTCCTTCTTGCTTGATCAGTAAGCAACAGGTAAGGCATTTTTGAGACTTGACAGCTGCCAGGGTCAGGTTTTGAATGTAATGCAGAGGGTTAGAGCAATCTGCTTGTGCCCCATCCAAAAAAAGAACAAACATACACACTTGTTAGCCACTCTTACATGCATGTATCACTACACATGTTTGTGTGTAAGAGTGGCTTATATATGTGTAGGTCTTTTTCTGCAACATTGTGTGGGTTTGCATTGAGTTCTGGGAGAAGCAAATTTAGTTAATTTCTAATTTCTAACACATCCTACTATTGTATGATATTTTAAACAGACTGTGCTTTATGAATTTTAATATTGTTGTTTTATTACTGGATTATTTTTTGAAACAGTGAGCCTATTTTTTAAATCAATCCAGTATGCAAAAAGGATATAAAAAGTTTAATTTCTTTTGGCTGCTTAAAGGTCTAGGAAGCATAACCCAGAAGGCTTCCTGAATGGGTAATAATAACCTATTTGTTTGTAAATTCTAAGAATCCAGTAGCAGCGTTCCGCTCATGGAAAATATATTTTTGGCATATTTGCCAAATTACCTCCTCACACCCCCCGCCCACCCCCCACACACACATACTGAAAATCTGCTTGAAGTTCTGGTAAAACTTCTGCAACAGTGTATGAGGTAGTGCAAGAAGCTATGTGCAAGAAGTAATCAATGCAAATTGCACGTGTGCACATACACACACTCTTTATAAGTAGAAGACAGTACTGGAGCAAAGACTTTTCTGTTCACAAAAAGAATATATTTTTCCTGCTGTTCTTTACTTTTATTGCAATCATACTTTTAATGGCTGAGTCCTGAACTGAAATGGTCACTTAACATTTATTTAAAATACTCTGTTACCATATCCACTGATCCAACATCAATTTGCTGCAAGAAAAACCATATCTTATTTTGGGGAAATTGTTTCTGACTTGTGCAAAGGTCAGAATCATAAAACACACTGCAAATGTGAAGTTAAAAATAAGTAAGAACAATAGAACACAGAAAGTGAGAAACAGAAGGGTTTGCAGAAGGTTGAACCAATTATCAACTAGGAAGTGAATTCTTGAATCATGTTACAAATTGGCACCCTCTACCAAATCTAAGCAAGAATGTCTATGTCAGTGATACAATCCTTCCGGTTGCTTAGACACTCGGATCCATAGATATTTGTGATATTCTTTTTCCATGAGCCAAGATGATAACTGTAAAGAAATGATCAATTTTAGGGACACGTCAGAGTCATACATGCCCAATTTGATTCACATTCCCAACGACAACCAATGACAACCAAAAGCACAGTTGTTATCTGGAAGGATAAATGTGCCAGCCATTCATTTGGGCATGTGCAATAAACAGAAACTACATAACTCTGCCGAGTTATGTATACCAAATGAAGATGAAGGAGAAAAGAGAAGATAGCAAATGTGCTACCAAAGGGGAGAAGCCCTCAACAGTGCACAGAATTGTTGAACAGTGAGTAAACCCCATGATTCAATGGATTTATCCTGCCTGGGATTAACAATAAGATTTAGGCCAATGTGTTATCTCAGGCATTTTTGGAGATCACTTTGATACGTTCCTTTTAAAAGATGTGGTCAAATATTTTCTCTCCACAAGAGTAACATCCTACAGACAGACAGAATCATAGAGTTGGAAGAGACCAGAAGGGCCATCTAGTCCAATCTCCTGCCAGTAATGCACAGTTAAAACACTTCTAACAGATAGCCATCCAACCTCTCTCAAAAACACCTACAGAGAAAAAAATTCAACTACACTCCAAGGCAGCTGAATGAGTCTTCCTAATGTTTGGATGGAATTTCCTTTCCCTCAGTTTTAATCCCTTGCTTCATGGCCTAGTTTCCGGAGCAATAAAAAAACAAACATACTCCCTCTTCAGGATGAAATCCTTTCAAATATTTGAACACCTCTTAAATTTCAATTCTATAGGTGAACCATGACAAATTCCCTAAGCTGCTCTTCTTTTCTTTCTTTTTTTCTTTTGCTTCTTATTTTTATTGACATGTTCCACACTCTATATTAGGGATTAGAAGGGAAGGGTAGGACTTATTCAAGTATTCATTAGTCATGGTTTCCAAACCTTTTACTATTTCGATCCCCTCCTCTGGAAACATTGCAGATTGTCAATATTCTTCTTGAATTGTAGTGCCCAGAAATGGACACATTATTCCGGGTACCATAACAATATAACAATATAATAATATAATTATAATAATACATTATAACCATAATAATATAATAATAATGAATTTATTATCCGTCTCTCCCTGTGGCTCGAGGTGGGATACAACATCATTGAAACAAGAAATAAAACCTATGTCAGCTCCATTCATGGCAGACCTAGCTGGACACTGTGGATATTCACATATTAGGGAAAAAATATAATGGGAAGACACTTGTTAAATATGCCTAGGCTATTACTATGACCCTAACTTTGTTCTATAGGAATGCAGGCTGCAGTTCACAGGGATCATCTATCTTCTTCAGCAAGCTTGTCTCATCAAACCTTCCCCATGGACAACATGGGGTTAAAATTAGCAAGGGACAGGATGGCAGGAGAGTGCCAATATGCCTCCACTGTATATCAATAGGTTCACATTTACGTCTGGGGCTCACAGTCTGCTGCTTAATATTTATTAATAATTGGCATGGGATGTCAGAATACCCAAGACATGCCTCTACAGTGAAGTGAGAATCATTCAACACTTCAGAGATTGACAGATGACGATTCCTAGCATGCCTCATCATTGGCTATGCTGACTTGGGCTGCTAGCACTTGAAGATAAACAACCTCAGGAAGGGCAATTGATTGTCATCCTTACTCTACATATGTTATATGGTTACGTGATTAGTATTGTACTAGTTTTATATTCTAACATTTTCTGAGTATTGGTTCTGATAGAGTCAAAATGAAACCATCTAGACACAAGAGAGAGGAAATTGGAGGATTCTTAGAGCAGGGGGTCTTCCAGTGAAGACAGATGATACTCACAGAACCTGATATCAAACCAGGGATGTAGAGGAAAGAAACTGAGAATCTTGGGAGACATCTCGCCCCCTGGATGGAATGCTAAACAGGAACATTTACCACAATAACATGTCTCCCTTGCACAGATGTATAAAAGCTTATTTATTTCAGTGAGAGCAATACATAAGTTATGCAATTCATAAGTTATCCAAAGGGCTCTAGGCTATTCCATTATTTAATTATTCCATATAATCCCAAAGGCTCAGAGGAAGTTACAAGTAAAATCTACACTCCGGGTTTTAAGAATAGAACATATGAATGAGTACATTTGAAAACTTTACAAATAATTGTGTATTCATGCTCTTTTAATTTTTCACTGTATCATCAGTCTGAAAAGCCTGAACTGCTCAAACTGCAGGTGTCCCAAACCATATGTCTTTGATTTACCTGAGAGAACAATGCATCTTATCTTGGGTCTAAACACATGAATATTTAATCATTGCTCTTGACACAGTAAAAAGAATATGCAAGCATGCAAAGGAAAATTTGGGGAGCTGGAACAGACTGGCCCAAACAGAAAACACTGCATGGAATGATAAATATTATATTTATTAAGAAATTTTCAAAACTACCAGAATTTTCTGAAGGCCAACAAGATGTGACACTAAACATATCACTCAGAAAAGCTTCAGTACTGTTGTTTTGAATTTGAGCTCCCATTGGTGCTCACCCATTATCTTTGCATATGCAGATATATCCTACATTTAAAACCTTAAGTATAATGCTAGTGTTCTTATGAGAAATTAGATAAATCTGTCACTGATTTGTGAGTGGTGGAAGGAATTGCAGCTGACTTTGTCTAGGATGCATGTCCCTCTCTTCCAGGATCTAGACATAAATGAGTTCAGATTCTAGACTGACACTATGAAGTCAATCCTGCCAGTACCCCTGCCTTTATCCATTCCACTTTTCACATAAGAGATAATCCTCAGACATGAAAACTATATAAACTATCTCATATATAACCAAAATGAATAGTTTATTTCATTCTCACTGGAAAAAAACAATTGGTGCACACAGCTACCACACTATACACATCTGAGGTCTGCTTTACATCAATTCAGACTCCAATACAATCCAATATAATCCACATGGCCAAGTTTCTGTATTGTAGAAGTGGAGCAATAAAATCTGCCTCGCCAGTTCTGCATCCTTTTGCTGCTGGAGTGCATTGCAATAGGCTGCTGCAAAGTGTGGCTAGTGCATGGCTATCACAGACTATCTAGGGGCTCTGGATTCCTTGCCTCCTCCTGTTTGAAGCTGGATGCATATAAAGCTCAGCAGAATATCTGAGTTTTGTTCATTCCAATCTTTTTTTTTCTCCATCTCCATCTCCTCAGCCCATTTGTCTCCTCCTTTTTGAAGCTAGTTATATCCAAAGTTGTGCTAGTTCCCTTCCTTCTTCCTTTCTCCTTCTCTCAAACCAGAGGCAGCAGCAACAGACACCCTTTTTCCTTTGCCAACAAGACACCACCATTCAAGATTTATCCATGGACTTGAGAAAGAGCAACTGAGCCAAAGAATCATGAACAGTACTAGTACCAAACTAGAGACTTCAGATGCGGCCCCAAAAGCTAGGGAATTCTAAATTTTGGTGAAGCAAGTATTTAAGAAGATATATGTTTTGGGGCAGATAAAGTGAAACTGCTCCAGGGAATTCAAGTGATATTCAGAGTGATTCAGAGAAGGAGCACCCCATCCAGCCATTGATCTGGTACATGAGCAAACAGGATTTATTCTAGAGATTCCAGGAGCTCTGGAGTGATCCCAGAGTTTTAGAGAAGTGGATCCAACCTGATCCAGAGTCCACATATCCACTGCTGTGTCACTGGCCAAAAGCATCTCTCTTGCAGAGGCTTACTGGTTATGTCGCTTCTGATGAGGTCACAATCAAGCAACACAGCAGCAGCCCCAATGTGCTCTTGACCCAGCTAGCCAGTTGTCTTCCAAAATGGGACACTCCTGGGTTGCACTGGGACAGCTCCAGACGAGTTTAAATGTAGACACTGATACAACTATTTGTGACCACCAGGGTGAGAGGGAGGCTGTCATCCTACTTGTGACTTATGCATGTGTAAGTGCAGTTTATGTATAACTCATTTTTGGCCGGGGTAAAGCATTCTGTTCACTTGCCCTTGCACTCCACCCAAAAACTTCCCAAGTCTGAAAGCCACATTATCTGGGAAGGACAACTGCTGCTCCTTCATGCCAGATGGAAGAAGAAAACAGTGGAGATAATTAAGACAATGAAGATTTGAGCTCCTGGGTGCAACCTCATTTTTTCCTTTCTTAAACCACACCAATAAGCAAAGTAGCAGGAACCCCTTCCTGGGCTGGACAGTTGCCAAGCACTGAGAGAATGTGGAACTCCACACATGGAATTATATACACAAGTATGATCTTAGCCCATTTAATTTATAAGCATGTCCCTCGTTTCATCGATTGAATCATATACTGCAGTAACAAATAAGAAATGTTGCGGGAGAATCAGTTTCTCTTCTTCCTGAACTAATCTTACAAGTTATCCAAGAATGGCACTTAAGGGGTACAACATTACTTGGTGATGCTCCAAAATGCATTTACTTCCCTTGCATGGTGAGATGGGGAATAAATGGAGCCATCCCACATTCTTTTATGAGCACAATCTGTGCCACGACTGGAAATTATAAATCAACAGGAAGGCTATTGTGTGTTTGTATACACAATCATCTAGCCATTCATAGACCTTGACTGTTGGTCTGTTATGGTTTCTATCAAGCTGTGTACAGCTGGAGAGGAGGGACCTTTGTACAGTTTTCTGCTTGTTTGACACCTACCCGCAACAAGATTATAAAACAATTTGGTGTTTATTGAGGCAAACAGATTTTAATGTGCACTAGCTCTGCATCCCGCCAGCAGGAGGAGGCTTCCAAAAGTATGGAGGCATTAAAAAAATTAGGAAAACCAAAAGCATGTAAACATAACCAGCTTTGCAAAAGATTATGGCATAAAAATACGATGCTGCCCAGTGCAGAAAGGAGCATATATGTATAATTGTTGTGCTCAGGATTTCAAATCATGGCTGCTAGCCTACAAATATTTCTGGCTGAGATCCTCCATGGAAGGCAAGGAATGGAATCATTCTGAAGTTATCATTTTGTTAGTGTCATAAACAAGTGCATTGTACTCAAATAAATACAGTGGTTTTGTTGGTTGTTCCCCCTCAATGGACTGTCACCTTGTCGTGGTGAGGGGGTTTGCGTGTTCCAATGAACCTGCGGGCACAACGACTGGAGTCGTGCACTCCCAGGCATGGCCACGGGGGAGGTTCCAGACCAAGCACAGTCCGAAGATGGTAGAGCAAGTGGAGGATAACATGGTACATGTTACAATGGCTGTGAAGGTGGAAGAAGGTTGCAACAGATTGAGAAGCCACGGTTATCATGTTAACTATGCCACCAGTGGAACCTCACTCTGTGAAGACTGTGTATTGATCAGTTGTGCACTGACCTCCGCATATTAAAAAAAACTCACTCACAAGCGTCTTCCAAGAGAAAAATAAAAACAAACCAACAAAAGTCCCATGGTGATCAGTGAGTGGCAACCGGGGCACGACCGTGAAATCTGGAAGCTCCTAGTCACAAATTGGCACATGGACAGTGGATATGGACTCAGTCATTCTGCCTCAAGGTTTAAGGCAGTTGAGTAGTTCGGCAGCTGTATCCATGACTGAGCAGCTCTTTTAAGGATCAATTCTGCTCACCCCACAAGGGGAAGGGGCTAGAAAAGGTGCCCTAAACATAGGCTGCATCTCTTATCCCTGACTGGACTGCTGCATCCAATGGGGTCACCACCCTGCGGCCAAAAAAGTAAAATAAACTTCCCACCTGGAAACCAATGCCCTCACTGCAGGAGAACATGCAGATCAAGAAGAGGGCTCCACAGTCACCTACATACCTACCACCAGCACACTGATCTTGGAAGACAATCCTACTCAGACAACGAGGGATCACCTAAGTAAGAAGAAAAGTTTGTTGGTTGTTATAGAGGCAGGCAGTTACTGTACTAGTATGTACTGTATTGTGAAAGATCTATAAAATGCATACACGTGTAATACAAATTGACACGATTTGTGTGCAATATTCAGTGGCCAGTATTCTATATCAGCTACTTAGTTAAGGTATTCAATTAACTGCTCCATATTCACAAATGTTATTAATGTTTGTAACCCATCTCCTGCAGGAACAGTAGAATTTCTCAAATATTGCTAACAGCAAAGTTACCCTTCATAACAAGCTTGTTATATATGTAGTGAAAGTGAAATCAGTGCATAGAAATATGGTTTCTATACCTGTCTTGAACAAGTAGAAAAAGATTAATAGCCTTTCACCTCCAGCCTGAACATAGTTCGAAAAGAGCTGTAATGTTCATTTTGTCTATTTATATCATTTTAAATTGGTTTTATATAGCCTTATTTTATTGTATCTCATTTCATGGCGATGGCCGTTAGCTAGATAGAATAAATGCAATAATGCAGTATATGATATTAAGTGAAAATACCTTTCATTTTAAAAAAAGACTGCAAAATTCAACATACTCTGTTGACTTTTACCAACTTCAGCCAGTATTATTTTGTAAATTGTATTCTAGGTGCTATTTTTGTTATATATTCTTGTATATTTTTGAAGTAGTTAAAAAAAAACCCTTGTACCTACTGTGAAGGAAACTGTTACAACAGGAAAAGAAGGGTATACATTCAATAATAAATGCAAAAATGATAAAATAAACAAAATTGGGGAGAATAAGAAAAACCGAAGCCACCATGAAGAGTTTAACAACTATCTCAATGCTGATGTTCAAACCATGGCAAGAAAATTGATCCTGATGGTTTCATTTTGAACATCTGACCTTGGAATCCACCTCAAGGCAGATTTTGAATGTTAACTTCATTACAGCCCTACTCAGATATGCTAGAGAATTATTATTCACTCCATCTACTAAATTAGAATATGCATCTTGCTAATTGGCTGTCTTGCATGCTTTATTTGGAAAGTCAAAGTTATCTTTAGCCTTTTCTTTCTGCCTAAGGAAGTCAATAAAGCACGGAAGCATGCACATTCCTTAATCAGCTAAAAATGGTGCCATGAGACACAAAATCCTTGAGGTTTTATTATTGTTTCACAGGATTCTGTATTGCATTTGTTATTACATAAATATACCTTTGAATGACCTAAGGAACTGACCCCCAAAAGCATACAGATGAAAACCAAGACATGTATGACCAAGCAACATCAGAGGATCTGTCTACACTAAACACATACGCTGAGTTCCATCAGAAGTCACTCTTAGGAATCCAGACAATGTCTACAGACTTTTAGTTCCTAATGCAGGGTAAAACCAATGCCCCAAAGCTTCCCTTAAGCTTTGGGGCAGCCCCACACTTTGATCTGTGTGTGAATAGCTGGGCCAGTTCTGATTTGGAACTAGCCTCACTGTTCACACATGCCAATGCTGCCATCCCACTTTCCCTGCTCTCCAGAGTAAAAGTGAAAAGGGATGACACCTTTGTTGTGTTTTGTTTCTGCAATGGCAGCCATGTAGCTCTGGAGAACTCACCATAGATGAACGCCTTTGCCGATATCCCCCTCTCCCCTCTCCAAGTCACATGGTTATTGGCAAAGGGACAGCAAGGGCCAGGATCTCTCTGGAGCTCTGTGACCCCATTGCAGTGACAAAAAATGGCAAAGGTAAAGATGATCATTCAGCAGGGCTAACCCAAGTTTGACCTGAATTGGCAGTCAGGATTCTGCTCTCACTGCTCCTGTGGTTCAGGAGTAGAGAGGGTAAATGCCACAGTAGAATCTAGAGCTTAGCAGAGCTTCAGATCAGCCTGTATTTGATGGCCTGTGTAGACGGCCCCAAAGTGTGGTCAACATGGCAAAACTTACAAATGATGAGAACACACATGGCAGGAGAAACTGCAGAAGTCTGCTTTTGGCTTAGTTTGTAAAATTCTATAAACCCACCTTTCCCGTTGATTTAATTGAGTGCAAACTACCTTTATACATTGAACTCAATGTATGGTAACCGAAGTAAGCTGAGTTCAAAGGAAGAAAATGGTAGGAGGCAAAAGAAACTGGGACATTTTAATCACAGACGAAAAAGAGGGGCAGTAGTGTATTAATCAAGACTGTCCGTGACAAATCGGGATAGTTGAAATGTATATGTTTATTCTGCTGTTTCAATGCAGTGTGGCAAATTCGGTAAGTTTTCCTCCTCCTCAGTAATAGTCCTATCATTTTAAAGTGTACATTCTAATAAAATATAGGATTCATCTGTGCTTAAAACTAAACAAACTTGATGCAAACTCTGCATTACAGTTAAAGATGTATAATTTCAACTAAAATCTGTGACTGTTTCCCCTGAATCAACTGCCACATGTACACATGTGAAACCAAAAGAAGGCATAGCCAAATACAGCAGGCCAGGGAAGACAATCCACACACAGCACATGTGAAAGTCAGATGCCGCCCTGAACTTTTGCTGAAATCCGTTCTTCATACGGTTTTATTACTGCTGAAATCTGTTTGGTAACATCACATTCTGTAAGTCCCCGCTTCTCCCTATCCACCCACCCCCTCAAAAAACCACCAGAGTTATGGCTTTTCATAAGCAAACGTTCTTTCACAAAGTCAATGTCAACTCCCTCTTATTTTAGACACTGTGGTATAAGCCAAGATTTCACACTGTGCTAAAAGCATTACAACATCTACCAAAAGCGCAAAATGTATTTTAAAAATGGTCAGGCCATACACAGAATAGTTGTGGTTTCTGAACCCTTGCCAAGTCAAGTTGGAGGTTTTTCTCCTTCCCCAATGAAATGAAAGCACAAGCTGGAAAAAATATGTATAAAATGACCTGCAGTCTAGTATATCAAAGCAAATAGATTGCTTTTACTCACTGAAGCCCATTTAAATCTTGACACACCCTTTATATTCCATTGACTGTTAATTTGCCATTATCCTATTTCAGACTGAAATTAATTTATGCTTCTATTGTTCTTTAATGGCTCAACATCCTCAGTTTAAAAGCAATTTTAGGAAGTAGAGGGAATAATGCCTATCATACTCATACTGGAAAATATGGAAATGTCTTGCTTTTACATTTAAAAAATGAATTACAAAAGTAAATAAATTAGTGAATCAAACCAGGAACAATCGAATACAGTTTTGTGTAAGAAAATATAAAGGTATCTTGATGATAAAACATTCATTTCTGGTATTTATAGTTTTGATGCTACCGCGAAATGTTCAATTATGTGTCACATTTCTATTTCACAACCAAGTTCTCACAGGGTATTGTTTTGAAATTTCCATGTGACTGTGTCTAATTTAATGCTAACAGTAAAAGCCTGAGAAGTGGCATTCCTTTGCTAGTGTTAACAGCATAAACAGCACAGCTAAAAAAACGAAAGTCTCTGGGTACTGGCTGAAGGTCTAGCAGGATTTGCTTTGCTTCTCTGGAGCTCTTACAGGACAGAAAGTTACAGGATCCCCAGCATTTCATAGGATGTTACCTTGGCAGTTAACATTGAATCATACAACCTCACCAGATGGGCTACTTGACCTGTCCTACACTTCTTGTTCTCCCCTTTCAGGACACAGCCCATTACATGAAACACATGTATTTCCAGTCAGGCTCAGTCCAGAAAAGAGAGAGCAAGTGGTGTTCTCCCTGTGTTGCCTTACCAGCAATGGGGGGAATCCGGGCGGCAACGCTTCCTTCCATGGGCTGGGAGAAAAGGGGCATGGAGCAATGGCTTCTCCATGCCCTCCACACACACACACAATGCACGGCAAATCCATTGGCCTTTGTGATGAGGTCCATAGTGCTGTAATTTTGCAGTACGGAAAGGTTTTCTTTCTTACGTTCTATTGAAATCAGTGGTTATATTACTATATATGGTGATGCATAAGTTGAAGGCAGATTTTTGGGCCAAAATTGTGGATTCTGATGTGACCCATGGATAATTTAAGGGTTCCTCTGCAGAGTGGAGAAAGCACCAATACTACTTTGGGTCTGTGACTACCTTGGGTCTGTCACATATCATTGACCTGCTCAAGTATTCAAAAAAGCTAGAAATGATGCCAAGGTGAAGAAAACCAACTAATTCCTCCAATTCTCCCATTGTAAACTAATGACTTTCAGCAACCATTCATTTGTAGAAGGTGGTTCTTACTAATCTCACCGATTTTTACTTAGTTTGATTATTCTATTGTGGATTTTAGTTCATGTATGTATTTTACAGTGGCTATCCAAAATGTGTGTGTGTGTGGTTTTTTTTCTTTTTTTTGTTTTTTGTATTATTGCACAATGCTTTTTAATGAATACTTTTTGCACTTTATCCAAGGGAGAAGTCAGAAATGATATACATGCTACAAATGCATTTAAGATATCTATATTTCTCTCTCCCATACACACATATAGCAACATAGGAACTCATCATACCAATCCCCCCCACCCCCGTTTAGTTCTGTTTTGCCAGGGGGCAAATGCACTTAAGATACCTATATTTCAGAAGTAGAATGGATCCATCACACCAAGGTAGGTGACAACACTGTGTGGTTGGGAACTGCTGATGGGTTTTACTCACCCATAGCAAGGAATGGGATACTCATGGGAAGGAGGCAGACCAGCTGCAAGATGCACATGGTACTGTGCAATAGCAGCCATCACCAAAGGTGATAGTCCAACTGCAATGCCGATTTGCCTGCCTTGTGTGATAGTCTTACCATAAACTTTTATTTATTCTAGTTTTTTGTTCCCATTACAATACAGATTTCACATGTTTTGCCATATTTTTATTTCTTGATCTGAAATTTTTACAGGTAGCATTCTAAATAGAAAATTTAGTTTGGGTAATATCTTCATTTTAATTAATGCTATCCTACCGAACCATGATAATTTGAGCTTATTGTATTCCAGTAATTTCTTATCAATTTCCTTTCTTAATTTGGTTAGATTACTTATTTCTAAGTTTTTTAAATCTTTAGTTATATTTATTCCTAAATATTTAATTGTTTCTTTAATTTTAATTTTCCCCTCCTGTTTTATATTTTTTATCTCTTCTTCTCAACAATTAAATATCATCATTTCTGATTTGTTCCAATTAATTTGTAACACTGTCATTAATCCAAATTCTGTTAAATGAGCCTCGATTTTCTCCCATTGTTTTATTGGATGTTCCATTGAAAAAAGGGTGTCATCTGCAAACAAATTTATTTTATATTTCTGTTTTATTCCTATTCCTTTTATACTACTGTCGTCTCTAATTACATTAGCTAATAGTTCCATTACAACTGCGAATAAAATTGGGGAAAGAGGACATCCCTGTCGTGTGTCTCGTGTTATATCTATTTTCCCTGATAAACTATCATTCACCAGTGTGATAAAGTCTTAAGATTGCTGGAAAGGTGTGACACGTGTACGTAAAAGGAACTGTCCCATTGAGGCCCCTTCTACACTGCCATATAAAATCCAGATTATCTGCTTTGAATTGGATCATATGGCAGTATAGACTCATATAATCCAGTTCAAAGCAGATGATATGGATGATCTGCTTTGATAATCTGGATTATATAGCATTGTAGAAGGGGCCTGAATGTTATACCCCTCCTGCTTGACACAGGATGCAAGCCTCTCTTTTTGTCATGTATTATAAAGATCCATAAACTAAAAACAAAGCACAGAATGAAAAGGGTGGGGCTTTTAAAATGGCTTGGGGTTTTCTAAATTTTGCAATTCTAAATGTATTTACAAAGGAACAACAATAGAAAACAAAGCAATCATATTATATATAGTTACCTGTGAGTATGTCTGACTGAACATAGATACTTGTTCAAGAGATTTCCTTATGAGGTAATTTTAGGCTTCCACTTTCCCAAGAAGAAGCCATTAGATTCAATACAACTGATTTGAGCAGATACAGATAGGACTGAAGTACCCAGCTTTTAGGTTCTTAGGAAATCCTCTCTAAATAAAATGCCAGTTTGTTTACCAGATTTTCTATTTTGATGCTTTCACCCCATCTCCCAAACAAAGGTGACAGAGAGCACCTCTATCCAACTTTCCTCGGAGTTTTTTTTTAAGGTGACTAGTTTTCTGGAAAAATCTTTGGCAGGAATTCACATGACATTCTTGTGCCAAGAAATTAAAAACTCATAAAGCTGCCACTAATTACAATTTTTAACATAAGGACTTGGAAGGCTAACTTCTAATCTCTTTGCAGCTTCAATACATTTCAAGCTGCTCTAAAATATCAACAGGCTCATCTTGCTTTAACCAATCCAAATTTACTTGACAGCTGGAGAAAACACTTCCTTTCAAGATTTCCCCAAAGGCAACGGGTTTTGATGCAGGCGTAATCTTGCTTAAAGTAGACCCTTTCAAACAGATTTGTACGTTCAGAGTTTCAACACTTTTGTGATAATGAACCAACTACTTTCCCAGTGCACACCTAAACATGTCTACTCAGAAGTAAGGTCTAACTGAGGTGGTTGATTTATTCTCATCTATCTACAACAGAAAAGACTTTAAAAGATGACAAAGATATTGAAATAGTCAAGAGTTTCCATTCCTTGGCTGAGTCATTAATCAGAGTGGAGACTGCAGTCAAGAAATCGGAGGAAGACTAGGCCTGAGGATCTAATCAGACTTACCAATTTAGGCATCTTAGGACAGTTACCAGCTGTTGAGAGACAAATGGGCACGCAGGCCATCACATGATGTTCTTCAATTTCCAGCAGTGTTCCCACTCCCAAACAGCATGGAAGCAACCTAGGACTCTTCCTTGTCAACACAAAAGGCTCTGGGTGCCCCAGTTGGGCAACGCTTCGCCTGTGTGATAAGGGAAGTGTTGCTGCACCAGAGTGGCATGCAGGACAAGAGTTGCCCCAGGCACCTGCCATTTCTCCATGCTTGCTGGCAAAATGGCATGGGGAGTAGGGCATCTGATAAGGTCCTTGGAAAACAGCTACAAAGGAGCTAGACAAGATCCTTAAGTGTAAAGAAATACAACTGAATATTAAGGATGGTCCATGCTATCATAATTCCCATTTTTATGTATAATTGAGAAAGTTGGACAGTGAAGAAAGCTGATAGGAAGAAAATTACTACTTTAAAATGTGGTGCTGAAGATGGGTTCTACAGATCGCTTGGACTGCTAAAAAGACAAATAAATGGATTCTAGATCAAATCAAGCCTAAACTCTTCCTAGAAACCAATATAACTAAACTGATGCTGTCATACTTTGACCATATCATGAGAAGACATGACTCACTAGAAAATAATGCTTGGTAAGCAGGCAAAAGAAAAATGATAAGTCTGCATTCCTAGTGAATAGACGTGATCAACGACACCATGTCCTGAGTCTGCAAGCCCTAAGCAGGGCAGTTCATTTTATGGTGACTTGGAGGTGTCTCATTCATGGAGTCACCATAGGTCAAAGTGGATTTGACAGCCATTAACAGTAATAGCAAGGTCCACCAACATGAACCACAACCAAACAATACCTGGGGAATACTGACACACCCCGAACTTTAAAGTCTGCTCACTGATTTGCTTTCAGCACCAGGACCATGCACACAATCTAGTCACAAAATTCTGCCTTTATTATCTTCCCAGTTTCTAAATAAAGTAGTTGAGTAGTGAACCTACTGAGTAAGAATTAAGAGTTATATCTAATTTTACTAAGATAACATTCATATCACCTGTCCTTACCCTATAGGTAGAGTTTTCCAAGATTCACTTCAATCATGCAAATACAAATTCTCAAAGCACAAAGTGATCATAGTTTGAGAAATCACCAAAAAAACATGTATGTGTGAATCAGTATTTGAGATAATGACTTTAATTACTATCATAGAACAAATTCTTGTATATATCACAAAATTTTACAGCAGTTTCATTGGACTAGACCAGGGATCCACAAACTTTTTAAACAGAGGGCCAGGTCACAATCCCTCAAACTGTTGGAGGGCCAGATTATAATTTGAAAAAAACATGGATGAATTCCTATGCACACTGCACATCTTATTTGTAGTGCAAAAAACACTTAAAAACAATACAATAATTAAAATGAAGAACAATTTTAACAAATATAAACTTATGTGTATTTCAATGGGAAGTGTGGGCCTGCTTTTGGCTGATGAGATAGGATTGTTGTTGTTATTATTGTTTGCTTTCAAGTAGTTTCAGACTTAGGTTGACCCTGAGCAAGGGCCGGGTAAATGACCTTGGAGGGCCATATCTGGCCCCCGGGCCTTAGTTTGAGGACCCCTGGACTAGAATATAAATATGCAAAGTAGTAGTCTCTCCATGCATGTGCTAGTAAACTCTACAGAGCCAAAGAAGGAATCCTGTCCTAATCTGTTCTCCTCAAATTCACTATACTTAAACACAGCAGAGGTATATAAAATAATGGCAACGTTTGAATATTTTGCTGTCCTAAAACTAAAACAGAGAAAGCGGATTACTTCTAGTGTCATCAACTGCTCCCAAGGGCATTAAAACAGCCCAGGAAAAATAAAGAGAAAGCACAAATACATACAGATTTTATGGTCACCACATTTCTGTTCAACATGGCCTGTTTTTGCTTCACATAAACAGTACCGTCCTGATTTGCTCATCAGGAGGAAGGCAAGAGCCCAGACTTCCTTGTCATTTTGCTTTTGCACTATTGTGCTTTCTCCATTTAAAAGTTTTTGCATACTTTTGTATTCACAGCAGAGGTTAACCATATGACCATTAGCTAGGTGTTAAAATTATGACCCATGCTGGAAAAAATGAGATCTTTTTTTTAAAAAAAATCAAATTTAGGGGAGATGAGTGGAACTGAAAACAGATGGGAAAGGCTTTTTCCAAATTCTAAAGCAGGAGAAAAAAAGAAAGATAAAAGAAAAGCAAAACATAACTTTTAGTAGAAATAAGTGGGAAAATCACTGATTGGAAAAAAACCCAAAATAATTTAAGGGATATTATTTAACTATTACAGACACCCAATTAATTATTTGCATCACAGTAGCTTTGCTTGACTATGGTCAGCAGGAAAAAAAACTACTAAAGTATATCTACAATGAAATTTTCACTCTTAAAAATGGATAATTTCATATTAATGTCTCTGCCAGAAAGGAAAGACCGCTCACTTTCTTGATTTTTCAAAATACCTTATAAGAAAAAAGTCTAGGTCAGGATGGAGCAGAAGAGCGAAATAATGGAGGCATCTCACTTACAATGTTCTTATTTATGCTGGGTTCATACTTATTCTAATTTTGGAAGTTAGTTCATTAAAATGAACCAACTTAAAGGGGCTTTGTTTTTAGTAATGGAATATTCCTTGTGGATATTAAATCCATTCACATATGCTTTCTTTCATTTTATTATTATCTTCAGCCATTTGTGTTTTGGAAACATGGATGTCGTTTGTTTCCTCACAAACTTATGAGATCACGTTTCCTCACTTCATTGCCCAGACAAGTAGAGCATCCTCGGAAACAAGGCACAATAGGACTGTATATTGTAGCTTAGCAGTGACTTTGATAGAGTCCATACTACAAGGGTCCTATTCTAGCACACCTGTGGTGATTCCTTAGTAGAGCTTATTCAAAGCCAAATAAGTAAGGACTATTCCCTCATTGTCCCATCCTGCAAGTAACAACTGTGCAGGTTGAAGAGGGGAACCTGTCTCCAGCTTCTACCACAAGGAGCGTCTCTGCTAATACAAACAACCTGAGTCACAGTTTGAAGGGGGGAGGGGAGGTTGAACCACAACACCCATAATCCCTCAACCAGTACAGCAGCTGTCTTGTAGGGTAGTAAATGTTGACCCTGGTAGTTCAAAAATTACTGTTTCCAGGATCTATTTCCAGTTTGGTATCCAACAAAATCACTGTTCTAAATACAGCAGTGTCCCCAATATATGAATTACAGGGCAGTGCCTGCTTGAACAGCTGATGTTAAGCAAGGGCCAGTGTGTGCAATCCCACCCTCACTTGCACACAAGTTTAACTTCACACAATAGTGCACAATTCTGGCTTTCATGGAGACTTTATTGTGTTTAGTTGAACTTAGGTGTCCATTTGTATCCAATTGTATCTAGGGTAGGGATTTGAATCCTAACTTATTTTGTTCACATTTGTCAGGATAAATAATTATGACAATTTCCACCCTGATATAGGAAAAAATCCCTCCATAGTACTCTCCTCATATTTAAGTCCATTAAAGTGTACTGGAAGAATTACTCAATGAAGAATTAATTTGAGAGTTTAGATCAGTGGTTCTCAACCTGTGGATCCCCAGATGTCTTGGCCTTCAACAGCTGGTAAACTGGCTGGGGTTTTTGGGAGTTGTAGGCCAAAACACCTGGGGACCCACAGGTTGAGAACCACTGGTTTATATAGATACATTCAATTGGGTTAACTGTGGGGAAGTATTTTGCTATATATGAACTTGCAGTTAAGAAAATATGCTTCACACATTTTGGCCAGTGTCTCATTAGTAATGCACACAAGTTTAAATCCAATGTATATCTGTGTGATGTCTTCTTGGGAAAGTCTCTGAAGATCACCCTCTCCACTGACCACAACTTTCCCGCTGAATTCATTATTTCACTGTTACAGCCACTCTGGTGGCCTTTCCATGGCTGATAGAAAATAGGGGAAATTCAATAAGCATCTGATTATTCCCCTACACCCAAATACAAAACAATTATATAAACTGCTGAGATCTCCTGTAGAACCTGCTAGATTTTAGTGGATGATGACATTGGTCTTCCTCTATTTATACAGACACGTTTCCAATACTCCAATGGAAAAACTTATTACACAGTGGCTTCCAGTGAATATCCCGAGTTTTATGGCTATAATCCAACTTTGCCCAGTTTTAAGCAAAGTCAAGCAACTCAAAGGAAGTAACAACCCTGTAGGGCTGATGCATTCCCGAGTCATCTGGACAGTGGCCCCAGATTCAGCATATATGCTGCAGGGCATATTTACTGGATCCAGGGCTGCTGTGGGGCTGATTTATATGAGCCCATAGTATAGTTCTGCCTTCCAAACTTTTGAGCTGCTCTCTGCAATATAAAACCTTGGCCACTCTGTGCAAAATGTTTTTCCACAATACTTTATTTCCAACAGTGTGGGATCAGTCTCCCACTTGCCCGTTGTTTGTGGGAATGCTTATATAACTTTGAGCTGTACACGCTGAGTCTCTGTTGTACAAGTTGAACCTCTCTATGAATGCCCACACTTCAGCATCAGCATCAAGAACTCTCAGATTCTGGTTCCTTTTGTAAGGCAGCTTTTAGAAACAGATCTGTAGGAAGATGATTCAGAAGTGAATCATTTTATATAGAGCTGCAGTGTCTGCTCCCACTTGCCCTACTCCCCCAGCAAAATGAGTGCATTGCTTCCTACATCCAAATACCAGCTTCCTCCTCCAGTATGCTCTTAATGCCTCAACACCTACCATATTCTCACAACAACAGAGTAGGCTGACATCCCAGATTCAAAGTTTAAACTTGTCTCACACTTGTTAAATGTAATTCTTCTACAGCAATATCACTATCTTTGAGTGAAGCTAGAATCCCTTAAAGTCCACCACTACTAACAGTAAAATGTCGCATTCTTCTATCATAAATCCTCCATTGGTACCTTTTCCAATGGTTTCAAACATTCCTTTAAATATTAAAAAATACACATTAAAATGGCAAGTATTATTTGGTGTCATGGCTAAAACCATGAGACTTATGACCGCATCACACAGGGCTTTTTTAGCATTCTAGGATGCTTCCCCACAAGTCCCATGATGGATAGACATGGTGCCCATCACATAACATTGCTGGACTTCCAGCAGAGGCCCACCCACAAACAGAGTAGAAGTGTTGTATTACTCTTCCATTGTAACATGGGAGGCTTCGGCGATGGGAGAAGCAAGAGTGGTGCATGGGGCAACAAATTTGTCCTGCTGTCCCTCAATTCACTGGCTAATGTGGTAATTTCCTTAACGCTATGGAAATGGGGTTTAATATCATCCCAAAAAACAATAGATGAACGTGGCCCAACCCTTGCCATAGTCATTTCTACTAGACTATGCTGCTTTAAGAATTTGTGTCAAGCTCTTTGGGGGGGAAAAGACTTTAATTGATTACTAGTGCTAGGAAAAGGAAGGGAGGCTATGACTCTATCAGCTCTCCTGGATCTTTCAGCAGCTTTCATGGTCTCCTTCCAGACAAACTGTCTAGGTTGGGGGTAGCATTCCTTTGTATCCCTGCTACTGCAAATACCTAGGTGGTACTAGGAAACCCATGACAACATTATCTTATCTCCTTACCAATGGAACCAATGAATAATATGATAAAGATAAAGAATAACACATGATCAGTATGGTTATGATATCTATTTTCTCTCTCTTTAATCTAAGTCATCTGGGGGAGAATAAAACATAGGAACCCAGAGCCAGCAAGGCCAATAAATTGAAGTTTAGCCCTAACAGAAAGAGCTGAAATCAAGAAAGACTACATCTTCTTTTGATTGATTGATTTATTTTAGTATGGCATTCCTTTCTTGGTGCTTACAGATTGTTAGTTTAATTATCTGTTCTAGAATCTTTCTTGGTATGACTGCTTGGGTCCTCTTTTCCTCTCTTTTTGAAGGTGGGTACAACATTTGCCTTCCTCCAGTCTGCTGGAACTTCTGCTCTTCAGTAATTCTCAAAGATTATTGCCATTGAAATTATTTCTGCCAGTTCTTTTGATAGCTTTGCATGTAATTCATCTGGCCCTGGAGACTTGAATTCATTTAGACAAGCCTGTACTCAGTGACACTATTATTTCCTTGTTCTTCCTTTTATTGGGACTCACTTCCACTGTGGATAAGATTGTAGCCTAAATCATTGGATCCTTCTTCATCCATAAAAGCATCCATTTAAAAGTGATCTAAGCTAGTAGTACATGCACTGAGACTGTTTGTGTGGATTTGTTTGTTTTGCAAGAGGTGGAATACAAATTTTATAAATAGAATTTAGTCACCAATTAAAATGTGATCTTGTGAATCAGCATTTAACCCTTAGAGGAAGGGGAGCATGAGAAAACCTCATTAAAAAAAACTAAACAGAAAGAAAGGAGCACTCCTTACCACCACTGAAGACTGGCCAGGGTAATTAGGCAGGGGACCTGGATCATTTCCAAGGAACTTCATGGATGCCCATGAGCTTAGATCTACTGCTTAGAGCTTAGATCTACTGCTAGCCATGCCTTTGTTGATTCTGTTGGTATCAGGCTCCAAAACATTGTATTCCATGACTATGTATGTTCATGGTGCCACCAGATCCACTATTCCCCTAGTACAGTGGTTCCCGACCTTTTTTTTTTTTTTTACTAAGGACCACTTGACCAGGAATCACTTTGACTAGGGGCCACTTGGACAAGTACCACTTGAATAGGGTCCACTTTGACCAAGGACCACTCTGCAACATTAGTACCCAAAAAGTTACAAATCGGTTTTTGGTAAACTTTAGATTCGGTTTGGTTATTTGGGGTGCTGATTCAGAAAATTGCATTGGAAAGACCACATCAGCTCTAGTTTCTGATACAGAACACATGCCTTCCAGTAGTCACCATCTTCTCACTCACAGAAAACTATATTTAATAATCTTGAGCCACTGTGGTAGTAGTAATCTTTCATGAGTAGTCGGACCCTCCCCTCCCAACATCCACATTGCCTCGACAATATAAGAGACCAGTTGCTCTTGTTGCTGAGTAGTTTTGAGGCAACTGTGTAGTAATTGTGAGGCCATGGACCATATTTTTGTTTTTGCGGACCACTGGTGGTTCATGGACCACAGGTTGGGAACCACTGCCCTAGTACATCTCCAGATCACGTCTCAGCCATTGTGGAAATATCTATTTTGAGGCAGAAAAACTGTATTACATGGCAGTTTAAATGGGGCCTAAGAACATAAAAGTAACAAAAAATATATCCGTCTGCCAATGGAAAAAGAACCGGGTGGTGGCACAGTTAGCTGAGAGCTAGCTGCATTAAATCATTACTAACCGAGGGGTCATGAATTCGAAGCTAGCCTGGGTCAAAGTGAGCTTCCAACCATTTGTCTAGCTTGCTGTCGACCTCTGCAGCTGGAAAGACAGTTGCATCTGTCTAGTAGGAAATTTAGGTGCCGCTTATGCGGGAAGGCTAAATTAACTAATTTACAGCGCCATAAAAACCTTCCAGCAGCGTGCAAAAGAATGAGGAAGTACTCCATCAAAAGGACTCGGTATCACAACGGACAGTGAAGCATCAGCTCCCCCGTGGTCAGAATCGAGCCAGAATCCAGCATACCCTTATGAAGCTGGAAGAAGCTTGGGCACAGCTGGAATATTAAATTGCCTCTGCGTCTGGCTATATATGTTGTATGTCTAATTGGCATTGAATGTTTGCCATGTATATGTGCATTGATATCCGCCCTGAGTCCCCTGTGGGGTGAGAAGGGCAGAATATAAATACTGTAAATAAATAGATAGATAGATAGATAGATAGATAGATAGATAGATAGATAGATAGATAAATAATAAAGAGGACAGCCAAGCCTCCCATGGGCGGGAATTGCACAACTACAGTTGTCTCTCCACATTTCTGGTCTTGACTTTTTGGATTGGGTTAAAAATGCTCTCTCTGGGTATTTTAGGTGCTCCAGTGTGACTCAGTAGTTAATTTCCTCCAGTCATGCTAGATCTACACTGCCATATAATCCAGGTTATCAAATCGGATAATTCAGGCTTCTTCCACACTGCTCCTATATCCCAGGATCTGATCCCAGATTATTTTCTTATCCCAGATTATCTGGGATCAGTTCCTGGGATATAGGACAGAGTAGAAGGGGCCCCAGATTACCTTTTTTGAATTCAATTATATGAGTCTCCACCGCCATATAATCCAGTTCAAAACAAATAAACTGGATTTTATATGGCAGTGTAGATGGGGCCCTAGAGATGACTAGAGAGAACAATTCTATGTTCAGTTTTCAGCAGACATTGACCACAGAATTATGCTAGAAAATGTAGAAATTAGTAGAAATTCCTAAAGAAGTATTTTCTGAAGTAAAAAAAAAGTAATTTCCTTATTCATGATTTCTCTATTTTCACAGGGGCGGGTGCCCTTGAATGTGGAGGGCTACCTGTAAATGCTTCTGTGATAATGGTATAAATAAAACCCAGAAGGCCTAAATGGAATTGTTCTTTATTTTTTGCTCTCTGGTTCTTGTTCTTCCATCAGTTCCTGACCCACAAAAGGGCCTGTCCTCTTACCGCTCAGGAGAGTTCAGTGAGGCACTTTCCCAAAAGCTTTTATAATGTCAAGGTATACAATGCCTGCCAGATCACATCTATCAATAGCCAATCAGTCATGGTAATAAAATGGCACAGGTATGGGTTTTAATGGGGAAAGGTTGCTCCCTGTTGGGAACCTGGATAACAGTTAAGGCTGACATTTAACATTTTGAGATATTTATTGTGAACTCTTTTTTTTCTTTCAAAAAAGCAGTTCTGACTGAATCATTTCTTTTCATGGATTCATACCGTACCTTATACAAGTCATGCAGCATTACTCACCTTGTATATCATGGCTGGGGGCTGCTGTTTCCAGATATTTCTGTTTGTCCAAAAAGTTTGTTTTTGAGTTGGCTGAAGCTGTGAAAACTATCGGTTGAAAATAGAAAAGTGGAGCATCAGCTCTAACTGGTTCAAGTCATCACATTTCTACCATGTCATTCTAATTATGAGGACCTTGCTGTCTTCCTCTAAAAAAGAATGACTTTGAGCTCATCTGCAATAAGCAGCTTAGTCTAGTGTAAATATGCTCCAGATCACATTTGTACCGCGCCCGGGCCCATTGTTCAGGAGCACATCTGCTTTGAGGAGGTGGCACACATCTAAGGGCCCTTCCACATAACCATATAACCCAAGGCAGGAAATACCACAATATCTACTTTGAACTGGAATATATGGCAGTATGAACTTGGATAACCCAGTTCAAAGCAGATATTGTGGGATTTCCTGCTTTGGGTTATATGGTTATATAACCATGCTCTGGTGACATTCCGTATAGACTACTGCAACACACTCTATGTGGGGTTGCCTTTGAAGACTGTTCAGAAGCTTCAAATGGTCCAATAGGCAGCAGCCAGGTTGCTAGCAGGAGCAGTGCTCAGGGAGCATGCAACTCCTCTGTTGCACCAGCTCCAGTGGCTGCCAGTTTGCTACCGAGCACAATTCAAAGTGCTGGCTTTAGCCTATAAAGCCCTAAATGGTTCCGTCCCAGCTTACCTGTCTGAACACATCTCTCCTTATGAACCATCTAGAACTCTAAGATCATCTCAGTCCCGCTATCTTCGCAGATGCATCTGGCAGGGACAAGAGACAGGGCCTTCTCAGTGGTGGCCCCTCGGCTATGGAATGCCCTCCCTAGGGATATTAGATCAGCCCCCCTCCCTCTTAACATTTTGTAAAAAAAAGTCAAAACCTGGCTTTTTGAGCAAGCTTTCACAAATGCAGCGTAACAGGTGAATATGAAACGATGGAACTACTGGATGATGCGACTGGAAAATGATTTTAGTAAGGAGATGCTGATTATTTATGTTTTATTGGTTTTATATGGTTTTATATATATGCTAAATGTTTTAATTGTATCTTTATGTCTGTTGGGGCATCTAATTGTTGCCAATCATAAACTGCCTTGAGTCGCCTTCGGGCTGAGAAAGGAGGTATACAAATACGGTAAATAAATAAATAAGTTTGATATTCTGGGTTATATGGCTGTGTAGAAGGGCTCTCAGACATCTCCAAGGGCCCATCCACACAACCATAAAACCCAGAATAAGGCAGAAAATCTCACAATATCTGCTTTGAACTGGGTGATCTGAGTCCACACTGCCATATATTCCAGTTCAGAGAAGATAATTTGGGATTTTCTGCCTTATTCTGGGTTTTATGGCTGTGTGGATGGGCCCCAAGTCAGTGTTGTTGCTGCTGCTAGGCAGCCCACCCAATTCCGAACCTGCAAAGAGCTCCATCCAAGTTTCTGACCATGATGGGTGCCTCTGTGGCAATCTCCCCTCCTTAGTTGCATCAGTAGAGGTATCTGTGAAACCATGTGATCACCCCCTCCTTTTTCCTGATTGTGCACATTTGAAATCATTAAAGAAAACATAAACTACCTTTAAAACATAAACATTTAAATGGTTATTTCTATAACCCACCAATCCTCCTTTAGACCTCCAACATGAAAACAAGACCAGCAGTTATGACAGGTTGTGGATATGAGCAGAAATTCAGCTTTACTATCTGGAAGCTTTTAAACCAGCTTGGGCAGGATTTTTTACATTTTCCCTGACTGTCATTTCATATTTTTCCCTCGTAATATACACATGGACATCAGCCTCAGAGTTGCTGACCAGTAGGTGATTTTAAATATGCAATTAATTAAATTAATTAATATCTGCAAATAAACAGAGGCATTTGTTAACTTCTGAAGAAGGTGACATGCAATTTCACACACATGTAAGAGATGCAAAAAAAAAAAATGTGGGTGAGGAACCATAAACAAAATAGCTCAACTTTCCCACAAGTGCCATGCTCATTAAAATATTTCTTTTTGAGATTCTAATTTGCATTGTCATATTGAAAGTTGTTTCAGTGACTGCTTACTCCAGTACAGCCAAGGTATGCAGCTTTGAAACAGTAGCAGGGATGCATTTAAGCTCAAATCCGAGTAACTACCATCAGAAATTGCTTCAGAACAGTCCAGACAAGCAGGGTTGTTGGTGACAGATTGCCCAATCCTCCTGTTTACTTAGTTTCCAGAGGGAATCTGGAGCCCCTAACTGTCAAGTTGAAAAGATTTACTCCCACTATTACAAAGAAAGGTTATACTCTGCATTTGATCATGTAAGGAACATTTCAACAACACACAGAAGGGAGGAAAGATGCATAAAAAAGATTTCCTACGTGAAGGATTTCCTGCATTATAGAAACAACAACCACTACAGTAACAACAGCAATGGCTTTTCCATAAAAAAGGAGAAGAACTAAACAATATGAAAATAATTATTTAGGAAGTGGAAAATAGTTCAAGCTTGCATCAGTTTGGACAGCAATGAAATAATCATCTACAGATCCTTCTGTTCCTTTCCCCTTTTTGTTGTTGTCATAGTTCTTCTCATTGCACAATGTTTCCAAGCAGATAGTTGATTATAAGACTTCTAATATTTTCTGACTTCCCATTATAGTTAAGAGTGTCATCAAAGTCCCCCTACCCCACCCCTAATAAAAAGAAGACATAATTTGGTCCCCGCAGGAATGATAGTTTCCAAAGGACAGAAGGCCAGATGAACAGAAACAGCAACAGTTCACACAGCCTCCCTTGAACCTCTCGGGACCTGCAGCAACCCCAATTCCATAGCTTCCGAATCCCCACACATGTGCACACACCCCTGGCTCAGCTGTTCAGCCTGAGCTGGTCCCAGCCGTGAATCTCCAGACCTTTGCTGGGGATTACCCCATGAGCTATCCCTCTACAATTCAGACAGCCACAATGTATCGAGAACACCTCCATTTCCAAACCCCTGCTACAATATCTCTCTATATATTTCTTTGTGAAGGACACCACACAAATTCTCTTTTATTATTATAATTATAATAATTATTATTACTATTATTATTATTAAACTCTATAAAATGAAGGCAAATATACATGAACTCATGAACTACAGTAACCTCTCAAACCACCTCTTGAGCAATTCCAGATACCCATTCCATGCCCTGTGTGGGAACCAGAGATGGGACATAATCTATGGAACAAAGGAACTTCCTTGATCTCAGCAGAAGTCCATTTCCTGCTGCCCAGAACTTCTCTTTTTGAGGATGAAACTTTGATTGCAATCCCATCAGCAATAGACGTCTTTGGGATTCTTTCTTTGTCTTCCCAGAATGGGAAGATGTCTGACAAAAACAGTTTTATTGAAGGCTTTCATGGCCGGAATCACTGGGTTGTAGGTTTTTTTGGGCTATATGGCCATGGTCTAGAGGCATTCTCTCCTGACATTTCGCCTGCATCTCTGAGGATGCTTGCCATAGATGCAGGTGAAACGTCAGGAGAGAATGCCTCTAGATCATGGCCATATAGCCTGAAAAAACCTACTACAACCCAAAAAAAGTTTTCATTGTCTTCTCCGGCAGGACCCGGTATCAAATCATCTTTTGGACTTTTGTCTCCAGCATTTCATTGCTACCCACCCAGGGGTTGGCATAACCCCCTGGAAACCTCTCCTCCCCCGAGACCGCCTTTGCCAGGCCATTGGAAGCTTTAGGGCCTTCCTGCCCAGCTGGGAGGAGATCCCCGACTATATCACCACCACCTCCTCCAATCAGGACACACACCAGCTAGGACCCGCCTCTTGACCAATCAGAGGCCTGGGAAATGCATGAGAATTCTTGTATATAAAAATGCCTGGTTATGATTATGTCCTTACACATGTACACATGCTGTACGAGTATCCCTTTTGCACAAACTGAATGAAGTTTCAATTGTTTGCCTTCAACCTAGTGAGATTCCTGATTCCTGACTCGAAACATCCTTGGTTAGTAGGGCTGGGTGGTTTCGTTTCGTTAATTCGTAATTCGTTAATAATTCGTTAATTTTTTCAATTACAAAACGATAACGAACCATTCTGGAGCAATTTTTTAAAAAAACGAATTTTTAAACACGTTTTGTAAATGCTTCGTATTTCATTATTGTATTCATTTCGTTATTGTTCTGAGGTCGTTTCGTTATTATTTCCGCATGTCTGGGGCAAGTTTTTTGTTTAATTAGTGAAAAAAAATTATAATATCACACCAACAGTCAACAACAGAGGGAGAGGGAAGCTTCAGAAGTTTTTGGAGGTTTTTTAGCGTATTTCGCGGTCGCGCCCGCCATTAACGAATCGATTCGTTATTGTTTCGGAAATCGATTCGTTAATGTTTTGTAATTTTTTCACATTTACAAAATTTCGTAAATATCGAACTTTTTAAAAGGAAAATTTTGTAATTATTTTAAATAACGAAACGCAAAAACCCCCCAAAAACGAATCGATTTTAGAAACAAATTTTTCCGTTGTTACCCAGGCCTATTGGTTAGCAAAGTTTGCCAGGCATCCCTCAGTATCCACAGGACTTAGAAAAACTTCACATTACTGGCATCAAGGGGGAAATAAAATGTATCCGTCCTAGAACCTACATACACCTTGTTGAGACCATCCCAGCACAGCTCTGATTGAGAAAAAACCAACGTAAATCTTTTGACAATAAACTGCATCTGAATAGTGAAATTATTTTGTCATATAAGAGAAAGGCACAACAAAGACATCAGCTGCCAAGGGAAAAATCTTAAAAGAAGCATGAATCATTTCTGTTTCGTGCAAAATCAGCACTAAACATCTCGAACCTATGAAGGAAATTAGTGATGTGGTAGGAGTTATAGTAACATTGTGATTTGTCTTGATGAAAAAATCAATCAGGGAATGGAACAACATGGAAGCAGACTGCACACAATTATCTGAAGCCAAGAGGAATTATTCTTATAAAACCCTAAATAAAACAAATCTTCTATCTAGTGTTACATGTACTTCATATCACTGAAAATGAACACACTGTTCCAGAGATGATTTTAAAAAATGAAATTCCAACTGAAATTTATTGTTTATTTATTTATGATATTTCTATCCCTCCTTTCTCGAACCCAAAGGTGACTCAAGGTGGCTTACAACCAGGCAGCCATTCAATGTTATAATAAAATACAATTCAAACATTTAAAACAAATTTGTAAAATCCATACAATAAAACCACTAAAAACATATAAAATCAATGCCTTCACTGTTAATCTCATTATCCAAAGACATAGTCTGAGACGTTCCACAATTCGCTATCATATAGCTCCATGTTTGTATATTGCACTGCATTTCCAAATGCTTGTTCAAAAAGCCAAGTTTTTACTTTTTCCGGAAGGTCAGGAGGGAAGGGGCCAATCTAATATTCCTAGGGAGGGAGTTTCACAGCTGAGGGGCCACCACTGAGAAGGTCCTGTCTCTCATCCCTGCCAGCTGCGACTGCGAAGAAGGCGGGACCAAGACCAGGGCCTCCCCAGCCAATCTTAAGCTCCTAGTTTGTTCATAGGGAGAGATACATTCGAACAAGTAAGCTGGGCTGAACTGTTTAGAGCTTTATAGGCTAAAGTCAGCACTTTGAATTGTGCTCGGTAACAAACTGGCAGCCAGTGGAGCTGACGCAATGGAGGAATTGTGTGCTCCCTGACCACTGCTCCAGTTGTTCACCGCCACGAGTCGCCCTTGGGCTGAGAGTGGCGGTAAATAAGTGCAAGTAATAAATAAATAAATAAATAAATAAATAAAATCCATTTCGCCCCTGAGCTGCATTAATGGCTAGATGGAGTGCTGGATTCCTCACAGCAGTTGAGAGGTGAGTCCACATGATTTGGGCCATATAAAAATGGCCCATGTGTACTTTATCAGATGCATCAGATGAATAAGATGTGTTCCCAAAAGCTCAGTTCATGCCTGAACTCAATGCATTCAGCATTCCTGTCATTCAGTAAAGGAGTATAATGTTACTGGCTGCACTACTTTCAAAATGATGATTTTACTGAAACCCAAACGTTGTTGCCACCTACTCCTCAATTAGTTATAAAAAGAGCAATTTTACAACCACGCAAGAGGAAACAAAATATATTACTGAAGTCCCACATAAGATGGTTTGGGAATACATGAAAAGAAAGCAGAGCAGATCTATTAAATTATTTTCTATTGGTGTAGAACAGGGCTTCTTAAACTTCTCCCATCCGCGATCCTTTTTCTCCCAAGAAGTTTGTATGTGATCCCAGGTATATAAGTATATAAAATAGGTATAAAATCAAACATTATGATATAAATCCGTATTTGCAGGTCTTGCTAAACAGGCTGTTGTTTTTCTTTTTGTGGACTTTGCATTTTCTGAACAGTCAATTGCAAACTCTGCACATTGCTGTATAAAATGGGTTGCCTTCAGAAGCCTTTTACTGTTGTAACTTTTTCATGACCTCAACACTGAACTAAGGGGGATCCATTTGGGGTCAGGGCCCACAATTTAAGAAACAGTGGCCTGCACTATTGACAAAGTTAGTAGTTCAGCAACATTTGAAGTGACACATCCTTGGTCTAGAGCTCTTCATTGGTAGTTTCACATTCAGTATAGCTCTTTTCAGGAATGGTCTTTGCAGGTAGCCTTAAAGCTTCAAGACCCAAGTAAGTTTGTTGCCCGATTTTTCTGCAAAGGACTAATCTGTGGATACTCTCCTGAGCACAACTATCTGGGGGGATTCAATGTTTTTCAAAACCATCACAGCTGCTGCTGAGAGGGCATATTTGCAAATGAAAGAGAATTCACAGTTCATTCAGATGACTCATTCCAAGTTTACTGGGTGGTTCACACGCCTGCCGGAACAGGAAGGCCCTTATTGTGCTCAACTGTTTTCCTGAATGCCTTTATGAACAACAGCAAAAGGAAATATTACAGTTTGGCAGGAGGCCACCAGCCTGTTTGGTACTGCGGCGCTAAGCACGCGGAGCAGAATGCAGCCAAGGCAAACATATCCTTAGTGCTCCAGTTATTTTTGTCTGCATTTCAAATTAACTGCTGCCTTTCACAGAAAACCCAATCATTCAGCATGTGATTTAAGGAAACAGTAACTTTTGGAGGAGGGGTGGCTTAGACCTTTATTTTTCAAAATCCACCTTTGATGACCACACAGGACATTTCCTAAATGTCATGGATGTAGGGCACTGGGGGTTAATCCAGGCAGGGATTTATCCTGGGAACATTCATATTTAATTGTGGGAACTCCTGTGTTAAAGGGGCTGTCTGCATGGGCCCAGGGAAGAGACTTTTACAGCAAAATGATAAAGTAGTTGGTATTGCTGGACTACTGCTGGAGAGACCCATATTCCAGGTCTTATTCAGCAATGAAACATCATACTATCCAGCTGTCCTAATTTGGCAGTGACTATACTGTATGATCCTCCATTGTCCCACTTTTTATCTGCTTTTAAAATGTCCCATATTTCTCTCTCCTCCTCCCACTTTTAATTTTTGTCAGCATCTTACAAGTAGCTGTAAAGTAAGTTCAAACCGCAGAAGTAGTTTGTATTCAATTAACTGAGCAAAAGTAAAGAGTTAATCTTGCCCTGCCTAGTAGAATCAGGCAAAAGCAACCAGATGCAACCTCTCTGCTAGATTATCTGTTCTTCTTTATTAATAACTTTTACCATCTTAACCAGACTCTAATGTAACATGACAAGTGTCCTGGGTTTGATCTGTGAAATACTCACTAATTAACTTTCACCTAATTCTTATTTGCTGTGATGACACAATGAGAATGATGATTGATGTATGCCACTAAAGAATCCTCTCAAAACTTGCAAAACTTGGAAGTGTTAAGAGGTTTTTCCTACCCATCTTTTGTATAGTTCAGCATCTTACCAGATTTTTTCATGTGACAAAACAAGGAGATGCTGGTATTAACTTGTAGCATTCACATGAGGGGCAACTCATGTATATGACGATCTCTGGGTAATATGCAGGTAAATCACAAAGGATTTCTGGTTTCAATCTATTTTATAATACAGTAAAGTCTTGCTTATCCAACTTTTGCTCATCCAATGTTCTATATAATCCAATGCAGTCTGCCTCCTGCCCGGATCCACAGCTGTTTCAATACATTGCAATGTTTTGGTGCTAAATTCATAAATACAATGATTACTACATAATGTTGCTATATATTGAACTGCTTTTTCTGTCAATTTGTTACAAAACATGATATTTTGGTGCTTTAATAAGCTTTTCCTTAATCCTTATTATCTAATATTTTTGCTTATCCAACATTTTGCCAGTCCATTTATGTTGGATAAGCAACACTCTACTGTAGTTACAAAAAACAGTTTCATCCCATCTTAAATTATCTTGATGAAATAAAAAAAAGTGTAGAGTAATTAGGCAGAATGTTGTGAGCTCTACTGAGTCTATGTCTTTTGCAAAAGACTTTGGCTGATGGGTCTCTGAGTTTTAGTAAAAAGAAACAACCACACATGTACACACACAAATATAATAGATTCTCCATGCTGAAAATGATGCACTATTACATTATAGCAATATAAGTCCCACTTTTTGCTGCTTCCACTGTGCTGGTGGATACAAAGGAGTAGGATGCTAGGAAAGTAAAATTAGATGTGACTGTTCCAAGTTTAAGAAATCTGAAACAGAGTGTAGTCAGATATATATCGTTGTCATGTTTTTTATTATTTTCTTATATTTGGCTCCCCTCTTGCAGAACACCTATTTGTTGCCTTTTCCCTGCAAAACCCTCTTTTCTCAGATTTCTCCTCAAAGGCCTGCTTCACTTTTCCCATACAAATCACTTTTGTTTAAAAATAGGAATACAAATTTTCAGAAAATATAATTCGCCGCATGCTTGGCTTTGATTTGCAACACAAATGAAATTTCACAGTCATGAAGATTTTATTATAGAAGGGCTATTTCGGCCATAGCAGAAGGCTTTTGGTCCATTGTTGATCATAGTTCATTCTTAAAAGCAATACATTTTGCAACTATGGTTTCAGTTCAGTTTTCAATGGTGCTCCAATTATATGAGTATCACACACTTGACCCCTTAACTACTGTTTTTAGAAGAGGACGATGGAAGATGGTATTTGAGTGTAATTGGGGGAGTTAAGGGCAGACAGTAGAAGGCCTTCAGCAGTTTTCCAAACATTTCATGTTGGTGACACATTTTTAAGACATGCACCATTTTGCAATGAAGTAATTCAGTATACTTTTTTCCCCCACTGAATACAGGACAGAATGTCCCCAAAACATAAAACAAAACAATCCATTAAAACAAAAAAACACAAATTAAAAAAGAACATCATAAAATACAACAAACAGATAAAACACAATTACACATAAGGGTATAAAACAGCAGAACCGAAATTCCATCAGACATGTTATACAAACAACCAATGACCACAAATTTCTAAAATGGGTGTGACCAAGCTGTAAAAGGACTGGGCATGCGATAGTGCAGAACAGCGTACCATAGGTCAGGGAATTGGATGAAGTGCAGAAAACAGGGTACTGTCTGGCGACCTAGGGACTTCGCATTTATAAACTAGGAACTAGTCATTCTCAAATGTTTGTTGGAACATCCAGGTTTTCAAATCCCTGCAGAAGCAGGACTGTGGGGGCTTGCCTAATTTTTCTAGGGAGGGTGTTCCAGAATTGGGGGGCCACCAGCAAGAAGGCCCTCTCCCTCGTGTTTATGACGGTGATGGAAGCGAGAGGAGGGCCTTCCTGTCAGATCTTAGAGCCCGTGCCGGTTCATAGGGGAAGATGCAATCACAAAGATAGGCAGGGCCCAAATAATTTAGGACTTTGTGGGTCATAACCTGCACCTTAAATTGGGACCAGAAACTTATCAGCAGTCAGTGGAGCCCCTGTTGCCTGCTATTTATTAGGCTGGTGTTATCAGCATCGTCATCAAGCATCATATTAATGCAAGATTTTTGGTGCTTCTATTATACTCTAAAAATGTGCCTGCAAGTAGGCAAAATTAATAGTGACCATCTCCCAATAATGAGTCCCACATACATTAAACGTATTTCCAGGGAACAGTTTTAAAATGTCATTAATGGGTGAGCTTTTATTTAAAGGGACAGAAAATGTTTTGTTGTTGTTTTTAAAGAAAAAATGATTTTATTGGTGTAAGTTACTGATTTCTCTCTAGATTTCACTACTCATTAAAGCTATGAAGAATGTGTATATAATTTTATGTTTATGCTGCACAATATTTGCATATTCATAATCAGAGACACCTGAGTCAGCAAGCAAGCACATAACCTTGCTCAAGAGTTCCTCAATGTGCTGAGATAGCTGCACAATTCACAAATAATTGAAGCATTGTGCAAGAACCCCCAGAGCCATAACACAGACCTGAAAAGTTAAGGATCCTAATTTTTTTTAAATGTATTCCGGTTTATAGAAAATTGGTGTTCTAAATCCAAAAATGACCTGTTTTGCTCTATCACATACAGTTTTCCCCACAACTTACTGTGATGTTTTTGTTTTGTAAAATGTGATTGAGTAAAATTTCTTTAGAGTTTAGAGTTCTAGCAAACCTTCAAACCATTTTAATTCACTGATATAAAAATCCATTCAAAACCATGAAAATAAATTGCATCTGTATTTAGTCAAAACTAAGTAACCACTAAATTGATTAAAAATATCAAATTTGTGAAAGAACTGTATGTAGTGTGACATTTATATTGTGTTTTATCAAATTCAACACCCAAAAATGCATTTATAAATTGAAAAAAGGTTTGTTTATTTGTTTGTTTATCAGACACTTCTGTAATTTGTTTGTTTATCAGAGTCAGTCCCTCCATTTGCAATATGAAGTAGGGCGGAAAGAATACATACTTCTCAGATTAATTATAAAAATGATAGTACCTTTGTATGTGTTATAAAGGACCTACAACTGATAAGAATGAATGTAACAGTAATGGTGGTGATATTAAACCTACACCCAACTCATAATGATGCACTACAGTGTTCTGTATTATGACTTTGCAAAGCCTTTCCATGAGATAATGAGAAACAACTGTATTTTGCCAAACAACAATACATAACCAAAGCAAGAAAATAAAGACGAAGTGCAGTCCTTCCTTTATCAGAAAGAGCAGTTGTAGATATATCATTGAGTATTTTATTTAAAGAGTGTCTGCTGTCCTCTAGACACTTGTACCTGCTCACAGACACAATATATTAAGCTGCAGATGTTTTTTTGTAATGTCCAAGATCTTTACAATCACACACAGGTCATCAAATACAGTTTTCTAAAAATGTCAGTGGGGAACTGAATATCAGGAATGAGGATATGGCAGGTTAGCTGAACAGTTGTTTCACTTCTGTCATTACAGGAAGAGGAGAGCTGGCCGTCAGAGATATTTCCTGGATTGGAATGAAGAGTGATAATACATTTACCATCCATCTAATTTTCCCAGATGACTCCTGACCTCAGTTGACACCCATTTAAACTCAGAAGGCAAGCTGATGATCCCAGGTTATTACTGTGCCCCAGCTCGGTTTTACTTACAGTTGTACAGATATGAAAATGTATTGTTACTATGCATGAATCAAAGGATGTGAAGAATATGCAGTATCAAAAGAAAATATTAGATGCTTTGCTGTTCAGGGAAAACTTCAAATATATCCACAAGCCAACATTTTTCTCCAGGCTGGGCAGATCATTTAATCATTGCATGATCCGACTGTCTTTTTCCTTCTTCTTTTGCAAGAATGGGAACAATCACACTGTGAAATATGTGTCCCTGTTGTCTCTGCTGAACTTCTCAGCAGCTTTCAAAACCATGGTATTCTTCTGCATCCTTTTCTTGGATGGAAAATGCAGGCCCTGTTTTGCAATGGCCCCAGTCCTTGGAAAGAAGTATTGCACAGCCTGTGGCCCTCCAGATGTTTGGGCCTCCAACTCCCTGAAACCTTAGCCAGCTTGTTTAATAGCAGGAATCCTGGGAGCAAATGTCCAAAACACCTGAATAATAACAGGTTGTGCAGGTCTGACTTAGAAGGTGGTGTTTGGTGACCCCTGCTCAATATCCTGGCCTTTGCTATGTGGTGTCCCTCAGAGTTCAATTCTGTCCCACATGTTTAATATCTACATGAAATTAATGGGAGATGTTGTCTAGAGATTTGGGGTTAAGTGTCTCACAGTATTCTGAAGATGCCCTGTTCTGTCTCTCCTTTTTATCTCACTTCAATGAAGCTCTTTTAGAACTAAACCAGTGTCTAATGTATTGTAGAAGGCTTTCGTGGCCAGAATCACTGGGTTGTTGTAGGTTTTTTGGGCTGTATGGCCATGTTCTAGAAGTATTCTCTCCTGACGTTTCGCCTGCATCTGTAGCAAGCATCCTCAGAGGTTGTGAGGTTTGCCACAGATGCAGGCAAAACGTCAGGAGAGAATACTTCTAGAACAGCCCGAAAAATCTACAACAACCCAAACCAGTGTCTGTTGACAGTAAAAAATTAAATAACAGTATGCTTAATACATAAAAGACAGAGCTGCTCTTGGTCAATCAAATTTTGGCAGGTCAGGGAAAAGGGATTCAGCCTGTGCTGGAGAGGGGTAGACTCCCCCTGAAAGGTCAGGTTCATAGCTTGGGTGTACTTTAGGACTCAACTCTGAAAGCCCAGATTTTAGCAATGGCCAGCCGGAAGTCCCTTTATGTTGGGTGAAGGGTTCCATGCCGAAAAGGGAGGTGTTGCCACATACTACAGGCTAATTGGCCCATCTGATGAGGTGATAAAAAGAACAGTAGGCATATCACTGAGCAAAAAAGAAGAAAATTGTGAGGCAAATGGGAGACAGCAGGACATACAATCTAGCATTCATGAAGGCCATTAAATCACAAAGAACACAAAGGGATTTAGAGGTCCAGGGCCAGTTATAATGTTTGAAAACAAAAGCAAGGGTGATCATCATGGATATTTCTACATATTTCCAAACAGCAAGTATTAGATAATGAATAGTGTTTTTGTCCACATTCTAAGAACGTATAGGAAATCAGCGTAATAAAGCCATACTACCTTTGGCTGGAACTATTCAAAGAGTTCTATAGTCTAAGGGCCCTTCCACACAGCCCTATATCCCAGAATATCAAGGCAGAAAATCCCACATTATCTAAGTGGAAAATCAGATAACCCAGTTCAAAGCAGATATTGTGGTATTTTCTTCCTTGATATTCTGTGATATAGGGCTGGATGGAAGGGCCCTTAGGTGGAAAGAATCAGGAAATTCTCTTTTTTATTACCGTAGAGATCGAAATTTTGTTTTGCAACCCTACCCTCACATAGTTAAACATCTCTCAACAGCTAGAAAACAGTGGCAAAATGGGAGTTGTGGAGAAAAAATTAAGGTAAATTCATCTCTGTGACAATACAATTCCACATGAATTTTGCCTGGCAATTATAAAACTGCCTCCGACATAGGGGAAAAACATTCATCCCGAGAGCATTAATAACTGCATACAACATGTGCATATATTACATAGACACTGATAATTTGTTTTTCAAAGAAGAAAGATATAGAGGAAATGAAATCCAGTAAATATGACAGGAAAGTGAAACGCTATGAGGTAGCCACAGACACTATGAACATTTGACACTCACAGAGGGATTTATCCATACCTTCTAACTAAAATTTATGGAAGCTACACTGCTAAATCCTTCTAGTTTGAATCTTAACTGCAAGACTTCCCAAGGTTATTTAATGAGACGCCATTAAAGATTAACATCAAAATTCCTACCTACAAATGAAATGTCATTTCAGAAAAGGAGAGAAGTGCAATGTGATCGGACAATCAAAATATAATTTTTAAGTCGAAATGGTGCAAAATATTTAGGATTTTCTCTGCCTCCTAACACTGTGATCCAAAGGTATTTACAAGCACATTCATAGCTGGGCTTTCCTGAGCAACCTTTGTCTGTTTGGAATGCTTGTAAATTGTACATCAACTGATAGAGACTGAAAGGATTTTTTTTCCAATAAAATAAAATAAAAGTAAATACTGTTTCATTGGGGCAAGTTCCTTATTATACTTTACCTTGCAGTCTGAGTGGCCATTAGGAGATTATCATCAGCTTTTACAACAATTTCAGAATTTGCCTAGGAAATCTGACTGCAGTTCCTATTGCTCCCTTAATTAAATTCTCTTAGGGTTACCAGACTTAAGAGATGTCTGCTGACTGGTGAATGTTAAGAGATATTAACTGAGTAACACAGAACTGCACTTCTATTTTAAGGAGATAATTGAATCTGGCAATCTAGTTTTTTGGGGATCTTGTTACTTTCAAAGCAAAATGGTTAAAAGATAGTATCTGTCTCTCAGAAACAATAGCTCGTATGCTTATTTCTTTCCACTATTTGTATACGGCTTCATCTTAAAAGATGATAATAATAATAATAATAATCATCATCATCATCTGCATACATTATTTGCCGATTTGTTGTTGTTCATTCGTTCAGTCATTTCCGACTCTTCGTGACCTCATGGACCAGCTCCCTGTCGGCCGTCATCACTCCCAGCTCCTTCAAGGTCAATCCAGTCACTTCAAGGATGCCATCCGTCCATCTTGCCCTTGGCCGACCCCTCTTCCTTTTTCCTTCCATTTTCCCCAGCACAATGGTCTTCTCTAAGCTTTCCTTTCTTCTCATGATGTGGCCAAAGTACTTCATCTTGGCCTCTACTATCCTTCCCTCCAATGAGCAATCGGGCTTTATTTCCTGGAGGATGGACTGGTTGGATCTTCTGACAGTCCAAAGCACTCTCAGAACTTTCCTCAAACACCACAGTTCAAAAACACCTATCTTCTTTCACTCAGCCTTCCCTATGGTCCAACTCTCACATTCGCCGATAGCACGCATCATTTGCTGATACATCACATAGTCCTATACACTTGGGAAGTGTCCATCGTGTGATCTAATACAACAACCAGCATAGTGATCTTGTTTGCTGTGTGCTAATTTGTTGTGTTTGAAATAATAATAATAAACAACTTGTGACACAAATACCATCTGCCTGCAACAAAAAAATTCTGGTGTTATCGCAAGCCTAAAAAGGTTACAGAAAATGAACATGTCAAACTATTCTGGGACTTCTGAATTCAGACTGACAGAGTTTTGGAGCACAATACTCCTGACCTCATGATTGTGGAAAAAAGCAAAGTATGGATCGCCAATGTTGCAATCCCAGGTTACAGCAGAATTATTTATTTATTGTCTCAGAAGCGAACCAAGGGTACAGTTGCAATTTATTTAAAAAAACACCAAGTTTAAAAAACTTGGCATTATACTAAATGTCCTTTGACCAGTAGCTGGCCACTTGGAGTGCCTCTAGTGTTGCTATAAAAAGGTCCTCTGTTGTGCATGTGGTAGGGCTCGAGAGAAGCCTCCCCACAGGATTGCAACATATCTAGGCATCCTCTGGGCAACGTCTTTGTAGACAGCTGATTCTCGCACACCAGAAGTGACCAGAAGCGGCTTGCAACAGAATTGATGAGAAACAACTGGAAAAGCTTACATGATATGAAGATTTAAAGATAGAACTGCAAAGACTCTGACAAAAGCTAATAAAGGTGGTCCCAATGATTACCATCTGTCAGCTGCAAAAAGTCACCCTACTTAGATCTGCATGCATTATTCGCCAATACATCACACAGTCCTAGACACTTGTGAAGTGACCGACATGTGATCACATACAAAAGCCAGCATAGTGATCATGTTTGCTATGTACTCATCTTGTTGTGTATCAAATAATAATAATAATAATAATAATAATAATAATAATAGTTTTATTTCTTACCCACCTCTCCTCATGGCTCAAGGTGGGTTACAACATTGCTAAAACATATAATCAAGACACATAATCATTTAAAAACACTCAGTAGAATACACGTAATAAAACATATTTCCATAGAATACATATTAAAATACACAAAACAAAAGTTAGATATAGAGTGGAAGTTTAAAATTCGGCATTAAAATTGTCTGGGTAGGCCTGCCAGAAGAGATAGGTCTTCACTTGCGTCTATTGCAGCTTACAATAAAATCAGTTGGAAAAAAATTAAATATAATACATTAGACATGTAAAACAATAATACAATGATATAAAGATTCTAATAATATTAAAATACTGCTAAAATTAAACCTGTTGTTAAAAAATACAGTCATGCACATTGGATAAAGGCCACAGTCACTTCTCTAAAAACCCAAATTTTAACCTGGTGCTGAAATGAAACCAATTTTGGTGCCAGCTGAGCCTTCAAGGAAGGAGAAAGTATTCTGCAATGCCACAGCTCAGAAAGCCCTCTCCCATATGATCACACAATGTATTTTTCTCCCTGGTGGGACAGCTTTCAACTTCTTTCAAGGTTCTCACCACTGTTGGGTATACCCACAGTCTTATTGTTAGTCCCTCAACATCTGGGAACCCATGCTCACATTATGTGAGGAAAACAGCAATATGTCAGATTCCATTATAGATCAATGTGCAGTACAACCACAGTATCTTCAGGACTGATATTTATTCACGATGCTCAGTACAAAGAGAGTGGAGTTCGGCTTACCTGGGAAGAGTTGTTAAAGAAAAACACTAAAGTATGGCCCAATGCATCATTCATTGCAAGAATGCCCTTCACCTGAATAGGACTACAGCAGTGGTTCTCAACCTGTGGGTCCCCAGGTATTTTGGCCTACAACTCCCAGAAATCCCAGCCAGTTTACCAGCTGTAACGATTTCTGGGAGTTGAAGGCCAAAACATCTGGGAACCCACAAGTTGAGAATCACTGGACTACAGTATAGTTACATCTTTGTAGGGGGTGGGAGCATGTGCACAACCTTGCATGAAACTCTACACAAGTTGTTCTTTTTTACTTTGACCAGCTGCCTTGTTTCTTCTGTGGAAATGTTTTAGTGAATATCAGAGCTTAAAAAAGAAGATTCTGGGTAGAATATCTTGCTAGACAACAGCTCAAACCTTTATCTGCACTGAATTCCAGGCTATAGCAACGCTCATGCAGAGCCTTTCACTTAACCAGCTATTGGAGAGGCCTTCTCTGCCCTTATAAGGTCTTACACACACATACAAAGGGAAGAGATTATATTTTCTATCCTGTAGGTGGGTTCCTGCATTTGACACTGTATATGGCCTTTGAAAGCCTTCTTGCAAACAGTGCACTAGAACCCTTTCATAAACTGCAAACAGAATTTGACAGTTAACAGCGAAGAACATTTGCACTGTTGAAACGGCTCTTCTCTGGATTACAGTTCCTCCCATCAACAACCTTTCATGTGGGTTTTTATGGGCAGGGGGAGTTTACACTCATTAAAAGTCTAACCTTGCCTCCCAGCCCCCAACTCTTGCTGTTGCACTTTGTTAAATTTCACAGATGGTAATAAAATGTAGTTCGGCTCTCCAAAATAACCTTGCATTTTGAAATTGCTTAAACAGAAATATTTTGCTTAAGATCAAACAAGCGGTTGGAACAGCTATGGAAATATTTCAAAGAGTGAGTCATGTGCTATACTCTGTTGGCTGCTTATGCACACCCTTACAGGGAATCCTTTCTGAATTATGACGACACTTCACAGACATCACGTTGACCTTCTAGCAAAGTAGAAATAAATCACCCTGTGATATTCCAGTGATGCCATCCATTCATTTATGATCACCATTCAAATGCCTTTTCAATCTGGAAGTGCTTTATGGAGGATAAGGATATCAGATGCTACTAGTCATGACACCTGTATATTACATTCAATATAAGAGGCAAAAAGGCTGTCAATAACAATTGCTAGGAAACGCAGATGAGAAGGCACTATTGGACTCACGTCCTGGCTTCCCATAGACATCTGGTCAGCTAATGTGAGGAAAGAATACAAGTCATTTGTGTGATTCAGCACAGCTCCTTTTTCTGTTGTATTGTCGAAGACTTTCATGGCTGGAATCACTGGGTTGTTGTAGGTTTTTTCGGGCTAGATGGCCATGTTCTAGAGGCATTCTCTTCTGACGTTTCGCTTGCATCTATGGCAAGCATCCTCAGAGGTAGTGAGGTTATTTTCTGTTATTTTCTTGTTGGGGAATCTGGACTGTCATCTGGACATTCTCCAATGTATGAGGAAATACTACATTCTGATATAGCACCATCATGTGTTTCTTATAGACAGAAACACAAGATTGTGAACAAGTGATATATTTGTCAATCCAGTGACATCAAAAAGGGCCACTTCACCTAGCAACAGCTATTGTGATGCAAACAAATACACTTTGACTTTTATATAATTATTCCATTTTAAATGCTAGTGATGCTTCCAACAGAACTTTGGTACTTGATGGTAAGGAAAGGACATTGAGAATTCTCAACCAGAGCTTCAGTGTCTCACTAAACTTCAAATCCCAGGATTTCCCAAGACGGAACCATGGCAATTAAAATGGAACCATAGTGCTGTAATTTCAAAGTGTGAATATGACCCACAAACCCATATCTAGAAAGACCATTCCTTCGGTTTGTGGTCAGAATGCTAACAATGACCTAATGCCCTATGAAGGGCCCTATGAGGAGTTGCTCAAAGAGCTGGGCATGTTTGGTCTTCAGAAGAGAAGGCTGAAAAGAGTCATGATGGCCATGTATAAATATGTGAGGGGAAGTAACAGGGAGGAGGGATAACGCTTGTTTTCAGCTGCCCTGGAGACTAGGACACAATGGAGCCATGGCTTCAAACTACAGGAAAGGAGATTGCACCTGAACGTTAGGAAGAACTTCCTAACTGTGAGAGCTGTTCAGTAGTGGAACTCTCTGCCCTGGAGTGTGGTGGAGGCTGCTTCTTTGGAGGCTTTCAAACAGAGGCGAAATGGCCATCTGTTGGGGATACTTTGAATGTGATTTTTCTGCTTCTTGGCAGGGGGTTGGACTGGATGGCCCACGAGGTCTCCTCCAACTCACTGATTCAATGATCCTATTATTTCAATGCCATAAGATTTATCAGGAATTGAAGGAAATGCAAAGAAGATGAGTACAATTTAATTTAAATGTTGGCATTTTAAAAAGCACTTGTAGTATTGCTTGAATCGTTCATAATCCCTTGACCAGTGGTATAGAGAATGCAAGCTTCTCGGTATTCTAGCATATGGTACCAATGAGGGATTTTATAGGAAGGATTCCCCTCGGGGCCACAGCATGTGAGAAAAGGATAAAATCTCTGCCATATCTTCTGTCACCTCAATAATTATTGACTCCCCACCCAGCTTTTGATTTTTTCAAAATATATATATTAAATGCAAAGGCACACTTAATATCACCATCCAACACTCTCATTACTAATTTTTTTTGTACTCAAGTGAGGAATTGTTTATTATACCAGACTAATGGGAACTGTTTTTTAAGGGAGGTGGGTCTGTTATAATGTGCAAGATTTTCATTTTATATTTTTAATAGCTGATGTTTTACCTAATTAAAAAAAAGACCTTTGTGTGGTATAAACTTTTAACTATGCTTCTTTTAACTATTGGAAGCCACTTTAAATAGCAATGGGGGGGGGGGGGGGGAGGAATGGAAATTATTATAGTTGTTGTTGTTGGCATTTCCATCCTCACTTAGGTGCCCCCAGCGGCAGAAACACAAGACCAACAGGTCTGTATGTGGACCTCTTCTGAAAATCCAGGATTTTTTACCCCTGCTTAAAATCTGTGATTTAGTGCTGTCTGGAAGCACTCAGTCCTGCTCTTCTGGATTTTTCCCCTCAGACAACTCCGATCCTCCAAACACCTGCCAGCCACATCATTAACACTCAATGGAATCAAAAGCCCAAATGTTACATAAGGGGATCAATATGATATAAATAGTCCTTGCCAATGTCTAGACCAAGATCAATACTGGAGTCACTAAGCAGACTTTACAAAACAAACAAGCAAAACAAAGCCCAAACTATAATTTGTGGTTTTGAATATGCTTTTAGATACAATGGACAATATGGGTAAATGATCGTGTAAATAAGTTACATGATACAAATGGTTTCGGATAATTTTTCTTATGTACTTAAAAAAAAACCTGGCATGTATCAGGTTGACATTTAGGAGATGTCCAATCATGTGTTAAGGACGCTGACATTGGGATGGCTTATAATAGTAAAAAGCACCAAGCCTTCCACTAATTCTGCAGGAATCCAGATCTAACCCATTATTTTCTTTGTTGTGTAACTATGTCATTATGGCTACAGTCCTTTACCTACTTATAAATGAGTGTATCCCACTGAACTCAGTGGAGCCGGCTTGTGAGTTGATATACACAGGACTGTGTTTGTAATCGTCAGAACTTCCCTGTATAGCTTTGAACTAGGAAAAAAGAAAGTGACCTGACAAACCAACTGTTTCCTTTAATGAGTCTGTTTCTCCCTCGCCCTACAGGAAGCACTAGCCTATATATGTCACTCAAAAAGCTATCATCAAAGGGCTTTTTATCACTTAGTTTAGGATAATAGAGTACACTTGAACTCTGCTCAGTAAAGTGAAACTTCTTACACTGAGAACGAAGGTTTGGCTTGTTATTCCTGGCAAATTGCCCCAAAGGAAATGACTTGAAGGCAGACGTTTGTTTGCTAGATAGAAAGGAGATAGGGGCACCTTTTAAAAAATAATACGACGGGAGGAGAGGTCAGGTCTCCGAAACATTTATTTGCCCAAAGAACAGCTTCCTCTAGCTCTAGATTGAACAAGAATTTTTACCCCTGTCTTTCATAATGTTTACTCATTGCCAAATAGTAACAATGTAGTAGGGCATATTCACAATCATTACATCTTGCAGACACAACCATGTTTGACAGTCTGGTTTTTGTGAATTAAGATTAAGGACAACATCTATATTGCCTCTTATGAACAATTCCCACAAGACTTTGTGTGGTCATTTTGTCTGCAACGTAAGAGAAAAAAACCATCAAATTAAGAATATGTACATTGTTAAATAAAACAGTAAGTTAAATCCAAGAATTTTTTCTCTTCCCTCAGTCTCCACTTGTCTTATGACATTTGGGCCAAATCAAATAAGTCGATAGACAACTTGAAGGACTATATACAGACAAAACCAAATGTGCTAAGACTCCACAGTTCCCAGTAGTTACTTTCTCTGAAATTGAAACTTAAATAACTGTGTTTCTCCTACAGCGAAGGAAAACCTTTCAATGTCGATGCTGCTAAATAATGTCCAGTTAGAAAGAAGGCAAGGCAAGAAAGTGGTACTGAGTATAAGCAGACTTTGCTAACAGGAGCTTCATTGCCATAGGGTTTGTTAAACAAAGCTAGGATCTCATCTTATTGCTGGGAGAAAGCAGGGGCATCTGTGGGCCAGCTGGGCAAATTTGGTGGCCGGGGGAAAAACAATCGCCCTGCACCTCACATCACCCCCTTACCCATCCCACAGGGGAACCATAGCTGCCCAGCTTTGCCCTGCACTGGCCCCATTCTAATCTCATGTTTGCAAGGCTCTGTCCTAGGACACTTCCAGGACAGAGCCAGGACGAGGCTGCACTGGAAGTAGCCCTGCATCATGTGATGGGCTCTGCCAGACTCCGTCTTGGCTCCATCCAGGATATTCAAGACTAATATTCAAGACATATTAAATCTGATATTACATATAATCTGACTACTAACTATTGGAAGCATTATCCATTAAATTCCACACAAAACAATTATTGTTGTACACCACTCTGAGTCTCCCCAGGGGTGAGAAGAGCGTTATAGGAATGCAATAAATAAATAAATAGTAAAAGAATAATAGTATTCAATGTTGCAGTTATGGATTTGCAACCTTGAGTTAGGAATATATAACCGATCTATGGACCTCTTCACACAGGGCTTTTTTGACCCTGTTCTTCCATTTGTCAGTGGGGCCTGCTGAGCATTATCAGTGGATGCTGTCTTGGCCTCACCCACACTCCTCCTGTAGTGGAGGGGAAGCGTCACAAGATGATTCCTCCTCCATGATGGAGAGGAAAGTGTTTTTCGGGCAGCTCCAACTGAGTGACCAACTTTTTTCCTCTCCTTTTCCCCATATGGTGGGAGAAAGGGTGATAGGGCAACGTGTGTTGATGCCGTTTTGCCCATCTGATGGGAATGGAACAGGGTGATAATGCGCCTTGCCCCGTTCCCACCATATTTTGGGAGAAGGAGGGGAGCACACAGGGAACCCTAGAGGCCATGTGAAAAGGTCCTGTATCAAATAAAAGCACATAATCTTACTGGAAACCTGCACAAAGGCCACCCCTATCCACCTTAAGAGACAGCCACCAGATTGGATGATGGAGGTCAATTCACCTTTCAACCAGGATGCAAGGAAGATGATGTTTCCACATGCTTCCTGACAGAAAGTGAGGTGGCAGCAATCAGAAGCAGAAACCTTCACAAATCCTTGTCATAACCTTGCTGTCTGGTGGGAAGGGAGTGGAAACATTGCCTTTTTGTTCTGACTAGAAACTGAGTGGACCACCTACAGCAGATCTGGCAGATGGTTGTTAGGGTTGGCTGGGGGGGGGGGGGGATTACAGGAAATACTGCTTGGTTACACAGACATAACTAGGTAACCAATGTAGGATTCTAATGAATATATAAATAATTGATATAATGAATCTCTGAGCAAGTCAATTCTGTCGCACAGAGGCTGCATGTAAAGTTCACAAACAAAGTGAGAACATTTCTAAAGAGAAAGTGTATGCCTGTGCATGAGAGGAAGGAAGGGAGAGAACACGTAGCCTTGTATAAACCCAAAGACAAATAATATGGATTGAAAACAGCTTGTCATAGTAAATATTCTCCAACTCCCGCTTCACTTGATCTTGATTGAATTTTTTTCCCCTCAGCAAAGAGGAAGACAGTTAATTAGAAAGTGTTGTCAACTGAAAAATAAGGTAAATTGCCAGAAAAAGAGATTAAACAAAATTAGAGACTGTGTCCCACAGTGAATGTTTTATTAATTAAAAATATATTTAAAAGAAATCTACAGAGAATCAGAAAAGCTTGCTTTACTTTCTATTTTATTTTATTGTTTTGGTTTGATGTGCATGAAATACAAACCAACCACATGTTATTAATGCACGCAGTGCCTTCAGATTCTTGTCCATTTGCTATTATGAGCACCACAGATCAATATAAAGATGGGGGGAAAGGAGCTGTCTAGGAACCGTTTGTTAATCTTGCTCTATCCAGACAAGACATACTAGTAAATAAACAGTGTTAGTTTAGGCCCCAAAGCAAGCTGTTATTTCTGCGGCTGTAATTCACGCTAGCCCTTCCTTTTGAAATCTAGAAGGAAAACCGCAATACCAGCACATATGCCTAGGTGTGTGTCACCTGCCATTTCTGGCCAGCTTATCCAAGCCACTAGCACCTGAGCTGTTGGATTTGCACCTGTGCTTACTACACCTGTACATCCATGGCCTGATTTTAGGTGTTGCAGCCTGTCAGCACTATACTGAGCTAAGAGCTTTTCCTTCTGCTTGATTAGAAGCACTTGAAAAGCAAGGGTTGGAATTGCGTGCCAAAAACCCATCCAGAATCAGTCAGCGCGCGGTGGACAGCCGTCACGTGACCACCTCAGCCTTTGGCAAGTGAGCACCAGCTGAATTTTAAAAACACAGCTGCTATGAGCACAAAAGGTCATGCGGATGAAGCCTCAAGAGAAAACTGCTTCAGAGATGATGTGTGTCCTTCACGGAAAGTGCTTCACAATGAGCAATACCACAAAACCACAACAACATTTTCGGCCGTCAGTAATGGTACATTAAATTGCTTGGCTGGATCAAGGTAAGAAATAGGACTCATCGAGGGAGGTCACTTATGCATCATCCAAAAAGGAGATCGAATTTTGCATGCAGTCTGCATGTGAACATATATAATATAAATGGACATTTAAAATGAAATAGGAAATACAATTTAACTCGCCATGTTGGGGAAAGCTGACCAGCTGCCCTAGGTGCCTGCTCAGCCTGCTGCCTGGGTGCCGACTCTGGTGGACAATCTCATGGTGCTCACTCCTTTCTCTTCATTGTTAGCAGGAGCAGCCATAGTCTTCTTATATTCAGTTGCTGATCTTCATCTTTCTATGAGAGTTTAGGCATGTATTCATGTCATTTCCTGTTCTAATTATGAAAAATATGGGATCATTTCTTTTTTCAGGAATGATACAAAAAGTTAATAAGGACCATAATACTTCTAAGTCCTTCTAATAATGGCTGTAATTAAGAAACATCCCAAACACATTTGGTTGCATATAGATGGCCATATTGCCATACATACTAGTGTAGATTTTGAGAAGAAAATCAGCCTGTGCTTTATAGATTATAACAAAGCCTTTGATTTGTTTAGATCATGCAAAACTATGGAACGCTCCTAAAGAAACTGGTGAGCTACAATATTTGATTGGGTTGTTGTGTGTCTTTCGGGCTGTATGGCTATGTTCTTGAAGCATTCTCTCCTGACGTTTCACCTGCATCTGTGGCAAGCATCCTCAGAGGTTGTGAGGTTTGTTGGAAACTAGGAAAATTGGGGTTGTATATCTGTGGAAGGTCCAGGGTGAGAGAAAGAACTCTTGTCTGTTGGAGCTAGGTGTGAATGTTTCAGCTGGCCACTTAGATTAGCATTTGATGGCCTGGCTTGTTATTGCCTGGGAAAATCCTTTGTTGAGAGGTGATTAGGTGTTCCTGAAGTTCCCCTGTGTTTGAGTTTTGTTTCTTTATTTGCTGTTATAATTTCACAGTTTTTTAGTATAATTTCAGAGTTTTTTAGTATTGGTAGCCAGATTTTGTTCATTTTCATGGTTTCTTCCTTTCTGTTGAAATTGTCCACATGCTTGTGGATTTCAGTGGCTTCTCTGTTACTCTGACATGGTGGTTGTTAGAGTGTGCAGGTTGGTCCATTGTCCTGAGGCATATCCTGCACTCAGAACAAGAAGCTACCATCATAACAGAATGGTGTGTAATTGTGGAAGATGAAGATCAGCAACATCTGGAGAACCGCATGATTCCCACTCTGGATTTAGACATAGGTTTTGTCATTTTCAGTGGAAACTGCTGTAAAGTAACTGCTTGTGACAAGTACCTACAACTACTTTGTGTCAATGTGACCTAATCTGAAAAGTTTGTAAAACCCACAACATTTTTTTCCAAGAAGGATGGGAAGCTGGAGTTCTCACAAATTATAGCAAAGCTCACCCACTCTTTGGTACAGACATGCAAGTTTACATTTCACAGGCCTCATCTAAACTTTGCTGGGTATTGGTCATAATATTTACACTTTGAAAGAACAATTATAGAGTTGAGAGCAGATAAATGGAACAAAACAACAGCAGCATGAGAAGATTTATGTTATTTCACGGAACATATTTTAAATGACCCATCAGACCACACAAGTTTCAACTTTTGCGGAAATTGATGTAGTGACTCCATTATTTTCAGCTAGTCTCCTAATTTTCTGATATCTAATTGTGCCAACGTAGAGTTGGGGCATGTGAATCTTTTCCAGAACTGAGAATATAAACTCATACCATGTGTGTATGTATTATCTATATATTTACTTGCATTGTCTACCTTAAAAGGTCTCCCCACCACCACCAGGGAGATTATTCGACTTTATAAATGATTCCCTTAATTTACAAAGTCTTTGTGTTTATTAAATCTTTTGTTTTCCGTCTCTTAACTTCATCAATCATCTAAGTGTACAGAGTTCTTTTCCAACATAGGTTCTCCTTGTACTTTTATAGATGAGGCAAATTAAAAATGGAAAAAGAGGACTCTAAAGGTCAGTATTGTTCCTGAAAATATTGCCTTTTATTTAGCATCAGGAATAATAAAAGTGGAACTGGATAAAATAGGTACTAAATATTTAACAACGTCTTGAACTATCTCATACTAATGGGGTTTTTTTTCTTTTAGTGGCTATGAAACAACAAAATATTCTCAGGCATCATTTCCTAAAACAATGGATTAACATTTGAGGATTTTAAGAAATCTAGCCAAAAGTATGGAGGTAGACATTATTATATTATTACTAATGTAATCCTATGAGGGCCAAATTGGAAGTCTTTGCATTTAAGATACATAGTGCTTTAAAATGCAAATAGCAGTCCAATGGCTGATAATTATCAGAATTACTGCATGTGCAGATGTGGACTTTCTAATCCTGGTGTTGTCGTGAAGAAAGATGTTCCCTTAAACCTAGTGTTTGCCTTGAAAAGAAAGTTCCTATAGCACTCTCCTTGTATGCTAAGGTAAAGATTTCCCCTGACATTAAGTCTAGTCGTGTCCAACTCAGGGGGTGGTCCTCATCTCCATTTCTAAACCGAAGAGACCGCATTGCCTGTAGACACCTCCAAGGTCATTTGGCTAGCAGGACTACATGGAGCGCCATTATCTTCCTGCAGAAGTGGTACCTTTTGAACTAATCACATTGGCATGTTTTTAAACTGCTGAGTTGGCAGAAGCTGGACTTAACAGCGGGAGCTCACCCCGCTCCACAAATTCGAACTGCCAACCTTTCAGTCAGCAAGTTCAGCAGCTCAGCCGTTTAATATGGAGGGCCTGTTGCACACATTAATGCAAGGACACATTTAACACCGTATCTTGTTGGTAGTGGCAAAACTATCTCTGAATATTCTTTGTCCAAGAAAACCCTATGACATTATTAGGTCTCCATATGTCGAGTAGTAACTTGAGGGTGTGCGCACATGCGCGCGCACACACATTTGTTGGTCCCTGAATATATTTCCAAAATGATTCCATTGAGAAGATTTTTTCACTAAGAAAAGCTACCAGATAATAAACAAAAGCTTCAATGAGAACAGTCTCAAGCTAGTTTCCAGTTCACTGGGTGACTAATGCTTAACAAAGAAAGCCAGAGACAAAATAAATGCAGGGTGCATTGATGTTCAGTTGCCTTTCTCTCACCTTTATTTTTGGACTGGGAAACAGGGAGTGGGGAGAGTTCCTGATTCTTCTTTTCTGCTCCAGTCAGCTTGGTTGATTCTGTTCCAAGGAAGGGATTTGCCATTGCCTCCCACCCTCACTCACTGCCCAGTGAAATAATAAAGGGTCAGAAATGATACACCCCATCAAGTAGAAGTGGATATGCTCATGTCACTTATTTGATATAAGTGAGGAAAACATACCCCTTTAATTTGATTTCACAAATAATTAATCAACCATACATTAATGTATGCACATACAAGGGGTCATGGTTGAAGAACTGCCCCCCACCCCACCCCACCCCATATGAGTCTTCTGGGTCTTTGTGATTTTCAAGTGAGATTTAACTCTTGACAAAGATGTGTTTGGTAGGATATGGCAATCAGGTTTGTTTTTTTAAAAAAAAATAACTAGGCTTCTTCACTCTCCAGTGTATCCCCATCATCAAGCAAAGATCATCTTATTCAGCTGGGATTTGAGGAGAAAACTTTTAACAGGGCATAACAGGTAGTCCCCAAGTTATAAACAAGATAGGTTCCTGTAGGTTTGTTCTTACGTTGAATTTGTTTGAGAGTCATAACAATTTAAAAGTGTAATTCCAGCATACACACACACACACATACACACACACACACACTTCATATGGCATAGGGAACAGTTAACACCTCTGTGGTCTTTGTTTTACTGTCTGTACCCCTGTTCAGACAGGGTCGTGGTGACTGATCTGCTGAACTTGCTGACCAGAAGGTCGGCAGTTCAAATCCGTGGGATGGGATGAGCTCCCGCTGTTAGCCCCAGTTTTGAACCTAGCAGTTCAAAAACATGCAAGTGTGTGCAGATCCATAGGTACCGTCCCAACGGAAAGGTAACAGTGCTTCATGCAGTCATGCCAGCCACATGACCTTGGAGACGTCTACGGACAACGCTGGCTCTTTGGTTTAGAAATGAAGATGAACACCACCTCCCAGAGTTTACTTTACCCCTACTCAGAAGATTTCACCTCATTTTCTGTCCCTGTGAGAATTGGATTTTGAAAAATTTAGCTTATTGTGGAAACAAGGATTGGAGATAAAGCTTCAGTGGAGAGAATCCTTTTCCCCATAATAACTCTTCTAAAAGGGGATTTCCCTTCCAAGGGGTAGCTATCTCTCACTTCCTGTTGCCCCATCCCTGTTTTCTTTTTTATGTTATAATTGTTCACCTTCTTCAATATTATAACTTATTGTGATTTCTTTTGTAGCAGTTTGATCTTGTAGTAATCTCTTTTTCTGGAAGACAGGTGGAACAGAAAGCAACTCAACTCAGATCAAACATCTAAATAAATGAAATGAGTTTCTGCACACACAACTCCTGCCCCTCTCAATCACCAGCTGGATCTGTGAGTATCATAATTCTGAGTATTGGCAAAAGCATCAATCTTTTTTTTTAAGGATAGCATATTGGAAAGCAGAATCAATCCCTTTGCTTCCCTCCACCCAACAAACAGATGGTCAGGGATGCTGCAGATAAACTTAGTGGATGTGCAGTTAGAAAGCTTTATATGCTAGATACTATAGCCTTTCTGAGCTGTATACGTAGCAGGTTCCTTTTTCATCAGGGCATTCAAAGTACATATGAGTTTGAGCACAATTCATAGATGTATGACATCTGCCATTTTATTTGAGCTAGAAGTCCAGCTATAGGAATACTTCTAGCAGGTATAATAGACTGTAACAATTCTCTATATTCTTTTTTAAACAACTGACCAAAATACTTTGAAAACAGCGGAGCCTATTTGAACTTGGAAACTAAGCAGGGCCAGACCTGATTAATATTTGGCTGGAGTACCACTAAGGAATACCAAGTGATGTAAGCTATATTTCAGAAGAAGGCAATAGCAAACTACCTTGGAATAGTCCTAGTTTATGAAAGCCCTATAATATTTATGAGGTCACCATAAATTGACAGGCAACTGGAAAGAGCATATACAACGTACCTTCCAACCATCTCAATTTAGTATGGACAGTCCTAATAAAATCTTTCACTTACTTCATTTTCTGCAAACTGAGTTTGAAGTGCAAAAGCAATCAGGAAGCAAAGGGGAGAAAGGGGAAGAATATTTCCCTTTCTAATCAGCTCATGCAAAAGCAAACTGCTGCAGCTTCTCCTACTTTTGCCATTTTGATCGCACTTGTGATGTTGCTTGGACACATGTGTTCTAGATCTTACCTGTGAAATGTTGAAAGAGTTTGCACAGGGGAATGTACAATGAAATTCCAGAATTCAAACTTAAAACTTTGGTTTTATTTGGTGGAGAAAGTCTCTCTCTCACACACACACACACACACACACAGAGAGAGAGAGAGAGAGAGAGAGAGAGAGATTTTGTACAATCTCCATATTATATTACATGCTACAAACACTCCAAAAGGAGACACACATTTATGTATTTGTTTCATTTAAGAAATTTACCTAACCATGAACAGTGGCAATATTGCTTCCATAAACAACTGCAGATGTCTAGCCAGAAACTTCTTCAAATGATGCAGCCTATTCTATTTAATAGAAAAGAAGCCACACTTTTGCTTTATTAGCTGTTTTTTATGAATAACTTGAAATAACTGTAATATACTAACATTAGGATTAAGACCAAAAGGAAAGAGGAACAAAGTGAACATAATTTGCAATTCTTCACTAGATCTCCATTACAACTCAGCACTTGGGGATTCCTGAACTTCCACTCATCAAGAGATAAATAGTAGGTTAGAATACATTGATTTGTCGTGTTTGCATTTCCCAGATGAGTTTTATAGATAACTAACACCAGAGCCCCCAGTGGTGCAGTGGGTTAAACCGCTGAGCTGCTGAACTTGCTGACTGAAAAGTCGCAAGTTCGAATCCGGGGAGCAGGGTGAGCTCCCGCTGTTATCCCCAACTCCTGCCAACCTACAACAACAAAACTTTATTTATATACCGCTCTATCTCCCCAAGGGGACTCAGAGCGGTTTCCAAGTAACATAATCAATACATACAAAGAAAACAGCTTAAACATAAAAATAACAAGACAATATAAGCATTAAAAACCACAGTAGCACATATATTTAAAATAATCCTGCCTGTTCAAGGCAGTTTAAAAGGCCGGGCCGGGGTAGTGCGATTTTAGAGATCCCAAGAAATTAGGTAGAGTGTATTGCTGTACATTTCCAGGGCCTAATAGAAGAAAGTGACCTGGGTAATTGGTAGAAAAAGATATGGCCAATTTCAACAGTATCTGGGCCTTGGAGGTACTGTTTTACAGTGGCTCCGGTCTTTTCTAGAAGGCCGTACCCAGAAGGTGTTACTGGGGGACACCTGTTCTACCCCACAACCATTGTCTTGGGGGGGTCTCGGGACTCAATACTGTCTCCCATGTTGTTTAACATCTACATGAAGCCGCTGGGGGAGATCATCCAGAGTTTCAGGGTGTCACCTGTACGCAGATGATGTCCAACTCTGTCACTCCTTCCCATCTACTACTAAGGAGGCTGTCTAGGTCCTGAACGGGTGCTTGGCCGCTGTGACAGTCTGGATGAGGGTGAACAAACTGAAACTGAATCCAGACAAGACAGAGGTACTCCTGGTCCTTACTCCTTACTCAGTTGTAAGACCGAACAGGGCATAGGGTTACAGCCTGTGTTGGACGGGGTTACACGCCCCCTGAAGACGGAGGTTCGCAGCTTGGGTGTGATCCTGGATTCATCACTGAGCCTGGAATCCCAGGTCTCAGCGGTGACCAGGGGAGCATTTGCATAGTTAAAACTTGTGCGCCAGCTGTGCCCGTACCTTGGGAAATCTGACTTGGCCATGGTAGTCCACGCTCTGGTTACATCCCGTATAGACTAGTGCAATGCTCTCTACGTGGGGTTGCCCTTGAAGACTGTTCAGAAGCTTGGTCCAACAGATGGCAGCCAGATTACTAACAGCACTGGCGCTCAGGGAGCATACAAGTCCTCTGTTGCGCCAGCTCTATTGGCTGCTAGTTTGCTACCGGACACAATTCAAAGTGCTGATTTTAACCTATAAAGCCCTAAATGGTTCTGGCCCAACTTATCTGTCAGAACGCATCTCCCCTTATGAACCATCTAGGACATTAAGATCATCTGGAGAGGACCTGCTCTCAACTCCGTCTGCATCACAAATACATTTGGTGGGGACGAGAGACAGGGCCTTTTCAGTGGTGGCCCCTCGGCTATGGAACGCCCTTCCTAGGGACATTAGATCAGCTCCCTCCCTTTTGATTTTCCAAAAAATAGTCAAAACCTGGCTGTTCAAGCAGGTGTTTGAAAAGGTAGTGTAACAGACACTGGATTATGGAACAATTGGATTTCGAGTTTGAATTACGGTTTTATCTAGGAGACAAAATGACTTTTTTTACTATTGTTATGGTCTTAATTGATATGTTATTGCTTTTAAATGTTTTAAATGTTTTTATGATGTCGTTGGCATTGAATTGTTGCCTTGTGAACTGCCTCGAGTCACCTGCGAGCTGAGAGGGGTGGTATATAAATGTTGCAAATAAATAAATAATAAATAAATAGTTAGGATTTCTGGGAGTTGAAGGCCAGAACATCTGGAGACTCACAGGTTGAGAACCACTGGTGTAAAGGGATTTACACGATGCCTGGAACAGTGTCCTGTGTTGCACCAAGACTCCAATAGCTGTTATCAGTATAGTTATTTTACTCCAACAGTTTGTTAGTGTATAGTTCCTTCTCACTATGCTCCCCCTCTTTAACTACTGGACCTGCAAATATACATCTCCTCAATGTGTGTTTTCTAGCATTACACTTGGGATACGTGGTGTACTTCATGCTAATGGTTTAAATATAGACATGTGCAGTAGAATATAGAACATTCATCCTTCACTCTGAATCATTTTGCTCAGAAACCAAATCTCCAAATAGCTGTACTTGCGACCATATTAACAACGTTAATCTGAACAGCACTCTATCATACGTGTATCTCATTACTAGTGTAACTTACATTTTAGCACCACAAAAAGACACACTTATGATTGTCAACCACAATGAATAAAACTCGATGGGGGTCTAGTATTTTGTTACATATAATGTGAAGCAGTAGAAATGAAGAAGAGGCTTAAAACAGGGTTGAGAAAACAACGATTTGGACTACTGCTCTTTTTGTGCCTGTTCACTGGTTATGCTGGGACAAGTGAAAATCTGATCCATCAACATCTGGTGAATTAAAGGTTGCCTAGCCCTGGCTTTAAAGCACAAAGATCCATGCATCATTCCATACAGACTGGAAGTAAGTGTCCTCTGTGTACCCAGACTGACACAGAAAGCCAACGGTGCAAGAAAGTTTGCATATCCTGCCCACCAGCTGCAGAGACCAGACCTGCTCTGAAGCCATGTCACATGCACTACGTGACAGTATCAATCTTCAAATAAATGGTATGTACCCAGAAACATCCCCTAAATAGTTTTCTGTGTTATTCTGCAGAGAGCCACTAGCACATGAAATTAAATAGAAGTAGCAGCAGTAGTAAACAACTTCTCTCCAGTGCTTATACATTAACAAGCCTGCTTCCCCTTCTGTTGGCCATATTCTAGCATTCCAGCAGCCCGCAAATGCTCCCAAGCAGCTGCCATTCATTAAATATGAACTGCCAAAGGCAAGGGTCCTCCCAAAGAAGCTCACTATTGGCTTTACAAAGAAAATAAACATTCCCCAGGTCTTTCACATTCACCAGCTATGATGCAAAGTGTTTCTACCTCGCCAGAATGTGTAATGTGCATGTGTTGACCAAAACATCCATACTAGGTCAGTCATCCACATATTGACAAGACAACACTAGTTTTTCTGGTTCCCTAGAAAAGTGTGTACACAATTTTAAAAACAAACAAACTTTCTAGAATCAGGAAAATGACTCTCCCCAGAATATTGTTGTCCTGTACCATCTTTACTTACTCCATAAGAGCGCAAACCGATACATGAGTATCTCTCAGAATGTCGGACCTCAGAAAATAAAGAAGGGCTAGAGCTCTGCTGCCACTATCTAAACTTTATCAGACATGGCTATTACATTATATTAATAATTTAAAACTTGAGAAGGGCTTTATTTTGCTTCATCCTCGTATTCTCTGAACTGAGTTTCAAATAATGAACGGTATCATACATTGGATGCAAACTAAGCTAGACACATTTTTCTTTTAGATCTAATGAAATCTAATCAACAGTTTGGAAGATAAATGTCACTGATGCCAGTAAAGCAAGAAGGATATATGGGCTAGGACAATGGAGTATGTTTAAATTGAGGTGATTTAGATAACCATATATTATCTATAACCATATATTAGACACCATATACATCTAAATAAAGCAGAACCTTTATTTATTTATCATGTCAGAGGTTACAGTTATAATGTGTTTAAGAACACAAAGTTTAAAAACTTGGCATTGTGCTAAATGTCATTTGACCAGAAGCTGGCCACTTGGGAGTGCCTCTGGTGTCGCTGTGAGAAGGTCCTCCATTGTGCATGTGGCAGGTGGTTGTGGTTTGCTCTTCTCCACACTCACATGTTGTGGACTCCACTTTATAGCTGATAGTATTTCGGAAAAAACTCAAGACATGGATGTTTGAGCAAGCATTCGGCTAATCCGATGCGATGAAATCTCTGATCAAGGACTGGCAATCACAGACAACGAAATTGGATTATGATTTTAATTTAAGAGATGCATTGGTCTGTATTGGTGGCCCAATACTGTGTATTGTATATGTATGTGTTTTATATTTTTAATTGGAATATTGTTGTTTTTAAATGTTGTAAACCGCAATGAGTCGCCGTTTTAGGCTGAGATATTAGTGGTATACAAGTGTACTAAATAAATAAATAAATAAATAAATAAATAGCCCCATTTCTTAAGGTTATCTCTGCATCTCATGGTGCTAGAGCGCAGCCTATTTAGTGCCTTCCAGATCGCCCAATCTTCTGTATGCCCAGGAGGGAGTCTCTGATCTGGTATCAGCCACTGATTGAGATTCTGGCTTTTCGCCTGCCACTTTTGGACTCTCCCTTGATGAGGTGTTCCTATGAGTATCTCTGTAGATCTTAGGAAACTATTTCTAGATTTAGAGTGTTGGCTTACTGGCAGATATCCAAAAAGAGGATGGGTCGGAGATGTCAATGCCTTGGTCCTTTCATTACAGGCTGCTACTTCCTGACATGAGAGAAGCCTCCCTGCATGATCGTAACACATCCAGGCATCCCCTGGGCAATATCTTTGTAGATGGCTGATTCTCTCACACCAGAAGTGACTTGCAGCATGCAAACAAACACACAAGCAAACTGACCTTTTCAGAACCTTAATCAACTAATGTGATCAAGAAAAAATATGGTAATAAGTTGCTGTTCAAGGTGTGTTGTTAATGTATATTTATCATCATTTTATGTAATTGTGTATTTTATTGCTGTTTTTATATTGTATTGGCACCGAATTGTTGCCTGCTGCTAGCCACTCTGAGTCCCTCTTTGGATGTTGAGAATAGGATGGGATATAAATGTTCTAAATAAATACATCTTGTTATGCAACAGAGACTTCCTTAGCACAACAATGCAATGTGAAAGGTGAAAACATTTTTTAAACCTAGCAGAGGAGACCCATGAAATCATCAACATCATCCTGATTTTGTTACAATTTAGGCACAAAGCAGCTGATAACATTTTAAAAATATGTGGTTTATAATTCATAACACGGATATATTTAAATCCACAACGTTTTTCAGTTGTACTCCATTCTGCATCATTAGTGCCCCGTGTCTTTGCTGAGGGCATTCTAAGAACTTTCCTTTCCTACTTTCCTTGACCTCCCCTGAGCATACTATGTTGGTTTTTCTGATCGTTACACTGAAATAACCCATTCTTTAAAAAGTATAAATTATATTGCATTCAGAAATGGGTTTATTAAATAGTTTTAAACTACACAAGTACTGAACAGCATTGCCGTATTTTTTCAAGATAGGAGATTCAGTATGAGCTTCTGTTTTGAAATCACACTAAAATTATACCAACTTGAAAACTTCAAAAAATGCCCTCCAAACAATGACAAATGACAGAATATTTTTCATGTTTAAGGCAACATTATACATTATATTAAAAGTGACATTTCACTTCATGTTCCTTTTAACACGGCCACATTATGAAACATATCATTTTGAAATTACGAAAAGAAATTGGGATAGAACTTAAGAGTACACGCATTGTTTTAAAATGATTCAACAAAGATGTTGGCTGGAATCCTGTATCAGCTACTTAGTTAAATATACTGAGCTGACACAAGGTTCTGGCTATCATTTCTACAGTTTTGCAGCTCCCCTAATTTGTCACCAGTTGGTTTCTTCTTCGGCATTTTCAAGGCACTGATTTTCTCAACTCAGATCTGGAGATAGGAGACAAAATCTCCATCTCCTCTCCATGGTTTGTTTCATCATCATGGCTTTGTGCTATCTGTATATTTGAGGTTATGAAGGGATGGACATGGAGGTGCTGCAAAAATGTTCAGTTATTTTGCTTTCAAACTTTTATGATACTATATTGTATTTTTATTCAGTCTGGATAATTTGTTTTACTATTGTGTGGTTGCTGATGATGATGATGTTATTTACAATTTCCTGTGTGTGTATGCATATTTACATACATCTGACAGGGGCCGCTATTTTGGATTGTTTTACTTGTACAGCATCATATACATTGATTGGGCTATATAAATAAATGATAATATGAAAAATAGTACTGGTGGGAATGTTTTTCCCCCCAGTATCGGCAGGTTAATTTAATTCAATTTTATGGTTAACAGCTCTCGGCCAGTAAACTTAAAAAATAATTACATTTTATAGAATATCTGTGTATTATTACACTTTTTATCCCCAGCTGCCACAGGTGCAGACTGCTTTCTTGCAGTGAGGGGAATTGCACAAATATAATTTAATCACAATTTTCCTGGCTCTCCCTGCCTTTTGACCAATCCCATTTGTATGACTTTGAATTCTTTATCAAACAGAAATGTAACTAGAACATGTCCCCTTTCAGTCATACATGTTATTTCTCTTTTCAATTTCAGATTCTCTTTTTAAATTTAATAGTTTTAGATAGTCATAGTGCTGCAATGATGTCATCTGCAAAGACCCTCAGAGATCCCTGCTGGTGCCTGTCTCAGAGCATCCAGCTAAGGAAAATAGCTGGATGTGTTGCTACAGATCCCCTGCTCTCCCACAACCTAGATTGTGTTGAGGAAGAGGTGTGTGGTTTACAAGATAGATTTTGGAGGTGAAAGCATCAGAGGACATAGCTACATTGGCTATAAGTCTGGAGAAGTGCTAAGAACATGACTGTTAGTTTGAAAAGGGTGAACCACATGATAGGGAGCTGGAATAGATGGCCCATGTGGTCTCTTCCAACTCTATTATTCTATTATTCTACTTTGCCGATCATTACAGCAGTTACAATTACAACCTGGGGATCACAACCAGATACAGTGAAGACATCTGCCCTTGCTACTCTGCTGCTGAGTATGCATGTCCAGTGTGGAATCTCACCACGCTAAAACAGTGGATGTGGCTCTTAATGAGACATGACGTATTATCATGGGGTGTCTGCGCCCTACACCACTGAAGAAATTACACTGTTTAGCCGGTATTGCACCATCTGACATCCGCTGGGAAGTAGCAACCAATAGTGAAAGGACCAAGGCAGTGACATCTCCGGTCCATCCCCTGTTTGGGTATCAGCCAGCACGTCAACTACTTAAATCAAGAAATAGTTTTCTAAGATCTACAGAGACACTCACTGGAACATCTCAGCAAGCGAGAGTCCAAAAGTAGCAGGCTAAAACCCACAACCTCAATCAATGGCTGATACCAAATGAGAGACTCCCCCCAGGCACACAGAAAACTGGGCGACTTGGAAGGCACTGAACAGACTGTGCTCTGGCACCACAAGATGCAGAGCCAACCTTAAGAAATGGGGCTACAAAGTGGAGCCACGACATGCGAGTGTGGAGAAGAGCAAACCACAGACCACCTATTACAATGCAACCTGAGCCCTGCCACATGCACAATGGAGGGTCTGCTTATAGCAACACCAGAGGCACTCCAAGTGGCCAGATACTGGTAAAAGGACGTTTAATAGAATGCCAAGTTTGCAAACTTTGTGGGTTTTTTTGTTTTGTTTTGTATATGAAATACAACTGTTTGGTTCGCTCCTGATAAGATAAATAAATAAATTACAGCAGTTGGTCAACTTCAGGCAAACTTTCAAGAAAGAGGACACTCACATGCAATCTTTCACATCCACATGTGAACTGCACACTTTGGATCAGTCTAGGGGGCAATTTAATGCTCTTAGGGACTGCATAGGCCCAAAGAGCATTTGGGACTGCATGGCTCCAGGGCCACATTACTTTCCTCCCAAGAGCTAGTTCAAGAATTGTGTATGATATCTGGGATAGCTAGCCAGGAGAAAGCAGATGTTGTGAGTTTAGAGGAAAGTTAAGCACTCTTCCTTGCTTACTGATTTTCCCCTGAAAACCGCACCCTCTCAAATCCCAAGTTACTAGCCTTAACTCTGTTGCTGAAGATCTGCTTTGATCCCAAGTCCAGTAGTCTATCCATTATACCGCTGGCATTTTCAGAATGACTTCTTGGATGCAAAGCAGCGGTTTACTATTTGTGACCTGAACATTCACAGCAAGATAGTCCATACCACTATCCTTTGATTCTGTTTAGATTCCACCTCTGTTAAGCTGAACATGATAGAAACTTTGCTATCTCGGGGAGAAGAAAACATCTTATTATCCTCTAGTCTTTCCTTCCAAAAACAAACCCTTGATTACAGGGCTGAGGGTTTAGGCAAACGCTGCTTGCCAACCTACCCACTGGCATGAATAACTTAAGGGATTTTGTTACATTTCTGGCAGTAAGAAGTACTTGTGTAACAAGCCATTAACACAGAGGCCTAAATAAAGACAAAATCACAAGGGAAGGGGGAAGACCCCGATTTCCAATCCATTGAGAGGCTTAATGCTGGAATGCCTTTCAGAGGCACGTCATTCTGTTGTTTTTGCTTTGCTTTCATTTTATAGTCAAAACAGTTTGATAGTTTCAAAGGAAAATCACATTTCTGAGCCCGTGGGGAAAATTTCAGCTCACCTCAAGATTGTAGGAAGCTGTACATTTGAAAGTGTGCCAAAGTTGACAGTTTCATGCTACATTTTATTCCAGACTCTCTCCTTCCCCTTTCTTCAACTTCTTCTTACATACTTTTTTCTCCCAGACCTGAGCCTGGAAGTCAGTGAATGAATTCCACATGTACTACAGTTTGTACTTTCACAGACTGCTTAAAAGCCAAAGTATCAGATTTCACAGTGCTGTGAAGAAGCTGGAAAGACTTCAAAGCACTTTTGAAACATCTATTACTTTTTTTGAGAGAGAACAATAGTTGCTCCACAGAAGGTTGAAATGATTCTGCTGTTCTCTGTTGGATTTGGATATCTACCTAGGCATATTCACACGCCCTTATTGTCACCACGCTAATGCCAACCCATATGACATGTCACTGGCAAAACAATAGTCAAAGCAGGGGATTTAATCTAATTCTGCCTCAGAACTTTCAAAGAGTTTGAACATTTTCAAATCTTTGTTTATTCTATGTATTTTCTGGTATTCTACTGCAAGTTGCCTTGAGTTTCATTTGTGGGACAAAGAAGGGATATGCCAAACAAACAAATTGGAATTGGTAGAAGGTGAGAGCTAGCATGATGCAGAGGTTTGAATATTGGATTATGGCTCAGTCTACACAGTCAGGAAAACCTGGACTCCACTCGAATCTGCTGCTGTCTGGCCCCACAATGTTAGTTAACATCCAGTGAGTATTATGGGGTTGGTGCAAAGTAGGAGGATACTCTAGAACTTGTTGGAAACTCCAGAGTATCTTGAGGTTGTGAGATAGTCCAACTGTTGGATCAGGTCCAATTCAGACTGATTTGTCCGTAGATTGGACATTTCCACACAGGAAAGAGGATGGATCATGCCCACATTTCTGCTACCATTCCCAGACAACCATGCAGCTCTGTTCAAGTTCTTGACTTCTACAGGTGCTTTGTTTTAACTTCAGCAAATGCAATCTCCTCCATTGTTAGCAAGAAGGAGGGAAGATGCCCCCTTCTTTCTTAATGGTCATGTGGTCACCCCTGCTATTGTCAGCACAGGGCATCTATGATGGCCAGGAGCTTGGAAAAATTTCCATGTCTGGCTGGGGGCTTTTTTGTGTCAGGAGCAACTTGAGAAACTGAAAGTCACTTCTGGAGTGGTACAATGGGTTAAACTGTTGTGCCAGCAGGACTGAAGACCAACAGGTCACAGGTTCGAATCCGGGGAGAGCGCGGATGAGCTCCCTCTGTCAGCTCCAGCTTCCCATGCAGGGACATGAGAGAAACCTCCCATAAGGATGGTAAAACATCAAAATATTGGGGCGTCCTCTGGGCAATGTCCAATTCTCTCACTCCAGAAGCAATTCCAGAATAAAGATGGCGAGGTGATAGTCCAATGTGCTCTGGGCCTGGCTGAACCAAGTGAATATCAATGCAGTGCCACAGCAGGTTCAACTGTGTGTGTCTTGCCCCAGATTTGGCAGCCAGTAGAATTCTGACCAACTAGGTGAAATTTGGCCGGTCACACACTCTCAGTTCAAAGAAAGGCAAAGGAAACCTGCTCTAAAGAATTCTTGCCAATAAAAATCAGGTTTGCCTTAGGGTTACTAAAAGTCAGAAACAATTCAAGATGCATACCATAACAATTAAAGGAAAATAAATGAGAGTTTGTGATTGCTGTAATAATTCCAGATTAATGAATGTTTAAAATGAAAAATTCCTCATGCAAGATCAGAATACTGATCCACGAAGTGATGCAGATAACTATCCACAAAGCTATTCCCTACAGCTTCTCCATCAATTGTGTAGCCTCAGCTATACCAGCTAAATCATCAGTCAAGATAGCTGAAATTATTAGACTCAAGTGTTTTATTGCTAAAATTATAAGACTCAAGTGTTTTTACTGGGCTGCCAGGAAAGATCCGTTCTTTATTATTATTTATCATTTCAATATAACACATTTAATTTACAATCTTTATCACATTCATAATAACCCTATGGCGTATGTCCTTTTATACACTGCCTGTTTGTAACATGAATTCACCTTTCTAACATTATTTCTCCATGTATCACCAATTCATCAAATTATTTCACAGTCTATAGTATCTCTGGTTAAAAAGCAAAATATTTAGCAGAAAGCCTCTGAAACTAGATTAGTATAGGACATCAAACATGGACATGTTTGTCTAAACCTTTATAAGGAATCTGCAAAATATAAACATATTGTATATATTGCAGTATATATACTGTATTATTGAAGTAAAAGCCATCTCATTTTCTGGCAACCACATTTATTAGGGGGAAAATACACTCAACATACCACAGCCTATTTTTTACTACAGGGCATACTTGTTAATATTTAGAATAAAGCATCTTATTCAGAATAATGCAACTATAAAATAGGTGTGCTACCTGTTCCATTGAATACGATATAGTTGCTTTCATCTCAAAGACCATGGAGACTTTACTTTCATTATGGACTCAAACAACAGTGTAGACCAATGAGGGTCCACAGGTCTGTGGCAGTAGCCATCTACCACCAGTTCCTGGAGTGTTTGCAGGAAATAAAGGAACAATTTTAGCCAATGGCCTCAAATATGGTGCTCATCCCGGAAAATATTTGTGAGTTCTCCCACATAAGAGAGCTCAAGAAGAATTGGTACAGACCACTGAGGTCTTCTCCCTTTTCCATGAAACACCGAACAATATAGCACTGGTCAAGACACTAGGCAATATGAGAATCACATTGAAAGACCTAGACAGGTCAAGACACTAGGCAATATGAGATCTTCTCACCAGATTATAATTCCCAAAGTTCTTTGTGAAAGTCACAGCAGTGATCATGATCCTGTTGGTCATCATAGAATACAACAGAAAAACAGAATAAGTGGCAAATGTTGGTAGAGTAACATGGCTACTAGTACTAGTACTGGTCCCAAGCAGAACAGGAAAGAGGAGAGGCCCATTATAGTGCTATATTGTAATTTAATTGCTATAGCTACCTCCCTAGAGTCCTGTGATAGGCAGTTTGGGGCAAAGCATTCCGAATTATCATCCACAACATCCATAGCTTCAGTAGACTACAGATTTCATGATTCCATAGGATGTTGCAATGGCAGCAGAAATGGTACACAGCCTGAATTCCCCCCCCCCCCCCCGACCCATGGGGAATATGTTCCAATCACACACAAGCACAAATGCCCTGTGGGAAACAGAAACCATGGATAACATTGAGTCCCATATTTTGACTATATTTTGGGAAGAAATATACCGTAGAATCACATTGGAAGACCTAGAGAAGCCCACAAACACTTCTGATGGTGGGGAGATGTTTTTTGGCATGTGAGTTACTGAAACCATGGACACTGAATCCATGGATAAGGGGATCATACTGTGCAGCACTGTCTTTGTGTCATGTGAATGAACCCTAGGGAGAAAGAAAGCTGTTTCACAGCTGTCAGGGTAGCTTTTTCTGACCATAGGGACACTTTCTGTACATCTTCCCACTGCTGAACCCTGCCCCCTTTCACCCCCTACCTTATGCTGACATAATGGAGCATTATACCAGCATATGATACCAAAGAGAATTCCAGGCAGCGAAACTGATATACACTTGTAATGCAGAATAGGCACACAGTATGCTTCGTGTATCTGTTGTCTTTTGAAAGAAGAACGATCCCTTCACTTCGGGAACATCTGTCTAGCCTAGATCATAAATAACCCTCACTGAGAGATGCAGCTAATAAAAGCGCCATTAAAACCAACTGAAATCTACTCTTCCAGGGAAGTGTTTGTTGCACATGTTTCTTTTTTCTCCACATACAAACCCACTGTTCTACAAAATTTTGTCTTGGAAAGTTGTGCAGAAAGAATACAGCTTCCTGTCTAAATGTTTTCTCCATAATTTAAAAAGCAGGCAAGTGATCAAAGTGAAATGACTGCTCTCATTTCATTGATACTGCTCGGCTTTGGACACAGTCCATTCCTGATTTATTACTGGATAGATTACAGCAGTAACTTTGTGTACCATAAAGCCCCCCAAAGTTATTTGTAAGTTACTGGAGCAACAGAAGCCAAGAAGACTGTACTATCAGATGTTTACAATGAGTCCTTTTTTCTCCCCTCCTTGATACATCCCTTGTGCTGATGACCTCATATAAAACTTTGACAAACAGATGCCACCCACAGGAAGGGCCACTGGGAATAGTTCAAAGACTTCTTACAACTGTTTTATGTTATTATTTTAACATCTGGAACAGCTCTACCACTTAGTAGCAAACCTATCATTGGGTAAACAAAGAGGTGAGCTGTGTGATCCTGTAGATCTTTGTTCAGAAAGAAATCCTAATGACTTTAAGGAGACTTTAAGTCAGTGGGGTATAAAATTCTAGGCAAAATGTGTTTGTGGTAGGTTTTTTGCTTCTTTAAGGGTTTTTTTAGAGCTTTACCAAACCAATACTAGTTTTGCTGAAAAGAGTGAATTATACAGCTCCAGATATTGTATGTGCCATTGGGCTACAACTTCAAGTATCTAGAAGGCCACAGGATTCCATCCCTAAGCTATACCTGGACCAGAATGAACTTCCCCTTTTCAGATCACATTCATTTTCCTCAAATAATAGTTATGTGGTAGGGCTACCACACCTCTCCGTGTCCCTGTATCCAAGGAAGGACATATCAATAGCTTGATTGAAAAGGGAGACTTTTTTCATAATACAGATGTGTCTTCTTTTGTTAAAGAGACTAATATTAATCTAAATATATCTACTTTTATCTAATTTTGGTATAAGCAGGCCAAATTAGTACTGATCTGGGAGATCACCAGATGTAGTGGATATGACCTCTCACACCAGGCAAAAGGTTTTGGCTTCTAGTATCCTTGTCTCTGTCCTGTGTATTTTACAGAAATGCTTGATATGTATCTTTATGGAACTGCATTTTAATATGGTATTTATGTGTTTTTTTTACTGTGCAGTGACTCGCCTTGAGCCATTGAGAGAGGCGGGTAAGAAATATTATTATTATTATTATTATTATTATTATTATTATTATTATTGCCAAACATTTATAGCTGTTCAGTGTCATAGAAAAGACTGATTTGTTTTTAGTAGATCCTTCTAGATAGTTTTACTTTAGCTTGGTACTAAATGCTGGTAAAAGATTAGCAGCTAGGAACAGACAGGGGAGTAAACTTTCCTGATTGTACTGTTTAATTGCTATTTGGATGGGAAATGGCAGGAATATTTTCCAGTGGAACCGATTGCCAGCCATGGGTATTTAGAGTGTTGGCATAGGGTAGTCTGGATATAATTAGTGTCAGCCCTCCAAATTTGTGAGTATAACTTCTGTTTATTTGTGGATTTGATTTGATATGTTCTCTCTAGGAATCTTGATATTCTTCCAGGGTGACTCCATGGTCAATTTCCACCAGGAGGACCTAGACATTGTATTAAAGATTGTGTTTGTTTTATTCACTTTCTAAACTTTTGCTGTGGTCCTGAGCTCCTAACCCCTATGAAAGTGAAGAGTCTCCACTGTGGTTATTTAACGGCCTAGTTCTGCAAGTCCCGTCAAAGGACTCTGATGCTTTCTCTCCTGTAAACCATCCACTGCATCTTTTGACACCATCTTTTTTAAAAGCAGTGCTGCATGTTGACGTTCACCTTCTTGTATTCCTGCAGTAAACCATAGTAAAGAAAGGTTATCAAACACTAATGCATCTACTTTCCACACAGCAAGCAATCCAAGCTGCTTTTACTGAATCAAAAAATGGGTTTTGCCAGTAACTTGGATTCTGTTGTGTCAAGTAGTACTAAACACAGCAATATATGTACAATGGGGCCATTTTCTGGTACAGTATTGCATTGTTGATTAAGGTCCCTTTCACACCGCTGTATAAAATCCAAATTGAACTGGATTATATGGCAGTGTGGACTCTGATAATGCAGTTCAAAGCAGATATCGTGGATTACTTGCCTTGATATTCTGGGTTATATGGGCTGTGTGGAAGGGCCCTGAGCAGTTACAACTGCTCTGAAAACTTAGCACTGTAGGAAGGCTTTTAATCACTTGATCACACAAGATTTTTCTACACTGAAAGGAACTATACATGTGATTACTAATTTGCCTATTACAAGTGGGACAACAAGAAAATGTTGAAGTTAGGAGTAATTCTATTCAAGATTCTACACACATAGATTTGTTTTCCTTCATCAGCTCTTGCATTTTTTTCTCCCAGGGAGCAGCATTCTCTGCCACTAAACATTGAACGGTTGAGGAGGGAGATTTCATCTCCTTGGGAAGACCACCCCCCCCCTTTCCATTCCCCATCCTCTCTCTCTCTCACACACACACACATTCACACATTCACACACACATTCATTTCTGTGTTTCTGCATACCAAAAGATTTGAGGCTGTAGAAATCATCCTCTGAGATATGGGTACTGTTTTGAATACATAAAAATAAGTATGCAAAATTGAGAAAGAGACTTCAGAATAGATGAAAATGAGTCAATTCAGCAGTGTTGATTACTGCATCAGGCATTAAAAACTTAGAAATATATTCACATCCATAAAGGAGTCATACTTTTATTGGGCAATGAAAAATGCAGAAAATGCACCATGGAAAGCTTTTGAAGTTTTGCTGGATTCTTCACCAGGCAAACCCATACTTACAGAGAATTCTGCAGGTTAATCAGTTGAAGCAAAAACAATAGAGATTAAACATCTGAAAAACTAAGGCATGCATTTAAGCATTAGTGTCTATGACCTGGTTATTGTTGGACTACAACTGCAGATATTCTTGCTAGGTCTGCTGGGAGTTATAGTCCAACAACAGCTGGAAAGCCATACTATTTGTGGCTCTGTTCCATAGCTTATGGTAAATTTCATCAGGTACATGTAATAACACACAGTATATAGCCGAAGGAAAATACTATTTATATTCATGATCATGTTCAGAAGCAGGAGATGATTATCAACTGATTTATTGCACAAATCCAACATGGTTCTAGTATTCTGAATTCCTGCCAAACAGATACAAACAGATGGAAGAACAACTTCCTTGTTTACAATGTTTTTTTGTTTTAAATTTAACATTGAACATACCTGCTGTTGAAGTAGGTATAGTATAAATTTTCCTCTGCATTCTTGACTACTTTGAACCAAACTGGAACAATAACAGAGTAATTCCTACCAACAGCAATACCACACACAGTAGGTGTTTTGATTACATTTCCAAGTTATTAGGTAAACATTAGGTTTTAACTAGATTGAGCCACCAGCAGAATAAAGGCATGCATGTTGTTGGTAATGCTCGTTTATATTCTCCAAGAAAAGAATGTATTCTCAACCAACCATGGTGTTTCCTTCCATTCTGATCTGAGGGTTGTTAGTCATGAAGTTAGCACTCCTGCTTTCCTAAATAATTGTGCATGAGCTTCCAGGTATTGTATATATCTTTAAGTTTCCAGTCAACTTATGGTGGCTCCATGAATTACGTAGCATTTTCTTAGGCAACAAATACTCCAAGCAGGTCTTGCTCTGAAATGTAGCCAACAGTTCATGCTATTCTTTGATGGTTATGCATCAAAATACTAGCCAGGGCTGATGCTGTTTAGCACCCAAGATCAGATGGGATCTCGTACCTTTGGAGCCACAGGACCAAGCAGATACAGGAATAGCATATTTTGGTTTTCTGACTGTTCCATACAAAGCCCTACATCAAATACATCAAATTCAAAAGATCCATCTAGTTCTTCAACCTATTTGAAGTAGCTGACAAGGAGACACCTCTTCAAGAAAATCTCAAAGAACACTATGAAGAAAATAAGGAAATGCACATATGCTTGCCACAACTGGTATTCCATGACATGCTGTTTCTGAATATGGAATGTCAATAATGACCATGAGCTACTGAAAAGCAATTCTCCATGAATTCATTTACTCTCTTACTAAGGGTCTCTAGGTTCAACAATGACCAAACCCTTTGACAGCAAATACCATATGATTATTAATACCATCGCAATAGCTCTCAATATACTCCCAATCAGAGGTACACCATTTTGGAGTCAACATGTGATACCTGTTAGGGGCAAGCCCATGCCCTTGCTGGGGGTGGGGGATGAGACGCCCCATTGTTTAGACCATGGTGGTTTACAGTTGCACATGTGTGTAAATGTCAGCAATTGACTGTATTTGCTGATAAGTAAATAAGAACCCGCTCTTGTCCTTATATCCCAGCGATCTATATGAGATTAGATTTTAAAATGGCAGTGGGGAAGGGGGTAACAGAAGGGCAGGATCAATGGGTGGAAAACTTAATGCCTTGGGGAGCTGCATGTAGCCTTTTAAAGTAGTGTTTTCATGCTATAAATGAACCACCCTGGTATGAACCAGCAGTAAGCTACAGAGAATTGCCCCCAAATGTCTATAACAGCATTTTAGACATTATGTTTATTTTGTGGGAGTGTACTAAAGGCTGTGGCAAAATGCAGATTTTTATAGATATCATCATCTAATTGCAATGTCCAACACACATTTTGGTGCCTGAAATGTTAGACTTGTTTCTGGGTGCATTTGACCTACTGATTCCAAAAATCTCTCTATGAGCTCTAGTTTTTGAGATACAGAACATAAGCTATCTACCAGTCACCCTCTGCTAGTCCACAGAAAATCATAATAACCATATCTAAGAAACTAGAGCTATTTGATCTATTCAATGCAATTTTTGAACCAGTGCCTCAAATACCACAGGAACAGTCCTAGAAATGAAGATGCCAAGATTTGTTTTTTGTTGGACTGTTATCATTCATTGCAGCAAAATTTGCCTGCAAACCAGGAGTTACAAGGACCAGAAACTAAGTCCACATTTCACAGAAATGGCGGTAAAAGAGTTGGAGTGAAGTTGGATTTGACAGAGTGAATATGGCTGCTGAAAAGCATGGTTTAAATCTTTTATTTTCAATGTACATTCACAGGGGAAAACCCACTTTTTCACTGTTTCACTTCTGATTTGTCAGAGATTTGACTATATCCATCTAAACGAACATCTGGGAGTTGTTTAGAAAGAGAATGGATGAGATCACACTGGACTGATGAATAGCACAGATACTCAGATCACTGCTACACAATCTGAAATGCATTTTATATGCATTCACAAAAGGAAATTACTTAGAAAAACACTTACGTGAACTTCTGATCATCCAATCAATAATAGTAACTAGCTGAAATTTAAGAATATACAGACTACATAATCTGGATGCATTTAACATTTCTCAAAGTTTTTCATGTCTTCTTTAAAGCAGATTTATTGATTGTGCAACCTAGGACACTAAAAATCTGTATTCACTTAGGCTCCTTCCACACAGCTGTATAAATTCCACATCGAACTGGATTATATGGTAGTGCGGACTCAGATAACCCAGTTCAAATCAATATTGTGGATTGATATTCTGTGTTATATGGCTGTGTGGAAGGCCCTTTAGTTTATATAATTTCTATTAAAGTGGTGTAGTTTAGTATAAATGCAAGATACATTTCAGAAACAAGAAACAGAGGTGGGAGGAAGTGTCATCACAGGTCCAATGTTCTCATACTGATCCAGAATAACTATGATTTAATACTGCTGTGTCAAGCAACAAAATAACAGAAACTATATAATATGTAACAACATATAATTTCTTAAATTTGAAAGGAAACATTTATCTTTAAGGGGCATTAAAAGAAAAAAGGAAGAACCTCTGCAGGAATTCTATACACACACAGATTTGGAAGAACAAGAAAAGATGGCAAGAGCAGGTAGACTCCCAAATAATTTGGCAAAATTGGACCACAAAAAACCCTATGTAGCTGAACCTCCTCAGGAATTGTCAATCAGAAGTAAATTAAATGATGACACACCAAGAAAAGTTAAGATGGTGATAGTTGCTGGGCCTTCTAAGGAATTAACAAAGTTGGCCTGGAATCTATTCTGTACACTCTTTTGAATAAGTTACACTGAATATATGAAGGGCACCAATAGGACCTTGTGCTAAAAGTCTTTCTACTTAAGAATGCTTGCATAACAATGGATGGGGAAAATCTTCCTTTTCCCTGCATGTAGTTAAAATCAATAACAACTCGTAATACTGACCCATCTTAAAAACAGTTTAAATAGGGATAGTCAATATTGGCAGACAAGTTGTTATTGGTTTTCCCTACTTGCAAGGAGAAGGCAATGTTTCCTCCATCCATCATTATTCAATTTGCTTGCCAATATTATCCTCTCATCTTAAAAATAGCTCTGAGTTAGTTGTATACACATGCATGCGAGATAAATCCTAGGTAACACAATGGAATTTACTTCCACATGCATATACACACAAAGGGTCATGTTGGTGAGTTGCAAACAAATACACATACTACTAGGAGTTGAATGGAATTTATTTCTGGGTGAGAGACTTAACAGGGTTATACAATTGTAGACAGTGTTTACTTCAAAGTAAGCTTCCCATGTTCAACTGGGCTTGCTACCAGATAAATGTGTCTTGGGGCCCTTCCACATAGCCATATAACTCTGAATATCAAGGCAGATAATCCACAATATCTGCTTTAAACTGGTTTATCTGAGTCCACATTGCTATATAATCCAGTTCAAAGCAGATGTGGAATTTTATACAGCTGTGCGGAAGGGGCCTTGTGAATTTTGCATGCCTTACCAGATCACTCCATATATCCACTAAAAGCAATATTATTCGGGAATTTTCCCATATATAATCTGCAGGTTGACCACAACAGTGCTCTCCTCACCACCTGAATAATTATGAATCAAACATGTCACAGGAAAAAAGTGAGTTATGGCATCATAATTGAACAACTGTACAGTGTTCCCTCATCACGGGTGTTACGTTCCAGGAGCAACCGCGATAAGTAAAAATCCGTGATATAGGGACGCCTGGCTCCCCCTCCACTCCTCCTCCTCTTCCCCCTCCTCTTCCTCCTTCCTAAATCTCTATTGCCTTTGGTGGGTTTTAAGGTGAGGCCGCCGAGGAAAGGTCAGGCCCGTGATGCAAGGACACCTGGCTCCCCCTCCACTCCTCCTCTTCCTCCTTCCTAATCTCCATCACTTTGGCTAGCATCGAGGCGAGGCTGGGAGGGGGAAGGGAAAGAGCATGCCTGTGTGGCCAAGACCTGCTGTTGCTGTTGATGACTCCTGCGAGCATTCCCTCCCTCCGCCCCCACCTCCTGGCCTGCCTGCACCTCAGGCAGAACCAGCTGAAAAAAAAGGTGCATGGACCCTCACCCTCCCTAACCTGTCCCCTCTGCCTCCAGTGCCTTTGGGCCTCTGGCCTCGTGCCCACTCACCTCTTTGGGGACCAGCTGATTCTCCTTGCTGGGCACCATGGCCCACAGCGCAGGCAGGCAGGCCAGGAGCCGGAGCCGGAGGGAGGGAGAGCTCGCGGGAAGCGTCATCAGCAGCAACAGCAGTCCAAGGAGCTGCTGGAGCAGGAAGGAGGTGGTGGTATGCTTCCTTTGTTCTTGGTGGCTTCCCTTGTTCCTCCTCTTTCCCCGACTCAGCCCCCAATAAATTCATATTTGTTTTTTAAAAACCCCACGAAACAGCGAGTCCACGTAAAGCGAACCGCAAAACAGTGGGGGAACACTGTACTGCAAAAACCCATATCTAGCACACTTACCTAGAATAAGACCGGCCAACAAGTGACAGAGGATGCAGTTTGACAATATGTGAACTGCCATAGTTCACATAATTCTAGTTGGAAGACACCACAATCCAACCCCGAACCTTGCAGAAACACACAATCAAAGCAGTCTCAACAGATCGTCATCTGGTCTATTTTAAAACTTCTATTGAAGACTCCACTACACTTTGTGGCAGCATATTCACAGATTAACAAGTTCTTCCTAATGTTTGGATGGATTTTTTTTTATTTTGCAATTTGAATCCATTGCTGTGCCCTAGTCTCCAGAACAGCAGCAAACAAGATTGCCTCCTCAATCTGACATCTGTTTAAAATATTTTAAAATGGTTATCATGTCCCCTTCTCAAGCTCCTCTTCTCCAAGCTAAAAACAGCAAGTTTTCCTCATAGAGCTTAGCATCCATTTTGGTCACCCTCCTCTGGGAACGTTCTGGATTTTCAAAATCCTTTCTGAATTATGGTGCCCAAAACTGAACAGTATTCCAGGTGAGGTTTGAGTGATTAAGAATACAGTGGGACTATCATTTCTCTCAATCTAGACATTATACTCCTATTGTTGCAGACTAGGTTCAATGCCATAGAATCCCTGGAGTTGTAGTTTTACAAAGTCTTGAGCCTTCTCTGCCCAAGAGTGATGGTGCCTTACCAGACACTCAAAATTCCTCAGCATTGAGCAATGGCACTAGAATTAGTGTCAAATTGCATTAATTTTACAGTTTAGATGCACCCAGAGTCACTGTATTAGCAGGAATATAGTATGACCATCAAGGGAAGCAATAGCACCACTCTATTCTGCTTGATCAGATCCCATCTGGAGTACTAGGTTCAGTTCTGGACAGCACAATTCAAGGATACTGACAACCTAGAGGATGTCGAGAAGGGTGCTCAAGATGATCAAAACTCTGGAAACCAAACCTTATCAGAAACAATTTAGGGAACTGGATATGTTAGCTTGCAGAAGAATGACAGGTAACATGATCCCATGTTCCAGGCAGCAAGAAACCCAGGAACTAGGTAAGATCTGTTGAGTAGTTAATTCAGTCCAGGACAGCCACAGTTTATCCAAAATGACCAAGGGGAAAATAAGAGGATGGCCATCAGCTGGTCTAGGAACCATTCTAACAAGTCAGCAGTCTAGGCAAGAGAAGCCACCAGGAAGTAAAACAGAGTTGTTAATTTTAGTCAATCCAAAGGTACAGAAAACACAGATTACACCCAGTCCCCAGGAAAAGTTGGCTATGAGCAACAGAAACTCTGGAGATCTGTTGGGAGATTCAAGGACAACTGTCTTTGATCTACCATTAATAAAACGTTTGATGACCACAACTGTCACTGACCCTCAATAACAGTACACTCAATTTAGAAAGGTTATTCTTTTGGTTGGCAACTTCTAAAGTCCCAAAGGAGGCATAGCCACTGTCTATTCTATCCTGGGGATTCTGGGACCTGTTATCAAAAAAGAGAGAAACTTTACCAAAGCCTTGCCATTTTTGAAACATACGTTTTGTAGATTTGTTATCGGAACACAGTTTTTGTGTTGGTCTAAAACCTAATCCCAGGAACAAATTTTGGACTGTGTTTGTGCATTTCATGGCTATAGGTAGTTCAATATTCTAAGATTGCTTTAGTCTGCAGACCATTGTTCCCACTAAATCTTTATAAATACCTGTGTAATGTTTTCTAAACGTTCCAGTGGTGGCAAAACTTTTGGCAAATGAAGCAACAAAAGACTTTGTTTATTTCTGACATGCTGTATGTAATTCTGAATATTTTCCAGGTATTTTAGTATGACACCTTCCCCTAATAAAGCCAGCCAATACTAGACAAGGGTGCATATTTATATTTATAAGTGTTTGCAAATGAAAGTTATTCTTGCTAAGAGGAAATGTATGAATAAAACTGCATATATTCTTCACTGTGTTGTGACAGCAATATGTCTGAGGCAGTATTAGTTTGGGATCTAGTAGTCTATCTTTTTCTTGCAGCAGCCAATATAATGATTTAATGTCTTCCTCCACAGGAAGCAAGCAGTGTTCAATCAGACAGGCAGGGAGAGTTATGGCACTTGCATTGGGATATGGTTGCATTAGCATCAACTGGCACATCACTGAACTTCTGTGAGCAAGACTGAAATCTTCCCATGCAGTGAAATATAATCATGCATGTAATGTACAATAACTAATCATTTGAAGGGTAAACCAAATCTGTGGGAGGCCAATTTTAAAAACATAACAGGTGCAGCTTAGTACGCCATATATCTTTTACTGGACATTACTATGAAGCCCCCTGATCTGCTGCAAAGGACCATCAAAAATGGCTGGTTGGAATCAGCATTCCAGTGACTCAAAAAACAAACCACCTAGTGATGACACACAAATGTTTGCATGTGTATTCAAGATATTTTATACTCCCACATGAGTATGCTTAAGATTGCAGTTTTGAACTAGAACAGGAAGAATGATCTAACAATACTTAAGATAATACATGTTAATGGAGTGCCTTATTTCTGATGCATTTAGAATTCTAGGTTAAGTGTACACGACTCAAAGGCTTGGTTAACATTTTTATAATTGGGAATAGTCACTTTAAAATGGAATTTTAATGGATTGTTTATAGTCTTTATTCCTCTCTATCTTTATAATTATTTTATGGTTTTGAGGATCACTTTACACATACAGATTGGGTCTATTTTCTATATTGCTTTGCAGCCACATCCCAAATTCCACTTAAGAGTACTGAAGTGAGTGGCTGCCACCAATTGTTAGAAAAATAATTTGGGAAGGACACAAAAATAATTTGTTTTACTCTTTCACATAAGAAACTAGCTGGATAGGAGATGATTGAAGTGTTTCAGTGAAACACATAAGATATACTGTACAAGAGAGTAAAAAATAGCAAAATTTATTTGTCTTCTAGAATACATAACCTAGTACAATTGTACATTTCAACCCTCTCAATAGTGAAGAAACCACACAATTCTCAATATAAAACAAGGTTGTGATAAGACACAGTGCCAGGGTTTCAGTAAGATCCAGTGTAGAGAAATATGAGAATTCTGAGAAATTTTGTAAATTATTTTATTATCACCTCCCTTGCTCCCAGCATTTTAAATATTGATTCTAAAGTAACAATCTAGAATTAGTAATCTCATCTCTAAGAATGCAAGGACACTTCCCAAATGGACATGTATAAAAAAACTAGTACAACTGAAAGAAGAGTAATGAAAGCAGGAGAAATAAAGATAAAACGGTATCTAGTTTATTAAGTATAGAAAGAGATTTCCAGAATTTACAAACACCGACATATTTCATTCCAGGGATATTTCAATTTGAAGAGTTTGCCTGTGTTTTGTTCTTGTTTTTCTTCAATATATATATATATACACATATATATATATATATATATATATATATATATACAATGGAAGACTTAGATTTATTTTTCTCATGTTTTTTAGGTTCCTGTGCAACCAACAGTTTCAAATTCACACTTCTATATATCATGCACAGTTAAGTTTTCCTTTCATTAATACAGCCTTATGTTTTACAGGGAGAGTACAAAATATTATTTTCTATTTGAAAGAATTCAGCTCAATTTTAGGGTTATTTTACAAATTACGGTACCAGCAAATATGACTGTACAATCCATGGGCCATTGATCCATATTATATTATATTCTGACTTACAATCTTAAAAAAGAATAGTACCCTACTCTATTCTTAAATCAACTTGTTTTAAGCATACCCCACCCTAACCCCACTCTGTTTACAACAGAATATAATATACCTCAGTTCCACATCAAAAAAAGATGTGCTGTAGGAAAAGTTACATTTTAATTAAAAAAGTACATGTATAAATCAAAAACCTATGTTAAATATTTAATACTCTTCAACCAACATTAACAGTTTGTATGTAATAATTTACACTGATGATTTGTCGTACAGGTTTTTCAGCAGCAACTTAAAATCTGTGTCTTCTGAGCTAGTAGTATACCCATGCTCACCGTTATTACGGGGATGGGCACATGAGTTCACTGTAGCCAACTAAGTCTTTATGGTGGAGGAGAAAGTAATTGTAGACTTGTCGTCCAGGGGTCACAGTGCTTTTGCTTGGCACAAAAAATTGAAGAAGAAAAAAATGTGCAGTTCAGTCAACTAACTCCTGAGGTCTGTGTAAAGTAAACAAATTGAACTGGAGGCATCGTACCCATCTACTGAGGAAGAAGATGTGAGGTCCTAGTTGTGATACACAAAACAGTCTGGATACCCATGAGTTCAAAGAAGGACTTTTTCTGAGGTTGTGTAGGTCATCATTCTGAAAACAGAAGAAAAAGAAAAATGAAGCATGTGGAAATATATAGTGTTATAATTCCTGTAAAAAAGATAAACACAGGATTAGCTTTTTATTGAGTTATTGAGCAACCAAATATATACTATATACCCATGTATAAGTCTAGAAATGCTAGTCAAGCAATCAACCCAAAAATACCATGGTGGTTTTATTTCCAAGTGAATGTGGGTATTGTACGCAAATATTATAAAAAAGTGAACTATCCCCTTCTCCGAGTAGAGTGGCTTAGTCTACCTCGGGAGCATTTAAAAGAAGAAACAACCCACCCTATTCTCTCCGTCATGGCACCATTTTGGGGTTTTTGAATACCTGGGTGGGAAAATGACAGCTATGGCCAGGAGTATCTGTCTCCTTGAAGCATCACTGGTGGTTTTCCCTCACCATGAAATGGCTCTTGGCTTATCCATGGGTTATATTAAAATCCATAATTTTGGCCTCAAGACCTGCTCTGGGACTTATACATGTGGTTGATTTATACATCCATTCATATGGTAAATAAATCTAACTGGGATGGAAATGTTTAAATATCTTAAGCAAACACTGTCAATAAAGATTGCACACACAACTTCTTCTGCAAATGATTTAGCTGGACATCTGAAATAATGATAGTACTGAATACAAGTGGATCTACCTGTTGCATGCCATTCCTATTATTCTTTCCCCCAATCACTGTCTGATAAGAGAAAACTGAGAGTAACCAAACTAAAATGAGTTGAGGAAAGGGGACTGTTTTGGATCTTGTCCTTTTTTTTCCCTCCCAGGATGAGAAAGACAGTTAGAAAGATGCAATTTGGGGCAGGAAATAGTAGGGAAGAAAAAATGAACAGCCCCTTCATTTTTTTCTGTCCACTCTGCCTGGTCTTCCACTTTATCTGAAGTTAGAACTTTATAAAACATGTTTTTGAATTCTTTATGCTTTAGAAACTAGTTGATCTAATTTCTTTTGCTACCTTATTACACAGTACATAAATTCACACACCGTGAAGATGGGGTCAGAAGAAGGCTTTCATTGATATGTTTCAAGCCATGTGTTATGGGAAAAACACTATAGACAGACTATTAAAAGCACTACAAGCTGAAGACCTATAATATGTTGCACAGTAATCCACTTTATTCCTGTTTCCCTGAGGTCCCCCTATTCTCTACACATCCTATTCTCTGACCCATAGAACATGCTCAATCTGTAGCAGTTTTTATACATTTCTTTTAAAAAAAACTAAACTTTTTGCTTTTGTTGATACTTCACTTTTCTGCATAAGGAGTGAAATTCTGGTACTGTCAAGATCCATACTTAGAAAATGAATTTGCTATTAAGTGTATACATGATACTTCCTAGATTCCAGAAAGTCAGTTCTAACAACTGACTTGTTTTATTCTGCCCCAGGTTACACTAGCTTCAAAATCCCACCAACACAACCACATACCCAAAATCCATCTGGGAAAAAATTACAACCCTGTTCTCAAACCTATTACAGCTGTGTTACAGGATGTCTATGTGAAGTGCATTTACCGAGTTTTTAACTTTTATCTAAATTAAACTATTTTAAGTAAGACTTGGATTTCTAAGAGGACCTCTATGTATTTTTCAGCTTATAGGAGCTTTACTTCCAAAAGATAGTCAGGCAGTTTATTATTATTTCCCTTTTAGTGAAATGTTGAGACTTTTTTTTTCAGAGAAATGGAAAACTGGTAACAGTCTGCCAATGCTATGTGCTAATTGCTTAAGTAATCAAATTATTTTGTGTGGTCCTTCACGTGAACAGAAAGTCCTGTATTTGCAAATGTTTGGTATACTGTGAAAATCCCCGGGAGTATTTCTCTCGCAGGTTTTTAAAATACTTTCAACTTTCTCCTAATCTCCCTTCAGTAATCTACACAAGCATTCCTATTGGAACAACTATATGAAATTTAACATACTCAGTTTTAAAACATGTTCGGCCTAAAATTAGCCCTGCCACACTTTCTTTTAAAAGTCTAGTGACAAAAGAAGAAACTGCCTCATTTAAACAGCGAAGAGGTGAAATATACATGGGTTGCTTTCTGTTTCATACTTGGCTGTCTTCCAGCAGGACTGAATGAATAGTCTACCGCAAGAACAAACTGTACCTAGCAGAATGGTCACATGCTCTAACCTGTGATAGATATGCAATCAAAGGAATTGAGAGGAAATATAGTCCTACTTCCTATGTCAGTATTTGTTGCTCTGAGATACTCTGAAGAGACTAAAGCAATTTTCAATGTCAAAGAGAAACATCATGTTTTACATCATGCCTTTTTACCTTCTTCCACTACACAAGGAAGGAAGGATAAATATTGGTGGGTTTTCTATACTGTAGAATTAAACCAATTTGGCACCACTTTGACTGCCATGCCTAAATGCACTGGATCTCTGAAAGTTGTAGTTTGATGAGGGACCAGCACTAGTTGATTTAAACGGCTAAATACCTTGTAAAACTACAACTATAATTCCATACCTTTGAGCCACGGTAGTTAATGTGGTATCAAACTACACCGATTCTATAGTATATATGCACCCTTAGATTCTTAATTTTTTAAAAAGTAAGGTTCTCCTTATAATACAGTAGATTCTTGCTTATCCAACATAAACGGGCCGGCAGAGCATTAGATATGTAAAAATGTTGGATAATAAGGTGGGATTAAGGAAAAGCCTATTCAACGTCAAATTACGTTATGATTTTACAAATTAAGCCCCAAAACATGTTTTACAACAAATTGACTGAGAAAGCAGTTCAATACACAGTAACGTTATGTAGTAATTACTGTATTTATGAATTTAGCACCAAAACATAACAATGTATTGAAACAGCTGTGGATTAGGACGGGAGTCAGACTGTGTTGGATAATGCAGAACGTTGGAATGAGCAAAGGTTGGATAAACGAGACTCTACTGTAATTCAATTTAAATTGTTGCCTATGAGAAGGGCGGTATATAAATAGAGTAAATAAATGAATGAATAAATAAATAAAGCAGCTTTCTGAATGTAAGGTCAAAAAGTAGTCTATACAATTCACTTTAAAAAAAAAATCCATAGGTTTTTGTTTGAGACAGTTTTTTCCATATAAAGATAAATGATACAATTTAAGTTGTCATATGACAATGGTTTTCAACCTGTGGGTCTCCAAATGCTTTGGCCTTCAACTCTCCGAAATCCTAACAACTGATAAACTGGCTGGGATTTCTGGGAGTTGTAGGCCAAAACACCTGGGGACCCACGGGTTGAGGACCACTGCCATAGAGGACCAAAAATATAGGATATAAACATAATGTACAGTATTCATTGTTCAAATCACAATTAGTAATATGAAATAGGATTACATTATTTCACACCACTAGAACACTGGCAGAAAGATTTAGTCACCATCTCAACGTGATGTAATCGTTTTACAGACCCAAACCATAGATATCAGGAGTTTTTAAAAAAAATATCAAAGACTTTTTCACAAATAATGTTTATACTTTTAAATTTTAAATGTTATAATAGTATTATGGTTATGTTTTATAATTATTATTTTGTATGATTTTGTGTTCATAACTGAGTACTTTACCTATGCTGGAAACTGCCCTGAGTCCCCTTGGGGAGATAGAACGGTATACAAAGAAAATTTTTATTATTTATTATTTTAGTACTATTCACAATGTCAATAACATAACACATCAGGTATCACATGGCTCACTACTTTTTTCAGTTAAAATCAGAAAGTTTACACAACCAGTCAACAAAATTTGTCTACATTTATTTTTCAGAAGAAATATGGGGAGGAAATTTTTTTCAGCAGGATTGTAATTTAAGTTTGTCAGATGTCTAAACAGCAAATGATATTCTATATTTTCAGCAACAGATCTGAGTCACAGAAGTAATAGCATAACCAAATATCTGAACAATTTTGTCTTATGAATGTCTGAGATGATAGCAATATGTAGTGTGCGTTAAAATATTAAAAGTATTCCACTTTTTAAAATCTTCTTTAATGTAAACTATAAATATGAATACCATTATAAGACAAAAAGCAAGTTTGGGTGAAAGTGACTTGCACAGTTTTTAAATCAGCATTTGGATACCCCTATTGTTTCTTATCAACAAAGATCAGTGTTTCCTTAACAACGCTTACGTTTTAAGAGAGGGTTTTCTAACTTCAGAGCACTGTAGTAAGGGTTGTTAACATGAATGACATCATTGCTGGCAGCCTGAAAATAGGGAAAACCTGTGTTTAATAGATTTCCTACACACCACAGGCTTCAAGCTGGATTCCTCAATAACATGCGTTTGTGGTTGACTCTATAGAAGCTGTTGGTAATGCAAGAAAAATGTACTTGCACAAAAAGGGGGTGGAGGGCCAGCCCAACATACATTACAAAATACCTTTGAGAAGTGCTCTTGCTCCACATCTGCTCAAAATACATACAGATACAACAATGATGCACAATCCAATTGACCATCTATACCATTTTAAGGCTGTTAAGAACAAGGATGTAAGACATTTTGTGGAAAAGCAGATTTGATCCTGATATCAAAGCATACTTTAACGTATCAAATAATGGTCTAATAAAATGAAAAAGTTATGATTAATTTATAACTCTAAAAATTAAGAAAGTAAAAAAGGCTTTAAGTCTTCAGGCGATGAAACAAGAATTCATCTGAAATCAATGGAATCCTCTTTTTTCAAAATGACGGAAAGCATGCTGGCCTTTTATTCACCCATTACATCTTTCCTAGGAATGTGTTTACCAAAGATCTTTAAAATTTAACATTATTAAAAACTCTGAAAATAAATACCAGATCCTTCAAATCATAAAACAGCAGTAGCTACTTTTTCACCTGCGTAAATGTATTCCCATGGGCAGTAAAAGAACTATCCAGGGCCAGCAACCAGTGCAAAACTGCAAAGGCTGGAAACCAATTATTCTGGGCTGGATCCCCAGTTCCCACTATGTCTCTAAAAACCAGCTGGGACTGATCAAATCTAACACCCACAGCATGGTGGTACTTGAAGATAGCTGCTCCTCCCAAAATGAGCTGTTAGGTGGCATCCCACAAGGAACAATTCTATCCCCAATTTTTAAAAACATTTACATGAAACAACTGGGAGACATCATCAGAAGGCATGGAATAGGGTGCTATCAGAATGCTGATGACCCCCAAATATGTTTCTCTATGCCTTCAGCTAAGGATAGTTTGCCTCCTCTCAATGAATACCCAAAGGAGGTAATGGGCTGGGTGAAGAAAAACAAATTGAAACTGAATCCAAACAAGACAGAGGTGCTTGCCATTAAGAGTCTAGGGCTAGAGGTGTGTCAATCAGTTCTGGACTCCCTCTGAAAAACTGTGTTCGCAGCTTGGGAATGTTCCTGGATGTGTCTCTCCAAATGTCAGCCCAAGTAGATGTGACCACCAGGAGTGCTTACTACCAGCTTCAGCTGATACACCAGCTGCACCCCGCCCTAGAATTGGAGGCCCTAAAGATGGTAGTCCATGCGCTGGTAACCTCAAGCTTAGACTTCTGCAATGCCCTTTACATTAGGCTACCTCCTTACCAAGTTTGGAAACTTCCATTAGTTCAAAACACTTCAGTTAGACTAGTTACAGCAATATCTAGGAGTGAGCATATTACACGTATCCTAAAGAAACTCCACTGGTTGCCAATTAGTTTCTGGGAAAAAGTACAAAGTGTTTGTTTTTACCTTTAAACCTTTACATGGTTTGAGTCCAGACTACCTACAAGAGTGCCTTCTCCCATACAATCTGTCACCCTGAGGGCCTTTTCATCGGCTGCCCCAAGACTGTGGAACAACCTGCTGGAAGAGCTCCGAGAGTTAAATCAGCTGTCAGAATTTAAGAGACAATTGAAGACCTATCTCTTGCGGCAGGCGTACCCAGTCAATTCTTTACTATGAATTTTAAACTGTCCTGTGTTTACTGTATTTTACTTTGTTCTGTGTATTTTAATGTATGTACTTCATAGAAATACATTTTAATACATGTATTTTATATAAAGTTTTTTGAAGTGTTTTAACTATGTTGTGCCCTGCCTCAAGTCACAAGGAGAGGCAAGTAAGAAATTAAGTAATAGTAGTTGTTGATGTTGTTATGGTATTCTTCTTCCTTCTATAATCCTCCTTCAAGTGACACCTTCTATCATGGCCCTCCAAGGCAGTGGCCTAACTCTTAATGTGTTCTTACACAGGATCTGTAACATCCAGGGAATGGACTTGGGTGCCAGCAACACAACATACCCGGCCTCCATAGTCATTTTGGCATTTGGAGGCTCATACAATCTGTTCCTTGTGTTCCCTGGCCAGGAGCCTCAATGAAGTAAATAGATGCCTAAAGAAAATAGCTAAAATAGTAAATGAAAATAGTACTTATTTATAGCAACCACAAAAAGACACAGTAAAACATATCGGATGGATTTTTCCAAATTAAATATAAAGAGTCGAAAAATCCAATCACCAGTGATTAGAAATTAAAAAATGGTGAGAGAAGGTAACAAAAATATGAGAAAGATTAATACTTTGAAAATCAAATATCTCTTTACTTTACTCTAGAGAACCTGAACTCCCCTTCCTTTCCCTCTCAGTAGTTTTTGTTACCTTCATGTAACAAAAAGGAAGGGACTGAACATGAAACCACATCACCACCTAAATAAAAGAGGATATACATATAAAACTTGTCACTAGACATCTCCAGAAAAGATAATAGAAAAGATTTCGTTATAAGTAAGATACTATTTGGAAAGTGAGTGCATGGGAGGAATGCTATTGATACAACTGGTGAAGAGGGCAAAAACAAGTGGCTGCTTTTGGCTGAAGATTTGGAATACCATGCAAAGGAAACAAATTTTGAGTTATTTACTTTGTCATTGCTATATTTTCACTGCCAGACACGAATAGAGGTGTTTGTAGGGTTTTTGGCTTCTTGTGCCAAAATAACATTGCTGGCTTTAAATAATAAACACCTTGGCAGGGTAAAATATGGGACCAATTTGCTGCGCTGCCTCAAGCCGCAAAATGGCTTGAGTTGGACCAGCCTTGGATCAATTAACACCATAAATGCAGCAAAATGGGACAAAAAGTGTACAAGAAATCTACACTCCCCTGATATTAGGAGCACTGACATCCACATATTAAAGGAAAATGTGCTTTAGTCAGAATCCTGTATGCCACCATGAAGCATAGTAATTCCACATGCAGGACCAAACTACAACTGGCTGCAACAACCCCAGACTTACTTCTGATGTGCTGCAACCCACATGGCCATTCCATAGCTGGTGAGAGCAAAGGGAGGATTAGCCAGATAACAGAATGATTACACCACTCACTGAGGTCTGCCGATGGTCCATTTGTAATAATGAGAGTAGTGGAACAGATGCCAGAAAACCTGGGATCGAATGCCCCTCCAACTATTAAATTCATTTAGCCACCAAACCAATTACATTATCTCTCTGACCACCCCTAACCTACTTCCCAGGTATGTCATGAGACCCTGAGTTCCCTGGGCTTTGGATGGACAAGAAATGTTATGATTAACTACAACAATAAGAACACTGCAACCATGATTCATCCATATCAGTTGGTAAGTAGTAATTTAAAGTAATAAAGTCCAGCAGACTCAATCCATGATGGCTTCACCCTTCTCTTCCTCCCAAGCGCAACTGTCATTGGCCCCTGCCTTAAAAGGAATCTAAATGTATTTTGTTCCTCTGCCATCATATGATCAAATACCTTGTGACACTGGAACTTTCTCCTCAGACATAGAGATGAGCCATATCCTAAGAGGTATACCATTGATTTGCCATATTATCAGCATTTGTGATATGCCTAATTAAACAGAGGTTAGTAACAGTACTTTTGCAGATTACAGCTCCCAGAGTCCACCAGTCATTGGCATTTACTAGTCCAAAAAGGAATCTTCCCAAGCTCTAGTCTTGGAATATTAAATCTTCTCAGGTAATTTCAAGAAAATATGACTTTTTATCTCTTCCAGAACTTGACATGCATTAAAAAGTGATCTGAAGAAAACTGAAAGCTCACAGAAAGAAAATCAATTCCTTTGAAATGTAATATCGAAGAATTCTACTGATAGCACAGACTGCCAAAAAGACAAATAAATGGGCCCAAGACGAAATCAAGCCTGAGCTCTTATACTAGCAGCCATAATTACCAGACTTTGAGCACAACTTGAAACCATGTGATTCATTGAAAAAGAAGATAATGTTTGGTAAACTGGAAGGAAGCAAGAAAAGAAAAGAAAAAACACATTGCAAATGGGTTGATTCATTAATAAAATTCCAATTATCTCAAAGCTGATGTGATAACAAATAATAAAAGAGAGCAATTTTATCTATGAGCAAGACTATGATGAATAAAAAAGTATTAAAAAGGATAGAATTGATAAAGCAAATGTTTAGAAAAATCATCCATTTGCTATTGGGATGGAAAACAGGACCAGGAGTCAAAGCAGGAAATAGCTTAATAAGTGTACAAATTTTAGTTTAAAAATCGACCATAAAAATGGGTTGACTTTGACTTATCCACATGTCAATAAGTACTGTTCCTCAACTCTTATCCAGAAAGGAATCCTACCCTTCTCTGAGTAAAGTGGTAAAAGAGGAGCACTGTCCCAAAAGAATTTAAGAGAGGCACTGACCGAGTCCTTCTTAGCACTCAATTGAATAGAAGTGCCAAAAAAGCTGATTCCACCAACATTTTCTCCTCCAGGCATTCAAAAAGGCCAGAAGCACTGTCACAATGGAGTAGTGGGGAGTTGGTGTTTCTTTTGCAACAATTCTCCGCAAAAGTAGGGTTCCTTTTTTAAAAAAAACGTGTTAATTCTGAACACTAATTAAAAAGGGAGGGGGGCACCATTCTGTTCTCTGACTAGAGTGGGAAAAGACCTTTGTGAATGCTGGGTGGAAAAATGGCATCAGTGGCTGAGACCGGGGCCAGTTTTCCCCTCTCTGAAGAATGACTTTTGATATGACTCATGAATCATATCCAAATCCATATTTTTGGCCTCAAAATTTTATCCATTAGTCTATTCAGTAGCTCACTACTACTATCAACAACCAGTAAGGAAAGAGCAGTTTGGATATAGGATGAGCAGTTCCTTTAAGGCTCACATAAAATGCCCATATGTACAAGCATACAGTCCTCTTGGTCTAGCTATCCAGATATTCTGGACTTCACTAGGATTAACCTCAAAAGAAGCATGGAATTACTTAATCAGCTCACACAGCAAGGCGGAAACGAGCTGCTGCATGTATAGATCTGTAATGGTATACTTTATTATCTGCCTCTGGATTAGCCTTTCAAAACCACTAGTGACATCAATTTTATATTTTTAAGTAAACTTAACAAGATGACAACACTTTCATTAAAGAATTATAGGAGATGAGGTTTCATACTGCTAAAAACAAAAACACTCAGAAGAATCAACAGAATTTATATCAAACAGACGAAGAAAGAACCACACTGCAGAGCCTGGGGTAACAATTTGGACACATTCATGGATAAAATTAAAACTATTTTAATTTCCTTTGGGGGATATGTTAAAACTATACACCTATTAAATCATCTAGAGGTATCACCAACTTTACATGGAATTATATTAACAGGATTCCTCACTTTGGGTAGATATAAACAAAAATGATTTGGAAAGAAAACTGGTTAGGCAAAGAATGAATGCTGGTTTGTTTACAAAACATCTATTAATATAGTGTCATTTCTGTCTGCTTTACATTATTTGAGTAGAAACAAATTATAGTGTCAGGGAATTTCAAAATTCATGCTGGCCTTAGTAGGTATGGGTGAGATATCTGAATCAGGTATCTGAATTCTCTGAGTTGTGAAGTATGCTTTGGTGCAATCCAGTATCAAAAAGAAATGCACTTTCAAGGACAAGTCATTAACAGTAGCAGATGTTATTTTGCCACGGCAGGCATGTTACATTTCAAAACCATACTGTTCGCACAATAAGCACCTTAATGTTACATTCTGTATAACATGCAACTATGAATCTAGTTATCTGACATCTCAAACCATTATAAGTTTGATGCACACTGCTAATCATAAATCTATAGTGTTCCCACTTATTCCTGTGTTTTGAAGTCATCTACAGGTATTAGCAAACGTTTCCTATTGCTTTTTAAAGTAAAGAGAAAAAAGGATAGCCAATGGAAGCCATCACACCTATAAGCAAACAATGCTTCCCTTCAATACATCTGCAAGAATTCTGAGTTGTTGTAAACCCTGGCCTCTTGTAGAAACACAAAAACAACCAACACAGTCATGTCTAACACTATTTAAGAGTTGAGATATTTTGCATTGTTTTACTAAACACAAATACTAGACTGATTCTATATGGCTGAGAAGCAAAGCAAATAGCCACATGTGAGATGACTTGCACTACTTATTCTTTTATTTCCTGCCTTACTTTATTTCCTACCTTGCTGATATGGCATTCTAACAATTTCCACTATTTTCTGCTGCTTCCAACGCAATAAATATGGTTATTCTCTCTAGGAAACTCATGACTTGTTTTCTAGATGAATGTTTTAACATCTTCAACATAAGACAGACTCTGTCCAGATAAACATGTTTCAGCAAATACCTAAAGATTCAGAAGAAATTATCCTTACAGTGGAGTACAGGAAAGATGCCACACAATATTAGAGAATTGGAGGAGTCTGTAGGTCATCCAGTTCAACACCCTGCACAGTGCAAGAAATGCAGAGCTGGACATTTTCTAACTCCCTCTTACAGAAAGAACAGTGCCCAATTTTATTTTGGTATGAGGAAATCCCCCTATTAAAAAGATTTGTTACAATAGAATGGTTTGCTTGACATAACCTTTAGGATAAAAGTCTGAAAAAGAAGCCTGCATGTTCATCTTCAGTACGTTACCGCTAGCTGCTTAAAAAGGCAGGTTGCAAAGAGCTCTGACCTTCTATCAGGGTATTTTATTCCAGACTCACCGCTATGGTATCTGACTTTGAGAGGACAAGAGATTCTTTTATCCCTATTGTAATTATCACAGATTCATTCTGTTTGAGTCATTCTCTCTTGAGTCACACTCTTTGCATGCCACTATTCTCTGATGTAAAGATGTATGAGAAAATTATATATGAACTCTTCATCAACTCCCCAAACATCCCCAAAACAATGAACAGCAGAGTTAGTAAGGATATTTCCCTTTTTCTGCCTATGATTAATGCCCATCCCATTATATGTATAATATATCACTTATATTATATTCATTATGTACTCAATATGACCTTAAACAAGGATTATACAGCTATATGTCTTGTATGGCTTTTCTTTAAAAATATCAAAAGATGCTCAAACTGGCTCACACTTTAAAGATAGTCTTCTTCAAAGAAAAGTGGACAGTCCTTGGTGCAGCATTCTAGATGCAGACTGGGTAATACTTATGAAATCATTACTTCCTTAATGCCTCACCAATATTTCTTCACAAACTCCTGTTTATTCACCCTCTTCTCCCCCACTATGATCAATGTGGTCTTGTGAGTAGAAGATGTACGATTTGGAGCTTCCCATATAAAAAAGGTGTTAGCTATTATTTCATGGCATTGTTTATATCTCTAGACTAATTGGGGAGAGCAGGGCAAGCAGCATGAAACAGATCAAAAAGATGAAATATGCTAGAATAGCTTATTTCATCTTTTTAGTTGCATCACATTTGCATAAGCAATATGTTATAATTTCAAAATTAACCAACATTTCAAAATCTTTCATTTTCCTCCTGTGTTTCCAGCTGATGATTTCTCGTCAACAGAGCATTCATTATTATTCCCCCAAGACAGATCATTACACTTTGTACTAGTAAATGTCATACCATTTCTATCAAGTCCAGAAACTTGTTCATCTTGAATATATTTGCCAACATGGTTTTTCTCAGCAGACTTTTATCAAAGCCGATCGTAACATATGCTAAATGAAACACTTTAGCGATCCTCTAAGTATATAATGCAGTACTACTTTCCCAGCTGATTCTATATGCCTTATCCCTTTACCATTTTAATGTTAGCGTGTATATTTTCTGATTGTAGAGCAGGAGATATTAGTAGTAATGGGCTCAGTTACTATTTCAAATCAATTTAATTTGTGTTTTCATACCGTTTTGTTCATTCAGAAGGCACAAAATAGTATACACTCCCCTCCGGCACAGAAATAACAGTGAAACGAAAGGAAAGTGGGGATGGTAACCGTTCAGTCATCTGATTTTTGGTGCTTGGCTGAAGGCCCTGGCAGGTACGTGCGCTTTGGGCCTGCTCACTAGACACGCACTCTTTTTCCAAGGAGAGTGCATGTGTGATGAGCAGATCCAAAACACCAGCTCCTGTCAGGGCCTTCATCCAAGGGCCAAGTAAGAGGTGCTTGGTGCTTTGCTGTAGGCCCTAGCAGGAGCGGGAGCTTTGGGCTTACTTGCCACATACATACTCTCTTTCCAAGGAGGGTGTGTGTGGTGAGCAAGCACCAGTGCCTGCCAGGGCCTGCAGCAAAGCGGCTAGTGCTAGCCCTAAAACCAAGGGGGAGCATGGGAAGCCCACCCATGGCCACCAATGGGCCAAAAATTTCATTCAGAAGGGCGCCCTTTTTCGAGAGAGGCCCTCGAAAATGAAAATGGGGCCTTACAAATGAAACAAGGCAATGGCCTTGTTGAAACAACCCACTTCCAGTTGAAACAACCCACTTGTATTGCAGTCTCCTTTCTTCCTGAGTGACAATTTGAAGTCAGAACTGTTTATCTTAGTTTTAAACTTTCTTCCTATGCCACATTGGCCCTGTGCAAGTGAAGCCAGACTTTATCTGCCAGACCTTATCTTGATACAGTCTCTGCTAGGTGTGATCTGAGATAACTATTACTTTAGGAACAGAAAAATGAACATGAGTTGTGGTGAATCAGATCAAAGGCCTATATAGTTAGTAATTCCATTCTGGTCAGAGGCTGACCAGTTGTATATGGGAAGCCCACGCGCAGGGCATAAATGCAGCTGCCATTTCCCTTGCCATGAACACAAAACCATGCTTCCCCTGCAACTATTAGTATATAGAGATATACTGCATATGGCTCTGTAAAAGGATGTACATGTGTCATGACTAGCATCCCTGAACAATCCCCTTTTTCTATGAATATGCCCAATTCCTCTTTAAATCCCTTCAAATTAATCGCCGCCACTACTTCGCTATCATCAGTATTCCTATGGGATTTTGTCAGCAGCATGCCTAGGTAGAACCTTAGTCTAGAATTTACTTCAACCCAGTATTACTAGGCAATGGTCAAAATGCATAAAGTTTTCTCATCCTTTCAAGACCCTACAGTACAATGGTAACCAATGTTCACAAGAAATCCTTTATTTTCTCATTTAGACACGTGTTTATATTAGCATAATTTCAGGACATCCTCTTTTTTAAACATGTGTTCTTCTGCCCATTCAAATTAGTACAAGCACAATATCATCATTGATACCCAGAACAAAGCATACTGCTGGCATCTGAACAAGACATAAACACTCCTTAGGTCTGTACCAGTTTGAGATGCGCAGATGGAGGGTTGGGCATAACGTGACCATACATCTAACCAATTATCTACTTTGATATCTCTGAAAGCTTTCTTTAGCCGGAACTGGTAAAAAAATGTTACACATGAAGCATAAGACAACAAAACCATATCTAGAAGCCCAAAATCTTACGTCAATACTCACTGTAAATTCATAATGCCAAATATCCATTTGGGACAGTTATCTTTGTATATACAGCATTTAAAATGTATATTAGTTTTGTCCAGATTAGCGGACTGGCAATAGGACGAACATTATTCAGTAGGAAAAGACTGCTGCTGGCATCAAAATAAGTTGAAAAGTGATAACAAAGTTATTAAAATAAGCAAAAAAATAATCTGCAAAAACAATTGTAGAAATATTAAAATGTTCATATACTTTCCCCCTACTCCATTCCAAAGAGAAGAATAAGAGAAATCTACTAGAAATTTGATATTTTAAAAAGCACAAAGGAATTGAGTAGAAAAACAAAACCAATAATAATAACATGGCCTTTAAAACTGCACATCTTAGGTAAAGGTTTTACCCCTGACATTAAGTCCAGTCAACTGACTCTGGGGGGGGGGGGGGGGTGCTCATCTCCATTTCTAAGCCGAAGAGCCGGCTTTGTCCATAGATGCCTCCAAGGTCATGTGGCCGGCATGACTGCATGGAGCGCCGTTATCTTCCCACCGGAGCGGTATCTATTGATCTACTTACATTTGCATGTTTTCGAATGACTAGGATGGCAGAAGCTAGGGCTAACAGTGGGAGCTCACACCATTCCCCGGATTCGAACCTGCAACCTTTTGGTCAGCAAGATCAGCAGCTCAGCGCTTTAACCCACTGTGCCACTAGGCACATCTTAATCCCCCCCTTTTAAAAAAATGATTTGTCTTATATAAATATATAGACCCCATATACTGTTTCAAAGTTAGCAAAGTAACCAAGCATTTAAGTGTAACACCTAATATTTTAGCACATCAAGAACAATCATGTTAGAATATTCACGGTTTTGAATTATGTTTTTGCTGTGGGATCTCATTTCTAAGGCTACTACTAGCAACTATGCAGAATAGAGAGAATTTTAGAAATGTAATAACCATGCGCTTTCTCTCAACATCTCTTTGCAAACTGGCATATACTTGCCATCTTAGTTAACAGTAAGCTGGTTCCAAGGCACAGACTCAATTTTACAGCAAATGAAATCTTATAGTGATGGACAGGCCCTTAATTTAATATGGGTTTTAACTGCACAGCATCATCATTCTTCACTTTACCCTGAAACTGTTATTTTTCTGTGATTTTATGGCTTACGAGAGAGGAGTTATGAGCACAGAGGTTATTTCTCATCAACAGACTGGAAAATCTCAAAGCACCACCAAATATATAAATGCATACTGGCCTGGATCTTGAAAGAGGACATCTATGTTCAATAGAGCCCATATGTGCAAAGAGAAAATAATGCAGCAGCAGTATATTGTCAGCCTTCTGGCACCACTCATAAGAAGAGAGCCAAATATTCTTCTTTACAGATGATAGTTCTCTGTGTGAAGGACTATTAGAGGACAGACCCTCATGTGAAGGGCTATGCAGCCCAAGTCTGATTTCAAGATAAATAACCATGAGAAGGGCAGCAGGGGCCTTGAGTTGCTCATTAAGAGTTAGCACCTGGATTGCAAACTCAGCAGGCAGATGTCACTTATGGAAAGACCCCTCTCCCCATGAATAGATATTATATTTGCATTAAAATTGTATGCCAAGACAATCTGTCTTTTTTCTTTTAATAGTCATGAAAAATGCACACCTGAAAATTAGAATAACAACAACAACAACTTTATTTTTATACCCGCTTCCATCTCCCTGAAGGGACTCGGGGCGGCTTACATGGAGCCAAGCCCAACAGAACAGTTAAAACATTGAAATGCATATCAACAAAATGATAACAAAAAAACAATATAACAAAATAAAACAACATTAAACAGTATATAAAACGAACAACAAAACCAATAACCAATTGCAAAGTTCAATGTCTCATCATGGGTGTGCAGACTGGTGCCACAACATTAGAGGTTAGAGCTAATGAGTAAAGTGCAAATATTATATAGCACTACTCTTCTTACTTATTACTCTAAATGTTTTTTCTCCTTTCTTTCCCTGATAAACACAAACATATCTTAAGTGGCTAGCAATATCTTTTTGAAATTACATGCAAAAGGCAATAGATAATCCAGCAGAAATTAATAAGATATAATGGTTTTATGAACAGAAACCCACTATTTCATCCTCTCCAAAGGTTCTCACATTACTAAAACCATGCATGCCCCATCCACAGATCTCTTCTTGAAAAGCTGTGGAACCCCCGGGTTTAGCATACTTTGTGGAGCCCCCTGTGGCACAATGGGTCAAACCCTTGTTCAAGCAGGACTGAAGATCGACATGTCGCAATTCGGGGAGAGCACGGATGAGCTCCTGGCTCCCCATGCAGGGGCATGAGAGAAACCTTCCACAAGGATGGTAAAACATCAAAACATCTGGGCACCCCCTGGGCAACATCCTTGCAGACGACCAATTCTCTCACACCAGAAGCAACTTGAAGTTTCTCAAGTCATTCCTGACAAGAGAAAAAAATCATACTTTTATAAAATAGAATAATTTCATTATAGAGAAAGAGGGCGGGCAGAAGGCTCTCTAGCTGGATTATTCTGGCTCTAAAACATTTTTGCCACTAACCAAACTGCTCAGGTCACACAGAAATTCAAAGAAAAGACAACAGAAACAACCCAGAAAAAGAAGGCTTTGAAAAGACTCAGGACAACAGATACAAATAGTGCTACAGACACAGGGCTACAAAGTGCTACAGACATAGTGCTACAGACACAGGGATAAACTGGAAAGTAGGCTAGGTGAGCACAGAGGAAGTGCCTCAGATGAACGTGAGCATCAACGAGAAATGTTTCTGATCACAACTTGTAAACAGGAGGAAAGCTTACTTGTGAATGGTCATTTAAAATGGATGATCATCCTCTGAAAGATTAAAATGCATCCAGTGGAAGTCTGGAAACTGCTCCAGTCCCTACATGATACTGCAAACCCCTCCAACTTTACTAGTCACATACAGTAGAGCAGTGGTTCTCAACCTGGGGTCCCCAGATGTTTTTGGCCTTCAACTCCCAGAAATCCTAACAGCTGGCAAACTGGCTGGGATTTCCAGGAGTTGCAGGCCAAAAACATCTGGGGACCCCAGGTTGAGAACCACTGCAATAGAGTCTCACTTATCCAACCTTTGCTCATTCAATGTTCTGTATTATCCAATGCAGTCTGCCTCCCGCCCGGATCCACAGATGCTTCAATACACTGTGATGTTTTGGTGCTAAATTCATAAATACAGTAATTACTACATAACGTTACTGTATATTGAACTACTTTTTCTGTCAATTTGTTGTAAAACACAATGTTTTGGTGCTTAATTTGTAAAATCATAACATAATTTGATGTTTAATAGACTTTTCCTTAATCCTTCCTTATTATCTAACATTTTTGCTTATCCAATGTTCTGCTGGCCCATTTATGTTGGATAAGTGAGATTCTACTGTATTTACTGTGTAAATTTTGCCAATTCTATTGAGACTCTATTATAACTGCAGTGGCCCTAAGACTGCAGTAATGCGACACAGAGCCTTATCAATGTACATGAATGCAGACAGAGAGTTAGTTCATTGTCACCAGCAAACTGGGGTAAGGGACTGTGCTTGACAAAATGTCATGGCAGGGGGTTATAGTCACTTTGGCTATAAACAACTTTTTATTATTACCCCTCTAACTCAATTCTTCCCTCAAGAAGCTCAGAATGGTATGGAATGGACCCATCCCATTTTATTATTGCAGTAAACGTATTTAATGTTTTCACTGACAATTACTTGTCTAAGCCAACAGTTTTGATGCTGAGTGAATGGAAATTTGAATCCTGGATCTGATCATTTCATCTAACATACCACAAGGGCTCTCAAATGAACATTGCTTTCAGAAGTCCGATGGCCATGAGTTTTGGTCATCAACTGTCAAGGAAAAGGCTTCCTCCTTCCTTGTGTTTCTTCTTTCCTTGATTTGTACAAAGGCTGATATTTTTTCTTGGAAGCATTCTCTCACTCTTTCCAAAACAGGCTAGACTTTGCTTTTCCCCATCTAAATACAGTAGGCTCTTGGAATCCATTGAGATTTAGACTTCTCGTGGATATCAAAATCCATGGATGCTGAATTTTCATTATATACAAATGGTGACCTGTACACAACATGGCAAAATCAAGATGTCCTTTTTAGATTGGGGTAGTGGTATTTTCAAGCTGTAGCTGTAAAAATTTATGGATATGGGGGGCTAGCTGTGAGCAATGACAGCAAAGGGGAAACACCAGGAAGCAATATTTTGTAACAGACCTTTATAGTCTTTCTTGAATGCTTCTTCTTTCCCAATTCTATGACAGTAAAATAAAAAAATGAGCAAGTAAGTTGGTGATTTATTAAGTGACACTATTCTGATTATTCTTTTCTAACACAAAATATCCATGGGGACTGAAAGGAGCAAAATATAAAAAGAAAGCAACATCAAATAAATCAAACAATCATTACATAAATTCTAAAACTAAGAAAAAATGGAAACTATCCAAAGTGGAAACACAGACACAACAGCAAAACAGCAAATAATAGCAGTAGCCAAATTAAATATACAGACCAGCCAAATTAAATATTCATTCTGGAACAGAATACAGCAGCACTTTAAAATGCTGGTACTGTTCCATTATTTGGGTGGAGGCCACCAGGGGGCAGTAGATAGAGAAGGATGGGGGGGTTGATGGAGTAAAACCATTTCCCGCTGTTTTTTTGTTATTCCCTCCACCCATGTCCCCGTCGTGGAAACAACCCTTGTTTATGAAATGGGGAAGGGGAATAACCAGTGAAAACGGGAGAAATTGTTTTCCTCCTTCAGCTCCCCCACATAAAATGGACTAACCTTCTCTCTCTAGCATCCCCTGGTGGCCTCTGCCCAGATAATGGATCTGTATCAAAATGCCTACTGAAATAAGATTTTTTTTTTAATCAGGTAAAAATAGAGGAAAGTAAGCTCACTGTCCTGGGAAGGATTTATATAGTTTAGGGGTAATCACAGTGAATAATATTTCTTGTACAGTAACTGTCATAGAGGAGTTTACATCACTTATATCAAGTAAGTGAATCACTTTTGTTTATTCTATTTATTAATAGTGTTTCAGGAGAAATAGTTACATACATGGGGCTACTGTAAATAAATTCATTGCAAGCTCTGAGTCGTATCAAGTGTTTTGTTTTGGAAGATCATATTATCAGATACTTGATATAAATGATGTCATAGACTACTTGTGCCATCCCAGTGGAAAAAGAAACTCCTGCTACACCTGCTGTCTTATTGTCACCAAACATTTGGTCAATGAGAAGCTATTTCACAATGAAGCTATAATACAAAAGTACACACAACTTTGATTTCCCATTACCAACTAACAGTTATGAATTATTAAAATAAATTATATGTTGTGATACAAGTTCCTTATTAAGGCTTATGATTAAAATATAAACAAATGTGATAAATATACATGAAGCCAGAATGATGTAGTGGTTTGAGTGTTGGTCTAGGACCATTGGAGACCATGGTTCAAATGCCAATTCAGCCATGAAAACTCAAAGAGTCATATCCTAAGTCCTAGAGAAAGGCAACTTGAAGGCATATAAGAGCCATCAGTAAACTTTTATGCATATCTCTAGAAAATGAAGGTGTATAGTTATGATTTTATTTTCCAAAATCAGGCTGAGAGGAAGCAAATATTGTATGCATTAAATACTGGATATTTTAAGTTTACATTTTTGGATTTGTGTTGTTTTTGAAAACTCTTCATACTCTTGTCAAGCAGTAGTAAAGTCTTATCAGTTAATGCTGCAGCATTATAAAGACGATGAGGTTTGAATAATAAATGTTCACTGGTAATTATGTGTGGAGTGAACTGTTCTCATGTCCCCCTCCCCCAATTTGGCTGGTTCACATTAGCAGCTCAAAAATAAAATCTGCTATCAGATAGAGCTAACATGATATATGGAAGAGCGCAAGTTACTTTCCGAGGCTGGCAGGGAGCCAGGCACAAAGAACCTGATGAGGGACAGACCGGGCCCCTTCATTGTAACTTAATATGAAGAACAGACAAATTCTTGTCATAGTAAAAGCCAGTAATGAGTTCTTTCCCAATGTACAAATGTTACACCACTTTAAATTAGAAAACTATGGTAATTTAAGGATTTTCTCATGGCTTGGTCATGACCAAATTTGAGTTGCCAAGGCTTTAAGGCAAGAAGAATAATAACAACTTAATTGTAATGAAATTATTCCTGAAAGAATTCATGAGACAAAATTTCACTCAGTATTCTTGCCTACCATTAGTTAACCCTTCACACACTCCTTTGATAATTGTTCTTTTATTGAAATTTGTCCTCTTTCTTGGAGATAACAAATGTAATTGTACACAGAGATCTAGTTTAATGAGACTAACTACATTCAACCACTATTCTTAACGACAGCTAGACCTTCTGGCTTTTAAAAATAGCAGTGGTTTGGAAGGAACTCTGCATTTCTACATCACCAAAGAGAAAGCAAGACCTCCTCCCCTGCCCCCCAAAAAAGACAGAAAATAAGACCCATATATTAAATACAGCTGTATCTTAATCTAGGAGTGCAATAATCACAACTGATCAACTGCCCAGGACTAATTTTGTGACACTCATTATATAGCTTGTATCTTGAGATACTTAGGCCCCACTTCTTCCAGTCGTATTTGTGTTCATCCACACAGGAATATGGTTATCAAGTGTCTCTTTTTTATTTTTTAAAATATTTTATTTACATACATTAACAACTTACAGTGTAAACAAAACACAAAACAGTGAACATTTTACAAACACACAGCCCCACCACCAAGAGTACACACAAAAAATATCCTTTCCTTCGCCATATATTTATAAATCAACCATTAATCAAATGTCATATCCAAAATTCCTGACCAACAAGGTTATATTGTTTTCCATTTTCACTCTCTAAAGCATATTTAATAAAGACTGACGAGTATGCCTCAAAATCTGATCTGTTAGTTTCCCCCCTGAATACCCTCATTTCCATTGTTAGTTTATCATTTAAGACTACATTCCATACCTCCCTATACCATGCTTCCAATGTTAGATTAGTTACTATTTTCCAATTCCTTGCTATTATAATTCTTGCCACTGTGAGTAAAATAATCACCAATTCTTTCTTTTCGATTTCTAAATTCAAGTTTGTGTCCATTAGTAATGCTAATCTAGCATCCGGAGTAATATTTAGTCCTATAATATTGCTTATTTCAATAAATATATCATTCCAAAAACTCTTCACTTAGGGGCATTCCCACCATAAATGAAAATATGTCCCTTTGTGCATGCCACATCTTCAGCAGAAGTTGATTTGTTTTGGTATCCATCTGATGTTGTTTAACCGGTGTGGTATACCATCTCCATCTAACTTTGTATACATTTTCTTTTCATCTTATTGATAGATTCTTAACTACTCTCCACTTCAGAACCGTTTTCCAATCAAAATCTGTCTGAGGTCCAAGGTCTCCTTCCCATACCTTTTCTAACAGCTTCAGCACTATTTCTTCGCCAATTAATCCATTATATATTTCCCCAATTAATCCTTTCCCCATTATTTCTTGGTTTTTAAGTTTCCTTAGCCATTCCTCAGATTTATTCAATGCTCTACATCTGGGATTTTTACTTAACCAGTCCTTTTTCCAATTATATAGCTGTTGCCTCTCAAACCAATTCAGGACACCTTGTTCTTCTAACTTGCCCATCGAATTTTGTATCCATTCCTTCCAGGAAAGAGCAGTTTCCACCTCCACTATTTTTTTTATTTTTAAGTTTAATTCTCAAGTCTTCAGGAAAATTTTCCAGTAAAACTATTGGATTGGGGGGGAAACTCCTGGAAATATCTTGTTTTTTTAACTTAACCCATATCTCCATAACATCTTTAGCCAGGATATTTTTACACCCCTTAATTTCTTTGCCTATTTTTGACCTGAAAAACATTTCCCCATAATCTCTATGCCAACATTTTCCTTCCAGTTCCCGCCAGATTAAATTAGTTCCGAGAGCAGCCTAAACACTCCCTTTATTATATGTGTCTGATGGTAGGTTTTTAGTTCTGGTATTCCTAGTCCCCCTAATTTCTGAGAAATATACCACAAGCCTCTCAGTAGCCTAGATCTTCTAGTTCCATTACAAAACCCATTGACTAATTTCTGCCATTTTTTAAGATCAACCTCCAGCAGTCTAATGGGTAACATATTACAGAGGAAGTTAAATTTAGATAATATTTTCATTTTAAAAATTGCTATTCTGCCAAACCATGAATCAAGTGTCTCTTTACACATACACATACATGCTTATGACAGTATGGTTTTGTTGTTGGTTTGTGACCATATATTGCAAAATGTTTTGTGCATGTTGTTTTTTGTTATTTCAGTTGAGACAGTTTAGAGGTATATCCATTAGGCTTGTGCATCATGATTAGCCATGATCAGCTGCCACGTGGTCCCATAACTGATGAAAAAAAATGTGACGGCTGAGCCCTTACCATTACGGCCATCCAGCCAAGCCGAACAAGCTGGATTGGTCAAAGGGAACTGACCACTCCAAATCAGTGCACAAGCCTAATATTCATGTAGACAGAGATATGCGCTCTGGGGGACAAGCAAATGTAAAACCCAGGCAACAAAATATAAACTCTACTAGCAATAAAAAAAGGTAACTTCTTTAGAGATCCAGGCTTTCTGTTTTTTCCCAAGTACACTTCAGAAAATAATACTGATTCCTGTGCATTAATTTTAATGACTAGAATTTTCCAGTGAAATTAGGGTGAACAAAGGATAAATGCTAGTTTAAGCACCCAACCTTACATTTCAAAGATATAACATCTAGGTCTTGTGAAGATCTGATGAATAAAACCAGGTCTTTCGATATACTGTACTCTGTATCCACCAAAGAGAAAACTAGATGTACTTATATTTTTATATTGCTGAGACCACCAAAATAGCAAAATATGTGAATTGTAGGTTCTGGTTTGTGTACACTTTCAGAGTTTTCTGGAAGCAGTCATAATTTATTTATCACTAAATTACACTCATGTCAATTGAGGTCATACTCATAAACGTGGCTTCGGTTGTATTGCTAAACTGGCACTGCTTTTAAAGCAGAGTCATTGCTTAGCACTTATCCAGGCACAGCATGTTTTGATCTGTATAGGGAATATTTTACAAAGTGGAGGCCTCAGTAGAAACATAAACAATAGGACAAGGAAAGGGCAGCTGTTTTCTATTAGTTTTTAATCTTGAGGCTTTCTGTTTCCTCTAATGTTATGGGACATTTTAGTTGCATATGAGGAACCGCAGCTTATAAAGTGCTTAATATCCTGGTTATATTTTTGCCATTTTTTCAATGATATAAAACAAAATGGGTTGGCTTCGAGATTAATCTTATCTGAAGGGCTCTCCATTCATAGAAAATGTATCTCTTCGGTGGGATGCCACCTACTGCATCAATGAACAGGATCTCTTACCAACCCTCTCCATAATATAGACTGGGGGGGGGTGTCTTTCGGGAAGGAAGAAGTGAGGAAGTCTGCTTTTCTAAGTCCATATAATTCTAAATCCATTCCCATAAATGTGCAACTCTTCAGACACTGGGGCCAGAGGGTTCAGATGGAAAGGGTAGCTAGTTCTCACTAATTTGATACGTTATTTTTATGTTCAGGGTGGTGGCTTTTAACTCCTTGTCTCTGGAATAGCCTTAGTGACTTCCATATTTGTATAGTATTGCTACAGCAGTCTGTACCTTCATAGGATAGGAAAACACATCTCTGAAACATCTCTCCTCCCAATAAGCAAGAGTGAAAGGTCTCTCTCCAGAAAAACAGTAGCAGTGCACATATTTCATACTGTAGCCTGGAAAAGTTGCATGACGAACAGTCTTGTAGCTGGTCATGCAAGCTACATCAGATATGCCTCTGATAACCATTTTTAATAAAGTTATCAGAGGCATATTGTTATTATTTCAAAATATATAAAAAAGAATACCTTCAACTGCCTAGCTTCAAAAGCACCATGCAGATATTGTTTTATTTTCAATGGAAAAAAGCAATATTTCGGGCTGCTCTAACTCTTTCACTATGATGAGGGAGGGATATTTAGACATTACATGATCACTCCTACCCAATATTGCAATATAATTGTGTGTGGTTATTTTTAATCAAGCTATCTTGTCTCGATCATCACATTATTTCAAACTATGGAAGAAAGATTTACAGAACCACAGAACTGGAAGAAATCTTAAGAGTTCTTATCTGCTCTAACCATTATTCAATGGTAGATGAAACTATAGTATCCCTGATATACTGTATAAAACCTCTAGCAAAGGAGAAGCCATTCCTTTTGAAATAACTTGATCACTCTGTGAACAGCAATTAGATAAGAATTGCTTTTGTTTAATTTCTACAGTTTGAGTCATGATCACTACAAAAAGGAAATTATGTCTGTCCCATTTTCTGATGACAACTAACATGTCTCCTACATGTCCTCTTGTCCATTTTAAGTGAGCTCAACCAGTAAACAGCTGGATGACGATAAAAAACTGAAGTCAATCCCAACAAGCCAAAGTCCAATCATATAGATCAATGGTTCTCAACCTGTGGGTCCCCTGATGTTTTGGCCTACAACTCCCACAAATCTCAGCCAGTTTACCAGCTGTTACAATTTCTGGAAGTTGAAGGCCAAAATATCTTGGGACCCACAGGTTGAGAACCAGTGATATAGATGGTTCCGATGTTCAGGAACAGGATTTGCAGCCTTTCTTGAAAAATCATGCATGAAGGTCCACTTTTATTACTGGACACCATGATGGACTTGATGGTTTCAATCATCTTTTGCTAGCTTCAGCTAGCTTGCTAGGTATGATTGTCCCTAAATAATCTTCAATCAGTAGGCTGTCACAGCAGAGACCACCATGAAATGGCAAGCCATACTCAAAATGGTCTACACTGTGACAGCCCACTGAGTGAAATATTATTATGTGTTTATTTGGAACTGTCTTTGAAGATTACTTTGAAGCTTCAACAAAAGCAAAATGCGCCTGCTAAAATATTAACAAAGGTGACCACATGTGACTGTACCATATCACACTGACGGTAAGGAAGATACAGAGCTATTTGGTTCCACATCCAATTCCAAATCCAACAATGGCACTCACCTATAAAACCAGAAACCTTTTAAAGGTCTCCTTCAAATAACTGGGTCCCAACAGGTGTTAATGGTTCTGATTTTGCAACCATTTCAGTACTATGTACGTTTTCGGTATAGATTGGTCAGCCTTTCTATAGGTTTTTTAATTGTTTTATTATTATTGTATGATTGCATTTTAATTGTTTTCATTATGAACAAATATTTCATGCTAGCATAATTTTGAAAAAAGCATTTTATAAATAAATAAATAAATAAATATGCTCTTTCCTCTTAAGATTTTATTTTTAAATCCCTTATCATGCAGTACTGTATTTCTGAAAACTCTCACATTAATGCTTCAGAACTACAAATACTGACTATATACAGATTAATCCCCAAATGCCGTGTTTCCTATAATCTATAACTCATGAAATACTATTACAGAGATATGGCTTTTATGTGGAATCGGTATTATTGTTTTTCTCTTCAAATAATTTATATTACAGAGGGTTTTCAACTTAGTTGGCATTAACACCAATAGCAGCACTAAATTGTAACAATTTTAACCACACAATGGGGGGAGGGGGAGAGAAATGGGGAAGGGAATGGAGGCAGTTATATTTTTATTCATAGCAATAGCATTGTGCTGATATCCTGGAACTCCTGGAAAATTGGTGGACAAGTCTAGCCTGGCATGCGATCTCTTTCTTAGGTAGATATGCTAAGTGTCCACAAGAATGTATTGTTGAAGGTTTTCATGGCCGGAATCACTGGGTTGTTGTAGGTTGTTCTTGGGGACAGGTTATTGTAGGTTTTTTGGGCTGCATGGCCATGTTCTAGAAGCATTTTCTCCTAATGTTTCGCCTACATCTATGGCAGACCTCACAACCTCTGAGGATGCCTGCCATAGATGCAAGTGAAACATCAGGAAAGAATGCTTCCAGATCATGGCCGTACAGCCCGAAAAACCTACATAACCTGTCCGCAAGAAGTTGGCAACCTGGTATGTGTTTGAAAGAGAGCTTTCAATTTACCAGTTGACTTATGGCAACATCACAAATATAATAAGCTTTTCTTATTGAATGTGTAAAGAATTGGTTTTACCAGTTCCTTTCTCTAGATATTTCAACTGCAAGAACCAGCAAACAAAGTTAGAATAATCAATAGCAAGAGATTATGGATCTGCGATACACACTTGAGAGATGACATCTGGGAGTAGACCATGATGACACAGTTTCTACCTGGAGGATTCTTATATACAATATGTTTTAGAATTCTGGGCATAAAGCAAAGTATGTGTACATTAAATAAGCAGACAACAAAAGTGCCACTATCTCAGCCATCCATTCATAAAATGTATTTCTGACTTCAGAATTCCAGATACGGGTTGCTCAACCTGTTTTAGACTGATAATATTAAAATGATGAGGTAGTAAAGCCCAGGGAATTAGTAAACTGAATTAGGCAAGGCTTGGGTCTATCCATACCCAAAGTTTATGTAGGGACTCTGTCTCAGTGACACCTCAAGATAAAATTACTCTGCCTCCACAGATATATAATATTAAGGATCTGGTGGGAAATCTGCACTGACTGAAAGCTAAATCTATACCATTCACTCAATTACTGTTATTTCAAATAAAATAAAACCTGCTATGAGCAACCTATGCAGCTGGGATAGCTAAAAAGCAGGACTATTAACTGGTCAAAGAATATGATGCAAAAAAAAAAAAAACAAATCCTGGAAATAATTCTGTGTCCAGATGTAAAATAATGCCAGTGTAACACATGATAATGTGTCAACTAAGAGCTGTACTATATTGTGTTACTATATTTATATGATACCACTTCTCAAACAATAGGACACAAGGGAACTTAAATGATAAAAGGAAATATAAGTATTTAACTAGTATGTATTGAATGCACTGAGACATCACAGATAGTTAGGGAACTTCTTATTCTGTTTGCTGAAAAACAAATAAAACATAAATAAGACTAGAAAAACTTAATTTTCTGAAAGAGAGAGCTTGAATGTCTGAACAGTTTCCATGAGCCAAAAATGTTAAGACTAAAATGAGAGTATGGATAGATGAGTATTGAGATCCTAGTACTATGCACTATATTACTGCATTTGGCATTTAGGATGTTGGTATAAAGACTTTACACTCAACTCAGGTTTGCCACTTTAGTAACACAGTGGAAGATCAACATAGGTTTTCTACACATGTCTGATGACAGAACCTGTGACTATCTGACCAAGGAATGATCATGCAAACTGGTCTTCTTTGCAATAACTACTCATCAGAAAGCCTTGTTCACACAGTAAGCAAAATTATGGAAGTAAAGTAGCATGCTTTGTTTTTTTTTTCTATTGTTCTGCTGCCCTTACACACCCACCCAGTTGAAATTACTAGGCAAGCATTAGTAGATGGCTGTGGTGTTACTGATAAAAGTCCAGCTAATCATGGTTAGGCAGACATGCTAACAACAGGAATCGGTATGTCAAGCCTTAGAAACTGCACACCAACTTTAAATAAGGTAATACTATGTTTCATAGAAATTGGGGTGACTGGAACTCAGGATTTTGGAAGAATATAGCATGATTCTATCACTATTGTTTTTGGACCAGTGCCTTTAACTCAACTAATTCCACCACAGAACCTCTGGAGAGGAGAAAAACACAGATTCCCACAATCAACCCGAATTTCTTTTCCCAGTGGACTCACTTTGACAGCTCCTCTCCCAAAGTCCTTAACAGAACTGAATAAATATTTGTTACAAGCAATAAGCCATTTTTCCTTAACATGTAAGCTATGAAAAAGCACACAAAAACAGTGATTTGTATTCCATATGTTTAGAGCTACCAAGACAATGGGGTGAATTAAGTCCCATTGTATGATAATACACACTAGTCTTAACATCTGCAGACAGAGAAAAATAAGAATGAAAAGAATGTTTCCAACCCAAATGATACCATTTGGTTATTTTTGAGAATTTACACTGTGGGGGCAGCTGGTAAATGTCTTGTAGCATTCGCCACAGAATAACAGCTGTGGCAAATCAAATTCAGAAACATTGCTGCCTCTCCTACATTACAATATATCATGACATGTACTCTGCACTGAACAGAGACATCAAACCAGTTACACAATGCAATGAGATTAGTTAATGGGGAAAACTGTATTAAAATAACACTATTTTAATACAGTTTGTTTCACTTCACAGTACTACAGAAAATAATCCTATCAGAATTTTTTCCCATAGGGTCTGCAAAAAGGGATTGGTTTTATCACATTACATTTGCAGTAAAACAGCCACTGCTATGTGGTTCCTCCTCTCTGCACTGTTTTAGTAACATAGATCATGTGGAAAGAGACATCCACAGGATTATTGGCAATGGTGGCAATGGTGGCACTGGTTGGATCTGCAAGTCAGGCTCTTCCCATGGGGGGCTCAAGGCTCCTCAAATTTCCAGCCTTGCAGGAGTCCTAGAAAGCAAACCAGTTGTCACTCCCAAAAAAAGAAAGATTGAAGAAAAGAAGGGAGGACAGAAGGAAGAGGAAAGAAAAGAGCAAGGGGAGCAAAAGTCATGAAAATATAGCACATCTCGTCCTTCTTTCAGTTGCTGAAAAAATATGATACCATCTGCATCAATTCGTATTGGAGATTTAAAAGCCATGGAAAGTATGTGACAAAGTAGTAATTCATCACATTAACACTACTTGAGCCTAGCGAAAATTTGATATCTGCATCCCATAACATTACAGATCATTTGTTGAAAAAGACAAGTAAACTCCTATCGGTAAGCTCTGTACAAAACATGACATCAAGGAAAAGCAGGCCGCAGAAGTATGACCATAATTGCTCATATGTAAGTCAACCACATGTATAAGTTGAGGACAAGTTTTGGGGACCAAAATTATGGATTTTGATATAACCCATGGATGAGTCAAGAGTCATTCTGCAGAGTGGGGAAAACACCAGTGCTGACTTGAGGCCAAGCTGCCACCATTTCCCCACCCAGACATTCAAAAAGCCCAGAAGCAGAGCCGCAGTAAAGAGCACAGGAGATTGGGGCTTCTTTAAGGTTCTCCTTGGCTAGACTGAGGGCCCTTCCACACAGCCCTATATGCCTGAATATACAGGCAGAAAATCCCATATTATTTGAGTGTGGAGTCAGATAGCCCTGTTCAAAGCAGATATTGTGGCATTTTCTGCCTTTATATTCTGGGACATAGGGCTGTATGGAGGGGCCCTAAGTCTTTGCCTTTTGTCAATCTACTAAGAGAAAGGGATAGTTCCTTTTTATATGGGTTACAGTATAGTATTTCACCATTCTATATAGTGGAACATGAACATATAGAATATAGAAAATATAACTTTTATAAATCTACTGGATAGTTTGACAATAAAAATGCTCTTTTGGAAAGGTAACCCAAGTCTCAAGGATAGACACTGCTAAATATTTGCTAAATTAAATTGAACAAAGTATATAGTTTATGGTCCAGAATGTGCTTCACAACAGAAGGGACTTTAAAAGCCAAAAACAAACACCCCAAAAGATGCAACAACGCATGCGCAAAAACTACTCCCCCAGCAAACAAAACACAAAATAGCATATCCACACTCACTTCCAGACTATAGCTCCCAGCATCCCCTAGACCAGGCCCTTTAGGAGAGGAGGATGATCCAAATGCACTGCTTCCAAGATGCAAGCTTTCTTCTCCTTGGATTTCTTTGAGAGCATCCCAATCCCTGCGTATTTCCAATTTCCTATTCCCGGACTGCAACTCCCAGCAATCCTCCAGATAGCTAGATTAGATAGATAGGTAGTTAGGCAGATCGATTAGGAGGACTGCTGGGAGTTGCAGTCCAAGAATAGGTAGAGAAGGAAGAAAAGGCAGAAAGAAGAAGGGAAAGAAAAGGGGGGAAGGGAAGGAAGAGGAAGCGAAAGAAAGAAAGAAAAAAAGGGAAGGAAGGAGAGAAAGAAGGAGAGAAAGAGGGAGGGAAGGTTGGTCAAAGCAACGCGTGGCAGGCACAGAAAATATGGAATAAATACCATTTTTATTATGTTGGCTTTATGGTTAATTTGCTATCACTCACAAATGTAATGCATAGAACACTAGAGAATTGTTTATTTCTTCTCTGGATTATCAGAACAGGTATGCAGAAAGAGCAGAGGAATATTTTTCTTGATTTCTGCTGGATACTATAAGCATAAAGATTTGGAAGTTGAGATAGAATTGCCTATTCCTCTTTAGGTATTTCATATATTAGGAAACATGCTTCATTTAAAAGAAAAGATTATTCCTCATATCACAAAGTGTATTTATATCATGGTCTCTTTAAAACACAGAAATGTCCTTACAGATTATTAGAAAGCCATTATCAGAATCTATGCACTCTTATTCTTTGTATATGAAAGCCATTTCTTTCTTTCCTCTCTCTTCGAAAGAAAGCTGAATCCAATTTATAACTTCAGACATATTTGCCAAACAGAATCCAACAAGCCACTGCCACACTGGTTGGCCCAGTATCCTGTAAACAGCAGCATTAATGGGACATATTATTTTCTAACAATGTTGTCTTGCATGTGATGTACAATTCTGTCACCAAAAGAAGCAAACAAAAGATTAGTTTAGCACTGGAGGATATTAAAATAGTTGAGCTCTACAAAAATGTTATTTGTCTAATCAAGAACATTACTTCCTGTACCATCCAAATCCAGATGTCTTGCCAACTTCAATCAGAGCAACTAGACAACACAAAACAGTTGGGGGGAGGGGAATATGAATTCTATTATTGCTTGCTAAACTTTGTATTTTAACAACTCTCAAACACATAACTTAAAAGACAAAACAATGAAAATTTGCTAGTGTTGGGACTATTTCAAGTTCTTGTGAGTTTTAAGGTTTTTTTTAACAGTGAACATCTACCCATTTATGTTTTAAGCTCTACAATTTTCCTGAGGCTGCAATCCTATCCACCAATGTTTCTCAACCTGGGGGTCAGGGCCCCCAAAGGGGTCGTGAGGGGGTGTCAGAGGGGTCACCAAAGACCATCAGAAAACACAGAATTTTATGTTGGCCATAGGGGTTCTGTGTGGGAAATTTGGCCCAATTCTCTTGTTGGTGGAGTTCAGAATGCTGTTTGATTACAGGTGAACTATAAATCCCTAAAACTACAACTCCCAAATGTCAAGGTCTATTTCCTCCAAACTCCACCAGTGTTCACATTTGGGCATGTTGAGTATTTGTGCTAAGTTTGGTCCAGATCCATCATTCTTTGAGCACTGTGGACTCAAAGTGCTCTCTGGATGTAGGTGAACTACAACTCCAAAACTCAAAGTCAATGCCCATCAGACCCTTCCAGTATTTTCTATTGGTCACGGGAGTTCTCTGTGCCACGTTTGGTTCAATTCTACCATTGGTGGAGTTCAGAATGCTCTTTGGTTGTAGGCGAACTATAAATCCCAGCAACTACAACTTACAAATGACAAAATCAATCCCTCCCCCCAACCCCACCAGTATTCAAATTTGGACAAATCGGGTATTTGTGCCAAATTTGGTTCAATGAATGAAAATACTTCCTGCATATCAGATATGTACATTATGATTCATAACAGTAGAAAAATTACAGTTAAGAAGTAGCAACATAAATAATTTTATGGTTGGGGTGACCCCAACATGAGGAACTGTATTAAGGAGTAGCAGCATTAGGAAGGTTGGGAACCACTGCTATACACTCTTACTTTTAAAGAGCCTTATAGAATCCAATAGGACATACTTGGAAGTGCCTGAAAATTACTATTTTACAAATGAGTCATTTGCAATAATAATAATGAGAAGTGTCTGACGTGTGATCCAATACAACAGCCAGGAGTGTGATCTTGTCTGCTGTGGACTTACCTTGTTGTGTTTCAAATAATAATAATAACATATCTAAAGCAAAGGTATCTTATAAGCATCTTAGAAACTAATTTGAGAGAATAAAGTTGGTAGCATAATATTTCATAGGCTTATGTAGTATAAAGGGAAGGGGGGGGGGTAGAGCAGACTTGCATTATTTTTTCCAGCTTTCACGACTATCAATCCACTTCTCCAGATGCACTGATAGAGTGATATTAAAACCACATGTTTTCACACATTGTTAACACACTTAGAGAAGTGAGACAAAATGAGATAGGAAAGATGCAAATTGTGACCCTGGCCATACATCTTGCAAACGTTGTGGGAGATGACACAGGCCTTTTAAGTACCACTTACTATACTGCACAAATGCTCAAGAACTAGAGGCATAATACTGTATAATTATTAGCACAAAACATGTGCTAAAATGATATAAATTCTTATGATTTTATCTTTCGGAATTTTGCAATCAGTTCTAAATGTTCTTTTCATGGCAAGGCAAAATGTATGGCATGGAAATATCAGAGTCCCCTTCAAATATGTTTGCAGTAGCTTAGCATATTTCAATACATTCACTTTGACCTTTCCCAGAAAGATTGCATTTCTGTAAACAGATCATTTGTTGTGATAAGAGAAACTGGTAAACACAATGCTGTTATTTTTAAAGATGATTTGTGGCTAAAATACACAACAGATTCTTAACACAAACTGGGAAATGGGATCTTCATACAAAATGCTACTTTGTGAAAACTAAATAAATATAACTGACTCATTGTTTCCCTTCTCACCTCCACATTCAACAAGTCAAGAGTAATTCCTGCTTAACCTAATAAAATCCAAAATACACATCATAGTGATACCTTTTATCACAACAGAGTAATCTGCAGTTCTGGTCATGTACAATCATTAGTAACACAGAATTACAGGACAGAAATCTCTCAAGATGTGCTAATGAATTTATGACTGTAGTTTTCAGGTGATCAGTATCAACATGGTTGAGCCTTACGGTTTACACTCCAGAGAAAGATACGGGTAAGGCCTAGCTCAAAATTATGCACTGAATTCCAGTGATTTTAATTGAACACAGGTAAGACAAAATACTAATTGCACCTAAGTTTTCCGATTACAGAGTTTGGGCTGGTAATAAAATAAGTTGCCCAAACCAGTTTTATCCTATTCTCTATATTTGGAATTCAGTTCTAAAGAACTTTAACTCTGTGTTGTTGAAGGCTTTCATGGGTTGCTGTGAATTTTCCGGGCTGTAGGCCCATGTTCCAGAAGCATTCTCTCCTGACATTTCACCCACATGTATGACAGGCACCCTCAGAGGTTGTGAGGTATATTAGAAACTAGACATGGGAAGTTTATATATCTGTTGAAGGTCAACAGATATATAAACATAGCACAGGACTTGATGAACTAACCTGGACACAGCATATTATTTGAGAACACAGAAATGCTGGACCACTCTAACAATCATTATGTTAGACAACACAGTCATTGAAATCCACAAGCATGTGGACAATTTCAACAGAAAGGAGGAAGCCATGAAATACTGGCTACCAGTATTTTTTAAAAAAACCCTCTAAGATCAGGACAGTAAATAAAGAGTAACACTCAGAAAACAGGGAAATTCCATACATGAAACCATCAGGGCCAGCTAACACCTCCTAACAAAGGCTTCCCCCAGGCAGGAATCAGTCAGACCTTGAAGCTGCAAGGCTTTGCAATGCTAATCAAGCTGATTAATTGCAATATTCACACTTGCCTCCAACAGACAAGAGTTCTTTCTCCCATCCTGGATCTTCAACAGATATATTAAACCTCCCTTGTCTAGTTTCCAATATACCTCACAATGCTTCTGGAACATGGCCATACAGACCAGAAAACTCACAACAACCCAATTTTAACTGCAGTTACAAATCTGCTATAAACTATTTTTAAAAAACATCATTACATAAATTTTAAAAGTAACAAAAAGAATTGGTGGTGGTTATGGGGAGCACATCTGAAGTTCCTTCCAACTTAGAATCATAGATTCTCAAGTGCGCACTCAGGCAAGCAAAATTCAACATATAGATCTGTCGAACTTTTACCTGAGACATCAAAACAGTGCCTCAGGTAAAAGCAAGCAGTGTTCAAAATTAGATTAAATACCCCATTAGACCCGGGTCTTCCTGAAAAGCCTGGGTCTAATGGGGTATGAGCCCTGTGGGTACTGACTACCGGGTACTCCCATCTTGCACATTTGGGGCTCCTGGAGCCCAAAGATGTGAGATGGTTGCCATTCCCTTCCCAACCTCTTTTCACAAAACTTTAAAATAAAATAAAAACTTGTCAGGCTGCCATGCCTCCTCTCTGACAGCTGTCCTGGCACGTAGGAACGATGTGCCAGGAGGTAGGAGGGAGGAGAAGGAAAATCACTCCCCCCCCCCCCCCACACACCTCTTGGCTTGTCATTTCTATGCGTCAGGAGGACTGCTGGAGAGGGTGCATGGTGGCCCAGAAAAAATTTATTTTATTTTAAAATTTTATGGAGGGGGGATTAGGAAGGGGGGTGAGTGGCATCACGCATTTTTGGCTCTGCACTGGAATGGTGACAACCTCCGGGAAAGCCCAGTTCTTTCTGGTGCTCGTGGGGACTTAAACTCACACTGAAGCAGGTTTAAGCCATGTGTGTGAGCGCCCTTGAAGTATGGAATATCTAATAACCGTGGTTTAAAATTGTCTGCTGCAAAGATCGATGTGTTATAAGAAATTTTCTATCATAGGACAGAGCAACTTCCATGTCACACTGAGTAGACACTCTCGCTGGAAAAAACCCTAGGACTCATCTCTGAATTTCCTAGATTGGTTTTCAACAATCAATTCACTCAAACTATTGGGTTTTGTGGGGGGATGCAATGCAGTTTACACCCTGTGGGGTTTCTTCTGACTAAGCTTTGTTCCTATTTAAGATCTACATAAATCAATTTCAAGAGGTTATTCAGAGTTTCGGAATTAAGTCTCACTAGTTTCTCAAAGACCGCCAACTCTATCTCTCCTTTCCATCTAAAACCATGACAGCTATTTTGAGGCTGAACCACTATATGCTGTCACTAATGAACTGGATGATGGCAAATAAACTGAAGCTTACTCCGGACATAATATAAATGTACTTGGTTGGTTAAAGAGAATATCAGAAAAAAGGTATCCTGTCTGTACTTCATGGTGTTAAACTCCTAAAATCTCAGATTTGCAGTTTGAGCAAACTCCTGGACTCAGATTTGACCAGAAATGCATTTGCACAGCTAAAACTAGTGCACAAGCTGCACCTGTTTCTTGAGATGTTGAATATGGCTGCAGTGACACATGCTTTTAATTACATCCTGGGTGGATCACTATAACACATTCTATGTGGGACTCCCTTTGGAAACTGGGAACTTGAAGGGATCCAAAATGATTGGGCCTGGTTATTCAATTCCTTTTAAAGTTTTATACCAATACCCCAGGAATTAACTGGCAGTGACTAGAATGCTGATCTGGAGTGTGGGAAACCCTGATTCATATTCCTTTCAGTCTTAAGAGTTTACAAGATAACCTCACTAGATAATCTCACCCAACCTCACCAACAATGCTAATTATTGTGCAGATAAATAAACCAAAAGTATGTTATCAACACTTTTGAAATTCCTAAACCTTGAGCAATAATAGCTCTTAAAAACTTGTTATAAATAACTTTGTTGTAGAGGGGTTGCACCATTAGGATTGTCTGCAAATTTAACGGGTTGATAATCTGAACAGAAGAACAGCAAAAACAAGAAATGCTTAACATGTTTTCCTGCAGCTGTTCTCAAAAACCCTTCTCTAGGTTGGTTTTTTCCTCTCACATGGACGAATATAAAAGTAGTGGTGAGGTGTAAGCATATACAACTTGAGCAGCAAATCAAGTATCTTTTTAGTTCACTGTAACAGAAGATTTGGAGCTCCCTTTTATTTTTAAGTTGAGCCCATCAACAGCTTAGAAGGCTGAGGCATGTTTTCACCAAAGAGAGAAATTCCGCACACATACACAACTCCACAAAGGTTACTTCATAATAAACTTAGTAAACCTAGTAAACCTGAGAGAACAGTTTGGTACATTACAAATTGTATGATTCCAAGTAGCTTCCCCAGGTTTACATTTCCCTCCGTTAGTAGTATCATGTGTGATATAAGCGATATGCATATCCACATCAATCATTACATTCTTAATTTTTAGAATTTGTTATCTTCGCAAGGATCCCATTATTTCATTTCATATTATCTTGACATGAACCCTATTACTACATTTTAACCTCCTACAGTCCAATGACTAATACAATAAAAAGTGTAAAAGACTCCTATAAAATAATGAAATATTTGCAGTAATTTTTTACTGTGTCTCTTCCAGTTCACATCAAACAACGGCAGCGTTCTTTTCGTTTTAAAACTGTTTTACATCTTCTCTCTCTCTCTCTCTCTCTCTTTCACAGCAAAAGAAACACATTGATGACCTCTACAAACAGGCTTTGAGAGAGAGTAGTTATTTCAGCAGAAAATTTCAGATGGGAACAACTCTTTCTTAATTAGAAATCACACATACTTACCAGGAGCAATATAGATAAAGGTAAAGGTTTCCCCTGACATTAAGCCTAGTCGTGTCCGACTCTGGGGGGTGGTGCTCATCTCCATTCCTAAGCCGATGAATCGGTGTTGTCCGTAGATGCTTCAAGGTCATGTGGCCGGCATAAGTGCATGGAGCACCGTTACATTCCTGCTGAAGCGATACCTATTGATCTACTCACATTCGTATATTTTCGAACTGCTAGGTTGGCAGAAGCTGGGCCAACCTGGATTTGAACCGCCAATCTTTTGGTCAGCAAGTTCAGCAGCTCAGCGGTTTAACCCGCTGCACCACCAGGGGGCCCTTGGAGCAATATAGGTTAAAACAATTAACACTCAACATTCTGTCAATCACAAATCAGATTCATAGAAAACCAAATTGAATTCCCAAGGTCCAAATTGAGCTTAGGCAGAGGATCACACAAATTCTGTAAAATTAATTTCTTACATCTGTGTGTTTCTGGTCTCTTTCTCTCACTAAACTGCTATACTGGTCAAAATGGGAGAACACTAAGGGTCCTTCCAGACAGGCCCTATATCCCAGGACCTGATCCCACGTTTTCTGTTTATCCCAGATTATCTGGCAGTGTGGACTGATACAATCAAGTTTAAAGCAGAAAATCTGGGATCAGATCCTGGGATATAGGGCCTGTCTGGAAAGGCCCTAAGAAGAAGAGAAAACGAACTGTATGTGTGAACCTCTCAAATTTTCCTTCTCACTAGAAAATGCAATGAAGGAAAGCAGACCCTTCACTCTCTTTGTGAAAACCTCAGCCTTTTCCCAAAACTCTTGGCAGGCTGTGATTGAGTGAGTAAAGGGGAAAAGGAATGCAGTTATGGGCCTAAGATCAGGCATCACAAAGGATCACAGAGGCATGAAGGAAGCTTAGACTGATGGCATAAAGAAATGAAGAGCCTAAGAAAAAGCTGTATTTTGTGGAAATGGATAAACGAAACCACAATTTCCACTTCACCGGACACAGGGGGTTATACTGTATATTCACAACTTTTAGTGGGCATCTCATTAATATACCATTTAATTGCTCCAGTTGCAAACCCAATTTTTGTTTTCTCAAAACAACATTCATCTGGGTCTCTTAACAAAAGGCCACAATATTCACTTATTTGGTGGAAATGCTATTAAACTTTTTCAGTGGGATTATTACAAAGTGAAACTTGGTCATAAAAGACAATAATTCTACACTCTTAAGAATGTCGTCTGTGCGCATTCAGAAGACCTACAAGCCACTCTAAACACCTTCGCAGAAGCATACGAGAAGCTCGGTCTGTCATTGAACATCGAGAAAACCAAAGTGCTGTTCCAGCAGTCACCAGCCAACCCCTCTCCAATGCCAGAGATACAGCTTAATGGTGTAACATTAAAAAATGTTGACCATTTCCGCTACCTTGGCAGCCACCTCTCCACCAAAGTCAACATTGACACCGAAATACACCGCCTGAGCTCTGCGAGTGCAGCATTTTTCTCAATGAAGCAGCGAGTGTTTGAGGACCGGGACATTCATAGGGATACCAAGGTGCTTGTCTATAAAGCTATTGTCCTCCCAACCCTGCTATAAGCCTGCGAAACGTGGACGGTCTATAGACGTCACATGCAACTCCTGGAACGATTCCATCAGCGCTGCCTCCGGAAAATCCTGCAAATCTCTTGGGAAGACAAGCGGACAAATGTCAGTGTGCTGGAAGAAGCAAAGACCACCAGCATTGAAGCGATGGTCCTCCACCATCAACTCCTCTGAACCGGCCACATTGTCTGGATGCCCGACCACCGTCTCCCAAAGCAGTTGCTTTACTCTGAACTCAAGAACGGAAAACAGAATGTTGATGGACAGGAAAGGAGATTTAAAGATGGGCTCAAAGCCAACCTTAAAATCTCTGGCATAGACACTGAGAACTGAGAAGTTCTGGCCCTTGGTTGCTCCAGCTGGATGTCAGCTGTGACCAGAAGTGCTGCAGAATCTGAAGAGTCACGAATAGAGGGTGAAAGAGAGAAATGTGCCAGGAGGAAGGCGTGTCAAGCTAACTCCAACCGAGACCGCCTTCCACCTGGAAACCAATGCCCTCACTGCGGGAGAAGATGCAGGTCAAGAATAGGCCTCCACAGCCACCTATGGATCCACAAGAATACTGATCATGGAAGACTATCCTATTCGTCCAACAAGGTATCGCCTAACTGAACTGAACTGACTCTAAGAATCAATCTACTACTATCAAAGAAGTGGGGTTATTGGACATTTCCAATCCTTTTTTGCTTTCACCGAAATGGCTGAACTTGCAAAGACTGTTTTGGTCTGGGTGTTTCTAATTTCTGTTTTCCACAGTGTACTGCTAATAATAAACTGCCAGATGGCAAATGAAAGGAAGAGTGTGCTATGTGACCTTCACTTGCTAAGGCAGAATGAACTTAAGGGAATCCTGTCATAGAGTGACACAGAGAGATTAGAAGGTGCCAAAATAGTTGACACAGCCAGAGTCACATAAGGTGGAGGAAAACTACAGCTCACTATAAAGTTAATTTACTTTAATCTATTATGCTCAACCTATGAGAAGCTGAAAGTATATATCCCTTATGTGTAATGTATTAACATAATAGCTTTACATATTCACAGTCAAAACAAATTGACCTTATAGTTTGTATCTTATTTTTCTTACCAAGATCCAATTACAATAAAAGCACAGAAATTAAAGATATATAGATATTCAATGAAAATTACAAACTTTCTTATCTACGTTTTTTTTTCTGCAGCAATTAAAACACAACCTTAACATGAATGATACTAAATTCTGCCAATTTTGTTCAATGATAACCTCTCATACAGCTGTTGCAATTTTCTGACCACTTACACTGCCATAGTATTATTCAAGGAATGGCATCAAGTAATTTGAAGCTTACAAGTAATTTGATGACTTCAAACCAATTCTCAGGAAATGCCAATCTTCCTGAAGTGACAAACTGCACTTCGCAGCTATTTTACTTCTCTTGCCATTAAAACAGGTGCCTTCCCTTGCTCTACCCAAAAGTGAGAAAATGGGGGAAAGGGCTTCCCAAAGGAAGGAGATACAAATGGGCTGAGCTACTCTGTCCCTAATAATTATTTGCCAGACTGTAGATAAAAGCATTTCTTTAATTGATGTTTTATTTCATCTTACGACATTGTGCTAGGCTCATTTACATTACCAGTTAGTTACTCAGGGTTAATAGATAATGTAAATCATTTTATATATAGCTACACAAAATGAAATAGTCAACATTTCCTAGCAAAAACTCGTTCTTCTATCCTAGGATGAGTGGCTCTGCAAACAACTGCTAAAGTTTGCTCATTTTCAACCTGCAAGCAGTAAGATGTACTTTCTTACAAAAAGAAAGAAAGAAAGAAAGCCCAATGACCCATGAATAACCCAAGGAAGTAGTGGACATGCCTGAAACCACCTTGAAATTCCCATCATACCACTAAGTTACTGATCTCAGGAATCCTACGTATCTAAACTATTGATTATAAACCAAACTAAGCAATTTCACTCTAGTGTATACTTTTGGATTAGAACTTCCTTTTTAGTTAGTAAGACATTCTTAATGACAAAATATAGGATATTCCACCAATATCAGTGGGACTTTTAAAGACATTTTCTACTCACACTCTACTAAATGAACTGATAACAAAAAATACAGACTTGGGAAAACCATAGTTTGTATCCATGCAGTGTGAATACACTGCAAGTTCTTTAAAAGTACACATACAGATTATAGTCATGTACACAGACTAGTGAAATCCCCTGTAGCTGAGGTGTGCATACTGTGATCTCAAACCTTTTTTTTAAATCATCCAAAGACATCTTAAAAGACTTAGAAGTCTGGCACCACTTTAACTATTATGGCTCGATGCTATGGAATAATGAGATTCATAGGTTTAAAAGGCATTTCACCTTCTCTACCAAAGAGTGCTGATGCCCCACCAAACTACAAATCCCATGAATCCACAGCACTGGGCCATGGCAGTGAAAGTGGTGTCAAACTGCATTAATTTTTATAATGTAGACACATAAATCAGATATGTGTGAGTAAAATATACACCACTACCACTCACACCTCTGCCCTCAATACTACATTTGACTGCTCTGATATAGATCAGTAAGAGGCAATTAAAATCACAAGAGTATTTCAGAAATAAAATAAAGCCCAATGAACTTAACAATGGAAACAATAAAAATTCCCATTAAAAAAAAATCCTTGAGGCCCTGTCAATTTTCAGGAGCATTTTTAAAAAAAGATATGGTACATCTAAGGGTATTAGTATAATTAGACGATTTCTGAACTCTCTTTGGTATTATATTATGGATATCGCCAATTAAACTTTAATCAGCGATAGTATTAATATCAACAGTTTAGAGAACAGATGTCAGAAATCGTTCTTCAGACTTGTTATAGTGCACTAAAATGAAGGCATGGCTTAAACCACATTACTGGGAAGGTTCCAGCTCCATCAGCCTTAAACAGCTAGACTCCAAGCAGAGGCAGATGGCATGGGAAGGCGGACAGGAAGGCAAGCAACAGATGGACTCTCATCCCCCTTTTGCTCTACTGTTACAACTCCATCCACTTGTTTTGCTCCATGCATGTTACCAGATTTTAATGACAAAATTGATATTGAGCTTTGAATAGTCTACTAATTTCACATGTATGACTCATTGCTCTCATATTTCAGGGCAGGGGAAGGAATAATGTGGTCCTACACACTGGACTACAACTCATTACTTTACTCACCATTAGGTATCCTAACAATGACTGTTAGAATAGTCTACTACTCCAGATGTTGTTGCAGTCCAACAACATCTGGAGTGCTGCATTATTTCCACACCTGGTATTGCTATTTCCATTCCTGAGGAATAGGAAATATCATTCCCTACTTCCTTTTCTCTGCCAATTCAGGATGTTATACTAAGGAATTGGACTGCAATTGGCTAAAAGGGTAATTCAACAGGACAGCTGAAAACAGAATAAAAGTGATTATTGATGGTGACTACCAATTCTGACAGCAGAAACGGGATTATCTAATTTTGTTTATGCAATCAAATGAAGCCAAACTCAACACGGTTCTTATCATTTTAAAAAAAATCCAATAAATAAATAAATAAAAGCCTACAGTAAATGGATTTACATTGTGATATCACAATTTGCACATTGCTCGCATTCTTTCCTAGATCGCCACTGAATGAAAGCACTTCGGGGAGATCTTTTTTTGTTATTGTGGTTGCTGCAGTGCTCGATAATAACAAAGAGCCTATCTAAGACCTTGTCCAACAAAGGCTTGTGTGAAACAGGCTTTGAATACATGATAACATTCCTCTTGTGAGTTTCAAGCCCTGAGGCAAAAAGCACCATCCAACCATTCATTCTTCCATCCTGAGAAACATTCCTTACCTAGTTCAAAGGCCTGAGAAACACATACCCTAAACTGCATGCCAGCACTCCTTCCCCTCTGTAGAAACTTGCCAGACACAAAAGTGTGTTGAGGGAAAAAAATATTAAGAGCATTTAAAGGTGGTTAATTAGGCAAGATTATCATACAACTTTTGATTTAGTACATAAAGGACTAAGTACATCACATTGTTCATCCACTTAGGGAAAAAAGCATACTAGAGGCAATCTGAGTCTAAAACTGCAGAGATTATGCTTTAACAATGGACATATAGACCTACTGCCAAAAGGCAAGGGGAACATATAAAACTGTTGTTAGTTTTCAATTATCTGCGCTGGTAAAGCCACCCAGCAGGACTTCAAGAGAAGACCTCTTCTAATGTTTTCATGTTCTTTCCATAGTGATCTAATAATATGTGATAAGGGCAGCACCCACAATGTACTTCACACTCAACTGCTACAGCAAACACAAACTATGTACCTTTCATCCACCTCAATGTTCATTTTATGCCAAACTGATAAGCCGCAAATCACTTAACAATGCTTTGGATGATAAGGAATTAATTTGTAAACACCTGAGTTTAACACAACATTTTCTAGATCCTCCATGGAGACTCAATCATTACTTCTGTGGTTACATGGGTCTTACCGAATTAGGAGGAGAGTTGTGCCATATATTCCAACTGTGGCGGAAAACTATCCCATATCTATCTATCATTTCCAAGAGGGCTCCCTCTTCCAAGGAGCACTGACTCCCACTGACAACAGATCTGGACCAAACAGATCTGAACAGAGAAACACCCCTCCCCATGAACAGAAAATAGTGGATGGGTTGGGGGAGGGGGCTGACCCTGGATTTGGGGAGGTATAGTTCTCCCTGCATCAAGAGAGTCCTGTGATTCCCTCCAACAACAGACAGCAACCAAACTCGGTACACATTCTCAACATGACCAACTTTAAGTACCAGCAGGGTGTGGAGGGAACTGATCTTGGATGTTGGGAGTTATCATTTGCCTCAAATCCAGAGAGAACTGTGAACCCAGCTGACAATGGATCTGGGTAGCCAGCTACCTAAGCTAGTACACAATAAAAGAAGAAATGCCTTTGATTCAAGTAGCAGATTCTCTGGATTCATAACTTAAAAAAAAAAATTCCAAATGATGTTTGCCAAAAAATCTGATAAGACATCTGCTTCTTCAATTCACTTTTCCCTAAGCACCTAAACATTATTCGACATGTGCAAAAACACGGCAAATTGCAAAATATCTAAGATAAATGTCCTGCTACAAATGCCTGCCCTTTTGTTAAATAAACCCAAACATGACTAATACTGTACGCTAGAACGCAAAACTGACAGGAAGGGGAGGGTGAAGAAATATCTCTCCAACAAAATCTGAATTAATTTCTACATTCTTAAGCAAACTACAATCAGGTTTAAATTCATCATAGCTTTCATTCTAAATTGTATTTAACTGTATGGTCAATATAAAAGAAGTAAAATTATTTATATTTATGTAATCAGTTTTTATAGAGAAAATAAATGAAAAAATTATTTATATCACATATAAAACTGCTAACAGACAGATGTGAGACCCTAATCTTCTTCACCTGAAATTGCCTTATTGCTGCCCCCAACTCCAAGGATTATGCTGTTCTCTGTCACTCAGTAAAATAACCGACTGCAGATTATCCTATTTACTTTACTCTTTCAGAATTTGTTTGTTTGCATTATAAATTCCAGAAGCTATTTGACTGCTCATGACTTTGTTTTTTGAATAGTTTGCTCCTACTGAACTGATGTCTTATGAAGTTGTTGAGAACCGTTCTCTTTTCTATTTCCACATTATTTATGGTACACAATTATAAGAGGAAAGCATCCTTCCATCCAGACACCTTTTAGACCCAAATGCCTTTCACTTGAAATGGATCGTGTACTTTCCCCTCTCACGGAAAGGTCAGATACCGCCAACACAAACATTATCAATGATATAGCAGGAAGAATTTTTCTTAAAAGACAAATAAAACTTAGTATTAGAGGGGAAGATTTGTAGCATATAGGAGCTTGAAGACTCGTGAGCTCCTCAAAACAAATTATATTACAGTTCCCATCATCTACAACTAACACAACAATACTTTTTGGGTCAATGTAAGCGATAATTATCCAATACGTATGGAAGTTGCCAGACTGGAGACTGAAAGGGTGAAAGTTGTGACAACTGACCACTGGAAACCTTATTCTCTCAGAACCTGATCAGTTTATTTCCATGATATGGCTGAGTGTTAAAACAAGGAAATAAGTATATGCCAAGTCATTCTATTTCTCTTTTTGGAGACTTCCCAATTCATAATGGATGAGCATTTGTAAGAAGAGTGCAAGTCTGAATTTTGAGGATAGGACTAGGCACTTTTGGAATTTATGTGCTGCCTCCACAGATAAAGTGGAAAAATTGGGTTGTTTGTTTTTTAAGGAAAAGTGTTTGTATGGAGGTCAAAAGAGCTGATCAGCTACTTTTCTATACTTCCCTACACCAGATTTTTTTCTTCTAGCCCAATGTTTTCAACCTGGGAGTCAGGACCCCTGCGGGGTCACGAGGGGTATCAGAGGGATCGCGAAAGACCATCAGAAAACAGTATTTTCTGTTGGTCGTGGGGGTTCTGTGTGGGAATTTTGGTCCAATTCTATCATAGGTGGGGTCTAGAATGCTCTTTGTTTATAGGTGAACTATAAATCCCAGCAACTACAACTCCCAAAGGTCAAGGTCTATTTTCCCCAAACTCCACCATTTCACATTTGGGCATATTGAGTATTTGTGCCAAATTTGATCCAGATCTATCCTTGTTTGAGCCCACAGTGCTCTCTGGATACAGGTGAACTACAACTCCCAGACTCAAGGTCAATGTCCACCAAACCTTTCCAGTATTTTCTGTTGGTCATGGGAGTTCTTTGTGCCAAGTTTGGTTCAATTCTATTATTGGTGGAGTTCAGAAGGTTCTTTGATTGTAGGTTGATTATAAATCCCAAATGACAAAATCAATCCTCTCCCAACCCCACCAATATTCAAATTTGGACATATTGGGTATTGATGCCAAATTTGGTCTAGCAAATGAAAATAAATCCTGCATATCAGATATTTACATTACAATTCATAACAGTAGCAAACTTACAGTTATGAAGTAGTAACAAAAATAATTTTATGGTTGGGGGTCATCACAACATGAAGAGGCATTAGGGCATTAAGGGCATTAGGAAGATTGAGAACCACTGTTCTAGCCTAATTTGATATCAGAACTTGTTTGGATTGGGAAAATGAAACAACATAGAAAAAAGACAAGGTGAGGAATTTGCTTCCCCATCCTCATACCTGTTAAAATTAAAGGCTATTCTCTTATCTTTGCAAGTGAATATAGCCAAGAAGTTAGCACACACACATTTTGAACAGCATCTCAGTTTTGCTAATATGTGCAAGATGAACAGTTTTACCTTTCACAATGATAAAATAATAATTGCTAAAGAACAGAATAATTTTACAATTATCTCAGGTAACAGGTATGTAATTTTTAAGAATCCTAAAACTGTCTCTCTATAGCATGTCACAGATTTCTGAATTCCCTGGCTCAATTGGAAATATGGCTGAATATCCAGAACTAGACTTTGAACATTTTGACAGCACTCGTCCAATATTTTCTATCTGTAAAATCTGAATGGGAACTTTCAACATATAAGAGAGAGGATTTCAGAAGTAAACCTATTATTTAGATACTAAACTAGCAGTTAAAGTAGAATCTAAACTGCGATAAAACAGAAACACACACCACACATTTTTCACTACCTTCCAATCCCACTGCAAAGTTTTAGGAAGAAATTAGCAAACCTTTCAATTATGGAAGGTTAAATGTGACCTAGATATGTCAAGCGTGATCACAGAGATACACTTCAAGGCATCTTTTAGTTGGTTTTTTAAAAGTGCAAGACTTTGTAAAAAACCCTTTAACTATTGACATTCTGTGTTGCTTCAAATTTGTCGCATGGATACTTCAATAATTAATGTTGTTTACTCAGGTATTCCCAATAGAATGTGCACATTGTCTTTTTTGCCACTGCCAAATTTCTTAAAATTGTTTACAATCCATATTCTTTTTTTTTAAAATGAGTATAACCACAAAGAATGAAACCAAAGCTGTACACTTAAAGTGGTATACAGTCAAGAGACTAAGACTACAATTTCAGCATTCTGGTAAACTGGGAATAAAGCCACTTTTGCGAACTACTGTATTTCAACATGTTCCATAAAATGTCATACAAAAATGATTGAAACTGGCAATGGTTTTATGTGATGCTTCTTATCGAGATTTTCCATTTAAACAAACTATTTCGTACTCTCCCTAATTCTTTGGCTTACACGTGACAGTAACTCTTCTTTTTTTCTTCCTTATCTGAAAAGTTCTTTCAGAATTCAATTCCAAAACATGCTGTGTAAAGAAGACCAGTAACTCATCAGCTTTTAAATTTTAAAATAAAAGTCTACTTAATATGAACAAAGGTAGGCAGTTGTAAGGAGCTACGCTGTCCTCCATCTCAGTATTAATCTCTTGTATACCACTGCTCCGGGCATTTACTTCCTAGCCTGGCTCCAATATTACACAGTGATCCAAATTAAGAGTAAACCGATAGCAGGAAAAGTAGTGTGATGTATGTGCACACAAAAGAGATTTTTATTGAAAATGAAACCTGGTCCATAACGTAACTGCGTGAGTGACCTGATAGAGTGGCTTGCACTACTTTGAAATGGGGAAAGTATTTAAATATTCTTCTAAGTTTGAAAAAAAACCTCTTTAGAACTAAAAACCTATAAAACTATTGATAATAGATAATGATTAACTCAGGGATGGGCAAGCTAAGGCCTAGGGGCCAGTTGCGGTCCCCTGGGTGCTTACAGGCAATCATTTTCCCTGTCCTCTTGGCAGAAGGACATGGCAGCCCGTCACATCCTTATGCCAAAAAAGATGGGAGAGGAAGGCACATAACAACTGAAAGCCGACTGGAGTGCTCTTAGCCACTGTGTGTCTTGGCCTACTCGTGGCATAAGGACGGTGAGAGCAGTCTCATCTTTATGCTGGGAGGGTGGCTTGAAGAAGGCATGCGGTAACTGAGAGCTCTCAGGAGCACTAACTGCCGCCTGTCTCACCTTCCTTCCAGCATAATGCCAAGAGGACATCCTGAGGATAGGGGAAGGAGGATGGGGAGGGGTATCTGGGGAAGATCAGGGCAGTCACTACATGTCCTGCTTTCCTCCTGGCATGATAAGGCAAGCGTGCCCGTCCTTATGCTGGAAGGACAATCTGAGGATGACCCAGGCCCTGCCCTCTCCCAGACCCTCCCCCCCAGGCCCACGCCCTCCCCCCCAGGCCCACGCCCTCCCAGCATCTGCCTGGCCCTGCTCCCTCCTGGCCCAGCCCTCACCGCAATACAGCCCCAAGACAAAAGGTTTGCCCATGCCTGACTTAACTGGAAGTTAGTTAATCTGAATTTAGATAAAAGCTTTGAATCCATTTTATGTATTTTACAAACAGCACAACTAAGATTCCAAACTACATATCCTCTAAATTTCTATTTAAACTTGTATAGAAAATATGTATCCCCTTTCTTCACATTAGAGTTTATGTACCTATACACACACATATGAAGGATGCAAACACAAAGAGACACTTTGATACTTTCATAAGGAGAGCAGTTAAGAATATCCAAGGCAGTTTGTAGTGTGTCGAGCCATGCACGCATATGTCTTAGCAATACAGGTTAAATAGTCTTATCCAAATTGCTTAGAACCAGAAGTGTATTGGATTTTTTATTTGATGATGGGATACCAACCAGTATTTATATGTACATGCCATAATGGGATATCTTAGAGATGGGACCCAAGTCTAAAAAATAATTGTGGTTTCATATATATACCTTGTACACTTTGCCTCAGGAAATTTTATACAACATTTTGAATAATTTTTTGCATGGAACTAAATGTGTGTACATTCAACCATCTGAAAGGGAAGGTGCCACTATGTCAACCACTTGTGGGACAATTTCAGATTTTGGAGTATTTTGGATTTTGGAAGTCCAGATAAGGAATGCTTAAATAACACAATATCAGCAAAATCTGCTATTGGAAGAGGATCTCTAGCCACTTACATAATTCCTAGTTATGTCTATGACAAGTTTTATAAATAAGTTCCATCTTGAGACACTACATCAAAAACGCATAAGACAGTTCCCAAGTTGCAAACAAGACAGGTTCTGAAGGTTTATTCTTACGGTGAATTTTTATGTAAGTCAGAACAGTTACATTTTTAAAGTGTAACTCCAGCCATTTGCAGTTTCTCAGTCGCTCCTGACACGACAAAAAAACAACAAAAAAACCAACCCTCCAGCCACACACACACACACAGGCTTTGGATAGCATAGGGAAGGGTTAACACCTGTGTGGTGTTTGTTTTGCTATCTATGCCCCTATTCAGATTTCACCTCACTTTCTGTCCCTGTGATAACTGGATTTTGAAAATTTGGCTGGTTGTGGCAGCAAGGATTAGTGCTAAAGCTTCAGTTGAGACACCTTTTCCTCATGATAATTCTTTCAAAAGTGAAATTCCCTTCCTAGGAGTAGATTTCTCTCACTTTTTCTTGTCTCACCCCCATTCTTAACTATGAGTTGTTTGTAAGTTGGATGTTTGTAACCCAGGGACTGCTTGTACTTGCCAACCAACCCAGTTCTTGCTGATGCTGGACAGACAAGTACTTCTGGATAGTCAAATGTTTTCAGCATGATTTATCTTCTTTCTGCTATCAGTAAAATACTTTTCACCATGTAAAGAAAAAACAGGTATGGCCTTTGTCCCAAAAGTGATACATTATTTGTGAAGCTAAAATACCTACCTATTGATAAGATAGCACCACCTCCTCCAAACAATGGTTCAGAGGCATAAGGATGGGCTATGTGTGTGTGATATTTGAATTAAATTGAAATCCTTATTCAGCTGAATTTTTCACATTTTTTGATTATTTTATAGTTTTGTGCTTTTGTTAATTTTCCCTTGGGATGATACCCAAGATGGCCCCTGAGATGTGACTGGTTTTAAAGACAAACGAGCTTTTAAACCATGTACCAAAAGGAGGAGGGAACAGGGAAAGTAAGAACATATGTCAGCTTCTAACAGTCCCATGAATTCATAGGAATACTTCATTGCTGTGGTTCAGAAGATCAGAGGGCATAATACAGCCATATCAGGGGAGGGGAAATGAACTAACACACACCTCTTCTGAGTTAAGAAGAGTAAGTATGTTAAAGGCTCACTTAGGCTATATTCATACAAGTATAACACGTTCAATTTAAATCCTTAAAAAGCCTTCATCTTAAATCATTGCACTGCTCATAAGTTAAAGTGGGAGAGGACAGCGCTGTAGATTTATAACCAGCATCATATACTAACTTCTGGACTATTTGCTCATAAGAACATTACAGAAATTCTTTAGCTTCCTTAGGTAATACCTGTTAACTCCAGTGAATATGACAATTGCCACTGTAAAAAGAGAGAGAGAACAACTCTGGAGCAACCAAACGTGATTTTCTTGATAAAGAGTTCCCTGAGAAACAATGGAATGCAGATGCATGAGAAAAATATAAAAAATGTACCTGTTTGATAACCCCATTAGAAATACCTAGTGATATTTGCATAGCTAGAATTAAAAACCACTTTTTTACAGTTTCACCCAAATAAAGTTGCACCGGAGAACCAAACATCTTTGCAGTCAACAATATAAAGTGACCAACAATGAGTTTTACTCTTTGTGTCAACGAAACTATACTGGTAAGCAAATTCCATTCCAAGCCGAAACAGTACTGTGGCTATGAACTGTATTTTTCTCTACGGCTGAATGAGGTGAACATATGGATGTACTCAGATACAAATCAACCTAAAAGATATCAGTTTCAAAGAACCAGGAACAGTGAAATATAATTTAAAAGACTGAAAGTGTTTTGTGTCCCAGACAAAATACACATAACATACATTGCCAATATCTAGCAAATTTCATCATGCACAAAAACAAAATGGGAACAAAATAACCCCTTTCAGAAAGCAACTAAAGAGCAACGTAAGAGGACAAAGAAACAAAAATACTCCTGATTTTAAGGTATTTTAGAAGTCTGAGAAGAATTGTATACTAAAGAGCCAACAATTATTTCCTTGGTAAAAGCAGAGCTTGGGGGATTCTGAACACTGTAGTCAAAAATAGTAACTTCTCTGTGTTCCAAGATCAGTTGAGTTAGACATCACTCCATTATCTCCAATCCCAACATGTACAATGCAAAATACAAATCATAGTAACAGAATTCTACCATCTAAGGATAAATGGCATACAGCAAAATTAAGAACTTCCCCAATCCCAGTATTGATATATTGTTAACTTTCCTTCTAATGTACAAGTATTTTTCATTCTTTGTGCTATTTTATGGCACATTTCGGGTATGTAGAATTTTAATGTATGTATTTGACACGTGGTAAATGCATTTAAATTAACCATTCTATGAAATACAATGATGGCAATGGAAGAGGGTTTGCTAGTTTCAGAAGATACCTTGTTCCAACTTGTTAATGAACTTGACATGCTCAACTTTACCCTTTGATACAGTTACTGGTCTATATATATGGGGCACTGGGCACCAAGGGAGAGAAAGGGGATACATACGTCTTGGGGTATGCAAAATCTTACTTAATTCTTTAGAAACACCCCCAGCATTCATAAAAACAGTCTCATCCCTCTCCCCTTACAACAACTAGAGATTAGGTCTGAATATGCATACTGTCCATACCTCATACTGCCTCTAAACAGCTTCCACACCAGCGGAGCATAAGGATGCTACCTCACTATACACTGAGGTTGAGTGTTAGGCTCAAGGAAATCAAGTACAGTAGTTTGCATCCCATACGCCGACTGGGGGCAGGGGAGAGAAGAGAAACTGGAATTTTCCTGGAATTTGGATTATCTCCTTCCAGTAATGTATAAAACATGACCCTTATAACTCAGGGTTTGGTTATCTTGATATTACAAAGTAGCAAAACTTTGGGGAAAGGAGACTGAAACTGTACAGAATCCTTACAGCAAATGTGGGATGTCTTTTACTTGATCCTATAGTGATCCATATAACAAAGGAACAATAATCACTGGCTTATCGGACACTCCTTTTAAAAAGCACAACTGATTCATAAAATACACAGGCATGGAACAGCATCAAGGAACAGCATATCAGTATCTCTACACGGTCATCAGCCAGGCATCCCTATACATCATTAGATTTGCATGAATAGTTATATAATTGTGTAACTTGTCAACATCTTATGGCAGCATGAATGATCAATCAAGAAAGCAGGAAGACAGAGAATTGTCAAACAATTAAGTACTGAGCTGACTCTGTAGTAACAACACTCATAATTTTTTAGAACTGCAGATCTCTGACTAATATCAAAAACAAAATGGGAGAAGTATTCATAATCTTCAAATCTAGTGGTGCCATGATATTCTATTTAAACTAAACAGACAGCCAAAGAATGAGACCACCCATAAGTGAATTAAGGGTTATGCCCTCAACAAAGTCACTGCAACTACAGTCAATGTCAAGGTAGGAGCCATGAAAAACATATTCACTGTAAAAAAAAAAAAAACCAGGACACACAGCCATCCCTTCTCTAGTATTTGCACTTTGCATGCTGCAATTTTAAAACCAGCCTGCTACACATACAAAAGGAAAACTTTTATATGCAACATGACAATTTGTGGTTCTTAACATAGTTGAAAGCAGTAATAATCTTTCAGTCAACAACAAATACTTGATTTGTTTTTCACAGTGAATGCCACTGAGTTGTAACTGGAGATTCAGGGTACTCAGTTTTCATTCTCAATTCCAACCAATTCAGCTACAGGAAAACTACACCTATATAATCTAAGGGCCTTTATAACTCACATCTCTCCACACTGTCAGTATGCACCCAGCAAACAAGTAATTAAAGCACCTCACAGGAGAAGTCAAATTTTAAATCAAAAAGCGTGCTGCTGGATTTGCTTCCGCCTGTGCCAATGTAAACATTTTCTGTGTCTTACCAGTAACTACTACGGATCAAAGGTAAGGGGGAAGGGTGGGAAGAGGTCAGCTCGGATCATGAGGACTCTGACAATACAAAGCTTGGAGCAGAGGCATCACGGTGCAGAACAGCAACGTTTTGACAAGTATAATTGGTGGAAGAAACACTTTGCAAGAGTGGCAGCCATATTCACATCGGCAGTACACATGCTTTGGAAAAAACTGGCAGTAAGAAAGCCCCTCATTATTGCTTTATTCTTTCTTATGCAGACTCATACCATAAACAAAACTAAACCATTCTCTTTGCTACATCTACAATGTGACGAGTTTATGGAAATTCCACCTAATTTACAATTTAAGAGCTGCTAATTAATCAACTTTTGCTCAATGCAACAAAACAGAAAGCCTTTATTGGCAGTATAAAAAAACTTTACACATATTCTACATTAGTATAATAGCGTATATTTCATACACAGAACTCTATGTAAACACTATCTAATGAATACACATAGAAATCCTTTGTGGTTCCATTCTGCATGTATTTTTCATACAGGAAAACTACTTCAAGGCCACCTAAGTAGATATTCCACCAAGGATTCAATGGTAGAGGTTTCCAATTCTAGCTCCCATGTTCTAAGTGTAAGTCAGACCTTTTGCTCCTGGGCAACACATACTCTTGAACAAACTCACATATAATCATGCATATGGACACAGAGAATTTCTTTCTTTGAAACTTCAATTTTCTGAAGGTGAAAACACATACAACACTCATAAAGACACTTCTCAGAAACTCTGCCAAAAGTAGATTAAGGGATTTCATAAAGATAACATCCACACAGAATTATGATGATGATAACGATGCCACCACCTAGCCTAGACATGTTTACTTGAACATACTTAAGAAACAACTATTTCAGAGGTCCTGCACAATACAGTATTTTGTTTTAATAGAACAGCTTCATTACAAAACATAAACAAAGAATGCCATTTAATGTCTTGTTATTGGGCCTCTGAGCAGCTGACTGTTTTTGCAATTTTCTTTCCTTGTGCAACTGCCTCCATTTCAAAGAACAAATGCCACTGAAATGGGCATTACATAGAAAAACATCAAACAAAGCACGCAGATGTATTTGGTTAATACATTTTTTTCTGAATGGAACAGGTTTCAACATAGTAAGCAGCCTGAGATTCTGCTTTGTATTAATAGCCATTCTGTCTTCACCAGTAGATAAGTCATGGGACTTGGTTTGCTTCCACTATGACTATATCAAATTTATAAACAGAATCTAGTAACACCTCTAATAGTAAACCCTGCTGATGAGAATTAAAATGCCAATCACGCCCCAGACACCAACACAAAAGAGACAGAAGTAAGTAAAAAATGGTCTAAAGGCAATACGCTAAAGCTAGGAACAAAAGAAAAGACACGTTACATAACCTATAGCGAAACGTGATCTAACCATATTCCAAGATTCAGCGTATTAATTAAATGCTTAAAGAGAAATGACTCTTTTAATCATCCAAAGCAGCTTTCACACCATCTCTCCCACTACTGAACCCCACACTATGAAACAATTGTTAGCTTATTACAGCACACTCACCTTGTCTCTGGCTCCTGCCCAGCTACTGGATGTCCTCCCGCTTGTGGAAGCTAATGCTGGCATATGCACTTAATTCATCACTCAAGTGGCTACTCCCACAAGGCTGATTTGGAGATTTAGGTGGCTGGTGCTGCTGTTGCTGCTGCGTTGGCTGCTTGACCCCTAGCAGGGAAGTGCTCTCCTGAGGATGAGGATGTTGGCGGCGATTAAAATCCTTCACTAAGTCCAAGTCAATGTAATTGAGGCCATTTTCAGTACCTCCACCAGTCCCACCAGCTATCTGCTCCCTCCTGATTGCCATACGGTGGCCAGAGGAAGATCCCAGCTCTCCAGATATGGGCTTCAGCCAGACATTTTCAAAAGAGGCTGAGCTGTGACGCTTCACATCATCAGAGCCCCCTCCAGGTCCATGGGGTACAGCTGGCCCCCCCAGGCCACCACTAGGGGTGGTGGAGGAAACAAAAGTCTCAGAACTATGGCGTCGCCGGCCTCCCTGGGGGTCAGCACGGATCACTTTGGCACTCTGGGTGCTGTGGCTAGGGCTGAGGCTGACATGTGTAAAGGCGCTGGTCATCCCTGGGCCCCCAATCATGGATGAAGAACAAGAGTGGGGCAAAACTGAATCCAAATCCCCTGGCTGGGCCTGAGGATGAGGGGAGGGCAGCCCAATAGGAGGTGAGTTTTTCTCTGGCCTACCACGACCCAACCTCATATCAGCATAACTGAGAAGAACAGCTGGAGGAGAAGGAGAAGGGGTATGGGCACAAACCACATAGTGCCCTCCGCTACCCAACTGCATGCTCCTATAGTCTCGGCCACCAATGCGGCCTGACCCACCCTGGCTTGCCTGCCCTGGTGCTAAGCTGGCTGGGCAGGCAGCCCTCCAGTCCATATTCATATACTCCTCAGAACTGGAGCCAGTATCTCCATGAGGCAGAGGTGATGGGAAGGGCGGCTGCTTGAATTCAATGTTCACATACTCACCAGGACTTTTGGGCTCTGGAAGCTGTTCCCGAGCACGAGGCAAAGTGCTGGCCTTTGTGCCATCCAAGGACAGACGGGTAGGTCTGGCCAGACGGCTCTTGGTCAGCGCTGCTGAGTCCACAGGACAAGGAGAGGGCTGCTGCAATGGCTGTGTAAGAACAGAATATCCAACACCCTCCTGTCCCCCAGGGCCACCAAGGCTATCACTACTAGTGGATGAGGAAGAGTCCTCAGCAGCAGCATAAAGCAAGCGGCCAGAACTAAAGGACAGGCGCATTTGAGTATTTCCCTCTTCACCTGTCCTGCGTTGCATGTGCTTGAAGGAGCGTGGCAGGGAGAAGTAGGAATAGATGGGCTTATGGTGGGACTGGGTGGGACCCTGCACTGATGGCTCTTCTGGGCCTGGAGTTCCTGAGCCAGTGAAGTAGCAATCTGGAGGGGTGCTAGTAGCAGAGCCACTAGCTGGAGACATGTTAATGTAATCACTGCCACCGCTTGGCAGCTTCCCCTCATTGCTCTCCACCGAAAGTTTGGGGTGATGACTCGTCCCATTCAGCCACAGTTTGCTGTAACCACTGGGACCACTATCTGGAGAACAACTGCCACTTGGAGACATCATCATGTAGCCATTGGAGTCCACCATGGCTTGGACATGGCGGCCTCCTCTTCCAGGGTTGATGATCTGCTGTGGGGCTGACACACTCTTGGGACTCATGGGCATATAATCACCACCTTTGGAAGCATTACCACCACTGGGCACAGGAGCAACTCCTGGCAACATTGGCATGTAGCCATCATCAGTGTGTGGGGTAGAGTTAGTCCGGCGGTGGTTGCCTTCCACTTGATGCATTTCTATACACTCTTCAGGGTAAGAATGGGTTGGCACAAAAGCAGAATGTCGAAAAGAAGGGAGCCTGCTACCACCACAGGAATATGAGGGGAGCATCTCGGTATACTCTTCAATGGAAGCTACTGAAGACTGTGAGGGGGTCTTCTGGTGGGAGATGGTAGGAGAAGTTCCAGCTGAATGTGTCCGTTTCCTAAAACCTTTCTCCACATCACCCACATCCTCACTGCCAAGCCGGGGACAGCAAGGAGTATAGCGTGTCTGCTGCTGAGGGTGACAAGGGCGTGGGGCAAATTGCCCATTAGAAGCTGTGATGCTGCAGCAGGAAGAGGCAGATTTCCCTCCCATGCATATATAGTTGTTAAGATCCTCGTCTCCCCTGGCAGGTGGTGTGTGTCCCAGAGAATCAGGGGTTACACTTCGGAAGGAGCTGCGGAAGTCACAAGGACTCGATCCATACTCATCAGAGGAGATGAAGCCCCCATCACTGGGGGAGCCTGAGACTGAAGCACTGGACCGGCGTGGAAACAGGCAGTCTGAGGTGGAGCCATGACCACTGGTACTGCTGGATGAGAGGCTGACGGGGCTTGTGGCAGAAGGAGAACAACGTGAGGAAGGCATTGGGATGGAGCGACTGTGGTTGAGAGGAGGATGAAGTCTGGAGCTGCCGCGGTGCCTGTGTGAGTGAGTCCGATTGGCACTTGGACTCACTGGACTTCCATCCACTGATGCTGGCCTTGACATAGTGCCTTCTCCATCACTGGATGCTCGGACACGGAAAGAATTGGGCTTTCCCCCTCCAACTCCACTGCCAGCAGGGGAGGTAGCAGTCACACTTTCTGTCCTAGACCTACGGCTGAGCCCCACCTGACTGGGCGGTGGGTTGTTGACATGATGCCTGCTCCGGAGAGGCACAGAAATAGGATTGGAGCAATTAGAAGAAGACTGGCTTTTGCTACGAGGTCGGAACTCCTCACTCATTGCCCGCATAGCCTCCAAGATGGTCTCGTGCATATTCTGTGCTACTACTGAGTCATCTACCTGCATCCAGAACTCACCTGGTCCAGTGACCGCAGAGCGCCCCACCTCAATGAAGAAAAAGTTCTCCGAGTGGCCACACCGCCGGATGTTGAGCAGCTGCAGCACCACCGCTGCCGCGTCAGAGTTCAGCTTGACGAAACTGATGGTTTTGTTGGTTAGGCACAAGCGGTAGATGCCAATCAGGTTCTTAGTCTGGCCCAAACCTTTGGGTTTCAAGATCACTTGCCAAACTTCTTTGAACGCTGGGCCAGGAGCCATGTCACCATAGCTATCCTCTCCTGCCTCTCCCATTCCAACATTCCCACCCCCCACAGTAACATCCCCATGGTAGTGGTGGTGGTGATGGTGCTGGTGATGGTGGCTCTTGGCTCGGTTGTGCAGTTGCAGCAGCGCCTGGTACCAACTCTCTTGCTCAGGCTCACTGTCAGCAGCAATGGCAAAGTGCTCATCCTTGGTGTAGAGAGCCACCAGATGCTTGTTTTTGGAGTCCGCCCTCTTGTTGATGTTGAAGCAGCTCTCCAGAGGGATCGAGCGCTTGGGGGCCCCCGATTTGTGTCTCCATTTCTTTTCATTCTCATAGTATTCCAGGCGGGCAGGTCCCAACTCGCTGGCTGCCCTCAGCACGAAGAAGCGCTTGTGCATGCTCTTGGGTTTGCGCAAGTAGCCCACCTTCCTGACATCGGAGAAGAAGCCCTCGCTGTGGTGATGAGGATCGGTGGGGCTCGCCATGCTGGAAGCAGGCAGGCGGCACTGCAGCTCCGCTGGCAAAGGGCAGCTTCCAAATCAGCAGAGAGACAACGGAGAACGAATGCAGCAGCAGTAGCAGTCCAAAATACCATTCATGCAGCAGCCTCGCAAGAACAACAACAAAACAAACCAATAATAAAGCTCCAAAATGGGAAGAGTGGTAAAGCAGAGAACAGCTGTTCAGAGCCTCTGCTGAGTTAGGTGCTGCTGGTTTTTGTGTTTTAGTCCCAAATCAACCTTCTTGGGGGAAACGTGGCTTTCAGAAGACTCCAGGAAAGCCTGGTACAAGCAGTAGCTTGGGAGCAAACAGAGCAGGGCATCCTTTCATCCAAACAGGAGTGGAAATTCCTCTCGGGAAGGGAGCCATCAGGGTTTCCCCTGTCGCCTCTCTCTCTCCCAAACAAACAACCCCCTTCTTCTCAAGTTACCCTTCAGAAAGGAACCAATTTGGGATCCAATATCCTCTTGGGAGGGAAAGGAGGGAAGGAAGGAGGTGGAGAGAGAGCTTGTTTTGCCAAAAGAATAAAATAAGTCTTTAACTTGAACACAGGTAACCCTTTTTCCAATCCAATAAAAAAATAGCAATAATAATGAAAAAAATGAAAACAAACCCAAGTAGTCCAACAGCACCAAGACCAAACAAGTGGCAAAATGTTTTTTTTTTCTTCCCGGATAGTAATAATAATAATAATAATAATAATAGTGAAACCAAGAAGTCCAAACAGCACCAAGGTTAAATAATTAAATCCTTCTGGTAAGGGAGGGAATCCAAAGAAGCACAGCAAAAATCCTCAAATAATAATAATAATAATAATATTTCAGAGCGGGTTCTCCTTCAGTTTGTGATGGTCGACCCCATTCAGTCCCGTCTGGTTAGGAAGAAGGGAAAGTGCTCTTTCCCCCAAAGGAAGAGGAGGAGGTAAGCAGCAGGAACAGCAGCAGGCAGAGGCGAGCGAAGGGGGGAATGGAGAAGGAGGCGGAAAGGAGGAGTGGAGGCTGAGGAGAAGGAGGCACATCTTCTGCGTCTTCTTCGCCCACTTTTCTCTTCCTCTTCTTCATTCCAGTCTCAGAGCAGCAGGAGGAGAGCAGGGCCTTCGTCTTGCAGCAGCAGCAGCACCACCAGTGCCTCCTCTCCTTCCTCCTCCTGAAGGGAGCCCTCTCCTCCTCCGCCTGTGCGCGCTCCCAAACCAAAACAAGCGGCTCTGTGTATGTGTGAGTGAGTGAGTGCGAGAGAGCGAGGGAGAGTGCGTGTTCAGGAGGCCAGCCCCCTCCGTCTCACTCTGAGGAGCAAAACACGTGACGGCGCCAATGCGTGGACCAGCCCCACCGCCAGCCCCAGCCGCACTGACGAGCAGAGAAGTGTGTGTGGGGAAAAATCAGCGAGTGCGCATGCGTGTAGGAAAAGCGCTCACTCTCTATCTCTATCTCTCTCTCTCGCGCTCCCGCTTTGGGAGCAACCTAACCTACTAGCGCGGCATTCCAAACCCAACCCGCCCCTTTCATTCAGCACCTCAAGATCAGAGTGCTTACCTTTGGAAAGGGGTTTCGGCCATCCCATTGGCGCATCTACCTATCATTCAAAGGATGCTCGGGGGAAAGGGAGGGGGGATGTGGAAAGCCAGACGGGGAGGCACCCAGGGTTGGTTGAGAGGCATGGCGTAGTATTTCCTTCCCTCTCTCTCTCTTTCACTGGCGTGTTATTTATAAACGAGAGATGGGTTGTGAATCTCACGCATGCGCTCTGCCTCCTCCGTGCGGCCGCCTGTGATTTAAGCGGGAGGCTGCGGCTGTGCCCTGCAGACCCCCCTTTTGTAGTAGTATTGCTCATTCACATTTTGGAGACTGCGACTATACACACGCACACAAACATACATATATAGATATCTCAGATTAGATTTCTCTCACATATATAGATATCTCAGACACATAGATATATACTGCAACTATATATATATATATATACACATACATACACACACACAAACATACATATCTACATTTCTCTCACATATATAGATATCCCAGACACAGATATATACTGCAACTATATATATATATATATACACACACACACACATACATACATACATATTTAGATTTCTCTCACATATATAGATATCCCAGACACATAGATATTCATTCATATATCTATATATGAAAGAACAGAGATAAACAGAGAGATAAACATCCATGCATACACATCTATGAATAGGGAAAAAAACCTGAATAATGCTACTATACACACGCAGATATACACACACATCTATATAAATAAAATTTTTGAATACTGCAACAACACACACACACACACAAACATACATATTTAGATTTCTCTCACATATATATGAGTGTCGTCCCCCCCGGGGTGAGAAGGGCGGGGTATAAGTAAATGAAATATATAGATATCCCAGACACATAGATATTCATTCATATATCTATATATGAAAGAACTGAATAATGCTACTAAATGCACAAATGGATATGCATGCATATCATTATGCAGAGATAAACATCCATGCATACACATCTATAGATAGGGGAAAAATGAATAATGCTACTATACACACACAGATATAAATCTATGATCATCATCTTTATATAGACATATCTTTACATATGAAGTATCTGAATATAATACTATATCTACACACATAGATATAAATCTATATACAAAGAGATATATCTGTATGTACACATCCATATAAATAAAAAATGTGAATACTGCGACAATACACACATAAATATATCTAAATCTAAATACATATTTAGATATCTCTCACATATATAGATATCTCAGACACATAGATATTCATTCATATATCTGTATATGAAAGAAATGAATAACACTACTATATACATAAATGGATATGCATATTATTATTATACAGAGATCAACATCCATGCATACACATCTATAGATAGGGAAAAACTGAATAATGCTGTTATACACACACAGATATAAATCTATGATCAACATCTCTAAATAGACACATATCTTTACATATGAAATAGCTGGATATAATACTATATTTACACAGATATAAATCTATATACAGAGATATCTATGTACACATATATTTACATATGAAATATATGAATATGCTACTATATATACACACATAGATATAAATCTATATACATTTCTATACTTATGAAACAGCTGGATATAATGCTACTATATATACATGCATAGATATAAATCTATATAGAGATCAATATCTCTATATATATATATACATATATCTTTAAATATGAAATATTGAATATAATGCTGCTATATATGTGTGCGTGTATACTGTATATACACACACTAATAGATATAAATCTATATACAGAGATAAATATATCTTTACATATGAAATATTTAATATAATGCTGCTATATATACACAGAGAGATATAAATCTACATACAGAGTTAAATATCTGTATTCACACAAATGTTTTCATATGAAATTACCGAATATAATGCTCCTATGTGTACATACAGATATATAAATCTATATACAGAGATAAACATCTCTATATATACACATATATTTACATATGAAATAAGTGGATATAATGCTACTATATATACACACACAGATATAAATCTATATACAGAGATAAATATTTGTATACACATATATGCACATATAAAAGAACTGAATATAATGCTACTATATATATGCAGAGATATAAATCTATATACTTGTATAGATTTCTCATACATAAATCTATATACAGATTTCTCATATTGACTATAAATCTATATACATATATATATATATTCTTTCTCTCTCTCTCTCTCTCTCTCTCTCACACACACACACACACACACACACACACACATATACACATACATACTTGAAAATCAGGATAGTAAATAAAGAGCAATACTCAAAACACAGGAGAATTCCAGACCAGAATCAATCAGGGTCACCTCCCAACAAAGGATCCCCAGGCAGCAACCACCCAGGCTTTGAAGCTAAAACGCCATTCAATGATAATCAAGGTGACCAATTGCAACATTCACACTTGCCTCAAACAGACAAGAATTCTTTCCCCCACCCACGACATTCCACAGAAATAAACCTCACTTGCCTAGTTTCCAACAGACATCACAACCTTTGAGGATGCCTGCCACAGATGTGGGTGAAACATCAGGAGAGATGCTTCTGGAACATGGCCATAAAGCCCAGAAAATTCACAGCAACCCATATGCATAGATAGATAGATAGATAGATAGATAGATAGATAGACAGACAGATGATCCATTTTTATTCTGTACCATACCCACCAGGATGGCATACTCTACCTGTACCTATCTATGATGATGATGTTGGAATTGTACTTTCTTATGCATTTTCTAATGGGTCCATTCTTTTTTTTAATTACTTTTTCTGATGTTTATCCTCATAAAAATCCCAACCCAGGCATCACCGGTTATCTAAGATAGGAGCTTTATAAAGTCAAATAACATTTTATACAATACAGTAAAAGCAAAACACTCTAGCAAAGGGAAATTCAAGACCAAGCAATACGCCAGTTAACAGGCTAACGTGCAGATGTTAAACAGAAGGGAAAACCATTGGTGGTGATCTACAGCTTCCAATGTTAAAAGCTGAATTGTTGTTGTGTGTCTTCATATCATTTCCTATTAAGGCGACATTAAGGCAAAGCTATTGTGGGGTTTTCTGAGGCTGAGTGTGTGTGAGTTGCCCATACCCATGCCTGAGTGGGTATTCGAACCCTGGTCTCCCATCAGCTGTAGTCTGATACTCAAACCATTACGCCACACTAGCATATGATGCAAAGGTGCCTGATGGTGTCCAAGGGCCCTTCTACACAGCCATATAACCCAGAATATCAAGGCAGGAAATCCTACAATATCTGCTTTGAACTGGAATATATGGCAATGTGAATTCAGATAACCCAGCCCAAAGCGGATATTGTGGGATTTTCTGCCTTCATATTCTGGGATATAGGGCTGTGTGGAAGGGCCCTAGGGAAACTCTATGAAATTCACAGGGTTACCATAAATTGTCAGGTTACTTGACTACTCACAAACCAATACTTTTGCCTTCGTGTCCTAACTGTAGCCTTCTCAGAAGAATTTGACTGGCAACTGTGGAAAAGCAGGATGCTGGAATACATACACCTTTGGACTGATTCAGCAGGTCTTTTCTTAGGAGGAACATTGTGATGGCACACCTGAACCTTTGGGAAAACTATATCGTCTGGCTTTAACTCGGGGGCTATCTGATACCTTCTGTTAAGATTAAAACCCTGTAACACAGAGGCACTTTAGGCAGGATAACCATATGAGTTTACTGAAAACAAGATGAATAAAGAGTTAACTCCACTTGGAACTATCATAAGCTAACTTAAAACAATACATTACAAAAGGAGATTTCGCTGGTTCTAATAATCTCTCTGGAATCTTCTGTCTCTGATGCAAAGCGATGGATTGCAAATTGTTGCTTATAAACTGTCTTAATCTTCTTTCCTGTGAAACTTTGGCTGGCCAAAAGCTTATGTTGTCCTTTGGAATGTTGGTATAATGATACTGCTAAATGCATGTGCCAACAATCCCTGTTTTTGGACTGCTTGGCCTAAGATCACCAGACAATGCCCCAAGCCTCTAGTGACTGTAGAAAAGGGAGGAATCCAGAATAGAGGTCTATACAAGGAAATGAAATAAACCAACTAAGACTGGTCTGTGGGGGGATTTTAAGCTAAACTAATACAAAGGAAGGTCTATATACTATTGGAAGTCCTATAAACAGGGGGAACTGAAGCAAAGGAGAGGAAAAGGCATAGCCAAGACTTCACAAACATACTCTTTAGCAAGTTCTTAAGTAAGTAAGTAAAACTGTATTTATATCCTGCCCTATCTCCCCGTGGAGACTTAGGGCAGCTCACAGCATAAAAGACAAACATTTAGTGTCATAAAAATACAATAATAAATTAAACAATAAGCTAAGCAATCTAAAACATTCAACCATACAAACAATTACACAGAGAGCAATAAAGCAAATTACACCATATCTTTAAAACCAGGATTAAAAACCATGTCCATAATCCCTTCCTTGACAGACATAGAGATTTCGAGAATTGCCAGTGGTGGGAAATTTTAGCCTATCCCATTTTCATACACACAACAGGGTTGAGACAAATATAATGTGTGATGTGAGATGCTCTTCTCAAGCTTCCTAAAACACCATCAGGATCCCTCCAATTTTCTTTTGGTTAAAAAATTACCCTCAAAGCCACAAAGTGACTTTAAGTGCAAATATTTGTTTGTCTTCCTGCATAAATGCACCCAAGCAATAAACAGGTGATTTTCAGTCAAAATGAAATATCAGTGTTGGAGATTTATTGTGCAGTTGCCAGAGGCTGTAGGGTGAAAATTCTTCAACAACTCACTCACATCTTCCAGCCCCAACCTACATGTTCATTCCTTTGAGGTGGTGGCATTTCCCATTCTGCTCAAAAAGTAATTAGTGCTTGGCTTTTCCTGGGAGAAACATATAGAATAATAGAGTTTGAAGAGACCATAAGAGCCATCCACTCCAATCTCCAATCTTGCAGGAGAATACAATCAAAGCACTCCCATTTGATGAACATTCAGCCTCTGCTTAAAAAATATTTCCAAAGTCTGTCCCTTCAATTCTGTTCTTCTCACAGCTGCTAAGGAACTATAACAGTTCACTCTCCTGGCATTCCCACAAGAATGCATTCCTTCATTCCTTCATTCGTATTTATACCACACTTTTACTCACACATATACATCTTGTATTTGTTGTTCATTTGTTCAGTCGTTTCCGACTCTTCGTGACCTCATGGACCAGCCTGCGCCAGAGCTCCCTGTTGGCTGTCACCTCCCCCAGCTCCTTCAGAGTCAAGCCAGTCACTTCAAGGATGCCATCTATCCATCTTGCCCTTGGTTGGCCGCATATATGTATACATATATGCGTATGCGCTAGCGCAGTGGGTTAAACTGCAAAGCTGCAGAACTTGCTGACTGGAAGGTCGGCAGTTCGATCTGCAAGATGTTGTGAGCTTCCGTCATTAGCCCCATCTTCTGCCAACCCAGCAGTTCCAAAACATGCAAATGTGAGTAGATCAATAGGTACCGCTCCAGCAGGAATGTAATGGTGCTCCATGCAGTCATGCCAGCCATATGGCCTAGGAGGCATCTACGAACAACTCTGGCTCTTCAGCTTAGAAATGGATATGAGCACCACTCCCCAGAGTCAGATTTAACTAGACTTAATGTCAAGGAGGAACCTTTATCTTTACACATCTTACAAAAAAGCAACACAAACCCACCACAAAAATGTATAAAACATAATAAAGCTTTTTTTTTTTTTTTTTTTTTTGCCCATGAAGGAAAAGGGGATAATTTAGGAAGACTGGTGGGAGTTGTAGTTTGGAGAGGCACCAAGGCTCTTGGGTAGAAAAGGAGAAAGACTTGAAAAACTACAACTTCCCAGGTTCCACAGCATCGAACCATGACAGTTAAAGCGATGCCAAGCTGCATTAATTCTACAATGTAGGCTCACCCTAACCAGAGATACAGTATAGCACTAGCCTTCTCGCTGCTAGCCACCTTGAGTTCCTATATCAGGAAAAAGGTAAGATATTAAGCAAGAGAGTAATAAAAGAACAGCCAACCTAGGGCTCTGACACCATCAGCATGTTAACCCCCACAGGGATTTCATAGAGGCAATGACTCTTGGATTGAAAACATTTCATCACCTCAACATTAAAGAATGAGATTGAACCTAGTAATATGTTTTGTACTATCTTAATATTCCGATTTTCGTAGGCTGGATCTGCCATACAATGCAGTGTAATCCAGACTGCATTAGACAACTTCACCCCAATCATATAATGCAGTTCAAACTGCATTATATAGCAGTGTTGATCTAGCCAGAGTCATTAATTTATCCTGAATTGCAGAAGAATGCCACCCCTGGAGACAATAGCATCAATGATACATTGGGAACAGGTCTTTCCCTGGACAGAAAAGGCAAGAACGATGCAGATAAAATTCATGGATTCAGATTGCACTAGAAGGCAATATATGGCTGGCTGGCAGGTGAATAGTGTTTAGATGTTCTTCCCAACCTGTTTGAAGATGAGGACTGCTTTTGCCCATTTCTAGTGTTCAAAGAGTTATCCTGACCTCCAATATATAGCAATTACAGGTCAAGTCTCTGAGGTTACATCTGCAAATTGTAATCTTGGATGCAGTGCATTTGCCTCTTGACAACCTCAATGTTTTCTAATATTTACCTCTTTTGAGCTCTCCTAAAATTTTTGTCTTAATGCTCACCTTCAGCTTTCCATGCTCTAAGTGGTGTATGTCTTCACAGATGTCCTTTTCTTTTAGATGATTCCTTAAGAATAAATTATACCACCCACAGGAAAAGTGATTTTGATTCTCAACGTCTGGGTCCCTAGGGTTTTGGCCTACAATTCCCAGAAATCTCAGTTTATTAGTTGTGGGATTTCTGGGAGTTGAAGACCAAAACATCTGGGGACCCACAGGTTGAGAACCACTGCATTAGGAAGAGCTTCAGAATGGTAAGTGCTATTCAACAGTGATATGGACTACCTATTGGCAATGCTTGATCTTTCAATTGAGATTTTTAAACTTGGGCTGGTTGGGCATCTGCAAAGTGTGCTTTTGCTGTGGAGTTCCGCATTGGCATGGAATGGATCCTAGTGATGCATTCCAGCTCTGTAATTCTGTAATATAATGGAATGAATGCTGAATGAAAGCATTTCCAAATAAGGACATCATATCATACACCTTTCCTATGTATCTGTATTTAGTAGCAGCTTTTATCATATCTTTGTATCTGATAGGCAGATTATAAAATTAAGATTACAGATTAAAATTCATATACCATCCCGCCCCCTGCCTACCACTGGAGAGCCAGAATCTGCATTGGAAGTGGGGGAAAGGTCTCTGATTGGCTGCCAGGTGAATCAGCTCCTCCACGTGGAGGGACTCCAGCTGCTTGTGACGTCAGAGCCGGCTCTAGCAACCAGCGCAATGCTGGCCCCAGCTGGGAGTGCATGCGAAAAACAAAAGACTGAATTGTGTAAAATGTTTTATCTGTACCATGGTATGTCAGCTTTTTTGAATGGCTTACCACTGGCTGTCATATTCTCTGGCTTCTGCTTCAACTGGTGAGACTTCTTTGACATTGGGTTTTAGCTTTGGGTCTCACCAAGCATGCCTGGTACCGGATCTCATTATGCGCTTGTCAGATCTCACTATCCGCGGATTGGTTTTCGCTATCCATGGTCCAGATCTCACTATCCGCGAACTGCTCTAAATTGCTTGATTTCATTTTTAAGATGACAGCTTAAAGCATTTCCCCCAGACAATTCACAACCATTGCCTTCTTTTTTTCCTGGGGTGATCCCATCCAACAGTGATGTCATCACTGAAGGCAAATGTAACTCAATTGGAAACAATGGCAAGAGAGGAAAAAGTTAACACTGTGGATCCCTTTCTCACTGTGGAGTTGGTGTGCTGTATGATCCACAGGTCAATCAATTTCCTTGTTGACAGCCTAATTACAAAATGCTTCTTCTCGAAAGTACAAACTGTTTTGTGAAGAGACAGGATTATGCTGCAAATATTAGTATTCTCTCTTACTTACGTATGACTCAAAAGGAGGGTGTTTTTCACATTTTATTACAACATTTGCGGCACTCTCCCTTCCCCTCTGGCTTAGAGCTTAGTTATTTTGCTAATGTAATGGGAACTGTACTTTCCAAAACAATAATTACCTAAATGAACTAAACACGCAACATGATTTGCACTTTATAGACCATACCCAACCCCGATTCAATAGTATTATTTCAGCCTCTATATTCAAGAGGGAGAAGCAATTCAGCAATAGGAAATACATTGCTCAATGCTGCCATCTAGAGGTCACTGGTATCTTTTAAAATGTTCTTTGGAATACTTTTAGTCCAGATGTTGATTCATAATAATACTCATAACATATGTTCATATTTATTAGCACAATATGATACACATCAATTTACTCTGGTTACTTAGTTATAAATCAGTGCAATCAAGGAGGCTATTTTTGCCTAAAATTTTGGCTGCTGTTGCTTCAAACTTTCCACAAATTTGCACTGCTTTTCCTGTAGCATGGCAAGGGGTAGATGCCATGAGTTGTAAACAATGTTGAATAAAGACTCACAGTTTCCTCTCCATCAAGTAGACATTGCTTAGGTGTCACATGATATCTGGAAATCATGTCTAGGTCTTCCATCTTAGCTCTTAGTTTAACCCTAGACCAGATGAATTGTTGATCTCCTAAGCTTCTTCTCCATCCACTACTCACTCTTTGTACGAAGGTGGGTCAAAAAATAAAGCCTCCATCGCTCTTTCTTTAATTCCTTTCACTACTACTGGACTATCTATGCATGATATGATAGAGATTACCTTTCTACTGATATAGTCTCTTTTTTTGGGTTGACTGATTAGAACCATGTATCTGAAGCTAAAAGAAAGAGTCATCATCGAATTTCTGGCAACAGAAGGTTATGCACCTAAGGAAATCCATCATCGCTTGAAGAATATTTATGGTTTGGGCCCTTCTGACTTTTACCTGTTTGGACCTCTGAAAGACAACTCCAAGGTTTTAGATTCAATGACTTGAATGACGTTCAAACAGCTTTAAAATCATGGGTCACAAAGCAAAACCCTGAATTTTTCCAACATGGTTTAAATGCCTGGGTTAAATGGTGACACAAATATGTCCAAACTGTGTTGAGGATAGTTCAGGCTATGATCTGTAGCAACTTCTGCAGTTACATGTTCATTCATAATGTTTGTATGACACAGGAGGCAAAATGGTTTGAGCCACCCTTGTATCTTCTGGAGAAATGAAAGACTTCTACGCTATTGACGAATTATTGTTGGTTCAAATAAAGGTATTGCTTGCCTGTGGCATTGCGATTTTGTCAAGGTTAAGTCAGTAACTGCAATCCAAGTTAATTGACCAAGACTGTAAGAACAACACAAAAATCAGCAGAGAGTTGGCAGGATCTGCTTTTTGTGGATGGAAAGGCTCCATTCGCTGATGGTGCTCTTACCAGAATTTCAGGTTGCACACTCAACATTATAGTTCAGCTAATTCATCAAATCTCCCAACCCAACTATCCCCAATGCAGCATTTCCAAGGGACTGGATGGGCTGCTGTAAGGGAAACAGGAGCAGTGAAACCATTTACACCACCCCAGTCACACATCTCAATTTAGGTGGTTGGACTGGATGGTCCTTCTGACCTCTTCTAAAACTATGATTCTGTTATTTGGAGCCAATGCTTTTCTTTAAAATGGCACCGGGATTGTGGAGCAGCTGGCTGAGTGTCAGCTGCATTAAGATCACTCTGACCAAGAAGGTCATGAGTTTGAAGCCAGCCCGGGTTGGAGTGGGTTTCCAACCAATTGTGTGTAGCCTGTTGTCGACCTTTGCAACCCGAAAGACAGTTGCATCTGTCAAGTAGGAAAATAAGGTACCACCTTAAAGTGTGGGGAGGCTAAATTAACTGTTTTATGAGGCCATAAAGAAGACTCCAGCAAAGCATTCCAGCGGGGAAGCATGCGGGGAATTCGGAAGTGCTTCATCAGTGTCGCAGATGGACGATGAAAGTGACAGCCCCCCTGGCGGCCAGAAAAAGTTAAATAGCCTCTGTCTATGTCTGTATATGTTTGTATGTCAAAAATTGGCATTGAATGTTTGCCATATATGTGTACACTGTAATCCACCCTGAGTCCCCTGCGGGGTGAGAAGGGTGGAATATAAAAGCTGTAAATAAATAAATAAATAAATAATCTATTAATTATCTCTTACTTCTAGTACTTTTTCATATATTGCATTACTTTCCTCTGTCCTATTGAGAAACCAGGAATTACATTTCTCTGCTTTAATCTAACAGTTTAAAAAATGCTGCCAGATAGCAAGGAGGTTGGTGACTCCTGAAGTCCTGTTGCAATTACTTGTAATACTTTCTTGCAGAGTTATATAAAAATACCCTTCCGTGTTATTATTGGCAATGTTGACAATAATAATCTCCACATATTCTCCACAATAATCTCCACAGTCAAAATGCCTCGTCATATATACTGTAATATTGTCTGTCCACTTCATTAAGCAGTATCAGTTAGTGGCTGAATAAAATGGGTTATTAGCAAATCTTGAACAATATGAAATAAATAGACATCTTTGGCATTTTCCTCATAGAAAGTGAGATGAAAATACCAGAGGAGGCCTGGCTCAAGAGCTGAATCATGTGGGTGAGATTTTGGCTGAGATCCCATTCAACATGAAGCACAACATTCAGTGTGTTTACACAAACAAGGCTATGCAAGTAAGGGCAGTGTGACATTTCAGTGGCTGTTCCAGGTTAAGAGGGCAGGTTTGAACAAACGCATTGCAAATGAATGGGTGGGGTATTTTGTCAAGGGGCATTGGAAGTCTTCTTATGCAATCATCTAATAAATATAGAGGTATAAAATTCCCAACAAGATCACAATCTTTTTGTTGTTTGCAATGGATCTGAAGATTTGGAGAAAGAAGTTAGGGAGTCTCTTTAAGATGGTTCAAAAAGTTATAGCTGGACTGCAAGCATAAAGAAATATATAAAAATCAACATGTTGACATGTGTAGGTGTACATGTATATGTGTTTAAAAATTAGACTTCAACATGGCCAGAAGAGTTATGTAAATACTATAAAATATGTGAGAGTAAGCTAGGAGTCTGTTCAAACTGTAGCATGCCAAATAATAATAACAACAACAACTTTATTTATACCCTGCCACCATCTCCCAGAGGAACTCAGGGCAGCTCATAAGGCACCCAAAGGTGCAAGCACACAAAATACAAAAGGTGCAAAGACAATAACACAGAAACAATAACAACCAACATAAACATCACAACCCCCCCCCCCTTCCCTGGCTAAGATCAATAAAATGCAACAATAGCTGCAGAATATAAAACAAACTGTGATCAATATCGGTCTCATAATGTACAAGGTGAAAAATCTCTAGGTCATCGAATTTCTAAACATGGTCAAAGGCTTGTATAAAAAGCCATGTCTTCAGTTGTATACAGAAGGCTTGGAGAGTGGGCGATAGCCTAATCTCCCTTGGGAGGGCATTCCAAAGCCAGGGAGCCACTACAGAGAAGGCCCTCTGTCTCGCCTCCAGCAATCGCACTTGAGACGGAGGTGGGACCAAGAGGAGAGCCTCCCCGGTAGATCTTAGTGTAATAATAAATAGGTACATTTATTATTACCACATAATATTAACACTTAGAGCATATTTTATTGTTCCACTGCAAATAGGAAATCGGTTTCAAACCAAGACAGGGATAAGAGTTATCAAGAGATTGAGAAAACAACTTGGTTGTTTTGGAGTTTGCGCTGAATTCAGATCCCTGCTCATTTTTATGCTAGGACTATCCTGTGCTGTATGCCACCACTCAGGACAAACTTGCTTCATAAAGCAAAAGAAAAAAAATTAATCTGATTGGACTAATAATAGTGTTTGTTTGTTTTACAGTGGAACTGATAAACCAATTAGTGTTTGTGGCATAGCATGGGAAGCTTACTTTTTTGGACTAACTTCCCAAAGCCTTCATCCATCACGGCAAGGGAGAAGATACTGGTTTGGAAATAGAGAATCTGTACTCCAAAAAATTACCTCTTCCAAGATGTGGTCTGATCACATGGGAGATGTAATAGAGATGCCCTCCTGATCAATCCCATTTTGTCATATACACAGAATGATTCACCTCTTGTCCACTGCCATGTTTATTTCTCTGCTACAGTAGCATGAAAGAAAGCAAGGAATACAAAGCCTAGTCTCTAAGCACTGTCCCCAGGGTCCTGAGCATAACAAACTATGAAAGTAGGGCAGATAAGGACAGTGACTCCAACCTCTCTGCAGATATCACTCTGACAAACTGCTAACATCAAACCAGACAGAAAAATAACAATTTCCAGAACCGAAGGAAATTATGTGCATGTTCTCGGTGAAAAGGCTAATTTTTCACACAATAAAGCCAAAGCTTTTTGTAGGCATCATTGCACATCATTATATTTTGGTCACGGGTTATGCTTTAATATAATATCCTGCTTTCAGAAGGAGGAACATCACTCAAAAACTAAGCAACAGAACCCAGAAATGAGAACATAAATAAGATCCAAGGATTACAACGTTTACTCCATAATATTACTGGTATTCAATGCTAAGTCAAAGAGTCTATTACCATAGTATATTTCTGAATGCAGGTGGTTAGACTAGATACCCTTTGATTTGCACATTAGAAACACCCCAGACAGCAACAGCTCATAGCTCACCTGAACATTGAATGCCTTGCACCAAATTTTCAGGGCACATATGGCAAATCTGTAAGGTGTTCTCACCATATATACACTCTGATAATTGTAGGTTTTCTTCTCATATCAGTTTTCAAATTCTCTTCTAATAATGCATTCATTTTATAATTATTTCATCAAGCTCCTGGAAATATGTCATTGGAAATCAAAGAATTATAGAATCTTGCAGTTGAAAGAGATCATAAGGGTTATCTAGTCTAATCTTCTGCATGCAGAAATATACACTCTAGACATCCCTGGAAGATACCCACCCAATCCCTATTTAAAGACTTTCAAATATGTCAAGTCCGCTGCTTTCCAAGGCAATCTAGCTACTGTTGAACTGCTCTTACAGTAAAAGAAGAAGAAGAAAGATCTTCCCAGTGTTTTGGTGGACCTCTTCTTGTAGTCTGAAACCATTCATATTTTTGTCTTTACAACAGCAGAAGACAAGCTTGTGACATCTGTTACATAAAAACCCTTCAAACAAAGTAAGAACTTCCAGTAGTATCCATATATGTGTCATGGAGCACAATGCATACCCACACAATTCATGGACTTTAGGCACTTCAAATGAGTGAGCATAATTTCTGGATAGATTGTAATAAAATCAGTTCAAACAATGTAAATATATAAATAAAGCAATTCAATCATTAAACATCCATACAACCTATGGGACATATGATTCATGCTTAAGAATAATTGTCTGAATGGGTTTCTATAAGATATAAAACTGATACATGACATTTGCTCAATGTAGCCAAATTTAGAAGAAGCTTCATTCCAATGTAATCTTAAATGTAAACATGAAAGCCCTGAAGTTCCCCATGTGTCTGGAAATTAAAAAAATACAAAATGCTTAAGAAGCACCTTCTATTCAGCAATTCCAGACTCGTCGGGCATATACTAAGGTCGTACCTGTACTCAGATAGGCATAAATTCCACTTGAATAATAGCATTTGAAATTTCGAAGTATGCATCTGAGTATCTCATTTGCCAATGTATTCTTCAGCTGTTTGTTGGGTTCTTTCAAAGAAAATGAGCTTTCAAGCTTAGTTTTTAGTTTTTGTTTCTTTGGTTAATCTTGTAGACCATTATTTGTTTCTTATTAAAGAGGAAGAAAGAAGGAACCAAAGGAAGTGCCTTTCCACCAGGGGGTAACAGAGAAAATCAAGTACTAATTGAAGTGGTAACCAGCAATTTATTGTCCATTGTTACTGTGACAATGTGCTTTTATGTATTGCTCATTGTTCTTTTCCTTTTCCCCCTCTGTTGTCAAAAAACAAAATACATCCATGAATTGGTACAGTGAATCCTGTCACTTTAGGATTAGATATTTTGCATCACTGGAATTTGGTCCACAAAATCTTACAGCATAATAAAATTGCCCTTTTAAAAGTGTCAGAAAACCTTTTGTTATTTTGCTACAACAGGTAAACCCAGTAATCATTTGCCTGTTGTAGAAAGTGGCAATTCCAGACTTGTATATTCAGGTCAGAATAATTTCATGGATTAAGTTATTAGGAAAATCACTGTAAGCAAAGGTAATATGGCATGGCAACACATTTTACATTCTTTTTTATTATTTGTCTAAATTATTTATATAACTTCCTTAAAAGGTTATTAAATTCATTGTTTTTTAATTGTCAGATATGGAGAGAAACACTGACAGGAGATGTTATCATTTGGTTATAGCTATCCCATACCATTGCTGTGATGCAGGATTCACACAACCATTAGTGTTGCATGATGGTGCTGCCTCAGCTATAGCATAATTCTGCCGTCTCATTGTGCCTCTTCCATTATTATTATTATTATTATTATTATTATTATTATTATTATTATAACTTCACAATTGAAGAGTGTTGAGTTAAAAATAAAAAAAAAATGAGAGAAGCATGGAGAGTGCCACCATGGAAGCACCCAGACTCAGCCCAGCAGGCCTTGCCCATCTGTAGCACCTGACAATTTCATTGTGAGGACATGACGGACCTGCATTGGGTATCACACAACTATTGTGTCAGTTCACCATTTCCATGGTATAAAGTCCAGATTTCCCATCTTATATGACAAAATAACTGGAATTGTTTTGCATGCTATACACCATGATCTGGGGAGGAGAGTGATGTTTACTGTTCTGCCTGAGGCTGCAGAATGCCTTGAGTTGGCCCTGAAACTAGAATACGTTCTTGAGATGCTACAGACTGGTTTTCTTCACCTTCTTACCCTGCTCTGAGGCACTAGGACTCTCAGATAATATATGCTACATTCTGGATGCTAAACATTATGGACTTCCTTGGAAAGGACTAGCCACTATAAATGTAGATTTGTGTCCCACTGGCCCTAGCCTGTCCATACATGCCAGATGACACCAGAAGGAGAAGGAAGTTAGATCTGATTCACTTGAGTGTTAAGGCAACAGGCAAGCATGTCAACACGACCTGAATAAGAATGAGCTGCAATGTGAATGTCACTTTACATTACGTTGTGAAAAACTCAAACTGTCAAAAGCTTTCCAAGTGCTTCTGAATTGCAAATATACAGGCATTGGTTTACTGTCTAAATGTGCAAACTTAAATCCACACCACAGCCATTACCTTGCACACAGAATGCTATGTCAATAAGGCTTTTCTTTAATCTAAAGGTGAATTCAATAATGTTATGCTGAGTTGCATTCTACAGAGCTAATGATTAAGGGTCAGAACCTTTGGAACCTGATGTGATATCAGCAGCCGCCCTTCCGTTGACCTGGTCTGCTCCTAATTTTCCAAAATGAATGCTGCTATAGATATTGCACCATGCCATATTGCTGACTTTTGTACCCTGTGACAAATGAAGATACAGAAGTCAGCAATATGGCTCAGTGCAATATCTATAACAGTATTCAAGGGGCAAATATTACAATAACTTCCCCTTTGCAACACAGATCCAAGGGCTGTGTCGGTGTTCAGAAGATTCTTTATCTGATTTATGTGCAAAACATAGAATTACTTAGGTTGGATCACACCTCAGTAAAACAAAGTATTTGTAAAGTTCTAATGTATCTTGTTCATTATACATTGTATCTTCTATCTCTTACACTACAAATAAAAAGCCACCACATATTCTTGACTGACCTCGAATACAGAAGATAAGAAAGACCTGTCCTTGCACAGTTACTTTCTGAAGTTATATTACACAAGTAGGGAACCTATTGAAACAATTAAGATATGGTATTAGAAGGAAATAGAATGTCATAAGGAATTGTAATTTTAATTGTTGAAGTTAGTATATATTTCTGTTGGAAAACCAGAAAACAAAGGGGACAACTCTGTTTTGACATCTAAACACATACAACGGGTACACATGTTTAGTTGGTTGCCTTTTATGACCTAGAAATGTATAAGCTGTATATATGAAGGCTTTCTTCACATAGTTGGAAACACTTCAAAAAGCAATGTTTTGATAAACACTGGATCTGGCAACCAGCTGAAAGCACACAGGTCAGGGACAGTTCAGAAAAGTTACCGTTTAGATTACAATCCAAGAACCTCACCAATGCCCATGCCAGGTGGAGATTATGAAAGTGTATTTATATATTATCTGTTTTGAAGGTATTACCTCCAGAGTTTTTAAAATGCTTTGTATGTACACCTGTGTAGCAACCATAGAAACCTTTGATGCAGCTAAGAGCCAAAAATGAATCTGGCTCAGCACCTTGAAGCTGCCTTACAAGTCAAACTATTGGACTTAGCCCAGTATTATCTCACCCAGAGTCAGAGAATCTGGTCCACCAGATATTTCAGAAGTCAGGATGTTTTCCTTAATAAGAGTCAAGTGTTGTTCTTCAAATGCTATGCTTACGGATAAACTGCAAACTGTGTTGCAAACTATGGCTTAAGTTAATAGTGCTTAAGAATCATACCAGTACTGTGCAAAGCACAGTTAACAGTATTCTCAATTGTCCTCTAACTAAGTAGAACGCAGTAAACATCTTCTAGAGTCGCAGAAAAACTTAGCTCAGTAAATAACATCATATCATATATATACTTGAGTAAAAGCAGAGTTTTTCAGCCCTTTTTAGGCTGAAAAAGCCACCCTCGTCTTATACTTGAGTCAAAGTTATTTATTATTTTACTTTATTATTATTATTATTATTATTATTATTATTATTACATTTATTATTTTACTCTCTTGTTATTGTATTTTTTATTATTTTACTCTATTATTCTGCTTTTATTACATTTATTACTTTACTCTATTTATTATTATTACATTTATTATTTTACCTATTATTAATATTATTGCATTTATTATTTTACTCACTTATTACTGTTATTATTAAATTTCCATTATTTTATTCTATTATTATTATTATTATTATTACATTTACTATTTTACTTTCTTTAATATTATTGGAAGGATACGTAAGCACATTAACATTGAAAAAGGTTAGAATAATAGTTAATCAGAGTTGGACAGTCTTATCTTTGATTACACTTTTATGTAAATATTCAAAAACATTCAACCTCTTGATGCCTCAATTAATGTAATTTTATTGATATCTATTTCTATTTTGAAGTTTATCAGTAACTGCTACATTTCCCACCCTCAGCTTATACTTGAGTCAATATGTTTTCCTGGGTTTTTTTCAGTTTTTTTTTTTTTTTTGTGATAAAATTAGGTGTCTTGGCTTATATTCAGGCCAGGTTGGCTAATACTCGAATATATACGGTAACTTCACTGTACTTTTGTGATCTTAACTAGAGTTAAGGAAACAATAAAATTAACATGATTAATATTACGTTTTAAGAAATATAACTGGGATCTTAAGATCACTTAGGGAGTTCATAGATCATCTGCCCTCCTGCTTTCATCTGAGATCCTTGCAAAAACACAACAAGTAATGAACAGGAGATTCCTGACCAACAGATGGAGGTTGCTGTACTGTAAGTAAGCGTAAACTCCAATAGTAAATTCCAATTGCTTTAAAACATGATAAAATCTCCTTGTTGCTTTGCCATGTTTTAAAACATTTTTTAAAAAAATGAACATCTACATGTATATCTGGCTAAATACTTTTAAAAATAAGAATAAATGATGCTCCAATTAGCCATGTCACATAGGCACTGATTCCATCACCTCCTGGTCTCTAGATAGTCATTTGAAAGACTGCTTGGTCACCTAAACGTTAAACCTGATCCAGATCTGGCTACACAACATAGAAATAGAACAAAATATTGGTGCAACACGAAGCTTGCATTAGATACATATGTAAAACATTTATTAAACATAAAAGCATAGAAAGAACCAGGTTAGATGACAGCGAATTCCCAAATCCTGACTCCTACAGTGGCTGAGATATGCAAGGGATGTTGTTATTGTTGCTGTTGTTGTTATATTTACTTATACCCCGCTTTTATCTCCCCAAGGAAGACTCAAAACCCTTCTCCTGCTCTTGATCCCTTCACAATTGGTTTTCAGAAGCATGCTGTGTCAGATGCTAGAGGAAGTTTTCATGATGAGTAGCCATTGATAAACGCCCTTATTTTCAATGACATATCTAATCCACTCTTAATGCCACATCCATGCCCATCATTTTCAAGTCCTGTGAAAGCAAATTCCATCATTTAACAATGTTCTACTTCAAGGATGGACAACTTGTGGCTTAAAATGTTGTTGGGTTGCAACACCCATCTGCCCTAACCTGCATATGCATCTTTTCGAACTACCAGGTTGGCAGAAGCTGGGGCTAACAGTGGAGCTCACCCCACTCCCCAGATTCAAACCTCCGACCTTTTGTCCAGCAAGTTCAGCAGCTCCGCGGTTTAACCCACTGTGCCACCGGGGCGTATATCACATACCTCTCTACATTTCTTTCTATTTTTTCATCTTTTACCATTCAGGTTCATCTAGTGATGTCACATTTAATACCATATGAGAGATTGAGAATTCCTCTCTATTCACTTTTTCCTTTTTGTTCATAACAATATAACCTTGACACATTTCCACTTATCTGACTCTTTTTTAAACTAAAAAGTCACCGATTATGTGACCTTTCCTTGTAAGAGAGTTATTGCATTCTCTTGATCATTTTGGTCAGCTTTGCTTCTTGCGATGTGACAATGAGAATTTAAACAGATTTCCAAATGCAGCTGTATGTTAGATCTGTATAAAGGCTTTATGTTCATGGTAGTGCTATTTCTAATTCCTTTCCTAATTATCTCTAATGAAACTGTCCAGACCACCTAGTTGTTTTGCTTTCTTTTATGCACTGGGGGGGGGGGGGGGGGTTCCAATCTGAAAAGCAATATTTCACATAAAATACCATGAACCAATTTCTGTGAGATGAAATATCAATCACATACATAAAAGCAAACAATGTGAGCCATAATAACTGAAACTGATATAATTTTGATAAGTTGGTCAATCATACTTATAATATGCCTACTCAAATCAATGGGATTACACTCAGTTATGACTACTTTATGTTCCATTGATCTCAGTGCGTCTAACATATGTATGATTAAGTTTGGAAATGAATAGTTCAGAGAGCTAAATGAGAAAATGGAACATTCTTCTGTTTTCCAAAAATGTAATAATTGCCAGTGTTTGAAAGTGTGTTCTTTTTATATGAAGTGATGACATGAAACATTATAAGGTACAAAAAAATTGATGTCCTCATTTTGAGTTGGTGCCCAGCTAAAATGTTTATTTTCTCTAGCAAGAAATGGATATAAATCAAATCAAGTAAAATAATAAGTACTAGTACTAAGGTACTGTATTCTGAGATCTGAAATTCTAAATCAGATCTGGAAAAGAAAAGGAATATATGTATGGAATAACAAAAAATATTTCTCTATAATCCCAAAGATATATAGTTAACTGTAGAGAATGTAGAGTATGTTACAAAAATGAAAATCTATTAACAAAAAGCAATTAGATTTATGAACATGTTATGAAATAAAACAGCTATAAGGGAACATGATACAACATAAAACATTCAAATTGTTGAGTAACCTATAGCCATTAATGACAGAACAAAGACAGGCGGCAGAGCTTTGAACATTACTTTTTCAAAGTAATTAATTAAGTTACAAAAGAAAATCCAAAAGGAATGCTAGCTTAGCGGAAATTCCTCCTAGCCCAGTTGTGCTGGATTATACCATTGCACAAGCAGTTGTGAAACATCTTGCATAACAAAAAACATATTGAGTATACACTTTGTACCCACCTTAAAGATGTTCAGAGCTTATTGTCTCAAACCATTCACTGGTAAAATGACATAGTTGAATATAGGCAACAGTCCCAGATTACTCCCACTACCAGTAGTTAACTAGTGTTACCATAAAAAAATCTATTTTCTTCCTCAACAGTAACTAAAATCAGTTCCTTTTAAATGTACACACATGTGAAAGGCCACCAAACAGTGGTGCAAAATGCACATTCTTCCCTTCCTACGTTGTTGCCTCGGTATCCATGACAGAGCGCAGAGCAGAATAATGATTTGCAGCCTGAGCTAGCATTGGCATCATTAATATTCCTTCTCCATCATTAGGTGAAGCCACATCCATGCAAATCTCATCTATGAAGTAGCAGTTGAATACAGATATAATGACATGTTCACAAACTTCATGCTGATATCATGGTGTCTTCCAATCTTTCCTCCACATTTGTCTATATCAGGATGCAGGAACCTTGGAGGTTTTCATGAATGGTGGAAAGGGACTCCAAAGATCTCCTTCGCTATCCTCTTGTTTCTGGGACACTGTCCTGAGGACAACTGAGTTGCAAGCTACTTAGCGGTAAACCCAACTGAAATCAGACTTCTTTCTGATGAGGCTTACAGAATTGTTTTGTTTGACTCCATTCCTATACCAACCTACCTGTTAGTAAGTAACTATGAACCCAAAGGGACTTGTTTCTTTTGCAAAATGTGAATCTCCATAGCCATTTGGGAAATAGGATTAATAACCTTTCCGAAAAGCCACTGGATTAATAGGATTAATAACCTTTCTGAAAAGTCACAACCTTTTGAAAATGATGTTCACCAGCATTCATGCAAGGCAGCTAGGTCTCTCAGCTGTTAAACTGATGTACCTATGTATGTTTTTGAACTGCTAGGGACAAAGACATGCCAATGCACAAATACACATATACATTCAGCAGAGTTTCAGAAATGTTCCTTTAGTTGCACAAATAACATCTACTCTCCCTTAAAATATATTTGCCTTCAAATCATGCTCTCAAGAGACAAAATAAACAGTCTTACTTAAAAGTAACAGATTTGGTTTGCTCACAAAACTTTATATATACAGCAAACAGGCACTTTGCTTATGAATCCAGTTACAATAGGATTTTAAGTAGTTTCTCTGTGTAGATAACACAGGGCATCATTCTTAGAAACAACAGTCCAAAGCATCTCTCTGTTTTGAGAGTCTAATAAGTGTCTAAGCATATTGTTCCTGCATTGAGGTCTAAAAGATGGCTTCTAGTCTCTCTAAGAGTCTAATGGCTTCTATACTGAAGTCTGAAGGTTTCTACTCCTGCATTGAATCTGAAGCATACTTCTCTACAGGTTTCTCAAAGCAAACTGAAATGTCGGTCTTAGTCACATGGTCTGCAGCCCCTCCCACAACAAAGAGATTAGGTAAAATTGCAAACCAATACACATATACAATACAGGAAGCAATTGTATACATAACCAATAACTGGTGGAGGCTTGAGAAGATTGCTATTTCCAACAGTTTCTGAATATAAATCCATAGGTTTGGCTTCTAAGTGGATCTTTTGTAAGATCTAGCTTTTTGGAAACAATATTTTTAACTTCAGGTCTGATAAATAATCACTGGTGAAGAAAAATGAACTGTGAGAACTCTTTAAAAAGAATGTTGGTCTAATGAACAGAAAAGAATGTGTCATCTTGATTGTCGCTTTCCTTTGTCCTTCCACATGATATGAAAAATATATACACAACTAGTTAGGCAGGTGTTCCAACACAGATTGATAATAAAAGTAATAATATGTGAACAGAATTGCCGTTCTAGACTTATGCAACTCAGAGGAATGTGCATAGGTAAAACCTTCTAAGCTCCTGATTGTTTATCCTTAGGGCAAAGGAGACAGGCTACAACATATATTTTCTGTTCCCTGTGAAGTAAATACCACACCCCTTCCTAATGTCCTGGTGTTTGCAGACTGCGGGGTTCTTTTTTCCTCTTTTTGAAGGATGCAATCATTAGGGCAGATTGCCTAAAGCAGTTGCCCTGATATAAGAGTGTATCCAGGCATTGCTTTTGTAACTCTCTAATGTCTATTGCAACCAACAAAGTATATAGTCTTAACCTATCAGAAGACAGGCATGCAAATACAAATATCTATATTCTATTGAACTATTGTTTTGAATTCCTTTCCATTCCAACACAATAAATAGACATCTAACTATTCCTTCCTCACTTTTTAGCTCTTCTAAAATTATCGGACAACTGAAATCAAAATATTATGTTCCAAAGATTGGATATGGGCAATCTGTTAAGATACGGAGATAATTTTTAATTACTGTGCGTGTAGTTGTTAAATTATATATAACCTACACTGAGCCCTTGGGTTAAACGTTAAACAAGGTAACTCCATTAGGTTCCATAATAAGTAATATTAATAATATAATAATAATAACTTTATTTTTATAACCTACCTCCATCTCCCCAAAAGGCCTCGGAGCGGCTTACATGGGGACGAGCCTAAACAGCATAATAAAATAGCATAAAACAGAATAAAACAACATCATAACAAAATATAAAAGCAAAACATCAACCAACAATCAATGAGTTCTATGATAACAATAAGTTTCTGAGTACGGCTGGGTAGACTGGTGCAAAGACAATGGTGAGAATAGGGCTGATGGCTATAGTGCATTGATCATGTGACAACAGTAAAGATAGAGGGGTGTATGAGAACAGAGAATTATGATTTTAAGTGCAGAACAATAGTAAAGTGCATGGACAAGATTTTGGATCCTGGTTGAACCAAGCTTTCTGGGGGATTGTTTAGTCAAAGGCACAGCGGAACAACCATGTCTTTAAATCTTTGAGGAAGATATTGCTGTTTTTTCTGTTTTAATGTGCCTTCAAGTTGTTCCTGACTTATTGCAATGCTAAGGTGAACCAACCATGGAGCTTTCTGGGCAAGATTTGTTCAGAGTGGGACAAATCAGCTTTCCTCCGAGGCTAAAAAAGACTTGCCAATGGCATCCCACGATTATGCAGGGATCTAAACCCTGGCATTCCAGGGCCCTTCCACACAGCCCTATATCCCAGAATATCAAGGAAGAAAATCCCACATTATCTAAGGGCCCTTCCACCCATCCATAGCTAAAAGGTAAAGGTTTTCCCCTGATATTAAGTCTAGTTGTGTCCGACTTGGGGAGTGGTGCTCATATTCATTTCTAAGCCAAAGACCTGGCATTGTCCATTGTACTGCTTGAGCGGTACCTATTGATCTACTCATATTAGCATGTTTTCGAACTGCTAGGTTGGCAGAAGCTGGGGCTAACAGCAGTAGCTCACGCCGCTCCCCAGATTCGAACCTGCGACCTTTTGATCAGCAAGTTCAGCAGCTCAGCAGGTTAACCCACTGTGCCACCAGGAGCTCCAACATATAGCCCAGAATATCAAGGCAGAAAACCCCACAACACCTGCTTTTAACTGGGTTATCTGAGTCCTCACTGCCATATATCTCAGTTCAGAACAGATAATGTGGGGTTTAATTCAGCTGTGTGGAAAGGGCCTGAGTGTGCACTCAGATAACCCAGTTAAAAGCAGGTGTTGTGGGGTTAGAAGATATTGTGGGATTTTATGCCTTGATATTCTGGGATATAGGGCTGTGTGGAAGGGCCCAAAGTCCTTATCTAACATTCAAACTACCCCCTCACACTAGTTCTATTAAGAAGTGATAGTACAGCAGAAATAAAGATAATCAATTCCAACTACCTTAATGGGGAAATGATTCATCAAATCAGTAGAATAAACCTGCTACTGCAAAATACTACAGCATTGATTCTGAATGAACTTGCACTGAAATAACTTCACTGCTCCGAAGACTTGTCGACTTTGAAGAGAGGCTACTTTGAAGCCAGCAGCTCGGCTGTATTCCTCCCTAAACTCATACGACTGGTTCAAAATACAGTGATTGTTCTCTTAAATATAAAGGCTGTACAATAGCTCTGAAAGATGCCTGGGCTGGAACGGCAGTGTATCTGGTGGGGCCCTAATTGAGAAGGAGTGGTATGCGTTAGCTCTTTGCCTCCTGGCACAATGAAAAATACACACTGAGAAGGGATAGGAAGGAATGTATGTCTCTCCCTGGCAACCAGTTATGTTTCCCTTAGGGGACCTCACAGTTTGAAAAGCAGTGGAACAGTAAGAGAAGAGTTGCTTCTATTCAGTGCAAAAAAAAAAGTTCCCTGTAATTTTACATGGACTACTGTCGTAGTAACTTAAGAGCACATAAATTTATTGTTCCCCATGCTCTTTTATGCTATAGAAATGCTATTCACATCTTATAATAAAATAAGAGAAGAGAAATAAAATAATTTGGCCAAAAGCATATAAAAAGTTTGTGATGGTGGTTCTAAAAGGAGAACCCAGATTTCTGAATCATGCTTTAACCACAAGAGATTTTATTTTCCCTGGAGTACAAAATAAACATCAAAGACGAAGGATACGATGTGGGCTTCAGTTAGAAATGTAAAGTCAGGAATAATTGGATTGTGGCAGAGAAAAAAAATCCCATTTATTCCTGAATGGCAGAAAGACGCATGATGCAATTACACAAAAAAGTTGCTAAACTTACAACCAGAAAAGAAATACTCCATGTAACTTCTGTGTATTTTCATCACTTTTTCTTATTTTTGGAATTTATGTGACTTCCATTAATTTATTCAACAGATTGCAAAGGTTTAAATGAATTAAACATTCATCGAATCAGACTTGTAGAAGATAATGTTTTTCCTTGAAAATACAATATCTACTGAAGTTACAGTGCTTTTCTGGCAAACGCTTCTTTTTCAAAAAGAAAAATATGCCAAAGTTGGTTGCTTTGGCAAATTCACCTCTATTCATTTGATCTCCACCCTGTTTCTAGGAATGAAGTCTCTTGTATTCCGAACTGTATGATGTTTTTGGAAAGGCAAAATATTTTTTTCATACAATTCCATTATATGCTTCGGTAAACCGCTAACCTTTTCTACAAATATCCAATCTGTGTTACACAATACATATTTCTTTGTATGAAAATCTGGCTTTGGATTGCATGGTTTCAATCCAGTTGGTGCTCTCAGGTAGAGAACTCACGTTGATTCAAAGCATTTTGACAGATAATGCTACTATTTATATAAACTGTTGAAACAGAAATGTTACTAATATTTTAAATATTTGTCTTTGTGATTGCAGGTGATTTGTTCAATACAGATCACAGCTCTTTGAAAAGTTCAGAGGTTAAACACTCATTTGGGAGTTGTTTTTTTATTTTGGTGGATGGCTGAGAAGGGAGATGGTTGTGGACTCTCTGGGCCCTTCCACACAGCCATATAACCCAGAATATCAAGACAGAAAATCCCATAATATCTGCTTTGAACTGGTGCCCCTTCTACACAGCTAAATAAAATCCCCATTTTCTTCTTTGAACTGGAATATATGGCAGTGTGGGCTCAGATAACCTAGTTCACAGCAGATATTGTGGGATATTCTGCCTTGATATTCTGGGATACATGGCTGTGTGGATGGGCCCTGGGTTACCTGAGTCTATATTCCAGTTCAAAGCAGAAAATGTGGGATTTTATTCAGCTGTGTGGAAAGGATTGCGGATGGAAAGAGGCAAGTAGGAAATAGTTCGAGGACTACTTGGCAGTTAATAGTACTAAAAGAAAAAGTGTACCAGTATCTATGTGTAATATCTTCAAGAAACCTAAGCTGTCTTTTTTTACTGCTTTATTCTCGTCCCAAATTAATTGTTTAGAGAAATTGTGAGAACATCAGCCACATGTACACATACATGGTGGTCCATAGGTCCAGTATATCCAAAGGATCAATAACAGGATTCCAGCTTTAGTTTCTTTGTGTCACCTTGTAGAGAGAGACACTATTACAGTCATGTACATAATATTATTTATTATTTACAACATTTCTACCCCACCTTTCTCACCCCAGAGGGGACTCAAATCATACATCAACTACAGAATCTTAGGGACCTTCCACACAGCCATATAACCCAGAATATAAAGATAGATAATCCACAATATCTTCTTTGGACTGGATAATCTGAGTCCACACTGCCATATAATCCAGTTCTATGTGGATTTTATACAGCTGTGTGGAAGGGACCTTAGGCACTGCGAAGTGAAGCCCACTATAAACATTACAATGCAGTGTTCATTAAGATGGAACTTTTTCCCATTTTAGTTGGGAATCTCACCTTTTCCCCCCCCCTTAAAGATTGGGATCTCACATGGGGTTTTCATCACACATAATTTTGCACTTCTGTATTTTTTTTTTCTTTTAAGGCACTGTGCAAAACACTGTCAATTTTTTAAAAAAAATATTTAGTTTTCCGCAACATGCAATAAATAATCCAATAATAAAATAAGGATATGCAATTGTACTTTAACAGTCATGGGCAAACTTCAGCCCTCCGAGTGTTTTGGACTTCAACTCCCACAATTCCTAACAGCCTACATGCCTATACTATAAGCAGCATACAGTGAGAAGTAGATTACACAGTGACATTAGGAAAAATGCACTTGGAAACAAATAAGTTAAACCTGGAAAAGTGCATCTAAAGAGCTACCCCTTTAAAATGAGTGTTATTGCTTAGTTGACCAAAAGATCAGAGTTGTTCCATTGCACCTCTCTAAAACAGGCAAGAAACCACTACAAAACTACCGACCTCTATTTAGCCACATTTCCTATGAACCATTATGGCCAAGATTTTAATTAGAAACAGGAAGGCAAGAACCATCTCTTGCCAGGTGGTCTGGCAGGACCTTACTAACTCTTCTTTTTAGTGGAGAAAGCTGCAAAACACAATCGCCAGATAAACCACACATGGCTTTTTCATAACAGAATGAAGTGACTTGTTCTTCTGAGGGCCCTTCCATACAGCCATATAATCCAGAATATCAGGGCAGGCAATCCACTATATCTGCTTTGAACTAGGTTATCTGAGTCCACACTGCCATATGGTTTTATTCAGCTGTGTGGAAGGGGCCTGAAACAATACCCTGTACAGAAGGATATGTTGTAGCAGAAAGTGCAACCTGGAGTATAGTAGTAGTAGTAGTAGTAGTAGTAATAATAATCTTTATTTGTTTTCCGCCCCCTCTTCCAAAAGGGACTCGGGGCAGCTTAAAACAAAAATACAATATACATAGTAATAACAGCAACCAAAACAATATAGATCAACTAGAGAGAGCCAGATTTGACAATTTAAGGGGAAACTGCAGGTATGAAGACAAGACTATGTCTATTTGTCATTCCAATGGCATTGAATGTTTACCATTCTCATCTTTGGAAGCTGCCCCGAGTCCCTTCGGTGGAAGAGGACGGGTTGTTGTTGTTTATTCGTTCAGTCACTTCTGACTCTTAGTGACCTCTAGGACCAGCCCACGTCAGAGCTCCCTGTTGGCCATTGCCACCCCCAGCTCTTTCAAGGTCAAGCCAATCACTTCAAGGATACCACCCATCCATCTTGCCTTTGGTCGGCCCCTCTTCTTTTTTCCGTGCAGTTTCCCCAGCATCATCTTCTCCAAGCTTCACTCCAGTGATCTTCTTCTGGTCCTAGGCACTCTCAGGGGCCTTCCACACAGCCTTATATGCCGGAATATCAAAGCAAAAAATCCCACATTATCTGAGTGTGAACTCAGATAACCCAGTTCAAAGCAGGCATTGTGGGATTTTTTGGCTTTGTGTGGAAGAGCCCTCAGACCTTTCCTCCAACACCACAGTTCAAAAGCATCTATCTTCCTTCGCTCAGCCTTCCTTATGGTCCAGCTCTCACATCCATAGGTTACTACAGGGAATGCCATTGCTTTAAACTGTGCCAATCTTCATTGCCAGTGTGATGGCTCTACTCTGCCAATTTAGCATGGGAAATCTTTCACACAGAATATCAAACACATGCCCTCTTATCTCCACCTTCAGGGGACCTAACCTATTTCTTGGGGTCAAGTTCTCAGACCCATATAGAAATATAGTTGTTTTTAAAACAGGTATGGGCAAACCTCGGTCCTCCAGTTGTTTTGGACTACAACTCCCACAATTCCTAGCAACCAGAAGGCTGTTAGGAATTGTGGGAGTTGCTGTCCAAAACACCTGGAGGGCCGAAGTTTGCCCAGGCCTGTTTTTAAAAGTAACAAAAGAGATGAAAAGGGTCTGCAGCCACCAATCCCTTGTTGTGCATCTCCCAATGCAAAGATTTCTATCAGGCATAGACTGTTAGGGATTGTGGGGGTTGCTGTCCAAAATACCTAGAGGGCAGAAGTTTGCCCAGGCCCTCCAAGAGTTTGCAGCCACCAATCACTTGCTGTGCATATCCCAATGCAATTATTTCTATCAGGCATAAACTGTTTGGAATTGTGGGAGTTGCTGTCCAAAACACCTGGAGTGATGAAGTTTGCCCAGGCCTGTTTTAAAAAGTAACAAAATAGATTAAAAGTGTTTGCAGCCACCAATCACTCGTTGTGCATCTCCCATTGCAATTATTTTGATCAAGCATAGGCTGTTAGGAATTGTGAGAGTTGCAATCCAAAGTACCTGAAGAGCTGAAGTTTGCCCAGGCCTGTTCTAAACAGTAACAAAATAGATTAAAAGGGTTTGCAGCCACCAATCACTAGTTGTGCATCTTTCAATGCAATGTTTTCTATCAGGCATAGGCTGTTAGGAATTGTGGGAGTTGCAGTCCAAAACACCTGGAAGGCCAAAGTTTGCCAAGGCCTAGTACAGAGCAAGGACAGTGACTGTGAAGGCTTCCACCTTGAGCTGCTTGCTTTCCCTGATTGGACAAAGGAGGCGGGGACAAAGCGAGACTGACACTTCCGGCTAGGCCTCGCCCTCTGACACAGCCTGAGAAAGACGTCACAATTGCCAGCTGGCCCGTGATTGGGCGGTCGGAGCAGTCACGTGATGTTTTGGGCTCCGTGCTGCCACAATCCGTGCGCCGCCGAACGTAAGTGCGAGAGAGAGGGAGGGGGAGGGAGAGAGAGGGGGATTCTCTGCCTTTCTGTGAGGCTCTTTCTCCAACATGGCGTCGGCTGCAGGGTCGCTTTCCTCTCAGTCTCCCCGCCCCTTCCACACAGCTGAATAAAACCCCACATTTTCTGCTTTGAACTGCAATATAGGGCAGTGTGGACTCGGATAACCCAGTTCAGAGCAGATATTGTGGGATTGTCAACCTTGCTATTCTGAGTTATATGGCTGTGTGGAAGGGCCCTTAGGCAAAGTGGTTTAGTCAGTTCCTTCCTTTGGAATGCAGCCCTCAGGATTCCTTCTGTGCTTGGGGAAAAGGTCCTTCTCTTGGCACTGCCACTCCCCAAATCCCCAGGCAACATAACTGATATCTTTCTTTCTGGCCTTAGGGGAAAGGTTCTTCACTGTGGACTGCTATTCCAGAATCCTCCACACAGCATAGCTGGTATTCCTTGGCAGTCTTGATGTGGGGAAAGGCCCTTTTTTTTTTGGAATGACACTCCCAGAGTGACCATACAATCATAGAGTTGGAAGAGACCTCATGGGCCATCCAGTCCAACCCCTAGAATCAAAGAATTGGAAGAGACCTCATGGGCCATCCAGTCCAACCCCCTGCCAAGAAGCAGGAATATTGCATTCAAATCACCCCTGACAGATGGCCATCCAGCCTCTGTTTAAAAGTCTCCAAAGAAGAAGCCTCCACCACACTCTGGGGCAGAGAGTTCCACTGCTGAACAGCTCTCACAGTCAGGAGGTTCTCCCTAATGTTCAGATCAAATCTCCTTTCTTGTAGTTGGTCATGTATAAATATATGAGGGGAAGTTATAGTTCCACTGCTGAACGGCTCTCACAGTCAGGAAGTTCTTCCTCATGTTCAGATGGAATCTCCTCTCTTGTCGTTTGAAGCCATTGTTCCGCCTCCTAGTCTCCAGGGAAGCAGAAAACAAGCTTGCTCCCTCCACCCTGTGGCTTCCTCTCACATATTTATACATAGCTATCGTATCTCCTCTCAGCCTTCTCTTCAGGCTAAACATGCCCAGCAACTTGAGCCACTCCTCATAGGGCTTGTTCTCCAGACCCTTGATCATTTTAGTCACCCTCCTCTGGACACATTCCAGCTTGTCAATATCTTTCTTCAATTGCAGTACTCAGAAATGGATGCAGTATTCCAGATGTGATCTGACCAAGGCAGAATAGAGGGGTAGCATGACTTCCCTGGATCTAGACACAAGATCTAGATCAGGGGTCCTCAAACTAAGGCCCAGGGGCCGGATACGGCCCTCCAAGGTCATTTACCCAGCCCTCGCTCAGAGTCAACCTAAGTCTGAAACGACTTGAAAGCACACAACAACAACAACAACAATCCTATCTCATCAGCCAAAAGCAGGCCCACACTTCCCATTGAAATACTAATCTATCTATCTTTGTATATAATAAAAGTCAGTGTTTATATGCGGAGGGAGGGAGGGCGGTGTATGTGGCAGCTTTCTGATTGGCTGCCACTTTCACAAGCCACTGTGACCGCTACGAATGGTGAACCTGGACTAAACTTGGCACACATAACCCCCATGACCCAGTTTACATCCTGGTATGGTTTGGGAGAGTTGGACCATGGATTATGGGATTTGTTGTACTTTCAAACGCTTTTGTTCCCACGGACCAATATGGTCCCCAACAAAGACCGATGAAGACCAAACTTGGCACACAGAGCCCCCATGACCCACTCTACATCCTACTGCAGTTTGGAGGAGGGAGGACCATGGATGATGGGACATGAAGTACCTCCACTCACTTCCCGAGACCACTACGACCCTCATCCAATGACTGAGCAAGACCAAACTTGGCACTCATGACCGCCTTTACATCCTGGCGAGGTTTGAGGGAGGACAGACAGTGGATGATGGGATTTGTAGTACTTTCAAACCCTTCGGAGCCCACAAACCACTGCGGCCCCCAACAAAGACTCATAAAGACCAAACTTGGCACACACAGCACCCATGACCCACTCTACATCCTGGTGCGGTTTGGAGGAGGTTGGACTATGGATGATGGGACTTGCAGTACCTTCATTAACTTCCTGAGAGCACTGTGAGCCACATAAATAACTGGTAAAACCAACCTTGGCATACAATGCCTTTCTCAGAAAAACCCGGGCACCGCCGGGTCCCCAAGCTAGTAAGTTTATATTTGTTAAAATTCTTCTTCATTTTAATTATTGTATTGTTTTTAAGTGGGTTTTTTTTTTTTGCACTACAAATAAGATGTGTGCAGTGTGCATCGGAATTCATTCATGTTTTTTTTTTTAATTATAAACCAGCCCTCCAACAGTTTGAGGGACTGTGACCTAGCCCTCTGTTTAAAAAGTTTGAGGACCTCTGATCTAAATGGTAACATCTACTGTCTTATCTTGAACACATTTTAGCTATGGTATTGGGAAAAGAGGTGAAGAGCAACATCTTCTTTATGCTACCCTAAATGTGTTGATTTTATATGCGTCACCTTTTTGGCTTCTTCGGAGTGCCCCATTATTAAATTCATGTTTTAATTACATTGGCAGTTGTACCACTTGCAATCTCTGGGAGAGTAAAATCAAGTAAATTATGTTCTTCACAACCCAGCCAACAACTAAAATCCTTCATTTTTAAAAAAGTGTTGAATGCTCTATATTGCCTTCAGCAATATTGGCTCAGATAGTAGCCCAAAGGGTTAATACTGTTTGATTTGTGTTATTGTTGAAAGGAGGAGTGAATTCAGAGCTGCAGACTATTGGTTCCTTATGAATCACATGGATGCCTGGATTTGCTTTAAAAATATGATTATAATCAAACTAAGCTATTATTGTGTGTATCTATTTGTCTATCTTAGAATAACTGACATAGGCTAAATTGGGAGTGGAGAGAGTTAATCACTCCACTCTTTGACACCTATCGGAATCAGGACTTCTTAAACTGTGGGTCCCAGCTCCAAATGGGGGGTCGGTCTGAATTACAGTCATCTACCATAACTGATTTTCAGGATTTTTTTTAAAAAAAGAAAATGCTTGCCTTCACATCACATCTATGATTTTTTAAATCTCTGAGCCCTGTCTGTATCATTAGTTGTAAAGGATTATGTGATCCACGCCCCAGCCAAACACACAGTAGAAGGCACTGAATGCACTTCAGAGTACAGCCTGTACAATCCCATTTATACAAAAACTTGTATACAAGTTGTTTCCCAAGTTGATATCAAATTATTGTACTGGCACAAAGACGAATGTCCTGTACTGCTGTGTCTAACCTTCACTTCCCCTATTCCCACTACACCCCATTTCAGATTGCTCCTGTCAATTCAAATTTGTTGAGTCCTGACAAAATTGCTGGCCGAGGTGTGTCTTTATTGCCCAGGTGTATTGGTTGTACATGATGATCGTTTTAAATATCCCTTTGTTTACAGAGAAGAATCTTCCTGTTTCTAATATAATTATATCCTCCAGTCTACCAGGCATTTTTATAATATGCTAGATTTAATTTAGAGACTAGTATTAATTTACCTGTTTATGTTAGTAGAACACAAGGACTGTTCAGATCATAAATGTCATATTTTCCACAGTTATTGTTGCAGCAATATTCTCAGTTATGATGTTGCAGGTGTGCTGAAACTTAATGAGTTTGGGTGATTAGGGATCAGCCTATATGCTGGATGTGTGAAGTAATATGTTACAAATTGACTTTGGGGTGCTTTTCGTATGTCATACTGATCATAATTTTTTACTTAACTATGTTGAGTTCATTGCTTTATTGCAAGTAGCAGAATAACAGCATGCAGATTTTACCCAGACAGGTATCACCAGTGTATGGTCCAGTAGACATTTGATCTTAATTGACTTGGGCACAGAGATGATTAAAGCAAATCTCTTAATGACAGGGTCCCAGTACAGACGTAATGGTCAGCCAAAAGTGAGCCCTTGAGTGCTGGGTAAATTACACAACCTTGCTTTAGAAAATGACCCTTGCTTCATATTTAATATTCTGTATTCTGCTGAAATGAATTTTACCCTACGTGATCCAACTCCTGGAAGCAAAAATATGCTTACAAATTATTTACATAATTTACCTTGGAAGATTTCTTTTGAACTACCTCATTTCTTTGCCACTGCAAGTTATGACATGCCGTTCTGAAAAGCAAGTAAGTCTTAATAAGCGATCAAATAGCATTATTCATGGAAATTCTAAGATAGAAAGAAATGGAGTTAGAAAGAGTATAAAACTACAACACAAATCCTAAATGTCTGTGTAATACTAATTGATCAATTACAACAACTATGTGTTTTTAGGACCAAATGTTTTGGCTTTTTCAAACAATTATTTTGGAAGGTTCTGTATTTCTTTTTAAAACATCTTTTTAAGTTAACTTTATTAACATAAAAAGTATAGCAGTGTGATTAGAATTGACATTAAACAATGATCTATCATGAAAAGTAAAAGTAAAAAGTAAAAAAAATAAAAGCTAGCCGCGGGACTATGCACCATCTTCATGTATGCTGATGAGGAAATTGGAAGCTTTTGTCCTTAATTAACTGGAGGTTGACATTTCATCTAAAATGAACCAAACAATTATCACTTTTAACTGTAATTTGTTTGAAATAAACTAGCTTTAAACTAGATTGTGAAGATTAAAGACAGTTTATGTTTCAGATACATTAATACTTGAAAAACAAAATGGAATGGTTCTGATCTTGTGAATATGTCTGAGGAAAAGATGGGAGAAGAGTGTACATTGCTGCATCCAAATGCAGACCATTAACAAATTTCAGATACAATTCATTTCTGCCTTTTATTCATGGATCCATTTTCTCTCTCCCCTCCTTCCCCCAGCATCAATATGGGGACCTTATTTTTGTAAACTGTGTAGGATTGTGTATTGTCGAAGGCTTTTATAGTCGGAATTATTGGGTTGTTGTAGATTTTTTCGGGCTATATGGCCATGTTCTAGAGGCATTTTCAACTGACCACCTTGATTAGCATTTGATGGCCTGGAACATGAAAGGCACTGCAGACTACTTCAGCCAGGGAAGTCAGCCATAACAGAGCACCTGATGAACCAATCTGGACACAGCATATTATTTGAGAACACAGAAATGCTGGACCACTCTAACAAACACCATGTCAGACTACACAGAGAAGCCATTGAAATCCATAAGCATGTGGACAGTTTCAACAGAAAGGAGGAAACCATGAAAATGAACAAAATCTGGCTACCAGAAAATTACAACAGCAAAATAACAGAGAGGAAACAATCAGGGACAGCTAATAATCTCTCAACAAAAGATTTCCCCAGGCACTAACAAGGCACACCAAAAAACTGCCAGGCCATCAAATGCTAATCAAAGTGGTGAGTTGAAACATTCACATCTAGCTCCAGCGGACAAGAGTTCTTTGCCCCACCCTGGTCATTCCACAGATATATAAACCCAATTTTCCTAGTTCCAACAGACCTCACTACCTCTGAGGATGCTTGCCATAGATACAGGCAAAATGTCAGGAGAGAATGCCTCTAGAACATGGCCATATAGCCCCAAAAAACCTACAACAACCATGTGTAGGATTGTGATTTAAATTTTTAGTCAGGAGATCTTTAGTCCAAAGATGGCCTTTTCAAGTACCAGCTGCTTCTAGGATATCACTGCAGCTATAAAATATAGTATAGGTGATACTGAGGAGTCGTGATGCATTCAACATTTGGAATGATCTCCTTGTCTGTGTTACGATGTAGTAAGAGGAGAGAATCAGTAATCTCTCTGAACTGAGGAGCACAGATCAGTGGATGCATTTAATACGTTGGCTTAATTTTTTATGATGGCATGATATTGTACCCCATCACACAGTCTGAGTATTATTCATACAGTTCATTGTTTTTTATTATTATTGTTTTGGGTGCATGATAATTCTTGGTTGTCCACTGGTGTTTGGCTCCAGGACCTCGTGGTATCCTTTGCTTTTTAAATTTTTAAAACATTTTCAAGCTGTGGATGGCTAATTCAGAAGATATAGAATCTGTGGATACAAAAGGCTTACTATATATTCATTTGGCTTATAAAAATAGAGGACTGTTCAGTGCAAACATCTTTAAATAACTTCTATTGCTTTATAAAGAACAATAACATTCCTAGAATATGTAGATGTAGACATTTATCTTGTGTAGGTGACAAAAAATGTAGGCCCATGGCATTCTCAAGTTAAAGACAAACATCCACTTCAGGGTTTTTCTGTATGTATGTACATTTTGAAAGCTGTGACATGTTTTGGAAACCATTGGAGGAAACAGAATAAATCATGCATTGTCTAAAACTTCATTAGGCTTTTAGTAAACACAGCAGAGGTTGGAGGAAGAATTTTTTTGTAATGTTTTGTTGACAATGGATTACATTCCAAAAACTCCAGAGAGGTGTTCCACAATAGGTGCTTTGCTTTCTTGGTAGTTTACATTTCATCTTAAAAATTAAAGGCCAAATACAGACAACTATGTCCATATTAATTTGTTTGGGATGGCAAAAAATACACATTCACCCATAGTTTTAGTCTCTTCGATTTTTTCCAGGTACTCTTAATGTGCATGTCCTATCATACAGTACAAGATGGTTAATTTATTCCACATAAAACAGTTTAACATTTGAATCCATAAGTGATAATGTATGGTCTACAAATATAATGAAAAATATGATAATTTCTAAACAGAATTTCTGGGTAAGGGGACTCATTCTGTATATGAGTAAACTGGATGGAACTATTCAACCTCAAATACTTTAATAAAAAACAATTTTTGACTTGGCACAGAAATGAAGTCAATGTTTGTGCCCATTGGGCCTCTAAGAGAGGATATTGCACAACTGGGTTCCAGATAGTCCAGTGCTCCATTAGTGGAGCACAAAGGATGTCCCCTTTATCATGCCTTAGGGCTCTTCTACACTGTTATATAATCCAGATATTCAACAGAGACAGAACCATAGAGTTGGAAGAGACTTTGTGGGTCATCCAGTCCAACCCCCTGCCAATAAGCAGGAAAATTTCATTCAGAGCACTCCTGATAGATGGCCATCCACCCTCTGTTTAAAAGCCTCCAAAGAAGGAACCTCTGCCACACTCCGGGGCAGAGTTTCACCGCTGAACAGGTTTCACAGTCAGGAAGTTCTTCCTAATGTTCAGGTGTAATCTCTTTTTCTGTAGTTTGAAGCCATTGTTCCGCATCTTAGCCTCCAGGCAACAGAAAACAAGCTTGCTCCCTCCTCCCTATGACTTCCCCTCACATATTTATACACATTATTTGCTTTGAATTGGATTATATGATTCTACACTGCCAGTTCAAAGCAGATAATCTGGATTTAATATAGTAATGTAGAAGGGGCCTTAGTTAGCAGGTATGTGTGCAAAGCAGAAGAAATCCATCATTTAATGGTTTACATTTTACCACCAGCATCTTGAATTCCTACAGGAAGTATACTGACAACCAATGCAACTTGTTTAAAAACAATGTTGCAGTATATGCCCAGTGTTCAAGCCAGCAATATAGCTGCTGCATTTCGTATTAGCTATGTTACTATGATTTTGGAAGCTAATCAGAATGAGCTCTGGTTTGATAGAAGTATGGCCAAGAAATATAGGCTATATTTCAGATGAAGGAACTGGTAAAACCACCACTGAGTATTTATTCCCTAAGAAAATTCTATGGAATTATGGGGTCACCATAAATCACAGGCAATTTGAAGCACACGCACATCCTTTCCAAGTTGTGTTTCATGTAGAGTACATTGCAGTAGACCCATAATCAATATTTTTAAGCACATTCACACAGCAGCCCAGCGCCTGAAGAAGAGGGGAGGTAAATGATTGCTGCCACTGCCTCCCATCTCCCATCTGTGAAGCCCCTGTGACCCATTAGGCCGACTTGGAGCAGCACTCCAAAGTCTTGCCCCTGCCTTCATAGCATTTGCTTACTTCTGTAGGGGTCCTGCACCCCTATTTTCTCATGAAGGTGGAGAGAAGGTCGTATAAATGTTTTATAACATTGTTTTCTATCAATCTGTAGCTAGCATTTCCTTTTTTCTTTTCTTTTTTTTTTTAGGTCACATATAGAAATAATGTCTCATCCAGGGCCAACATTCTTCAGTTAATGTCACTGACTAGGGTTGCCTTGACCCAACATCTTGATAGATGCATGATCTTCACTTCTGATTTAGGTAGAAGCTGTCAAAATGTTAGCTGTCTTGCTATGACTTGTATAAAAGAAAACCTGCAAGTAGTAAAGTAATGTTTATATATCACTGGTAAGATAACTACCGATTTGTTTTTTGTTTTTTTTCAGATTCTATATCTAGATTTCAGCAGTATTCCCTTTCAAGTTTATTTGAATAAAAGGAGCAGTTATGCAGCGGCACCACAAAGCACAAAGAGGACTAAATACTGGACTACTTCTATTATTTGGTCAGATATATCAAGTTGGGCTGAACAACATTCCACCTGTTACATTTGCAACTTTGGCAGTGAACATTTATCTCTTTTTACAACCCCTGAAACCACTGGGGGAAGTATGTATCAGTGTCTCTGAGGGATTTTACAGGAGAGACTGGCATCGTCTGTACCTTTCAGCCTTTCACCATGCAGATGACTGGCATCTATATTTTAATATGGTCTCCCTCCTTTGGAAGGGAACTAAGTTGGAGAGAAGGCTTGGAAGCGTATGGTTTGGATATATAATCACATTATTTTCAGTGCTAGTTGGAATTGTATACATGATTTTGGAATTTACCCTTGCGGAACTTCTGGAGAATCCTTTATTCATTCAGAGCTGTGCTGTTGGTTTTTCAGGTAAGATATCCTCAGACTTGCTTTTAGAATTTCCACATTTTTAATAATGGATTGATACCTTTTGGAAAAGAAATGATGCTGTGCATTTGAGAAGATGGAATTATTTTTTATTCTTAAAGGTGATGATAAAATAAGCACTTTAACTTTCAATTGTCTAAGTACTTTTATATAATTATCTTGTTTGACACTACAGAATACTGTGTAAACCAGTTTTCTTTTCTTTTTTAAACTATATTTACAATGGCAGAAGTCATAATATCTTTTTCAGAACTCTATTAAAAGACATCACCAGAAACAAAAGGATATAATGAAACAGTGGACTAGTAGATATTAGCTGCTTGATTGGCAGATATATTTGTGAAGAGTCTAATCCTTTAAAAATTATTCAGTCCTCACAACTGCTCATTCAGGATGTGCAGTTTGTGCCACAATATCAGCATAGTGGTACCAAAGAGCTCAGATAGTTGGCTGTTTTTAAAACTTAGAACCTGTATTTTGTCCTAGAATGTTCTTTAAGCCAGGCCAGCTATAGCAAGAAAACTACAGTGAACATTTGCTAAACAATAAACATTAAATTACCCACGGGTAGCTTCCTTATATGGAAGAACTAGGGATCTAACAACGTCTCTGTTTGCAGGTCACAAGCTTATTTTATGCTGCCCAAAATAAGGTTTTGAATTGTCAAGAAAAAGAATCCTTTAATAAAACAGCACTACCACTAGCAGCATGTTAATATTTTTACATCTATATAAATAAAAATGTAGTGTTCGTTTGTGGGATTAACATAACTCAAAAACCACTGGGCAAATTGACACCAAATTTGGACACAATACACCTATTAGGCCAACGAGTGACCATCACTCATAAAAACATTGAAAAACACAGCAGAAGAGACTTAAAAAGTAAAAAATAAAAAATGCATTACAATGCATGTGCAAAACCACATATATACACATATACTCAAATATATACACACACAAAACACATATACGCAGACTGGGCCACAGCAATATGTGGCAGGGGATGGCTAGTAACTAATAAAAACTTTGATATGCTTTAGCTTTCTATCTGCAGTTAGTTGTGCTTTCTCTTTCCTACCTCCTATGTTCATTCACTTTCCTTTTTCTGCATTCTTTTCTAGGGGCTTTCAGCATTGTTCTGGCTTTTTCCCCTTCCTTCAAATTTTAGTATTGCCAGAGCTGCTCTGGAGCGCATGGTATTGTACATCACCACCAAGGATTATAAGAAGAAGCAGATTCAAAAAACTTGCCCATTCTTAGAATATTTCGAGATCAAAGAAACATGCAAGGCTCTTATTATCCCTAATACTCTTTTTCCAATTTTTTATTTTTCAAACTTTTTGTGAATAGTGCTACACAAAATTATACATTCAAAACATTTTCTATTAGTAACACATGTTTACATCATTTCTCCCTCCCCAGGACCAGTTTACAATTTTTTCTGTACTTATTACGATTGTTCAGTTATTAGGATAATCTTGTTTAATTCCTTATATTTATCTTTTCCCTTTATTCTGTAAATTAAGCCTTTTCATTTTGCCCCTGTAGTAACTTTTCCTTTTGCTGATGTAGTCTTGGAGGAGGTAGTCCGCTAAATATTTATACCATGTTTCTGTGTCCCATTTCTTTTAGTCCTTCCAAACAAAAAGTGTCTGAGGCTTTAATTGCATCTAACATGTAATTTATTAATCCCTCCAATTCTTTAGATCCCTCTTCGCCTTCAATTTTCTGGAGGAAAAATTGTGTCTTGTTCCAATCTAATTTTATCCCTAATTGTTCCTCCATTTCCTTCTTAATTATTTATGGAACTTTTGTATTTTTTCACAATCCCACCTCATGTGAGTGTATGTTCCGGTTCTCCCACAGTTGTGCCGTCATTGTTTTGAGGGGGTTCTGGTTATGTGAGCTAATTGCACAGGAGTTCTATACCATTTTGTCTGGATCTTCCGTTGCATTTCCTTTATCCTTAAATTGTTTATTTTATTAATTAAATTCATCCAGTTGTCTATTTCTCTCTCACTGTAACTTAGTTCCTCCTTCCAGGTTTCTGACAAGGATTATTTTGTATATGATTCATTTCTCCTTTAGTACTTTCCATTTTTTCAAATTATTTTTAGCAAAGATTGGGGACATTTTGAAACCCAACAAAACAGCAATACAATAGGAGGGATAAAGAATGAAAAGATAAGTGCAGTCACAGAAATTGGCTATAATTGAGAGGGCTATCTAAAAAGTTAACAGAATGGCAGAGAAAGGACATCCCAGAAACAGATCTTGATAAAATTATCCCTAATACTCAAATGCATAATTGCAGAAATGCAACATCAAGAAATTAGACTTTTTCTAAACTCCTGTTTGTATTCTTCCTTCATAAAAAAATTAAAACGTTTTCTTCCCCTTAGGTTTTCTCACATGTGTTTAGAGGAAATGCTAGATCCTTCCCATTGGCCTTAATAACTGTAATTTCTTTTCTCCTATCTTTTTCTGTTGGTTTTCTAGTCATGTATGTACCTGCTAAACCAAGTCTCATTGGGTTAATTTAGCGGTAGGCAACTTGCTGCCCTCCAGAAATTTTGATTACAGCTCCCTTAATCTCTCATTTGAAGTAGTAATTTGAAGGTGGTCTGTCAACCACAGTTAAGCTGATTTATTGTACCTTCCAAAATACATAGAATAATTTATAGAATAGTAATTAAGAAGAACACACCTAACTTGATTTTTCCTTAGAACGATCTTATTTTTAAGTGGAAAAATGAAAGATGACTTACTGGCTGCACTATCTTGGCTGACTAGAAAGAGACCATATATTTGCATCATTTGTATTCCTGAGAAGCCCAAAATTTTTGAACAAATGTGTTCTGTTTAGGGTTAGGGACCCAAAGTGACTTATCAGACAATTGCACCAACTGATTATCACTGTTTATTAGCTTTATTTATTAATAATGAAAATTTATTGAAAGTACTCTTGTCTGCTTGAGGCAAGCGTGAATGTTGCAAGGCTATTCAGTGCTAATCAAGGTAGCCAACTGCAACATTCTCACTTGCCTCAAACAGATAAGAGTTCTTTCCCCACCCTGGACATTCCACAGATATAATATATAAACCTTGCCTGTCTAGTTTCCAGCAGGCCTCACAACCTCTGGGGATGCCTGCCACAGATGTGGGCGAAACATCAAGAGAGAATGCTTCTGAAACATGGCCATACAGCCCGGAAAACTCACAGCAACCCAATTGGATGTGTTTGCATTTCTTTATTTTAAATGATGGGATTGTGTGTTTTCTTTATTGCTAATAATATTCACTACTTTATAACAATGGAACCCTATACCTATCTTTTATAAATGTGATTTACTTCCAAATATATATGCATAAAATTGCAGCCTAAGCATGTTCATTCTGGTGAGAGTGGTCTCCTGTCTGAAAACCAATTGTAAAATGTTGCAGGAGAGATTAATTGCTATAATGTACTTTTAAATTGGTTAGGCTGGCCAGATTCTTGTGTTTTTTAATTGTTCTTTTTTTCAATTTGGGGAATACCAAATAACACTGAAATACTTTAAAAACATTGAGATACAGCTGAATTTTCACTCTGAGGTCAACAAGTACCAAAATAAATAGTCTTGCAGAAACTATTTACAGAAAATTACAAAACTTGTATTTGTTTTGTTTTGTTTTTCCTCTTTAGAGGATAAACAAAGATGGATGATCGAGCATAGTAGAACACAAAGAATAACAAATGCTTGTGTTTGTTTTTCATATTGCATGAGAATTTTTCTTTCTGTGATATTTCTGCTTTGTTTTGATTTAGGAGTGCTATTTGCTTTGAAAGTTCTTAACAATTATTACCATCCCGGTGGGTCCAGCAGCATCATGGGAATTTATGTATCCAACAGATATGCTTGTTGGGTGGAACTTATAGCAATTCACTTACTGAGCCCAGGGTAAGTACTGTGAAACTTCCACAACTTAAATTATTCTATATGCTTATCTTTGTATGCAATTATGAATAGATTTTATCAGTTCTTGAAGCCTGCATTCCTTCTAGCTTTTACTGGTTTTCAATATATCACTATGCAACAAATTGAAAGGAAATCTGAAGCAGAGTGCAAAATACTACGTTTAGGCCTTAGGAACCTATTGTACAAGTATAGAATAGGAAAATACATGGCTCTGCAGCAGTACTTGTGAAAAGGGTCTTGGGATTATTGTTGATGATAATTTTAAGAGGGATATAAACAAATGGGAGTGAGTTCAGAGTAGGGCAATAAGAATTTATAGGAGGGTCAATTTCAATTGAACATTAGGAGGAATGTGTTGACAGTGAAAGCAATTGCCTACACAGGAGGTGTGGTCATCTCTGGATAGCCGGGGGTGCTCTACTGGAGATCCTGCATTAAAGAGAGGGTTGGGCCTACTGGCCCATAGGCCCTCTATGGATTTCATGATTTCCTTGTAGAAGTTTATTAGTTTCTTTATTCCTTTACTGGGCACACTCTCACATATGTGTAGAATAGATCACACTAGAAAAATATTTCATTAATTAGTAGAATATCCGGTTCCATAAATTTCTCATTCTTAGTTCTCAGTTTGTTCTGCATTCATTTGTTTGTCTACAGCGTGACGCTCTGGATGTGGCAGAAATGCTTCTCAAATGGTTAAAGCCTTTTAATTCCCAATTTAGATCAGGTGGCAGTTAATGTTAACTACTCTATGTGCTCATGTGTAAGTCAAGCTCATGTCTGAGTCTCCTTGTGGAGAGAAAAGGTGGGATGTAAATAAACATCATAGGCTATCACTCGTGACCTAGTATGATTTCATTTTGTTTCAGATGTTACTTCTGTTGCCAGTTAAGATTCTGACAGCTAAGAATCTTCTAGATTCAATAAGACAGGAGACCCTCAAGGGTTGGTTAGAACTGGAGAAAATACATGATATGGATCTCTGCTGGCTGGTTTGTTCTGGTCTGTCTACTGTCTTATAGATTTTAGAAGTACAAAAATGGTGAGGCCTTTTCTACAGAGAAATAATTGAGTAGCTTTGGTAGGGATGTGTGATATTTTGTTCATCTGTAAGGCCTACAGGCAGTCATGGCCCTTTAGAAATAATGTGTCCCATTCCCCACCTATTGACCCATATCAGTGTTGTCGTAGTGGTGAATCTTCTTATTTATTTTTGTGATGTTGTATACTATTATTTAGAGTAGTCCGCATGAAGCACTTTCCTTTTCATTGGTGTGTTTATTGCTTACATAGGAAAATTATTTCCTCATGCCTTGTTACTATTTTCCTCCATGGCTTCTCCATCCCTTCCACACCCACATTCTCCTTCCCACCTGTACTATACTTCAGTTCAATTAGCAGTAACCCAGGCTGTCCTACACATTCTGGTGTCTACTCAGACATCACTCCTAGTAAATTTAATTAGGTTTGCTTCCAGGTAGGTAGCTGTAGAATTGCTATAATCAATTTCTAATAAGCATGTTTTTCTCAAGTGAAAAGAGGTCAGAATCAGGAGGTTTTAGGTCTTGGCCACAGATGATCATCAAGTTCCAGAGTGACAGAGTGGCTAATTTATGCTGCTTTAATTGTCATGTGTTTACTAGACTCTCATCTCCTTCAATTTCATCCTGAACCTTTGCTGCAAATGTTTCTTATATGTCATGTGAAACAGAGATAGACAGTAGCATGAATAAGTGGAAATACTACTTTACTTAACCTTATTGTACAATATTAATAGATTTAAACAAAGAAGTATTAATGTATGATACCTGCAGAGCACTTGTTAGATACCTAATATTTAAACTTTGCAACAAAGTGATTTTGTGGTAGACAAAAATGTGCTGTGCATATTTTCAAAGACATGTAAAACATTTATAATTAAGAATTCTCTACTCTTGTTTTCCTGACTGATCTTTATACTGGGAAAACTTTATACCAACAAATATAGCAGTTTAGAAGAGAACCAATACTAAAATATGCTGCAGGAGTCACCATCTTTCATATATACCAAGGTTTGTTCTGAAAACAAATGTTACCAGTTATGAATTAAGTAGTTAACGAAACTATTTCAGTTCAGCTAATGAAGCCGTTTTAGTTATGAATTCCAGTGACAACAACCAATTAATCTTCCAACGTCTTCTATTTAGCATCAACAAATAAGTTTTCAAAACTAGCATTCCACGGTCTGTTGAAAAGCCATCATCTTTTGGCAGATTTTCTATAAGTGACCACAAGATTTCAGCTGCTAGATTAACAAGTGTCCCTATCCTAGCCAACGACAAAGAAGTTATTGGTGGTTGCCCACTGGATTCCATTCTTTCATGAAGTTTTGCATAATTTTGTATCTAGGTAGCTTTCATAAACAAGATTGAGATATTTGGTTGATTTTTTTTAGTGATGGTGGTTGGTGGTGGTAGTAATAGCTTGTTTTTCTCCCAAAATTGAGACCAAATGCATATTACAATGTAAAGGAACAATACCATTATAAACATGCATAAAGTGAACATTAAAATGGAATTACTATTAAAACAATTCAAACATCATTAAAACAATAAAAAGGAATTTAAAAAGATAAAACCCATTGGAAACATCTTAGTTTAAAATAATAGAACACCTCACATTATTTTTGAACTTTGTTAAAAACCCTATTGGAATAGAAGGGGCTATGCCTACTGATGGAAAGAGAGAGAGAAGGGGGTTAATTTTGGTCTCCCTGGGAAGGGAATTTCCGCATCTAGGGTCACCCACCAAGAAGACCCTCTTTTTGCATCTCCACCAATTTTGCTTGTGATGGTGCTGTGACAGAGAAGGTGGGCTTCCTGATGGTTTCAGGGACTGGACATCCTGATACAGGGAGATTCAGTTTGCCAAATAGTCTGGACCTGAGCTGTATAGGGCTATAACCAGCATTTTAAATTGTGCCTGATGAAAACAGTCTTCTTTACTGACTAAAGTCACCTTTGTTTCCTTGGGAATTTTTGTGACCTACAGCTACTTGAAATCATTCAAAGAACAATGCTTGTCATTGGTGGGTAGTAATATAAGGGGATAAGCTGAAGTAATCTTATGGTAGTTGATTCCATGACAACTGCTGTAATAGTCTCACATACTCAGAATATCAAGTGGTAATAGCACTGTCACTTGAATAAAGTAAATGCAGCCTTATTATGCGGTTCTGCATATAAGTCATGCATTTTAGTAAAAGTTGCGATTGTTGAATATTGAAGCACTGGAATGTTTTAATTAATTTTATAGCTATAAAATATTTGGAGGAAATAGGTGTTTTCTGGGAGATGTTTGCCTTTCCAGACGGATAGTTTTGAATGAAGTTCATACATAATTATTATTATTATTTATTTATATTTCACCCAGTCTCTCCAAGGAGACTCAGGGTGGATACGTACCCAGAACAATGCAAAAAAGACAGCTTTTTGCATTCTGTTTTGGCTGATAATTTTTATTCAGCACTTCAGGTTTATTATAAAATAACGGGAAATGGGAATACATGCTTTTGGAAAGATTGTTTTAAACAGTTGATTTTAAAGTTGATAGAAGTGATTTTAATGTTTGTGAATTGAATGTTTGCCGTTTATATATTGTGCTCCACCCTGAGTCCCCTGCAGGGTGAGGACGGAATATAAATGTTTTCAATAAATAAATAAATAAATAAATAAATAAATAAATAAGCAAGCAAGCAAGCAAGCAAGCAAGCAAGCAATTGAATGTTGTGCACAGAACAGTATTAATCAAAAATTGTTTGTTGTGGGATTGGGTGATTCAGTCTCATTCGCATTGAAATACAGCTAGCTCTCCACCTTTGGTGGGATTAAGGGTGTGGAACCCTCGCAAAAGTGCAGGGGAAAAAACTTGAGATAACACCTCCCTAAGAATCTCTAGGTCCTCTAATGCAATTCTGTGATCAACTTCTTAGAGGACCTAAAACTTCCATGAGAAAACAATGTGAATATTCAGATCCACAAAAGTCAAACCCACAAATGTGGAAAACCAACTATAAAGTAATATTTCCTCTGTTATATTTAATATGCAGCCTACTGTCTAAAATCAGTGATATAGAACATATATGGTACATTTAATTGTATCTGCTGGGTCCCTCGTCCGCCCCCCCCCCCCCCAAATATCTCTTTATCATTCACTGGGATTCTTCTTTTACCTCCTTTTAAGAACACTTTATTCATGTCTTCATAGAAAGGGAATACAAAAATGATATAGTCAAAAATTTCACATGATGAGAAATTCCCAGAGAATGCTCTACAGAGAATTTATCTTCTGTCACTCTATCCCTTAGCAAGTAGATAAAGAAAAAAATGAAGAAACAAATGAACACGATGGTCTGAAAGCTGGGACAATTTTAGCTGAGCAGAAAAAACTGCTCCCAATTTTAAGAAGGTGTTTTTCTCCACTTGACATCTGTTCCACCTTGACTCAGGCTGTTTTCACAGCTGATGTTCAGAACAAAAGTTTGCAAAGAGCAGAAAGTGAGAAAGAATATCTTTTAAAGCTGTAAATTTCAGTTGTGTCTGTACTAAACTTAAATGCCCTAAATGCACCAGAATCCTGACTGATCTTGAAAACTAAGGAGGACCAACCTTAATTAATATTTGAATGGGAGACTACCAATGCATACCAGGTGCTGAAGGCTATATTTCAGAGGGGGAAAAACTGGCAAAACACTTCTGGGGATTCTTGCCTAAGAAAACCATATGAAATTCATGGTGCTACCATAGGTCAACAGGTGACTTGAAGGTACATCAACACATGTGCCTAACTTCAGTTATAACTGGGCACACAATGGGAAGAGTATATCTATATCAATTTTAGCCCCAGTTGCCAGAGAGAGTAACGGTGAGCTTTACAAACAATAAATTGCTTCGGAGGGAGGCTTTTTTGTGAAGCATCTCTTCCTCCCCAGTTAGTATTTGGAATGCTGAAACTGCAACATCAGTGGTACCAGAATTTTCCAGTGCTTCTGGGCACTTTATCTGAATGTAGGAAATTCTAAAAAGTCACATGAACCTTTGGATGCTGTCAGCACCCTGTTGTGTGTTAGTTGTCATTGAAATTATTATAAAAATGGATGGAGAGCTGTATGTCCATCTTTTTTCTGATGCTGTTTATGAATTGTATTTAGAAAATGAATCTATGCAAATATGACGGAATAAGTCTCAGGAGCCCCATGGGATCAAAAGCTGTATTTTCCGTAGATCGCACATGTCAAACTCAAGGCCTACAAGTCGAATTCCCCCTCCCCCCTATAATTTTATATCTCTGGCAAGGCACAGACACACTGAAAACATGGTCAGTGTGTCTATACCTCAGATTCGAATACACAAAAATTGTGTTTGCATTTTGTTTTGTGTTTATTACTTTCAGCAACATGATCGGTGGATGAGGATGGTGTGTGATATGGTACATCAGATTATTTAGCAATGTATTAAGGAGTAGTTACATTTATACAGTCCCACAATGACAAATGGCTCTTTGAAGGCAACCATAAGGCTGATGTGAAAATGAGTTTGACATCGTTGCTCTAGATCACTATTGAACATTGAAATACTGTTATTGTTCTGTTAGTTGTATTAAACTCTACAATTTAGAATGCATTAAATGGAGCTAAAGCTGCAAAATGTGGCAAATTGGTCTGTATTATAATAATGCTATACAATGTATCTTAATTAGAGACAATATGACATCTCACAAAAATGCTTACTTTTAGGAGTTCTTTTGCTGGCCATTTGGCAGGGATTCTTGTTGGACTAATGTATACCATGGGACCTTTGAAGACTATCATGAAAGCATGTGCAGGTATAGGACAAATTTCCATGCATTTTGAACTGAATGTGAATTATCCATAGTTGCATATATTTAATAACATTTAAGCCACTATCTATAGGATATTTAATTAGTTCTTCTCCTGGTCTTTTCATTTCCCTTCCCTCTTTAGTCTGACTGGAGTATTGTTGTTTGTAACTGATGAGTTATATAAATTTTAAAAACATTAAAGGATAAAAATAACTTGCAAGTCACATTTATGTAGTGTTTCCATCCAGTAGGTCTTAATCTTTATATTTCTGTGTAGAAGTGATACTACAGTCTCTGGGTACATAGAGCAGCCTTAAGTGCCACTTGGTAGCTCAAATACTTCCTTTTTGGTTTCTTTTATGTTTTAAGCAATTTTCTGGTTTTTATTTCTCAGATAAATTTCCAAAATATATTGAAACAAACTACATATACAGCTATGTGTTTTTTTGTTATCTAGAACCCTACAAAAACCTTTGAAATTGGCCTGAAGCAACTAAAACAAGATCTAGAAGTAACATGCTATCACTTTCAGTGTGTTACAGTTGCAGCCCCTATGGCCTTCCCCATCAGTCATATAGGCAAAAAATGGTTTCTTCCCTCTGTATAGCTGACCACCTGTGTCCTGTTCACTTGAAGCACCAACAAACTCTTTAACGGCAAAAGTATGATAGCTGGGACCCTACGCTGGTTGCACACTGCAGATCAGAATTCATGAAGGGAAGACATGCGCAAGACAGCGCAGGGAGTGAGAGACGCAGCTGGGAGGGAGGGAGGGAGGAGGAGGGGTTTTTCCACTCACACATCCTGCCTTCCTGGACCCCCAGCTCCTTCACTGTTAGAAAGCGGGCGGGGGAAAGTGGGAGAAGAGGGGAAGTGGGGTGGATTTGGTTCCTGCCACTCTGTTCACACTAGGGCCTTGTAAAAACCTTCCCGAGCCGCCAGCACACTTTCCGCCCTTCAAAGAAAGCAGCCCCAGCAGCTGGGAATAGTCCAAGCAGACTTCCCTTCATTAATTCTGACACGCGCTGCGCAACTAGCTTAGGGTTCATAGGGTCCCAGCTATCATACTTTTGTCAAAAGATGTATCATTACAAGTTTTGTCATGTCCCTTTTCCACTATTGAAAAGGTAATGACTTTGCCTTTAGAAAACAGCTAAAATGTCCTTATGTGATGTGTAGTAGTTGTAGGCACCTTTTTGTGTATGCATGTGTTTTGGGAGAGGGGTGCAGCTTAGTTGTATTTCCTCCCACAGCAGGCCTCATGCATGCATTTCAAACAAACTGGACTTCCTCATCACACTAGAGAATGAATCCACTTTAAATCTGGTTGCTGCCTCCTGTAGAATTCAGGGGTTTGTAGTTTAGGGAGGAGCCTTTAACAGCCTCACTAAACTACAAACTCCAGAATTCTGCAGGAGGCAGAAACTGGATTTAAAGTGGATTCATTCACTAGTGTGATGAAGTAGTTAATGTGGTATCACCTCCAGTTTTGGATTCATTTTTGTGGTAATTTGGGTATTTTCAAATCCTTTTTAAAATGAACCTTTGGAGGACCAGGGCTTTGGGAGATCTCTTATGGCCTTGGGAGGTGTGAAATCCATGTTGTGGATGTGTTTCTCACTCTTGATTCTTGTGATCCACATTGTAGGGAAAATACTTTTGCATGCTATACATCTGGGAAAAGCAGAGAATAGCACATGTACTGAATTCAGATAACACAAGAAACAGTTATGCCTCTCTGAAGCAGTGTGACTTACGAAACACTCCTTTCAGTTGTTTTAATTTAAGGCAGTAAATTGCCAAATGAATTAAAACATATTTTACAGTGTTTTAAAGAAAGAACACATACATACACACAAGCTTTGGAAACAATTCCTGAGGAGCATTTTAAACAATTTTTTCATCCTTTTATCCTTTACTTAGTGTTGTGAAGTTCTTGGGATCATGTACATTTGCCCTCCCCTAGCTTTTTGGATTTGTCTCCCAAACTCCTACAAAACAGGACTTGGTTAAAAACTATATACAAAAGCAATCATCTGATGGTTTATTTTGTGGACAAATTGTATTGGGATTTGAGATGAAATCTAAGAGACCCTGCCAGCGTGCAGGAACCAGAACAATACACTTTTTGTCCACACCAGTTCTAAATAGATTATGTTAATTCATTTTAAAACAGGCGATATGATGTGAAGATTTGTCTATATTGACTGTATTACTCTTGCTAGGTGGATTTATATTTCCAACTCTCTTTTCACGACAAAGAAACAACAACAATCCAGGTAAGTATCTTAAGTTTCAAAATTTCATATGTTTTTTGTTTTTGCAATGTCAACAGTAATGTCAACATAGGATAGTGCTGTATATTATCTGTTAGAAGGACTTTCTACATTTACAGTGTAAGAAGTTCTTGCAGTGAAGCAAAGCAAATATTTGAGAAATATTTGCTTTGCCAATCCGTGCAGTATTCTATTACCAGATGTTAAGTCTCATTGACATTCTTTCAGGGGTAAGAATATGGTACTCAACATCATGATGTGCATACTTTTTCTTTCCCATACTCATTTTATAACCTGTGCTTCGTTCACTAGTTCTATGACAGAGTGAGGACAAGGGAGGCCAGGGGACAGTTCCACCTTGTCTCCTGCATATGTCATCAGTTGGAGACCCCTCCCCCCAGCACCAACCGCCGCTCTGGGCCAGAGTGAGGACAAGGGGGGCCAGGGGACAGTTGCACCTTGTCTCCTGCATATGTCATCAGTTGGAGACCCCTCCCCCCAGCACCAACCACTGCTCTGGGCCAGAGTGAGGACAAGGGAGGCCAGGGGACAGCTCCACCTTGTCTCTTGCATATGTCATCAGTTGGAGACCCCTCCCCCCAGCACCAACCACCACTCTCGGCCAGAGTGAGGACAAGGAAGGCCAGGGGACAATTCCATCTTGTCTCCTGCATATGTCATCAGTTGGAGACCCCTCCCCCAGTACCAACCGTCGCTCTGAGGCAGAGTGAAGACAGGGGAGGCCAGGGGACAGTTCCACCTTGTCTCCTGTGCTGTGTTAATATATAATATAATATAATATAATATAATATAATATAATATAATATAATATAATATAATATATTGTATATACATATAATATTTTAATATTACAATGTAATACAGTATAATACTACTAATAATAATAATATGATATTATAATTATATATTTTATATTACATGTAATATTACTAATAATATTACAATATAATTGTATAGTACAAAATAGTGATGTATAGTGATGATATTGTACTGTGCTAATAGTATAATGTACTGTGTGTGTGTGTGTGTTATATATATATATATATATATCTCTTGTAAGCCGCTCTGAGTCCCCTTCGGGGTGAGAAGGGCGGCAAATAAATGTTAGAAATAAATAAATAAATAAATATTACCCTAATGAGTAAGCAAAACAATACGGCACAGTGAGTCCTTGAACACCAACAGTAGCTTAATAAAAGGTGACATGGTGTTTGATTAGGACTGTAGCCCACTGTGCACCCTCCCAAATAGCTAATAAAAGAGTTCCAGGTTTGTTTACTGAACGACACCAGTGTACAAAGTCAGAGGTTACATTGTGTTACGAAATCATACAATGCCCACTTCTAAGAGTGATTCTCAGTCAAGAAAGGTCTATTATTAAATGGTTGCATTATGCTCTGGTAGGGGCTAATCTTGAAGAACATTCAAACATATCAAAGAAGCATTCTCTCCTGACGTTTCACCTGCATCAGAGGTGAGGTTACATCAGGTTGTGAGGTTACAACCTCGCCTGCATACTTGCCACAGATACAATCGAAACGTTTAGAACATGGCCATACAGCCCAAAAAACCTACAACAAACCAATGATTCCGGCCATGAAAGCCTTTGACAATACATATCAAAGGGTGAAAAGTGCACAGCCAATCTGCTAAGAAGTACATAGTGATAGAATTTTATTACTCTAGTATTGAAAGATCTGTGCAGGTTTCTAAATGCCTTCAAAGATCATTTGAGAATGTTGGTTTTCACCTCGGAAGCCCTAAACAATTCAGGGTTTTGATGTCTAAGGGACATTGTATTTTGTTATGAATTTATCTGGTTGTTAAGCAAAGTCTGTTCGGATAATGTTGTTGTCATCACTTACAGAGAGACATTTGATGAGTGCACATAAGAGAAGTTCACGGGTATTATGTGGTATACACTCTCCTGATAGTTACAGTTGAACTCCACTTTCTCTGGGGATTTTTTTGTTCAGTGTTTTGAATTATTTTACTTTTTTTTAATGGTGTATGGTTTTATTTCATTTCATTGATTTCATTATTTAATATTGTGTATGGTTTTCACAAAAAGACATTTTAAAAATACTAAAAATAAAGTGAAATATAGTGGATAGAAATGGTTTTTTTCCCCATGCTTATTGGGCCTAGCAGGATCATGACAATAGATTTTGTATTGCCAGCAAGCACAAGCAAAGCATTAAAGAGGAGAAGGTGTTTCTGCCTTAAATTATTAGCCTAGCTGTATGGGAGTTTTGGTAGAAAAAAATAAGCATATATAATACAGAAATAATTTTCTCTCGAATGAAGACTGTGTTGACCCTGTTAGTTATTCTATATATCTTTTGTCCCTGTTTTATTAGTTTTAATATTTTTTTCTTTGTACAGATTATAGATATTCAGGTTATGCATCAAATGCACAAAGAGACTACAATCCTTATACTGCCGGGATGAATGAGGAGGAACAGGTCGAATGGGCAATAAGAAACAGTCTGAATGACAGAGGTAAGACTGCGTGTTACTGTTGAGAATCTCTGCCAGATGCAGTACATGTTGAGGAGGAATTGTACATGTTTATTTAAGATGACAGATATTATTAAAAATTAAACGAAACAGAGTCTCATGAATACACACCTACTTCTACTGTATTTCTTCCATTTGAAAATTTTCATTCCTTCATGCTTTTTCTCCTGGTTCCTTTCAGGATTTGAATTTTTTCTTTCATTAGAATGAACAGGACCAAAGAAATCACAGTATTCAAATCTCTCTCTGGGTAGAATATAGTTGTAAAGCCATAACAGAAAGTGATATATATCTTCCCATCAGACCTATGTTACTTGTGAACTAAAGACAGCAGCTATGATAGTCATGTCTAAAGTACCAAGAAACAGTCTGATATACACACAGTGGTGTTTCTGCCTCTTCATCTTATCATCTCACTGTTAGAATTAAGAAGACGGAGATCCTTCGGCTGGGCCGTCTGGGTGGGAGGGAGATCCAGCTGCCTACCCTGGATGGCGAGACATTACGTCCGTCATCTTCTGTAAAAAGCATTGGTGTCTTATTGGACCCTCTACTCACAATGGAGGCCCAGATGTCTGCTGTGAGCAGATCTGCGTTTTTCCACCTACGTCAGGCTAGGCGACTGGCTCCCTTCCTATCTAGGAATGACCTGGCTACGGTGATCCAGGCAACGGTCATCTCGAAGCTTGACTACTGTAACGCCCTCTACATTGGCCTTCCTTTGTCAGTGATCCGGAAACTGAAGCTGGTGCAAAATGCGGCAGCTTGTCTTCTCGCCGGGGTGCCGGCGAGGTGTCGTATCATCCCAATTCTACAACAGCTGCACTGGCTTCCGATTGAGTACCAGATTACTTTCAAGGTGCTGGTACTAACCTTTAAGGCCTTATATGGTCTGGGGCCGGCGTACCTGAGGGCCCACTTATCCCCCTACCAACTCCAGAGATTACTTCAGTCTGAAGACCAAAATTTCTTGAAGTCCCCAACATCCGGACTTATCATCTGTCCTCTACTAGGCAGAGAGCCTTCTCGATTGTGGCCCCTTATTTATAGAATGCCTTGCCAGTTGAAACCCGAACCATGCGAGAGCTACTTGCTTTTCGGAAAGCCTGTAAAGCCTTTCTTTTCCAACAAACTTTCTATGGGTGAATAACTCGGGACTAAGTCTGTTCTCGTTTTTATTGTATTTTATAGTTGGTTGTATTGTTTTAATCTTCTGCTGTAAACCGCTCCGAGCCAAATTGGGAGTGGCGGTATTCAAGTCAAATAAATAAGATGTGTGTGTGTGTGTGTGTGTGTGTGTGTGTGTAGGGGAATCGTTTATATAAGCCCTTTCCCCAAAAGAAAACAGGTCGGTGAAGAGGCTTGTAGAAATCAAATGTTTTCCATATATCTACAATCTCACTGTAATAAGCAAAGAGATAATTAGTATACGGAGCATTTGTCTTTTTAGCTACAGAAGGCTTTTTGATTGGTGTCTTTACATCTTGGTGAATAGATTAAAGAAGTTTATAAGGCTAGCTTATGCAGAATATAAAGTCGATATTGTATTAAGAAGCTCAGTTCGGTCAACCAAAAGGTACAAATATATCATGCTAATTTTCAAAGCTCACTGGTTTCTTTACCAGTAAAAGATGGTTTAAACAAAGTTTTGCAGGGAAAGAGAAATAATGCTATTACAGTCACAGTGTCTACACTTCTGCTCAAGGATATTGTAGAGAAAGGGTATGTAGCTGACTGAGGACAAAGGCAATAAAAGGAAAGAAGTAAAATTGCTTTTGAGAAGCCGTAACCAAAACAAGTCCTTTGGATTCTGTATAAAGAGAGGTTTTTTTGTTTTATTTATTTTTTGTAGCCCCCAGTGGCGCAGTGGGTTAAACCCGTGTGCTGGCAAGACTGCTGACCAAAAAGTCAGCGGTTCGAATTTAGGGAGTGGGGTGAGCTCCCACCTGTCAGTTCCAGCTTCCCATGCGGGGATATGAAATAAACTTCCCACAGGATGGTAAAACATTTAGGTATCCCCTGGGCAGCATCCTTGCAGACAGCCAGTTCTCTCATACCAGAAGCAGTTTCTCAAGTCGCTCCTGACATGTAAAAAAACCCCCTGTATTCTATTCATTTTGTTCTTATTTATGATTGTACTATCACTCTAATATATAATATTACTATTATTTATTTCTTCTGTTTACTTCTGTACATAACAAATTTATTTGAAATATAGGCCAGTTTTTTCACATGAATGGAGGAAACAATGTTGATTTTGACAGCTTTAATACATGGTGGATTCCAACAACAACAACAGCTTTTATTGGTACACACTAACAAAATCATAGCACGGACATGTATAACAAAAGGAAGTTACTGATAAAAAATAGAAACATGATTGGTTTTTGGGATCAATGTATGAAGATTGTTCTTGAATACAAGGAACCTGACTTTAAATTTCATTTACTTTATCTATTAAATAGACCATAAAAATATATAGGATTGTAGGCTTCAAAATGTAGTTAAACTTGAAAGCAGAACAACTGAAATTATAGAGCATAATTAAATATAACCACATTAACATAGAATAATAAAAAATTAACAAAAACAAGCTCAAAATTATTCGTGAGGGAAGAATAAGAAATTTTTAATTTTTATTTTGTAACTTTTTAATTGTAATTGTTATTGTTCTTTTGTAACTTAGATCAAGAGGCATAGCAGCATACATTTGGTATAGAAATCCAGAAAATTCTAAAATAATGCTTACATATTCTGAAGTCATATGTAAGTTTTTTGCCAGAGAGAATAATGATTTTATTTTATTGATTGTTGTATAGTCGGAATCTTGGGCCTTGAAACCAGATTCTTCTTCTACCAAAAAGTCTACAAGGGTTGGTTTTTTTCAGATGGATGAACACTTACCCAATTTCCTTTAAGATGGTCTGTGTAGGCATAATTTCCTTCACATTGTAAATCTGCTTGTCAGGGGTTATAGGAGATGTTTTGATTGTCACTTTTGAATAGGTAGCTAACTTTCACAGATCATGTAGACTGTCTGTTCTGGAGGTGTCATATAATGGTATGGCATTTCTCTTGTTGTTTCTATATGGCTCACATGGGGAAGGATGGAATCATACTTTTCCTGCCCTTGCTGTTGTATGATTGTTTATATAAATTGCATCATTGGACTGCATTAAATTATACCTTGCATGTTATTTTCTAAACGCATGACTGGAATTTCCAATTGGTAACCTTGGTCAGCAAAAGAACAATTGCTTGGATAACAGTTTCAGCTTGAATCAATGCAAGGATTAGTCTTTCCTTTTGTTCTTGTCTGCTATTGAATGTCTTTTTCACAGAGCTGTTTAAAGCACTCTTCCCCACTTACTTACTTACTTCCTTATTTGATGGTTTATTTGAAATACTAAACCCACTTTTCTTCCAAGGCTTATTTTCAAGCCAGTTTACAAATAATTTAAAATAAATACACACTAAAAATATTCTAAAAGAATCCAGTTCATGGTTCAGTAATTCCGCTAGAAGAGTCAGTGTCATGTAGTGGTTTCAGAATTGGACTATAACCTTCTGATATGTTCACCTTGGGTTCACCAAAAGCTGGAAGGCACACAACACCATCAACCACAAGGACACTAGAGCACTTGCAGTAAGAAGCAAATCTGTCTCATTTGCCATCAAATAGTGGCTTCATGGATCATGGCAGTTTAAACATGTGTGGAAATAACAATGTCCATGCCAGAGAAATATGCCTGAAGAAAAAACTGCCATTATGGACAATGCCCTGCCATTGGTTATTTGCAAACCATACGTCTTGGGTTTGTTTTTTTTTTGTTTTGTTTTTTTTAGATTTCAACTTTTCTGTCATTAGAATTAGTATTAGAGAATATCTAGTTTTTGGCCAGGATGCAGAAAGTGCTCAAGAATGGGTTTAAATAGCTCTAGATACTGATTAATTTGTGTTCCCAGGAAATACAGCGGCTTTGGATTGGCTTCTGTTTAAACAGGCACAGCTGTGTTAGTTTATCTCCCACACGAAAACTACAACACAAAAAGTCAGCAAGTCGAGTTACAAATAATGCATTTTGAAATCACTAACGAGAAAATACTAGAGTAGTTGTCTCACTTGTACAATTAGTACAAAATGTAAGAAAAACATTACAAGAAAAACCATCCCGAAAATGATGGGTCACAAATCTGAGAGCCACTCTAAATTATATGGCGTTTTAAGAATATGGTTCTCCTATGGTTTCCTCTTACAGTTGTTAGAAAATATCTCTCACAGTATATATCCTTTTAGAATGAATAACACACATACAAGACAATAATACGTAGACGTGATTATGTTTTGACATTGCTGGGTTTTGTTTTGTACAGCTACCTTACCACAACCATAATTAGCTGACTGACATACTGTTATGAAGAAGTGTTTGGAATCTAAATTTGAAGAACCTATAAATTATGTCTGTGGTTCATGGTAAAATAATGAAGTATGGCAAGGCATCACTTGTTTTGACCACATACTACACATAAAATGTCTATACCAGGCTAAGCTTTAATGGGGAGGTGTCTGAATTGCAGTCTTCTATAGAATTGCAGACTCCTGCCCAGCGAGGTTTATTACAGTCTCTGTTGGATCATTGAATGATATAAATGCATCACTCACCCAATAATTTGTTGACTGCTTAGCTGCCCAGTTCTTCAGAAAAAGGGCATGAAATTGGAGCAAGGAAGGGTCTGCCTTCTGAAGTTTGGAGCAGTCTTGTGCCATTAGATATAGGAAGTTGTTTGTCACTCTTAGACACTTGGCACCTGTGAATTGACGGCAATTAGCTTTATCTACTGTTGTTTTAAAATTGTATTGTTTTGATTTTAACATGTGTTGATGTTATAATTGTTATAATTTTATGTGACTTGTTTTATACTTTTGTGCTGTTTATACCAGTTGTGTGTTATATGTGCAGCCCGGAGTGCTTTCTATGCCATCCCGAGTCCCTTCAGGGAGATGGTGGCAGGATATAAATAAAGTATTATTATTATTATTATTATTATTATTATTATTAGGCCATACAGTATATTTTGGGATTTTTTTTCTACAAAGATGAAAATTACTCTTGGGTGACTTTCTTATACATGCAATTCCAAACAGAAGAACTTCCAGACTTTCGTGTTACAACCACTGCAGCAAATTAAATTAGTTCTCCTTGTGTTGCCTCCTTGTGTTAAATTGTACTATTATTAGACAGAAATAACTTGATGTCCTTAGCAAATATTGTGAACTCTCTGTTCACACATTTTGTTCAGACCTGCATTCTTTTTGTCCTTGAGTCACTATAAATTGAATTATTCCAGCAGCTTCTTTAAAACCGATGGCCTCTCCCTTCATTTTCTAAAAAAAAGAATACAGCAGCCAACCTGGTAATATAGAAATAAGGGACCCAAATATTTATTTATTTTTTTGTAAAAACAGGCTATGGTTGAGAAACTCAGAATACAGGGTTAGTCAAAATGCATAGGCCAATAAGCCATTCAATTGAATGGCTTATTGGCCTATGCATTTTGACTAACCCTGTATATGATATAAGCTGGAATGTGTCCAGAGGAGGGCGACTAAAATGATCAAGGGTCTGGAGAACAAACCCTATGAGGAGCAGCTTAGGGAACTGGGCATGTTTAGCCTGAAGAAGAGAAGTAAATAAAATAAAAGGAGCAATCAAAAACCTGAAAACAGACAAGGCCCCGGGTCCGGACGGCTTTTCTGCGATCTATTATAAGACCTTTCAAGAAGAATTAATACCATACTTAAAAAAAATCATGAACACAATTAGAGAAACCAAAACTATCCCGAACCCTTGGAGACAAGCAAACATAACGGTCATACATAAAGAAAATTCGGATCCCGAAAACTTAAAAAACTATAGACCTATATCACTTCTAAACCTGGACTACAAAATATTCAGTTCTATAATCGCAGAGAGATTAAAAAAACTACTATCAAAACGAATTAAGGAAGAACAATCTGGCTTTCTCCCAAATAGACAGCAAAAGGAAAATGTCAGGACGCTAATAGATCTAATTGAATACTATGACATCAACAGCCAAAGAAAAGTAATGCTATTAGCGCTAGATGCGGAAAAAGCTTTTGATAGGGTAAATTGGGAATTTTTTAAAGCGTTAATGAGAGAAATGGATATTGGATACTATTTTCAAAATATGATAAACGCAATCTATGAGAAACAGGAGGCCAAAATTCGGATCAACGGACAAGAAACTGAAAAAATTGAAATAGAGAAAGGGACGAGACAAGGCTGCCCCCTATCCCCCCTGATATTTATCCTGACTATAGAAATCCTACTCGAAAAAATCAGAGAAGATAAAGAATTGGAGGGTGCAAAAATTCAAGGTCTGGAATTTAAAGTAAGGGCGTATGCCGACGATGTTGTTTGTGTAATAGAAGAACCTGAAAAAAATCTGGGAAAATGGATACAAACAATAAATGAATTTGGTGAGGTAGCAGGTTTTAAATTAAATCTGGAAAAAACAAAAGCTCTAACGAAGAATATTACACAGAAAGAAAAGGAGAGATTAGGCAAGAATTGGAATATCCAGATCGTAACCAAACGGAAATACCTAGGAATAATAATAACGGCCAAAAATATACAACTGCTACAGAATAATTATATAGAAGGATGGAAGAAAATGAAAAAGGAAATGGAGGGTTGGAAAAATCTAAATTTATCCCTATTAGGGAGAATTGCCTGTATTAAAATGAAAATATTACCTAAAATTATTTTCCTCTTCCAAAATTTGCCAATAATTAGGAACCAAAGTCTACTAAAAGAATGGAATAAACAGATAATGAAATTTATTTGGCAAGGAAAAAAAAGCAAGAATAAATTTTAAAAATATGATTGAAGATACAAAAAGAGGTGGCTTCGCAGTTCCTGATTTAATATCTTATTTTGAAGCCAGCGCACTAATGTGGATCAAGGATTGGGTGGAATTGAAGAAGAAAAAATTACTTACATTGGAAGGAATTGAGCTGAGAACAGGCTGGCACCATTACTTATGGTATGGAGACCCCAAAAAAGAAAGAAAATTCGGAAACCATCTGGTCAGATCCACAATCATGAAAACCTGGCAGAGATATAGAACTAAAATATGCGAAAAAACTCCATTATGGCTCTCTCCTCTAGAGGCCACCCAAAGAAGAGAGATGGGATGGAACAATTGGCCGAAGTATAAAGACCTCTTAAAAAAAGAAGCTGGCGAAAGAGTGATGAAGACACAACAAGAAATGAATCAGATAAATAAAAATATATCGTGGTTTCAATATAAGCAAATAACGGAATGTTATAAGAAGGACCACAGGCACGGGTTTCAGGAACTAGATACCTTCTGGGACAAGATATTAAATTCGAATAGAAAGATAATAACAAAGTTGTATAAGAAATTATTGGAATGAAAATTAGAAAAGGACGGAGAGAAAAAATACATGAAAAGATGGAATGAAAACCTCGGCAGATCAATTAAAAAAGAAGACTGGGAAAAGATATGGAGAATAAAAATTAAATATACTTACGCAATAGACCTAAAAGAAAACTGGTTAAAAGTAGCTCATAGATGGTATATGACCCCAAAAAAATAAACAATTCACATAAAAACGTAAACCCTAAATGCTGGAAGTGTGGGAGAGTGGAGGGCTCCTACTATCATATGTGGTGGGAGTGCCCAATGGCAAGACGATACTGGAAAAAAATCCACAAAATAATACAGGAAATATTAAATGTGAAACTACAATTTAAACCAGAAATATTCCTGCTAGGAATACTAGACTCAAAAATAGAAAGAAATACAGACAAATTGCTCTTCTTATTGACTACGGCGGCAAGAATTTGTTACGCGAAACTATGGAAGAAAGAAGAAATCCCTGAAATAAAGGACTGGATGGAGAAAGTATTAGACATCAAAAACATGGATAGATTAACATATCTGATTACTAAAAGTAAAGGGACCCCGATAAAAGAAACTGATTGGACTAAAGTGACAAATTATACCAACCACATGAATAATAGTACAGACGAATAAGCAGAAGAGAGAAAGATAAAGAAGAGGAAAATGAGAGAAGGAAAAGGAAACCCCCATCTGGAAGATATGAAGGAAGTCAACGAGTGAGACATCGACCATCTGTCTCCAACCCCTTTTTTCTATTCTATTTTATCTATTTGTTTATTTTGATCTATTTTTCTTGCTTTATCTCTTCTTACCCCCTCTGTTACCTTTCCTATGCCCTCTCCTCCCTTCCTTCTCCTACTCCTCTTCCCCCCTCCCCAGCCCCACCCCATTTCCATTCCCATCAACCCTATTCACACCAATATTCTACTTCTTTTCTATGCACATGTTTGTAACAGGATGAAAATCTATAATAAAAACTATTAAAAAAAAAAGAGAAGGCTGAGAGGAGATATGATAGCCATGTATAAATATGTGAGAGGAAGCCACAGGGAGGAGGGAGCAAGCTTGTTTTCTGCTTCCTTGGAGACTAGGACGCGGAACAATGGCTTCAAACTACAAGAGAGGAGATTCCATCTGAACATGAGGAAGAACTTCCTGACTGTGAGAGCCGTTCAGCAGTGGAACTCTCTGCCCTGGAGTGTGGTGGAGGTTCCTTCTTTGGAAGCTTTTAAGCAGAGGCTGGATGGCCATTTGTCAGGGGTGATTTGAATGCAATATTCCTGCTTCTTGGCAGGGGGTTGGACTGGATGGCCCATGAGGTCCCTTCCAACTCTTCCAACTCTTTGATTCTATGATTCTATGATTCTATGATATGACTGGGGCAAATACGAAAACATTGTTTCATTCATGGTAGAACTAAGTGTTGCGGTCAAGTTGGGAACAAGAGGCATAAAATAGGCACAGCGTATGTATTTAATCCTGATGTTTCACTTGAGTTTTTTCCTCTGGTACTTGACAGAACAGCTTCTACCACTATGCTGCAAACATTTCTTTTTATGCTACAACTGCATTGTTTTTCAAAAACTTGAAAATAGTATTATAGAACAGTGGTATGTTCATTTGGCCCATCATAGCCTTAGGTCAAACCAGTCTTACAAGTTTTCATTCTGCTTTGTATTGGAAAATCCAAAATTAGTCCCAAGAAGTGTGATCACAACTGTTGAAATTGCATTTACTGTGTTCTGCCATGGCTGTCACAAATGCCTATTAGATGATGCCTCTCTTAAGTTTTACTTATGGACAAGTGTCCACCCAATCCATGGAATGCTTCTGGGAAACATTTTTCTTCTAACTATAGCATCTAAAAACATATGCACACTTGTACAGGCCAGTAACTGCTTGTTTTCAAACCTAGTCAGACTGGGCATTTGAATGACTTGTAAAGGATTTTGATGAGATGTTGTAATTTAAAAAAAAAAACCTAAATGCTTTCCCCCATACAGGGAGTCTTGTCCTTTTCAAGTGCACAAACACATAGTATAAAGCTAGAGTTATTGATGCTACATTGAAGGTGTCTGATAAGGAGATACTTTTACTTTCTTTCACAGAAGTAATTACATATGTCCTATGACCAGGGCATGATGATGATGATGATGATGATGATGGTGATGATGGTGATGATGATGATGATGATGTATTTGTTACCTGCCTCTGCTTACAACTTGAGGCATGTACAACATGGTTAAAACAGACAGATAAAATACAACACTGATAGAATACACCAAAATACATAGAACAAAGACTTACACCAACACCAGTAGAATGCATGTTACAATTCACAAGTTCAAATTGGCTGGGTAGGCCTGCTGAAAGACATAGGTCTTCAGTTGTGTCTGGAATTTAGCTGTTGGATCTCTTGACAGGTCATTCCACAGTCTCAGGAATAGGTTTTATGGTGTTCCTAATTTTGCTTCTGACACAATAAATAAATAAGGAAATACAATTGTATAATGTCACACATGTGTGTATGAATTTCTGCATTATTTGGCTTCTGATTTGTGTCTTCTGTTGCATCTGGTTTCTAGAGATTGGGGAGGGAGGTAAGACACTTCTGTCACCAAGAAAGAGCCCATGTAATGTAGCTATTTCAGTATTGAACTAGGACTCAATACTTGGCCATTGGGTGACCTCGGGCAAGTCCTATTTTCAGTCTTAGAGAAAAACAATACCAAGCTCCTCTGAATAAATCTTGCCAAGAAAACCTTATGCTGAGGTTACCAGAAGTAGAAGTCAACTTGAAAGCAGTTGAAGTGTTTTTAAAGACATTAAGTACCTTTAGCCGTTCTCAGTTGGTTACTGCTTATAAGTAGATTTGTGTAACTTCTTTTTTCACCTAGCATGCTCTTTACATGTAGTGGCTTACCATGCCACTGTAGTCCTTCCCTTTTCAAGTTTATAGGGCTATAAAGAAAAACAGCTCTCATGTCCAATTAATGCCTTGTAGAGGAGGAGGTGAGGGAAGAAACAACAGTGATGCAAATGCCTTTAAGGGGGTGAAAGGCACGACAAAAAGCTATAATTACAACAAGGATATTTCCTTTGAATCAGTATACTCTGTTTTTTCCTTCTTTCTCTTTGATGTGCTGTCTTCTTGTGAAAAAGCATTTCTTTTTCTCTTACACATAAGTGGTTCTCATCTGGGATGCTGCAGTACTGTTTTATGTTTTGGAAAAACAAGCCCATGTTACCAATACAAAGACTACTTAGTGATGCATTATGTAGTCTTTATACTGTATTCAAGCTCTGTCAGTGAACTTTGGATATAGTCATGGCATTACAATCTAATTTGCAAGACCAAACAGTGTTGGGGAAGAAACAGTGTGTCATCTGAAGTGAACGAAAGCCAAAGCAAACAAACAAAAAAAGATGCTGCTGTTTGATGCTAGTTGTTCAGATGTTACTAAAGTTGCTGCTTGATAAATTACAAAGTTTTTTGTCTTGCTATAAATTTGGAAATTTATTATCAAATTTTCATAACCTCATTATGTTTTTGAGAATAACTTTGTCCTAATTCAGCATCCATTGCAAAAGGAAATATTGAATGCATCTTAACTTTTGGAGCATTCCAAGAATAATTTATCATGCTATTTGATAGGTACAACTAGAAAAGATCTTCAAATAGGTTTGGTTTCATATTTTCCTAATGAACTCTCAGAACAAAAATAAGCTGTTGTCAAGTAGGAAAAAACATCTTAGAAAGCAATCTTATTTACAAGTTATCCCCGCCCCACTTTTATATATAGATTTTGTGACCAAGAAGAAATCTTTATTTGCTGATTTTTAAATAACAGCCAGTTACCTGATAGTATGAAAAGGGTTAATTGACCAAACAGAGGTACCTGTAGTGGTACAAATACTGTCGTAAGTGCACTTTTCCCTCTCTCCTGATGTCTTTCTTGAGCAGTTTTATCCAAACTAGAAGGAACTTATGATCCCATCCAACTTAATAAAGAATATCCCTACTTTTACACCAATACAAAACAATATATTTTGCATTCCTTGGATAGTCAGAGCAAGATTTTATGAACCCTAAGGTACTCCAAGTATATTCTGTTCTTATAAAGATTATAATCTTATTGCAAAATGTTGATAACTCACATCTTTTACCGCTACCTAGATTACATTGTATAGTCTGGACAAACAAATTAGTTGGACTTCTGATGTAGAGGAATCTAAATAAATTGTCTTGATACTCTTTGCAAGTCCTCCTCATAATTGACATTAGATGTTGTTTGTATGCTTTAGTGGCATAAAAGAACTGCAACTTTTAATTTCTAAACCCAAAAGTTTTTCAACAGAAAGAGATCCTAATTGCTTTGTAGTATCATAAAGTTGGAAGAGACTACATAAACCATCTAGTCCACCCCCCTGCCATGCAGAAAAAGCACATTCAAAGTACCCCTGACAGATGGCCATTATAGTTTTAATAAACCTTTTTTTTTTGTACACAACTATCCCAAAAAGTTCTTAAGAAGTTTCTTTTTTTTAATGATATTGGATATACTGGGTTAAAACCAAAATTTAGAAACAGATGCCAACTGCTGTAAATACATTTCATTCCAAAGGAAGAAGCAAACAGTAGTTCTGTGCTTTTGTTCTGTTGGTTATGCAGCTGATCTTTCCAGAAAAAAAGAACACTTCTGTGTTGAATAGACCACATAATAGCAAGTTTAAGTTCTGAATTCAACTGTGGATTAGAACAAAAAATGTGTATCTATATATCCCAGTGGGCTTTCATTTTATTCTGCTTTAGATGAAACCTGATGTGACACAGAAAGTGCTAGATGCTGTGAAATAATCCCCGGGTTTCAGACCAGCCAGACAATAAACAACTCTATAATATTCAGTGCTGCAGCTTCTGTAGAGCCCATCTGTTTCAAAATAACCCTAATTCTGCTTACTATGCAGAATGCTTTGTTGACTGGGGCTTGTCCTACTTTTCTTTAATGTGTTGCTTGTGAGCCTCTGGTGCCATCTTCTGGAATACATGAAATGGGAGTTCCTGTTGCTCATTTCTGCTCTGAATCCTAGTTGCTTCGGAGCAATGGAAATCAGCCTTTCATGCAAGTAGTAGTGTATGCTATCTTAGAAGCCATGCTTCTTTCTCTATTCTGGATCAAGATAAATTTTATCGTATAAAACTTCTGACATAAACGTCACATTTTACAAAGGAAATTAGTGTTTTTAGAAGCTACTTTGGTGTTCCAGAGTGTGTTCCATTGAAAAGAAGAATTTCTCCCTGGTTCCTTCACATATTCAGGAAAGTTTCAGAATACTTACTGCAAGTAACACATTTTTACGAGGGGCATTCATTAAAGATTTCCCCTGAGCCATTTGTATTTATCACAAGGTACTGAAACTGCACATGTGTAATGATATAAGTCTCTATAGGTTACAACAATTTACAACTCAAAACTGGTAACAGTCTTGATTTTACAGGTGCTGAAGTGGTGTGAGGTTTGATAATGGACCCAGTGGAATACAGAGCAATCATCGAATTTCTTTACTTACTTACTTACTTACTTACTTATTTACTTATTTATTTACCACATTTGTATACCACCTTTCTCAGCCAGAAGTGACTCTGGAAGGCCGCACAAAGGAGACATTCAATGAGATGAAAGAGGTTTATGGTGATGATTCCCCATCATATGATGTAGTCAAAGAACTAGCATCGTCAATTCAAATGTGACCCGACTTTGATGCAAACAGCTCCAATTCCAGGGCGACCCCACTCTGCTATTGATGAACACACCATCCAGCAAGTGGAGGTCACCATTTCGGAAAATTGCCTTGTAACCTTTCACCACCTACGGCAAAATGTCAAAATTACTGTTGGGATCCATGGAAAAAATCATCCAAGACCATCTTCACATGCATAAAGTATCTGCTCACTGGATTCCTCAGCTGCTCACAACTTTTCAGGAGCAGGAACAAGTCAAACGCTCTCAGGCTCTATTGACAATGTGCCATGCAAACCAGGAGGACTTTTTCAACAGATTGATCACACAGGATGAAAGCTGGATCCATCACTATGATCCCGAGACTAAAGTCCAGTTGATGCAATGGAAGCATCATGACTCACCACCTCCAAAGAAGGCGTGTGCCCAACTCTTGGCAGGCAAGGTCATTCTCACAGTATTTTAGGACCATCACGGAGTAGTATTGCTGGATTTCCTAGCAAAGGGTAGAGTGATTGCTGGGGCATACTATGCTTCACTGCTGCAGAAATTGTGGGAGGCCATCAAAACCAAGAGACGTGGCATGCTCACCAAGGATGTCCTCCTTCAGCAAGACAATATACCAGTTCACAGACTACTTTGAAGTGAAAGAAACCCCGGACAGGCCCCTTACATGTAGTTAAAACAAAGTCAGTATGGACAGCCTGACTGGGAAGGCTTCTCTTTCTTTACTGGTATGGTTCCAAAGGAAGAAATGAGTTCAGATTGGGCCACTGCAGTATCTTAGGCCTCTGATTAACGAAACCTAAAAAGTGGAACCTAAAGGGGTTTGAGCACACAGCTATAATTGCATCTCTCTTATACTTCACTTACATGCTACCAGCATTGATAGCTGGAAGTTTTCTTCTAAAAATTTACTAGTTCAATTTCCACAGCCAGTGTTCCATTTGAAAAACAGCTTGGCTTCAGCTTTTGAAGCATTAGAATTTAGTCACTTTTGCATTTGTCTCTTGTATGTGGATGAACCTACCAAAGGCCTGGATGGTTAAGTGTATTGCTTTCGGCAGTGGCTGCCTGGATATTTCTGAGAAGCTCTCAAGCAGCACATAAAACCTCCCTTCGTTGTTTCGTTCCCAGAATCGACTATTCAGGAAGTCATTGCTCCTGGAGATGGAGGCTTCATTTAGCAAAATATCTGTCTGTTGCTAATCTCTAGAAATTTACTCTTTCTTATATCAGTCTAAACAGTGGGCCATCTTATAATAGTGAGATCAAATGTATGAAATCTAAGAAGACACCTCCACCTCAAATTTTCCCCAGTTGACAGTGCAAAGTTTAACCATTGGAGTCATTCTTTGCTCTGCACAGCCTCTATTGATGACAGTTGAAAAACCCGCATCTCTTTTGTGCACTGTTGATACTGCTGCTCAGAGTGCTGTTATTGCATAATGCTTCTTGTGATACCTCATTGCAGTTTGTATCTGTTAACAATTGCTGTTTGTCCCTTTTTCCAAAATAATAATCGAACACAGGCAGTTTTAATTTCTAGGCAAGCCCAGATGACCACAAAAACAGCTCCATGTGTTCCAGTGGAAATTTCTTATAATAATAGAAGAAATTACTTCTAAGGGAAAGAACTTAGATAGGACATCCTCTCAATCCACAAGGGAGAAGATTTAGCAATTATCTCTTCCACTGGAGATAACAAAGGAATATTTATTGAAATTCAAAGTATAACACGTGTGTTGTGTAGTTTGTATGGATGTATACTTGCAGTCAGGAGATGGAAGCTTAAAGTCAATACAGATAAGTCCCAACAGAATTTAATAAATGGGGTTTACATACAAGTTCATTTACTTATGGAATCAATTGCTGAATGATATTTTGTACTTGGGCTTAATAGTTGGATTTGGCCTGTGACAACATTTTTTATCATTAGACTGAGTTTGTATCAGTGGCAAAAGTGGTTTATTGCAATTACGGTGGTTTGTATTTGTTTTCTTTGCAGGTAATAGTGCAAGACATTACCATAATGAGAGGAGACCCTATGGCTTCTGGCTTCCACCTGAAGAACCATCACATGAAGAACTTAGAAGGCGACGACTTGAAAGGTTTGAGAGGTGGTAAAATTCTCAAATCTCATCACACATATATAAAAGAGCTCTTGAAAACTATCAAAACATGGAGTTATCTTTTTCTTTTAAGGAATCTCTTTTAAGAAAAGAATGTTTCCTATACGTTGTCTTCCAAGTTGTGAAGAAAAGGTACTCCTGCTGGATATATGAACTGAAAGTTAAGACTAATCTTGGTTCCTGCAAATTACTGTATTATTCATCTTAAAAGATTTCAGTCTGCCACAGCCGTTTGGCACTTTTCTGTGCATTTCCTATATATTTCCAGAATTTCATGAGAATTTGATTATTGAATTTTTATACTTTGATAAAACAAATTGTGATAATGTAGTTTGTTATCCATGATTTCTTTCCTCATTATTGAGTCTTAACCATTGCCTGATTTGATATAGTTGGAAAGTAGAGCCATTTGCTATGTGGCAGTGTTTATTGTGTATACAAATCTAACAGTCAAAGAGATTATAAAATATTATTTTCATTCTGATTTGAGGTGGGGAATGGCTGTTTTATCTTTTCAAAGGTCATTTTCAGAAACCAGTTAGTGCTTCATTGGGCATTTCTAGACCACCTCTGATAATCATGTACTAAAATGTTTTAAGTATATTCCACTTGAATATAAACATACCCTTTTAATCATCATCCCTATTTTTTCTTGTCCTGGACACAACCCACTGGAAATATTTCCTGTGTAAAACCAATTGAAATCAAAATGAGATGATCAGGAGCATTACTTCATCACGATCCATTAATCTTGGTGGCAGAAGTGGTAGTAGAGTTTTTGTTGTAGCCTAACATTAATGTGTATATTTGCACTCTTTCCTCGTATTGCAGAGAAGACAGAAGACTCTAGTTATCAGTAATGCCTTCTGTGCATACTTAGGCATTTATGTCTCCAAACTTTTTTGGCGAAACCAAAGTCAATAGTTCCTTTATTTGATTTAGAAAGAATTCTAAATATGGTATTGTGCTTCAAAATAGCTTTTATTTGGCTTACTCTTCCCTTCTTTAGAACCACATACCTTTGGCTTCCAAGATTACGCTAGATGTCCATAGATTCTAAAGGTCGCTTGTGGCTTTGTCAGCAGTGTCCTTGGACTTAGTCCTATGCTTGTGATGCATCTTTCAGGAAATAATTTACTGTTGTTGTAGAAGTATGCTAATATAAAAGTATTGGCATTGTTCTTTTTATACACATAATATCTGAACTTTGTATTTTTATAACATAATGTAATCTGAGTAGAAGAAAGTTCTACTGCTTTGGATCCTTTCAATGCAATTTGAAGCAGAGTTGTATTATGTCACATGGTCAACTACTGGAAATGTATGTTAATTTGTTGGAATCTACACATCTACCTCCCCAGGGAATTTTGTCCAGGAAGTATGTATCTATAATTATATTTCTCAATATATACATATGGATATAGATATGTATCATTATCAGGAAACAGTTGGATGTAAATGCAGTAGAAGTAGCACTGAAATAAAATGTTTCTCTTTATTTCATCAGCAGATCTGCAAGTAAACTATCAAACATTCAACATGCATGGGGTATTTTTGGCCAGGCTTCAGTTCTGCATTTTGTAATTTCCTTTCCCAATTTTATCCTAAGAGGAAGAAAATACAAAATGGGTTTGGCCTTTCCAAGTACGGAGAGCTCTTAACCTTGAATGTAATTTCAGGTCAGTGACAGTGCCTTTGAAGTTCTTTGTCCTCTGCCAGATTTTGCAGGCCTCTTTCCTAAGGAAATGCTGGTTTCTGTCCATATTTTAACTCAGTGCAACACTGGCTTTGGACTACATTCAATACAGCATCTGCAATGTTTTTGTACCTTGATTATTATTGTTGTAAAGAAACATTTCTGTCCTTAACAAAATAAATCACTGTTCTAATCTAAATCTTGCTTCTTTGGACTAATTTTGATCTGATATCAAATGTGTATATTCTTCTGTCTAATGTGCAATGAACCTGCCTAGTCTAAAATGTCTGCATAACAGCTAAAGAAGGGGTTCTCAAACTTTTTCAGCTGGGGAGCACTTTTTGAAGCAAAAGTTTCTTGTGGAACCCCCAAAAATGTTTATATATTATATTATATATTATACATAATTTATATAAGGCATGGGCTAGGGCAGTGGCAGATGGATGGAGAGTGTTTGTGTGAATTAATTCACACAATGCCAAAAAAGAAAAGAAAGAACAATACAATATTTAAAATGAAGAGGAATGTTAACAACATAAACGTAACAGTATTTCAGTGGAAGACCCCCAGAGCCATCCAGTCCAACCCTCTTCTGCCATGTAGGAAAAACACAATCAAAGCACCCCCAACAAATGGCCACCCAGCCTTTGTAATAATAATAATAATAATAATAATAATAATAATAATAGCAGAAACCCCAGAGGCCATCCAGTCGAACCCCCCTCTGCCATGCAGGAAAAGCACAATCAAAGCACCTGCTGAGCAATGGGAGGGAAATAGGTTTTTGGAAGCAAAGAAAGTGGGGAGGAGAGTCTGGACAGTGAGAAAAAGAGCCTGGGCAGCAAGGGAGGCAGGAGAAAAGGGGCGAAAATGTGCCATGGAATATTGTTGTTCATTTAAAGTGGAAGATAGCATTTCAGTGACAGCCCAAGCCCTGGCTGTGGAAGTTACCATAGTAACACTGCATTTGTCATGACAGCACAGCAAATTGGCATATAAAGCCAGAATAAATTGTCAAAGCATGAGTAAGCTAGGAATGCAGAAACATCAATGCTCACTTAATTTCTCATGAAAACAAAGTATCTGATATGTAATGTTTCTTATACGACTTCCAGCCTTAGGGATTTTGTTTATGCTTTATCATCGAACATTCAGTAGGTTTATATCCTGAGGATTTAATCGCCCGCCTCCTCTTCATAGGTCTTATGATGATATCCCCCTCCCAAGATGATGTAAAGTTCTGCTGTTAACATAGTTTATGTAACCTGGATGATACTAAGCTAATGCTAAGAGATGTTTGTATGAAAGTTCGTGTTAGAGCTTAAACAGCCTCCTGTTGAAGGCCAAGTCAGTTAAGACATATAGAAACAATACCAGCACCATTGTGTCCATTGCACAATGTGTATATTTATTTCAAAAATGTGCTTTCTAAAGTCCATAATCCCCTTCACAGAGCTAAAGAAAAGGAAATCCCTCCTAAAGAAATTCATACCACTCCTTGAACAGAAGTCAGGGCCTTTATGCATATTCATTTATTTTGTTCCTTGCTATGCAGAGTTAGGAGATGAGACATTTTAGTACCACATTTTTAAAATAAATGTTTCCAGTAGATTGAAAGGCTGCCACTTGAGATGTCTACATCTCGGGGGGGGGGGGGGGGGCGGGGGGGGCATCAAGTCGGTCTGTCTAGGAGAGGGCCAGGCATATATGGATGTGCAAACCTATTGATATGTTTTTTAGCATATTATATTTCCAATATATCATCTCCAACCTGTTCTTTAAAAAGGATTATGATAATGAGGAATGAAAGTCTTAAATACTTTGAGATTTTGAGATCCTTAAGAACTCATTTTTCTTAAAGAATTGTTTCACCATCTGGATTTCTATTGATGAAAGAATGTAAGGTGGAAATCACACTATGTGAAATAGCAAAATCATGTTTAAACATTCCAAACATAATAAACTGATTTTATTTATTTATTTATTTTTGCTTTTAAGTTAGTCCATTTTCTTTTCAGAAAGGAACTGGTAGAAAGGACATTATAAATAAATTTGGTTTAAATTGTGTTCTTTTATTTTACGTGTTGATAGTGGTTGTTTTATAATTTTTATGTGATATTGTTTTATACTCATGTAGTGTTTATATATATACTGCACTGCAGTGTCTTGTAAGCCATCCGAGTCCCTTTTGGGAGATAGTAGCACGATATAAATAAAGATTATGATGATGATGATGATGATGATGATTAATAATATTGTCACATATAGTGATTTGATAGTTGTCTCGTAGTTTAAATTTGATTGAGATTTTTCTTACCAGTCATCAGAAACATATTTAATTGGGATGAATAACCAATGGCTGTATTCAGCCTTCCATAGATTTCAGTTGTTCCTTTCCTGCCAAACAGATGATCAGTGCAATTTGGCCCTTTTTAAAATAAATTCATCCCTAACCTCCTGTATCTGCTTTCTTTCTGAAGGATGTGATGTATTATTTATTTATTTATTTACTGTATTTATGTACCGCTTTTCTCACCTCTAGAGGGGGACTCATAGGCAGATGAAAGATACATTTATGGCCTAACCCACTGAAAACATTTTTATATCAAATCAGTCTCTTGTGGATGTACTAACAACTTCTGGTTGAGGAAGCCTGCTTTAGGCTACTGATTCCCACCGGGATTAACACAATTTATTCCACTGAAACTAAAGTGCTTTATAATGATCAGGTCACAAGATTTACCAGTCCTACAGGACTAACAAAAAGCAAGTAACAATATTTGTTTTGCAGAAACCCAAGATAACTTTGCTTTGGGTGCAGAACTACCTGAAAAATCTAGAATTTGTTGGCTTTTCAGTACATTCTTTCCTGTAATGATACCTGACAGCTTAATTCTGAAATGCCAACTTGAGGGAATTACATCACTTAAAAATCTCCCTATTTTGTTAGAAAATTTCTAACTTTTAATTAGTTACTATTATTACATTGAAATGACTTATAAGAGAAAGAAATATGCTATGAATCTTCATCACTCATGTTTTGTTGATAATGTAAACCCTATGAAATGATTTGATGAAACATTAAGATCTTTTTTACACACCAATTTTGGCAATGGCAAGGTAGCATTACAGAAACCCAATCCATCAAATTGTGGATTGAGAAATTATTGAGAATTAAGGAGTAGCATACCATCTCTTACACTCTTGTTGATTAGTGTGTTGCTACCATTCTGAAAAACAAAATAAATGTGTTGTAAAGAAATCTAAATGTCGATTATGAGATTCATCAGTATTGAATCAATCCAGTTCTAACTGGAATGGCATTCCAAGTCCACCACTTGCTTAGTGTAATACCAAATAATTTTAATTTTGGGCAGAGTTTTCCTCTTCCTAATGTCTGCTACGATCATAAAAATATAGGTTGTGAAACCCCTGACTGGGCTGGATAAATTGATGGAATGAGAGTGACTTGTACAGAACTAAAAAGAAACAGAATGACTGCACAGCAATACTGCAGACTTATTCATGTGTCATCGCAAGAACCACTTCGGAAAACTTGAACTATACCCATATGAAATGGAATTGTTAATTGTGGTTGTCTTTCTTAAAGTTGTTATGGAGCAAAGACTCATGTATTACTTCTTAAATAAGACTAAAATAAGACTAAAAGCCCACTCCATCATTCTCGTCTTTTATTCTGGGTAGACTTTTGCTAAATAAGACGAAGAATAATTGTGACTCATCTAGTATTGAATATTGGCCATTATGCTCTCAGCATTCTCTGAAGATTTGATATTTTGCTGCCCATTGGAGCTACTGTTTAAACTTGACAAATACAGGGATTATTCTGTCTCGGTTTCTTGCTTATCACATAGAGAAACTTTACCAGTAGTATAAGTAGAACTTGTCATCCACGGGCCCTTCCACACAGCCATATAACCCAGAATATCAAGGCAGAAAATCCTACAATATCTGCTTTAAATTGGATTATCTGAGTCATATATTCTATTTCAAAGCAGAAAATGTGGGATGGTATTCAGCTGTGTGGAAGGGGCCCATGAATTGCAAAAGAAGAGAAGCAAAGCATTGTGATTCCTCTGTTTCCACTCACTGTTGGAGAAAGTGGAGGTGACACTTTGAGATGGAGGAAAATTCAAACATTGTGTTGTTATTTCATCTTTTGATCCTTAAGAGATTTCTATGAGAGAATGAAAGGGAGGATCAACAGTATGGTGACAGTTGAAAAACTATTCAACACCCCACCCCACCCCGACAATAAAATGAGAACAAAGCAAGGCAACTGCACGATAAAAGTCTTGTCTAGAAAACCCAAGAGGCGAAAAGTGGGTAGCTGTGGTCCTCTTCCACTTTGAACAGTGTCAGCCTAGTCATTGCTGACAGCTAAGGGAGTACCGGGATTCATAGGATATGGCTGCACAGAAAATGAAAAAGAATTTATATCCATAGTCCACCTGACTTAAAGCCCCTGGACAGTTATTCCATATTTTCACATAAAAACTGAAGAATTAGCACCATTTGCAACCATAGGACAACTTAGTACACTATCCTTTGTGGGTATTTTTTTCCTTTTGGCAAATATTTAGTTTTCCTAACTGTATTTCATGCAGACCTGACATCTGCCTGTGTTTTGTCGTTGTTTTCGCTCGTCTTTGAGAGTCTCTGAGACTGGAGATGATGAGAACTGCAGCTCCGGTTTTACTGTAGTTAGCCAGAAGCTGTGTGCAGTGGCAAAAAAGTGACATGTTCCTCGCTGACCCTGACACTCAATGAAAGGTGCTGATCTGAAGTCTTCAAGGCAGCTTCCAGTTGACATGAGAGACTGTCCACCTCCCTGGTCTCCAGATCCAGTGTGCTGAAAGGAACAAACAAAGGACTTTTGGAATCTGAAGATATCTGATCCTCTATATTTAAATACATCTCCCTGAGTCCAGTAGTACTTACATAGACCCTTTCACAGAACACAGTTTTAGTATTGTGCTTCCACTTATACTGCCGAATCAACATTCTGGAATTTATAGTTTGGAGGAACATTTAGAATGCTCTTCCAGAAAACTCTACTGTCTCACCAAATGATAAATTCTAGGATTCATAGGATGTTGCCATGGCATTTTAAGTGGAGGCACAGTACTATAATTGTGTAGTGCAAAAGGGCCCTTGGAATCCACCCTCCTGGGTTTTAGTGGTAGTTGTGAAACTGATGTAGAGATATTAGTGCTACTTTTCTGCCTCCTTTTCATTTCTTGGGAAATAGTTGTGGGTGCTTGATTTTGGGTTGAATCTTCAGCACTGTATTTTCTACATTACATTGCACCAGGACATATTAACAGAACAGTCTTCACAATGTAATTTCTGTGGCAAATCAGGACAGGCAAGACACATGGAGAGGTATGCCACAGAAATGAAAAGACATCCACTGAACAGAAAAAAAATTGTAACAATTGCAATCCGTCTACTTTTGCCATAGTTACTAAGGAGGATGAAGTAAATGCCAACCTGTAAAATCCTTTCAATGTTATACTTGCATTTTATAAGAGGATTTTGAAAGTGTACATGTGTAACTAGTTTGTATTTTGCAGAATGTAAATATGTGAGAGAATTGTCCAGCTTGGGTCCCTTTTTGGCCGACTGAAAAGAAAGATCAGAAAACATGATTTGATCATATCAGATAAGAGGGTGTACAGCTTCATCCTTGTGGCTCCTCTAGACAGGGCAAAGTCATCAAGAATTTTTGATATTCTTATGCTTAGAATGGCAGTTCTCTGGGCTTTTTAAGGGATCCAAATGACATTTCCAGATTATTTTCTGGAAAGTCCCAGCACCAGCTACAATTTTTTATTCCTGCCTTTGAATTGGTTTATTTTTATAGACACTGACATTAAAAAGTTTCCTCTTCTCCTCTCTTGTTTTAAAGTAACTCTTGTTCTTGAAGTAATAGTGCATCAGTGAAATTGACTTTTCCACTGTAATGCTGCAATTTCGACTTCAAATTTTAGGTCAGACTCAGCTAACCAGGAGTTTAAAAACCTTAGATGGGCCTTGGTACCCAATCCCAGAGATCACAGAAACAGCCCCCCCCCCCAAAAAAATGGAACAAGAAAATACAGAGCAGAAAACAACCAGGAAAACCCAAAGATTTATATTGGTAGAACTCGTCCTTGTTTTGACTAGTCTGGAAAGGTCTTATGATGACATAAATTTCCATAGTAGACCTAAACAGTTATCTTTCTTACCATTAAAAATGAGTAGCCTATCCAAAGACTTCTCCAGTTTGATGGACAAGGAGGAATGGATTGGTCTTGACTATGAACAGCAACAGCCTGAGAAGGAGCTTCACATACTGCACATCTGCTAATGTAAGGTTTTATTTCTTCATCAGAGAGGGGCATCATGGGCAAAGGAGCTGCAGTTGACAGCCAATATGACTTATCATTTCGACTTGCATAGTAGCAGACTTGGTTGATATTGCAGTAGGCAAAAGGCATGGTACTAAACACAGGAAGACAAGATCCTGCCAAACCTAGAACAAAGGAAAATCCATCAGGCTTTGACAATTACAACTCCATATAACCAAGTACTTAAGAAGAGTGGCAAGCTAGCCTTGAATCTTACCTAAAGTTTACACTACCGGGAAAATATGCTGATAAGAGAGTTCTACAAATACCATGGATTGCCAAAGCCTCTCAAGCTTTGAACGCTCACTAGAAGCCCAAGTGCCTAAATGTGTTTTGAAAACATCATGAGACAACAAGGCTCAGTAGAAAAGACAATGCTTGGTAATATGGAAAGCAGTAACAAAGGAAGAAGACTACATTACAGATTGAGTGGTTTGGTAAAAGAAATCTCAGTACTGAATCTTGGAGTCTTAAGTATGTATGCTGAAGACTAAAGCTCTTGCAGATGTGTCATTCATAGAACTACCCTAATTCAAAGCTAACTTGATAGTGAATAACAACAAGAAGAAAATAGGTCAGTGGTAGAGTACACGTGAAACAACTGCAATAAATGTGTGAAAGGGTGCCACAAAGACTTGAGCACCTTGGAAAAATGTGATTTCTACATCTAGATGCTGTTCCCCTCCAGCATCTATCTCGCAAGAGAAGAAATAATGAACCAGGAGACTGAAGAGTAGAGCCTGCTAGGAAATGAGGAGTGAAAACAGTCTCCATCCACACTTTTCGACATCTACATTTGATACGTGTCTGTTGATAACCACTTTTATGTAACTAAATGGATGCCCAGTAGAAACACCACCCACAACAATATACAATCATGTTTTAGCTACCACTCTAAGTATTCAAATGTCTGGAACTCACCATACATTACAAGGTGACTTTTCAATGTGAATTGGTGTGTACTTTGCTCTATGCAAAAGTATGCAGCAAAAGTGCAGAAAATCATTGTATCTGTGTTCTTGGAAAACAGTGAAGTGCATTACTCACCAAGATCTTGATTATGGGCCTTCTCCTGCCCTTCAAAGTACAACAGGCTGTATCCAGTCCATAGTCTTGACATTCCCTCCGGGCAAAGTGGTACTACATCTGACTGACTATGAAGAACAATTAGGAATCCAGTAGCAATTCTTGTTTCAGGTGCTGGGGGTCCTGGCATTCCAGTTGGGCCTGGAAGACCTTATAGAATGGAGAAAATGTGAGCCAGAAATATCACTTGTAAAAGTATGTCTTCATCTGTTTTGCTTTGGGTTCTGCTGTTTTAAAATGGATTTTACTATTGAATTGACGGTTCTAAGTGACACAGCTTCAATTCAGACAGAAAAAAATGTATTCATTTGTCCATCACAATCAATGAGATTGCAGGACACCCTCTCAAACAACTTTGGAATTGAGATCAAAACTCTAAACCTATTAGGTTCGTATTTGACATTATGTTTTAGGGACACAAAGGCCAAAATGTTTGTTTTTTTAACCAAAGCTGTATAACATGCATGCAATGATAAGCAAGCCACTTATTTTCCTAGTATTACATCAAATTGCATATATCAGAATACTTACCCCTCAGCCCAATGTATCCCTTTTCTCCTATGTCACCCTGATCACCATAAGGTCCTGGAGGCCCAGGCAAGCCACTCTGACCAGGCTGACCTATAAAGCCTTCTTCTCCTTTCATTCCTAAAACACAGTGTATTTACTTGTACATGTAACTATGGTTCAATGCTATGCATAACTATTAACAACTTTATTAATGCATCATAAATCTCATATTAAACAGGTAACAGATGCCTCCCATTATGTAATAGCTGTTTCTATTTTAAAATGATTCAAAAGAGTTGTCTCATTTTAAAAATGATACTGACTTTTTAAATGTTTCAGAATTTTCAGCAATTTTATGTGGCAATTTGATTTAAATTCAGAAATACTGTATCTAATTGGGGTGGGATGTAGAATAGGAATAGTGGTTCTGTACTGATCACGGTTCTAAAGAAAACAAGAAACACTATATTTTTGTGTGTGTAAGATTGTGCTGCACAGATATGACACCCACAGTAGTGAGTGAAAATCTCCAAAATGAAGAAGTGACATCAAATTAAATTGTTTGAATGACTGAAATTTAAGAAAAAGCTTAAAAAATATTGCAACAAAAATCTTAATGCCTATTTATTTATTTATTTATTTACTTTGCTTCTATACCGCTGTATCTCAAGCCCGAAGGCGACTCACGGCGGTTCACAAACAGTAAAAACAGTAGAAACAGCAGTGGTTCCATACAACATATAACAATTGACTTAACACATTATCCATAAATTACCAATAAGCAATTACAATGCACAATTATTACAAAAAACAACCGTACCCAATCTTCTCATCATCCAAGCGTAGTCCAGGTTCGTCGTCCATTGTTCCATTCCTATGTTCCATTACCAGATTGCACTAAATTACTCAAACGCCTGCACAAACATCCAGGTCTTCACCTTTTTGCGGAATACCATTAGAGATGGTGCTAGTCTAATGTCCGTAGGAAGGGCGTTCCACCACCGAGAAGGCCCTATCTCTCATCCCCGCCAGCCGAGCTTGAGAAGCAGGCGGGATCGAGAGCAGGGTCTCCCCGGAAGATCTCAAACTCCTGGTGGGTTCATAGGCAGAGATGCGGTCAGATAGGTAGCTTGGGCCGGAACCGTTTAGGGCTTTAAAGGCCAACGCCAGCACTTTGAATTCAGCCCGGTAGCAGATCGGTAGCCAGTGGAGTTGGCGCAACAGGGGGGTTGTATGCTCCCTGCGCTCCGCTCCTGTTAAAATCATGGCTGCCGAGCGTTGGACTAGTTGGAGCTTCCGAGCTATCTTCAAAGGCAACCCCACGTAGAGAGCGTTGCAGTAGTCTAAACGGGATGTAACCAGAGCGTGGACTACCGTGGCCAAGTCAGACTTCCCAAGGTATGGGCGCAGCTGGCGCACAAGCTTTAGCTGTGCAAATGCTCCCCTGGTCACCGCCGAAACCTGGGGTTCCAGGCTCAGCGATGAGTCCAGGGTCACACCCAAGCTGCGAACCTGCATCTTCAGGGGGAGTGCGGCCCCATCCAACACAGGCTGTAACCCTATGCCCTGTTCGGCCTTGCAACTGACCAGGAGTACCTCTGTCTTGTCTGGATTCAATTTCAATTTGTTCGCCCTCATCCAGACCGTCACAGCGGCCAGGCACCGGTTCAGGACCTGGACAGCCTCCTTAGTAGCAGGTGGAAAGGAGTGACAGAGTTGGACATCATCCGCGTACAGATGACACCGTACCCCGAAACTCCGGATGATCTCCCCCAGGGGCTTCATGTAGATGTTAAACAACATGGGAGACAATATTGAGCCCTGAGGAACCCCACAAGACAATGGTTGTGGGGTTGAACAGGTGTCCCCCAACAACACCTTCTGAGATCGACCCTCCAGGAATGACCGGAGCCACTGCAAAACAGTACCTCCAAGACCCATCCCTGCGAGGCGTCCCAGAAGGATACCGTGGTCGACGGTATCGAAGGCCGCTGAGAGGTCAAGCAGCACCAACAGGGACACACTCCCCCTGTCGAGCTCCCGGCGCAAATCATCCACTAAGGCGACCAAGGCTGTCTCGGTACCATGTCCCAGCCTAAAGCCAGACTGTGCCGGGTCTAGATAATCCGTGTCTACCAAGAATACCTGGAGTTGTGAGGCCACCACACGTTCCAAGACTTTGCCCAAGAAGGGGAGATTGGAAACTGGCCGATAGTTGTCGAATTTAGTGGGGTCCAGTGATGGTTTCTTCAACAGCGGTTTATTTAACCCCCCCCCCCCATGTATACACAGAGAGAGAGGAAGTAACAAAAATAACTGCATATAACTAAAACTTGTTTTGTAGCCCAGGCTTTTGATTTCTTGCAACATTTTCTATTGTCTGTCTTGAGCATTGGTATCATCTTACATTCTCGTACATCCTACTGATATCTGGTCTAAATTATATTTCTATTACAAATAGTTAAGCAACCTTTACATAAAGTAGTTATTCAGATATGGAATATGAAAAATCCACAAAAACCATCCTGTGTTCCAAAGTGAAATGTTTCCAAGCTCATAGCTACACTGAAGTGTGTAGAAAAAAGCAATACTAGCCATAAGTTGACTTCCTTTGGTGTCTTCATGATAAAATGTTGTCTCCTTTATATGGATGATGAGAGACAGGAAAGAACATTTTAATACAGGGTTTTGTAAGATGATTTGTAAGTATCTACTCTCATGGAAGGAGGGTGGTTATCTCAGTGTGTGACACAATCTGAATCCTATTGGAATTATATAGACTTTATAAAATGGATGTAGTAAAACAGTAGTTTTCAACCTGTGGGTCCCACAGATGTTTTGGCCTACAACTCCCAGCAATCCCAGCCAGTTTACCAGCTTTTAGAATTTCTGGAAACTGAAGACCAAAATATCTGAAGACCCACAGGTTGAGAACCACTCTGCTAAAAAGTATCTTAAACTTTGTGCTAATGCTATGTTGTCCTTCTGCATGAAATCCATAGTCACAAAATACCTGGTGGGCCAGGGAAACCTGTTGGGCCTCTTACGCCCATGGGGCCAGGCGATCCTCTTGGGCCTAATACTCCAGGAGGCCCTGGAATCCTGGGACATGAAGAATAATCCACTTTCCCATCTTCGCCTGGATCACCTGAAATGTGCAACATTATTATAATGAGAAAAATAATAAAATCCCACTCACCAAAGCCAGTAAACAGAAAATGCATATAGGTTCTAAGAAAGCTGGGGGTGTGTTCTAAGTATTTTTTGTCATATCTCTCTAAGCATAAAGGGATATATAAATAAGTTTATATATTAGAGGGAGGAAATGGAACAAAGAGAATGGGTATAATGTTCTGGCTCTCCACCTCCAGCAGTTGATTTTTTAAATTTTAAAAATAATTGATATCCCACCTTTCTTGGATATGGGATCTAAGGTTGCTCACAACATGAATTAAAACGAAGTATGTGAATTTAAAAATAAAATAAAGCTGAAAACAAGTAAGCTACTGTAGAGGTAAAGGTTTCCCCTTGACATTAAGACTCTAGGGGGTGTCCAACTCTAGGGGGTGGTGCTCATCTCCATTTCTAAGCTGAAGAGCTGGCATCGTCCTTAAACGTCTCCAAGATCATGTGGCTGGCATGACTGCATGGAGCGCTGTTACCTTGCCACTGAAGCAGTACCATATTGATCTCACATTTGCATGTTTTTGAACTGCTAGTTTGGCAGAAGCTGGGGCTAATAACGGGAGCTCACCCTGCCCCACAGATTCGAACCGCTGACTTTCTGGTCAGCTAGTTCTGCAGCTTAGCTGTTTAACCTGCTGTGACACCATGGCCCCTTAATCTACCTTACAATATAAAATAAATTTAAATGGCAACAAAACTAGTAAAAATTTGGCTTACACATAACATTTTCCCATATAGCCACCAACTGCCGGTGAAAGGAGAACAGGATGTATTAGGTGAAGAGAATTAAGATAAAAAGAGTGTCATGCTCTGAGAAAAATACTGATTATTATTATTATTATTATTATTATTATTATGGAATATTGCATTCTTATTCTGGAAAATAGGTTGCACCCTTGGTTATTATCAAAAATTATTTAAGAAGAACATAAGGTAGAGAGTAAATGGGTTATTTGTTTTTGTGCAAAGATGAGATTTAGTACTACAGCCTAGGTATTTAAGATGTTTTTCAGTTCTGCACCATGATAACTCCTACATCATTAGCACAAGGGCCAGTGGAAGTTTCAGGGTAAATATGGAGTGTCATTAACTTATTTGGCACAGTGATACAGAAGACAAGCAATTGGAGTGGAAAAAAAACCAAAATAAATCAGGACTAGGAGCAAATGTTTTCTGAAAGAAACAAATCCTTCAATAGCTTACCTCTGCAACCTGGTGGATTGAATGACGAAAATCAGATCATGGTCACATGCAGGAAGGAAACAAGCATCATGCAGACGGTTAGTTGAAAATAACCACAAAAACTGTAATTGCTTCCAAGGTTGGCCCAAAATAGGTTGCTGCCTATAGTCCACACTCAACTTGAAGATTAATTTCATGCAGACACCATGACTTAAATATCAAGTCAGTGCTTATCTGACACAAACACCTGGAGACTTCAAAAGATTGAAATATTTTCATATCTTTTTGGTCAACCTAATGAAGGTATTGCTGTGAGTGAGAGAAAGGATGGAGAACAAAGAGGAATATGCAACAGGTGGAATGTCCATAACTCTATTAGTAGCAATGCCTCCAGGCATCAAGGAATCATCCTGCCAACTAATGATCCCTTTTCTTATGTCTGCCCACCAGGAAAATATGGCAACCAGAGAAAAAAGGATCAAGATGGCAATAAATGGGACCCACATGGTCATAAACCACTGGATTTCCTCTTGCCATCTAGTAGTGAGACAGTAGGGATAGCTCATTACCAGGGCATATCCCTGAATGTCTTCATCCCTAGAATCTGTGTAGAAAATTTCCCAAGTGAGGAAGATGAGCATAAAGGCTCTGTTTCTTCACCAAATGAATCCACCACAGCACCCAAATCACTAGACAAAGAGAAATTGAAACATTTGGGGAGGGAGTCCCAAAAAATATCATGAAATCGCATAAAAACTGTACTATGGGAGTATAAGGAGAGCTGAATCTAAAACATGAGCTAGCAGAGCAGTTAGGAGTCATTTTTAAAGCTTTCCTGGTGTCCTGAAGAGGGACTTCAGCAAATGGCTACCTGGCCATGTGCTGGCTAAACCAACTAGGGACTGGCTGGTAAGAGAAGGAATCACCCAGGAGGCTGAGAAAGCTCCCTGAAGAAATACCACCAAGAAGAAAATGGCAGTAACCTATGCATCTCCCATAACTGAAAGACAGGGCTCCAGGTAAATTTGAATCTCATGCTTAAATTAATATGGACTCTTATTAACAATCTACTCCTATGTGTAAGATGAATCTGTCTTCCTTTCTCCTTGTCTATAAAGCCTACTTTGTCTACCAGTTATACCTAAGCAAACTGTCCTGTTACAGTAGGCTGAGCAGAACTTTGGAAAGCTACTGTGAAGTATGTAAGTGAATTATCTGTATTTTGGTAATAGATGGTGGGGGTGCAAATGTAAATATAGAATGGCCAACACATCCATGGTATCAAAAAGTTTACCTTTAGGCCCCAAAGGACCAGGTAGTCCTCTAAAGCCTTGGTCCCCAGGCTCACCAGAGGCACCACGAGGCCCTTGTGGACCAGGGTTTCCCATTGGACCTCAAGAAAAAAAAAACAGTTTGGATTATCACTGTTCTTGAGTTTAAAATAAACCCATTGTATGCAAACCAGGAATTTCAAACCATCATACCTTTCACACCTTCTCTTCCTTGATTTCCTGAAATACCTTTTGCTCCCATTTTCCCAGTTGGGCCAGGAGCCCCAGGTGGGCCAAAAGTCCCACAATCACCTGGATCTCCTTTAACAAGTATAGTGTTTCCTGGAGGGCCAGGTTTGCCGGGAGCCCCTGAGGACAAATTAAACAGCATTGATTATGAATTTACCAAAATGTGCCACAGAAGAATATATTTACAGGCATCTACAGTCAAGTGTGCAGACTTTTGCGTACATAACCCTGAAAGGCATTATTAGAACTAACTGTAAATTTCTCTTTGCTGAGCTGGTAGGTAGAAAACAAAAAAATCATAATCCCTTTATTGTATATATTTAAAAAATAGGGAGACGTGTTATACTCTGTCGGACCATTGTTTCACTAAGCTTAGTATTGCCTATGATGATTGACAGCAGCTCTTCAATTTCAAATAATGTTCTTTTCCTAGCTTTAATATACATGCTGGGAAATGAACCTAAGGTTGTTTTCACACACAAACCATGCTCTATACTAGCTGCTTGTTGCATCTGCCTTAGTGGATGTAGGGTTGCATATAACCATTTTATTATGAGCACTCTCCCACCAAAGGCTTCAGAGCAGCTTACAAAGTGTAAGCATAATAAAGGTTGTTTGCTCTGAGTCATTTCATAATGCCCATAAATATTTATTTATTTATTTACCCTATTTATACTCTGCCTTTCTCCACCCCAAATGTAAGGCAGCTTACATTTGGCAATTAGTCAGTGCCTCAAACACATACAACATTAAGCTTGAAATCCATTGAATTAAAATTAATACATATTAAAAATTGAAAAATTACATTCAGTATTAAAATTATGCCATCCAAAAATTGTAGTCTGAGTCTAATGCTCCTCAGAACTATTTCTGGAAGAGGACTAATTTATTTAAGTGGCTTCATTTACCTTTTTAAGTTATTTAGCTCATGTTATATATGTATATAAAAAGGTACCTCTCATGCCATCTATTCCAGGAGATCCTTGGTCCCCTGGAGGTCCAGGAAGTATGTTTTCAGAAGCCTGGCCCATGAGGCCTGCAGGTCCAGAAACACCTGGCCTACCTGAAGGACAAAGACTGAAGATTTAACAATGTGTAATGACGGCCATCATGAAATGTTGTTAGATTTTAGCATAGATGTCTTTATACTTTCCAAATGTGCAGAGCCCCCCAGCTGAAAGTGTTTCAGGGCCCCTCCTTTTCCCCAGAGCTATACTTTCCAGAGACAATTTGTTTCTTCCCCTTGTAGCACATCTCTTTGTGACTATGATTGCCATGGGGATGAATGGTTGGAAGAGCAACTCATAAACATATTAACTATAGCTTATGTCCATTCTCCATTCCATTAATTGGGCTCTACACTTTTAAAAAAATATACTTCTTACCAGGAGGACCTAAGAAGCCCATGTCTCCAGGGGGACCTGGACTGGAGGATCCTGGTAGCCCTGGTTCACCTCTGTTGCCTTTTGGTCCAGGTTCTCCTCTGCATCCTGGAGGTCCCATTTCATTTAAACCTTTGTAAAAGAATAATTGGTCAGCATGAAGCTTTTTAACATCATTGGAGAAAAGTGATATACAAAATAAAATTTCAAAAAAAATTTCCATGTCAGGACCTGTTGGTCAACAATCCTGCTGTCACAAGGGTTTAACACATTGCTTGAACCACACAAAGTCATTCTTTTGAGTGAATTTTTTTTCTGGAAATTCTTATGGAAAATGTATTGTGTATGAATCGATGAATAATGTCTGTGATTTTTTTCAATCTGCTTTTTAAAAAAGATGTTTTCTAAATGCTTTTTTTCTCAAAATGATATAGCACCCAAATCTTCAAACAAGATCTTCCCCAAAATTAATTACCTATGACCAGAATCCAAAGGATTGTCCACCCAGTCATGGACTTCTTGCCTTACTGGGCATCACTTTTTCAAGTTCTTTAAAAAGAGAATGGCAAATCAATAAGTCCTTCAAAGTAGACAGAAGAGCTCCTGCCAAAATGGAGCATTTTATCTCCCCATACATGTCCAGAAGACATTTAAATAATAATTTTTAAAACAGAATGAAATTCACAGGGTCACCATAAATCAGTAGACAACTTAAAAGGCATACACACACGCATCACAGAACATCAATCTCTCACTTGGATTGTGTCAAGTTTGTCCATTTGACATACAGCAAATAGTTTAATTAGTAGTAATTTTTCTGCAGCACAATAGATTCATTAGAAAGTCCTTTTTAAAACAACAAACCAATAATTTGAATATTCTCTTTCATTAAAGCAAAATTAATGATAAACTTTAAAAAATATGTGGAAAGTTTAGGTTAACAATTATGGTATGTTGGGTCAACTAATGACAACCAGTCATTATATGATTAAGATATGGTTTTCAATAAACCCAACTAATAATGCCATCAATTTCATGTTTAGTCTCAGTTTTGTAAAGAAAACAAATGAAATTTGGTCATTTTGATTCTTTACCTGGTGTGCCTGTCAATCCTTTTTGACCCTGTAGTCCATTTAGACCATTTAATCCACGCAATCCTAAAAGACCTTTAAAATATTGCATAAAAAAGAAGAGATGGAGTATCAAAAATGAAAGTGACCATTTAATTAAAATCACAGCTACTGCAGTTAAGTGAATATGAGCAACATGTATTCATTCACGAGCATGTTTCACTGAACAATTTGTATTGTATAGGTTGTTTGAAAGGTGAAAAATGACAAATAAGGGACATGATCAAGCCACAATTCCTTGTTGTTTTCATTTACATTCCTATATATCTCCCCCACTCTGTCTAATCAACAAACCATTCTGAGGTGCAATTCTAAACCCCAGTGAAGACAAGTAAAATATTTTTCTATTTGTTATTGAAGGCTCTCATGGCCAGAATCACTGGGTTGTTGTGAGTTTTCCGGGCTGTATGGCCATATTCCAGAAGCATTCTCTCCTGACATTTCACCCACAGGCAGGCATCCTCAGAGGTTGTAAGGTCTGTTGGAAACTAGGCAAGTGGGATTTATATCTGTGGAATGTCCAGGCAATATGTCTATTGGCAAAAAGCAGGTTTTTCATTGGTAGAGTATATCTGCTATGAGGGTCTCCAGTACGTCCCCAGGAGGCTCAGTAACACAGATCTACTGCAAATGGAAGAAGCCCAAAAATTCCACCAAGGGTTTTCTTGAGGAGCTGCTAGTTCAAAGTTTAAGCAACCTTGACACCGCTCAGAATTGGACATCATCATCATTTCTGTCCTGCCCTTTCCCCAGTTCAAGACTCAAAGCAGCTTACATCATGTTGATAAACATATTGTGTATGACTATGACTAAGTTAAGATTTCTTCTCATTGGTTTCAATAACATAGTAAATAGAAGAAATGAAGACCCAGAAGAAAAACAATGTGGAAAGGCTCCCACACTGTCCATCTAGGCCACATCTTGGGCTGTAGAATCAATAGACCATCACCGGCCAGCAACACCCACTTTTCCCTATTAGGATTGCTCTGCTTTCTGCTTTAATCTTGGATTGTTAAGAATGAGGTTCTTACGAAGCTACTCCTTTGTTGCCCTGGCGGTGTGCTTGGGATCACTGTCATGCTGAAAGACCAGGGCACGTGCCCTTGCTGATGGAAGGAGGTTTGCACTCAAGACCTCATGATAAATGGCCCCATTCCTTCTTTCATGTATACGGATCAGTCACCCTGGTCCCTTTGCAGAGAAACAGCCCCAAAGCATGATGTTGCCACCCACATGCTTCACAGTAGGTATGGTGTTCTTTGGATGCAACTCAGCATTCTTTTTCCTCCAAACACAACAAGTTGTATTTCTGCCAAGCAGCTCTACTTTGGTTTCATCTGACCATATGACATTCTCCCAATACTCTTCTGGATTATCCAAATGCTCTCTAGCAAATTTCAGTCGGCCTCGGACATGTACTGGCTTAAGCAGGGAGACACATCTGGCACTGCAGGATCTGAGTCCCTGGAGGCGTAGTGTGTTACTGATGGTAGCCTTTGTTACTTTGGTCCCAGCTCTCAGCAGGTCATTCACTTGGTTCACCCTTCTTGTGATCATTTTTACCCCACGGGGTGAGATCCTCAGATCAAGGGAGATTATCAGTGGTTTTGTATCTCTTCCATTTTCTAATTATTGCTCCCACAGTTGATTTCTTCACATCAAGTTGCTTGCCTATTGCAAATTCAGTCTTCCTAGTCTGGTGCAGGGTGACAATTTTATTTCTGGTGTCCTTTGACAGCTCTTTGGCCTTCACCATAGTAGAGTTTGAAGTGTGACTGCTTGAGGTTGTGGATAGGTGTCTTTTATACTGATTACAAGTTCAAATAGGTGCCATTACCACAGGTAATAAGGAGAACAGAGGAGTCTGTCTGTGAGACCCAGAAATTGTGCTGTTTATAGGTGACCAAATACTTATTTTCTACCATAATTTGTAAATAAATACATTAAAATCAGACAATGTGATTTTCTGGATTTTTTTTCATGTTGTCTCTCATAGTTGAGGCCTACCTATGATGTCAATTACAGGCCTCTCTCATCTTTTTAAGTGGGAGAATTTGTACAATTGGTATCTGACTAAATACTTTTTTCCCCACTGTACCTCTTAAGAGTTTGTGGTTAAATTCTTAATTTTAGCATCTGACACTGAGCAACTCAACAAAGATTTTTCACTAAGCACTGTTTGATAGACTCTTCCACCCAGCAACAGACACTGGTCTATATAGACTATTAAGTCTGACACTATATTCCTGACATCTGAAATCTATTGCTTATTGTTTATGCTTTCCGACATTATTTTGGAGGAATGTAAAATAAGAGATAGTTCCATGTGCAGGATCTGACTTCTGCAGAAGTAAACACTGATGGTTGTAGTTAGTCTTTGGAACCCACTTTGCTGTTTAATTCTCTTGGTTCTTATTTAATTTCAACAATGATTGATGTTTTTGTTTACATTGCTTTCTAGACAATTTCTAACACTTTGGCCAACAATCCAAAAAACATCAACAAGTCTGAGTATATATTTGGATCACTCACTCTTCTATAAACTGAGTTGGATGAACTATGAGTGAACTGTTACTTTTACTTTTTTTCAGTACAATTCTTCAACTTCCTTTATTTAAATGAATTAAATGTATACAAAAGGGGTTTCAAGACTGGGCTGTTGATTATAACAATGGAAACCACAATTCAAAACTAAATTGGGTTTGGGTTTGGTTTTGTTTTTTGACATGTCCTATATTATTACTTTTCCACATATATATGAAATCAGTTTAAACAAGAATTTTGTAGATAGAATTAAAAGGAATAAAAATGTTTAAGACTTATAATACAAAGACTGATGCTACACCACTGAAATCTTGTGTTTATTTTATTGGATGTCAGTAAAGGCCCACTCTTATTCTCATTTCATTGGCAGGCGCTCACAAAATAACTGGGCTTGGGCTTTTAGTTCTGTGCATGTCTGTTGTTAGGATTTGTATACAGTCTTTTGATGCATTTAATATTTTGATGTTTATGTTTTAACCCATAAATAGTTCTATTATTTTTCAAATCTTATATTTATAGTTTTATTAATTACTTAGGTATTTTAATGTGTATATAGTTAAATATGTTCTTAGCCACCTGGAGTGCCATCATTGGAAGGAAGGCTGAGCACTTCCATCTGAAGAGCAACTTAGAACCTCATGCAGTGCATGTTAACTATAAACTTGTCTAAAACAGTCCCTACTTTAATGCACACATATACAAGTAAGTTGATCATCCCTTATCCAGAATTCTGATTTCCAAAATTCTCCAAAATCCAAAATTGTTCACATAGTTGAATGAGATAGTGAAACCTTTCCTTTCTGATGTATCCATATACACAAACCTTATTTCATACACAAAATTATTAAAATAATGTGGCTAAAATTACTTTCAGGGCCAAAATGTATGTGAAATATAAATGAATTTTGTATTCAGGTTTGAGTCCCCTCTCCAAGATATCTTATTATTGTTCTCTCCACAAAGTTACAGATCTGAACGTATTCCTAAGATCCCTAGGAATTTCTTCAATTGATACGTTTTATGATACTGTCACAGGCCTGGTTTATCTTCATGACCCAAGCTACTACAGTGCTGGGAGGCTTCAACACATATAGTGCTGGGAGACTTCAATATCCATGCTGAGACTGCACTGTTGGAAGTAGCTCAGGACTTCATGGCCTCCATGACAACCATGGGTCTGTCCTCGGTGGTATATTGCCTAACCATGCTGCAGGACACACTTTGAACCTTGTTTTCCATCCAGGATGGGATGATGGTGATTGTGGTGTGGAGGAACTTGTCATAGCTTTGTTGTTATGGATCTATCACTACCTGGTCAGGTTTAGACTTGCTGGGACTCCAAACCTCTGCAGGGGTGGGGAACAAATTAAGATGGTCCACCCCAGGAGACTTATGGATCTGATGGATTCCTGACAACTCTTGAGGATTTTCCTGTCACCTTGGCAGGCGTTTCTGTCTAAGCTCTGGCTGACCTCTGGAATGGTGAAAAGGCCAGGGCAGTGGACATAATCACTCCTGAATGTCCCCTCTCATGGAGCAGAGCCAAACCAGCCCCTTGGTTTCCCAAGGAGTTGGTGACAATGAAGCAAGTGAGATGGAGACTAGAGCAACGTTGGCAGAGAGCTTGAAGTGAATCTGGAGGCAGCAGAGAAATCGTTCCTTGCTGCCACTATTACATCTGCAAGGAACTGTCTAGCTGAACTGTTTTGAGTGGTCAGAGAACTACTACATATTGATCCTTAAGGAGACATCCCTGACCATTTGGCAACTCGCAGTGCAGAATTTGCAAAGCACTTTGTAGATAAAGTTGTTCAGATTCATTCCGACTTGGATGCTGTTATTGACATACTTCCAATAGGTGTAACTTTGGCTCCTTCTTGCCCAGTTAGCAACCTGGCTGTAGTTCTTTGGACCAGCTGAAATTTCCGAACACCCTTCAGAGGCAGCCCCATGTAGCATGCATTACAGTAATCCTGATGGGATGTAACTAGGCATGTACCACCGTGGCCAGATCTTGGAGGGCTGTTAGTACATGTTTTTATTTATAATTATATCTCCCTTTCAGCCTGAATAATCTGCTTGCATATCTTATAAAATATCAATTTTCAAAGGCTTACCTTTTCTACCTGGGCTGCCAGGTAATCCAGGCGAACCAGGAGACCCCAAAAGTCCAGGATTGCCTTTTTCTCCTGGAACCCCTGGTAAGCCGGCAACCCCCTGAGCACCTACAGTTGGATGAGATATAATCATAAAACAACAGTTACCAGTCTCTCTTTTAAATTGTCATATGATTCTATAATATTCTAAATATATCGAATCTGGAAATGTACCAATGACTCTAGAAATAACAAAGATAAGAACATATCTATTGGTTGCTCTGGCTAACATTTTTCAAGCGCTTGTAGCAGAATGTGAAAGGCTAACCCAAGTTAAATCATGACAGTGCCTTATTACTGAATATCTGTGTTGATACTACTTGGCCAATGTGGCCAAAGGCACAAGTTTTTTTTTCCATGGCTGCTACATGTCAAGATGGCTCTGGAAAAAGTCCTCTGTGAACTTCATATTTTGTCTTGTTCTGTGATTCTGCTGTTGTTCCACCATTTTCCACAGACTTGCCCAATACCAACAATATACTTAAAACACTAATCTGATTTACTTTACTTTTCTTCCACCTCACCTGGGAAGCCAGGTGTTCCTGGATATCCAGGTAATCCTTTGGATCCTTGGCTGCCCGGCTCCCCTTGGCCACCTGGTATTCCTTGATCTCCTGGTAATCCATTAAGTCCTTAAACAATCAAATAAACAAACATTCAGTTTAGAAGGTTTTAACAGAGAATACTTTGAAAACGTAGAACTCAAGATGCTCAGGCATATTTCCAAACTTGCCCAAGGCCTTTTTCTGCCTAAAACAGAAGATAATACCATTTCACCTAGAGAAGAAAACCATATTGCATTTCAAATGTGACTTCTGTACGAGTAACAGAATTCCAGACTTTTTCAGTTTACTTTAGGGCAGTCGTCTATCCTAGACCAAATTATTCCAAAATCTGAAAAAAATCTAAATCCAAAACACTTCTCTTTCCAAGCATTTCAAATTAGGAATACTCAACCTGTATTAAATTAGTGAATAGTGTTAAAACAATTAACCCATGCAATAGGATAAAAAAATAAGCAAGTTGTTTTACTAAGGTATTTGTTACAATATATGAAAAAGTACCATTACCTGGTAATCCTGGGTTTCCCATAGGGCCCTTGTTACCAGGCTGGCCAATGTTAATAGCTGGATCACCTCTGGCCCCTGTAAAGATCGAGATAGGGTATAATGTGTTGTCAAAGGTTTTCATGGCCAGAATCACTGGGTTGCTGTGAGTTTTCTGGGCTGTATGGCCATGTTCCAGAAGCATTCTCTCCTGACATTTCACCCACATCTATGGCAGACATCCTTAGCAGTTGAGGAGTCTGTTGGAAACCAGACAAGTAAGTTTTATATATATCTATGGGATGTCCAGGGTGGGAGAAAAAACTCTTGTCTGTTTGAGGCAAGTTGCAATTGAATGTTGCAATTGGCCAACATTATTAGCATTTAATGGCCTTATAGCTTCAAAGCCTGGCTGGTTGCTGCCTGGGGATCCTTTGTTGGGAGGTGTTAGCTTGCCCTGATTCATTCTTGTCTGAATGCCCCATTTTGTTTTAATGTTGCTCTTTATTCACTGCCCCAATTTTAGAGGGTTTTTTTTAAATACTGGTAACCAGATTTTCTTCATTTTCATGGTTTCTTCCTTTCTGTTGAAACTGAGATAGTTTGTTTCTGAGAAAAAGAAATCCCCAGCGAATAAATAGAGAATAACACTTTCCTTTATCTCTACTGTCTTTGTCAACATCATAATACACATTTGTTCTGTTTTTGCAATCAAATTTTCAGAACATTCTAGGCCGTCAATTTTTGTAACAACATAATTGGTTGTAATTCTTCCAAATCTGGGGTGGGAATGATGTGCCCTTCCTACAGCTGACTTGCAACTCCCAGCTTTCTTCACCACTGGCTGTACTGGCTATTAAGATTGCTGGGGTTTGTCATACAACAACATCTGAAGGGATGCACATTTCCCATTCCACTCCAAATCATGTAGCAACATGTAAACATGATAAGGGTCTACTCTCTCACTACCAAAATTAATTTATGAAACCTTCAGTAAAACAGACATACAAATAAGACATAACTAGCTTTTTCGTGTCAGAAGCAACTTAAGAAACTGCAAGTCGCTTCTGGTGGGAGATTATTGGCTGTCTGTAGGGACGTTGCCCAGGAGATGCCCGGATGTTTTACCATCCTGTAGGAGGCTTCTCTTATGTCCCCCCATGGGAAGCTGGAGCTGACAGATGGGAGCTCATCCCATTTTGCAGATTTGAACCGGCGACCTTCAGGTCAGCAGTTCAGCCGGCAGAAGGATTTAACCCATTGTCCCATCATGGCTAACTAGCTAATTGCAACAGTCTCCTTTTCCAATGATGTAGCCATAACTGAGATACACTTCAGATATACCTTAACTCTGCTCCTTTTCTGGTAAAGAATTATTTATGTGTGCAGTTACAGTGCTGGTGCCTTACTAAAGGTTGGAAGAAAATACAACTTGGTACAATCATTGCCTAGGTCTTGAAGAGAGAAAAAAGAGTGGATAGAAGAATGTTTAGTTTTTACTGATCAATATTTTTTGAGAAACACAAAGGCAATGAGTTACTTTTAAGAAAAATAACTATAGTGGCAACCAACTATTTGGAGTGAACTATAATGAACTAGAATAAGAAACAATTACTTTTTAAAGTAATTTCCAATGTTCTGTGTATACAACCAATCCGATGTTTTTTGACTCACCCGGATTTATTACTGTTTGTATATTACTTTCTCCTAGTACATCCACACAAATTTAAGTAATTGTATTTTTCACACATATTGAATACATTATCATGGCATCATTACCTTTAGACCCCTTTTCACCATCAAGCCCCGGACTTCCTGGAATGCCAGGCAATCCCTGTGCACCCTGATTATTTTATGAAAGGAAATGTGTATCAGTTATCACATATCAAATGTATGACACCAGATGTTAAAATGAAAATTGAGTTCTATAAAAACTTGAACTTTGATAGGTTTTTAAAAAAGAAGAACAACAATATAAATACAACACTTCTTTTTTCAACAGTTCCCTGCACCTACCTCTGGTTTCTATTCCTTCTACAGAAATACAGATTTTGCTATTGTTTTAAGAAACTTATACAAGTAAGAAGAGCCCACGCAGAATCTGGAAAAATGACTTTTGGGGTTCTTCAATCTCAGAATCTCCTTCTTTCTCTTTTCTGAATTACAATATCCATAGGTCATGCTGGCTTTGGAAACTATGATCCATACCAATACATTTTCCAAATTCTAATCCTCTTGAGTCCCTCCACAAGGGAGAAATGGCGGGATATCAAACAAAGTAAATAAATAAATAAAAATGCTCTGATCCATATTTGGCAAAAAAAGAGAATAGAAGTTTTTTTGTGTGCGTGTCAGGAGCGACTTGAGTCAAGGCACTTCTGGTGTGAGAGAATTGGCCATCTGCAAGAACATTGCCCGGGGAATGCCCGGATGTTTTACCATCCCGTGGGAGGCTTCTCTCCTGTCCGCACATGAGAAGCTAGAGCTGACAGATAAGAGCTCACCCAGCTCCCTGGATTCAAACCACTGACCTTTCGGTCTTCAGTTCTGCCGGCACAAGGGTTTAGCCCATTGTGCCACTGGGGACTCCTAGTATAGAAGTGAAACTATCCTAATACACACAAATCCATTTTTAAAGCATTGGAACAGTACATGTGAAACATTCAACATACATTGAAATACATAAATCACCTGAACTTTGTAGACTAACTCATTTTCAAATAATTACAAGACAATCATTTTACACACATTATGTTTACATCAACTTGCTGGAAATTATATTACACAATGCGTTCTTTAACATAATCAACCTTGATGTCAACAAAGTCAGAGATTTGAAATCAAACAAACAATGTTACTGATGATGTCTTAACAGACATAACAGACTTGCAAAAAACAATGTTTAAAGTACACATTCTAATACTTAAGTATAGGTATTAAAACCATGCCAAACTTACCCTTTAACAGAAGTATGCTCATTAGTAGTATACATAACGTTTTTCCATAATATGTACCACTTTATTTATTATTGTGTTTACTACAGAAGCTGAACTGAATGTATCTCATATATGATAAATCAGCTTTGCAATACGTTTACTCTGCAATCTAATCTTAATGTCAAGGGAAACCTTTACCCTTTACCTGGTCTCCACTAACATTTAGAATTGAATATGTCACATGTTCTAGGTAGTTGCTCTTTACTTTAGGGAATAGGGCAAGGATGTGCCATGAGTAGCTAACTATTACATCCCAAACGCCTTTGCCATTTGATCTGAGATCTGAAAGCAAACACAGTAACTATATAATTGTAAGACTTCCAAAACCTATTGCTCTCAACCTACCTGGTCACCTTGCCGTCCTTGAAACCCAATTATTCCTCTCAGTCCTGCAGACCCTGGAAGGCCTGGGAGGCCTTGAAAACCAAGCTCCCCAACATCACCTGGTTTGCCTTTTTCGGTTCCTGGACGTCCATCTCTGCCTGGCAATCCTGGGATTCCTTGAAATCCAGGGCTGCCTTTGTCACCTGGAATTATTGTTGCCCATTACTAGGCTGTACATCACTGTACATCACAGCATTTTCTAGTTGCAAATGTTAAATAAGAGAATGCAAAATAACAACACACTGATTTGAAGTTAAAGGGAATCTCTAGCAACTCCACAAAAAGATGAAACCTGGAAATGTTACTTTGGGGAGCTGTTTTCTAGAATCCCACTCTAGCATAGCTATTGGTTGTGGAGTTTGGGATTGGTAGTCAAAATCATTTTTCCAAACTTCAGTATGTGAAAAAAGTACTTTATGATATGTAGCAAAGTTTAGCCACAATTTAAGAAAATGTCTTCACTGAGCAAGATGTTTGCTTCAAAAAGATACAAAGAATGCTTTATTAAATTGGGCTTTCACCACAGTCATAGTTTTGAGAAAAACCAAATAGCGAATACCTTATATTGCAATTGTTGAAATACTTGCAATGTCAGTTTACCAAAATGACTCATTTTACAACAAAGTCACTGAATATCAGTGATGAAAACTGTAAATGTGTAAATGGGGTGGTAAGTACTGTACATTGCTCTATTCATATTTGGAAGAAAATAATTTCCAGTTAATTAGTAATATTAGCTAACATTAACTGACCAATTTATTCCCTAATTAATGAAATGCAAACACGGTTATGTCCAACCTTCCTTTTAATTTCAGTAGGCTTGCATCACTGGCTTAATAGCAGAAACATAACGGCAGTGTTCTTAGTGCTTTTCAAAATTAAATAGTATGAGGTTTGTGTAAATATAAAACCTTAACATTACAGTTATTGGCTATTTACTTACCTTGTACTCCTGGTAAGCCATCCTCACCAGGGAGACCTGCTTCCCCTTTTCCTCCCTTCTCTATCAATACAGTAATAACACCATCCTCTCCTGGCAGTCCTCTCTCTCCTTAAAAGCAGAGCATACAGATGGACAAATAGATTTGTTAATGTCACCGCTGCTTCAGATCCATCCAGTGGCATCATGAGAGCACTTACAAGGGGTGTAAACTGTACTGGATAGCACCATCGGAGCGAGTGATACCGAAATGACTGTAGTGTATATAAATATTTTGTATCAAGAATAGGGCTCCACAGTTACCTATGGACCCACCAGAACACTGATCCTGGAAGACTATCCTACTCGGCCAACGAGGGATTGCCTAAGTAAGTAAGTAAATATTTTGTACAGTAGGTTCTTGTGGGTTTTTTTGGGCTATAGGGCCATGTTCTAGAGGCATTTCTCCTGACGTTTCGCCTGCATCTATGGCAAGCATCCTCAGAGGTAGTGAGGATGCTTGCCATAGATGCAGGTGAAACGTCAGGAGAAATGCCTCTAGAACATGGCCCTATAGCCCGAAAAAACCCACAAGAACCTAGTGATTCCAGCCATGAAAGCCTTCGACAATTTTGTACAGTGTTTCAACAGAAATTTATTATTTTTAATAAAAATATCTCTTTAGTTTTGTAGCAGCCACAAAACCATTTTTTTTATTTTCCTAATTTTCTATCTAACACATACTGTACCAATATACCTCAAAGGCTAAAACATTATGCTAATCTAGTTTGTAAACTTTCTAATGCACATGGGCTCTTGTAGGAGCTGGCATTATTATTCAATTACAATGATGCATCAAATCACATGGGGTCATCTGCACACGCTACAAGTACACAGTTGTTTTCAATGTTGCTACATTCTTATAGTTGCTGATTTTGCCATGTTTTCTTATATTGTACCCACAATATCGTGGTGTGGACTGATATGGGAGGATCTCCTGATCTTCACTGCGAAAGACCATGCGGATCCAGAATAGTCTCTAGAGCAGTGGTTCTTAACCTGTGAGTCCCCAGGTGTTTTGGCCTACAACTCCCAGAAATCCCAGTCAGTTTACCAGCTGTTAGGATTTCTGGGAGTTGAAGGCCAAAACATCTGGGGACCCACAGGTTGAGAACCACTGCTCTAGAGTTACTTATGGACCCACTGCCAACACTCTACACTTGGAAGTCAATCATACTATGATAATGGTGATGGTGATAATGATGATGACGATGAAATGGGAGGTCAATGGGGTTCCCATGCTGGGTGACACCAAATCAGAGACACAACTGAATCCACCATTCCTATCATTGGGATGCAGACTATGTTCTAAATATGTTTTAAACAAACTTAGAATTGAGCAAAACTTTTGTTTGTTATTAAGACAACAGCAACAGCTACACTTAGAGGACATCATAAGCAATAAGGATCAGGGTGAACATCACAAGGGAAATGCTGGTCCATGTTCTCTAGAGGGCCCATCAAATCTACGCAGTTACTCCTTTTGAATAACGGTTGCTTACACATCCTACTCTTTTTTTCCCCTCAACCTTGGTGATCTGAAGAGAATGTGGTCACATCACTATCCATCTTTACTCAAAAGAGAAGTAAGTGACTAAATTATAATGTATCATGATAGCATTCATAAAAATAAACAAATATGTTAAATAATCATTAAAAACATACCAAACTTTAAGAGAACTTATTAAAATCACATTGTCCAAAATCATAGTCCAGGCCATTCTAAAATGTCATTGCACTATTTCATTATTCTTGTGGGTTATTAACTGAATGCTTGATTCCCACATTCACGTCTATAACATTTTCCTGAAAGTCAGGAGGGAGCAGGCCGATATTAGGGAGGGAGTTCTATAGCCACGGGGCCACCACTGAGAATATCCTGTTCCACCAACCCCACTTACAAGGGAGGTGGGACAGAGAGCAGAGCCTCCTCAGATGCTCTTAACCTCCTAGTTGTCTCATAGAGGGAGATACATTTGGACAGGTAAACTGGGCCGGAACCATTTAGGGCTTTATAGGCTAAAGCCAGCACTTTGAATAGTTGCCACTTCCCAGTATATAGAAAGAAACATTTTGACAAGACTTCTGAGTGGGTATAGAGGCACTCTACTCCACCCAAGTGCTCCAGCAGAGATTGCATGTATATGTGTGTTTTTCTAGCAATAATGGTCCTGCATTGCTGGATTCCTTTGAATGGGTAGTGGCCCACTGTCAAGTAGAGCAATGAATGAGTCACTTTAAATTGTAATGGTGCCACAGCCTGTCCCACACTCTCTGCTGGAAAGTGAAGTCTCATTAATCTTGATGAAGGAGAGATCAATTTCCAATCTGGTTGGGCTCTATATGTGGAATAAGAGAGCAGCATCTTATCTTTCACCGCAGGCAGAAAAATGTCTTTTGCCCTCTCTGGCTATCGAGGCATTGAGTAGAAGAAACTGACTTTTTAATGGCTAGCACTGCATGAAATTATAGCAGATGAATAAAATGGCATAGCCAGAAGAGCAGATGGCACCTGTCTCATCTCTAAAGATGATAAATCCTTTTACTGTAATTGAGGCCAGTCATCAGACTAATTCAGGCCAGCCTCAAAATAATCATATAAATTAGTTGTAACACACAGGAAATGAATGGACATATCAAAAGAAGCAGCAGATGAGATTTTTTAAAGAAGAATTATGAACTGCGTGAGAATTCAAGCCTTGGTACAAAGTCGAAATTTGACAAAGCAATTAGGTATTCTTTAAAAAAAAAAACCAAACAAATTCTAGCTGGGAAAAAATCACATTATCTGGTGTATTTCAGAAGGTAATCATTTATGAATAAAAGGGGACTGCCTCTACATACCTTTGGAGCCAATAACACCATATTCTCCAGGAGGACCACGCAGACCCGTTTGTCCTTCTTCCCCTTTCATACCAGGCGCTCCCATTTCTCCATCACTTCCTGGGAACCCTGGAAAACCTTGCATGCCTTTCGACCCTTTGCTCCCTTTAAATAAACAGTTACATTATTGATTACTATAAGCCACAGAACTGTTTGATCCCTAGTGCCACAAGAAAGATCCAAAAAAGTGTTATCCCGAATTGAAAAGTCCCTTGTTTTAAAGCAAATACAGGGAGTCCCCAAGTTGTGAACAAGATCGATTCTGTAGGTTTGTTCTTAAGTTGAATTTGTATGTAAATTAGAACAGGTACACTTTTAAAGTGTAACTCCAGCTAAATATATATCTATATAGCTTTGGATAGCATAGGGAAGGGTTAACACCCTGTGGTGTTTGTTTTGCTATCTGTGCTCCTGTTCAGAAGATTTCACTTCACTTTCTGACCCTGAGAGAATTGGAGTTTGAAAAAAAAAAAGGCTGGTGATAAAGTTTAAGTTGATATACCTTTTTCCCGTGATAACTCTTTCCAGAGTGAATTTCCCTTCCTAGAGGTAGATTTCTCTCACTTCCTGTTATCTCACCCCCTGTTCTGAACTATGAGTCATGTGTAAGTCAGATGTTTATAGCTTGGGGACTGCATGTACTAAGTTTTTTTATCTGTCACAGCAGAAGGAAGCTTGAAGTCAGAGTTAACAAATTAGAAAAAAGCTACTTGGACGCTACGTAAGAGAGACAGAGACCTTGTAGAATTTACTTTTTGGATTTCAAATCCCAGAATCTCCAACCTCATCCAACTTTGCCAATTACCATTAATCTCCCAGTGTGTTCCTTTTAACTGTGATGTGCCCCTCATGATATCAGTTGAGCTATAGTATAAGAGGGGCCGACCAAGGGCAAGATGGATGGATGGCATCCTTGAAGTGACTGGACTGACCTTGAAGGAGCTGGGGGTGGTGACGGCTGACAGGGAGCTCTGGCATGGGCTGGTCCATGAGGTCACGAAGAGTCGGAGACGACTGAACGAATGAACAACAACGTAGTATAAGGAAAGAAATTAGTATCTTCTGTCCTTGAGTTAGAAGCTATATGCTAAAGAAAGAGAGAAGGGGAATGCTTTGGTCTAAACACTCTACATCTTATGAGTGTGTTGTTCATATATCTGGGATGTAAACTAAAGTCCCATCTAGTACATGGTAAATGAAATAGAAACAGTGATGATTAGAAGTACTATCAAGATTAGTAAAAACTTGCTGAAAATACAGTTTGCTGAGTCACCATATACCTTTCTGTCCTGGAAGGCCTGGTAATCCATTTTCCCCTGGAAGTCCTGGATTTCCTCTTAAACCTGGAGGCCCTGGTGATCCTTGTGTTCCAGGAACTCCTGGCATACCTTTCATCCCAGCTGGACCTGGTGCACCCATATCTCCAGGTGGACCTTTGATGCCCTGCAAACCTAATGGAAATGTGCATTAAGTAGTACTGAAACACCCTAGAAGCTCATGTCAGCTCATTTATTTCTCTGCTGTCCTTCAATTTGCAATCTTACACTCTGATCACCTAGGTAGGAGAGGAGACCCAACACCAGAACTAAAGGAGGAGACTTAAAAAAGGAGACCCGATATCGGGAAGAAAAGGGATTCTCTTAAGCATGATATCTTAAGCATCAACCATAGTGGCATAGGGTATGCCCTTCAAATACAAATACCAATCTCACAAATGAGGGAAATGCACACACATATACAGAGAGAGAAAGAGAGAGACTTTTCAAGGCAGTCCTCTCAACCTGAGATTTTCCCTTAGATCTGAGAACGCTTTATGGATGGCTTTTGTTGTTTCACACCTTAACTTGGTGCTCCACCTAAAAAGCAAAATGTCTTGAGCTGGCTGATTAAAGAATATGCTTCAGATGGCATGTCTTTGCAAGGAATCTTCTTTATTACTCTGCTTGTTGCCAAAAACTATTGTAGCATCTCCTGCTGAATCCTCTCCTCAGGAGCAAAACAAAACTTTTCAAAATAACACAACTGCCTTTCTCATCTCTTACTGGTATTGTTCTGTGATCATATCCTAAAACGTTTCTTCCATTTCTTAGACAAAAGGCTTTGATAGATCAGTTTAATAGAACTGGCTGAATGAACACATTTTATTAAATGGATATATACAATCAACATTAAAATGAGAAGGGAGGGTAAAAGGGAAAAGGGAGGCACCTGTTTTTTTTAGTTAGGGTCCTTCTACACAGGCCCCAAACCTGTGAAGGTATGCAGGTTTGTACACAAGTTAACCCAAATACAAATGCCAATCTCACAAATGAGGGAAATGGATCATCTCCAGTTGATCCAGATTAATTCGGAATAAACTGGCATTTTCCAGTTTACTCTGGATTTATAAAACACCATACTGCATGGTCCAGATCTTTCCAGGTGCTGGTGTTGTGGGGATTGACTCTCAGGACCACCTTTCATCATCCCAGGGGTCAATCTCCATTGCCATCCTGGTTCTTCAGGCTCTAAAAGCATCTGACTGCATCTTTAGGTCCCTCAGAGAAACCTTCTGATGCATCAAAATGAGGTGTCGGGAGCTTTGGAAATGGTATGGGGGAAAATAATTTTGATTCAGCAGATGCTTTCTCCAAGGGGCTTATAGATGCAGCCATGCCCCTCTGGTAAATTTTGGGGGTAGGGAAATGGGGGGCAAGGGGCTGGCTAGATGACCTCCTGGGTTGACCTCTGGTCGACCTACCTGTTATTTCCCATTTTTACTTTCAACGAGCACGTGTTTTTTCTTGTTCCAGCTAATATTATCCAACATACATGTCCCTTACACTTTACTATATATACTCTAAAATACCAATTTACAAAACTATGCCTCATCATAATTTCTTTAAAATGCAAACTTTTGCAAATATGTAAAATAGTCAAACATTAGAAAGAGAATGAAGAAGTCCCAAAGTGTATATGCACATATTTTCTTTGCAGAAAGACTAAGTTTGTAATAATGATGTGCTCTCACCTCTAGAACCTGCTGGTCCAAAAGAGCCTGGAGGTCCTGGAGGTCCCTGCAAGCCATTTTCACAAGGTGGCCCGGGTGAGCCAGGATCTCCCATGGTTCCTATGTCACCTTTTCTACCTCTTAGACCTTTCGCTCCTGGAAATCCTGGAGTACCTGGCTGTCCTGAGATAAAGTTACAGTGATAAGAAAAAATGTCCCAAAATATTAAAAATGGAGAACATTAACATGAGTAACCATAATGACTCCAGAGACATTTTTCTCTCTCTGCTTTGTATCCTTAACTTGACCAAGCAAAAAGCCATCTTTCAATACCTGGAACACCTTTCAGATAACGAGTAAGGATGGTAAGAGAAATATCTGCAGAGAACCACAGGTGTAGAGAGCCACAGAGTTGGCCTACAACTCCCAGAATCCCAGCTAGCTTACCAGTTGTTAGGAGTTCTGGGAGTTGAAGGCCAAAACATCTGGGGACCCACAGGTTAAGAACCACTGACTTAAGGGAACTTTACACAGAGGCCAGACACTAGGAAAACGTAATCCTTGTTTGGCACATAGATTTATATTATGTTTTATTGCTTGTACTTGGTTTTATTGTACAGGTTGAGCATCTCTTATCTGGAAATACAAAATCTAAGATTGTCCAACTGGGTGGCCAGGATAGTGACATCTTTGCTTTCTGAAGTACAATAGACACACATTTTGTTTCATGCACAAAATAATTAAAAGTATTATATAAGATTACCTTCGGGTTACACGCATAAGGTGTACATAAAACATCAAATGATTTCTTATCTAGACTCATGTCCTGTTTTATTAAGTACATATATTCAAATACAGTTTTCCAAAACATGAAAACATCCAAAATTCAAACATTTCTGGTCCAAAGCATTTTATATAAGATTTACTCGGCCTGCATTAACTGTAGTCTATAGATTGTATGAATGAATCACTAACTTATTCCTTGGTAAAGAGACAAATTGGCAATATATAAAACTCATTGAAACCCTTAAGAAGACTGCTAAGCCTCTGCAAATTCCCCACCTCTACTGTATTTCTCTTTTTCCCCGTTCTTCTTTTCAATGTAATTTCCCAAACAAAAACTAACTTCATGCTTTCAAAAATCTTATACTAAAATTATATCCCATTCACCTAAATCATTGGGTCAACCAAAATTATGGCTGAACAAAATTACTAGATGAACATGGAACATGTTTCCTACCTTGAAGCCCAGCAAAACCGGAGTCACCTTGGTTTCCTGGTAATCCTGGCAATCCAGGAAGGCCTCTGATACCTGGTATCCCTGGAGGACCATAACTGATATCACCTGGAACACCTTTAGGACCATCAAGCCCAGGAGGACCTGGCAATCCAGGAGCACTATCTAGCCTTAAACCGGCTTCACCATTTTCTCCAGGATCACCAGTTTCACCCCTTAAACCTAAAAAAATAATGACATTGAGATAATCTGGGATTATTGTCTTGTTTTATTTCAACTTCCGATTGATTGCAAACTATGTAAAATAAGTAATGCGTAAAGAGCCATGCTGGATCAGATATCATTTTCTATAGTAGCAATTAGATAATTTGGAGTATCTCAGAATGAGGCATGAAGGCAACAGCTCTCCTCCAGTGTTTACACATTGATGGAGCTTGTAGGTTCACAACTCCTGACTGACTGAACTGAATTCTATGGATTTCCAAGCACGTCAAACTCCCAGAATAATTTCACTAGAAAATGGACCAGTGAATATATTTATATCTCCCATTATTTAGTACAAATCTGAAGTGATAATTTAAACTACAGTAGTTCAAGGAGACAAGATAGTGTGGCTATGGTGCTATAACGATTTGAACACTGGACCAGGGTTTGAATCCTTGCTCAGCCATAGAAATCCACCATTCTCTCAGTGCTAGAAGAAGGTAAAGATAACCACCTCTGAACAAATAGTGCCAAAAAAACCCAATGACAGGTTTACCTTAAGGTCACCATAAGTTGGAAATGTCTTGAAGGCACACAACAAAGTTCAGAGTTTAGCTCAAAATATATTTGATTTAAAGAAGATATTGGTCTGCTCAGTAGTGAGCAAAATGATGTAGAAATTATTAATAGTTTTCACTAAATCACAAATGTTTTCAAATAACATTTCTGTATTGTACTGAGATTTCAAAGTTTCTTTAAATTTAAACTTGCATTAACAGCAATTAACGTGAAGCACTTTAGCTAATTTCCAACAACTTATTTAAAGATTCAAAGTAACTACAAATTGCAAGTTTTGAAAGTTGCTTTTTAAAAGTAATGTGTCACAAAGCCTATAAAACTAATACAGTACTATTAATATTGTCAAAATACTAATTTCTTGTGTTATTCATTACATTAAAAACTTAAAACGCAAGTAAATGATATAAAAGGGTAAAAGTGCCTTCTTCCAATTACAAGAAAAATGTAATGAGTGAAGTTAGGCTGTTCTGTTAAAACACCTTTCCACTATTAGTCAAAAAGACCATCATTATTTCTTTGTTAACTCCCAAAGTGACATGTAGGTGACATCATTCATTGAGTACATTACTTTCAAGCTTGGGAAGTATGGCTTCTCCTTTTAAAATGAAACTATCTATAACTGTTCCTGGGAAAGGCTCTGCATGATCAGTTTTTATAGTTTCTTGGGCAATATGGTTTTAAAATCTGGAATCTATACTGTCCAGTTTTGTCTTTTGCTGCACAGGGCGGGGAATCATTTTTATGAATGGCCACATACAGGATTTTGAAGAAGCAATGCTAATTTGAAAATGTCCATAAATAACTGTTTTTCAAGCTCCTCAGAAAGGTTTATCCTGGAAAAATGTAAAGGAAATAATTAATAAGGTCTTCTAAGGGCTTTTAAAGAAAGCTCTCAGAACAAGTTTGCCTAATTTGCCCATTTTCACCAATCAGACCATAGCAATCACATCTAGGAGGGAAACGTCCCATCTGAAGTGGGATTAATTATATGTTTGAACATTATAAACATGCAACATTATATTTACAAGTAGACTAATTTCAAGCTTTATTGGCAATGTAATTTTAATTACACTTACAGTTTATATGTAGAAAATATATGGTGTTGTTTTTTTTTTTTGCCAGAGATACAGCTCTTCTTTTAAATGTAAATTAACAAAACTAGAGCATTCAGCTATACATTGAAGCTGCATTGTTTGTAGGTAGTATGAAGGAAAATAAAGAGTAGATTATTGTGGTGTTTCTCCTGTAAGTAAAGGTAAAGGTTTCCCTTTGACGTTAAGTTTAATCATGTCTGACCCTGGGGGGTGGTGCTCATCTCCATTTCTAAGACAAAGAGCCGGCATTTTCCATAGATGCCTTCAAGGTCATATGGCCAGCATGACTTCATGGAGCGCTGTCACCTTACTGCCAAAGTGGTACCTATTTATCTGCTCACATTCACCCTGCTCCCCAGATTCAAACCACCGACCTTTCGGTCAGCAAGTTCAGCAGTTCAGCTGTTTCATCCACTGCACCACTGGAGGCTCCTGTACCTTCCCACATTAGCAAATGAAATTATTTCTCTCCTACCTTCTGGGCCAGGAATGTTTGATACTCCTGGTCTACCTTGTCGACCTTTGAGCCCATCAAAACCATTGGGACCAGGACGTCCAGGTTGCCCCTTCAAACCTTTTGGACCTTAACATAAATAAAGAAGACGGATTCTGTTCATTTTAATATTAAATATGTTTAAAATTCCTGTGGAACAAATTAGAATTTGACAGGATCAGTTATGAAAAAAACATGGGTTACATACTCACACACCTGATTTTGAGCCAGTTTAATCTATTTTTGTATACAATAACTCAGTCACAAGATGTAATTCACCTCTAAACTATACATTTCTGCCACTCAACTCTCAATTTTCAAATGGAGATTTGGGTCACATTATGGATTTGTACAGCATAAAATTATAGGGAAGAGGACTACTAAATCTACTCGGCACCCAAGACGAATGATATATAGCAACTTTCATTTTATCATTAAGACCAAATAATTAGACTGCATGTAATTATTATAATGTAATACTACCTTACTCTCTTGCTATGAAAGCCATAATTTGCAAATTTCATTAAAAGATCTCTTCCAAGCCCTTTCCTAGCTATATCAAAGGAAATATTCCAGCTGATTCTCAGAGAATGTCAGTTTTAATATCTGGTTATTATTTATAATAATACATTTTCTGTCTTTCCATTCAGTCACTATTTCCACACTCTTAATTTCCATTTTTAAGCTTAGTTACAGCAGTCTGCTTATTTCTTCATAATTTCAAGATGATGATGATGATGATGATGATTATTATTATTATTATTATTATTATCTTGAAATTATAAGGAAATACGCAGACTTCTTCTTCTTATTATTATTATTAGTAGTAGTAGTAGTAGTAGTAGTATCCCACCACCATCTCACTGAAAGGACTCGGGGTGGCTCACAAAGCACTCTGAAGTGCTGCACATACAGTAATCAATACATTGACATGAAAATGACAATTTTTATGGAAATGAAACTTTAGTCTTGTAGCCATACCTGCACTGCCTTTAATACCAGGAGCACCTGGATTCCCTCCATTTGCCCTTGTATATGGAGGAGTGGTACCTAGAACCAAAAGAAAAGAAAAGCATTTGCATCTAGTTATCAATAGCTATTAACTTTCAATACCCAAACAACCACATCATCCGAGGTCCTATTAACCGAATGAAGATTCCTTGCAAATATGAAGTTTTATGCATTCACAAGAGCAAAAGAAAAAAAAAGCTGAAATCTAATATTCACTTTTTAAGGAATACATCCCATGAACACAGTGGTAATTCCGAGTAAACAAAAATAAAATGTATCAATGGTTTATTTTTATTAAGGCACTGTAATGAAAATGTTTGCAATGTATAAGAAGTATTCAATTTTATTTTTTTATTTTTTTGTCATGTCAGGAGCAACTTGAGAAACTGCAAGTTGCTTCTGGTGTGAGAGAATTGGCCGTCTGCAAGGACGTTGCCCAGGGGACGCCCGGATGATTTGATGTTTTTATCATCCTTCTGGGAGGCTTCTCTCATATACCCAAATGAGGAGCTGGAGTTGATAGAGGGAGCTCATCCACCTCTCCCCGGATTCGAACCTGCGACCTGTCAGTCTTCAGTCCTGCCAGCACAGGGGTTTAACCCACTGTGCCACCAGGTGCTCCATTCAATTTAAGTGTAACATTTATGATAAGTTATTAACATGTTAAGTAGCCCAACCTAGATTACCTTTTTGACCCTTAGGGCCAGGTGGTCCTCTCATACCAGGGTTTCCTGGATCTCCAGGTTGACCTTGGACACCCTGTGGGCCTTGAATCCCAAAACCTGCTGATCCCATAGGTCCCCTTGAGCCAGGAAGTCCAGGAGCACCAGGAAACCCCTTCTCACCAGGTATAGCTCTTCCATCAGCACCCTAGCAACAATAAATATAAGTACATTGTAAACATACATGATCTCAGCAATAAGTAAATTGAGCTAGATTTTAGTAAGTTAAAGAATTCATCAATACTTTGCCAAGTAGATAGTAAGTGCTAGGGAAATGTCAGGTGCATACTACTTTGCTAAATTATGACAAGGATCGAGAAGAATAGTATTACAACAATTTGTTTTTGCTATTTGGCATCACATCAACTCTGATTACAGTGACCATGTGAATCATATCTTTCTCCAAAGGTTTACGCCATAAACTGCCCTACACAGGTCTTGAAAACTCAGGGCAGTAACTTTCTTGATTCACTTATAGAGGGGGTCTCTCTTTTTTCCCACTACTTTCCACTTTATCAAGCACTATTGTCTTTTCCAGCAAGTCATATCATCTTATGTGCTCAGCACATAACAGCCTCAATTTAGCTACCTTCACTTCTAGTGAGAATTTAGGATTGATCTTCTCCAAGAACCAAGCACTTCCAAAGCACCAGCCCATGGTATCTGTAAAGCTCTTTCTGCTGACTTTTTTACTGTTCAGCTTTCGGACCCCATACATAAAAACTGGAAATATTATGGACTGCATTATTCTGGCTTTGATATTTAACAATCTTATCTAGTTCATTTATGGCTGCCTTTCCAAGTATTAATCATCTTTTGATTCTTGTTTCATAACTGAGCAATTTTAATATCTTCCTGCCCACTTTAGAGCTATGTAAATAATCTGTGGTCACTATTTTGTCTTCTTAATATTCAGCAGGAATCCTGAATTTTCTTTTTCTTTCTTAACTTTCATCAGTAGTTGTTCCAAGTCTTTTTTATTTATTTTTACAAATACAGTGCCATTTGCATGTCTTAAATCAGTGTTTCTCAACCTTCCTAATGCTGTGGCGCCTTAATACAGTTCCTCATGTTGTGATGACCCCCAACCATAAAATTATTTTTGCTGCTACCTCATAACTGTAATTTTGCTGCTTTTATTAATCATCTTGTGAATACCATGGCACAAATACTCAATACACCCAAATTTGAATACTGGTGGGGTAAGGGTGGATTGATTTGGTCATTTGGGAATTGTAGTTGTTGGGATTTATAGTTCACCTATAATCAAAGAGTATTATGAACTCCACTGATGATGGAATTGAACCAATCTTGGCACACAGAAGAGAAAATACTGGAAGGATTTGGTGGTCATTGATCTTGAGTTTTGGTGTTGTAGTTTACCTACGTCCAGAAAGGACTGTGGACTCAAACAGTGATGGATGGACCAAACTTGGCACAAGAACTCAATATGCCCAAATGTGAACACTTGTGGAGTTTGGGGGAAATAGACCTTGACATTTGGGAACTGTAGTTACTGGGATTTACAATCAAAGAGAATTCTGAACCCCACCAACAATATAATCGGGCAAAACTTCCCACACTGAACCCTCATGGCTTGAAGGGACTCACTGATGAGAGCCTCCCTCCAGCCTTGCATGCTCTCCCTTGTCTGCACATGCACACCACGCTGCCATGTGCCAAGCATACTTGTTCTCCCCTCCCCTGCTTGGATTCTCAGAAACAGCCCTCCTCTTGGCTGAGAGTCCAGCCAATCACAGTGGAGGAGGGTTTTGGGTGGGAGTATTCATTGTCTATTTCCAAAAAAGAAGAGAAGGATAGCTGGAGAGATCTTCAGCCTTCTCTACCAAAGGGGTTCCATCAGATATATATGCTTTATAATGGTCTTTGGTGACTCCTTTGAAACCCCCTCACAACCTCCCCAGGGGTCCCGACCCCCAGATTGAGAAACACTGTCTTAAATTGTTGCTGTTGCTTCCTCCAGTTTTCATGATAGCGTCCTCCAAGTCTAATCCTCCTTTCCATGTGATATATTTTGCATATAAAATTAAACAGATAGTGATAAAATGTAACCTTTTCTCACTGCCTTGCCTAGAGAAAGCCATGCTATTTCTCCATATTGTAACCTAACAGTGGCCTTTAGTCCCGACAAGCAGATAGTTGGGACAATCAGATGTTATGACACTTTGATTACAGTAATAAACTGAAGCAATTCCTAAATGGTAGTATTAGTGCAACAGTTTTGCTTACCATCAGTAAACACAAGACTTTTAAACTAGCAGTTTACTTGTTCCATTTTGGAAGAGGAATTAGTTTACAATGAAGGATAAAACAATATCAAGATTACCTTAAACCCCTTTTCACCAGGCAAACCTGGTTCTCCATCACGGCCAGGAATGCCATTTCCCCCTGGAAATCCAGGTTCCCCTCGGAGGCCTCTTTGTCCTTTGATCCCTTTGAATGATGGAAAACTGACAATCAATAGAAGAATTTTGAATGCTTCCTTTTCAAGCCTGTGATTACCCAAATGTTTAAGAGTTCCTTCCATTAGCCAGCTGGGCAAACCAATGAGGAAAAACAAAAGCCCATATTACATTGCCTTCAATTTATATAAAATACATGTTTCTCATAAAAGATCTTTAACTATTAAAGATCTCTTGCAGCAGTAAATGGTGTGTGTGTGTGTGTGTGTGTGTGTGTGGAGGGTATATACAGTACATAAAAGAAGCAAAAGTAATGCAAAAGATGGAATAGAACTCTGCAGAAGCAAGGGTTGTGAGATGTGAAAAATCAGCCTCTTTTGTTTCCCAAAGGGCATTAGGAAAGGAAACTCCTGCATTGTCTATGTTGATGTGTGTTAATTTAGTCTATTTGGATGGTTTGTGTGTGAAAACCTACATTATTAATCCCATAATATGGTGAATCTGTTTTTCCACTCATCACCTTTAGATCTGATTGGGACTTGTGAACTTCATTCAATGCTCAAACCCAACTTTTGTGACCCCTAACTCATCCTCCAAAACCTTCTGATTTCCTTTCCCACTTTTGCCCCTGATCACATAAAATCATATGAACATATCTCCATCGCACCATCAGAAGTATCCTCCCCATATCTTTGTTTTCTTCTGAAGTTTATTGTGAAATAATGTCATAAAATAATGGGACATCACTTTCTGATGCCATTTTGAGAGGGAGTGCAGAGGAAACTTGGCCCAAATTTCAGTTGCAGAGGAAACTTGGCAATGCTTTCAGAAGTTCACCTTCTAGGGTAGAAGATTTAGACTAGCAATTTTCAGCTCTAAGATCAGTGCACGCCATGTGAGTTGTATGAAACAGTCTATTATAAACAGTAACCATATTGTTTATATTTAACACCTTCTCCAAAAGGGAGAAGTGCAAGTGCTGTAGTTATACAGTAAGCCCCAAATACTGTTCCTCATTGTTAAGTCCTCTATAAAAGTTACTTCAAAGTTAAAATAGTTATCGCCTGACATAAAATAATTTGCTTTTGGTTTCAGACTTATGACGATCCTAACACTATTATGAGATTTTCTTGGCAAATTTTGTTCAGAGGGAAGTTCCCTTTGCAGAGTCATAATCCACAGTCCAACTCTCAAACCACTACACCACACTAGCTCTCAATCCCTAATTTGAAAAACAATCACAAAAATATACTGATCTCTTGTGTATATTGAATGCATACTTACCCTTGATCCTTATTCTAGCTGGGTCGCCCTTATCTCCTTTTTCACCATTCAGCCCTGATGTACCTGGTATTCCCTTACAGATTAAAAATAAAGACCTAATGATTACATTCAAGCAATTCATTACTTGTCTCAATAGCAAAATTAGATGAGTGTGAAGATTTACACGTTTTGGGTCCAGCTTATCTTTGTGACCGCATCTCCTCCATGAACCTGCACAGGCTCTAAGATCTGCTGGGGAGGTCCTCGTATCAGTCCCATTACCATCTCAAGCATGGTTGGTGGGAATGAGGGAAAGGGCCTTCTCAGTGGTTCCGCAGCTTTGGAATGCCCTCCTCAGGGAAATTGGGCAAACCCCCCACATTTCTATGTCTCCGGAGGGAGCTAAAACATGGCTCTTTAGGAAGGCCTTCTACAATGACTAGACATTAGCTAAACTAGACAAATTGATATTGACCCTGGCACTTTGATGTTATTTGTAGTTTGGCTGTGACAGGGATATTTAATGTGGTCATATTACCCATTTTAATAGCAGCTATTGCTGCATTTTATTGCACATTTTCTTTAAATTTAGGTTTCAGGTTCGAATCCAAGGAGCGGCATGAGCTCCTGCTATTAGCCCCAGCTTCTGCCTATATAGAAGTTCGAAAACATACAAATGTGAATAGATCAATAGGTACTGCTCCGGCGGGAAGGCAATGGCGCCCCATGCAGTCATGCTGGCTACATGACCTTGGAGGTGTCTACGAACAATGCTGGCTCTTCAGCTTAGAAATGGAGATGAGCACCAAGTCCCAGAGTTGGACATGACTAGACTTAATGTCAGGGGAAAATCTTTACCTTTACCTTTACTTTTACCTAGATGAGTACGATGAGAAAAGAATGGCTACAAAGATACAAATCCCAGAATTTCATGTTAGAGCCGCCGCAAACTAGTGTCTTGGGAGAGCAAACTGTGCCAGCACGACCAATGATGTCGAAGACTCCGCCTCTTTCTCTGCCTATTTCTCCGCGCCCGCGTAGTTTTCCCTTTGCTAGGGCAGCGATGCAAGCGTACTCTTGCTGTTGACAGAATTCAACAGCGAGAGTACGCTCGCATCGCTGCCCTAGCAAAGGGAAAACCACGCAGGCGTGGAGAAAGAGGCGGAGAAAGAGGCGGAGTCTTCGACGCCATCGGTCGTGCTGGCACAGTTTGCTCTCCCAAGACGCTAGTTTGCGGCGGCTCTTAGGTGCAGTGTGAATATATTTATGTGTGTGTGAAGCCTTAGATTGCATGTTTTAACAGTTTTGTTGTATTTATATGTTTTATCTATTTTATACTTACATGTTGCTTTGTCTTGAATATTTGTTTTGATTATGCAACATTGAATAATGCCAACTGTAAGCCACTCTGAGTCCCCTTCGGGATGAGAGAGAGCGGGATAGAAACATAGTAAATAAATATACTCACTGGGGGCCCTGGTTGTCCTATTGCCCCAGGGGAACCTGTATCACCTTTTCTTCCATTTCTTCCAGGAAATCCCGCCTCTCCTTTTCTTCCTGGGACTCCTGGTGGACCTCGTATTCCAAGTGCACCATATGGACCTGGACCACAGGAGCAGCTTCCTGGACTTCCTACATAACCCAAACAAAATCAGACTGAGCTATATGAAACAAGTTACTATGTGAAACAATAGCAAAGAGCATGCATGGTTAAATTGCATAATATGAGAGAAATGCACTGCTTACTCTGTTAGTGATGCATATACTTGCCTTTCTCTCCTTTTGCACCGCTTTCTCCAGGTTGCCCCCTCTGACCTTTAGTCCCTGCCTGCCCTGGAGCTCCTCTTCCACTGCAAGCCACACCTTGATATTAAAAAAAACAATTATTGTCATTTATATGTATTAACTTGTTATCTTTTCAAACATTGTTAAAACAGCCAAAGTGGCAGACAATCCGTGAAAGTGCAGTTTCAGTCCCCTCCTCATCTTATTAGGTGATTTGGATTCATCCATCTTGTTGAATTTCTGTTTTATCTGTTTATCTGTTTTATACTTATGTGATGCTTTGCTGAGAATTTGATAAGAATTTCCGTTTTCTCATCAACCTGGGAAGAACATTACTTGTACAATTTTCTATTAAGTAGGTTATAATGTATTACTTCCGTTTTCAAATCATAGACTATTGAAAAGGTAGGGCTAACATATTATTTTCTATCTTATAATGGAACCTGAAAAGTTCTAATGGATTACAAGAAGTTTTAGCAACTTTGGGTTTTGTAACATAAAGATGTATTAAAATTTTGATTATTTTTTATTATGTTTTAGTTTGGATGCATTTTAATTGATATTTTTGCATTTATTTATTTATTTATTTATTTGTGGTATTTCTTTACTGCCCTTCTTAACCCTGAAGGGGACTCAGGGTGGTTCACAGTACATTATAATTTTGCACACTGCCTTGAGTCCCAGTACTGGGTGGAAAGATGGGCTATAAATTAATCAGACATATCCAAGAAAAATGGGAATAAATATGAAATGAACCATTTATTTAGGTTTAAAGGAAAATCCTACTGTCCAATGCTCATAGGTTCATTAAAATGGTGATACTTGTATTCAAAATATTTGATATAGTGGCTACTAATGGTTTCCATGTTAGGCCCCTTCTACACTGCCATATAAAATCCAAATTATCTGCTTCAAACTAGATTATATGGCAGTGTAGACTAATATAACCCAGGTCAAAGCAGGTAATCTGGATTTTCTATGGCAGTATAGAAGGGGCCTTAGTGGGTTGGTAATCTGTTTCAGGTTTTATTCAGATACATTGGATCAGTGGGATCAACATTCAGCAACTAACTGAATGGATCTAATGTAGTTGGGATCAACCAACAGGATGTCAGCTATTTGAACTTTGAAGTTAATTAATTGGAATTAGTCAAAATTATCCCTTTTTCACTGCAACACAGTCTGGATCTACACTGCCCAGGATCAGATTCCAGATTATTTTCTTAACCTAGATTATTTGCCAGTGTAGACTCATATACCTAATGTAGTTCAAAGCAGATCCTGGGACATAGGGCAATGTAGATCCAGCCACAGAATAGATACAATGAGCTGTTTAGTCATACATATATCATTCAAGTGCAATGCTATAAAAGGAATGATACAAATGTTAACAATCAAGTCACCGGTGTAATGGAAATATTAACTGTTGTTTTTATGTAAATTTGCTTATCTTACCAGGTGGTCCAGGCAAGCCCTGCTTTCCTCGCACTCCAGGGAAGCCTGGAAATCCTTGAGCTCCCAGTTTTCCTGGAGCTGTTTCAGACACGCCAGGGAATCCAGGGTCACCTTGAAATCCTTGTGGACCTTGTACTCCCAGTGTACCTTTGGGACCAGGGAGACCTACGGAGAGAAGGAACAGGTTATGGAACCCTGCAATGGGAACTTAAATGGCCCAAGTTTCAGGGCCCTTACACACAGCCCTATATCCCATATCAAGGAAGAAAATCCTACAATATCTGCTTTGAATTGGGTTATTTGAGTCCACACTCAGATAATGTGGGATTTTCTGCCTTGATATTCTGGAATATAGGGCTGTGTGGAAGGGCCCTCAGAGCTGTGGTTTCCTAAACTGAATCTATCCATCTGTAATACACACTTTCAATTTTCCTACAGCCTCCCAGTTTACCAAGCGTTATCATTTTTTCCAGTGAATTACACTGTCTTATGATGTGTCCAAGTGCAATAGCCTCAGTTTGAGTTTCAAACTTGAATTGATCTTTTTGTCTGTCTGATATTCACAGAACTTTCCTCTGGCATGACACTTGAAAATGCCATGATTCTCTTTCAGCTTTTTTTTCTCTTCCCTTTTTTATTTTATTCTGATTAATAAATTTTATTTGAGAAAAAAATTACAATTGTATAGACATATACTGTACACTTCCCACTCTTTTATTTACATTCACCCCTATGCTATCCCTTCTCCAGAGCCATCTCTTCCTCTAAAGTCTTCATTTGGAGGTAAATTCCCATCTTCTTTTTCCAATACTTTTTTCTAGAAATTTTCTCCAAGTACTTTCAAACTCATTTTTTCCATAATCCCTTCTTTACTTTTAAGTTTGATGTTAGCTTATCATGCAGTGCCATTTTCCAGTCTTCTTTATACCATTCATTAATTTGTATTTTCATTTCTCCTTTCCAATATTTTACAATTAATACTCTAGCTGCTGTGAATAGAATGGCTATCATTTCCCCCTCATATCTTTCCCATCTTTTTTTAAATTAAAAGTAAATTTGCTATTTTTTCTAATTTTTATATTCATAATATTTTCTATTTCCCTTATAAACAATTCTCATTTCCCTTATAAACAATTCTCAAAAATCTTTTACATAGTTGCAATCTCACCACATTCACTGTTCAGCTTTAACAACCATATGTATAGATCAGAAATACGATGGCTTGGATATTTTTGACTTGGAGATTCGATGGTATATATTTCCACTTGAGAACTTTAACTACAGCCTTTAGATTACTAACTGAAGTGCCATATCATGAGAGGGCGATTCCCATGCTGCAGCAGCTCCACTGGCTACCAATTTCCTTCTGGCCTAAATACAAAGTGCTGTTCGTTACCTATGAAGCCCTAACTGGTTCAAGCCCAAGCTATTTGCAGAACCGCATCTCTGTTTACAAACCTGCGCAAACACTGCGATCAGCAGAGGAGGCCCTGTTCTTGGTCCCATCCTTGTCTCAAGCATGGCTGGTGGGAATGAGAGAGGGGGCCTTCTCTGTGATTGCTTCCCACCTCTGGAACTCCCTCCCAAAAGAATTTAAAACTTCCCTCTCTCTCCTTAGCTTTAAAAAGTTGATAAAAACTACCTATGAGCTCTGGCATATGGAGAAAAGGAAGATTAATATGCCCTGACATATATCATCGTTTTGATACATTACATTCTGTCTATACTGGAATTGACCTCAGCCTATCAGTTGTTGGAAACCATACTACCTCTTAATATGGGTCCAGTTGTTTAAAGTGTTTTATTTTGTGTAAATTTATATGGTGTGATTATGTCTACTAAGGTTGTTAGTTTGATTTTTTTGGTATATTCTTATTTTGTATTAGGCTGCTTTATATTGTTTGATGTCTTTTGTTTTGATGTAATTTGTTGATATGTTTCTTTGTTAGCACTGAATGCTTGCCATATGGAAACCACCCTGAGTCCCCTCGGGGAGATAGGGTGGTCTATCAATAAAGTTATTATTATTATTATTATTATTATTATTCCACGTTCTACTCCTCATCTGTATTTATCACTAGTGGAATGCTGCCTCTCCACCAACAGAGCAATTGGGCGAAGTCTGGACTGTGGGCTGCAATGTGGACCTTGGGGCTCCTGTTGGGGTTCAGCCTGAGTTTGAACTTGAACCTGATTCTCTGTTTGTTCCTCCTGATGCTAATGAAAGTATATTTACTGATGCTAGTGGAAATGTACCTTTTGATGCCAATGCTCCTGAAATTAGTGAGGAAGAAACTGCTGTAGGTTTGGAAAATGCCAATGTTCCTGAAATTAGTGAGGAAGGAACTTCTGTAGATTTGGAAAATGAAAGTACCAGTGTTCCTGAGAATGTTTCAGAGGGAGACCTTGAACTTTCCCTCCCTTCTGCACCTGTTAACTGTAATGACAACAGAAGGGGCCAAATTTGGGAAGACAGAAGTAAAACACTCAGTTTGCGTCAATCCTCCCGAATTCAAGAATTAAAAACATTGGCTTCAAAACAGAAGGGCGGTTCACAGAACCGATTCTTGAGTTTTAATTGCAATACGCCAGGCTGATTGCCTCAGTTCAGGCATCGTTTCAGAATTGATGAAGACCTTGGCAGTTCTCCCGGTTCCCTGGCCATAGTTTGGGAAGATTTCTAGGATATCAAGTACAGTTAGTGGATTGCTAACAGATTCCAGTATTTTCCCAGTGAGGCTTTTGGTTTTGCTTTGTCCATTTAAATTCATGTTTGCTGATTTTGCTGTAGCTTTTGACTTGCATTTTTCCTTTATTTTGTAACCATTTTTCTTCAATAAAAAAGGATTGTTTTTCACAGCCAAATGTGGTGGATAGTTATCTTAGGGCCTCGTTCCCTGCTCTGGATTGCAACAGCTCCAAGGTGTAGTCATCCAACTTTTCTGAACCCCTGGCATACACGCACCTAATTTGTAAAAACCTGAATTTTTTCTTCATTTTCATGGCTCAAAACCATTCCAATGTAGCATTTGCCCAACAAAACTCTAAGCAATAAGACCTCTAACAATAGCTCGAATTAAAGCTGGAAGTGAAACAACATCAGATCCAGCTGCATTGGATGTCTGGTGCTGCATAAGAGTGTAACCGATCAGGGGGATAATTCCTCCAACTTTAAGGGAATTGGTGAAAACTTGATTAGATGACCTTCCTCCACTAAATAATATAAATGGAGATTTTTCTTACTGGCTCCGTCTTCCCCTCGTTTTCCTGTAACACCAGGAGGACCTATCAATCCACCTGTTCCCACATCTCCAGAAGATCCAGGGTCACCAGGATCCCCACGAATGCCTTCATGAGATCAAAGAAAATATGTTTATTTTATTAAGAAAAATAATTACAAGTGCATAAGATTTTCATTAAATAAACCTATAGTTTTATTTTAATTAAACCTTTTATCCCAGGACGTGGTGTTCCTCGAGGTCCCGGTGGACCTGGCAGCCCATTGTCTCCTGGATCTCCCTGGAAAAATCATCCGGTTTATTGTAATGAAACAATATGATGGTGTTACATGTAGGAGAAAAGAAAACTAAGACAATAAAATGAAGTAGAAGTAATTAAAATGATCCTGCGAACTTCAAAAGACAGATTTAGTAGTGAATGATGTTGGTGGAGGTGGAGATCTCACCTGGTAGTGCAAACTAGATCTAATTTTCTACCAATCCTCCCCTTCTGCAAAACTCTTGCACAGTAAAACACAACTCAAATCTCAGAATTTAATATAAACATACATAAACTTAAAAGTTCTTTTTATCTGAGAGCTGACCTTATTCCCTGGAAAACCATCTGGTCCAGGAAATCCAGAAATTCCAGGTTCACCCTGAAAAAAAAGTTTTAACAACTCATGTTTAGTGTTATAAATGCTACTATGCAAATAAGTTACTAGAGCCTTGGTAGGTTTGAAAGTTACATGTGAATATTAGTTCTTACTTTTCAGACACATTATCTCTTGACTGGTGAGTTACCTAAGAATCTGAACCATCAGCTGTGAAATGTTTATATATACTACCTTGGTTCCTTGAAAACCTGGAGATCCATAACCACCAGGACTCCCCTGCAGTCAAGAAAAAAATGTTACAGTACTTACTATCATGAGATATGGATCAGGGCTTCAATGAGTTGATCCTTGCTTTGCTGGCAAAGGGTATCACTACCCAATTTTGATCGAGTCCCCACCACATCTATTGACCCTCTGCCCTCATTGCATATCATTGGGAGGATCTTTCGATCTTCAGTAGTAGCTTCCAAGGAGACACAGCGGGTAGGAGAAGTGTGAAGAGTATTTTCTACTACAGGATACATTTAGGAAAGACATTAAAACTGGGTTCACCAAAGGGAAATTGATGTTGGAGAATATTTTGGAGAAAGAAAATAAAGGATTGATCTCCAAGTTATGCAAATATATTCTAGAATATAACTGGGAATATATTTGAATAAAAACAATAATGATTTCCTGGGCCAGAGACTTAGGGAAAAATATAGATTTGGATAATTGGAGATACTTATGAAAAAAGGATTTACATTTTCTATAACTGGGTCCATTAGAGAAAATATGTACAAAATGTTCTATAGAAGCTATATAATTCCTGAATGGATAAAAACCCTGCAGGGGGAATGTTGGAGATGAAAATACAGAAAGGCACCTTTTTCCATATTTGATGGACCTGTGGGGATGTGACATTTTTTAAAAAACAGGTGACGTAAGAAACCAATAAAATGATTTCTAAAAAGGTTAAGAAAAACCCAGAAATATGCCTATTGGGGTTGTTTCAAGAGAGAATAAGTAAAGAAGATGTAGAAATTTGCCAATATGGTTTTGTGGCAGTGAGAATTACAATAGCAAAGTCTTAGATGGGGAAAAAAGAACTACTCATTAAGGACTGGAAAAATAAATTAGTCGAGTGTATTCAAATAGCCAAGCTTCCCAATGGCATAAAGGGAGGAAACAATGAAGGCTTGGCTAGAAAATGGAGACCTCAAAGTGGCAGTATCAAAAAGACACTAATTATTTTAAAAACAAGTCAAAAAGAAATATTTTTTTAAAAATCTGGTCCCAAGTTGAACACAACTTTATAACTTTATAACTTAATTAGGGAATCAAAGTTGAACAACCCTAATTAGCAATTTTGTCTGGCAAATGATCAGTAGCTAGGAAAACGATTGTAATAAGGGAATCACATACTCCCTTTCTAATTAACCCTGGTCAATAATCAGCTACAGTTTCATAGGCAAACTTCTAAACACTTTTCAAATGCAGTTTTACATAGAACACACTGCTGTATTTCAAATGGCAGGCAGCTAATTCATGTGAAAAAGTGAACTGTTCCACTAGATATACATAGACCATTGGGCATTCCTTAGGCAAGTTTGAAATAATAATTCTTAAAGATTATAGTAAAACATTCTTAATCAAGTTTATAAGATATTAAGTAATGCAGAAAGCAAGTTTTAGAATATTGAATTGGTAACGGGAAATGGTCTTGTGTTGTTAAATTGTTTTTCCAGTGTCCTGTAAACAATATGCAGTTGAAAAAGGTAGTTTGACATGCCCTTACCCGCATTCCAGGAAAACCAGGACTCCCCTTTTCACCCTTCTGTCCATTTCCAAGTAAGCCCTGTTTTTGTGCAAAATGTATCAGTTAAAAACCTTGAACAAAGCACTCCTCCTTATGCATTACTTGTGAGCAAAGCACTAAATATGCAGGTGAAACAATGGGGCAACACATAACTGAAGTAGTTCTTCCCCTGTAATAATAATATACTTTATATTTCAATATATCTCCCCGAAGGGACTCACAGTACAGAATACAGAATACATTTATGGCAAACATTCAGTGCCGTTATACAAATTAACAAAGACAAGCAGTACATAGACAGAGGCAAAGCTTTCCTCTTTTTATTAATTTCTGGCATCTGGAGGCTGTGCTTAACTTGGCTGTGGGGCAGTGGTTTTGTTCCATTTTTCCATGCCTGAGGAGCCTGTTGTCCATGGATGCCTTTCTGGTATGTCTCCAGGGGTGCCTTTTACCTCCCTGCAAAAGCCATACCTATTTATTTACTCACATTCTGTTTTTGAACTGCTAAGTATGCAGAAGAGCTAGGGCTGACAGCAGGAGCTTACCCCAACCCACGGCTTGAACTGCCAACCTTTCAGTCGGCAAGATCATCTGTAGCTGTATCTGTAACCACCAGCTACAGAAAATCTTGCTGACCGGAAGGTTGGCAGTTTTAGGTGAGAATACCATTGAAAGCATTGGGATAACAGACCATAAGCTCTACCTGAGTGGTTCCAACCTGTGGCTCCCCAGGCGTTTTGGCCGACAACTCCCAGAAATCCCGAGTTTAACTGATCATTGGACTTTATTATAAATAGGGACAAAGTGGATGAGTTGGGTAATTATAATCAACTAATGTTTGTCTTTAAATAGAAATAGTACATATAGGAATAGTACATATACTATTATTTTATCTCAAAAAATGTAGTACACAATGGCTAATAGTTAAGAACAATATTACAAATTTGCTATAAATAGCATCTCATTCAGTTTGGCTCACAGCTATCTTTGAGTCCAATGTCATGATCATGACTGACTCTGCACTGAACAACCATAGTTTTACACAGTTTGACACTACTTTAAACACAATGGTTCAATGCTATGGCATCCTGTGATTTTTAGTTTGGTAAAACACTCACCCTTCTTGGCAAGAAGGCTAAATACCTTGTAAAACTACAACTCTCATGATTCCATGGCGCTGAAAGGCATCAAATTGCATTACATCTCCTGTGTAGATGTACCTCATGATGTAGTTGTAAACAATGCTGCAATCCATGCTGCATTAGAAACTGTGATGGAACATAGTTAAGCCCCTTCTACATTGCCATATAAAATCCAGATTATCTACTTTGAACTTGATTTTATGGATTTTATGGCAGTGTAGAAGCAGTCTTAGTTTATATGTAGCTTCAAGTTGCCTGTTGACTTATGGCAATTTCTGAATTTCATAGAATTTTCTTATACAAGAAATACTCAAGGTCCTCTTAAAAGCATATCACACATTCACACACACACACTTCAGTTTACTTTAAGTCAAGAATTATTCTTTAGCATAAATGGTAAAAAAATCTGCTTTTTGTGACTTACTAAAGTTATGAGAGGAAAACAGCTCAACGCAGCTCTGAGGAATCTAGTTACAAAAACATGTCACTTACTTTGCGGCCAGGGAGTCCTCTTGGGCCCATGGATCCAGGCATTCCTTTTACGCCCTAAATATTATAACAGCTTATTTTTAAAATCTTGTTTATTAGAGTTGATACATTGTTTCTTGTAGCATTTTCTTTTAACAACTTAACTAGAGAATCAAAGGGAATCAATCATAATATTTTGGCTTGCAGATCTGTATTAAGCTGATAATTGCTTTAAAGAAGGGGGATGTTTTTAGCAAATGGATGCCGATTAAGACACTTGACATAAAAGGATGAATGTGTTTCCCTTGCTTCCCCTATAATGCTGCTATGGTACTTAACAAGTGCATGTTCTCCTGTACAGTGGATCTCCAAACCCACAGATTCTGCACCTATGGACTCAACCATCTACAACTTGAAAACATTTTTCTAAAAATTCCAAGAAACAAACTTTGATTTTGCTGTTGTACACAAGGGATACCATTTTACTACATTACTGTATATAACAGAACTTGGGCATCCATGAATTTTGATGGGGATCCTGGAACCAAACCCCATTGAACCCCAAGGGCCCACTGTATTCTGCCACAGCTACATCCATCTGTAGCAGGTATGGGTAAACTTCGGCCCTCCGGGTGTTTTGGACTTCAACTCCCACAATCCCTAAGAGCTGATAGGCTAAAAAGAATGGTTGGAGTCAAAGTCCAAAACACCTGGAGGGCCGAAGTTTGCCCATGCCTGATCAGTAGGATTACAGAGGTGTAGGGTGACTGAAATGTGCTGGAATATACAATGACTCTGCAATGCAACATATATTAAATTAATTAAATGCATTTTAGAATTTGCATACCTTTTCTCCCTTTAACAGCTCAGAACTAGGAGGTCCTACCAATAATGGCTGCCCAGGAGATCCAGGAGGTCCAACATCACCCTAAGAAGCCATGGAAAGTGTAAACAAAGAGAATGCTATTAAATTAGTTGCAAGTTTTAGGATTTTTTTTTCTGCTTCTGAGTAACATAATACCTCTTGAGACCATGCTGTCACTACCCACTGATTTTGAACCTCTATGGCCAGTGACTCAGCCTGGATCTATACTGTCCTATATCCAAGGATCCGATCCTAGGTTAGTTGCTTTGAACTGGATTATATGAGTCCACACCAGGTCTGGGCAAATTTCAGCCCTCCTGGTGTTGTGGACTTCAACTCCCACAATTCCTAACAGTTTATCAGCAGGAGGGCCAGTAGGACCAATGTTTGCCCATGCCTAGTCTACACTGCCAGATAATCTGGGATCAGATCCTGGGATACAGAGAAGTGTAGATCCAGCCTATCTGGGAAGTTCGTGAAAGCTTCACTTGTATTTTCCAGCTCTGCCTCTGGAGAGGCTTTCCCACCCCATAGGAATGAGAATCCTAGCACAGAGACACCAAATAACCAAAAGGCCATTGTATCTCATGATCTCTGATGCTCTTCTATGATATAATTCCAATACATATAACTGTAAACCCCAGACCTCATTAACCCTTTGATTACCTGGATGAGAGACTGCCCTCCTCAGATATATTGTCTAGATATGATGGAAACACCCCATTATTGCACAGACTAAATGATCTACTAATTTAGCCCCCTTCTACACTGTGATATAATCAAGATTATCAAAGCAGATAATCCATATTATCTGCTTTGAACTGAATTATATACTATACTGTCATATAATCCAGTTCCAATCAGATAATCTGGATTTTATATGGCAATGTAGAAGAAGCCTTTGTCAAGTTGTCACTTTATTTCTTCATAACTGTTTCTTTATTTAATTAATATTAGCAAATAACAACTAATTGTATTTGTTTGTCTGTGTCAATACTGTATTCCCGGATGCTGCTTATTCTCTTACCGGTTCCCCTTTTTGTCCTTCCACTCCAGTACCAGGGTTTCCCTACAGAAGTAGTATTAATGAAAGGAAAAGAAAATAATTGTGAGACCTTTTAAAAAATGGGATTGATGTGATAATTATTAAAATATGGACATATTATTCAAACATTGGGTGAATAATCCAGCACAAAGGAAAAAAAGCAAAATTTTAAAGCACAAAAGAATCATGGAATCAGACTTCAAAGAGACCACAAGGGTCATCTACTTCAATCCCCTGCAACACCAGAACACACAAATAATTCCTGACCATTCAAACTCTCTTGGAAACCTCCAGAGAAGGGGACTCCACCATGCTCCATGGCAGCATATTCCACTTTCCATTAGGAGGTTATTCCTATGGTTAGGTGGAATCTCTTTTCTTACTATTTGATTCCAGTGCTCCACATCTTAGTCACTAGAGTAGCAGAAAACAAGCCTGTCCTCTTCTCAATGTGACATCCTTCAAAATATTTAAACATGGATATCATGTTCCCTCTCAGATTTTTCTCCAATTAAACATACCTAGCTGCTTTAACCACTCCTCATTAGTCTTGATTTCCACACCTTTGACAATTTTGTTTGTCCTTTCCAGCTTGTCCAAATACTTCTTGAATTGTGGTATTCAGAATTGGACAAAGGGTTATTCCAGGTAAACAGACCAAAGCAGAATAGAGTTGAACTTTCTCAATCTATATTTCTATTAATGCAGCCTATTAATTAATTAATTAATTGCAGTATTTGTATACCCCTTTTCAACCCCAAAGGGGACTCAGGGTGGTTCACAGTGTTGGCAACAATTCAATGCCATCCATAAAAAACAGTATAAAACATCAAAATTGACCCTCCCCTGACAAAACGTTAAACATTATTAAATACATCACATAAAATAACATAATATATCACACAAAGACATAGCCGTTGTCCATAAACAGTCCTGGGTCATTGCACTTTCAACTTTCACTTTAACTAAAGTAGATTCACATCAACTTTTCAAGCTGATGAATCACACTGTTGACTCATGTGCAGCATACAGGGCCCTTCCACACAGCCATATAACCCAGAATATCAAGGCGGATAATCCACAATGTCTGCTTTGAACTGGAATATGCATCCAGACAGGAAACAAAATGCACGCCCCCCTGGATATTTGTGGGGTGTGTCCAGATGACCTTTATTTTTAAAGTGATTTGGGGGGGGGGGATTGGGGAAGTGGTCTGAGTTTCTCGCTGTCCTCTCAGAAGTTTCCAGGAGACACCTAGCCCCAAAAGCACAAGTCTTCCAGACTGTTGTGCGGACCACCGTCTGCCCCAACCCAGGTTTTTTTAAACCCAGGTCGGCATGACTTTACCGCTGTCTGGAAGTTCACACTGACATATATCCCAGTTCAAAGCAGATAATGTGGGATTTTATTCAGCTGTGTGGAAGGGGTCGTAGATTGGTTTCAAATGTACTGGGAGATTAGTTTTATAAATACAATAACCTGTCAGGAAAAACAATATCTCACCTGTTCACCAGCCAAACCAGGTAGACCCTGCGAGCCCTTTAAAGACAATGAAAGAACGACAAGTCAGATATAGTCAAGTACAATAATTTAGCATCTCAAAGATATAGAATAGTAAACTGCACGAATGACACATATATAGTAGTGATTCACTTGTGATCAGAAGAATCTGTGCAAATGTGTTTGGGGAAATTTCCTTAGGCAGTGTATTTTATTTCGAGTTCATTATTCAAAGAAATTAATGGTCTTTTTCCTTTGAGTGCAAAATAACTGGGATTATGTCAAAATTCTGTTATATATTATATGCAGTTTTGACATTAATTGGAAGACTATCCCACACCCACAACTAAATAAAAAACGCTGGCTTTAATATTATTATTTTTTTTTGCAGTGTCTCAGGAAGGCGATTCCCCTCTCCCTCCCTTGTCCCACCTTTTATATTGGCAATTATAAAATTGATAGTACTATACCTGTACCCCTGGTTGGCCTGGGAAACCAAGTGGACCTCTTGGCCCCCTTTCTCCTCTAGGGCCCTAAGAACAGATGACACACAGTTTTTTTTTGTTATTGAGTTTTCAAGGGGAAATTTTGCTAGTATTTTATGTAGAAATTTCATTTAACTCATCCAGGTAATTCAGAGATACCAAATCCTATGACTAATGCATTTTTGGATTCTCCGCTCCCCACTTATTCCTTGTCCTCTGCCCATTTTTTTTTAAAACTCAGCATTAGAAAAGATTGCATGACAACCGCCAGGTAATAGTGTATAATATCCATGATAGTAAGAGCATCTCATACAAAACCAAACAAGATCAAGAAGATAGAAGAGCTTACAGGCAGGCCACGGGGTCCAGCATCTCCTCTTTCTCCCTGTAATCATAACCAAGTTGTTAGATGGAAGATATTGTCACAGTATAGTGACTTAAGTGAAAAGTTTCTAAAGTGTGGTATATCAAGATGCAGAGTTATTCATGATTCATATAGGGAACATTCAAATGAAATATGCAAAATGATCGTGTAGTTATATCAATGTATCATTTTATTTCACATTGGTTGGATTCCGCAAATGCCGAATTGGGAGTAAGGTGATTGAAATAGCCGAGCCAAACTCAGAGTAAATATTTCTAAGTTTGCACTGATTAAAATATATTAATCCATGAGAGATCAAGGTAAAACAGTTTATAAATTGTGATTACAAATTATAGTGACAGACATCTGACCATTTGCTGAGCTGGTGCAAAATATAGACTGGTTGAATTCTTTGCATCTTCCATTCAAACATGTGTTTATTTAGGAAAAGAAAAGACAACTAACAAAGGGGAAAAGGGCAATGTGTTGTTGAAAGCTTGCAACTTCAAAGCTTGGCTGGTTGCTGCCTGGAGGAGCCTTTGTTGGGAGGTGTTAGCTGGCCCTGGTTTATTATTGTCTGAAATTCCCTTTTTTCCATGTTGCTCTTTATTTACTGTCCTGATTTTAGAGGGTTTTTTTAAATACTGGTAGCCAGATTTTGTTCATTTTCATGGTTTCCTCCTTTTTGTTGAAATTGTCCACATGCTTATGGATTTCAATGGCTTCTCTGTGTAGTCTGACATGGTGGTTGTTGGGATGGTCAAGCATTTCTGTGTTCTCTAATAATATGCTTATTCAAAGATTATTTGAATAAAACATGTCATCACACTTACAGGAGGTCCTCTGATGAATTCAGTAATGTATATGGGATTTCCTTTTTCTCCCTTTTCCCCAGGAAAACCCTGCAAAAAAATAAAATCAGTTAGAGAATAATTTCATGACCTTGGTTTTGAAGACTGAAGCAATGATGTGCCTATATTTAACAAGAGTTTATTTATTTATTTATTTACAGTATTTATATTCCGCCCTTTTAACCCCACAGGGGACTCAGGGTGGATTACAATGTACATATACATGGCAAACATTCAATGCCATTAGACATACAACATATATAGACAGACACAGAGGCAATTTAACATTCCAGCTTTCTGGCTTCATGAGGGTATGCTCGATTCCAGCCACAGGGGTTGCTGACGCTTCACTGTCCACTTGTGACACCAATTCCTTGATGGAGTACTTCCTCATTCTTACGAACACGGCTGGTGAAAGGTTTTAGAGTGTCATAAATTAGTAAAATTAGCCTCCCCGCAGAAAGTGGTACCTAAATTTCCTACTTGACAGATACAACTGTCTTTTGGGCTGCATAGGGCAACAGCAAGCTAAACTATTAATGGTTGGGAGTGCACTGCAACCCAAGCTGGCTTCGAACTCATGACCTCTTGGTCAGTAGTGATTTAATGCAGCTGGCTACTAACTAGCTGCACCACAGCCTGGTCCTGATAGTTCTGATTATAGTTCTGATTCTAACTATATCGATATTATTTACTTATAGAATGAATCTAATTTGTAAAGGCATGTTTCAAGTCTTCATGAAGCTAAGGTGGAGGAAAAGGCATGTCGGTTTATAGGGTTATATTCAATAAGGGTTGTTTCCATTCACAGAAAAACCAGGTATCTTGTGGAAAGTTTATAATAAGGGAAGAGGATGGAGGAGCAATTTTGGGCAGTAACAAATCAGAATTAATGGCATTGCTTGTAACATTGCTGTCTAGAATCACTGTTGTAAACAACAAAACCCATTCCGTAATAATACCTTTATTGGGCCAACCAAAAGTGCAATGTTGTTCTATACAATGCACTGGACTTTAATCATTTTTTTTTAAAAAAAGAAAGGAGTATGTTCTATGTATCACCATGTTTGAATACAACCTAAAAACCTGTGATACGGTCATAATAAACCTATACTCACAAATGGGCCTCTTGGTCCAATTCGCCCAGCTTCCCCAGGAAATCCTGGATCTCCCCTTGAGCCATTGCATCCATCTAAGCCAGGCTGACCTCTCAGTCCTTCTGGTCCTGGTAACCCCTAGAAAGGATCCAAAGACATGGGAAAATAAGGATAATTGTTTCATCAAATATGGTGCAACATCCTGTAGGGATATACATGTGTATATGTGTAGTATATTTCTCTCTGGAAATGTTGCAGAGGCTATTCTCTAGCCCTTTCAACACCCCTCAAATGCTTTTTAAAATATGTCAGAAGCAAATTGAGAATATACTGCAAATTGCTTCTGGTGTGAGAGAATTGGCCATCTGCAAGAACATTGCCCAGCAGAACCCTGAATGTGTTACCAACCTGTGGGCTTTTCTCATATCCTCGCATGGGAAGCTGGGACTGACAGACAAGAGCTCATCCCGTTTCACGGATTCGACCCTCCGACCTTCAAGTCGGCAGTCTTGCCAACACAAAGGTTTAACCCATTGTGCCACTGCGGCTCCCTTAAATGCTGATTCTGTATTACTTATATTGCCTCCTTCCACTTTCTCTTCCCCATGTAAGTGGCATTTGGAGCATCTGTTGAGGTTAGACAGGCACAAGGAAAGGGGCATTTTTAATGTAGGACCTAGGTCATGAACATCTACATTGTAAAAACAATATATACCTGTGTTCTGTCGCCGCTGGGCCTATAGCTAGTTGACTTTAGATATAGGATGTGTAACCTTTACCCAGTGGGAAGCCAGGGACCCTAGGAAAAGTTTTCAGAGGCTTCCTTTACAGAAGGAATCTTCAAGTGGCTTAAAAGGTACAACAAAGTCTTTTATTAATGAATCCAACAGGAATTGTAAAGCTTTCTTGGTAAGGTATCAGCTCTCTCAAACTTGTCCGCATAACTTTCTTCAAAGGAAAATTCCCCTTTTTAACTTCTCCCAAGGCTAACTAAAATCCAACCCCCGCTGGTGTGGGCTCCTCTGCCAGGCCAAACTGCTTCTCGAAACACTGAGAGGACCTACCAGACAGGCAATGGATGTTCTTTAGAGTTGGCTGTCTTCCTGGAAACTCCCAAGGCTGTAAAAAGGAATCCCTGGAGTTCTTCGGAGACCCTTAAAGCTGTGGGAATGCTTCCCTGGTGTTCTTTCCCTGGAGCTCTTAAAGGTTGAAGCCTTTGTACAGGGAAGTAAACACATCCTATACATTGGCTAACCTTTCTGTGACTGACTGGAAAAGGCTCCCTTCCCTCCAAAAAGCAAAAAGGGGGCGGGACCAGGAATCCTAACTATAATTGGCAGGTGGCCTACCCTATAAATGCAAATTATAACAGGAAACCCCCTGCTGCAAAATCCCAAGCATGGGATTGCACACAAACATTTAAACACAGCAAATAAATCTGGAGCTCCTGGAACAGCTGTTCCAGAACAACCTGGATCAAAGGAAAACTATGACTACAAGGAGAAGTTATAAACCATTCCTGTGTGTTCTAGCTTATCCCATTCTAGATTTAAGTAACAAAGAAATGGGGACTTACCTTCATGTTATATATGTAATGTAGTATCATTTGTGAAACTTATTTTCATGATTTTGAGCACAAAATTAACCCAAATTATTCATCTGATTCATAGTTTATAGTGTACATAGGTCATTGTATATATGGCTTTCCTATTTAACAAAATGTTTATTCTGTAAATATTTGTCAGTTCTTGTATCTACTAGCTTTATAATGAACCTTGATACAGAAAGATATCATGGTAAACATCACACTCCTCAAGAAAAGGTTAAGCATATTTTCTACAACTCAAAGGCTGTTTATGTTTTTTAATGTTTCCTTAAAACATGGCCAAATAGACTTGTTCGTGAGATACTTTATTTCTTCTCTAATTGTCTCAGGCTGAGTAGCAGCTGAGGAGAGTGAACTGACTCAGGTTGGTACAGTGCCACAGGAGAGCCAATGTGATGCAATGCAACTTTTGTTGTTGTTGTTCATTCATTCAGTTGTCTCCGACTCTTCGTGACCTCATGGACCAGCCCACGCCAGAGCTCCCTGTCGTGTCTCCTCATGATGTGGCCAAAGTACTTCAACTTTGTCTCTAGTATCCTTCCCTCCAGTGAGCAGCCGGGCTTTATTTCCTGGAGGATGGACTGGTTCAATCTTCTCGCAGTCCAAGGCACTCGCAGAACTTTCCTCCAACACCACAGCTCAAAAGCATCGATCTTCCTTCGCTCAGCCTTCCCTAAGGTCCAGCTCTCACATCCGTAGGTTACTACAGGGAATACCATGGCTTTGACTAGGCGGATCTTTGTTGCCAGTCTGATGTTTCTACTCTTTACTATTTTATTGAGGCTGGACATTGCTCTCCTCCCAAGAAGTAAGCTTCTTCTGATTTCCTGGCCACAGTCTGCATCTGCAGTAATCTTTACGCCTAGAAATACAAAGTCTGTCACGGCCTCCACATTTTCTCCCTCTATTTTCCAGTTGTCAATCATTCTTGTTGCCATAATCTTGGGGGGTTTTTTTATGTTTAGCTGCAACCCAGCTTTTGCGCTTTCTTCTTTCACCTTGATTAGAAGGCTCCTCAGCTCCTCCTCGCTTTCGGCCATCAGAGTGGTGTTATCAATATACTGGCTCAGTCACATAAACTCACTGAGTGTCCTTGGGCAAGTCACACTCTCCCAAAATCAGAGGAAGGCAAAGACAAAGCTCCTGTAAACAAATCTTGCTACAAAACCCCATTATAACTTCATGTTAGGGTCACTGTATATTGGAAACAACTGATGAGCACAGAACAACAGCAACAGCAGTGGCAAAGAGGAGATTTTTCATGGAAAACATATACACTTCCACAGTCGTAATTTGGACATGGGGTTCAATGAGCTCACATAAGAAGAAGTGGGCTTACTATATATAAAAATCATGGCCATTGGTAGTAGACTTACAGGCACACCATCTACACCTGAAAATCCTGGAACTCCAGTAGCACCCTGGAAAAAAATAAAGAAGATTAAAATATGCACTCATTTTCAAAGCAACTAACATGTAGAATTTCCCCCCAAATAGAATATTCTTCTTATACCAATGTGTTTGCAAAATGCCTTATCACATTATGGCTATTCAGTAATCCCTCACTACTTCGCGGTTTGCTTTTTGCGGACTCGCTGTTTTGCGGTTTTTCCTTTTTGAGGCCAATGGGCCTTAGAAAGGGAGGCTGGTGAGCAGGCTGGGCCTGAGGTGCGATGGGGAAGGGCTGCTGGTCACGAAGAGTGGCCTACTGCACTACCGCAGCCCTGGAAGTGCCCTGGAGGTGTTTATTGGGTCGACTTGCAGCAGAGGCGGGTAAGGAAGCGTGAGGACTAGACTGCGCATGCATGTGTGAATGCTTCTTATATATGCCCAATGGAAGTGGAGCGCTTTCTAAAAGTTGCTGCTCAACTAAAGTAACCAAAGGATTTTGTTTATAAGGTAAAGGAAAAAATTATGAAGTGTATAAGTGTGTGGGGAGGGTTTATAAAGACTTAAAGTAGTGTATAACTACTAAAAGAACGTATAAATATTAAAATAAATATAGCATCCCTACTTAGTGGATTTTCACTTTTCGTTGGTGGTCCTGGAACGTAACACCCGCAATAAGTGAGGGAACACTGTACTTGTTTTCTTAAATTGTTGGGGTCAACAGTGATGTAGCAGATTGCACATTTTACATATCTAGAATCGCTGTTTTAGTTTTCAGTTTACTAAGTTAAAAGTAAATATGATAACAGGACTAGAAAGACTTTTAGCTGGGTTTCTGGAAAGCTGTTGCCAGTACATGTAGGCATTTCTAGGCTTGAAGGATAAATGACATGAATCAGTATTAGACAGCTTGAATCAATACAACCCTAGCTGTCTAGACCAGATGACAGCAATATCATTCACAAATGTTTGAAAAGTTATTTTTGGACTAGTACTCCCAGATTATCGTAGCCAGTATGCCTATTGATTATAGTCACCAAAGCGGGGGTTGGAACTGTAGTCTAAAAAAGTTCAAACAAAAGAAAACCTCCGTACTTTATATTTTTGAGAAAATGAAGGGTCGAATGTGTGTTTCTTTCTTCTTTTTTCATAGTTCATCTGGCTGATGTCATGATGATTTAGCAGGGAGAGTTCCTACTAGTTTGCACCCTATTAACTTAGCAAGGGGAAGAAGAGGGAGCAAAATTTTGTTCTTCCCAGTCATATCATATCATAGGCGATTCCTTATATCCGAGTATGATTGCATTCCAAGTGTAGGGTCTTGGTGGTGGGTCCGTATGTGACTATAGAGACCTATCCTTGATTCGCATGTTCTTTTGTAGTGAGGGCATTGATTTCCAGATGGAAAGTGGTCCAGACAAGGGTTGACTTAACACACCTTTCTCTTGAACATTTATCCCTTTCGCCCTCCATTCATGACTCTTTGAATTCCACAGCACTGTTGGTAACAGCTGACCTCAAGTTAGAATGCTTGACGGCCAGGGCTTCCCAGTTCTCTGTGTTTATGCCACAGTTTTTAAGGTTAGTTTTAAGGACATCTTTAAATCTCTTTTCCTGTCCATGATCATTCCATTTTCCATTCTTGAGTTAAGAGTATAGTAACTGCTTTGGGAGATGAATATCGGGCATTCAGACAATGTGGCCAGTCCAGCAGAGTTGATGGCAAAGGATCATCACTTCAATGCTGGTGGTTTTTGTTTCTTCCAGAACACTGACATTTGTCCCCTGTCTTCCCAAGAGATTTGTGTCAGTATATAATGTTAAAGTATGAACATTGATTATAGTTTAAACTGTGTGGTCTCAGTAATGCATGAGTTAAAACATAGAGATGAGTAATATTGGTAGAGTTTCACTTTTGGAGGTTCCTGTGCAGGCCAGAAAAGAAGGACTGATAAGAAAGGAATGTGCTTCTTGCAGTGTCCCGAGATGTGAGTGGACATGACTGAAGGTTGTCTCTTAAATTGTGTAAATAAAGATAAGTGCCACTTTCCGGTGAAAGCTGAATTGAGTCCAGTGTTTTTACCACTTTGTGCCTTCAAGCAGAAGCTTGAAGCAAGTGAAATAAGGAAGGTGATTTATCTCAATTTACCAACAACGTGCAGGATTTTTCAGAGGGAATGCTGATGGAATCGTTCCAGGAGTTGAGTGTGATGTCTGTAGACAGTTCACATTTCGCAGACATATAACAGGGTTGGGAGGACAATAGCTTTATAAACAAGCGCCTTGGTATTCCTACAGATGTCTCAATCCTCAAACACTCTCTGCTTCATTCAGGAAAGTGCTGCACTTGCAGAGCTCAGGTGGTATTGTATTTCAGTGTCATTGCTGACTTTTGTGGAGAGGTGGCTGCCAAGGTAGCGGAAATGATCAACATTTTCTAGTGTTACACCATTAAGCTGTCTTTCTGGCATTGCAGAGGGATTGGCTGATGCCTGCTGATAGAGCACTTAGTTTTTCTTGATGTTCAGTGAAAGGCCAAACTTTTTTATACTTCCGCAAAGGCGTTTAGAGTGGCTTGTAGGTCTTCTTCTGAATGAGCACAGACTACATTATCATCAACATATTGGAGTCCTACAACTGATGTTGTTGTGATCTTGGTTTTGGCCTGCAGTCCACTGAAGTGAAACAGCTTGCCATTTACTACAGACTCTCAAGCTCCTCTTGAGCTTTTTTTCTCATTAATAGCATTTCCTACCTTGATAACACTGATATTAATTGGCTACATATATCCCAGTTTTCATAGTTGAAATGTTAGAGGGTGTCTGACATGTATAAGGCAACACTGCAAAAATTGATTTGGAATATATGTTTACTTGAAATAGTACAATAACAAAAAGAGATTGCATAAGGCCCACACTGTACAACTTTTGTTTTTGTTTTTTAAAGTAAAGCCACACTATTTCAGGATGATTACAGTATTACCTACCATGTCGCCTCTTTCTCCAGCAGACCCAGGCCGACCAACATCACCTCTCTGGCCTTTTTCTCCTGGCAAACCAATTGGACCTACAGGACCCAGGGCCCCAATTGGACCTTGTGGTCCCGGCTGTCCAGGTTGTCCCTGAAAATAATAAAGAATTCAGATTGAGCTTGTGAATTAAAAAGAAGGGAAGAAAGGAAGGCTAAAAAGCTGGAGAAGATTATAGCCATTCCTCCACATTTGTGGTTTTGACTTTTGCGGATTTGTTTTTTTGTAGATTTAATTTCTAGGTCCTCCAGATGACTCTATGGTCAACTTCCTCAAGCATGCTGGACAACCTGGAGATTTCCAGAGAGAACACTTCTCTAGGTCACATTGACACTGATTTATAATGCAGTTTCATAATGCAGTTTAACTCAATTGAACCTTGTTATATTAGTCTGCACTACCATGTAATGCAGCACAATGTAGTTAAGATGCATAAAGAAACTGCATTATATGACAGTATAGATGGGGCCTGGATCTCCCAATGTGATTCTATGGTCAGTTTCCAGTGGAAATTTCCAGTTTCCCTGCTGACCATAGGGGCCCCATCTACACTGCCATATAAAATCCAGATTATCTGCTTTGAACTGGATTATATGGCAGTTTAGATACATATAATCCAGTTCAAATCTGTTAATCTAGATTTTATATGGCAGTGTAGATTCAGCCTGAGACAGGCTTGAAGACCTAGATATTATTATTATGTTTATGTTTATGTTTATTATTATGTTTATTATTATGTTTTTTTATATCTCACTTTTTCTCTCCATAAGGAGACTCAAAGTGTTTTAAAAAGGTAATTTTTCACTTTCACCGGTGTCCCATGTCCCTGACCCCAACAAATGCGAAGGACTGATTGTAATAATCCAGATGTCAACAATCAGTTTCTACTTCTGAGATACTGCACAATACTGAATGTAGTAGATTGGGGAATGAAGTCACACATAAAACCACATGCTCAGATGTGGCAAGCATATATCTTAAACCATAATCTAAATTTTATCAATAAGAGAGAATCTATCTTCAATGTAACCACTTGAGGGCAGCAAAGAATTTCACATTCTGTAAGACATTCACCAAAAAATGTATTTACATAAATGGATTACACTTAAAATGCACAAAGCAAATATTAGTGTATCGTCCTGCTGGGATTTCTTGATCAGATTACTGCTCCCGCTGGGAAACGTGAAATCAAATCACCCCCTTCTGTGCTTTGATCTAATAATGGTTCCAAGACTAGAAGCATAGGTGCGAAACATGCACAGTCTGGCTTCATCAAAGAATTACTATCAGTCAGAATTAAATTGAGCTTCCAGTATTTTTTTTTCTGAGCAGAATATTCACTGTACTCACACAGACATTCCAAGGGCAGTTCTAACAAAAGCTCTGCTCCTTTTGTTGTTGCTCCAATGATTAAATTTTTACTTTTTTTGTTCAGAAGTGACAGCTCATAAACACACTGGTTCAACAAAATTAAAAAAATTATATGAAAACAAAAATTGTTATCTTTGGGTAATTTTTTTATGTTTGTGATTTGTAAGGACTATGAAGAAAGGTGCGATTGTATACTGCTATTGTTAGAGTCAACTCACAGAAACCTTTAGTCCGCATGATTAGAAATGGTGGTGGCTTAGGAGTAATAGAGAGAGAAAATATCTTGTCCAAGCTCTGCTTGATGACAGTATTGGGCTGTGAGGAAAACTTTAAATATGATAGTTCACATCTCTTCATAACTGTTGAGTTTTCTGTATGATCTGAGTAGTCTTAACCCAAACTCAGAGTTGCCATTCATCTTCTGGAACAGAGTGTTGGGTATAAACAAATAAGGGTTGTACTGGGCTGTGGAGCAGCTAGTTAGTAGCCAGCAAGATTAAATCACTACTGACCAAGTTTGAAGCTAGCCCAGGTCGAAGTAAGTTCCTAGCCATTAGTCTAGCTTGCTGTTGAGCTATGCAGACCAAAAGACAATTGCATCTGTCAAGTAGGAAATTTAGGTACCACTTTATGCTGAGAGGCTAATTTAACTAATTAAAGACACCATAAAACCTTCCAGCAGCATGCAGAAGAATGAGGAAGTACTCTATCAAAGGACTTGGTGTCACAAGTGGACGGTGAAGTGGCACCTCCCCCTGTGGCCGGAATTGAGCAAACCCTCATGAAGTCGGAAAAGCTGGAATGTTAAATTGCCTCTATGTCTGTCTATATATGTTGTATGTCTAATTGGCATTGAATGTTTGCCATGTATATGTGCATTGTAATTCGCCCTGAGTCCCCTGCGGGGTGAAAGGGGCGGAATATAAATACTGTAAATGAAATAAATAAATGAATAGCTAGATAAATACTACATTTTCAGTTATAATTTTCAACACATGTAATTCTTATGATGGTAAATATTTAAGTCATTCTACTACACACTGAGACAAATCAATCCATTTTATAATTTTGCTGCACAAAAGAGCCCACATCAAGGATCAGATTGCTGTCCCAAATATTTAATCAAGTGGAACATCACCTGGAATACCCTGTTGCAATTAAATAAACAAGAAACCCTTCTAAAAGCCTCTCTTTCTTGGACTGCAATTTCAAGCACACTTATTAGAGACCAAGATTCTTATAAAAGCTCGATTTCACAGGGTTTATTCATTAACTAAGAGCAAAACAGCTCTCTCGAGTGACTTTTGAGGGATATCATGAAAGGTCGGCAATTAGCTAGTTAGCAATAATAACTGTATTTTAATACCAGAAAATGTGACACAAATCTTGTTGTTTCGCTTCAGGTTCCAAAAAACGTTACTATGCAGCCTTGAATTGAGAAAGGCACCATTTGGTATTCTGACATGATTATTCCTTTCCACCAGAAGCCAATAAAGCTGCTTTGGTCCCAGACCAGTGTCTGTCACCATTAATGGACTGGATGAGGGAAAACAAACTGAAACTTAATTCAGACAAGTGGAGGTGGTCATGTTCAGTTAAAAGGCAGATCAGGAAATAGAGATTGAGAATATGCTGGATTACACTCCATCTGAAGATGCAGGTTCGTAGCTAGTTGTGCTCTTAGGTCCAGTTCTAAGTCTGGAAACCAAGGTTTCAGCAATGGCTAGGAGTGAATTCAGTTAAATCTTGTGTGCCAGTTGCACCCATTGCTTAAGAAATTAACACTGGCCAGAATGACACATTACGCAGTTACATCCTGTTGGATTACAGTAATGAGCTCTACATGGGGCTGTCTTTGAAGAGTATTTAGAAACTTCAGCTGGTCCAAAGAGCTGCAGCCAGATTGCTAACTGAGGTTGGCTACAGAGAACACTACAACAGCTTAACTGGCTATCAGTTCATTTCCAGACACAATTCAAAGTTAGGTTTTGATTTATAATACTCTACACAGTTCAGGTACAGGTTTCTTGAAGGATATTTTCCCTTACAAACCAGGCCATTGTTTGGGATCTCCTGTAGAGACTCTGTTTCACCATATAAACACATCTGATGGGAACATGTGAGAAGGTGTTTTCAGTAGTTTCCCCAGTCTCTGGATCCTCCTTCCCAAAGAAGTTAGACTGGCACCCTCCCTACTTATTTTTCGCAGACAAAACTTTTCTGTTTAGACACACATTTCATGACCAACAATAAAATACATATTCCACCAAAATTGGAACTGGAACTTGCTAATTTTACGCTAATATGTGTGTTCTTGTTTTGTGATATATGATGCAATTTGCTTTTTTTTATTGTTTACTCTCATTTTCCAGTGGGTTTTAAATTGTTATTATTTATTTATTTCGAGCATTTATATTCCATCCGTCTCACCTCCGAAGAGGGACTCAGGGCAATCATTAAATGCCAGCATAATACATTGAAAACCATAGTTAAAATTAACAACGATTAAAACAATTATAAGCGATTCAATTTAAAAACACTTCACCAGTTCAAAATCACAGTCCAGGTCCATCACTGTGGTCACTTAAAACATTCCCTTCCCGGTTATTCCATCTATTGTTCAAATGCTTGATCCCACAGCCAGGTTTTGAGTTTTTATGAAAGGTCTGGAGGGAGGGGGCAGATTTAACTTCATTGGGGAGGGAGTTCCAGAGCCAAAGAGCCACCACGGAGAAGACCCTGTCTCTCAACTCCACCAGTTGCACCTGTGAAGGTGGTGGGACTGAAAGCAGGGCCTCCCCAGATGATCTTAACATCCTTGGTGGTCTGTAGAGGGAGATACGTTCAGACAGGTAAACAGGGCTGGAACTGTTTAAGGCTTTATAAAGCCAGCACTTTGAATTGTGCTTGGGAGCAGGTGGGGGGTGTACACTCCCTGTACCCCGCTCCATTGAGCAACCTAGCTGCCATTCATTGGACTAACTGTAGCTTCTGAGCAGTCTTCAAAGGCAACCTCACATAGAGTGCATTGCAGTAATTAATTCAGGATGTAACAAGAGTGTGAACCACTGTGGCAAAGTCAGACTTTCCAAGATACGGATGCAGCTGGCGCACAAGATTTAATTGTGCAAAAGCTCCCCTGGCTACCACTGAGACCTGGGGTTCAGGCTCAGCGATGCCTCTTTGAGTGTTGAACTGGGAAAAGACTAGGATAGAAAGGAGGGTGGGGAGAGAGAGAGACAATGTATAAACTTTGCATGCATACATATTCAACTGAGAGATGTTAAGGGTCAAGATGTAAACAGAGTTAATCTGCCCTTTGAACATTACATATGAATTACCGATGAAAGAAATGGTGAGAAAATTCTTTTTTAACCATACCAACCTTGGTTAATTTTTTATTAGGGCTGCTAAGCGCTGGCCATAATAGCGCTTCATGGCTTTAGCAGTGCTTAGCATGAATATCACAGCTCTCCAGACTATAACAAGGGCTTAGAAGGGTGTCAGAAGCCAGGTTCAGCCCAGGAGTTGCCAGCTGCCCATCCCTAATTTAGATTGTCACCAGAAAAGGGAGAAGTAACAGAACACACTAACTAAATCCAGAATTCACAATGAGTTTGACAGCTGACTGATTCAACTTAGGCACACCATGCAAAGCCAGAGCATTGCTGGTCTTTCTTTTAGCTCAAAGACCAATTATGAGTGGAAGCTTTGTTAAGACCAAGTTGATACCATCCATAACATCCATTATTTGTGCCCATCTAATGTGACTGCTGCAGTGTTCCAGTCTCAGGACAGCTGTCAAAATAAAGAGGATGAAGGAAGCCATGCTTAATGTGGAAATGACAAATTAGTTCAGTTAAAATAGACAGAATGTTATGCCTGGCATCTGCTAGCTACTAATAAATTCCACTAGCTTGCTAATTGTCGAGGTCAGGAACTCTCCAATGCCAAGACTGGCCAGTGTTATTTTAGCACATCCTGGACTTAGCCAATTGTAGGAGATTGAGTCTCAACCAAACAAAACAGTTTGATTTGAAAATGAGAGCAGTGGTCCATATTAAAGAAAAAACCATTCCTAAAAATATTCCAATGGCCTTCAATATTGTGAATCAAATACATATGCATTGGTTTTGTTTTTGGTTTTACTACAGCTACCAAAGCAGGGCTTTATGGTTTGGCCTTTCTCTGCAGAAACTGGAGTTAATAATTTTAGCCAGAGAACTAATACTTCTGTATGAGACAATATATATATATATATAATACCACTTTTTTGTTCAAGATTTCCAATACCATAGGTGCGTTAGGGAAGATAATGTCTATTTCCCAGCAAAAAGTGACTGTTTTTAAGCCAGTTCCAGAGTACTTAATACTTAATACATCTTTGTGATTGGCAGTAGAAAGAAAGAATTAGGCATAAAGCTAATCTAAGACTCAACGTGGTGGGCCTGGAGAGTTGCCACCGCAGCAGGTGCCGAGTGTAGTGTTTCCATGTAGCTGCAAGTGTTGGAAAACAATGCTCTTTGCTAAGAGGATTATTTAAAGTCAGAATGCGACAAGTGATCATTTTGGACCTTCTGCAATCACCTATTTACATGTGTCTCAAGGATAAGATAGTTGTTGCCTTTTACCTTATTGAGGATGTATCTGAGCAGTTGTTTTTTCACAAGGCAATTGAGACTCTGCTGCAGAATAAATGTGTAAATATTTGACTACACACTATAAAGCCTGATACATTCAGTAACTAGCTTGGGGACCCAGCAATGCCTGGGTTATTTGAGAAAGGCATTGTTTTTGTTGTTGTTGTTGTTGTTGTTGTTGTTTTTGTTTTTGTTTTTTTGTTGGGGGGGTTGCGAAATTTGGTAATATCAGTTTGGTAATATGTAATGGTATTTATTAGGAAAAATAGTATTTCCTTTTGTTTTGATTAATGCTTACATTACAAAATGCATAAGGATTGGGGGACTCCTGTTGATGGATTCTTTTCAGTTTGTGAAACCCGAGGATGTGGACAAGATACTTGGAGGAATGAGGCCTACCACGTCCATCCTAGACCCCTGCCCATCCTGGCTTCTGAGGGAGGCCAGAGGGGGATTGGCCGAGTGGGTAACAGTGGTGGTGAATGCCTCCCTTCGGGAAGGCAAGATTCCAGCGAGCCTAAAACAGGCTATTATAAAGCCGCTGTTGAAGAAACCATCACTGGACCCCACTAAATTGGACAACTTTCGGCCTGTTTCCAATCTCCCCTTCTTGGGCAAAGTCATGGAAAGCGTGGTGGCCTCACAACTCCAGGTATTCTTGAGAGACACGGATTATCTGGATCCGGCACAGTCTGGTTTCAGACCGGGACATGGTACCGAGACGGTCTTGGTTGCCTCAGTGGATGATCTGCGCCGGGAGCTAGACAGGGGGAGTGTGTCCCTGTTGGTGCTTCTGGACCTCTCAGCGGCCTTCGATACCGTCGACCACGGTATCCTTCTGGGGCGCCTTACGGAAATGGGCCTTGGGGGCACTGCTTTGCAGTGGCTCCAGTCATTCCTGGAGGGTCGCACCCAGAAGGTGTTATTGGGGGACTCCTGTTCCGCACCACAACCTTTGAGTTGTGGAGTGCCACAGGGTTCCATACTGTCCCCCATGCTGTTTAATATCTACATGAAGCCGCTGGGTGAGATCATCCGGAGTTTCGGGGTGCGGTGTCATCTGTACGCAGATGATGTCCAACTCTGTCACTCCTTCCCACCTGCTACTAAGGAGGCTGTCGAGGTCCTGAACCGGTGCCTGGCCGCTGTAACGGTCTGGATGAGGGCGAACAAACTGAAATTAAATCCAGACAAGACAGAGGTACTCCTGGTCAGTCGCAAGGCCGAACGGGATATAGGGTTACAGCCTGTGCTGGATGGGGTCGCACTCCCCTTGAAGGCGCAGGTTCGCAGCTTGGGTGTGACCCTGGACTCATCGTTGAGCCTGGATCCCCAGGTTTCAGCGGTGACCAGGGGAGCATTTGCACAGCTCAGGCTCGTGCGCCAGCTGCGCCCGTATCTCGGGAAGTCTGACTTGGCCACGGTGGTACACGCTCTGGTCACATCCCGCCTTGACTACTGCAACGCTCTCTACGTGGGGCTGCCCTTGAAGACGGCCCGGAAGCTTCAGCTGGTTCAGCGCGCGGCAGCCATGTTACTAACTGGAGCGGGTGTCAGGGAGCACACAACGCCCTTGCTGTCCCAGCTCCACTGGCTGCCGATTTGCTACCGGACCCAATTCAAGGTGCTGGTTTTGGCCTACAAAGCCCTAAACGGTTCCGGCCCAAAATACCTTTCGGACCGCATCTTGGCCTATGAGCCCACGAGGACATTAAGATCGTCTGGGGAGGCCCTTCTCTCGATCCCGCCTGCCTCACAGGCACGTCTGGCGGGGACGAGAGAGAGGGCCTTCTCGGTGGTGGCCCCCCGGCTGTGGAACGCTCTCCCTGCAGACATCAGACAGGCGCCCTCCCTCATGTCCTTCCGAAAAAGCCTCAAGACATGGCTGTTCGAGAAGGCATTTAATTAAGTGTTATAACAATGTGGTAAAGATGACTGGAATGGAACAAGGAATATGAGACTGGTTATGATTCCAATATGAGACGAAGCGGATTTTTAGTGTAGTCTGTAATTGTCGTATAGTTTATGTGTTGTTGTAATTAACCTTTTGTAAATCGTCTTTATATGTACTGTACACCGCCATGAGTCGCCCTAATGGGCTGAGAATGGCGGTTAATAAGTGCATCAAATAAATAAAATAAATAAATGTGTATGAACGACAATTCCCAGAATCGTAGGTCAATCCTTTTCAAAGCCTGCCATTATTCAAAGTTTGTCATGTTGGGTCTGTGTGCCAAGTTTAGTCCAAATCTGACATCAGCTGGATTCAGTGATATCCAGATAAGGATGAACTACAACTCCCTGATTCCCAGGGTAATCATCCCCAAACCAAGCCAGTATTCGCAGTTGGCCATGTTGGTTTTGTGTGCCAAGTTTGGTCCAGATTCGTCTTCAGCTGGGTTGAGTGTTCTCTGGATATGGGTGAACTACAACTCCCAGATTACTGTAACTTCCATTCCATCATGTAAACATGATTTTATTTCTCAAAGTAGCCCATATTGTGTGGATTCAGTGTCCTTAACATCCATTGTAATATAGGTACAATCACAAAATTTAGTTTCATAATTGAACTGTACTGTATTTTACTCAGTTATGCATCTTCATTTTTATTAAAATGAAAAATTAACCAGTCACTTAATTAAACCAGTGGCCAGTGGGTGTCAGTATTACTTCATACTTTGCACCAAAGGAGGAAAAACTTAGTTCACTAAAGATTCAGCCACACTGCAGGCTTACGGCAGTTTGATACCTCTTTAACTGCCATATCTCAATGCTATGGGATCCTGAGATTTGTAGTTTAGTAAGGCACCAGCGCTCTTTGGCGGAGAAAGCTATTTAATAGATATTAGGTTGCATTAGGGATTTAAAGAAGGCCTTAAAGCAGTGGTTCTCAACCAGGTGTCCCCAGATGTTTTTGGCCTTCAACTCCCAGAAATCCCAGCCAGTTTACCAGCTGTTAGGATTTCTGGGAGTAGAAGGCCAAAAACATCTGGGAACCCACAGGTTGAGAAGCACTGGCTTAAAGCCAACCTTGAAAATTGTGGCACAGACACTGAGAACTGGGAAGCCCTGGCCCTCGAGCATTCTAATTGGAGGTCAGTTGTTGCCAGCAGTGCTGTGGAATACGAAGAGGCACAAATAGAAGGTGAAAGGGAAAACATGTTAAGAGCAAGTCACATCAAGCCAACCCTGACTGAGACCTCCTTCTACCTGGAAATCAATGCACTCACTGCAAAAGAACATGTGGATCAAGGATAGGTCTCTACAGTCACCTACAGACCCACCACCAAGACCCTACACTTGGAAGGTAATCATACTCAGACACGAGTGATCACCAGTATGACACTGCATTATTTCTACAGTATAGATGCACCCTATATCTAATTAAATGAAGAAATTGCCTTTTAGTTGTGCTGAATACGCTCATTATACTCAAAGCAAGCTGGGAGAATATTAGATACAGACAACAAAAGGGATTATTAGCTAGGATTAGGTTTCCAAGATTAATATGGAGAATTGGAGATAAATATTTCAGTACCTCGGACAGAGCATAAGCAACCACACAATTTGTCCCATACCCTTTCTTGTGAAGTATGGCTCATATGTTCCTACCTCTTTTAGAGAAGCACAGCGCCTTAGAATAACATGTTTACTTAAATTTGCCCATAAATACATCTGAATTTTTGTTTGTTCAAATTTTTCACTTCTATTTGTGATTTGTAAATTTCCCAACCTTGTGTGTGAAGTGGAATCTCCTGTTGCAATAGTTTAATTGGCTGCCCACTCGTTTCTGGGCATAATCTGAAGTGCTTATTTTGACCTACGGAGTCCTAAATAGCGTGGATCCAGGTTATTTGCAGGGTCATATATCTCTTATCAGAATGCTATGATCATCTGGGGAGCCCTTCTCTCTGTCCCACCAACCCCAAGCTCCTTTGGTGGGAACAAGGGAAAGAGCCTTTTCAGCGGTTGCTCCCAGACTTTGGAATTCTCTTCCTAGAGCAGTGGTTCCCAACCTTTGGTCCTCCAAGTGTTTTGAACTTCAACTCCTACAATTCTTAACAGCTAGTGAGCTTGCTGTGATTTCTGAGAGTTGAAGTCCAAAACAACTGGAGGACCAAAAGTTGGGAATCACTGCCCTAGAGAAACCAGGATGGCCCCCTCCCTTGTTCCCACCAAGAAGGGCAATAAAATGTGTCTCTGCCATCAGACATTTAAGGAATGGTGATGAGCAGGCTGCTGAGGATGGTGTGAGTGGAATTTTAAGATGGGTATAACAATGAAATACATTTCATTATTTTACTGCTTAATAGTTTTAATAACATAATATTTTTTGTTTTTATATTTATAATTTAATGTATTCAATGTGTTGTCAAAGATTTTCATGGCTGGAATCACTGGGTTGCTGTAAGTTTTTTGGGCTGTACGGCCGTGTTCCAGAAGCATTCTGTCCTGACGTTTCACCTTCATCTATGGCAGGCATCCTCAGAGGTTGTAAGGTCTGATGTATCACTTTGTTTTTAATTACCATTGCTTTATATTTATTGTTAGCCACCTCAAGTCCTGATATTGAGAGAAAGGCAGGATAAAAATAAAGTAAATAATTAAGGAACAGGAGGAAATGTCTAGACGAAGACTCAACCACCTTACAGAAATAGCCCTCAACTAGGCTACGAAGTCCAACAGCTTCTGAAGAATGTGGAGCAAAATGTTCAGTTTTGTTGGAATCTCGTCCACAATGTACTTTTAAACATCACAAACAAATAACCACATTATGAGAATAAAAACTTAATTGTCCTTTTGGCTGCAGGAGAAAACAAACACCAGATCAACTTTACTCACAACTGTCTTTGTTTTTGTTGGATTTTTTTTTGAAGAAGCTAAATCAGGTCATGTCATGAATGCAAGCTTGTTTTCTATGATCTACTTTATCAACAACACTTAAAGTAATGAATGGAATAAAACTTCAGAGGTCAGAGCAGGACATATGCTGTGTGTTGGGGGAGTTGTTAAAGGAAACCACTTTTGACCAGTTAAACCCGCCTAAACCCTGTGCTTTTCACAGCTTTCAGAATGCAATGCTGTGTGCCTAAATAATAAAGAGGTAGTTTGGTAATATTGCAATTCTATCACAAGAAGATTGATTGATGAAACTACATGATCATGCTGAGATAGAAAAAATGGCAATTCTGATTAGTTATGGAGAATATGTTAAGTAGCTTCAAGAAGGATTGTGAATTAATTCCCAATCCTGGGTTGCTGTTCGGTTGTATGGCCTGTTTTAACTATAATCTATTGTTATGTTATATAACTTTTTTTTTTACTTTAATTGAGTTGTTTCTGTTAATCTAGTTAGTTGTTATTTTATGTTTACTGATTTTTTTTGCAAATTTGTTGTATTCTGTGTGTTCTGTGTTGCACTTTTATTGTGCTATTTTGTAAGATGCCCCACGTCCCTTTTGGGGGATTTAAAGGATTATAGGGCTAAATGATTAATAGTAGGATTTGGAGACGAGTGGAATTAAATATTATGTAGAAATTCATTTAAAATACATCCTACTGCTTCATCACACTAGAGCAGGGGTCCACAAACTTTTTAAACAGAGGGCCAGGTCACAATCCTTCAAACTGTTGGAGGGCTGGATTATAATTTGAAAAAAACATGAATGAATTCCTATGCACACTGCACATATCTTATTTGTAATGCAAAAAAAAACCACTTTAAAACAATACAATAATTAAAATGAAGAACTTATTAATATTTCAATAGGAAGTGTGGGCTTGCTTTTGGCTGATGAGATAGGATTGTTGTTGTTGTGTGCTTTCAAGTCATTTCAGACTTAGGTTGACCCTGAGCGAGGGCCGGGCAAATGACCTTGGAGGGCCGCATCCAGCTCCCGGACCTTGCTTTGAGGACCCTTGCACTAGAGAATGAATCCACTTTAAATCCGGTTTCTGCCTCCTACAGAATTCTGGGGTTTGTAGTCTAGGAAGGCTGTTAAAGTCTCCTCCCTAAAGTACAGGTAGCAGAAACCAGTTTTAAGTGGATTCATTCTCTAGTGTGATGAGGTCTCTAGAGGAGGTAAGACTCTTTAGTAACTATGACCATTGTCTGGAAAACTGGAAGTAATTTGTATTCTTATGTCTGTATGTATGTATTGCATTTGCATGCTGCCTTTCTCCTAAGGTGGAACCAAAGGTGGCTTCCAAACAATATTTCCAATAAAATTATAAAAGCAATTAAAAGCAGATAAAACAGCATAAAAGTATTTCTGTTGTAGTTTCTACTATTAGTACAAGTTTTTAATTTTGTATTTTGGAGTTTTAATTGTAATGTTACCTTATATATTGTTTTATATTATAAAAACATTGTGTGTTAATGAATACATTTCAAAAAATAAAAAGAGATGGTCGTTTGCTGTGAATTTTTCAGGCTGTATGGCTTTGTTCTTCTGGAACATGGCCATACAGCCCAGAAAACTCACAGCAACCCAGTGATTCCAGCCATGAAAGCTTTCGACAACACGTTAATAAGAGATAGTTTTAACTAGTAGTTTGCTAGAAAAGGGTAATCATTTTTAAAAAGAGAAATGAAGACTGGAAACTTCAACACACACCTACACACAATCTGAAATTGTTTTTCTGGACACGTATGCCCACCCTGATATACTAATCTGGATGTAGCCATTCTAAAATTTCAAATCAAAGTTTCATCATTGGATTCCCAGCAAAAATAGCCATCAGTAATTGGAAGGCAATTCATGTAGCCAACATAGGCGGGATCTATACAGGTATGCCATCCACAAAACAAACAATCTGGATTCTGGATTACATGGCAATGTAGACAGGGCCATAGAAAACAGGTGCAGTAGATTGTACCATATGGCACCTGGATCTGATCAAGGATAAATTGTCATTTTAAAAAATGATCATATTTCAAATTTAATAGTCAGTTCTTGTGGGTTTTTTCGGGCTATATGGCCATGTTCTAGAGGCATTTCTCCTGACGTTTCGCCTGCATCTATGGCAGGCTTCCTCAGAGGTCTGCTGGAGCTGGGAAAAAAGGGGGTTTATATATCTGTGGACTGACCAGGGTGAGACAAAAGGCTTTTGTAAGTTGGGCTAGGTGTGAATCTTTTCAACTGACCACCTTGATTAGCATACAATGGGCTGACTGTGCCTGGAGCAAACTCTTAATGAAAGGTGCTTAGATGTCCCTGCCTGTTTTTCTCTCTGCTGTTTTAATTTTAGAATTTTTTAATACTGGTAGCCAGATTTTGTTCATTTTCATGGTTTCTTCCTTTCTCTTGAACAAGCCACAAGAGTAAAGATGAAGATCCACCCAGAAAAGATTTGTTGAAAAGATTCACACCTAGCCCAACTTACAAAAGCCTTTTGTCTCACCCTGGTCAGTCCACAGATATATAAACCCCCTTTTTTCCCAGCTCCAGCAGACCTCTGAGGAAGCCTGCCATAGATGCAGGCGAAACGTCAGGAGAAATGCCTCTAGAACATGGCCATATAGCCCGAAAAAACCCACAAGAACTGAGTGATTCCGGCCATGAAAGCCTTCGACAATACATTAATAGATAGTGTGCAGAACTATATGGCACTCCAGAAAACAATTTGGAATTCTTCATACAACAGAGAGAACGGGTAATCCCAACTGGCATTTCTTCAAAGACACAGCAGTTATGCATATTGGTGATTTTATACATTCTGCTCAGAGAAGGAAACCAGGCTTCAAAGTACTGTTTATTCATGTGCTTCCATTTTATATGATCTTGGTTTTACATTTTAATGGCTGCATTTTTCATCAATCAAAACTCTAGCTCATTTCTCATTGCGATGACATAGTCCCCACGTATATAATATCACAAAATAATGGAAATAAGCAGGTGTATTTATTAATAAATTGATATGCATATATTGTATTTAATGTATATGTTCATATATTCATCTCTTTGGATATCAATATAGGCATAGAGTGTTTTATAATGAAAATTTAAAAGTAAAAGTAAATACTTACCCTTGATCCTTTTTCAAGAAAGCATGGACAAATTGAGCAATCCCGTCCACCACAGCGACCAAGATATGAATATTCGCCCTAAGAAAAAACAAAAATTAATTTTCTTCTTTCTAATTAATTCCCTTTTCAAATCTGTTTGGGAGTGCCAATCCTAGAGTTTGTGAGTTCTAATCAAAACAACCAATGGAAGCCCCTGAAAATAAGAAAGACATAACATTTCTCTGAGTGCAATAAATGAAGTTTAATGGTTTTTATCCAAGAGTCCAACTTCCTTTCCCTTTTCTCTGAGACAGCCTTTGCAGCCACCTGAAAATTTCCTCTGGATGAATCCCAGCAGGCAAATTCAAACTTTTAGTGTGCATAAAGGACTGGAATGCAATGGGGAGATTATTCTTCATGCTGTTTTACCATTAAAACGGCACTAAAGAAAAGTACATTATGGTAATTTTTCAAATTAAAAATGGATAGAAACATGATCTAACCCCCAAATTTTGATTTATGGTTTCATATATGGGCAGTCCCTGAGTTACAAACATCCAACTTACAAATGACTGATAGTTAAGAATGGGGATGAAATAACAGGAAGCGAGAGAAATCTATCCCAGGGAAGAAATATTTATCTTGGAAAAGTTATCATGGGAAAAAGGTGTCTCCACTGAAACTTTATCACCAAACCTTGTTTCCACTACAAGCCAAATTTCTCAAAATCCAATTATCACAGGGACAGAAAGTAAGATGAAATCTTCTGAACAGGGGCACAGACAGGAAAACAAACACCGCAGGGGTGTTAACCTTTCCCTATGCTATCCAAAGTGCCCCCCCCCCCCCTCTATATATATGGCTGGAGATAAACTTACAAAAGATACCTATTCCGACTAACAAAAAAAATCATTTAAGTACAAACCTACAGAAGCTATTTTTTTCGTAACTCAGAAATTGCCTGTACACCAAAACAGTTGATCCATAAAACCTTCAAAAAGATTGTGTTTAGGCTTGTGTTCCATCTCCAAAATATGTATCTCATTACAAATGTATATGCAAAAACAGGTATTCCAAGATCTGAACATTTGTGGTCCCAAGCATTTTGGATAAGGGATATTCAACTTACATTTTAAAAAAATCTTGATTTGAGGGGCACATTAGTGGAAGTAGATAGATCACTAATAACTAACTAACTAACTAACTAACTAATAAATAACTAAATAATCACTAATAAATAACTAAATAATCAAAGTTTAAATGTTAACTTTGTAGCATTCCAATGTAAAGAACATTTTTACTTTTTAAAAACCTTTTTGGGTACAAAGATGTTGTTAGACTGCAACTTCTGTCATTCTTCCCTATTGTTTTTGAGTGTAAGGCTATTATGAGCTGCCCTTTTCCAACATCTAAAGGGCCACATGATTCTAAGCCCCGTTTTAAAAGGTTATTATAAATTAAATTCCAAATCTACCTAATTACGTTTATGCCTGGAGATCAGATCCACTCTGTAGATGACTGTCCCAAACCTAGGGCATGCTGATTCCAAGGAAGGGTGAAAAAATGTTCAGGCTGTTACCTCACCTTAACATTTTTGTTGCCCTGAAACATTCTGAGCTCAGGCTTTACCCTTATGTCCTACTGAGAAGGATAAGAAGAGATTTTCCCATGTGAGTTTTCTGAAACACATAGTACTTAAGAATTGCTTAACCTTAAACAAAGGTGAATACATACAGTCCAAAGCAGATTGCCAAAAGTTCATTCCATTAGAAATTTTGTGCCTTTAAGCAGCTTCAAAGAGGAACAAATTCCACTCCTGAAACTTCTCTTTACTGCTATTCCATGAATATAACAGAGACATCTGCTTAATTTAGCCATTTAGATGTTAAAAAGTACGAGAGTACTGCCAAGGGAAAAGGAAAATATGAGATAACTGATAACTTCTTCCACACAGTTTCCCTACTTCAGTGGTTCTGAACGTGTGGGTCCCCAGAAGTTTTGATCTTCAACTTCTAGAAATCCTAACAGCTGGTAAACAGGATTTCTGGGAGTTTTATGACAAAACATCTGGGAACACAGGTTGAGAACCACTGATCTACATGCTTGAAAATGTAAAATTGCTCTCTTCGATATGATTTATATGAAACTTAGCACTGGGACAGAGAGTAATGCTGACATGCTGCTGGGGAATGGAAATATATTCACATTCTTTTAAGGTAGGCAGCAACAGATTTAATCACATAATATGGGATAACTGTTGGACATTGCACACTAAAAGTGGAGAGAAGCTGAACTAGGATCTCGTAGTAGATTTCCCAATGATATTTTGTTACCAGCAAGGGCATACAACAATTGGTTAGTAGCAACAAAATCAAAGAGCCCATATGGTGTAGTGGTTTAAGAGTTGGACTTGGACGCTGGGTGACAAATTTCTGGATTCAAAATTCTTTAGTTCAATGTTATGCTCCAGCAGATAGTTTTTAAAAGTCTATATTGCAAGCCTTGAATTTCTGTTATAGGTCATATTCTGGGGCTGCGGTGACATTTTCATGTACTGCAATAGCAGTCTAGGTCAGTGGTTCCCAACCTTTTTTTTTTCTACCAGGGATCACTTTAACCAACATTAGTACCAAAAGGGTTACGAATCAGTTTTTCGTCAACTTTACATTGTGTTTGGTTATTTGGGGTGCTGATTCAGAAAATTGCATTGGATAGACCACATCAGTTCTAGTTTTGGATACAGAACACATGCCATCCAGTAGTCGCCATCTGCTCACCCACAGAAAACCATAGTTAATAAGCCTCGGCACTATAAGAGAGTTTTGCAAGACTAGTCACTCTTGTTGCAATTGTGTAGTAAAGGTGAGGCTGCAGACCATATTTTAGTTCTTGTGGACCACTGGTGGTCCACAGATCACAGGTTGGGATCCACTGGGCTACATAAATAATTTTCAATGTGGTGTGGTATCACAGTCCATAGCTTTTTTTTGTAAGAACATATATAATCCATATGAAATTTGCACAGCAGTTGCAAGGTCATGTTGTACCAATGCATCATAAAACTTAGATAGCAAAATCATATATGAGACACAGTTGTACAAGATGTTTCGGTTTGAATTTACCTTCTTTCATGCACGTCTCCAATTCAAACAAAAGTTCATATTTCAGTTTTGTTTAGAATCTACCCACTTTTCCCCTTATCTAAAATATTTGCAAAACATTTTGAGTTCTTGACCTTCATGAGCACACAAGCACAAGCTTACAATTTTTTTTTCTATCTTCAGAAAGGATTCCCGTGGGAATATGAATTAGTCCCTCTTGTTTGTTGCAGGCATGCTTCAAAATAATTCATCATTTTTTTCCTAATAAAATTATGTTTTTATCATTCTAGGAAATATTTTGAGGAATAGCCTTGCATTAGAGATTAAAATGCTAGAACAGCCAAGATATAGTTTAAGGACATATTTCATGACAATTCCCCATAAATAACTTAATATTTTGAAAGAAAATCTTTGAAAATCTCTTTGGACAAATCAATCTTTGGACCGCTAAAGATCTTGGATTACAATGTCTGTAATTGTTATATTACTCAAATTAGCCAGGTATTCTGGAAATTATATTTGATTGCATCTATAGCTGAAAGGATCTATGATTGTGGCCTAAAGAAGTCATTTTAAACTGCATTTTAAGGAAGCATCAGACTTTTTGCAACCTCACGAACTGCTAAGCTCAAGCAGAATAGAACCATTGAATTGATTAAAACGTTGACTTAGCATGGCAAGGTAAATGCATACAGAACTGTCAGATCAGACAACTAAATGCTCTAGGAAATATATTTAAGCTTATGAAACAATTTACAGTAGTTTAGGATGTTTTTGTTGTTACACTGCATTGATGGGTGACTTTTAACCTTGAGAGAATGTTCCTATCATAGGGTGTGTGTACACTATTAATGCACTTTGTCACCACTTTAATGCTATGGAATCATGGGATCTGTAGTCTGGTGAGGCATGAGCTTTCTCTCGAAGAAAAGGCTAAAGACCTGCTAAAACTACAGTTCTCATGATTCTATAGCACTGAGCCATGGCAAATAAAGTGGTGTCAAACTGTATTACTTCTACGGAGTAGATGCAACCATCATCAAAAGCAATGAGTGCAGAATCTGAAGATTCTACAAATGTCACTTTTGGTATACAAAATAGTTCCTGAGGTTCACTCAAAGTTTCTATATGGTGGAGAAAACCTAGAAAACACAAACTGAAAATAACCATTCGAGCTCTACTTCTAAAATGTTTTATTGAAAGTTGATAAACACGCCTATTACCAGGAAGGAAAAAAATAAACAAAAACAAAATTAGACATTCCTATGTAGCAAATTGGAAAAGAGCAAAGGAACCTTTGCATTCATGTAACATACCCCATAAACTGTCTGGAGTGACGAAACAATGATCACCAGCCACCTGGTAGAGAAGAAAATATGGGTTAATTTGATACATTCATTCTCAAATTGGTTAACTAACAAAGTATTTCTAAAAATATACATAATCTGACCACTTTTCAGACTTTTTCTGAAACATCTGTACATCAAGTTTAGACATCATGAAACATCCTCTCTCTCGCACTCTTTCTCCATATATATGGTGACATTCATGCACAATAAGTACTGACTTTTTTATCTCAGTTTTTCTTCTCAACTGCAGACATAAATTCTCATCTGCAGCATGGTGACAGATTATCTCAGCAGTACTCAAGATGTAAGTTTGAGATGTAAGGCAAAAGCAAGCACATAGTACAAATCACCATTGATTAGCTTTTCTCCCATTGAAAAATGGACAGTAAAAATAGAAGATATCCTAATCACACAGAGTGCTTATTCACTCTGAGTTTCCATGTGAGTGGAGGAGTAAATGCTTTGGGTTTTAGTCTGAAAGTTGAATGGAGCTTTCCAGTGTGCTGAAGCCTCTTTTTCCTCCTACAAACTCCAAAGTATGCAAATCTTAAAATAGAATTCAATATCAATGATATTATTTAAAAATTAACAGTTAAAATCCTTAAAATGAACTGAAAACGTCTTCAAGGCTAAACAACAGCAGCATCTGAGTCAATCTTAAAAACCTTCTTCCTGGGGAAAGTTCCCTGGGAAAGTGCTATTTACAAAGTACATTGTGGAAGGTATATCTAGTAACCAAATATCCATATATCACAAAAGGAAATACACACACATACACATACACACACATGTCCCAAAAGGAGAAATGGTTAAAGGAAAGGCTAAAATCAAACAATCAACCTTTCTGTTTCAACACTCATTTTACAATAGATGGGACTCTGGGCCAAACTTGGAGTATTTTCCTCTCAAAATAAACTTTCCTCAGACATCAGACTTAAAAATTAAGCCTATGCTTATCTTCTTAAGACCAACTCGTACACTGGAAATGCAATATATATTGTTGAGGACAACCACATGCTATGTCAAACAGAAGTCCTTTACCATTTGAAACAGTCCTTCATCAAAATATGGGCTATGTATTTCATTTAGTTTGACTGTCAGAGACAAGTAACTCTTGTTACTTGTTACAAAACAAGTTATGTAAGTCTAGCCAGAATACCAAACAATGTATTCCTCTCCACAAAGTAGACCAAAAATATCAATTTCAATTTCACAAAAGGCAAATTAGTAACGCTCAGAGAAGCATGGCACAAAGGCAAAAAGCCATTCACGCCGTACAGCCTAAATGCTTCAAAACAAATGCACATCCCATGTACAAGCACACCCCAGAGGAAACACAACACAAAAGCAAACCCCATATAAAAATATACTCTACACCAAAAATAAAATATATATCGGTATATAACTAATGTGCACAACAGGAAGCAAAACGTCAATGCATTTAGTGTAGGGAATACATGGCATTCTTTCCTGTCCCCTGGGTAAATCCATAGGATCCTCCATATCACTACATACATAATCTTGGAGATGGGGTCAAGTTTAAACATAAAATTCACTTGTATTTCATTGTGTTGTTGTTGTTGTTGTTCCATTTTTTTCTCTGAAAGAGACTCATGTACACCTTATACACAAAGCTTGAAGGTAAATGTACAGACAATATTCCAATAACTTTGTGAATGAAGCAAAGTTTGCATACATATTTTATGTTATTAGGATGTTGCGCTTTGTTTGCATTTTTGGTTTGAGTGTTTGGTCTTATTTTATTGTAATTTTGTTGTTTGGGCTTGGTCTCATGTAAGCTGCTCCGAGTCCCCATTGGGGAGATGGTGGCAGGGTAGAAATAAAGTTTATTATTATATTATTATTACATTTATCTATCGAAAAGCAAAAGTAACACTGTCTGAGGTCCATTTAGAGTTGCATCATATGAGTCTCTACTGACCATATAATGCAGTTTGAAACTGCATTATATGGTAGTGTAGATGTGGCCCAAGTCACAATTTTGGATTTTGGAGTATTCCAGGTTTCAGAATTACTGATAAGGGAGGGATGCTCAACCTGTACTTCAATTTCTTCATTCTGTGTGGTCCCAGAGACATTCTTCAACATAAAGATGTAAGCTTCACTCTATAGAATACCACTTTCCTAGTTTTTTAGAAAATAAAAACCAGGAAGGGCAAGGAAATCCCAGCTGTTGGAAATCCCAGCTCTAAGCAATGTATAGACAGCAAAAATGGGAAAGTAGAGGAAAGATTGTCCATAGAGATGTGCAGGAGAGCATACCTTTCAGTGGTTTGGTCATTCTAGTCTACATTCTAAACACACACATCCCTATGAGCATCCATAGCATCTGAATAAGCAAATAAGCATATAGATATACTGAAGGGGAAAATAATGCAAGGATCTTGGTGGGGATTATTGCTTCCCGTCCTATTAAATTTGGATTGCATATTTATAACTAAATAAATATTGGAATGCAAATATTTGGAATTACTACATATACCAGTAAGAATTATCAAGCAAATGTAACATTGAAGCTATTTCAGGCAACATCCCATGTGATCAAAATAAATACACTATATGCAGCCGGGGGTGGTAGAGAGAGAACTCTTCCTGCTGGGTATCAGGGATAAAAAAATTGGAAAAGAATAAAGACATCCTCCTCACTTATTTAACAACTGCTGCAATAATAGTACTTGCAAGGCACTGGAAAACAGAAGAAATCCTAACGAGACAAGAATGGCTGATAAAAATGATAGAGATCATGAAAATGGATTTACTAACTTAACAACTAGCTCACAACCAAAACATAACTAGAAAAGAGACGGACTGGACACAACTAACCAGATTTCTGAAACAGGAGGAGTTGAAGATTATACTATGAATATAAGAACAAAGAACACCTCAACCACTTGGAGCAGAAAATCAACCTAGGAAAGGACCAGTAAAGAAGAACCCCAACAACCCTGGTACCACAGTCAAGAGTAAGGAAGAACTGCAAATATCCCCCTCCGTTTCTCTCTCTCTCTCTCTCTCTCTCTCTATATATATATATATATATATATATATATATATATACTCCCCCCCCCTTTTCTATCCAATTTTTTACCTGCAAAATAAAACCAAAAAAGATATTTATTGTAAAAAGAGAGAGAAGGATGGTTCATTTTATGGGGATGGAGGGTGGGTTGAAGGAGGAAATCCATTTTCCCCGTTTTCCTATTATTCCCCTCATCCATGTCCCCATTGTGGAAATAACACTGAGAAGTGGGGAGAGGGGATAAGCAGCGAAAGCAGATGATATTGTTTTTCTCCTTCTACTATCCCCCCCCCACCCATAAAATGGACTATCCTTCTCTCTCTAGAGCCCCCTAGTGGCCTCCTCCCAGATAATAGAACAGTAAAATAACGATAAAGGTTTCCCCTTAACATTAAGTCTAGCCGGGTACAACTCCAGGGGATGGTGCCCATCTCCATTTCTAGGCCGAAGAGTTGGCGTTGTCAGTAGACACCTCCTAGGTCTTGTGGGTGGCATGACTGCATGAAGAACCATTATCTTCCTGCTAAAGTGGTACCTACTGATCTACTCACATTTGCATGTGTTTGAACTGCTAGGTTGGCAGAAGCTGTGGCTAACAATAGGAGCTCACCCCATCCTGTGGATTCAAACTGCCAACCTTCTGGTCAACAAGTTCTGAAACTTAGCGGTTTAACTCATTGCACCACCGTGGCCCCCCATGGATCAGTACCAAATATAATTTGACTAACAGAGATCTAATGTAAAACTTACCATGCACTTGTGAAGATATGAACGGTCCATTTTAAGTAATGCATGATGGGTGTGATTTACATAAATACATTTGAATTCAAGTCTTCGCTGCTTAATTTTTAATCAGCAAGATTTGACTGCATCTGAAAATCATGATTCTTCTGCTGGTTTCCTGGTAAAGAAAATAGACAAATAACTGAACTTTAGTTGTGTGCTTCAAGGTGAGTTAATGTTATTATTAGCATAGTTAAATAACAGTGCAAATGGTCTATTAACGTGCTTTCTAATATCATAAATAGAACCTTGCTTTCCCCGTACAAAGCCCAATATTGCTGGAAATATTGACCCCACTATCTTTTCTAGAAACCCAGTGCATTATGAAACAGAACTTGACTTCTTTGTTCCAAGCATTACGAGAATGTATTGTCGAAGGCTTTCATGGCTGGAATCACTCAGTTCTTGTGGGTTTTTTCGGGCTATATGGCCATGTTCTAGAGGCATTTCTCCTGATGTTTCGCCGGTGAAACCTCAGGAGAAATGCCTCTAGAACATGGCCATATAGCCCGAAAAAACCCACAAGAACTGAGATTACGAGAATGTCTTACAAGGTATATATTTTGGATGAATGCAAACGTTCTTCTTAGCTATAGGAATGACTCCATAGTTCAGTAGTAAGGAAAATAATTTTCTATGGGAAAGGACAATTGATAGAATCTCATTCATATACATATGAATATTTATACAACTAGATATATACCCACACACACAAATATATACACCCATACATATACACACAAATGCCTAGCAGATGATTTTAAAAGATCCCACACTACCTGGAACCCAAAAACAACATGATCACTCATTACAGAAAAACCTAGGCTACATAGAAAAATAATCTGATCTGGCATAAGGAGAGATTTTTTTAAAGTGCATTTGAAAAGGTATCTTAATTAGAGTTTAGGCATGCCAAATGTTCTTTTTGTTTTTTGTTTTTGTTTTTTTAAATCCCTTTGATTAGTAAACGCACACTTCATGCCAAATTGCATTCTTCTTTAAAGATTCTTCTTGGGTCCAAAAGAAATTTGACAATATCTGTGGGCATGTAGAACTCACTGCACAATTATTCATTTATTAACGTTTATATTTATAAACAAAACAACAAGTTAAAGCAGGCCAAAAGATGTTTTTAAAAATCTAAGACCCTTTCCACACTGCGCCTATATCCCAGGATCTGATCCCAGATTATCTTCTGATCCCAGGTTATCTGGCAATGGAGAGTCATATAATCCAGTTTAAAGCAAATAATCTGGAATCAGAACCTGGGATATTGGACAGTGTAGAAGGGGTCTAAGAGTTAAACTGATGTTGAAGGACTATCCAATCAGATTCCTGTAAAAGTCAATGGTTTCCAACCTTTCTAATGCCTCAACCCCTTAATACAGTTCCTCATGTTGTGGTGACCCCCAACCATCACATTATTTTTGCTGCTACTTCACAACTGTAATTTCGCTACTGTTATGATTCGTTATGTATTTTCATTCACTGGACAAAATTTGGCACAAATACCCAATACACCCAGATTTGAATACTGGTGGGGTTGGGAAGGAATTGATTTTGTCACCTAGGAGTCATCGTTGCTGGGATTTACAGTTAACCTACTATCAAAGAGCATTCTGAACTCTACCAACAATGGAAATGAACCAAACGTGGCACACAGAACTCCAATGACCAACAGAAAATACTGGAAGGGTTTGGTGGGTATTGACCTTGAGTTTTGGAGTTGTCGTTCACCTACATCCAAAGAGCACTGTGGACAAACAATGTTGGATCTGAACCAAACTTAGCATGGATACTCAATATGCCCAAATGTGAAATTGGTGGAGTTTGGGGAAAATAGACCTTGACATTTGGGAGTTGTAGTTGCTGGGATTTTTAGTTCACTTACAATTAAAAAGCATTCTGAACTCCACCAATAGCATTGGGTCAAACTTCCCACACAGAACCCCCAATGACCAAAAGAAAATACTGTGTTTTCTGATGTTCTTTGGCAACCTCTCTGTCATCCCCTCGCGACCCACCCAGTCATCCTGGCCCCTAGGTTGAGAAATGCTGCATTAAGTGATGGAGGAAAAGGCTTTTCAGAAAAATGACAGACCATGGAAAAACTACTCTTTAAACTGCAAATCCAAGTGAACTCCAGCTAGCAGGGTCAACATTGTCCATAAATCCATAAAATAATTTTTCCAAGTACTAAAGTGGAAACAATGTTCTTACCAATCTCTGTTGAGTCACCACCCAAAACAGTGCAGCCAAAGAATAAGCAGCCTTAAAGAGATTATCAGTTTCTTTGGAAACCCTACCAGTGTAAGATGCAAATTGTGTCTGCTATTCCCAGGAGACCAACAATACTTCATTGCCTGACACTGAAATCATGTTCTGAATATTTCCTGTAACTATTGATATGACTTTAGAAATGTATTTTTAACATCTGGATTTCAATGGAGCTATATGCACAGAAGATTTTCATAGTGTCAAAATAAGTACTAAAACAGTGCTTCTGAACCTATGGGTTCCCAGGTGTTTTGGCCTACAACACCCAGAAATCCCAGCCAGTTTACCAACTGTTAGGATTTATGGGGGTTGAAGGTCAAAACATCTGGGAACCCATAGGTTCAGAACCACTGTTTTAGTATACTAAAAGCACATCCTCAACTAGAATTACTTTTTGGAACTTTAATAATAATAAGATATTTCAGAGAGGGGAACTAGTGAAAGCCTTAACATCATCATTCCAAAAGGGAAGCCTAATTCCAGATTTGCTTTCAAGGCCAGCATTCAGGAAGTAACACCCTTTTTTCCTGGATCAGTTAATGCAAACAGGCTTATGGACAAGACAGGAGGCTCATCTTACTGCACCTGCTGTCATAACTCAGTCTGTTGCAAGGAAGGAAATGGCAGGGTAACTCAAGGCCAAAGCCTATGGCAGACAATGCCAATAATTTACCAACTAGATAATGAATAGCATCAAGAAAAAGGCCATCACTGTTCTGCCCACTGCAAATTTCATCCCCAACTGAAGTTTTAAAACAAAATATGCCCATAGGCATATGTGGTTCTTGGGGCTTCATTGTGTAGCTGTTGAAGCCAGACCCGAGATTCACTAAAAATCTTCAGATAATTTTTCGTCTCAAAACTATTTTGACTCCCAAGCTTCTCAATTATCCCAAAATTGTAAAAAAAAAACTGGCCTGAAAATGAAAATTGAATACTGCCATGGACGAATGGGCAAGAATAAATCCCATCTTTCTATGGTTGACCACAGGGTTATTTCTGTAGGGCAGTGGTTCCCAACCAGTAGTCCGCAGACCACCAGTGGTCCACAAGAACTAAAATATGGTTCTCAAAACATTTTTTTTAAGTATTGAATTTTATAATCATAATAATCACAATCGTACTTCCCCTTCTTTAACATTTACCTTCCAAATCTTCCTACATTTTTTCCCTCCCTCCCTCCCTCCCTCCCCTTCCCTCCCTCCCTCCCCCTCCCTCCTGAACCCCAGTATATTTCTACTAATCTTGCAGATCCAGCTACTGGTAAAGTCTTTTTTGTATTGTTGGCTCCTCCATTTTTCACCCAGTTGAAGTAGACCTTCCATCTATTTGTAATGTCCTTTTGTTTGTTCGTCCTTGTTACATGCTTAGTCATAATTCCCGTAATGTCTAACAACACTTGATCATACATATAATCATTCCAATTATTTAACATCAATTTCTATTTCTCTTTCCATCCTCTAGTGATCACAGCATGTGCAGCACTTATTGTTACTTTAAATAACTCCTGACAATTGATTTTTATACTCAGGTGTTCCAACGCTCACCATTGTAGCAAATCATTAATTTGAATTTTTATCTGTAGTATCTCATGATACTCATTAGCTAGAATTTCTTTACTTCAGAACACTCCCACCACATATGTGAATAAGTATCTTTTTCTTATGTGGGCCTGCATTTGACTGATGAGATAGTCAAATTAATTAGGATTGTTGTTGTGTGCATTCAAGTAGTTTCAGACTTAGGGCAACCCTAAATCTAAAGTTTAGGGCAGGGGCTGAGTGAATTACTTGTAGGGACACATCCGACCCACAGGCCTTAGTTTGGGGACCGCTGACCTATAACACCTGACATATGAACCTATCAAATGGTTTTATCAGTAAATATTTGTCCAGAAGAAGTTTGCTTTTGCCTTCCTCTGAAGCTGAAATAATGTGAATTGCACAGTGGTTTCTATGACTGAGCAGAGACTTGAATCCTGTTGTACAGAGTTATACTCCAAGGACCCTTCCACACAGCCCTATATCGCAGGATATCAAGGCAGAAAACCCCACATTATCTGAGAGTGGACTCAGATAACTGAGCTCAAAGCAGATATTGTGGGATTTTCTGCCTTGATATCCTGCGATATAGGGCTGTGTGGAAGGGCCCCAGGGCTCAAAACACTGCACCATGCTGGCTCTCATATTATTATTATTATTATTATTATTATTATTATTATATACAGTTGCTCAGATAATTCATTGGAACCTGTGCCACAAATACCATCTGCTTGTGACAAAGAACTGGTGGGATCACAAGCTGGAAAAAGTTACACAGAATGAACATGTCAAGCTACTCTGGGACTTCAGACAGACAAGAGTTTTGAAGCAAAACACTCCTGACCTCACGATCGTGTTAAAAAACAAAGTATGGATTGTCGATGTTGCAATCCCAGGTGACAGCAGGATTGAAGAGAAACAACTGGAAAAGCTGACACAATATGAGGATTTAAAGATCAACTGCAAAGACTCTGGCACAAGCCAGTCAAGGTGGTCCCAGGCACACTGGGTGCAGTGCCTAAAGACCTTGGCTTGCAGTTAAACACAATCGGCATTGACAAAATTACCATCTGCCAGCTGCAGAAGGCTACCTTACTGGGATCTGCACGCATTATTCGCTGATACATCACACAGTCCTAGACACTTGGGAAGTGTTTGACGTGTGATCCAATACAACAGCCAGCAGAGTGTCTGCTGTGGACTCATCTTTTTGTGTTTCAAATAACAACAACATCAACAACAATAACAACAACAACAATAATAATAATAATAATAATGCCACCTGCCAGCTACAAAAGCCCACCTTACTGGGATCTGCATGCATTATTCGCTGATCCATCACACAGTCCTAGATACTTGGGAAGTGTCCGATGTGTGATCCAAAACAACAGCCAGCAGAGTGATCTTGTTTGCTGTGGACTCACCTTTCTGTGTTTCAAACAATAATAGTAATAAATCTTTATTTATATCCTACTTTTCTCCCACGAAGGGACGCAAAGCAGCTTCCAACATATTAATATTGTACAAACAGGAATCCAAATACATATATAGAACAAATAAAACAATCAATAAACATAAAAACAAAATAAAACAGTTTAAAAACAATATACATTAATATGGTATCTTGTCAGGTTATATTGCACTTCCCCCCAGTCGATAAAATTTTTGGTATTTCCTAACACTTCAGTCTAGATTTCTTCGCTGAAGACAAAATAGTATGATGCAGCTGCTTAAAATGTGAATGTAATCTTGGGCTAACTTAATAGAAGCCTACCACTGAGGTATGCGCGATTCTGCACTGGCCAAGCTGCATTTGTTCTCAGTGCCACATACTTTTAAAAGCACATTGAGAAACTAGAATATATTCAGACCAGAATAATTAGGATGTTGAAGGATGTGGAAACAAAGTCCTGTGGGGAGTGGTTGGGAAACCAGGAGAGTATGTTTAACCTGGTGAAAGGAAAAATTAAAAGACGACATGATAGCACTCTTCAAATATCTGTAAGGCTGCCATGCAGAACATGAAGCAGACTTGTTCGGTTGTTCCAGAGTGCAGCACTAGAACCAAGAAGTGACCATAGCCAAGAAAGTAGATTTGGTTAAACATTAGCAATACCTCATTCTAACTGAGTTTTTCAACAATAGAACAAATAGAATCAGAAGATGATAGTCATTCATGAAAATATTTAACTTGACAACCATCTAGGAATGTAACAGCTGCATCCTGCATTTCAGATCCTGCAGTGAATTGGACTAGATGACCTTCAAGTTCCTTTCCATTTCTAACGACAATCCCCTGACATTGCAAACTGCAACTTTTAAAGAAAGAGCATTGTCGTCAAGACTGCTCCACATCAATCCAATCCAATCAGCCTTTATTGGCATATACATAGCAAAGAGGTATAAAATACAGTACAGATCATAGAAAAGGGAACTTCACATTTGCTACACATTCAGTTTAGAGACTTCATTCAGGAATCTTGCCACTGAAAGGCAGCAGTTAAAATCTTGACAATTTAAAAGCATAATTACTTTGTCTGAGTCTGTAGTTTTTCAAGGAATCTATAACATGTGGTAGTAAGCTAATTCTTAGATCCTGGTAAAGTGGGCAGTGCAGAAGAATATGTGGTTTGGAATCCAACTGTCCTGTGCTACAGGGACAAAGCCTCTTATTGCTTGGTAGACCGTTGAGTATGGAGCGGAGATGGCATGATATTAAATCTAGCCAGCATGTAGGCTCTCCTGTAATAGGCGTTAGTGAGCGCTGCAATATAAAAGGCTGGGTTTCCCTGTATGAATGGAATTGCCATGTTCATAGGTGAACAGGATTTATTGGCCAAGCTCAACAATTGGTTATAGTCCCTTTCTAGCAGCCTCCTTTTAATAAGGGTAAAGATCTCGGTGAAAGCAAGTTCAGGAAGTTGCTATCATAGCCCAATTCTCCGATCTTTGCTAGAACTGTTGAACACCATTTTGAGTGGTGGAGTTCACCCAAGGTGAGTTGGGTCAGAGAGTTGCTGGGACTTTGGTAGTGGATAGATAACCAAAATTTAATGATGTTTAGCCAGATAGTGGCCTCTATAGAGTATTGGCCAGATTCTAGACATAGAACTGCATATGGGACACAGTTTGGGACACCAAATAATTTGTGGAGGAATTTCGAGTAGAAAGATCTGCTGGCACTGTTACCAGTACCAAATGGGTGCCACCAAATGGGTGCTCCATAGAGTAGTTGTGACATTGCCTTTGCTTGGAAGACTTGCAGAGCTGGAGGGATATATTGGTTGCCCCTGGAGTGGAAAAACCTCCTGGTGGAACTGCCGCTTGATTGGGCCCGGGCCAGTGTATATTTTAAGTGAGTGGCCCATGACAGGTTGTTACTGAACCAAAGTCCTAGGTATTTGAAATGTTTTACTCGCTCGATATAGTGGCTCTTTATCTTCCAGACTTGTTTTTTATTGCTTTTCCCAAAAACCAGGATCTTGGTTTTATCATAATTCACCTGTAGTTCATTGATCTCACAGAAATCAACAAATTTGTGCAGGAGTCTTTTTAAACCCACATGGGAGAGGGATAGTAGGGCTGTATCATCCGAAAATAGCAAGAGGGGAACATGCTTTGGGCCAATCTTGGGACTATGCCCGTCTACTTGGGCCAGAGCTATAGGGAGATCATGCAAGAAGATGTTGAAGAGGAGTGGGGCTAGTACGCACCCTTGCTTCACATGAAATTAAGGTCTTGCCTCCAAAACCTCCTCTGCACATTATGGTTCCAATCCTGATTTAAAATGATAGGTACAGTACTTCAATGTGACATAATATGTGTTTTTTCTCCAAATTAATTATCTAGGGACTCATCTACACTGCCAAGGAGCCCCCGGTGGTGCAATAAACCCTTATGCCAGTAGGACTGAAGACCAACAGGTTGGAGGTTTGGATCCGGGGACAGTGTGGATGAGCTCTCTCTGTCAGCTCCAGCTCCCCATGCAGGGCCACGAGAGAAGCCTCCCACAAGGATGGTAAAACATCAAAAAACATCCGGCTGTGCCCTGGGCAATGTTCTTGCAGATGGCCAATTCTCTCACACCAGAAGTGACTTTCAGTTTTTCAAGTCACTCCTGATACCAAAAAAACAAAAACTGCACTGCCATATAAAATCCAGATTATTTGCTTTAAACTGGATTATATGGCAGTGTAGACTCATATAATCCAGTTCAAAGCAGATAATGTGGATTATCTACTTCAATAATCTGGATTATATGGCAGTGTAGAAGGGATCTAAGAGGTTACCGATACACATAGAAGCAGTGTGATGTAGTGGCCAAAGTATTGGACTGGAATTTGAGAAATCCAAACTGTTGTTCCTATTGGACCATGGAATCCATTTGGTGATCTAGAAACATTCACAGCAACCTGTTGGTTAGTTCTAGTAACAGTACTGAATCAAATGTTAAACGGTGAATCAACATGTACTTTATTTATTTATTTATTTATTTATTTATTTATTTACTGCATTTCTATACAGCTTTTCTCACCCCTGGGGGGACTCAAAGCAGTTTACAACATAATAAATGGCAAATTCAATGCCTCACATATATACAAAAATATCACATATCCAAATCAATAACATATAACTATAGAAAAAAACCAATACCACTGAGGCATTGGTCTGCTTTAAGGACTAACTACAAGATTTAGGCCAGTGCCTCTCATCCTGTTCTACCTCACATAATTGTTTCGAGGATAAAATTGAGAGAAGAACCATGTAGACTGGTTTCAGGTGACTAAAGGAAAGGAAGCCAACAAACAAACGTACATGTAAATAAGCATCTACTTATCCACAATATTCCTTCAAATAGCGCCTTTTATTTAGCTGGTCAATTCAGAACAATGTTTTTGCTCATTTGCTAGTAACACAATATCTCTCTTAAAGAAGATAAAGTATTCTGCATTTCACAGCCAAATACAGCACCACCTTCACCCATTTTAAGAGGACCAAGAAAGATGCATAAAGCGTGCTGTAATGAAGTCTGCACCTTGAGAAAGTACAAGGAAACTTGGTATGTTCTCTTAACAAAGAAATCTAATTGCAAGGTGATACTTGAAGGAATGCCTCTTGAACACTGTTGGTTATTCAGACTCAAATTTGTTCAAATAGCAGAGGAAGGTGGGGAAAATGTTCATTTGCAATCTGCTTCAGACAATAAAATACCTTAAGTAGGTCACTCTGAGAAAGCTTGGTCCAACATAGGGCCCTTCCACACAGCCCTATATCCCAGAATATCAAAGCCGGGAATTCTACATTATCTGAGTGTGGGCTCAGATAACCCAGTTCAAAGCAGATATTGTGGGATTTCTGCCTTGATATTCTGGGATATAGGGCTGTGTGGAAGGGCCTTGAGAGGTAAAAGCTTTATATTTGTCAAGCACACTGAAAAACATGAGTGCTGTAATGATCCCCATTGCATCAAAACAAGCAAGAACAACAAAGCTGTCTTCTGAGAAAGACCACTAGTCCATGAAGTTCAACACACAGTGGTTTTCCAGGGTCCTCAGAAGACATCACGAGCCAACTTCCAACCCACCACGGAATATATAGGGAAGCTGACTATCCCCAAGGGACAATGAGAAATAGTAACCAACTTCAAGTTTGGTCCAGATCTATTATTGTTTGCGTCCACAGTGCTCTCTGGATATAGATGAACTACAACTCCAAAACTCAAGGTCAATGCCCATCAAATCCCTACAGTATTTTCTGTTGATCATGGGAGTTACATGCAGTCATGCTAGCCACATGACCTCGGAGGTGTCTAGGGACAACACTGGGTCTTCAGCTTAGAAATGGAGATGAGCACCACACCCCAGAGTTGGACAAGACTGGACTTAATGTCAGGGGAAAACCTTTACCTTTACCTACCATGGGAGTTCTGTGTGCCAAGTTTGGTTCAATTCCATCGTTGGTGGAGTTCAGAATACTCTTCTATTGTAGGTGAACTATACATCCCAGCAACTACAACTCCCAAATGTCAAGTCTATTTTCCCTAAATTCCACCAATGTTCACATTTGGTAATACTGAATATTTTTCCCAAGTTTGGCCAAGATTGATCATTGCTTGGGTCAACAGTACTCTCTGGATGTAGGTGAACTACAACTCTAATACTCAAAGTAAATGCCCACCAAACCCTTCCAATATTTTCTGTTGGTCATGGGAATTTCATGTGCCAAGTTTGGTTCAATTCCATCATTGGTGGAGTTCAGAATGTTCCTTGATTATAGGTGAACTATCAACCCCAGCAACTGCAACTCCCAAATGACAAAATCAATCCCCCAAAACAACCCCACTGGTATTCAAATGTGGGCGAATTGGGTATTTGTGCCAAATTTGGTCCAGTGAATTAAAATACACCCAATATTTACATGATGATCCATAACAGGAGCAAAATTACAGTTATGAAGTAGTAACGAAAATAATGTGATGGTTGGGGGTCACCACAACATGAGGAACTGTATTAAGGAGTCAGGGCATTTGGAAGATTGAGAAACACTGCTCTACACTGCTATATAATCCGGTTCGGATAATCTGGATTGTATATGGCAGTATAGAAGGGATATCCCTGTCCTTAATCCATGGGTAATTCCTGGATTGATGGAAAGAGGTGGAGATTGATACCACAGCCAACCAAATAGGATTGGTTACCAGTTACCTTGGATGCATGTACACCAGGCATGGGCCAATTTGGGCCCTCTAGGGGTTTTGGACTTCAACTCCCACCATTCCTAACAGCCTCAGGCCCCTTCCTTTTCCCCCTCAGACGCTCGGCTGAGGGGGGAAAGGAAAGGGCCTGAGGCTGTTAGGAATGGTGGGTTGACGTCCAAAACATCTGGAGAGCCTAAGTTGGCCCATGCCTGCTCTTAAGCATTCCTTCCCTTCTCCTCGACTTCTTTCCTAGCTACCTGCTTGCTTTGGAGGGGAAGCAACACCTGAGACGCCTTTGCGCTGCCCTCTTTCTCAGGCTGGCTCTCAGTGGCCAGCCTTCCCCTGGGGTGCCACTATGTCCCCCTTTTCTTTCCCCTTTGATGCATACTGTCCCCTCCCTCCTTCCTCCCTCTTACCTGCTAGACTTGCATCCAGGGCAGTCCACCAACTCGCCAGCCAACTTCCCTGAGCGAAGCTCACCCCCCTTGTTGCTTGCTGGGTCCCCTCCCAGGCGCCAGAAAGGGGCTTGCGCTCTGCTTCTCCTCCCCTGACACTCCCCCCCCCCATTCAACCAACCCCCCGCAGGTCATTTGCCACCGGCTCCGGGCCCCGCCCCTGGGCTAGCCCCACAGAAGCGGAGGAAAGCCCCTTGAGGACGAGGAGGAGGAGGAGGAGGAGGAACTCTCGCCTTGCCCCCTTGGCTTGGACCCTTCCTTGGGACGGAGACGGAGGAGTCGGGGCGGCAGGCATGGGAGCAACGGGGCGGCCCGGCCATTGGCCCCTGGCCCTGCTCCTCACCGCCGCTTCCCTGCTGGCCCTCCACGGGCAGGAGCTGGACCCTTTCCCCGTGGCTTTCTCCGCCGAGGTGAGTCACTCCCCAGCCCCAGTCCTCGTGGCTTTCCGTGGCTGAGTCTTTTGACAGGCAGGCACCCAGGGCGCCTCGATCTATCCCAGCGCTTCTCACCTTCCTATTGCCACAACAACCCCTTCAGACAGTTCCCTATGTTGTGGTGCCCTCCCCAACCATCACATTATTGTCGCTGCTACTTCATCTGTCATTTTGCTACTCTTATGAAAATGTGGCTTGTTCTGGAAACAATGATTGGTGAAAAAACTTAAATTTGTGGTCCCCAAACTTCCTAATGCTGGGACCCCTAAATACAGTTCCCTATGTTGTGGGGACACCCCCCCCCAACCATTACATTATTCTCGTTGCTACTTCATCACTGTCATTTTGCTATTGTAATATAAATACCTGATATGCAGGATGTATTTTCGTTCACTGGACCAAATTTGGCACAAATACCCAATGCGGCCAAATCTGAATACTGGGGGGGGGGGGGGGGGGGGTTGGGGGGGTGATTTTGTCATTTGGGAGTTATAGTTGCTGGGATTTATAGTTTACCTACAACCAAAGAACATTCTGCAGGCATGTAGCCGGGGGGGGGGGGCTTGAGGGGCTTCAGCCCCCCCCCCCCCCCCGAAATTCTCATGGTGGTTTTGAAAAGGCCTTACGGGTGCATTATTTAAACTATTATGTTTATTCATATCATGATCTGATCACCATACTCAATATATCCCATATGCGTGGGGGTATTGGGGTATTGATACAAAAGGTTTGCTAGGCTAGACCCTCTTTCACTCAGACCCAGCCACCCCCCGAAACTCAGCCCCCCCCCCCGAAAACCCCCTGAAAAAAAATCCTGGCTACGGGCCTGATTCTGAACTCCACCAACAATGGAATTGAACCAAACTTGGCACACAGAACTCCCATGGCCAACAGAAGATACTGGAAGAGTTTGGTGGGCACTGACCTTGAGTTTTGGAGTTGTAGTTCACCTACATCCAGAAATCACTGTGGACTCAACCTATGATCAATCTGGACCAAACTTGGGGAAAAATACCCAGTATGTCCAAATGTGAACACAGGTGGAGTTTGGGGAAAATAGACTTGACATCTGGAAGTTGTAGTTCCTGGGATTTATAGTTCATCTACAATCAAATAGAATTCTGAACACCACCAATGGTAGAACTGGGCCAAACATTCCACACAGAAGCTCTATGACCAATAGAAAATACTGTGTTTTCTAATAGTCTTTGGTGACTCCTCTGACACCCCCTCATGACCCCGACCCAGAGGTCCCAACCCTCAGGTTAAGAAACACTCATCTATACTATAGAATCAATGCACCTGCATAACGGTTTGACTGCTATGGCACCCTAGGATTTTGACAGGCAGGCATTTGGGAAGAGTCGGTAGAACTGATGCAGTGGGTTGCTGTGAGTTTTCTGGGCTGTATGGCCATGTTCCAGAAGCATTCTCTCCTGACCTTTCACCTGCATCTGTGGCAGGCATCCTCAGATGTTGTGAGGCCTGTTGGAAACTAGGAAAATGGGGTTTATATATCTGTGGAATGTCCAGGGTGGGAGAAAAAACTCTTGTCTGTTTGAGGCAGACAGAACTGATGCGGTTTGGCACCACTTTAACTGCCATGGTTCAGGGCTGTGGAATCATTGGGGCTATAGTTTTATAAGGTCTTTATTTAGCCTTCACCACCAAGAAGAGTGGTGCCCCACTCAACCACAAAATACTCCATGCCATGGCAGTAAAGTGATTTCAAACCTGCCTCCTTTGACAGCCAGGCACTGCAGGTGCATCTGCGCTGTAGAATTAACACAATGTATATTCAAAGGCTTTCATGACCAAAATCACTCGGTTGTTGTGAGTTTTCCAGGCTGTATGGCTATGTTCCAGAAGCATTATCTCCTGATGTTTCACCTACATTTATGGCAGGCATCCTCAGAGGTTGTGAGGTCTGTTGGAAACTAACCAGACATTGAAACTGCTAGGCCATTAAATGCTAATCAAGGTGCCCAATTACAACTTTCACACCTACCTCACAAAAGTTATTTCTTCCACCCAGGACATTCCACAGATATATAAACCCCATTTTTTTTAGTTTCCAACAGACCTCTGAGTATGCCTGCCATAGATGTGGGAAAAATGTCAGGAGAGAATGCTTCTGGAACATGGCCATACAGCCTGGAAAACTCACAACAGCCCAGAATTGACAAAGTTTAACACCACTTCAACTCCACTCCTGGGTCAAATCTGTACATGCCCACTTTTCTTGGCCGTTGGTTGCTTGCTGTTTGGTTATGTTTTATGATGCCTTAGATTTTATTGTTTTATTGTTTTAATATAGTTGATTGGTATATGTTTTTAATTGTGTTATTTGCAACTTTGTTTGTGTTGGGGTTGGTCCCCATGTAAGTTGCCCCGAGTCCCTTTGGGGAGATGGAGGCAGGATATAAGAATAAAGTCCTGGGAGTTGTAGTTCTGCAAGGTCTTTAGCCTTGTCTGCTCAAAAGGGCTGGTGCCCCATCAAGCAACAAAGCCCATGATCTCATAGCATTGGGAGAGGCCAATTAAAGTGTGTCATACTGCATTACTTCTATAGTGTAAGTCAGGCATGGGCAAACTTAGGCCCTCCTGGTGTTTGGACTTCAACTCCCACAATTCCTAACAGTTGAATTGTGGGAGTTAAAGTCCAAAACATCTGGAGGTCCAAAGTTTTCCCATGCCTGGTGTAAATACACTATGAGGTGTAGTAGCTTTTGCTTCTTCACATTGTACCTGGCATGCAACTCAATAGCACAGGATCCCTGCCAGCAGGAGGGAGAATGAGTAGCAACTCAGGATGCATCTCCACTGTAGAATTAATGCAGTTTAACACACTTTTATTGCCCTCAGTGCTATTAGATTGTGGGGTTAGTAGTTTGGTGGGAACCAGCGCTCTTTGGTAGAGAAGGCTAAAGACCTGGTAAAACTACAGCCCACAGGATTCCATAGTTTTGAGGCATAGCAGTTGAAGTGTTGCCAAATTGCATTACTTCTACCATGTAGATGCACTCCCCCATGCCCTGTCTATCCTTTTAACCCCACCCTCCATTCTCAGTTGGTTGCTGTGATGTAAACACACTCTGTGCTCCAAAAAAGAGCCATGTCTGTATTAATTACTTGCTGGAAGTCCCCATGATCCATTCTCCAAACCTGATGATTTGTCACATTTTTTTTTGAGACCGGGAAAGACTCATCTGCTTCCCTGGCTCCATGCTGTTTTGTTTATTTTGTTTTGCATTGCTCTTTCCTTCAAGCACAACATGCAGCTTGGCTCACTTTCCCTAGACACTATACTCCTATTGATGGAGGCCAAAAGCCAATGAGATTTTGGCCTGCATCAATAGGAGTATACTGTCTAGACCCCTCTATTCTACTTTGGTCAAACCACACCTGGAATACTGTGTCCAATCTGGGCCACACAATTAAAGGGAGATGTTGACAAGCTGGAATGTGTCCACATAAAGATGACTAAAATGATCAAGGGTCTGGATAACAAGCCCTATGAGGAGTGGCTTAAAGAGCTGGGCATGTTTAGCCTGAAGAAGAGAAGACTGAGAGGAGACGTGATAGACGTGTGTAAATATGTGAGAGGAAGTCATAGGGAGGAGGGAGCAGGCTTGTTTTCTGCTGTCTTGGAAGCGGAACAATGGCTTCAAACTTACAAGAAAGGAGATTCCACATGAACATTAGGAAGAGCTTCCTGACTGTGAGAGCTGTTCAGCAGTGGAACACTCTGCCCCGGAGTGTGGTGGAGGCTCCTTCTTTGGCCTTTAAACAGAGGCTGGATGGCCATCTGTCGGGGGTGCTTTAAATGCAATTTTCCTGCTTCTTGGCAGGGGGTTGGACTGGATGACCCACGAGGTCTCTTCCAACTCTATGATTCTAGGATTCATTCATCATCAACACCATCCTCTGGAAATAACTGTCTGCAAAGCACCTGCCTTGTGCTTGTCAGATGAATGGCACTGCATAGATCAAACCAGTAGGGAATAGTGGACACCATGCTCTATCCTTTGTGTATGTATTTACAAATATATGGCCTTTTGGTCCCTTCTGTTTGTATTGGCATGTATCACGCAGTTGTCAGGCAAAGTTTACATGTGTGAAATGTCCTCTAGTGGCAATGGGGGAGGTAGCATATTAATTCTGGTATTTGCAAACACTATTTTCCTAGGATTTAGTGCATACTAGCACAGGTAAAATATGCTTAGTCCATCCAAGCTGCACCCGAAGTTCATTTTAAGGTACATCTACACTATATAATGAATACATTTTGACATCACTTTGACTGACATGACTCAATACTATGAATCATAGGAGCCGTGATGGCGCAATGGGTTAAACCCTTGTGCTGGCAGAACTGCTGACCTGAAGGTCAATGGTCCAAACTTGCAAGATGGAGTGAGTTCTCATCTGTCAGCTCCAGCTTCCCATGCAGGGACATGAGAGAAGCCTCACATAGGATAGTAAAACATCCATCATCCGGGCATTCCCTGAGCAACGTCTTTGAAGACGGACAATTCTCTCACACCAGAAGCAACTTGCATTTTCTCAAGTGGCTTCTAACACACACAAAAAAGGTAATTGTAGTTTTACAAGGTCTTTAGCCTTCTCTGCCGAACAGTCCTGGTACCACTCCCAGGATTGTATAGAAATGAACCAGAGCTGTTAAATTGAGCAAAACTGCATTAATTCTACAGTTTAGATGCACCCCTAGACATGCCTGTTGGTTGTTCAGGATCAGTATATGAATGTTATTGGAGTTAATACATCATCCAGTGGCAGCAGCCAATAATGTGCAGAAGCTAATATTCTCAATGGGAAAGATACAACAATGTAACCTGAGCAAATAGTACATCCAGAGTGATATTCCAGTGGTGAAAACTGTTAAGTCCCTTCCCTAATGTTTTTAGGAGCCCTACAGCAATTTTTGCTAAACAAATAAATTGGCGAATTGTAAGTACAGTATACACCCTTTCAAAATATGTGCTTAAGAGGCCTATAGTTTGGCCCCTGAACCTGGTGTGCATTTCTTTATATCAGGTCCTCTGTATCCACAGATTCTGCATCCACAGATTAAGCCACCCACAGCTAGAATATATTCGTTTTTAAAATCCAAAAAGCAAGCACTGACTATTGCAATTTTTTGCATACTCTTTTACTTTAGCATCCAAGGATTTTGAAATCCAGTGAGCCTTGAAACCAGACTTCAGTGGATATTAAGGGCCTACTATGTACTGAAGTTCATTTACCATTTTGGTACCCATTCATTTGCCAAATGAGGGTCGTCATTTGACACCCTGGAGAAGTTCTTTCAGAGTGCTTCATGAGCTTCTTTTAAATTTTTAATAATTGAAAATGAAGACTTATTGAGAATGAAAAATAGGATCAAGTACTGACATAAATAATAACAATGAAGACACAATGGCAATTTTTTTTCTCAGATGTATAGAGCATTTATTTATTGCAAAAATGCTCTAGGATACAGACAAATTGCTGATACAACATCTTAAAGATATATATATAGAGAGAGAGGGCCCCCAGTGGCACAGCAGGTTAAACCACTGAGCTGCTGAACTTGCTGGCCAAAAGGTTGCCGGTTTGAATCCGGGGAGCGAGGTGAGCTCCCGCTGTTAGGCCCAGCTTCTGGCAACCTAGCAGTTCGAAAACATACAAATGTGAGTAGTTTAATAGGTACTGCTTCTGCAAGAAGGTAACAGTACACCATGTGGTCATGCTGGCCACATGACCTTGGAGGTGTCGACAAACAATGCCGGCTCTTTGGCTTAGAAATGGAGATGAGCACCACCCCCCAGAGTTGGACATGACTAGACTTAATGTCAGGTGAAACATATATATGTTATCTACCACCCTGTATAATCTGATATTATCAGATAACTGGTATCCCCATCTCCTCATTTACTACTGTGTATACTTGAGTATAAGCCGGGGCACCTGATTTTACCACAAAAAACTGGGAAATCTTACTGACTCGAGTATAAGCTGAGGGTGGGAAATGAAGCAGCTCCTGGTAAATTTCAAAATAAAAATAGATACCAATAACATTACATTGATTGAAGCATCAGTAGGTTAAATGTATTGTCAAAGGCTTTCATGGCCGGAATCACTGGGTAGATTTTTTCGGGCTATATGGCCATGTTCTAGAGGCATTCTCTCCTGACGTTTCACCTGCATCTATGGCAAGCATCCTCAGAGGTAGTGAAACGTCAGGAGAGAATGCCTCTAGAACATATAGCCCGAAAAAACCTACAACAACCCAGTAGGTTAAATGTTTTTGAATATTTACATAAAACTATAGTTTAAGATAAAACTGTCTAACTTTGATTAAACCATTATTCTAACCTTCTTCAATGTAAATGTGCTTATATATCTTTCAATAATAATGAGAGTAAAATAATAAATATCATAAATAATAATAATAATAATAATAATAGAGCAAAACAATGGAAATGTAATAACAGTAATAATAAAGTAAAATAATAAATGTAATAATAACAATAATAATAAAGTAAAATAATAAATGTAATGATAACAATAATAAATAAAATAAAATAATAAATGTAATAGTAATAGAGTAAAATAATGTAAATGTAATGATAATAATAAATAGAGTAAATAATAAATTTAATAATAACAATAACAGAGTAAAATAATAAATGACCTTGTCTCAAGTATAAGCCAAGGGGGGCTTTCTAGCCTAAAAAAGGGGGCAGAAGAACTCTGCTTATACTCGAGTATATCAGTACTAACTGGAGATTATACAGTATATATAAAGAAATTCAGTTCCATTGGCACAAAATAGCTCCGCTATGGCTAAACTGTCCACTTACTTTCTCTAGCATTTCCTGTTCTTTAATCATGGCCAACTCTGGGTTGATGGGAAGGGGTGCCTTTCCTCACATTTTGGAGTACCTCCCCTTTGGTTCTCACAACCAACTATGATTGGTTACAAGCAACTTCTAAATTATATTGCTTTGTTTTCCATTTAAAACTTTAAAGATTTTGGTTTTTCTGTGGTTATCTACTGGTTGGTGCATATCACAGAATGGTGCCGAAGAACATAGACACAATGTATTTTTTAGACCGGAGTGAGACCTTAAGCACGGGTCCCAGAAATTATACTACATATGAAGAATGCATTTTATAAATGTCACAAAGTCTTATAGTTTGTATAAGCATTCTTCAAAGAAAGAATGCTTATACAAACTATAAGGATTACTGCAGGAAAGGAGATTCCACCTGAACATTAGGAAGAACTTCCTGACTGTGAGAGCTGTTCAGCAGTGGAACTCTCTGCCCCCGAGTGTTGTGGAGGCTCCTTCTTTAGAAGACTTTAAGCAGAGGCTGGATGGCCATCTGTCAGGGATGATTTGAATGTGATTTTCCTGCTTCTTGGCAGGGGGTTGGACTGGATGGCCCACGAGGTCTCTTCCAGCTCTATGATTCTATGACTGTAGCATAAAATCTATTATTTCTTTTTATCATTTTATGGTTAGTTGACATCAAGTCAGCTTTGACTCATAAGGAACCTATGAATGAGAAACCTCCAAGAGCCCCAATTATCGACAGCCCTTTGCTGCTTCACTTTGTTGACTCAGTAAACCCATCTGGAGTTTACCATTTGTTTGCAAAATTATTTGATGGAGGGAGTCCTTCACAGCAAATTCCCTCCATGATGGAATGTCCATCCCAGGAAGTTCTGATATTGCAGTTATAAATATTCTTTGCGTTCTTTGCCCACTTTGTAATAACATCCTCTCTTACCTAAACAGAAAGAAGATCCTCCCATGTTCTCTCCCAACCTAAGGTTGGCAGGGATTTGTGTCCAAAGACTGATTATTTAATTCTCTGAAATACATTTTGTGTGTGTATGTGTCAGGAGCGACTTGAGAAACTGCAAGTTGGTTCTGGTGTGAGAGAATTGGCCATCTGCAAGGACATTGCCCAGGGAACGCCCGGATATTTTGATGTTTTAGCATCCTTGTGGGAGGCTTCTCTCATATCTCCACATGGAGAGCTGGAGCTGACAGAAGGAGCTCATCTGCACTCTCCCCAAATTCAAACCTCTGACCTGTCATTTTTCAGTCCTGCTGGTACAAAGGTTTAACCTATTGCACCACCGGAGGGGGAAAACATGCCTTACTGCCACTTCCAGCATTTAGCCCAAATGTACTTGCTTTTTAATAATAATCTTATTCAGCTGCCCATTCATTGTTGATCAGAAAAGCTTACTGAAATAAAAAGACAAAAGAGTTCTGAGGCAACTTCAACTACTGAAACAATTAGATAATCTGAGAACAATAAAAATGACACGTGGAAGGCTCCAATCTAAATCAGGACTATGCTACCTACTCTTCTTATACTGTAAGATTGCTTCCAGTCTGAATTTGCTGCCCAATACTTATTCCATAGTGAAGAAGAAAGAGAAAATAGCCTATATTATGTCATTACAATACAGTATGGCCCCTGTATCCACAAATTCAATTTCTGCAGTTTCATTTAAACCAGACTCCAAAAGTATTCCATCCCAGAAGTGTTTATGGACCTTCCTAGTTCCTCCAGTGTGATTCTGTGATATACTTCTGGCCCAAATATAGTCAAAATATAATTTCACTATTATATCCATGGTTTCAGGTATCCACAATGCATCTTGGAGCATATCCCTCATGAATATGGGGATCATACAGAATATTTAATCTGACCCAGAGTAGGCAAACAAGCCTCCTGGTTACAGTATTACACCTTGTGGTGGAGAAATTAATACATTAATTAAAATTGTGGGGAGCAGTTCTTCAAACATAGCTGAGACAGTTTGGTGAACTTATAAGACATGGAAGTTAAGTCAGTGGGATTCCAGTCAACTTGTCAAAAGTCATAGATCTGAAGGAGGTACACACTAGAATTCAGGGGGTTCACCATTGCATTTTGGGTTTCCCTAAAGATCTGGCAACCTTCAATACTTAGTCATTCTGGTAGCTGGAAGTGATATTGCGTACTTGTAGTTCTTTTGGGGGATATCTTAAGGGTGCTTCCCCCCTGCTTTTTGGAAGGGGGGCATCATTTTAAAACTAAAAGCCATATATCCAAGTTTTGCTTTCAGCAAAAAAAAAAAAGATGAATGTTTACCTTGAAAAATTAGGGGAAATTTAGAGGAATGGGGTAATGGAGGATCAGTGGAGTCATAAGGACTTTATCATTTTTCTCCATGTTCCCTAGGATGCATTCACATGATAACATTCTGGAATCTTTGGGATGATCAGGTCCTATCATTAGTGAATGCCAAGCGATGCAACAACATGAAATAGTAGGTTTTGATTATCATGACAGGACAGCAGAAATGTATTATTATTATATTTTTATTGCCAGGTTTTTCATTATTATTACTTTGGGGAGAGACATTTCAAGGATTTTCCTCAGGTGCCAAAATAGTTTAAATGGCTTTGGAGTGGTATGCACATTGACTTGAATGATTAAAAAGTTATCTTCTGCCTCAGACAGAAATATATCTTAGATTAGCCCTGACAGTTCTTAAAAGTCTGAAAGCCAAAGATTTCCTGTGAAGCTACTAGAATTTAATGCAAGGAGGATACCTGGCCCAACACAAGAGGGATTCCAGCTGAGTAAAAGGAAGTTTTAGGCCTGAATCTAACCTACTGACTCAACAGAATGAATCAAGTTGTTAAGACTCAATTAAATTACTTAAATTATCACTGATTTAATGGGTCTTCTTTGGCTGGATTAACAACAGCATTTATGCCAGAAACTAGAATGCAAGGAATGAGGAACATGAGGTACATGAGGTATTAGATCTGACGTAGTGGGCTTTACTATAATTATAAAGACAAATTAAATCTTTTAATAAATGCAACTTGGTGAGAGCGCCCTTGGGGGGAAAAAAGAAAAGGAGGCTGAAAGCCATTGGACATTACGTAGCAAACTTATTTGTATATCTTTGTCAATAGAAATTCAGATTATATGTACTGTAGTCTCTTTCTCTCTTCGTCTGTCTCCGGTTCTTCAAGCATAGGAATTGGGCATGTTTACTGTTTACACTTTAGAGAATAGCATTTCCCATAGTTTTTGTAGTGATCTCTCTGAAACTGAAAAATGAAGCGTTCAAGATTAAGCTCACTTGGCATAGGAGGCTGGAAAAAGTTTCCTATTCATTCTTTTGTAAAGAATTTTAGAAATGCTACAGATTATTCTTTTTTATCTTTCAAGATAATAGTTGAAAGTTAGACAGCTAGTTTTCAGAACATTTGAAATATCATTGTGTCCCAGTTAATGTGCTCTGTTAGGTGAATATAAGATACTCTGAGAAATTAGCATCTAAAATACCTGAAAGTTCCTTAAAGCAGCTTATATGTGTAGATTAAATTCTATGTCACTTTTCCACAGCATTTTCTAAGTTCTGCAAAAACCTGCTTCAGGCACTAATCTTGTATTTTATTCTGTTGCATTCATATACCTGTTTACTTTTCATCTCTGCTGCTTTCAGTTTTTACTCCTCGCTTAGCCCATCTTCTGCCTGTCCAATTTAAACAACAAAGGCTTTTTTTATTCTAGGAGTACAGGTCAAGGATCCTTTACAATCCAAAATACTCCCAAATTGGCCATGTTAGTAACTGAGATGGTGATCTTTTTACTTTTTGATGGTTCAGTGTATGCAAAGTTTGTTTTATGCATAAAATAACTTAAAATATTATGCATCAATATTACTTTCAGGCCATGGTGTATATGAAACATAAATGAATTCTGTATTCATTTTTGTATTCTTCAAAATATCACATTATGTAGCTTTCAGGATCCAAAAAAATCCAAAATATGGTATACTTCTGGTGCAAAGCATTTCAGATAAGGGATACTCAACCTGTAACTCTAGCTGTTCTATCGTTGCACCCCAGCCAGGATTCACCTTGCACTCAACACCAGCCAGGAATCCAAAGGTAGTAGTTTATTGAAAAAAAGTGCACATAAAAAGGAAAAGTCATAAAGCCGCTGTTGAAGAAACCATCACTGGACCCCACTAAATTGGACAACTTTCGGCCTGTTTCCAATCTCCCCTTCTTGGGCAAAGTCATGGAAAGTGTGGTGGCCTCACAACTCCAGGTATTCTTGAGAGACACGGATTATCTGGATCCGGCACAGTCTGGTTTCAGACCGGGACATGGTACCGAGACGGTCTTGGTCGCCTTAGTGGATGATCTGCGCCGGGAGCTAGACAGGGGGAGTGTGTCCCTGTTGGTGCTCCTGGACCTCTCAGCGGCCTTCGATACCGTCGACCACGGTATCCTTCTGGGGCGCCTTGCGGAAATGGGCCTTGGAGGCATTGCTTTGCAGTGGCTCCAGTCATTCCTGGAGGGCCGCACCCAGAAGGTGTTATTGGGGGACTCCTGTTCCGCACCACAACCTTTGACTTGTGGGGTGCCACAGGGTTCCATACTGTCCCCCATGCTGTTTAATATCTACATGAAGCCGCTGGGTGAGATCATCCGGAGTTTCGGGGTGCGGTGTCATCTGTACGCAGATGATGTCCAACTCTGTCACTCCTTTCCACCTGCTACTAAGGAGGCTGTCAAGGTCCTGAACCGGTGCCTGGCCGCTGTAACGGTCTGGATGAGGGCGAACAAACTGAAATTAAATCCAGACAAGACAGAGGTACTCCTGGTCAGTCGCAAGGCCGAACGGGGTATAGGGTTACAGCCTGTGCTGGATGGGGTCGCACTCCCCTTGAAGGCGCAGGTTCGCAGCTTGGGTGTGACCCTGGACTCATCGTTGAGCCTAGACCCCCAGGTTTCAGCGGTGACCAGGGGAGCATTTGCACAGCTCAGGCTCGTGCGCCAGCTGCGCCCGTATCTCGGGAAGTCTGACTTGGCCACGGTGGTACACGCTCTTGTCACATCCCGCCTTGACTACTGCAACGCTCTCTACGTGGGGCTGCCCCTGAAGACGGCCCGGAAGCTTCAGCTGGTTCAGCGCGCGGCAGCCATGTTACTAACTGGAGCGGGTGGCAGGGAGCACACAACGCCCTTGTTGTCCCAGCTCCACTGGCTGCCGATTTGCTACCGGACCCAATTCAAGGTGCTGGTTCTGGCCTACAAAGCCCTAAACGGTTCCGGCCCAAAATACCTTTCGGACCACATCTTGGCCTACGAGCCCACGAGGACCTTGAGATCGTCTGGGGAGGCCCTTCTCTCGATCCCGCCTGCCTCACAGGCACGGCTGGCGGGGACGAGGGAGAGGGCCTTCTCGGTGGTGGCCCCCCGGCTGTGGAACACTCTCCCTGCAGACATCAGACAGGCGCCCTCCCTCATGTCCTTTCGAAAAAGCCTTAAGACATGGCTGTTCGAGAGGGCATTTAATTAAGTGCTACAACTCTGTGGTAAAGAAGACTGGAATGGAACAAGGAATACGAGACTGGCTATGATTCCACTATGAGACGAAGCGGATTTTTAGTGTAGTCTGTAATTGTTGTCTAGTTTATATGTTGTGGCAATTGGCTTCTTTGTAATTGTCTTTTATGTGTATTGTACACCGCCATGAGTCGCCCTAATGGGCTGAGAATGGCGGTTAATAAGTGCATCAAATAAATAAATAAATAAATAAATAAATAAAAGTCACCATAAGAAATAAGAAAGGCAAAATCCAGTAATGGGAAAAATGAGTAATGGGAAAAATAGTCAACAAGTAATAAGCCAAACCAAACTGGGAATAGAAAAAAACACTCTAAAGGTAATAATCCAAACAGTCCAAATCTGTTCCATAAAACAAGGTACAGGAAAACCAGAATCAAACGTGAGCATAAATCCAAGAAAACAAGAATCAAAACATGAACATGAACATGAATCCAAAAGCAAGAACATAGAAAGTTCTTAAAGCATGAATCCAAACTCCCAAGATCTAAGACTCAAAACATGAATTGGAAACAAGGTTTGAGATCCTCACTGCTTTGCAACATTGCCTGATCTGAATTCTCAATTAAACAACTCTCTGATTTGAAGTCTATAATACATGAAGTCATGTCTGTGACCTCTGGGCACCACAATTCAAGAGAGATATTGACAAGCTGGAATGTGTCCAGAGGAGGGCGACTAAAATGATCAAGGGTCTGGAGAACAAGCCCTATGAGGAGCGGCTTAGGAAACTGGGGATGTTTAGCCTGAAGAAGAGAAGGCTGAGAGGAGATATGATAGCCATAAATATGTGAGAGGAAGCCACAGGGAGGAGGGAGCAAGCTTGTTTTCTCCTTCCTTGGAGACTAGGATGCGGAACAATGGCTTCAAACTACAAGAGAGGAGATTCCATCTGAACATTAGGAAGAACTTCCTGACTGTGAGAGCCGTTCAGCAGTGGAACTCTCTGCCCCGGAGTGTGGTGGAGGCTCCTTCTTTGGAAGCTTTTAAGCAGAGGCTGGATGGCCATTTGTCAGGGGTGATTTGAATGCAATATTCCTGCTTCTTGGCAGGGGGTTGGACTGGATGGCCCATGAGGTCTCTTCCAACTCTGATTCTATGATTCTATGACTGCCTTGCCTGTGAGGTTTCTCATGCTGCTGTTTCTCACAGAATCTCTGTGACTTTCTTAGTTTGCTTGCTTCTTCCCTAATATGAAGCCTGAGATTTCTGCTGACTGCAGGTGTGTTTTCTGGTGATCTTTCTTGCCCATCCAATTCCTTATACTTATCTGGGGTTACTGTGAGATGAGTAAGCAAAAGGTCTTCGCCAGCCAGTGTATCTCCCTGTCTGCTGAACTCAGAGGCAGTTTCACTTTCAAGCCCATTCTCACAGACAGGATCTAAACTCCCCTCATTTTCCTCATTGAAAAACCAATCCACTCTCCCAGGCCCTGGAATAACAATCCCCTCATAATCATCACCTGGCTCAACCACAACATCTATAGACCTGGATTGAAAACAGTGTTGTCACTGGGTCTACGGGTACGTTGTAGATCAGGCCATTTGTCCCTATATCTCAGTATTTTCACCACTGATAGCAGTAACCCACCAGGCATGAGTCCTTCCGTGTCTACCTGAAAAAGTTTGAACCAGGGACCTTCTTCTTCTACCACCAAGCTATGGCTACCATTATGTTTAGTTAGCATGATGGTTGTGTAACACGTACATCGCTCCGCACATGCCTTATTCTTGCCTACTGCTCAGTTTTTACAGTCTGAACAACTCCTATGAGCGAAAACTTTAATACCAGTTAACAAGGAACAAAAAAGGATGCTGGCTGAAGTTTGCAGTCTGAGTACTGGCCTGCAGCCAGTCTTTTCACAATATTATATTACCATCCTATTCTGTGTCCTCTACTATGCTACTTTTATCCAACTTAGTGTTTCCTATTTCAGTTTATTTTTAATCGTAGTGCCAACACCAAGAAGCAAGCTTTGTGAGTGACAATTTGCCTGTTTAAAAAACAACCAATGGAATTGCATCGCTATTAGTGTTATCATAATCACTTTTGTAGATTCTTAAACAGATAAATATCTGTCAGCCAGATGATACAGATATGTTTTGTCAAACAATACCTGTTTTTGAGTTTGACATTGTGCCACATATCTGATTTAAACATTTAAAGCTATAGGAGAAAATGTATGGATAACAGCACTATGTTATGCACTTTTACTCAGAAGTAGATTTTACTGTGTGTGTGTGTGTGCATGCGTTCGTGCATGCATGGCTTTAAATTACTTGTTGACTTATAACGACACTATGAATTTCATAAAGTTTTCATAGGCAAGGCGTGGTTTTGCCAGCTATCCTTACTGTTATTTATGTAGTTATATTGCATTTTTTTAAAAAAAAAATTATCTCCTATATCAAGAGATATTGTGCCATGATACAGACAACGTTACTACAATGTTTACAATATTTGTAAAACAATATAAAAAAATTAAACAGAATTGTCATTAAACAGAGAACAAAACCTACAACCCAAGAGTTCAGAGCCAAGACCACGATCACTGGACTACAAGCTTCAATGAAGTACAAACATTTAATGTAGCACCAAGAAAAGACCAACAATGGTTCCAGCCATGGATCTAATAGAGGGTATTCTACTACAGTGGTGCATCTACAGACAAAACCTTCCCTATAGCTCCATATAATATATTTAGCCCAATGATGAGGAGAACATCCTTGGATTGCAGCACTGGAATCCCTTTAAAACCAATATAATCTGGTTCGTATATGATCTGAGCAGTATACATGCTGAATTCTGCATTATCTGCAGTTTCTGTACCATCTTTAAGTTTAGCCCTGTCTACTTATCAGTAGTCTATGAGAAGTTATCATATTACCATCCTTAGCCACTCAATCTGTAGAAGCACAGATGGATCAAAGAGAATTCCTATGTTTTTCCTTCAGGGTTTGTTCCTTCAGATGTAGTATCATCTAGGACAGTGGTTCCCAACCTTTTTTGACCAGGGACCACTTTGACCAGGGACCACTCTCAAACATTGGAAACCATGAAGTCCTAAGCAAGTCCTGTTAAGATGCTCTTGGCATGAACATTGGTATCACTTAGGAACAGAGTCTTGTGTTTTGGTATTATGACCATTGGCACTACCTTGGACAGCTCAGGCAGGGAGAATGCTGGATAGCAGGTATCTCAGCTCAATTCAATTGGTCCAGATAAAAACCATTCTTAGGATGGGTGGATCTCCCTCTGAGGAAATGGAAGCCTTATGAATAAAAGCAGCAATAATGGAGGGTAGTTGTTTTTGTTAGAGATTAGGTGAGAGTGTTACCATCCATCACTCTTGGTGGGGATTCGGCAGGCCTGCTGATCCTCTGGCAAACACCCTTTTGAAGTAATCCACATCCCAGCAGCCGAAATTCAGCCATAAAAGGTTTTATTGCAGTCATAAATCTATTAATATTATATACACAGAAAAACTATCAGTCTCCGGTCAATTAGCAACATAGCTACTGGCTGAGACAGCATGTCTGTTCTCTTACAAGAACATCTTCATAATGGCGACTGTAGAAAAGCCTTATCAGTAAAAGTCCACACCTCTGCATTCCAATGTGATGACACAAATCCTTAAGAATTAAGGGTGACTATGTTGGCCCCCTCTTATGGCAGAAGCTAGGGGTTGTGGAAATATGACTCAGGCCCCTTCTACACTGTCCTATATCCCAGGATCTGATCTCAGATTATCAGTTTTGAACTGGTTTGTTTGAGTCTATGCTGTCAGATAATCTGCGATAAGAAGATAATCTGGGATTAGATCCTGAGATATAAGGCAGTGTAGATCCAGCTTCAGCTGCTACTCTGGTCATCTTCTGGATATGGAATAGGAATGGAGTATCATGATATCACAAGATCAGGAATGTTGAAGATTGGAAAGATAGGATATGATTACTAGGAAAAGAGCATACATACAACTGTGGGGGTGGGAAGGTGCTGTTGCTTGCTCTGATTATGAAGTCGTCTATTTCATTTACAATGTATATTCCATTAATAATAATAATAATAATAATAATGTGTAAATGTGAATGCTGTTAACACGAATGTATATAAAACAGATAAACTCTTTACTGAATTACCTATATACATTAATGGCACACGTGGTGGTGGTGGTGGTGGTGGTAATAATAATAATTTATTGTCTGCCTCTCCTTGTGGCTCAAAATATACATAGATAAAATACAGATTAAAATTCACCCTACAGGTTAAAATTCACAAGTTAAAATTAACTGAATAGGCCTGTCAGGAAAGATAGGTTTTCAGTTGTGTTTTAAATTTCAACAGCTCATTTAGCTGTCAGAGCTCTTCTGGCAGGTCGTTCCACAGTCTTGGGGTGGCTGATGAAGAGGTCTTCTGGTGAAAATGGCCAGACAGGGCAGATTGTATGGGAGAAGGCGATCCTGTAGGTAACCTGGACCCAAACCATGTAGGGCTTTAAAGGTCAAATCCAACACATTGGCTGGAAACTAATTGGCAACTAGCGGAGTAACTTTAGTACAGGTGTAATATGTTCACTCCTGAATGCTCCTGTAACTAGTCTAGCTACCCTGTTTTAAACTAATAGAAGTTTCCCAACTTGGTACAAAGGCAGCTCAATGTAAAGCTCATTGTGCTAAACATAGTTTGCTTATGGAATCCCCAAGGCAAAGATTAAGATATTTCCAACATTTTTTCCACATGGTTAGTTAATGCTTATTCAGAAATGCACAACATAAATGTATGAGTTATATTATCCTATATATGCTCATAAATTAATAATAATATTATAATAAGACTTTATTTATACCCCACCACCATTTCCCCAAGGGGACTCGGGGTGGCTTACATGAGGCCAAGCCCAACAAAAATTCATCAGTAAAACAACAAAGCAAGCAGGCAAGTCAAACACTATACAAATATTATAAATAACATATAAGCAGTAACACACAAGAGATTTAAAAACACTGTGGGCAGGGCCAGATGTAGTAGATTAAATTTTTAAAAAACACTGGATGCGTTTAAGGTCTTAAAATTATATATCTTGCAGAAGAATTTTAGCTTTTACTTGGTAACTCCATTTTTTTATTTTAAAAGTAATATAAGATGAACTGCAGTCCAAATACTCATGGGAAAACTAAAATGCAGAACTATCCTACGCACATCTATATTAAAGAAATTTCTCATTGTGAAAATTTTCCATAGTGAATGTGTTCACCATTCCATCCTAAGAGCTGACCCACAGCATTCTTCTGCAATAAAAAAGTGCCCTTTCCCAGCCAACTGTGTTATTTTGGCACATGAGACAGAAAATACCGCTCGTATATCTCTCTCCCCATCTCTGGCAGTAAAAAATACAATAGATATAACAATTTGCTGTCCTTTCATGAAATTCTAAACTGCTGCCTGGCAAAGCTGGCACACCTTCCTTAGTTGTAGAGCCATTCCTGTTTACTTGTGCATAAGTTCCATCACTTTCTGAGCAGACATTTGTGGGATTGTGAAAAAGTGAGCATCTGAATTCACAGAGCTTAGTTCTATCCCAATCCTACAGTCATTTACATGGAACATTTCAAAGCAGTGTGAAAAAATGGCCATGATAATAACAGATAGCTTAGACTACAAAGAAGACCTACAGAAAATTGGCAATAGGTGTGCTAAGTACTCTAATAAGTCAGACATCCACATTTACTCAGATTATAGCAGTGGTTCCCAGTCTGTGGTCCATGGGCGACCAGTGGTCCTCAAGAACTACAATATGGTCCGTAGCCTCACTATTAATAGTACTGTATCAGAAACTGGAGATGATGTGGTCTATCTAATGCAATTTTCTGAATCAGCACCTCAAATAACCAAACCAAAATTAAAGTTGACCAAAAACCGATTTGTAACCCTTTTGGTACTAATGTTGGAGAGTGGTCCCTGGTCAAAGTGGTCCCTTGTCAAAAAAAAAAAAGGTTGGTAACCACTGGGTTAGAGGTAAAGGACTCCTGTGTAAATGGATAAAACATAAATAAAATACTTTTGTTTTAATCTAAGAGACAGTCTCTCCAGGAATCTTTAGATCTTCTATTGTGACTCTCTGCAGGACATAGATACTCCCAGAGAAACTGTATTAATCAAATCTGCAAATAATTCAATCTTCAAAAAGTCAAAGCTGCAAATTCAGAGAGACAACAGTGTTTGTATTTGCTTGTAGGGCTGTCAGGATCCATTATTGTGAGGGATGTTCTTTATTTATTGATACATGTCAAAAAAGAAATAAAATCAAGTGTAAAATAATGTATTTTGTGGACAATGTTAATTTCACCAAGAAATATATGACTACATTAACAGAAATCAATACTTTTAATTTAAAATTTAGTTAAAACAATGTCTCTCATAGCTACTTCCACGCAGTTAATGCCACTCAACAAGCGTTTTGGCTGCTCCTTACTACTGTTTTGAAAACCTGGCAGCCTTCACTGCTTCTGTCTAGTTATGTCTGGATGATTGCTGGAGAACATTAAAACAAACTTTCTTCACCTGCTCCAGTAACTTTTAATGTTTGATACAATGTAAACCCTCAAAATCTTACCCATTCTTTCCATTTTACTGTTTAATTACAATAGAATATATTTTGAATAAGGCAGTGGTTCATTACACATGCTTTCTTGAGAAGGACTCTTGCATCTTTTTAATAGTTGTGTAGAAGAAAGGTCATTGGCAGGGGCAGTGTTTTAATTTTTCTCTTTTACACAACTGTTTAGGAGTATGATCTTTGCCTTATTTCTGTCAGGTTATCACTGAATAGTTTCTTTGAAATATTGTGGTGGTTTCGATGGTTTTGGTATCCTTGAGGAATATGTTCTAAGACATAAACACACATGGACACCTAAACCATGGTTAGCAGCGAACCCTATATTTTCACCACACGTGGGCCAGAAACATATCATAGAATCATAAAGAGGCCCACAAACACGTCTGAGGGGGGATATTTTTGGAGAATGAGTAACACCATGTATATCGAATCTCTGGATAAAGTGGTCATACTGTACTTTCCAAACATTATTTATATGAGGAGGAAGGTTGTACTGCAATTCAATATTTTCAAAAAGGAAATAATGACAACTTTATGGTCCCTCTGGTGGCACAGCAGGTTAAAACACTTAGCTGCTGAACTTGCTGACCGGTTTGAATCCAGGTTTGAATCCAGGGAGTGGGGTGAGCTCCTGCTCTTAAACCCAGCTTCTGCCAATCTAGCAGTTTGAAAACATGCAAATGTTAGTAGATCCTCCCTTTGGCAGAAAGGTGACAGTGTTCCATGCAGCCATGCTGGCCACATGACCTTGGAGGTGTGTACGGACAACACCGGCTCTTCAGCTTAGAAATGGAGATAAGCACCACCACCCCCCCCCCCCCCCCCAGAGTTGGATTCGACTAGACTTAATGTCAGGGGAAACCTTTACCTTTATTTTTGAAAGAAGTTGACACAATTTTCAGAAGTTAATACTCATTCTGAAGGTACTGAACCAGATACTTTTCAGAGGTTAATACCTATTCTGAAGGTACTGAACCAGATAATCTCAAATAGTCTAGATAACCTAGATAAAAATGGTCATATAATTTTGAGTAAAAGTAGTTTTTGCCATTTTAGCTTATCTTTAACTTTCTATGGTCAATCTATATCAAAATGGTATGGTAAAATAGTTTAGAAAGTGACAGATTTTCAGAAAGATCAACACAGAATTTGGGGCAAAAAGTGGGCATTCAATTATAGGGAGAGAGTGCTTTGCCTTTATTAATCTCCTGGCACTCCCAGCAGGTCTGGTTTGGTTTTTTTCTTATCCTTTTTTTGTGTTTTCTTTTCTTCTTTTTGCAAAGTCTATTAAAGTGACAGATGTGGTAAAGCCATTTGAACAATAATAATGAAACAAATAAAACAATAATGAATAAGACTAATGAATAGGAAATATTTTTAAATGGTTTTGTTTTATTTGCTTTATTGTTGCTGTTCAAATGCCACCAAAATAAGTAAAAATGCAGTGAGACTTGATGTTGATTGTGGAGCAGAAGGACTTTAACACTTCAAGACTTAGAATTTTCCAAACATTCAAGTGCTACATTGTGCCACTAAATCTACCAAAATATTTTAAACTTCATGCTAGGAATGACTAGCATTGAGTACTGAACTCCTGTGATTAGCATTCAGCATTCCTACCACAGATTTAATTCTGAGATTATTTGGAAAGGTTATTTTGGGATAATTTTACGGGGATTAAAGAACCCTGGTTTTATGATTAAGAACTAGAGCTGGCAATCACAAAACTATGAACCTCTGTCTTTCCATCTTAACTTGCTGTTTTCCACCTATAGACATTTTGGGAAGAAATTTATCCAGTTTTGAAACATGGTGTCTTTCGTAATTCAAATTGCTTACAAATATTCATGGGTTTTTACATAGAAGGAACCCCTACATAGAAGGAACCCCTGGTGGCACAAAGGGTTAAACCCTTGTGCTGGCAGGGACTCAAGAGCAACAGGTCGGAGGTTCGAATCCAGGGGGAGTGCAGATGAGCTCCCTCTGTCAGCTCCAGCTCCCCATGCCGGGACATGAGAGAAGCCTCCTGCAAGGATGGTAAAACAACGAAACATCCAGGGCAATGTCTCCTGGGCAAAGTCCTTGCAGACCATCAATTCTCTCACACCAGAAGTGACTTCAAGTTTCTCAAGTTGCTCCTGACATGTCTGTAGAAGTCCTGTTTTGATCTGGACATCTGTTCAATCTGTCCAAGTCAGCTTGATTCAGTTTTAGATTTAGATTTTCTTCAAATCTAAAATGTACCTTTACTCAGCAAAAACAATAGAGTGGAAAGGGCTCAAAAAGCTGGAATAGAAATATTAAAAGCTTAAAGAATCCTAGGCATAGGGAAAGATAGGCCTGGGGAATGCGTGCCTTGAGATACACATTTCATAGCCCTGCTTTGCTGATCAATAGTTTTCCATGCAGTTCAGAGAAAGGCTCAGAGACAGAACAGCCTTCTGCTTAGCAATGGCAACAATATCCAATAATTTTGCAACAGTAATAAATGGTCGGCATTGGATTGGGGAGGGGGGGGGGATAAACTGACAGCTACTTATCACAGAGCTCAATAGGCTCATATCTCACAAAAAAGAGAAGATATGGACAGTATTTAATGCCCCATCTCCCAATTTTTCATAGGATTCCAATAGCAATAGAAAAGGTAAAGGTTTCCCCTGACATTAAGTCTAGTCATGTCTGACTCTGGGGTGGTGGTGCTCATCTCCATTTCTAGGCCGAAGAGCCGGTGTTGTTCGTAGACACCTCCAAGTCATGTGGCCAGCATGACTACATGGAGTGCTGTTACCTTCCCACAGAAGCGGTACCTATTGATCTACTCACATTTGCATGTTTTTGATCTGCTAGGTTGGCAGAAGCTGGGCCTAACAACGGGAGCACACCCTGTTCCCCGGATTTGAACCGAAGACCTTTTAGTCAGCAAGTTCAGCAACTCAGTGGTTTAACCCACTGCGCCACCAGGAGGCCCAACAGCAATAATCGACAGTAATAGAACCTTATGTACCATCTGACAATAAAGAAATTTGATTATTTCATACATAACATTTGTTTAATATAATTGAGGAAAAACACATTTAGAAATTAAAACCAGAAGTTGAACAACTGATTATTCATTTTGGGAAGAATTCAGGTGCTCCTGAAGCAGCTTCCCCTATTGCTTTGGCTCAGCATTAAGATTACCGTATTATGTGAATCTAATGTGCACCCTAATTTTGGCAAGGTGATTTAGCCAAAAAAGGTAAGCGTTAAATACAAGTAAATACAGTATTTTGATCTTAATAACATAGGCATTCAACAAGCAGGAAATCTGGCTGCCCATTCAGAATGCATATCAATGTGTTCATTGCTAAGAGGACTTGAAGGTATGTCAGAATACGAACCTTCTATTGTCAGCCTGGTTTTCTTCCAGAAGAAAATCCAATTCACAAATGGTTGCACAGTGTGTTTGGAGGAGCTGACATATTTTTACTGCATCTCAGAATCTCTTAATTTTTCTCTATGTTGTCTATACTTATTGAAGGTTTAATAATTGGATTTTGTCATACTGGTTCCAGCAATCTCCAAAAAAACACATAAAGCTCTTAATAGTCTTTGATAATTCTAGTGAATTCATGTTGGATGCTCACAATGCATGAAACGATTCTAGTATATTGGCATTTTGCTTTGCTAGCAGTATTCTAGAATTACTAGACCTGACTCACCCAGACTTTGCATTTACAGTTAGGTTCCTCCTTCTACAAACTGCTGCTTAAGCAAAATTCGCCAATTACTTAAGCTTGTTCTTTTAATGTGAATGCTCGTTGTCTCTCACACTTGGGTGAATTGCCATTTATAATACAAGATGGAGAAGTGTAAGTATTTTGAAGAAATATGGGGCAGATGGAGTCTAGTAGATGCAGAACACAATGCTTGCTGGATATACAGGGTATTTCAGAACAATGGACCCAGATTCAGAGCAGTATGCTTCATGATGGTAACAATTGTACAAAAAGTTACATATGATTTAATGCAGTGGTTCTCAACCTGTGGGTTCCCCAGATGTTTTGGCCTTCAACTCCCAGAAATCCTAACACTTGGTAAACTAGCTGGGATTTCTGGGAGTAGTAGGCCAAAACGTCTGGGACCCGCAGGTTGAGAACCACTGGTTTAAAGAGTTTTCAAGTTATCCCATTTTATCAACTGTTTTGAGCCAGAAATAATCACCCTGTAAATGAGGAATATATCATTAGGTTACCATCTTATGAATGACTGAGATGAGGGGCTGTTTGTGCACTAGGAGAGGTATCTCGTGGTATGACACTCCACCTTTTCATGTAGTAAGAGTTCATTCATGGGTGGTTCGAAGCCAAATGGCTTCCAGGCACACCAGGAAAAATTATAACCCCCTTATGCTTAGAACTCCCTTAAAATAACATCTAAACAACATTATCTTCCTTTAGACCACTCCTCAAAACTTTCCTTTTTCATAAAGCTTCTGCAATTACCCCTGCAATTATCTTTACTCCCTTTATTAAAATTAAGTTCCTGTAACTACAGTAGGAACTACCTCATCAGACTTACTTTTTTTGCATCCTAGGATACTAAAGAGATAGTCCAGCAATGGATGGGCATGCTGCCCACCACATCACATCAGGGGACTTCCTGTTGAAGTTCCACCTGATCTAGAGTGGAAGCATCGTAGGATGCTTCCCTCCTAACACAGGAAGGTTCCCATGTTGTGCTCAGAGCTGCTTCGGCGTCACTTCCCCTTGATGAGGGAGGTATTCACCATGGAGGCTTGGGCATCATTAGTTGCAGTTATTTATATCTCACCTTTCTTCTGTCCTGAAATTGTGGGTGGTATACATGGGAAATCCAACTATGCATTTCCATGAAGACATAGGCTGACCAACCCACTTCAATTCAGCAGGGGGAAAGCATTACATGCCCCAACACCATACATTGAACAAAACATATGTTAATGCACAGACATTTGTCCCCGGTAATTGGGTTTTTCCCACTTTAATTCAGATGTGCATGAGGACCCTTCTACATTGCCATATAATCCAGGGCCTCTTCTACACAGCTGTATAAAATCTCACATTTTCTGCTTTGAATAAGAATATATGGCAGTGTGGACTCAGATAACCCAGTTCAAAGCAGGTATTGTTATATGGCTATGTGGAAGGGCCCCCAGAATATCAAGGCAGATAATCCACATTATCTGCTTTGAACTGGATTATATGAGTCTACACTGCCAGATAATCCAGTTCAAAGCAGACAATCTGGATTTTATACAGCTGTGTAGAAGGGGCCTAAGCCTCCTTCTTTAAATAATTAACTTTCTTTTAAAGAGGCAGACACATTTTGAAAGCATTTATGATAGGAAATTATATCTTTCTCTACATCATAATCACTTTTCCAACATTACTTGCAGATGACAGTTGCATATATTTGCTGCTCACATTAACTTAACATAAAAGTCTTAGATAGTTTATTTAGCTTTGAATACATTACTGAAGTTTCCACCAGGCTCAGACTTTGTCTCGTGACCGCCCATGGCTGTTCTGCAGCCTCAAACCATCCCAATGTATCTGGGACAGTCTTGACTAATCATTTTTTCGACTGCTGTTTAAATGTCACAATTTCTCTTTCTTTTTCACTTTCTTCTTTGTCCTCATTTCAATTGTCTTCTCTTCCTCTGTTAACTTAGCAGGAGAAGAGAAGGCAGTGAAATCTTTCCTTTCCAGGACACTTGGGCAAAAGCAGCATGCCGCACCACATCCTTCTCTAGTTTATCTATTTTTCCAAATTAATATCTTGACCGCATTCTGATAGTTCTTGATGACATGTGCACCCACCAGTGTATATCTGTGAAATGCCTGCACTACTGGAGGGGGTGTTCATGTTTCCTCTGCTCTGTCCTCACCCACTTAAATTGCAGCTAGTAGACAAATGGCATCAGAATACTTGAATTGTTTTGACTTACTTCTCTCACCAAGATATTGAAATTTGGTGCAGAGGTCCTCTAAAGCAACTGTAGTACTGCATGTGTCTGGGATTTGGAGTATATCTCTTAATCATTGCATTACATCCAGGCCACACAGAAGAGCAAAAATTGGCATATCCATAATCCAAAACAAACTGATTGTGGAATATATATTTTTTACACAGAGCAGTCAAAACTTGGATCATGGTGTTTACCTCAAAACAAAGACCCACCACATTCCAGCACTGAAGCAGCCAAGCCACATCAAGGGTGGAATGCTGGGTTGTGTGACCTCAGTTGCTTCTTCACATACTTTTTCAGACTCTAATTTGTTGGGTCTACTGAATCACCACTCCTCAATCTGTGGAGAGCAAGGTTCATTTACTGATTCAAGGCAATTTGAATTTTATTTATTTGTTATATTCTTGCTTCTAGAACACTTTATTCAAGAAGCTGAAGGTGACCCATATGGCAAAAAGTTAATAAGAGTCTATTATTTTCAACAGAAAGACTTAATAATGTTTGGCTGCTAAGAAAGATGAGTGGGTATAGGAAATGATGGCTTGTTTATATCCCATTTTATACTCACTGCCAATTTATGAGATAGAGTGATATTATCAAAGGAAATTTAATGAGCATCACATTTGGTTGATGTGAGTTTTCCGGGCTGAATGGCCATGTTCCAGAAGCATTCTCTCCTGACTTTTCACCCACATCTGTGGCAGGCATCCTCAGAGGTTGTGAGATCTGTTGGAAACTAGGCAAGTGGGGTTTATATAGCTGTGGACTGTTCAGGATGGGAGAAAAAACTCTTTTCTGTTTGAGGCAAATGTGAATATTGCAGTTGACCTGCCTGAGTAGCATTGACCTGGCCATGGTTGTTTCCTGTCTGGAATTCCCATTTTTTAGTGTTCCTCTTTATTTACTGTTCTCATTTTAGAGGGTTTTTAAAAAAAACTGATATTAAAACAACCCAGTGATTCTGGCCAGGAAAGCCTTCGACAACAGCATCACACTTGTTGTCCAAGTTGTCCACTGTGTAGTCTTGCCATCACAAGAGAATTGGTTCCAGCTATTTATTTGTCATTTCAGTCTTATAAACCAGTAACCACAAACCTATCCAGACATACAGACAGCTTTACGTTTTCATCCTTGTTTGTGGAAATAACAGTTTGATATCTGACCTGCATACCATAGGCATAAATAACATGAGTCATATTGCTATGTCTGCATGCCTGGCTAAAGTGCCATCTTATCCTAAGTGGGTATGAAGTTCAGGTTTATCACCTAGAAGTATGAAAAGTGCTTCAGAAAATATTTATTTCTTACCCAGACACATTCTTTGGAGGAACAGCATCCATTTCAACTGCCAAAAGTCTGAAAGGTTACCCTTGCTGCATTTAAAATAAGGGCAATAACTGCATATAATTTTGTTCATTAATTACACTATGTAACAAAATAATTTTTTCCTTGTTTGAAAGAGTTATTCTTGTTTAATTGTGCGGTACTTACTTTGAAAGTAGTTATTATACTCCAGAAACTTTGGTTTTGTGGCTGCCACAAACTATGTTAAATTGGTTGAGACTCTATTAGATATCCATTGAAAAACTATAGCAAAATGTGCTGCAGGATGTGTTTGCAAGGTGTTTGCAGTTTAATAAACATTTTCCATGTTTTTATGATGGAACCAATTAGGAAATGACATTTATAACCCAGGAACAAAAATGTGTTACATAGTGCTATTACATCTTCTGTGCCACCTTTCCTACAAATGGCACAGGATGCCATCCGTGATTGTCTTCTGTCTCCCTTTCCCCTCATAACCCCATGAGATAAATTATATTAACTACAAATCTCTCCTGCCAAGGAAGGCCTATCTTGCCTTTCTGTGATGACCTTCCAGTAGCAAGGGAGGACAGTTTTAATCAGAGAAGCTTTGAATTATTTAGCAGACTGCATTTTATTAATGTTTACATTCCTCTTTGTGAACTGTTTTTTTTTTAAATCCTGCATTTTACTTTATGTTTGTTTGTTTTTTTGCCAAATACCTTGAGCACCATTTGGTAGAAAGATAGGGAAGAAAATTAGCAGAGATAAAATTAATAGGATGATATGGCGAATGCATCTAGATCACCCAGTGTGATTCGTGAGTAATGGGTAATCTATCGTCTGATCCTGAATTATAGTATTGAACAGACATGTTTGATATCATTCAGTGTATGCAAGGAAGGAGTATTTTATGGTGGTAGATCCTGCTCCCTCCTCCTCCTCCTCCTCCTCCTCCTCCTCCTCCTCCTTTTTTCTTTTCTTTTTGTTTTTTGGTCCACTTAGCTAGAAGAATGTTGCACAAGAGTCTACGTGCCTTCACATGAAAGCATTCTGCTGTACAAGCATTCCAGTGCAAATGGGGCAAATGGAGAGTTTGCTTCAGTCGTATTTCCTCCATCAGTGCCGCCATAAACAGAAAAATAACATCTTCCCAGGAGTTATATGATGAGTTGGAAGAATGTTGCTTTTGTGTTTATCAATGATGATCAAGCTTGCATCAGTCAAAACAATACGCAAAAGTATGTGTATGCTGGAAAATAGTGGTGTGGCTATAATGCAGAGATATTGAAATTCAGCACTGTTAACCTAGAGGTAAGGTTGGAGAATAGCCAATACACTTTTGTTTTTTAATTGGAAGAAAACAACCTGCATGCATTTTTCTCCTATAAATGTCCACAAATACAAGGGTCTTTCACACTTTGGGGGATTGTTCAGGCAGAGGTGTGAAAACAATTGAGTTTGGAGTCTATGACTCTGGTACCTATGGAGCTGAGACTGCTGCCATCTTGTTTGTTCAAGCTGTTCCTACTTTGTGTTGGAGCATGTAAGAAATCAGTTAGTGTGTGTGTGTCAACTGTCAAATAACATGCATGAAGCTGATTGGTGGGGCTATGCCCTGGGAGCTAGCTGAGCCTGGGACTTTTGGATACTGTTACATTTCCAGGCTTGAGCTATGCAGGTGTTAGCAGAGAAGGAGGGAGAAGAAGAGAGAGACAGAGTTTTGGAGTGCGCTCTTGCTTCATGATCTTCTGAAGGAGATTCTCCAGATGTACAGAGAAATATCATTTTAAATCTCTCAAAAAAGGACATTATGTGAGTCGATGCTACTGATCGTAATTATGTTGTTCTGAACTATGAAGAGTAAACTACTTGTTCTTTATTGTTCATCTGCATGGCATATTTTTCTTTCTCTGGCAAGACAGTGTGTGGGCTGATCAAACGTGAACAACACATGATTTTCATTTCGTCACACTTTGGGAATACTGTATATAACTGTTATAACATGCCATCCCCTCACTTCTTCGTTCATTAAGGAACCTTCCAGATGAAATGTAGAAGGCAAAACAATACTGTTACATTCATGGATTGTTTGAGGGCATCTCTGTGATTATGTTTTCCATCAGTCTTCATTCTGTGGCCTCCTTTTGTCTTTTTCTTTCTTGCCATGTAGTCACACAAACATAAACACACAAATCCATTAAAAGATGGATCAGTTATACAACACCTGTTGATTTTTTAGGAACAGGAAGCATTACAACATTACAGATCAACTTACATAGAACTTTTCCACTGTGTTGCTGGGAACTCAGAGAACAAAGTCAAATCTTCCTTACGTTTCACAACTAAGGAGTTGCTACAGGGTGGGAAACTATTTTATGTATTCACCAACTCAGCTAGTAGCCTGATCTTTATTTAAAGGCACTGGCATCCTTCTTTTTCTATATATCTGGAAATATATACAGTTTCTAAATTGTGGAAATGGAATCAAAGATTCATTGCAAGCAACAGAAACTATGTCAAAAATGAAATCAAATGGAGGGAGAGGGTATTCACCATAGTAAAACATCACATTCAAACTAAAGAGAGGGAGGGAAGTGGAGAAGAGGGGAGAAAATGAAGAGAAGCTCTTCTCAAGAAATTCTGTTTACCGTTCTCCAAATTTCAGGACTGTCACATATAAATGAAGTTTACGGAACATTTCAGTATTATTCTAAAAGGCAAGATGGGAACAATCTCCTCTCAATTTTATATTATTTAGGCCAGAATTCAGAATCCGTGACATTCAAACCATTGTTCCATCTACAGTAGCTCAATATTGTTTGTTACATCCAGGGGCGGCTCGTCCATTACGCAAAGTAAGCTGTTACGGTAAACTTTGTTTTGCCAGGGATGCAGAGGCGCTTCTGTAAATGCCCCTCCACAGTTGTGAGTCACAACCTTTCTCTGCCTCCCTCTCCCTCTTGAAGGCGACACGGAGACGAGGTCTCATTTTGGCCTGGGGCTTGACTCACTCCACCTCCTCCCTTCTGGCTCCACGCATGCGCCCCGTGTGCTTGAACAGTTGGACAGGGAAGGCGGGCTCCTCTTTTTCCCTCCACTTGGTGCACGCGCGAGGAGGTGAGAGCAGCTGTACGGGCAGCGCAGCTGCTCTTTCTCTTTCCCGCACCTTCCCCACGTGCTTCCGTTCTTTGCCTCAGGGCGATGAAGCCGAGCTCCCTCTGAAGGTGGTGCTGCTGCCTCCTCCAGGCATCAGGTGTCTTCCAGCTGTGCTCCCAAAGGGTGACTTGGGGGAAAGCAGCCCACCCGGCCGTCTCAGTGGGTTAGTCACTTGCCGCTCATGGGGGGGGGGGAGCTCATCAGCCCAAGAGGGATGTGCCACTTCCAAAGGGCTCCATTGTGGACTCCTGAGAGGAGACAACATGCAGGTGCCCTGGGGAAGGAGGGAAAGAGGGGCACTCTGTTCATGCCTTTGAGTGCTTCTACACCAGGCATGGGCCAACTTCAGACCCCACTTCCATATAAAGCCCCTGGAAGGCCCAAGTTGGCCCATGCCTGAACTACACTATGGAATGAATGCAGTGCCACAATTTCAACTGCCCTGGCTCAGTGCTGTGCTATCCTGGGAGCTGTAGTTTGCTGGGCTTTGGCAGAGAAGGCATTGTGGGGGTCCTTCCACACAGCTGAATAAAATCCCACATTTTCCGCTTTGAACTGGAATATATGGCAGTGTGGACTCAGATAATCCAGTTCAAGGAGACATTGTGGGATTTTCTGCCTTGATATTCTGGATGGAGGTTGGGTATAAAAATAAAGTTATTATTGTTATTATTATTGGGCCAATCTTCCCACACAGAACCCCCATAACCAACAAAAAATACTGTGTTTTCTGATGGTCTTTGGTGACCCCTCTGACACCCTCTCAGCCCCCCCCCCCCCCAAAACTTAGAAATGCTGCTATAAAGTTTCTTTCCAGCCTTTTCTGGAGATGCCAGGGACTGCATTTAGCTTTTGGATACCAAGATTATATTCTAACATTACTCCTTAAAGTAGAAAGTCATAAACAAACAAGTGGAGGCTCCAGGCTCCACAGTTCATGGCCATTGGATTCCATCAGCTGCACCTTTATTTACTGATGAGAAAAATGTAAAACAATATCCTTAGACTAAACCTTGGAGGTTTTGATATAAACCCTTGATAGTGGTATTGGCAGGAGACAATAATTACTCCAGTTGATTCTTTTGCAGGATTTTGTCAAAAACTACAAATTATGTATAGCTGCTGTGGAATATATTGTCTTATTTAATATCCTTTCTCTTAATATTTAATATGTTGTCCTGCAGCAGAGAAATACCTTGCAACTTTTGATAGAGCTCAAACAATGGCAAAAAAACTTATTCAGGATTTTCAGGCAGTATAATATGTGTGTGTGTGTGTCCCTTCATTCCTAAACTTATTGAAACTTTCAACCTAAAAACTGTTTAATTCCCTTAGAAAGGTATTTTTAAAAAAAATTGTGTTACACTATAAAACTATGAAAATGGGGACCCAGAAAAAAAGGTTTTCTTCATGTTGCATATCTGTTGTATCCCACTGACTCGATTCTTATTTAACTTTCCCATCTCATCACTCTAAGGCATTCAAGTTTCAATTTAAAACAAATTACATGTCCTATTACACTAGGCTGGCGCTTGTTCTGCCTCCTCTTCTCGCGCAGTGCTGTGTCAGCTTGCTTTGCCCTTTCACTGACAGTTCCAATTCAGCACAAGCAGAGTAGCCCGGACAGCAATAACCGGACTTTATAAAGTAAACAAAATCAGTCAATGGAGCTGTGATTTTCTGTTGAAAAGAAGCCACCTCTGTTTTGAAATGGAGTTTGGAAGAGCCATCAAGTGCTCTGAGCCCACCTTTTATTCTTTGCATTCCACTGTACCGTCCTGAATGTGTCGTTGGACTACCGTCAGAATTATAATTTAAGGAACATTAAAACAAACCTTAGCTTGGATCCTAATTTTCCTTCCATGAATGGAACAGAGTTCATGAACTTTCTCATTGTCCTCTTCCCTCTCAGATGGAGAGTTGATGGGAGTTATGCCTGCCCTTTTTGGTCCATGGTTCCCAAAATCCCCCAGCAAACTGGCAAGAGGATTCTGAGTGTTGTGGTCCCAAAGAGTAACTTGCCTCCAACAGACAAGAGTTTTTTCTCCCACTCTGGACCACAGAACACTTATGTGTTCCTGGCCATCGCAGTTTGGCGCTTGCTTTGAATAGCATTGAATGGATAACATAACATCTTAAACATAAACACATATTGGGTTGCTTTGTTCCAGAAGCATTCTCTTCTGTCTGGACAGGAAATAATCAGGGCCAGCTAACATCTCCCAACAAAGAGTTCCCCCAGGCAGAAAGCAGCCAGGATTTGAAGCTGCAAGCCTATTCAATGCTTATCAAGCTGGCACAATCTCACAACCTCTGAGGATGCCTGCCATAGATGTGGATGAAACGTCAGGGGGGAATGCTTCTGGAACATGGCCATACAGCCCGAAATACTCACAGCAACCCAGTAATTCTGGCCATGAAAGCCTTCGACAAGGCATACATATGGATCTGGGAGTGAATAGTGCTTTAAACAATTATTTGAAATATGGAATAAATGCAAACCATATACATGTGGACAAGCAACATCACGGTATGGTCCAGATGGTACTTTAAACTCAGTGTGGAGTAACTGAAGTATGCCAGCGACAAAGGAAAAAGTGCAGGGAGGCAAGAGGAGAAGCAAACGGATATTTTGGAAGCAACTGAAAAGTGGGAATGCACTGAATTAATCAAGATTATCTCTGCTAAATAAGGATGGCTGGAAGCTATGAGATAAGGTTAATAGTAAGACTTCCTTCCACATGTTGGAATTTGAAATTTGCAAGCCCAACTTTTGTCACTTCTGTCTTTTAATTCCTTGAATCTAAAAAGCCTATTAATTAATGGTATAACCTCTGCAGTTTGAACTTGTTATGTCTTTGACCGAGAAAGATCTACTTAAGGAATCAAGACTGCACAGTTTTAGGAATTTTCTAATATTAAAATGATCGCCTGCAACAATCCAGAATGAAGATGTACATGTGTGTGTCACAACATGTACACTTCATTCTCTTTCAAGGGATTGGCATTTGGGATTGTTTTAAAAAAATGTTTAAAAAATACCTGGAGGTTATCAGGTGACGTCTAAGTCTGATGAACAATGTAAGATTTCACTAATTGGTCCAATTAGTCAAACATTTTGAAATTGTTGTGTTTTGTTGAGATCCAACTTGCAATTTGGTCTTGCCACCCTACAAGCCACAAAACATTTGTCATGGGAAGAAGCTGTTAAATGAAAGGAAGAGGGTTTAAAAGCCACCCAGAGTGTAACCAATGAAAATTGCAAGCTACGTTCCAAAAACTCAGTACATAAGACGAGAAGCTTGAAACCAATGTTTTGGCTCATAAGTTCCAAAACAAAGACCTTCACCCCCATGGCAGAATTTCTTTTTCTTTTCTTGATTCTCTTCCCTTCTCACTTTTGATGTCTCTTGTCACATTCTTTGTGAACTACTTATATTCTTGCAGGTTGCAACGGCTTTGTTTGTAATTGAAGCAATCTGTTTTGAACTGTTAACATTCCTTCTAGCCTGTCACAGATGAAAATTAGAACAAATGCATCCAAATAAAATCAGAGTCTGGTCAATATGGAATATTAATTAATTTATTTATCATCTCATAAGCAAATTTAGAATACAGTTATAATGCATTAGAAACCACAAACAGAGTTAAAAACTTGACATTATGCTAAATTTCCTTTGACCAGTAGCTGGCCACATGGGGTGCCTCTAGTGTTGCTATAAGAAGGTCCTCCATTGTGCATGTGGCCAGCTCAGACTGCATTGTAGTAATTGGTCTGTGGTTTGCTCTTCCTCATACTCGCATGTTGCGGACTCCACTCTGTCGCCTCATTTCTTAAGATTGGCTCTGCATCTCGTGGTGCTAGTGCACAACCTGTTCAGTGCCTTCCAGTTTGCCCAGAAGGGAGTTTCTCATTCAGTATCAGCTACTGATATAGGTTCTGGGTTTTAGCCTGCCACTTTTGGACTCTTGCTTGCTGAGGTGTTTCTGCGAGTATCTCTGTAGATCTTAGAAAACTATTTCCTGATTTAAATAATTGGCATGCTGGCTGATATCCAAACAGAGGATGGGCCAGAGATGTCAATACCTTTGTCCTTTCATTACTGGCTGCTACTTCCCAGTGGATATTGGATGGTGAAATACCAGCTAAACCAGTGGTTCTCAACCTGTGGGTCCCCAGATGTTTTGGCCTTCAACTCCCAGAAATCCTAACAGCTGGTAAACTGGCTGGGGTTTCTGGGAGTTTTAGGCCAAAACACCTGGGGACCCTGGTTGAGAACCATGGAACTAAACAGTATAATTTCTCTAGCGGCATCCTGTGATAATGCAGCAGCGACTTGCAACATTATTAATGAGGATGCATAAACAAGCTAGGAGAAATTTCAGCAACTTGATTTGGCCTGAGCCTTCTGGGAAGATCAAGATTGAGAGAATAAAATAAAAACATATGAAGAAACCAATAGAGGGTGGGGGAAATCTGTCATGTTATTCATGTTATGAGATAATCCAAAATTATATCTCATACAGTTTGGTATATGGAAGCCTATTTCTTATCTCGGGTCCAAAAAACCTCTGGTTTGTGGAGAAAAGAATAAGTTGATGGGACAGTAACATCTAATGATTCTAATGATAATTCAAATGCATTGTTGTATCTCTGGAAGTTTCAGGTTTGGTGATTTTAATTAATGTAAAAGTTTAAATGGAAACTTCTTATATAGGCATCTGAGAAACCATGAAAAGTAAACATACATTTTAAATGACAGTATGAATTTAATGTTTTTATTAAAAACAAGCTATGGCTGTTGTAAAAATACTTTTCCTTTTCCTTTTTAGAACTGTGTATGCAAGGGCAAAAACCACTGCTATTGCGATGGAACAAAAGGCAGTAAGGTAAGGGGATGTGTGCATTTCACTGTAGTTCATGTCAAATAGTAATAACTTATAATAGAAAATTGTAATTCTAGAGTATAAGAATATTGATCATTTTTATAATTATACAAGTGGTGTACTCCCTCCAGTGGCGAGTGTTAGAATAGCATAATGTCATTCTAAAATACCACTAATGTATAACTTATGGGGGGGGGGGGAAAGACTGTCTTTCATACATTATGTTAGGACAGAGCTTTCCAAACTATGTATCACAACACCTAAGAGTGTTGGCTGCAATATGTAGGGATGTTGTGTGAGTGTAACAAGAAACTTCTGAGATTGTGTGAAAGAAACATGACATTCTATATATGTGTGTGTGAATGAAATGTTTTTAATGTGATGTGGAACAACCTGCCAGAAATGCTCTGGCAGCTAAATTCGCTGCTGGAATTTAAAACACAGCTGAAGACCTGCCTCTTCTGGCAGGCCTACTCAGCCAGTTTTAATCATGAATTAATTCACTATACTTTAATATCTTATCTGTGTATTTTAATATACGTGTTTTGTAAAAAATACATATGAGCATTTTATATAATGATTATGTATTTTAGCTATGTTGTAATCTGCCTCAAGATGCAAAGTAGGTAAGAAATCAAATGATAATAACAATAATAGTGTTATTATGACAATTTTATGTACGTGTCTGTATCTCTTACAAGGGAATGGTTTGCTAGTAAAACTGTGTCACAAAATGATGCATGTCAAAAAAGTGTGTCACCAACATGCAGTGTTTGAAAAGTTTTATGTTAAGAGGCTGTGGAACTCCCTCCCTGCTGAAATTAGACAGGCGCCTTCCCTCATGGCCTTCCGCAAGGGCCTGAAAACCTGGCTCTTCGAAAAAGCCTTCAATTAAGTGCTATGTTTTGGAATGACCACCGGAATGGACTATGACTACGAGACTGATTATGACCCAAACAAGACGAAGCGGATTTTTAGTTTAATTAGCTGAGTGTTAGTAAGATGTGTGTTATGGTCCTGATTTACTGTAACTGTTGTCTGTATGTTCTATGTTCTGTACACCGCCACGAGTCGCCTTCGGGCTGAGAGTGGCGGTCAACAAGTGCAAATAATAAATAAATAAATAAATAAATTAAGGGATGAGACATGCCAGTCCTACTCCACCCACTACAATGGGTGGGTGTTTGGCTCATGGTAGGCCTTTGTAAGCCGCATCGAGTCCTTCGGGAGATGCTAGCGGGGTACAAATAAAGATAATAATAATAATAATAATAATAATAATAATAATAATAATAGACAATACATGCAAGAGGAAAGCTGCTAAAATGATGGTAGATTTATTTATCGTGTCATCAGCAACCATTGTATTACAATTCTAACAGAGCAAAACAAACACAGAGATTAAAAAGAAAAAGAAAAAAAAAGAAAGAAAAAACCACACGGATTTTGTAAATTTGGTATTTGGTTAAATGTCCTTTGACCAGTATCTGGCCACTTGGAGTGCCTCTGGGGTTGCCGCAAGAAGGTCCTCCATCGTGCATGTGGCAGGGCTCAGGGTGCATTGCAGCAGGTGGTCAGTGGTTTGTTCTTCTCCGCACTCGCATGCCGAGGATTCCACCCTGTAGCCCCATTTCTTAAGATTGGCTCTGCATCTCATGGTGCCGGAGCGCAATCTGTTCAGCGCCTTCCAAGTCGCCCAGTCTTCTGAGTGCCCAGGGGGGAGTCTCTCATCTGGTATCACCCATGAATTGAGGTGCTGGGTTTGGGCCTGCCACTTTTGGACTCTTGCTTGCTGGGGTGTTCCAGCGGGTGTCTCTGTAGATCTAAGAAAACTATGTCTTGATTTAAGTCGTTGACGTGCTGGCTGATACCCAAACAGGGGATGAGCTGGAGATGTCTCTGCCTTGGTCCTTTCACTATTGGCTGCTACTTCCCGGCGGATGTCAGGTGGTGCAATACTGGCTAAGCAGTGTAATTTCTCCAGTGGTGTGGGGCGCAGGCACCCCGTGATAATGCGGCATGTCTCATTAAGAGCCACATCCACTGTTTTAGTGTGATGAGATGTGTTCCACACTGGGCATGCATACTCAGCAGCAGAGTAGCATAGCGCAAGGGCAGATGTCTTCACTGTGTCTGGTTGTGATCCCCAGGTTGTGCCAGTCAGCTTTCGTATGATGTTGTTTCTAGCGCCCACTTTTTGTTTGATGTTCAGGCAGTGCTTCTTGTAGGTCAGAGCACGGTCCAAAGTGACTCCCAGGTATTTGGGTGCGCTGCAATGCTCCAGTGGGATTCCTTCCCAGGTAATCCTCAGAGCTCGGGATGCTTGTCTGTTCTTAAGGTGAAAGGCGCATGTCTGTGTTTTAGATGGATTAGGGATCAGATGGTTTTCCCTGTAATAGGCAGTAAGAGCACCTAGAGCTTCGGAGAGCTTCTGTTCTACCATCTCAAAGCTCCCTGCTTGAGCAGTAATGGCACGATCATCAGCATAGATGAAACTCTCTGTCCCTTCTGGCAGTGGCTGGTCATTTGTGTAGATGTTGAACATGGATGGAGCAAGCACGCTCCCCTGAGGCAGGCCGTTCTTCTGTTTCCGCCATCTGCTTCTCTGGCCCTGGAACTCAACAAAAAAGCTCCTGTTTTGTAGCAGGTTTCCTATGAGGCGGGTGAGGTGGTAGTCCTTTGTGATATTATACATTTTTCTCAGGAGGAGGCGGTGGTTCACAGTATCATAGGCTGCTGACAAGTCTATGAAGACAGCTCCTGTGATCTGCTGCCTTTCAAAGCCATCTTCTATGTGCTGGGTCAGGTTCAGCACTTGTGATGTGCAGCTTTTGCCTTTTCTGAAGCCAGCTTGCTGTGGGATCAGACAGGGGTCTATATTTTCCATAATTCTATGCAAAATAAGTCTCTCCAGAACTTTGTAGAGGTGGCACAACAGGGAGATTGGTCTATAGCTTTTTGGGTCATTACGGTCTTTGCCTGGCTTCAAGATGGCGATGACTCTTGCTTTCCTCCAGATTTTGGGGATCTGACAGGATGCAGTGCAGTTGTTCATCAGCTCCAGCAGCCAGCGCCTTGCTTTTGGACCAAAGTTCTTGATTTGTTCCATCCGTAGATCATCCAAGCCAGCTGCTTTGCCATTCTTACATTTGTTGAGAGCCATGTCCAATTTAGTAGATGTAAAGGGTTCATGGAGATTGTTGTTCTCAATCTCTGGTTGTCTGGCTATTGGTTTCTTTCCTACTTTGGTGGCAAGGTTGGGTTTCCCATTCTTCAAGAGTTGGTGTGCTATCTGATCTGCCTTTATGTTGGCATGGGTATTAGTTTGTGAGGGATCGTTGCTCAGCCGTCTCAGCAGCCTCCAGGCCTTCTGGCTGCTCCTGCCCATGTCGACCTCTGTGATCAACTTGATCCACTGTTCTTTCTTGGCTTCAGAGATGGAGGACACAATGCTCTGCGCTGCCTGAAGAGTCTGGTCACTGAATGGGTCTTCGTTGTGGAGCCTGTAATAGTTTTCCAACAAGGCAGCTGTTTCAGGAGTAATGCCCTGGAGGTAGTGGGTTCTGCAGCCTCTCGGTATGGAGGCCCGTGAGCAGGTTTTCACTATTTCAATAAAATGTTCGTATTCCTCAGGGATTGGCGCGACCGATGTGATCATGCCGTCTAACATGTCTGAGAATTTAGTCCAATCTGCCTTTCTGAAGTTGTATCTTCGTTTAAATCGAACTTCCTGAGGCCTTATTGTTGGGAACAGTTGGCATATTATTGGTCGGTGCTGTGTGTTTGGGATTGGTGGTCCCTCTGATTTGGTGCATTGCTGTACGATGCTGTCGCTCACAAATAAGAGGTCTGGGTTATAACCTCGGTGCCATCTCCCGCTGTTGTAGGATGGTGGGAGCTTGCTATCATGGATGAGTGATAGTTTGTGCAGTTCAGACCAGGACAGGACAGCCTCTCCATTTCTGTCCTCTTGGGCATAGCCCCATACATGGCTATGGCTGTTGAAGTCACCAATTACTACCGCCCTTTGGTGCCTGTCAAAGTTCTCGGGGGAGGAGAAGCAGAAATCTTCATTTGGGGGCTTGTACACAGAGGTGATGGTGATGTTATTAAGCTCTACTGTTATAACCTCGATATTGTTTTCTTCAGTGTTGTGGGCACTGCTGACTTGGAGGCCTGGTTTGACAAAGACAGCACTTCCATACTGCGCATGTGGTCTTTCCGCTACTAGGATCATTCCTGGAACTTTGGGTCGTTTCTGTCGTTCATCCCTGTGTGTTTCTTGGACACACAGCACGTCACATTTCTTATCTCGGCACAGTTCATAGAGCAGTTGTTCTTTGGCAGCTGACATGCCTTCGATGTTGATTGCGATTATTGTCATGGTTGGTCCTGAAAAGGACCGTTGGTTGTTTTGCTTCCTTGTTTGCATGCTTCAAGTCGTCTCTGGTTGCTTCTGGGTTGAGAGAATCGGCCGTCTACGAAGACGTTGCCAAGGGGATGCCCGGATGTCTTGCAATCCTGCGAGGAGGCTTCTCTCATGTCCCCCATGATGGTAGATAAAAATGAAAATTTGAACATTGTCCTGTGCACATAGAGTCTATGATGCCCAAATGCTATAATTCAGACACACAGGCTACCAATGGACTCACAGTGACGCGTAACACACTGACGCCCTCAGTGACATAGTCAGTTAAACCCTTGTGCCAGCAGGACTGCTGACCAAACGGTCAGTGGTTCAAATCCAGGGAGCGGGGTGAGCTCTGGTTGTCAGCTCCAGCTCCCCATGCAGGGACATGAGAGAAGCATCCCACAGGATGGTAAAACATCCGGGCATCCCCTGGGCAATTCTCTCACACCAGAAGCAACTTGCAGTTTCTCAAGTCACTCCTGACACAAAAATTAAAATAAAATAAAAGCATATACACTGGTGTCAAAGTGCTCACATTCTATTGCTTCTAGTGGCTTCCCTCACATTGAACAGGTTTTGGGCTATCTACACTGCCATATAATACAGTTTTAAATAGCTGCCAAATGATATATATGAACTATAAAAATCTTATTTACTGATTTATGAGAAGCAGGCAAAAAAATCCCAACAAATCCAAAACATTAAAACCAGGAACCATAAATATTACTAAAACAACAACTATTTTGTCTCCTGTAGTCTTGTGATGTATTAAGAAGATATAAAACTTATTCCCATAGAGGAAAAAAAACTAAGAAAAGCAGGCCTAGAACAAGACAAACTTGTCCCCTCTCAACTATGTCATTTATTTTGGCATTTACTGGGAGATCTCAGACAAGGTGGTAGACTGTGGAATAAAGATAAGAAAGAACAGTACAAACAGAAACTTAGGCTGATGGTCTTGTGATAATGGCACAAAATTATGAAGAAAATTAAAAGTTTCTTCCCACTTTTAAAATAATTCTCTGATGAAGCCTAACACACACAAATATAAGAGATATCTAGCCACAGAGGCTGGGGAAAATGAATTTATTTAGAGTTGCATAAAGATAATAACTGAGTAATTTTAAAAAAATCTGTAAATGGCATTTGAAACTGGAGACAGAAGACGAACTTGTAAAAAAGTACACGATGAGCCGGGCCCAAAATTTGGGGCATAATGTTCAAACGGATTTATAGGTAAAATGGTTGTGTGGTAATTTTCCGTGGTATATTGAAACAACATTTTTATTGGCCAGACAGAATCCTAAAATAACATAAAGCAGCCCTCTTTCTATTTAATGCAACACAGCTAAGAACTGCACATTTAGAGTCACTTGGGGTAAACTGTAGAGGTGATACAGGTGTTTCATATGGATCTGGACCTTGTTAACAGTTTGTTTATTGTAACTTACATTGTACTATGGGTTGTATGCTGTATGTGCTTGTCAAATGTTTTTGATACGGTCAATGGGCTAATCAATAAAACGTACTACTATTACTACTGCTTGAGACCAATGTCAAAATAAGGAGAGCTCCATGAAAGAAAGTGACAAATTGTCGCTCTAAAATCTATATGTTATTGCAAAAAATGTATAGGTAGATTTTTTAATATTACTATCATTTTTCTTGCTAGACATTATGGATAATGCATTGGACTGTAAATATGGATTCGTTTTAAAATAAATGATAACAGCAGCAAAAATATTTGTCTACTCAAGTCTGCATCCACATCTGGAGAATGGGTTGTCAAACTGTTGTGAGCTGTAAACCAACTGAATTTTTTGCAAGATTGCAAACTATGTATTATCAAAGGCTTTCGTGGCCAAAATCACTGGGTTGTTGTAGGTTTTTTGGGCTGTATGGCCATGTTCTAGAAGCATTCTCTCCTGATGTTTTGCCTTGCATAGATACAGGCAAAGCATCAGGAGAGAATGCTTCTAGGACAGGTCCATGCAGCCTGAAAAACCTACAACAACCCATTGCAAACTATGTATGAACTTTTTGGAACAATAAGAGATCTAATAGTGCAGTAATCCTGACTATGGTTTCTAGTAATTCCAGTAGGATTGTTTAGTTGTATCTGTAACAGTGGAAAAATGCTTTTTTTCCCTTCCTTTTCATTCCCCCCTTTTCATTATAGTTTGGATTGGAGTGCTTAGAGCCCTTTTGTGTTTTAGTTAGTGTTCAGTTTTTTTGTATTATGTTTTACTTTTACTTTAGTTTCAGTTGTAGTTATAGTAGTAACTATAGTAAACAGTGTGCAAATTCCTATGTACACTGCACATATCTTATTTGTCATGGAAAAATATGAAAGAACAATACAATATTTAAAATGAAAAATAACTTTAACCAACATAAACTTACTAGTATTTCAATTGGAAATGGGGGCCTGCTTTTGGCTGATGAGATAGTTGTATTAATTAGGATTGTTGTTGTTGTGTGCCTTCACATTTTTTTTTCAGATTTAGGGCAATCCTAAGTCTCAAGTTTAGGGCGGGATAAATGACCTTGGAAGGTCGCATTTGGCCTGTGGGCTTAGTTTGGAGACCCCTGCAATAGGTCTTAGTATCTACAAAGGTTTGGTTCCAAGACCCCACAGAGTTATCCGCTGAATTTCCTTATTTATAAAATGACAAGACTGATAGCAGTATCAAGCCTTTAGCTGCCAGTGTACATCCTTCGAAATCCTCCACTTCTGCCTTTGAGGTAGTGGCTGGGGCACTCCTGCTCATTTATTTGAGCAACATGAAGCTGGAGAGATTCAAAGCTAGCAAAAAATGTATGGATTTGGGAAATTGCAGGAAGCATGGATTTATGTCAAACACTAAGCTTGGATTCCCATAATTTCACAAATCCTCAGTCTCTTCATCTTCACATCTCTTGCCAGCCTTGGGTTTCTTTCCATCCTTGCAAACAATTCATTACTTATTTACTTAGGCAATCCCTCATTGTCTTGAGTGTGATGGCCTTCCAAGTTCAGTGTCTTGGCAGTGGGTACATAGGTGATTGTGGAACCCTGTTCTTGACCCACATGTTCTTCCACAGTGAAGGCATCGGTTTCCAGGCAGGGTTGGCTTAAGGCGCCTTCCTCTTGGTATATTTCGCCCCTTTGCCCTCAATTCATGCCTCTTCAAATTCTACAGCACTGCTGGTCACAGCTGACCGCCAGCTGGAGCGCTCAAGGGCCAGGGCTTCCCTGTTCTCAGTATCTATGCCAGAGTTTTTAAGGTTGAGTTTGAGACCATCTTTAAATCTCCTTTCCTGTCCCCCAACATTCTGTCTTCCATTCTAAAGTTGGAAGTATAGTAACTGCTTTGGGTGATAGAGCATTTGGACAATGTGCCCAGTCCAGAAGAGCTGATGGCATAGGAGCATCACTTCAATATTGGTGGTCTTTGCTTCTTCCAGAATGCTGACTTAGTCTGTGCGCATTCAGAAGACCTGTCTTCCCAAGAGATTTGCAGGATTTTTCAGAAGCAGAGCGGATGGAATCGTTCCAGGAGTTGGGTGTGACATCTGTAGATAGTCCATGTTTCGCAGGCATATAACAGGGTTGGGAGGGCAATCGCTTTATAAAAAAAACCCTATGGATTTTCAAGTTTGCAAAAAAAACTCTGCTTTATTTGGGAAAATGCTGCACTCGCAGAACTCAGGTGGTGTTGTATTTCAGTGTCAATGTTAACTTTTGTTGAGAGGTGGCTGCCAAGGTAGCGGAAATTTTCTAATGTTACACCATTATTCTGTATTTCTGGCATTGGAGAGGGATTGGCTGATGACTGCTGAAAGAGCACTTTTGTTTTTTTACGTTCAATGAGAGACAAGCTTCTCGTATGCTTCTGTGAAGGTGTTTAGAGTGGCTTGTAGGTCTTCTTCTGAATGCGCACAGACTACATTATCATCATATTGGAGTTCTATAACAGATGTTGTTGTGACCTTGGTCTTGGCTTTCAGTCTGCTGAAGTTAAATAGCTTGCCATCTGTCCTATGGATGATTTTCACTCTGGTGGAAAGCTTCCCATCAACAAGATGAAGTATTGTAGTGATGTCACTGGAAAATAAGGTTGGGGCAATCATATAGCCCTGTTTGACACCTGATTCCAACTTAAATGGGTCATTTTGGGAGCCACTGCTGTCCAATACTGTTGCCATCATGTCATCGTGGGGGAGCCACAGGATATTCACAAATTTGTCAGGGCACCCGATTTTTTGGAGGATGGTCCAGAGAACACTGAGATTCAATGTGTCAAATGCCTTTGCAAGGTCAATGAATGCCATGTACAGAAGTTGATTTTGTTCCCTGCATTTTTCTTGGAGCTGTCGTGCAGTGAAGATCATGTCCACTGTTCATTAGGGGAATTGTCCCTGTTCTTTAAAAAGTCAAGTTTTATAAGTATACAACAATGAACAATAAACACTTGTAGGCCTTTTAAAATTTACAGTGGCTTTTCAGAAGATGCAACATGGACATATCTAGAGGCTTATGCCATTTTTTTTTACAGGGTGAAAAAGGCTTTCCTGGTTATCCTGGCCAATCAGGTCAGATGGGATTTCCTGGTCCAGAAGGTCCTCCTGGGTTGCAAGGACCCAAGGTATGATGAGACTAAATGAATCTTTTACAGTTAAAAGGGAGGTTATGATAAATAACTCTGGAATATGTAAGATCACATCTCATCAAATTCAAGGATGATCAGAAAATGAGACAAAGGCACTGATCCTAATGAAAGACTGATTGGTAGCCAATAGATTCAGCAGATGTCTTATAACAAAAGATAGGTCCCATCTACAATGCCATCTAATCCAATTTATTAATGCAGATTAACTGCATTGAACTGTATTATATGACAATGTAGACTCAGATAATCGATTTCAAAGCAGTTAATCTACATTCTGAAAGATCTAGCCATAGTAATAGATGATGGAGATGGCTCTTTTTTGCTTGATATCATAGCTCTTTTAATGACTAGAAGACAAAGGAAATTGCACAGAAATTTGCAATAATTTACTTTGTTGGATCTTCTATAAAAATGAAACTTTAATGTGATTAATTTTATTTTCCCTTTGCTTCCTAGGGATTTCCAGGGCCAGTAGGCATTCCTGGGCCTAAAGGTTCAAGGGTTGGTATTTTGTGTACTGATATTCTCCTTTTACATTGAAAACTATAAAGGTTAACGTAAATGTGAGGGTGTAACTCTTGATGGGGCGAACTATAATTAAATATTGCAAACGTCATCACAGTTTAAATTCCAATGTAAGTTTACTAACAATGAAACAAATGATATACCAGAATGTAGCTCAACATTTTTTTAAAGTGAATGCAACTACCAGAGGCTGCCAGTCTTCAGCAAGTGGTTAGCATATAAATCTAAATTATTTGTTTTTACTCGATAGAGCAGGCAATGATGCTTGGCAAAGTAGAAGGCAGTAGCAAAAAGAGAAAGGTTGCATTACTGATGAATGGACTCAAATCAAGAAAGCTATGGCCCTGAGTTTGCAAGACTTGAGCTGGACTATTGATAATAGTGTGATTTTAAGGTTTCTCCTTCATAGGATCACCATAAATTGAAGTTGACTCGATGGCAGTTAGCAAAAACCATAAATGTTTTCCTGGGGAAGGGGTATTGTAAACATAGTTGGTTAAATTTGTGCATGTGGTTATTACGGATAATAAACATTCATATACTGCAATAATTACAGTTTCTGTAATGAAATTCTTTCAACTTGAGCTAATGAAGTCAATAACTACTTAATCATGGGAATGTACATGATTAGTGGAGGGTGCTTTCCAAGGAATAATCAGCTTACTCAAAGAAAATGAATACAGTTATTTCAGAAAGAAAAAGCTTGCTTATTTAAGGCAACAGCATGTTCCTTTACGCTGATTTACTTACATTATTAATAAACTAATGCAAAGTTGTAGTTCTTAATATCATTTAAAGGAAGTAAACTAACAAAGCATAATAACCACCTGGTAGTGGGATGTTTGTAGATCTTTTTGCTTGCTTGCTTGTTTGTATGTGTGTCCTTGTTTTCTTTTTGTCTTTCTGTTTTGTTATTTTAATAGTTGCTTAGTTGTAATATTGTACTAGTAGATAATATGTTGTTGTGTAGCTGTTAGTTTCATGTATCTAAAAATCTGTTTGTGTATTTTATTTTGTTTTTTCTTGACCGAAAGTACTTGAAAAAGAAAAGCAAAGTTTGTAGTTTTTTTCAACATATGAAATGAAATGAAACTTTATGTATAGCCCGCCCTATCTCCCCAAAGGGACTCAGGGTGGCTTATAACAAAATATACACAATGGCAAACATTCAATGTCAACAGTATGACCAAATCATAAACATCTCAACAGAATTATAAAATGACTGAAATAAAACAAGACATAATACAACCCACATAGGTCCTTAAAATCTCATTTAAAAGGCTAATTAAAAAGCTCTAAAATTTGATTAAAGTTGTTGGAGGGGAGATCGTGAACAGCAGAGTAATGGATAGATGTTAGCAGCTAGTGGAGGATGCATATAGATGTACTTAATCCTCCTCCTGTACATAAGCTAAATTGCATAGATGTGTTTTTAAAAGCTTTTTAAAGGAGAGGAGAGAGGAGGCCATTTTTAATTCTTTAGGGACAGAGTTCCCAAGATGGAGAGACATCACAGAGAAGACTCTCACACTCTATTTCCATGCTTGAGACGGAGTGGGACTGAGAGGAGGGCCTCTTCAGCAGACCACAATGCTTGTGTTGGTTTGTATACAGAGATGAAGTCTTTCAATGGTCTGGGCCTGAACTGTTTAGGGCTTTGTAGGTAATGACCAGCACTTTTTATTTAGCCCAGAAGCAGATCCGCAGCCAGTGGAGCTGCCGTTAACATAGGAGTTGTTCGCTCCCTGTACAGTGCTCCAGTTAGAAATCTGGTTGCCGATCTCTGAACTAGTTGCAGCTTCTGAACTGTCTTCAAAGCCCCATGTAGGGAACATTGCAGTAGTTCAAATGGGATATGACCAAGGCATGGACTACCGTGGCCAAGTCTGGAGTCTCAAAGTATGGGTGTAGCTGGCTCACAAATGTTTATTGTTTGAAGGAGCTCCTGGGATTCCAGGATCAATGATGAGTCCAGGATCACCCCTAGACTGCGAACCTGTGTCTTCAGGAGTGCAACCCAGGGGTAACCCCATATCCTGGTCCGCTTTTTGACATACCAATGCATTACCGGCAGTTTATATTTTAGCTATCTCCTTAATGTTACTTTTTTATTTTTAAATTAAGAAAATTATCATAAAATTCATCATGGATAACTATCTGGGATGCCTTACACCTTTTCAGTGATGAAAAAGGTGAATTCCAAATAATCCTTATATTGTGAATTTACCCTCTTTCTTCCTGGAAAGTGGAAAGATCTAGAGAGACAACACTGTGTTCTGTTTCTAACCTCCTGTGTTTTCTGTAATTTTTTTCTATCCTTTTTAGTACCATAACAAATCTAGTCAGACAGAATGTCTACACAATGACATTTGATCAGTAGTACTTAGGAGCAATCTAACTAGAAGTATCCTTGAAGTGTTATCTGTTACGCATGTTTTTGGTAGGAATGTTTCTAAATATTTCCTTCTTTATCTAAAATTGTTCTACTTTATCATCTAAAATAATGTTCACTGGCATAAAGGCCCTCATACTAGCCTTAGCAAAAAAAAATATGCTTTTGGACCTGTGTTCATTTTTATTGAAAATTCTTGCGTTTAATCAAAATCCTCTGCTGTCTTCTCCTTTTGTTCTTTCATACCACCAGGGTTTACCAGGAGTCCCTGGTTATTCAGGGCCCCCAGGCCTACCAGTAAGTATAATACATTCCACTCTGATTTTTGCATTCATCACCTTACAATTGCTAGCTCTTTAACTCTCAAAGATTTTACCAGTTCAGCTATAATTGCATTCAGTTTTGATAAATTATCTGTGAATAATGCTGAAACTGCAATAATATTTACCTTGACAATTGTGTAATTACTTTTAGGGTAATCCAGGAAATGCTGGCCCTCCAGGACGTTTAGGTATACCAGGGTGCAATGGGACAAAGGTAAGCATAAAATAACCAATAGCCTGTCCATCAGGTGCACAGTTAGTGCAGTATCATCCTGCGGCATTCTCAGACTTGGCTCCTTCTAATGTTTTGGATTTAATCTCCTAGAATTCCTGACAGTTGGCCATGCTGACTGAAGCTTCTGTAGTTTTGGGGGTTGCTGCTCTAGAATATGTATGGATGTAGCCACACTACCTAATTATAGTTGTTTGATACCACTTAAATGTTATGTTTCTATCCTATGGAATCATATAGTGTGGAGTTTTCAGAAACATTTGGAGTGTACTGTCATAGATTTCTATTAGCTCAACAAACTACAAATCCCAAGATTCTGTTGTATGGAGAAATGCCAGTTTAGGTGATCTCAAATGGCTAACTGTGCAGTGGGGATAAACCATAAAACTTGTGGGGAAACTGGTATGAGTGAATCAAATGGAATGTAATTTGTAGTGTTCCACTGTGCTTACTTCCCTCTATATCAGACATGGGCAAACTTCGGCCCTCCAGATGTTTTGGAATTCAGCTCCCACAATCCCTAACAGCCAGTAGGCCCATCCCTGCTCTATATGGACTTAATAACTTGTTTTCACTGTGCATTTGTTTCTGAGTGTCCTCATGATGTTATATAACTTCCAGTTGCTATTGCATGGTAAATCCAGATTAGCTACATGTAATGAAAAGTTGGATGATGTTCTAGAATTTGGCCAAAACTCTGGAGCAACCCTATGATTTTGGCATGATTTGGAACAGTCCAATGTCTACATCTCCCTTTCCCTGTGCTCATCAGTGACACTGTCAGCCAGCCACAAATTATTCCCTCCTTCCTTCTTGCTGATGATGCAGGCACCTCTGCTGATGTCAGCTTGTCACATCCACAATAGCCAGCAATGCTTACAATGGCAGTCATCTGGCAGCACCAACAGTAATAAAGCTCTGTAAGGTGGTGGACCAGCTGAATTCTGACCAGCAAAGGATTTGGGATGAGGAGTGAGGCCACATCCAGGACCAGTCTAGAGCATTTCTGTCCAAGACTGGCTTCAAATTAAGCATCCCATATAGATGAGTCTTTGTCAGCTTCTCTTTCAATCTTTTTGTTTTCCAGGGTGAGCAAGGATTTCCAGGGTTTCCAGGGCAAGAGGGTTTACCAGGATTACCAGTAAGTTTTTGTTCATAATAATAGTTTCAGATGCTCACAACATTTTATTAACATTAATCAAGGACAACTATATCGACTAGAAAGAAGTATCAGGAACTTGGTTTTGTATTGTCAAAAATATCAGATAGCATGCAAGCAACTATGGAGAGTTGCATTAATGGACAAACACAGCAAGAGCATAACCCAAGACAGGGTAAGATTAGAGTATTCCATAATAATGTGATTTTAATTTCCTATTATACCCTTGATATTTATCAGGTGATAACTTGGAAAGATGATATTAACATGTAACATATTGGTCAAATAGTTTCTTTTGTCTTTGTTAACTTTGAATGTGCTCCAGTGGTCCATAGGGGTCTATGTATTGTGAGGATTACATCTGATAGCTCTATCCTATTTACAATGCACTTAAAAATAATAATAATAATCTATGTTGTTTTTCTGGGCCTTAAAAATACTGTTGAGTTTTGGCAGGTCCCCTTATGGAAGTATCTACTCCAACATGTTTATGAGCTATGGCACGAACTTCTTTCCTCCTAGAAAACTCTCCTTTAGATTTTTAAAACTTTTTTTGAAAACTGTTGAGGCATGTGCCATGGTTTTCTGATAAGTTGTGGATAGACCCACTTGATTCAAGCAAATTTCCAGTGTAGAATTTTGACTTGAAACTTTATATTGAAAACCCTAAAATCAATCTGTCAAATTTAAAAATGTTTATACAATGTCCTAATGAATTATTATTAACACAGATAGACAAACAGAAAGTTATTATTATAGATTCAAATGACAGCAAGAGCCAATGGTTTATAACATATGCTTTGAAAGTCTCAAAAGATTATTGTTTTGATTCTCTGAGATTGCAGTACAATGAGCTTAGATCCTGTTAACTCAGTAGCACTTGCTTCTTAGTATATATGGATAGAATTGCATTGCAAGCCATCTTTGCACATACAGGTCCTCTGTGATTTTGAGCACTTACTAGGACACAGAAGCCCTATTTTATTATGTTGCTAAATGTCTGTATTCTATATATTTATCATTTTCATTTTTATACCTAGGGTCCTAAAGGTACCAAAGGATTAAAAGTAAGTCAGCTGTCCTGTAAAATGGCTAGATAACACTATAGCTTTAAAATGCTATCTTGCTCATTTCTGTGATGCAAATGTTTCAGGATGTTATTCTGATGTACGTAGTTTTAGGATCCTATAGCTATCTTTCCAAAATCCCAAAATACTCCAAAACCTACAATTTCATGGGTGGTTTAGAGAGCAACTTCTAGTGACTTTTAGACCTGTGATATTGGTCCAATGTTCCATTTGTTGAATACTGATCATAATGTACAAACTAATCCTTTTTCTCTGTGTCTCCTTTAATTCCTAAGGGGTACTCTGCAACTGCATATGACCGGGGTTATAGTTCCCAAGGTGAACCTGGAATGCCAGGGGGACCTGGATTCCCAGTAAGTTTGACAACAAGTCAGTTGGAAGAAGAATTCCTTTATATACAGTTTCAATATATATGATAGTGTGAACATTTTACACATCTCATTTTGCTGCCTGAAATGGAGCAGCAAACATCTGAAGAGCTCCATTTATGCAGCTTATATGCTCTCTTTTGTTGCTTTTCAGTTTTCAAAAAAGCTACCACTGCAGTTTGTTATTTGGTTGTGATTTTGAAACTTCTTTACCAACAAAAAGTATGGCAATATTAATGCAAGAGTAGAAAACTAATTACTAGACTAATTATTTTGTCTGCCTTCCTTCCTTCCTTTTTCTTTACTTTTGTTAAGGGAGAATCAGGACCTCAAGGGGTACCAGGACTGCTTGGTCCAGAAGGCCCTCCAGGATTTCCAGTAAGTAAAAGAGAACTGCTATCTTATTTGGAGAATGCCATTGTTCAAAGGAATTATTTATAGCCTTACATGACTTTGCATCAGGAAACATCTGAAGAAGTAGACTGGAATAAATCCATTCATCTTTCATAAATGCACTCTTTTCAAAATGTCTGAAGAAGATAGGATAGATGGATAGATAGATAGATAGATAGAGAGAGAGAGAGAGAGAGAGAGAGAGAGAGAGAGAGATAGGTGGGTGGGTGGGTGGGTGGGTGGTGCACATAGATAGAATCATAGAACTGGAAGGAACAGCAAGGCCCATCTAGTATAACCGTCTGCTATTAAGGAATACAAAGCTAAAACCCATCCAAGAGCTAGCCATCCAGTCTCTACTTAAAAACCTGCAAAGAAGAAGATAGAGGCAGTCTATCTCTCCATCAAAACAGCAGCATGAAGTTCGTCCTAAAGTGTATATGAGATATCATTTCTTGCTTTATCTCTGGACAGCAGAAAATATGTTGGCTTCAACTTCAGCATGGCATTTCTTTCAAACGTTTAAAGAAAAACTGTTTACACTAGCAAAATTGGGGTGCAAAGCAGTTCTTGTACAGTTGTCCTTTTCCCCCAAGTTTTCTTCCATTACCAATCCTTCCTCTTTAATAACAACTCAACTGTTACGAGGCACACAACCAGCAAAAGGATGTATCAGCATGATGTTTGGGACCACAGAGGCTGGTGTGACCCATCCTACTTCAACATGATCCTTTCCAGCCAGAGAACTGGGGGGAGGGGGGCAGGGTTGTTTTGTATTCCTTTGAAACCACATCTCTTGCAGTTTAGTAAAACTGGAATGGGATAGTATAACAAGCAATGAAACTTTAACCAGCATTGCTCAACCCTCAGACAGGTATTAGTGATAGAAGCTAGGCTTGTGTATGGATTCGTTATGGATGTTTCCTTCAGCTTGTCTGGTTGGTTCAGTTGGTTTGGAAGCCCGTAAAGGCGTTGGCTCTGCCACCATTACTTATCAGCCACATCAGGACAGTGGCTGTTGAAAACCATCCACTTTCCATTACACATGGAGAGCAGGGAGGGAGCAGCCACTAGAAGGAAAAGTGTGAGGTGGGGAAAGGCAGCACTCCAGCACCTACAGACTAAGAGAGAAGAGAGGGCTTTTAAAAAGAAGCCCAGGGTAGGATACCTCCAGGTTGATCCTTCTTCCTTTCCTGGGAAATCGGAAGCCTTCTTAAAATGCCTTGGAAAACTGCCTGCTGCAGGAAGAGAGCCTGTGTTCCTGCAGCTGCTGTCCCCTTTGATGCTTTTAATCCAGGTTTAATGAAGGATATAAGGACAAACATGATGTCTAAAATGATGGGAAGGAAAGACTGTGGGAAGTCCCCCCCCCCCCCCCCAATTGCCACCAATGGGTCCAGATAGAAAACAAATCTTTTGTCTTCCCGGATCGAAAACAGATTTCAGTCCTTCTGAATTTGGGAGGCTCCCGAAAAATGGATTGGGACCCCCATCGAAATCCAGGACACTAAAAGAAATCACAGTTTACCCGGATTGCACAAGCCTAATTGAAGCCACTCCCTATGTACTATATAGCTCAGTGTACTCAGGATGCCCATTGTTAAAAAAAATCTCAGGCTATGGTACGTATATGCAGTACCTTCCCTGTATTTGTGGAGGACAGGTTTCAAGATCCCACAATGATGCCTAAAACTATGGATAATAGCAAAGTCCAAAAACACTTTCATGGGTATCAGGAATGTTTTTGGAACAATAAACTATGAAAATCAATATAAAGCAGGGGGTGTACTGTTTTCTTATCAGTAACATTTTTTTTTCAGAAATACATTTTTATTCAAGTTGAAAATATATCTGATTGTTCTTGCATTTTTAAATTGGTAGAAAATGCCATGCTGGGTATTGCAATGTATTCAGAATACAGCAGTTATAATTCATGTTTGGTATATTTCAATCAGAATATGTAATATATATTTTAATAATCTATTCTTGCTTTGTAGGGCTCGCCAGGAATCCCAGGAGTCCCAGGTCCCAAGGTATTTTGTAGGTTTTGATAGGAATAACGATGCTGAATAGTCTTTGGCACCCCCACACCCACTATTTCCACCACTAATTTATTAAGAGTTTACATATTTTTTTAAAAATTGTTTTGGTTTATAGGGTCTCATGGGTGTTAAAGTCATTGGCGCGAAAGGAATGAAGGTAAAAAACCTTATATTCTGAAATTGTTTTTGTTAATTTGGTTTTTTTATTGTTTTCCTAATAATATGTTACTAACCTCCAGTTGTTCCACTGAAACAGAGTTAATCCTCCAACTTTCCAGTTTCTGAGCTACTTTCAAAATGTCTCAGTTTTCTCTCCTGTCCTCACTTTTCCTCTTTACTTCAGTTGCTGCATATGGAATTCACAGTAAAAAAAGTAGTTTCCACTCAATAAACACAGCAGGAGGGGAGGAAAGGAGGGTGTAAATTCTTGTTGACTTAGGCTTTCCTAAACTCAGCACATGAATTCCAGAGTTTCTCTGATTAAAATAGCAGTGTTTGTTATTTTTCAATAATAAAAGTTGCCTTCTTGTCGCCTGGCCGCATCCTTTTGATGATGGTTTGATGTTGTTTGGCCATGCATGCTCCAGTTTTCATCTGTAAATTGTTGGAGGGTATGTTCCAGTATACTGGATTTCACATACTTCCTGCATTATTTATGCTTCTTATGAGGGGATGTTAAGTCTGAAACATATTTAAAGAGCATGATACTTATAAAAATCTATATTTCTTTGCTGGTTTGGCTACTTGTGGTTTTCCAATTGGAGAATTATCCTTTGTGTCCTGGTTGATAGTTTGCATTAATTTGTATTTCAGTTCACTTGAAGCCACTGCAACAAACTCCTTACTTTTACAGCCCCAGTTTTGTTTCTTCTTCACCTCTTATAAATGAGTTAGCTGCCCAAGAACCCACAGCTAATGTTTCTCCTATAAGTTCCTTTGATACCAAGCAAAAGGCTGCATGGTATATTTGTAAAGAGTTGCATCTATTTGCTATGGAGTAACATGATGGAGCTCAATTCCAAAGATTAAGATCCAATGGGATAAATCTACTTCCAGAACCAGTTCAACCAGTAGAATGGCAAGGGAGATACTTTCTCCACTCCAATCACCAATGCCTCCCCTAAAAATGATTTGAAGGGCTGGGATATCCTCTGAAATTTTGTTTTGGGGCAGCAGCAAGGATTATAAAAAGACTGTAGAGAAGATGCACCTTTAATTATGTTGGCACTGTAAGACCAATACAGTATCCTATTTCAGCAAAATTTGCCTATGGTCCAAATCCAGTCTGAAATCATCTCCCATTTGTGTGACTCTACTAATGGAAGATACCATTCCAGAATGGGAAGATGGCAATTGTAGTTTGTTAGGAGAGTGAGAAGTCGAGGGATCTCATTTCTAAGGACCTCATCACATAGATGATATTTCCCAGTCCAATTTGCCAACCTCCATGGCGAATTGGCAGGGCAGCAGGGCAATCCCAATTTTCCCATGGAAATATAGTCATGTGCAACCATGCACAATGCCCCCATTGTTCTTCTGTGGGTATGTTTCTTACCTCTACAATCTGGCATATATGACCCTGGCTTTGGTAGCCACATATGACAATAATTCTCAATAATTACTGTGGTTTTTTTAAATTTCAGGGTGACCTTGGACTAATAGGCCCTCCTGGACCAACAGGAACAGTTATTGTGACACTAACCCGAGCAGATAATACAACGGTAACAGTATAAAAATGTTCATAACAAAAAGGTTTATTATATAAATAATGTGGATAATATGGGTGATATAGATAGATATAGAAGAGAATGAACAGTTTTGTGTTGTGTTGTTTTACATGTTGCTTGGTCATGGTTTTGGGGAGAGCAGGTTAAAATTGTTGCATTTATAGAAAAGTACGTATTTCCTTTTCCAATGTTTTGAGTGTATAGGTACTGATTTTACTTTTGGATATTTTTGTGACAGGAATTAAAAGGAGACAAAGGAGACATGGGTTCTCCAGGACCTCCTGGACCTCAAGGAGCATCAGTAAGTGGCACTGAAATCGATGTTTCGGACTTCAAGTGGGAGTTAGATATTAAAATATTTTAAAACTTGTCTGTTTCTTCAAGACCATACATTAGATGTTCAAAAATATAGTTTATCTGTGTCTTTGGGCTTAAAAACTCTAAATGTACCAGATCCTGCCTGCTCTTGAAAGCTTAGAAGTGGTGGCCTGAGTTAGTACTTAGATGGGTGACCACCAACAAATACCTGGTTCTGTGGGCTATATTTCAGAAGAAGGAACTAGCCAAACCTGTTACCTAAGAAAACATTAGGAAATCCATTATAAGTCTATAGGTGACCTGAACCCCTCCCCCCCCACACACACACTGTCTTTAATCAATGCATAAATATGCATAAATATTTTTTACTTAATTCTAATTTGAAGTATCAATTTCTTTTTCTATCCAAGCTGAAAACCAAGTATAGGGAGGCAGTGTTGTCATATGTATTCTAGTAGCCTTGGCTGTTACCAAATTCCGTGAGCAGTTACCAAGGACCCACTCCTAGGTAGGGCCCATTGGCAATGGTTCCTGCATTGATGTCTGGGTCTGAAAACCATCACTTAAATTTACCATGATGCCCTGTATTCAGATTTGTTTTTTGGGATTCTTTACCCCTGCTAATGTACACTTGATAATGTAAAATCTACCTAAAAGAAGATGCTTTACTGGAATACTATCAGGACCCTTCCACACAACCCTATATCCCAGAATATCAAGGTAGGAAATCCCACATTATCTTAGTGTGGACTCGGATAACCCAGTTCAAAGCAGATACTGTGATATTTTCTGCCTTGATATTCTGGGATATAGGGCTGTGTGGAAGGGCCCTTAGAAATCTGGCTTATCACAGTCAGAACAGGAGAGAAGCATGATTTCCTTGATGTTCTCATTTTCTTTCTTTTTCTCTCTCTTTTCTTCCCTTTCTCTCTCTAGAAATGGATAAACTAATTAACAGCAGATTTATAGTATGTCCCGTATATCAGTGGAATCTATATACAATAGGCCATAGTTTCACTTATTAACTTAACTTTTGTACAAGCTACACCCTCTTTTCGGCACTTCTGTCATTCATCCTATTGAAAACAATAGGTTTTGTTATTATCCATAGTTTGACGTATCCATGTGAAGTCTGTATGTTAAGATGTTCTAAGACTGTATGTTCAGTTGAGCAACATGAATGTTATTTTTTTTAAAAAAGAATTATAGGAAATTTCTGTTATAGGGCTTGCCCGGTGATTTTCGAAGCATAAGAGGAGAGTCAGGGGAACCAGGACCTCAGGTGTGTACTCATTTCTCTTTGACTCAACAGGGTTTTTTTTTCTGGAAGCCATCTTGTGTTGCATACCCTCTAATTGTCTTGATTTGTCAAAGCTAGTTCCAATTAATTCTTTACTTTTTTTAAAAAAATACCAATTTTGTCTTTCATCTCATTTTCTATGGTTGTCCTTATCTTATTTCAATTGATGTAAATTGAATTCAAAATGCTAAAGTAGTCTGCACTCAGTTACTCAATAGGGGGAGAGGAAGGGAAGAGGTAAAATCTTACTGTTCACAGTCGGTTCAATCAAAAGTTGCTTTTAATAGCTTGCTTATTAATTCTCATCAATATTTTTGAGATCTTGACCATACTATACATTTGCTTGGTCATATGTGCCTCACTATTCATCTCTGAAGAGTTGGAAGATGGTATTGTGCAAACTTTAATGGGTTACAGAAAATTCAGTTTAAGTCAGTTAAAGGCACACCATAACCAATATAAAGGTTATTATCAATCTTGTTAATTAATATTAAGTTACTGGTTTTCCTTTTAATTTCTTGTTTTGTGTATCAGGGTAGGCCTGGAAGAGATGGCCTTTCTGGTCCTCCTGGCTTACAGGTAACATATTTAAACTGGCTTATATTATACAGAATAAAAGGTACAGGAAGTCCCCAAGTTACAAATAAGATAGGGTGTGTAGGTTCATTCTTATGTTGAATTTGTTTGTAAGTTGGTGTCAGTGTTTAAATCCCCAATTGGCAATGGAAACCTTCTGGGTGAACCTAGTCAAATGTCACTCTTTCAGCCTCAGAGGAAGCAAAAGTAACCCATCTCTGAACAAATCTTCCCAAGATAACTTTTAAATAGGTTTCCTTTAGGGTCACCATAATTTGGAAATGACTTGAAGGCAAACAACAACAACATGGCTTGCCTCAACTGGTAGTCACTACTAAAGTAAGATCATAAGTGGAATAGTAAATCCCTTTGAGATAGTGAATGAATTTAATAATATATATTTATTTATATCCCCCTTTTCTCCCTAAACGGGACCCAAATTGGCTTAACACATTATATAAAAGACAATACAAAACAATATGCGTATGTAAAATAAGAACCTGTAAAAACAAATTTACAATAAGAAATAAATAAACATATTAAAAAACATTTAAGCCAAATATGATAGAAAACATTGCAGTTTACCTCAGTACCTAACAGGATTGTTGATGCTTTTCCAGAAGAACATTGCAAATAATAATCAGTGTTGCAATCTTGCTTTATGGAAGTGTTAATCACTTTATAATATACATTATATCCCTGTAGGGAGAAAAAGGAGAGCTGGGTCTCCCAGGATTGCCTGGAAATGATGGTCTCAAGGTAAAAGTATTTTTGTTTTTTTACATTGTGTTTTCCTTTTTGCGGGGTGGGGATGGGGGCACAACACTGTTGAAAAGTACATTGTCATATACTTGAGTAATTTCAACTATCTGCTAAGATGACAGGTTGGGGTTTGGAGCCCGGCGTGCTTAGCTACTCCAAAAACATGATTAAGACATGAATCAAGTTTGAAGGCAAGGCTTATTCTTTCTAGCTAGAAAAAAATGTCAAGAAGAGCCTTCACTCTCAAAGATCCAACATACCTAAGCATACCTAAACCAAAATACAGAACATATTTATATACTTTTGTCTGCTATTCAGAATACCTGCACTAGTCTCCGATTGGTTGAAAATCAGCTAGGATCCGGCCTCTTATTAGCTGAGGACGCCCTCTTATGACATTGCTGATTGGTGTTCCTCCATGGCGGGAAAAATTAGCAGCTGTTTGAAGCTTTGAGTCCATTAAGAGTCCACCCTGGAGGAAGGTGCAGACCTCTCAAATGCGGTGTGGCAATATAATGTAATAGTTCAATGGAGGATGGAGCCTCTTTAAGGAGGCTGCTTTCCTGGAATTGCAAAGTTGTATAAAAATAATCATATTGAGCTTGTGTTGTATCCATACTTTCGAGGGGGGTCCAATTTCTTGATAGCACACTCAGGGTGCATTTACACTGTAAAACAATGGTTCTCAACCAGTGGGTCACCAGATGTTTTGGCCTTCAACTTCCAGAAATCCTAACAGGTGGTAACTGGCTAGGATTTCTGGGAGTTGTAGGCCAAAACACATGGGGACCCACAGGTTGAGAACCACTGCTGTTGAAGTAATGCAGTTTGATCTCACTTTAACTACCTTGGCTCAGTGCTGTGGAATCATGAAAACTGTAGTTTTACAAGGCTTTTGTCCATGTCTTCCAAAAAATGCTGGTTCCTCATCATGCTATAAGTCCTAGGATTCCATAGCACTGATCCATAGACATTAAAGTGGTACCAAACTACAGGTTTGATTACTGGAATTGATTTTAATAACTCATTGAAAAGTTTAATCCTTAAGGGAGGGGAGATGGGAATGCAAAAGGAATCCCAAAAGTTAGAAGAAATTTGAAATTACTGATAATGGCTGAAACAAAACACTGATCAAGACAGAAATATGTAAATGTTATTCAAATTTAGGTTTTTTATTGACAATATGTGCTTATTCAATTGTGTGCAAAATAAAGTGTTTACTGGTAGAACATCTATCAGTAACTTTCTTCTTCTTGATAGATTTGAAAAGTTACCCAACAAAATCAGTTTCCATTTTTCTCACACAGGGGAGAAAAGGTGATCCTGGTCGGCAAGGAATTCAGGGTCTAGTAAGTGTGCCTTAATATTTAATGTTAAATGTATTAAAATTAATACAAAGTATACGCTAACAAAGAGATGATTTATGTGAGGGAGTGCTTCTAACCACTTGCAGCTAAATTACATTTAAGATTGGCTTGTTCTTTGATTGTTTTCCTTACCTGGGAAGTAATTCAGGTAAAGAAAGCCAATTTAAGAATATGTTGAATTTCAGAACATGTTGAAATATTGAGCGTGAATGAGTCACTGTACAGTTATAATATGTGTGTTCCATGGTTTTACTATAGGCTGCAGTGCCATTCTCTTCATTGTTGTTGTTTTTTCCCCTCTCCCTTTCCCCCTTTCTGTTCTTCTTTTTATTTAAGATAGAGTATTACGATGAAATGCCTGGTGAAAAAGGAAATAAGGGCTACTTAGGACTGCCAGGGCTTAAAGGCCAGCCTGGAGCACCTGGTGAGTGACCATCAACAGATTAAAATAAAACAGTAGGGATTTGCTACTTGAAAAAATCATCTGAGGAAAATGATGGGTTTGAGGAGATAGAGGTTGAAAGGATGGGGAATCTTGGTTCTTGCGATTGTTTTGGACTAAAACTCCTAAAGTGTCTTAGCACTGACCAACTTGAATGGGACTTTTGAAAGTTTTAGACTATAAAGGAGGCCAAAAGTTCTCCAGCCCTAAAGGGTTATAGTGAGCCCTTGGTATCCTCTATGGTCTAGAACATCCCATGCGTACCAAAGTCTGTGAATGCTTAGGTCCCACTATATGTGAGTGGTTCCCAACTTATGGGCCACGGCCCACTGGTGGGCTGCGAGACCTAAAATAATGTCCATAGCTCTAGATTATTAAATATGGTTTAATGTGGGAGAACAGATGGAGACTACTGGATAGCATAAATTCTACTTCAGAAACTAGAGCTAATGTGGTCTATCCAATGCAGTTTTCTGAATCAACACCCCAAATAATGAAACTGAATCTAAAGTTGACCAAAAACTGATTCATAACCCTTTTGGTTCTAATGTTGGAGAGTGGTCCCGCCCCAATCAAAAAAAAGTTGGGAACCACTGCAATATGGGCATGACTTTTGGGTATACCCCTAATGATCTCAACACATGAGTAGGCTCACATAGGGGAATGGAATTTTCAAATGAAATGAAATAGATTTAGATGAAACAGTTTCACAGTTTCACAGATTACCAGTGGTTCTCAACCTGTGGGTCCCTAGGTGTTTTGGCCTACAACTATCAGAAATCCTAGTCAGTTTATCAGCTGTTAGGATTTCTGGAAGTTGAAGGTCAAAACACCTGGGGGCCCAGAGGTTGAGAACCACTGACCTAGATGGACAAACAGAAGGGCCACACTTGTCTGTTCGAACCAGTGGCAATACATTTCAGGTTTTAAAGGATTTGGGATTTCCAAAAAAAAAAAAAAAAAAGGCTCAACCTCAACCTGTATATAAAAACTTTTTAAAATAGTTTTTTTTAAAAAAAAAACTGTTAGTTTGAGATGAAGAGCATTTGCACTGCTAAGGAATGAAGAATTAAAACTGAAAACTTGCAATATTAACATAAACTGTAATTAATATGTTGTTTTTGCAGGACTACCGGGTCCCACTGGTGCCATTGGTAGGCCAGGTATGTATTGTACTTCAATGAAAATAAAATTCCAATGGGACAACTATTACTGATAACACACCACTACCATGACCGTGCTTAGAAAATACTATTCTAGAATTATGGAATCTGAGATTTGGAAGTGACTGCAAGGATTTTGATGCACCAAACAGAACAATAGATGTAAAATAGTTTTTAACACATCACAACCATGTTAATTAACAGTGGGGTAATAATAATAATAATAATAATAATAATAATAATAATAATAATATGAGGATGTTGATCCCTGAAGTAAGTAAACCATGAAATCTTGCATTAGGTATTTTGAGACCTGGGCCAAGAGGTTTATCAGGCTCACCAGGTCCCAGAGGAAGAAAGGGAGACAGAGGACAACCTGGCATGAATGCTATTGGACCACCTGGACCTCCTGGAATGCCAGGACTGCCTGGCCCAGCAGGATCTCCAGGTCTTTCAGGACAACCTGGTAAGAACAGACCAATTGTGTTATTGTATTGTCAAAGGTTATATGGCTGGAATCACTGGGCTAAATGGCCATGTTTCAGTAGCATTCTCTCCTGATGTTTCACCTGCATCTGTGGCTAGTGTCTTCAGAGGTTCTGTTGTCAGTGAATCTGTGGAATATGTTATTGCTTGCATACATAGGGAGAACATTTCCAGGGCATACAAGTGCTGCTCTGGGGTGATTGCACTGAAAGTCTTCTAGGGAAGAGTTGCAACCACATTGCCATCCCATGACTGCCATTGCTGGCTTCCTTGCAAATGAAACCAAACAAGAAATATGGTGACATTTAGTTAACTATATCACATGTTAATCCACTTACAAGCCCATGTCCTATTTTAATCTATGCTTACACTATCAGTTTTAGAGTGAATGGTTGATATGGTTCAGATGATCAGATCTTATCTTAGTAAGCCCAGATATAGATGCATATAACAATAACAACAATGACAATAACAACTTGATTCCCCCCCACCCCAAATTGTGACTCAAATGGCTTCACATGTTATGGGAGCTGTTACTAGTTGTGAGGCAATTAATGATAATCCTGTCTCTACAAATGTGGAGCTTGTCTCCAAAAGGTACACAATCCAAAAATATATATGGAGAAATGGGTTCTAGGTGACAGCACATAGTTGGCCAGGAGTAGAATACTATGTACAGATCAAAGCTATCAAAATGTATCTAATCACTTTGATACAAGGCTTGGGAAACTGCATTGTATAGCAAAATAATGCATACCCTCGGCATGTTTTTCAATTTCTGCAAAATTTGCTCAGATGGATTTGGAAACAAGCTCCACAAATTGTGAAAAGAGAAGTCCTAAACAAATTCTTAATGGTTATTATTGCTTTTTGTAAGCAACAGGTGTAACTCTGTTTCCCCAATCTCCATCTCACTTTTAAACAGGTATAATAACTTTTGAAAGAGGCCCAGAAGGAACTGCAGGAATCCAGGGATGCATGGGGCCTCCTGGCCTTTCTGGAGATAATGGAGAAAAAGGTCAGTTGTTTTGCTTGTGAATTGATGTTCCAGACCTGCAAAATTTGTGTCTACCAAGGCAGCAGACAAAAACCTTACCATGGATCAAGACAGATTCCATTAACACTATTTAGCTTGCCCTCCAAATTCTTGGTCCCCACGTCTATGGATTCAACCCAACCACAGATTCAAAACACAATACTAGTAGCAAATGAATGAGATACAACACTGAAGAAAGAGATTAGGCTGGATAGAGACTGAGGATCTATGAAATGACAGAAATATAAGCATAGTGCTTGAGGCGAATTTACATCTACTGCTGTTTCACAGATCATCAGTCTTTATCCAGCCGTGCCATATTATATAGTAGGATTTGGTCATCCATTGATTTTGGCATGTGCGGGGAATCCAGAAATCAATCCCCTGTAGGTACGGAAGATGAGCTGTGCTGCTTTTTCATCAGGCTAAGACCAATTGAACCTAATTTGTTTTCACCCAGAAATCTGTATATTCAAGAGTAGCATGCTCTTCAACATTTTCAGCAGTATTACTGAGAATTGTTTCCTACACAAAGTGCAAATCTGGGTAGCAGTGGCAGCTACTATCTCTAATGTTAGTGAAGTACTGAATCAATTCTGAACTTTAAAGAGGCCACCCATAGTTTTTAGCCATATCCCCCAGATGGAACACTTACAAGTCAAAGTTGGAACTAAACCCCAGATTCAACATACCATTAACATAAAGTAATGTCTAGCAGTCAGAGCTTGTGATGGGATTCGGGGGGGGGGGGGGCAGCATTACACTGAGTTGTTAAACATCAATTCATTACTTCTCCTGCCCTCATTATGATTACATTCCATAGATTTCCTGATCAGCATTACAATTATTCTTACACTGAAATAAATTAGGTATTTTCAGATATTAGAATTAATTAGGAAATGAAGTGGTACTTCCTTTATCTGTTACAATGAAACAGGACAAGTTGAAGAGAAGAATTAGGATTGGAAAAACTGCATCATTTTGAGCAAGATGGCTGGCTTATTCTAGGTTGCCTGCTACTCTGTGGAATTTAGAGGGAAGATAATGGATAGGAAGAGAAATGGTGGTTCCATGTCTGGAATAGAGAGATAAAATGAAAAGGTGAGAGGAGCGAAAGTGATTTGCTTACTTGACAGGAATCCCTATGGCAGTGAAGGCCAGGTCTTTTAGGAGGAAAGGTTGGAGTGTTTTTTGGTGGAAATATTTTTCAAACAGGAATATTTTTATTACAGGCGAACAAGCAGGTCCATGTAACCAATGTACCTATACTACGGGAGCACCTGGCCTTCCTGGTCCTCCTGGGGCAGAGGGTCTGCAAGGAGTTAAAGGTAAAAAATGATGACAGTTTCAAAATTTACAAATATATGTCGACATTTAAAAATTAACTAGGAAGTGAGTGAAGTTTTCCAGTGTTCCATATTTAAATTGATTGGTAATAGTTTTGGGACAGACAGAAAAGAATATTTCAGCAGTTAGAACAACATTATCTATGGAAGAATTGGCTGCTCTTTTAGTGATCTTTGGAGAGGTGTGTAAAAAAATAGAGAACATCTATCTATATAAACAATTTCTAATGCAGAAACAAATGAGAAACAAAGCCCTCATTTTTAAATTTTTTAACACAAAGTGAAATGTGGAAGTAGACACAAAATCATTGTTGCTCACTTCTATTCCCCCCCCCCCCTTCTCTGCTCCTTACTCTGCACTATGTCAGTGACAAAATGATAACATGTAAAATAACTAAAATATTACACTTGGAAAAGATTATGTACTCCTTAAAGCAGTTACCAATATCTCCATGGGGTGTAGAAACAGCAGAAGAAGCTGAGAAGTTCATTGCCTGTATAAATAAAAGAATACCTCACTACCTCTGAGGATTCTTGCTATAGATGCAGGTGAAACGTCAGGAGAAAATGCCTCTAGATTATGGCCATATAGCCCAGAAAAACCTACAACAACCCAATACCAGGTATTTTAAAAAAGAAAAAAGGTAACCCAGCTGCTGGTATACCTAAACAATTAGAATATCCTTCAATTTTTTTCCCTTTCAATATCAATTTGGTGTTTAAAACAGCGTCTGACTAGGGGTGATGTAAGGTTAGATTAAACTTTACAAATAGCAGTAGTAGTTGCTCAGTTACTTTAACCTGTTTTCCCAACCCATTACACCGAAATCATAGTGTTATCATTACAGGTGTAGTAGGACTGTTTGGACCTAAAGGATCCCAAGGGTCGCCTGGGCAACCGGGGCCTCCTGGAGTTCAAGTAAGTTTCAGGTGAAATTGCTTTTATGTTTTATATGTGATTATAGTTCTAAGCAATGGGTTTTTCTTTGCTGAAAAGACAAGAGTTTTGTGGTGTCAGTCTTAAAAAGGATTTGTCAGTCCACTGATAAATGCAAGATTATCTGGGCAGCTCACAAATCAAATACAACAGAAAACAGAATTAAAACATAGATTATACACTAAGGGCCACCACTATACAGCACATTAATTTAAATCTCATAATCTCCAAATATCCAAATTTGGCACAGACAATCCCAATTCATCCTCTATCTTTCCACTTTTTAAGGGCGCATCCAGATAGAACTATAGTGCACGCCCTCCCACGTTTTTCCCAGGGGTGTCCAAATGATGCCTCAGGGGAAAACTCTGTTTTATTCTGAAATAATTTTTCAGCTGGAAAGACCCGGGTCTTTGCAGCTGCGGGCGCTGTGTAGATAGGACCAGGGATCATACCACACCACTTCTGATGCCTATCTACACATCAGTCTTGAGTTTCTTGGGCTCCTGGAGCCCAAGAAACTCAAGATAGCTTCTACCCCCTTCCACCCCCTCCCCCTCCCGAAAAGTCTTTAAAATGGAAAATAACTTACCCAGCCACCATTTCCCCTTCTCCAGAGCTCTCCTGGCATGTAGAAATGATGTGCCAGGAGAAGTGGGGAAAAGGAGAAATGTGCCAGGTGAAAGGGGAATGGCGGTCGGGTAAGTTATTTTCTGTTTTAAAGGCTTTTCTGGCTGGTTTGTTTAGTGTCCCACTGCACTGCTGGAAAGTCCATCAAGGCATTTGGACACCCCACCCCCAGGAAAGCATGGATGTTGAAGGGAGGTGTCTGGACTTCAACCTGGATGCAACTGCATTTAAGAAACACAGTTGCTCCCAGGTTAAAGTGCTGTCTGGAACCGCCCTAAGATATATTTGAAATGTCCCAATTGTTCTCCCCTCTTTCCCCTTTCCACCTTTGTTCTCTGTTTACTTCAGTTGCTGCAGATTGAGTACAAAGTTCAAAGGTAGTTTGTGTCCAATTTAATAAGTGGAAGAGGAAAATGCAGGGCTGAATTTGCATTTCTCAGTATGATTAGGCAAAAGACAACTGCTGTGGTTAGTGTCCATTGTGAATAACCTTTGCTGCCTGATGTTTCTTGTCCTCATGTGTCCTTTTTAATTTGTGAAATGTCGGAGGGAATGCAAACCAGAATATATAAAAAGGCCTTGACCTGTTTCTGAGAACACCATGAATATGGTGTTGAGCAACCATTAGGAGGAATAAAGAGAGAGAGGAGAAAGGGTGACTCACCACCACCTTTACGGCATACATTTTACCATGACCTTTCATGGAGCTCAGTCCTGAAATATGGTGATATTTTAGCAGAGCACAAAAAGATCTTAATGTTCTGATAGGTACGTTTGTGTGAAAGTGATTTTTCAGGTGAATTGTTCCCAAGGCAATGTGGCTTTAAAATGTTAAAAATTTAAATGAGGCCCTGAAATAGATTAGGAGTTATTGCAACTGACAAAATAGAGAGGCAGTATGGGCAAAACAAATTGGAGAATTGGGAATGTGGGAAGTATTATTTTGCCCACACTTAGTATATTGATTCTGCTGTACTATGACAGGTTTTAACAATATTTGACCTAGGGAATTCCAGGTATTCAAGGAAACCAAGGTCGTAAGGGGTCAAAAGGTGTCCCGGCCTATGTGAATCCAGAAGGTCCAAGAGGAGACAGAGGAGAAGCAGGTCTCAGAGGAACTTCTGGAGACAAGGGGGTGGATGGCTTACCAGGAGAACCTGGACTGAAAGGCACAAGAGGTCCTGTAGGAACACAGGTTGGTCCATACTATGTTCATGAATAACATAGCCCAACAAAAATATATTAGTGTATTGGTTTTTAGGCTTGTTCCTGGGGCTATTTGGGGAACTGATTCTGAATATTGCTTGGATAGACTGCATCAGCTCTAGTTTCTTAGATATGGTATCATGATTTTCTGTGAGCGAGCAGATGACAACTGGGAGATGACATATATTCTGTATCTCAAAAGCTAGAGCTGATAGGGAAAACTGGTGCCGTCTTTGGAATCAGCAAGTCAAGGCTAACATTTGCGGTACCAAAATGTGTGTTGGCCAGTGTAATTATTTCACAAACATGTTCATTTCCTTTTTCTCTTGTTGTTGTATATTTACTTCATGCAATGGGAAGAGGTGGTTTAGGGATTGTCTTTTTCTTCTGGGGTTCTCTGTTCTGAAATAAATTGACTGCCATTGTTTACAGTGCACCCAGAAATGGATGAATGCAGGAAAATGAGTCATTGCTGTTCTAGTTGGGCAGCAAAGTATTTGAGGCATTTAGGAACATCCCCAACTCAGGAGCAGGGTTATGTGTGTCCTGGCCTTAATTTCAGTTGACAGGATCAATTACTTTCTTTAACTTCAGGCTTCCTTCAGTAGTTGGGCTGGGAGGGTGGTGATCTCCTGTCGGCTAACACTTGGATCACCCAACATGGATCCAGCCCCACATAAACCAACATCATCTCAGCTATAATCAACAAAAGTTGCGGATGTCTTTATTTCAAAATAATGTGTGTATCATTTTAATTGACAGGTATGCTTCACACTCTTGCAAACTGCAAACTCAAAATAACCCACTGTACTGAATCTTGTGTGCTATGTTTTCTTGTTATGTCTGTGTCTTTAAAACCTTTAAAATGCAAGTTAAAATTAAAATAGTAATTAAATATTTTTTAAATAATTAACCAGATGCAATAGGAAATATATGCAAAGTCAGATGATAACACCTGTCTTCAGTGTTTTCCTCCTAAAATTCACACTGCAACAAAAATTCCCCTCACTGGGGCTCCTTCCACAGAGCTGAGTAAAATCCCACATTTTCTGCTTTGAACTGGAATATATGGCTGTGTGGACTCAGATAACTCAATTCAAAGCAAATATTGTGGGATTTTCCACCTTGATATTCTGGGTTATATGGCTGTGTGGAAGAGCCCCAGGTTGCCAAAAAACACTCCTCTGGTAAAAGAGACTACAATGTGCTACTACTTTGAGATCCAAGAAATGAATGTTAAGCAGTGTTTTATACATTATTCTTAGGGATCTGATGGTCCAAAAGGAGACAGAGGTCCACAGGGATCACCTGGTAGCCCAGGTCTTCCTGGAGAAGTAGGGCTACCTGGGCCACCAGGATATGGACCACAAGGATTGAAAGGCACTCAAGGCTCTCAAGGAGATCCTGGACCATCTGGATTGCTTGGAACAAGTGGTGAGTAGAATCTCATCTTAATTGGAAAACATTTGCCTATGGTGTTTGTGGTAGATTTGAAAGCAGATGTGATAGAAAATGCAACTGTCCTTATTAAACATCACTAGAAAATATAATGTGCCATAAAACAAAGAGATTCACTGCTGTCTTATTTTTAAGATGTTGGACTGTCATGTATGTTTTGTTATCCTTTGTGTATCACAGTTTATTGCTTTTGCTCATATTACCACCTTTTTAGATTATATTTTCCCAGTTAGTGTATTTATCATCATCATTTATATCCCGCCTTTCTCCCCATAGGGACTCAAGGCAGTTAACATCTATTCACATGAGACAGTTCAAAAAAGAGCAATACACAAGTTAAAAAACAATTGAACAGTAACAATCAATCCCAATCTAAGGAAGAGAGGATGGGAAGGTGTGAAAATCCTTCCCAGAAGTCTATGCTCCCTTCCACACAGCTGAATAAAATCCCACATTATCTGCTTTGAACCGGTTTATATGGCAGTGGGGACTCAGATAACCCAGTTCAAAGCAGATATTGCAAGATTTTCTGCTTTGATATTCAGGGTTAAGTTCCTGAAGTCACTATTGCTCTAATGTTGATACTTTGGCCACTGATTCATGCATTTGGTTGGCCATCTGATTATTGACCTGGAAGAGTAGTTATTGCATTGAGTATATTTTGGTATGTATAAGATCCACGACCAGTTTACTGAAACTAATAGAACCAAAAATTTCTAAATTTATAATGTTGGCAAGCATCATTTTTCTTTTAAAATTAATAGCATTGATATATATGGCTGTTGTTGCGATACACTTTATAGGTCCTAAAGGGGAGCCTGGCATGGTGATTGCAATTCCTGGAGCACCTGGGCTTCAAGGTCCAGCAGGCAGACCCGGTCTACAAGGCGTAACAGGTAAGATCTACTTGTTCGGGATGGACTTCAAAAACTAATTATATCTAAAATACTGCATAGAAAGAAAGGGCTGCAACTTGACATGCTCACATCAACCATATATTTATTGCTGTCCAAAGGCACAGCTTAAAGAAGTACAAGAGATAGCAGAAACTAGGTCATATGTATCTTGATAGTGAGGAGCAAAGGCAAACGAATTTGTAGGCAACTGCTTGTAAGCAAAAAGATCCTAGATTGGGTATTTTTGCAAAAGCAATGTACATAGAACAATGGTCAGCAAATTTTGTCCCGTGGGCTATATGCAGCTCTTGGGGCCTCTATATGTAATCCAGGCCCACCTCCTAAACATCCAGAGTCCTCCATTTTCTTAATGGGAGGGAAATTTTCAGGCATTCCCCGCCCCCCCAAACTGACGACAATCTCAAAAAAAGAAAACTTCCTGAAAATGAGACAGCTGGCTTCCTCTAATCTCCAGAGCCTACCAAATCACTTCACCCAAACCCCCCAAAATAAAAGAATTGGCCAAACCCCATCCAAAATGGCAACAGAAGATGATGATGTGGCTTATCAGACTGTGTATGGAGAAAATTGTCCCCAACTGTGAGCAATTGCCCACCCTGGCATGCACGGACAGGGTGTTTTCAGTTTGAAAAAGCATATTTTGAAACTTTTCCTGCATAATTTGTAGCTTAAATTTGATCTAGAATCAGCCAGAGTGTACTCTTGAAAGTTTCCCTGAAGAGAAACCAAGAAACTGTTTGTCAAGCTCCATTGTACAGTGAGCTTCCCTCCATCACTGAATTTGCGAGGACCTTAGTTCTGGAAAGAGCGGACATGACATCTGATTAGGAATACAATTATTAAGTATGTTTGTTCTTGGAAATAGTAATGAGCCGTTTTAGCAAATTGTGACCTGTGAAGTTTTCAAAAGCAAGATTTGCATGTAATTGTTCTGTGCAAAAACCGCATTTTTCTGCCTGGAAAATGCTGCTTTCTTTGTTGAATATGCTGTTTCTACACCAATCAATCAGGTGCGAATTTTATGAAAAATAAAGCTCCAGTTACAGTATTTTCTGTGCAAAAATTTGTATCGATGCAAAGTATTGCTTCATGTACAGAAAATGTTTCTTATGCAAAGCCATTATGTGAACCTTTTATACAGTATAAATCAATTAAAGCATTTCTGTGTTAAAATATTGTTTTGTCATAGAAAATGCTGTTGTAGATGCAAAATCTGTGCAGAATAAGCTCTTTATTGCAAATCTTGTCAGTCCAGGATTCTTCTTGTCAACATTTTAAAAATATGCCTCTCTACATCTGATACCTGCCAGGACTAATGTGTGTTATTTGACAGGTAGTGTTGGATCCAGAGGACAGCGTGGTGATCCAGGCCTACCAGGTCCAGATGGTGATCCAGGCTTAGTACAGATTGGATTTCCTGGCTATCCTGGTTTGAAAGGTAACTTATTTGTCTTGTGTTACTTATATAGGAGGAGAGGGAGAGAACTGAAAGCAAAATAACGAAGTAGGTGTACAATTTAATAGTGCATCTCGACTTGAGAGCCAGCCTTGAATTGCTCGATATATTGGGGGGGGGGGGGGAGACTAGAGAACACAGGGATAAGAATGGTGTGCTGCCAGTAGTTTCAGGTTCCAGAGTGCATGTCTGGCCAAAGACAGACAGTAAAAGTTTCATTATGGAAGAGATTATTTTAGTTAGCAATAATATTACGAATGGAACATCATAATTTTATATTTGAGGCAGTTTCTTGGAACTCAACAAATATCATATTGTTTTGTGTGTCAAACAATTAATTAAGAAGAAAAATATGACCACCTCCGCAAGTACACGGAGAAACATCATAACTCAGTGAAGGCCTATAATTTAATGGTTGTTTGGGTTTTTTGGTAGGAGACAAAGGTCCTCAAGGGTCTACAGGACTACCAGGCTGCCCAGGAACATTAGGAGAACCAGGCTTGCCTGGAAGACCTGGAATTCCAGGAGAAAAGGTTGGTTTGACAACAGATGTCACTGATTTCAGGAAGTTCACTACATAGCCAAAGATTTAATGGTCCCCAAAAGGGCAAATTAAACCTGTTTAAGCAGTGTCTGTAGGTCTGTGACTAAACAATTTATTTTGCTTTTGTCCAACTCTAAACTGACAATGATCATGAGCATTTCTTCTAAATATCTGCTTCTTGCTCTCCTAGTTATAAACTCATATTTTTAAAGTATGAGTAGACACTGAATTTGAAAAGTTATTCCCATCTCTCATGTGTTGAAAGGTGTGGCAAATTCCAATATCTTATGTATGTTCCATCTTACATCCAGGTAAATTTGTCCACAATTCAGGATGGGTTGGTTTAAATCAAGGCAACTTAAAACATTGTTGAAATCAAGCAAGGGAAAGACATATTCATTTAAGTAAAGTATTCCCCAGTAATTTTTCCACATCTCTCTTGAGCAATAATACAAATCCAGACACTATTTATTTATTTATTTATTTCATTCACTTATACCCCGCCCTTCTCACCCCGAGGGGGACTCAGGGCGGCTTACAGGGAGGGCACAATTAGATGCCCAATACACAACAAGTAATCCAAACACTATCACAATTCAACAATCAGATTAAAACATCAATACATCATAAAAACATAATACCTAAAACCATCTCATGTCAGAGTCCATATATCAGAGCCGTACATCCATTCTATTCCAATTATCTTTGTCTATCGCCAGGTCCTTGAGTTAATTGTCAGAGTGACCAAAAGCTTGGTCCCACATCCAGGTCTTTAGTTTTTTCCTAAATGCTAGGAGGGAAGAAGCCAATCTAATCTCCCCGGGGAGTGAATTCCACAGGCGGGGGGCCGCCACTGAGAAGGCCCTGCTCCTCGTCCCCGCCAGCCTCACTTGTGAGACTGGCGGGGTCGAGAGCAGGGCCTCCCCAGAAGATCTTAAACTTCGAGGTGGGATGTAGACACTAAAATGTGTTCATAAGTTAATTTATAACTGAGCAGACTTTACAACATCTAGAAGAATATTTTAGGTAACTTCTCTATATTAAGTAAAGGTAACATTACATTAAATGACATTACATCTAGTCGTGACATTAGTCTGACATTAAATCGAGTAGTGTCTGACTCTGGGGGGTGGTGCCCATCTCCATTTGTAAGCCGAAGAGCCGGCGTTGTCTATAGACACCACCAAGATCATGTGGCTGGCATGACTGCATGGAGTGCCATTACCTTCCCCTGAAGGTAACCTATTGATCTACTTACATTTGCATGTTTTCAAACTGCTAAGTTGGCAGAATCTGGGCCTAACAGTGGGAGCTTACCCCGCTCACCGCATTCAAACTGCCAACCTTTAAGTCAGCAAGTTCAGTAGCTTAGCAGTTAACCTGCTGCACCACCAGGGGAGCCTGGTGGCGCAGTAGTACATAATATCAATTACTACATTGATATATAGTATGTACTATATTAGTAGTACATAATATCAACATTATCTGTGTTCGGCTGCAGTTGCAGTATGTATCATGCAGCAAACCTGTATATAAGGATGGAATTTTTGAAAATGAGGAGATAGATAAGCACAATGCTAAGCTCATACCTCCCACCATTTTTAGTGACCTGAAAGGAAGGGTGTAAAAAGATGTAAGGAAAAATTAAAGTAGATTTTTTTCCTTCAGCATTTCAGAGATAAAATTTTTCTTTCTTTGAATTTTAGGGTGAGCCAGGTCCCGTTATTCCTGGAGCTCAGGGCAGACTGGGTTCACCAGGTGAAGAGGGCATGCCAGGTGAGAAAGGTGAAAGAGGATTCCCAGGTCTCCAAGGACCTCCAGGTCAACAAGGTCAAGATGGTGTTCGTGGTCCAAGAGGTAGAGCACTCCCCACTTTGATTCCATGGAATGGAAAATGTATTTGAAAAATAGTTGGTTGTTCATTATATCTTGAGCCAAATGCCTGCCCCTTGAGACTGTTTTTAAAGTCTACAGTTGGCCCTCTGTAGTCATGATTTTATACACACAGATTCAACCAGTCAGGTTCTTAAAAACCGGTTTTGATTTTGCCAAGTTATCTAAGGGACATCATTTTACAACACCATAATATATTCTGAGTCTTGAATCTGCGTGGATTTTGATATCCGCAGAGAGTCATGGAACCAGAATACAACGTAGTTTCTCCAGTTGTGCTGCTCCCAACCAATAAAGCTAAATAGTAGGAGATTCAAGATAGAGAAAGGGAAGTACCCCTTCATGCAATGCATAGTTAAACTTTGGAATTTATTTGCAGTTATCAGCACCAATGTGGATGGATGTAAATGGAGATTAAGCATTCTTTTGTAAACTATTAAAGACTATGTGTTCTCTAATGTCAAAAACAGTATGCATCTCTGAATGCTAATTGCTGAAGAGTATGATCAGAATGGTTTTGTTTTACTTACTTTCTGTTTGGAAGTTGGCCACTGTGAGAACAAAATTCTGGACTTAATAAGCCCTTGATCTAATCCAGGAGAATATTTTAAAATTAAAATAGAATCGGTCAATTGAGGGCTGTGTAGAATGGGTTTTAAATCTCACATTTTACAGTTCAGTGATTTAAATGTATGAAGTGGATGCATTTGTGAGATGTATGTTGGCAGTTGGGGTATATACTGTAAATATGAGAGAACGAAATTGATGTGAGATAGCCACTATTAAAAACGAATGTCATATTAGCTTCATGTGATTAATGCTATCTTTTAGGAGACCCTGGATCTCCCGGAGTTCCAGGAGAAAAAGGTGTTCCAGGCAAAATGGGTGACTGTCTTATTGGCTTACCAGGACCACCAGGTCCATGTGGAGTAGTAGGTCCACCAGGTAAGAGCTGCAGATAATCTGTTATCCCTAAACCAGCATGGTATAGTGGTTTGAATACTGGAAATGGACTCCCACAGATGAGGATTCAAATCCCTGCTCAGTCATGGCAACCCACTGAGTGACTTTGGACAAGTCCCACTCTCTCAGTCTTTGAGGCACACAATGGCAAACCTACTTTGGAGACCTCTTGCCAAGAACTTCCTATAAGAGTGTCATTATGAGCTAGGGTCAATGAGAAAACACATTATAACAATGACAAACAACATACAAAAAATGTAATAAACAAGATAAATAATGAACATGAGGGCTTATCAGATCTTAAGATCTTTATTTTTTCTGCCTTTTATAAAATCTACTATTTTATTTTACTAGCTAAATTAAAACAAAATGATGCAGAGGAGCCTCTGGTGGTGCAATGGGTTAAACCCTTGTGCCGGCAGAACTGAAGACCAACAGGTCGGAGGTTTGAATCCAAAGAGAGTGCGGATGAGCTCCCTCTGTCAGTTCTAGCTCCCCATGCGGGGACATGAGAGAAGCCTCCCACAAGGATGATAAAACATCAAACATCCGGGCATCCCCTGAGCAACATCCTTGCATACTGCCAATTCTCTCACACCAGAAGTGACTTGCAGCTTCTCAAGTCACATTTAAAAGTACCAACATTTAAAAGTACCAACTATTTCATTTAACTATTACATTGGGTTGCTTGAAATATCTTTCACTTAGGTTCTCTATTCTGTGTTACTTTAGGAGGCCGAGGAGCAATAGGAGCCAAAGGAGACCCAGGAATCCCAGGATTAGACATCCCAGGGTTCCCAGGACAATTTGGGCTGCCTGGAATCCCTGGCCCACAAGGAAATGATGGAACACCTGGCAATAAGGGGCAGCCTGGCAGACCAGGAGTGCCAGGTATACCAGGTAAATGCTTTCTGAACTACACAAGTGATTTGGTACACTATGCATACCCTTTGCCATTTTGTTCTATGCAAAGTCTACAATGTAACCAGTAAGGTTAAATTAAGGCAGTTTGTGGATTATAGTATCGGAGAACTGAAAGGAACCATCCTAAAGATAAACCCATCCAGATGTCTATAATCCACCAGACAACTGTTTAACTCCAATCGAGAGTACACCACACTTTCACCATTAGAACAATTCTTACAATCACAATATTCTTTCTAATATTTACTTGAATCTTGCAATTTAAATCCATTAGATGAAAAATACATAATTTTGTTTTGGTTATTCTTCACAGGTCCAAGAGGAGAATTGGGCCTGATGGGTCCTGTAGGTAATCCTGGATTACCTGGTGTTCTTGGAAATCCGGGTATCCCTGGAATAAGAGGTAAGCTATACATTATCTGCCTTGACTAGTTATCATGTATGCAACCTGAGGGCAAATTACATGTGTAAACATACTAGTTTTGTATGGTCTTGTTCTTCAGATGTAATCTAAATGTTTTCATGTCGAATCAAGCTTCTCAGTGGTGGGTTTCATTTTGCTTTCATGTTCACTCTGGTTCCCACTTTGGATTGCTTTCTTCTTTAGCTGCCTAGGTTTAAGGGCATGCTTATATAAGACCATCCCATAGCAGAGAAGAACCATGGTTTCTACTCTCCAGTAGACTAGCTGTTGATCAGGACTTTACAGCAGTTTATGATCATGTTTCTGTAGGATGTGACCTGCTTTGGGATATGACGTACAATGAAAATGTTGGAGTGAATATAGCATAATAATATGATAAGTAAACTTTTTTCATGTCAGGAGCAACTTGAGAAACTACAAGTTGCTTCTGGTGTGAGAAAATTGGCCGTCTGCAAGGACGTTGCCCAGGGGACACCAGATGTTTGATGTTTTACCATCCTTGTGGGAGGCTTCTCTCATGTCCCCACATGGAGAGCTGGAGCTGATAGAGGGAGCTCAACCTACCAGTCAGCAGTCCTGCTAGCACAAGGATTTAACCCATTGCGACACTGGGGGTTCCATAAGTAGACTAGTATGTGTGTTCCAAATCTTTTGTGGATTTTGTGTAGTAAAAGAGAAAAAGTACATGACACATATGAAACCTTTGTATATGTGAAATATAAATGCGTGTTTTGCTTTCTTCCTCTCTTCCTCTTGATTATTGTGAATTGAGTTTCCTTATAAGGGGAGGAAATAAAGTTGTCAGAATTCTTCCAGTTTTGTATGGAGGGAAAAGATTTAAGATAGCAGAAAGAGCCCCCCCCCCCCCCCCAAGTTCATGTAACTTAAAAAGTATTGTTCCAATCCCCTGGCAATTGCTAATATTGTTTTGCTTTGTTTTGCAACTACAGGATCTCCTGGCCTTCCAGGACTAAAAGGAAGAAAGGGATCTTCAGGGGAGAAAGGTGAGCCAGGGGATAAAGGCCTTCCTGGAATATCAGAGTCCATCATGCATTCCGGAGATAAAGGAGACAGGGGAGCTAAAGGTACGTACTACTAAAATCATTATAACTACTTGTGGTGAAGTGTGAGTTTTAATCTACAGTTATGTATAATAATAGATAGGTGTAAAAAGGGTAAGTATTTAAACTAGCATAACTGGGGGGATGGTAGCCAGCTTAGCTCACTTTGAGCTGGGTTGCCATGGAAAAAGGGGAGGAGCCAACTGCCACTTGGCAGGGCAGCCATTTTAAAACAGTTAGTCTGCAGTCAGCAAACTACAGGGGGGCTGGTTCTGTTGTGTGTTGAGAACCAGAAAGGTAGTCTGTAGTCTAAGAACTACAGGGAAAGGTTGAGTCTATGGTGTTGAGAATCAGGAGGGTTTAGGCTTTTAGCCTGTGTAGTTTAGATAGGTCAAGTTGACTTATTTAAGTTAGTAGTTAGTGTACGAGTAGAAAGGGGAGAGAACCCTAATAAGAATCTTTACTGCAACAGAAATAACATAAGGAAAGAATGAGCTTGTGCCTGAAGTAATCTGTTAAAGAAAGAAACCCATTTTGAAAGAAAATAAGTTCAAATAACATTAGTATAAGGAATAGTTCTCTTAAGAGTTGTTTTATGAATGTAACCTCTGAAGAAATGTGCCTCTAAGAGTTAAGAAACATTGAAACCATCAAGCTTCTTCTATACTTCAATTAATTTGTTACAGTTTTTTCTAAAGCCAAGTCTCTGTTACAAATACTTTTGAGTTAAGCCACGCTACACATTGAAGAAAGACCAATTCAATATTACAAGCCAATAGTTGTGTTATCAGTTCAGTAAGTCCTTACAAAGTGGTGGTTCCTTTACGAACGGTTACAAATGGGTGCCTTCTTACAAATTCGTGGCCTCTTTACACTACTCCTTTGGAAAAAGAATGTCATATTATAAATTCAAGTAAGACCAGACATGAATGATTGACAACTTGACATTCAAAACCATACCTTAGAAAGTTATTTTTCAGAAGTAGTCAGGAACAGTTATTCCTCAAGTGACACTTATATTCTTGATTTTTAGAAAGTACCTGTTTACATTCTCATTTTCAAAAGAAGTGTTCTAATGTCTTAACTGATAACATGTACAATGAATATGTACATGGTGTTTCAGAAAAATAGATGAAACAATTGCTTTATCTCTGCAACCACAAATCGTCCATGAATGAAACTCTTGCCCCTTGAAAGGGTGGGGCATAGATTTTCAAGTGATTACTGCTAGATGTCTCTCCCAGCACACAAACAGCCCCTAGCCTCAGTCATTGGCAAGATGGCCTAATAGTCTCCATTTGTGGAGTTATTCTTTAGATTTGTTCCTGGCTCAAAATGGTATAGTAAAACTTGGTAACTCATCAAGCCAATTGTAACTTTTTGTGAACTTGTAATGTTGCCATTGTGAAATATACTGCTTTGAAATTAGGTACATCATATTGAAACACTCTTTGCATCAGCTTCTGTGCTCAATATGATGTAAGCTGCAAGTATTTACATACATATAGGGTATGATATACCAGATTCCCCATACCAATATAAAACTATTTCCCCTTTATTATTTGTGCTTTAGAATTATATTAAGACTGGTTTTCATTGTAATTCATGTCACTGATACTTGTTTTTAGTTAATCCATACCATTGTTGCTGTAGGATTTCCAGGAAGAATGGGACTCAGAGGAGAAAAAGGAGAGCAAGGTGCACAAGGATGTGCAGGTCTTAATGGTATACCAGGAACACCAGGACCAACAGGTATATATCCTATAAGGTCTATCAGCTGTGTCGATGGATCCTGATTCATAATGAAATAATTCAATTATATATCATTACTTGGAAGACAACAACTAGCTAATGCAATCAAGAATATGGCTCGACAGGATCATCTAGTTGTCTCATAGCTATACCATCTATTCCAGTAGAGATAGCCACTATATTAGCTGATGTAGAAAAGCTGGAACTGTCAAATATAGAAGCAGCAACAATACAGGCTGCAGAGAAAATGGGTATTCTGTTTCTTTTTATACATTCTTTAAAAATAGCATAACATGGACCTTACATGATAAATAGCCCAGTTAATTTTAATGGAGGGTAACTCCCCAGCCCCTATCCCTCTGAATTATTGATGTTGATTTATACTTTCAGGTCCCAAAGGGGAGAAAGGACTTCCAGGAGTCCTTGGCAGACCAGGGTTACCAGGACCCCCAGGAGACAGAGGAGACATGGGAGTGCCAGGTGAAATCACTAATTGTATGAAGAGTCATCAGAGGGGTAGCCAGGGTGCATGGCTGATATGTTTATAAGAGCTAATAAGACCAAAAATGGCACGACACTGCTGTTTTTGTTGTTAATTATGACATGGGGCACTACATAATTTAGTAATAATATAGGAAGGCCAAATAACATTTAACAAACATATCCCTCACTTTTTTTTGTAATTTAGTTCCTTTCTTGAGTCCTCTTAAAATGTTTTGTTAATCTGCATCAACTGCAGCAAGTGAAGCAGAAAACCCTCTAACAATTTGTACAGAAGGTATGATAATTGTTGGTGTATGAATGCTGATGGCTGGACCACTACAAAGAACAGAAGATTTCCTCCTGGAACCCACATGTATAAATGTATAGATCGTAAGACTGGCATGATTTTTACATATGAATTAATATCATTCTGGTGTGCAATTGTTTTATTTAGGCTGTTTGAGTGTGAGAAATAGAAATAGGAGATAGATTGTAAAACACAACTCATAACTTTTGTTTAAGAATTGCATTGCTTACTTTTTTTTGTTCGTTAGATTTGTTTTTGTTGCCGAATAAACAGTCGACAAATATCCAGTTTGAGAGCAATGTTTATATCACTTCAGGTACAAAAGGTGAGCGAGGTTCTTCAGGTTTGCCTGGATCATCAGGTATACCAGGGTCACCTGGTATTCCCGGAATACCAGGGGATAAAGGAGAAGCAGCCCGTCCTGGAACCGGGCCCTTAGGAGACCCAGGGCCCAAGGTATGGAAAACTGGAAATATATTCAGTGATATCATCTTCTGCATAACAAGAGCGCTCATGTGGTATTTCATTGATAATTTGCTAGGGTGATGCTGGTCCACCAGGAGAAAGAGGACGGAAAGGGGAAAGAGGATCACCAGGTCAGCCAGGACTGATAGGAGAACCTGGACGACAGGGAAACAGAGGAGATGCTGGTTTACCAGGAATTCCAGGTGAAGTATGGTTTGGGGACAATTAAAAAATCTGTATAGTGATAATACTTTTTAAAGCAAATCAAAAGTATCATGCAGGGTTTTGAGATCTCCAGCTTCTTTCACCTAGCAATAGATCCCAAGAACCAGGCAAGCCAAACAGGTAAACTGATTAGATCTAAAGTCACATTTTTCTTCTCTTGTACCAAACTTCAATGGAGACCATCATGGTGTAAAATTTCAAAATTGTTGTAAGATTAAAAATAACTATAAAAAGCAAGGTCTGCTAGGCAGGGTATAGGACAGAAAGATGGGTGATAAGGCTGTGTGGAAGCCTGAGCATAGGACCACAGATTTCCAAGGCAGTGCAATGCAATAATTGATGTTCTAAAAAGCGGTATGCTTCTATTCCATACACTAATACAATCATGGCAAGACTGCAGTCTGGTGTGATAAAATCCTAAATCTTGCCAAGAAAATCCTTCATCGTAAGTTGGAATTTTCTAGAAAGCACAACAACTAATGTAAGGGGAAAACATTAGCCACTGATGCAAAATATTATAGTAGTAGAAAATGTCTGGGTATTAGAAAATGTCTGCTCTGGGACCAGAGTGAAGGGGAGTGGGGGGGGGGGGGGCAGAAAGACAGTTCCACCTTGTCTCCTGCACTGTGCTAATAATATAATGTAATGTAATACATTGTATATACATATAATACTGATAATATTATAATGTAGTACAATATAATAATAATACAATATTATAATTATATAGTTAATATCACATGTAATATTACTAATAATATTAAAGTTTAATGGTATAATACAATATAGTAATATATAATACTAATATTGTGCTATGATAATAATCTAATATATTTTATTTACATATTACTTCTGAGTCACTCTGAGTCCCCTTCGGGGTGAGAAGGGTGGGATATAAATATCGTAAACAAACAAACAAATAAATATTTTCAAAATTATATCTAGACTGAAAGCTTTCTATTTTAAGAGATTCTAGGTAGCATGGAGAGTTTGTGATAGTATTTTGGAGTTTGCCGCATGCTGTTCCTACTTATGCTGTTCTTTCCTAAACTTTATCTTATTTATTTATTTACTTTACTTTACTTTACTTGTATACCGCCTTGACTACTGCAACGCTCTCTACGTGGGGTTGCCTTTGAAGACGGCCCGGAAGCTCCAACTAGTTCAACGGGCGGCAGCCATGGTATTAACAGGAGCAGGGCGCAGGGAGCATACAACTCCTCTGCTGTACCAGCTCCACTGGCTGCCGATTAGCTACCGAGCCCAATTCAAAGTGCTGGCTTTGACCTTTAAAGCCCTAAACGGTTCTGGCCCTACATACCTATCCGAACGCATCTCGCCCTATCAGCCCACCAGGACCCTAAGATCTTCGGGAGAGGCCCTTCTCTCCATCCCGCCTGCTTCACAGGTGCGGCTCGCGGGTACGAGAGATAGGGCCTTTTCTGTGGTGGCCCCGCGGCTTTGGAATGCCCTCCCTACTGAAATAAGATCAGCCACCTCGCTAATGGCATTTCGGAAAAAACTGAAAACCTGGATGTTCCAGCAAGTTTTCGGCTAACCCGACCTGATGATGCTTGATCATGGATTAGCAATCTCGGACAACGAATTTGGATTGTGACTTTAATTATGAGATGTTCTGGTCTGTATTGGTGGCCCAATACTTTTATGTATGTATATGTATGTATTTTATATTTTAACTTTATATTTGTAATTGGAATATTGTAGTTTTAAATATGCTGTAAACCGCAATGAGTCGCCGTATAGGCTGAGATATTAGCGGTATATAAGCGTACCAAATAAATAAATAAATAAATAAATACCGCAGTTTCTCAGCCTAACAGGCGACTCAACGCGGTTTACAACAAGGATAAGATCAATCAACGATATACAATTTAAAACCATTAGAGCACAATATACAATATTGACACAACAATAACAACACAATGCATCTCATAACTAGAGTCGTGATCCAAATTCGTCGTCCATATTTCCATTCCTGTAATCGTCACATTCATTGCACTGATTAACCAAATGCCTGTTCAAACATCCAAGTTTTTAATCTCCTTCGGAACACCATTAGCGAGGGGGCTGATCTTACCTCCATGGGAAGGGCGTTCCACAGCCGAGGGGCCACCACAGAAATGAGAAGTAACAAAAATTATCCTAGAAATCATAACAGTCCCTTGAAAATTACATCTGATACTCAGAAACTTCCACATGGAAGCACTCTAGTAGAAATAGTTTAATGCTACATACATTAGGTTATTTTCAACTGTGTTCTTTCAACTGAGCTTCCTGAATATGCATGGGTGCCGTTTGAGACGTTTTAATATAGGGCCCATCTAGACACAGCTGGTTGTACAATCAGAAGGAAAAGAAAAAAATCACTGCATAAAAGAGAAATGAAAATTTGCTGACTTTGCCAAATCCCACTCTTGCTGTTTAAATAAGTGATTAGCATAGAGATCACAGACACAGGAGCAGCGTAAATGAATGCCTTGTCAAGGAAGTGAAGGAAAGTCAATGGAGCCACTTCAGCTCTGTTTAACTAATGATCGGTATTAGCAAAAAAGCAGAAAAATTGATGAAAGACTACAAAAGATTAAAGGCCATTACTCTAACATCCCTTAAAATGGTTTTCCCGTTTATTCTATTTATAGGGTTTCCAGGACCTGCAGGCGATAATGGTCATAAAGGTGGCAAAGGATTGCCAGGACAAAATGGCATCAGAGGCTTCCCAGGTCTGTGAGTTTCTACCCTCCATATTTCCTCCCTTTCAGCCCATTTCACTAACTACTGGAGGAAAATTCTAGCTGTTTTGTGGGTGTGTGATATCTCTTTTAACGTTAGTGAAGTTTTTATTGACAAAATTGGCATATTTCTCACACAATCTGAAAAATATAATTTGTACTTTTGTGAGTCACAAGAATTCTCTGGCTGAGAATTGTAAGTATCTTCCCTAAAGTGGAAATGCCAAGACTCCATAGGATAAAACAATATTAGTTTAAGTGGAATCACAACTCTGTAAAATTGTCTGAAAGGGGCTCTTATCTTGCATGTGGACCACATATTCAAGCAAATCTATAACGATGTACTGATTGACTTCAATTCCACAATTCCTAACAGTCTACCGACTGTTAGGAATTATGGGAGTTGAAGTCCAAAATACCTGGAGGGCCGAAGTTTGCCCATGCCTGATCTAGAGTTACTGTTGCATGTTGACATCTATGCAAATTTGTTGTCTCTAGCTAATTCATCATCTTATGGCTATTTGCATTTAATTATAGATATCATTTTAAATTAAAGTAATATGCACAACACCCTTCCCTCATTTTCAGAAATGAATAGAAAATTAAGTACTGTAACTTTTGATATTTGTAATCCCTAGGTCCAAGTGGGTTACCTGGTGATGATGGACCAGTTGGTGAAAAGGGTAATCAAGGACGCGATGGTATTCCTGGCCGCCCTGGAGAAAAGGGAGAACAAGGTTTTCATTCTTTTCCAACCTGTTTCTTCTCATTACAAGAGCCTTAAAGAGGTGTTCTGAGGTCTATGTACAAGTTCCTTTCTCCCCATCCCCTCTTCTATCCACCTCCATGCCAAGGTTGCCACTTTCGGAAATTGATCAAAAGCCATAGAAATCACGGTTAATGTGTGCTTCTCTTCATATATTTTGAAGGGTGCACCCATGGAAGTTGAAATAAAAAGTAATAGAACACAACTGTAGTATCGGGTGGTGCATATAGTTCATATTTATTATATAATCCTTTTGCCATTAACAGGAACAAAAGGAATCTATACCTTTAATGATAACAACAGTGTTCTGACATTATTTAGATTGGAATTTCTATCTTGATTTAAGTTTTAGTGCAATTTAAAAACAGTTTTTTTACTTAACGTAAGATTTTCAAAGAAGTTCGTATTGAAATTTCTATATTAACCAAAAATGGATTTTAGTATTTGTGTAATTTCAACCCATTTAATAGAAAATGTTTAATGTAATGTCAGCTTTGAGCTTCTAAACCTGGGGATTGCATAATGCTCCTAGAAATTGATAAAACCTGGTCAGGGAAAAATCAGAGAAATGAAATTTTAAATTTTAGTAAAAGTTCTCCACCTGTTAATGGCAGATGTCCATAGCGAGATTCTCTTATATCCATGGAGATTCCCCATCTAATTTAGAATCCTGGAAAATCATCTTTATCCTACTGTTCATCCATATTATTTATTGTCATTATTGCAATATGTTGATTTTCTTTCTTCTACTATTGTAATAAGAAATCCTCTCGCTTCCTGACCTTTATAGGTTCTCCGGGTCAAATAATCCCTGGTCCTCCAGGCATTCCTGGTGTGAAAGGTAAAGCTATATTTTATTGTTGAGTTCTAGCCCCGCCAGGCATATTTTCCATTACTTTGTCTATAAAGGAATCACACTATCCGCTAATTAATGTTTTTCTTTAAAAAATGATCAAAGGCATGAACCATACATGTTTTAGACATGTTTAAAGCTAGAACTGTTAATCTTAAATAAGTTTAATCCTATCTATTCAATGAGGGTCACCCAGTTTACTGTGAAATATTACCGCTTAATTGGTTTGTGAATAGGACTGCCAGGTTCCAAAAACATGTAATTGTCAGTCTTTTATTGCAGATAGTGATAACTGTTCAAAGGCACAAAATATTAATTCTTCTTGTTATTCTTCTCATTCTCCTCCCCTTTCCTTCCTTCCTTCCTTCTTTCCTTTCCTTCCTTTCCTTCCTTCCTTCCCCTTCCTTAACCTACCTACCTTCCTTCATTCCTTTTTTTGTTTCTCTTTTTATGAAATTATCACAAGAATGTTGCAGAGCTTTTAAAAAATATAGCTAACTTTGGTCTAATTATTTCATAGGCATCAAAGGCAATATGGGGATGGCTGGTTTTCCAGGACGCCCAGGTGCTAAAGGTCTCAGAGGGGACCCAGGACCGAGTGGGCCTCCTGGTATACCTGGACCGACAGGCCCTCCTGGGGAACCAGGCATGACAGTTGCTGGCCCAAAAGGAAATAGAGGCCTGCCAGGTCTGGATGGAAAGCCAGGTAGGAAGCTTTTATTGTACAGGTCTACCTGGCATGAACAGGTCAAAGATATCAGGAAACTACATATATTTTTAAGCATGACAAACTATGTGGTCAGAATAACCCTACAAAACTATATATACTTACATGTACAGGCAGTTCCTAAGTTACAAACATCCAATTTACATGTGACTCTTCATTACAAACTGGGATGAAAAAACAGGAAGTGAGAGGACACCTACCCCTAGGGAGGGAAATTCACTTCTGAGGGAGTTATCATGAGGGAAAGATGTCTCCACTGAAGCTTTATCACCGATCCTTGTTTCCAGAACAAGCCAAAAGCTTCAAGATCTAATTCTCACAGGGACAGATATCCAGGTGAAATCTTCTGAACAGGGGTACAGAAAGCAAAACAAATATCACAGGGGTGCTAAGCCTTTCCAATGCAGCCAAAACTAAAAACATGGCTGGAGTTACAGGGTTGCTTCAAATGGTTTCAGATTTATTGGTTAAAGTCTGTTTGCAAATAAGTTGCTCTTTAAACATTGTACAACTACAAGTATTAAAAAAAAACCATTTTTAACATATAGGTGTTCCAGGTATCCCAGGACCCACTGGATTCCCTACCTACAGTATTAAAGGAAGCAAAGGTGTTCGAGGAACAGATGGCTTACCTGGACCACCAGGACCTAGAGGTGATGCTGGGCTAGCTGGTCCACCAGTAAGTGGAAGAAATATCCTTTATTATACATTTGCATTTTTTCCCCATTTTCCATTGTAGTTTCCAATTTCCAGAGAGATAGTAAAGAAATGTTAAACATCATGTGTAATTATAAAGTATGTAGGAAGCTTCATAGTCTTGGCTGTTAATAATTAATTACTGTCTATACGGGTATTTATTGACAATTCAGTATACCTACATGGAGATGGGATAAGAGGTGTTTATTTTAAGTAGCAACAGACAGTTCATTATCAAAAACAATATCTTCTTTGTAGCCCATCATTTTAGGTTAGCAATTTCATTTCAGCCCTATGTTTTTCATTCCCAACTTATTAAGAAATCTTCCTTCTAGCCAAACCGTTTCTATTTTAAGTTGCCTTGATAAATGAATAGGAGATATACTACTTGGATTATTAAGTAACAACAAAGTATTTTCAGGTACTGACTCTTTAACAGGGGGATGCAGAAGTATCAACTCTTTCATGGATGTCTTTCTAAAAAGAGTTTCGGCATATCTGTCACCAACTACATTTGCTGAAATAACAGAATATTGCAGGGCGGAGTATTTACAGGGAGAATTAGCAAATGGAAGCAGTGTTTATGTCTTCTTGCAACTACTTATATACACTTCATGCTGTTTCCATCCAAATCAGGTTTTGCATGTCTTTGCCATGACTCAGCCCGTTCGTACAGGCTCTCCTAAAAACAACAAACAGCTTACCATGTCACAAACACAAGATTGCCCTTGACATCTTATATCTCACTTGCAGGGAACTGAAGGTATACCTGGTTATCCAGGTCCCAGAGGTGATTCTGGTTTCCCAGGATTTCCAGGCATAAAAGGTATCTGACATCTGAAACGTGTATTGTTACCTCTTCTGCATTCATGAATTAACTACAAATTGAAGTGATGTGAACAGGATCTTCAGTTAAGACCATGGGTTTGTGGTTTCTTATAAGGATTCACAAATTCTGTGGGAGGGGGGCGGGTTGAGGGGGGTGGGAGAGTGGAGATCATGACTCCTTGCTTTACAATGTATTTGCTTGTCCTCTCCCCCCCCCCCCCCCCTTAGACCTACCTACAAATCTGCTCAAAGGAAAATTCACTTTTTCCTTTGAAATCCATTCTCTGTTGATGCAGAATTCCAAACTTTGATGATGACTCGCAAGCTAAATATAGTACAGTATGCTGCAGACTAACCCTTCACTAAGACAGCAAGGAATATACTGATGATTCTACACTGCTATGTAATACAGATTATCAAAGCAAATAATCCACAGTATCTGCTCTGTACTGAGTCTACACTGCCATATAATCCAGTTCAAAGCAGATAATCTCTGACTCTTCAACATGCAACTAAAACAGTTATCGTTTCTTAGCTTTGCCATTCATTTTGCTCATAGTTATAGACAACTAAAATGGAGAGTTAAGTGTTTATTTATATAGCCTAAGCAGTTATGGGTTCTGTGTAACTGCAAGTTCCATGGAGCTTTGTGACATTAGTATCCATCATTGTACCCCCATTTACCCCTAGGAAAAGTTAGGCTGTCATACTTAATCACTAAATAAGGGGATACTGCTAATAGCACTGATAATATCATTTTCATTTAGAGACCACGAATAAAAAGGAATGTGTATAAAAGATGGTCTTCAGGCATTCAGATCAAACCTGTAAACATTTCTGAGCCAAAAAAATCCAAAGCCACTCATGGACATAATAAAGTTTCCTTCCTGGAAATGTTTCCTTTTTCTTTGTGGATTTCCTTGGATGTTATTCAGATTTTGACTTTGACTTTTTTGTGTAGACAAGTCATTAGAAAACACAGTGGGGCCATGTATTGCAATGTGATAAACTGACTGCATACCTCATTGATAAGAATAAGTAAGAGTATTATTCTTAAGACTAAATAGGACTCTATTTGGCCTCTGAACTCATCTGGATATGGGGAAAACAATTTTGTTTGTTTGCTTCCTTTTGTTTTGTTTTACATTACATATTGTCAGTTGTACATTTCATGACCAAGTTGCTTACAGCCAGAAAAGGGGCAGTGTTTAGAATGAATTTCATATTTTGTGAGTTGCTTCCATGTTCTGTCACGTCTTTCTGCCAATGACTACAATGCAACATGCAACTAAACATGACACAGAAAACAAAATTTAAACAAACTCCTAATCAAGGAGAGAGAACATTAGGTCTTCCAGATGTTAGACTGCTGGTCCTAGCCTAATAATGACAACTACTAGGAGTTGTATCCAACAATCTCTAGGAGGCTGCATGAACCCCAGCTCCACTTTAATTGCATATTAATGGGAAGAACTAGGCAATGTACATTTAAGAACACCAGATCATCTTTTAAATGGTATTGAGTCTCCCTGATACCATCAATAATTAGCTTCACCAGTTTGACTCGTATAGTCAGACCTTAAAAGCTACTAGAGGAATATGATTAAGTAAGGTTGACCCTATACGGCTCCGGCCCAGCTTACTTATCTGAACGTATCTCTCTCTACGTTCCACCTTGTAATTTAAGATCTACTGGGGAAGCCCTGCTCTCGGTCCCAATAGCGTCTCAAACATGTCTGATGGCAACGAGGTACAGGGCCTTCTCGGTGGTGACCCCCCGCTTATGGAATTAGCTCCCCAGCAAGATTAGATCGGCGTCCTCCCTCCTTACTTTTAGGAAAAAACTAAAGACGTGGTTTTGGAGCCAGGCCTTTGGCTAGTGGGCACAACAGCACTTTAAGCACTGAACTCGGACAATAGGATTGTTTGAAAATTGGAAATGGCTTTATGACCTGTGATTCTGTGATCTGTTCTATGTGGTTATGTAGTTTTAAATTAATATCACTGCTTAATTGTTATGTAATCGATTTTATATTGCTGTTTATATTGTTGTTTTGATACTATTGGCATTTACTAGTTGCCTGTGTTAGCTGCCCTGAGTCCCCCCTCAGGGGTGAGAAGGGCGGGTAGAAATGGTCTAAATAAATAAAATATCACTATCTCTAAAGTGGCAATTCCTGAGCAAAACTGGAGAGGAATTCCAATATGCTCTACTTTTCATCATGACTGTCAGCTCCAATTTGAATAGGGACATAAGGATATTTGTGTGTTTTTAAACCACATTATATGTAATAATCAGATCTGGGTTTTTTTGTTATCATACATCTCTTTTATGAATTATCACTATTAATAAGAAGCTAGCTTTAATACCTATCTGCTACCTATATTTTCATTTTATTTCTCCATGAGAAGCAATTACATATTCCACTGCCATTATCCTAATGTGTAAAATACAGGATAACCCTTAAAGCACTCAGTGTATAGTGGACTATGGTTCTCCAAATTGTCTGCCATAATAAAGGTGTTAGTTTTTAGGACAACGCAAGACTCAGTGGTTTTTTCAACAAATACTCTCAATGTTATAAATAGATAAATTTCATAATTGTTCTTTTCAGGAGAGAAGGGTAATCGTGGACCACCGGGGCCACCCGGCATGGCAGGACATGGCGGTCCAAAGGGACTACCTGGTAATTCATATCACCTCTCAAACTATTTTCCATCTCAACCTTTTTATTTTTAGTATAAGTCATTTATATCTCTCTTTATGCCTGTTAGGTCAGCCTGGACCAGCTGGGAAAGCAGTATCTTTCCCAGGAGATCCAGGGCCACCTGGGCCACCAGGCATCCCAGGAAGTATAGGAGACCCAGGGCCTAGAGGACCACTTGGGCTGCCAGGTACAAATTTCAAAATATCTCTCTTCTGTTTTCCTAATTCAAAAAGTGGAAAAGCAAAGACAGATCACATCTCCTGTGTAAGTTAGAGATGGGTATTCCTAAGCAAGATTGGAAAAAGCACACAATTTCTGCAACAGTATGCTCAATGTGATCTGTTTTGGAAAGAGTAGTGTGTTGTCCAAAATAAGCTTATTTATTTATCGCATCAGTTGTATTAAAAAACAGAAACGGTTTAAAACTTGGCATTATACTAAATGTCCTTTGACCAGTAGCTGGCCACTTGGAGTGCCTGCAGTGTTACTATGAGAAGGACCTCCATTGTGCATGTGGCAGGGCTCAGACTGCACTGTAATAGGTGGTTTGCTCTTCTTCAAACTCACATGCTGTAGACTCCAAGATAAGGTAATTAGCACTAATAAGCAGTTCATTTTTCTGAATGAATGCAGCCTCCTCTTCCACAGCCAAATGAGTGCCCATTATGTCAAGAGAAAACTTTTGTGAAAATAATATGTTTATTGTCTACTTTCGAAAAAATCCATTTTTTAAGGATATATTGCCCTCCCAAGGTATTTTACAAGATGATAAAACACATCAAAACAAAAGATCTTTCATGTAGTGGTCAGGTGCTGAAAACATGTCTTCATCACCAGAGGGCTGGGAAATCTACAGAGTCATGAAAGTAGTTTCTCAGTACAATTGATTATGGTCCCTCAAATGCCACAGTCAGTATTCCCAAGTCATGGCAAGTAGGAAAAAATCACATCTGCTGCAATGGAATATTTGTCATGGATGTTAGCATTCTCTCACTGTTTCCCAACAGATAAATAAAACAGGACGTAATTTATTCTTAGGTGTATTGAAGGTCTCTCAGAAGCAACAGTTAATTATTTATCAAATTTATTCCTAACTATATTGAAGGTCTCTCTGGAGCAACAAATAATGTTGATATTTATCATGATCTTTGTAGTTTACAAGAAACTTCACAATGTTCTTGCTGACTATTTGCAAACGTAACAGTAATTGGGTTGTTCTAGGTTTTTTTGGGCTATATGGTCATTTTCTAGAGGCATTCTCTCCTGACGTTTTTTCCCTGCATCTATGGCAAGCATCCTCAGAGGTAGTGAGGTGACCTCACTACCTCTGGGGATGCTTGCCATAGATGCAGGCGAAATGTCAGGAGAGAATGCCTCTAGAACATGGCCATATAGCCCGAAAAAACCTAGAACAACCCAGTTATTCCGGCCATGAAAGCCTTCGACAATACATTGTAACAGTAGTTCTTTGTTGGAAGGGATAAAACTTTGTAAGTAATAGGTCTTCCAATAATTAAAATTATTATTGGCTCTTCTGTCTGAAACAGAAACTGTAAATGAGTCCCACTGCAAGGTTCCATCTTATACATTGTATTCTTCAGTTGTGCTTTATGGAAGAAAACAAAAAGCTAAATTCTATGTATATTGATATATTCCAGCACATCAACATGTTTTTATTTATTTATGTGAACCCAGGGCCTCCAGGTATAAAGGGCCAACCAGGTCGTCCCGGGATTCCAGGTGTGCGTGGGCCACCTGGACTAAAAGGAGACAAGGGATTTCAAGGCCAAAAAGGTATTGCAAAGAAAATACAACAATACTACACTGAAATTGCATTGTCTTGAAATTTTGAATATAATGAAGCTGACCTGAAAGGGAAAGCACAGAAATATCTTGCCTGTATGTCATGACAATCTGTAGTGTGGATTATTGAAGTTGTGATGTACAGACCTGTCTCTGCTAGTATCCTCTCCAGCTGCAAACCACTTGTACCCCTGATTACTTACTTGTTTATAACTTATGCTTGTTTAAACCATAGTTTGTTGCAATATTGCATCTGTAAACCTGTTTGTTTTCTCAGCTTCCTACTCTGAAAGAGAAGCTGACAAAAGAGGCAGTAAAGAAAGAAGCTAGAAATAGGGAGGACAAGCTACAGATTGTTTGGTCATCTGCAGTTTGTGGCTTAAGCAACAATCCATTTATTGCATGTTAAAAGCAACTTGAGAAACTGCAAGTTGCTCCTGGTGTGAGAGAATTGGCCATCTGCAAGGACATTGCCCAGTTGTTTTACCATCCTTGGGGGAGGCTTCTCTTTTGTCCCTTCATAGGGAGCTGGAGCTGACAGAGGGAGCTCATCAGCACTCTCCCCGGATTCAAACCTCCAACCTGTCGGTCTTCAGTCCTGCTATCTCAAGGGTTTAACCCATTGTGCCACTGAGGGCTCCTAGTATATTGTGATATATGAAAATGTGCTTCAACTGTGTAAAGAACTAAGATATGAAAAAGGACATCTTGTGCCAGGCATCTCTAAATCTCTAAAATATTTACTCTTTGATTTGACAAATTTAACAAAGGGGGTTATTGTCTTAAGAATGGAATCTTATATTTGCCTGGTTCTGATAAATTTGAATAGTCTGTATTCTTTATACACAATTTTCATCCATGTGTGCACTCATAAATATATGTAACACTTACCCATTTATTTTTAATTAATTCAGGTTTGCCAGGATTGCTTGGGTTTCCTGGAATACAGGGGCTCCCTGGGTTCCCAGGGACTTCCTTACCAGGTCCACCAAAAAGGGGCTTTATGTTTTCTCGCCACAGTCAGACAACAAAGATCCCTTCATGTCCATCTGGAACAGTCCAGATCTACAGTGGATACTCTCTTCTTTTTGTACAAGGGAATGAACAGTCACATGGACAAGACCTTGGTATCTCTATAAATATGCTCTTCTAATTATGTATTTATTCATTTGTAAATATGAATTTTCTCCTCAACAGAACTACTATGTCTATTTTATTATACAAAAGAGAAGTGCATTATGTAGAGTGTGTAATAGACACTACAGATCTTTGCTCAGAATCCCATTGTTTTCATTGCGCTTACTCCCAGATAAATGTGTACAAGATTGCAGACTCAGTAAGAAAACATTTTCTTTAGTGCTACTTGTACTGGGAAAGATGATCTTGCATGTGAAAGATGGCTTATTTAAAATAGTTGTTTCTCCTAGTGTCAGAAAGAAAAGGGGTCGCAGAGCCATTAATTCTTCTCTGTGGCCATTTGAGTTAATGCCCATGTCCCTCAATGTACTAATATTTTACTCCTATAATTATAATTAGTTTTTTCAGAAATCTTGTGAAGAAAGGGTCATCATCACATTAACCTCAGAGGCTTTCATTTGTTCTATTTTCTAAGTGGAGCTTACCATCATTCAATCATAGTTGCTTTGTTACTGAGTGGAGGAACTTCCAAGAGATAACAGGATTTCCCCTAAAATATTTCCTGTTGTCCCAGCTTTGAGTCTGTTAATGGGGTTTCCCAACTCTTTGCTTCCTCAAACTAGCATTTCTCATTCCTCCTGTTTCAATCCTTTCTATCACTCTGTACTTAGATGAGTCTGTTTTTGTATTCAACAAATGTCTGTGTTTCTCCTTGGGTACTATACTGGGATATAAAATTATTAAATAAATATGCAGAGGGGTTAGAACAGGCATGGGTAAACCCAGGCCCACGGACTGGACCCTCTGGTCCCTGTCTACCTCAGCCCTCCTCGCTGCCAGCGGTGTGTTTCTCCTTCTCTGAGCTTCAGAAAGGTGACCCACCTTCCCCAAATCAGGGGAGAACCAGAGAGAGATACAGGCTGCTGGCAAGAGCCCTCTCTCCAGCGACGTGTTTTGTCCTCTTCCTCCTCTGAGCCTCAGGAAGGCAACCCGCCTTCCCCAGACTCAGAGGAGAACTGAGAGAGAAACCCAACACTGGTGAGAATGCTCTCATCACCGCTGTGTGTCTCCTTCTCCCACACCATCCCCTCCTACCATGACCTCGCCCAATCCCACCCCCTCCTGACCCACTGTCTACCAACACTCCCTCCTGGCCCAGCCCAGAAGGTGGCCTCAGGGCAAAAAGGTTTGCCCATGTCTGGCCTAGAAGGACCAACAAAACATCTTCCATTGCAACAAATTGGCATTGCTGGAGTATTGTGAAGGCATTTTTATCTTTCTAGAGCCAAAATATCTCCCCACCTTCTGAGGAATGACTTTCAGAAACCCATGAGACCCATCACCATTACCTAGTCTATTTCTTTATTATTGCTCAATAGTATATGATTTTACAACATTTCTGAACATTTTGTAACACAAATCAGATCTCATTATAGCTTCTCTTCTGACTATTCCAGGTACAGTTGGTAGCTGTCTTCAAAGATTTACCACCATGCCTTTTTTAGTATGTAATCCCAATAATATTTGTAGATTTGCTTCTCGCAATGACTATTCATACTGGCTGTCAACAGCAGAGCCAATGCCTTCAGATATGAAGCCTATTTCTGGAAAAGCCTTGGAACCTTATATTAGCAGGTAGTATTTCAAGATTTAAGTTGCTTTTCTCTTATTACTTTGGCATAGCTGTTTGTTTGTTGCTTGAGGAACATGGAGTAGATAAAACATGCAATGGATCATAACTGCCTCCCTAAGCCAAAACTACCCTGAACTTTGTAAATTCTATCTGGCACAGTACTGTGGAAAAGATAAATCGAAAATGAAATTATTTCCACAGGAAATAAAAAACAATAAAAACACATCTAAAATTATTTCAAAATCAGCTAGTGTTTAGTAGTTGCAAGGTAGAAGAGTGTACAGATAGCTTCCATGGTTAACTTGATAATAGAGGTCAGCATTTTCAACACCCTTTTAAAAACTCAGGCTAAAACCTAGAGCCCACTCAAGCAGGGAAAGGCTAAGTCTTGATCCTAGCACCATCACAACTACATTTTGTGAGTACTTGGGGAGCATCTGCAATGCAGAATTAATAAAGTTTGATGCCACTTAAACTACCATGGCTCAATGCTATGGAATCAAGGCTTTTAGCTTCTCTGCCAAAGAGTACTGATGCTTCACCACACTAAAATTCCCATCACACACACACACACACACACACAGAGAGAGAGAGAGAGAGAGAGAGAGAGAGAGAGAGGGAGGGAGATGATTTCTGTATTTTCTTCTGATTGCCAGATGTGATATATATAATAACATGATAATAAATGCAGGAAGAATGGAGAATGGGACGTCCCTTGAAATATAAAATCAGTTGGTAGAGTGCAATTTATTGTTTCCTTCTTTCTTATGGACCATATTTTCAACTAATATTGTGTATGTTATTTTGTAGGTGCATTGTCTGTGAAGGCCCTGCAATGGTCATAGCAGTCCATAGTCAAACAACTTCAATTCCACCGTGTCCCCAAGGATGGCAGTCTCTGTGGAAAGGATTTTCTTTTGTTATGGTAAGAAAGAAAAATACTAGTCTGGTTTGTGTGTGTGTGTGTGTGTGTGTGTGTGTGTCAGGAGCGACTTGAAAAAGTGCAAATAGCTTCTGATCTGAGAGAATTGGCCGTCTGCAAGGACGTTACCCAGGGGGCACCTGGATGTTTTACCATCCTGTGGGAGGCTTCTCTCATGTCCCCACATGAGAAGTTGGATTTGACAGATGGGAGCTCACCCCACTCCCCGGATTCGAACCGCCGACCTTTCAGTCACCAGTTCTGCTGGCACAAGTTTAACCCTTTGCACCACCAGGGGCTCCACCAGTCTGGTGAAAGGGTGTTTATGTGTGTTGGAGGTGGTGGGGTAGTTTTTTTTTAATTGGTGAGTCAAAAGAACTTTAAAATTGTATTTAGACTACTGTTCCATTTTAGTTTCAGCTCTTCAGTAGTTCTACCTGTAACGAAACAGATTGGAAGGGGGTTTAACTCACTCCCAGCCCCCCAAAATGTTTTCTTTCACAATAAAATGTTAGTGTTTCTTTCATTTGCTTTCAGAAACTGAGATTCAGTATTCATATTAGGTAAAAATTATAAGTTGCTGTATAAACCTAGCTTGTGATCATTCTTTGTGGACTTCACATTCTCTGGTATGCCTATCCCAATACTAATACCTGAAACACTAATTTTAAAATGATAATTTATTATTTTCGCAATGATGCAAGTGAATAGGTCTTTATTGAATATATTTATGCTACAGTACACAGGTGCAGGCTCAGAAGCTTCTGGACAAGCTCTGGCATCTCCGGGGTCATGCTTAGAGAACTTTTATGCCATCCCATTTATTGAATGTCATGGACGTGGGACATGCAGTTATTATTCAAATTCTTACAGTTTCTGGCTAGCCTCGCTGAACAAAAGAAGAATGTTCAGGTATGCTCATTTATACCACTTCTTTCATCAATGGACACTTCTGCATAAAGAACAAGATAATGCTAAAAAGTTCTAATTCCCTATGAAAGCAGACACTATCTTGCTTATGTAAGCATTCAAAATACATTTTCAAGTGTGCCATATCTCCTATAAGTATCTCCCTTATTCTATGTTGCTAATAGGTACCCTATTCACTTATGTATAAGTTTAGACATTTCTGTCAAAAAATGAACCCAAAAATGTGAGTCACCTTATCTATGTGTCAACATGAGTACTGTTACCTTAACTCATACATACATATGAACCATTCCCTTCTCTGAACAAAGTGGTAAAAGGCCAGAGTTTATTCTGCCCTAGGAGAACCTACATGAAGCATGGACTCCCCATTACTCTCTCCATTGTGGTGCCAGTTCTGAACTTCCTGAATGCCTGAGCAAGAAAACAGCAGCAGCCTCAAAATTACCCTCAACCTATCAATGGATCATATCAAAATCCACAATTTTGGCCCCAAAACCTGCCCTCAGCTTAGCCATGAAGTCAACTTATACATTACTATATACGGAACATAAAAGTACTTACACAACTGTGCCAGGCAAGGGAATATAGTAGTGGTATGGAAAGAAGAGCAAAAAATCACACCTGTGTTCAATGAAACACAAGAACAAGGAGTGCAGCTGTCACTGCATGCCAATATGCATACACACACACCTATATACTGTATATGGGATCCAAGAAGTCATTACCATGCTATAGCAATTTACTGAATTTGGTAGTTAATTTGGCCATCAATTTGGTTGCTATATAAAGCAGGGGTGGTCCTCAAAATCATGTTGATCTACAACTCCCTTAGGCTCTAACCAGCCTATGCAAGAAGTATTATAGGAGCTGCAGATTAGACTTGCATGTGGATCTGTTTTCCTTTGGTACCTTTGGGAGCACGTAACTGTAAGGGCCCTCCCAGTAGAAAAACCCACCCAACACAAAAGCCGATCTCAGCTCCTCTTCTGCTTTTTTGGCATCACAGTTTAATATTTTTTATTAATCCGAGCAAACAAAAATAAAATCCTCATTCCCTGAAAACCAGTTACCTCTCCTCTAGAGTAGACAGCAGAAACAACTGCAAGGAAGCATTATACCCAAAGCAGAAAGGAGATTTTGAAGCATGCCAGGAAAAAGAGGGTTTTTTTAAAAGGAAGCCCAGGGAGGATAGGTCCAGAAGGTCATTGCTCTTCCCTACTTGGAAGTGGGGAAGCCTCCTTAAATTCCTTGGAAAGAGTGTGTGGCATGGTGCAGGCCCGGAAGAGAAAGCATGCGCACCTCCTGCAGTGCTATCTCCTCTAGAGTAGAAACATCTTTAAGAAGTCCTCCTTTAAATGCCTTGGAAATAATGTGTGGCATGGTGCATAGAAAGCGTGTGCACCTGCCTGCAGCACCTCTCCTCTAGAGTAGAAACAGTTTAAATGCTTAAAATGACAGGAAGGGGAGCCTGGGAAGACCCCCCCCCCCCATAATGGGCAGGATACAAAACAAATATTTCAGCACCCCAGAGCAAAAACAGATATCTGACTTCCCGAATTTAGGAGGCTCCCGAAAAACGGATCAGGGCCTCCACCGAAATCCGGGACCCCGAAACAGACTGTGGTTTACCAGGAATGCACAAGCCTACTGCAGACCAAAACTGGCCTTCTCTTAATTAATACCCCATTCTTACATTCTAAGACATACTCCCACCGCCCCCATATAAACGTCTCTAAAAATGAGGTGAGTCTTAGACTTGCAGGTGAAAAGCAGGTGCTTTTCTTATATAAAGTATTTTTTTCCTGTTGGTGGTAATACTGAAATCATACAATCAATGGGATCTTAGAACTGAAGAAATGCAGTATATTATATGAGGACTTTAAGCATTTCTGAAAGATTACATCCTGAATTTATATTGATTTTCTCTTTGAAACAGGTTTCATAGATGCAAATTATGACTGTGTTTTTCTTAACTTTGATAATGAAGTCCTGATCCTCTTAATATTTGGGGGACATAACCTTTTCACATACTACAGCAATTTATGAATCAACTCAAACATTTTCGCTCGTCGAACTGCCTGCTAGATTTGATCCCACTTGCTAGATATTCTGGTCTATGTCCAATTGGTTATTACTGACTTCTGTCTGATTCTAAAGACTTTATCAACCAAATGTTATAATAAGAGGGTTGCCATTGAAAAGATGTTATTTTATATTCACTACATTGTTTTGTTTCTTGCTTTTTAAAGGAAACCATTATCGCAGACTCTGAAAGCTGGAGAACTGGAAAAAATAATCAGTCGCTGTCAAGTTTGCATGAGGAAATCCAATTGAAGAAATGAGAACTAAACTCACTTTGTGGCACAACAGAGAACTAAACTAAACCAAAAAGATTTTATGAACTTGTAGTAATGTGACTAAAACTGAACCTTATTAGTACCATGAACTTGAAAATACCAATGCTGTACTATAATGAAATAGTGCAATATTTTGACTTTTTTTGTTTCTGGTAAATTGCAAAGCACTTTCTTGAAATAAGTTGTTTGTATTTGCTGTATTATATGGTTGTCATATTTTGAACTCTGCCAATTCTGGGTCCATGGAAATTGTGTATTACAATGTCACCAGGTTTTATGTGCAAGGACTAAAGCCCCATTTGCGATCTTGTAAAAATGGAGTAAACAGGGTAGTGTTCGTTTACGTAAGTGTCGTCAAAATGGGTATTATTTAAGGTGAAGCATTGCCACTTACAGCAAACCAAGCTTAGCAAAAAAGTTTTGTGAAGTGTTTTGGAATTTCACCAAATGTATTATCTCTTTACAAGTCAACTCTTCCATTCATTAAGACAGGGGAACTATAGCACTATTAACTCACTGTAATATTGATACTACTTGTGTGGTTGGAAAGGGAACTTTCTACATGAATTGGTATGTTGGCTACCTTCTAAAGACAACAGAGATATGCTTGTCTGTTACTCGCTCTTACTAATTGCAATGTGCCTCTGGTCAATTATTACTGACCTATTGATGTAAAAGTCAAATCATGAAGAGCTGTGATAGTTTCACTCCGCTCCCCAGATTCAAACCATCAACCTTTTGGTCAGCAAGTTCAGCAGCTCAGTGGTTTAACCCACTGCACCACCAGGGCAGCTTGCAAATACATTTAAAGTATTTCAATTTAAAATGTACAAATATACAATCCTTAAAATAGAATGAAATATCATTGGTATTTTTAAAAATTCAGTTAAAAACCATAAAAACATATTTAAACTAAAAGCCACAGCCCCCTCTGACTTGATCTTAAAAACCTTCTGTCTGAATAAAAAGGTTTTGCCCTGCATAGAGTTGGAAGGGATCATAAGGATAATCCAGTTCATTACCCTGCTATGCAGAAACACACAATAAAAGCACCCCTGGCAGATGGCCATCCAGCCTATGCTTAAAAACCTCCGGGAAAAGAGATCCTACCACATTCCCAGGCAGCATATTCCACTTTCAAATAGCTCCTCCTACCATCAGGAAGTTTTTTTCCCTAATGTTTAGGTGAAACTGAAAGCAATGGAAATCACTACTCATTTGATTTCCATGGATTTAAGTAAAATGAAAGCATCACTATCTAAGCCAGTGGTTCCCAACCTGTGGTCTGTGAACCACCAGTGGTTTGCAAGAACTAAAATATGGTACGCAGCCTCACTGCCTCACAATATGGTACGCAACCTACACTGTTGTAACAAGAGCAACTGGTCTAACAAAACCTTCTTATAGTGCTGAGGCTTATTAAATATGGTTTTCTGTGGGCGAGCAGATGATATCTACTGGATGGCATATGTTCTGTATCAGAAACTAGAGCTGATGTGGTCTATCCAACGCAATTTTCTGAATCAGCAACCCAAATAACCAAACTGAATCTAAAGTTGACCAACAACTTATTCGAAACCCTTTTGGTACTAATATTGGAGAGTGGTCCTTGGTCAAAAAAAGGTTGGGAACCACTGATCTAAGCTCTGTCTATCCAGAGAGCTGGTGCAAAACAGACTACATGTTTCTAAATAGTCTCTTTTAGGAGAAATCAAGTACAAGTCAACTCCAAGTAAACAAGTGATGGAAAAGATTTGGGTTTCTTTCAGATTGCAAACTAATTTAACAGGTCGTCAATTTAGTAACAAATACCACTGAGCTAGCAAGATCTTTTTTCTCATAACTCTGAAGATTTTTCATAATCCACGATATCATAAATGTGCATCGAATGTAGATAGAATCTACAGCAAGTTACTTTTTCTATTTCAGAAAATAATGTTCCTTTTCAGCTCTGTTCTATCATGTAAGATTTACACTTTTAAAGTTATGTTTGAAGATATCAAATGAATTTCATGATAATCCATCCAGTGAAATCCAATCACTTAAACTGAGTATTTGCCAAGTAGCTTCAAGTGGTATCTGGAAAAGATTTATATACTGAGCATTCAGTTTAAATGTACTGATTGTATATTCCTCTGCTTCATTATTCTGAAATAAATTTACCTGTGACTTGGTCATTGTTTTCAGAATTGGAGCCTTAGGTACATTGAATTGATCAGAAAAGGAGATTTCTGGTGATGTAAAAAAATTACTTTGGTATGATTCTTATTGAACTTGATGTCATAATCTAATGAAAATTCATGCATATCCCCCTTGGAGCCCTAGTCTAGATCAGGGCCATTATTATTATTGCTGTTATTGTTGTTATTTATGTGTAGCTCTGAATGTTTTATATTTATAATATTGCACTTGAAAGATTATGGAAAATAATTATTAAAGTTGACAGTAAGGATGGCCACTATTTTTTATACTTCCACAATTGTAAGATTCCGCCATTATCTCAAATTTCATTAACTTGCAGACTTATATAAGCATATAATTCTAAGACAGGATACACAGTGCAGTTCTAGGCATACTTACTCAGAAAGAAATCCCACTATGCTCAGAAGGATTTAATTCCTTGTAAGTGTGATTAGGATAGCCTTAGTGATCTACTTAAGTATCATGTCCCTCATTCATGTGTTTTGTTTTATTTTCCTTTTAATATTTCCAATATCATGGTTAGCCTTTACAGTTCAGTTATATGTATATTATTTATTCAGAAGTAAATTTATCTGAGTGCTGTGGGTCTTGCTCCCAAGGATGTGTGCACAGGATTGCACCTACAGTGATAACAATATTGCAAATCTATTCTAATTGTAAGATCTGCTGTGCTTTACACTAGGATCGTCAACCACACAATCACTGCAATATCACAAAGCATTATGTTACCTTATAGTACAGGACTGTCGTTTGAACTTGAACCAGATACATCAATGCAAATGTTTTGGGCTTCCACAGTAAATAAAATGCTCCCTGAAAAAAATGTGTGTATTGTGTCATATATTAAAATCATATCAATGGTTTCATTCTCCATCAATTCATATTAATTCATGCTATTGATCCCGAAGCAGACATAGAAACAGGAACAGAGAAGATGGGTGATGTATCACTCAGGCCCCTTCCACACAGCTGTTTAAAATCCACCTTAAACTGGATTATATGGCAGTGTTGACTCAACCCAGTTTAAAGCAGATATTGTTGATTATCTGCCTTATATTCTGGGGTATACGGCTCTGTCAAAGGGCCCTCGGATAACTGAACATCTCAGGAGTATCAAGACGGAGAACATGACAACCACAACTTGAGGCCCTTTTCAGCACCTTTTAGGAACAGAGCTCAGGAGCCATTTGCCCCAGGTGCCACATGTAGAGGAACACATCAACATTGGCATTTCTGCATTACTTTTCACTCTTCCTTAGGAATCCCACAGACTTGAGCTCCATAAACCAAACTTGGGGAAGGACAACAAAACAGGCTGTACTAGGTTTGTGTGTGTGTGTGTGTGTGTGTTAGGAGCAACTTGTGAAACTGCAAGTCACTTTTATGTGTGAGAAAATTGGCTGTCTGCAAGGATGTTGCCCAGGGGGCGCCCAGATATTTTACCATCCTGTGGGAGACTTCTCTAATGTTTTTGCATGAGAAACTGGAGCTGACAGATGGGAGCTCACCCTGCTCCCCGGATTTGAACCGCTGACCTTTTGGTCAGCAGTCCTGCAGGCACAAGAATTTAACCCAGGACACTGGTACTAGTATCCTATTGCACAGGATGTTTCAAAATCACTACATCTCTGCAACTCCTCATTAATGAAACTCTTACCACTTGAAAGTGTAATCGAAAACTGGACCCCACAATATTATTAATTATGAACTGCAGTTCCATTGAGACACATCGTGAGCTGTGTTGCCTTTTGTTTTGTCCTGTAGTAACCCTCATAGAATAGCAGAGTTGGAAGAGACCACATGGGCAACTTAGTTGAACCCCCTGCCATGGAGGAAAAGCACAATCAAAGCACCCTTGACAGATAGCCATTCAGCCTCTGTTTAAAAGTTTCCAAGGAAGGAGCTTCCACCACACTTCTAGACAGAGGGTTTCACTGCTGCAACAGCTCTTACAATTGGGAAATTCTTCTTAATGATCAGGTGGAATTTCCTCTCCTGTAATTTGAACCCATTGCTACAAGTCCTAGTTTCAAGGGCAGCAGAAAAAAAAAAAGCCTGCTCCCTCTTCCTTATGGAATCCTTTCACATTTTTCTACATGATTATGTTTCCTCTCAGCCTCCTCTTCTGCAGGCTAAACAGACCCAGTTCTTGTTGGGCATGGTCTCCAGACCTTTGATCTTTTTAGTAACCCTCCTCAGCTTGTCAATATCTCTTTTGAATTGTGGTGCCCAGAATTGGACGCAGTATTCCAGGTGTTTTGGACTTCAACTCCCACCATTCCTAACAGCCTCAGGCCCCTTCCTATATGCGGGGGAAAGCTGCATTTCAGCATCCTTATGGTCTGCTTTCTAAAAATAATTCTCAAATTTGTCCTGTCTGTGTTCAAAGCAATACTCTAGAGCAGGCCTGGGCAAACTTAGGCCCCCTTCCTTTTCCCCCTCAGCCGCCAAAGATAATGTAGTTAACCACAGTAAAGATGGCCGTAGAACCTTTCCACTCATAGAGGGCACTTTGACTTCCGCCCTTCTTTGGTCACGCGGCCCGTTCGGCGAGTTCTCATTCGCTGTTGGTTACGGCGGCGCGGCGGGGACAATTAGGGTCGTTTGTTTTCCCCTTCCCTGCAAGGTTCAAGCCGGTTCTGGGCCTGCGCGGAGGAGGCTTCTTCATGCCCGGCTGCTGACGGACCACGGAAGGAAGGAAGGAAGGGCCCTTCTCGCCTCAGGTAAAAGCTAACGGGAGCTCTGGTCGGAGGGCCTCCTTCTCGCTTCTCTCGTCAGAACCGGGAGTGGAGTCACGAGAGTCGCTCTTTCTTTCTCTCCTCCTTTCTCTCTTTCCTTCCTTTCTTTCTTCTTTTGGGAGTCCCTTCCCTACCTTGGCCTCTCCTTTTGCTGCTCTCTTTAAAAGCAAGAAAGCAAGCAAGCAAACCAAACTCACATTGTGCCAATTTGATAAACAAAAAGAACAACGCAAGGGATCTCCATATTAGCTATATGTTAATATTGATCTGTAACAATATATATATATATATATATATATATATATATGAATGTTCTATATATCCATAGTGTATGTATATATGCATATATATATGTTCCCATCTCTATAGTTATTCATATATATGTGCTTGTGTGTATATGTGTATGTGTGCATACACACACATATATACACACACAGGTGCAAATATATACACACACACACATTTTATTTATTTATTTATTTATTTACACCACCACTACCTCTGAGGATGCTTGCCATAGATGCAGGCGAAACGTCAGGAGGGAATGCCTCTAGACCATGGCGATACAGACCAAAAAACCTACAACAACCCACTATTTATTTACAGTATTTGTATACCGCTTTTCTCACCCCGAAGGGGACTCAAAGCGGTTTCCACATAGGTAATGGCAAAATTCAATGCCAGCACAAACAATTACAATTACACAATGACAGTTAGACATAAATCATATTAAAATACATCCATAAACAATACAACAATAATTAAAACAATAAAACTGTCTCATCCGTCGAATCGCCATTCCAGTCATTGTCTTTCCGAAATGCTGCATAGATTTGTTTCTACTGCCCAAAGGCCTGGTCCCAAAACCATGTTTTTAATTTTTTTTCCTAAAAGCCAGGAGGGAGGGAGCGGATCTTACCTCATTTGGGAGAGTGTTCCATAGGTGGGGGGCCACAGCCAAGAAGGCCCTGTCTCTCGTCCCCGCCAGGTACATTTGTGCTGTTGACGGGAGCGAAAGCAGGGCCTCCCCGGATGATCTTAGATTACGAGGTGAGACATAGGGGCAGATGCGTTCAGACAAGTAAGCTGGGCCAGAACCGTATAGAGCTTTATAGGTCAAACCAGAACTTTGAATTGGCCAGTGGAGCTGGCATAACAAGGGGGTGGTACGCTCCCTGTATGCCGCACACACACACACACACACACACACACGTGAAGCTTCCCACCATGCAATCAGTGCTGCTTTGTTGCAGAGTGGAGGATCTTCTCACATATATATATATATATATATATAAGTTACACATATACACACACAGGCGCGCGCGCACACACACACACACACACATATATATGAATGAGTATAGAGATCAGAACATACATATATACATATACACACACAGCCATATAACCCAAAAAATAAGGCAGAAATTCCCACAATATCTATTTTGAACTGGTTATCCAAGTCCACACTCCCAGTTCAAAGCAGACAATGTGGGATTTTATTCAGCTGTTTGGAAGGGGCCTAAGTGAAGTTTCCCAGCATGCAATCATTGCTGCTTTATTGGGAATTTCTGCCTTTATATTCTGGGTTGTGTGGCTGTGTGGAAGGGCTCTTAGAAAACTAGATATAAAATAGAACAAATGAAAGCATCTCTCTGTGTGGGTATGTATATTCTGATCTCTATAGTCAGATATATATGTGTGTATGTATGAGAAGTTCCTCCACTCTGCAACAAAGCAGCAATGACGGGAAGCTCCACTTAGGCCCCTTCCACTCAGCTGAATAAAATCCCACATTATCTGCTTTGAACTGGGATATATGGCAGTGTGGACTCAGATAATCCAGTTCTAAACAAATATTGTGGAAATTTCTGCCTTGATATTCTGGGTTATATGGCTGTGTGGAAGGGCTCTTAGAAAGCTAGTTATAACATAGAACAAATGAAAGCATATCTCTGTGTGTATGTATATGTGTGTGTATATATATGTGTGTGTGTATACTGATCTCTCTCTCTATATATATACACACACACACTTATATAGATATATTCATATATATACATTCATATGTGTTCATGTGTGTGTATAAAATCAGGTTTATTTTCCTCCGCACTGACATTAATTTAACCTCAATTTCCTGACCTGATAATGGGGAAAAATGTAAAGTTTGGCATCTTCCAAAGTGAAACAAAAATGTCAGCTATCAGTATAAGCCAATTCCAATGTTGTATATTGGGAATCCCAAAATGCTCCAAAATTGGACATTGTTCACAGTTGGGTGATTGAGGTAGAGATGGACACCAATACTTTCTGATGGTTTAGTATACATAAGTTTTACATTATCCACGTAATAGCTAAAAGTATTATTTTCAGGCTATGTATATAAGGTGTGTATGAAACACGAATGTATTTTGTGTTTAGATTTGGGCCCCATTTCCAAGATATATGATTATATATATGTAATTATTCCAAAATACTTCTGGTTTCCCACAGATCCTAGGCATTACAGATGAGGATACTCCACCTCTATATTAATTAAAGAATGTTTCCTTTCTTTGCCCATTTTTTGCCCAATGCTCTCCTGCCCATCCAAAACCTTACATGATTCAAACTCCCATGATCAGAGGTTGCTTACCCCAGAATGATAGTGTATGTGTGATGTGGGGTCTCATCCAGCATGGCTCATTTTCTTTTGGCAGCCTTGTAACTAGTAAAGCATCCTCTCTTAATTTCGTCTCTATTCTGTTCAGATAATAATTTCAATGTATCCCTTCTCCTGCCTTAAATTGGAACCGGACTGTGCTGTAATTCTGGACTGAGCATCATTGCCCATACACTTGGATAAACAACCCTTCAGAATCCTTCTGTGAAAAAAGTGACCTATGCACAAATATTGCCATTGGCTGGGCAAAGGTTTATTGTAGTGTAATGTTTCATTGTCTTTGATTATATATATTGATATTCTGCCTTTTGGCGAAAAGGATGCTATTGTTATTACTATTGTTTTTAAACTGTTAAAGACTTAACAGTTTAAAAATTGTCCTGATTCAACATATACCTTATATTTTCTGATACAAGACTATCATAGGCTGGTCTAAAGGGAAGAATGAATATGAGGATTTGTAAAACAAACAAGCCTAAGCCATTTTATTCCATTATTCCAATACATTTTGGCCAGGAAATACTTGTTTAGCCATCTTTGTTGATCTTGAAGTCAATTCCAACTGACAACAACCCTATGGCAAACTATCATGAGATTTCTTCAGCAAAATTGCCTTGCCTTCCCCTGAGGCTGTGGGAGTGTTACTTGCCCAAGATCATTCAATGGGTTTTTATGGCAGAGCAGAGATTTGAACCCTGGTCTCCAGAATAATCATCATCTAATGCAGTGCTTCTCAACCTTGGGTCCCCAGATGCTTTTGGCCTACAACTCCCATAAATCCCAGCCAGTTTACCAGCTGTTAGGATTTCTGGGAATTGTAGGCCAAAAACATCTGGGGACCCCAGGTTGAGAACCACTGATCTAATGCCTTCTGTTAAAAAAATTGGGAAAGAGGCTGACATTATATATGCATCAATAATTCTATGCAAGGCATAAGTTGAGGTGATACAGACATTGTACATTGTCTTATATATTGCATATGATTCATTAAGTTATATATGCAATATGATAATAAATAAATATTATATTATGCCAGATGAAGTTCCATACAGCACAATTCAGTTTATATTTCTTCTTCTTCTTCCTGCATGTGTATTGTCCCCTTCTTTTGTTTTAACAACCTTTGAAAAAATATTAAACAAGTCTTTCCTGACTGAAATGCTTTGGGCGAACACAGTAAAGTCATTTTTCCCAGTCATGAAGTTCATTCTTTTTTTAAAATATTTTTATTAGTGGTTTTTTTGTACATAAGTGGGGGAGGGTGGTAAATAACACCTTTAAAAAACCTGGGGGGAATAAAATCACAGGGATAAGGAAGGTAAATGGGGGGGGGGGGTAATATGCATGTGAGGGGGGAATGGATTCTGGGGGTTGGAGGGGAAGGCTTGAAAAAGGAAAGTTGGGGGGGGGGAGAGAAAAAAGAAAATCATTCTTTATGTGAGGTTTTATTGGGTGTTTTCAGGGGGAGGGGATGCTTCAGTGTTTTTGTTTTTAGCACCCAAATACTAGATCTAACTCCTCACAAGGCAGGTAGTCTAAATTCTACCTGTTTTGACCATCTTTATTATGGTACCCCGGTTAATCTAGTAAAACCCCTTTCAATTTCTTCCTGGATACATCCACAGACCTGATGAAGATTTAGGAACTATCCAGTCCTTACGTGGATGACCATATTGGAACAAACCAATAAACGAAAAACTGGGAGAATCCTGTTCTGTTGTTAATGAGCCATGTGCTTGTACATACTCTGAATCTCCACATAACTTCTGTATGTGCCTTCAAGTTGCTTTCTAATTTGTGATGATCACCAGAATTTTATAGGGCTTTCTGAGACAATGAATAATCAAATGTAGTTTTACTATTTTTCCCCTCTGAAATACAGCATGCATCACCTGGTATTTGTTGACAATTTTCCATCCAAGTTCTACCCAGAACTGACCCTACTTAGCTTCCAAGATCAGATGGGATCTGATGCCTTTATGGTACTTAGACAGGCTTCCTTCCAGTAGGAATGGCTAAATAAATCAGGAGTTTACTTTAAAAGAAAACACTGTGTTACATCTCAGCCATCTCCTAGTTTGTTATTACCAATGTTGCCACACCATTATAAATGCATTGTTGCTGGTTTAATTTGCTAACCCAACTTCTGCCACATATATTTACCACCGTGTGATTTGCAGCACAGTTCAGGTGGCCATGTTCCTTGCCTTGTTCTTTGATGTAGAGCCTAGGCTTAAATAAAAGGTTGCAGACCAAGTAGCGCCAATTGTGTTAGGCATATATACACAATGTATTTTTGTGGGTGATGGTTTATTTATATTACAACTTATCATCTGACTGTATGTTTTTCTTTTTCAAGAACACCACTCTGTATGACAGATTCTTGCCAAAATTAGAATTGCCGAGTTCAAAAGGAATAGCATTTGTGAATCTTCATAAGCATTTAGTGATTTTGTTATTAAGGTCACTTTACAGAATAGATGGATACAAATAGAAATTGCCTTAGGTTTTAAATATTCCATCAAGTCATATGTCTAATGTTTTCTGTTTTTTTTCTTTCCTTTTTCCCCCTTACAGTTCGAAAAGCAGTTGTCATGCTGTCTTATGTACAAAGGGTCTGCTGTCTAGGGAGAGTATTATGTAAAATTAACAGTGCTGAAGTGTAGTAGTAATAAAAAGTTGCAAGCAAACACCAAAATGAGCAAGCGAGTAAGCAGTGATGTTCCATTAGGAAGGTTAGTGGAAGTTGTAGACGTAAAAGTGCACCTTGTAGTAGTGAGTAAAAATGCTATCTCTTATTTTTCTCTTGGTTTATTCCAATATTAACACTCATCCAGACAAAAAGGACATTTGAATCGCCCAAAGTGATATTTTGTTGCATTTTATGAACTGAAGAGTTGTAAACATTATTTTCAGAATTTCAGTAATTTTTTACCAAACAAAAAAATATCAATAATAGTTGTCCCAATAAATCTATTCTACGTGTGTTCAGACTTTTTGCAAACATGAAGGGCTGTCAGCTAATAAAAACAAATGTTCCACCACATGTGAACATTTATAGTTTGTCTCTTGATATTTTAATATTATGGAATAACCTTCATTTTGCACTCAGAAAAATTCCAATGGAAATGAGGCATTGTTATGCCCTCTAATACATTAGAAGCTTCATTGAAATAAGAAATACCCCCAAGTTAAGGTATGTAGTAGATTTTTTAAAAATCTGCCTGTATGAGTGTTAATACAAATTATTACTTTCTTTCCTAAAAATGGCATTTATTAATGTCTTGTGCATTTGTATAGAATCACTATCTGTTTCTGTTTGTTTCATTCATAAGGCCCCGTTTTCGTTTTCATGCACCTCTCCCAAAAACAGGCGCCTTTCCAAATGAGCTTTTTCACTCAGGTCCAAAAAAACCTAATGTTTTAGTCCCATCGGTGGCAATGGGTGGTCTTTCCACGCCACACTCACACACTTTCCAAGGAGTGTGTGTGTGTGTGTGGCTGGTAGACCCAAAGCTCCCGCACCTGCCAGGGCCTGCAGCTGAGTGCCTAAAATCAGGCAACCAAGTGGTTACTGTTCCCACTTTCATTTCATTGATATTTTCTTACCAGGGTGTGTACTATTTTGTGCCATCCAAATGGAACAAACGGTATAAAAACACAAGTTAAATGGCTGAAACGGTTACCAGGCCCATGTCTAGTACTTACATCTTTTTACCATTGTCTAATTTAAGGAAACGTGTAAGATTCCTAGGTCATTTCTGCATTATGAGGCTTAGATTTGCTAAGTTTCAACATGGTTGCTGTTTCATGTGTTTTCAGACAATATTTTTTATGAACCTAACCTGAAGAGGTGCTGTGAAAAACCACTAAATAATTTCAGATGTCTGGTAACCCACTGGTCTAAAAATAAGTTCTTGGCTACTTTACTATTTTAATATTTTTCCACCCATCATATGTAAAAATATTTGGAAAAGATCCTGGATCCAACATATTACATTATGTTGCCTAACAATGGGTTTATACATTCCCATTCTTGCTTAATCTGTCCTTTCATTTTATTGTATTTCCCAAATAGCTTGCACTTACTTATATAGACAATCATCTTAATATGACAAGCATTTTGCTAGTTTGAAATATGTCCTGACTTGATATTTCATATATTATTCTTTTTTAATATATATCTGACATTTTTCTAACTCATATTCAAAACAGGAAAATGTAGCCTGTAATAAAGGAAAAATAGACCTCAACCATGAAAAATATACACTTGAGACTAGCCTTGGGTAAAGAGTCCCTAAGCATGTGCTCCTTAATGTTATATTGTCTTTCAGCCTGACTAGTTTTAATTTTTTAAGATCTATGTCTGAAAGCAGTATTTTATCCAACAAAATTTCTTCAAGTAAAAAAGGTAGATAAGAGTTTTTTCCAAATGTTTTTCCCTATTACATACATACCTTGTTTTTATGCTTTTTCTTTAAAACTGCTCTCCAATGCACAAACATGACAACGTGACCTAGTGAATTGTAGCAACATCCTACCATCATATTATTTATGTGTGGATATAATATTCCACCCCTTATTAAAAACTGAATATTGCAGAGACATCTATGTCTTTAACAACTTGAATGCCTATCTGCAATTTAACATCTTCGGTTTTCACAATGTTCTTACCAATTTGGTCCTTCCTTCATCCATACTTCTCTCAGTAACAATGCATTTCCTGGGCCCTAAAGGAAGAATGTTGGCTGGCTGCTTCAATGAGCAATGTCTGCCTGTTTCTGCTTTGCCATTATTACTCTTTTTGTCATTCTCCTCTGTTGCTGGACCACTGTTCACTTCTTTTCTCCTGCCTTACTTTTGACATAACAAGCTTGGTTCTGAATTTCTAATTTATTGTCCATCCTCTCTCATCTGTTGCTCACTTTTTTGCTTTACTGTGCTTCCATTACTTTTGAGTACTTCTGCCAGTAAAACCTAAACGGTACTGATTTTCATATGTCAGGGCTAAAATTCATCTCAGACAATTTGAGAGAGCTGGAGGAATCTTGAATATCTAATTGCAGTTGTTTGAGTTTCCATGAATACTTTCTCTCATTGCTTACCACTTGCTCTACCTCAACCACAGGAGATTTAGGAAGACTGTAGGTTATATTAATATCTTTGATCATATTTAAAGAGGAGAGCTGCAATGTGAGTTGTGTATTTCTTTTTCTAAGCCCCTGGTTTCTTCATGGAGTATTTTTGTAGCTATTCATGACCACCTAGGTGATAGCAGATAGATGTGGCTATTCATGATCATCTAGCTGATAGCACAACCACTCTGATGTATAATAAATTTAAAAATCAGTGTTATTGCTAAACTACATAGAGTTTGATTGTCAAAAATACAGCAAACTGCTTCTGAAATGTGCATAGTATATAAGTAGCAAACTGACTGTCATTGCTGTGTTTTGCTAGCAGCTATCTTAGGGAAAAATAGAATGTAGATTGAATATAGATTGTTGCCTTTGTAAGGCTGCCCTGAGTCCCCTTTGGGATTGAGAAGGACATGATATAAACGTGGTAAATAAATAAACTCTCTTGGTGACCATTAGCTAATTGGTAGGTCATGTACAGTGTCTTGTACTGTATAAAGGTGCAAAATATTTTTCTTGTGGTACAAAAGTTATGTAAACAAAAACAAGCTGGCACTGGTTGGTTGCATCTGTGCTATACTAATATATTGCTTCCTTACTTCTCCAAGATCTAATTCCTTCTACCTCATTCATTGGCAGTGTAATTTCAGAGCCTTCTAACTTTCATCTCAGTTTATTTAATCTCAGTAGTCTGGGTTCTCTGCAGTATTCCCTGTCAAATAAAGGCACAACCATTTTACCTACTTCACTACTTTGTTGATATAAACTTTGCAGCTCTCTTAGGAGAGTTAGAAGAACCACTGTGTTTTGTTGACTTTACATTTCCATAGTAACTTAAGCTTCTTTTCAACTAGTCTGACTTTTTCAAATTCTTGTCCAGAACAAAATACAAAATGGTTTAACTCTTTAATTGCTTTATTAGATGAGACTGTGGGTTCATCTGCACTGTAGAATTAATGCAGTTTGATATTACTTTAACTGGCATGGTTCACTGCTGTGAAATCCTGTGTGTTGTAGTTTAGTCTTCTCTGGCAAATTGTGCCAATATCTCTCCAAACTACAACTCCCATGATTCCATAGCATTGAGCCATGTGTCAAATGGCATTACCTTATTTACTCAAACCTGGAATCCACATTGTGCTACTTTATTCTCTTGAGGTGTAATTCAAACTGTTTTTATCTTGTGTTAGAATGAGTGCGGCAACATTCCCATCTCCTGCTGCTGAAATAGCAGAAATGAATCGAATTCAGTACGAAATGGAATATACTGAAGGGATCAACCAAAGAATGAGAGTTCCAGAAAAACTCAAGGTAGCACCACCAAATACTGACCTTGAGCAGAGTGCTCATGAAGGAGGGCTTCCAAATGCCAGTGTAACAATGCAAGTCCCAGAGCGGATTGTAGTGGCAGGTATGTTTGTTTTTACATGGGATGAAGCAGCCAAGTGTGCTGCCTCTTTCTAAATCTATGCTTATGTGTGTGCTGTTGTAAAAATGGCCTGTAAAAAATGTTCTCTTTACTGCAGAATTATGGAAACCTTCTAACCTGTTGTAGTTTAAGTATGAAACTGTGAGTGGGAAACATGGGTTTGAATGCCCCACTTGGTCATTAAACCTGCTAGTCACATTCTTGAAACCTAATCAATTGCAAAGGTTGATTCTGAGGATAAAACTGGAAGGAAGAGAGGTAAAGAAGGATAAGATACAAAAGAAATTAGTGTTTAAAGCAGCTAATTTAAACACTGTGGGTATGTGTGTGTTTTTAAATCACGTGTTGAGTTATGGCGACCTCATGAATATTGTAGGGCTTTCTTAGGCAAACAATACTCAGAGAGGTTTTGCCAGTTCCTTAAAAGTACAATATCAACCTAAGACACAGCTGGGTAACTGTTGAAAGGGTTCTGGTTCCTTAGATTTGTTTGAGCATCACCCATCTCTTTCAAGAAAACTAGAAGTAATTCTGAACTTTTTAAAAAGGCATTTTTCTGCCTAAAACAAGAACACTGTTTTTTATAGAAGAAATGTCCAACCCCATACTTCTGAAAGCAGAAGGCTGTGCGGATCTCAGGTCACACAGCTCCCATTTCATAGAGTTAAGGTCTATCTAGTACAGCCAAAGTGGGCCTGTGGGTGCAAGCTTTGGGCCTAAGCACCCAGGCCTGGCAGGGCCTGCAGCCAATCACCGAGTAAGGAGCGCTGTAGGCCCTGCCAGACCCAAAGCACCGAGGTGCCTGCAGCCAAGCACCCTGTCCCCATGCAATCCATCCAAAAGGCAAACCTGCCTGCCTTTTGTATCTATTGCATTTTTGTTTCAGGAGGCCCTTTCCATTTCGTGCCATCCAAAATGGATGGAACGTAACGGAAACATGAATGAAACGAATGGGACAAATTTCAGGCCAATGACTAGTTGAGAACCACTGATCTAGAGTACTTTCTGTCAGTTTCTTTTATTATTACATGCTCAATTTCACAGAGCAATGGTTGGTAAAGTGTAACTTTCCTAGTGTTCTCAGATTCCATCAGTCTTAGTGAGTTTAGCCAGTAGCAAAGCTACTGGCAGTGATAGTCAGACAACATTGAAGGATCACACTTTATACACTCCAGCATAAAGGTTTCTGCAGCATTAAACCGATGAAGGCATACGATGTTTTACTTGGTTCTCAAAATTGATCCTTTTTTCATCCAGCAGCAGAAAGTGTTCTCAATCCATAAAGTGCCTGCCTGTATGTATATTTGTAATCTCTGTCCAAAGCAAAGCAAGAAAATATCTCGGATGCTTTTAAAATTTGGTTTCCATCCAAAGTAGGGACAGTTACTTATCAAAATGTTTGAGTCATATAAGTAGGCAGGCGATGTTAGGCTGCCTCTGTGTACTAAATTGTTAGTATGTGAAATATGCTTTACAGTGTGGGAGATGATGTGTTGCTTTGCAAAATTGTGAAGGGAGTCAGATGCTGCAGTGAGTGGGACCCTTTAATGAATTATACCTCAACTGTTAAGAAATGTGAAGGATGCCTTAACTACAACAAACTGCTGAACTATTTAATAAGAACTGGACAGGAAAGAATAACGTGTTCTTGTTTCTATGTCGTATGGAAAAGAAATAATTTTATGGCAAGGGCAGAGGAGAAAACATTTTTACTTAGAAAGCCTATCTCTAAAAGTGTGGATCTTTTTAAAAACACTTTTAAAGTATAGAGTAATTTACACCTCCTTGCACTTTTTTTCTGTAAAAACCTTGTGAATTATCAGTTTCCTTCATAGTTGAGCATGAGCATGACTTGTTTAAGATCACCTTTTGCCGGATAAGAGATTTGAACATCAGCTGTCCAAGTGCCAGCACGTGCTCATTAGGCCGCACTAAATAATTTAACAAAATGTTTTTGATTTTAAAATTAATTCTGCTGCAGGCAATAGCGAAGACATTCCACTTACCAGGCCTCCAGATCTAGATCTTCTTCAGTCTACTCCATTCAAGCCTCTCTCACTGAAAACACCGCCCCGCGTTATTTCACTTAGTGAACGCCCACTGGATTTCTTGGACCTAGAGAGAGTCTCTTCTCAGACCCCTCAAACTGAAGAGGCTAGTAGTATTCTTCTTTCTGTCTTTGCTTACATCATATTTCTTTGTGAGTAGATCAATAGGTATCGCTTCAGCAGGAAAGTAACGTTGCTCCATGCAGTCATGCTGGCCACATTACCTTGGAGAGGTGTCTATGGCTGGCTTTTCAGCTTAGAAATGGAGATGAGCACCACCCCCCAGAGTTGGACACAACTAGATTTAATGTCAAGGGGAAAGCTTTACCTTTTTAAGATGTATAAATGCATTCACACACAAATGCCATGTAACAAAAAACTAAACATTAATATAAAGTAGAAAAATACAATGCTGAACCATTCATTTCTTTCTGATTCTATTCCAGTTAATGAAAACAATGTCGAATTCTTATCTTGTCAGTGCTACAGAATCCCCCTTCTGTGGGATTTTGATAGCTCTTCAACTCTGAAGAGGGAACGAACCCTCTGTTTTACCCTTGCTCTTTGTTTTAAAATGAAAATGCAAGGGTTTATGCCATTCACTTGTTTAGTAGCTTCAGAAGACCACAAATCTTTGGGGGAGTGCATGCAAGCTGCAGACTGTGTACTTCACACCACTTGCATCTATTTTGTTATCATTGTTGCACATATGTTTAGTCTTTTTGATTATTTGTATCTTTACATTTTAACACTGTATAATGTTCGTATTGATTTGTATTGTTTTTTATTTTTGTATTAATTTACCTATGATTTTAAATTTTAATTCTTTTGAACAAAACTTGGTCTCAAGACTTGTAGGTATTTTAAAGTTCTTTTTAAAGAAAATTATAAATCTCAAAAATAAGGAAAATACCATCGAGGGAGTTAATTTCTTATTCTGTTTGGAAATGACAAAGTATTACCATCCAGGTGGCAATCTTGTATTTATTCTGTAGATTGTTAAATTCGGTTTAATTGATCTGTTGATTAAGATTAGCTGTACTTGGTTGTTAAGGCCTTAGGGATCACGACAAACCTACTTTGGTTTATTTTTCCTTGCTCTGCAGGGTCGTTCAGTAGGAAGGCTTAAAAGAGAACGTTCCATGAGTGAAAATGCATCACGTCAGAATGGTCAATTGATAAGAAATGAGTCAATGTGAGTATAGATACCTCTAACACATGACAGTTTGGTGGAAATGTCCATACATATGTCCTGCCCATATCTAAAACGTTACCTTTTAAATGTTAATCCTACTGAAAAGTAATTATAGGTTTCTTCACATGATTAAAATTCATTAAGTGCCATGTTAATCTCAGTAGCAATATACATAACGAGTTTTGTGGCAACTTTAAAACAAGCAGATGTATTTTATTGTGAGCTTTCATAGATTATAATATATACTTCCTCATATGAACGAAAGAGTAAAATTCACAAACCCCAGGTTACATGGCTTAGATTCAGAGAGAAACAGAAAATAACAATTATATTCAATGGCAATTTACACTGTTCATAACCCATCAAAGGCTGGCTTCAAATAAATAAATGCCCTAGCATATTCCAGAATCAGTATTGTGGTAATAACTTCATTAGGCCAGCCCAAAATGCCAAAAATCGTGGGGCAAGATTTTGGAATGAAATTTCTTTAACAGGGAATACATATTTTAAAAAGTCGTGCAAACGAAGCTGAAGTAGTTAAGAATGTTTACAAATGTTAATATGGCAGGTTTGGCCTTTTTTATAAATTACCATATATACTCGAGTATGATCCGTCCCGAGTATAAGCCGAGGCACCTAATTTTATCACAAAAACCTGGGGAAACTTATTGACTCAAGTATAAGACAAGGGTGGGAAATGAAGCAGCTACTGCTAAATTTCAAAATAAAAATAGATACCAATAAAATTACAGGCAGCAGTAGGTTAAATGTTTTTGAATATTTACATAAAACTGTAATTTAAGATAAGATTGTCCAACTCTGATGAAACTATTATTTTAACTTACTTCAATGTAAATGTACTTACGTATCTTTCCAGTAATAATAGAGTAAAATAATGTAATAAAAATAATAGAGTAAAATAATAAATGTAATAATAACAATAATAATACAGTAATATAATAAATGTAATAACAACAATAATAATGTAAAATAGTAAATGTAATAATAATAAATAGAGTAAAATAATATTATAAAAAGAGCAACAACAGAGTAAAACAATGCAAATGCAATAATAATAATAGTAAAATAATAAATGTAATAAAAATAATAATAATAGTAAAATAATAAATAACTTTGACTTGAGTATATGCTGAGCGGGGCTTTTTCAGCCTAAAAAAGGGCTGAAAAACTCAGTTTATACTCAAGTATATACGGTATGTCTGTATTGAATTCTTGTTTTACCTACCAACTAGCATACACCATCAAATCAACTTTTAATTTAAACACATACATATTACCTCTTAAGTGTCAGAATACATGTGAACAGTCTTTCAGAAAATGTCTTCCAAGAATTTCAAAAAGATTAATTATATTTCTGGAAAAGGTATGGGTCAGTCCATTTTGAACTATACAAGAGATTGTCTGGTGTGTCCTCATACAGAATGTATTTGTTTTGGGGGTGTTTTTGTATTTTGAGTTGATCATTGGTTATTCATTCAAATGCTGTTTATTATGCAACATTTTGACCTCATGTTTTAGGTTATATTTATAAGGAACTGGCAAACTACCACTAAAATTTATGAGGTTGCTATAAATTGATAAGTGACTTGAAGGTATATACAAACACACTTAAATACACATCTTGCAGTGCCATTCTGCCAGACCACTTTTACATTCTAGTACATGAATTGTGACATGATCTTCTAGTATGTTAGCTGTAACAATGAAGAAAATTCCATTCCAAACATCCCTGGGATTGGAAGAAGGACTTGCCTGTTCCACCAACTTTCTTTGAAGAACAATCCTACTTTATATGTTTCCATCGTTGCACTTCCCACACTTACAGGGGTAGCGCTTTTCCTAAAACATTTTGGACATTCACAGTTTTTCAGATGCTTTCAAGGACTAATGAGAGTTAGACACTAGAGGTCAGAAGCAATAATGATGCTTTTCTTAATGACCTTTTATTTGCTTAAAAAACTGTCTTATTAATCACAATTAATATTCATGGCGGCCCAGTCCTGAAACTATCCTGAGAATTAAAATGCCACGATATCACGCACCCTTCACAGCTAGAGATGAAACGTAAGCTTGAACATTTACCTGTTCATCTTTGAAAAAACAACTGTATGTTTATTGGATTCCTGTCAGTGCTACAGAAGGCGCACCCTGTCATAACCTGTCTGTGGGATTGAATATAATCTGAGACTTTACTATGCTGTATTATGTGTGTTACATGTAATGCGTACAACATCTTTATAAGATTTGAAAAACTGTCATTCCTTTTTATTGAATTCATCAGAAAATGTTGATTAAAATGTCTGCACTAGTTAGATTTTTCAGTGTTTTTTGCACTTGGAGATTTGTTTTCTCAAAATGGAATTGCACAAAAATGGGTCGTGCTCCTAAAACATTGTATTTTGTACAAAATATTAGTTTTACAACAAAGCTGTTAGGTAAGAACTGAAGATTTTTCCATAAATTAATATTTTTAATATTTTAAAACTTCAAAAAAGTTTAAATTTGGCATAGAATAGCAGCAAATAATTCAGAGATCGTACAGGTTCTTTTGTGTGTATGTTAAATACAGTTTATAGGTGCTTGGGATATTCTTGTTTTTTCCACTGCAAATGTGGAGAAATGTGTAATGAGTGTATGTGAAAATCTACAGTCTATGGCTGATAAAGCTACTAAGAATAGGTTGTAGTGTAAAAAAAGTTGTCATTTGCAGCAAAAGTACCAGCAATGAAATATCTTTTAGTTTTGATTTAAATTTATTTATTTATTATTTACTTCACTTCTTCTCAGCCAACGGCGACTCAGAGCGGTTAACAACCAGTATCAACAATACAGTTGGGGCTAGTTGGGCTGGCCTCTCATGACTTTTTATTTCTATAAAACATAAGCTGCACTGTCCCTCTAAAACAGTGGTTCTCAACCTTCCTAATGCTATGACCCATTAATACAGTTCTTCATGTTGTAATGACCCCTAATCATAAAATTATTTTTGTTGCTATTTCATAACTAATTTTTCTACTGTTATGAATCATAATGTACATATCTGATATGCAGACTGTATTTTCATTCAGTGGACAAAATTTGGCACAAATACCCCATACACCCAAATTTGAATACTGGTGGGGTAGTGGGGGAATTTTGTAATTTGGGAGTTGTACTTGCTGGGATCTTCAACCTTCTCTGCCAAAGGGGTTCCGAAGACCATCAGAAACATGCGCCTTTGGTGACCCCTCTGAAACCTCCTTGCGACCCCCAGGTTGAGAAACGCTGCTTTAAAACCTATCACACATCCTTTCTTTTAAGGCAGACTATAATTGCAATGCATAACTAATACATAGCCCACTTCTAAAATGTCTTGTTTATGTAAAGTGTAATCATAGCATAAAGTGCACAGTTTTTGTTTAGTTTCTCCAGTGGAGCTGAGTACACAGAAGATATGTTTGTCAGAATGTTTCATTAGGATGTAAATTTTATCAGGTTTCACCATGTATAAATTTTGTTCTGGCATCAATACGTGTTCACTTTCTAGGATAGTCTTGTCTTCCTGTTTCTCAAGACGTGTCTTCCCCTCTTTCTATCATTTTGCAAGAGTTTTTTAATGCTAAATATATTATTGAATAAAGGATTGGCCGTCACCTGCTTAACTGAACTAAAACAGTTCTGGCAAATTACAGATGTGTAGTTCTCCCGATAGTATTGGATCGAGCTCATTAAATGTGGCCATTGTCCATAATAAGTCGTGCCCACGAATATCTAGAGCGGGTCAGATTTCACCATTTGCGATTTAAATGTTCTTTGTAATGTTTTCCATTTTGATGAGACTTAATGATCAAGGTACTTGTTGATATTAACATTGTCAGAATAATTTGAAATGCTAATACTCCTCCTCTGTCTGCTGTTATAGAAACACACTGTTCATATTAGGAAAATGTTAATTGATGTTATCAGTTTCAAAATTTAAAAGACATCCTTAAATGAACAAGATGTTGATATATACTTTAAAACTACAACATTTGTTTGGTATTTTTCCCATTTATTTCAGAGATATATGCTTTTCTGAAAGGATGTTGGATCAATAGATATCTGAGAATCAACCTTAAAAGAATAACAATCTAATCAATATTCTGTTGAAGTAAAATTCCTAGTTATACTGATTGTGTTGTGCTGTACTGGCCTCTATTTGTATTGCAGAAACAAAGTGCTTTAATGGTGTGTTAGTTAATGTTAATCCTTTTGCTGTCAGAAGTATTTAGAAACAGTTTACTTTTCAGAGTACTTGGGATATGTCTAAATGTTTATGCCAGTTCTGTTGCTGTTTTGTTTGTTTGTGTTTTTTGTGTTTCATATTATTCACAGAATTCCACCGTTTGCAAAAATATATGAATTTGTATATTATTTTCTGATTGTTTTATCTAGACACTTGTTTTTTCAGAATGTTTACACCATGTGCTATACTTCCTACTTAATGTAGATAAACTGTGTTGCATTATTCTAGCATATCATGACTTGGATTCAGAGCTAGTTTTAAAAGATCTGTATTTAATTGTGCCTCTCGGTTGTTTTAGTGTAAGAATCTCTTATGAGAGTGGATCAAAATCCTTTTCCTGAAGTGGAGGTTTTTTTTGGCTTATATAGAGATTTTCACAAGATAACCAATACCTCTTCCTTGTTGGTATTTTACCAGTTGATGGGAAAGACTCCAAAAATGTGGTCCAACTTAATTTTTCAAAAAGGGTGGTTGACAAATGAATTCTTTTCTACTGAAACCTGACACTAGTGTTTCTTTCTTCATTTGCTACGCTTGCACAAACAGTGTGACACCATCACCTCAACAGGTTCGTGTCTGTCCTCCCCAAATGTTCTCTGAAGATGGATCTAATCTTTACTCTGCTCGGGGCATTTTGTCGCTTATCCAGTCTTCTACCCGTAGGGCTTACCAGCAAGTCTTGGATGTGCTGGATGAAAATCGCAGGTGATTGGCCATCACTGATTCTGCCCAGTTTATTGATTTTTTTTACTTCACTTTCATTTTCCTGTCAATTGGTTTGCGTTTGTTTAAATGACTTGGGATAAAATTAACATGCTTTTGCTTTCTTTTGTTTTTGCTGCTTGTGAATGACATTTCCAAAATTCACGTTTCATGAGCCTTAGTGTTTCTTTGGTTGGAGTTAACAAGTAATTAGCTAAAATCCCTACCTGCTCAGTGGGAAATCAAGAAGAAAGGGCAAGCAGAACGTAGCTAAGAACTTGAAACATGTGAAAATATTCCAGATTTGGGCAAAATGGTTCAAAATAATTAAATATTGTGATCCATTAATATTGGAGAACTAGATGAAAGATGCAACCTGGCAATGAAGAAGAGATATACATTGATCACAAGGGCAAGCTGTGTACTATGCTAGCTAAACTGGAGGAGAATGCCTATGTAGGTTGCATATAGATCCTTCAGTTTTCCAATCCTTTTATTTTGGCCACTGTGTGACTGTTTATTAGAAGTCTAGATATTTTGTTGTCAAAGGCTTTTGTGGCCGGAATCACCAGTTTGCTGTGAGCTTTTCAGGCTGTATGGTCATATTCCAGCTGGAGAGAATGCTGCTGGAACATGGCCATACAACTCCCAAAAAACTCACAGCAATCTAGATATTTTCTGATTTCTCTTAGCAGTGGATTTGTAAAATGTCATTCAGGAATATCAGCTGCAGTAGAGGTTTATGTCCAAAAACGATACTTTCCACCTATACCCCTGCATTCTACCTTTCCATTGGAGTTGTTTGAATGAAGGCAACTTGGTTAATGAAAGGTATTACTGCTGATCTGGAACTTTTCCTCTTAACCCAAAATCCAAGTTTGAAGTGGAAAGCTACACTTTTTTTTCTTTCAGCTCTCTTAGTAGTAGGGAGAAGTATCTTCATGGCATGGAGAATCTTGCAAGTATCTTAGTAGCAGGGAAAAGCAGCCTCAAATACCCTTCTTCTTGCAATTCTTTGTACTAACCTTGCAACAGCCACAACAAAATGCACTGCAGAAAATCAGGCATAGGTTTCTGTCCTCTTTTTCCTTCCCTTCTCTATGTGTTTTTAAAAGCTGCTGTGTGCCAGAATGAAAGTGTTTGTATTGGCCTTCCAAACATAATGGCCTATCAGAAAATAGGTACTATTGATTCTGTTACACCACAATATCATAATAGGGTCAGGCTGTGAACATTTCGCTCTCAGCTGTATTTCTGTTTGCTTACTTAATTTTCTTAAAATATTTATATCCTTTCCCCCACTTTGAAACATTCAAAGTTTCTTACGGGTCATGAAACAATATTTTGTCATGCACTCTGGGGATTTGCAGAAAGAACATGCCCAAATAAAAATGAATAACTTTAGAGTATTTTAAATGTTTTTTTATTGGGAACTGAAGCACCTCTTCCCCTCATCACTGAGTATTTAGCAATCTGTAAATTAGTCCTCCAGATTCCCTACAGATTAGTATATCAATAGTAAGGCCTTTTCATATAATTTGTCATTACTTGACATTCACTTTAAAAATCTGTCTTGAATTAAGCTTTTCTAATCTGAATAGGAATGTGAAATTTGGAAAATGTACCTGCATGGCTATAGGATGCTGCCTATTTTAGATTATTTCAAACTCTACTATTGTTTTTATTGGCCTTGGGAGCATGTTCTCACTGTTCACATGTATGTTTTCTTTAAGCATAAAGCAAGATATTTCTTATAGTAATTTTGACTTTGTTCTGCTCCTTAAAATTTCCAGTTTTGGTTTTTTCCCTCTTTCAGGATATTCTATCACCTCCATCTCAACATCACTCAGCTATGTCATGCTTACTGTAATGAATTAAAATGTTGAGAAACTTTTTGCTTCCTCAGTATTATGATAAATTACCTTTACTCTGTACTTCTATTTTGCTCTTTCCTTTGTAAAGTCTGATTTAAACATTTAGATAACAGTGGGTTGTTGTACGTTTTTTCGGGCTGTATGGCCATGGTCTAGAGCAGGGGTCCTCAAACCTTTTAAACAGAGGGCCAGATCACATTCCTTCAAACTGTTGGAGGGCCGGATTATAATTTGAAAAAAAAAAGTGTGCATTTCTATGCACACTGCACATATCTTATTTGTAGTGCAAAAAACACTTATAAACAATAGAATGATTAAAATGAAGAAGAATTTTAACAAATATAAACTTATTACTATTTCAGTGGAAAGTGTGGGCCTACTTTTGGCTGATGAGATAGGATTGTTGTTGTTGTTGTTGTTGTTGTTGTGTGCTTTCAAGTCATTTCAGACTTAGGTTGACCCTGAGTGAGGGCCGGGTAAATGACCTTGGAGGGTCGCATTCGGCCCCCGGGCCTTAGTTTGAGGACCCCTGGTCTAGAGGCATTCTCTCCTGACGTTTCGCCTCCATCTATGGCAAGCATCCTCAGAGGTAGTGAGGTCTAGATAACAGATTGGTCGTATTGTTCTATATAAACAAAATGTATCTGCTTTGCATAAAAGGCAGTTGTCACACTAAAATTTGAGTAACTACACAGCTGTGTGCTGAGTGAAGCTAGTAAATCTGTCTGTTGGTTAGTAAGCAAATGTTTACTTACTTAATTGAGCTAACTTAGTCTTGTTCATATTGCTCGTCAGTGCTTAATTTAATCTAAATTACACAACTATTATGGGCCCATTTAATTTTTTACCTGACAATCCTCTTGCTTTGATATGAGAAGTAAAAACATAAAAGATTTGGGATATTTTTCATTTTGGTTCTTTAACTGCATTTGATAGTGTAGTATATTGTTCTGTGTTTCTGCCAACAGAAAAACAAATTTGAGCAAAATTTGGTGGAGGCAATTCTTTCCCACCGCAGCCTCTCATGGACAACCTAAGCCAGTTCTGGAAGTTTGGGAAACCCTTGAGAGCTTTTTTGTGGGTAGAACAGAGAACATTAAGGGTGAGAAGATAAGGTGGAAATGTCATACCAATTAGTGGATTGTTCACTTTAGCACAGTGTATATTTCTTCAGAATAAAGGGAACATTTAAATATATCTTAGGTTCTAAATATTGTGCTTTTTGAGAAATCACTCTATTTTTCTATTATTAGTATCTATCACAGTGATAATACTCCCACCACGATTGTCATGCAAGACCAATAAACTTAAATACTATTTAAAAGGTCATTAAAGTTATTCTTAGGAGAAGAATGCTACTGGCTCCAAGCAAGTAGGCAGCCTTCCAGGTTTGGGGAGCTAAAAGTTGTGGGAAAGCAGGCTTGCACAACCATCCATCCTGGAACAACAAACAGTCTAGCACAGGGGTCCTCAAACTAAGGGCCGGATACGGCCCTCAAAGGTCATTTACCCGTCCCTCACTCAGGGTCAACCTAAGTCTGAAACTACTTGAAAGCACACAACAACAACAACAACAACAATCCTATCTCATCAGCCAAAAGCAGACCCACACTTCCCATTAAAATACTAATAAGTTTATATTTGTTAAAAATGTTCTTCATTTTCATATATGTGCAGTGTGCATAGGAATTCATTCATCCTTTTTTCAAATTATAATCCGGCCCTCCAACAGTTTGAGGGACTGTGACCTGGCCCTCTGTTTAAAAAGTTTGAGGACCCCTGGTCTAGCAGAACAAAGGTGGAGTGCTCCATTCTCTCTTCTGACTTCTACATGGCTAGAAAGGAAAATCACCTTCCACTCCTAGTATAGAAATATCTACTGGGTGTATTCCAAGTTTGTGGATAGTCCAGACTTCTTGTATGTCAGTGCAGCCGTGCACATGGAGGCAGTGCTAGGCATCAGCAGAGCTGGGTGACTGGGGAGACCATCAGTTGGTTTTTGCTTCCTATGGTTCCTTAGAGTGATGCTGTGTTGGCACAGTGGGACAATGAAATGGTGAATAGATTGTTGTTAAGTGTGACTGGCCAGGAAAAAATGTTGAAAATGGCCTGAGGCCAGACATCATTTGTTCTGCTAGGATCTGGAACCCTGGGCCGTCGCCAAAGATACCAGTGTTGATGACATTCCACCATTTTTTTTCCTGCAACTTACCAGCAGAATTGTAAATAATAATGGTTGTGGGCATGCAAGCCCAGTTAGCAAACTTACTCTTCCATTTTGAATGATGTGCTCAGAGTATTCAGTCCCTCGTCAGAATGAACCAGGGCATCTGGATTCATATAAAATGTATAAAATAAGCTTCTTCTCTGTTATAAAAAAGTTTATACCACTGCACTTGTTTACAACATACAATTGTTTCTAATATACCTCTCAAATGCCATTTGGAAATAAGTACAGGTTAGTTGAGAACAGGATTTGGGGGTGGGGGGTGGAAGTATTACTTGTAGGCCAAAGCAAATTCTGTAGCACACTGTCTACATCTTTGCAGTTAAGCACCATACAAGAACAGATGATTTGGGGGCAACACTAGCCATCTGTCAGTATTGTGGATTATAATTATAATCTTGTACGGACAAAACCACATTTGAGTATTCTATGCCTAAGAAAAGCCTATGAAATTCATAGGGTCACCATATGTTAACATGCGACTTAAAAACAGTGAATTCTGAGACTTCATGGGAGGTGATGTGTACAGTATCTGTAGTTACTGACATCTGTTAAGACATATAAATAGCAGTGTTTTCTCTAGGTTGGTGTACCTTCCCTCAGAAAACATTGTTTCATGGGTACTCATAAAGGTTTAGTTTTTAGAAGTTTAATCTGAGGCTGGGAGTAAATATATTCACAGTCAGCAATCAGAAGCTATGAGGAGAAGTCTGTAAGCAGGGTGTAAGTGAAACCATTCCTGCTGCCTCATGTTCTCCACCAACAGATATACAGAGGTGCTCTCCCTCTTTTACTAGAGGTAATACAAGTATATATACATCTTCACTAATTAATGGTTTTACCCTCCATGGATTTCCTTTTAAAGCTATCCAAACTGGCAAAGTATTTTTAGCAATAATATATTAGAATGACAATGGGGTATTATATTAGGGTATTATATTAAGTACTGTATATTGTAACCAAATTTTATTTCATTAAGATCATAAAGTTGGAAGAGACTATAAGTTGCAGGATTGCATTATGTAAAAAGACACTTGTTGGCCAGAAAGGCAAAAATCAGGATAATTTCTCATTTGTAGTAAACGATTTGTAAAGTTATAAGGATGTAATCAAGATTAAGTATCATGCTTGGCATCTAGTGTACAGTTTAGTAGAAAGGGCAGCTTTCTGGGTTTCTTTGCTCTACTTGTAGGTTTGTGTTTTTTTTTACCCTTCACGATTCCAGGGAAAAAAGCAGAGTATAGTACATAGAACAGAGGTGTGTGACTTTTTATGATCATTGAAGAAACTTCAAGTGGTAAAAATATGAGTTACAAGAGATAAAGAGCTGTTTTTCTAACCAAGCAAATTTCCTTCTTCTATTTTCCCAATTTCAGTTCTTTTGACTGTTTCTGAGAAATCAAAATAAAATTACAAATCATGCTTTCTTCAAGAACCCAAGTATCTGTGTGCATAATACACAAATAAATTGCAGTAAATTTCACAAGGGAATTTAGTGTATTCCTAGTTTAATATTTGGTGACTTCAAGTAATATAGATTAAAAGAAGCAACCTATCAACATCATAGGAAGCCTGTAACAAAAAAAATTGAGAAATGTTGAGGACCTCATCACACTAGAGAATGAATCCACTTTAAATCCAGTTGCTGCCTCCTGCAGAATTTTGGGATTTGTAGTGTGATGAAGTAGGAAGATACGTTACAGAAATCTAGATAGACTCCATTGCCAGAAAACAGGGCCTTTTATAAAGATGTTATCTAGTCAGTTCCAGTTACCTGCTCAAGCTTGCAATGTACACTCAGCTAGAGAATAGTCTTTGTTTTTGTATGCCTACTATAGCATTCAGAAAAGAATTGGCAAAAGATTCTTCCAGAAGTCATCTGGCTGGCAATGGGAATGTAGTTGTTTGCATACCTCTTTCAGTTTTGGAATGGACTGGGCCATCAATGTGATAAAAAGTAGTGCTGTTTAAGGTGATATACAATAAGTTCACAGAACTACAGTTCCGTTCAACAGACCATATTTTTCACTGCAGTTTTATAAAATTAGCATTGCAAATTAGAACAAAACTAAGTTTGCATGATTATGTAGATTTTTCTATTAGTTTGACAACACCTTGAGCCTTATTGAGAAGTCTGTTGTAGTTATCCATGTGGAATTAACTCAGGGGAAACTTGAGTTTAGCAATAATATAACCGTATCATAATAAAACAGCAAATGAATAAAATTGTGTATAATTTGGGTTCCAACTTCTTTCTTTAATTTTTTTCCTAAATGTTGTAATCTTTGTAGCAGACCTATTGAAATAAATGGGAGTAATTTATTAACATCCCATTAATTTCAATTAGGCTCCATTCCTTGGAAACAGAAACAAGCAAAGTGTTAAGGAGTTTCTTTTTAAACCAACATCTCAAAAACTGAATGAGGAGCCCCCGGTAGTACAGTGGGTTAAACCGCTGAGCTGCTGAACTTGCTGACTCAAAGGTTGGCAGTTTGAATCCGGGGAGCGGGGTGAACTCCCGCTGTTAGCCCCAGCTTCTGCCAAGCTAGCAGTTCTAAAAATGCAAATGTGAGTAGATCAACAGGCACCACTTTGGTGGAAAGATAACAGTGCTCCATGTAGTCATACTGGCCACATGACCTTGGAGGTGTCTACGGACAATGCCGGCTCTTAGAGATAGAGATGAGCACCACGCCCCAGAGTCAGACATGACTAGACTTAATGTCAAGGGGAAACCTTTACCTTAAAACTGAATATCTTTAAAACATAACTAGGATTTAGATTAGTGATATTTCAGTATGCTCAAATAGTAATATCTTAATGAGCTCACTTTGGATTTTTGTTCTCCTTCCACTTCCCATTTCCTTCTTCTGCATTATGCCTCCTTTGAATGAACCTTATCCTAGGCCAGTGTTACGTGGTGGGTCAGCTGGTACCACTTCCTCCAACCCTCATCATGATGCCAGGTAAACTTAAATTTAGTTAGCTGTGATATCTTATACCAGATTTTCACAGAACTTAATAGCGATTGACTCCTGAACTTACCAATTCAGTAGTAAGTCCCTCTTGAGTTCATTTGCATTTGTTTCTTCATAAGATATTATGTACATTCATTTTGTATGTTTTGAAGGCAAGCAGGCCTTTTGTTTTATTCTTTTGATAGATCTATCTCTCCCTTGGGTTGTATATACACCTTTAAATCCTTTCACCAGCATTCCCTTTATATTAAACAATGCTTGCTCATTTTAAGGAATAAATCCTATCTTATAAAATGATGGCTAGATTGGGTTGCTGTGAGGTTTAAGGGATGTATGTCCATGTTCCAGAAGCATTCTTTCCTTACGTTTTGCCCACATCAATGGCAGGCATCCTCTGAGGTTGTGAGCTCTGTTGGAAACTAAGCAAGTGAGGTTTATATATTTGTGGAATGTCCAGGGTGGGAGAAAGAACTTGAGGCAAGTGTGAATGTTGCAATTGGCCACCTTGATTAGCATTGAATGGCTTTGCAGCTTCAAAGTCTGGCTGCTTCCTGCCTGGGGGAATCCTTTGTTGGGAGGTATTAGCTGGTTTTGATGGTTTCTTGTCTGGAATGCCCCTATTTTAACTCTTATTATTTTCTTAAAAAACTCTAAAATTGGGACAGTAAATAAAGAGTAACACTCAAAAAATGGGAATTCCAGACAATCAATCAGAAAAAGGATCCCCCAGGCAGGAAGCAGCCAGTCTTTGAAGCTACAAGGCCATCCAATGCTAATGAAGTCAGCCAATTGAAACATTCACACCTGCCTCAAAGTGACAAGAGCTGTTTCTCCCACTCTGGACATTCCACAGATATTAGAACCCTCACTTGCCTAGTTTCCAACAGAGCTCACAACCTCTGAAGATGCCTATGATAGATGTGGGCAAAACGTCAGGTAAGAATGCTTCTGAAACATGGCCATACAGTCCAGGAAACTCACAGCAAACCAGTGATTCTGGCCATGAAAGCCTTCGACAACACAATGGATAGATTTCTCATTGATTTTAATATTCAAGATTAGGGGTGGAAATCTGTTTCAAAATAGTACATTCTGCAGGGTGTTTTCTACTGCCTCATTTCCTCTATTCCTTCCATTGTCTAATTGGGTGCCAGTCTAATTTAGGAATTAGAAACAGGCTGCTTCCTGGGCTTTTTGGAGGCCCTCCAACTTGTGAACTGTTTTATAGCCCCCTACCATTGTCCTCACCACAAAAAGACATGCACACAATTTTCCTTGGCAAGTTTTATATCCAGATGAACCAGAAAAGTTAATTTCTGGAGGCCTTCAGATCAGTATTACATTTTTAGCCAAGCAGCCCAATGAATGGAATTAGGAGGATCCAGAAGAGACTTCCAGTTGCAGTTTTCAAGGTGCCATCACAGATCCGCAGCACTAGAAGTCGGCTCCTTTGCACCCCTTCCATATTTGCCCACCTCTGTTTTTAATTGTACACAATTAAACTGATTTATTTCTTCCAGCACTTTGAAGTTTTCTTTTCTCCCTCTCTAATCCCCAGTGCAAGCACTGGAGTGGTTTGCTATTAGTTCACAACGCGGACAATTAACCCCTTTTCTATTCCATCTAAAAATGGATTATGAGTATGAAGATATTGGTTACTCAAAAAAGAAATCATGCAGTACTACCATGATTTTTCATGGGATTCAAAAAGGCTTCTGAATGTACTTCGATATTCCTGTGGGCACAAAAGATAATCAGCTGATTTTGCTTTTTCAGTTGGCTGTTCTTCAAAATGAATGTAGTACGAGTCTGGATATTCTGATGACATGTAGGAATTGTTTTTAGAGGTTGCAAGAAGTTGTTAGGGAAAGGAATAACCCGACTGTGTTGTTCTGTGTGTCAATCCCTAATTACCTCTACATGTGGTTCATGGAAGCATATTTTGCCTTTTTCCTTTTATAGATATGCACTGTCAAATATGGATACATCATTTGAAGGAACCCCGGAAGATATGACAGTTGTGGATGCTGCTTCTTTAAGACGACAGGTATCTAAATTATTTCTTGTCTTGTAGAGATGGATACCCCTCTTTCAAGGAGTGTGATAAATGCTGTACTTCCCAAGATGCAGGGGAGACCAAAGTAAATGTACACTATTATTTGGAAATGAAAATACAGGATCTCTCCCACAATATTCTCAGTTCAGTAAAATATATGTACTGCAGCACATACGTGATTAATGGGAAAGGGACTGAGAAATTATGTCCATTTGCAAAGAGTAGCATTATCATGGATAAGAGGTAGCTGTAGATTTATGATTGAAATCAGAAATGGAAAGTGCAATAAGAAGCAATCAATGAATTTAAAAAGGCATGAATCAGTGGATTTATAAATTTATAAATAGCTGTACTCAACCATGGGAGTTAAGGATGAGGAATAAACAATCAGGATTCAAAGATCTAGGAGTATGGCATCATGATAGTTGTATACTAAATATATCCCCCTTACTACAAGTGTAGACAGTGTTGTAAAGGTAAAGGTTTCCCCTTGACATTTAGTTATGTCCGACTCTTGGGGGTGGTACTCATCTCCATTTTTAAGCTGAAGAGGTGGCGTTGTCCGTAGACACCTCCAAGATCATGTGGCCGGCATGACTGCATGGAGCCCTGTTACCTTCTCGACAAAGTGATTCCTATGGATCTACTCATATTTGCATATTTTCTTTCTTTTTTTCCTGGTTGCAATTTAATTTGAATTTCATAAAAGTTAGATCATTAAGCTAGATCCAGACTTAGTCATGTTTACAGTAATCTTTGTGTAACCTGCTGATTTCATTGTTTCTATACTAAGAATGTATTTGCATGTTTTCGAACTGCTATGTTTGTAGAAGCTGGGGCTAACATCAGGAGCTCACCCCGCTCCCTGGAATCAAACTGCTGACCTTCCAATCAGCAAGTTCAGCAGCCCAGCGGTTTAACTCGCTGCACCACCGGGGACACCTAGTGCTCTAGGCCTGCATTAATAGGGTTCTAGAGGAGACCTTGTGATTATGTGAATCTAGAATGGGTTAAATTTTGTACTAAGCATTAAAGATATAAAAAAATTTTTTTTCTGTTTTAGATAATAAAACTTAATCGCCGTCTACAACTTCTGGAGGAAGAAAACAAAGAGCGTGCGAAAAGAGAAATGATCATGTACTCAATTACAGTAGCTTTCTGGCTGCTAAATAGTTGGCTTTGGTTTCGGCGCTAGAAATAGCCACAAGTCCATGAAAGATTCGAGGGTGGGGGAGTTATAGAGAATTTATAAAGTCTTTTGTTTCTGTCTCTGGACTGTATGGTGATTTTGTGATCCATGCACTGGAAACGTCTGCTGCAGCAAACAACTGTAAAAAGTTACAGTGTGAAAGGGTTTTCTGGATCGTTGTATTTATTTTTGAGATTTATTGTAACATCTTCCTTTTGCATGACTTGCTATAAATTTGGATTGAATTATTTTACAAAGGGAATTGTCTACACAAGTTGTGAAATAGATAATTCTCTTTTGTTTAGGAAGACAAAGAGATATTTTCCCAATTATTTGCAGACTTAAAGGTATAGGTTTTTTATTGTTATTCCATCATTAAACATGGCACCTTTATAGTTAAACCTATTTCACTTGTTTTGTTTTAGCCGAATTTAATGCAATAGAGTTCCAGTTCAAAAGCCATCCAAATTCATGAGCATTTCTCATTCAAGCACATGTACATATTGACTGAAATACATTCTTTGTTAACATAAGTCAATGGATTATTCAGAGGTGTATGTAATGTATTTTAGCTTTAATTTGCGAGTCTTTTGCATTTTTTTCTATGAAATAACCTTTTTAAGCCAATCTGTCCCTGAGTGATCTGAAGATTATGGAACAAAGTACCAATGGTAGTGTATTTAATAAACATCAGACCAAAGCAATGTTCAATTTCTTTTTTTATGAACTACTATATATGGACCTTATGATCATTCTACTTTAGAAACATCTATTTTAGTTAAAGGTCTAGAGCTAAAATCATTATTGCTTTTCAAGTAATTTCACCCTCTTTAGGGCATCTTTTTCTTGCTTGTACATTTCTATCTATATATATAAATTTGTTAGGGGCATCCAACGAGGAAACAAAACTCAAAAACCCCCCAACGAAACTTAACCAAAATTCCCATGCCCATAACACAACCCACAAGGTACAAACATATCTACTCAAAATGAAAAACAACACAACAACACACTCACAAAACGGCAAAACAACAAAACTCAAAAATCCCCCAACGAAACTTAACCAAAATCCCCGTGCCCATAACACAACCTACAAGGTACAAACATATCTACTCAAAATGAAAAACAACACAACACACTCACAAAACGGCAAAACAACTGAGCATGAGCATTGGCGCCCAGCCGCAAGTTCCATCGCGCGCGCATATGGCCTTCCGGCCAACGTTCCCTCTGCGGAAACCATGCCCACTCCAAGCCCCGCCGCGCCGCTTCCCGCACACACACAGGCAACCCCACACTCCATCACTCCCCCCGCCGCCGCACACACACACGCAACCCCACGCTCCATCACTCCCCCCACCGCCGCACACACACGCAACCCCACTTCCCCCGCCGCCGCACACACACACGCAACCCCACTCCCCCCGCCGCCGCACACACACACGCAACCCCATGCTCCATCACTCCCCCCGCTGCCGCACACACACACACAACCCCACGCTCCATCACTCCCCTGCCCCAATCTTACCTCCTTTTACTTCATGCCACCTCCAAACCCCGCCCCGCCCCTTCCCGCCCTGTCAAAATCTAGGAAAGACAGGAAGGAAGGAAAGAAGGAAGAAAGAGAAAGGGAGGTAAAGAAAAAGGGGGAAGGAAGGAAAGTTAGAGGAAGAAGAAAAGGAAAGAAAAGGAAAGATGGAAGGAAAGAAAAGAGAGACAGCAGAAGAGAAAGAAAAAGGGGGAAGGAAGGAAAGACATAGAGAAAGAAGAGGAGAAGGAAAGATGGGAAGGAAGGAAGGAAGGAGGGAGGGAGGGAGGGAGGGAGGGAGGGAGGGAGGGAGGGAGGGAAAGAAGGAGAGAAAGAGGGAAGGTTGGCCACAGCAACACGTGGCGGGTAAAGGTTGTTATTTCTATTATTATTATTATGCTATTATTCCTCTGAGACCCTTTTAGGGGGAATGGGAGAGGTGTCAGGTCCCAGAGGCCATGCATTGCATTATTGTTATTGTTATGATGGTGGTGAAATAAAAGGAAATAAAAAGCGAAAGAAGGAAGCAAACAGGGAGGGAAGAAAGGCAAAGGAAGAAAGGGGGAGGGAATGAAGGAAAGAGAGAAGGATGAAACCAAGTAGTGAAAGAAGGAAAGAAAGAAAGAGGTAGAGAAGGAAGAAAGTAGAGAAAGGGGGAGGAAAAGGGGGAAGGAATAGGTAGGGACCTCTCTTTCATAATAGTCCAGATATCTACCTCAACTTTGATAAGTTTTACTATAGGCCACAGCAACGCGTGGCAGGGCACAGCTAGTTCAGTATAAACATTTGTAAAAACCTTTTTTTATGTATTAACACATCCTACACTTTGATTTTAAATCTTCTACCTTCTTTGAACAAGATCGCTAAAATGGCAGAGTTTGTATGAAAGATATTTATTTATTTATTTACCCTATTTATATCCTAGCTTTCTCTACCTAAAGGGGACCCAAGGCAGCTTACATATAGGAAATTATTCAATGCCTTAAAACACATGCAATTCCAGTAACACTAAAATTAAAATGTATACATATTAAGCTTTTTAAACATTTAAAAACATTAAATATAAATAATACAGTTCATAATCTATATATATAAATTTGTTAGGGGCATCCAACGAGGAAACAAAACTCCAAAACCCCCCAACGAAACTTAACCAAAATTCCCATGCCCATAACACAACCCACAAGGTACAAACATATCTACTCAAAATGAAAAACAACACAACACACTCACAAAACGGCAAAACAACAAAACTCAAAAATCCCCCAACGAAACTTAACCAAAATCCCTGTGCCCATAACACAAACCACAAGGTACAAACATATCTACTCAAAATGAAAAACAACACAACAACACACTCACAAAACGGCAAAACAACAAAACTCAAAAATCCCCCAACGAAACTTAACCAAAATCCCCGTACCCATAACACAACCCACAAGGTATAAACATATCTACTCAAAATGAAAAACAACACAACAACACACTCACAAAACGGCAAAACAACAAAACTCAAAAATCCCCCAACGAAACTTAACTAAAATCCCCGTGCCCATAACACAACCCACAAGGTACAAACATATCTACTCAAAATGAAAAACAACACAACAACACACTCACAAAACGGCAAAAGAACAAAACTCAAAAAAACCCCAACGAAACTTAACCAAAATTCCCATGCCCATAACACAACCCACAAGGTACAAACATATCTACCCAAAATGAAAAACAACACAACAACACACTCACAAAACGGCAAAACAACTGAGCATGCGCATTGGCGCCCAGCCGCAAGTTCCATCACGCGCGCACATGGCCTTCCGGCCAACGTTCCCTCTGCGGAAACCATGCCCACTCCAAGCCCCGCCGCGCCGCTTCCCGCACACACACACGCAACCCCACGCTCCATCACTCCCCCCGCCGCCGCACACACACACGCAACCCCACGCTCCATCACTCCCCCCACCGCCGCACACACACACGCAACCCCACTCCCCCCGCTGCCGCACACACACACGCAACCCCACGCTCCATCACTCCCCTGCCCCAATCTTACCTCCTTTTACTTCAGGCCACCTCCAAACCCCACCCCGCCCCTTCCCGCCCTGTCAAAATCTAGGAAAGACAGGAAGGAAGGAAAGAAGGAAGAAAGAGAAAGGGAGGTAAAGAAAAAGGGGGAAGGAAGGAAAGTTAGAGGAAGAAGAAAAGGAAAGAAAAGGAAAGATGGAAGGAAAGAAAAGAGAGACAGCAGAAGAGAAAGAAAAAGGGGGAAGGAAGGAAAGAGATAGAGAAAGAAGAGGAGAAGGAAAGATGGGAAGGAAGGAAGGAAGGAAGGAGGGAGGGAGGGAGGGAGGGAGGGAGGGAGGGAGGGAGGGAGGGAGGGAGAGAAAGAGGGAAGACTGGCCACAGCAACACGTGGCGGGTAAAGGTTGTTATTTCTATTATTATTATTATGCTATTGTTCCTATGAGACCCTTTTAGGGGGAATGGGAGAGGTGTCAGGTCCCAGAGGCAATGCATTGCATTATTGTTATTGTTATGATGGTGGTGAAATAAAAGGAAATAAAAAGTGAAAGAAGGAAGCAAACAGCCAGGGAAGAAAGGCAAAGGAAGAAAGGGGGAGGGAATGAAGGAAAGAGAGAAGGATGAAACCAAGTAGTGAAAGAAGGAAAGAAAGAAAGAGGTAGAGAAGGAAGAAAGGAGAGAAAGGGGGAGGAAAAGGGGGAAGGAATAGGTAGGGACCTCTCTTTCGTAATAGTCCAGATATCTACCTCTACTTTGATAAGTTTTACTATAGGCCACAGCAACGCGTGGCAGGGCACAGCTAGTTGTAGTCTAAAGACGTTCCATAGTCATTGCACATATTCCAAATCTGTTATAGCACTGCACTATATTCCAAAAGCCTGATCCCAAAGCCAAGTTTTTACTTTCCTTTTGAAAGGCTAGGAGGGAGGGGGCTGATCTAATGTCGCTGGGGAGGGAGTTTCATAGCCGAGGGGCCACCACTGAGAAGGCTCTGTTCCTCGTCCCCACCAGTCCCGCTTGTGAAGAAGGCGGGACTGAAAGCAGAGCCTCCCCAGACGATCTTAATCTCCAAGGTGGTTCATAGGGGGAATATACGTTTGGACAGGTAAGCTAAGTGTTCACTGTGAAAATTAGAGCTACCATTAAATGTTTCTACAGTAATTGCTAAAAACAAGAGAAGCAGAGAAGCTGGCTGAAATTGTTACTCATTGGTTAAGATTTTTAAAAATGGTTGCAAGTACAGCAAAACAACTAAAGCACAAGAGAAATGTCATGTTGAATCATTTCCGAGGTCTGTTTAGCTTTACATGGAGTTCATTTACACTGTAGAAGCAATGCAGTTTGACACCACTGTAACTGCCATGGCCCAATGTAAAGGGATCCTGAGAGTTGTGGTTATACAAGGTCTTAGGCTTATCTACGTAAAAGTATTGATGCCTTAAGTAAAGGTAAAGGTTTCCCCTGACATTAAGTCTACTTGTTTGACTCTGGGGATGGTGCTCATCTCCATTTCTACACCAAAGAGCCGGTATTGTCCGTAAATGCCTCCAAAGTCATGGGGCCGGCATGACTACATGGAGCACCATTACCTTCCCACAGAAGTGGTACCTACTGATCTACTAAAATTTTGAATGTTTTCAAATTGCTAGATTGGCGGAAGCTGGGCCTAACAGTGGGAGTTCACCTTGCTCCCCCGGATTTGAACCACCAAACTTTCAGTCGGCAAATTCAGCCACTCAGCAGTTTAACCCGCTGCGCAACCAGGGGGTTGCCTTACCAAACTACAAATTACCAAACTACAAATTGAGCCATGGAAGTTGAAATAGTGCTAAACTGCACTAAGTTTGCGGTGTAGATGTACCCATGGTGATCAAACACTGCTTGTGGGAAGCCTGATAGCTGGACAGGAGTACAACTACACCCTCAATCGCAGTTACTAATGTACAGACTGCAACGTGACATGCACCCAATTGATCCAAAATCCAAATTGGTGTGCTACGAGCCAAGGTTATAACACAAAAAGTGCCTACCAAGCAATTTTGATGTGTATATAAACTGCTGAATGTGGTCATCCAGAGTTCCATGGCTGGGTTCTCTTTCTGCTAATGATGGACAAGCTTTTGTCTGTTTGTTTCAACTCATGCTATAAAACCTGTGGAAATCCTGGAACATTATATAAGTGCAATCATAACCGTGGTAGTACTTCTGAATCCAGCATTGCTCCTGCAAGTTCAGATAGCTGCTGTGATTGGTGCATCAACTTCCTCCTTTCCTAGACACAGGACTTCTCAGCACACTTATTGATGCCTTAACTAGTTAGTTCCTGCTGTATGCTTTATAGACATCTAACACTTGCCTTATATAAACTGTGTGTGTCACCTGCCTACTTACAGCAACTTCATACATTTCGGTTTTCTTATACAAGGAATACTCAAAGGTAGCTTTGCCAGCTCTTTCCTCAGAAATATAACCTACAGCACCTGATATCTGTTGACATTTTCCCATTCAAGTAATAACCAGGGCTGACCCTGTTTAGCTTCCAAGATCAGACAGGAATCTGTGGCTTTCAAAGTATGTAACTGCGCTGGTTTTCCATTCCTTTTTAAGCCCAATCTTTGTTGCATGCTTTAAAGATATTAATTATTTAAAGATCCTTCAACATATTTGACTTGGAGATCAGAAAAACTTGAAAACACTCCGTTAAATAAGGACTGCTTGACGTAATTGGATGGATTATTAAACAGGTAACCATATTATCGTGCTGCAAAACAAACACATTTTGGATTTTATCTACAAAGGACATCAAGGACTAATTGAATCAGATGCTCTGGTTTGAAAGGAGAATTGCATAATGGAAAAAGATCCTGTCATTACTGCAAAAGAAACATGTCAACATGTGTATACAGTTTAATACACTGTTCCATTGACAAGAAAGGAGAGAGAGAGAGAGAGAAAATAGAACATGGCTGCAGCTTTTAGGACTACTGGATTTCATTAGGATATGCTTATGTAGATATAAACCTATTCCATTCTATCCCACTCTCCCAATTGTATACATATGCTTTACACCTGATGCTTTAATATTATTTTGTCCTGCTCCTGAAGAAGTGGATTTATATAATGAAAGCTCATGTAAAAATAAAAGCCAGTTAAAGGTGCAGCCACATAACTATTTTATTCCCCTTTTCCCCCTCTTTAGGCTGCAAAAGATCAATGCGGTTTATTGTATGACTTGAAGTCATTTCCAACATACGGCACCCCTAAGGTGAATTCATCAAGTTTTTCACAATCCTTAACTATAGAAATCCACACCAGATATCCCAGGATTTCTTTATTTCAGAGTATGATTTAGAACAAGGTTATTGCTGATACTTTCATTGTTGATACTGTTAAAATAATGGGTTCAGAAATTTTTAATGAACTAACACAAATCACCACAAGTAGACCTAGATCTCAGTTCTCCAAGTACACATTTTTTAATGTTCCTACAAGTTATTTCTGACCTTAAGCCAAATTCTATCACAAGATTTGTCCAGAGGCCTTCCTCTAAGGCTGAGAGGGACTTGCCCAACGTCACCCAGTGAGATTCCCTGGCAAAGCAGAAAATCGATCCCTGGTCTCCAGTCAGGACTTCATCAGATGGAGTTGGAGAGAACGGAGGGAACCGTCTTAACCTGTTCCCTTCCGTCTTGTGGGATGACTAGCCATCCCACATCCTTACTATTTTGATGCCCATCTTTCCCCGACTTTTGCCTGTCTTAAAACTTTTTGGAGTTGGGTAATTCCCTACTCCTGTAGACAGGTTGTTCTGTTTCCATGTGATGTGGAAACCGAGCCCCCAAGGAATCCCACCAAAGTGCTCTTACGTCATGTGATGGAAACCGAGCCCTACACACATTCTTTGAAAACATTTCCATTGAGTGTTAGTGGATTTTTTTAAAGACACAGGCAATCTCCAAGTTATGAACAAGATAGATTCTGTAACTTTGTTCTTAAGTTAATTTGTAAGTCAGGAAAGATCATTTTCCCTGCGTGGTCACTGCAATTTACACATATATGGTAATATCCGGCGCTCGCGCCGGCAGCAACGGAAAGTTCACGAGATAAAAGATCAGTTGGAGCAGCCCCTCCCGCCCCCCTCTCCTCTATAAATAGCCCTCCCGAGAGACCGCGGCCAGTTCTTTCAATCCGCGCTAAAAAGGCAGCATCAGGGAAAGTGAGAGATTTGAATATGACAACAACTTCCTTCAAGAAATGTATTTTGTGTCCAAATAAATATCCGGACAATGATGCCCATCCTCATTGTCTTGTTTGTCTGGGAGAAGAACATCTCTCCCAGCCTTGTGAAATATGCAGAGCGTTTACGCCGCAAACGAGGAAGAATAGGGAATTGCGGTTAAAAGCGGCATTGTATGAGCAGACTCTGCTCCCTCCGATAGAGGACACAACAGATAAGGCCGACCCGGCCCTTAAGAAAAAGAAAATCATAAAGTTGAATAAGATTAAAGCCAGCAAGCCCTCCGAAAGAGGTGAAGTGGCTCAAACTTCTCTTTTAAAAAAGCCTCAAAACCCCTCTAAGGAGGGAGAAATGGCTTTATTAAACCAACCGCCGAGTAAAATGGCGGTTTCGGCCCGCAACGAAGAGAAGAATGAAGGGGCGACCCTTCAGTTACCTGTTGAGGCATGCCCCAAAAGCATGGCCCCATCGTTGGTCTCGGTGTCGACGCCGATTCAAACTCAGGGCCCCAACGATACCGTGGCTTCGGTATCGGGCGCCCTCTCCTCGCCAGCCAGACATCAACAAACGACTCCTCGACGCGCTCGCGATCGAGCGCCTTCGCGTAATGCAACTAAAGGAGGAGGACGCCGGCGTCGAAGCCGCTCGGCGCCAAAGACCTCAAGCTCCTCCTCTGACTCCTCCTCTAGCTCCTCCCCTTTGAGGAAGCAGAGCAAGAAAGGGAGGGCTTGTGACAGTCCAGGGAGTAACTCCCATACATCTAGATGGATGAATACACAGCCCTCGTCCACTAACGTTAACCAAGACAGCCAGAGCTGGAGTGTTGGCAATCAGAGCAGCCATTGCCAACCACTACCTCCAATTTTGTCCTATGGAGGATTTAATCAAGGGGGTCAACCCCAGCCTAATGTTCCTTTTATAAATCAAGGAGGCATGATTCAAGGAAACCAGTGCCAGCCCTCCCAAATGTTTATGAATCAAGCAGGCATGCTACAGGGAGGACAATTTCAACCCCCACCTCCCTTTATGAGCCAGGGAGGTTTCTGGCAGATGGCATCGAATGGTCAAATGTTTTATTGTGGAGCACCAATGCTTTCGCAATGGCCCTTATCTAATACTAATGTGAATACTGTGTCCACTGCTGGACAAGCTCAGAAAAGGAAAACTCATTCATCTAAAACTAAGAAAAATCATACTCTGGCTTCGGAGTCAATAGCTCCACAGGGCCAACTGTCTCCTCTTATTCAGTCTGAGGTGCCACAAATGGCTGAATGTCTATCCTCGGATGAGGATGTGATTATTCAGGATAATTATGAAGAAACAGAACAAGATGTTCTCAATGAAGAGTACACGAAGTTCGCTTCACTTATAAATAGAATGGTTCGCGCACTTGATCTCCCAACTCCAAAACAGCCGGAGTCAGTGGACGACCCAATGTTTCCTGCTGAACAACAGGAATCTGTTACTTCGGCAGCTCTTCCGGCTCTTCCTTACCTACTAAAGCTTACTAAGTCGGCTGAAGGTTCTCCTTCATTGACTCCTGCAATCCCAAGAAAGGTGGACAATCTTTATAGGATTGATGTTTCCTCAGCAAGCTGGATAGCTAGACCGCCTATCCCTAATACGGTTATAGCTGAGGTTGGGAATGGTCAAAAAAGCAAGAAATTAAATCCAACACCTTCTGATAAAGAAGGAAGGAAAGTGGATGCTATGGGTAAGAAGGCCCATATGACTGCTGGACTCTTTACTAGGATGGCTCATTTTGCAACTTACATGAGCGCTTATCAGACTCATTTATGGAATAAAGTGATCCCATACATAGACCTCATTCCAGAAAACGAACAACGTTTTCCACGAGCATTCCATTCAGAGGCTTTATTGTTGGCAAAATTCCAAAAGGACTTCGCCAAGCATATGGCTGAAACTGCTGGGAAGCTTTTTAGTACTGCTACTTCAATAAGACGACATGCTTGGCTACGTGCATCAGCTTTGTCCGAGGAAGGGCGTTCTTTAGCGGAACACTTACCTCTCCATGAAGACGGCCTTTTTCATCCTACAACAGATGAAAGACTGAAACACAATCAAGAAATGAAAAAAACTATGCAGATATATGGCTTCCCAAAACAAGGATACTTCCAACAAAAACCTCGATGGCAGTCGTCCCCATCATACTTCAGAAGAAATTCTGGTAATTTTTATGGAGGCCAGCAGAGACAACGTGCGCCTCTGAACTCTAAGCCTTACGTTCCGCGAAAGCAAACCTATGGGCAAAGAAACAAGTTCCAGCCTTACCAGAATAAGCCCAACCGCCAAGGGGGAAACAAGCAGCGTTTTTGACATTCTCTCTATAGGCGATGGGGGATCTAGTTTACATACATTAGTACCTTCTGTTTCATTACAAAGTTGTAACTTTACTGTTTGTGAAAATCTGAACACTGTAAATGCAGACTTACCTTATTTTGGGGCGCGTTTAGCCCCTTTTTATGACGCATGGTCAAGTATAACCACTGACTCCTGGGTGCTTCAAATTGTTAAATTTGGCTATTTGATCGAATTTGAAAATTTACCGCCTGTGGGTCTAATTAAGACCACGCCTCCTTCTCCTGCACTTTTAGAGGAGATTAAGATTTTACTGTCTAAGGGAGCAATAAGTCCACTATCTCCATCAGCATATGGACAATGTTTTTTCTCCCGTTACTTTTTAATATCTAAAAAAGGAGGTGGTTTACGCCCAATATTAGATTTACGAGGGGTGAATAATTTTATTAATTCTAGAAAGTTTCGCATGGTTTCACTTAAGACGATTCTTCCGTTGTTAAATAAAGATGTTTGGTTTGCATCAGTAGACTTAAAAGATGCTTATTTTCATGTTTCCATTAATCAGCAACACCGCAGATACCTGGCCTTTAAAGTCGGTAGTCAAGCCTTCCATTTTAACGTTTTGCCTTTCGGATTGGCTACTGCACCAAGAGTGTTTACAAAATGTATGGCCACAGTGGCGGCGTACCTCCGCACATCTGGAATAACGGTTTTTCCATACATTGATGATTGGCTGATTGTATCGAATTCGAGAGAAAGACTTCTATCGCATATCGACAAAACGTTGTTTCTCCTCCAGTCTTTAGGTCTAATAGTGAACTGGGAGAAATCCAACCTCGTTCCATCAAGACGGATGCAGTTCATCGGAGCATTATTGGACTCGGAGACTCAGAAGGCATACTTGCCCGACGACCGCTTCAAAAGACTGCAGAGTCTTATACTTCAGGTTGTAAAACGAAACGTCGTAAGGGCCAGACAGATTCAGGTGATATTAGGGCATATGGCGTCGACGACCGCGGTGACTCCGCATGCAAGACTGCATTTCAGACCCCTTCAGTCCTGGTTCCTGTCGGTTTTCAACCCATTGTTACACAGATCCAGTATGCACCTATCTTTGCCTGTGCAACAACTCAAACACCTTTTATGGTGGACGGAACGCCACAATGTTTGTGTTGGCCTTCCCTTTCATCAACCTAAGCCTTCCAAAATCCTGACCACAGACTCCTCACTCACGGGATGGGGAGCACATGTGGATGGGTTAACAACACAAGGGACATGGACTTCTGTAGAAACCTCATACCACATAAATCTGTTAGAGTTATTAGCAGTAGAGAAGGCACTGAAGGCTTTCGAACCAATTTTAAGGCATCAAACAGTCCAACTGGTAACAGACAATACAACTGTAATGTATTATGTAAACAAGCAAGGAGGAACCCATTCAAGGGGATTACTGGAGATAACACTCAGGGTGTGGAATTGGTGCATAGACAGAGACATTCATCTCTTGGCAATACATCTGCCAGGGGAGCAGAATGTGTTAGCGGACTTTTTAAGCAGAAACCCCCTCACCTGTCACGAATGGACTCTGAACAGGCAGGTTGCAGCTCTACTATTTCGAGCCTGGGGCAGGCCAGAGTTAGATCTATTTGCTTCGGCCCAAAACACACAGTGCCATCTTTTTTGCGCCAGGAACAGTCAGAAGCTGATGCCCAATTGCCTGGGCGACGCCTTTCTGCAACACTGGGGAGAGTGGAAGGTTTATGCGTTCCCTCCGTTTCCCCTTATACATCGGGTAGTATCAAAGCTAGCCCAGGATCGGGCTCAAGGGATCCTAGTTACCCCATGGTGGCCCAGACAGCCATGGTTCTCCCTAGTACTGGAAATGTCCCAAAGAATATTCAAACCGCTTCCTCAGAGGGAAGACTTGCTGACGAAGGAGGATGGTCGGGTGCTATACCCGGACGTCCAGAAATTGAAACTGACAGCTTGGCGTATATTTCCAGTCCAGTAAAGTTAATTATGGAAGCAGCCCAGAGACAATCCACGAGAAGGTCATACATCTATAAGTGGTCAAGGTTTTCGAAGTTTGCTCAAAATAAAGGGATAGATCCTGTTAAGGCTCCAACTTCTTTGGTGTTAGACTTTTTGGCCCATTTAGTTGATTTAGGTTTATCCTGGTCATCTTTAAAATGTTATTTAGCAGCTCTATCCTGGTTTAGGAGGAAGGCAGGCTTGCCATCGTGTTTTAGTGACCCGATGGTGTCCCAATTCATGAAGGGTTTAAAGAATCTGAGACCACCAGTAGCACCAATTGCTCCTTCATGGAGTTTAGAGATAGTACTTTCGGCCTTGGTTAAAGCCCCATTTGAACCATTGGCGACGGTAGATATGGCATATTTGACATGGAAAACAGCATTTTTGGTTGCAGTAACGTCAGCACGTAGAGCGGGAGAGCTGTGTGCCCTTAGGTGCGATGAGCCCTATATGAGAATACACAGAGATAAGGTAGTACTAAGACCTGATATATCTTTTCTACCGAAGGCGACAAGCAAGTTTCATATGTCGCAGGAAATTATATTACCAGCCTTCTTTCAAGACCCATCTTCTTCTTTAGAGAAGAACTTGCATCTGCTGGATGTACGTAGGGCTCTAGTATATTATATAGATAGAACCAAAGGTTGTAGAAAATCTACTAGGTTATTTTTAAAATACAGAGAGGATTCTGTGGGACTTCCTGTTTCCTCACAGAGGTTTTCAGCATGGATTGTCTCGACCATTAAACTTGCTTATCAAATGTGTAGGAAAGACTTACCTTTGCAGGTTAAGGCGCATTCTACAAGGGCGATGGCCACTTCGACGGCGTTTTTGAAAGGCGTTCCGCTTGACACTATTTGTAGAGCAGCCACTTGGTCCAGACCAACGACTTTTGTGAAACATTACAAGCTGGATGTGCAATCGAAGGCTGATGCAGCGTTTGGTAGAGCGGTGCTTTTTTCGGCTGTGGCATGACGCCCTCCGTCCAGGTTAGCAGCTCGCTAGTCTACCATATATGTGTAAATTGCAGTGACCACGCAGGGAAAATATGGGTTGCTTACCTGTAAACATAGTTTCCCTAGTGGTCACCTGCAAATTTACACAACCCGCCCTTCCTCCCCTCCTGATTGTCATGCCCCAGCTCTTCTGTATGCGATTTTTAGCGACGGAAGAACTGGCCGCGGTCTCTCGGGAGGGCTATTTATAGAGGAGAGGGGGGCGGGAGGGGCTGCTCCAACTGATCTTTTATCTCGTGAACTTTCCGTTGCTGCCGGCGCGAGCGCCGGATATTACCATATATGTGTAAATTTGCAGGTGACCACTAGGGAAACTATGTTTACAGGTAAGCAACCCATATTTTAAAAGTATAACCCAAACAATAGAGAAAGAGGTGTGTGTGGAGGTAGCAAGCTTGAGTTAAACTTGAAAAAAAAACTGCTCTGACATACATATATAAGCTTTGGCTACTATAGGGAAGGATTAACACTCCTGGGGTGTTTCTTTTGCTCTCTGTGCCCCTGTTCTGAAGATTTCGCCGCACTTTTGTGTCACTGTGACAACTGGATTTTGAAGAATTTGACTTTTTGTTGATACAAGGATTGGTAATAAATCTTCAGTGGAGACACGTTTTCCCCATGATAATGACTCTTTCAGGAGTGGATTTTCCTTGTGATGGGTTTGATTTCTCTCACTTCCTGTTGTCTCACCTCTGTTCTTAATTATGAGTTGTTTGTAAGTTGGGTGTTTGTAACTCAGGGACTGCCTGTATTGGCAAACAAGCTATGTGAATTCAGAATCTGATCCTATATGCTCAACAAGGACTTCTCAGATGCACCCTGTGCTTGATGTTAAGTATATTGCTTAACTTTATTTACTGCATGCTAAAATAAGTGATGTGTGAGACATGTGGCTGTACGGTTAAAATCCAGGACTTCCATTGCTTGTATTTGAAAGGGAGGAGAGGAACTTTCTTCTTTTCCAGTACAACAGAAAAGGGATGGAGTGAAAGTAGGCATCCCAAGCAAAAGGATCTATCATATCACCAATCATCTGAAGTATTCATATCTTCTGCCTGGAGGGAGTATAAGGGGCAGAGAAGGTGGGACAGTTTTTAAAGGAGACTCGGGGCCTGATTTTCCCCATAAAACATGATTAGAGCCCAATTTTCCCCATAAGACATGATAGAGGGGAAATCGGGGGGAAAGACCTAAAAAATATAAAAGGAGGCCCTTTGGCATCAACAATGGTATGTTGGGAAAAATGGCAAGACAAACTTCCATTTATTGCTAGACTACCTTCTCTTCCCATGGGGACTGGATTTGAACTGGATTAACTTCATTACGTGATGTCAAAGGCTTTCATGGCTGGAATCACTGGGTTGTAGGTTTTTCCGGGTTATATGGCCATGTTACCCTATAATCCTTACATATCAGCTGTCACATCGGCACTTTTAATCTTGTACCCATTATCCTGGCCCGGCCCACTTTTATAGTGTCTTGATGAATTGTTTATTGCTTGTTGTTTAATATTGCTTTAACTGTTTTTAATTTGTTTTAGGTGTTGTATTGTTATGTTGTGTTTTGAGGCCTTGGCCTTTGTAAGCCGCATTGAGTCCTTCGGGAGATCCTAGCGGGTACAAATAAAGTTAATAATAATAAAATAATAATGTTCTAGAGGCATTTTCTCCTGACGTTTCGCCTGCATCTATGGCAAGCACCCTCAGAGGTAGTGAAGTCTGTTGGAAGTAGGAAAATGGATTTATATATCTGTGGAATGACCAGGGTGAGACAAAGGACTCTTGTCTGCTGGAGCTAGGTGTGAATGTTTCAACTGACCACCTTAATTAGCATTTGATGGCTTGGCAGTGCCTGGGGGAATCTTTTGTGGAGAGGTGATTAGATGTGCCTGATTGTTTACATTGCTATATAATTGTCTACATTGCTATATAATCCAGTTCAAAGCAGATAATCTGGATTTTATATGGCAGTGGAGGAGGGGCCCAAATTGGACAAAATTTGATTAGCCACAATATAAAATACTACATAAACTTGTTGACATGCAGCCCTTACATATTGAAATTAAATGCCATTAGAAAGTAATAACATAAATGATCAGACAACATAAGAGAACCCTGAGAATCCTTCTCTAAGCAGAGGAAATGAATCACCCGGAACAGAAAAGCGGTGGCTCGTGTTTCCGGCCGGCGCCTGTGCGCGGGGCACCTCCTCCGTCGATCTTCTATTGCAGAGCAATGGCGTCCGCTCTGCTACGCCCGCTGCTCTCCGCGGCCACGAGGCGCCTCCCTCTCCACTCTCAGCCGCGCCGGGAGAGCAAGCGATGGGTGCGCGCTTATCTGGAGCAGCAGCGGCACCTGGAGCCCCCGCAGCGCCGGTGAGAGAGGCCTGTCGGCGGGAGAGGGCGGGAAGGGGCCTCCCGAGTGGACGGGGCTTCGGGCCTTCCCTCAGTGTTGGGCATTCAGCAGTTAAAGTGGTGCCTTATGTTAGAATGTTGAGGCTGGCCAATAAGAAACCATATGCAAATTAGTAGGTCGAAATAGCGCATGCATAGGCCAACTTGGGCCTTCCCTCCAGGTCTTTTGGACTTCAACTCCCACAATTCCTAACAGCCGGTAGGCTGTTAGGAATTGTGGGAGTTGAAGTCCAAAAGACCTGGAGGGAAGGCCCAAGTTGGCCCAGATCTTGTCACCTTCAAAATATCAGAGCTGTAAAACATGTTCTTGACTAAACAATGCATGTATTATTATTTGTTAATACTTGCTATTTATCAATGTTTTGCGTATTATGTTTCCTAATAGTGTTGTTAAAGGTAAAGGTTTTCCCTTGACCTTAATTCTAGTCGTGTCCAACTCTCTCCTTTTCTAAGCCAAAGAGCCGGCGTTGTCTGTTGACTGTTTTATTGCTATAATGATTGTTTCATTGCTTATAGATGTATGGTTTTAATTTGATTTATGTTTAATTGTAGTGTATAATTGAAATTGTTTATACTGGCATTGAATTTTGCCATTACTTATGTGTAAACTGCTTTGAGTCCCCCTTGGGGTGAGAAAAGTGGTATAGAAATACTGTAAATAAATAAACATTCACACCTAGCTCTAGCAGAGAAGAGTCCTTTGTCTCACCCTGGTCATGCCACAGATATATAAATCCTTTTGCCTAGTTCCAACAGACCTCACTACCTCTGAGGATGCTTGCCAAAGTGCAGGCGAAACGTCAGGAGAGAATGCCTCTAGACCATGGCCATACAGCCCGAAAAAACCTACAACAACCCAATAAATAAATAATTCTTCGTAGACACCTCCTAGGCCAGCATGACTGCATGGAACACTGTTACCTTCCCACAGAAGTAGTACCTATCAATCTACTCACATTTGCATGCTTTCAAACTGCTAGGTTGGCGTAAGCTGGGGCTAACAGCGGGAGCTCCCCTTGCTCCCTTGACCTTAAGTCTAGTCATGTCTGACTTTTCTGCTTTTCTAACCTGAAGAGCCCCAGCGTTGTTCATAGACATTTCCTAGGTCATGTGGCCAACATGACTGCATGGAACGCTGTTACCATTCCGCAGAAGTGGTACCTATCAATCTACTCACATTTGCATGCTTTCGAACTACTAGGTTGGCACAAGCTAGGGCTAACAGTGGAAGCTCACCCCGCTCCCTGGATTCAAACTGCCAACCTTTCAATCAGGAGCTCAGCAGTTTAACTCGCTGCGCCACCGGGAGCTCCAGTGGTTGTTACCGTATCTAAATAATTTATTTTGTGCATTTCGTACCAAGGACATGCAAATTGTGGACTTTGCAGATATTTGGTTTTTTTCTTTATTAGAATCCTGAGCTCCTCCTAGGGCTAAAATTGTACAGGTATATTAAAACTAAAAGGAGTCCAGAAGTGTTTGGAGTTCCAGAATTGCACTGAATTCACAGTCCTTACTAATATCCACACCAGCTATCCCAAACTTTTTCATTTCAGAGTATGGTTTAGGACAAGAGGGTGGGCTTTTTATAGCTGTTATAATTTAAACCAGTCATGGGCAAACTTTGGTCCTCCAGGTGTTTTGGACTTCAACTCCCACCATTCCTAACAGTCTACTTTAAACAATTGTGAATCAGACATCCATGATGATCTAATGTAGATCATAACAAGATTTGCCAGTAGATCTAGAACTCCCATCTCTCAGCATTATTATTATTAATAATAACAATAATAACTTTATTTGTATCCTGCCCCATCTCCCTAAAGGGACTCAGAGTGGCTTACATGACAACACTGTGCAAAGTGAAATACATTAAATATACACATAATTTAATTTAAAAGAATAAAACACCAAGTGGCAAAAATTACAACAAACAGGGTTAATATAGAACACATTAATTGAAATAAAATAACAATAAAACACAGTAATAAATTGTAATTAAAACAATGATTATGTTGTTGTTTCTATGGTGATCCTAGGGCAAAGCTATCACAGGTTTTTCTTGGCAAAATTTGTTCAGAGGAGGTTGCCTTGGCATTTGTTTGAAACTGAGACAGTATTGCTTCCTCGAGGTTACGCCGGGAGTTTCCATGACTGAGCGGGAATTGAAACCCTCTAGTGCTTAAACCACGATTATACCATGCTGGCTTAAGTTTGCGGCTTTTGTTACATAACACCCAACACATCCGTAATCACACGTGATCATATGCATTTATGCGCTGTACATGTAGGTACAGAAGTGCTCTTAATTCTTCTGTCTATTATGCTAATTTCAGCGATACTTCTTTCGTTTTAGGCTGAGAATATGTTGATGAAAAGAAAAAACTTAATATGGCTGTGCTGGGTGTTATGTTGAAAAAGCAGCATGTTTCTCTGTTTGAATTTCATATATGTCACAACTCCCTGTTTTCTGTCAGCTTGTTAAACATTACAGAGTTTATCCATGCAGAAAAAGAACATTTTTTGGCACATTATGACTTGAAGTAATCCAAAGTGTCATTTGAATTTGATTTTGTGGTTGTTTTAATTTCTGTTTGAAATCCTGTTTTGATTGTATTTATATGTGATTGTTTTGTGTGTAATGATTTAATATTTAATGTATTTATTTATTTATCATGTCAGAGCAAGTTGAGGGTACAGTTATACTTGCAGCATATGACTTGCAGAATGTATTTATATTTTGTTATGTTTATGTTTTGATGTGGCATCGAATTGTGCCAAGAATGAAACTGCTCTCAGTCGGGGGTGAGATAAGACGGGATAGAAATACAGTAAATAAATAAATAAATAAAATATTTATGCACTTCCGTTCTCAAAATATGTTTAATAATGAATTAACTCTTAAGGCTCTGAAAAACTGTGCTCAGCACACATTTTTTTTTGCATTCTCAGATTCTGTCAGAAATAATTAGGAATGTAGCTCTTGCTTTTTAAGTTCAAGTTTAGACTAACTGGTTAGAACAGAGTTTCTCAAACTGTGCTCCCCCAGGTGTTTTAGACTTCATGTCCCACAATTCCTAACAGCCAGTAAGTTGGCTGAGATTTCTGGGAGCTGAATTCCAAAACACGTGGAGGTGTATAGTTTGACAAACACTGAGCCAGAAGGATTCTTGGTTTCTTTCAATAGTCTATCCTGATTATTTTCTGTTTTCTCCTCTGTCATTATATAGATCTGAAAAGCCTAACTGGGATTATCATGCAGAAATACAGGCTTTTAGTCACCGGATACATGAGAAGTTTGCATTGGATCTTCTTAAAACTGCATTCGTTAATCGTTGTTATATTAAACATGAGGAGTCTAGGCGGCAAGCGTTGGGGCTAGAGAAAGAAGCCATTGCTCTTAATCTCAAGGACAACCATGAACTTTATCTGCAAGGGAACTCTTTTTCACGCTTGTACCTCACACAGTGCTTTGAAGAGGCTTATCCAAAAATGCCACCTGCTGGTATTGAGGCTCTTGTTAACTTTCTCACCAGTGAAGAATTAGTGTCCTACTTGGCTCAAAACCTGTCACTACAAGACTTTACGCTCTGTGCAGAATTTCCCGTGCCAACTAATGTGCTTCAGCAGACTTTCTTTGCTGTAATAGGAGCCTTGCTGCAAAGCAGTGGCCCTCAGAGAACAAAGCTCTTTGTCAGGGTAAGTTCTTGTACTGCAAAAAATTGTTATGCCTTGAAGAATGAGTACACATCTAAGGCTAAAGCTCTACGTGCCATAACACACAGGATATAATAAATAATGTGCCATTGTTCATTGTAGAATTCAATTTCACTGCAGCTTTCCTGTCAGCTTTGACTCCATGCATGCAGTTGAAGAAACAGAGCTGGTTGACAGAAACTTTGCCAGAGAAACCATTGCTGCTGTTTAGAAAAATAACATTTAATACAGTACTAGAGTACATTATTCTGAATATTAACATCACTCTTTTGACATTCATGTTTTACATTAAACTTGACCAATAGAGATAGAAAACAAAAAGAGGGAAGGGAGAAATTCAAACAATATAAATGAAGACTGATAAAAACCAATCATATTTCTAAAAAAAATAATGATTTTCTTTAAGTTGACATTTACAGATTACGTATAAATGTGTAGACACATGATCTTCATTTCATTGAAGAAATAATGGTGAATATTTATTTTTCCAGCCTTGGAATAAAAGTTCTTTTGTAGAAGCAAAAGCATGTGGGCTATAATAACATTGTCCCTTAGTGAAATTCCATGTCACAGGAACATAATTTAATAGAATGTATATCTACAACAGTCGAAAGATATTTCTGATCTGAAACTAATACATTTATAACACATCCAGACTTTTAATATGCAAAACTATTTAAGTTCTCAAAAATTAATATACACATATGCCTGAGTATTTGATAGAGATACTTTAAAATTAGAAGATCCCACTGCAAAATTGCAGTGTCTCTGCATCCAATTAAGTTGATAGGATATAGATGGAGCCTAAGAGTTTGTTGGTCCTCTGTCAGTCCCAACCTGATGTCTGGCTTTGTGGAATTAGTACATACGTGTGAAACATGGGATACAGTTGGATAAGTGAACTATTGAATGTTGGAATCTTACCAATTAGAATGAAAAAGAAGCATATATAGCCCAATTGCATGGATCAGTTTGAAATACCTAATATATACCATTTGATTCTACATATCGAATCAAAACACTAACATCGAAATCTTTTTATATACAGGACTTCTTCATTCATCAGCTAATAGGAAAAGAACTCTTTGAGATGTGGAATGTTGTAAACCCCATGGGTTTGTTGATGGAGGAATTGACCAAGAGGAATATATCTGCTCCAGAACCAAGACTAACTAGACAATCAGGAGCTACAACTGCACTGCCCTTATACTTCGTTGGATTGTATTGGTTAGTACAATTTCCAGATAGTTGGGATGATCATTCTGGCTCTTTATGATTGGCTATGCATGATGTAATTATCTTTCAGGCCTCTAGGAACGCCAGTTGATGTCAGAAAATTGTGTGTGTGTGTGTGTGCGTGCGTGCGTGCGTGCGTGCATGTAGAAGTCATGCCTGTATAAATAGACAACATGTATAAATCCAGTCTTTGTGGAGAAAGTGACAAACAGAGACCCTTCAACATCTGTATCCTCTGTGAATGTATATTATACGTGTTAGGATATAGTACAAGAGTGCTACAGTGGTGTGGTGGACTACAACTGGAGACAGGGTTTGTATCCCCACTTGGCCATAGAAAATCATTGAGTGATGTTCTCTGAGTCTCTCAGAGGCCTAGAGGCAGCGCTGAGGCCAAACAGGATCCACTGCATGCAGCTAGCAAAAAATAAGCTGTGCTGACACACTTTGTCTTTTGTTTTTTTTACTGTTCAAGGTATGAGATGCATTTTGTTAGGGATGAATTTCATGTTTATCCTTTGGAGAGAGAAAAAGTACTAATAAATCTCCCTAATTGACAGCTATGCAGAATATGTCTGTCAGACTGCTGTGACAAGAGGAGACTTGCCTCTTGCATTCTTTGGCCAGATTCATGAAATGTGAATTCAGATATGGCTAATGAAATCCTGCCTGTTGTTAAGATGTAAATGCCCCTGAATTGTTAAATGGATTTTGAAGTTTTCAGAAGAAAATGAGTGAGGCCACTTACCATAATTATACAAACATGGCTTCATCTTATTTATTTATTTAAAACTTTTATATCCTGATCTTCTCAACCTCCGTAGAAGAACTCAGACCGACTTTTTCATAGTCTTCCCCCCCCCACCCCCCCCATCAGACGTAACGGCAAATTCAGTTCTGGTTTCTATAACTTGTTTATTATTTCCCTGCCAGGTACTTACTGGTAGATTTTATTTTGAAGTCTTTTTTCCCATGTCAGCAGTGATTTAAGAAATTGCAAATCATTTCTGGTGTGAGGGAATTGGCCGTCTGTAAGGATGCTGCCCAGGGAATGACCAGATGTTTTACCATCCTGTGGGAGGCTTCTCTCATGTCCCTGCATGAGAAGCTGGAGCTGGCAGATGGGAATTCACCTCGCTCCACAGATTCGAACAGCCAACCTTGTGAACAGTCCTGTTGGCACAAGGGTTTACCTCATTGTGCCAATGGGGACTCCTATTAGATGCTGATTAGCTTTAATATTCTTAATCCTGGATATCTGTGTACTGGTTAATGCCTATTGAGTGTGACAATCAAATGCTTGGTTTCTGTTTTTGAAAATCAACCTGTTTTTACAATGACAGTTCAAGAAAATGATGTATCAAGGAGTAAATATAATTCTTACCTGATACGAGTGTGTGTATTCACAGCTATGCATGCTATAAACACAGCTTTTATCTTTTTCTCTGTTGATTCTATAGAATCAGAAAAGTCATAAACCAGGTTAAGGAATGCCCTAACAGTAGTATTCTCTGAGCAGACTTCCACTAAGAATGCTCTTGCTGGCAAAAAATGTTGAAGAATAGGCCTCTGCAGAAAGTAGATTGTGGGTTAAAATGGTTTCTGGGTTGTGCCACTTCAGGGAATTGTCGCTCTTAGATATTGAATGTGTAGGGAGATCTGGGTCATCGGCTGAAAGAGTCCGTAGCCATTACTATCATAGGAATGGTAATCTCTGTAGATGAGGTCTGAAATAATTTAGATTGTGGATAACTTAATTTTTATTTACTGTACTTTCTTCTTTCATTTGACATCTGTTCAAGTTACACTGCGTTTTCTAGAGAGCTGAGGAAGCACTGTTCTCCAAGAAGTCAGAAAAGATTTAGAATAACTCATACATATCATTTCAGACAGGTTGAACTCAGATCGACCCTTGTAAATCCCTGTAATTGTCAGACAGGACAACTTACTTAACCTGTTCCCATATTCCATTCATATTTAATCTGTGTGGTCTTTAGTTACTTGATAAATATAATTCTGTGACAAATATAATGCTTTGCCTTTAATATGGGAGGTAATAGTAATAAGCTTCATAGAACATCTCTTCTCTTTTCAGCGATAAGAAGCTTCTAGCTGAAGGGACTGGTGAAACCATATTAGCTGCTGAAGAAGAGGCTGCCCGCGTGGCCCTGCGGAAACTTTATGGATTCACTGAGAACAGACGACCCTGGGATTATTCTTCACTGAAATGGGAACAGAGAGCAGAAAATGCTATTAGCAGCAGTTAGGGTGAAAAGGTCAATTCCCCGATGCGCAACAGTGATGCATGGCAGGGAGCCGAATTGATTGAATGTCTACTACTTAATATTGTTTTTGGAAAATGTTTACTAAATTGAAGGAATAGGGAATTAAATAACAAAACAACTCTTAAAAGATACACAGCGAGATATTCTGGACTTTGTATGCAAAAGATCATGTTTAAAATACTGTGATGGAAACTTCCGTATTGGCCAATAAAATACGTTATATCCCACAGAGTGAAATTAATTGATGCATTAATTTCAAATTGGAAGTAATTTTTAAATTTTATACACAAAATTAGTTTAAGAATAACACCAATTTGAAAAACACATTATATTGAAATATTTTAGTATGAAACCAAAAGCAGTATGAAACTGCTGTGTGTCTCTGTATGTGACAAGACATCATGTAAAATAAGCCTGCAGATTCTGGGGGTTGTTAGTGAGCAATTGGGCTGAAGTCTCTTCAGACTTTTTAAAAGAGTAGATGGAAAAATGCACAGTATTTGCATTATTCCTCTTGTTCCCTGGATTAAGAAGCATATGACTGAAATAGGACCAATTTCTCTATATTGGGGATGGTAGACAGACACTACACTGTTGGGAGAGTGAGAATTGTGTATGGTATTCCCATCAAGTTCCAAGTGTGAAAGAGAAATGAGGCAAGGAAATGAAACAGCAAAAGAAAAAAATTAAGGTGAGCAGTAGAGAGAAAAGTGGACAAAGACTTTTGATGGAGAAAGGGGAAATGGTGCATTGGGATTATACAAGAAGATGAGAACGGAATATAAAGGGAACTTGGATAATGGAAGGCAAGAAACAAAAGTGTTACAAAAACTTTTGGGGAAACAAATGGACTGATGCAAAGAATGGGGAGGAGATTATACAATGAAAAATGTAATTAAGTATGCAAAGAAGACAGTAATTATGGAGAAAAAGGTGTAGTTGCTGAATGGGTATATGCATGTGTATAGATGGGAGACATATTTAGGGGTGGGTGGAAGTTGTGACGAATGGGTGAGAATAGAGATTGTTAGGGTGGTGATCTTGAGAAAAAAATGTTATTGTTTAGGTGCTGATCCTGAAGGTGAGAGAGGGGTTGAGGTAGTAAAATAGATTAAGCAGGCCCTACTTGGATAAGCTGACAAGTTACTGATTTCTTAGCTTCACAAATTTGCCTTTGATGGACAAAAATCATGGATATTTAGTTGTGTAGGGTGGCCGCAATTTTCTTTTGCTTTGGAGACTCAAGATACTTGCATTCTTCAGCAGATCCTTGTTATCCATTAGGGTTTGGTTCCAGGACCACCCTGAGATTACCAAAATATGTGGATAGTCAAGTCCCATTATATATAATAGTTTATTAAAATAGTGTCACTTTCATTATACAGCACAATCAAGGTTTGCCTTTTGGTTTTTTTTAAATATATTTTTGTAGTGGAATCTGGATGTGAGAGGCTGACTGTACTCAGTTTCATGGGAAAAGCACTTGTTCTTTATCATTAGCTAGGTCTGCTGTGACAGTCATTTTGTGACAAACAAGACTCTGCAGTAGCTAATCTTTAATGTTTCTAGATATAGAGTGTCTACACAAATGTGTGGAGATAACTTCTTCATAGCTATGATGGGTAATTAATTGCTTTATACTCATGGGGTGAGGGGATGCTATGTGGTAAAATAGAGTTGTTATTTATCTATTTAATTAGTATCCTGCCTTTCTTCCAGCATGGAATCCAAGGCAGCATACAATACAAGTACAACGCTTTGTAAAGAAGTTAAGACACAAACTAAACATCTGTTTACAAAAAACATTGGGTAAAAATGCAAGATGAAATCAGTTTTTAAAGCGAAGTAGAAACACAACAGACACTCCATAAAAAGTTTTTGTCTGCTGTGAGATATTAAACACTAGATGCCTCCGATAATGAAAACCGTCTACTTGCTGGAGGTCTTAACCGAACATCTCAGGAGGGATTATGGGAAATGTATGGCCAAATTCAGTGAATATGGACCTATGCACTAAAGATTTCTCCACGCAAAAAGGAATCTGGTCTGATCAGGATTCCCTTTTCTGTGAAAAAATTATATGCACAATTTTCCTATGTACATCGAGCCTATTCTTAATGCATAGTCAATGAGAAAAAAACTTCCTGGTTTGCCTAAAAGTCTGAAAATCCATGTTCTCTTCTGGGAATCTGTCTCCTTAAACCATGAAAAGGAATTTACACTGGCAAATAGGAGTGCATTCCACCTTATGAATACCTGCATAAATCAGGAGAGAAAATAATATAGTGTGCTGTATATTATTTCTGAAACAGAAAGGAATTTGAAAAGCAAGAAAATCAGGTTTTAATATGTGCATATTCCCAAACAATCAATGTCCATTAATGTAGTCTGGAACCATCTACTTTCATTCTTTCTAAAACCCATTATGAAAAGTGTCACAATGCCTGCTAAATTCCTCTGACATACTTAGCATTAAGTGAACTTAAGTAAAAGATTACACCAGATGTACATTAACCTCTAGATCTTAGACTTGCTTTGTTCCATTTAAAACCCCTTCTACTCAAAAACACGTTTTAAGACAAGTGATCAATATACAGTAGTGATTCACAGAGAGCTAAACTGCATAAACCTCAGTATTTTATTTGTTGTTTTTCAATCCTGCTTACTCTGTGTCCTTGCCTGTGTGTGAGACAGAGGTATCTGGTTTTTTCTGATCAGGAAGTTAAAAGTTGATATTGTGGCCTCTTCATGATCACTCTGTGAATTCAGGATCATGGCTGCCTGTTTAAAGTCCAGATTTAAGTTCTAACACTTAACCATATTGATTTCTAACAAACACTTGCAAAGGCTTTACCTAGTTGCATTCAGGATTCCCTCATAATACCTGTCAGATGCCTGTTACATGTCTTTTGGGGGGGGGGGGGTGGGAAACAGTTAAGACGTAACAATCCACTCTTACATAAATATCAATGGAATGGATGGAGATTGCTTTAGACAAAGATTTCCAAAGAGGCATAAAAAGATCCCCCACTCACCCCACCCCAACATGTCATGCACGTACTGATTTAGAAACGAAAATAAGAACTGATTATTGCTTTCAGAAATACATTTAGGGTGCTTTCAGCATGTTATTATAATCGAATGCATTTGTGATATTAAAACCTCTTGAATTAGCTTATTAAAGTGAAAGTGAATGTTCATATTTAAAGCTGTGATTAGCTAATGCTTTTACAGAGCAATCTCATACACCAGTTATTTGGGGAATGGGGATAGGCTGTCACTCTTGCAATTTCCCAGGGGACATTTCACCTGATTGACTCTTGTCTGACAAGCCATTGTGTTGACTATGATGGGCACAAATGTATAGCTTTCACTACTCTTTCAGGAGCCTCTCTTCCCAAATGATGTTCAGTAAAAGCTTGGGCATTACAAATGTGCTTTGTGCGTATATCCAGGACATAAGATATTAAATGAGCAAGTGGTGATAAATTTATTTCAGGAGTGGACAGCGGAAATGGTGATATGTGTATGATGTTTAGAATCTAATAGGAGCAAGTTGAGCTTTTTGTGAATCATTCTCAAACTTTAATGATTCCCAGTATGAAATCCTACACAAGGGGCAGACAAGGATTTTAATGTTTGTAATCTATTAGTAAGCCGTCCACATAGCTGAGAAATAATAAAATAAATAACTAGGTGACTATGGGGTGACATTATCCTTCCAGGAAATATTGGAGAAATCACCCCCACCGCAACCACTCCAGCAAAAAATTAAAAATAAATGTTTTTCCTACTCAAATCCCCTCCAGGATGCATTTTTAGGTCTTCCTAGCACCCAGGGAGTATTTTAAGGCATTTTGATTTTCAAACAAAAATCTAGCCCATGGAGGTCCAGGAGAACTTCAATTATAACGGAAATGCCTTAGAGATTATTTTGGAACAAAATGGTCCTGGAGCAGGGCTGCATGCATCCCATGACCTGCAGTTTGCTTAACCCTGCTCCAAACTGAGCCATTGATGGCTATCACATGTTTGCATCTCTTGGATCATCCCCATAGGTCTATAGTCTCACCATAGGTCTGTAGTCTCCGTATGGGCAGGTCCAGGGGCTGGCTAATTTATTATTTCATCCATATTCTGCCTTTCTCCCAAATAGGACTCAAAGCAACTTACAATATAAATTGAAGTAGGGCAGCAAAAATAGCATAGGGTACAGAAGCTTAAGAAATATTAAACCATCAATCCAGTTATATCTCTACTTTTAAGACATTGCCTTAAAAAACCAAAACACATTGAATCTATATTAAATATTAAAAACAGCACATCTAATTGCACATCTCTCTGCTCTACTCAGTGAAAACTGAAGGTCTGTTTCATCAGAAAGGTCTTTGCTTACTGGCAAAATCACAACAGAGAAAGAGGAAATGGGACATTCCTCAGGAGGGAATTCCAGAGCCTTAGAGCAAACACCAAGGAGGATTTCTTCCATTTCATCACCAGCTGAGCCTGGGCAAATGGTAAGATGGGGGGGGGGGGGGGGAGCCCTTCCGCAAAGACCTTAAGAGGTGCTTTTAAATGGTGTGGACCTAAACTGTATAGGGCATTATAGATCAGAACCAGCATTGAACTGTAGCCCAGAAATGGACTTGCAGTCAGCAAGAGAGTTGGATAATCCTTACTATAAACTGCATTCTAGCTGAAGCATTTTGAACCTCCTGAAGTTTCTGAACAGATTATAAAGGCACCTCCATGTGAAGTATATTGCACAAGGATGTAATGAAGGCATGTGTTACAGTGAACAGATCCAGCTTCTCAAGATAGACATAGCTGGTATACAAACACACTCCTGGCCCTTGCTGAAACCTGGAATCCAGTTAAAGGATGAGTACACCCAGCTGTGAACTTCAGATTTTAGGGGAAACAACCATACAGGTTGAATTCCTGTTCCCTGATTTGCCTTCCAATGAACCCAGGAACACTTCTACTTTGCCTAGATTAAGCTTCATTTTGTTTGCCCTCATCCAGTCTTTTACTGACAACAAACACTGGTTTTATATTGAAACAGCATTCTTGAGTTATATAGAAATGACAGACCTCAGCTACATTTCAGTTACACCAAATCCCAAATTTCTGGACAATCTCTCCCAGCACTTTTATGTAGATGTGAAACAGTATGTGGAAGATCACATACTCAAGGTGTTGAACAGATGTCTCCCAGCAGTACCTTTGCTCCTTTAGGAAGGAATGAAGCCATTATAAAACCATTCATTCAAGTCAAATAATGGAAGAGTTGGAAAGGACCATGCAGTTCATCCAGTCCATTCCCTGCCACGCAGGAACAGCACAATCAAAGCACCCCCTTTTCAGGAAGGTGGCCCAGAAGGATAGCATAGCTGATAGTGCCAAAAGCCCATGAAAAGTCCAGCAGAATCAAAAGGGACACACTCTCCCCATTCACTGCCTAATGTAAACCATCCACCAAGGCAATCAAAGCTACATCCACCCAGAAGCCTCAAACTGCTGCAAAACAAGAACCAATAATGGAATTGGCCAGAAAACGGGGGACAATTTGAAAGGTATATCATTACTCCTGACAACTTCAAAAAGAAGTATTTTTTAAATTCTTTTTGTCAGATCAGTCTAGACAATAGAAAAAATAGCCTCAGGCCTTCATTTTGCCTATTGTGTCCCACATTCCTCTAACCAAGATTCTACCACTTAGATTTTCAATATCTGTTATGTCCTGGATACACAAGAGACCAGACATACTATATGCACTTATGGGGAAGGGTTATCTTCTTTTCAGAGCCCCCTTTAAATCTAAAAGACTGATACGGCAAGCACAGGGGTGTGGCTCAGACTAGACAAGAAAGTCAAATCAACTTATTTCTAATTGCATCTATTTAATAACCAAGCCACGGGAAATTTAAATATATCCAGTTTATTGGGGGTTTTTTGGGCAGAGAAGGGGGGTTTGCAATGAAACAAAGAAGCTATTAGCTACCTAAACTAATCAGGATTCTGGTAATCATTCACCAAAACATCTTTCAGGGGAAGGGAGCTGGGCATCCTAATAGCTTTGGGCCAGTCTTGCCTCTCTGCTGTCCAGATAAAGCAAAAGGAAATTTATTTTACAATCCAAAATATACTTACTGGGATGGAAACAAGGCAGCTCCTAGAGATGGAAATTCAAGATAGATAATAAATAGGGCTGCCTGAAAAATATATTTAATATCTTTAGTCTGAATTTGAACATAATTGTTCAAGACTGATTAAAACAATTAAAAGCAGACATATCACAAAGGGAAATATAACAACATGAAGATATTACCTAATGCAGCATGTTGTATGATGCTCAAGGAAGAAAGAAAGTCTTCATTTCAAACAAGTGACGAAGTCTTAAGTCAATAAACCTCGCACATTGTTGTCAGTGCTTCAGGGGACTTTTGTTTTCTTATGAAGTTTCCTAACATCTGCCTTAAATAAATATGCAGTACTTCTGAGAGGCCAAACAGTTTCAACAATAAACAAGGAGAGACCTTGAGTACTGCATGGAAGGGTTAAAAGGATGTGCTGATGCTATTTTCCCTCTGTGAGGCTGAGTCAGTCTGGAATGCACATAAAAATCCAAACCGGCTGCCTGGTTATTCAGATACAAGTGCAGAAAGGAAGTCTCACAGAGTGTGGATCTGTTATATACAAACCTCTCTTCAAAGCCCAGCCCAGCAGTGAACTTACTTTAGATATCTTGCCACTATTAGACTGTCACTTAACCTGTAACATGAGAAGAATTTATCACACAGAATCATGGTGAAGAATTAATTTCAGGTTGCAAACCATCTGGCACTTAATCCAAATTTTAGTTTTAATTAGAAGGGAGCCAAAAATGCATGTAATTGATCAATGGGTCTATTTTAATTGGGAGAAGCAAATTGAATTTTTAAATAACCGAGACAGACCTTTAATGCATGAGCCACTACTTGCTCAGTGCAATAGGACGCATAAGGATATTGCTACTTTTGGATCTCATTTCAGTGTAATGCATAAGTGAAAACATCCGAAGACTGAGATCTCCTAGTCACAGTAGACAAACTGGATGCATATGTGTTTAGGACTGCAGTCAAATACTAATACCATTAAATCCCATGGGAATGTGAAGAATGCATTCAGTAAATACTAAATAAGTCATTTCCTAAAGAATGTATGCTACATCGTTACAGGAGAAACTGTATTGATAACTATTTGCCAGGCTCAACAGACTGGCATACCTCGGTAAGAAGCATCAGAAATCAAAGCTGCTCATCAGATGAGGAAGTGCATTCCAGATTCCTCTGACTTCTTGCAAAATAATACCTGTGGATTATTGGGTATTTAGCTGCCCTGTGTTCAAATACTTTTCGTTCTCATTGGTAACCCAACCCAGGAGTAAGAAAGCAGGAATGTCTTGGAGCCTTTTTGCAAGATGAAATAAGAACAAGTCACTTATTTATACAGTGACTGTGAGATGAATGGGAAAAGACATTGGGTGTTGTGTATTTTAAAAACAGTCATCTTACTACTGTTTTCAGTGCTGAACAGTTGTTCATTGTTTTGAAAGATTCAAAACATTTAACAAACACTATTTCATAATCTTAAGAAATACCCAGATTCTAGAAAAATATTTGTAAGCCCACAATGCAGGACCTTCGCCAAAGGTAGGTTCTAATATCAACAAAAATACAACTGTTAGTCCTATCTCTTTCTATACCTTTCTCTCAATTTCTTAACTCCCTGTGGAGATGTAAGGATAGAAACCCATTTTGCCCCACAATCAGACAAGTCGCAACAATTCTGAATTGCTCAACTTGAATAATAATTAAACTGACTTCACACAGTAGTAAGGATTTAGCAACTATAGGCTAATTATGTCTTATGTGAAATGATTGGAATTAATAGTGTTTTGGCGGGATTTTGGAATACACGCATTTGCATATACGCACTTAATGAGATATCTTGGAGTTGGGACCCAGATATAAATTAGACAAATCATGATATATATCTAATACATACAAATAGCCTGAGGGAATTATACATAATGTACAAATATAGAAGCATTAAAATAGAATTAAGTATAAACAGTCTTCAAAATTCACAGTGAAGAACCATTCAAACATATTCAAGTTAAAACCATAAAACCATATTTAAGTTATATTGGGGGTGAGATATCAGGACTTTAGAGATGTTTAGTTAGGGCATGGACCAAAACAATTGGGAAGTACTCAGGCCTGTAGCGAAAAAAAAATTTAAAAAATTGGGAGGGGTTGAAACTCTCCCCCCCCCCCCCCAAGATGACTTTTCAGGTCAGGGTCTCCTGATCTGGCACAAGATCTCAACAAGGCCCTGAAATTACCATCATTACGCAAAGGTTCTTCACAAGTAACAGGTCCTGAATCATTGCTCCTCCTTAAAGCCAGTTCTTGTTGGCCACAAAGGACAATAGTTTCCACAATTAGCAGAAGTTTCTTTCTGTTTTCTTCTGCTTTCCTTTATCGTGATGACAGGTTAGATCAGGACATTTTCCACTGTGAATTAGCAAGAAGTTTTCAGCCAAGCACAAGTTGTTCCTTGTTTTTTGGTGTCTATTGAGGACTTCTATTGCATTTTCCCATCACACAAATGGTTTAGCAACTAATGCACGAAGCTTCTGATTACCACCTTTACCCCCCAACTTCTCTAAACAGCACACAGTACTTACAGAGTGCACCTTGTACATGAAATGAGTAGGCTAACTGCAGGAATCTGTTGAACCATTTGGGTAGAAAACTTAGATGCCTCTTCTTATCCACAGGAAATACATATGCTGGCAACGGAGTCTGTGGATTTTGCACCAATTGAGCTTTCACTTGGTCATCAGAAGCAGTCTTGTTCATTTAAAGTCCAAGGTCTAACAATGACACAGAGTCTTCTCTTTGCTCCTGTTCCATGATCTCTTTGGATTAGATCAGTGGTTCCCAACCTGTGATCCGTGCACCACCAGTGGTCCGCAAAAACAAAAATATGGTCCGCGGCCGCACCATTACAACATCATTGCCTTGAAACCACACGGCAACAAGAACTATTGGTCTCACAAAACTTTCTTATAGTGCCAAGGTAACAGGGATGTTGGGAGAGGAGAGGCTGACTACCCATGAAAGATTACTACCACATCAGTTCGTGATTATTATATGTGGTTTTCTGTGGGCGAGCAGATGGCGACTACTGGATGGCATAAGATCTGTATCAGAAACTAGGGTTGATGCGATCTATCCAATGCAGTTTTCTTAATCAGCACCCGAAATAACTAAACCGAATCTAACATTGACCAAAAACATTCGTAACCTTTGGGTACTAATGTTGGAGAGTGGTCTCTGGTCAAGAGGTCCCTTGTCAAAGTGGCCCCATGTCAAAGTGGTCCCTGGTCAAGTGGTCCCTGGTCAAAGTGGTCTCTAGTCAAGAGGTCCCTTGTGAAAGTGGTCCCACATAAAAGTGGTCTCTGGTCAAATGGTTCCTGTTCAAAGTGGTTCCTGGTCAAGAGGTCCCTTGTCAAAGTGATCCTGGTAAAAAAAAAAGCTCGGGAACCACTGGATTAGATGAACCAGTCAGTGGTAGACACCGCAGTTTCCATACTTTCCTCAGTTTTCACCTGCAATCCAGGTCAAATCCCCTTTACCTGCCAGCTGCAGGTAGACCAACTTGGTTGCTTCCACTATGTCAGTTATTGCTGCTATTGCAATGTAAATTGGTAAAATGATAGATAATAGATAGATAATGATAAACTGTGAGATAGTGCTTGCAGTTCTGCAGGGAATCTATTTTTTTTATTATCATAGACTGGGCACTGGGATTTGGTTACCCAGTTGAGTAAACTAGGGTTTTTTTTACCTGCAAATAGGGGGGTTGAAAATAGGGGGGTATTAAGACAGATGGCCTTCCTTCCTGCCTCCCTCCCTTTCTTTTCCTTGGGGAGAGCCTGTTTGTTTCCCCATCCTGGAGGACAAGGGCCAGGATCCGCAGTGAGTCCTCCGGGCCAGTAGGGGCCGCCTCTTTCCGCGCCTGGAGGGGAAAGCAAGGTGTCGCGCAGATTCCGCCTCAGCGGGGCCGGCTTCCCTCATTCCTCGCGCGCCGCCGCCGCCACCGCCGCCGCCATCATCCTCCTCCCAACCGCTGCCTTTCTTCCTCTTTCCTTCCTTCCTTCCTTCCCTCCCTCCCTCCCTCCCTTCCTTGCCTCTCCTGAGGGGGAGGCCAGCGAGGCCTTGCCTTCTCCTCCGCCTCCCTTCCCCGTCCCCAGGCCGGCCTCTCCCTTCCTTCCTGCTTGCCTTCCTTTCCCTGCCATGGCGGCGAGCGCCAAGCGGAAGCAGGAGGAGAAGCACCTGAAGCTGCTGCGGGAGATGAGCGGCCTGCCGCCCAACCGCAAGTGCTTCGACTGCGACCAGCGCGGCCCCACCTACACCGACATGACGGTGGGCAGCTTCGTGTGTACCTCCTGCTCCGGCATCCTGTGAGTTGAGGGGGAAGATGCGGCGGAAGGCAGAGAGGGAGAGAGAGAGAGAGGAAGGAAGGAGCCACAAGGGGGATGAGGGAGTGTGGGGACACGGGGAGGAAGAGGAGTTCCCAGGAGACTCTTCAGAAGATCTCCCTTTCTCCTCAGCGCCGCCCTGGTATTGTGTCAACAATGGCCTGGCCCCCATTGGTGGGGGAAGAAGGGTGCATCTGGCTGGAGAGTAATTGAAGGCAGTCTTAAGAAGACCTCCCATTCTTCTCAACCCCAAATTGGTATTTTGTCAATGATCTCAATTGGTGAGGGAAGAAGGGTACATCTGGCTGGAGATATAATGAAGGAACTCTTGAGATCTCCCTTTCTCCACATCCCCAAATTGGTATTTTGTCAATGATCTCAATTGGTGGGGGTAGAAGGGTGCATCTGGCTGGAGAGTAATTGAAGGCAGTCTTAAGAAGACCTCCCATTCTCTAAAATTACTACAGCTAAACAGCAGAGAGGAAACAACCAGGCACATCTTAACACCTCTCAACAGAACATTTTCCCAGGCTCAGTCAAGCCTTCAAATGCTAATGAAGGTGGTCAGCTGAAACATTCACACCTAGCTTCAGCAGAGAGCTCTTTGCCCCACCCCAGCAATTCCACAGATATATAAACCCATTTTCCTATTTCCAACAGACCTCACTACCTCTGAGGATGCTTGCCATAGATGCAGGCGAAACGTCAGGAGAAATGCCTCTAGAACATGGCCCTATAGCCCAAAAAAAACCTACAAGAACCTCCCATTCTTCTCAGCCCCAAATTGGTATTTTGTCAATGATCTCAATTGGTGAGGGAAGAAGGGTGCATCTGGCTGGAGATTGAATGAAGGAACTCTTGAGATCTCCCTTTCTCCTCAGCCCCAAATTGATATTGTATCAGTGGTCACAATTGATGGGGAAGAAGGGTGAATCTGGCTGGAGATATAATGAAGGAACTGACTGTGAGAGCCGTTCAGCAGTGGAACTCTCTGCCCCGGAGTGTGGTGGAGGCTCCTTCTTTGGAAGCTTTTAAACAGGAGCTGGATGGCCATCTGTCAGGGGTGATTTGAATGCAATATTCCTGCTTCCTGGCAGGGGGTTGGACTGGATGGCCCATGAGTTCTCTTCCAACTCTTTGATTCTAACTCTTGAGATCTCCCTTTCTCCTCAACCCCAAATTGGTATTTTGTTAATTATATCACTTGGCGAGGGAATAAGGGTGCATCTGGCTGGAGATATAATGAAGGAACTCTTGAGATCTCCCTTTCTCCTCAGCCCCAAATTGGTATTGTATCAGTGGTCACAATTGATGGGGAAGAACAGTGCATCTGGCTGGAGATATAATGAAGGAACTCTTGAGATCTCTCTGTCTCCTCAGCCCCAAATTGGTATTGTATTAGTGGTCACAATTGATGGGGAAGAAGGGTGCATCTGGCTGGAGATATAATGAAGGAACTCTTGAGATCTCCCTTTCTCCTCAACCCCAAATTGGTATTTTGTCAATGATATCAATTGATGAGGAAAGAAGGGTACATCTGGCTGGAGATATAATGAAGGGACTCTTGAGATCTCCCTTTCTCCTCAGCCCAAAATTGCTATTGTATCAGTGGTCACAATTGATGGGGAAGAAGGGTGCATCTGGCTGGAGATATAATGAAGGAACTCTTGAGATCTCCCTTTCTCCTCAACCCCAAATTGGTATGGTATCAGTGGTCACAATTGATGGGGAAGAAGGGTGAATCTGGCTGGAGGTTGAATGAACGCACTCTTAAGAAGACCTCCCATTCTCCTCAGCCCCAAATTCGTATTTTGACAATGATCTCAATTGGTGAGGGAAGAAGGGTGCATCTGGCTGGAGATTAAATGAAGGCATCTTAAGAGCTCTCTTTCTCCTCAGTCCCAAATTGGTATTGAGTCAGTGGACACAATTGACAGGGAATAAGGGTGAATCTGGGTGGAGATATAATGAAGGCTCTCTTAAGATCTCTCTTTCTCCTCAGCCCCAAATTGATATTGAGTCAGTGGTCACAGTTGATGGGGAAGAAGGGTGAATCTGGCTGGAGATTGAATGAAGGCACTCTTAAGAGACCTCCCATTCTCCGCAGCCCCAAATTGTTATTTTGACAATGATCTCAATTGGTGAGGGAAGAGGGGAGCATCTGGCTAGAGATATAATGAAGGAACTCTTGAGATCTCTCTTTCTCCTCAGCCCCAAATTGGTATTGTATCAGTGGTCACAACTGATGGGGAAGAAGGATGAATCTGACTAGAGATTGAATGAAAGCACTCTTAAGAAGACCTCCCATTCTCCTCAGCCCCAAATTGGTATTTTGTGAATGATATCAATTGGTGAGGGAATAAGGGTGAATCTGGCTGGAGATTGAATGAAGTCACTCTTAAGAAGACCTCCCATTCTCCTCAGCTTTACAGTGGTATTGTGTCAGTTGTCATAGTTGGGGGAAGAAGGGTGCATCTGGCAGGAAATTGAATTATTCTCCTCAGCTCCACATTGGTATTGTGTCAATGGTCACAGTTGGGGGAAGAAAGGTGTATCTGGCTGGAGATTGAATGAAGGCAGTCTTGAGAAGACCTCCCTTTCTCCTCAGTTCTCCATTGGTATTGTTCAATGGTCATAATTGATGGGGGAAGAAGGAGGCATCTGACTGGAGATTGAATGAAGGCACTCTTAAGAAGACTTCCCTTTCTCCTCAGTTCTACATTGTCAGTGATCACAATTAGGCATGGGCAAACTTGGGCTCTCCAAGGGTTTTGGACTTCGACTTAGAGGGCCCAAGTTTGCCCATACCTGATACACTGTAAGGTTGTTGCAGTTTGATACCACTTTGACTGTCATGTTCTTCATCAAGTGTTTAGGAATAGGGAAGAGAAAAAGTTCAAAGGAAACCTCTTGAGTGGCTGGAGATTGAATGAAGGCAGTCTTAAGAAGACCTCCTTTCCTCCTCAGCTTCACAGTGAGATGGTGTAAATGGCGTCAGACAATGAATGAGGAATGCATATACAATTAATGCTGTTAAAGAGGAATTCAAGGAAACCTGGGCCATTGGAGATTGGATGAGGGCTCTCTAAAGAAGATCTCCCTTTCTCCTCAGCTCCACATTGATATTGTGTAAATGATCCCAATTGGTGGAGGAAGAAGGGTGCATTCTACACTGTAGAATTAGATGCCACTTTAACTGCAATTGTCTTCCTGACAAGAGGAAGGTTGGGGAAAGTGGAGAGACAGTTATGGAGGAGTCCAGGGAAACTTCACGGGAGGGCCTCTTAGGAAGACTTCTCTTTCTCCTCAGTTTCCCATTGGTATTGCCTTAGTGGGGATCATGTAGAGCAGTGGTTCTCAACCTGGGGTCCCCAGATGTTTTTGGCCTTCAACTCCCAGAAATCCTACCAGCTGGTAAACTGGCTGGGATTTCTGGGTTTTGTAGGCCAAAAACATCTGGGGACCCCAGGTTGAGAACCACTGATGTAGAGGAAGGATATGTCAACACTGTAAAGTTAGTGCAGTTTGACATTATCCTCTTCCCCACAGGAGAACACAGTAGGGCATTAGGGGAAGAGAAAGAGGACTTCACAGAAACCTTTGGGAAACTGGAGATTAGTGATTTAAGAAGACTTCCCTTTGTCCTCAATCGCAAATTTGTATTGTGTAAATGTCCCTTCTTGGTGGGGACAAGATGAAAGAGGGGATGAATTCTGAGTCTGGAAGAGGAATTTTGGGGAGGAGGGGCATTGGGAAGAAGCCTGGGTGTTCCTCTCCACACCACAATTAAAAACAAAACTGGGATGAAAGAATTGGATGGAATAAGACTCCAGAGAGAAAGAGGGCCTGTGCCATAGAAGAGCTTGGGGTGTCTTCAAGTTCCTTAAGCAAGTTAACAGCAGTATTTGGTATGACAGAAGGGAGCAAATGTAAGGGGAATGAGAGCTGGAATGGTGAGCTTGGCTGAAAAGGAACAGCAGAGAGGGAAGAACACCGAATGTGTTAGGGTATGTAGAGAAGTGATTTTGGGATCTGTGGAAATCTCCATTATTCCTAACATCCTGTTTAAGTGTATTGGTGGTGGATGTACTTTCAGTTAACCAGAACTCAATCAACCAGCAAAAATTGATGAAACAAATATTTAAATTAAAAAGCTCTTTTTATCATATCATAAAAGGAGCCCCTGGTGACAAAGCGGGTTAAAGCGCTGATCTGCTGAACTTGCTGACCGAAAGGTTGGTGGTTTGAATCTGGGGAGCAGGGTGAGCTCCTACTGTGAGCTCCAGCTTCTGCCAACCTAGCAGTTTGAAAACATGCAAATGTGAGTAGATCAGTAGATACTGCTCCAGCGGGAAGGTAATGGCACTCCATGCAGTCATGCTGACCACATGACCTTGGAGGACGCCAGCTCTTTGGTTTAGAAATGGAGGTAAACACCACTCCCCAGAGTCAGACATGACTAGACTTAATGTCGAGGGGAAACCTTTGCCATTTTAAAAATGCAAACCTATGCTACATTGTCTTTGTTTCTCTTCATATTTTAATTGCTGTGTTTTAGTAGTAATATGAAGTCAATACAGTGTTTACAATATGATATTAGTTAGGCTTATTTATAATGATAATTGTAAAGCAACCAGAAACTATTTATCCGGCATCTACCAATCTCCATGGGTGCTAGTTAACAATCCTCTCTCTCTCTCTCTCTATCTATCTATCTATCTATCTATCTATCTATATATAATTTCATTCAATCACCAGCAATAAGGGAAACAGTATGGAGTAATCATAAAGTGAGACACTAAGTCGGTGGAGAGTATTTCCTGTAGCCTTTGAGATGTAGTGAAAATTTCAAGGCGTTTTCTAAAAGGAAGCTATCCGGTTCTGAGCTGGCCTGGGGAGAAAAGCTTGCTGACTTGGTCAGCTACTTCTTCATGATCTCTCAAGGCACGTGAAAGGTGGACAAGTGCCAGTTCTGACATTAGTCCTGAAAATATGTGAAATGGGTGGGGGACACTTGTCAAATATTCTCTACTGTTATAGGGCTTTTTTTAGTGTTTTGTTGCAGTTATTCCTGCAATTACTGCTTTAGTTTGTAGATATTTGCCACTTCCTGAGATTGCGTTAGCCAGGCACATTAAATGTTTGCCTCCAGGGCTAATTGCAGGAAACTGACTAATGATTACTTGCTAATCCCTAAGTTCATTATAGTCAGTTATGCCTGTAAAAGTTATTGTTTGCCCATCCCCACCCTACAAGATATTGCTGAAGTGAAACTTTGAGCAACCCTAGCCAGCATATCTACTAATAAAAATACTGGAGACTGCAGTTCAGTGATATTTGGAGCATTGCTTTTAAATTATATGATGTGGAGTACACTCTGTCCTATGGACTAGTACCATATTTCTATCCATTGGCTAAAATGTTTCTTACATTACTGGAAGATCTCCAGGGCATAGCATAGTTCATTGACCTCCACTTTGAGTCTCATTGATTGCAAGAATCACCCAGCATACATCTACACTGAAGAATGAATGCCGTTTGACACCATTCGAACTGCCATGTCTCATTGCCATGGAATCATGGGAGTTGTAGTTTGGTGAGGCATCAGCGCTCTTTGGCAGAGAAGTCTGAAGACCTTGTAAGACTCCCTTATTTCATAGCATTGAGTGGTGGCAATTAAAGTGGTGTTAAACTGTGTTAATTCTTCAGTGTAGATGCACCCACAGTTGTCATCCCTGAATTGGAATGTTCCTAAATTTACCTGTTGCTCTACAGCAATTAAGACAAAAATTGCTATGCAAATAGTTTTGAAATATGTAACTGTCCAATATTTTGAAGAGGTTGGACATACCCTCTGTAGATAGTTTAGTAAACTTTTTATCCCTTGAAAGATTAACCTTGTTCAAGAATTTGGTATTGTAGATCATGGTTTTACATCAAGCACCTAAGATACACAACTTATTAAAACTGCATGCATAGAGAACATCTGGAGTCTGTTGCCAGATTAAAGTCTATTAGTAAAGCATATGCTTTATTTAGAAGGTTCCAGATTCAACCTTAGATATCCCCATTTAGAAGTTAACAAATAGGAGAATATGCATAATAGTGCAGCAACAATCAGGAGTGCTGGTTGCAATAATAGATTGCCATCCTCTGGGGAGAAAATTATTTTTTTTATATAACTGAGGTCTGGATTCTTATGGTCAGAACATTAAGAACATCTTAATGATGCTAGAACACTGGGGAATCTTATGACCATGGTATATTATATATTTATAGTGGAAAATAATGGGAGCATTATCTGTTAAATCATGCTTTTTTTGCCAAATTTTGTAAAAATAGATTTGAGGTTTTAAAGTGTTCTTGATATGTATTCAGTGGAATTCAATCTGGATAGCATCAGATCATAATTGTATGTTTTCTTTGAAGACCTTTCCTGTACTACATAAATATTTCAGAAAGCTGTTGTAACAGAGTTTAAGCTATTTGTGCAGATCGTGCATTTTTCTTAGTACTTCGATTACATCAGTTGTAAAAGGTAGTTTTTTTCAAAGAATATTTATGATGAAACTATATTTCTCTGTGTTTACCAAATGTTAGTCATCCATCCTTGCAAACCACAATAATTTCTCTGTGAAAATATAAAGTAGTTCAGTAAACTTAAGGTGAAAGGTGTACTGTCAGTAGTAATTCCTGATGCAGTAAAACACTATAATTCTCAACTGTTTTTATTAGCTCTCTTTTGTAAGCATGAACAAACATCAGTCGTATCACTGTTTTAATTTATTCATAAATCCATACTTCAGTAAACAACATTATCTTTACAGAGGTGTAACTTATGCAATCTCCAATGTTTCTTGTACCTGCAGGCGTCATTGCTTCTCATCTCTAGGCCTTCAAATTCCATTTTGTACATTACACTGGTGGTATGGTTGCTCTTGAACATCTGTAGGAGAAATAAACTTGCTGCCCTTTATGGAGTAGGTTTCTGTTAAGAATACAGCACATGAAATAAGCTTTACCAACTGTTAGGATTTCTGGGAGTTGAAGGCAAAAACATCTGGGGACCCACAGGTTGAGCACCACTGTCTTACAGAATCCTAGACAATTATCCACCCACAAATTGGGATGTGGACAAAATTAAATGTTTTGCCCCAAAATGGGCAATATAATGAAAGAGTCAGGTTGCTATTGTCCATTTTGCCTCATTTGGGGTTCCCTGGCTATTTTTAATCGCCTAGAATCCTTTTGGTCTAAACTAGGCCTGCACAACCTGGGGGTCCTCCAGCTGTTTTGGCCTCTAACTCCCTGAATTCCTGGCTGTTGGATAAGCTGGCTATGGCTTCTGGGAGTTGGAGGCCAAAACAGCTGCAGGCTTACAGGTTGTGCAGGCCGGGTCTATACAAACCTGTCTTTAAGGGATCAGAAGAGAAGTTAAACCCCTTTCTGAAATGATGTAAAGTTGAAGGAAGTTCCTGAGATTTTATAAAGGTAGGTGGAAGTACTCAGTAGTAATATCCACTAGAGAGGTTTGTGGTTGGTGACAGCTCTTTAGAGACAAGAAATTGCTACGTAATTTTAATACAGTTGGAGGAACCCTTGACTGCCCTTAAAATGGCTTGGAGAGCTAGATATAGCTTATAGGTCACACTTTGCCTTGCCCCTGATTTAAGCAAAGTATTCTGATGCCTGTGAAATGTTTCTCCTTATAAAAAGGATGTGGGTGGTGGATGTGGTCTTTGTGTTGCTGGATCCCATTTGTGTAACCATCATTTGTTTGAAGTATGTACAGACATACCCAGTGCACAATAGCAAAACCCAAAGCAAACCCAACTGATGTTTTGTTAATGCAGACTAGACCACCCACAGTTAAGCACTAGTGATGTTTCTCTTCTCCCTCTTCCTCCTATTGACACCTGCATGTTTGTTTGTTAAAGTGAAAACTTGAATTCTAATAAACCTAAACACACAATAGAATCTCTAAGCTTTCTCGAACATGGCATATAAAATAAAACCAATATCTTCATGGTTCTTAAAAGTAACTTTTCCAAAATCTGGTCTCAGTTTTATAGTTACGGAATAGCCTGAGGCTTTCCTTAGAAAGAAAACTGCCCTTGAGCTCAATAGACTGAAATATTGTTATATTGGAATATTTTAAGAATTAATATCTGCGTGTATATAAAACTTTCTTGAAAACTTAGAAGGGATAGTGCCTCTCAAAAGATAAGTGTAGTTGTATTTGAATTAACACCTATGAACAAACTCCTTAAGAGTTAGAAAAATCCTTGAGCATTAAGGTTCCAAAGCCTAACTTCTCAACAGGCTTTGAATACATAGATCAAAACAATAAAAAGTGATTTATTAAAATGTCAGTTACTGTTTCTGAAACTTAATCATATTTTGGGCAGTGGCTAATTTTAAAAGTTAGGGTTTGCTTAAAAGTTCTGTTTTCTTGGAGAAATCATATGACAATATTAAATTTTCTTTCCTTATAGGCGAGGTTTAAATCCACCTCACAGAGTGAAGTCCATTTCCATGACCACATTTACACAGCAAGAAATAGAATTTCTTCAGAAACATGGGAACGAAGTAAGTATTATTGGATTCTTATTTGTCTGAAATAATTTTACAGCAATAGACAATACATCAGTGACTATAGTTTGCCATTACAGGCAGTCTCCAAGTTATGAACGACATAGGTCAGTGATTCTGAACCTGTGGGTCCCCAGATGTTTTGGCCTTCTACTCCCAGAAATCGCAACAACTGGTAAGCTGGCTGGGATTTTTGGGAGTTGTAGGCCAAAACACCTGGAAACCCACAGGTTCAGAACCACTGACATAGGTTCTGTAGGTTTGTTCTTAATTTGAAGTTGTATGTAAGTCAGAACAGGTACATTTTTAAAGTGTAACTCCAGCATTTATCTTTGGATAGCATGCGGAAAGATTAACACCCCTGAGGTGTTTCTTTTGTTCTCTGTCACCCTGTTCACCTCTGTCACCCTGTTTCTTTTGTTCTCTGTCACCCTGTTCAAAAGATTTCACCGAACTTTATGTTGCTGTGGCAGTTGGATTTTGACGAATTTGACTTGTTGTGGAAACAAGGATTTATGATAAAGCTTCAGTGAAGACACATTATCCCCATGATAATAACTCTTTCAGGAATGAATTTCCCTTCCGAGAGATAGATTTCTCTCACTTCCTGTTGTCTCACCCCCGTTCTTAACTATGAGTCATTTGTAAGTTGGATGTTTGTAACTCAGAGATTGCTTGCATTTAAAAAGCTAGTTGCACTTAAATATTTATTCTGAAGATAAGAATTTGATTCTCTCTGCCATAAGTAAAAAAAAAAGTCCATATCGGTATTTGTAAATAATATGAGGCATTTGAGCCCTTCTTAACTGTAATTTGCTTTTTTGCAACAGGAAAGATTTCTCTCAGCCTGAGACAGAATAGCCCATAGCTTTTCCCCGCCCCACTCTGCATTTTCCAGTATAAGACTTCCTGCTCAAGATGGGTGGTATTTCCTAAGACTTCCATTCATGTTGCACAACAGAATAGTTTCACAATGGCTTACTTTATATGGACTTAAACAAAGAATTTGCTGAATATGAGATCTTAAAAATTGTCAGAAACTGTAGTGATTTATTTAAATGTACAATTTGAGTTACAATTCTAGTGCAGATTCTCATACCTCTTTCTTTGAGGAATAGTTTCTAACAGCATTATGGTTATGAAAAAATGAAGTACTATATTTGAGACCTGACACACAAAGTCTTGAAATACTGTTCTTCAAGCCATGATTGCTCTAGCTGTGTATTCTAGCAGGCGCATAAATTTTCAGTTATTCGGTAAAATTAAGTTGATGATCTTTCATAGTTACAAGAGTTTTATGTATTCAAGTTCATATCCTTTTTACACCATAGAATCTCAGGGCAACATATCTCGGCATCATATAATAAATAAATTTAATTAGTGTGCACAGTGTAACAAAGTACAATAATTTGAACAAACTGAGAGACAGTTAAATAAACTGCAACACTTTGAAGTCGTTTCTATATCTATTGTTCCTTTCAACAATGTAGCTATGTTTTGCAATAGTTATAACTTCTGATTGGTCTTCAAAGACATCCCCATGTAGAGTATATTACAGTAGCCAAATTTAGAGTACCACTTCTTGGATTACTATCCCCTGTCTAGGCTGATAGGACAGTGGTTCTCAACCTGTGGCTCCCCAGGTGTTTTGGCCTACAATTCCCAGAAATCCTAGCCAGTTTACCAGTTGTTAGGATTTCTGGGAGCCGAAGGCCAAAACATCTGGGGACCCACAGGTTGAGAACCACTGTGATAGGAAGAAATGTCTATTGAATATGTAGCTGCACCCTATATTTGTATTTGGTCAAGTAATTTTGCTATGGAATGTGATTTTGCAGTTTAAAATGAGTACAGTACAGTCCCATTATCCCCGGAGGATACATTCCTGAACTTACCATTGAAAACAGAAGTCAGGGATGTTACCAAACCATGTTTGCCAAAAGTTACCAAAGAGTCACTCTAGAGGACCTAGAAAATTTATAGAGTGGTATCCTTTTTAGGAATTTGCTAGGTATCCCAGGACGACTTCATAGTAACTACTGGTGGAAGCATATTGTAGAATCTAGACATGACATATTTTGTTTGGTGCGAGTAAGTGAAACTCTGGGTATTGGTCTCACAGGCATAAAGGTCGTACTGTATGATTTATCAGTTTCTTTTCTAGATAGGATCCTGGTTGATTAGAATATAGAGAAGAGTATTTATTTTGTTTTAAGCAACTATAGTTGACCAACCAGTCCTTTGCTGCTCAGCATACTAGAAACTTTCTGCAATTTAGTTTTAGAAGTATAACTTTCTATAGTTGTTGAATAACTGAGTTTTTCATAGTACTGCTGTAAGGAGAACTGCAGAAAACACAGCAACTGGTATGCAGGGAATGCAGGCAGATGGACATGAAAATAATTCACATTTTCAGAAATCTTGTTGCAGAAGACAAGATGAGTCTTGATAAATTGATAATTGACTAAGAATATTTATTTTACTTTGTCTCCCAGACTCCAGCCAAAATAGCTTACGGAGTAGTTTCTGATGAGTAAAAACAGGAGACTCATTGCCCCACATCCTTAGAATGTATAAAGACACAATAAAGAGATGGAGGAAGAAAGGAAAAACAAGAAAAACCAGGCATCAGTTCTAAGAAAGATTAGATGCAATGAAGATACAATGCTATAGTGCATCTTGAAGTTGTTGATTTTATCAAACATCATTGGCCTCTCTGTTGAGCCACTGGAGTCTCTGATTTGTGCATCTGCATCTGCAAAAGGTTGACAGAATATGCAGTCTGTCTTTTCCCCAAAACAAAACACACAAAGAGAGATCGGTGAATGAATTATGTGCAAGCTTATACCTGGGATCTTTGAGCCACTGTCTAGTCTACAAAGTCAATAAAATGAAGCTGCAAAAAAGAAAAAATAAGGCACCTCTTACTCATAGTCTGAAATGACTAATAATTTGTGATTTCAAGACACTTCATAATATATGTATATTTATTGCTGCTTTTGGGATACTGAGAAATTGTGTATAAAGAGAAATACTGTATTTTCTGGTGTATAAGACTACTTTTTAACCCAGGAAAATCTTCTCAAATGTCGGGGGTCATCTTATACGCTGGGTGTCATTTTATAGGGCTAATGCTGAAACTTTTGAGCTGGACTGGAGAATCTGTGATCGCCACCTATGGTAGGGGGAGTTAAAAAATGGTTTCAGCTGCATCCCCACCATATGCGGCGACCGACAGAAAGCATCAAGGGCGGAGCTGTACAAGTACGGTAGAAGAAAATCCACTCACCAGGATTCATAGAAAGAAGTGACTTAATGCGGTCCCAATGACGAGCTGAGGGGGCGCCTCACTGGAAAGGTGTAAGTGAAGGGCGGAGCAAGCTGCAGGCATCCAGGACGCGCAGGTTATGGAAAAATGAGATAGAGTGGCGCTGTGCCCAGAAAAACATGTCTCTTTCATCCGTCTGGCCCGCCCTTGTATCCTATTACTGTATCTCCTTCTCTGCCTCTCAGATCCCGCTCCTGAGGCCTGCAGTGAACAGCACAGATGCACATGTGCAAGATCTGAGAGGCAGAGAAGGAGGTACGGTAATAGGAAAATTGCCAGATTGGGATCAAATCTGATGCTTTTTAAATTTTTAATTTGGTAAGCATTCAAAGAGGGGTAGTGTTATATGGCAAGTATACCCTAAACTCTATATTTTAACGGGAAAAATTGGGAGTTGTCTTAAATGCCCAGTCATCTTATGCACCGGAAAATATGGTATTACATTCCCTTTGCAGTTTCTGTTGGTGATGACCGGACTATTTCCTTATTGTAGCATTTATTCTCCAAAGCAGTGCTTCTCCAGATGTTTTGGACTTCAACTCCCACAATTCCTAATAGCTGGAATTTCTGGGAGCTGAAGTCCAAAACGTCTGGAGAAGCACAGTTTGAGAAACACTGCCCTAAAGGGTTTGTACATCTAACATTTATTGGAAAGCAAATAGGTGCCATGAGGGGAAACTACCAGTAAGTATTTCTCCATTAAAATCAGGTTTGATTCTCATCTGCTTGGCTCTCTTTTCTTTGTTATCTTTTAAGCTGTGTGGGTGCCAGCAGAGGGGACCACACACACCCTCTGCAGGCCTTAAGTGATATTGTGGCATTTACATTTCTGGGAGCTGTCTGAAATGTCAATTTTTACTGTTGCAGGGTGCAGGCAGCTTGAATGAGGGTTTTATGCTGCTTTCTTCTTCCTCTTCCTCCTCCTCCTCCTCCTCCTCCTCCTCCTCCTCCTCCTCCTCCTCCTCCTCCTCCTCCTCCTCTGCATTCTCTAAGTGTAGATTCAAGTTTCTGATTAAAATTAGTAATTCAAGAAGCCCTTCAAAAATAAGACCAAATTGTATTTTTCACTACAAGAAGAAGCCTTGTTTCCATGTTTTTGTCCTTGACCACCACACAGTGATTTAATAACTCCCATTCACTGAACCTTAGTTTGCTGCTTTGTCTGTTTGTGCTTGCCCACAAGATAAAAAAATGATTGCTAGATAAAGAGGACATATGATCCTTAGTCTTTGTTCTTCTAATGTATTTTTTTAAAAGTCCTCAAGGGTACCTTCAGCCTCATTTTTTTTTTAAAAAAAAATCTAATTCAATTTTTCTTGGAAATCCTGCAGTGTTTCTCAAACTGTGTTCCTCCAAATGTTTTGGACTTTAGCTCTCAGAAATCCCAGGCAGTTTACCAGCTTTTAGGAACTGTGGGAGCTGAAGTCCAAAACATCTGGAGGAGCACAGTTTGAAAAACACGATTCTAGTGAGAGCCTTTTTTTTCAAAGCTGGAACTGACCTCTGGCACATGACTTGCTTTGGAAAATGGCTTCTCTTGGCCTAAAACAGAAAGAGAAGAGAAAATTATTGAAAAACTACCCCCCCCCCCCAGAAGATGCAGGAGAATTTCTTCAAAAAATTATACATAAAGGTTCTCAGAATGCCAGTGGTGAATGTTTTTAGCTCTTGGGCCTCATCCCTTCCTATGGGACTTAAATTAGCTCATCTTGTTGTTCCATCCCATTTTTATTAGCATGATGTGATTATGTTCATTATTATGTGAGTCTCAAGTCTCTGCTTTTAAAGTAATAATTTTTCTCACATCTTCAACTTTTGACTCATGTGTAAACTGTTTGCTTCTTTACAAAGATATCACATTTAGCTCCAGTAACCAATGAAAGGCTGTCCCAACTGCCACTGAAAGAGTGAACAGCAACCAGTGTCTGAAACCTGAGGGCAGGGGAATCAGAATTGTAAACTGTTTATGTAAAGTGCCATATACACCGATGACACAATATACATAATAATAATGCTAAAGTTGAAATGAACAACTACATTGTTTGCCTAATGCTCAGATGTATTTTTCTTCTGTTGTCAGCCTGCCTCATTTGCAGAGGTTTGGTGGCCAGGACCCGTGCAAAAATGGGAGAAAAGTGAATATTTTAAGTTGATCCAAATATTCATGGTGCAGACCTACTTCACATTAACAGTCCTGCCCATTGTGTACTTTCTCATCTTCCCACTATAAAGCTTCAGCATTACTTTCAAACCCTTTACTATGAATATATCTCTATCCTCAGTCCTGCTGCCACCTCTCTGCTGCTTCTTTGATGTCCTGTCTACAGCCCTAGCCCCTCTCTCCATTAACCACCTTCCCACCATGAAAATTCAGTCAAAATGTAAACCCCTTTCCTGCCAATTCATCTCATCTTGCTTCTTCTCTTTCCAGATTTTAAATCCACTTCCTCTCCATAGTCCACCTGCCTCTTCACCTGTCCTTTATGTCCTGCAAACAGCACCAGACCCTCAGTCCAGAATTTAAAAAGTTGTTACGCTCACTCCCACTGATCACCTCCTTTTAAAGGGGTTTAAGGGGATCTAAACTGGCAGCAGGAATGTGGTGAGCAGGTGGGTTGGTGGGAAAAAAGTTTAAACTGACTGAGTCTTTATTATGGGAATGTGATAAATGGGATGATCAGGAAGAAGGGGAGAAACAAAGACTGTTGGTATCAAATTGCAGCTTTTCCCATCACATATACATCTACACTAAACAATGCAATAAAGTTTGAGCTGGGAAAAATGGGATTCCACTCTTGCTGATCATACAGCAGTGGTTTGCCTGCCTTTAACATGTATGGTGAACAACATCTGTCTCCAGAATCCCTTAATGAGAATACATAAACAGCAAAATAGGAAGAAAAGAGGAGAACAGATATGGTTGCCTCATCAGCTATTGTCAGAGTGTTTTTAAAAAATATAGAACTAGAAATTGGACTATCAAAATGGAAATCATATGCAAAGTGAAGACATCCTGAATGAATTTTAGAAGGAGCTTTCAGTTGCTTCTGAAACTTACGGGAGTTTTCATTGACTTAAGCGGGAGCTAGCTGTTTCATTCCACATGTTCATATTGTTAGGTTTAGATAAAAAGTGTACTGTAGAAAGCTGTTTATTCCACATGGTTTTTCCACTGGAGCTAAATTTTCTGTTAACGAGTTGATGACCAAGAACACATCTACTTTGTTAACTATGATATATCTGTAGATTCTGTAGAGCTTTCAGAATAATAGAGTTGGATTCTGCCTGATCCTCTCTGTCCTGCCTGATTCTCTCGATCAGGCAGGATTAGTCTATAACTGAACCTCAGTTTGCTATGTCTATACTTCTTAGAATATATATCACCAAAACCCACAGAGGAGATGTTTTCCTTGCTTGACTAAGAACTAAACATGGATCATACTTTCCAGTATTTATAGGATGGTGGGGATCCAATACGTGTGGGTGGCTTATGAGGTTTTCCTCTTTGCTTCAGTGTAGCTTCAAACGGAACTATCTCACTTGCACTATGAAGTCTAGTTTCATTTCTGAGTGAAGATGTAATTTGTTTATCTTGACTTTCCACTATATAGTGTTCAAATCAGTGTGCTTTCTTAAAGCTTCTAAATGGTTGATTGCTGTTGAAATGTTGAGCATTTGAAGCAATTAACTGGCTTTTGACACATAGTTTTATACATCAGTTTTGTAAATCAAATACTACTTATCGTAATACATACTACAATAGAGCCAGCAGTTTGAGTGCTGGACTAGAACACTGGAAGACAGAGGTTGAATTTTTACTCAGTCATAAAAAACACTGGGTGACCTTTGGCAAGGCACACTCTCTCAGCCAAACAGGAAGGCAATTGCGAACCTCTTTTGTATAAATATTGGTCTGCAATAAAAGCTGGAATCTTCCCTTCAGAAAACTGAAGTTAGAATAATGTGGGACAGTAATTTTCCCACTGTAATTTTCTCTCTTAAAAGAAGAATTGAATCATAGCCCTCCAAGCAGTGCTCTTTGTTGTTGCAAATTTAAGGTCCACTATTTAAGGTCTTACAAAGGTCTACTATATAACTTCAGGTGAGGTGCTTCTAAATCTTAGCTGAGATGCTACTTTATTATGATTGACATTGGGAATGTGCCCTCATCTCACCTGCTAGCAGATTTAATACAAAAATGTAAAAACAAACAAACAAAACAAAACAAAAAACAGCAACCCAAATTCCAAGCAATAGAGGACTCAGTGCAAAGGAATTATCAAACAACAATTATCTGGCCGGTATGTTTGGAATATAGCCTATCGTGTCAGCTCCTGAATGTTAAGATGTTATCAATTAGCCCACGTTATATTCTTGTTTGTTTTCCTTTGAATCACATCTGTTAGATGGTAATACTTATTCAGATACTGTTTTATCATAGTCTGTGTACCATGTTAGGCATCTGATAAGTATTTAATAATTTATAAATCTATTTCCATACCTGTATCAATTAGTGAATGCATTTCTATGAAATAGTTGGAGTGCAAATGGGAAGTTCACATAAATTGAGACATCCTTTTTGCTGAAATGAACAATTTTAAAGATATCAGTTACATTGATTCACCCCATGTTAGGATTGTGATAGTTGTAAGAATTCAGCATTGATGTATATTTATCCCTAGTACAGACTTTCTTAAGTTTTTTAAAATACTGAAGGCTGTGTTGTTGAAGGCTTTCATGACCAAAATCATTCGCTTGCTCCACTTGCCTCATTGCCAGCAGAACCTCTGAAGATGCCAGCCACAGACTCAGGTGAAATGTCAGGAAAAAATACAGCTGGAACATGGCTATTCGGCCCGAAAAACTCACAGTGACCCAATACTAAAGGTTCTTCTTTTAGTTTCCGAGAAGGATCCATTAAAAATAAACATTAAATCATAGTTCTATGCCAGCCCATGCTTATGGCAGCCAACTGTTCCTGGCCATCTTCCTGGTTTGCATTAGTCAGTATGAATGCATAAAAATCTTTGTTTTCTTCATTGCTATTAAATACTGAACAACAGCTGGAATAGGGAGGAAAATCCTTCCCCTTTTAGAAGAGCCTATGTATTTATATATTTGCCCCCTTTTCCCCAGCACTGGGATTCAAGGTAGCTTACATGATTAAAGCCAGTATGCATAAAGTTTTATATAAATAAAACATACAATAGTTTAAAAAATGTAAATAGAATTAGAAGCAATTTCAAACCATAACCATTTTTAAAAGATGCCAAATACAGCATGTTCTTAAAATCTCTTACACAATGAGCAATTGGTTTCCAAGGTCTCATTAAAACAAAAAAATCAGTGTCTGTTCTGGAAGGCAGCATGTCAGGCACCCATCTAAATTCTCTAGGCAAAGGGTTCCAGAGCCTGGAGGGAACCATCAGGTGGTGTGAGTCCTGGAAAAAAATAAGGGCCTTCCCTGAAAATCACAAGACACAGGCAGGCTCATATGGGAAAATAATTTACTTTAATTAACCTGTACCTGAGCTGTGGAGATCATTATATGATATAACCAGCACTTTGAATTGTGCCTGAATATAGACCAGAAGCCAGTGGAGTTCTTCTAACATGGGAATGTATATTACTTGCAGTGTAAAGGCCAGAAGGTGGAGTGGGCAATTTGTGTTCAATCAATTTCCCACTTGGGTCCTCTCAGGGCTCAGTTCAATCCCCCAAGCTATTAATATATACATGAAACTATTGAGTGATTGTATTGAGATATCGGTTCTAGTGCTGTTGGTACACAAATGACACTCAATTCAGTTACTTGTTTCCATCCCAAGCTAAGGAAACCAGTGCCTGTCATAAATAATGAACTAAATGAGAACAATCATATTGAAATTTAATCCAGACAAGACAAGAAATGTCCTTATAAATGAAAAGTCAGATCAGAGGATAAGGATTTCATCTGCGCTGGATGGATTTACATTCTTCTTCTATGCAGTTGAACCTATTCCCAGAGTTACTAGACTGGGCTACACTGGCATATGCCTTAGCTACAACTCTGTGTGGGCTGTCTTTGAAAAGTGTTGGGAGTTTTCATGTTGCTCATAGAGCTGCAGCCAGACTGTCTGGATCTAGTTATAAGAAATACACATTCAGAATCATACTCCAGGAAAGAATAGATCCACTGTAAAATAGTGTCTTCCAAGTCCCATCCCAGTAAGGCACCCCATGGTTGATAATACTGAAAGGCATCAAGAAGTTCAGCAAAATCAACAGGGACATATTTCTCCTGTCCAATCCATGGCATAGATTGTTCATCAGAACAACAGAAGGTATCTTAGACAGACCTGATAAAAGATTTAAATGAATCTAAATAATCTGTTTTATCCAATATTCTCTGGAACTTGGAGACTAATGCATGTGTCCAGAAATGGAATGAAACAGTAGTTGCCCAATGTGGTGGGATCAATGTAGGACTTTTTCAACAATGATTTTATAACTGCTTCCTTCAGGCTGCCTTCCCACTCAACACATTTGTTGAGTTATAATCAATAATTGTGATTTTATACTGGACACATCAACATTCTGATTCTCCATTACTGCCACTTTTCTCCTGACTTCCACAGCATACATCTGATTTAAGTCTTCCTCCCCATTACAGTATTCTGAAATACATGAGTTTCAAACATCTGATTTACAAACGACTCATAATTAAGAATGGAGATGAGAGAAATCTACCCCTCGGAAGGGAAATTCACTCTTGAAAGAGTCATTATCATGGGGAAGTTTTATCACCAATCCTTGTTTCCACAACAAGTCAAATTCTTCAAAATCCAATTGTCACAGTGACACAAAGTGCGGTGAAATGCAGGGGCAGCTCAACCCATTACGCAAAGTAAGCATTTGCAGTATAGTTGATTTTACCCAGGGGCGCTCTTGAGGCACTCTTGGGGGAAAATAGACCTTGACATATGCGAGTTGTAGTTACTGGGATGTATAGTTCACCTACAATCAAAGAGCATTCTGAACTCCACCAATGATGGAATTGAGCCAAATATGGCACAGAGAACTCTCACGACGAAGAGAAAATATATATCAGCGATTGGTTTGGGGGGGGGGGGGTGCCAAAATACTGTTTGCTTACCATTGAAAATTACCTAGGGCTGCCTCTGGTGAAATGTTATGAACAGGGGCACCTTCCCTATGGTATCCAAAGCTTAAAATTATATATTTTTGACTGGAGTTATACTTAAAATGTTCCTGTTCCGACTTCCATACAAAATCAACTTAAGAACAAAGCTACAGAATCTATCTTTATCGTAACTTGGGGACTGCCTGTATTTATCTAGCACCAGGTATAAAGAAAGAAAGAAGTGTCTGTTATCTTGTGCTGTAAAAACAGTATTGGAAATTCAGGCATACATGTAGGTTATTGTGGTAGCAGAACTTATTCATGTTTCCTGAGTAGAAAACCATCCAAGCCTTTGAAGTGAAAGCATCTGCAAAGGGTGTGGGTGAAGTCATCATCCTGTATGTGTACAGTGGCTCTGGTAAATACACAAAGAACTTCGAACAGTACTTTTACAGGATTGAAATAGGAGCCCCTGGTGGTGCAATGGGTTAAACCCTTGTGCCGGCAGGACTGAAGACCAACAGGTCAAAGGTTCAAATCTGGGGAGAACTCGGATAAGCTTCCTCTGCAGCTTTGTTTCCTCATGCGGGGACATGAAAAAGCCTCCCACAATGATGGTAAACCACCAGAACATCCAGGCATCCCTTGGGCAACGTCCTTGCAGATGACCAGTTCTCTCACACCAGAAGCAACTTGGAGTTTCTCAAGTCTCTTCTGACACGAAAAAAAGTGATTGAAATATTCCATATAGATGATAAAAGTGAAGGCAGTACCTGGAAAAGCTTTTTTTTAAAGGGTAAATTGAGAGCTTCATTTTTTGGCAGTGATTTGAATCCATGTCCTATGCAAGTTATTATTTGGTTAACAAGATGAGACTGTTTCCTGGTTGTTGTTGATTTTTAAAAAAATGAAAAAATAGTATTTCTTTTAAAAGTTTGAAAAGCAATGGTGAACATTAATTAAATAAAATGCTTATATTCAGTATCCAAAACTTAATTCTCTATGAACAAGTGTAGCCAAGAATAAGAATTATTGTAACTTGTTACTTTTGCCTTTTCATGATCCCAGTTATGTCTGTCCTTTAAAGCAATATTGTACTTCTTTTTTAAAAAGACATAATTAAAAAAAAAGACATAATAGGAAAAAGATACAAGAAATAGACCAAAAATGCACTAGGTCAGAAAATATGACAGCGTTTATTTTACTTATTTTTGGAGAACAAGGTTTATATTTAATACTCATATCCTATTAAAACAAATTATGAGTGAACAGACAAATCAAAATATAAAGAGGTACTAATTTTAAAGATGTAGTGTTGGACTTCAATTTGGGAACCAGAATCCTTAAAGACACTCTTGTGGACAGAAATACAGCAGGTGCATAATTCCTCTTTGCAGCTGGATTACAATTTTCCCTTGTACCAGTTAAAGAACTGTTAAGGCCAGTTTTTTATAGACATTTTCTGTGCTCTGGTAAGTCATCATCAATGTGAAAAACTATCTTTAAGAAAACTTGTTTTGTAATAAAGAGTCTACTCTCAATCCAATTGTTAGTCTCAATGAATTGTAGAATTTATGTGGATTATTAAATCACCCCCTTAAATAATTTCCACTGAGTTAGTGGCCCTATTCTGGTTGAGACTGACAATTATATTTAGCATTCTGTATTGAGATAAAATGTATCTTTCTGTTAGTATTTGTATTCATATAGAAATTTTAAAACATGATCTCTGTTAATAAGTAACAGATTAAATTCACTTTAATAGAACTTTATTTCACTATATGAAATAAAACCAATTATGGTAAATGTTATATGAATCTTAGATACTGTAAATGTGTTTTGGGGTCCTTCTTATCTCTGAAATATTATTTTAAATTATTTAAATAGTGAATGAACTGATCTGGTATATTAGTCTTAAATAGTTTTTCAAATCTCTGCTATTAAGTCACAGGAAAATATTGATCAGAAGTGTTGAGCAATATTAGCACATTCTCAAATACAACAAATATTTCTGTCTTGGTAGAAAGTATTTGTTGAAAAATAAATGCTCTTGCTGGGATTCACAGGCAATCTGATAATGGTCTTTTTTGAGCAGTTGGGTGGATTATTTTATTGAGTTGAAATGGACTTAAGTTAATGCTGAGTTTTTGGGGGTTTTTTCTCAATAGGTATGTAAACAAATTTGGCTAGGATTATTTGACGATCGATCATCAGCAATTCCAGACTTCAGGGATCCTCAAAAGGTCAAGGAATTTCTACAAGAAAAATATGAAAAGAAAAGATGGTTAGTACATACCTTATTTCATTATTAGTTTAAAACTGTTTGTTGGGGTTTTTTTTGTTAAGTTTGCTGGCAAGACAGTAATTTAAAAGTACATCTGCTTTTATTTACATTTGATATTTATTCTTTGACTACTTTAGCAACTCCTTCTCTTTTTCTGTAGCTCCCAGTGCAGCATCCACAGATACTAGAGTGGCCACCTGCCTGTGGTGCCAGCTATGGCACCCTATTCCTTTTGATTGTTTCCAAATGTTAATTATGGGCATGTTGGAAAGTAAAGAACTGACCTCCATCCATTGTTTACTTCTTTCTCTTCCCCTGGAATGCGTCTTGCATTATGTATTTTGCTCATTTTGGTTGGCCAATAAAGGTATTGCCCTTTTGTGGATTTGGTATTTTGTTGTATAGTGCAACAAAATCGGCCCGAGGAAGTTTTGGCAAAGGATAAAAGTGACATAGCTGAGGGTCATACTGAAAGTAATGCCTTTTTGGCTATAACCTTTATTAACAACATGAAGCATATCCAACTGCATACAAGTGCAAAGTAACTCTGACTATAACATGGTACTATTCAAAATAGTCTCCACCAGTGGCAAGGGATTTGCACTACCTTTGCACCCATACATCAGCTTCACTTTGGAAACCCTGTTTTGGACACTGTATGATCAAGTGTCTGGTAGCATCTTCCACTTTGCCTACATGATCGAAGTGCTGTCCCTGAAGGTTTCTTACATCTTACTGAACAAGTGAGAGACAGAGAGCACAAGAATGGTGCTGTAAGGTCAATGTGGCACTGCTGATCAATCCATTTGTGCAAGAACCGTGAAGTTGCTGAAGAATTGTGCTGTCAAGCATTACCATGGTGTAACTGAATTGCATCCAGTTATTTCCGTGGTCTTTTCTTATGGATGATTTCTAGAAGTTTCCAGAGTGATACAGTATAGCGGCCGCTGTTTATTGTTGTCCTGCAGTTGAGGAGATCAAACAAAATCCTCCCTTATTGTCACAGAGGACATTCATCTGTGCTGATCACTAGCTTTTGAATTTCTTGGGCAGGTCACTTCAACCTGCTGTTTGGGCCTCTAATTCTCAGAAGCCTTAGCCTGCTTGTTTAGTGGCCAGGAATTGTAGAAGCTAAAGCCCAAAACACCCGGAGGGCTACAAGTTCAAGAGGCCTGATGGAATGCCATACATGATCATACAGTTATTCCCAGGAATTGAAGCATTCCTCAAAAAGTTGTCCTTAGGTGCTTCAAATGTTGCCAACAGTTGTGAGCACACACTCAGTCTCTTCTCTTTCAAACAGCTGTTAATTTATGGGGAGCCCACTTGGCACACACTGCCCTGTATTCAAGCTTGTAGATAACCTACTCGACAGCACTATGACCACAGCCAAGTCCCTCGGCAATCTGTCAGACAGTCATACACCAGGATTCATGAATCATGCCATCCACCCTATTTTGGTTTTCATCTATTACTGCTGTCAAGGGCCTTCCACTATGTGGTTTGCCTTCAACAATGGTTTTGCCTTAAACCTTTTCACTCATCTTTGCACATTACTCTCATTAATTGTTACCTCATATACTTTTCTGAGCCTTCTGTGGCTGTTGGTAGCAGTACATTTTTCTTTGGTCAAGAACTCAATCACTGCTCTTTGTTTCTCCTTCATATCTAAGCAGTACCTTGGAATGTGGAAATAATGTTGGTTGTGAAGTATGATTTTTTTCTGGTAATGTAATAGCATCACATTTGGATTAATAGCTTCAGAGGAAGTAGCACACTGGCATTATTTTCAGTACTATCTAAACACCCCCCTTCTTCCCAATGTTCATTTAACACTTTTTCTCTTCAAAGACAAAGGGATAGAAAAACCTCTATAATATGCTTGAAGATGGCGCGAATAGGTAAAGACAGAGGAATGATGATACTTTGTCTTGTTTTTTTCTTGAGGGTGTGGTTTTGCCTGATTTGGGTGTTTCTTGGAACATTACCAGTTTCTCTTCTGTGAAATGCATATTTGGTTGTAGTATATGAGGAAATATGTGGCTTGATATTTTTGGTTCAGATTCATTTTCTACGTTCTCAGTTTTGGGAATAACTGAGTCATTTGAACTTGGAAAGCCCTTGTTGTGCCATTTTGTGACCATTTAGGCCAGGGGTCCTCAAACTTTTTAAACTGAATGCCAGGTCACAGCCTCTCAAATCAAATCATTTATTTCAGTCATTGACCAGCACAGAAAATAGTCACATTTTCATACAAACTTGGTATGTTTGGTACATTAAAATATAAATATAACGACTGAAGCACAATATGGGTGAGGGAGCAGAAGGGAAGGGGAAACAGGGTAAAAACATACAATGCCCAGATCCATCACCAAATTGTAGATTCAGAGAAGATTACTGAACACATAGTTAACTTTGTCAAACTGTTGGAGGGCCGGATTATAATTTGAAAAAAACATGAATTCCTATGCAGACTGCACATATCTTATTTGTAGTGCAAAAACACTTAAAAACAATACAATAATTAAAATGAAGAACAATTTTAACAAATATAAATTTATTAGTATTTCAATGGAAAGTGTGGGCCTGCTTTTGGCTGATGAGATAGGGTTGTTGTTGTTGTTGTTGTGTGCTTTCAAGTCATTTCAGACTTAGGTTGACCCCAAGCGAGTGCCGGGTAAATGACCTTGGAGGGCCGCATCCGGCCCCCGAGCCTTAGTTTGAGGACCCCTGATTTAGGCTCTCTAAGTCAAGTTGTCCGGTTTCTCAGACTACAATATATGAGCATGGGCACAGAAAGTACCATCTTAAAAGCTTATCTTGGGATCTTGGAATTTCTCTCTCTTCCCAAGCATTATAGCATTGGCTTAAGCTTGGAGCTGAAGCATTTGGACATTTCTGCCAATGTGTTTTAGTCTACATTTGAATAGCAGTGCATTTGAACATAGTTTTGTATTGAGCATAAGGATGAAATACACCCAGGCACATTTTAAAAAGATTTGTAGCCTGCATTAACATAAGGCAAAAAGTTGCTGCACATACTGGAATCCAATTTTCCATATAGTAGCCTTTAGGTGAGCTTTGAAAGAGTATAAGCTTTGAAAGGCCATGCTTTCCCCTGTTGTTTTGCTTATTTAAAGTTTTTTGTCTTAATATTGTTCTTGAATATGTGGGAGGGCAACTTTGTTATGTTTCTGGGCACAGGGACCATTTTAGGCTCGGAGGAGGCCTCCTTCTTTAAGCAGAACTAGTTAACTTGCAATGGTTCACTTCCTGCTTCAAAAAGGCATCCCCAGGCTCTGAAATGGTGACATCAAGAGATCCAAAACAGAGCATTTTAGATGAAAAAGTAGGATGCTATTAGTTGTATGGGATGCATAGGGCATATCTGCTTTACTTTCTCAACTTCTGTCTTGGGGTTACTTAATGTATAATAATTTCCCTTCATATATTGATACTGTGTCCACATATGGAAGATACATTGGTATGATAAATACTCCAATTGGCATGTATACATGAAATTAGAGATATATAGAAGTCAAAAATATATTCCATTGTATTTTGCTCAATATGCCATAGTTTTCTCTGTATTCACAGGTGAAAGTTAGAGTAATGGCACCTGTATTTTAGTTGTACATAGGAAAGTTCCAGCAAAGCAATGCTTATAACAGTTTCATTGGATTATCACTTACTAACAATAGATTTTGGAAATATAGTTTATTAAAGATGCAGTGCATGTATTTGCCTTAGGTATGTTCCACCAGAACAAGCAAAGGTTGTGGCATCTGTCCATGCATCGATATCTGGGTCCTCTGCTAGTAGTACAAGCAGTACACCGGAAGTCAAGCCACTCAAATCTCTCCTAGGAGAGTCTGCACCAGCATTGCACTTAAACAAGGGCACACCTACCCAAGTAAGTAATATGGCAACAACCCTACTTAATGTAAATTTGACATATTAAACTTTATCTAGCAGTGGTATTCATCTCACGGCATGCCCTGTCTCTAAACCTCTGGCATATAGGGTCACATTTCCACTTCCTCACTAACCAGTCCTTACTTCAGTTCCATGCCAAATCCACTTACAGTTTGCTTGAATTTATGTACTTTCCAATTCTGTCTTGCTTTTTTCCATTATGATACTTTTCAGCCATCTTTACTTTCTGCTTAGCACTTCTGTCTTTTCTTCTGTCTGCCTCCAGCAAAAGTCCTTATGTCTTGTGTGGCTTTTCATTTGCCCAAATCATCCTACACATACCCGTACTTCCATTATCCCCTCCTTTCCTGAACTCCATCTGTCCTTAAGATATTGTGTTTTCTACCTGTATGTACTTCACATTTTTATTTAGAGTTCACTCTCTGCTGTGCTCAGTTGCACAATCCAGCCTGTCTGAGTTCTCAGCACCAGTGTTTCTTGAATTCTGGAATCTTTTCCCACTCAGTTTTCTAGTTCTACCTAACATACTCACAGAGGTCTGCTTTGTGTTTAGGAACTTTCCTGATTGAAGAATGTTATTGACTAAATTCACAAAAGCTGTCTTTTCCCACAAAAAGGTTTGAATGCGTAGTAATTGAGGGACTTTGTCTAAGCTGCTAGTTTCACAAATCCCTTAATTTCTTACTGTCTAAAATCTGGGTGAAAAGTGGTTTGGTTTATCAACATGGTGTGTCCTTCCACATGTAAATAAAACTTCAGATTGATCGGTATTCATGCTTGTTGAGACAACTATAACTTGTTGTTTACAGTCTCCTGTTGTAATTCGGTCTCAAGGACAGTCACAAGAAAAGAAACAGTTTGATCTTCTCAGTGACCTTGGTTCAGACATATTTGCTGCTCCTGCTCCTCAGTCCACTGCTACCGCTAATTTTGCTAATTTTGCACATTTCAACAGTCATACAGGTAACAACATTTTCTGTTCCTGGGTTTAATAATGATAAAAACCTCTGAAATCTATTTTTTTAAATAGAAATAGAATGCTTCTGTGTCAGAGGTATAGGAGTTCTTTAACTAATTAGCTTCAATAAAGATTGTTTATTTATGCCATTATTGCAGCTGGTCACTAAAGAACAAGTAGCAATTTGAGTTTGTCATTGAACATAAAGCAGGAAATTCATGAAAAGGTAAAGACCAGATTTTGTTCTACATAGTTCTGATTTGATAGAGTTGCAGGGGACAGTACCTGCACCCCTGTGCCGGCAGGACTGAAGACCGAGAGGCTGGAGGCTCAAATCCAGGATGAGCTCCCTCTATCAGCTCCAGCTCCCCATGCGGGGACATGAGAGAAGCCTCCCACAAGGATGGTAAAACATCATAATATCCGGGTGTTCCCTAGACAACATCCTTGCAGACGGCCAATTCTCTCACACTAGAAGTAACTTGCAGTTTCTCAAGTCACTCCTGACATGACCAAAAAAAAGGGGTGGGGGAGTAGATCAAGTTGTCATTTATACTGTTTGTGTGTGATGCAGTTAATGTTGACCAAGCAAGAGGTTAAACGAAAATTTTAACAATAGCAGTGAAATAACCCACAAGTTTTGGAGTTTATTGTTTTATGTGATAAGAAAGATTGTTGTAGCTGTCTTTTTAATTAAAAAAAACCCCTTCTGTCTTATCCTTGTAGAGTTTTAACATTACTCATAGAAGCCAAAAACAATTGGTACCAATCACAAAAAACTGTAAGATCATATATAATGTAATTTTAAAAGTACTATAAAGGTTAAGAAATGCCAGTGTAGCATGCTCTTTGCCATTTGGGCAAATGCTGCTGGAGAAGATGCCAATTTAGTCTGCTGAAGCCAAGAACTCCACAGTTTTTAGGTGGCCCATGAAAAAAGGTCCTTTTCTTCCAATTAATCATTTAGGTATTCTGGGACAGCAGTATTTTCTGAATTTCTGTAATTTCTGTAATTCGTAAGTTGATTTTGTTGGTCGGATGTGGTCACACTGTAGCCTTGGGGACTTTGTCTATTTGCTAGCAATCATTTAAGGCCTGTGGTAAGAATTATCTGACTTTCTCTGGGTAGCTCGCTAGGAAATGAAAGAGTGAGAAGAGGTTCTAGCAAGAAGAGAAGGGGCGGGGGGCGATGGTGTCTTGCCCACCTTTGGTTCTAACATTACCTTCCAGAAGATATTTCTTTTCCTCTTCTCCAACAGTAGCCAGGGGTTAGCACCTACCTTTAGGCCTCTGATGCAAGTTCAGACGTATGATTATAGAAAATGATGTCTCAGTTTCTATTGTTCCATGCAGTAGAAGAGGGATCATTTGCAGAGGGAAAAAGGAAATGTGAATACTTTTAAGGATGAATGTTTTCTGCAATAAATATTGTGGCAGAGTTTTTCTTTTTAATGATGTAATTCCCAGCACCTCTCCTTCAGACATCCTGTCCCAGCCCTGCTCCCATGTGAAGTCTTGCTTGGCATGATCTTGAATCAAGTGGCAGTGCTAGTTACAGAGGGGGAAAGAATGATTGCCTTGTTATTTTGTACATTAATATTATTTTTATACTACTGTTAAGTGCTTTTATTTAAAAATAAACCTTCTGATACCTTACCACAGGGTCTTAATATGACCTTTTTCATACAGAAAATATAATGTAGGACCTAAATACCTTCAAGGCACCAGATCCCAGTTAGTGCTTGGGTGTGAAACCACCAGGTGCTATAGGTTTTATTTCAGAGAAAGGAAGTAGCAGAAACATCTTCGAGTTTTGCTTGGCTATGAAATCCATGGGATCACCATAAGTCAACAGGTGACTTGGGAGTACACACATACCCTCAAAATATATGTAGAATCTCAAAGCAGAGATAATTGTGGCGGTTGCGTAATCTGATAATTTGTTCAAAGCATTTTGCATATACAATTGTGATTATTGTTATAACAATCTTGTAAGACTGTCTTCTTATCTTCATACTGCACTTAGAGAACTAAGAGTCTAAAGCTGTGGTTCTCAACCTGTGGGTCCCCAGGTGTTTTGGCCTACAACTCCCAATAATCCCAGCTAGTTTGCCAGCTGTTAGGGTTTCTGGAAGTTGAAGGCCAAAACATCTGGGGACTCACAGGTTGACAACCACAGGTTTAAAGACTCAGCAAGTGAACTGAGGTACAGCCCTGGCTAAGACAAGGTGTGAACCAAACCTCATTTCACTTAATCAGTTTTTCAGGCCAGCTTTCACGTATTTATTCAATTTATTTCTTTGTTATGCTTGAAGTGTGCAGAGTAAATCCTCATTTTTTACAACCTAGGTTAGTGATGTGCAATTCTAGTCTGGAATGGCTGGTTACTTAGGACATAAAGCTCTTTGCAGTCTTGTTTCTGAGAGGGAAGAGAAATGTGCCAGTTTGGCTGGGACTGAAGCCATATGCAGGGGCAGCTTATGAGTACATTGAGAAAGTCTTGGGAATTTAAGAGAAATAGGAACAGAAATAATCAAAGATTGAATTAAGTGAATAGAGAAAGTAGAATAAACTGAAGGTAAGGATAACAAAGAGGAAGGTAATACTTTGAGAAGAAAATAAGGAAGTAGTGATAGGGCTTTCTGAAGAGGAATCCTAGGAGACATCAGCTGTGTTGCAGAAGGGGATGGAAAGCAAAGGAAGTTTTTATAGAAGTAGAAAGAGTAGGAGAAAGGAAGTAGTGACAAAAAATAAAGTGTGAATGGAATTTCAGGCTATGGAAGACATGTTAAGCTAATTGTGTGAGCTAAACATGGTAATATGTAGTTTTGCTTAATGTATGTGTAAGTATGGAAGTTTTATGATTTCTGGGGGGAAATACTACCCTATTTATCTTCTTACAACTTTATAACTAAAAACCCCCTGCTTCTTGGCAGGGGTTTGGACTGGATGGCCCATGAGGTCTCTTCCAACTCTATGATTCTATGATTCTAAAAGAAGTATGTTTGGAAGTACTGTGATCATTTTAGAGACAAAGAGACCATCAAAATATTTTTTTCCTATATACCATTGAAATATTCTCCATAGATGATACGTAGGAGGCTGTGTTTAAGAGAACCTTTGTCCCATACACTATAATTTCACAAGTGATTATTTATGTCAATGGTATGTTTGAGGTACAGCTACCCTCAAAACTGCCATAATCTGATTTTAGTTTTATGACCTGCTTTTGTTTTCATACCATTAACATGTTTTGTTCATTTGCAATTTACAGCGCAGAACTCTGCAAATGCAGGTTTTGCAAACTTTGATGCATTTGGACAGTCTAGTGGTTCGAGTAATTTTGGTGGTTTCCCCACAGCAAGTCAGTCTGGTTTTCAGCACCAAAATACAGGTAGAAATGCTCTAACATTTTTAGTTTTTCCGATATTAATTAATCTGGATGCATAGCTTAGAACATATCTTAACTTTTTCTGCATCTACTTTTTGTGACACACACACACTCTGAAGCTCTGGGGAAACCTGAAATGAATGCTACCTTTTCTTTGCTATATTTGACATGGGTTTTCTTTCTTGCATGATTATTTTTGCACTATATCTTCTTAATTCTCCCTACACATGAAATAAGTTGTGCCACATTTGTTGGCACCATTACATATTGGACAATTACTATGCCAAAATTGTTTTCCATCTTCTAACTGTAAATAGATTTCAATTACAGAAGAAACTTAATCCAGGATAAATATTTTTCAGATCTCATGTGTAAGGGCTATTGCTTTCCTCTTTAATTTGGTTATGTCGTAATAATGTTTGCTTGGAATGACAGGCTGCTTGTCTTGATCTGTGGCTGACTTATTTTCTTTTTCCCTTTTCCTTTTTTAAGTGTGTTGTCTTAAGACTTTCTTTTAAAATTTTGTTTTTCCCTTTTGTTAACTTTAACCCCTCACACAATTTCTGGCTGTCCAGCGTTCAGAACGCTTTCATCTAGCTGCAGTTTTGGTGAATTTACTACTTCCGCTTTTCCTCTCCAGGCTATGCGCAGTAAGTTCCACCAAGGTGGGAATTTTAGCTCGCTTCATTTACAATGCCATTTTTCGTTTCCATTATCATGTCCAAGTTTTCTCTTATTACCTCCTCCTTTAAAAAGTATTAGCTCATGATTTATTAAGCTATTTGTAACTGATTAAAAAGTTCTTCCAATATATATATATATAGAGAGAGAGATTGAAATTCCAAAGTTAAAACATTCTTGTTTTTGCAAATAAATTAAAAATGGAAATTAATTATCAGCATTCAGGAGGATCTCCAATACTAGGTTATCTATGTAAAACCTGTCAGTGTGATCATAATGCCTTAGGCGCTAAGGATCAGAAATGTTTATTCCAATATAGTCAAATACCAGAAACCTAATAAACGGGCAATTCAAATTATCCCAAGTCAGACTGGCCAACGTAAGTGCCAGGCTCTGTGAAAAAGGAAGCTCTTACTTCACCAGTGGATTTAATTGCTTTCTGTAACTATGGACTACTGAGTAGAATTTTGTTTTAATTTTGAAATATTAAATACCACATTAACACAGGTGCTAAAAAGAAGTTGTTCTTTAAGGCATCGGGGGCACTACACTGTAAGAATTCTTTGAATAAAAAGATTAAAAATCACACCAAATCCTTTGCAAAATTCCCCCTTTGTTCTCAATTTTATGTGTTGAAAGGTAGGTGTTGCTACCAGATGCGAACAAAGATGGTTTTTGAAAAGAAATTCATATTTAGTCCTTATTTAAATTAACAGTAGGAGGTTTAAGATTAAAATATAAATTACTGAGGTAAGCTTTGCTACACCATTGGCTCTTGTAGTGCTCTGCTGTGATGTTAGCTAGGACCTGGGGATTTGGGAAGTAGAAAACTATATTTTAACTAATCAGTACTGGGAAGCTTCTTAATATATGGGACCCCAAAACATATCCACACACCAGTAGCATTTGAAAAAAAAACCCATTCATTAAACATGGAAGAATCCATTATCTTTAACTTATCTTGTTGCAGGTGGGAGCTCTGGATCAGTGAATGCTAACTTTGCACACTTTGATAACTTCCCCAAATCTTCCAGTGCTGATTTTGGAGCCTTCAGTGCTTCTCAGAGCAACACAACTGCAGCCAGTAAAGCTGCAGTGAATAAACCGAATCTCCAGTCAGCCGATAAATATGCAGCTCTTGCTAATTTAGATAATATCTTCAGCACAGGGCAAGGTACTAATTCTTATTCTTTGACCTGTTCTCTTACCCTGTTTATCATGGTGGTAGTGGTGTTCTGTGGTGTTCTCATAGGCATAGTAAAGTTCTTCATGCTTCCTGCTGTATAAAGTACCAATACCAGTAGTGTTTTGTGCGCAAATTGGTACAGTGGCAGAAATGCAAGCATATTTTATTGAATCAAGTTGTGTTCAAATGTGCAGGTGATTACTGAAGTCCCCAAGGAAACATTTTTTCCATGTAGAATATTACTCGAGATAATTAGTATAGTGATGATACTAAAAAGTAGTGGCACTGGCATCTAATTCTCCAGATAATTCTGTCTTTTTACTACCTACTTTGTTTTTATAATGTGTTTATAATCCATAGTATGTAATCCCCTCATAAGTATTCAAATTACCTAATCATTAAAACTAATTTGGGAGCTAATGTACCCATCTCTGTCTCAGACTGTAGAAAGACAAGGTAATCTGAAAAGTTCAGAAAGGGTTATGTAGCCATATCACTTTCAAAGTTAGGAAAAGAGAATTATCTGTTCATGGAGAATTATGTGAAGTATCATCTAAGATACAATCTAGAGTGTTATTTAATTGATGAGCAACTGGTTTTATATAGTATACTGTTCTAGAGCAGTGCTACTCTAAGTGGTGGCTCGTGGACTGGTTTTAGTCCCTAGACCATCTGCTGTTCTCCAGAGAGTTTCCAGGAAAGAAAGAAAGAAAAACAGTATTTATAGGGCGCAAATATGGTCTTCGTCCCTGGCCCATTGGAAACAAGAAATTGCTTGCCCTCCATATCAGATTAAGACGCACAGATTATGTTTCTAGATCACTCTTCATAAGCTGACCTTGTGAGCTATGGAGCAGAATGAGATAGTGTCACAGCTAAGCTGAATTTGTGATGGTCTTGAAAGTCTTTGTCAGTTTCACCCTTCCTTCAAGTAGCTCAAAGTAATTTACATAGCTTCTCCCCAGGTTCTTTCAATTGCAAACTTGGATAGTGTGTTTTAATTTATGTAATTATAAATTTTACATGCTAATCTGTTTTATAAACCTGTTAAAAGGTGGGGTATCAATAAAATATGTAAGTGACTATCAAGTCCAGGAGGTTCCTATATGAACCTACATCTTCCGGGTCTATGTTTAACACTTGCAATGGCTATATCATGATGGCTCTTTATGTCATTATTCCAATTATTTATTTATTTTGAAGATTTTTATACAGCTTTGCCCTCTAGACAGTTTATATAAACAAAAAAAACCCCCAAATAAATCACATTTTTTCTAATTAAATCATTCTTAATTATGCACAAATATTTAAGCATTAGAATGTTAAAGAACCTCTACAAGTAGCAAAAAAGGTAAAAATACATATCCAGTGTTATATAACTTCCAAAAGGGGGCCACAGTGGGTTAAACCGCTGAGCTGTTGAACTTGCTGACTAAAAGGTCAGCAGTTCGAATCTGCGGAGCAGAGTGAGCACCTGCCGTTAGCCCCAGCTTCTACCAACCTAACAGTTCGAAAAAATGCAAATGTGACCAGATCAATAAGTACCACTTCAGCGGGAAGGTAATAGTGCTCCATGCAGTTATGCTGGCCACATGACCTAGGAGGTGTGTACAGACAATGCTGGCTATTCGGCTTAGAAATGGAGATGAACACCACTCCCCAGAAGCAGACTGGAGTAGACTTAATGTCAAAGGGAAACCATTAACATTACTTATGCCTTCCAGAACTTGTAATTTGGTCTCTAAATGTTGCAAGGATAATAAAATTAATTATATTCAGGTCAAGCATGAGTGTTTAGGATTTGGATTTACAATGAACATTGTGGCCTTAGTCCTATTGGTAGTTTTATTCAATGATTGATGAATGATGAATCAGCATCAATGTGTATCCCATTGATTCAAGGTGGATACAGTCGTAACAATCAGTAGCATTCAGGCCCACATTTTGATGTAGCAAATGAAGACTTAAGCCCCTTCCACACAGCTGTATAAAATCCACATTGAACTGGATTATATGGCAGTGTAGACTCAGATAACCCAGTTCAAAGCAGATATTGTGGATTATCTGCCTTGATATTCTGGGTTAAATCGCTTTGTAGAAGGGCCCTTAGATTTGTATAAATTCAAAAGAAAACCCAGGTGTTCAGCTATGGAAAACAATTTCAAACTGACATCAAAATATTGCACATGAGACCTTTTGTTCTTTCCAATACAAGTTGATAGAAAACTGGATAACTGTAAAGGAAATACCTGTGTACGATCACTGAGCAACTCTCCAGTCAGACAATAGTTCTTTGAAAGCACCTCCTCCTGAGTGTAAGGATTGTGGAGGCTCCTGGCAGTGCATTTTATTTCTAAGAAAGCAATTAAGCAGAAACTGACAACTATTACTGCATTGCTTATGAAAGATTTTAATGGTGCTACACTAAGTATAACTCTGTAGAAGAGCAGCGATGTTGAACTGGTTTAGATTATTGTTCTCCATATTAACTTTCTATTCTTGGTTAGATGCTGTTAAACATATCATATAGAATAATAATCACAGTTACATGAAACATGCAATATGTCTTCTTATAGCCTGAAAGAATAGTCTGAAAAAATATTTCTTCAAGGACAATATAAGTTATAATTAACAAGCACTTTCCTCTGAAACCCCCATATCTTAGTCCATCTTTTGTCAATATTCAGTGGCTTGTTCCTTTAATTTTTTAGACACTTAAGACCAAAGTTGTTGGGTGGTTCACCACGTGAGGTCTGCTTCAAATGGCTGTTGCTATATGATGAGTCATTCATATACAGCAGTTCTTCATTTTGTTCACACCATTTCTTCACATTGCCACAGACTTTGATTTTACCTCTTGAAGTGATACAGAAGGTACGAATGGACTGCATGTTCCCGTTCACCTGGCTGCACCTATAGATAGTTGGATTGCATGCCCCTCTTCACCTAGATGTATCATGTCTGTAGTTTATTTAGGACTAGCTATAGTACTTTTGCATTAAGGAAAGAAAATAGAAAACTCTGGACTCTTCAGGATTCATACTTCCAAAAAGGAGATGAATGACCTACAGAATTTGATAAAATGTTGTAAATATGACCCCCTCCCCCTTTTTCCCTCGACAGAAATAACGTTTATTGGGAACACAGTGTTTCTTCTACAGAAAACAATTTATAAAATAAAAACCCAATGGCTGCAGTTTCCTTATAATAGCTTGTGAAATGAAAATGTCATTTCTGCAAATGCTAACATGTTTGTTAACATCTTGTTTGAAGCCTGAATCCACTCTTTTTTCCTAGGTGGTAGTGAACACGGAAGTGGCTTTTCTGCCAATCCAACACCAGCAGGTCCTGCTCTGTCAGCCCCAAATCAATCAAGTGCATCTTCAGACAAGTATGCAGCTCTAGCAGAATTAGACAGTGTGTTCAGCTCCACATCAACTTCTAGTAATGCATATACTTCCACCAGTAATGTTAGCAGGTACTCAATCTTGAATGAAGTTAATGTAAACTGGCTTTGTTTACAAGCAGCAAAATAAAGTGATAACACATTTGAAGAAGTACAGACCTTTAAAAAAATCTTAGTTTAAAAGTTGATTCAATGATCATGCTGTGGGAAAACAGTGGTCTTCCAAGTGTATTTGCCAGGGACCGCTTGCACAGTCCCTGGCAAACATGGCCAGTGTTTAGGAATGATGTGACCTCAGCATCCTCTTGAAGATCACCTTTCCCCATGCATGAATGGGCTGTGTAGTGGGTACATGTGAAGAAAGCATAGTTTACCAGAACAACAGGATTAAAATTTCCATAAATTTTGCCAGCAAGAGGGACGAAATACAAGGTTACAGCCTTCTTAGTGCCTATATTGTTTCAGTAATGAGTAATTTGTCTTACTATTTTATATTGAGTCTTATGTTACAGCTGACTAAAATCTGTTTGGAATATTATTTATGAAAGATTTCCAAATTTAATGTAACTATCTGAAAGGACGGTCACTGCTGCTGCTGCTTCTTCTTCCTATTATTATTATTATTATTATTATTATTATTATTATTATTATTATTATTTGATGCACAACAAGATTAGTATTCAGCAAACTAGATCACTATGCTGGCTTTTGTATTTGATCACACGTGAGACACTTCCCAAGTGTCTAGGACTGTGTGATGTATTGGCAAATAATGCGTGCAGTTCTGAGTAAGGTGGCCTTTTGCAGCTGACAGTAATTTTGTCAGTGCTGATTGTTTTTCAGTGCAGGCCAAGGTCTTTAGGCACTGCACCCATTATTATTATTATTATTATTATTATTATTATTATTATTATTAATATCCAGGGGTTTTCTCGCTAAAAAAGACTCAAAGCAGCTCACAATAAAATTAATACAATGCAAACTTTAAAATGGAATTAAACATGAATAGTATTAAAAAATAAACAGTTAAAACCCTAAACCTGATACCATATCTAAGTTTACATCTCACTCCTTTGTGTTTTTGCTTATTGATGGACATGATTTCTGACTGAGGAATCATTTAAGAATGTGCTTTTAAGAATATTGCAGGTAAATTAACTCAGTTTAAAAGCTGCCTGCACTTTTCTTATTTTTTTTCCAGCTATACTATACAATTTATAAAGTCAGTAATTTTCCAGTACTTCACTTAAACAGCAAAGACAGCATTTTCCAGTAAAATAATTTAAAGCGGTATAATTGTCCAGTAACTGGTTCTGATGTTGAATGTTGTGGATTATTTTCAGCAATGCTTTTGGGACAGTCTCGGTGGGTGCTAATACACAGACACAGCCAGCACCATCAAATGTTCCTGCTCCATTTGGAGGTATTGTAAAACATGTTGCAATCATGGAAGCTCGTCTTTGAAAGATCTAGTTGAAACAGGGCTGGATAAAGCATAGCCTATGAAATGCATGCACACGCCAAGGCTGTTTTGAGGTCCACAATTAACCTCCCTCAAGTTGTTTTTTTAAAAAAACTCAAAAAACATTTGAAGTGGTTACAGAGCGATGCAGTAGTCTTACAGGTTTCTCTTTTGCCTGTAGCCATAGTTAGTCCTTACTCCTGAAGGCAAATTGTACTAACTCATGTGCAGACTGAAATCTTGGCAGTAATTAGCACTATTCAGTATTATATGTCAATGTAACACAGGTAAACCTTTTGCCTTCAGACAGAACACCTTAACTCCTCTCTTTGTGGCACATGCATTCAAGCCAAACCATGGTTGGTTTAAAATTTAGTAACCACATTTTTTTCCAATTTACAGGCAGTCCCCAAGTTTCAAACAGGATAGGTTGTGTAGGTTTGTTTTTAAGTTTAATTTGTTTGTAAGTAGGAACAGGTACATTTTAAGTGTAACTCCAGCCATAGAGAGAGAGAGAGAGAGAGAAAGTATGTGTGTGTGTGTGTGTTTTGGATAGCATAGGGAAGGATTAACACCCCTGTGATGTTTGTTTTGCTGTCTTTGCCCCTGTTCATAAGATTTCATCTCATTTTCTGTCCCTGTGTTAATTGGATTTTGAACAATTTGACTTGGTGAGAAAGCTTCAGTGGGGACACCATTTCCCCATGATAACTCTTCCAGGAATGAATTTCCCTTCCTAGGAGTAGATTTCTCTAACTTCTGTTGTCTCACCCCTGTTCTTAACTATGAGTTGTTTGCAAGTCGGATGTTTGTAACTCAGGGACTTCCTGTATGTGAAATGGAAAACTAATTAAAGAAAAACTTACTGTTTTCATTGTGGGTTATACAAAGCATCTGCATGCACAGGTAAATCCTATTTTGAACTGGGTTATCTTTTGGTTGGCAGTTTGAAGATGTATAGATAATATCATGTTTCATTTTTCAGCAGCTCCCTGCACAAATCCATTTGTGGCTGCCCCTGTAGCAGCAGTAGCACCTTCAACAAATCCATTCCAAACCAACAACAGAGGAGCAACAGGTTAGGAATAAAACCATACTATGCAGTTATGTTTAATAATAATACACATTTTCAAACTTCTGTAACTGCAGAGTTATAACTTCTGAAGAGGCCACAATGAGAAATGTTCTGTTACAAAATCAAATGCTAATTTTGTTGTGACCATTAGTTATTCTATCTGGTTCAGACAGTTATGACAATCAGTATGCCTGTGTTCACATGAACATCCTCTGCTTGCTGTTTTTTGAATGATAAATGAATTTATTAATATTTTTGTGCTTCAAACTTTCGCAGAATAGTTATGCTTGTTGTGTATACTTTCATATTTGAGTTTGCTTTAATACATCCAATCTATGTGATAAAATTGATGGCTCTTTTAGCATCATATTTCTTTAACGTCATAAATAGCCCGTATACCTCTGTTTTAAACAAGTGGATTGACTTGTGAAAAGAATTAAACTTGTCCATTTCTATCCAGATCAACAAAACAACACCAAAACAGTGTTACGATTTTTAAAGTATTTACATATTGAATTGTTTATCATGTGAAAAATATTTCTTTAAGATGATGGTTTGACGCTATCTGGTCTCTTTGTGACTTCTCAAAAGGCCTCTCAGGAGCAATGCATACTCACATGTTTCCTCAGGCTCACTTTGGTAGGTGGCCACATTTTGTATAACTGTCATGTGGCTAAAATGTTCATTTGCTTGTGAAAGCTTTACTGCCACGTAGTGGTTCCTTTGCATGTACAACTTTTTCAACCCTTCTTCCATATTTTGAAATGGAGTGGGCATGGAAGGTGATTTACCTCAATATGTGTTGGCATTACTTAGTGTAAATTTAAAACTTACACTTTGATCCTAGACACATGTATTGAAAGCTACATGCCATTCGCTCCATTGGAATTGCTGTCAAATAAGTGTGCTTAGAATTGTGAGTTTAAACATTATGTTATACCTCCATGGTCACATTACTAGATGCTTAAAATGGATTTGGAAGCTTGTGTAGTAGCTCAAGTGAAGGTAATGATACCAAACCATTGTGTATTTCTACAATGTGTTTGGATTGGCTATTTGAGCAAGTTTCAGTGTTCAGCTATTCTCCCTGCTAATAGAAGCTTGTGTAAGTTCTGTTGTTGCACTGTCTGTATCTTGTCTATTTCTATATATCCATGTGTGCCTCTTTATTCCGTGATTAATTTAATAAGTTCTTATGCCATGTCTTTCCTGGCTAGCTGAAATTATTGTTTGATGAACATGGAGACATAGAATTAAATTAGTGCCAGTTCTCTAAAACAAAACATAGATACCTTCTATAAATATGCCAAATTATTAGCTCTGCAAAATGATTATCTAGAAAATCTAGTCAAAAGATTATTAAGAAATATAGTAATATTACACAAAATATAAGATATTTTAATTACTAGACTGCATCATACATAACGAAGTAGTGGAACAATATTTCTTTACCAGTCCAGCCAGAAACTGTGACTGGATGGGAAGAGATTTAGCCATTTAAAATAAAAAGTCTCTACCCACTCAAATATTAGATGGCTAGCTGTGAGTCACTTGTCAGATTAAAATTCTATTGGGGCTGCCAGCACTTGGATTCAACTGTGAACTGGATGAAATTTCTTGAAAGTTTGTTCTTGGAGTGGTCAGCAATGGTTACTGGCATTAGAACGCCTTCTCATTTCCCCCCTTGCGTATTTCTGAAAGTGCTCTTGGATTATTGAGTTGAATGCTTTCATGGCACTATTGAAATTAGCTGTGTTTCTCCACTTCTTAATTTCTACTGAAAATTTCTAGTACTTTGGTATTGTTTCTGACATCTGTATCGTGTTTCCAGAAAACAAAATTGAAAATGTCTAGGAAAAGATAATGGCAAATGTTGCAGTTAGCAAAAAGAGTAGGCTAAACATGTTTTGACTAAGTTCTTATAATATCCAGAAACTCAATGCTTTAAGGCTAGCCATGTGACTGACCGCTTCATAATGATTTCTGTGGAAATGCTGCTTTGTGTGACTTCACAGTAGCAGTAGAACACATTTCAAAGTAATTGAATACTATGTTTCCCTTACCAGCAGCAACATTTGGCACAGGATCCATGAGTATGCCTGCAGGATTTGGAACAACTGCCTCATATAGTCTTCCTACTAGCTTTAGTGGTAACTTCCAACAGCCTGCGTTCCCAGCCCAGGCAGCCTTTCCTCAGGCTGCATTCGCCCAACAGCCTAATGGTAAATACTTATATGTTACATTTTGTTTCAAAAGATGGCTTCAAAACAACCCCTTTATCCAGAAAATCAATATCCATGGTTTCACCTACCCACACTTCAAAAAACATACCTCCCCCCCCCCCTCCCCAGTCTTTGTGGATCTCTCTAGGTTTTCCAGAGCAATTCTAAGATATGTTTCCAGCCCAAGTATAATCAAAATATGGAGTTTGATCTTACTCACAGTTTGAGGTATTCATGTGTGTGTATGTGTGTGTGTATGTTGAAATGTATCCACCATGGATACGGGGTCATTCTTTACAGTATTGTATTGTACATTTGGCTGCTAGTCAGTTGAGTTAGCATGCCTGTTCTGTTCCATGTTTTCATTTAGTCAATCAGTTAAATATTACATTCTAGCCTCGGGATATAACTGATAATGGGGAATGCACCCTATCCAGCTATTTGCATATTTTATTTTCCTGTATTCCTTGCACTGGCAGGCAGGCATGACTATTGATGTGAGTAATAAAGGTCTTAGAAAGTCATAGTAAACCCAGGTAAATATCTGCCTGACAAATACAGAGAAATATTTCAATTCATTTTTAGCTTGAAACATCAATAATGTCATGATGCCAAGTTATGCAGAAACTACTTATTTAATCATCTGGTCATATATTCAATAGAATGTTTAAGTAGAAACAGTCTAACAAGTGTATGACTAAATAATTAAATTAAAAACTTTGTGCATACATTTTGGCCATGCAGTTTACTAACGCTTTATGTTTTGCTAATGTGATACTTATGTTCTGAGATATGGTCCTTTAAATACATATCTGCATCATAATTGTATTTATGCTATTTTGTTGGGGGAGGAAGGGAAAATAAGTGAAAGTAAATGCTACTAGAATACTTGACTACCAGGCTAAAGCTAAAGCTTTTAATATTCTGCTACTTAGGTGCAGGCTTTGCTGCATTTGGACAGGCAAAACCAGTAGCAACCCCATTTGGGCAAGTTACAGCTGTCGGAGTATCTAGTAATCCTTTCATGGTAAGTTATCCCACATGATCTGGTGGTAGTATTTCAAATTTAGAGATCATATTGTTATATTATTGAACTGTCTTGATTCCATATTAATCAAGAAATAGAGGAATGATTTACGTCTCTGTTCTTAGAAGCAGTAACCTTATATGATATGTAACTATAACCTATTAAATATGGGATTATACCTGATCCCAGTAATATACTGAAAAGTACATTTTCCTCTCTTTGCCATGTCCCCCTCCCTTTATTTCTGATTCAAGGAACAAATTGCTCCACGTTTTGTATTCTACCTTCTGTAGGCCAAATGCCAATTGCCAGATCTCCTTTCCTCTGCAGAACTGGGAAGCAAGGGATTCCCCACTTTTTCTTCCTCCCACCAGTTGCAGCCCAGAAAACAGCTTCAAGGGGCTAGATAACCAAGGGTGGGTTTTGATGGGTTTCAACTGTTTGGGTTGGATGTTCTTTACTAGAAGAAAGTTGCTTGAGGAAAGTCTAGAAATAATCTCTTTATGGTTATCCCACTGTGTATGAACAGAATGTTATACGTTGTCTTTAATTAAAAATCTACATTGATAAAAATACCATCACGAGTACTGCAAGAGGTGTTCTCTGTTCTGTGAATTCTGAAATTATGGTATTATCTCAGCTTGCATGATTTGAGTCTGTTGAGGTAGTATATTTTGTGTAATGGCTTTACATGATTATTTTGGTGAAACTTTTGTTTTCCTTCCACTAGGCAGGAGCACCAGCAGGGCAATTCCCAACAGGAAGTTCATCAACCAATCCTTTCTTATAGCCTTATAGACACTTTACCTAAAAGAACTCTTATGTGATCACATAACATCTCTGCGCCTCTTGCACTGTTGTCTTGTCTCACTGACCTTAGCTTTAAACACAAGTCTTTCAAGAAAAAAAAAAGCCTGCATTGTGTATTAAAACCAAGGAACACCAGGTAATGTGCAAAACAGGGGGCTGTGATAATATCTTTTAATCTGTGCATTGGCAGGAGAATGTGAATGGTATCATGTATATTAAAATTGGCTAATATTAAGTTATTGCAGATACCACATTCATTATGCTGCCGTACTGTACATATTTTTTTCTTAGAAATTAGTTCTTTGTGCATATCAGTATTTGTAACTTTTAACACATCGTTATGTGAAAAACGTTACTGAGGGAAATAGATCAGCCACTTTAAGGTGCTGTTATATCTCTTGGAATGAATGGCCTACGTTATTTTAACCATTGCTGGTGGGAGTCATGAGTTTAAAATTGAAGGTTTTATTCATTTCTTGGAGTGTTTTTCTTTCCTTTCCTAAAGAGCTCTTCTATTTATACATGCCTAAATTCTCTATAACGTAGAGGGATACCTGTCCGCATAATAAAGCTGATCATGTTTTGCTACAGTTTGCAGGTGGAAAAAAAATAAACATTAGAAAAATATTTTTGTCTTGGTCAACATTTGCACTAATCAATTTTGTTAAACTTTCAGATTCAATCCCAAAAGAGATCCAATATTTTCTTGGTTATTTCAGTTACATTGTGAATTGTCGCCATCTGTTATATACTAGAAATATATATAAATAAAATGCCAAAATACTAATTGTTCCAAACACACAGCACATACTGTATTTTAATTTCTTACTTTGGTGTAAAAATCATAAAAGACTTTGCAGTTTGCTGCTATTTTACATCCTGATTAATTCAAAACAAATTATGAAAGATGGCATTACAGTGTTCCCTCACTTATTGCAGGTATTACATTCCAGGAAAATCCGCAATGTAGGGAAGCCCAGGCTGGATGAGAAGAAGAGCAAAGGATAAGGAGAAGAAGAGCACTCCAAGCACTTGCAGCAGGCGGTGACAGCGCAGCAGCAACTCCCGCCTCCTCTGCCTCTTCCTCCAAGGAAGAGGAGGAGGAAGAGGCAAAGGAGGGAGTTGCTGCTGCTCTGTCGCTGCCTGCTGCAAGTGCTTGGGGGTGCTCTTCTTATCCGCTCTTCTTCTCATCCAGCCTGGGCCACGGGCCTCCCTGTTGGGCAAGTTCTCCCAAGCCCAGTAGCGGCTCAGCCAAGGCCTGTGCTCACCCTCTTCATCCGCCGCTGCCTCCTTCTCTTTCTCCCCTTCCTCCCCCAACTCCTCCTGGCCTGAAGGGATCAAGGCCCTGTCGCCTCCTGGAGCTCCAGCATCCTCCGGCCCCATCATTTGTCAGTGCCTGGCTCCTCCTCCCCATCTCCTCCTCCTCCTCCCCCCCCCCCCCCCCCACGGCTCCCAGGGGTGGAGGAAAAACCCGCAAAACAGCAAGGCCGCAAAGTAGCGGGGGAACACTGTACTGAAGTCAGTCAGCCAGCAAATACCTCTTGTTCTTTATATATTTTTCCCTGTTGCATGGATGATGTACTTCTTTTCTGCTGTTGCATTTTCTGAATTTAATTCTGTGTAAGATAAATATCAATAGCTTTCTTAGTCCATCATAAGGAAAATGATTGACTTACCTTACAAATGTGTACAGGAAGGACTCCAATACTTGGTACATAACTCCAATACATAACTCCAATACTTGATACGAGGATTTATGCTTATGAATAGAAATGCATTCGAGCATAACCTACATGTTATATGCTTCCAGAATGAAGCAGATGTGGAAAGTCTGAATGTGTCTTCAAGCATGGGTTGTGTATATGTTTCCAATGATCCTGAAATTCCAATCCTATACCTTTCTTCATATGTTAAAGACTGTTTCTTTTAAATTGCATTATATTCCTCCTTTCCACTAAAAATAGTGTTGCCAATTTCACATAAAAACAAACAAAATTATCACTAAAACAATTAAAACAGTAAAACAATAAAAGAGACCAAAACAATTGAAAACATCAGGACAGTTTGAAGAGGGACTTTGTAATGCAGGTAAAACCTACAGGAGTAAGATTTGATCTCAGCTCTGAGAAGAGTGTACTCCATAATCTAAAAGCGAATCTTTCTCAAAGGGCTTAACCTGTATACATTCAAAAAATAGTAAGAGGGCCTCAGATCTTTAGAGTTTGAAATATATATTTAAAATCACCTTGAATTGAACCCAGAGAGCACTTCGTACTTTATTACAGTATCAGAATAATATGGTCTCAGTGCTCTGCAATACTTAGGTCAGATGCTACACATTTTGTACCTGCAGGAACAACTAACCAATCTTTAAAAGTAACCTCATATACTCAATATCCTGTGTAATTATATCATGGGTTATGTTATCATGCCAGGTAAATTCAGGGAAGAGCATCACTGCTGCCATCTATAGCATGAAGGAACCAATACACCAGTTCATTTTAACCCCTTCCAGAACAGGTTAAATCCCAATCTCCAAGCTGTCTTATGAATAGCAGTATCTCCATCTTTTCAGGGTTTATAAAATGCTTATTTAACATGTATTTCCTTTCCAGAACTATCTTTTCACAGATTGAATAAATTATGGTATTACAGATTTTTGCTTTCTCTCCGTGCTGCATTTTCTTTACCTCTGTGAGTAACTCTTAATAAGGCGTATATTAAATAGGAAATAAATAAGCCAACACTTTGTCTTCTGAGTTTCAGACAACACCCCCATATTTTGTTAATAACAAGATTTTCTGGAGCTATAAAAAGCACCCTGGTGTTCCTGCTGTCACTTTGACATTCCTGTACTGTACAAGTGTGAATTCAGAAAAAGACATGTAAAAATTATTCATCCAGTATATAGCCTTCACATATGTAATATTAAAATGGGCAAAACAGATTTCTCCCAACAGGTGGAGGCTCATTATTAACCTAAATTTAAATTTTAGATGAAAAGCTTATCTAATTTTTTCTCTATCACTTACATAGTTGACCTCTTGAATTTGCACATTTGCATTAATAAAATAAAAGCTTTAGGCAACATCTTCTCTCCTGTCTTTATCATTGTTAAAACTGGTCAACTCATCACCATACCCACAAGTTCACTGAGGAAGTAGAACTACCTGTAAAACTTATGTTAACAACTTCATTCTCTCGGTCTCTAAGGTTTTTGACAATATTTTGGGCCATTAAAGCAGTATAATAGTGCCTAAGGTAAGTAAAGCTTTGGCGATATTAGAACAACATCTGACAATGTTGGACTAAACTCAAATCTTCAAGAAATAGTACATCTCTTTGTTGGAAACTTCACCTGAAAAGTTCTGGGTTCATGGTTCATATGCCTTTAGCAACTTATGTGGTTCCATTTTCTAGTTCAAATTACAAGCTTTCTCTGTGTATTGTGATATTAAAAATGCAAGTGTACTATTTTTCCTCAATCACTGTATGTACAAGGGACATGTTCTTAACATTCTTAAACAAACATAGCCAATATAATGAACTAAATCTGACATTTTACATTGCTTTGTGCAGTGTTATAATTCTGTTGTTAAATTGGATGATAATATGATTTGGTAACTTTTCAGTTTTGACATGTAGGGTAAGACTTGGTAAAGTCCTACAAGGAAACCTTCAGCCCTACTGCTTTTATTCAAGTACATGGATACGTGTTTAGTCTGGTCTCGGAGCTACTCATCCTTTACTGAAAGTATAGTCCCACATTCACAATTTTGTGCCATAGTCTTCTGTAGTCTGCTTCTCTGCTTCAGGCCTCTGAGGATTCAGCAACATTTTTTGGCATTTGATTGAGGTTATAGTGTAAATGCTTCTGCACAGAAAAATTCCAGCTATCACTGCAAAGTAACTGCCATATATCAGGAACTGCAAGAAAGCAAACAGGTAAATAGTTTTTCTAAGAAAACATTTTTCCTTACTGATAAATGTTTATAACACTCCTTTTATCTGTTACCTTGTGTAACCTTTTTAATGCCTGTTATAAAGGCAAGATTCTTGATTGTAGTGAAACTTCAACCTTAGCCGGCTCTAATCCCTAGGAATAAGTCCCACTATGGACTTCTGAATACATTTTCACAACATTGTACAGTTAAAAGGCATCTGCATCCTTGCTCATGAGTGATTATCAAAAGGGATTTACTCAGTAATTTATTAAATCAAACATAATGTGCAATTATATCAAGCTGCAATGTCTAGATCTTTATTTAAATAGCCAGTTGGAACTGTAGGATTTTTGCCTATAATAGCATCTCTTTACTCATGAGGAAATCCATCCTTGCCCTTCCTTAGAAGCAGAGACTTGTGTTGTCCTGAGGATACTCGGGGAAATTGCTGACTGCACCCGAGGTAGCTTTATCAACAACTTTTGCATTTATTTGATAAGATTGCCTTTGAAATGTGTTTGGAAACTTATTTGGGGATGTTTCAAACTCGAAATAAATGTTTATTTTATGTAACTTTTTTCTCTCTCTCCATTTTTATTACTTGTTTTTCTGATGTATGCACTGATAATTTCATGGGGTTGAGCAAAAATGTGAAGATGGGTGTGTTGTGTCCTAAGCATTAACCTGATCTGGATGACTTAATCAGTATTGTAGATTCTAAAAATTAGGTAGACAGTTTGTTACCAGCTAACTTATTTTGATTTACCATCTGTGGTTTGTTGAATAACGTGAATGAGGCCATAAATGTATTAGCAGAAGTACCAACATAAGCCATAAAAAGGAAGGATTGCTAGATAAATGGAGACTTAAGGAAAGTTAACTTGGTAGTGAACAGTATACGTTCCATAATGAGCTGGGTCTCTGCCACCGAGCAGATGGGATTTGTAGTCCTTAGCAATGTAGTCAAGTGTTAACAGCTGTCCAGTGGCATGAAAGTGTTCATTTATATACTGATTTTGTTGGATACATTTAACATTATTTACATTTACTGCAGTATGAAACTCGGAAGATATACGAAGGCCAACAGTAGACTAGGGGAATTTGGTTTTTTGTTGTAGTAGTCTCCTTGCATAGTTCTCGTAGCTATTGGGGAAGGTGGGTCATGCTTGTGCACTTTGATTTTCTTTGTTTGCTTGTACACTCTGTAACCCTTGGGAATCTATCTTTTGTTGGCTTCAGTCACAGGAGGCAGATGAAACACCACAAATAGGTAGCAATTCTGCCATTGTAAGGAAATGCTGGCTGCCCTCAGTGATAAAAGAGCTGGAATGCTTCTCTACTGCATACCATATGCGGCATCATTTACCACCAATGCAGCTTATTTTATAACAATAACATGTCAGTGTTTGGCACCAAAACAATTCTTAAGGAGGCCTGTAATTATACCCAGTTCTGGAACAGGGCATAATCCCCAACAATGCAATCCTGCAATGTTTACTCAGAAGTTTGTTGTTTTAAAAGGGCTTTCTCCCAAGTAAGTGCATATAGCAAACCTATATTTAAGTGTATTCTTGCATAATGAAAATATTCTTACTCTTTAACAATAAAATGTAACACAGGCATTTAAAAAAACCCACACTTGTGGAGTTCCCTTCCCTCAGAATTTTGCATGTCACAATCTGGAGCTTTAAGCATGCCTAAAAGTTTTTTCTAAACCCAGCAAACTTTATTATTGATTAAATTGTTCAATGGGTATAGATATAGCTACCATATTTTGTGTTAATTTGGGTATCTTGTTTTCATTGTTTTATTGAAACCTGCCTTCGGTAGGGTAAAATATCTTAAATAAATCATTGTATCAACAGTAATCTCTTAACTTCAAAGTCAAAGTATTGTAGAGTTGGAAGGGGCTTTGTGGGTTGTTAAGTCCAACTCCTAGTGCAATGCAGGATCCCCAGCTAAAACATCTCTGGCAGGTACCTTTGTGAAGACTTGAGAAGTTTCCAAACTAATCATGGGCCTGTCAAATAATGTTCTTCTCATCTATTACACATTTGATCAGTTTGCTAATCAAAATATTATGAGTCACCAAATCAAATATTTTGTTGAAATCCAATTAAATGACATCCACAGAATTTCTACTATCTATTAAACTAGTGACCTAGCTTTTTTAAAAACACAAGATATAAAAATAGTTTGGCAGGATGATCTTGACAAACCCCTGTTGTTATTATTATGCCAGACTATAATCTGTTCTGTAGTTTCCTGGATTTCCTTTCTTCCTTTTTTGTAAAGGGGCACTCTTTTTCCTCTCCAGTTCTTTGATACCTTACTTGTTCACTGCCCTTTATCAATAATGATGTTGTGGTTCACAAAGTACACCAACAAGTTATTTCGGTATTTTGAGATTCAGTTCATCTAATCTTGTAGATTTGAACTCATTTAGGATAGCTAATTGACTCCTGACTAACTTACTAACAATCTTGATTTGCAATCCAGATCCCTTTCTAGTTTCTGTAACACATCATGGAAGCACATAGTTCTCATATTGGGAGGAAACTGAAACAAAGTAGGTATTGAGTAGTTCTGTCTTTATGTTGTAATCTGTTGGTGTATTACCATCCTTCTTGATCATCCATCCCACTATCTCCTTTGTTATTCTCTTGAATGTATATGAAAAACACTTTTTTGTTGTTCCTTGCTTGCCTAGCCAGTCTCATTCAGTTTTGGACTGTACCTTCCATCATTCCCAGATGGTTAGGGGTACACATCCTTAAGGATGTTACCCCTTGGAATAACATAAAACACTTAAATTGACTTAGCAGTGGTGCCTATGCTGTAACATCAGTAGTCTACATTACCTGAGTCTCAATATCCAATCCCAGTCCTTTGGAATCCACCACTATAACAGTGATAATTGTCTGGATTAGTAGTGCCACAAAATTGTTGAATCCAAACATTAAAGCATAGCGTTCCATGCTAAGGCTGACAGCAATCTGAAACCTAAAATCAAACTCTTGTTAGAACAGTAGCACGTAGTAGCTGTACCTTCATATTTCCTGGGTAGGTAGAAATAATCCCATTAGTAGAAAGTATAATGAATGTATTTTACCAAATCAAAATGGGCAAAAGGTTCTGAGTAATGAGCTTGGCTGAAGTCCATGTGCAATGAAAGGCATCCCATTATGATGAAGTAGTTCGAGTGTACCAAAACAGCCTCCAATAACAATGTATAGCCACTGTTATAGCCAGATTCCCCCCCCCCTTTTGTGGAATTGACATAGGCATTTTGGAGTAATGTGCATATACATCAATTATTATTATTTACTATTTATTTATACCCCATTTTTTCTCTACAAAAGAGACCTCAAATCACAAAATGGTTGCAGTGGGATTGAATAAAATGCACGTTATGAAGAAAGGACATGCAAAGTTTAATATGGGAATCACATTCCATGTTTCCTCTTAAGTCTGCAGAGAAATAGGAACTTGAACATAGTTTAGGTTTATTTTATTCATAGTTAGTGTGAACTAACGTTGGCTGTTACTGGAACAGCAACTGCCAAATTAACTCATTGCATCTATCGTGCAAGAATTTTTAGGACAAGCTATGCTCTTGGCCTATTTGCCTTTATTGCACTCCTGAAATACTATAAATATTACTAAGGATATAAAATAATTTCTCCAACGTAATGGACCAAACCGTGGCAAATTTGCATGAGGCTGTACGCACTCACACCCACACCAATACACAACTACACATACAGATGGATAATACTTACTTACGTGGCTATAGTTATAAGGAACATATAGCATGCTTTGAAAACTAGATAGCCAGCATAGCAGACCCAGATGTTATTGGTGAAATGCATCAGAAACAATGAACCAGCATCCAAAGCAGAGAAGATTCCCAGGGCTAGCTCCCCTGTGAGATCCCAATTCATTTTCACAAATCCTACAGTCAGTGATGTTATTGAACCTGGAAATAAATAGTGTTTTGTGACATTTTGTAGAATCAAAAGCTCACTAAAAAGGATTTAAAAAATAACCCATTTCCTTAACTAAAGTATTTTGGTTTAACATAGCAAGTTGTCTTGATCACTTCTTTCAATAGGAAGGTGGAATCAAAATTATCCTAATAAATAATTCTGTAAAAGCAGTTTAAATTGCTCTGCAACAAGTCTTATACATTTCAGATTGCATGGTTTTTCATGTCTTCAGAACTTCCAAGTATCTCTGTTTTAAACAAAATTACAAAGGTAAAATAGATAAATGGTATTTACTCACTAGCATTATCTTTTCTATTCCGACTGATTCATTTCTTAATTATATTTCCCTTCCACTTTCCCAAGCATCCAAAATGACTCACAAAACCTAAAAAACATACTGACAATACACAATAACTATTCATCTATCACCTAACCAACAGAAGATAGCCAAAAACGCTGAATTAGAAACATAGTTTTGTTACAAGCAGACATAATCCATGCCAAAAAAACTTTTTCATGTTATTATCCTCTAACAGAGGCCATATAGACAATAGAATGATAGAGTTACAAAGAACCTCAAAGGTAGATGCTTCAACCTCCTTCCCGTTTTGAAACAGGGTGCGTGCAGATGGCCATTGAGCCTCTGCATAAAAGCTTCTAATGATAAAGTAGAACGTAAGCATGCAGTATTATATCACAGATCCAGCATGACCTGCTTTCCAATCCTTGGCAATGTGTGGGTGATGTTTTCTGTACCTGTTGCAGCAGTATTATGTCCTATCTGTTTTTCATAGATTTCTGTAAATTCTCAATAATTCTTTTCATGTTTGTCAGTGGGAAAATCGGGCAAAATTCCATCCACTAATTGAAAGGGGGAAGAATTCTTATGAATTCTTTCTATCTTGATACTGTTATGTAGTGTTTAATATAAGGTGTTGTGTGCCTTCAAATCATGTTCAGCTTATGACACCTTTCATGGGGCCGTTAGGGACTGAGAGTGTGTGACTTGTTCAAGGCCATCCATTGGGTTTCCATGGCTGAATAGGGAATCAAGTCCTGGTCTCCAGAGTACTTAAAACCCTACATCACGGTAGCTCAAAACAAATTAATCATTCAGCCTGATGAGTCTGGAAAATAAATTTAACTAGTTAGAAAATAATTTAAGTTTTGGTTCATATAAGTTCCCTAACATTTCAAAATCAGGTGACTCTGATTTTGTTCCATTGAGACGTTATTTTACCAGTGTTGAAGAAGACAGATGCATATAGCAATCAATTTGGTTGTTGTACATGGAATGGGGAGAAGGTCATCTTGTTCTTCACCTCAGACAACAAAGTATCTTGCACCAGCCTTGCTGGCCATGTAGTTGCTGTTCCACAACTTGATATCTCATGATGGACTATGCTAGGTTCATCCCTGCTTTAAGGACTGAAGGAAAGTGTCTAAGTGTTGCTAAGCCTCATAATTGTATTAGAGAACTCAGTCATATTTGGAGGTTTTGGGTAACTCATTTTGATGAGGACTGTGATGAATCTAACCTTTTGCCAGGAAGGCCGAAGCCTGGAAAGTCAGTAGCTGACATGTTGAGAGATAGGCAGGAGAGCTAAGAGGCAAGAGGGAGGAGTCAGCCAACTCCTGATTGGCTAGAACAGTCAGGGGAGGAGTTAGGTTTTAGAGGGGGAAAAGGCTGTGTCTTTTTGACAAGCTGGAGAGAAGAGCTTTAAACATCGAAGAGTGTAGAAGGATAGTTAAGAAGAGGGAGCTGTGAAGAATTTAGACAGGGAGAGAGAACTTTTGAAGTGAGCCTTGTAGTTAGAGCATAGGGAAGGCAAAGGTTCCTGGTTCACTGTACATAATAGGGTCAGTGAAGGCAGTCAGTGGGCTGTTCTCAAGGACACACTGTGTCAGTGTAGTGAACAGTGTGAGACAAGGAACTCACAGGGAACAAAAGTTATATTCTTAAGAAAAGACTGTTTGTCTAAACCAGCTAAGCCTCAGTAACCGCATTAAGCTTTTGTACCACTCTTACTAAGAGTTGATTTGTTCACCAAGTTTAAAATAAACCTGTTTGAATTTTCATCTTTAAACTGGTGTCTGCCTCGGTCTATCACACTCCTTAGATCCCAGCTAGCCTAAAGACAACTTAATTTCAGTCCAGTCAGTGAGAGAAGCAGTTGTTATAGAGGAACCAAAGGTTTGAACAAACTTTACCTATTTTCACATTCACAGTTATGTTTTCCTCAGACATTAATTGAGGTAGTGGCGGCGAAACTACCAATTACATCGGTAGTTAACATCGTTAAATCAGTTGGTCACTTGACAGTATTACTGAGGTGGGATAAGAGAGTCTTTCCCCCTCGTTATAGCCATTTTATCTTTGTTAAAGTAGTGTCCAGCCGAACGTTAATTCCTTCACACTGGTGGGCAGTGGTGGGATAGCTTGTACACCCTGCCCAAGATAGTGTTGATCTTTATTACAAGGACTCATTTAATTTTTAAAAAAAACCTATGGCTCATTGACGTAATATTTTATTGCTAGAATTCATTCAGGTATATACAAAATGTCCCTATCCATTAGAAATCTTCTACTGTATGTCAACAGAAGCCTCAGGTCTGTTATGTTGATGTATACATTTTCACTATGTACCCCAGCCTTCCTTAAAAAAATTGCAGAAGATTTGTGAATATCAAATTACTTGCACTTTTCAATCCATGTGGAGTTGTTCAGATTATGTAACACTTGTGTGAAGAGTTCTTATATTTTGCTTGCCCTAGTCAACTCTTTTAGACTGGATAGAAAAATAAAACCCTGACTACATCTACATTTCTGTTGATGCAGAAGATACATTTAAATCACTTACTTACTTAAAAATGTTGCAATGGCTTCAACAGCTCCATTGTAAACGTCAGAAGTACGAGAAGGTGCTTTAGCATCCCACAGTGCTTGAATGTAATTCAAAATCTGATTATAGCCCGCAGTGGCTAATGCCCACCAAAGTGACCAGTATAGAAGTTTCCTTGTAGTATAGCATTCCTTCAGGTCTCCACATAGTTGCAGGAGCACTGCTAGAAAGTGATTTTGACTTTGGAGTCTTGGTAGTTGGTATTCAGGCAAGTTCTTTGAGTTGACTGGTAGCACTGTAGTATCTTTGTCTTGGTGGTAGTTTGGCTGGCTAGATACATTTGAGGGATCCTTATCTGATCCAACGGAAATATCTGCAGAAGATTTTTTATTGAAGAACATACTCTTTTGAGGCATGGGCAGAGAAAACGAAGATAAAAATGCCACAGAGACAGAAGCCAGTGTAATGGCATTCAGGTAAAAATATGATACGTAGGCTAAAGAAACTAAAAGTTGCCCCAGTAGGAAACCCATAGTAGATGAAACCAGAGTGATGCTTCTACAGTAACCTGTTACTTTCTGGTAATGTTCAGTGCTAACCATACTGTATATATAGGCATAATAGGCAACCTCTGTGGCAGTCACAAGTCCATAGAAAAACTCCATCAGCTGCATGGTTGACAGACCATGTGCAAATAACAGCAACAGATAAGTAATAATAAAGCTAATTCCTTGGAGAATTATGACGGGCTTATAGCGTACATAGTCTGTTAGCAGGAACACGGGGAATAGCAGTGCCAAATATGAATATGTCCAGACTGGAAAAACATGTTGCGTTACCTAAAAGGTGAAAGGCAGGATTCTGTTAACATAGAGGAATACACATTTAAGACATGCAAAACATAAGCACATGGTGGAATTTAAGGTTATAGATTTGGACCTCTTTGTGAAACCCTAGGCATGGAAATCTAGACTTTGCAGTGAAATTGCCATCAGCCTTAGCCAGCATTTTGAATCATAAACTATTATCAGAATAGCAAGGCAATAACATCTGAAGGCACACAAACCTCTCTACCTTAGAGCTGGTCTGGGGAACCACTGGCTTGCTAGCTGTTTTAGCCTGCAGTTGCCAGAATCTAGAGAAATGATGCCCTTTGCCCTCAGAAATTAATACTGGGCTACTGGGGTAAAGAGCTGGAAATGTGGAGATAGGTAAAACATCAAAAATCCAATCAGAGTGGAAGGATTTAAGTGAAGCTTGCAATAGAGTTCTAGTCTCCCACTTAGGTCAGTCCATAACAGTTCCAACTGTCTGCAGTTGCCTCTATATACGGACCCTTTTCAATCCCAAGAAAGAGTTTATTGGGGTAAATGGTTGTCTGGGAGCACTAAAAGATCCACTGGGATTACTAGTGTTCACTCACAACTAGGTAAAGTTTTCTCTTGTCATTAAGTAGTTGAGTCCAACTTTATGGAGTGGTGCTCATCTCCATTTCTAAGCTGAAGAGCTGGCGTTGTCTGTAGACACCTCCTAGGTCATGTGGCTGGCATGACTGCATGGAGGACCATTACCTTCCCGCCGGAGTGGTACAGATTGATCTATTCATATTTGCATATTTCTGAACTGCTAGGATGGCAGAAGCTGGGGTTAATAGCAGGAGCTTATCATGCCCCGCTGATTTGAACCGCTGACCTTCTGTTCAGCTTACCATGTCCCGCTGATTTGAACCGCTGACCTTCTGTTCTGCGTCACTCACAACTACAACTTGGAAAATCCTTTTTCCAACCCCTACTGTATAATGAACCAGCTGCACTAAATATGAGCCAACTGCAATAAAGCATGATATGTATCTCCATATACATAACAATCATGTTTCCCCATACCTCATCAATGGTCAGGTTCTTATCAGGGCCAGCAAGATAAGGAACCAGAAAAGGCTCAGATGGTTTCATCATGCTGAAGAAACCATATATGCAAAGAACAGACGTGGGGAAAATCCATCCAGTGTTTTGCATTTTCTTCCAACAATCCATGCTTTGTTCTTACGCCTAAAATAAAGGAAAAAGTACACAGCATCACAGAATTCATTTTGAATGAGCATGCACTCAGACATATACGCACAGCACTTCTGTGTAGTGTAATTCATTGTATTATTTGCCTTGTAGAGCTACATCTAATGGACAGCTGTATATTTCCTTGATCAGTTCATTTGCTTTTTGACAAAAATCAGCCCAGTTTCCAGTCCTCAAAGATAATAGAAGTAAATGGCAGAAAGCTGTACTCTTGTTCTGTGATTGGTAGATTCATAGAGTTGGAAGACGCCACAAAGACCATCCAGTCCAACCCTGCTATGCAGGAATCACAATCAAATCATCCTCGACAGCTGGCCATCCAGCCTCTGCTTAAAAACCTCCAGAGAAGGAGATTCCACCATGTTGCTTCTGATTTATGGTGTCTCTATGCAGAACCTATCATGGGGTGTTCTTGTCAAGATTTCTTAGAGGAGGTTTACATTTGCTTTTCTCTGAAGCTGAGACCATGTGACTTGTCCAAGGTCACACAGGGAGTTTCTCTGGTCTCCAGAGCCATAGTCTAATGCTCAGACCATCACACCAACCTGAAGACAAAGTGAAGGGGAGTTTGAGACCAAAGGAATCTGGCTTAAATGACATTATATACATTAAATAGCTTAAATCTTATTCCCGTGGGGTTTCTTCAGGCTTGTTCAACCACAAGTAGATCAACTGCCAGGGAGGAGATCCTCTCCAATGCATTATTAAATAGCACTGAACCGCAAAGGAGCAACACATGCACAGACATGTTTGAGAAACCAATGAGCTACTTACAGACTTGTAAACAGCAACTCTGGCATTTAGGGAGGAGACAAAAGCCACGGGGGGCATTCATTACAGATTTTCCCCGACCCACTTCTATTTATCACAGGACACCGAAAATGTGGTTGGCCCCAGTTTCTTATTTCAAAATAAGATCCAATGTAATTGCTGCAGCTTCATTTGCCCTCCACCCACACTCCAAGCAAGCTGCCAGAATACAACAACAACAACCTGGAATGTCCTGTCTGTGACACCTTTTTTTCCTTCTCCCTCCTCTCCCCACTTCTCACTGACACATAAGAGGCTAAAACAGAGAAATGGGATATGAGGATTTCATTAAAAAAACGGCAAAGTGGAGGCAGTTAATTCTGCACTCCCTAACCAAAATAGTATGTGTGGCCACACTTCTGCATTGTGCTCCCCCACACCCGGTCTCAAAAAGGGAATGAAAGAGGATGTATGTGTGTAGTTAATTGAGACATAGAGAAGGAAATTTAGAAGCAATAACACATGACTTTAAAAAATCAAAGACATGTCACCGTAGTGCAGAAGTCTGTGACCAGATGATACCTGAATGATAAGTACGCACTGTATATGGCTAATTTCAAGACACCTGGATCTCCTGGTTGACAGCTGGGGGGGGGGGGGTAGTTTTTCAAACAGAGATTTCTCCACGGACAGTAGCTCAAAGTTGTATGTTCTTAGTACATCTTTCCAAATTGTTTATTCATTCAGTCGCTTCTAACTCTTTGTGTTCTCAGGACTAGCCTATGTCAGAGCTCCCTGTTGACTGTCACCACCCCCAGCTCCTTCAAGGTCAAGCCAGTCACTTCAAGGATAACATCCATACATCTTGCCTTTGGTCGGCCCCTCTTCCTTTTCCCTTCCATTTTCCCCAGCATCATTGTCTTCTCCAAGCTTTTCTGTCTTCTCATTATGTGGCTAAAGTACTTCATCTTTTCCTCTAATATCCTGCCCTCTGGTGAGTCGGGCATTCTTTCCTGACTAGCTGGTTCTTCTTGCAGTCTAAGGCACTCTCAGAGATTTTCTCCAACACCACAGTTCAAAAGTGTCTATCTTCCTTCACTCAGCCTTCCTTATGGTCCAACTCTCACATCCATAGGTTACTATGGGAAATAACATTGTTTTAATTATGCGGATCTTCGTTGCCAGTGTGGTGTCTCTACTCCTAACTATTTTATCGAGATTGCTCATTGCTCTCCTCCCAAGTGAATATTAATTTCATGTATTTAGAAAAGGTTATATGTTATTTTTAATTCCTTACTACGTACAGATGATTGTGTGACTGTTAGTACACACCACTGATTCTTATGGCTGACTCTAGAACCTTATCTTAAGTATCTGATAAATCCTGACATTAACATTACAGCTATAGAACACTTGCTATGTTGAGACGGGACACCCTCATGTTTCTCATCCTATCTGATGTGGTGGACCAACATTTTTCTTCAACATGCCAAGAGCCAGTATCATAATTGTATCATATTATTATCCCATTTACACAGTTTCCCAGAAACCCACAGCGGGCTGGCAGTCAATGCTTACAGACCAGTGCCAGCTTGCAGGCCACAACTTTGAGTGGCACTGGTTTAGATGACTTTCTCCACAATTTGCATTTTTATTCTAGGAAAAATCCAGCTGCCGTTGTATTCAACTCTTGAATAAGCCTTGGTTACCATCATTGGTATTAAGTTTATATATCTGCAAGGCCCCATTTATACTCCCCTATATCTCAGAAGCTGATCCCAAATTATCTTCTTATCCCAGATTATATGGCAGTGGAGACATATAATCCAGTTCAAAGTAGATAATCTGGGATCAGATCCTAGGATATAGGGCATTGTAGATCCAGGCTTTGTCTACATAATGAAGACAACAGAAACCCAATTACATAATAACATGCATTACCTACATCTTTGTAAATTTATATTCTCAAAAGGAATTATAGCTGTTCTCACTGGCAATCAAAAAGAATATAACACAAAACACTTTAGAGCAGTGGTTCTCAACCTTCTTAATGCTGTGACCCCTTAATACAATTCCTCATGTTGTGGTGACTCCCAACCATAACATTATTTTTGTTGCTACTTCATAACTGTAATTTTGCTACTGTTATGAATCATAATGTAAATATCTGATATGCAGGATGTATTTTCATTCACTGGACCAAATTTGGCACAAATACCCAATACCCCCAAATTTGAATTCTGGTGAGGTTGGGGCTGGGGACAGATTTTGTCATTTGGGAGTTGTAGTTGCTGGGATTTATAGTTTGCCTATAATCAAAGAGCATTAGGAACTCCAGCAATGATGGAATTGAATCAAACTTGGCACACAGAACTCCAGTGATCAACAGAAAACACTGGAAGGGTTTGGTAGTCAATGACCTTGAGTTTTGGAGTTATAGTTCACCTACATCCAGAGAGCACTGTGGACTCAAACAATAATGGATCAGGACCAAACTTAGCACAAATACTCGATATGTCCAGATGTGAACACTGGTGGAGTTTGGGGGAAATAGATCTTGACATTTGGGAGTTGTATTTGCTGGGATTTATAGTTTACCTACAATCAAAGAGCATTCTGAACCCCATCAACGATAGAATTGGGCCAAACTACTAACACAGAACCCCCCCCCCCATTACCAATAGAAAATACTGTGCTTTCTGGTGGTCTTTGGTGACCCCTCTGACACCCCCTTGTGGCCTCCCCAAGGGTCCCGACCCCCAAGTTGAGAAACAGTGCTATAGAGAAAGGTGGGGTAAATTACTTACCTGGAAACCTGCTTGACTCTCAAATGCTTAAAGCTCTGGTGGGTTCCAAGTTTTTCCAAATATTCATTCAGACTGCTTTTATACCTTTTATCAAAAGCACGCACATTTCACTTCAAGCCTTCCCATTTTGATTTTTTTTAAAAACCTTGCAGTTTTACTACAAAGCAAAGCACACCACAGGAGACTGAACTACGTAGGCTGGAAGAACCTCAGCACATTCCTTCCGACCAGGAAGGAAAAACTGGATACTGTTTAAAGCTTTACAGATTTTATCATTAAGGGTGACTTTTGTCCTTCTAGCTTACAGTGTCCTAAACGACTGTAAACAAGTTTTTAACACAGCTTGGTAATTAAAAATTTTAAAAGTTCAATTTATTTAAAAAGCCAAAAAGGTAACTTTTGTGAGTTAATGGGTAATAATAAGTAGCCTAAAATCATTATATGGCTAATAAAAAAAGAGATGGAAAATGGCAGTGTTTTGAGTCATATCTTAGTAAAGGAAACATTCCACCTCATAACTGGTATTAAAACCATCAAAATAAAGAGAGATCCCTGTAGAAAAACAAAAAACAAAACATGCACTCAAATCCTCTACTCCATGATTCCTTCCTTCTCTCCCCATCCTCTACCCACTAATATTCCTTGAACATCACATGTTTACTTTTGATACTTTTTACTTTTTTCTTTTTTAAAATGAGATTTCTTACATGTTTGGCAAGATGGGTCTTTCTCTTTGGTATGCAGAGGGTAATTTAACACTGTTGTTAATATGCCAGCGAGTCAACATTGACTTTTTGCAACCCTATGAACAAGAGCTCCCCACCCCTCCCCAGTGCCCCAATATTCTTGTTAACAGGGCTATTAAGTCTTCAAAACTCAAGGCAGTGGTTTCCTTAATTTGTGTCCCCTGACATGGAACTTAGCAAGCATACCTTTAAAAAAAAAAACCCCTTTGATTTCCCGTCATAACAATAGAGGCTTCATAATAAGGAAATGCCTCCAGTTTTGCCGAGAATTTCAAAACTACAGCATGTAAGCAACCCGTACACAGAAATCTGTTATTGTGTATTAGTAGGACCAATACCTTTTTTCTTTCTCTTTGCATCTGATATTTTTTTTAATATTAATCAAGATCTCTCAATTTTTATTTTTCTATGTAGTTGCCTATGCTGTTTCCTCAAGTTCCTTGGTTGGCCACGAAACCAATGATATCTTCTCTGCTATTTTTATTTCAATATAGTAGTCACTCTTTTTTTCTTCCACATCTTTCTTCCAAACAAGTAGACTTCCCAGGTTTCAGTTGTCTTGATTAGGAGGATATCAAATAGGTTTTGTCCAGTCTTGTTTCTTACTTACTGTGACTGTCTTCTTGGAATTGCTCATTCTAATGGATTCCATTTCAAATGTATATTGTGTTGTCTAAATCTTGTTGCTTGTTCTACTGTGCTATCTTCAGTGTGGTTTCGTCTCTTTGCTCACTCGGATCCTGTTACTCCAGTCTTGCAGCTTCTAAAGCTGTCACCTCCTTAAAACAACTGGCTCTGTTTCAATGCCTTCCTTTTCAATGAAATGAAAACATTAAAGGGTCCAGTATCTGCACAGTGCATCCTATGTATTGTCAAAGAATCACTGGGTTGTTGTGTGTTTTCCAGGCTGTATGGCCATGTTCCAGAAGCATTCTCTCCTGATGTTTCGCCTGCATCTATGGAAGGCATCGTCAGAGGTTGTTGGGGCTGTTGGAAACTAGGAAAATGGGATTTATATGTTTGTGGAATGTTCAAGGTGGGAGAAAGAACTCTTTGTCTGTTTGTGGTAGGTGTGAATGTAGCAATTGGCCATCTTGATTAGCATTTAATGGCCTGGCTACATATAAGTCTTCCATTACTTATATGTTGTCTCACCATTCAATTGATCTACTCTATTTGGGACTCAATAAAAGGATTCCATCATTAAATGAAAGAAATGCAGGTTAGAAGAACATTACAACCTGTGGAGGACCAGTATCCACAGTTTCATTTGCCCACATATGACAAGAATGTCCTCTCTAAGCATTTTGTAGGTCCTCCAGCATGACTCTAGAGCAGGGGTCCTCAAACTTTGTAAACAGAGGGCAAGGTCACAATCCCTCAAACTGTTGGAGAGCCGGATTATAATTTGAAAAAAAAAACATAAATGAATGAATTCCTATGCACACTGCACATATCTTATTTGTAGTGCGAAAGAAATACTTAAAACAATACAGTAATTAAAATGAAGAACAATTTAAACAAATATAAACTTATTAGTATTTCAATGGGAAGTGTGGGCCTGCTTTCGGCTGATGAGACAGAATTGTTGATGTTGTTGTGTGCTTTCAAGTTGTTTCACACTTAGTTTGACTCTGAGTGAGGGCCAGGTAAATAACCTTGGAGGGGCGTATCTGGCCCCCGGGCTGTAGTTTGAGGACCCCTGCTCTAGAGCATGCTTAAATCAGAAGTTCATGCTTGAGGATCCTCTCTAGGCATTTCTTAGGTCCTCCAGTGCCATACTTTGGTATGCTTTGTTCATTAATCTGATCAGATTTCAGTTCTGAGAACTCCTGAAAAGAGCATCAAATCTACACCGAATAAATCTTAGGAGAAGTGGAAAGCTAAAGATTTAGAGCCGGGGATTCATAAGAAGAAATTGTCCAGTTCCTTTTTAAGCATACATTTTTCAACCTACTGCTATTACTACTGCAGTTGTTGATCTTACCATAGAATCTTGATCTTCCAGTGTTCCCGTTCATCATTATTCATTGTCTCTTGTCCCTACCAGTCGCACTTGCGAAGAAGGTGGGACCGAGAGCAGGGCCTCCCTGGAAGATCTTAATCTCCGAGGTGATTCATACGGGGAGATACATTTGAACAACTGGTAACATATACTAGTGTTAGATATGACAGGAAGGAGGCAAGGATCTTGCCAAAAGCACTAATTCTAGAATTTCCAAATACGTCATTACATAAACTATATATATGTGTTCACAGATAACCATTTGAAGAATTGCAGTAACAGTTGAGCAACATGCCCTTTCTACAGTATGTAAAGGAACATGTGGATTAGTTCTTAAACAATAAAACAACAAATTCTAGGCAAATATTACCTACTAAGATATGGCACTGTACAACCTCTGATGCAATAGATGACCTTTGAATGCTTACTTTGTAGTTTCTTTCAGATTACACAGGATGTTAAAATTGCTGTTGAGATTCCACATTAAAAGGCTGTAAAAAGATCTGGTGCTAGAGCAAATCTGATCATGATGATCACGGACAAAATAGCAATCCAGTGGAAATCCATCTACCTGCAGAGAGCCACAAATACACTTCAGCAGGATTAGGAAGACACCTTCAGTCTGGATTCAAAATCTAAGATGTTCACAAAAAGTTTACTTTTCTTTTGGAAAATAGGGAGTATGACTTTAATTTCACAACCTTGGTGATGACACAGAGCTACTATAGCAACTGCTTTACCAGCTTGATCTTGAGCCACTGGGGTTGGTGCTGCTGTGTTTGAGATAAAAGTGCACAGTTCCAACTACTCCGTCTTGGAAAGGATACAGAGCTGAAAATGGCAACTAAAGGGAACTGGAATGACTTTGTTACACATGAGTAAAGCTATTTGGAGTGTGTTGAAGGGGACAGATGGGGAAATTGGCAAAAAAGATTTAACACTTTGATTACCTGTTCATGAATGCAGTATCTGTCCCAATAACAATTTAATAAAAGTTAATTCTCAATCCTTTTCTACTAAGTTCCCCATCTCTGTGTAAGTTATAACACTTCCTATAAAATTATGTCCCAAATAAAATGGAGCAAAATGGTTTTTCTTCTTCTTAATAATAGAATTAAGGACAATCTGGATCTAAAACATCAAGGGTTTTATTACTTATAGCCTGCACTGTTTCTGGAAATAGACCAACATGCCAGTGGGCTGCATGGTGCTGTGGGTGGGAGTATATTTAAACTGTATTTTCACTGTATTTTAACTGTTACACTCATGACACAAATACTTTGATTGTTTTTTTAATTGTTATACTCATGTTCATTACCTTATTTTAAAATTCTATTGTATTATGTCATGTGATTGTTACCCTCCTCGAGTCACTATAGGGAGAAAGTCAAGATACTACTACTACTACTACTACTACTTTTACTACTAATAATAGTAGGCATTGAATGTTTGCCTATTTATGTAAATGCTGTAATCTGCTCTGAGTCCCCTAGGTGAGAAGGGCCTTCAATGCCTTTACAATCATATACAATGACATACAAACAAAGGCAGAGACTTCTTTCATTTCTGGCTTCAGGAGACAGTGCTCATCTCTGGCTCTGGAGGGGTGCTTTCTCCATTTTCAAGCCGAGGAAACTATGTTGTCACCTCCTGGTTGTGTGGCTGACAAGATTGCTTGGAGCGTCTCTTTGCCTTTTCCCGCTGAAGTGGTACCTATTTATCTACTCACATTTTCATGTTTTCAAACTACTAGGTTGTCAGGAACTGGAGCTTGACAGATCATCTAGCGCAGTGGTTCTCAACCTGGGGTCCCCAGATGTTTTTGGCCTACAACTCCCAGAAATCCTAACAGCTGGTAAACTAGCTGGGATTTCTGGGACTTGTAGGCCAAAAACATCTGGGGACCCCAGGTTGAGAACCACTGGGGTGTGGATTCAAACTGCCAACCTTTAAATCAGCAGTTCAGCAGCACAATGGTTTAACCCATTGTGCTACCACAGCTCAAAATAAATAAAGTAAATAATAAATAAATAAATGACCTCAAGATGCTGAAAAGATGGATTCTTATTAGCTAAAAAGTCAAATGCATTTTGCCATGTCCCATTTTTGTCTTGTGGCTTTTATCTGGTGCTCCCCAATTTTTGGTTCTCCACAGTGTTTAGCACAGGTCTTTCCTATCATTTGCTACTTGGCAGTTTAGCTGGAGATGCCTCAGACTGAGGTCCCACCTACACTGACCATTTAATACAGTTCAAAGCTAGTTTCAAATAGCTAGACAAACTCCTACAAAAGCACATGAAAGCAAGCCCTTAATGTTCATCACTGCTCTGTTGTTCATGTAATGGCATCCAGGCCTCAATCTAGTCTCAGGATTTCCTGTGTCATCTGCACAGCGAAACCACTTTCTTCAATACTGGTTTGAAACTGCATTAATGGTCAGTGTAGATGGGGCCCAAATCTGAACACTTTGCATGAAAAATAGGTGATCGACCACTGAGCCGCTCCTCAAACAGGGTCTGACCTAGACAATGGAATCACTGTTGCAACTTCCTTCATTTCATTATAAAAGAAAGGTTTTTCATTCTGATGACAGATTTTTTTGAAGCAGGGCATATTATCTGTTGCCTTAATCTCTGATCAAAGCACAGGTGTTTTCCTCTTCTCATACACTGAAAGAGTATTTGTATAGTAACTTATTGTGGCCTCTACAGTGGTTGGACTTTAGTCCCTATCACAAAGATGTTAGGAAACAATAGGCAAACTAGTTCTATCAGTATTGTAGTTGAATAGTGAATGAAAATATGAATTCAATTGATGTAGTGATATAGTACATGTCTATATGAGCCAAATAAAACAGTTTTGCAACTGCTGCAAGGAATCCAAATGATGTATAGCTGGTTTTGCAGCAGAAGCACTGCTTCTAGCCTTTAATTCTGTGCAAAGGAGACTGAAGCTTACTTCGGAGTGATCCTGGTGTTTTTGATGAGTAGGGAGGTGGATCAGGCTAGTTTGATCCAGGGTCTAGAAGTCAAACACTGTGCATTGCCAGCTGGAAGGAGCTTCTTTGCAAAGTCTTGCTGGTGATGCCACTTCTGCTGTTTACATGGCTGGATACCCAATTGTGATCATATCTAAAGTGATGTTGCCAGCTCTGACAGGGAACTGCTTTTGGCTGGCAAAACTGCAATGGCAGTGGAGCAGCCCTAAATGTGATCTCAATTTGGCTGGACACAGAAGACCTCCAGGGACACTCCAGGCCTGCATCCAGGGCAGCTCCAGGAAACAGTACTCAGGATTATTTCAGTAGATGTAGATGCAGTCCAATTGTAGTTAGGATTATTAGTAGGATTCAAGTTAAAGTGTTTCATGTTACCATAAGGAAAACAACTTACTTTCCTTGTTGGAACAGCCATACAAGCCCAAGATTCTCTTGGTCTCTGAGAAAGTGATATCCAGCATACCCTTCAGGATTCCACAGATGTGGCTAAATAACATCAGATTGTGGACAAGATTGCAAAAGTTATTAATGAGAAGACCACAGAAGTTAGGAGAGGCTGCAGGAGTTCGCTTTTGCCTGAGTATTGGGAAGAGCAAGGTTCCAATCCACCATCTCCTCCTCTGAGAATTTAATCCCAATTTACTGCAATAGAAATAAGATGAGGACCAAAGAGAAAAGTGGGAGTGAGAAATGGGGATATCCGAAAAGCAGCTAAAAATGGAATTGGACAGTTGTTAACATAGATCAGGGGCAACAGAGGCATTAGCCCCCTAAAAGACAGAGTGTGCACTTGTTCCCACAAAACAAATAAACAAGTAAATAGTTTTGTCCTCAAACTCCTGTAGGAGTTGTAAATGAATTTTCACCATGTTTCAGGTTTAAAATAAAAATTCTCTCCTGGGCCTAGGATCCTGCAAAATGAAGTGGAAATGCACCCCATGCCACCTAGTGGACATTTAGGACATAATTTCAAAGCAATTGAAAAAAGTTTAGCAAAATTGGTTTTTTACTTCCTGGGGGTGGAAATGACTAATACACCATCTGGAATTCCTTTAATGGCATCCTGAAACAAAAGCATTTGTTTAAAAAAATGCAAAAAACATTGTGACTTCTGGTAGCCCTGAGGGTCACAGAGATGCCCTTGGCAACCGCATGCAGCCCTTGGGCCACATTATGCCCACCCTGACTGACTACAAACATTCCTATATGTTTGTGCTCCAAACACAAACATTCTCCTCTAAACAGAAAGGCACCTAACACTGAGGCCTTCTGATCTTTCCTTCTAAAAGCCAATACACAGCAGAGGCACAACATTAAAAAGTCAAGTGTTTTGTTTTGCCCGGGTTTTATCAAAGAGATAAAACCCTTGTGCCGGCAGGACTGCTGACTTATCGGTCAGTGGTTCAAATCCGGGGAGAGCGGGTTGAGTTCCCTCTGTCAGCTCCAACTGAGAGAAGCCTCCCACAAGGATGGTAAAACATCAAACATCCGGGCATCCTCTGGGCAACATTCTTGTGGACAGCCAATTCTCTCACACCAGAAATGACTTGCAGTTTCTCAAGTCGCTCATGACATGAAGAAAAAAAAGGAATCAAAGGGGGGGGGGGGTAGTAGTGTTCTTCCCACAAAATCTTTAGAGGGAATAGAGGTACAAATAAGTGGAGAAAGTCATTTTCCTAGAGCTAAACTCCAGTTCAACATTTTTCCTTATGAATCGAGGTGAGCAAATTATTAGACCTTGTCCAGCCAACACTCATCCAGTAAGTAAACCAAAAATTCTATTTGCTTTTGTCTCATTTCGGTTTCCTTGTATGTGTGTATGTAGTGGGGAAGAGTCTGAAATAGAAAAATGTTTTACAATTTTTTGGTGATTATCACCATCCTATTTGGAGTGGGCACAGGGGTTTGTGGGGCTTTGACTGATCTACAAAATAAGTGCTGGAATCTGCATGTTACCATAGGCTACAGTTCTGCTATTGCTGTATGCCTCCAAGTTGATTGTGAGTGCTAGCAATCCTACCTGTGGGTTTTATTGGTAAGATTTCATCAGGTGGTTTGCCATTGCTTTCCTTTTAGGTCAAGATAAAGTGACTTGTCTACGATCATCCAGTGGGCTCCATGACCAAGCAACGATTTGAACTCTGGCCTCCTGAGGTCCATGTCCAGCACTAAAGCCTCTACACTAGCATTTCTCAACCTGGCGGTCAGGCGCCTTGGGGAGGGGTTGTGAGGGGGTTTCAGAGGGGTTGCCAAAAACCATCAGAAAACATATATTTGTAATGGTGTTAGGGACCCCTTTGGCAGAGAAGGCTGAATATCTCTTTGCCTGCCCTTCTCTTTGTTTTTGAAAACAGATGGCAAATCCTGCCACCAGAATTGTGCCTCTGCTGTGATTGCCTGGCCTCTTAAGCAAAGGAAGGGCTGTTTCTGAGACTTCAAGTGGGAGAGGAGAGCAGGCATGCAGCATCATGCACATGTGCGGGCGAGGGAAAGTGTGCGAGGGTGGAGGGAGGCTTGTGCCAGTGAGTCCCATTGGAGTTCTGTGTGCCAAGTTTGGTTCAATTTCATTGTTGGTAAGGTTCAGAATGCTCTTGGATTGTAGGTGAACTATAAATCCCAGCAACTACAACTCCCAAATGGATGTCATGGCCTATGGCTAGTACAATAAACAATTCATTCATTCACACTCCTGTGGAATGACCAGGGTGGCACAAAGGACTTTTGTCTGCTGGAGCTAGGTGTGAATGTTTCAACTGACCACCCCAACTGACCAACTCCCAAATGATAAAATCAATCCCCCCAGCCCCAACAGTATTGAAATTTGGGCATGCCGGGTATTTGTGACAAATTTGGTCCAGTGAATGAAAATACATCCTGCATATCAGATATTTACATTATAATTCATAACAGTAGCAAAATTACTGTTATGAAGTAGCAATGAAAATAATTTTATGGTTGAGAGTCACAACAACATGAGGAACTGTATTAAGGTGTTGTGGCATTTGGAAGATTGGTAAACACTGCTCTACACCATATTGTCCCAGTTTCCTCTATCCTTGAAATATCAATGCCTTTGTTTGTCTGTCTTTCCTTTTTAATCTAATCTATTGGAGTGCTTCCTCATAAACAGGAGACGTGACCATCTAACTGATGAAATTTCACAGCTACGTTTCTATCCAAATGGCATTATCTTCCATTTGTAACTCCTGACATTTCCAGGCCTACTGCTTCTTCTGTGTTTTTCCCACTTCTGCTTTACCTACAAAAAACATAACTATTAAGAAGGAAAAGACAGAATAGTTCCTCTACGCATGCTAAACAATTACAGCACTAAAATCTACTTTTACTGTCATGGTTCCATCCTATGAATCCTGAGTCTTGTAGTTCAGTGAGCGATTATAGTTCTTTGGCTAAGATTTTGAAATGTCTCTCCTTAAACTGCAAATCCCAGGATTCCATAGAGCAGAAAGTGAAAGCATAGTGCTATAATTGTGTATGCCAGCTGACTGAAAGCAATAGGAAGCCCTCTGGAAGCATCGCTTACCCTTTCCTGGCCTTTATCCTTTCCTGGTTCACCTATCATATCTTAGGTTTGCAAGGTTTATCACTCCCAAGAGACATATATGAGCTGTTAATGTAGGACAAGAAGGAACATTTGGACCAAGGATGGTCATTTTGCATTTAAGAAGCACTTTAAGAAAGTGATTCCCAAGCAGAGGGCAATTACTTTCAAATACAAATATTATAGGGAGTCATGCTCTTAAGAACTCTTGAGTTCTGGCAGGTTTCCTTAATGGGATAAAAGACAGTATCAGCAACAGCAACAAATGGATCAAGAAAGTGCTTTTCCATCAATTTCTCCCTCTCAGTATCCCACCTGTAAGAAGAGGACACGTGTTTCCTAGCAACAGAAGAGATACATGTCAAAAGAAGAAGCTGACAAGACTAATGGCTAGTGGCAAGTTGCCATAGGTGAAAAGGATAACAACTAGAAATCTATGTGAAGCAAGGTAATTACTGCTTATTCTCAGCGGGGCGTAAATTAATGAATGCTGCAGCAACGCTGATCCCCATTTGGGTGCCTTACTTTGCTTCCCTTCATTTGCTTTTCTCCATTCTCCAGATGCTAATAATTGGGAATAGGACATTAATAGGATTCATTGCAGAGGCAAGGTAGGAAAATCTGCCAATTCCGAATCTGTCAATTTCACTTTCTCCCATGTATACATTTGTGAAGCCCGAAGATCTTTCCATCTTCAAGACATTTCAAAACATTTTGATAAATGATTTTAAAAATGCACCAAAACAAATTTCCCTCAAAGTCTCCAACCAAATTTAATATGTACATCTGGTCCCAGCATATAGAGGTGGCCAAAGACAAGGAGACTCTTGGGGGGAAATGGTTTTATTCGGCATCAGGTGGTTGAGATTCACAGTGGGATTTTTGAAATCTCGGATTTCAGTAAAAAAAGCTGCCAGTTTCCATGTTCCCAATAATTTATTAAAATAAGACCCATGTTCATTCCATTCTCAATATAAATAAATTTGTGAGTTTTGGTAAATTCTCATCAAAAAGGTACTACAATTCTTATCATCCCTCTTGGAAAGTATGGAGCAAAACAGATATAATGTATTGTCGAAGGCCTTCATGGCTGGAATCACTGGGTTGTTGTGAATTTTCCGGGCTGTATGGCCATGTTCCAGAGGCATTCTCTCCTGATGTTTCGCCTGCATCTATGGCAAGCCACCTCAGAGGTTGTGAGGTCTGTTGGAAACTGACCTCTGATATATAAACCCCATGTTCCTAGTTTCCAACAGACCTCACAACCTTTGAGGATGTTTGCCATAGATGCAGGTGAAATGTCAGGAGAGAATGCTTCTGGAACATGGCCACACAGCCCAGAAAACTCACAACAACCCAAAACAGATACACTTCTAACCAGAGCTTGAAAAGTTATGTTTTTATTTATACCTGCCAGATTCTTTGATTGACTAAGGCTAGTTGCTTTTGAAATCTAATCATAATAGTTACTCATTACTGCTAAAAAGTTTGGAGATGTCATTTGGGGGGTATTGGAACCATTCCAAGTCCTTTTCCCTACACACACACACAGAGGGGGAAAAACCCTAAAGCCATACTGTACACATTGTACATAGATAATTCAGTGTTAGTGTGTTAATCCTAAAATAATAAGCAACATACGATTTATAAAATAGCTGACATAATAACTGGTATCTAAAATTAATGTTAATCATAAACTTGTCAACAAATTCCCGATGTGCCCTTCAGATAATCTTTTGAAAGGTGGCGGAAGGAACAAGGAGATCAGCAATCCTGGATTTGATCCTAACCAAAGGGAATGAGTTGGTCCCTGGAATCAAAGCAGTTTGTACTTTAGGGGGAAGTGACCAGGCAATGCTAGAATGTGTGGTTGTGGGGCAGGCTAAAGAAGAGCATAGGGAAACATGAATTTTGGATTCTAGAAAAAATGATTCTATCAAGCTCATGGAAACACTGAGCAGACTCCCATGGCTAGAGATGTTAAAGGGAAAAAACACCAAGCAGAGGACGGAATGGCAAAAATCACTATCACAAATAATTCCATGGAAGAGGAAACATTTTTTTTTAAAAAAAGTAAGTGTGGCTGCAGAGTATACTTGGGGAGGAAGAGAAAAGAAAAAAAAACCTATTTAAAGACAGGAAGAAAGGATGGACCACTAAGTAAGACTACAGATGTGTAGCCCATGCCTGCACAAGTAGTGTAAAGAAATGCTGTGAGTATTCCAGACTGTATGACCATGTTCCAGAAGCATTCTCTCCTGGTGTTTCATCCACATCTATGGCAGGCATCCTCAGAAGTTGAGGGGTCTGTTGGGAACTATGCAAGTAAGATTTATATATCTGTGGAATGTCCAGGGTAGGAGACAGAACTCTTGTCTGCTTGAGGCAAGTGTGAATGTGTGAAAAGGACCACCAAACACAGCGCCCAAACATGAATCAAGGAACATGAAAGGAACTGCAAACTATTTCAGCCTGCAAAGTCAGCCATAGCAGAGCACCAGATGAACCAACCTGGACACAGCATATTATTTGAGAAGACAGAAATGCTGGACTGTTCTAACAACATGTCAGACTACACAGAGAAGACATTGAAATCCACAAGTATGTGCACAATTTCAACTGATGTGGCTAATGGTAAAATGCTAACAAGTCATAACAAGGAGGCGAAATTGCTCAATACCTGTTTTGTTTCACTCCCCCAAAATAAAAGAGAGAGGGGATGATATGCCTCCATGCATTAGCAGAGTCCTTGGCAAAGAATCCAGTTTGCAAATCAAGATTGATGAGCTAGTCAGAAATCACCTCGTTAATGTAAATTAGCTGAAACTCTCAGGGCCAGATGAACTGCATCCCAAAGTATTGAAGGAATTTACTGATGTACTTTTTCAACCCCTTGCTATCATTTCTGAGAAATTCTGGAGAATGAGTGAAGCGTCAGAGGACTAAGGAACAGCAAGCCTGGTCCCTCTCTTCAAAAAAGGCAGAAAAGAAGATCCAGTAGCCAACGAGCAAGTCAACTTAATCTCAGTACCAAGGAAAACATTACAATGGAGTCTGATCTGAATGACAATGCGATTAGTAGGAACCAACATGGGCTCGGTAAGAATAAATCCTTCCAAACTGTGGTCATCCAGCTTCTGCTTAAAAACCTCCAAAGAAGGAGCCTCCACCACACTCTGGAGCAGAGAGTTCCATTGCTGAACAGCTCTCGCAGTTAGGAAGTTCTTCCTAATATTCAGGTGGAATCTCCTTTCCTGTAATTTGAAGCCATTGTTCTGCATTTAACATATTTTTTTATCTAGCCACCAGTTAAGGACATAGTGAGACTGTTGAAGATCTCATTTATTAGGACTTCAGCACAGTCTTTGAAAAAGTCCCCCATGATACTTTGATTAGCAAACTGGTATGAAATAGATTATACGCTGTCAAAACTGGGTAAAATGGCTAATACAAGATAGAAACAGATTCAAAGTTTACTAGAAAATTGGGCAGAAATTGATTAAATTAAACTTGATACAAACAAATAAAAAAAATCTATGTTTAAGTCAGAAAGACAAAATGCACAGGTACAGGATGGAGGATACATGGCTCAGCTATATGAAAAGGACCTTGGACTTAATGTTGATCTTAAATAGATCCAGTAATGTGATGCTATTTTACTCTCAGCTCAAGAACAAAAAATGGAAGGCTGGTGAGGACATACATTTTCTTGTTGGGACCACTTTCCATGGGGAAATGTATATCCTCATTGCAAAAGAGCTTGAGGATCCAGAATAGGTCTCTAGAGTCACTTTTGGACCCTCTATCTTTGAAAGACAATCATACGGCAACAAAGGATCGCTTATGCTGCTGTGGGGAGGAGACAAAGGCTCCAGCAATAATAATTGTCATATGTAAGCCGCCTTGAGTCCCCCTTGGTGTCGAGAAAGGCGGGGTATAAATAGGGTAAGTAAATAAACAAATAAACACTTTGTTGGTACCAATTGACAGGAGAACAGACCCCCATGGCTGCCACTGGTAAGTCAGAATTGGGGAGCAAACAGGCCAGGAGATGGTACTCAACTATAAGTAATTTATATGACAAGTGTCCAAAACAGCCGACAGTGAGAATTAATATAAAGGATCATAGTAACTCAAGTCAGCTGAGGTGGTGGATGGACAATGGCCATTTTCCAACCCTTATCTATCACTGCTGCTGCTATTGCTGCTGTTATTGTTTCAATTGATGTACTTTAATGGCTCCGGGGTGACTCCTGGGAATAATACATACTCCCTTGCTGCCTTATGTGCGTGCTATCCAGGACGTATTAGCACCAGTTATTTTTGTTCCTAGGAGATTCTCTTACATAGGCAACTGCAGCTCCTGAATCCCCCCATCGGCAAGGGATGATGCAGGTTTCTAGGAGATAAAATTATAAAGGTCAACTCTTCAAGTCTTGATCCTGGTGCTCCAGCCTTTTTTAACATACACCTTTGAGGATAATATCAATTGGTGTAACCTTAGAATAATAGAATCATAGAGTTGGAAGAGACCTTGTGGGCCATCCAGTTCAACCTCCTGCCAAGAAGCAGGAAAATTGCATTCAAAGCACCCCTGACAGATGGCCATCCAGCCTCTGCTTAAAAGCATCTGAAGAAGGAGCCTCCACCACACTCTGGGGCAGAGAGTTCACCTGCTGAACAGCTCTCACAGGAAGTTCTTCCTAATGTTCAGATGGAATCTCCTTTCTTGTAGTTTGAAGCCATTGTTCTGCATCCTTGTCTCTAGGGCAGCAGAAAACAAGCCTGCTCCCTCTTCCCTATGACTTCCCCTCACATGGCCATCATGTCTCCTCTCAGCCTTCTCTTCTGAAGGCTAAACATGCCCAGCTCTTTAAGTCGCTCCAGACCCTTGATCATTTTAGTCGCCCTCCTCTTGACTCATTCCAGCTTGTCAACATCTCTCTTCAATTGTGGTACTCAGAACTGGACACAGTATTCCAGGTGTGGTTTGACCAAGGCAGAAGGGGGCGGGGTAGCATAACTTCCCTGGATTTTGACACAATACTCCTATTTTGTAGGCTGAAATCCTATTGGCTATTTAAGCTGCTCCATGACATTGTTGGCTCATGCTTAACTTGTTGTTCCTGAGGACTCCAAGTTCTTTTTCACATGTACTGCTGTCGAGCCAGAAGTCCCCCATTCTGTATCTTTCCATTTCATTTTTCTGCCTAAGTGGAGTATCTTGCATTTGTCACTGTTGAACTTCATTTTGTTAAATGTATTGTCGAAGGCTTTCATGGCCGGAATCATTGGGTTGTTGTAGGTTTTTTCGGGCTATATTTTGTTAGTTTTGTCTCTTCTGTTGCTATCTTCTGGAGTACTGGCTATCCCTCCCAATTTGGTAACTTGCAAACTTGATGATTATGCCTTCTAACCCTTCATCTAAGCCATTAATAAAGATGTTGAACAGACCGAGCCCAGGACAGAACCCTGAGGCACTCCATTGTCACTTTTTCCAGGATGAAGAGGAAGCATTAGTGAGCACCTGTTGGGTTCGTTCACGCAACCAATTACAGATCCACCTTCCCTAATTCTTTTCTAAGAATTTCAGAAACACTTCAGATTTTGTTTTTCTGAAATGAATTGCGATCTTTTCCCATCATCTCCCGGTATTCCAGAGGGAGTCCTTGTGCTTCGAATTTAAATTCTTCAGAAGAGGTTGTGTATATTTACCTGCTGATTAAATGAAAAATAAATAGTGTGTCCTCCAAAATGCCCCTTGAAAGCATCACATGATAGAAAGATGGCGAATAAATGTTTTAACATGTTTATTTGAGTGAGGAACGGGGAGAGGTTCAACTCGTATGATGTTAATTTATTTGTTAAAGCTGTTATTTCCAGGGCTGTTTAGGACTTAAGATAAACTGATTCCAATGAGAGACTGAAAATTTAGAAAGGTGAGAACTGTTCAACTGGTAGTGCTTTTCGAAACCTACGCATTGATGCTATGAAAAAACTTTGAGGGAAGAGTTGTGAACTATGCCAGCACATTACCGCACTAAGATTTAAGCCTTCCAGCATGCTATGACAAGGCTCTTTGAAAAGATACACAAGAGGATTTGCGGAAGTTGGCTCTGCTCCTGATTGCGTCAACAGAGAGGCACAGAACAGCATGCTCACAAAGTTCTCTCTTTAGTCTGGCCTCATTCTATAACCTGCTTTTTGGTCTCCTTTGTGCAGACTGCCCTTCACAATCAGAAGATACACTGGGGACTTTTCCATTCCTCTTTTAAACTCCTTCCTTCTCCAAGCCTTGCTAAATATTTCCGCTCTCCCTTATCTCATAATAACTTTGGGTGTGCTGACACAGCTGGGAATAAAAGCCCAGAGCAAACACAAGCAATAGAATGTGAATAAAGAATGATTGGACAGAATTACCATGGTATTCCCCCTTTTCCAAGGCAAGAAAAAAGTTCCTCACATTTTGTATGTCATGCCAATTTTAAAACAGCAGAACTTTTGACTTATTCTAGAATCTCAGTGATCTATTGACTTAAGCCTTCAGCTTCAGCTCCTTTATGGTGATGCCAAAGAAATTTCACAAATAAATTATCCAAAATAGTAGAATTCCTGCAAATGTGCATATTTAATAGGGTATCAGTAATGATGGAAAGGCCATCTGAATGCCAGCCTTGTGAGTTACTCTAAAAAGAATAAATCAGACAAATGCTTAATTGCTCATTCCCCTTAGACAAACTCAAAATCAAAAGGGGTGTTCTAAGTTTTTCAGGCTGTATGGCCAAGTTCCAGAAGCATGCTTTCCTGATGTTTCGCCTGCATCTATGGCAGGCATTGTCAGAGGTTGTGAGGTCCTCACAACCTCTAAGGATGCTTGCCATAGGTGCAGGTGAAACGTCAGGAGAGAATGCTTCTAGAACATGGGCATGCAGTCCAAAAAAAACCTTACAACCACCCAGTGATTCCAACCATGAAAGCCTTCAACAATAAATTGAAAATCAAAACTCTACAACTCTAAATAAGACATTTAAACTACTATTAATTTCCTGGTTTTGCATGAGAACTGGCTTCAGGAGACATGTAAAACATTTTGAAAACAAAGAATGCCTGGAAGAAAACCATTTTGTAGTGTATGTAATATGGGCTCTACAAGCAAACTAGGGCTGGATAAGATACTGCATCAGATATGTATGCATAACCACAATGGATGGGTATGACTTGTCTCCTGATTTGATCCCCCAAACCCACCCTAAAATCCAGCAAGCTGCACTAGATGATGTTGTTCCCTAGGATGTTAAGATCATCCCCTTCCACCAGCAAGCAGAGGTAGACCAGAAGCAGATTTCTTGTTGCAACTTGTTGGTGCACCACCACTTGCTGGTATGATGGGTCTGGACATTACATACTTCAGTGTCTTGCTTGCCAGCACTGCAGAACTCCATTCCTTGGTGCAACTTTTCTGGATTCCAAGGAGAGGCTGGGGTCATTTATGAATGTTTCAATGATTATCACGATTGTAAATGTGCATAGGAAACAGTTACAAACGTGTAAGTCTAGCTTACAACATTACAATTAAGAGGATGTCAACCTGAGTGTGACATCAAATTGTATGAATGCAAATGGATATACCGGTTGGAGATTCTCTTTAAATACAAACAGCAGCATTGGGGAGGACATGTTTGTTGGTAGTCTCACTTACCTCCTCTGCCAGTTTATAACTAGGCAAGTAACAATGCCTGGTCAATTCATACAGGGAGCACACAACTCCCATGTTGCGCCAGCTCTGCTGGTTGCCAGTTTGTCACTGAGCACAATTCAGAATGTTGGCTTTGGCCTATAAAGTCCTAAATGACTCCGGTGCAGTTTACCTGTACGATTGCATCTCCTTCTATGAACCACTGCAAAGACTAAGATCCTCCAAGGAGGCCCTGTTCTCGGTCCCACCACTGTCTCAGGCATGATTGGCGGGGATGAGAGACAGGGCCTTCTCAGTGGTGGCCCCTCGGCTATGGAACTCCCTCCCTGGGGAGATTAGATCATCCTCCTCCCTCCTGTCCTTCAGAAAGATGGTAAAAACTTGACTGTGGGACCAAGCCTTTGGGACAGTGCAATAAGCACAGTGCGGACTCCTCCCTTACAAATACACTTTTTCTATTTCCTATCTCACCCAGGGTTTTAATGTTTTTAACATTTTATCTTGCACATTTGGCCCGCCCTTTGTGTTTGATTTTATTATGTTACTTTGCACTGATAATTTGATTTTGTTACATTATGTATTTTGTTGTGTTTAATTTTCTGCTGTTTTGTATCTTATTTTGTTGTATTATTTTTGGGCTTGGCCTCATGTTAGCCACCCCAAGTCCCCTTTGGGAAGGTGGTGGTGGGACATAAATAAAGATTATTATTATTATTATTATTATTATTATTATTAGGTAATAATCCGGTATGGTTGGTTTGAGATGGCTTTTAACAATTTCATTTTGAAGTGGATACAACTGATTTTAATGTTTGGGTATATTTATAGTTTGTTTTTATTCTGGCATTGAATGTATGCCGTATTTATCTTGTGCTCCGCCCTGAGTCCCCTTCGGGGTAAGAAAGGCGGAATATAAATGCTTTAAATAAATAATAAATAAATAATTCACGGAAGTATCTCGTTTGTAATCTGGCACAAAGTCAACTTTCTTTGGTTTACTTAAGTTGGGTTTTTCCAAATCCACACTCACAATGCAATGTTTTCTTTTGTGCATGTGATGGAATTTCCCAACAGTGCAAGGCACACGAGCAATTCAGAACAATCTGGACAAGGGTAAAGAAGATAGATAGATAGATAGATAGATAGATAGATAGATAGATAGATAGATAGATGATAGATAGATAGATTGATTCTGTTAAGGTCTCTATGTCCTTTGGGAGGGGGAGTTTTAATTCCTTGGTGCAGCAGTGATGTTAGGATCAAAACCAGAGTGGACAATTCTCTCATTCTACCACCTCCCTCTTCCACTCCATTGAGCAGACTAATTATAATAATGGAATCAGAATTAGAAGAGACCACAAGGGCCATTCAGTCCAACTTCCTGCCAGGCAGGAACACTCAAAGTATCATTATAAATGGCCATCTGTTTAAAAACCTCCAAAGGGGATTCCACAACACTCTTACTGTCAGGATGTTCTTCTTAATATTCAGGGAAAATCTCTTTTCCTGTAACTGGAATCCATTGCTTCATGTCCTAATCTCTAGAGTACCAGAAAACAAGCCTACTTCATCTCCAATATGACATCATTTCAAACATTTAAATAACGGTGCTACTGCATTTTATAATTTTAATGATTTCATTATTATGTGATGTTATTGCACTCGTTGTCATTGCTACAATAATTTTATGTTGTTATTTTTTTATGGTTATGTATTGTTTGTTTTATATGCAGCACTTTGGAGTGCTTTTGTGAGTTGCCCTGAGTACTTCCCGGGAGATGGTGGTGGGGTATAAATAAAGATCATCATCATCATCATCATCATCATCATCATCATCATCATCCAGATACTTGGTATCTCATTCCAAATTAGTGTGAGGTGGGACACTGAGTCAGCCCTTACTTTGCACATATGAAAAACTTCTGTTTGAAGATAGGGGCATTCTCATACATAAGTGCTCTCCCCACAAATCAAGGACACTGATATTTCAAGAGTTCTGACCACATGGGTGGCCTTCATGAGTAGTAGGGGTGTCAGGAAATAAAGAGCTATGTCAAGTGTCACTGAATACACTACCACACAATTAGGCCTTTGTGGCTTTTCCTACTTTCTTCATCCTATCTTAATTTTTTGAAAGCAGATTACATCACCAGGAGCTGTTCTTCGTTCTTGGTTTTGGGCTCTGAAATCTCAGGACCAGGTATGGTTCCCATCTAGCAGCCCTATGCCTCAGGGGCTATCTCTCCCCAAAGCCCTGGCTTGTGTCTGTCTGTATATAGGAAAGTTATTGCTATTGACAGAAATCACTGAGATTGTTAAAAGGCATCCAAATGGGGTGGAGGTGGAATTGTTATTCCATCATTACAAGGTGTTATACTCTTTCTGTTGGCCACACTGTATGGCAAGACCATTTAAAGGACGAAGACTGGGCCTGAGTGCTCCATGCATGTGCATGTGCATGCATGCACACACGAGCATACAACATTTAGCAAAGAGAACAAATTGGTTGTTTTGTTCTCACTTCATCAGCTCATCAGAGCCTGCTAATTTTATCTTCTTTAATGCATAGTATATCACAGACATGCACAAACTTTGGCTCTTTGGGTGTTAGGAATTGTGGGAATTAAAGTCCAAAACACCTGGAGGGCCAAAGTTTGACAGTGCCTTTTCAGTCAAATATTACAAAACAATTTACATGTGCACACACACCAATAGAAAGGAAGTAATAAATCAAAAACAGTGACAAAAGGGGAAAGAAGACTATTCAACCTGCAAGTGGGTACAGGGAATTTACCAAAGGGTGTGTGCTTCCCCCACACTAACAGTAGGAAGTAATTTACTGGAGTTTCCTGCTCTTGCATCTATCACTGATACTCAAATCTTTTTCCAGTGAACACTGATCTCTATTTCCTCTTTGGCTTGGCTGCATGTTCCAGAGTAAATTAATTTACACCTAGACAACACTGACAAAATCACGTAGCTATGATCTGACATACTATATGATCGTGGGAAATTCCCACAACGTAAAGCACACCTCCTGGTGGATTCCCTCATGTTTAAACAGGTGTTATAAATAGCTTAGGTGCCGGAGATTGACACAGATTCAAAAAGACAAATTCTTCTGATACACATAATACAACCACTAGAAGAATCATGGTTAGCTTCAGCAAGAAGAATGCAACTTTAGCTCTTTTGGTGGGTCTGATCATTCTTGTGGGCACTAGTAAAGGTAAGTGGTCTTTCTTGTGATTATATTGTATGTTGTTGGACTGCATATCCCCAGAAACTTAGCCAGCACAAATGTGGAGAGAGATTATGGTAGTTGTCCCACTAAGTTGGAGGGCCACCAGGAATGTAGTTACTGTCAGCAGAGCAGAGGAGAGCACTGCACTCTCTGCTAAGATTTCTGCACCCAAATGAAAGTTTTCTTCAGCAACTTGGAAATTCAGTTGAACATTTAGAATTGAATCTGGCAGCTTTTATAGCAGTTGTAATATTATAGATTGGACTTAAAATATCCTCACTACTGCAAGTTCATGATTTTGAATAAATAAATGAATGAACTGATAAATCAATGTGAGCCTTAAAAACCTAACTTCACATCTTGGCATCACCCCAACCAAAATGTTGCTGAGGCAACAGAGGCCAGGATGCTGGAAAATGACATCTGCAGTGTGCTTCCAGTACTGGGGTAGTTTGAGATGGGCAACTGTGGTGGAACCCTGAGGGATCTCTTCAGCTGCACCCCATGACCGGGACTGCGTTGCAGATTTTATTTCCAAGTTTTCTGATCTCCAGAACTTCAGAAATTGTTCAGTTGGAGCATTGCTTCACCATTCTTTTGGGGTAAGTTGGAGGGCAACATCAGTCATAACTATGATGATTTAGCTCCATCATCATAGATACAATGTTGAGACAGGATATTGGCCACAGTGTAGGCATCCACTTTCTCTTTGTAACTTGAGAACAATTTGAATGTCTTACTCAAGCCTTTCTGTAGTAAATTTCCTGCAACCTGTGATAGAAATTGATTTCCATTTTTTTAAAAATGCAGCACTCCTACAAAACATTGCAACATTGCCATTGGATAGGAGACTGGTCCAAGCAGGGGAAAAAAATATGGGAGATGTAATGTTGTTTTTCTTCCTCCTCAGCACAAAGCAACCAAGATTGCTGCCTTTCTTACACCAAGAGGCCGCTGCCACGACAGGCTATCAAAGGATTTGTTGAACAACTTTCCAGTGAAGTCTGTGACATCAGTGCTGTCATGTAAGTTAACCAAGAGAAAAAAATGCATAATGAGATTTTTTTAATGGCCCAATAAGCCAATATTTTATGTAGTTATTAAAAGGTGAAGATCTTGCAAATGGGGGGAAACTTTTATGGGAGTTTTCAAATTAATCACACTAGGCAACATACATTTTAGTGTCTCAAATGTTAGACCTGTTTCTGGGTACATATTTGACTCACTAATTCCAAAAATGGCACCAGTTGGCATCTGCTCTCCCTTAAAGAATAATGATGACCATATCTAAGAAACCTAGCTGGTGCAGTTTATCCAATGCAATTTTCCAAATCATCCCAAATCATCCCAGGAACAGGCCTAAAAACTAAGATCCCAATACTTTTTTTGTGTAAGTCAATAATTTCTATTTTCCTCCTTTCCCCAGTTTTATTACTAAAAGAGGATTGAGAGCTTGTGCAAATCCTAAAGACCGGTGGGTCAAGAAGCACCTCCAGTGGCTGAGGTAAGTGAACCAATATGTTTCCTTGATAAAGCAGAAATATCTGATGTAATATTTACTACAGAAGATTTGGTGCTTATGGGAGGTAGCTATAATATAGGGGCCGTGATCCAAAAAGTTGTTGACCATGCTTTGTAAATGTGATAAATCATTCCAATGATCCTTAAACGGGAATGGGCAGCAATACTGGGATTAGAGTTGGGATGAAATGAGGGCAAATAGGGCCCTTCCATGCAGCCACATAACCCAGAATATCAATACCAAAGAGGCTGTAAACACAATATATATGATAGTCCTAGATGTGAAGTGTTTTCAGAGTCTCATTTTCTACAATGCTAAAAATGTAGGGACTGAGGGAAAATTTCATTGAGAGGAATTCTTAATTGAGGGGCAATACTTATATTCATTCTCCCCACCATAGCTACCCAACTGTATAACATCCATGCCTTTTAAATGGTAGACACAGGGTTTTCCCATCCATAGTATAGAAGCTGTAGAGCAAAGAGGGAAACTTGAAGCTTACCTACTTATTTCCTCATTATTTTTGCAGCACTAAACTCAAGAAGATGTCAAAATTGCAGAATTACTGAAGTGAAACAAGAGGCAATGGAAGACCAAAGAACCTAAACTAGGTTGGAATTGTTTCTCTGTACACTATTGTGTGCTTCCCGATTTTTTAAAAATAGATTCTTTGGAACCTCAAAAACTGATTCATATTGCATCGATTACTGTTTTCAATGAAGCATAGCAGACATGTTACTTTGTATGTTCATATGGACTCATACTTTGTGATCAAAACATAAATATTAAACTGTATTTTATGCATATGTGCCTTATTGGGTGTTACATACATCCTACTCTTCATATGATGCATATACTGTAACTAATTTTAGCTCTCCCCTCTCTCATCTATCTATCCATCTCTATCTCTATCTCTATATGGCATTGTCACTCTTCTAAACTTCTGTTATTACATTCATCCTTTGCAACATATTATTGCATATTGGATTGGTGGGATTTGCTTTTACATTTCTTTAAAATGAATAGAATGCATTTATTCATCACTTTTTGGTGACTGTTCTAAGTAATGATATATTTTATGTTGATGCATATAAACTAGAGCATGTATAGTATTTTAACTATATATGAAAAGAAACAGAATATCAACAAATAAACTTATCTTTTACAACAATGGTGTTTATCCTGTATTATATATTTATATCTGGTAGCATTCATAAGATCAGGGTGGAAAACAGTAAAATTCTATGTCAACGTATTGCCAATAATCTGATTAGTCAGCCATCCAAAGCCAGCCCTACTGAAAGATCTCACAACCTCGGAAACATAACATAATTGGGTGTATATAAACAATAAATATATGCATGAAGCTAATTAAAATGTTTCTTGAGACATACAATAATAAGCCATTTATATTTCCCTCATCTCCTTCCCACATATTGTATCCCTTGATCAAAGCTGACTCCTGTGTTTGTTTTGTCATTTGTATTCTGTCCTGTACCCAGAATCTGAGGGAAGGCCATAGGCAGTAGAGCAGTAGAGCAAAACAACATAACAAAACATGTACTAAAATCCATAATCCACCAAATCAAACCCACTGCCTTGGGCCCTGGAAGCTCAGTTGAAGAACCATGTTTTAACTTGGTGGTGAAATGAGGTCAGCCTTATCATCAATTGGACCTTTAAGGAGAAGGGAGATCTTGCAAACAGGGCAACACAACAGATAAGACCCCTTCCTATCTCCCCATATAACGTTTTGATCCAATGGTGGGACACAGAAGATCTTGCTGAGAGACTTCAGTGCTTCAACCAAGGTATCTCATATCCACATCCACATGCACACACTATATATGCATATACAGGAAGTCCCAAAACATATGATTTATAAACAACCATAGTTAAGAATGGAGGTGAGACAACGGAAAGTGGGGGGAAAAAAATCTATCTCTAGGAAGCAAAATTCACTCCTGTAAAAATTATCATGGGGGAAAAGTGTCTCCACTGAAGTTTCCACAGCAAGGCATTTTTTTCAAAATCCAATTATCACATGGACAGAAAGTGAGCTGAATTCTTCTGAACAAGCACCCAGACAGCAAAACAAACACCACAGGGGTGTTAACCGTTACACTTACAAAATGTACCTGTTCCAATATACATACAAATTTAACTTAAGAACAAACCTTGTTTGCAACTTGGGGACTACCTGTATAGTATATACATACACATAAATACAGTGTGTCCCAAAAATACAATATATACATTCTTTAGAGCACATGTGCCAAACCCAAAGGCTGAATCTGGTCTGCCATGTCACTTTATGTGGCTGTGTAGCTGCTGGACTATAACTCCTGTATTTTTCATGGGATTTGGAATACAGTAAGATCTAGAAGGATGCCGCTTGTTCTATTTAGTCATGATAGTAGGATCTGAATTTACATACAAGACTAGTGGATAGGATGCATGACTTTAAAATGTCATTTAATCTTTCCCAAACCTGAAAGTCACAAGTGCTCAAGGGACCTCCCCACACTCTCCATTTACTTAGCAAAGATATGTGCAGCTTCATTGTGAATAAACTCTACATGAACCCCAAGCACTATTTCAAACCAAACCTCATTATTCATCACAACTAGCTAGAAGCACTGTACTATTAAAGTATTTCCCACTTGGCATAAAAGAATTCCTATACACAAATGAGACAAACAAACCTATTTAAAAAGTGTTTCCTGCCTCCCAAAATATTTTGAAAATTCTCTGCGATTATGTCTTATTTCCTGTCTTTGAAACATGAAAGATTAATCCTGAAAGGGCAAACAGTAGGGAGTCATAGTAATGCTTTGAAAACGTAGTGGATTATTAAGCTCTGACCTATATCGTGGTGCGATTGATTTACAATGTTCAATTATTTTCATTTGAGAAAGGGGCAAAGTTCTCTTGTTTCAAAAGGGGAAAACGCTCCCTCTTTGATCTTACTTACTATGTGTGCATATTTTCCACAATAGAAATTTCTGTTTACACTGCCATTGTAAATTATTCTTTAAAGGGTCATCGGCAATTGGCAAGATTAACTGAGAGCCTGATAGGACTCCTATTGGTCACAACTGAAACAAAAATCGCAATAATAAGGGTTATTATTATTCCTGGGTTATAAATGTCATTTCCCCAATTGCTTCTATCATAAACACATGGGAAAAATTATTAAACTGCAAAAACTTTGTCTTTGCAGGAGGGACATCCTACTATAAACAAACTTAAAACACTATGGGCTTCCATAGATTACTACAGTCTGTATATTTTGGAAACAGTTACATTTTAGCTGTATATGTTCAACCTGATCTCCTTTAAAGTTTTGGGAAGATTTGTGTTACATCAGTTCTTTAGAGTGATGGTCATGTTTTGCTCCTTATGAACCAACATGGCAATGAAATGAGAAGCCATCAGATTACTTAATATTGAATTCAGAGCTTTTGAGGAACTTCTTTTTATTGAATTCCCCAACTTGACTCTTTGTATCTCATTTTTGTTTTAGTATAGATTGTTATTAATTCCTTTCTGCTAATATGCTTGATTCAAGCAGTGATCATTTTTAAGATCTTAGAAAGATAGGAACTTACTTTTTGATCAGGGGGTCTACAGTATCAACTGGGTTTTTGGACCACTACGGATCTCAAAATTTGTGGACAGGTGACTTCATCCCACTAAACATTTCAAGTGTTTGGAAGAGTAGGTTTACCATACAGCTCAAGCATACTCTGTTTTGAAATTAAATGGATGATTTTCCTACCTCCATCACACACTAGCAAACTATCCATTTTATTCAGGAGTTCTCAGTTGATTTGCCATCACATTGTAAAGAGTTGTTCCCGTCCACTGTCCCTCCTTTTGTTTTCTTTGTGAAAAGAAAAACACCTGGAGTATGATTTTTGTTCCTGGGCTATAAATGTCATTTCCTAATTGGTTTTATCATAAACGCATGGGGAAAGTTTATTAAACTGCAAAAACTTTGTCTTTGCAGGAGGGACATCCTGCTATAACACATTTTGCTCTAGTTTCTCAGTGATCCTTCTCTCCCTCCCTCTCTCTCCTTCCATGTGTTGGAAGAAGGAAGGAAGGAGGGAAAGAAGGAGAGGAGGATATAACACATGGCACACATTACACATGGAAGGAAGGAGAGCCCACAGAAAGTGCATGAGACAGAAAGGAACACAACATACTGCTGATCTTCCCTCCTCTGTAAGCAAAAGGTAATAATGAAACTTTTTCTCAAAGGGGCATTTTAGCTCCCCCCACAAACTGCCTAAACATATCATTTTAAAGTGGAGACTAATGCATATCATCACATGACAGAATGGACCATTTTCCTATCTCTATCCAGGTAATTTGCAAAAAGTTCACTTGCCAACCAGCTTAGAAAGCGTCTGAAAAGATAACCTCGTGTAACCTTGGAGTCCTTGTGAACAACCAATTAAACATGAGCCAACAATGTGATGGGGCATTTTGGCCTGCATAAATAGGAGTATAGTGTCTAGAGCCAGGTTAGTCATGCTACCCCTCTATTCTGCCTTGGTCAGACCACACGTGGAATACTGTGTCCAATACTGGGCACCGCAATCGAAGGGAGATGTTGACAAGCTGGAATGTGCTCAGAGGAGGGTGATTAAAATGATCAAGTGTCTGGAAAACAAGCCCTATGAGGAGCAGCTTAAAGAGCTGGGCATGTTTAGAAGAGAAGGCTGAGAGGAGACATGATGGCTGTGTATAAATATGTGAGGGAAAATCATAGGGAGGAGAGAGTAAGCTTGTTTTCTGCTGCCCTGGAGACTAGGATACAGAACAATGGAAAGGAGATTCCACCTGAACATAAGGAAGAACTTCCTAACTGTGAAAGCTGTTCAGCAGTGGAACTCTCTGCCCCGGAGTGTGGTGAAGGCTCTCCCTTTGGAAGCTTTTAAACAGAGGCTGGGTGGCCATCTGTCAGGGGTGCTTTGAATGCAATTTTCCTACTTCTTGGCAGGGGTTGGACTGGCTGGCCCACGAGGTCTCTCCCAAATCTATTATTTTATAACCCTTTGCAATGCTTTTTAAACTCCAAGATATCTCTGCGCTACACTTGAAGCCTACGTCATGTGATGAACACAGTAGGTTGCCATTTCTTAAGTGCGAGGCTCAGTAGTATTCAATGAATGTGATGAAGTGGCAGAACATATTACATAAAATACATTCATTAAAATGCATTGCTATGAAATAGATATATTAAAGTACACAGGTCAAAGTAAAATACAGTAAACACAGGACCGGAGTTTAAAATTCATCATTAAAAATTGAATGGTTAGGCCTGCTGGAAGAGATAGGATGCAATAAAGATACCTATTGCTACAACCTCTCTATGGGTACATCTACACCAGGTATGGGCAAACTTATTTATTTACAGTATTTATATTCCGCCTTTCTCACCCCACAGGGAACTCAGGGCGGATTGCAATGGACATATACATGGCAAATATTCAATGCCATTAGTCAGACAACATATATAGACAGACACAGAGGCAATTTAACATTCCAGCTTCATAAGGGTATGCTCAATTCCGGACACAGGGGGAGCTGCCGCTTCACTGTCCACTTGTGACACCAATTCCTTGATGGTGGTCCTTCTTCATTCTCCTGCACACTGCTGTTTTTTTTAATGGTGTCGTAAATTAATTAAATTAGCCTCCCCACATAAAGTGGTACCTAAAATTGCATAGGTCAAGAGCGAGCTCGTGTTGGAGTTCGGCCTGCGATTGTGTTTCAGGGTGTTTTGGATGTGGGGAATGATGCTAATGAGGTTCAAGATGAGTTTCAAGATGGCAATGGTTTGGTCAGTGATATTGATGCAGAGAATGACCAAGGAGATCCCTGTAGTTTCCCATGAGAATGTCCCTTATATATAGAAAAATGCTCTGTGCATAATGAGTACCTTAAAAACAAAAGAACCAATGAACGAAATCACACCAAATTTGGCAACAAAACGTCTCACAACACAAGGAGTGACCATCACTCAAAAAATTATGATTTTGTCATTTGGGAGTTGTAGTTGCTGGGATTTATAGTTCACCTACAATCAAAAAGCATTCTGAACTCCATCAACAATGGAATTGAACCAAACTTGGCACACAGAACTCCCATGACCCACAGCAAATACTGGAAGGGTTTGGTGGGCATTGACCTTGAGTTTGGGAGTTGTAGTTCACCTACATCCAGAGAGCACCGTGGACTCAAACAGTGATGGATCTGGACCAAACTTGGCACAAGCATTCAATACGATCAAATATGAACACAGATGGAGTTTGGGGGGAAATAGACCTTGACATTTGGGAGTTGTAGTCACTGGGATTCACAGTTCACATACAATCAAAGAGCATTCTGAACTCCACGAATGACAGAATCGGGGCAAACTTCCCACACGGAACCCCCATAACCAACAGAAAATACTTAAGGCCATCCAATCCAACTCCCTTCATCAGGGCAAGAAAATGTAATCAAAGTCCTCGTGACAAAGAGCCATCCAACTATAGATATAGACAGATATATGATTCACACACGCACACAGATATAGTATCATAAATTTGAAAGGGACCCTTAAAAAAGGACAGTGATATGTTGCATGTTCCAGGGTGGGCAAACCAGACACTCTCCACATGAACACTGACCAAGAAACAGCAAGAAATACTTTTTACCCACAAGCAGAAAGAAATTACATATACTAGAAACCAACACTTTCTCATTACTTTGTTTTCCAGATCAACAGACTGGGCCACAGCAACGCGTGGCAGAGGACAGCTAGTCTTCAATAAAAGGATTAGGTTCTTGTGGGTTTTTTCGGGCTATAGAGCCATGTTCTAGAGGCATTTCTCCTGACGTTTCGCCTGCATCTATGGCAAGCATCCTCAGAGGTAGTGAGGTCTGTTGGAATTAGGACAATGGGTTTATATATCTGTGGAATGGCTGGGGTGGGGCAAGGAGCTCTTCCCTGCTGCAGTTAGGTGTGAATGTTTCAGCTGATCACCTTCATTAGCATTTGAAGGCCTGCCTGAGCTTGGGAAAATCTCTTGCTGGGAGGTGTTAATCTGTGCCTGGTTGTTTCCTCTCTGTTGTTTTGCTGTTGTAATTTTAGAGTTTTTTAATACTGGTAGCCAGATTTTGTTCATTTTCATGGTCTCTTCCTTTCTGTTGAAATTGTCCACATGCTTGTGGATTTCAATGGCTTCTCTGTGTAGTCTGACATGGTGGTTGTTGGTGTGGTCCAGCATTTCTGTGTTCTCAAATAATATGCTGTGTCCAGGCTTGTTCATCAGGTGCTCTGCTATGGCTGACTTCTCTGGTTGAAGTAGTCTGCAGTGCCTTTCATGTTCCTTGATGCGTGTCTGGGCGCTGCGTTTGGTGGTCCCTATGTTTTTTCCTATTCAACGTGTGGTGTTTAAAGTCAGAGGATTATTCCTGTTCGGGAGTGCAATAGGTAAACTATTAATGGTTGGGAGCTCACTCTGACGCGGGGTGGCTTTGAACTCATTACCTCTTGGTCAGTAGTGATTTAATGCAGCTGGCTACTAACTGCACCACAGCCCAAACTGCAGCCTTCCAGGTGTTTTGGACTTCAACTCCCACAATTCAGGAATTATGGGAGTTGAAGTCCAAACATCTGGAGGGCTGAGGCCTGATATACACTGTACAATTGATCCATAATTCAGGAATTATGGGAGTTGAAGTCCAAACATCTGGAAGGCTGATGCCTGATATACACTGTACATTTGATCCAGTTTGTATACCATTTGAACTGCTATGAATTCAATGCTATGGAATGATGGGAGTTGTTGTTGTTTGGTGAAGTACTAGCCTTCTTTGGCAGAGAAGGCAATAGAACAGGCCAAGTCCAAAACACTTGGAGGGCCGAAGTTTGCCCAGGCCTGCCATAGAATAAATCCAAGATGGCGCTCCTCCTCCTCCCACACAGGTGTGCAGCCTCCTTCTCCCTCTTATCTGAATGCCTCTCTCGCGCGCCTCCAAAGCCCTTTATGAGGTCACCACAAGCGTAAGCCACGCCCCCTTCCGAGGAGCGTCGCCATAGCAACGCGCAGGACCATAAAGAGGCGGGGCTTCGCTTCCAAGTCTCCTTTCCTCATGGTCAGGAGGAGAAGGGACCTGGGAGCCGGCCGCGCCTGCGCAGTCCACCCCGCCTCGGTTTGCCCGGTCTCCATGGCAACGAGGCCGGCCCAGAGGCCTCAGCCATCGCGGGCGAGATGAAGCTGAAGCGGTTCTTGCTGCGATACTACCCTCCCGGTGCGGAACAGAGAAGGATGGGGAAACTTGGATGTGAGGGGGAAGGGGAAGGGGGAAGCTGGGGTGCATCTACTCTGTAGAATTAATTCAGTTTGATACCACTATTAACAGCAACATCTCAATGCTATGGGATCCTGGAAGTTATAGTTTAGTGGGGCACCAGCAGTCTTTGCAGAGAAGGGGGTAAATTAAATAAATCAATAATGCTACCGAGACCCCGGGGGTGCAGTGGGTTAAAGCGCTGAGCTGCTGACCGAAAGGTCGCAGGTTCGCTTCCGCTGTCAGCCCTAGCTTCTGCCAACCTAGCAGTTCGAAAACATGCAAATGTGAGTAGATCAATAGGTACCGCTCCAGCTGGAAGATAACGGTGCTCCATGCAGTCATGCCGGCCACATGACCTTGGAGGTGTCTATGGACAATGCCGGCTCTTCGGCTTAGCAATGGAGATGAGCACCACACCCCAGAGTCAGACATGACTGGACTTAATGTCAGGGGACAACCTTTACCTAATGCTACCGAGCCCTGGGAGTTGTAGTTTGGTGTGACAATTTGCAAGAGAAGGTGAAGAACTTGTAAAACTACAACTTCCATAGCATTGAGCCATGTCAGGTCCCTTCCACACAGCCATATAACCCAGAATATAAAGGCCGATAATCCACAATATCTGCTTTGAACTGGGTTATCTGAGTGTGGACAGTGTGGACTCGGATAACCCAGTTCAAAGCAGATATTGTGGATTTTCTGCCTTGATATTCTGGGTTATATGGCTGTGTGGAAGGGCCTCAGTTAAAGGACTGCCAAACTTCGTTACTTCCACTGTGCAGATGCAACCCAAATCTTACTATGGAGTTGTATATAATGGGACAGGAGCATCCATGGATTCAGGTATCCACGGTGGGATGGATACCCATACCCAGGTGGATACATTTTTGAGACACCTTGTAATTTCCAGTGCTCATGTAGTCTGTTGACTGGAAATTAGAAAACTCCCACTGTATTTGTGGAGTGTGTGCATGTTTATATCCTAAACTAGCCGTCTCCTGCCACGCGTCGCTGTGGCCCAGTCTGGTGATCTGGAAAATAAAGTAATGAGAAACTGTTGGTTTCTAATATTTGTAATTTCTTTATGCTTGTGGGTAAACAGTATTTCTTGCTGTTTCTTTGCCAGTGTTGATGTGGAGAGTGTCTGGTTTGCTGACTCTGGAACATGCAACGTATCATTGTCCTCCTTTAGGGGTCCCTTTCACATCTGTGATACTATATCTGTGTGTGTATGATTCATATCTATCTATATCTATGGCTGGATGGCTCTTTGTCAGAAGGGCTTTGAGGATGTTTTCTTGTCCTGGTGAAGGCAGTTGGACTGGGTGGCCCTATGTATGGGGGTTCTGTGTGGGAAGTTTGCCCCAATTCTGTCTTTGGTGAGGTTCAGCATGCACTTTGATTTTAGGTGAACTATAAATCCCAGTAACTACAACTCCCAAATGTCAAGGTCTATTTTCTTCAAACTCCCATCAATGTTCGTATTTGGGCATATGGAATATTTGTGCCAAGTTTGGTCCAGATCCATCATTGTTTGAGTCCACAGTGCTATCTGGATGTAGATGAACCGCAACTCCCAAACTCAAGGTCAATGGCAACCAAACCCTTCTGGTGTTTTCTGTTGGTCATGGGAGTCCTTTGTGCTAAGTTTGGCCCAATTTCATCATTGGTTGAGTTCAGAATGCTATTTGATTGTAGGTGAACTATAAATCCCAGCAACTACAACTCTCAAATGACAAAATCCATTTTTTTGAGTGATGGTCACTCCTTGGGTTAGTAGGTGTCTTGTGTCCAAATTTGGTGTCAATTTGTCCAGTGGTTTTTGAGTTCTGTTAATCTCACAAATGAACATTACATTTTTATTTATATAGATAAGTTGCTTGTTTAAAGACAGGATCGAAAAAGTTTCTTGCATCCCCAGCCTTGAAAAGCCAGGGGATGAATTTAATGAACTGTATTTGCAAATATAAGATGCCTAGAAATCGCTACAATTTCTTTCTAATAAATGTGTCTAGAATTAAAATACTCACTGGGAATTCTCTTGTTGCATGAATTAGGAAACTGTTTAGCCTACATTGTAGTCCCCTTCCACACAACTGAATAAAATCCAACATTACCTGCTTTGAACTGGAATATATGGCACTGTGGACTCAGATAACCCAGTTCAAAGCACATATTGTGGGAATTTCTGTCTTGGTATTCTGGGTTATATGGCTATGCGGAATCCCCATAGTTGCATTACATTAGCACTTAATTGCCTTTTATGTTTAAAAGGCAACTTGGGATATTAAATTGCTTTCAATGGCTTCATAGTCCAGCCTCCTAACTTCTTTTGAATCAGATTGTGGCCCCTTCCACACAGCTGTATAAAATCCACATTGAATGGGATTATATGGTAGTGTGGACTCAGATAACCCAGTTCAAAGCAGATATTGTAGGCTCTCTGCCTTGATATTCTGGATTATATGGCTGTGTGGAAAGGCAGGATAGTGGCTGAATATCACTGTCCACTCCCAGCTGTGTTGTTTTCCTCCTTCATTTATTCCTCTTTTGCCAAACAGTTCTATATTTCAGTGATGTGAGGGTCTCAGAGATACTCTGAATTTTGTATGTATCATCAATATGACGCTTTCAGCTGCGACTACAGGAAGGTTGCAATATTTATTTTTCTTTGCAAACATTGTAACGAGTCTGTTTTTTATTGTGTTAGAAGCAAATTGAAGGTATAGTTATAATGTATTTAAAAACACAAAGTTAAAAATTGGCATTTTAGTAGATTTCCTTTGACCAGAAGCTGACCACATGGAGTGCCTCTGATGCCACTGTGAGAAGGTCCTCCATTGGGCATGTGGCAGGGCTCAGGTTGCATTGTAGTAGGTGGTCTGTGGTTTGCTCTTCTCCACACTTGCATGTTGTGAATTCCACTTTGTAGCCCCATTTCCTAAGATTGGCTCTGTATCTCTTGGTGCCAGAGTGCAGTCTGTTCAGCACCTTCCAAGTCACCCTGTCTTCTATATGACCAGGAGGGAGTTTCTCATCTGGTATCAGCCATAGATTGAGTTTCCATGTTTTAGCCTGCTACTTCTGGACTCTTGCTTTCTGAGGTGTTCCTACAAGTATATCTGTGGATCTTAGGAAGCTGTTTCTTGATTTAAGATATTGGCTTGCTGGCTGATATCCGAACAGAGGATGAGTCGGAGATGTCAATGCTTTGGTCCTTTCATTACTGGCTGCTACTTCCCGACAAATGTGAGGTGGTGCAATACTGGCTAAAATAAGTATGTTGAAACCATATTAGAGGCTGCAGTTCTATGCAGTTTAACCTACACCCCTTCTACACTGCCATACAATCCAGATTATCAAACCAGATGATACACATTATCTGCTTTGAACTGGATTATATGAGTCTACACTGCCATATAATTCAGTTCAAAGTAGATAATCTGAATTTTATATGGCAGTGTAGAAGGGGCCCTAGAAGTAAGCACTATTGAAAACAGTGGGTTTTACTTCTAAATGGACTGGCATAGAATTCCACTGGAATTGTGCCCAAGTGTTTGTTCATGGACAGTGAAAGCCTTTATATTTTTTCCTTTGAACAAGAAGGTTGTTAAACCATGAAATAAAGCAGCGTCTTGTGTAACATGGAAGATGAGGAACACACCTGGTTTCCAGCAAAAACTTGAAATAGTATTTCTCTCCAGATGTTGGGCTAGGCATCATAGGCAACAGTAAGAAATTCTGCAAGCTGCAATACCATGGAGGTCCACATGATTTTAAATGAATATCCTAAAGGCACCAGATTCTGTCTCATCTTGGAAACTAAGCAGGATCAGTCCTGGTTCTTACTTGGATGAGAGACTGTCAAAGAATACCAGGTGTTGATGGCTGCATCCCAGAGGAAGAACTAGCAAAACTGCTTTTGAGTATTCTTTGCCTAAGAAAATCCTAAGAGAACACGACAAGATGTTTGTTTAATTCTGCTCATTTCTTTGTTGTGTGATTTCGAGTTATTTCTGATTTATAGCAACTGTTTTCAGAGGAGACTTGCTATTGTTGTCTTCTAAAGTTGGGAGAGTATGACTTGCTGAACATTACTCCACAGGCTGAGCATATATTCAAATCTTGGTCTCCCAGAGTATTAGTCCAACACTTCAACCACAACACCATGCTGGCTCTTGCTTATTTCTTCCATAGTTTGCATTAAAAACTGGTGCTGCTGAAATCAATAGGGTTTTCTTAAAGGAAAGGTCAACCTTTGTAGTGTTCGCTAATAGAAGTCAGTTTGATATTGATTTAATAATTATTGTGTGCTTTTTCACAGGCATTATTCTGGAATATGTTCAAGGCGGGGAAGTGAAAACCAAATCCATAGATTTACTAGACCTGAATGCTGCGTGAGTATTATATATTTTGTAGGATGTAAAATTACTTATTGTCACACAATTTAAGAAATGCATACAAATCTGAACAGTTAAAAAAACTCACAATACACTACCCTATTTCGGGCATGTTCGTTTGAAATTATGTGCTTGATACTGTGTACCTTAACAATGCTATCAGTACAACCATTAGTTTTGTTGTGAACTCTGTATGGTTGTAAATTCAAGGGTTCATAGCTTCCTTTCACGGCCATTTATATGACAGCATTTTTGGAAGCCATGAAATTTAGTACTTGGGTGTAGGCTAGCAACAATCAAATATGCCTCATGCTTTGTAATAAGATGTTTTTATCCATAACATGTGTTTAAGATAGATAAAATATACAGATATGGATTAGTCTTGCTTATTCTATTGAGATGTAAGCCTCTGTCTTGAGATATAATCACAAGAGAACACAAAGTAGATAGCTCAGAATGTAAACAAGGCAATGGCTGGAATTTATTATTGTAGGAACAGATAATATAACCTAGAGTTACACATCCATAAATGATTTTTATTCATAGTTCTTGTATTCAAGATCATGGCACTATTTACCAGACAGCTGATCATAAAATTTTCCCAATCCTTCTTTACTGGGCAATAGTATTGTTATATTTCTACCTCTTTCTACACTGGAGATTGTTAACAAGAGGGAAATAGAAACACAAGTATGCTTCCCAAAGAACAGACTTCTGTCACCCACAGTGGCTACTGCCCAATAAGGCAGAATGGGAGGGAGGGCAGGCCAAGAGATGCACTTTAGTTAATGATCCCTGTTGTATACCATTGTTTTTGTCTTATTTCTACCTTAAGGTGTCTTGGCAATATTTGTTTGGAGGGGGTTGCGATGGCCTTTTGCTTTCTCTGAGGCTGAGAAAATGTGATGTGCCTAAGGTTGAGCAGGGATTCAAACCCTGACCTCCAGGGTCAAAGTCCAGTGTTCAAACCATTACACTATGCTGTCACTCCTCAAAATCCTTAGTATATTTAACTATTAGAGCTAGGATCTTGGCCAGGGGTTTATGGTTATCCTACGAGTGTTCATGAGCTAAATCCAAAATGTCTCAATAATATTTCAGAAGAAATATTGGCTTATATAATCTATAAACAGCACCTAACAGGTGAGTTCCTTAAAAACATCACTACCAATTACTGAGAATATTCCTCACAATTCCATTTCTTTCACGGACATTATTCCCAAGTGGAACATTTATCTGTCACTAGCAAGAACATCCTTAAGGCAATGTTTTATAAACAGGAACCAGTTCTGTAAATTGTATATTTGTTCCCAGTGATAATGTTGTCCTTTTAACATTCCCAAAGATGCGAGGTTATTTTTAGAGGGTTTTTGTTTTCCAATTTTAGAAAATTTAACCTCCATGACTAACTCAGAGAAGCATAATGTCAAAGTGTTTTTTTCTAAGAGGATGAGGTTTATTTGGCAAGAACACACACTATTTGAAATTCAAACCAGTAACAATAATGACTTGGCATTACTGGAATAATATGAATACTGTATGTGCATGATAAGACTTACAGATTATCCAGAAGTTGGTTTCATTGAGTGCAATGTAAGTGAATGTTTATTTTTTTATTTTCAAAATTTATCTCCAGTCTTTCCACAAAATGGTTTGCAAGTCAATGAGCTATAGAAAAGGTTTAACAATAAAAGTTAACTATACTATGAAAAATAAAGTACGAAATAACAATCAAAATATGATGCTATATGATGTGCATGTTTGCCAGAAGATGAACATGTTGTTTCAAAATGTACTTCAGTACAGATGTAGGAGCCTTAGTAGAAGATATTAGAAAGTCAGAACCCCTTATCACAGCCTCTCGTAAAGACCAAGTTGTACATTTAATACTACGACTACAAGAGAAGCTTGGACAACCAGTGGACCACAAGTTCCACCTTTTTAAGGTATGTTTCTATTTGCTTTTGCTTATATAAATAGAAAAAAACCTTCATATTTTGAAAAGTTTTTCGTTTAAACCCATCTTGTATAGCTATTCAGCCTAGTGTGTAGTTTTTGAAGTAGTGGTGCCATGACGACATTGTCCCTCTGAATCAGACCTCTCTTGTGTCTCAACAAAATGTTCTTCCAGTCTTGAAATTTCTAGTATTGTAGTAAATGTAATCCTCAAATAAATGTTCAGATATACAGTGGGGGCATTCATAGAAAGATGTAGGCAAAGCGACAAAGAGAATTGGACCATAACAAATGTGAGATGTCTAGGTGTGTAAACAGTTTTAAGGTCTCACTCTCTGCAGTGCTAGAAATTTCTGAAAGAAAATTTTAATTGGGGGGAGCATATTAAAAGTAAGTCGGCTATCTGGAATGATGGAAGTCTGTGTGATGCATCCAAGTGAGATGCAGCAGAATGACATGACCAGTCCCCTCACACCAGTAAGTGCCCTAAGATGAAGAATTACTACAGGGCCCCTAGGAGCCTCTGGTTCTTTGCCTTACAGCATCAACTGCTGGCAGGAGACTGGTTACATCATTTTCCATTACCCTGCTATGTACAGATTTCTCCTGGTTGGGACAGCTGTCTTTTAAGGTGAGTTTCATTTGCAATCATGGCAATAGTGCAAATATTCATTGAAAAGTCTGCTCCCTTAAATGATGTATTAATACAGGCAGGCCCCGAGTTACAAACATCCGACTTACAAATGACTTATAGTTAAAAACGCAGATGAGACAACAGGAAGTGAGAGGAACCTACTCCTACGAAGGGAAATTCACTCCTGAAAGAGCTTTCCTGGGGAAAAAGTGTCTCCACTGAAGCTTCATCACCAGTCCCAGTTTCTATAACAAGTCAAATGTTTCAAAATCCAATTATCACAGGGGCAGAAAGTCAGCTGAAGTCTTCAGAATGGGGGCACAGACAGCAAAACAAATATCACAGGGGTGTTAAGTCTTCCATATGCTACGAAAAGCATGTGTCTGTCTGTCTGTCTGTCTGTCTGTCCATCTATCTATGGCTGGAGTTACGCTTCCAAAATGTATCTGTTACGACTTAGAAACAAATTCAACTTAAGAACAAATGTACAGAACCTATCTTGTTTATAACTTGAGAACTGCCTGTACATGCTTTCCGACTGAGCTTCTCTTCTGGATGGGATGGAGTTGGAATTTTTTGCTTGATGGTAACTGGTTGTCGCCACTCTTTTCATGAATTGCACTACCCATTTCACATCACCAGATGGCACTCTTGATTTGCTAGTTAACCACTGGTGATCTTATAATAGAGAATTCCAGTCCATGACTCCTGGATCGTTAATTTTATTCTTAGGGAGTACTACTCTTCTTTTTCTTTCCTACTGAAGGAAGACCCCTATTGGAAACTGACTAATGCTTACCAGTTCAGTTTATGAGAACATAAACTGCTGCTTGCTGTTAATTTCTTCCCTGTATTATGTAACTACCTGGCTAAGTAATTTACCATGGGCACAGGTTCTTAAAATCACAGATTTATGCTTCTTCCAAATTGGAATATATAGGCTGCACCTTCTCCTTGCTGTGAACCAGCAGAAAGCTGCGTGTGAAAAAGAATCCATATTTATTGGTTAAAAGGTCAAGATATTATTCTTTTAAAGTATTCTCATAAAGCTGCTCACATGTGCTTGATCTCATTTGGAATGAATAATAATAAATAAACAACAGAGAGGAAACAATCAGGGACAGCTAATCACCTCTTAACAAAAGATTCTGCCGGGAACTAGCAAGCCACACCAAAAAACTGCCAGGCCATCAAATACTAATCAAGGTGGTCAGTTGAAACATTCACAACTAGCTCCAGCAGACAAGGGTTCTTTGTCCCACCCTGATCATTCCACAGATATATAAACCCATTTTCCTATTTCCAACAGACCTCATTACCTCTGAGGATGCTTGCCATAGATGCATGCAAAACGTCAGGAGAGAATGCCTCTAGAACATGGCCATATAGCCCGAAAAAACCTACAACAACCCAGTGATTCCAGCCATGGAAGCCTTCAACAATACAATAAAAAAGTGCTATTGTGAATTTTTGGCCACTATGGCTAACCATGCAACTTTTCTTGGGAAATAGTATATCTCTCGTCACAGGACGATTGTTCTCATGTCCAATTCATGATGGGTACTGAAAACAGCAGAGCTTAACCTACAAAATTATGTAGACCTACCCTACCTTTCTATGCTCACTTCAGCCCACAGAGTGTCCCTTCGAAATATGGGAAATCTTTATGCCCCACTCTATACTAGTTAACACGCAGTCTTATGGGGCTGTCTTGGCCAATTTATCACATTCTCCTCTCTGGTTTCCAGCCAGCATCTCACTAGATCACAATTAGTCCTTCTACTATTTGTAGGTTTATGTACTCACCTTGACTTTAGATGTCATCTTTCCTTCTGTCTTTGTCCCCTAACAGCCATTGTTAAAACCGAACGAGTCACCTCATCACCATACTCACAAGTTTTGCATTTCTGTGGCTATTCACACATACTGTTTTCCTATGAAGGTCTGTTCTTAGGCACTTTACTCCATACATATGAGAAAGTAGTCTACTTTTTTCTTTCAGTTAATCTTTAAGATCCCTTTGCATAAACGAGTTATTTTTGTGTTCTGTAAATGAAATCTGTTCGGTTTGAGCTTGCTTGTCCTCTGCCAGGAATAATTAGAGTGATGTAGAGTATAAATGCAAATTAGATCGTTTTCATTTTCACTTCATCTCACATTGCAGCTGTCAGCAGTACCTCTCACATGGAGACAGAAACTTGGTGTAAACCTATGTCTTTGCAGTTTCTTGAGTGATAGCATCTTGTATCTGTTTGTTCCCAGTATAGTAGCTAGGTTTGGTAACATAATTTAATTGCTTTTTGAATATATTGCAAATATATTTATTATTTATTTATTTGAAACATTTATATTCTGCCCTTCTCACCCCAAAGGGGACTCAGGGTGGAGCACAGCATATATATAGCATGCATTTCATGCTGGAACATAAAATAATTATAAATATACACAAACACAAATCAGTTACATTTACTTTAAAATCAGTTGTTTTAAACCATCTTAAACACCATGCTGACTCTGGTCAGCATACTGGGTTTTCTATTTTTGCCTTATTGCACTGTCCCAAAGGCTTGGTCCCACAGCCAGATTTTTACTACCTTTCTGAAGGACAGGATGGATGGGGCTGATCTAATCTCACCAGGAAGGGAGTTCCATAGCTGGGGGGCAATCACTGAGAAGGCCCTCTCTCTCATCCCCGCCAAACGTGATGATGGCGAGACCAAGAGCAGGGCCTCACCAGAAGATCTTAGTCTTCGTTGCGGTTCATAAAGGGAGATGCATCTGGACAGAATGTTCTACTAGAAGAACATAGAATAGAGCAAAATATCGTCACAATCTTATTGATTTAAATCCATGCTTGAATACTTAATGGAACAAAACCTGTTGCAAATGTATCTTGGTATTTTGGGAACCCTGGGGTGCCAGTTATCAATTTATACTATAGGTTTTAAAATAACGTTATCATTCCACCCCAAAGATATACCAGCTGCAATAATCTATGTGCAGTTATATTGGTCATGGCAAAAATACATGGAAGGAGAAAAATTATAAATGACTTTACTGGGTTTTCTAATTTCAGGTACTTCGAGCACATATATTGCCATTAACTAATGTTGCTTTCAACAAATCTGGTTCTTGGTAAGTTTTGGTATTAAAAGTCAGACTGCATTTTCTCAATATAAAGTAATTATTTTCTTTATCTTCATATTTTATTTATATCTCACTTTTCTTCTCATCTGGAACCCACAGTACTTTATATCACAATTCGAATTGTTGGTGTTATAATTTTCCCACCTTTATCTCTTGACTGAGATGCAAAGCAGTTTACAGCACTGAGAAAGAACAATGCAATTTGAAATCAAATTACAGATAAAAATCCTTATAATAAAAAGTAAATAAATAAACTACCCTATTAAAACAGCACTACTTTAAAACAGTTTAGATATATTTAAGACATACTGAATATACTTATCTATAAGTTGATCACATATAAGTCAAGGGCAGGTTTAGGGGATGGGGGATAAGTTCCTAATTTTGATAAACCGATGTGGATAAACCGATAAATACCCAAAGATAAATTCCACAGAAAGGGGAAAATGCCAGCCACCCCTGGCCTCCGCTGCCACCATTTTCATGTCCAGGCATTCAAAAAAGCCTTTTTGCCAGTGGTGTTACTAGGAGGTACAAACTGCATCGAGTAACACTATTAAAGGGGGTGACACCAAAATGACAACCGCTGCAACTTTTAGAATCCTCCATCCTGTGAGGGGCAACCCAGGGGAGAGGGACATACTGCCAGACTCTAAAGAAGGAGGTGCAATAGGAATGCAAGTGCAGGGCCTTGCTGACCAAGGAAGAGATGGCAGCAGTGGCCCCACTGACAGATGAGAGGTGGCTTGCTTACTCATAAGTAAACCACCCATTCCCTGCTCTGAGAAGCCCAGAAGGGAATGCACAGCACAGAGATTATAGTACAAGTTAGTCACACTTCAAGTGTCTGGTAAGTTTTTCCTCAGGGAGCTCTGATGAGGGAAAAGATAAGGGGTGGGAAGGGGTGACTGCTTATACAAGGCCCCTGTAAAAAAACAAAACAAAACAAAAAAACCAGATGTCCTGTGAGATCTCCTGGTTGTTACCACACTTTGTGTCCTTTTAGCAAAACAGCTGGGAAGGAAAGGTAAATCCTTTCCCATATATGAGTATTTTTAATTCTTTCCGGGTTTGATACATGTGGGGTTGCTCCATAATTGTGGATGCTTGCAGAACACCTGCTCTGCTATGGATCCGCCAATGGCCAGGCAGAAGACAAGAGCAGAAGTGTCTGGGATGTCTGCCTTTTACAGGGGAATTAAGTAGAGTCATTCTCCCTCTTCTCTTTGTCTGGGATCCTTGATGAAGAACTAGGAGGGTACTGGACTTGTGATTAACCCTCTTCCTCCAAAGGTGGAAGTGGGTGGCTGCTTGCAAAACGCTTTGGGAGTATTTTTGAATTTCAGTTATTAGAGAATCAATCTGTATTTTAATGGGCAGTTGACTTCCTTCTATTGTAAGTGAAAAACTCTACAACAATATCATTTCCATCAGTGGTTCTCAACCTTTGTTCCTCCAGGTTTTTTGGACCTCAACTCCCAGAAATCCAGTTAGCTTGCCAGCTGTTAAGAATTCTGGGAGCTGAATTCCAAAACACTCAGAGGACCAAAGGTAGAGAACCATTCACTTACATCATTGTGAGCTCTCATCACAGTCAGAAACTAGATTTAGACTCTAAACCTGTATCTATTCTGATTTGTAGATTCAAATAGTTCAGACTTATAGGTTCAGGCTGCAGTCCAGTTTCTACTTGCATGAGAGTAATGTCTTAGTAGATGTTTACAGATTATAATCTTAGTGATAGTTTGGAATAATAGAAATGCATTAACATTTCTATTATTCCAAACTGTAATGAGATGCTGAGGATCCATGTTTTTATTGGTTTTTTATTGATTCTTTGGTTTTATATTTATACTAAATGTTTTAAATTGTGATTTATGTTGTTGGGGGCATCGAATTGTGCCATTGTGTAAACCGCCTTGAGTTGCCTTCGGGCTGAGAAAGGCGGTATATAAATATGATAAATAAATAAATAAAATATTGAAGTTCCCTATAAGCAGTATGTAATATAATATTTAACTCCTTGATATTTAGGGAATTTTAATTAGTATGATTTCATTTCTTCTTAAGGAATTTTACTTTGTAGAAAGAACAATTGATTTCAGTGAGCTAGATATTAAATCAAGAGATAAGAAACATGTCCCTTAAAATTACCTCCTGCTTTGTCCATTTTAGTTTCATCACCGGAAGTTATGACAGAACATGCAAAGTGTGGGACACAGCATCAGGAGAAGAGTTACGTTCTCTGGAAGGACATAGGAATGTGGTATATGCAATTGCTTTCAATAATCCCTATGGGTATGCAACTTTTCAGAATTAGTTTCTTTATTATAAAAATGTAAAATGTCTTAAAATGTAAAATGTGTTGTTGATCCTAGTCCCAAATTGTTGTCTTGAAAAGATCTTGATCTTTGATAATGCAAATTATTTCTTCCTTTTTTCCCAACAAGCCCCACTTTGTTTTTCTCTTCTCTTGTATTTCATGGGAATAAATTTCTATTGTATCTCTTTTAATGGAAATAATTGTTCTCCTGATACAAGCAATAGATCTTTTTTCACTTTAGTGACAAGATTGCTACAGGATCTTTTGACAAGACCTGCAAATTATGGAGTGTGGACACAGGAAAATGTTATTATACCTTTAGAGGACACACTGCAGAAATAGTGAGTATAGGACCTTTGACAAACATTATAATTCCATATATGGAGCTACTTTATATTTCCAAAACCAGTTTAAAATGGAATATCTTTTTTCTGGTATTCTTTCAGTTCTGTTAATGGGAACATGTTATTTTCAAGAAATGCAGATAAATAATGTGTACTCAGTTAACTGTGAATAATTTAAGAAAAACATTTTAAATGTTAATCAGTTGCAACTGTGCACTAACTGCTAAAGGTTTCTTTTTTCTTTTTTGCATGATTCTCTGAATTGTTCAGATGAACAATTGATTTTATTGGTCTATAAAAAATAAAAGATCAGTTATCATGAAATCAGTAATATTATTCCTGGTATATATTTGTATGATTGTACTGTCACCCAAATTAAAACGTCAATGCAATTACTGGATGATGCTACTCTGATTTGAGTAGACACCTCTGAAATATCTGTTTAGAGATAGTCTGAATAAGAAGATATTCCTCTTTATGATTTCTCTCCCTCCCTTCTTTGTAAAATTCAGTAGGATATAACATGTATCATGTCATATAAACTACTGCCCCTGTCCATGTCATTAGTAGCCAATGCAGTGAGGCAAGAGTGGGAAATTAGATATTAGATATTACAAAGAAGAGAATGTGAAGAAACATGTTTTTCTTACTTGGAACTTGTTACTTGGAACATCAAGTTAAAGCAGGATTGGGCAATGCTGGTGTGTCCACATGGGACCTATTTGTCCTCATGGGACCTATTTTGTCCTCATGGGACCTATTAGAGGCTGTAGGCCTCCTGTGTGCAATGCCATTGAAATTCAGCAGCATGCCTGCATCTGAATTTTAGTGATGCTGTTTTGGGGGGCTAAGGGACTGCATGCAGGTTATGTGTTGTCCATGATTGAATCTGACTTTCAATCATACAGCCAAATGTAAAGATTCCCATAAATTCATTTCAAGTAGAGTTATGGTGAGCATCTCTTGAATGTGTCTTTTTGGTCACTTGTTACGAGGCATCACATAAATACTTTTTTCCCATTTCCAAATTAAAGAATAAACTGGGGGGAAAGCCTTGCAAGACACCTTCCTCTTTTTGGCAGAACAAATCCTGGAGTTTAAGCACTCTTACTGATCCACATTATCTCGTCATTTGTGGGCAATGTCATCAGTGCCTGCAAAATTAGATAAAACTTCTAGCTTGTGGTGGAGTTGGTTTATCTTTTTCTGCCAGCCTAGGTATGGGAGTACAGAAGTGAAGAAAAAACATCCCCACATAATCCTAGCCTTTTCTGCCAGTCTAGGCCTGGAAGTATAGAAGTGAACAGAAGGCATCTCTACATGCTCTCCTGTGTCATCACATGAGATTCTGAACTTTAGCTTCAGTTTCACTGTGAACCAACAATCTTGGAACTTGTTTCACTGTGAACCAACAATCTTGGCATGTTTGATTTTATTGGTCTATAAACAGTCCACAGGCATTAAACAGACATAGCTATTGTCATTATGCTATGATGGCATTCTACCAAAAAAGAAGGGGAAATAGGAAAGCCAAGGATTTGTGTGAAACTCTTTTTTATCTTTTTTTTTATCTAACAGGTCTGCTTGTCCTTTAACCTTCAAAGCACCTTGGTTGCTACTGGAAGTATGGATACTACAGCTAAATTGTGGGACATACAGAATGGAGAAGAAGTAGTCAGATTAACAGTGCGTTGCAGCTCTTTATAGTTCTGGTGGTGATCTGTTATTTTACTAGCTTTTAGCTGAAAGAACATTTCTTAATTATAAGTTGCAAAAGTCAGAGGCAAGAATTTCTCTAGATCTCTTAGCAACTGTAGTTAAATAATATATTAAACCTGCATAAAGGAAGACTAAAAATGTGATACTTAATGCAAGGCAAGAAAGCTTATATACAGAAAAATCTTACGCATATCAATTTGGAAATACATCCTATTCTTTTTAGCAGAATCTAGCTGCATTTAAGTATGAATAGAATGTAAACTAACATTTTTGGAACATTTTCTTGGGAGAAATTCATTGACACAGTGGGATTTAGTGAGATATATGTATATATAAAGATGTACATAATAACACTACCATTAACCATGTGCCCTGCTTTTCCGCATTCACTGCCATTACCTTTGCCTTTACCATAAATTAGAATGTATTGCTTCATTAAACAAAATGTGTTTACAATGAGCTGTGACTCTCCTAACTCAAAGATATTATATAATTTCTTTAAAATGTTTTGTCACCGGAGTTTGTAAATACAGGTTTTCACAGTAATCCCATAAAGTAGGTTAGTCTGCTTCATAGCAACATGTTTTGTGTCAGATGCATAAATAAGTAACCAGTGTTAGCTAGATTCCCGTTACTTTATGTCCACATCACACCTTTTATTTTCTGTGTTCTTTCCATTGTTTGTCTCATATATATTCAGTTTGGTTTGATAGGCTATAGCAATAATGGAGATTCTTTGACCCTTCAGAGGTCTTGACCTACAACTCCTTTCAAACTTACCCAGTACGAACAATGATAGGGGACTATGGGAATTGTAGTTCAAAATATTTAACAGGCCAAAGGTTCATCATCTCCTAAAACAGAATAAGATTAAATAACTATAAAGACTATATATATATATTATTTTCCTCTCAACCCCCCAATTCCCTGATTTCTTTGATGACTACATCTCCCTCATCACCTAAAAATTGTTCCTTCATAATGTGTATAAAAATTGTATATACTATTACGTTTGCATAAATATCTTTGTTACAACTTTAAAATCCCTTTTTCAAATTTAGGGGCATTCTGCAGAGATTATTGCATTGTCCTTTAACACCACAGGAGATAGGGTCATTACAGGTTCCTTTGACCACACAGTTGCTGTATGGGATGTTGACACGGGCAGGTACTGTTTGATGTCTTGTTTTATTTTATGCTTACAAGAAATCTTCCACACACACATTTTTAGATTCTGAATCTGCTTTGCTTTGCTCACATGGATGATACAATTTAGGAAACAAAAAGCTTATTGAATCCAGAAAGATGAATTCCTCTGTGCTTCTCCCTAGCAACAGACCTGTGTGCTCCCTGCCAGAGAACTAAGATAACATTTCTCCATGTTGAATTATGCAGAGCACCCAAGTTAAACAATGGAAAATATGTATTGTAATAATAATCCTTCACTACACCTGCATTAATTTCTCTGATTTCTTTATTTACATGCTGCCTTATTCTGCACCTGAGGCAGTTTCTAATATGTGTTTGCCCAGAATAGTGATAGTAGATGAGCTTTCTTTTACTGATCTGGCTCTGGTTGCCAGCACTAATTACCAACTGCTTTCTGAGATTTTAGAAGACATTTACCCTAGCTTTTGAGGCAAATGATGACAACAACCCCCCCAAATTTTATAGGATTTTGCCAGGGTAGTTAAAGTGGAATTGTAATAGTGCATGGTTTCATTCTGTGGAATCCTTGGATCTGTGGGTTTTTTCTTGTGTGCCTTCAAATCATTTCACATTTATGGCAAACCTAAGATGAGGTTTTGTTGGCAGAACTTACTCAGAGTCATTTTGCTGCTGTTGTCCTCAGGATCTGAGGGTATGACATTGAGTCGTTGCAGTTAAAATGGTGTTGAATTGCAGTAATTCTTCAGTATAAATACAGCCCATGGCAGTTTCCTCCTAGAAAGAAGCAATGCTATTGGCTGGCACTGCCCATTCCATAGAACATGGCTCTTAACATCTAGCATTCAGGAAGCAATTGATGTACAGAGCTGGTTGCTGGCAGTAGTGAAGGAGCTTCACCCACTGTCACTTTTACCTATTGCTTCTTAGTTGTTATCAATTTTCATTCTGTTTAAATTCATATTGTGTGATAATGTCTGTTAAGACTGTCAAAAAATTTTTGGTTAATGTCTATTTGGTATTAAGTTTATAGTACTGGCTGTTCTATTTTCTTTGATGTGTTTTGTTTTGATGTAATTTGTTACACGTCTCTTTATTGGCATCGAATGCTCGCTATATGTGTTGGAAACCACCCTGAGTCCCTTCAGGGAGATAGGACGGTCTACAAATAAATTATTATTATTATTATTATTATTATTATTATTATTATTATTATTATATATTATTATATTGATTTAAGAATCATCTGCAATGTCTCTGGTGGCAGCAGTGCATCTTGCTGTAGAGGTTTTTGACAGTTTTTGGTAGTAAACCAAACCAGACAGAAAACATGCTACTTGATTTTGGAGGAAGATCCTTGAGTTTATTGGGGTTTAGAGGTTACAAAAAAGGGGCTGGGTGTCTGCCACAAGGAGCTTACGGATCAATTTGGCCACTCTTGAGCCATATAGATGTGTCTGTGTGTCTTTATGCACATGCATGTTGACTTTCATGCTGATTGGTATAAGGATTAGTTTTATTTAAAACTCAGTGTTTTATAACTTTTGTATTTCAAATGGGACATTGGCAGCTTTTAGAAGTTAAATACTAATCCAGGTTTAATCATTTGAAGAAGTTATTATTCTAGGTTCACTGAGTTATTTGTTCTATTAGTAAAAACAGGAACAGATACGTGAAGTGTTTCATTAGAATACAGCATGTTCCTTGATGTGGCTATAATGATTATGTTTATTTGTCATAAGCCTCTCAGGAGGGGGCTCCAATGTAGCCCTTAGTACTTTCAGAAACCCAAGCCCCAGTGTTTTGTGGAAAATAATTTCAATAATCACTTTTCTCAGTGAAAAATTTCCGTTAGTTGTTTTGTCTCAATGGTGCTGTTTTAGACCCTGCTTCTGTCAACAAGAAATGTACTGGAAAGTGCCAGAAAGTGATTTTTTCTGGTTCCCTTGATGCTGTCAGATCTCCCCCCTAAATGTCAGCTATGGAGTAGTGGGTGCTAAATCAGTTATTAGACAGAGATAATTGGACATAGACTATCAAGAGCACTAAGAGAACATTGTTCCTTCCAGGCACTGGGTTTATCATGCCTTACTTGTAAAAATATAATGCCCTTTTTTGCATGGTTAAATGCCTTGATATGTAGGAAGCTTTTCTCTTTGGCAAGGTGTAATGTTCTCTGCTGTATTAGATGGCAGATAAAATAAAACCACACTGAATAATAGATGTTACCCCTGTAACACCATTGAAGTGAAATTTATCTTGCATGTTTTCTTCCATTGCTGTAAGAAAAGATGTAATATATCTCATTATACAGCTTTTCCCAGGTTGTTCTCTTCAAATTCTTTTGATTATTTTGTTTCAAGGCTCTGGTGAGTCAGCCCCTGAATGAATAGCTCAATCAGTTATGATGACTTGATTTTCATTATATCTAATGCACATTTCCCCAAATATTGGTTGTAGATTTATTAATGTGTTTGTTTACCAAAATGCATGATTAATTCAATGGCCAAGATTGTATATTGAGCAGGCAGAAGGTAGACATCAGCATTTTAATGGTAGAAAATGTTGGTATGTTCTTGGAAAATAGAAAGTATGATTGAGGCCTTAGACATTTTCATCTAGGTTTTGGGATTTGAAGTTTGCAAATGGAGGCCAGGTTTTAATATCAAGCCTGTAAGCCTATGCTCTTTTATTGGGAAAGAAGCCCTATTAAATTATGATACTTATCACACTATCAGTGAATGAGGAAGAATTTCTTTCATTTATATATATTTGTATAATACATACATATCCTTGCTTGAAAGCAAATATGTAATTTTGATTCTCTTATGTGGCAGGAGGATACATACGTTAATAGGGCATCGTGCAGAAATAAGTAGCGCACAGTTCAATTGGGACTGTACCCTGATAATCACTGGCTCAATGGACAAAACATGCATGGTAAGAAAGGTAGTTCCTTTTAACATGGTGTTGGATCTGGACTTTATAGTTAGAATTTTATTAAATATTTATGCAGTTTTAAGATGAATGTACAATATGACAACTTTTTGGATTCAGGTTTACATTTATTAATGACCAGTCATGACTCACCAAACCTCCTAGCCCAAGCATCACCCCAGTCTAGGCATTGGACATTAGGATGCTGGGAAATGACAGTGCAGTACTCTCCCAGATGGGGGAACATGTCGAGAAAAGCAGCAGCACCTTGAGGAGTCCTTCCAGTTTCCTATCATAGTGTACCCCATTACTAGGGGACTGCTACAGTTGTTATTTCCCAGTCCCTTGATCTGCAATCCCTCAGATATCCTTTGGGATGTGTCTGGCTTTAGATATAGATTTTGTGGAGGTAGAATTGATAAAGGCAGCTACGACAACAGAACTCTGTCATTATAGCTATGTATGCTGATGTAGGATCTTACCCCAGGTTTTGCAAACAGAAGGCTTTTTTCTGGTCCAAAAGGTGTTTGATTTATGGGATGGGTCGTGATGGATGATGGGGTAGAGGCTAAGGTCAATTCTGTAGCACTTTGCAACTGCTTTTGTCCTGTGATAAACTACGGGATTTCTGGAGTAGCTTGTGGGAAGATATGAGTGGGTGAATTGGGTCAGACAATTAGCAGATGCTTCCTGCCCCCTCATTTTACTGGGGTGAAATGTCCTGACAGAAATTATTCCATGTTGCTGCTGCTGCTGGAGATGCATTTTGTATCCAACCCTTAGTATATTCCTCTTTGTAGTATGTGACAAATACACTTCTTTTAAAAAACCACAGTATGTATTTTGTAGGCTTCCCAGGAATGCTTTACTCCTTTGCCACCAGTAGAGATAGGTAAAGAGATAGTGTGTAGGATTATTGTGGCATTTCTTTTCAAGGATAAAAAAAAATATCCTGCATGAAATTGAATAATACACAGGTTTAACTGCCATTACTAAGTGCATACAAGTGAGATATGCAACATAAAGTATGATAATGGCAATCAGACTGTAACAAAAAGACAATTCCTTTCCTCATTGCTTCCCGCTACCTCTTTTTCCTAATTTGCAGCCAACATTCCACAGCTGATTTTTGTAGAATTTTTGTGGAGTATTTTGCCTGTTTAGATTTTAAAAGGATTTTGCAGGTATTTTTAAAAAAATCTTGGGGTTCCCCTGTGCACAATAATCCCTCCCTTTTCTCTCTCTCTTTCAATAGCCTCAGTTACAATGATGCTCAGACTTACTGACACACCCTGCACTCATTATAAGTAGGAGGAATAGACATCAGAAGATTAAAAAGAATATTTCCTCCTTCAGGAGCACTTGGCAACCTGCCAGAGTAAACTCCATTGCACTTCCATAATGAGAGAGCAAATGCATTGATTTTTCAAGTTACTGAATCCCTCTGAGGAAGGAAACTCAGTTTCTGAAATATGTCACGGCTTAATAAATGTAAGCACTTCTGAAAACTTCTTCTCCCCAGGTGGATTGTAGTACAGCTTTTCAGTTGCTTAAAAACAGCCCAAAAGTAACATGTAGCCCAACCTGACCTGGGGGATAAATCACTGGTAAATACTGACATATGGAGAGTTATCCATAACCAGATGGCTCTATGTAAGAGCCACCAGAATGAACATGAATTCTACTAGATATCTCACTTGCATCAATACTGTGTCATGCAAAATAAATGTTGTACTGCTCTTCTGAATCAACAAATGATGGTTGACCGGATACAAATGCATTCAATGATTCAAATGAACAAAGGCTCCTTTTGATCACCTATTATTTGCCTGCATTTTCAATTAATACTTTTGTTTAATGCTTTGTTCCACTGCAGCTGTGGAATGCCCTCTCTGGCAAACGGGTGGCAACTTTAAGTGGGCATGATGATGAAGTGTTAGATGTTTGTTTTGATTATACTGGCCAGCGTATTGCAACTGCTTCAGCTGATGGTAGGTGAATTCATTAACTGATCAAAATTAAGTGTATTTGTGGAAGAATAAAAGTGCTCTTTCACTGCCCTATATTACCAACCTGTCAGCAATGGAAGAACAATAGTGATTCCCAGCTGTTTCTGATTAAATTTATTGGTACTCAATCCAAAGTAAGTGGGTGTAGGATTGCAGCCAGTAATTCCAGCTGTGTATACTAGGGATACCTGTGCTAACTGAATTTCCTCTTTTTCTTGAAAGGGTCAGCAAGAGTTTATGATGCAGAAACAAAAAAATGTATTGCAAAACTTGAAGGTCATGGAGGGGAGATTTCAAAGGTACCTTTTATACTGATTCATTTTTCTGTGCTGCTCTCCTGTAAAAAAAATGGAGTTTTAAATTCCAGTGAAAACAAGCTAAGGTTCCACTAGTTTTTACATTGATCTTGAGTAGTTTTGTTTGTTTCTAAGAGAGGTGGGTAAGAAATAATAATAATAATAATAATAATAATAATAATAATAATAATAACAGCAGCAGCAAATAAATAATGATTGCTTGATGTTTGAACATAGACACAATATCCCACTCACCTTTGCTTTTACTTACAGAGTATAGCTCCCTTGTGTCATTAGTAAGGTAGGAGAGTACAATAATTGTTAGTTAATTTAAGCTTAATATTAAGGAAGAATACATTTAATCACTGAAATTTTTACAGCAGTAATCAATTAGAAGTGTTTTTTATATATGTATTTCAAATAATAAAGAAATTAGCATTTTCCTACCATCCTGTCTTGAATGATGCACCTCAGCTATTGATGATGCAAATAAGATGGCATCCAGTGTTGTATACTAATGCAATTTGCAGTGGTCATTCCATTGATTGTTCTAGGTCATGGGTGGAAACAGCATTTATAAAAGTCCACTGACCCTGGGCACACAATAAACTGTTTTTATAAGGGATTACTGAGAACTTCCTTAGGGAAGTACGTAAGTAGAAAGTGCAATTGCTGGCAGAGCCTGAAGGTATGCCAACATAATATCCCCACAGACTTCTATTACCTTTAATCGTTTTGTAAAAGGCAATTTTTGCAGTTTTCCCCCTCCTCCTCATGTGCACCTTGTGAAGTAATAAACTGCTGCTGCCTGAAGCTCCTCTTTCCAAAGCTGTTAAAAGTACAGACACATCCTTTCAATCTTGATATAACAATTTTTTATATACTGATCACTATGATTCCTCCTCCTCCTGTTTTGCTAAGTTTTAGGTATCATGAATTTGTTAGATGTGGTCTACTAGCTATGTTCACGTGTTTGTTTACAAAGTTGCTAAGAGAATCACACACACTTTGGATAGTGCATTCAATACTTGTTCATTAAAAGAATTTTAGACATTCCCTTAGAGCTAGAAAAAGTTAATGTGTTGAACTACAACCCTTTAATCATTTAGCCAGCATGATTTCTGTAGTCCAAGGAAAACTCACTTTAAGCAAAGGGAAAATGAAGATACTTGTTATTTTTTAAAAAGGTGCTTATATCGGAAATTGCGATGTTGTCCTGTTAGTGACTTAGGACTTTATCACACTAGAACATCTATTCACTTTAAGTCCAGTTGCTGCCTCCTGCAGAATTCTGAGGTTTGTACTTTAAATGAGGCCCAGAATCTCTCTGGTTGAACAGTTTAAAGGCTTCTCCCTAAATTACAAACTCCAGAATTCTGCAGGAAGATAGATGCTCTGGTGTGATGGAGTCCTTATGCAGGGATAAGTCCAATATGTATCTGTAGAAGCCATTTTATTAGTCATTGTGGAGCTATCTACCAACCACACACAAGGTCAAAATCCCTATAAATTTTTATCTGGTGCAACTCCCTTTGTTAAAAAGGAGAAGCAGAGAAGCATACAGCTATGTACTTGTGGCTGGATATGCAGAATTGACATCATCTTCCAGGAGCTCAGGAGGACCTTTGGGAGGTGCTGGAGGAGGCCTTATTGCCATGTGGCTAGCTATACAAATGTAGATAGATGAACCTCTGCTGCTACCCCATGCTACCATGCTACCCAGTAGCAGAAATGTAGCAGCCACAAGCTAGGTTTTAAGTTAGGGTTAAAAGAGAAGATGTATTGTGGTTCCATCTGACCTTTTTGATGTATGTATGCCATTTTGTCTTCATCCACGCCCATGACTCATCAAATCATCTGTGATGTCCAAACAGAAGAACATCTGAACATCTGAGGTCTAGAAGCCACTAGATTTGCTACCCATGCTTGCCATGAGTTCTCTCCCCCCCCCCCCCCCCAATTTTATTGTTTCTCAATTCTGGGGCCTGGGAATTTAAGGGACACCATATTTGTTTTTCCAATGGGAAAACATTGAAGATGGAGTAAATACCAAATCAAAACTGTGGCAGCCAGTATTAAATAGCCACAGGTACCTTACTTGCTGAATCTGTAGATAAAAGCAGTTAGCCATCCTCTGAAAGACACCACTGGAAGAAAAGTGACAGAAGTGTATGCTGGGTTGGTAAAGTATCTGGACTTAAGATATGCAAGGCAAATAAAGTTATGTACTAGCATAGCAAGCAATTAAGACTAAAATTAGAAAGAGCGAAAGCAAAATAGAGTTATAACAGCAAAGCATCATGCCTTCGGAAGCAAAATTATGACAACTTCTGGCCAGTGTGTGTAATCTCTTGAGTAGTTAACCATGGAATGTTATACAGGAGATAAAATGCCATCTGTGTTCATCAGTGACAAGAGTAATACAGAGGTCTAGAAGACTGAAAATTGTCAGTGGGTACTGGAAATGAGATGGGAAAAGAGAAGAAGGGATGAGACACATACGTATCTCACACAAAACCAGACACGTCGCCCTCAGTAGTGCAGCATAAGAAACAGAGCAACTGGAAATTTAAAACCTGAATTGGAGCAGGGGACAATTCTAGAAACAAAATCATCTTGCCAGAACAATTTTGGAGTAAAACAAGGCAAGAATTAGAAATACTTCCCTTCCCCCTGAAGATGAGCAGTGATCTTATATGTAGAACAACTCAGTTCGGTTTAGCATACAAAGGAACAAGAGCAAAATATTTATATAAAAGACTTGCAAGAGTTGCCGCCTCTCCTAGACACCCCCCCCCCCCCATTTTATTGTACTACAACGTAGAAGTGAAATTGATTGGCTTGGTATTACTAACTGATGCATATAAGATACTCAGCACTGTTAAAGTGCAAAGTATTTTTATGGCATAGAAATTAAGTAAGCAATACCAAACTGACATTGGTAGGTTGCATACATGTAATTCTCTGGATATGGGGGAGGAGCAATCCCTGCAATCTTGGATTTTCTCTGCATGCCAGCTGGCCAGGCAGGAGTCCAAATTATTTTTCAATTTGGAAAAGTCAGGATGGGATAAATACATTTGCAAAATATGATGTGCATAAACTTCTCAGACAGATGGAAAGGATGTTCTCGAATCCATAGTTCAGGAGTCAAGACACACATGTGCTGATTTGTGACTTGTGTTGACAATTTGGTATATAGGACTACATTTCAATTTTCTGAGAGTATAATAGGTTTAACAACTTGTATCTGTGTAATTAAATTTAACAGCTCAGTGGTATTTTATATATAGTCCTTAAAACTAAAATTTAAAAGTTTATGGTGTGAACTGTGGTTGCCATTTACCTAAAGATGTTTGATAAGTTACTTTTTTATTCTTGGGAGTGGATTCTAAAATACAAAGTACAGCAAACAGCATATTTTGCAAAAGGACATATTTGTCATTTAAACCCAATTTATTCATAAGCATCACACATGTTTTTGTATTTAAATAATTGCTCAATTCCACAAAATAATGCACGACAAAGTTTCTGTTCTGAGAGAGTTAGTGAGTCAGGAACCCCTAGCTAGCTGTGGGAAGGATTACTCTTTTTCAACCCACTTCATTGTCTGAATCAGCACTTGAATTTATTCACAAATCAAAGGCCAAAAGGAACTCAGATGCTGTTGTTTCAGGTTAGCTGAAGGTGTAACTGTGCAAATGTGAATCATGGTAGATAGAATATTAGTGTTGGTAATTACTTACTTTTTAAAAATATAATTTTTATCTTTGTTTTAAAGATCTGCTTCAATCCTCAAGGCAGTCGTATTCTTACAGCCAGTTCCGATAAGACAGCTCGACTTTGGGACCCACAGACCGGGCAATGCATTCAAATACTAGAAGGTCATAATGATGAGATATTTTCATGCGCTTTCAACTACAAGGGCAATATAATTATTACAGGTAACTAGCATCTTGTCCAGAAATGGTCACAATTACATTTCATTCAGATCTTAAACCAATAGTGGTGAATAGAGCTAAAGCAATGTGGAAAAATGTGGGGCTCCTAATGACGGGTGCCCTCTTTTATAGCCATATTACATAATTAATTTTGCTGTTTCATCTATGTGCTGTTTCATCTATGTGCTGTTTCATCTATGGCTTTTGCTGGAGTTTCCAAACTAGTTGGTTCAGATCTGCATCATGGTTTACATCAAACTGCAATAAGTCAGTGGGAGTTCCTTATAGAACAGTATAGCCATTGAACTATGGGCCTTCTTCATGACAGGTGGATGGATTAAAGGAATTTATACACTGTGTGGGTGGATACATTAAAACAGTCTTCAGATTCTAACAGCCACTTACACTTTCATGCTAGATGCAAGTATGTTGATGGTGAAGGCCATTTTGCTCCTGAATATCCCCCCAAAGCTCCAGGGGCTGTGGAGACCTTTTTTGTCTTGTTTTAAAATTCCACAGGCTAGAGGTCATTTTTAGTTTTTTTAAAAAGGTCTTTCCTGTACTTGGCTGGGAAAGAGTGGCAAAAATACCTTCTGTGCCTCTTAGGGGCATTTGATGATATTTTAGAGCAAAACAGTTGCATCTTGAATTCAACCCTAGAACTAGGCTGAACAAAGCCGAGGCTGCATGCAGGACTGTTCTCACAGCTTTCAGGGAAGCCACATTCAAGATAGTGCTTTCCACACTTTAAAACTTAGAGGGTTATCATGTGGTGGTCTGCAACTCACCAGCACTTCTTGATACAATCTACCCTACTAATGTATAATTCAAGAAAATTGAGTTAAGGAATCAACCCAAAATCTGTGTTGATTTATCCATAATGTGATTTATCCTTGTCTTGAGTAGAGTGGCAAAAGGCAAGACTTTAGTCCATCTCTGGAGAAGATAAAAGAAGCACTGCCCCCCCCCTTCTCTATTACATGGCTTCTGGGCTTTTTGAATGCCTGTGTGGGAAAATGGTAGTGGTGTCCAGGGGTGGGTGGCCTCCAGACGAGCCATTCGTGCTTTCCTCCCTCTGCAGAATGATCCTTGGCTTCAGGGTCATATTAAAATCCACAATTTTGGCTCCACATGAATCTATATAGTAGAGTTATCCTTCTTCCCTATCATGGCTTTTAAAGAGTTGCATTAAAAGCTGAAAGCAACGAGGTATGGAGGGGCATCTTTTGATTAGCTGCCTATTTATTTATTTATTTATTTATTTACAGTTCTTATATTCCGCCCTTCTCACCCCGCAGGGGACTCAGGGCGGATTACAGTAAACACATATATGGCAAACATTCAATGCCAGTTTGACAAACAACATTTAACAGACAAAGGCTATTTAACTTTTTTCTGGCCGCCAGGGGAGCTGCTGCTTTTCATCGTCCATCAACGACACCGATGAAGTTCTTCCGTATTCCACATTCCCCGGAGTCTTTTTTCTTTATGGCCTCATAAATTAGTTAAATTTAGCCTCCCACACAAGGTGGTCCCTTATTTTCCTACTTGACAGATGCAACTGTCTTTCGGGTTGCAAAGGTCGACAACGGGCTACACACTGGCTGGACACCCACTCCAGCCCGGGCTGGCTTTGAACTCATGACCTTTTGGTCAGAGTGATCTTAATGCAGCTGACATTCAGCCAGCTGCGCCACAATCCCGGTGTTGAGTTACTGAACTGGCTATTTTGAAACCAGACCACCAGTACAACTAAAATGATACTTCTTTCTCTATATCAAAATATTCTCCCAGAAATCAGGATGGGGGTCACTGCCAGCTGTTTTGTCCAACATTCTTTATACTAAAAATATTATGACTTGAACTTGAATAATCCTGTATGCAAAGCATTCTTCCAAAACCTCTCATTTTTTCTTTCTTTTAGGTAGCAAAGATAATACATGTAGGATATGGCGCTGAGGATGCCGGACTGAATGTCCTAATGACTTTCATATGGTGAATTTTATAGACAATAACCACTATGACCTTTAAAAACCCTTTTTGTGTGTCTTCTTCTCACTTTTAGCCTTAATGAAATAGATCTGTTTCCTGAACTCATGAGTTGAATAGTGTCAGCTGGTTCTATATTGGCTTTAAATGTGTTAAGTAATTAAGTTGCAGGAAGTTATAGGCCAGTAGTGGTAGAGATGGGGTCGGTAGTGCTAGAGATGGGGATATTCATCATGATCTAAACTATTACATGGATGCTTCTCTCATGCTTAGTCGAATATACTTAATGTGTTTAATCTTTGGTTAATAAACTATTTGAAATGCTATTATAGTGTAACTATTCATGTAGAATTAATTAGATACTACATACTGGGAAGCAATATAATCAACAGGAACTAGTAAATCTCAGAAATGTGTTGCTTGTTACATTCATGTTATATGTTGTTGCAAGTCATACGCTGAGTTTTTCATTCTCACCAGATCATTTCTAGAGCAAGTACTGGACCTGTAATATTGCAATGGAAAATCGATGCAAATCTCTCTCCTCTACCTTCAGTATGAACTGAACTCTCTGTATGAAAGCCCGATTTCATAGAAGCCTGGTTTATGTCATTTTCTCTTGCTAACCTATAGGGAAAGAGTAAGAAGAATCAGGCCCCTTCAGGAACTGAAGGAGAGTACTTAGGGAAAAAGCAAACCGGAAACCATCTTAATTGTAGAACAATTTATGCTTCTATCATCTATCATGTTGCCCTAGATGCATGAACCATGCTTCCTATTTGTTCACTTAATTCTTTTACCATGGCATTGTTGCTATTTTTCTCCAATCTTGGTCTCTTCCAAGGACTAAAATGATTGCCTCAGATTTTATGTATACCAGCCAGATGCTGATTTTGGTGCCAGTATGAAAACTTGAGTTCCAAATCTTTTGAATTTCACATTCCTTACACCACCAGTATAATCTTGTTTTCTGTATTCCCCTGAAAATGCCAAGCCAATCAGAAGGCAATGTATCCTGACTTCCCTGTTCAGCATTACTCTGTAGATCTGGTATTATTTATGCTTGAAGTATTATTTATGATTGTGAAAGGGTCGATATGAGATGTGCCACAGAGCAAGGTACAATACCTTTTAAGACCTGGAAAGTGAAGGTTTACTTTGTTCTAGTGCACTTATTCTAAAAAGAACAACTGCTACTGAAAAATATTTATTTATAAGAAAGGAACTAACAAAGTGTAAAAAAACCTTCTGCTTTGGATTGTGTAGCCAAACCTGCATTGTGTCTGAGAATCTACACCACTGTCTATACAGTTTTCATAATCTTGGTTCCCTTCTTAAGGCAAAAGAGGATGTGGGTTAGTCCCAGTTATAGAACAAATTTGCAGAGCTAATGAAGAATAACATGACTTGATATTTGTATGCAAAATTATTTGCTTATACATTTTTACCTCAACACTGCCTTTCAATTCTTAAACTCTTTTATTTTAGAATAGTTCATTAGTGAGGAGATAAAGTATATTTCAGAGGTTGGGGATAATTCCATCCAGATATTTTCTTCTTTGGAGAAGTGTTGAAAAGTCGATAAATGACTGACCAATCCAGACATTGCACCTTTTGTTGCAGCGAACTAACACATTTTAAGATGTGGTCTTCCATAGATACCCCTTCCCTAGTGCATTTCAATTTTTTGGGATATATTTATGCATTGTATAAGGCTTTACAGGTTAACCCTCAGGTTTTAGGAGCTGCACATGCTTAATCACATTTGAAAAATAAGCCCTCAGGATACGTTATTTCACTTCTTAAAATGAACATATCTCTGTACACTTTTTGGGGGCGGGGGGAAAACCCTGTTTTGTTTGATTTGGGATACAGAATTATTTCTTTATTTACAACATTTATATTCTTCCCTTCTCACCCCAAAGGGGACTCAGGGCAGATCACAGAACACATACACAGCAAACATTAAACAGATAGGACAGACAACAGATAGAGGTATTATGTCGGCGTTTTTTTTGCCCAACTTCGGTGTCCTGGAGGTTGTGCTTGTTTCCAGCTACAGAGAGGTGCTGTTGCTCCATCCTCTATGACGAGCCCTTGATCATAGACTTCCTTCTTCCTTTGATCACCGGTATTTTTCTGGTATTTCCTTTATGGTGCTGCAAAATACCTCCCCTCTTAAGTGGTGCCTAATTTCTCTACTCACAGCTCACTGCTGTTTTTCAACTGCTTAGGTGGACCATAAGCTGAGCTGAAGGTTGGGTGCTCACCCTAACCCAGGCTTCAAGCTGGCAACCTTTAGATTGGTAAGATCTATTGCTGCTGGTGATTAACCAGCTTTGCTAAAGCCCAGATCTCCCTTCCTCCCTCTCCTTCTTTCCTTCCTTTTTGTTAAACAGCTCAATTGCAGTGTTTTATTCTTTCTGTATCAGAGTTGGACTTAAGAGAAGCAAAGATGACACGGATTGTTAACACAAATTTATTTCAGATCAGGTTGCAATATGAAGAAGAAACGTACAGAATGGAATTTCATCACATTTTAACATGTCACTATGTTATTTGTGCTTGTAAACGTTTATTCTACCATCACTGAAAGTCAGTACAATTTTTTTTACTAACCTGCATTGATCTAAAAATAAATAATTTTTCTAGCAATATACTTTTCAATTTTTTACTGTTGAGAGGTACTTAGTGAACAGAAGCCTGGACTGGCTTTTAAGACAGTGACATTTCTTCAGAAGAGACCTATGTGTTGTTCAGCCTGAGCTAGGACCAGGAATAAACTAGATGTTTTATTAGTAATAGTGACCTGTACTGTAGAATATTCAGAAAAGTTGCCTCAACACTTAAAAATAGATTTAAATCCTGGAAAATGTCTTCTTTGAATTATGAGAACATACAGACATGCACTTTTAAGAGGAACAATTAGATAAATATGGCTCTTTATAATTTATTTAAAATTACTTCGAAATAGTGCAAAAACATTTGGGACATATTGCAGAATCATATAGTTTTGTAATGAAAATAAAATATGTCTTCCATATTTTTGCAGAAGGATAACAAGCAATATCACTATATGACCAAAAATACAATTTTGCTTTAAAAAAAAAAAAGATAAAATATATGCAATTCTCAACAGTGTGGAATAGCTGCAGATTATATTTGGAAAGGATATTGGTATTCTGCAGTGAAGATATTGAATAAGTAATGAACTGAAACATTTTGACTTGAAATTTAAACCAGATGTGTTGGCTAGTGTTAAAGAAGGTTTACATATAGTATGAAAATTACTCATTAATTGAAGTGCTGGGGTTGCATGCTGACAAATTGATTGTTTTTTTTTAAAAGTAAAATATATGTATTGTATTCCAAATATTTAAATACAAAATGGAAAATCAGATGTAAATAAATTAAGATTTAAATTTTTTTATATAAAATTGTGTTATATTTCTGAGATTACAGTAGATATTTTGAGGTTGGCCTAAACAACTGATTTTCACTGAGAAGTCTAAATAACAGTAAATTTGATCTGTGGACAAAATTCAGTGGACACTTGGAGCAAGCATTATAAATTCCATGAGACCTCTAAGGAAACATATATATATATATATATATATATATATATATATATATATATGGCCAATCTGTAAAATTTGAGTAGTTGGGTTCTTTTAAAAAGTATTCTGTTTATTTTAAGAACTTTACAAAGGACATGATTCAACATTACAAATGGGTAAAAGTGAAGTTTTGAAATACCAATACCTGCCCACAGTCTTACAACAAATTGCAAATAAAGCTCCACATGGGACTCAGATTTGTTAAAAAGCAGTCCTGTATTACATTCGCCAAACTACATAGCTTCCAATAGGAAGTAACAGCAACAGCAGCAGCAACAACAACAAGATGAGTTTTAAAGACCTGTATGAAAATTCACCAACCTGAATTATATTCAGCAGTATAATATGCCTGCTGAATGATTACAGGCTTTAAAAAAAAGCTATTTCAATAGCTTGTAAATGTTGTTTGTGACCCAGTGCACAGAGCTTAGACTCTTCTTTCTGCTCTTCTGGAATAACGTGAAAACATAATTATATAGAATTCACTGAAACAGATCTCATATGTATACCGTTGGGTAACATTCTACAAACTTACACAAGAATAAGTGTAATTACAAATTGTGAGATCTTTTTCTTTTCTTTTTTTTAAATCTTGTTGCTGTGCAGTTCCAGTGTGAGTCAATACAAATGGCCATGGAGACAGTCTATGATTATCAGAAATATAGGAAAGTCTGTCTCTTTCAACAAACCAACCTTCATTAAAGCGTTCATTTAAAAGGTATCCACATTCTTTCTTGCACTAATATATTTAAAAAAGTCTCCCATATGAACTAATGGTATACCCTGGACTTCCACTTTTCTCCTGTGCACAGCTTAATAACATCCTGGTGCATTGGCAGAGTTTGTGTATTTCTATTCACTTTCGGTGCTGATGTTTTGAACACAGGGCCATTCACAAAGCACTGCCACTTAAAATGGATTAAAAATTAACATGGGGAATATAACAAGGTTTCTTATCCCAGCTCAAGAAGCCAATCAAAGAGACTTGGCGTCAGCTCTCTGCTTTCTTCGTGGAGTTTGCAGAACTGTACCACCGCATGAAAGATATCGCCCACTTTCCAGGATTTTTGGTGGACAAGCTGCACAACATCTAAAAACTGGAGGAAATGAATTATTTTTAGAGCTTTTATCTAATCTGTTCTCCCGCTTTTACTTTAATGACAGGAGCCAAAGAGTTCCAAATACGAGGGCTGATTTACCCACTGCTTGAACTGTTCATCACTTGTTGACTATAGCATTGAGTAATGACTTGCAGGTGTGAATGAGCTGTCAGTGCTGCTTCCTGTCACATTTGGTGTATTATTTTTCACTGGAATTCTTCACTCATATTCAACGTTTGATCAAGCAAGAAGTAAATAAGTGATGAGAAATGTGAGTGTTGAATATGCATGTGTGAAAGAGTCCTGAGAGGAAAGCTCTGGTGAGGAATGAACCAACCTACGACCATACTAGTGGGTTGGTTCCACAAAGAGTGGGATGGATGCATATGCCAGCACTCTTCTGTCACCACAGAGTTGTTAAGGTCCATTCTCCTTTCTTGTGCTACAGCTTGCCTTAATCAGCAAAAACTCCTGACCCTCTGGTACATTTTTTGGAAAGTCGGGATTGTCATGGAAAGTCAAGGAAACTCCCCTTCACCCACCCACTGATACATAGATAAATCAGAACACAGAACAGAAAAAAACCACGCTTGCACAGGGCAACAAAATGCTATAGTGGAGCGGTCCAGTTCACTATCCCGGTTAGCTAGCCATGTCTTGCTCTACAATACTCTATTTGCCCTCCAATCCATTCCACCATTTTCCCATTGAACATTGTGTAGTCTCCAAGCTGCTTCAATTTTTAGATGGCATTTGTCCCTTAATTTTTTCTAATTGTAAGTATCCCCTAAGTCCAGTGTCAAAATTGTAAGGTTTCTGTGAATCTAGTGACTATCTTTTGTAAATGCAGAGCCCAAAACTGAACTGGGTAACTGCGACAAAAGAAATAACAAAAGATTGCAAAAGAGGACCTGGCCAGTTTTTCCTTCACAACTTCAGCTAAACAGGGCAAAAAATGATTCATCTTCTCTACTCACTTTAATGCCCTAAAGGTACCCGATCCCATCTAACCTTGGAAGCTAAACAGCGTAATCTCTGGTTTGTACTTGGATGGGAGACTGCCAATGAAGAGCTGCTGCTGAAGGCTACATGTCATAAGAAGGAACTGAGAAAATCACCTTTGAATATTTCTTTCCTCAGTAAATCTTATGAAAATCATGGAATTCATGGAATTGCCAAAAGTTGATAGGTGATTTGAAGACACACAGCATCTTGCAAAATGTAGTATAGTGAAATAATGTGGAAACGTAACTTCAAATGACAACACAGCTACAGAGCTCACAGGGTGATTACAGGCCAGCTACTGCTTAATTTTCATGTTAGGGTTTGTTATTTGAAATGGGGTTGAGGATAAGAATCATGTACATCAGTGGTTCTCAACATGTGGGTCCCCAGATGTGTTGGCCTTCAACTTCCAGAAATCATAACAGCTGGTAAACTGGCTGCGATTTCTGGGAGTTGTAGGCCAAAACATCTGAGGATCCATAGTTTGAGAACCATTGGTGTACATCTTTATCTCTCTGCTTCGGGATGCAAAAAATAGGGGGTGGGGTGGGCAAGACATTAAGTCTTTGGGTTCATGTGTGGAAAATGGCCTGCTTTCAGCCTGGTGTGTCATGAACTCTATAGACATTCAAAGGAGTCGTATTTTATTCACACCCCTCTCTGGAGACGCTCTTGAGGAAAGTTGAGTTGTAAATCATAAAAAGGTCGATCAGTCCTTGCTAGTAGAATATAAATATAAATACATGTTCCTTTTTCTGTTTTTCAGCTGCATTCAAATTGTGTATTATACAGAAAATTCTGCTTCCTTTATATTTTCAAGCAGCTGGGGAGAAATACACTGTCCACTTTTGTGCTGTTGTTTTCCTGAATTATATGAATAATCATGTTGCACAACGAAACTCAAATTCTTCTGGTTTAGAAATCATTTCCCCCTCTTTCTTGCCTTTCACAATCAATATCTAATCAGACTTCTCATTCTCCATGACTCCACTTTCAAATGCACAATGAAATATTCTGCCACAAAGCTGGCTGGACAATTTCTTATTTACATGTTGTCTTCTAAACTTAAACAAGTATTGTAAGGATGTAAAAAAAATGGTTTCCAAGAGCAAGCTTATGGGCAGGATGTGTTTCATGACTCTCTGTTGTATTTTAGCAATTGGTGTAACTATTTACAGAGACATATGGCAAAGCTGACAGCTGTTTCTAAAATGGGAGGTAATTTGGGTAGTTGTTACTGAATGTGACTTAAATTATGTTTACAATGCTGAAATATTTTCCTGCAGAAAAAAACTAAACAGCACCCCAACTAATGATGGTTCAATATATTTTGTGGCTTTTTAAAAAGATTTAGGGTCCAGTTTTATGATATCCTTTTAAAAATATTTAGGGTCCAGTTTTATGATATCCTATCTTGATGCTCTAGTTTAAAGGTCCCAAACGAGACCCTGACAATAGTAAAGCATCAACATCTCCTATTCAATGCCAATAAAACCTCCCTCCCTTTAGGCAACATTTCTATGTATTGCACCAATCAGTGGAAATCAGTGGTTTTCAACCTGTGGGTCCCCAGCTATCCTGTTGGAAACAAAAGGTTGCAAGGTCCCCATTTTCCCCTTCACAATTTGAAATATTAATGACCAACCTTATCTACACCCCAAGGTAACTTAAACCAGTTATCCCCTGCCCTACACTGTCTAGATATATTGGACTAAAGCTCCCACCATCCACAGCCAACACAAATAGGCTATTAACTTGCCTGTTGCCAAATCTCTCTCTCCTTCAGCTAGCTACTGTGGCTGGGAGTACTGCAGAGTTTTGAGTCTGTATTTGTGCAGTAGAAAACGATTCCCTCGTCATATTACTGTAACTCAAAACCAGCCAAACTCAAGTGGTCCAATGGTCAATTTTTCCACCCTAGGATCCACCACAAGCCGCATCTCAAATAAAACCTAAAAAATTGCTTCTGTCTGCTATTATGTATTTCAAGGTGATTTCCCAATTTGGTAGGGTACTAACTCTGCATACTGTATGTGTTGTTTTATTTGTAAAGCACCTTCTTTGGGTGCATTTTTGGGCAGGAAGAAAAATAGCTGCAAGAAAGGCCAACACCTTGTTTTAAAATAGTGGTCCATGAACCCCCTTCCTCTTTATTATTTTACATTATTTATTTTATTTTGGCTCCTTTCCGCAGAGCTGACCAGCCCTGCTCCTTTTGGTACTAATGTTGGAGAGTTGTCCCTGGTCAGAGTGGTCCCTGTCAAAGTGGTCTCTGGTCAAGTTGGCCCTGGTCAAAGTGGTCTCTGGTCTAATGGGCCCTGGTCAAAAAAAGGTTGGGAATTACTGTTTTAAAGGAAAATCGCTGCTCCCGGAGTCTTCGTAACCATAGCCCCAATGCTTCACAATTAAATATTTGATCCTGTACTTTCATCCCATGCCCTGTTCCTTAGCTACAATCTGCATGGTTCTGAGTTTTCAAATGTTTATATGCTATAGTTTTATTTTATTGTATTGTACTCTGTGTTTATTTTATGTTTTGTTTTAGACACTTTGTGCCTCGAGTCCCTTTGGAGATGGAGGTGGGCAGGCCCGTAGCCAGGATTTTGATTCGGGGAGGGGGCTGAGTTTGATTCGGGGGGGGGGGGCTGAGTCTGAGTGAAAGAGGGTCTCCCCTAGTAAACCTTTTGTATCGTTACCCCAATACCCCCATGCATATGAGATATATTGAGAATGGTGATCAGATCATGATATGAATAAACACAACAGTCTAAATAATGTACCAGTAAGGCCTTTTCGCAGACCATCATGAGAATTTGGGGGGGGGGGGGTGAAGCTTGGCTACATGCCTGGAGGTGGGGTACAAGACTAAAGTTGTTATTCTAGGAGCAGCAAAAATAAGGGGAGGAATGGTAGGATAAGGGCACTTTGGGATATCCAGGGGCCACAACAAAGTGGCATGCAGCCCATGTAAATCAAATCCCACATTACAAATTTCATGTGAGAGTCTGTGAAATATGGTATGAGTCCTGAATGTCCCCAGCAAGCTTTGGGCAACCTCTCTTGGCCTAAGCTATTTCACAGGCTTGTTGTGAGGCTAAAATGGGACAATTCTCATATACACTGCCCTTAAACTCCTTGGAAGAAGAGAGATAAATTAAAGAAAAAGAATGGCATATTGGTGGCCAAATCCAAAGAATATAGCGCACATAACAACAACAACAACAACAACAACAACAACAGTAATTCCTTTAAATACAGCATCTACACTAAGGAAGCAAGTAACTACTATTTCCCTGGACATACCTTTTCAATTCTATTTTCCTGAGATTTCTTAAAATAGATGGTGGGAATCCCAAGCTCTGATGCCGCTATCCACTGAAGCGTGGCACGCAGTTCTGCGTCTGGGCACCCTGGTTCCAGGTCACAGTTTATCACCAAGAGATCCTTTTGCTCATTGGCAGCTCCCTCGCATAAAGCAGAAGTGCATTCTGAGAAAAGGTACATTATCAGTTTCATTCAATTAAGTCAAAAGCATTCAAGCAAAGCAAACTCTCATTCCGAATTTGGTGGCAGAAGTCTTACCTTCTGCTTTTTCTGGCTCTTTTTTACGGAATGTCTTTTCTTCTACCAGTTCACTGAAGAAACAAAACAAGAAAGAGTTATAAGTCATTTTAGGACATAGACTGACACTGCCTTGTGAATGCTGAGATAGTTTGAAAGAGAAGCTTGAGATGCTATAGCGGCATCAGAACACAAAGAAGGACTTGTTTATAGCTCACAATGGAGAAAATGAGAGAAATTGTGTCAGTGGTTGCTCCCAGCCTCTGGAACTCCTTATCAAAAGTGGACAATTTACCCGGTTTCTAATGGCAGGCCAAAGCATTAGTATTTAGATAGCACTTTGACCTACAGTGTGATTTGATGTTATGTTGTACTTAGTTTTAACTGAGTGCTTTTATTTACCTTTTTTGTAGTACATATTTGTACTTTATTGCATTTAATATGCTAGCATACAGTAAATATTAGGATAATAACAATGTCATTGCCTTCCTAGAGAGGTTGGACTGACACCCTTGCTGGAAAGCCTTTTGAAGGCAGGTGAAAACCTTTTTGTTTGACAAGTGTGAGGGCTAATATTTGCTGGGTGCCTTCAAGTCATATCCTGCTGTAGCAACACTACCATGGCGCTTTCTTGGCAAGAGAGACTTTGCCTTCCTGTATGGCTGAAAGAATGTGACTTGCCTAAACCCATCCAGTGGGTTTCTATGGCTGAATGGGGATTTGAACTGCGGATTAGAATCTTAGAGCCCCAGTAGGTTAAGCCCTTGAGCTGTTGAACTTGCTGACCGAAAGGTCAGTGGTTCAAATCCGGGGAGCGGGGTGAGCTCCCGCTGTTAGCCCCAGCTTCCACCAACCTAGCAGTTCAAAAACATGCAAATGTGAGTAGGTGAATAGGTGCCACTCTGGCGGGAAGGTAAAGGCACTCCATGCAGTCATGCTGACCACATGACCTTGGAGGTGTCTACAGACAACGCTGGCTCTTCAGCTTAGAAATGGAGATGAGTACCACCTCCCAGAGCTGGACACAACTAGACTTTACCTTTACTTTAGAGTCATAATCGAATACTCAAACCACTGCACTATGCTGGCTCAGGAGCTGACTGCTCAGGGGCAAAAGGCTAGTTTTAAAATTATTTTAATTTTATTTATAGAATACATACTTTAACTTTTGTATCACACATATTTTTCTGGATCTGTTTTGACTATTTAAAGCCACCTTGGGCCCCAGTCTGCAGAAAAGGCAGAATATCTGAGGAGCCCCCAGCAGCACAATGGGTTAAACCATTGTGCCAGCAGGATTGAAGACTGATAGGGGAGAGTGCGGATGAGTTTCCTCTGTCAGCTCCAGCTCCCCATGCGGGGACGTGAGAGAAACTTCCCACAAGGATGGTAAAATATTTAAAAAACTATCCAGGCATCCCCTATGCAATGTCTTTGTAGACGGCCAATTCTCTCCCACCAGAAGTGACTTGCCGTTTCTCAAGTTGTTCCTGACACCAAAAATAAATAAATAAATTGAAGGCCATTACACTATTAAAAGAAGAGAGGGTGTCTTTAAAGCTCACCCTAGAACCCAGGCTATGCCATCAACATAGAGATACTCAAGCTGCTGGGAAGCGAAATGGCGAGTGAGTAAGCATTCACTCCTTGAAATGAGAAACTTTTTAATAAGCAATAGTGATGGGACTTTATATAGAGCTACCAAGGATTAATTTATTGAACTTCAGCATGCAGAGCAAGTAGCTGTGTCCCATCACTGCCACAAACTAAAGACCTTGCAGAAAGCACACTGTGGACTTTGAGACAAGTGAGAGGGGACTTATAACCAATGGGGAAGTTGCAAGTCTCCCAAAAATGCTAATATGGCTAATAAAAAAACCCACCAGTTCTATCCATCGCCCTGAGAAGGGTACTACTGCCAGAAGCAAAAGTCTACATATGGCCTATTGTTAAAAAATGATGGAAAACTACATTTTGAGAAAGGCCGCAGTCCAGGGTGGGAAGAAACAAAATTGTCCCGTATTACTACTTGTTAGTCATTTTCAGAATTGTGTTATTCTGGAGTGGAGTACAATAATGAAAAATAAATTAAAATAATTAAATAAGCAAGCTTCTAAATCAGGATTTGCCACTTACACAACAGAGAAATAATAGTTGTCACTGACATTAATGACTGAAAGTAGAGCATATACCATTGAATTCATACATTGGAGGGTGTGGGGTGAGGAGAACACAGAAAGACTCCATTTGCAGCAGTGTATTTGGTATATGATGTATGGCTGATAATCGTTTATGTCTGAGAACACATCATACAATGAATGTGGTGACAACCAGTTATTACCACTAAGGTGGTGATTATCCTTCCAGGAGCAACCTAACTGTAGGTCTTCACTTTCACCGGAAGGATTTCCAAGCTAGCTAAACCAGCAGCTAGAAAGCAGCAGCGCAAGCGATGAAAGCTTGGGAGGTTTTGGCACAATCTAGATGACAGCGATGATTTTCAGCAGAAATGGAATAGCATCTTCTGAGACCAGATGTTTCCTTTACAGCTACTTACTTAATTGTATGAGAAGATGGCATGTTTTCCTGATAAATTTCCAGATCCATAATGCCAAGACTGCTAGTAGTACTGCTGTTGCCATTGCTGACAATGCAAAAATTTAAGTATTAATGCCAGGCGGCACCAGCATGCAACTGAACACATTGTTAAGCCAGCATTCAGCTCCTCTGAATGAGGGCACAGAGTTCTCATCCGCTCAACAAATCACTATCAGCAAAACAAAAGATGTGAAAGTACCTAGAAACATACATATGTTACACATTTAGTGAAGCTACTGAACTGACAGAGAGAGACCCAAATCTTAGGGTATTGGCTTGATATGACAAAATGAACATTTTAATGAACATTTTCTTTTAGTTCATGGTCTTACATAACATGAAATGCTATGCAAAGACTGTTTTGTACATGCAGACAGATCACTTGATGTCCCCTCATTTGACACAGGCAGCAAATGTCTGGACTGTTGTTTTGGAAGTGAGGTCAAAAGACATAAAAATCTGGTAGAGTTTGATCTGTGATTAGTGTTTTTAAATTTATGCCAGCTATCACTTGATGTTGCTGTCATCAAGTGTTTGGCATGTATTTATTAAACTGACTCTCGGCCTTATCACATTGTACTGTACTCAGAACACTTCCAGAATTCCAGATACTTCTGACATTGTATGCAGGATGGGGGTAGGGATAAGGCAACATTTCTCAATCTGGGGGTCAGGACCCCTGGGGGGATTGTGAGGGGGTTTCAGAGGAGTCACCAAAGATAATCAGAAAATATATTTCTGATGGTCTTAGGAACCCCTTTGGTAGAGATGGCTGAAGATCTCTCTGCCTGTTCTCTTCCTTTTTGGAAACAGATGACAAATCCTCCCACCAAAAGCCCTCCTCCTGCTGTGATTGGCCAACCTTTTAGCAAAGGGGAGGGCTGTTTCTGAGACTCCCAAGTTGGGAGGGGAGAGCACATGTGCTCAGTGCATGGCAGCATGGTGTGCATGTCTGGGCAAGAGAGAGTGCGAGGCTGGAGGGAGGCTCGCACCAGCAAGTCTCTTCAAGACATGGGGGTTCTGTGTGGGAAGTTTGGCTCAATTTGATTGTTGGTGGAGTTCAGAATGTTTTTTGATTGTAGGTGAACTATAAATCCCAGCAACTACAACTCCCAAATGTCAAGGTCTATTTCCCCCAAACTCCACCAGTGTTCACATTCGGGCATATTGAGTATTTGTGACAAGTTGGGCCAGATCCATCATCGTTTGAGTCCACAGAGCTCTCTGGATGTAGGTGATGTACAATTCCAAAACTCAAGGTCAGTGTCCACTAAATCCTTTCCAATATTATCAAAGACCCCCCCCCCAGCCCCCCCCCCAATATTCAAATGTAGGTGTATCAGTAATTCGTGCCAAATTTGGTACAGTGATTGAAAATGCATCCTGTATATCAGATATTTACAGTACGATTCATAATAGTAGCAAAATTACAGTTATGAAGTAGAAATTAAAATGATGTTATGGTTGGTGGTCACCATAACATGAGGAACTGTGTTTAGGGATCATGGCATTAAGAAGGTTGAGAACCACTGGGATAAAGCAAGAGGTTTCACTGCTTGTCTGTCTCCAGCAGAAAATGAAAATTTGTGTTGATGTTCAGTGTTTTCAAAAAGCACCTATGTACGAGTCCTTGGATCAAGTTGCATACAGTGGGATCTGAACTGTACTGTTTGGGCTGAAAGGAAAAAGCTTTTCAGTGAGGCTATTCTGTTTAGGTTGCAGTACAAATATAAATTTCAGCATTCAGAAAAGGTTCATAAGCAGCAGGATAAAAAAAAAACCAAACAAACGTATAGAGAATTGGATTCTCCATGCCCCCCTCCTTTACAAATTGGGTGGAATTTAGCCACAATGAAGATGTGCAGGTATACAGTTCTCACTCTGTAATGCATCTGAAGAACTGTGAAAATTAAAATCAGTATTAAAGATGCTGCCACATTTATTTTCTCTCCCTTCCCACCTTCTTTATATTCTACGCCTTTGAAACATTATTGCTGTGAAACTTTGCTTTTGGGCAATGGTGCTCACAATGCTGAGTTAATTTTTTTTTAAAAAAAAAACCCTAAAATTTCTCTACCAACCCATCCTTATCAATCAAAGGACTATTGAAGAACTATTACAATAGTCCTAAGATATAAATCACCCAAACAGATGCAATAAACACCTGTAAAATGGAATAGGAAAAAAACTACTCTAATTAGTTTATTGGGTAGTGTTTGTGTTGTAGGAACAGGAATTGCTGAAGTCTGGACTGCAGTTTCTTTGCATGGTTTCCAAAGAACTAATGAGGCCTCTTGACGCATGGCAGGAAAGCCAGATCTCCTTTGGCTACTTTTTTTTATGACATTCATAGAAGAACAATCAAAGGTCAATCAAAACGCTTATGCAGATGATTATAGCCCTTTTAGCTGACAAGGCATGATGGTTACCTCATGGATCTCTCACTGAGCTGCAAAAAGCTGCTTGTATCATCCGGGTTCTCCTCCTCAGTTGCCAACTGACACCAGCTGCTACCTGTGCTTTCATCACTGCTGCTGAGAGGGACTGAGGACTCTTCTACTGCTCTGGCCTCCATGGAGGCTTCAGACTCAGGACATCTGCCCATGGTCAAGCTGATTCGGGAAAAAGAAGAATGAAAGGTGGAAATGGAGGGAAAGACCTTCACGCATCTAAAAATGGGCAGGTTACACTGGACCATGCTCTGACTTACAAGAAGCACTGCTTGACTATCAAGCAAAAAGTGGGTGCTAGAAATAGTGTCATGCGATAGCTGACTGGCACAGCCTGGAGACCACAACCAGACACACTGAAGACATCTGCCCTTGCGCTTTGCTACTCTGGTGTTGAATATGCATGCCCAGTAATCCCACCACATTAAAAGATGGATGTGGCTCTTAAAGAGACATGGCACATTATCACCAGGATGTCTATGCCCACACCACTGTCTAGCTGGTATTTCACCACCTGACATCTGTCGGGAAGTAGCAGCCAATAATGAAAGGACCAAGACAGTGACATCTCCAGTCCATCCTCTGTTCAGATATCAGTCAGCATGCCAATGCCTTATATAAAGAAATAGTTTTCTAAGATCTACAGCAGAGCTCCCCAAACTAAGGTTCATGGGCCAGATGCAGCCCTCCAAGGTCATTTGCCTCTCCTTTAAATATTAGGCCAGTGGTTCTCATCCTGTGAGTCTCCAGATGTGTTGGCCTTCAACTCCCAGAAATTGCAATAGCTGGTAAAACCGACTGAGATCTCTGTGAGTTTGGGGACCCACAAGTTGAGAATCACTATGTTAGATTTAGGGTGGCCCTGTCTGAAACGACTTGAAGGCACACAACAGCAACAATTTTAATTAACTTGACTATCTCATCAACCAAAAGCAGGCCCACACTTCCCATTGAAATACTGGTAAATTTAAAATTGTTCTTCATTTGAAATACTGTATTGTTCTTTGAAATAAGAAATGTGTACTGTGCATAGGAATTTGTCATGTTTTTTTCTAAACTATAGCCCCCCCCCCCCAAAAAATCTGAGGGACTGTGGACCAGCCCTCTGCTTAAAAAGTTTGAGGACCCCTGATCTACAGAGATATTCGCAGGAACACCTCAGCAAGCATGCAAGAGTCAGAAAGCGGCAGACTAAGACCCAGAACTTCAACCCATGACTGGAACAGGATGAGAGACTCCCCCCTGGGCACATAGAAGACTGGGATACTTGGAAGGCACTGAACAGACTGCACTCTGGCACCACGAGATGCAGAGCCAATCTTGGGAAATGGGGCTACAAAGAATAGTCCACGACATGCGAGTGGGGAGAAGAGCAAACCACAGATCACTTACTACAATGCAACCTGAGCCCTGCCACATGTACAATGGGAGACCTCCTTACAGTGACACCAGAGGCACTCCAAATGGCCAGCTTCTGGTCAAAGGACATTTAGTATAATGCCAAGCTTTAAAAATTTGTTTGTGTTTTTAAATACATTATACATGTACCCTCAATTTGCTTCTGATACAATAAATAAAATGGACAGGTAATTGTGGTAAGTCTGCTCTGGGGATCATGTAGAGGTCAGCATAGCATCAACATCCATTCCCCAAGGGAAGGAAATTGAGGTTTGAAAAAATGCATATTCTGCGATGCTAAATTTTGGCAGGGGGTCCTGCAACTCATTTAAAAGATGACAGACATGCTGTTCCTGAAAGTTTACAGTGAATTGAAACTTTGGCTAGAAAAAAGGGACCTAGGGAGTTTCAGTAGCCACCAAACCAGCAATGGGAATCAGTGGTAGGCCCTTGGAGCTGGGATACCTTTTCCTGTCATTATATTGGTCCCATATGGAAGGCAAACAACCCTTCCCAAGTTTTCTAAACTTAAAAGAAATAACCTCCTTCTCACTAATAAGGAATATGTTCATCATGTTTCCTCTGTGGTATTTTAGGCCTAGGATAAGCCCTTTTGTAACCAGTGAGTTAGCTTTCAATTTTTCCTAAGGGGTGTAGGAGATGCTTTTCATGTTTGTTTCCCCACAAAGCTTTTTTTTCTCTCTTTACAATTGAGGGAAGTATTAAGGGCTTCTTGGGACCTCAAAATGGCTTTGGGATCCAAATGAAGCCTATGGGATCTATTCTGTCCATCTGAACTGTAAGGTTTGTTGGATTTAATTTTTTATTTTACTTGGGACCCCAAGTACAAAAACCAGGTACAAAAATAGACATACTATCTATATCTATATCTATATCTATATCTATATCTATATCTATATCTATATATCTATATCTATATCTATATTCTATTCTATATATATAATAAAGAAGAGTGTTTGTATAGGAATTGTGGAGGGCGGTGTATGTGCCAGCGTTCTGATTGGCTGCCGCTGTGGTGCTATTTGCATATGGTCTCTGATTGGGCAGCTTCAATAGGAGCCCCTGGTGGAGAAGAGGGTTCATGGCAGAAACGGTGCATGACAGAAGGAAATTTGCATATGGTCTCTGATTGGCCAGCCTCAAATCCAACATTCCGAGATGAGAAAGAGAGGAAAGGAAAGGCCGGGGGCTGGGTCACAACACTACCCATACAGAGCAGACTTGGCAGAGCCCCCATCACCCACTCTACATCCTACTGCAGTTTGGAGGACTATGAACCATGGATGATGGGACTTGCAGTACTACCACTCACATTCTGAGACCGCTGTTAACCTTATCCAATGACTGATCAGGACCAAACTTCGCACAGAGACCTCTCATGACCCACTTTACGTCCTGGTGTGGTTTGGCTGGGGATGGACCGTGGATTATGGGACTTGCAGTACCATTGCTCATTCTTCAGACCACTGCAACCCTCATCCAATTACCAAAAAATACCAAACTTGGCACACTGAGTCTCCATGACGCATTCTACATCCAGGTGCAGTATGAAGGAGGATGCACCATGGACGATGGGACTTGCAATACCTGCACTCCCTTCCTAAGACCATTATAACTGCCAACAATGATGGATCAGGACCACAATTTACACAGAGAGCCCGCATAACTCACTCTACATCCTGGTGCGGTTTGGAAGAATTTGACAATGGATGATGGGACTTGCAGTCACTTCACTCACTTCCTGAGACCACTGAGACCCACGCCAATGACTCATCAAGACTACACTTGGCACATGGAGCTTCAATGACCCACTCTACATCCTGGAGCAGTTTGGAGGACGACAGACCATGGATGATGGGACTTCAAGTACCTACACTACCCAAGACTGCTGCAAAACTCATCTAATGACCAATCAAGACGAAAGTTGGCACACAGAGCCCCCATGACCCACTCTACATCCTGCTGCAGTTTTGGAGAAGGGTGGACCATGGATGATGGAACTTCCAGTACCTTCACTCACATTCTGAGACCTCTGCAAACCTCATCCAATGACGGATCAACACCAAACTTGGCACATAGACCTCTCATGACTCACTTTACCTCCTGGTGTTATTTGGAAAACTTTGGAGATGGATGATGGGACTTGCAGTACCTTTGCTCACTTTCTGAGACCACTGAGACCCTCGCCAATGACTAATCAAGACTAAACTTGCCACATGGATCTCCAATGACCCACTCTACATCCTGGTGCAGTTTGGAGGAGGACAGACCATGGATGATGGGACTTCAAGTACCTCCACTCCCTTCCAAAGATTGCTGCAACCCTCTTCTAATGACCAATCAAGACCACACTTGGCACACAGAGCCCCCATGATCCACTCTACATCCTGCTTGAAAGTTTGAAAGGGGATGGACTTTGGATGATGGGACTTGCAATACCATCACTCACTTACTGACACCACTGACACCCTCATCTAATGACTGATAAAGACCAAACTTGGCACACAGAGCCCCCATGACCCACTCTATATCCTGCTGCTGTTTGTAGGACGATGGCCCATGGATGATGGGACTTCAAGTACCTTCACTCACTTCCTGAAAATAATGCTGCCATTATCCAAAGACCAATAAAGACCAAACTTGGCATACAGAACCGCCATTACCCACTTTCTCTAATAACCCGGGCAACGCCGGGTCCCCAAGCTAGTATATAATAAAAGAGAGTGTTTGTAGTGGAAGGGCAGAAGTGTGGAGGGCGGACGTGTTTGTGGCAGCTTTCCGATTGGCTAGCCTGAAAGTTCCAACATTCGGATTGGCTGCCGCAGTGGTGCTATTTGCATATGGTCTCTGATTGGCCAGCTTCAAGAGGAGCCCCTGGTGGAGAAAAGAGTTCATGGCAGAAACGGGGACATGAGAAGGAAATTTGCATATGGTCTCTGATTGGCCAGCCTCAAATCCAACATTTCGAGATGACAAAGAGAGGAAAGGAAAGGCCAAAGGGGGCTGGGTCAGAACACTACCAATACAGACCGAAATAGGCACACAGAGCCCCCATCACCCACTATACATCCTACTGCAGTTTGGAGGAGTATGAACGATGGATGATGGGGCTTGCAGTACCACCACTCACATTCTGAGACCGCTGTTAACCTTATCCAATGACTGATCAGGACCAAACTTCGCACATAGACCTCTCATGATCCACTTTACGTCCTGGTGCGGTTTGGCCGGGGATGGACCGTGGATTATGGGACTTGCAGTACCATTGCTCAATTCTTCAGACCACTGCAACCATCATCCAATTACCAATAAATACCAAACTTGGCACACTGAGTCTCCATGACACACTCTACATCCAGGTGCAGTTTGAAGGAGGATGCACCATGGACGATGGGACTTGCAATACCTGCACTCCCTTCCTAAGACCATTACAACTACCAACGATGATGGATCAGGACCACAATTTACACAGAGACCCAGCATGACCCACTCTACATCCTGGTGCGGTTTGGAAGAATTTGACAATGGATGATGGGAATTGCAGTCACTTCACTCACTTCCTGAGACCACTGAGACCCTCGCCGATGACTAATCAAGACTAAACTTGGCACATGGAGCTCCAATGACCCACTCTACATCCTGGTGTGGTTTGGAGGAGGACAGATCATGGATGATGGGACTTCAAGTACCTCCACTCCCCAAGACTGCTGCAAAACTCATCTAATGACCAATCAAGACCAAAGTTGGCACACAGAGCCCCCATGACCCACTCTACAGCCTGCTGCAGTTTTGGAGGACGGTTGACCATGGATGATGGAACTTCCAGTACCTTCACTCACATTCTGAGACCTCTGCAAACCTCATCCAATGACGGATCAAGACCAAACTTGGCACATAGACCTCTCATGACCCACTTTACGTCCTGGTGTTGTTTGGAAAAAAATGGAGATGGATGATGGGACTTGAAGTACCTTTGCTCACTTCCTGAGACCACTGAGACCCTTGCCAATGACTAATCAAGACTAAACTTGGCACATGGAGCTCCAATGACCCACTCTACATCCTGGTACAGTTTGGAGGAGGACAGACCATGGATGATGGGACTTCAAGTACCTCCACTCCCTTCCGAAGATTGCTACAACCCTCTTCTAATGACCAATCAAGACCAAACTTGGCACACAGAGCCCCCATGATCCACTCTACATCCTGCTGCAGTTTGAAAGAGGATGGACTTTGGATGATGGGACTTGCGGTACCTTCACTCACTTACTGACACCACTGCCACCCTCATCTAATGACTGATAAAGACCAAACTTGGCACACAGAGCCCCCATGACCCACTCTATATCCTGCTGCTGTTTGTAGGAGGATGGGCCTTCACTCACTTCCTGAAAATAATGCAGCCGTTATCCAAATACCAATAAAGACCAAACTTGGCATACAGAACCGCCATTACCCACTTTCTCTAATAACCCGGGCAACGCCGGGTCCCCAAGCTAGTTGGAATTAAAAGGCATATTTTGAGACCAAGAATTTGTTTCCAGTAACAGAACTGAAATTAGCTTACAGTCTATTTACACAAAAATCTATTGTTCACCGCTGAAACCTTTTTTTCCATTTCAGCAGTCTAATATAGTTGGGAAACTCCATTTTCTTTTTTCATTAAACAATCGGATATTGGAAATCCTTGTCAGTTTACTACAAATGCTCTGGTGATCTCACAGAAAATCTCTTGCCTTTTTGCTGTACATGTCTACGTAGAAATATGCCCCAACATGCCGAATGATGCTTGCTTCTAGGTAAATATGTATAGCACTAGAGCAGTGGTTTCCAACCTTTGGTCCTCCAGGTGTTTTGGACTTCAACTCCCAGAAATCCCAGCCAGCTTACCAGCTTTTAGGAATTGTGGGAGCTGAAGTCCAAAATACTTAAGAGGACCAAAGGTTGGGAACCACTGCGCAAGAGAGAGAGCTATTGCATATTGGCTTGAGTAAAGTACTATGACTCTGGAGACTAAGGTTTGAATCCCTGCTCAGCCACTGAAATACTGTGTGAAGCTCAATAAGTCACATTCTTTCAGCCTTAGAAGGAACAAACACAATGTTCTCTTATAACACATTTTGCCGAGAAAACCCAGCAATAGGATTTGTCTTCAGGTCACCAGAAATCAGAAACAACTTGAAGATACATGATAATATTTATAGCACAGCAACCCTGAACGATGTATCCTTACAAAAGTCAAAACGTGCATTTACCACATTGTGGGAAAGAACAGAAATACAAATTCTACGAAGTCTGACATGGCTCTAAAAATAAACAAAACTTTACATGATGGGGTTGAGGAAGACTTTGCTTTCTGTGGTATAGAAAAATACATTTTGGAGTATAATTCTTAAATTCAGGATGTAGTCAAAAAGTAACATTTCCAAGCTCTGACAAATATCCAGACTACTGGGTTGCAGAAATCAGTTATGAAATCCTAAACTCTTTAGTCTGGCGATGAAACTCACCTGTTACTTGAGGGCTTGTCTTTGTTTAGATGCTCCCTAGTTTCCTCAGAGGCAATGGTAAGTTCAGTTCCAGGTTCTGAATCTTCATCAAGGTCTTCTCTTTGATCTGTCTCTATTTGAATTAAAGGCACTTCCCTTAGGTATGCGGAACAGCTTGGATGGTTTGTAGGAAAAGAGCCAGGAGATGCTGTGTGTTCCTTTTTCACATCTAAATCTATTCTATCACCTATTGATTTACTGATATTTTGCATCCCTAGTGGAATATGGCTGCTTTCTGTCACATGATCTCTCTCCATAGAATCTTGGTGGATGGAAATTAATGTTTTCCCACTTTCGACTATATTTGCGGCTAACCTATTTGCATATTGCTGGACTTGTGGTGGGGAGTTGTGAGGATGCTGGTCAAGTTCAGGAACCTCTCCATCATCGACTATTATTTTGTTTTTACACATTAGAGCTTTAATGGAGTTTGACCATGTCTCATGGATCAGCATGTCAGTTACCTGATCAGTCCGACATCTTTGGTACAAGTAAGAGTCTGATTTACAAAGTCCTGAAGCGGACACTGTGCTGATTGGCTGCACACTTAAAGAATCCTGGTGACCATTGCGAGAAAAGCCATCTAATGAATTTGCTTTGATGGGCGCATTTACTGTTAGCCTTGATGCTGAGGATCTGCTATCAGGCATTGAAGACTGCCTAAAGCAAAAGGGTGATCGTTGAGAAGGAGGCAATAAATTGCTATTCCAGTCTTTTGAGCTTCTAGACACATTCTCTTTATTCTCTTTTTCAATTTCCTTTAGCATGTATCTATAAAACTCGTCTGTAATGCTTTCCGTGCTGGACTGTTTGGATGGACAACCTGACCTAACATTGAGGTGCCCATTTTTTTTGGTGACTTGCTGCAGTGCAGATGTCAAGATGTTGTTTGCATTCTTCCCAGCATAGTAGTCAAGTAATAAATCAAACTCTCTGCCTTCATTTTCCATCTGATTGACCATAAACCTTGAAAACTCATCCGTAATGCTTTCACAGCTGGACTGCTTGGAGACAGAACTGGTCCTGCTCATTGGCTGTCCTAAAGTGTTCATGAGACCTAAAGTATTTGCAGGCCCTTTGGAATCTGAGTCCTCCTCAGGAATGCTCTCACAGCTGGATGCATTGACTCTGCTCCATCTGTCACAGTGTAGTCTATTTCGAGGATGGTTCGGACTCTGCCAGACATTATCAGCCACAGAGAGTTCAGCTAAATTCATAATTTTAGCAGCTACTTCACTAGCAAAGCTATTGCTGGGATCTAGTATATCATCAAGGTTAATGGATTCATCCACAACCCTATTCATAAGCCTTTCTTTAAGCTCGGGGTGCTCATCTGTTTTTCTCTTGATCTCACTAAGCCTAGGTGGCCGATGTTTTCTCACAACTGGTGTCTCCTTCTTCCTTTTAACAGGCCGGCATGCCAAAGCCTGGGGCATGAAATAGTCATCTCCTCTCTTCCATGAACAGAACCAGGGTTGCTTGCCATTTGAATTGTCAAGACAAATGGCAGCTATTTCTGTTGCCATAGAGACCACTGTCTCTGCCAATTCCTCTGCAAAATCTGCTAGGCAGTATTTGTCTGGTGGGTGCTTCATGTGTAGCAGAGGTTGGGGAGGTGGAAAACTTGGATTGCCCAATAACGACAGAGTGAGTTGGGTTTCATTGTGCCATCCTACATCACATTTATGATTTTCCTGATTTTCTCTACTGATTTTCCCATTGGAAGACTGAAGTTCTTGAAGGCCATATTTGCATTCACTTGCTGCTGTTGTAGAGTCTTTGCCAGTAAATGACTGGAGTTTTTTCTTAGTTTGATCAATGCTATTGGGATCTGTGGGTTTGTAACACTCTCTCATGTTTCTTTTGAGATATTTTTTCTTGGGAGAGCTTTTTCCAGAGGATGAACTACGTGCATTGGCCCCGGTTGGCACATCTGCATGAAGTGCAGCAGACTCAAAGGTGCCTGGTCCAGCTTCCCCTTTGGCATCTTTCACCAAAGTTCTTGCAGATGCAACCTCTTTTCCATGATTAGAGCCAGAGATGGTATTAGAAAGCTTATTGCTGGAGCGGTTTGGAGGGTGCTCTGACAGATCATTTGTTGTCTCTTTTGATTGGTTCTCCACTACCCGAGCACTAAGGCTATCTTCAGGAAGAGTACTCGAACACCCACTAAGCTGTGCAACATCACTCACTTTCTTATAAGTGAAGTATAGCACATTAAAAAGTAGATTATTAACAGTTGAAATAAAGACATCCTGGGTATGAAGGTCTATGTTTCTGTCTGAACATACATTTAACTGCTTTTTCCTGACTTCTTCCACTGAGTGTGTAAGAATAACATTGGACAAATTTTGGGCGAGATCATCAATAACAATTTCATTTAAATGGGAAACTGAGGGCTTTGTCGCAGCCTGAACAATTTTCTCATTCATAGACTCCATAAAGTCTCCTACATTCCTGTAAGTTTCAGGTTTCATTAACACTACAGATGCCTCTTTGAATAGCATTTGTGCAATGTTATAGTTCAGGTTTTCCATGCTGCTCCCTATCGCTATACTGTAACGAAGAGTAATAGCGGCTGATGTCTCAGCTGCAGACAAAAGCCCTCCTGAAGTTACAGGGTACTTGTCATCTTTCTTTTCCCCAAGGCCACAAACAGCAACAGCACTTGCAACTTGAGTCATGCCACACAGAGCAGATGGAAATGAATAATCCACAGGTGTGCAGTGATTCGCACTTTGGGAAGATAACTCCTCTGACTCTTCATTATCAACCAGATTAGTTGGAGTGCTTACGGATTCCTGTTCCCTTTTGAGCTGTTCTGTGACATGAGGACTTGAAATGGTACCAATGACTGTTGCAGCACAAGCCAAAGCTACTTCTAAAGCACTCTGAGTTCCCCCACTGGAGCTCTTGCCTTGCAAATGATCTATGACTTCATCTATGGAACGTTCGCCTTCAGACCAAGGACACATACCTGGTAAATTGGACCCAGGCCACTCAATGTTATTATCAGAACCATCTGGACTCTGCACTATAACAATTTTGGGGAGTTCACTCCATGATTGGGAGCTCATGATATTCTGTGTTGCATATGAAGGTGAAGTTAAGGAATTACCAACTGAGATGCTGATAGCAGCCTCTGTAGGGAAAGCAGACTGAGACAATCTGATGAATGCATCTTGCAGGACAGATTCTGCCAGATTTGTAGCAAACTGACCTGCAGTAGCTTGTTCATTTGGAATGAAAACATGGGATGTTCTTTCAGTTCTACAGTCTGGTGTGTCTGAATGAGTGTTTTGCGATGCTGTTGCATCATCCAAAGAAATCCCTTCTTCCTTGGCCATTATGGTCAAAGTAACATCTTCTGATAAATCAGAAAAGTCATCCAGGCAATCTGTATTAGAAAATGGCTTGGATTTTCCAGTTTGATCAACTTTCCAGTGAAGCTGCTTAATGGCTTTATCTACAGTTTTGGAAATATCAGTTTCACCCTCGCCATTGCATTCTTCTTCAGAGGAGCTTGAAGTCCTAGCAGAAGTTGTGTGGCTAACTTTGTTAAGACGATTTGCTTCCAGGGTAAATGGCAATGTGGCCTTTTGGCAATGTAGATGTTCAAATTCTTTCCCTCTATATGTTTTGGGCTCTATGACAGGTTCCGTAATACTTAGATGATCGTGGACTGGAAAAAGAAAAACAATGAGGTACTATTTAGAAAACAATGCCTTATTTCTTGAATAGTGCAAGTGACAACTCATCATAACTGGGAGTGTGCTATCATCATGTATAATAATCACATATCAAGGCCCCGGTAGCATAGCAGGTTAAACCGCTGAGTTGCTGAACTTGCTGACTGAAAGATCGGCAGTTCGAATCTAAGGAGCAGGGTGAGCTCCCGCTGTTAGACCCAACTTTAGCCAACCTAGCAGTTTGAAAACATGCAAATGTGAGTAGATCAATAGGTACCACTTCTGTGGGAAGGTAACAGCACTCCATGCAGTCATGCCAGCCACATGACCTTGGAGGTGTCTACAAACAATGGCGGCTCTTCAGCTTAGAAATGGGGATGAGTACCTCCCCCCAGAGTCGGACATGACTAGACTTAATGTCAAGGGAAAACTTTACCTTTACTTATCTATTCCATGAGTAGCTATATTTAAGGCATGAAGGATGTTTACCCTCCCCTTATTATATTGCTTTTAAGCTACAATAAAAAGGTCAATGCTCTCATTAACATCAAAGGTAATTTACAGGAGTGTCATCCCCCATGGATTTGGTATGAATAGACAAATTTACAAGAAGTCACCTAGATTTTACCATTTTCATATTCACCAGGCTCATTCTCATCTTCAAAGTGCTCAGATGCTGTGAGAAAATCTTCCTCTATTGAGGACACTGAACAATTAGTGTCATCCTCAGGCTTTAAGATACCAGCCTCTATGTGCAGCTGCTTCTCCTGCACAAGCTCCAGCCCAATCAGAAACTTGTTTATTTCAAAGATGATGCAGCTTGTGCTGTTCTTTCTGTTTCCTCTTGCGCACTGAACCAGACAGACATCTGCCAGCCAAGAACACTAGAGAGAGGAGAAATCACCCAAACAGTTATGCAATTAACGAGAAAATGAAGACTTTTCAAGTCAAAATCTTTTAATCTCTCCCATATATTTGCAGCAATAAATGCTGTTTGTAAAATATTCCAAATTTATGTTGTGCTTATTATGCTTTAAGGCAACAATTCTAAACCCATTTATTGGGAAGGAAGCCTCGCTGAACTCACAGAATTTACTTATGTGCAAACTTGCACAGGACTGCAAGGCACATAATAGCAGAGTGTCAGCAGCAACATTTTCAACCTGTACTCTTTGGCTGTCATGATCACTGGTTCTTGGTTTTTGTGTGTATAGAAAGGATATCAACAATTGTGGTCATTGGTTAAAAAACCCTTCCAACACCCAATGACTCTTGGAGTCCTTGGCAAAATTCTCATCTCTCCAGTATCACAGAAGTATGAAGGTGTATTTAAACTGTAGAATTAATGTAATTTGATACCACTTTGACTGCCATGGCTCAATGCTATGGAATTGTGGGAGTTCTAGTTTTACAATTTTTTTTTAGCCCAATCTGCTAATGAATGGTGGTGCTTCCACTAAACTACAACGCCCAGTATTCTATAGCATCGAACCGCAGATTCTATAGCACCATCAGTGGTGTCGAACTGCATTAATTTTATAGTGTAGATGCAACCACCTCGGGGTGAGAAAAGCGGTATACAAATCCTGTAAATAATAAACCCAAGATGGTGAGTCAAGGCTTGCTCTCAATGGTCCTGGGATGGAGATGGGTGGGTGGTGCAGCCCATTCTTAACATGCTATAATCCCTGCGCATCCTGTGGCTGAGCTACCATGACTGGTGAAAGAGGACTTTTCATTTTGTGAGAAGAGTTCCAGTAAGGAATTTCTATATATATTTCAGATTTCAATATTAATGTAAAAAATACACAGTATGATTTTACATAGGATTTGTGCTACATTAGAACAGTAAAGACAAATATCACTTAAGTAAAATAAAAATTAAATATTAAACAATCAGAAAAATAAAATAAGGTGTAAACACTAAACTAATCTGGGAATCTGCTATTGCAACACATCCATACTCTTCACATGAGAACAGTACTCACTGCTGGGTTGCTGTGAGTTTTCCAGGCTGTACGGCCATGTTCCAGAAGCCTGTCACAGATTTGGGTGAAATGTCAGGAGATAATGCTTCTGGAACATGGCCATACAGCCCGGAAAACTCACAGCAACCCAGTGATTCTGGTCATGAAAGCCTTCGACAACACTATTCTCATTGCATTCTACTGACAAAATATATTTTTATATCATTCCTTTTCCTATGAAAGAAGTCTCAATGTATGAAGGCAATAGCATCCTATGCTTTAACAACAGCTGAAATGAATAAGGCTGGTTAAGGGGAACATATTGCAGCACAATTTTTGGCATCTTTAGTTAAAAATAATCCCCACTATGCTGAATGGTACTTACTCCATGGGGGACAAATACAAGCTTGCAGTTTAAAAATCGTACACATCTTTACTCAAAAACCAGGGTCACTATGCATACAATTTCAGCCCATATGTACTTTTCAGCTTGGTTTGGATACAATATGTTTCTGAATATATGGATGTGGGTGTATCAATGTTTATCCTAGTACAGAAGGCTGTGGATGAAGTAATTAATACAGTTAATATTTTTAGATAAACATACTATAGCAACCAATATGTATATACCCTAAAATAAAGCTGTTCTTATAGTGCAATAATAAAAATGCCTACTCAGAGGTGAATCATATTGAATTCATTGGGACTGACTCCAGGGTCAGTGTGTATATGATTTTCAGCACCACTCTCCACCAGCAAAGTAGAATCCAACCCTTTCTACCTTCTGTTTTGTTTTTTTGTTTTTGTTTTTTTGTTTTAAAAAACAAAGCATGAAAAACCTATAGGAGAGTTGAAGATAAATATAAAGTTTCTACCTGGGGTACTTCAAAATCACTCTGAGGATTCCCTGATGTTAACCCACTCAGCAGGATGATTTCATTCTCTTTTGGTGGCTGTACATTCATAGAGCTGATAAGCTTTGGGAGATTTGGGGAGATGCCGACCAACTTCTGCAATAAATAAAAGACTATCACAAGGTATCCTATACTTTTCACCAGTCATGCTATCAGACATAAAGTCAAAGTCACTCCTGACACACCCTCAACATTTATTTGGCTGCAAATTCCATAGGAATGGGCACAGGTTGGTTTGAACATGTAAGTTTTATATGGCAAAAATGACAATTTTGGACTTTCCCTGGTGAGACATGCTCTTTGGTGGGTAGGTCATCTAAAAGTGCAAGGCAGAAGAAAGTAATGCTTCCCAGAAGTTATTTTGGCAAGGAAGGTAAATGCCTAAGCAGTTCGAAAACAGGTGAGCTGTGAGTAGAGAAATTAGGGACCACTTAAAGTGGGGAGGTTAATTTATGACAGCATAAAAATGCCAGAGATCAAAGAGGTGGAAATACTACAATCAAAGGCTTGACGTCATAGTGGATGAAGCAACAGCTCCCCGTGGCCAGAATCGAGCAACCTCCGAGAACTTGAGTTGAAAAAAAATGCTGAATTACCGCTATCTGTCTGTATGTCTAAAAACAGCATTGAATGTTTGCCATGTATGTGTGCATTGTGATCTGCCCTGAGTCCCCCTCGGGATGAGAAGGGCAGAATATAAATACTGTAAATAAATAAATAAATAGTATTGTGCTCTAGGTCAGGAAAAAGCCCTCTGACTTCAAAACACACCACACATCCATACATAACTCATCCATAAGGTCCCCTGTGAAAGGGAATGGACACTGTCTAATGTACAAAATCCATATTCAGTTCAAGATCATGCTAGCAGAACTGTAATAATAATAATAATAATAATAATAATAATAATAAACCCAACTTTATTTTTATACCCCGCCTCTATCTCCCCTAAGGGACTCCGGGCGGCTTATAAAGAGATAAGCCCAAGAAGCAAAAAGTTAAAAACATAACACAATAAGATAGCATCAAAACAAAACCAAATAAAAACATTTCACAATAAAACATAACATCAAAAAACAGTACCATATAGAACGATAAAAGTGATGAGTTCAGAGGGCTCTGGGTTTGTGCAGAAACACATTTTGTATTTGTCTGGCCCTGCTCAATTTGACAGGAGTGTTCTTTTTATTGCACATTCATTTCTGCAATGTTGCTGTCTTGTGCAAAGGCTGAGCAGCACAATCAATACATAGCTCTAAACACACAGGTAATTGGTAGTCTAAAAATGCAAACATCCATTTCATTAATGCAACAGGGGAAACTCTGTAAAGTTAGAGAACTTTGGTGTAACCTAGTTGCAGTTTTAGTTTCTGGAAGCTGGCAATTTCAGGCATATACATGTGAATGTTACAGATTCCTCAAAGAGGCCAAATGGTATTCTAGTTCTACTTGGACAGAAGTGGGAGATAAGTGCAGAATTGGTAAGGCTATTTTATTTATCGTGTCAGTATCAACCAGACAATTGTATTACATTTTTAACAAATTTTTAACAAACAGACAAAACAGAGTTTGCAAGCTTGGTAGTTGATTAAATGTCCTTTGACCAGTAGCTGGCCACTTGGAGTGCCCCTGGTAAGGCTAAGAAAATAGGACATAGCAAACTGAGTGAAAATGTAAGTGGAATATCAATGAGTTGTCGAAGGAATATTGCTATTTGTTCTATTTAACCTTGCAGAATTGTTGAGATTTGTATAATTCTACTTCTCTTTCCAAAAGTAATAAAAATTGTTAGAAATAGCATTCTAGTTCCACCTGCCAAGATATATGGTGCCTTTCTCTGGCCTTATTTCTTTACTGATTGGAAATGTAGGGACTGGGGTGAAATGTTGCTTGAACTACTGGTAAATGTGAATTAGTTACAGAAAACATAAACTGTCATGGCTAAATACTACTGGATTTGAACTAGACTGAACTAGAAGGATGGAACTGTTTTCTTCTATCTGTGAATCTATTGGCAAATTCACATTTGCTAGATGAATCCATGGGAGTTTCCTGAAATTCCAGTGGACCTGCAGCTAAACCATACTCATGAGGAGGTAGTGTTTGTGTGAACCAATCCTTCCTTATAGAGGCTAGATATATGGCGGGTGCAATTTCTGTTATCAAAATGGTGATTTATCTCCTAATTTCCATAGGTCTGGGAAGTGGTTCAAACACCTAGTCATTCTTCTGCTTTCTTTTATGTATGTGGAAATATTTATGTAATGTGCACAATGTGTGAGCATTTGAGGAGCACTTGCCTGTTTCATGAGTTCATTGTCACAATCATCTTTGTGTGCATCCAGATTCACAAAGCAAACCTGCAGAGAAAGAGAAAGGAAGGTAAGAAAAGGATGGGTAGATTTTGAATGGGCCTTGGGACATCTCTCCAAAATATTTGGAGGTAAAGATAGGCACATTTTTTCTTCATTCTTCATGATAGCTTCTGACATAAAAGTAAAAAAATTGTAAGTTAAACTGTTAAGTGGTCAACACCTCCTAACTGCTCCCAAGAAATAAAGAAATTATTACATTCAGAACTCTGCAAAGTGAAATTTGTTGATCAGACATCCAAGAGTCTTCCAGCTGCAAGGCTAGCGCCGTTTATATTGGATGATTTCAGAATCTAAATCCAATGTTACTCCCACTTTTAGTACATCTATTAAAATTATAGGGATGTACATCAGTATTGGCCCAGTGCCCCACTATTACACTTTCATCTTTACTAATAAAAAAGTAAACAACTTCTTCTAAAGCTTTTTCATTTCTTGTTTGCACTTTCCCAACTCCCAGTCCTACTAAATAAAAAGAATCAAGAAAACAAAGGAAAATAAAAAAAGATTCAATGCTAGAGAGAGGCCAAATCTAGCCAAGCCAAAAAATAAAGCTGAGAGCAAGCAGCAAGGTAATCAGACTGAAGTACTTCTCTAGGGCCAGGATGCAACTGAGAGCAATGGAAGCGCTTGCCCCATTAAACAGACACAGCTTGTGTAAGACATGTCATGGCGTTCTTCTATTTTGATTGGCCCAACAGGCAGGGCTCACCTATGACAGATCTTACACATTTTATATAAAGTGATATACCATAGATTTCTTCTCTGTTGGATGTATTTGAAAGATTATATTTGCTTAGATTTATTATCTGTTTATTTTGGCAAGCAGGATGAATTATGTCAAAGTCCGAGGTAATGAGCAAAGCTAACTAATCATTTTTCAAGTGGAGAATTTAAGAAATATGTCTCAACTACAGTACAAAATTTAGGCAAACTGTATTTACCTATTACTTATTCTACAGTGTGCCAAAGTTGAAGAAACTGGGGAAAAATTGGGCGATGAGTGGAAGATTCAGCCAACAAGCCCTCGTGTCAGCCAAAATTTATGGACACCAAAGAGATACCCCCATTGTTGGCATCGTATGAAGAAATATAGTAGCACCAAAAGACTTAACAGCATTTGCGGAACCTTAAATAAGAAATTCCGAGTAAATAGCCACCTGGTATCTCTAGGTGGCTAGAAATCTTCCAGCAGCTTCTGGGAATTCTGAGTATACAATCTGAAGAGAAGTCAGAGTATAGTTCTGATTATATGCAATCATTCTATCTGCCTTGTAATGTGTGTGATCTTTGATGATATAAAGAAGGAATGAGTGGTCATAGGACAAAAACGTGCATGTTTTGTTCACAAAACAGCAGTGGCCTAACCCAACTTGTGTATTGAGCTTTACATTAACTTAGTTCTGCCTTTCTTGGCATTCGGCACTTCCAGGCATAGAGCATAGTTCTGCTTGGCTGTCACGGACAATAGGATGCAGAAGAGAGAGACAAATTCAGTTCTTCCAGGGACAAAATCTTTTTTCTAACTTCTTATCTCATTTATTTATTTATTTATTTTTACATAATATCCTGACCAAAAATAGCATGACATTCTCTTCAAGCCATATATATGTCAGTCGGATTGTTCATGTCACTACAGTCATGCTGGTTAATGCTAGGCTAACTGTTAAGAAGCATTTGCTCTTAAAAAGATAAATGTCAAAGCCTTAATGTTATAAAGTAATAAAACAGCTCTGAAGTGTTCTAAGTCTGCAAGTAAGTACATTGCCCATAGAGATAATCTTTAATGGGCTTTTAAAAAGCCCATTCGCTGGTACTGCTTTTTCCTTGAAAATATATACGCATGTTAAGAACATTAAGAAATACACTGCTATAAAATGTTGCCTAACCAAATCGATTTCATTAAATAATAAAACTTCTGGCACTATATTACAAAAAATTTAGCTGCCCCGAATTCAATGTTTTCTCAATAAGAAAGGATAGAAACTAAAATAAATAAATAAGTGGTCTGTATGTGTCTCTGTTTGACACCACTTTAACTACCATGGTTCAATGCTATGAAATCATGAGAGTTGTAGTTTTATAAGGCCTTAGGCTTCTTTGCCAAAAAGTGCCAGTGTCTCACTATAACTCCCATGATTCCATACCTTTGAGCCATTAAAGTGATGTCAAACTGCATTAATTCTAAATTGTAGATTCACCTACCTCTCTAAAAAAAGTTGTGCCTGGGATGGATACATGTGTGCAGATTACACGTTCAAGGGTTTCTGTTAGTTACGAGAATCCCATTGTCTTTCCAACATAGTTATTAACATTAACTTTTATCCCTGGCCTGTATCAAACTCTGAAATCTATTAATTAATAAATTATTTAGTTTAGATCAGATAAACAGGTTTGCTAATTTGGTTCTATTTGCATAGCCATATCAGCAGATTGCCTCTATTTGAAAAAAAAATCTTGGGAACTTAAGATATTATTGTTATGATTATATAATCACAACATAATATCTGAAGATCTAGAGCTATTAGGCCTGGAACACTTTAAGTGCTAAATGAAAATACTGTTCTTTAAAAAATGTTCTCTAAAATTCAACACTGTTTTCATAGACATTGAGGGATGACTGCAAAATTATCAACAGCTCTTCCTCACACACAAGCAAATACACACTCATTTATGAACCCAAATTTCTGCCTTCTGCGCCTACACTACTATGCATGATTAGTGCCAGGTTGCTTCCCCTTGCATCCTATGAATTAAATAGTGTGTTTGTCAAGTCATACTCCAATCTCAAATAGAATTAAATTAAATTATTTTAGATCTATGTTGGAGAGAATATCAGAGATTTTACATTCTGAAGGGAAAAAGAAGAAAAGTAAGAATATTTTCCCCACAGTCACATAACCAAATGCTGAACCACTCAAAACCTTCTCGAGCAATTTTGGCATCTGGATACACATCATTTTTAGAGCTGGGGTCAGCTGAAATCTGGAAATGAAAATACTATTTTTTGCTATGTTTCTTTGGGGAGAAGCAAAATGCAACCCTGAGTCATTAAGGGGTAGGTAAATGGTCAAATGTTAAAGAATGCTCAAACTTTCATACTGTGGCACTTATTTTTCATGCCAGCAAGGTAATGTTCAAGATCCTGCAAGGAAGAGTCCAGCAATACATGGAGAGAAAGTTGCCAGATGTACAAGCTGGGTTTAGAAAAGGCAGAGGAACAAGAGACCAAATTGCCAATACCCGCTGGATAATGGAGAAAGGCAGGGAGTTTCAGAAAAACATCTATTTCTGTTTTATTGACTATTCTAAAGCTATTGACTGTGTGGATCATAATAAACTGTGGCAAGTTCTTAGTGGTATAGGGATATCAAGCCACCTTGTCTGTCTTCCTGAGGAATCCGTATAACGACTAAGTAGCAAGTGTAAGAACATACCACGGAACAACCAACTGATTCAAGATTGGGAAAGGAGTACAGCAGGAAAGTATACTCTCACCCGACCTATTCAACTTGTATGCAGAACACATCATGTGATGTGCGGGGCTTGAAGAATCTAAGGCTGGAGCTAAAATTTCTGGATGAAACATTAACAACCTTAGATATGCAGAAGATACCACTTTGATGGCTGAAAGCGAGGAGATGAGGAGCCTTCTAACCAAGGTGAAAGAAGAAAGTGCAAAAGCCGTAGTTAAGCATAAAAAACCCCCAAGATTATGGCAACCAGACTGATTGATAACTGGGAAATAGAGGGATAAAACATGGAGGCAGTGACTGACTGCATTTCTAGCTGCAAAGATCACTGCAGACACAGACTGCACCCAGGAAATCAGAAGACACTTACTTCTCGGGAGGAGAGCAATGGCCAATCTCAATAAATTAGTGAAGAGTAGAAACATCACACTGGCAACAAAGATCTACATAGTTAAAGCAATGGTATTCCCTGTAGTAACCTATGGATGTGAGAGGTGAACCATAAGGAAGGCTGAGTGAAGGAAGATAGACGCTTTTAAACTATGATGCTGGAGGGAAATTCTGAGAGTGTCTTGGACCACAAGAAGATGAAACCAGTCCATACTCCAGGAAATAAAGCCCAATTGCTCACTGGAGGGAAGGATATTAGAGGCAAAGATGAAGTACTTTGGCTACATAATAAGAACACGGGAAAGCTTTGAGAAGACAATGATGCTGGGGAAAATGGAAAGAAAAAGGAAGAGGGGCCGACCATGGGCAAGATGGATGGATTGTATCCTTGAAGTGACTGGCTTGACTTTGAAGGAGCTGGGGGTGGCCACGGCCGACAGGGAGCTCTGGCATGGGCTGGTTCATGAGGTCACGAAGAGTCGTAAGTGACTGAACGAATAAACAAAAAAAATAAGGCCGAAATGTCTCATAATTATTTCCACCATTTCATTCCTCAAAGTGAAGCTCCATTTCTTACTTCTGATGCCTCTTAGGAATAATGCAAAACAGTCTCTTCAGCAAAATATTATAATCCAGCCATCTGCTCTCCCTGCCTATTGAAGAACACCAATTGTTCTGGTGGATGTCAAAGTGCTGAGCCATAAACCTGTCAAGTAAAATAAACTGCACCAATAATTTGCTCAAATCCATGCTGGGAGTTAGGGAGAGAGCAGGTGTGCAGGCACTGTGCCCTCCGATTGATCTTGGCTTTGGATGGTGCTGAAGACAGCCCGCGCCATATTGCCAGAAGTATCTCATGCCCCCAACTCTCGATCCCCCCCTGAGTTCTCTGGCAGGAATTTGTCCCCACTAGTTTTCAAGTGCACACAGGGACACTCTCTTACCATGTGCTTTGGTGCATGCTGTTTGAGAATATTCTAATTTAAACAGAATCAGATCCACCCCACGGTAGTAAGATGGGAACCTGATGCAATGTATTTTGGGTGCCAAAAAAGAGAGAGCAAATTCTTAAGTTACTTACTACCTTATGGCTGTATTTTTAAGGATAGGGATGAGGGAGGAATGTGTATGGGATATTTTGCATCATCATGTACCAAAATAATATGCTGGCTTTCAGTACTGTGTGCATTGCCTTGAGCAGTGAAAACCTCTTATTGTTCTTCCCCAGGCAGAAAAATCTTTTGCTCCAGCCTTTTCTCTCCAAAAAGCAGACAGAGTTGAAAGAGACCCCAAAAGCCATTCGGTCCAATCTCCTGTCACTCAGGAACACACAATCAAAGCACTCTTGATAGATGGCCATCCAGCCTCTGCTTAAAACCCTGCAGAGGGGACATCACATGGAATATGGCAGCATATTCCATTGCCGAGCAGCTCTTATTGTCAGGAAGTTCTTCCTAATGTTTAAGTGCAATCTTTTTTCCTGCAATTTCAATCCGTCGCTCTGTCTCATCTCCAGAGAAGCAGAAAACAAGCGTGTCCCTCCTCAATGTGACATTCCTTCAAATATTTAAACATGGCTGTCATGTCCCCTCTTAACCTTCTTTTCTCCAAGCTAAACATTCCCAGCTCTCTAATCCACCCCCGATAGGGCTTGGTTTCCAAACTTTTACCATTTTGGTCACCCTTCTCTGGACGTAATTTTGACGAGCAAGGCATTTTTAGGTTTCCAACCATTTAGCAGGGACACTAAGTTCCCTTGTATTTGTATTGTGAAATAACAAATATTTAAATGGGAATAACGAGTACTACGTCTGGTACAGTGTTGATTGTGGATGCAGATACAGTTGCTTGGTCACAGATGCAATAAAACAAATGCTTCATTTGCTGCTCCTCTCTTCACCCATTCCTTCTCTCATAGTCTCTCCATTCTCATGTTAATTACACATCCACTCCCCTTTCCATGCTTCCTTGTCCTATCTGCTTCTGCTACTTTCTGCTTTCTGTTCATTGAACTATCTACCAAAATTAGTCCACTGTTTCTTATTTGTTTTTACAGGGCATTTGTGACTGATTGTGCTGAAAAGTATCAAGAAAGCAGCATGAGAAATCTGTACTTTCTTTCTCTTCTGGCTTTTCTAGATAACACAAAATGTAGACATTTTCTATGATGAAAAATACATACAACTTTTACTTTTCTATTTCATCCATAAGTAGGATAAAGGTTGTTGCTAGTTTGCTTCTCTGGACCAATTTATACATTCTAATATAGTACTGAACCAGGGTTAACCTTTACAAGGATGGCTTTGTGAGGTTCTCAGGATTCTGTTCTTTCCTTTGCTGCCCAGCTATAAGGACATCAGAACCTTTCAGGATTTAAAAAATGACTAAATTAGCACAGTCTATGTCCAAATGCTAGAAATTTGGTTAATCTTAACAGTTGCCTGTTAAAACAAAATGGGTTCATCAATCTATTTGAAGTTGAAGTGTTTCCGTTTACCATCATTTGGTAAATTGTAGTTGATTTGGCCATGGAAAAATAGGGGGAAGCACAGGAGCCAAAAGTTTGCAAATCTCATCATCATAATCCTAATGCAGTCACTACTTGAAGTGTGTAGAAAATGTTTAAATGCACACCGAACAATGTTAATACAAGAAAGTGATGCGTTTCCAGACTCATTCAAAGGGCTAGCCTTGGCTTTTAAGACCATAAATAACCTGGAATGGAAATTCTCACATAAATATTCCTGGAAATTTAAGATCTCATCACAAAGGGCTATGGATTTGCCATGAATTGTGGCAAATTCATGAGATCCCAGCATGGGGAGTGAAGAACCCATCGCTCCATGCCCCGATTTACCTGGACCACCATCCAATGGGGGAAGCGCTGCCCCCGGCTTCCCCAATTGTTCCAAAGGAAACATGGGAAGCCTCCTGTGTTGCAATGGCGGTGGCGTGCGCCATTTGCTCTCCCCTTTCAGCATGGAGCCTGGCCGGAAGTCCCTGTGCGTTGTTTAATGGGCTCTGTGTTGAAAGTGGAGAACAAGCGGCATATGAGGAAAATCAGTTCGTCTGATGAGAGTGTGAAGAGCTTCATCACACCTTCATGGGATGATTGTTGTTTCTAAGGTTAGATGAATTTTTCCCAGAGAGAGGGCCTTTTCATTTTTGGCACTTGCATTTTGTTCCTGTTGTCTATATAATGTCTTTTAGACACTCAACAAAACCCATTCTGTTCTGCCAGGCTTCTGTTATCTGAGCTGACCTTCTAAAAAGATTTGCTCCACCTGGCTTGTGATTTTTAAATATCTGCTCCACATTTGTGAATGTTATTGATTTCGTGAAACTGACTACTGTTTTATTACACTTAATATGCTTTTAATGATTATAATGCTCAACCTTCTCCAAAACACCAACTCCAAACCAGGATACAGCAAAACTGCACTTAATACCATTAACCTGCGTCAACAAGGGGGAGTGGAACATGGAGGCCTTCCAAACCATGGCTGTTCCAAGGAAGAAGGTTAACATGATGGGGTTACGTTTTGTGCTGCACTCTATTTATATCTTGGCTTCCTGGCAGATGGAGCTATAACCTTGAGTGACAGGAAGAGCAGGCAGGAAGTCTGTCGTAAAAGTGGCTTTATAGTCTTATCTCTATATAGGTCATCCATTTAGGATAAACAGCTATCAATGCTTCTTAAGTAATAGACACTACCCAGCTGGCCTGATAGACAGGATCACGTTTGTGACTGAGCTCACATTCTCTAGAAGACATCTTACTGTGTCATCCAAAAAAGAGGGGCTTGATCTTACCAAATCCATCTATCCAATTAAGTAACATCGCTGGCACGCTTTAAAAGGTCCACTTCAAGATGAAATGTAGAGAAGAGTTATGCAAAGAATTATGTTTTAGATTTAGTACAGGCAGTCCCCGAGTTACAAACATTCGTCTTACAAATGACTCTTAGTTAAGAATGGGGGTGAGACAATAAAAAGTGAGAGAAATCAAGAAAGCAGAAGACCAAACTACAGCTCTGATAGTGTGGCTGGTTATCTAACATTTCAAACCATAAATAAAAGATTTGACTTCTGTTTCCTAATGTGCAAAAATTAAGAGATGTATGGAAAATTCCTAAATCTCAGGCATGCTGTGGTTTGGATACATATCATGAAATTATGTGTTCAAGTCATATTAAAGCACAATCCTGTGTTCGACTCCGGTCACCACTTGCTGTTGGCGTGAACCTAATCAAAGGAAGGCAATGGAAAAATATACAATACTCTGTTGTCTTCATTTAACCTAAATTAAGGGTCTGTTTTCAGACCCTGGAATATGTCAGAAGGAACAACATGACCTGTTAACATGTTTCTTTCAGAACAAGATCTGTATTAATTCTAAAATGTTTCAGGTCATTTCATGGGATGTTGGCCATTTTTCTGGTTTTGTTTATATTTGTTGTTAGAAATGTCAAAACATAATTTAAAAGTAACCTGTTAAGTAACACACTGCTAACACGTTCGAGTTAAAGCAGTGATGAATGCAACACTTAGAGAAATACTCCAACATTTATTTATTAGGGGCTTTGTTCTGCCAATACAAGGCAGCTGGTTATGCAATCTTCTGGCTTTTGCTGAAAACCACATCCATTTTTTTAAAAGACTCTGAAGTCTCTGAATATGAGTGTGTTGACTGGTTTAATTATTTTAAAACTCCAACTAATGACTCTTTACATTTCTGAAGGAGACTTAAAACACATCCAGCTGTTAACAATGCATTAAGTATTTCATTACATTTCTGCTCTTCCAACTGTGAAAATTAAATATTCAGAATAATGAGTCATTCTATGTGGAATCGGGCAGAACACAATCTAGCTCTTACATTCAGGCAACATAATGTTTTGAGCAAACCATGCTATTTAATAATATACGCAGTCTACTTTTTCTTTTGCTGATTGGTAATACGCAGGCATGTAGCCGGGGGGGGGGGGGGGCTCGGGGGGCTTCAGCCCCCCCCCCCCCCAAATTCTCATGGTGGTTCGCGAAAAGGCCTTACTGGTGCATTATTTAAACTGCTATATTTATTCATATCATGATCTGATCACCATACTCAATATATCCCATCTGCATGGGGGTATTGGGGTAATGATACAAAAGGTTTGCTAGGCTAGACCCTCTTTCACTCAGACTCAGCCCCCCCCCGAAACTCAGTCCCCCCCAGAAACCCCCCCTGAAAATTTTTTAGCCCCCCCCCCCGAAACGAAATCCTGGCTACGGGCCTGGTAATACGTTTGTCCATAATATCTCATAATTGTACTACTTGTCACATCAAAAGATAAGTTAAAATGAGTCTAAATTGAATTATGACCCTATCCTGGCTTGCCTGGGAATGAGCCCTTGTAAATTTAACAGAACTTTGAGAAGATGTGGTTAAGACTGTGTTCTTAGCCACTGTTTAGGTAAAGGTAGTCCCCTGACATTAAGTCCAGTCATGTCTGACTCTGGGGTGTGGTGCTCATCTCCATTTCTAAGCCGAAGAGCCAGCGTTGTCCGTAGACACCTCCAAGGTCATGTGGCCGGCATGACTGCATGGAGCCACTGTTTACCTCCAGTGAAATTGAGGCTTAAACTAGTCATGCCCAACTTGTTTCCTCAATTTCCAAGGGACTAATACAACTGTCTTAATCTAGATCCAACCCATCTGATTTATTTTGAAACTAAATCACTTTAAAAATATTTTATTATAATTACAGAAAAAAAAAACAATCTGCACACTACGTAAACAGGAAAAAATGAAAAATGTAAGATAGAAAGAAAAAAAGAAAGAAGAAAAGAAGAAAGAAAAAGGAAAGGAAAAAGGAAAAAATGACTTCAAGTGCTTCTACCACTGTTATGGGAAGGTAAAAGGTGCCTCTGAAGACATGCTGGCAATTCAATCAGGAAGGCGTACATGGACACAGGCTCCTCGGCATCGAAAAATGAAATAATAGCACCTGCTCATGACCAAGTTGAGCACAGCCTCCAGATGCCGGAGACGAAAATAAGAGGGAAGCCTTGCCTCTGTTTATGTACTGTCTTTCTATGTTGTCAATTGTATAATGGCATTGAATGTTTGCCATATATGAATGAATGAATGAATGGTTTATTGTACTAGCCGTAGGCCATGATATAAAATATAAAATATACAACCTTTAAAAGTACAATATGCACTTTCCAATCTAAATATTAAAACAAGTTCTGTATACTGGCTCTTTAAAATTAGAGTAATAGTGACATAATAACAATTATAAATGTCTGATTTGAATCATCCCCAAAATATCTTAATTTCCATTTCTAGCTTCTGCGGTGGACTTTACTAGTTTGGCTCGGACTTTTTGGGCTGCGACTGCAAATGTGGCAACCTTTAATGTTATATTTTTGGAATAATCTGCTAACAAGTCACAGATAACTGCTGACTGTTGTTTGCCATATATGTACCCTGTAATCCGCTCTGAGTCCCCTCAGGGAGACAGAGCGGAATATAAATAAAGCATATTATTATTATTATTATTATTATTATTATTTTACTCACACAAAACCACAGTATGTCACAGCAAATGAAATATATATACTGGTTTTTGTATCGCAAAATCACAAGTCGAACACATTATTATTATTATTATTATTATTATTATTATTATGTTAGTTCCAATATCTTCCATTAGAAATTACTATTAATAATAACAATAACTTCTATTGTTTCAAACTTTTATAATCTCAAAATTTGAGGATTAAACCTCAGAATTACAACACATCAATTATCTAATATTTTAATACCATTACAAGAATGCCTTTTCTATGATTAAATTTTACAGTTTCCTGTTAATTGGCATTTAATTTAAAATGAGTGCACTTGTTTTAGTCATGCCTTATTCTATTAAAAAAGTCGAGAAAAATGAAAACAATTTGTTTATCTTCACTGTTAACCTGCATATTCCTTTAACTTTACAATAAGTCTGCGTTTATACAGGACAAGTTACTCTGGGATATTTCTTCTCTGGATCCAGCAGGTGCCTATTAAATCTAGGTCAGATGTCTGGGCAGCCACAAAGCCCAAGGATATTCCCGAGTTTCCTGCAAACTCTGGGGTATCCCCTGACATTGCATAAAACACAGCAAAGTCTGCCTACTGGCAGAACATTGGGAATACTTGTGGTAGTTGCTGAGGATTTTGTAGACAACCACCACTAGATACGAAGTGAACCAAGATTTTTTTTTTTTGTTCACGTATACAAGCCCTTTGATTATAATTCTTCACTTGCTTACCTGGCAACAAAGCTAATTGAACTCTATAGGGTTTGTATCAGATCACCAGGACTGGCCTTACTATAAGATAAAATGAGAGAAATGCTTAGATGCAGAAGAGTACGAGTTTTATGAAAGGATGGCAATATTAGTTTTATAATTGTATTCTACTGCCTGGAGAAGACAGATGGTTGGTGGTTTTGCTTCATGTGATGACATATCTTGTTTGGTTAGGAACACAACCTGATTCAGGTTGAGATTACTGCCATTTGCTCCTTTACCTCAGGATGCAAAAAGTCTTACCACCTCATCACAATGGGGCAAATTGCCCCTTTGAAGCGCTTTGGGCATAGGGCCTGATGAGCACCATTTACCCCCCAAGTGTCAAAGAAGAGTTACAAGATGCTTCCTTGGAAACAACAGAGAGGTAAGTGGGTTTTGGGTATCTCCAATGGAGCTACCTGCATGTTTGGGCCATTTCCCCCATCTGATGGGAACAGGGACAGGGCACCAAATGTCCCATTGTCCCCATCTGATGGGGGAAGGAGGGAGGGCACGTGGGGTGCCACAAGGCACTCCGCGTGACTGCCAGCGAAATTGAAAAGGAACATGTGAAGAGATCCTCAGAGTTGTTCTGATAAATAGATATGTTTAGAATCTCACTGAGATAAATCCAGATATTCTTCCAATGCACAAATGCATATTTGTATTATCTGCCTTATAATCTGACTGCCCTTTCTAGTGGTGTTAGACTTTGTTTTGGCGTTAATTCTCATTCTCTTGTTTGTTGTCTATTTTTGACACACATATATAGAACATAAATAGTGGTACGAAAAAGCATTGTTTTCTCTGTAACTGATATGAACATTCTGTCTGAGTTATGAATCATCAGCACTTGTTCACCTACATTGCAGTCATCAATTCAATTAATTTGGCAACTTAAATATATGCTCTTGAAACCCTAAATGCCATTGTATAATTCAGGGAAAGACAGTCATAGCTGAACTTTAATATCACATTTTTTTCACCAGTCCATTCTTTGATGCTATTTTAGCACAAGCTTGACTTCATTATATTATTATTTTTGATTTCTCTCACAATGCTATCTTATCCAGGTAATAATTCCAATAATGAGTTGTTTTAATGGAGAGAGTGAAAATGTTCCCCGGTTTCCAAATGACTTAAGACATTGAAATAGGACATCTAATGTCATCTATTCATTGGAATTCTTAGGCTGTAATAATTCACGAAGAATCTGATGTGGTGAAAAATGCTATTTTCCCAACTTAGCCAAAATGACTATTTTGTCTCTGAGGCCAGTTTGCAGAAGGCTTCAATGCATTTTTTCTAAACATCTCTCTGCTGAAAGATGGAACCTATGATCTTTCCATATACCAGTATGAAAATATATTTAGAATATTTTCCTGTGGGTTTGTGGTCCTTTTATATTGTACTAGCTTGGGGACCCGGCGCTGCCTGGGTTATTAGAGAAAGTGGGTAATGGAGGTTCTGTATGCCAAGTTTGGTCTTTATTGGTCATTGGATGAAGGTTGCATTGTTTTCAGGAAGTGAGTGAAGGTACTTGAAGTCCCATCATCCATGGTCCACCCTCCTCCAAACTGCTGCAGGATATAGTCAGTCATGGGGGCTCTGTGTGCCAAGTTTGGTCTTGATCAGTCATTGGATGAGGGTCGCAGTGGTTTCAGTAATTGAGTGAAGGTACTGCAAGTCCCATCATCCATGGTCCACCCTCCTCCAAACTGCAGCAGGATGTAGAGTGGGTCATGCGGGCTCTTTGTGCCAATTTGGTCCTGATGACTCATTGGATGAGGGTCGCAGTGGTTTCAGTAAGTGAGTAAAGGTACTGCAAATCCCATCATTGGTGGTCCATCCTGCCCTAAACTGCACCAGGTTGTAAAGCGGGCCATTAGGCCTCTGTGTGCCAAGTTTGGTCCTGATCCGTCCTTGGTGTGGGCCACAGTGCTCTAAGGAAGTGAGTTAAAGTACTGCAAGTCCCGTCATCTATGATCCATCCTCCCTCAAACTGCACCAGGATGTTTAGTGGATCTTGAGGGGGGGGGGGTCTGTGTGCCAGGTTTGGTCTTGTTCTGTCACTGATGGGGGCCACAAGGTGTTTTGGACCAACTCCAACCATTCCTGACAGCCTCAGGCCCCTTTCCTTTTCTCTCTGCTACCTTGGAATGTTGAGGGTGGCCAATCAGAGACCATGTGCAAATTGTACCACAGTGGCAGCCAATCAGAATGCTACCACATACACCTCCCATCCTCTGAATACAAACACTGACTTTTATTATATACATAGATAGATATCACTCTTGACACAAACTGCTATCATTCTTGACACAAACTATTTGAAGTTTGAACTGATAAACAGTGTCCTCCTGACTAAAAGATAGTTATTAAAAAAGCTTAGCTGCATAACCAAGTACCTGACTTGCAGTCCCCTACCTTCTTCATTCCTTTTCTTCAGAATGTTTCTGGTCTCAACTTCAATTTTATTAAGTAGCCCCAATTCCACTTTCTAACAAGAATTCTAACATATCATCATTGCCCCATCTTGTTGTGCACAGATACCTGAAACTTCTGCTCACAGTGACTCTCCATTCAAAATAGCAAATCACACAGAGAGCCTCCAATCAAAGAAGAAGTTCTCTGCTTCAGCTGTTTGCTGTCAGCATCATGTGATAGAGATAGAATTAGACCAAGCTATTGCTTGTGCATATCTTTCTTTCCCATGAAATGTCAGAATGCCACAAAGCTCTTCTTAGGGAATTAAGGTGGCATGTGGCTGATAGCCAGTTGCTTCACTTTGCAGCAGACTGGGCATGGCTGCCTACTAAAACCTGTTGCATACAAATAAAAAGGTAAAGGTTTCCACTGACATTAAGTGTAGTTGTGTCTGACTCTGGGGGCTGGTGCTCATTTCAATTTCTAAGCCGAAGAGATGGTGTTGCCCATAGACGTCTCCTAGGTCATGTGGCTGGCATGATGCATGGAGCACCGTTACCTTCCCGCAGAAGTGATACCTATTGATCTACTCACATTTGCATGTTTTCGAACTGCTAGGTTGGCAGAAGCTGGGCCTAACAGTGGGAGCTCACCCTGTTCCCTGGATTCAAACTACTGACCATTTGGTCAACAAGTTCAGCAGCTCAGCTGTTTAACCTGTTGTGCCACCAGGGAGCCCTTCATATTCAAATACCACTCTGGTATTTGGCTGGTGGATCCTTCCTGTCATTCCAGGGGCCAGACAGAGGTTCACTGATCAACAGGCAGGTTGGTTGATGCCTGGATCCGTGATCATTGTATATGGGCAAAATCTTTTAATCAACTATAGGTTGTGACCTAGTTATTTCCTAGCAGTTCTGGTCTTATCTTGAGTGGAGCATAGTTGCCCTTGGACTTGCAATGTAATTTACAGATACATTTTGCAGAAATTGTTTTAGCTCTCAATGTTGTTTGAGGGGCTTCCTGCAAAATTAAATTAAAAGTAACCAGCAATGATTTCAGTGAATATCCGGGGGGGGGGGGGTGGCTCTCCATACATTCTTTTCTCTTTACTTAGAGAAAGACTTCAAGGCAACAGGTTGCTGTACCCTAACTCTTATCAATCTTTGCCAGCATGGCCAGTAATCAGAATTGTAGATTGTGGGCAATGATATTTTGAAGAGCATAAGTTTCCCACTCCTGCTTTATGGTCTCTTCTGCTTTAAAAAAATGACTGCACTTAAAAATGTCTTATATAGCTTTTCCCAGTTCTCTTGCTGCTTTGTATAAGGTAGAAAGACTTACATCAAGTCAGTTTTTCTATATGCAGAAGATATACTATATCAATATTTTTCCGATGTCACAGAATTTTCGTGAAGGATAATGCATAGACCTTGATACAAAGTGCTCTGAAACTCTCTGGAGTTGAATCACCAGAGGCATCATAGATCAGCATTTGGACTTCAGGTAAAATAAGTACCTGTCACACGTTCAGGTCTGGTGAAAACCTGGATGGGAACATTTTAAAAATAGAAGCTGAGTTTGCTCAAAAGTCACTCTTTCAATAAGCAGCAGTAAAGATTCAAAAAGAGGGAAAAGATTTCTGCCAGTTTAGATTTTTTTTTTTTAGAAAAAAAACACAGGCACATTCCTATAGTGATGCTGGTCCACAAAGATGAAGAAACTATCTTACTGGGACTAAAGTACACATCCCATAGTTACTGTATCTGACCTAATGCTAGGATGTTTCTGTTTTTTTCCTACCTCATACTTCTTGCTATTGTTTTACTATCCAATTTGATGAAGAGTTTGAGAGAGCTGAAAAGTCTCTCTAAAAACTTTAGTTTTTCTCTCAATTTATTTATTTTTTATTTCGAACATTTCTACCCTGCCCTTCTCAACCCCTGGGGGGACTCAGGGCAGCTTACAATTGGCAATAATTCAATGCTGCATAATAAAATACAGAATACAGAATAACAAATATAACAATTAACATGAACATTAATAAATAAAGATTAAAACAGTATACTTACACTCTGATTAGCTATTGCCCATCTGGTGGCTGTTTAGCTAGCCATCTACTAATGAATACTCTGCTTAACTTATGCAAATCCTCTTCCATGCCATAGTCAAAACATTATCAATTGTCCTTTAACTTGATTGCCCGAAGGCCTCTCTGATGAAAAGTTCTGAAGAACTTTAAAACTATTTTATGGCATGTTAGTTAAATGCAATATAAAACTGTAGCTTTTGTTTAGAACTGAAAAATAAATATATAACATAGCAGCAAATTTCAGAGGCAACAAGCTCCTTCATTAGTTGTTTGAAGCTGTCTGTGTCAGATGCAATACAAGCAAAGAAAATAAGTTTCAGTAAAGAGATAAGGAGGGAAAACACGGAAATTGATTTTCAAAATTCTAGAGGAAAAAATAGAAGCTGAATTAAAAGGGAACAGCTCATACCAGCTGCAACAGTCCACAAAGATTTTATTTTTGAATACTAAGGGCGTCTATAGGCATTTCCTAGCTGGACCTTTCCACTTCACTTCACTTTACATGCTTAGGGCAACCTTGTCTCAACCCCTATACTGTTTCTTTACCCGAGCAGTCTTTTTATAGCTTCATCCATTTATCCCACCTCATCTCTCATGCAGTATTTTGTTCCAATCATCAGGCACTTGCCATGCATTTCAATGCCTCTACAGTTACAGCCATGGTCCTCTTGGTTGGCATACTTATGTCCAGCAACAGTATGAACAGCAGCAGTGGCACGGGTGGTAACGGGTTAATGGTCACACATGCTACAGTGATGGATGTTTGTCGCAGCCAAAGTTAACTGTGCCAAGAGAAAAAGCTGCTGGATCTCAGATCACCCAGAGTTATCAGGGAAGTTTTCACTGATGACAAAGATGCTTTATGCTCCTGAAACCTCCCCCAAAAGATCTTACAAGAGTGGACTGAAGTATGAAACTAAAGAAGACACCAACACCATATCAGTCCATGTACACTGGCTGAAGGATCATTCTCATTATGCAGAATAGCCTCAATAATTTTGCAAGACATAAAACAACCATAACTCTAAGTTAATTGCTATAGATTTTAAAAGCCCCACATTATAAATAAATGGTTTGGGCTGAGAAGAGTCTTTGCCTCAAGAACCTCATCATGGATACAGTGAATTGTCTTTCGTGGACTGGAAGTCTTGCTGGGGAAATAACATAATTTGTAGCATGGGGGAAGCTCAAGTTTTACTGATTATCTATAATAGAAACAACATAAAAAAAGAACTCTTCTCCCAATTTTTGCAGTAGCCCTGGCTGTAATGGACACAGGACTCTTGGTAAGGGACACAAAACATCTATTTGTTGATTTATTCTTCATGCCACCTTTATCCCAGACAAGCTTAAAGTAGCTTTGAATAAATCAAAATGAAGTTCAACAAAAACATACTACTGGTAGTACATTGCTTGAAACACAATTAAACATGCATTGTGTACACATATAAATTATTCCCTATATTTCTACACAATGGGACATGTTCAATGTACACCATTTTCAGTGCAATCTGCAGGAACAAAAGTTTATGGGAACCAGTAGATAGAACTATAAAGGGTAACAATAGTTCATAGCTATAACTATGTTACCCCATCTGCCATTATTTCAGCAATTTCTTTGTTTTATATTGTAAAGCTTCCTCGATAGTTTATTCTACCAAATGATTCTGTTGCTCCCCATTTTTTAGGACAATCGTTTGCATTTCATGAACCCTATGGTGGATAAATCACTGGCATTCCCCGTAGTAACCTATTAAACCAGTCCATATTCCAGGAAATAATACCCAACTGCTCACTGGAGGGAAGGATATTAGAGGCAAAGATGAAGTACTTTGGCCACATCATGAGAAGACAGGAAAACTTGGAAGATAATGATGCTGGGGAAAATGGAAGGAACAAGGAAGAGGGTCCAACTAAGGGCAAGATGTATGGATGTTATCCTTGAAGTGACTGGCTTGACCTTGAAGGAGCTGAGGGTGGTGATGGTTAACAGGGAGCTCTGGCATGGGCTGGACCATGAGGTCACAAAGAATTGGAAATGACTGAATGAATAAACAACAATATGGTGGATATACAATAACATCACATTATGCCACCCCATGCGCTTCTTTGCTTTACTTAAGTACAAAGACTTCAAGTTACTCTGTCCATATAATAAAACTGCTGCAATCAGAATCCCTGACTCATTTAATTTAATAGCATTGGAACACAGTGCAATGCACAATCATGTGAAACTGTCTGCATGTACTCACAGGTCATTAATCAGTAGATAACTATAACAGTATCCTTGCCCCTTAGTTTTACATGATGCTTTCATGGGTGACTCAGTTTGGAGTTCTGGATAACCGAAAGACAAAGACAGAACTATGAAGTGCACTTCTGCCCTCATCAATTCACACAGCTCTAACTTATGTCAGGGACCATGAACCAATTATATAGAAGAATGTGGCTCTTCATAAACAAAGAATGACTCAAAGATAACTTATTTAAGCAAACTGTGTCAAATGAGAAATGTACAGCAGTAGTGAACTACTCACTGGAAAGTATTCAGACTAATTATTTGGAAGAAATTGAAGGAGTGCTTGCCTCATGCTAATTTTCATAGATGCCAAAACCCTCTTGGCAGGAGAAAAGAACAGCTCCGGTGACAGAGTGTAGAAATGAAAACACTGTATTAAGCAATGTTTTATCTATCTCATAAAACCATGCTCTGGATAACAGAGTTGACAATATAATGATGAAACAAGAGACATTCTGAAGCTTCTCTTGGAAGGACTTCCAGAACCTTGATTCAAGCCAACAACACATATTGCGACAGCAAAAGAGCTACTCAATTGTGATATTTGGTGTCTTTTGGCACCTTGTTTTGATCTGTTTCCTTTCAATTTATTGTTAATGTACCTGAATACACAGCCATGAAGCTTTATAAGGATGACAGGAATGCATCTTATAGAAGCAATTGTGGTAGGCACACAGAGCCCTGACATTCTGTGCAATGGAACATGTTAGAAAAATGGATGCAAAACATATTTCTAGACTGAAAGTATATTCTATGAGTGACCTATATGCATCAAATTATAAAGGGAAATATCTGCGTATGAGAATGTGCGGGCAGAGCACTCTAGTCATTGAACAAATGCTTCAATTCCAAGGTCAAGGAAATACTTAGACTTTATGATATCATTATGATGGGAATATGTCAGAGCTGGAAAACTGTATTTATTAGATATATTTATATCCTGTCTTTCATCAAAAAATCTTCAAGCACTATATACATCTCTGCTCTTCCTCATTTTTCTTCATAGTAATGCCATGGAGTAGGTCAGACTACTGGAGTGTGACTGGCCCAAAGTGATTCATGGAATTTCTTGGCTCCATATGAATTTAAATCTAGATAGCTCCTGCCTTCGCAGTCCCAGTTTGATCATTATGTCATAAGGCTTCTTAAGTATAAAGATATTGTAACAACAACTTAACATACTGCCATAGTATAAATATGGGCCCACAAGAAGGTGGGCGGGATGTCATGAAAGCCATGACACATGGAGAGGAGATGACAGAGTACTGCCATGCTGCATCCTCAGGCCGCCGAGCCCAGGGAACATGGGAAGGCAATTGCTGCTGATTCTGGAACCAGCCCAGATGTGCAAACTGTCTCTTACTTTGGGGAAAAACCCAAAATCCTGATGAAAGATTTGGGTTTTTCCCCAAGTTACTTTAACCTGGGGTAAGACTGCACATACCCTGACCTAATTGGACAGTGCTGATAGGGCTTTCCTGGGCTCAGGAGAAACTTCTTTTTAACAAGAGGAAGTCAGCAGAAGACACTTCCTCTTCACCTCCTATTTGAGAAAGGCCTATTTTGGATCTGGTGGTGTGTAAATGTGAAAACAACCCCATCTTGGAGCAAATCTTTTTGGAAAAAAATGTAAAATATGTATTGACTTTTGGGGATCCTATGGGAAACTTGAGAGGAAAAATATTTTTTTTACTACTGAAAGGACACAGAAATGCCTGTCTTAGGCTGTATTGGATTACTCCATAATTGTGTGTATCAGTCAAATACAAATATACCTCAACTAACAAAGCCTCTGACAAGGAAGCTTCTTTACATGTCCCTTTCATGCTATTGTGCTCTACGTATTTGGATCAGGTGCTCTTCCTTGGGAAGGACAGAGCAGACAGACCGTTGTAAATAATCTTTTAATTGAAATCAAAAGGGTACCTTGTTATGACACTTCTACATGCTAAATTAAATTCTGATTACTGAATTCTGACAAGATAAGAACAAAAGCCAATATGAGGAGGGAATTCTTCTTCCTTTTACCCTTTCCAAAGTGTTTTATTTACTGTTGAGCCTTTTCATTAAAAAGAAGCAAGTAGAGGAATATAGACATTCCCAGTGAGAGCAAAATAGTTCCTTCCTTCAGACACACATAAGTTGATGGGAATGCTACATGGGGCAAGCCACCTACACTCTTTGTTCAGCAAGAGGCAGTGAACGCAATTCATTTTAAATAGAAGTCTTCAGCTGAATGCTGACTATTTTTGAGCAGGCCTTTTCTGCTTTGCCACATTTTACAAAGTAAACTGAAATGGTATTGTTTTCGTACCACCACATCTTTCCCTTGTCACACTTGGACACATGGTCTGTGCTGTTACTCCTTGTTCTTTAGCCTGGTATGATAAAACAACATGACATGGAGTTACAACATGAAGTTCTTCTTTTGGCAGAGGATATATCATTAAAGAGATATTAGATGTCTTGACAGAGCCTGGAAAAGTTACCTTGAATATACACCAGATCAAGTTGATTTTTCTCTCTCACACTTATACAGCCTAGGTTAAATGTTTCATGCTGCGTCTATAATATGAAAAGAGGCTTAGAACATTTCGACAAAAGCTCAGGAAATAATGTAACTGAAACTTAGTGTCAATTACATTTCAAGAGATCGTAACTCAAGAGTGCTGATGGGTTTTTATAGGTATTAGGGCTGTGTGATCAATGAGTTTCAAAACTCATTACAAAATTAGGGGGTGCCGGCATTTCATTTCTAAAGTTTTTCTAAAGTAGTGAAAATTTGATTACTAAAACGAGAGTAACAATTTTTGTTACTTTTTCATAATAATAATTGCGCAAGTAAAGAAACTTCAGGAGCTCCATTCTCCCTCATTTTTATAACTATTGGGGTGAAATGTGCTACAGCGGTAGAACACATTTACCAGTGATAGTCCAACAAGTTTCAGAATGTTTCACTTATCCATGGATTTTGGGAGTATTTTAGTTTTTTAATAAACAACATTAAAAAAACTATAAGAGCTATCTCCTTAAATTTTCTATACAATGACACAAGATAACAGGGGATCATTCTCCCCAACTTTCAGAAATATTCATACATCTACTGATTTTAAGGAACTTTTAAAAAAAGTTTTGACAAAAACTTGTTTTTAAAAAAAAAAAAAAAAGCCACAAGAGCTATCTCATTAATGTCTCTTATATTAACCAATCAAATGTCCATTTAGGGATTTCTTCCCACCACAGAACAGGCATTTTTTTACTAGAAGTATCAGTCAGTCCTCCTCTTTGCAAATTCAACAATTTATCGGCACTCTGGCTGGCTGCTGTTACAGAGGGAAAAATCTCTCCCCTCTCCTGATTGGGGCTTTCTGATGCTGAGCAGAATTCTGGAAAATGTAGTTTAGGGCAGGGCCTTTTGAATTCTCTGGCATGTGGCTCCTTGCCTTCCCAAACTACATTTCCCAGAATTCTGTGCTTTCTCAATCTCAGTCAGAACTCTGTTTTCTCCCTGCTGCTTCCCTCTCCTATTGGTGAGAGGACATTAATTTAAAGAGGAATTGCAGCCTTTTTGGCTTTGCTATGCTTGCTTGCACTGAACATGAAATTGACTTCTGAGGTTTACAATATTCAAACAAAAAAAGTATTGCATAAGTTTTGATTCTTAAGCGTTTGGATGCTTACGTGTTGGATATTGCATCATAAGTACGAATTTAATGAATTTGATCCAACTTACAACTAACGAAAAATTTGCACAGTCCTAATAAGTATATCAAAGATTGTCCATTTAACTACCAGTTTGTGTTGCCATGAGTCTTATTCTTTGTATTTCATAGCTTCAGAAACAGCTGTAAATGTTTTCTTGTCATTAAGGCTAGCTTCTTTTCACTTGTGGTGTAATTAATTGTCACCTCTGATTTATATTTAAAGGAAATATGCCAATAAATATTTATGTCAGGTACACCATCTGCTCCCGTTTGCAAAATATGCTAATAATTACCAGGCACCACTTCTATACACTTGACATTATTCAGATCACAAACCCATGACAGTAAGAAATCATGCCAAAACACATGTGGAAGATTATACAGAAGTCTCACTGGGCTTCAGTTTCTAATGGTTTTAGTAGAACACAGGTGGAATGCAAAAGTGACATCTTCAGATCCACATCATGATCTACATCAGCCATCTGGCCCCCCAGGGCATCATCTATACCCTTGCCAGTGCTGGGCTCTATGCCCAGTTCTTCTATTAGCTGCAGGTTTCAGATTTTACTGCTGTGACGATGGGTCAAAAAAGCTCTCAAAATACACTTTGAAGTGGCCATGCAATATTAGAAGTGGAAGTGATGCTGGGTGAAGTTGGATGTAAATTGTGCTAAATGCAGAAATATTTCTGATATTCTCTAGCACGCTATCTTCAATACATTAAGTGAATACATCACTTGCAAACTCCTGCACTGACTTTTCAGCTTCTGCAGCAACTTGCTATGCTGCAATAACCAAAACAGCACCCTAAGTATGGCAAGCATAGTCCTTGAATGTGCTGGTCTTTTCTAATCCTTACTAACATTCCCAGGAATTCAGTTTTAAATGTGTTAGTCTAGAAATTTTATTCAAAAAAATCCACTAAAAACAATTGGGTCATTTTATCCATGAATCAATGTGAGCACTGTGCATTAACTCTTATCTAAAAAGGACAATCATAAACAAGAGTTACCCACTCATGACTGCTTTCTATCAACAATCCTTATATAGTCCCTTGTGAAAATACCCTACCTCACCTACTGGTTCGCAGCCACTCCAGTCAATGATCTATCCCCCTGTCATTCACACTTGCCTCAAACAGACAAAGGTTTTTTTTTATTCTACCCTGGACATTCCAGAGATATATAAACCCCATTTTCCTAGTTTCCAACGGACTTCACAACTTCTAAGGATGCCTGCCATAGATGCAGGCAAAACATCATGAGAGAATGCTTCTGGAACATGGCCATACAGCCCAGAAAAACTCACAGCAACCCAGTGATTCCGGCCATGAAAGCCTTCGACAATATTCCCGTTACTCAAGAAGTGGATGACTTTCTCACTACACCATTCATGTAAGCAATCCCATCTGCAAGGAGTGATTGCAACAGGAACCCCATTTCTGCCTACCACAATGGTGATTGCTCACACGAGGGATATTAGCTGCATCCCAAGCAACAGAGAAATAGATCTCTGTTTATCACAGTGGCTGCTGACCAGAAAACAGGGACTCAAGGGGGTTGCATCAAGATTCACTACGTAGCTACACATAACTAGTGTTAATGCAACAATGTATTGCATTGAGGATTCTGACCATTACATGCCTCTTCCTTTAGAAAGGAAGCAGAAAGCATTAAACGAACCAGGCCACTTAATTAAAGCAGGTTCAATAAAGGTTGGTAGCTAATATCATAATAGTTCATATCACAAAGTTAGTATCACAAAAAGGCAATAAATAACACAGGCCATCAATTAAAATTCCCCTGAGCCACAAAGGCACCAGTTAAACCAGTGGTTCTCAACCAGTGGATCCCCAGGTGTTTTGGCCTACAACTCCCAGAAATCCCGGCCAGTTTTCCAGCTGTTAGGAGTTCTGGGAGTTGAAGGCCAAAACATCTGGGGACCCACAGGTTGAGAACTACTGAGTTAAGGGTTTTTGTTTTTTTTGTGAAATCTTCTATCCAGCACAGCTGTGAACAAAGAACTGAAACATACTAATGTGAAAGTCTGCTAATGTAATGGTTTGTATACATGGAGTGTTCTGTTCTATGTGTGGCTGGAGCAGAAAAACTCTATTAGCAGCATAAAGAAGCAATGGAACATCTCTGGTGGTTAGCTTGCATGGGCAAAAATCAGGGTTGTTGAGAACTCTATCATATTTATACAGAATTTAAACTATAATAAAACAAAGATACAATCATGCTTATCTACTCATTTGCAAAAAGTGACAGAGACACCTAACAGATAAACAATTATCTGGTTTACAGAAAAGAGGAGGGTTATGGATGGAACCAGAAAGAACTCTCTCTGCTGGATTTCTCTCAACTGTACAGACACCCTTGTGAAAATCTTTTGCTAACAATGACTTGAACTATCTCTATCTAGGAGTATGGCATAATTGTCGTGGTCCATGGAATGAAGTATACAGATTCTCAGATGAGGGAACTGATTTTTACATATGTTGCTGAGCCACATTGGACAACTAAGAATTTGATTTAAGTGATCAGGTTATCTGCTGGCAATTTTATTCACATACAGGCTTTTTTTTTTCTAAATGCCCAAATGTTGCAATGTTGTGATCTAAGAGGAAAACTGGATAGCTTCAAAGTTGGAATAATATGCACTATCTTGGCCATATCCTTTCATATTTACTACAAAAGGGGTTATGTGATATACTATTCCTTTAAGATAAAATTATTTTTGTGTGTGTGAAGAGCAGCTCCCCATTGAGAAGCCACACAAAATGATATGGCCTTTGTTATTGCCACCGTTTTAACCTTTAGCTATGATATTTTCCTTCCTTGCAGAGTATAATTAAGGTGTTTTAAAGACTGAGAGTAAAGTGTGGATTAGAACTGAAAATACTTCTCCACTAATGATAGCTTTTGTTTAGATGGGAAACACAATCACAGATTACAAATCCTTTTTTTTGTTAAGAGGGAACCAAAATCATGCTCACAGTTGAAAGATAAGGTAGCAGCTTATACATGCTCTTCACTCCCAGCCAGTATGCCATAGACTAGAACAATGCTTGAAACTCATAAGTGCATAAACATATGTGCAGGTTGCACAACATGATGCCACTCTCTACTAACAACTTCTTATTTGCAATAAAGACATCACACTAACTGCCTTAATTCCATTAACAACAACAACAACAACAACTTTATTTTTGTACCCCATCTCCATCTCCCCGAAAGTCTATACACTCACAGTTCTTTTTATAAATATAGAAGTACTTTAGAAGTATTTGCAAAATTGATTTACAGGCTTGTAAACCCAACACACACATAGTTGTACTGCAACTTTAGGAAAGCACTGGTGCTGCTAGTCATAAGCACACAATAATATTCATCTTATCAAGAACTACAGAGACCAATATTTCCCAAGACTGTTACCTTCCTTAGTCAGTCTTTTTTCATCAGGTAACTCCTGCTTCTAACTACCTCTACATTTCAATGAGCTGTCCTATTTATTTCCACTTCAGATGAGTTGTGCTTATATCCTCTTTGCAAACAGAATGTTGGACTAGATAGGCCTTTGGTCCAATCCAACACAGTTCTTCTGATCCACCATATTTCTGCCATACCATCTATAGCCCAATTCATTCCAGGATTACTCAATTCTTGTGTTTATGCCCTGCAAGATACCTACTGGGATTTTATCTCCCCCTTCACCACACCATATAGACTTCCTCTGACTGCTCTGAAAAAATAAATACTTCACAGATTTGAAAAGTTTGAATGAACAACTATTTTATGTACCAACATCTCCTGCAGGAATTCGCTGTCTACAGAACCCATCACCAACAAATGCTCTCACCTCTTCATCATCCAACATGACCATGCTGGCTTATTTAATGGAGCATATATCCCAACATCTCTGGAAAGTACTAGATTGGGAGAAACTGGTTTGTTTTGGAATTCTTCTCCATTTCCCATTTTTGTTCACATAGTGGGAAGAATTACATAGAAAAAAGTGCTACTCATTCTCTTATGAGCCAATCTCAAGATAAAAACCATAAATAATACTCCCCTCTATCACCTCTGGCTACATATTTGCTCTTCCTCAAGCATTCAAATAGCACAAAGGACTTACTGAAGTGTAGTTCTTTTCCACCTTGTCTTCCACTATACCAATTTGGCATGGTGTCTTCTGATTCTGAAGCCAGTAGTCTGTTGATTCTAGCAAGCTGTTACTGCAGAGAACCTGAGGAAGCAGAAGAATTTAATCATCCTTTTTAATGCAAGCATTCATTTAACACACTGAGTCTAATTTCTTGGAAAGTTTTCTAGTCAATTCAATTTTCACTCCTTAGATAATTTATGGCTGACTTGCTTGCTTTGAATCAATTCTTTGATTAACCCATAAAACTATATAATGTAGTTAGCTCATGAACATAATTATTTCATTAAAACAAATCATGGTGTAGGTAGGTAGCACAAGACAGTGAAAACAGAAAAGAAGAAGCTCTGGATCAACCATATGCCAGAGCTTAGAAAAATAACTAGTCGTATATAGAGTTTCTGTATCCATGGATTCAACCACTTATGGCCTGAAATATGGTAAAACATTCAGAAAGTAAACATTGATCTTGCCATTTTACATAAGGGAGAACATTTTACTACATCGTTGTTCATAATGGGGCTTGAGCACCCATGGATTTTGGTACCCACAAGGGGTCCTGGAAACCAAACTTCAGCAGACACCAAGGCCCAATGTATTCTGGTTTTTATAGCTAGTTACTGCTTGTTGAATAACCAAAGAAGTCAGCTGATAACCTAGAAATAAATAGGGCATTGGACATCTTGAGCTAATCCAGAGATCCCCAATGTCAGTAGGTTGATGGCCTTTTAAAGGCAGCCTGAGATTAATCATGTAAAGTAAATGAGTTTCTAGGAAGGCCAAATGTCCCCAAGAGCTATATGTTGTAAATTTTATCACATTTGACCTTTGCATTAGTTGTAAACCTGATGAAAAAGACATTCGCTTCAGTACAGATTAAGTAATACATATTGTAAATGTTCCTGCATCATGCCTAAAAATGAGACTTTTCTAACAAAGAAGAACTTGCAGTCAAATTCCATGGTTAAGAAAACATGCTGGGCACAAAAACAATGTCTCGCTTAAGGGTACAATTCAAAAAGTTGTCTTAGCCACTACAACTGTACCCATTCCCTTTAGGTTTCTTCTTAATCTACTAGTTGAAGGCCAAATTCAGTGGCAAACTGGCCCATGACTTGTTTTAAAAATATTCACAAAAAAGTGTCATGGCTATATGATTCAATGTCAGATTTTCAAATAAAGGGACATTTCTATTTGCTGTAGTTGTTGCTGTTTGAAGAGAGGTAGCCATGTTTATGGCAAGAAACATACCATATTATGGGCCAGTGCTCCACAAAGTTGATGATATTGCCTCCTGGGAGACACTACAATGATCCAGGGGTTGGTAGTATCCTCGAGTGCTACTGGGAAGCATTGAATAAAAATAAAGGGGCAATGGCAACCTAAAGAAAGAAGTATATTTTGAAAAACTGTTTGAATCATAGAGTTGGAAGAGACCTGTGGGCCATCCAACCCAACCCCCTGCCAAGAAGCAGGAAAATCACATTCAAAGCACCCCCCACAGATGGCCACCCAGCTTCTGTTTAAAAGCCTCAAAAGAAGGAGCCTCTACCACACTCTGGGGCAGAGAGTTCCACTACTGAACAGCTCTCACAGTTAGGAAGTTCTTACTAATGCTCAGGTGGAATCTAATTTCCTGTAGTTTGACGCCATTGTTCCGTGTCCTAGTCTCCAGCGCAGCAGAAAAAGCCTGCTCCCTCCTTCCTATGACCTCACCTCACATATTTATACATGGCTATCATGTCTCCTGTCAGCCTTCTCTTCTGCAGGCTAAACATGCCCAGCTCTTTAAGTTGCTCTTCATAGGGCTTATTGTACAGACCCTTGATCATTCCAACTTGTCAACATCTCCCTTCAATTGCAGTGCCCAAAATTGGACACAGTATTCCAGGTGTGGTCTGGCCGAGGCAGAATAGAGGGGTAGATCTAGACATTATATTCCTAATTATGCAGACCAACATCCCATTGGCTTTTTTATCTGCCTCATGACATTGTTGGCTCATGTTTAATTTGTTGTCCATGAAGACTCCAAGATCTTTTCACACATACTGCTCTCGAGCCACGCATCCCCCATTCTGTATCATTGCATTTCATTTTTTCTGCTTAAGTGGAGTATCTTGCATTTGTCCCTGTTGAAATTCATTTTGTTAATTTTGGCCCATCTCTTTCAGTTGTTTAGATCATTTTGAATTCTGCTCCTGTCTTCTGGAGTATTGGTTATCATTCCCAATTTGGTGTCACCTGCAAACTTGATGATCATGCCTTCTAACCCTTCATCTAAGTCATTAATAATCATGTTGAACAGGACCAGGCCCAGGACAGAACCCTGCGGCACTGTCACTTCTTTCCAGGATGAAGAGGAAGCATTGGTGAGCACACTCTGGGTTCGTTCATTTAACCAATTACAGATCCACCTACCCGTAGTTTTGCCTAGCCCACATTGGACTAGTTTGTTTGCCAGAAGGTCGTGGGGGACCTTGTCGAAGGCCTTACTGAAATGCAGATACGCGTCATCCACAGTGTTCCCTGTCTCTAGCCAGCTTGTTACTCTATCGAAAATACATATAGATACATAGAAGAATGTAGATTTGTCACTGTATCTTTGTGTACTTTTGCTTTAAGAAGGTAGATTTCCAGTAAGGTGCTGTGTATTTTTTTTTCTGAAAGGGGGCTGTAGGCCAAAAAAGACTAATCATTTTATGACATAAGATTTGACATACTAAAGTTGATTTTTATGTATTATTCTTAATAACAAAAACATTTGTTTCTTTATTTGTCATTATTTAAAATGTAATAATTTTGCATTAACTATGACATGATTTAATACAGATTCTTTTATGCTTCCTGCATTTTTAAAATAAAATATACAGTACAAAACTTTCCCTAATCTCATGCTGCTCTATGTTTAGAATATGTATGTTCTAGTAAATTCCCTTTCATAATTTGAAAGCAAAATAGTGAATATTTTCTTTAGTAAACAATATAACGTGCCATAACATTTGAGCTGAAAGAAAGAAATGTTGAACCTTGCAAATTAAGAAGGAAAGTGTGTTGATTCAAAGCATGGTTTCAAGATTTGGTACTTCCTTGGTTATTATAAATAATATAATCCCTTTCCATTTTAGCTACTCTACTCAACCTTCTTGATCTTTCTTAAAGGCTTAACTAAAGACCCAGAAAAAGAACAATGTTATTCCTGCCTCTGAAAAGCTATTTGTATTGCAAAAATAAAGCATTGTGGTCCAGCCATAAAACGGGTGCTTAGACAATCGCGGAACTTTCTCTTCTAGATATATAATAGCATTCTCTTAGGTAGTGGTGGGCTATGTACAATTATTTGCTCCCATTAAGGAGAACAAATAATTTAATCCGTTTTTTCCCTGTTAGTTTCAAAAATATCTTGTAATTGCTTCTTCCCCACTGGCCTTTATGCAACATCAGGACAGTGGCAAGAGAAGATGAATGAGGTTCCTAACTAACCTGGTTTCAACCTTGCCTCCTTGGTCTTGTAGTGACATGCGGGGAAGGAGCCAACTTAGGAAGGAGGTTATAGATTTTTTTGATCTTGTTTTGGCTCTTTCTGCCTGCTGTCCCATCACATAAGGAATGGCGGGAAATCAGACAAAGATGGGAAGGTGATAGCCTTTCAAGATTCTATCTTGGCTCCCCACTCTTGTGACGTCCACCTATCCATCTCAAGTGATACCAGGAGGCTGGGAGGGATGGTGATGAAGGTCAGGAAGGTTATAGTGCCCTAGGATACTCTCTTGCTTCCCATCTGTCTGACCTTTATGTGACATTGGGACAGTGGGAGGAAGTCAGGAAGTGTTCTAGACAGGTCTACCCTTGCTATCTGTATTCTGATAGCTGATTTATGATTATGCAGACATTGTTATCTGGAGTTGGCTACTAGAACACAGTCCAGAACAACAATCTTCTTAATTGGATCCCTATCTCTAGCCTTCATGAAAGGAAATGGATAAGTTTGAGGCGGGCATGTAGCCGGGGGGGGGGGGGGCTATGGGGGCTTCAGACCCCTCCGAAATTCTCATGGTGGTTCGCGAGAAGGCCTTACTGGTACATTATTTAAACTGTTATGTTTATTAATATCATGATCTGATCACTATTCTCAATATATCCCATACAAAAGGTTTGCTAGGGTAGATCCTCTTTCACCCAGACTCAGCCCCCCCCCCCCGTATCAAACTCACCCCCCCCAAATCAAAATCCTGGCTATGGGCCTGGTTTGAGGTGAGGAAATTGGAGCTATTTTCAAGTTTAATCAAGAGCTGATGGAAGGGGAGGAGAGACAAGAAGGGGACTTGAAGAATATTCTCCTTGTTCATGTTTTTGGACACTTGAAAAGCTTGTTTTCCATTTTTCTTTGAATATTATTTCTAAGATTATTCTTAGCAAAACATGAAGTACACAAGAACCAAAACGCTGTATAGCATGTGTAATAAAGATCAACTACCACTTGGCAGGGGGGACAAGCAATCACACCCACTGCCCACCAATGTAAAGGGTTAACGTTCAGCTGGACACTACTTTAATGACGATAAATGACTAAGACAAGGGGGAAAGACTCTCTTATCCCACCTCAATATTATTATCAAGTGACCAACTGTATTAACGATGTTAATTACTGATGTAATTGGTAGATTCGCCGCCACCACCTCAATTAATGTCTGAGGAAAAACATAAGTGTGAATGTGAAATTGGTAAAGTATATTCAAGCCCTTAGTTTTTCTTTAATGACTGGTTCTTTCGCTGACTGGACTGAAATTAAGTTGTCTTCAGGCTAACTGAGGTCTAATGATTGTGACAGACCGAGGCAGACACTAGTTTAAAGATGAAAATTAGAAACAGGTTTATTTAAAACTTGATGAACAAATCAACTCTCTTAATAAGAGTGGTACAAAAGCTTGATGCGTTTCAGAGGCTTAACTGGTTAGACAGACAGTCTTTTCTTAAGACTTCAACTTTTGATTCCTGTGAGTTCCTTGCTTCACACTGCTCACTACTTTGACACAGTGTGTCCCTGAGAACAGTCCACTGACTGCCTCACAGAGCAAACAGGCTTTCCTACACGGACCCTACTAAGTGCAGTGATTCAGGAACCTTTGCCTTTCCTATGCTCTAACCCTCAAGACTCACTTCAAAAGTTCTCTCTGTCTAAATTCTTCACAGCTCCCTCTGCCTAACTATCCTTCTACACTCTTCGATGTTTTAAAGCTCTTCTCTCCAGCTTGTCAAAAGACACAGCCTTTTTTCCCTCTCAAACCTAACTCCTCCCCTGACTGCTCTAGCCAATCAGGAGTCGGCTGACTCCTCCCTCTTGCCTCTTAGCTTTCCTGCCTATCTCTCAACATGTCAGCTACTGACTTCAGGCTTCGGCCTTCCTGGCAAAAGGTTAGATTCATCACAGCATGGAATGAAAATAATTATACCTAGATAGCAAAGTACACTTTATATTAAATGTAACAATGTATCTAAAATTCCATATTAAATAGATAATATCATAATTAATGCACAACTGTTTGTCTCCTTAAAGCTCCTCTGCTTGATACATGAGACATTAATATGTTCTTACCTAATTATCTTTAATTGTTGTGGTTAATTATAGCTCATCAGAAAAAGATGAGCATAGAACATGCAAAACGAGATAAGGCACTGGGGGCTTATTCTACAAATTTTATTTAAACGAGGGCAGTGTAGTAGTATTTGGCACACAGAATAGTATTGGGGGTGGGTAGGGCTCTGTTCCTGCCAATAATTACTTAATTAAAAGTAAAAGCATAATTTATTCTCTACCAGTGCCAGTGCACTGCATATGATAAATCTACATTTAAAAACAAATTACATTAATGTAATGTGTAGGAGAAGCTGTGGGACTGTGACAGCTTATAATGAAATCTCAGAGATTTCCCTCATGTCAACACATCTTGTAATATCTCTTCCAATTTACCCTGGTTCAAGCTGTTGTTAAACCCCAAGCTGATTGTATTTATGTGGAGTGGAATATCTTTTTGATCATTCAAAATGCTAAGTAGGTTGTCAAAAGGCTGCGATAAACATTTAAATTATAGGAGACATTTTTCAATCACCAAGGTCTGTGTGCAATAGTGTGCAATGCCATACAGGCACATGAAGAACATGGAAGTAAAACAATATACATAGTAATATCATCTCCAGTGTAGAGGGCAGGAGCCCATGGTGGCGCAATTGGTTAAACCCTTGTGCTGGCAGGACCGAAGACCAACAGGTTGGAGGTTCGAACCTTGAGGGAGCGTGGATGAGCTCCCTCTGTCAGCTCCAGCTCCCCATGCAGGGACATGTGAGAAGCCTCCCACAGGATGGTAAAACCTCAAAAGACATCCGGGCATCCCCTGGGCAACATCCTTGCAGGTGGCCAATTCTCTCACACCAGAAACGACTTGCAGTTTCTCAAGTCGCTCCTGACACACAAAAAATGTAGAGGGCACAATCACAGTATTTTAAAAAATATGTCAAAGCGAAAAATGTTGCTTTTTTCGTGTAACAAGTAATCTTTGCTAGTTGCTCCTAGAATGTTCCTATGGAAAGGAGTAATTTTATTTGTAGGTGACGGGTGGGTGGCCATGTTGGTTTATTTAAGTACATGATTAAAATACATGCCAACACTGGCCCAAAACATTACACTAAACTTTAAAAAAATATGTTCAAACTAGCAGCAACAATACTTAATAATAAGCAGTAATTTTAAAACATGCAAATATATTACATTGAAATCTCTGAGTAAAGATAAAGGTTTTCACCTAGTGCTTAAAATACGTAAGTGATAAGCGTACTGAATGAGGGCAATCACTCCAAAACCAGGATACCAATTAAGAAAAGACCTGTTCTGTCTTCACCACCTGCCTTCAACCAGAAGAGGCAGGGGAAGCGGTAGAAGGACCTTGCCTTGATAGAAAGAAAAATAAAGCTTCCTACATGGTGTGTGGGTGAGTAGAAGCACTGAGCAGGACTAAATGTAGAGCTCTAACAAAATAGCAGAGAACAATACCAAAGCTTTTCAAATGCACTTGAATTTTCACTCTCAAAGTGAGAGGCGGCGTGTCTAACATGTATTCATTTTGAGCTTCCTATTGTGGCCATCACAGATCTGAAACTGTTAGCCAGAAAACCTACAAGTAAGTAGCCAAAGGTGAGAACTATTCCTTTCTCCATTCCCATAATGTGCCTTAATTAAGCAATATGTGCAAGCTATCCATCCCTTGCTTTGAGAATACATGGGATATGTTAACTTGCATGTTACGGGAAGGGATGACATTAAAGGCTCAATATCTGGGTTGCTGTGAGTTTTCCAGGCTGTGGGGTCATGTTCCAGAAGCATTCTCTCTTGACGTTTCACCCACATCTATGGCAGGCATCTCAGAAGTTGTGAGGTTTGTTGGAAAGTAGGCAAGTGAAATTTATATAATGTCCAGGGCGGGGAAAGAAGGAATTTCCCACCCTGACCATTCCACAGATATATAAACTCCACTTGCCTAGTTTCCAACAAACCTCACAACCTCTGAGGATGCCTGCCACAGTTGTGGGTGAAAAGTCAGGACAGAATGCTTCTGGAACATGGCCATACAGCCCGGAAAACTCACAGTAACCCAGTGATTCTGGCCATGAAAGCCTTTGACAATAGCTCAATATCTGTTGTTGTTTTTTACATACACAAGAGTCTATCCCTTCTTAGAATGTGCATGATGTCTCTCTAGTTAATATGTGTACATATAGCCTTGCTTCCACTTTCTTTTATTTTTTCAGTCCCCAGATCTGCTTTTGCCTTAATCTTAAACCTTATTTACATTTTGCAGGACATATACTTTCATTTAGTAAGCATCCCAAAACAACCATATCTGTAGGAAATCACGGGTTATTTCACTGTCAATGAGATGAAAAAGCAATAAAACGGCCACAAGTGTATTATCATTTTGGAAAGCACAATTACTATCTGATCCTCTCTAGTGAACAAAATGACACATAGGATCTGGCACATGAGCTTCCACCATCAAATGAAGCAGGCAACTCATCCCTTTAATCTAGTGTTGGGAGTCAACTCTACTCTTTCTATTCAAACCCCAAATTCCAGCAGCTTCAGGGCGGTGCGATATGTACCCACTTCCTAGCACCATCTGCCCTTGAATGATTCACTGGCACAAGCTACTATTTGTTGTCTCCACAGTTGAAACAGAGCCATAAGATCAGGTCATCCCTAAATGATGGCACAACACATTTTTGGAATATGTAACCGACTGTCAGTTCAACATTTGTACATTCTTCACAAGCAGCAAGATACTAATATTGTATTTCCCTCCTTTTTGTTTAAATATACAGCTCACAATTCAGTCAAAAGCTAAAGCATATAATTGCACTGCCGGCTAACAATAATACAAGGTTAGGAAGAAATTACCTTCTTACATGCTGTGACCGAGCTTCCAAGACTGCTTCCTGAACTATCTGTGCCAACACTTTGGTGCTCTGAAGCTTCATACATCAGTGGAGATTCAAAGTTTCTGAAGAGAGAAATAGGAGAAATTTTAGTGATATCAACATTAATAATACAGTGTAATTTTAAAGTCCTATCCAAGTCAGTTCACTCCGATTTGTGCAGAGTACTCTGAAATAACAGCACGATAAATTTCCAAGGATAGTATGCAGGTCTTAGTTGGATATAATGACTTCTTTCTGCTTTTAACAACACAACAAAATGTTCACTTCTCCATCAAGCAAGCCTTTCTAGGGCAAGATGATACAGTGGCTGCATTCATTCAGCTTGACAGGTGCCAATGTGGAAGAAATTGCATGCAATGCCTCATCCTGAGTCACCTGCTTCCTACCCAAGAAAAGAGGTAAATTATAACTATTTAGAGACATTGGGAGTGACTAAAGTTGCAAGCCAAGCAGGCTATCTTTATCACCACAGACAAGGTATAGTTAATGTGGGTTGGATGCCTGCCCTTTATATACCACTGAAGTCTGGAATAGAAAGAAATGTGTGAACCATAACATTAAGAATTACCGCCTACTTATTTTCTCTATCTTATCAACCATCCCTTTGTATTCCTTTGGTGTTTCTATCTCAAGCTGTACACCTGAAGACAAAAATTCTTTTCCTCTTTTTAATTGGTCTGTAGTCAGTTGAAGTGTTGGACAAAATACTTTATAGCAAGAGGAATGAAAATCATAATCCTTTTTCATTTGCTCAGAATAGTTCACCACACAAGAAAAGCTTTACAGAAAAACAAAAAATCTGGGTTAATGCAATACTAAAATACAATATCATTACAAGAACCCCAAGTTTCATTAAGACAAATACTGCCAAATGGGCACTATGGGTCATCAGTCAATGACAATAATTTATCTATAATATATAAGTCAAATATGTCAGACCTTTGCACAGTGATCATACAGTAAAAACATACAATCAGAAATGAGTTTTTCAAAAGTATGAAGTGCAAGGAAAAAAACAACAACAAATATTCTTAGAATCTGGGGAAGGTCTTATGGCTTCAATTAAGATATGGGATACAAAATTTAAGGTGCATCTACACTGTAGAATGAATGTACCTTGATACCATTTTAACTGCCATGGCTCAATATTAAATCATGGGAGCTTTAGTTTTATAAAGTCTTTTACCCTCTCTTCATAGTGCTTGTATTGCAACAAACTACAAATCGTAGGGTTCCAAAGAACTACACCATAACAGTTAAAGTGATGGCAAGCTATATTCATTCTGCAGTGAAGATGCTCAGGGCGCTTCCAGACAGTGCCAAAACACAAGACAAAGAAATGGGTTTTTAAAATGTGGGACCTCAAAGGAAGTCCAAACACAGACCTGACAGTCCTGCTGCATAGTTTTCCACTGCCCTCACAGCTATTTTTTAAAAAAGCAGATTGAGATGGAGGATGGACAGGGATATCCGGCAGAAGTTTAAAAAAAAAATCACTCCAAAGGTCCAGCACATAACAAAGCAATTTTTTTTTAAAGAAACTTCCCTCAGATGTCTGTTTCCCCCCAATTGTTAATTCAAACTCTGTTTAACATTACAAAGTGCAAAACACAGAATTTGAGAGAGTTGTATTTGAAGGAGTCCATTCGGGGTGAAGGAAGGAAGGAAAGCAAGTGTTTTCCGTGATTGCTGGGAAACACAGGTATGGAAAGGTGCATATTTCTCAGGAAGAATCGGGCTTAAAGGGCACCTTTTAAACACGTGTTTTCCAGCCATTAAACTCAATTCTGCTTGATTCCTCCTGCACTTTACCTAAATGTCATTTAGCTGCCACCCCCCCCCCCCCCTTTTTAACTCGCTTCCTTGGGTTTTAATGCATGTGTAGAAGACCCCTGAGTCTCAGGGGACAGCAACAACAAACTGATTCTGAACATGTTTTGCCATGAAAACCCCCCTTACTGTTGGCAGAAGTCAGAAACTTGAAGACACACAATAATATACACAATAACAAAAGCTAGGGTAGCATAGAATGGAACCATGCACTTTTCACACTGCATTAATATAGCACTGCGATTCCAACTTAACTGCCATGGCAATATCTTATGGAATTTGGAGTCTTTTTTTTGTATGGTGGGGCAATACCTCTGTCTGAACAATTACTATAAACAACCACCCTAAACAGCAAATATTGGGATTCATTGCAGCTAAAGTGAAATCAAGTGAAAGGATTTTTATTGTTAATTGGTTTTTTCTTTGAGAAAAAAATACTCTGTTAACAGATAATGGGCAGAATTATTTTGATATACAATTATGGTGTTGTCCATACAGAAAAAAATTCTGCTTAAACTCCCATTTTTGGTTCATAATGACCTCATTAATGCCATGAGAATCTGAGAATGGTATTATCAGCCACATGTTTCCATTGTGCAAGCTCACTTTGGTGTTAAAGGGCAGTCATTTTATGATCATGTGTGCTATACAGTGCATTATGTTTGCTCACATGGCCACTCCATTGCCCTCCACAATGCTAATATACGTATGACTGCATTAAATATGGAAGCCTCAATAGGACGTCAAAAATAATACAATTGTATCAGAATAAACACACTTAAAAATAATGGTACATGCCAGCAAATCACTGGACCTGCCATCTACCTGAACCATCCACCCACACAAAACACCACCCCCATTGATTCAGATTGCAGGCACAGGTAAATTAATCTGGATTTTCCAGAAAAGTACAGTCTGAAGTTCAATATTTTAACTTCGGATTAAAGTCCTCAGGGGTTAAAAGAATTTAATTAGAGTTCAGTCCTCAAGAACATTGTGTGTTATGCCTATACTGGATACAAGGTTAACACATTTTTTTCTCCCATGCTGACAACAGGGGTAGCAGGAAGAAAAATGCTATAAACACAGCATGAAGGAAGGAAGCAATGGAGAAATAGCCCTTTTAGAGCTGGCAGATTGTGTTTGCTTTTCCTTGCTGCTACTGTGTTGCCTTGGGTCCTATACTGAGATAAAGGTGGGTTGTACATTAAATAAATAAATAAATAAAGCAATGAAATTAAGTATAACCACTAACACTTTCAGTATACCAACAGGCTTTTGAGCAATCTCTCTCATCCACTGCTTTCTAATTCTGGTACAATTCTGAACGCTTCAACAGAAATAAGGGCAGAGTCTTGGAACTAATGAGCAAATGAGCCATAAACAACATAGCTGCTTCGACCTCATTGTTTTTGGAGGACAGCAATGGTATAATAAATTCATACTTCAAAAGTAACATAAGTTGTGCATTATCTTTTGTTATGTACCCAAAGTTACTTCTAAAGAGTATCTTCAAAAGTCATGCCATTTTCTCACCAACCCTAAAGTAATTGATGGTAATGGGAGGTTTGTTTTTCATGTCAGGAGCGATTTTGGAAACTGTAAGTCACTTCTGGTGTGACAGAACTGGCTGTCTGCAAGGATGTTGCCCAGGGGATGCCTGGATGTTTTATCACTCTGTGGGACACTTCTCTCATGTCCCTGCATAAGAAGCTGGTGCTGACAGATGGGAGATCACCTTGCTTCCCGGATTCAAATAACCAACCTTTTGGTCAGCAGTCCTGCCAGCACAAGGGTTTAACCCATTGCACCACTGGGAGCTCTGTAATAGGAGGTAATGGTACATAATGTAACAAGCAGGCTATCATGTAATGAGTGTTTAAAGACCCCTAATATGAACTCTTTCAGTGTGGGATTCTTTGCATGGAGACGTGAAACCATGGATAATAGCAAACCTTAGTATTTTCACTGACAAATAGTTTTTATTATTCTGAAGTTTCTCCCAATGCCTTAACAAAAAATTCTTGGCAATTTTTATTATTATTATTATTATTATTAAGCTTTATTTGTACCCCGTCCCCTCTCCCCAAAGGGACTTGGGGTGGCTTACAACAATCAACAGATACAGAAATTAATGTAAGTAATAGAAAATAAACAACCATAATAGTAACCAGGCCTGTAGCTGGGGTTAGGTGTTCAACCCCCCCCCCCCCCCCCCCAAATTTTTCAGGTTAAAAAAACCCTGGTTTACTCATGAATTTTAACTGGTTAACCAAATCCCCATGCTAAGTCTATGAGACACAAAAAATTAAGCGTCCTTCCAGAACTGCAGGCACTATCTCAAGCAAATATTGACAATTTATTCACACTGTCATTACTTGCAGCAATAGCCGATGTAGCGAAGCAACCAAGTTTGGGGGGGGGGGGTGTTGAATGCTCTCATTAAGGAGGCCAGACTTGGTGGAGGTGGTTGACAGGGGCGGAGCTGCAGGCTACTGAAGGCTGCTCTGCCCCCTGCTGTGCTCTTTGCTTCAGCATGACCCTAATACCCCCCCCCCCCAAATGTTCAACCTCCCCCCTCGAAATTTGCAACCCTCTCTGAATTTTTTTTCTGGCCATGGCCCTGATAGTAACCTCAACATTCAGTGGCAGAGGCTTTCCAGGCTTTTAATTTTTTTATTTTGTGTCAAAAACATTGCATAAATAAGTATAAAACTGATAAAATAGACAAAATAAAAATTTCCACCTCTTTGTTCTAGCTCTGCCCCTGGAGCAACAGAGCACAAATCCCCCTGCTTTGTGTTACAGATTTTCAAAAATTAATCTTAATTTTCCTCTCTCTTGATTAAACAGTCCCAAAATTTTTGACTGCTTTGACCAGGATTATTTATGTTGTTTCACTCCTTAAACTTCTCTTTTCTGCATAGCACATGAATGCTACAGGAAATAACAACACTGATACACAACCCTTCGGATTGGAGGTCCTGTCAAGCTTCTAGGGTCCTTTAGAACTTTTTTCATTAACTATCTGATTTCTCTTTAAACTAATGAATGAATTAGTTTAAAAACCACAATGCATTTCTACAGCACATTAGTTCCTCACTGCAAAGCCTGCTACCATCATTCTCTCTCTCTGTGTATATATGTTACAGATGATGTTCATGATAAAGCCAGATTTGAGCAAGAAAAGAAATGAATGTTTGGTAACAAAAGCTTAAAATGTCAACATACTTTGGAATAACATTGCCAGGAATACAGGCTACATCTTGGACTGAAAATTAGACTGGCATTCGAATATCTTGTCTTCAAGGCCACCAGAGAATTGAGAGACAGCCCAGTTATCCAAAACACACAGTGATATAACTTCTTTCCAGATGGCAAAAGTATAGCAGATAATATGACAAGGTAAGAGCCAAATGAGTTAGTTGTGATAAAAGTTACAATCCAAATGTGAAGTAGGGCTGCTATCTTTGGGCTCCAGAAGGATTAGAAGTATAGACCTTTGGCTCCCCATTTCATGCTTCATGCATCCTGTTTCTTCTCTTTCATGACTGACCGTCTTTTTGCTATCTCGACATGAGCAGCAAAAGCTGAACTGGAGAATAACTGGAAAACTAGAAAAGTCTGAGGTCAAAGAAAAGGACAATTACATTTAAGAAAAGAGTGTTGTGGCAACTTGTAAGAATAACAGATTTATCTTCGCACAAGATGTGTAGAACATAGAACACTTGATACAGAATACAAGCCTATGGCCCAAAATCAGGGACCTTCTACACAACCACATAACCCAGAATATCAAGGCAGATAATCCACAATATCTGCTTTGAACTGGGTTATCTGAGTCCACACTGCCATATAATCCAATTCAATGTGTATTTTTTTTATAGCTGTGTGGAAGGGGCCTCAATAAATCTACAAGGAGAATAATTATGTATAATATGTATATGATTACAAGCAGCAAGAATAGTATTGGCAAAAAGTAGAAAATAAATAGTATTGGCAAAAAGTAGGAAATAATTGAAGTACCTAGAATGATTTTTTAAAAATAGTTTTATTTACATACATTAACAGCTTACAATGTAAACAGAACACGAAACAATGAATATTTTACAAACACATAATCCCACCACCAATGCCTGAACAAGTATCCTTTGCTTTGCCATATATTTATGAGTTAACCATTAACCAAATGTCATATCCAGAATTTCTGACCAACAAGATTGTATTGTTTTCGTTTTTCACTCTCTAATACATATTTAATAAAAACCAACCAGTATAAATCAAAATCTGATCTATTAGGGCAGATCCAGACAAGCATTTACCCCAGGAGAAAACACGGATTTTCCTGATGGCCTGTCCACACCTACTTCAGAAAGCGCATGCTTTCTGGGGTGGGTGTCCAGATGCTCTCGTGGAACTGGCCCGTGAGAACATCTGGAATCCCTCCCCCCCTCCCCCAAAGGCCCCAGATCCCTTAGAAAAGTAAAATAAACTTACCCAACCTCCAGTGCACTCTCGGAACAACTCTTTCAGCGCACAGAAATGATGTGCCAGGAGAGCAGGGCGGGGAGGGGGGCAGAGGAACATCGCTTTCCTCCCCCACTCTCTATGCATTGGGAGAGCTGCTTCGAGAGTGCACGGGAGGCTGGGTAAGTTTATTTTATTTTTCTCAGGGGTTTGGGGGCTTTTGGGGAGGGGGTGGGTATTCCCATAGTTTTCCAGACTAATTTAGTCTGGAAAACCGTGGGAATGCTGTCTGGACTGTAGTCCAGACAGCATTCCCACGGTTTTCCAGACTAAATGTCTGGACTGTAGTCCAGACACTGAAAATAGTGGATTTATCCCATGCCTTCCAAGAAGGTGCGGAATAAACTCACTATCTAATTAATTTTCCTGGTTTGTAGCGAATTAATTCGGGACTGCCCAGAATGTTGTCTGGACAGCCCCTCCTTTATTGCAGGAGTCACCACAATAAAGGTACTGTCTGGGTGGGGCCTTAGTTAAGGCTACGTTCCATACCTCCCCATACCATATCTAGAATAATGAAGGGGAGCTCTCTAAGTAAGGAGTGGAAAGAATGTGAGAAAATAGAAAAAATAATTTAAGGAATAAGAAGTCTCTGTAAGTATTGAAGTTTCTCTTTTTATCAAATGGAATGCAAGAAGACTTAGGAATAACCTCTACCTCAAAAAGGGAGGGAAAGAAGTAGGGTCTTTGTATTTATTGTTTAATTGGATTATGTTATGTTTGCTTGGTTTATGTGTGCCTTTTCTTCTTTGCAACTTATGACACTGTATGTTTTTTCTCTTTTCTTTCTTTCAGAAAATCAATAAAATATTACACACAGAGAAACAAAAGAAAATAACAAAAGAAACTGGGGCAGTATTTCCACAGCTTGCCACTTTGAACTGGTAATGCAGTCATATCTCTATATAACTGGAAGTCTCCCATTATCTGTGATGGTGAGAATGTGGTGTGACAGTTATTACCAGGCACGTTTATTTGCATTGCTTTTGCAAGCTAATGAAGATGTACCTTGAATACATTTAAAAGTATTTTTTTAAATGCTGCAAATTCATTGCATAAAATATTGTATGGAATGGCCTACTCTTAAATTAATACTTAAATTAATCAGCATAACTGTTCTTAGTCAATCCTTATTCCAAGTGGCTCATGATTACAACACTAAAATAGTTCATAAAGCATCAAACAATTATATGAATTCAAACACAATTAAAATACATATTTTGAACTATGAGTTTCAGTCTAAAAAAACATATTTAAAGTGTCTAGATGACTAAAAGGGTCTTTGTGTAAACTGAAAGATTGTATAGATGGTGCCAAGTAAATAAGCTCTCCTGGGAAGTCTATTTCAATCTACTTCAGTTCAGATGGTGGGCGTTTAGCAAAGCTTAATTAAGTATATAGCCAGCAGGAACTGAGGAAATGTACTTCTAAAGTAACTTGGTCTCCATTTGTTTGGAGCATTGAAAGTTAAAACCAGTACTTTAAATCAGGCAGAAAAGTGTACAGTGAGCCAATGCAGTTGGCATCCATTTTAACATCAGGAAGAAGAGAAAGATCAAGAACCTGAAAGCCAAAAGAGACGTGACATCAAATGTACAAACATGCTTTGCATGTCTGACAATCTTTAAAGATGGGTGCCTAGTGTAGACGTGGGGCATGCCGAGGAAAGGTTAGTACAGTCAGTGCCGTTAGGGGCACTGGACCCCCATGCAAATGGAAACTACGAATAAAGAAATTACTATTAATTTGTCCAAGAAAACACTTCTCTGGGGATTTCTTGGTCTCCAGCACAGTTCTATGGTCAATATCTACTGGAAGCTGACCACAGCTTCACAATGAAGGACCTAGAGAGATGCCTATTTATTTACTTATTTACAGTATTTATATTCCATCCTTCTCACTGCACAGGGTACTCAGGGCAGAGTACAATGCACATATACATGGCATATATAGACATACATACAACATATATAGACAGACATAGAGGCAATTTAATATTCCAGTGTTTCTGGCTTCATGAGGGTATGCTTGGTTTCGACCACAGGGGGAGCTGCCACTCCACTGGCCACTTGTGACACTGGGTCCTTTGATGGAGTACTTCCTCATTCTTCTGCACACTACTGGAAGGTTTTATGGCATCGTAAATTAGTAAAATTAGTCACCCTGCATAAAGCAGTATCTAAATTTCCTACTTGACAGATGCCAACAGCAAGCTAGACTATTAATGGTCGGTAGCTTATTCCGACCCAGGCTGGCTTCAAACTCATGACCTCTCGGTCAGTAGTGATTTAATGCAGTTGGTTACTAACTAGTTGTACCACAGCCCGGTCCTAGAGAGATATTCTCTTTAGGAATCTCTAGGTCTTCTGGCATGACCAGAGAAAATTGACTGTGAAGTTGCACTTGAAGAACTAGCAGTGCCTACAGAGAACAATTTAATCAAATCCATCAATAATCAAATACATAAAAGCCAAACCTGTAAATGTGTGTGTATGTATGCATGCTCCGTCGAAATTACATATACATCAGAAGACATGGTTATAAACTTGTGCAACAAGAAAGCTTGCAAGTACAACAAGGAAACTGATTTTTTCCTTTCTGCTGTACTCCAAATGACACGAAGGTAAAGGTTTTCCCCTGACATTAAGTCCAGTCGTGTCCGACTCTAGGGATTGGTGCTCATCTCCATTTCTAAGCTGAAGAGCCGGCGTTGTCCGTAGACACCACCAAGGTCATGTGGCCAGCATGACTGCATGGAGCACCATTACACAACAGATTCAAAAACATGCACCCATCACCACTCAACCCCAGTTCCCTCCTCATCTTCTGGGTCCAAACACAGCACACCTGCAAACATCATATACACCTGGTATCACTTAGGAATATAGATAGGTAACCAGGATTTAAAGTCAACACAAAGAGACAGATGGAACTTCTTCCTTCTTCAGCACTGTTTTCTCTAAAATTTGTCTACTTGCCTGGAAGCCAAAGAAGCATAGCAAGTACATGAGATTAATTACACTTAGGATAACCATATGCCAATATGGGTATCGCAAGAATGATGCAGAAGATATATTATCTGATGCTCTTCAGAGGGTAGCATAATCCAACTGATTCAAACTAAAAGAAAGGGGATTTTGACTAAACATTAGGAGTTCCTGAAGCTAGGAGCTAATAAACTGGAGAACAAGCTGCTTTGGAAGATGATGAATTTTCCTTTGTTCAAAGTTGTAACTAGAGGCTGGCTGCCCACCTCTCAGGAATACTGTAGCAGTGTTTTTCCTGCATTGCTAGCAGATTGGACCATATATTCTCTGAGGCCCAGTTCTGGAACTGTACAACGCCATAAAGAAAAAGAAGATCAGAAAATGCTGGAATGAGGAAGTTCTGACAGCTCTTCATCATAGAGGATGGAGTGACAGCACCCCCTGTGGACTCGAGCCCAAGTGTCCATGGCATTGAAACAACACCTTCTGTTCTGTTCTGTCTGTGTACTCTCTATACAAATGGCATTGAATGTTTGCTGTACTTGTGATCCACCTTGAGTCCCCTTTGGGGTATTTATTTATCGTGTCAGAAGCAAGCCAAACAGTTGTATTGCATTTTTTAACAAACAAACAAACAAAACACAAAGTTTGCAAGCTTGGTAGTTGATTAAATGTCCTTTGACCAGTAACTGGCCACTTGGAGTGCCTCTGGTGTTGCCGCAAGAAGGTCCTCCCTTGTGCATGTGGCAGGGCTCAGGTTGCATCGCAGCAGATGGTCTGTAGTTTGCTCTTCTCCACACTCGCATGTCATGGATTCCACTTTGTAGCCCCATTTCTTAAGGTTGGCTCTGCATCTCGTGGTGCCAGAGCGCAGTCTGTTCAGCGCCTTCCAAGTCACCCAGTTTTCTGTGTGCCCAGGAGGGAGTCTCTCATTTGGTATCAGCCATTGATTGAGGTTCTGGGTTTGAGCTTGTCACTTTTGGACTCTCACTTGCTGAGGTGTTCCAGCAAGTGTCTCTGTAGAGCTTAGAAAACTATTTCTTGATTTAAGTCATTGACGTTCTGGCTGATACCCAAACAAGGGATGAGCTGGAGATGTCACTGCTTTGGTACTTTCACTATTGGTTGCTACTTCCCTGCGGATGTCAGGTGGTGCAATACCGGCTAAACAATGTAATTTCTCCTGTGGTGGAGGGCGCAGACACCCCGTGATAATGCGGCATGTCTCAATAAGAGCCACATCTACTGTTTTAGTGTGGTGAGATGTGTTCCATACTGGGCATACATACTCAGCAGCAGAGTAGCAAAGTGCAAGGGCAGATGTCTTCACTGTGTCTGGTTGTGATCCCCAGGTTGTGCCAGTCAGCTTTCGTATGATATTGTTTCTAGCACCCACTATTTGCTTGATGTTCAGGCAGTGCTTCTTGTAGGTCAGAGCACGGTTCAGAGTAACTCCCAGGTATTTGGGTGTGCTGCAATGCTCCAGTGGTTTTCCTTCCCAGGTAATCCTTAGAGCTCGGGATGCTTGTCTGTTCTTAAGGTGAAAAGCACATGTCTGTGTTTTAGATGGATAAGGGATCAGCTGGTTTTCCCTGTAATAGGCAGTAAGAGCACCTAGAGCTTCGGAGAGCTTCTGTTCAACTATCTCCAAGCTCCCTGCTTGAACGGTAATGGCACGATCATCAGCATAGATGAAACTCTTTGTCCCTTCTGGCAGTGGCTGGTCATTTGTGTAAATGTTGAACATTGATGGAGCAAGCACGCTCCCCTGAGGCAGGCCGTTCTTCTGTTTCTGCCATCTGCTTCTCTGGCCCTGGAACTCAACAAAAAAGCTCCTTCTCACCTTTGGGGTGAGAAGAGTGGAATATAAATGAAGTGTTGTTGTTGTTGTTGTTGTTGTTGTTATCGTTATCTCTCAGACTTGACCTTTTCCCCCATTTGTGGCATATTTATAGAATACTACTAATACTATCTTACCTTAGAAGGATCAAGAATTGTTCAGATAATGTATTAGACACAGTTTAGATACTTTAGATAATAAATCATTATGTGAATTGTTTTTATATGGCATTGAGAATCCATTGCTCAAAGCCGTTTGCTAGCAAAGGTAATTCTATGACAAGAGCAAGCCTCTAATATTGCAATCATTTTTCCTAACATGACAATCTGTGCCTTTATTCCTGTGTCCTACCTCACTGAACAGTGTGATACTACTAAGCTATGTAGCAGCAGGGATCTGCAAACATCTTGTAGCTGCTCTTGGGTCATGACCGAAATCATTTCTGAAGTGAGCAACTGAAGGATATCTTTTATTCTTTTGAGAAACCAGCTTACTACATGCTCACAGTGTGTCTTTTCAAGCAATCTTCTTTCATTCGGAGGTTAATCTTTTAAAATAAGGATTAACTTGGAACTACGTGTGTGAAGTTTAGCCATATGAGCTGTTTCTGGTCAAAATGTTCTGAATGTTCTCCCCACAGATTGACAATATTTTGGTTTCTAGGCACATCCTTCTCAGAGTTATAAACATTTTCTGTATTGCAAATTCAGTGGAAAAGCTAGTGTTTTGCATTTATATTCACAACACCCCCTTCTTGATAACTGTCCAAGGAATTATTAGTGACAAATACTTGTTAGACAGAAAATCTTGCCTGAAAAACTGACTACAGAAGTATAAAGCTTATGTACTTAGATACGGTTTCTCCTGCATAAAAGTAAAGGTTTTCCCCTGACATTAAGTCCAGTCATGTCCGATTCTGGTGGTTGGTGGTCATCTCCATTTCTAAGCCGAAGAGCTGGTGTTGTCCATCGACACTTTCAAGGTCATGTGGCCGGCATGACTGCAGAGTGCCGTTACTTTCCCGCCAGAGTGGTACCTATTGATCTACTCACATTTGCGCAACTGCTAGGTTGGCAGAAGCTGGGGATAACAGCGGAAGTTCACCCCGCTCCCCATTTTTTTCTATCCATGTATATATGTCAGTAAAGGCACAGATGGTTAGTCAAGATGATGGCTATAAACATCTTTGTGATTTCTTATGGATGCAAATTCTGTACATCATTTAAGTGTTCTCTCTTGGCTTACTCCATAATATATTCTGATTGCACAATCAATCTTCTACAATAGCGTTTCTCAAACTGGGGCTCAGGACCCATGGGTAGATAGTGAGGGGGTATCAGAGGGGACACCAAAGACCAACAGAAAACACAGTATTTCCTGTTGGTCATGGGGATTCTGTGTGGGAAGTTTGGCTCAATTCTATCATTGGTGGGGTTCAGAATGCTCTTTGATTTTAGGTGAACTATAATTTCCAGCAACTACAACTCCCAAATGACAAGGTCTATTTTCCCCAAACTCCACCAGTGTTCACATTTGGGCATACTGAGTACTCGTGCCAAATTTGGTCCAGATCCATGATTGTTTGAGTACTCTCTGGATGTACTGTAGGTGAACTACAACTCCAAAACTCAAGGTCAATGCCCACCAAATCCTTCCAGCATTTTCTGTTGGTCGTGGGAGTTCTGTGTGCCAAGTTTGGTTCAATTCCATCATTGGTGGAGATCAGAATGCTCTTTGATTGTAGGTTAACTATAAATCCCAGCAACTACAACTCCCAAATGACGAAATCAATCCCCACCCCCCACCCCACCAGTATTGAAATGTTGGCGTATTGGGTATTTGTGCCAAATTTGGTCCAGTGAATGAAAATACATCCTGCATATCAGATATTTGCATTACGATTCATAAGATAACAATTCATAACAGCAGCAAAATTACAGTTATTAAGTAGCAATGAAAATAATTTTATGGTTGGGGGTCAGCACAACATGATGGAGTATTAAGGAGATGCGGCATTAGGAAAGTTGAGAAACACTGTTCTACAATGTCTTCTCACAATTATGTATCTGGATTAAATAAATGAATTCAGTTGTAACATAGTATGGAATTGCATTCTTACAAATGGTAATTGTAGTTTTCTGTTTAAAAACATCACTCCACAGTCTTTGGTAAGGTCACACAGTGATATTTTTCAGACATATTTTATCTTTAGCAATGTAGCACACCTGCAGAAATACAGCTTTAAGCTAGATTTCATTTCTGAAGGTACAGTGAATGGAGTATACCGATTGGCAAAGATGAACCATTGTATTTTATAGCTCAATATCCTTTTCTTCTTTCTTTGTTTTCTTGGCCTTGAACGCTAAACAAATACAAGCAAACTCTGTTCACTAACCCTCTTCAAAATTATGAAGTGTGCTTTCCAGAATAAAAACAGTACTAAAAGTGAGAAGAATAACGTATGAACCAGATCACTTAAGACATCAAAAATAAACACATACACACACAGAAAATATGGTATTACAAAATCGTGCTAATTTTAAATTTAAGGACTAAACTTCAGAATGTAGTTTAGTCCTTCTGGTTCAAAGTTCACAAATGGGAAATACTACAGTTTGTGAGAGGAAGTTATTTTTTAATACAAGGGTGTGATTTAACATCTTCTTTGACTGATGCCTGAAATGTCAACTATTTACTTTGTATGTGGTCTCCCTATTTTGTATTAAAAACAGTTCTGTGGCCACAGAGACTGCTGAAAGCTGCACATTAATTTACTCCCAGGCCCATCACAGTAGTCTACCCCTCCGCTAAATCACATGTCTTCTCAAGTATTTGGCTGCATATGAGAATAAGCCCCCCTGGAAGTAACAGGCAGAACTCTGATATCATTAGTGTCATCCCAAAGTTGATGTTTGAGAGTAGTGTTGAGGAAGACAGGAAATCATAAGAGAGGGAAAATATTCAACCTTTCCTTTCATTAAAACCGAGTCTCCAAAAATATCCATGGGCCTGCCAATGAAAATGTGAGATAGGTGTATAACTTGGATTTAAATGACAAGAACCTCTTGTATCAAACAGACCTCTTCTGTTATTCTACCACATCAGAATCCGTGCTTCATTAAACTTAAAAATGTATAAAGGGTTCCATTCTTCTTGAAACATGATACAGTCCACTGTAAAGAGGTTTTTGAACACATTTGATGGAATTATATAACAATTCTGAGGACCTTTCCACACAGCCCTTTCTCCCAGAATATCAAGGCAAAAAATCCCATAATATCTGCTTTGAACTAGGTTATCTGAGTCCACACACAGATAATGTGGGATTTTCTGTCTTGATATTCTGGAATATAGGGCTGTGTAGAAGGGCCTTTAGCAATAATGAGTAAAGCACCTTGGAATATCATGGCAACAGTACAATACACAAAGATCTGGTGGCCATAGTGTACGTTTCATGTTTCTGAAAGGTACTTACAGTTGGTCCTTGGTTTTGGGACTCTTTGTGGGTACCAAAATCTATGTATGTCCAAGTCCTATTATATGCAATGGTACAGCACAATGGCATCCCTTATACAGAATTGTGAAAAATTCAATACTGCCAGACAGAGCGTGAGGATCTATGAAACAGCACAAGGCTAAAACAGAGCATGCTATACACCAGCATAGTGCTTGATGCACAACACAATCAAGGTTTGTTCTCTGTATAATTTCCAAATTGTTTTCATGTAGTGATTGATTGAATCCTTGGATTCAGAACCCATGGATTTGGAGAGCCAAATGCCTGAAGAAATTGGCAATCTATGTATGCAGTGTAGTGGATTGGCACCTGGATCTGACTTTAACACTTCCAACCGCACAGAATCTAGACCACACCTCTGCAAAGCACGGTGCAGCTTCATGGCATGTGTTGCTCTACTTGCTAATGCACAAGAGATAGAAGGAGCAGCACGGAGCTCCTGAATTTTCAATTTCATTAAATTGCCATGAGATCTTATTATTGATCAGTTATGTCCATCAGTGTATGTGTAAATTTCAGATTTTTGGGGAGACCAGCGTCCAATTCTTTACAAATATTAAATTTGGCAGATTCTCATTTACAGGCTTTTCTTTGCTCATTCAATTTTAGAGTTCTTCATGGTCCATTTAGATTTTAATCATCCTGAATAATTTCATGTACTCCAGTGACTTGAGCACCCCATTACCCAGCACTAATTCCATATAATTTGTTAAGATTTCCATAGTACACTTCAGATAAAGATATATATATTCTCTAATATAAGCCAAAGGCAAGTTTGGGGCCAAAATACAGATTTTAATATGACTAAAGCACACAATGTCTAAAGTGTCTAAACTGGGGATGGACCAATTTGAGGACCCTCAAACTGGTCATAGAATATTTACATCTACCCATGATGTTAAACTTACAATTAACTGGGGAAACACCTTCAGCAGGAGCAAAATATGCTTTCTTTAAGGGTGTGTGTGTGTGTGTGTGTGCTAGTTTGATACAGTAATTCTGTTTTATGTTTTGGGATACCTGGAGGAGCAGAAATAATCGGGGGTCATATGAAATCCACATGCCCCCTCTTACCCCGGCTTAAAGTATAATTCCTGCCTAAATGCTTATTAACACCATCAAAAACTCCAGAATTTTAAGGAGAAAGAATTTTCTGTGCAAAAGATATGTTGATTCTCTCCAAGAAGGGAATTCTATTCCGTATTCTTAATAATTTTTCTTTCTTTTTACAATTTTTTTAATGTCAGGAGCGACTTGAGAAACTGCAAGTCACTTCTAGTGTGAGAGAATTAGCCATCAGCAAGGATGTTATCCAGGGATGCCCAGATTTTATGTTTTACCATCCTTGTGGGAGGCTTCTCTCATGTCCCCGCATGGGGAGCTGGAGCTGACAGAGGGAGCTCATCTGTGCTCTCTCCAGATTCGAAACTATGACCTGTCCATCTTCAGACCTGCAATGTCTAACAATGTAACCAGTAGTTAAACTGGTTGACCTGTACATTCCTATACGTCTCCTTAAAAACAAGTAAAACCATAAACCTGGCACCATTCTTGCAATTTTTCAATCATCTAATTCTAATTCCTCCAGGTTTAACAGTCACTTGAGCATTTTTCTTAGGAATTTTAGATTTTAGTTCTTTATGAATTCTAGAAGAGCTATCATCTTGATGCTGTGAGTTGCTATTTTTGTCTTTAGCACTAGGGGAAAGTAATGGCAACCCAGCCTCAACATATCTTGCCAAGTAGTCTCATGATATGGTTGTCTTCTGGCACACAACAACCTCTAGAGCTTTATCAATTATATTTCTCCCATTTCTTCAGACACACTTCCTGATATGGTGATAGTGGAGGGATGTTGGTTTAATGGTTTGTGTCATTTGGTAAATGTTTTGCATAACAAAACAGAAGTAAACAATAAATCGAGTATCTCTCCTTATGCCATAACCTACAACAGAGGTCAATAGAAAATGTAACTTAGACCAGACAGACAACTGAACATCTGGCTCTAATTTGTATTGATGATCCATGTGCTTCTTGCTAATGAGATATTGTGCTTATAGCCACCTGCAGTCCTGTTCCTAAAACCAGCTACTCAAATTTTATTCATACAGTTTATTATTGGTTTGATGCTGTCAGCAATTATACCAAGAAAACTAGCCTCTGGCATTTTCGACTTAGTCAGGGGTCCCCAAACTAAGATTCATGGGCCAGATGCAGCTCTCCAAAGTCATTTACTTAGCCCTCGCTCTAAACTTTAGACTTAGGGTCACCCTAAATCTGAAATGACTTGAAGGCACACATCAACAATAGTCCTCATTTACTTGACTCATTTACTTTCCATTGAAATACTGGTAAGTTAATGTAGGTAAAAATAGGTCATCATTTAAAATATTGCATTGTTGTTTCATGTTTTTTGCAGTACAAATAAGATACGAGCAATGTGCATTGGAATTCGTTCATTTTCCCCCCAAATTATATAGTCCAGCCCACCAACAGTCTGAGGAACTGTGAACCGGCCCCCTGCTCTAACTTGTCACTGTCTTGCATGAATACTTTTGGCTGTCTGGCCTCATTGGCAAAGATCTTGCCCTACCACCTGCTATCTATGAGCAACTGAACATGGGACATTCTACATACAGAAAGTCCTGCCATACACATCTTTTAGCTTATAGCTTATCTCTTATAAAGGTAAAGGTTTTCACTGACATTAAGTTTAATTGTGTCCTACTCTGGGGGGCAGTGCTCAACTCCATTACTAAGCTAGAGCCAGCATTGTTCATAGACACCCCCAAGGTCATGTGGCCAGCATGACTGCATGAAGCGCCATTCTTCCTGCAGAAGCAGTACCTTTTGATCTACTCATATTTGCATGTTTTTGAACTGCTAGATTGGCAGAAGCTGGGCGTAACAGTGGGAGTCCACCCCGCTCCACGGATTCAAACCTCCAACCTTTTGGTCAGTAAGTTCAGCACAATAGGCTTATATTAAACCCTTGCTAGTAAAAGCATGTGTGTTTTTTTCTAAATTGTTAAACTACTGAACTACTGTACACTGTGTTAATATTGTAATATTTTTAATAAGATAAATGTAATTAGAAAAAATTATACACACACACTCAGGCCTACCAGTCATTTGCTATGGCTGACCAGCTGCTTGGTAAACCATCAATAGAAATGAATTTATTAAAATGAATTAGCTATCTCCAAGGACGTTGCTCAGGGGACACACAGATGTTTTCCCATACTTTGGGAGGCTTCTCTCATGTCCCTGCATGAGAAGCTGGAGCTGACAGAGGGGAGCTCACTCTGCTCCTTGGATTTGAACCACCAATCTTTTGGACAGCAGTCCTTCCAGCACAAGGATTTAACCCATTGTGCCACACCAAAATGATGACAGATAGTAAGAGGCAGACACACTTATTATGAGAGAAAACACATAACATAAAGCTATGCCTGTAGGGTAAGGTAGAGGGAAGAATCTGCAGTGTAGGATTAGAGGATGAAAGCTGGAGCTGCTCAACAATTTCACTATGATGATTTGATTCTCTAGTGCTTAATCTCAGGCAATATGCTATTTCAAACTTTAAGATGCCCCCTGTCCCCCCCAAAAAGATAGCTTGGGAAAATGTGTAAGATAAAACTCTGTGGTCAAGTAGTATTTGGGAAATATGGCTAATTGTTCGAAACTCTATTTTTCCTAGTGCAATCCTAGAACTTCATACTCTTTTTCATAGTTATTATGAGAGAAACATTGACTTTGGTCTTCTGAAACAGTCCAATTCCATTCTTCATCAACTCAGTTTAATTCCAATATGCTTTTGGAGCTGCTTGCTTGGGATTTGTTATTCCCACTGTTAATTTCTTGCTACTCACATTGAAAACACAAATCCCATTTGAACAAGTTAATTTTTAGTTACTGGGAAATATTGAGCTTAAGAGTATCCATAGTCCACTTGTTGTCTGGTCTGTCATTGTATGGACAGAATACTTAACTAGGTCATTAGTTCAATCCATTATGCCTTTTATTTATATTTTTTCCAGTTTACACACAAAATCAAATAAATTATATTAAATCACAGATCTGGACATTTCAAGATTAGACAGCTTTAAATCCAATAGGAAAGCATTCTGTGTTTCGTGTCTATTGGCCCTAAAACAAGCCGGTACTGCTTGATTAACTGTCTATATGCCAACGATTGGCTGCATGCTTCCTTATGAATCACCAATTTCACAACAAATTATTCTCCTCATTCATGTTGTGAAAAGGGGATTAACAACACTACATCATTAGGTTTGATTTATGGGGTGCTCTGAAAGGAGCCACTTACAGAGCCTGCAACGTGAGACTATGATTAAATGACATTTTAACAGTCACTTTATAACAATTGGACATTTGCTGCTCAGCAAGCAACCTACATAGGGAAGTATCTATCCATTATTCCTGCCCCGATGGTCAGTGTCATAGAGTTGTTGATTAACTTCATGGTGCTACTAAAATGTCACCTATCAGAGGTATATTATGAGCCCAGGTTTATTGGCACTAGCAAAAGGCTAACAGGAATACACAGGGATCCTGTAATATATTTGAAATGGGAAAGTTTTTTCTCTCTCTTTTGGAGTTTATTATATACAGAAATATTCTTATACCTCAATAGTTCTCAACCTTCCTAACGCTGCAACCCCTTAATATAGTTCCTCATGTTGCGGTGAACCCCAACCATATTTTTTTTGTTGCTACTTAATAACTATAATTTTGCTACTTGTAATGTAAATATCTGATGTGCAAGATGAATTTTCATTCATTGGACCAAATTTGGCACAAATAACCAGTACACACAAATTTGAATACTGGTGGGGTTGGGAGGGATTGACTTTGTCATTTGGGAGTTGTAGTTGCTAGGATTTATAGTTCACCTACAATCAAAGAGCATTCTGAACTCCACCAATGATGGGATTGAACCAAACTTGACTCACAGAACTCCCATGACCAACAGAAAATACTGGAAGGGTTGGAGGGCATTAACCTTGAGTTTTGGAGTTGTAGTTCACCTACATCCAGAGAGCACTGTGGACTCAATCAATGACGGATCTGGACCAAACTTTGCACGAATACGCAATGTGCCCAAATGTGAATACCGGTGGAGTTTGGGGAAAATAGACCCTGACATTTGGGAGTTGTAGTTGCTGGGATTTATAGTTCACCTACATTCAAAGAGCATTCTGAACCCCACCAACGTTAGAATTGGGGCAAACTTCCCACACAGAACCCCCATGACCAAAAGAAAATACTGTGTTTTCTGATGGTCATTGGTGACCTCTGTGATACTCCCCACGGGTCCCGATGCCCAGGTTGGGAAACACTGTTATACTTATTTACATGGTTTGGATTATGGATAATTATAGATCACCAATCATGTTGGAGCCCTTGGTGGCACAATGGGTTAAACTCTTGTGCCAGCAGGTGGTTCGAATCCAGGGAGCAGGGTGAGCTCTCATCTGTCTGCACCAGCTTCTCATACAGGGACATGAGAGAAACCTCCCACAGGATGGTAAAACATCCGGGCATCACCCGGGCAACGTCCGTGCAGACAGCCAGTTCTCTCACACCAGAAGCAAGTTGCAGTTTCTCACGTCGCTCCTGACCTCTTTAAAAAAATGATCATGTTGCTGTTGCCAGTCTTATTTCTATCCACATCTATACAATTTTGGACATAGTTTAACAACTTTTAAATGCAGTTTGTGTCTGGCTTATCCAGAAACCTGAGACATTCCAAAACTGTCCCCATGGGCACCTGATATATTGCAGTTTTGTTTTTTGATATGTCAATGTACACAAAGCTTTTTCATGCCCAAAATATTAGGCATAAAATTACTTTCAGACTATATTTATAAGGTGTATTGCAAACATAAATGAATTTTATGTTTAGGCATGGGTCCCATCTTTAAGATCTTGTCATGCATATGAAAATATTCCAAAAATTCCACAACTCAAAACACTTCTGGTCCCAAGCATTTCAGCTGAGGGACTCAAGTTGTAGATTTCAGGGAGTTTGAAAGGTAACCCATTCAAACCAACAGACCAACAATATAATCACTGATTTCAACCTATTACCTAAACCCCAGTGACTTGAAAGAGACTGGCACAGTGACCTTAACCACATTTATACTAATTGCTGGGACGTGCATCGATGTAATAGGTTTAAGCGGCAGTCAGCTTAAATCCAAGAAGTACGTTTTGCAGAGTAATCCTCAATGTGTTTACTTAGGCATAGTAAATCCCTCTAACTTCAGTGGGACTTACTGTTTAGCAAGTCTATTTAGGATTGTAATCCCAATGGGTCCGAATCAAGATGTTCTAGATTTTAATACAGTAAATAATACAGTAACAGAACATTGTGTCTTGGGCTTGCTTTTCACACCTTACTTTTTGTGCATCCACACAATATACCCGTTAAAACCAGAACAAGTGAAATAATCAAATGTGTGTGCTGTAGTACACTAACATAAAAAACGCATGTAACAACTATATCCCAAGCCTGTAAAAGAACAACTCATGCAGGATTTTCAAAGGCAAATATTTTATTTTATGTGGAGTTATAGGGAGCACACCATGCCCCTATTAAACTGGCTCCACTGGCTGCCAACTAGTTTCTGGGCCCAATTCAAAGTGCAGGTTATCACCTACAAAGCACTATACGATTTGAATCCAAATTATCTTCAAAATCGCATCTCCTTCTATGAACGGCATGGACCCTCAGATCTGCTGGGAATGCCCTCCTCTCAGTCCCACCTCTGTCTCAAGGGCAGTTGGATGAGAGACAGGGCCTTCTTGGTGGTGGGCCCCCGGCTTTAGAATGCCCTCCCAAGAGAGATCAGGTTAGCCCTCACTCTCCAAGCTTTCTGGACACAACTGAAAATATGGCTTTTTAAACAAGCTTTTGGACCACAACTAGTAACTTAATTACTAAATTCGAGGACCTATTGATTGTTTCACATTAACACTTTGTGTAACTGATATTGTACACAGCCGGATATTGTTCTATCCGCCGGATATTGTTATATCCGCAGCTTGCTGCATTTTATTATTTTCAAATTAGTAGTGATTTTATATGATTGACATATATATATATATATATATAGAGAGAGAGAGAGAGAGAGAGAGAGTCATGTAAACTTATCTGTTATTGATTGATATGTTTATGCACTTTGCTGTATTTTGTGTGTTCTTGCTCTATTGAGTGGTTTCTGTGAGTCACCCTGAGTCCCTTTGGGGAGATGGTGGAGGGATATAAATAAAGCTTTATTATTATTATTTGATACATAACAAGATTAGAACACAGCAAACAAGATCACTATGCTGGCTTTTGTATTTGATCACACGTCGGACACTTCCCAAGCGTCTAGGACTGTGTGATGTATCGGCGAATAATATGTGCAGATCAGAGTATGGTAGCTTTTTGCAGATGACAGATGTAATTTGGTCAGTGCCAATTGTTTTTAAGCACAGCCCAAGGTCTTTAGGCACTTCATCCAATGTGCTGATCACCACTGGGACCACCTTGACTGGATCATATTTATTTATATCCTGCCACCATCTCCCCGAAGGGACTCAGAGCAGCTCACAGAAAGCACTCAATAATGCAACAACGCACAAAATGTAGCAAGATATATATTGTCTAAGCTTTTCCAGTTGCTTTTTGTCAATCCTGCTGTCACCTGGGATTGCAACATCATGATCCATACTTGTCTTTTTCCACAATCAAGAGGTTAGGAGTATTGTGCTCCAAAACTCTGTCAGTCTGAATTTGGAAATCTCAGAATAGTTTGACGTGTTCATTTTCTGTAACTTTTTCAGGCTTGTGATCCCACTAGTTCTTTGTAGTAGGCAGATGGTATTTGTGGCACAAGTTCCATTATTATTATTATTATTATTATTATTATTATTATTATTATTAGATACATACCAAGGTAAGTACACAGCAAACAAGATCACTATGCTGGCTTTTGTATTTGATCACACGTCAGGCACTTCCCAAGTGTCTAGAACTGTGTGATGTATCAGGGAATAATGCATACAGATCTGAGTAGGGTGGCCTTTTGCAGCTGACAGATGGTAATTTTGTCAGTGCTGATTGTTTTTAAGTGCAGGCCAAGGTCTTTAGGTACTTCACCCAGTGTGCCGATCAGTACTGGGATCCCCTTCACTGTCTTGTGCCAGAGTCTTTGCAGTTCTATCTTTAAATCCTCATATCATGTAAGCTTTTTCCAGTTGCTTCTCATCAATCCTGTTGTCACCTGGGATTATTATTATTATTATTATTTTAATGAACCATTAAAAGGATTGCGAGAGCACAATTTTATGAATCTGGCTAAATCTGAAAGGTAAACCACAATGGAAAAATGAAGCTGTCAAAAAGTCTGAAATAAGTAAACCACGTTCCATGTTTCCCCTTTTCAGTTTTGCTCTCATCCTGGAAGCAGACTCCAACGTACCCCATCTGCTGTTCAAACATGAGACATGTTTTGCGAATCTCAGGCAGCAAAGGAAGGCTGCATTTGTAACCTGCTGAACAGAATGCAATGTGTATAAGTGAGACAGATGCTGTTCATTAAGAGGGGATGAAGGGACCTGAAAATAACTGGATGTTTATTTTTAACTACTCCTCAAAGACACTACTAACCTTGGGATACATGAGTGCTTTGTGTTTGGGTGATGAGTGGCACTTGCCCATTTCATTAGCTAAGAGACCCCACCATTGCTTTTTGCAGCATTTATGTTTTCAATGTAAGTATGTAGGTCAGATGAAAATGGATGTAGGCCAGTCACAAAACAGGCATGCAGAATGTATTCAGAAAGAGGAAACAGTATGGAATATTTTAAAATCCGCAAAATTGGACGTCTCTTCCTCCCTCTCTGTCTAAATCCTTCCACACGGTCATAAAACCCAGAATATCAAGGCAGAAAATCCCACAATATCTGCTTTGAACTGGGTTATCTCGGTCCACACTGACATATATTCCAGTTCAAAGCAGATAAGGTGGTATTTTCTGCCTTGATGTTCTGGGTTATATGACTGTGTGGGAGGGCCCCGAAACTGTTGAAACAAAACATCCCAGGAAGGAAAGAGAGCGTCACAAAATCACAACTCCATTTTCAAAAGCATATTTACATAAGGATGAAAAGGAACTTCTGTAATGTGGACTTCCAAAACCTAACCCAGCTTCATCCTTTTGCATGTATCATGGGAAAGCATGTGTTATCTCTGAGGAAAAACACTAATACTGCAGTGCCCTTCATACTTGGAAACAGGAGAGCGACAAAAACTTCATGGATCTTAAAGTGGTATGAAAATAGCTCACATTCAAGAGAGGATTGCGCTTCATTTGCATAATATTGTAACAAGGATCACTGAGATTGCATATTATACATTCAAATAAGTACAATGGGGCTGGTAGGTATTTTATACCAGACTTGAAGATCACAAAGGAACCTCAGGACTTGTCATATCCATTTTTTTCACCCGGCTGTTTAGTTTTCATACTGCACAGATATTTACACTGACTATTTGCTGGCATTGTGTTATAATGAGGGGGGGGGGGGAGGAAGGGACCTGAAGCTGTTAGGAATAGTGGGAGTTGAAGTCCAAAACACCTCCAGGGCCAAAGTTTGCCCACACCTCTGTTATATCATCACAGCATTTAAGAAATCAGACCAATTCCTCATCTTTGATCCCTTGCTAAGACCAGGAATCAAAAAGATTACCACTGGCACCTTAAGTGGTGGGTAAGAAAGCCATTTTCAAAATGATACAGAGGATATTTTTCATTTCCTGGCGTGCTGGCAGCTTCAGAGACCAGCTTTCTACCACATGGAGCAGCTTGACAGCTTGGCTCTGCTTCCCATCTCCCGTCCCTCTGGCCCGTATTCTTGCTTCATTCCCACATGTCAGTCCGATTCCCCTGCCCAGCGTCCTCAGGAAAAGAGAGGTATCTTCCTCACAACCTCTGAGGATGCCTGCCATAGATGCAGGCGAAACATCAGGTGAGAATGCTTCTGGAATATGGCCACCATACAGCCTGGAAAACTCACAACAACCCAATCCTCCTCTTCCATTTCCCCCATCCATCCCTCATACGGATCATGTTTTATTGACTACTTCCTCACCACAGAGGTGGAATTAGGGCTCTTATATCTATAAAGCCAAAGAGAGAGGGGACTGCGATTCCAATTCAGCCTCAACTGATCTCAGTTTACAGAGGAAAAGGTAGGTTGCTGTGAGTTTTCTGGGCTGTATGGCCATGTTCCGAAAGCATTCTCTGTTGACGTTTCACCTGCATCTATGGGAGGCATCCTCAGAGGTTGTGAGGTCTGTTGGAAACTAGGAAAATGGAGTTTATATATCTCTGGAAAGTCCAGGGTAGGAGAAAGAACTCTTGTCTGCTTGAAATAAGTGCGAATGTGCAATTGGCCACCTTGGTTAGCATTTCATGGCCTTGCAGTTTCAAGGTCTGGCTGTTTACTGCCTGGGGGAATCCTTTGTTGGGAGGTAATTAGCTGGCCCTGACTGTTTCTTGTCTGGACTAATCAAGGCGGCCGATTGTATGAATGTTGCAATTGGCCACCTTGAATGGTCTTGCAGCTTCAAGGTCTGGCTGCTTACTGCCTGGGGGAATCCTTTGTTGGGAGCTGATTAGTTGGCTCTGACTGTTTCTTGTCTGGACTAGTCAAGGTGGCCAATTGTATGAATGTTGCAATTAGCCACCTTGATTAGCATTGAAAGGCCTTGCAGCTTCAAAGTGTGGCTGCTTACTGCCTGAGGGAATCCTTTGTTGGGAGCTGATTAGCTGGCCCTGATTAATTTTGTCTGGATTAATCAAGTTAGCCAATTGTGTGAATGTTGCAATTGGCCACCTTGATTAGCCTTTAATGGCCTTGTGGCTTCAAGGTCTGGTTTCTTACTGCTTGGGGGGATCCTTTGTTCGGAGGTGCTTGCCTGGAGTAATCAAGGTAGCCAACTGCAACCTCCACACCTGCCTCCAACAGACAAGAGTTCTTTCTCCCACCCTGGACAATCCAGAGAGACATAAACCCCACTTGCCTCGTTTCCAACAGACCTCACAACCTCTGAGGATGCCTGCCACAGATGTGGGTGAAATGCCAGGAGAGAATGCTTCTGGAACATGGCCATACAGCCGGGAAAACTCACAGCAACCCAATGATTCCGGCTTTGAAAGCTTTCGACAATACAGGAAAGGGTGGCTCATTAGAAACTAGGAAGATGGCCGCATTGGCCGATGCTTTCCTCGCGTTTCCTCCCCATCCCTGGAACCTTATTTTCCTTCTGATTATCCTAATGCTCTGTACCTCAAAGGCTGAAGCCTCCCTCCTTCCCTCATTCCCGCGCCTGTCCCAGAAAGGCACGCAGCCCTTACTTACCTTCCTTTGGCTTCGCCTCCAAGCGCCTCCAGAGCCGAAGCCTGAAGCGCCTCCGCTCCGCCAGGCGCTCCAGCGAAGACTGGGAGGAAGGGAAGGAGGGAGGGAGGCAAGACCCTTCCAGAGCAGCCCAGCCCTGGGGAGGGGTCTGCCGAGAAGGAGGCGAGCAGGACAGCCGGGGGCTCCGTGGCCGAGGAAGCCTCCCGGGAGCAGGGCGCCCAAACGCCGCCCTTTGCTGAGTCCCGCTCGACGGAGAAAGACGCCTTGGAAGAGGGAAGAAGCTCTTACCTGGGAGGCACTTGGAGGGTGGGAGGCTCAGCCATGCAAAGGGTCTTCTGAGGCGGGAAAGAAGAGGCACGAGGGCGCTCTCCTTCCTCCACTTCGTGTTGGCTCCCCGACGGCGGGCGCTCACTGGCTTCTCCTCTTGCCCGGCTGTAGTGCGCCTCTCCTCTCTCCCTCTCTCTCAATCTCTCTCTCTTTCTCAGGCTGCCCTTCTTGGCTTCTTCCTCCTTTTCAAACCCGCCCGCCCCCAAAGAGGAGGAGGAGGAGGAGGAGGAAGAGGAGGAGGAGGAACCAACTAATGCAGGCGTCCAACCTTATGGGAGTAAGAGAGAGAGAAAGGGAGGCTCCTCTTGTGGGGAAGTGTTCTGCCCTCCTGCCCCCATCAGTGGCCCCAGGAGAGCCAAGCGCAGATGATGCCTCTCTCCAGCCCTCACAGGGCTGCCATGGCTTCACTAGTCTTGGTGCCACCCAGTGTGGGAACTCATCATGCCACAGCAATGGTCTGCCTCCCACACCAGACTGGAACTGAAATATTTGACAGCACAACCTCTAAGGATGCCTGCTAGAGATGCCTACCAAGCTCACAGCAACCCAAATTGGACAGCATTGGAAACTGTACAAACAAAATCCAGCATCAGAGAAAACAACAGCGCATGCTCATCATGGCACTTATGGACAAAACTACACGATTTGAAATGCCCACATATTTAGGTAACAATGATAGCTCTGTGTTATTTATTTAATTTAATTTATTTATCGTGTCAGGAGCAAACCAAACAGCTGTATTGCAGTTTTTAACAAACATACATACCTACATACATACATACAAAACACAAAGTTTGCAAGCTTTGTAGTTGATTAAATATCCTTTGACCAGTAGCTGGTCACTTGGAGTGCCTCTGGTGTTGCTATAAGAAGGTCCTCCATTGTGCATGTAGCAGGGCTCAAGTTGCATTGCAGCAGGTGGTCTGTAGATTGCTCTTTTCCACACTCGCATGTCGTGGATTCCACTTTGTAGCCCCATTTCAGCTCTGTGTTGTTGAAGGTTTTCATAGCTGGAACCACTGGATTGCTGTGGGTTTTCCAGACTGTATGGCCATGTTCCAGAAGTATTCTCTCCTCACAACCTCTGAGGATGCCTGCTATAGATGCAGGTGAAATGTCAGGAGAGAATGTTTCTGGAACATGGCCATACAGCCCGGATAACACACAACAACCCAGTGATTCCAGCCATGAAAGCCTTCAACAATACAACATTGGTGTTTAGAGCTGTGGCCTCAGACAGCTGGTGATCTTTCAATTCGTGAACTTCAGACTATCTCTTAAACTTTGGCATTTGGATTGATTTTATTATCTGTGGAAGTTGGCATTTGGATCTTGGAATGGACCCTCAGTTCACCTTGTGTGATGCCCTCCAATTAATGTCTCTTCAGCTGAATTCTTCAGTTTGAACTTGGACTGCTTGCTGTTTTGATCAAGCAGCTTTTGGAAAGCTGGATCTTGGCTTCATGTCACCTGGGCATCCAGAAAGCCAGAACTGGTGCCACATTAGAGAGAGTAGAGGGAGCAGGTACTTCTGTTAGATTTTCCAAGGATGAGTAAAGCTATTGTCGAAGGCTTTCATGGCCGGAATTCCTGGGTTGTTGTAGGTTTTTTCAGGCTATATGGCCATGTTCTAGAGGCATTCTCTCCTGACTTTTCACCTGCATCTATGGCAAGCATCTCTCCTGACCTAACTACCTCTGAGGTAGTTAGGTCATATAGCCCGAAAAAGCCTACAACAACCCAGTAAAGCTATTATTTCACCACTTTACTCAGAGAAGGGAATGGGTCTCTTTTTGAAATGAGGTAATATACAGAGCCCCCGGTGGTGCAGTGAGTTAAACTGCTGAACTTGCTGACCGGAAGGTCAGTAGTTTGAATCCGGGAAGCATGGTCAGTAGTTTGAATCCGGGGAGCTCCTGCTGTTAGCCCCAGCTTCTGCCAACCTAGCAGTTCGAAAACAAGCAAATGTGAGTGGATCAATAGGTACTGTTCTGGCAGGAAGGTAACAGCACTCAATACAGTTATGGCAGCCTCATGACCTTGGTGGCATCTACGGACAACGGTGGCTCTTCAGCTTAGGAATGGAGATGAGCACCACCTCCCCCGAGTTGGACATGACTAGACCTAATGTCAAGGATAAATCTTTACCTAAGGTTCAAAACTCACAGTGACCTGTGGATAAGTCACTCCAGGTGCTTTGTGTTGATTTTTTTAATCTAAAGTATCTAGACTTCTACAGGAGTATAGGGTACTTATTTCCATATAAACATAGAAATAGGCTATAAGAGGTGTTTTTAGTACTAGCATATTGGATTGAATGGGGAGCTGGTTTAATAAATAGTGAAAAACCACAGAATTAGAAAGTCAAATAGCTTCATTTTGCACTGGCAGAACTTAAGAAAGTCTGGTTCTCCATTCTTTAGATTTGACAGGCTTGTTTAATGTCAGAATAGAACATGGTATGTACCTTTGGGTATTTCCTTCAGTTCTAGCCCTTTCTTATATACCGTATGCAGTGGTTGTAATCCTTAAAAGGTGATAGGGTTTTCTTCTGTTATCTGAAGTGGGAGAAAAGCAAGGTGGCAGAAATAGGTGCACAACTGCAAGGTGCACAAAATAGGATGTATCGAATGAATGTTTATTTTAGAAGCGTTTTTTTCCAATGCCCTCGAGAGAACTGCCAAAATTGTTAGACATGTTTACGTCAAAAAGCCATGCTGCAGCTGGATTCCCATTCTTGGAACGTAATTATCAGTTTCCCAACAGCAGTGGATATTTCTGAAAGCCTGAGAACCAAGATCGTGACAAAACTATTAAAAATCACTTTTAGACTCAAATCGAGGGTCCAATGATAAATGGCTCAGCATTGCTAAAACGAGGAATGTACACACATAATACCAATGTAGAATGATAATACTAAGACTAGGTCTTCCAGAATTTTAACAAAAGAGAATAGTGGTTCTACGTTCATGGGTAAATTGGTACTCAGTATTTCAAAAAGCTGCTATAGTATATCACATAGATGTTTCCTGCAAATAACTATTAGCTGGATCTGTATCCTGTCTATTTGGTAAGCTAATAGTTATTTGCAGGAAACATCTATGTGAATGTTGTAATTGGCCATCTTGATTAGCATTTAATGGCCTTACAGCTTCAAAGCCTGGCTGCTTCCTGCCTGGGGGAATCCTTTGTTGGGAGGTGTTAGCTGGCTCTGATTGTTTCCTGTCAGGAATTCCTTTTTTTTTAGTGTTGCTCTTTTTTACTGTCCAGATTTTAGAGGGTTTTTTAAATATTGATAGCCAGATTTTGTTCATTTTCATGGTTTCCTCCTTTCTGTTGAAATTGTCCACATGCTTGTGTGTAGTCTGACATGGTGTTAGAGTGGTCCAGCATTTCTGTGTTCTCAAATAATATGCTATGTCCAGGTTGGTTCATCAGGTGCTCTGCTATGGCTGACTTCTCTGGTTGAATTAGTCTGCAGTGCCTTTCATGTCCCTTGATTTGTTTTTGGGCATTGCTGTGTTTGGTGGTCCCTATGTAGACTTGTCCACAACTGCATGGTATACAGTAGATGCCTGCAGAGGTGAGAGGATTTATTTATTATTTATTTATTTACAGTATTTATATTCCACCCTTCTCATTCTGCAGGGGACTCGGGGGGGGGGGGGGGGGTTGGTGGTGGTGGTGGTTACAATGCACATATACATGGCAAACATTCAATGCCAAATAGACATACAACATATATAGACAGACACAGAGGCAATTTAACATTCCAGCTTCCAGCTTCATGAAGGTATGCTCGAATCCAGCCACAGGGGGAGCTGCTGCTTCACTGCCCATTTGTGACAATGAGTCCTTTGATGGAATACTTTCTCATTCTTCTGCACTTGGTCAGTAGTGATTTAATGCAGCTGGCTATCAGCTAGCTGCGCTACAGCCTGGTCTGGATCTCTCTTGCCCTCTGCTGAATGTAACATTTTTTTGGATTTCCTTAGTGGGTCTGTAGATATGTAGTTTGTAAGTTGTGTTACTTCATCAGCTTCCCTATGTGGCCAGTAGTTCTCTTGATGTCTGGCAAACATGCCTGTGATAGAGGTGAGATAAAGCCTCCAAAAAATCCTGAAGTTTCAGTTGGCTCATACAGGGAAAGATGATATTTCAGACTGAAGTTTTTAAGGGTTTTAAAAGTCATAACTAGTACTTTGAATTCTGCTCAGAGCCACTTTAACTTGATACCAAAACAAGTCAATGTTGGTGCCAGTTGACTTCAAATGGGAGGACAATCTACAACAAGGATGCAACCATTGATTCACCATTACTGATCCACAGACTCTTAATCTGGGTTGGGATTCACATTCTTAATCTGCGTTGGGTTTGTATTGGTTTTATTGGTTTTGTATGGCTTTATATTTATGTTGAATTATTTAATTGCATTTTGTGCTATTGGGGGCATTGAATTGTGCTGACTGTAAACCATCTTGAGTTGCCTTTGGGCTGAGAAGGGTGGTATATAAATACGGCAAATAAATAAATAAATAAATAAATAGATAGATAGATAGATAGATAGATAAATAAATAAATAGTATATTGGCCTTCATCCATCCCATCATAATATCCAGATATCAATCTAGCAACTGTACACTCTCATGTACAGTTGTCACTGGAATACTGATGGCATCCAGCTCTTAAGTCATGGGTAGCCTCACCCAACAGCTTCAAATAGACTCTCTTTTTAGGTTTAAAAATAAAAGGCCTGTTGTATTTCCACTTTATCACATTGAACAAAATCAAAATACTTGACAGCCTAAAGCGCTTTATGACACACTATTTTAAACAACGTCAGATACTTCAGCACTCTTTTTATGTTCACTTCATTGTGCTAACAGGCCTTTAGGCCTTTCATTCACAAAGCATCTCTGTTTCTTACTTTACAGAGCTGTCATTTGTATTTACAGCTGCTGCACATATAAAAATATCAGTGCTGTGAAAAATACACCTAAGAAACATATGTAATAAATACATATGCACCTTCGTTTTGTCATGATTATAAGCTTTCTGATGTTTTGTTCTGTGAAGGCTCAAGAAAGGTCACCCAGCCATCAAATAGTCCAAAAATAGCATTTCTAACTTCCAGATATCCATAAGCGCTAGAACTTTCTATTAATCCAGACACGTCTAGTAACTTGCTTGAGGTCCTCTCACCAGCACTTTCCTCCAATTTTTTTTATCGTGTTAGGAGTGACCTGAGAAACTGTAAGTCGCTTCTGAGGTGAGAGAATTGGCCGTCTGCAAGAATGTTGCCCAGGGGACACCCAGATGATTTGATGTTTTTTATCATCCTTGTGGGAGGCTTCTCTCATGTCCTTGTATGAGGAGCTGGAGCTGATAGAGGGAGCTCATCCACCCCTCCCCAGATTTGAACCTGTGACCTGTCGGTCTTCAGTCCTGCCGGCACAGGGGTTTAACCCACTGCGCCACCAGGGGCTACTTTCCTCCAATAATATGCATTTATATGTGTTTTCCCCACTTTTTGAACTCATATGTGTGCAGTTTTGGTAACCTAGCCATCTGCTATAGAAGCCAGTGGTAGTCTTGTAAAATTAAACTATAACAGCATGATATTCAGAGCTTGGAATTGGGGGTTTTTTCAGACTATAGTTTCAGAGTTTGCCCGTGCAACATGAGCACTGCCAGGTTGACTTGGGAATTCTAGGGATGATAATGTTCAAAAATGACACTTCTATGCTGTGTTTGTATTGTGTTTCCCTGAAAATAAGACACTGACTTATATTTATTTTTCCTCAAGAAGACACACTATGGATTATTTTCAGGGGATTTCTTATTTTTATTAAGTACAAGCTTGGGTACCCGGTGATGCCCAGGTTATTTGAAAAAGGCATTGTTTATTTTGGGGTGTTAGGTAATATTATTTAGTTAATTAGTGACACTATTTATTAGAAAAAAGCCAGTTTTTAATGAATTTGTTTTTTTAATGAATGCTCCCATTAGAAAATGCATAATGATGTGGGTGAACTACAATTCCTGGAATCACAGGTCAATCCTCCCCAAACAAGGCATGTATGCACAGCTGGCCATGTTGCATCTATGTGCCAAGTTTGGTGCAGATCCGTTGTCGGCTAGATTCAGTGCTCTCTGGGTAAGGACGAACTACAACTCCCATATGCCAAGGGCAGTCACCCCCAAACCATGCCAGTATTTACAGTTGGCCATCTTGGGTCTGTGTGCCAAGTGGTCCAGGTCCATTATCAAAGGTGGTCACAGTGCTCTGCCTTAATGCAGGGTGAACTACAACTTTCATCCTGTTGAGCTAGTCCCCCAAACCCCTCCAGTCTGTTCAGTTGGTGAACAATTGCTCTCTGTTTGCTGTGAGCCATAGAAAAGGGTAGGAAAGGGTCAAGGGAGAGGCAGTTGGTGGGGTCATGCAAATTCCACACAAGGAACCCTGGGATGCTTGCTTGTGGTGAAGGAAACATGTCAAATCTAGGATGAAATTGTCCTGGAATGAAAGCATTCCTTGGGCGGCAGGCCGTAGTGTTTGGAGAGAACATTGGAAGGGCAACCATGTTCATAGTGCTCGCTGTAACCTGCATTGTCAGTGGAGGGAATGCCTTTGGAGGCTTCCCATCCCTTGGAATTATAGCCTGTTTGTGGAGGTGGGAGGCTGTCTATGTAAGTGGACACCTCTGTCACATACATACATTTTCACTTTTGTATGAGTTTCGGCGTTCATTCATTCAGTCGCTTCCGACTCTTCGTGACCTCATGGACCAGCCCATACTAGAGCTCCCTGTCAGCCATCACCACCCCCAGCTCCTTCAAGATCAAGCCAGTCACTTCAAGGATGCTATCTATCCATCTTGCCCTTGGTCAGCCCCTCTTCCCTTTTCCATTTTCCCCAGCATAATTGTCTTCTCTAAGCTTTCCTTTCTTCTCATTATGTGGTCTAAATACTTCATCTTGGCCTCTAATATCCTTCCCTCTAATGAGCAGTCGGGCTTTATTTTCTGAAGTATGTACTGGTTGGATCTTCTGGTGGTCCAAGGCACTCTCAGTACTTTCTCCAGCACCACAGTTCAAAGCATCTATCTTCCTTCACTCAGCCTTCCCTATGGTCTAGCTCTTACATCTGTCGGTGACTACGGGGAATACCATTGCTTTAACTATGTGGACCTTTGTTGCCAGTGTGATGTCTCCACTCTTTACTATTTTATTGAGATTGGTCATTGCTCTCCTCTCAAGAAGTAAGCATCTTCTGATTTCCTGGCTGCAGTCTGTATCTGCAGTAATCTTTGCACCTAGAAATACACAGTCTGTCACGTCCTCAACATTTCCTCCCTCTATTTCCCAGTTGTCAATCATTCTTGTTGCCATAATCTTGGTTTTTTTATGTTTAGCTGCAACCCAGCTTTTGCATTTTCTTCTTTCACCTTGATTAGAAGGCTTCTCAGCTCCTACTCCCTTTCGGCCATCAAAGTGGTATCATCTGCATATTTAAGGTTGTTAATGTTTCTTCCAGCAATTTCCCCCCAGCCTTGCATTCATCAAGCCCCGCACCTTGCATGATGTGTTCTGCATACAAGTTAAAAAGGTTGGGTGAGAGTATACAACCCTGCCACATGCCTTCCCCAATCTTGAACCAGTCTGTTGTTCCATGGTCAGTTCTTACTGTTGCTACTTGGTTCTTATACAGATTCCTCAGGAGACAGATAAGGTGATTTGGTATGCCTATACCACCAAGAACTTGCCACAATTTATTATGACCCACACATTCAAAGGCTTTAGAATAGTCAATAAAACAGAAATAGATGTTTTTTCTGAAGCTCCCTGCCTGTATGTGTATAGATGGTACAATAATCTGCATTTATGGGATGACCTCTCTGGGCTCAGTAGCAAACTGCTTGCTGAAGCATTTCTCCTATCCCCTGTTGTTTGTATGGGGTAAAAGAGACTCACAGACTTTTGCTGTTTGGTGCTGGGAAAGAGAGACCCACAGTGCTGAGTAAAATGGCAGCCACAGCTTTACTTCTTCCTCCTGAGAACAAACAATACCTAAAGTGGACGTCCTTCTCCTTATTTCATTGAGGAGACTTTTCCTTTCTGTGTCTCCCTCTGTGTCTCAGCTTGCAGCACACACAGAATGACCAGGATATGATGGGGGAGCCGACCTTGTAAACTGCATAGCCTTGCCTATCACTATGTCTTATATTACGCTAAAGCTTAGAAATCCTACTATGGCTTATTTTATGGGCAAGTCTTATTTTAGGGGAAATAGGGTGTTCTTTCTTAATATATATATTTCCTTTCATGAAGATGTTCACATCCCTAGTTTTTATTGTTCTGGCTATGAAAACAAATCCTTCAAATGTAGATGTCTAATTGGGGAAATTGAAATGTCTCATTGGGGTTAATGGAATTAGTAATTGTGTGCTTTTTTTTGTTTGTTGCTTAACTAAAGTTATACTGTTGCCCCAAAACAGACATTCTCTAGGCACTTCAGGATTTTAGCTGGATTAAGTTGTTATCCCCATTTGTTTTTGCTCACTCACTTTTTTTTAGTTCACTCCAGAATATTTCTTTGCCACCTTCTGTCACAAAGCCTGTTATCACCATCTGTAACATTAGTGGCTAGTCTCATATAATATCACCCTTAAAAAATAAAGAAAGATTTCCTCATAAGATCTCACCCATTCCTAACTGTTATGGATGGTTTCTGTATATTTATAAGAAGCACAAATATATATATATCATAGGTCCATTGTCCATATATATATATATATATATATATATATATATATATAAAATCAGAATTATTTCTCTAAAAAAAGTGACAGTTAAAAGCTCTACATTTCACATAAATGAGGAATGGAAGTTTGTGTGTTGTTTGTCTGCACTAGCCAAAAGGGGAAAAGGGTAATAGCATTTTACTATTACATTTCCCCCGTGTGAAGCAGAACAATTTGCTCTCCAGGCAATGCTACTCATTTATGTTTGGAGGTGTTTCTTTTCCACCAACATTTTGTTGTGCAAGCAGGAAAATGTGAATAAGAATGTGAACAGTGAAGTTTATCAAGTTTAGCACCAGGTGATGGCAGTGATTAACAATCTCTCTGGAGAGCCCACTGTTGCACTCCAGACCTGGGAACACCTATGACCACAGCACCACATAAGAGTCCTGAATATAAGCAAACTGTTTATTGTGGAAACACATTAAAAGTACAGGCAAAAAATCAGGAATAAAGAAAGTAGGGTTATAGTCCCAAAATATTTAGCAATAGATGATAATCCAAACAGTAATCCAAATGTCTCATGCAGATCCCAAGGTAACACAGTCCAGGAATAGCTAAAAAAGTCACGGTCAAAAAGCAAAGGGTACTTAGTAAAATTTGACCAGAAATATAAAAACAAGAACATAGACTGCTTTTAGGAAACTTAAATCCAAAACCAAAGGCTTAACTTGAAACAAGCACCAGCAAAACCTGGCCTAGCTTCTCACATGATTGCTACATTGCCTGAACTAACTTTTAGGTAAACAACCTGCTAATTAATAGGCATCCATGAAGTCATGTTTTCCCCCCATGAAATCTCTCCCCAACTTTCCCATGTCATTGCTTAGACCTCTCATGTCTATTTTCTCCTCTGCTCTGTAAACAAAGACCTTTGTTGATCTCCATAACTCCAGGTGTGTTCTCCTGAGAGTCTTCTGTATCACTTATTTTTTCGCCCAACTCCTTATCTAATGTTGCAGTTTCTGGCTCCCCTGACTGGCCTTGAAGCCCTGCATTTTCTGAGTCAGATTTCTCACAGAGAGAAGCATCTTTCCCCTGACTTGAATCTGCATCACTCTGAGTCCCAGGAAATCCCACAGGCAATCCCACAATCCCATCTAAATAATCAGTGAACCCGTCAGCTTCAGGAGTCTCAGGCTGATCTCCAACACCCACAAAAAGGAATCCTTCCTTTGCTCTCCTGGAACAATGTTAATTGCTCCTTAATATCTGTTCTCTAGGTCCAGCTTCAATTTTTGAAATGCGGTCTACGCCTAATGATATTGTTCAAAGTAGATAATCAAAGAGGCCAATATTTATGCATTACCATTTTCAAATGTTGCCGACAGTATTCTCAGATGCAATACATATGCAGGTTCAAAGTATACAGTTTGACATTCATATATGGGGAATATGCCCTTGAACTTATTGTAGGAACAGGAAACCACTGATAATGGCAAACCCTAATGACTAGACACATGCTTAACAAGTGCCATATGCTTATACATCTTCACACTTTATACCCCTTGTCCAAGCCAGAAAGGAAAGGGTTTGTTATCTAGTGAGGGAGAGGGGATGCCATACCCTTTCTTTGCACTGATCAGTGGAGGGACCATGCCCAAGTTGTTGCCACCACTACCTCCAGTTGGCCACAGACTACTGTCTAAACACCGGCCCACTATGATCACCTCTACTGATGCCAGAAGGGGTTCTCTAAGTTTCATATGTAATATCCCTGCTCCTATTTCTTTTCAATTGACATCATGACTTGCTCTTTGTGAGTATGTCTCAAACTTAGAAGAGAATGAGCACATTACACATTAGTTAGGGATCCCCTGGTGGCAAAATGGGTTAAATCCTTGTGCCAGCAGGACTGCTGACCGACAGGTTGGTGGTTTGAATCCAGGGAGCAGGGTAAGCTACCATTTGTCAGCTCCAGTTTCTCATATGGGGACATAAAAGAAGCCTCCCACAGGATGGCAAAACATCAAACATTTAGGTGTCCCCGGGGCAACGTCCTTGCAGACGGCCAATTCTCTCACACCAGAAGTGACTTGCAGTTTCTCAAGTCGCTCCTGACACCAAAAACAAAACAAAACAAAACAAAACAAAACAAAACAAAACAAAACAAAACAAAACAAAACAAAACAATGAATTGATTGTGAAAGCACAACATTATAACCAGTTTCCTACTGCAGAAATCCAGTTTTCTTTCAACTGGTCCAAAAGTAGAAAAGTTTATTCATCTCACACAGGGCCTGTGTCTGGGCTGTTTTTGAAACCAAAGCTGCATATTGTGCTTTGTTGATGTGGACGTCTGTAGAACAACTGCCAAGATAGCTTTTATTCAGTGAAGGCTTGCAAAGAAACAAGTGACCTTTTTTTTTCTAGGTCAGAACATGTAACTGTAATGTTTACTTTTATTACTTCCAGCCTGGACTGCTGAAATGTGGGCTTTATTAAACTGGCTTTTTGGACTTCAGGAAATCTCAGGTAATGTTGACAGTCACAGCTCGTTTACAGAGTAGTGTAATGTCATTGGTCTGGGATTCAACTAGCATACAAACAGTACTGAATCTAGAAACCTTTAATAGATGTTAGTATGGGTTACACCAGAAGCAACAACCAATTTTGATTTGTTTTAATAACACGCAAATGTCAGTTTTAAAATGGAATTATTCCTTCCAGTTCCTAGGAAGAAACCACCACATCATGGTTTCTAGGGTTGATGAAACCTGTCATATTTAAATCTTCACCTGAAAACTTATGTTTTAAAGGATTGGGCTGAATATTTGTAAAGGTTAGAAAATGCTTGAAAACATTTATTCATTTATGTATTTATCTGTGTCTGCTGGAGTACTATATACTTTCCTGGTCATTTTACTTTGACAATGATATTGGAGAGCTGATAAAAGTGTGTGAAAAAGTTCAATAATATAAACAATTATAACAGTTTCCATATCTGGAAAGTTTACAGTATTTTTAGGTACTTGCTTGATCTGTATAATTTTACCCAAATGGCTCCTATGTCAATGTGGCATTAACTATACAGAAAGTATACAAGGATGAGCTGAAGCTATTTTAGTGATAGGTCCTTTGGATAGATCCTTGAAAACTTGGCACAAAACCCGGAGAGGAATTGCCACCCAATCAACGTCTAAATCATAAGTCACACATTATATGGCTAGACAGACACTTTTTCACTACTCCACTGCAATCATGAGATCATTCAAAATAGTGGAATGGTGAGAAAATATGTAGAAAGAAAACAAAATAGTTATTTGCAAATCACGTAGTTAAAATGTGTTAGTTCACTGTGATAGCATGTATAGGCTGCACATGCCTATTTGGAATTCTGAAATCCAAAATACTGCAAAAATAATGTCCCCAAGGCTTTACTTTTTGACAGTTCAATGTAACCAAATGTTGCAAGTTTCTTGGGAATGCCAAGAGCTTGAACACTGTTTCCATCCTAAATATCTTGGTATCACCTTAAACCAAACACTAACCTTATTGGTAGCGCATGGGAAGCAGACCCAAAATTAATAAGAACATCACCCCTGGTCTTGTCTTACTCAACTGCTAGGTATGCCTGCCCTGTTTGGCATAATTCTGGTCACATGAAGCAGGTGAACATAGCACTGCATGAAACATGCAGAATAATCACAGGGTGTCTCAAACCTACACCTGTTGATAGACTCTACAAAATAGCTGGCATTGCCCCCTCCTTCCCCTGATGTGCGATGGGAAGTTGCTGTAGACTCAAATCAAGGAAAAGCTTCATGAGAACCACCACTCCTCTTAACATTCTCCCAGCAACATCAAGAGTATCCCTCTGGGCAGCTAAACTAGGAAATCCCAATTAGATGGTCCCCCATGAGGGTCTGCCTCCAGGGGCAAACCAAGAATGGGCAACTTGGAAATCCCTGGATAGACTCAGAATTGGAGTGGGCAGATCAAAAGACAACCTGGCAAAATAGAACTACCTGAAAGAATCCTCCACCTTGTGTGAGTGTGGAGCAGAACAAACAACTCCACACCTGTATGCTTGTCCACAATGCCTTGCATCATGTACAGAGAAAGAATTGTTTAAAGCTACAGACAATGCGGTCACTGCTGCTTGGTTTTGGTCAAAAATTAATTAGCCTCCCATAGGATGGCAAAACACCAAACATACGTCCCCTGGGCAACGTCCTTGCAGGCAGCCAATTCTCTCACATTTATTTTTATTTTTATCAGTTTTATATTTAGGTATGCAATGCTTTTGACGTGAAATAAATAAATAATGTAACCAAACTTTGTTGCATGCACAAACTTATGAAAGCTTATGTATAAAATTGCCTTTAGGATATGTGTATAAGATATAAATGAAACAAATAAATATCACATTTAGAAGCCAAGTTATCTTATTATGTACATGTGGAAAAATACAGCTTCTCCAAAATCCAAAGAAATCCAAAATTCAAAGTATTTCTGATCCCAAGCATTTTGGATAAGAAATACTCAACCTATATTGAAAGTCTCAAATTTAGATTGCTTTAAAGGTTGATTGGTTTATTATTTATTTATTTATTTATTTACAGTATTTATATTTCACCCTTCTCACCCTGCAGGGGATTCAGGGCGGGTTCAATGCACATATACATATATTCAATGCCATTTAGACATACAACAGAGACATTTAACATTACAGCTTTTCCAGCTTCATGAGGGTATACTTGATTCTGGCCACAGGGAGAGCTGCTACTTCACCATCCATTTGTGATACCGAGTCCTTTGATGAAGTACTTCGTAATTCTTCTGCACGCAGCTGGAAGGTTTTATGGTGTCATAAATTAGTTAAATTAGCCTCCCCACATAAAGCGGTACCTAAATTTCCTACTTGACAGATGCAACTGTGTTTCGGGCTGCATAGGTTGACAGCAAGCTAGACGGTTGGGAACTTACTCTGACCTGGGATGGTTTCAAACACATAACCTCTTGGTCAGTAGTGATTTAATGCCGCTGGCTACTAACTAGCTGCGCCACAGCCAGGTCCTACTGTGCCACAGCCCGGTTCTAGTTGCATTCTTGGAGCATATCTTTCAGTGATTACAAGCTTAAAATTCTCCCTCCCTGATTTAGCTAAATAAGTATTTTAATAAATCACGCTCTGGACAAGATTACAAATGTTAGCATCCACCTTGATAAACTATGAGTAACAGTGTTATTCTTGTGTGCCTTAAAGTCACACAAGACCCTAAAATGACCCAAGATTTATTCTGAGGGAGTTTAACTTTACCTTCTTCTGAGACTTGGGGATTGTGACTTGCCCAAATTGTCTCAATGGGCTTCCATGGCTGGTCTCCACAGTTGTAGTGCACTTCTCAGACCACTGTATTATGCCGGCTCTCCATTAATAACATTGTGAAACCACTATTTCAATTTTAGAATAAACATTAAAATTATATATAAAATTATGTTAACTGGCACAAGCTTGTGGAGCAATGAGAAGCAATATCTACATTTCTTTTGACCTGGATATGTATATTTTAGTGCATTGTGCTTTAAGAATCCAGCATATCCAAGGGAATGGAAACAAGACACAGCTTTTCAAAGTAATTGGGGGTTGATTCTTGCTGTCTGAGCAGGAGCTGTTCATTGCAAGTCTTCATTTGTTGTCTTAACATACCCTTTGGGTGTTAGTAAATTATTGTAGCCTGATTAAACTTTATTCGGGTAATGAGCTAAAGACATTTAGTGTTTCTAAAGCACCTTCCACTTTTGAGAAACCCATCCAACTGATTTGGAATTAACTGCAGAATAGCTCAGTAGTGATACAGTTGCTCTTTCCTCATTTTATTTTCTCCCTTTTCTCCCTCCCTTCTAGAATTTACTGAGGACAGTCAGGCTGCATTTATTTTTCAAGCCCAAATATTTTCACAACCTTTCAGATATAATTAGAAGCCATTTTGAATCTCCTTGTGGAGAGAAATAGTAGGATATAAATAAATATCATAATAACACGTTTTCACATAAGATATTATTATTATCAGAAATGATACTCCATTTTCAACAAATTTTGGGAAAAGGCAAGGAACCTATGTTGGACTAGTTTCTACCATCCCTGGATGTTGACCATGTGGCAGAAGCATCATCACAGTACCTGCTGAGGATCCTTTATTTTGGCATCAATGTAACCCCCCCCCCCCCCACCACCACCATGATTGGATCTGGATGCTGTGTACTCATGCTTCACTTGAAAAATAAGAACTGTGTCACAAAAAAAAAAGAAAGACAAAATAGGACAGATTTGCATAAAATCTGCAAATGCCAATTCATACGCTTCAGTATACATTTAGAAAAAAGGTCTATAATTAAAATAACATGCATTTCACCAGAGTGGAAAAGGTTGTGACCAGGTGGCTCATATGGCTGCTTTTCAGCCAGGTGTCCAAATGCTATCCGTTGGTGAGTACCTTCGTTTATTTATTATTTATTTATTTACTGTATTAGGACTCCCCAAGGGCACAATGGGTTAAACCCTTGTGCCGGCAGGACTGAAGATCGACAGGTTGCAGGTTTGAATCCAGGGAGGGTATTGATGAGCTCCCTCTGTCAGCTCCAGCTCCCCATGTGGGAATATGAGAGAAACCTCCCACAAGGATGGTAAAAACATCAAAACATCCAGGCTTCACCTGGGCAATGTCCCTGCAGACAGCCAATTCTCTCACACCAGAAGCAACTTGCAGTTTCTCAAGTCACTCCTGACACACACACAAAATTACTGTATTTATGTAAAGCCTTTCTCACCCCTGGGAGGACTCAAGGCGGTTTACAACATATTAATGGCAAAAATTAAATGCCAACATAAAGTACACAAAGAAATCATAATAACTAATTACTACATAAAAACTATACACTTTAAATCAATTAAAAACCATTAAACATAAGACATATATAACATTTAAACATTCAGGCAAAGCATAAAATCATCCTAATGTAAACATTAAAATCCTATGATCCAGAAATCATATACCATAGCCATTCTTAATTGTCATTGTATTGTTCCTTAATTATTCTTTGTACTGCATTATTTATTAGCCAAAGGCTTGATCCCACAACCACGTCTTTGTTCTCTTTCTAAAGGCCAGGACAGAGGGTGCTGATCTAATCTCACTGGGGAGGGAGTTCCAGAGTAGAGGAGCCACCACTGAGAAGGCCCTGTCTCTCATCCCTGCCAATCATACTTGTGACTGAGGCGAACCGAGGCCAGAGCCTCCCCAAATGATCCTAACCTCCATGATGGTTCATAGAGGGAAATACATTAGGACAGCTAAGCTAGGCTGAAACCGTTTCGGCTTTATAGGCTAAAGCCAGCACTTTGAATTGTGTTTGGTAGCAGACTAGTAGCCAGTGGAGCTGGCATAACAAGGGTTCATTGTCCCTGCTTTCTCTCTTTCTTCTGTTTTCCTTTTAAAAAAATTTAAAAAAACTTGGACTGGACTACTCCCCAATGAAGAATTTCTTCAATTACAGGACATCCTAATTTGAAGAATTTATATTGCTTTGCTTCATGGAGCAAAATGTTGTGGGTCTGCTGGGTACAGAAAAAAAAACATACTGACAAAAACAGATTTCATTTCTAGAACTTTATATATTGCTTTTCTCACTGTATACATTAAATATCTTCTGGGTATTATGAGTTCCATTGGCACCTCCGACTAAGCTAAGGGTTTTACGCACTCCATTGAGTTTGCTGTCATGAAGGTGATATTGAAGAAAACACCTTTGTGCACTAAAGTGCAGCATGTCCACCCAACGTGCCTTGTTTACAAGTAACATCATGCTTTGGAAAACATGGTTCTAATTGTAAAGAATGCTTATAGTGATAATGTTGGGTAGAAGTATTTGTAAACAATTATGGAATGGACATTGCTTGCTAAACACATGTTCCCTAATGCAGGTGAAAATATGCTTTCTAAACTCTGTGCAATTGTGTATGGCAACATGGAATACTGTGTCCAATTCAAGAATAACAAGCTGGAATGTGTCCAGAGAAGAGCAACCATCATGCTTAATGGCCTGTAATCCTAGCCCTTTATGAGGAGTAGATCAGGATATAAAAGAACATAAATACGCCCAGTTCTCCTAGAGAGGTGCTCTTGTGACTTTTTAAAAATGATCTTTACACTGCTCTCCAAAAGGGAATCATTGTGACAAGACTCTGTGTTTACAACAGTTTTATGTTCTTTGTATATAAGTCCATTATTGAAGCATATAAGTTGTAAAAAACCATTTCTACTGAGATTGATGTACTACTGTTTGTAGTGGTTTGGTGTTTTTGTGATTCAGGGAATCCATTTTCTGTTTAGTTATTTGCAACACTCATAGATTTACATAAAATACTCCCTAGTTGTCAAGATAATCTGTGAGTCAAATGAACAAAACATTTAATGTGTTTTAACAATTGGCCCTTGCCAAAGTAGTAAAAAATCATGTTTACACAATGTGATTGCCTTTACCTACATATCTTCCATTTAGCATCGATTGTTTTGTGATTGGTTACTGAAAGTTATATGTTTCATGTCTGATATCTGAAACATCTATCACTAAGGAAATCCCAAAGCGGGAGGAAAAATGGGTTTATAGCAAGACTACACATTCCCTTTAATATATAGTTTGTCCTCATAGAATTGGACATAATGTTTCTTCCATGTAGATTATGGTGTTTTAGTTCAAACTAGTTCGCTTGAAAATGCCTTAACCTGCAAGGAAGCCAAATCTGAATTAGTAGCAAGTTTTTTTTAACAGTCTGTATCTCCTACTTTCAAACTCTTCCTGCAACAAAGTATCTAAAAGCATAACAATCAGGTAGAATGTGGGTGGAACTGATTTTAGTTGCTGTTTCAGTTGATAAAACTTACTTTTTGAGTTGGAATAGCAAAGGGTTTAATTGCTATAATTTTGAATTTTCCTCCCACGATATGAAAACTCTTTGAACTCAGGTGTTATCAAGGTTGTTGCTCATCATTCTAAAATATCTGATAATTCTTTAGAAATAGCAACAGTTGCATGTTTTTTTATTTGTTTATTTAATTTGTATGCTACCTTTCAAAAAAGTGGAACCCAAAGTGGCTTCCAGACACCGACAATTAAAAACATTAACAGCAAAATGTAAAAGCAATTAAAATTACAAGAGAAAAATAATTTTAAAAACAAATAAAAATTAATAAAAATAAAACAGCCAAATAAAAAACTGATATTACCATATCTGAAATAGCTTAGATTTACAGTGTCCCTTAATATTTTTCAAAAATTGTTTGGGAAAGTATTTTGTCTCTCTGTATAATAGTACTCTACTAGGAGCCCCAGTGGTACAGTGGTTTAAACCCTTGTGCTGGCAGGACTGCTGACCAAAAGGTTGACAGTTCGAATCTGGGGAGCAGTGTGAGCTCCCATCTGTCAGCTTCAGCTTCCCATGTGGGGAAATGAGAGAAGCCTCCCACAGGATGGTAAAACATCCGGTCGTCCCCTGGGCAATGTCCTTGCAGATGGCTAATTCTCTCACACCAGAAGCAACTTGCAGTTTTTAAAGTCGCTTCTGACATGAAAAAAAGTAACTAATACACTCGTTTTAAAAATAATAATAATCTTGATTTAGGTCAGGTAGATTGAAGTTATATCTATTTTGCTAATTGTAGGACAGTATTGTTGAAATGCAGATACCACCTGAGTACACTTCAAATTCTTTCCAATTTTGCTAAAATATTTTTCTTACCTCTAGAAAGAGAATAAAATGCCACCTCACCCAACTTCACACCACATTTTCATCAATAATCTTTACTTTTTTGTTCTAATGGGTTTTCTTGTTGTTTGAGTCTTATTTCAAAGCAATTATATTTTGTGGAAAGCAGCATTCATTTTGCTCCAATGTTCCAAAGGCCTGAAGGCAGATTTTTGTCATCATTTGTGGTATTCTGACTGTTGCTTTTATTGTAGTATTAGCCATGTTGCACTATTTCACAGTATTCCTGTCGGGAAATGTTTCAGCCCATGAATTGAAAAAATCAGGGCTTGAAATGAATTGTAAACTACAAAAACCAATATATGGAAATTACCTGTCTGAATACAACTCCTGATTGTCTTAGACACTATAGAACACATCTATATTGGATGGCACAAGAACCTTTCTTCCTAGTTGACTTTTATATTTCAGAGTGCAACCTCACTAAATCAACAACATTAACAAGCACACAAAATAGCTTTGTTCTTCTAATATATCATTGAAAATCTGAATAAACAAATTAAATGCTTAATAAGAACATTTCTTTTGAGCTGAAACTGAACTTTTGTTGCTCTCCCTCTTGCAATGAATGCTAGGGTGAACACTCCAATTGTGGGTTTGATGTATGAGTCAAATGCCCTATTTGTCAAGAGCAGGGGGCACTTCCTGTTTTGGCACACAAGTATATGCATATCTATACAGAAGCCTGGCACATACTGTGAGAAGGTGGTATTCCCTCATTTTCTGTTGTTCAGTCTGTGAATACCATTGTTTGTGTAACCCACAGGAGGTATCAGTGTGCTTGGGGAACTTCATCATTAGGGACATAAAGAGAAAACACAGAAAGAATGGAATTGCTGGAATTTGGGACATCAGCACCTTACTATGGACCTCGTGACATTTATCAATTAGAAAGTCATAGGACACTTGCCAGCCAGTCAAGGGACGGATTGGGCACGCAGCCCATCACACACCATCCTACTATCTCTCAACTTCCACTGGAAGCCTCACCTCCTAGAACACTTCCTCGTCAACACAGGAAGGGTCCTGTGTTGTGCTTCCTCTAATGGGGCTGGCACACTTTCTTTGTGTAATGGATGAAGCATAGCTGTTTCTGCCATTTTGCCATGCTTGCTGGTGAAATGGCTCATGTGTGTGTTAAGGTCCTTTGTTAACATTTGGTTCCCAATCCCATTTGTTAAACATATAATACTTAAATTTTCAGCCATAGAGATTAATTTTCTAGACACTGTCAACACTGTTTTGAAACTTTGTAATTTTTTATCTGGAAACTTTTGTAATAAATTAAAGATTATTCAATTCGCTGATGGACTCAGAGCTGCTGCGGAAGGGATTCCACGTAAATGGCAAAACTCAAAGCTTACTTTCTTTCTTTGATTGCGAAGGAGGAAATGAGTGCTCCCATCCCACATCAAGAGTTTCTCCCCTGAATAAGAACGCAGGAAGCTGACACATTTTTTTCTTGCCACTTCCTTGGAACAGATGAACTAGAACTTTTCCCACTTATCTACTGAAATAATAAAGTGGGAAGAGCTTCCCTTAAAGAACCCACCTTCTTCCTACCTGTCAACACCAGAAAAAATATATCTGGGGTGTTCGAGTATACTTTTTGTAAAATGCATTAATAGTAGCAGAGCTTATGAATATTACTTTTGGGGGACTACAATCCCCATATTCCCACAGCCAGCTTGGTCATTAGCAAGAACAGAAAAAAACAGTATATATTTTTATCTCTTTAGGAGAGGTGTGAAGTAAAGATATCAGAACAGTGCTGGCTGAGCATACAGTACAGCGTACATCCTTTTAATGCGAGAAACATTAGCCAGATTGCCAGTAAAACCACCTCATGTGTCTCAGTGACCTCATTACGCTAGGAATAAGCAAGAGGCTTTTTCAGGAGCAGCTTAACTTTAACCTGAAAATAGTATGTACTGTGGGATGAACCTGCAAGCCTTTCCAGAATTGACAGTCAGTTTCTTCTCTGTGTTTCATGGACAACATCAATTCATTATCAAACATGTCAGTCAATGTTTGCTATAGTGAACATGGCTAAGCGAGAAGAGAAAAACTATATGGGAAGATCTTGTTGAAACATATAAGTCTTTGTATACTCAAAGATTTATTTAACAGGTACATTTATATCCTGTCATTTCTCTAGTGAACTCAAAGGGATGTACATTGTGCTTTCCTCCACTTTTATGCCTCAGTTCAGCTCATTAACTGCAAGACTTTCTTTCCAGTATCTGTCTGTGAGGCTTTATTTATTGAGATACTGCTTTTCCTTTCTAACTTTTATGGTGGGTTTCCCTGAAGAGAAAACTCCATAAATAGTAAGAATACCTTGCTTGGTGAAAAGAGAGGCATTGTTATGTGGTTGCTGTTCACTTTCAATCCGATGCAGGAAGAAGTTCTCAGGCAGGCACTGCACTCAAAGCCTAAGCAATGCAGGGTGCTGATTGTTTTAGATTGAACTATTTTAATTGATTTTTTATCTTTTCATTGTATATATATCTACAGATTCGTCATCCATGGTCAGCCATTCACAGTTTGACCCTTTTTAAAAATAGCAAACCTTGATTTAGTCATTTTATGTAAATGACACCATTTTCCTTTGCCATTGTATATAATGGGACTTGAATATCCATGTGTTGCACTAGGAACCTGAAGCCTCTTTTCACCACAAACCACACACTGTCTAGGTGATCCAATGTAAGAGTATATTAAAAGCAGACTATACTAAATGCTGAATATATGAAAAGCAAGCAAATATAAAAAAGGGAATCAAAAATCCAAACGGTTATTTCTATAAAAGCCAAATGTCCAAAAACCCATTCAAGGAAAGTCTCTAAAATAATTCCACCAAGATATTCAAAGACAAGGCACATAAATTCAAGGCAGGCAAAACTATGCCTCAAAAGACCAGGACACAGGAAAAGCTTGGAAACTTGAACACATGAATTCCAGGCACATGAAACCGAGATCTCTTCACCTGAATGCAGTGTTGCACTCACAAAGATTATTCCAGCATGAAACGCTTTTAAAAAGCTATAATCCCTCCCATGAGATCCTTTCTTCTGCACCTGCCTTCCCTTTCTTATCTCTAAGTCACTTGGAGAAGTGAGTCTGTCTTAATTGCCGGCCCTGTTTCCTCAACTTCAATCTCTTTGACTTCAACAAACATTCATCTCCCACATTTCCCTCAGTCTGCACTTCTGGCAGGTTCCCATGGAAACAGATATCACCTTCACTGTTCTCTTGGGAAGTGCGAGGAGATCCCAAAACATCCCTCTCTGGGCCGCTTCCAGTCTCCTCTGGTTACTCGGAACCTCTGCCAACATCCCCTTCTTCCTCATTTGAACACCCAAAATCTGACCAGGCTACATACAACACCATGCATTTTGGTATCCACAAGAGGTCCTGGAACCCAGCATGGCACATACCAAGGGTCCACTGTATTTTATCATATTAAGTGTAGTTTAAAATAATTTTAATATTGTCAATAGTTTAATCTCATTTTAATATGATCTTTTAAAAATGCTGTATTGTGTTTTAAATTGTAAGCCCCCTTGAGTCTTAATTATGTAAGAAAGCTGGGAAATAAAAAAAGAAAAAGGAGGAGAAGGGGGTGGGGAGGGGAGAAGAAAGAGGAGGAGGAGGAAGAAGCCACTGAAGTGAGCTTTGAAAAACAGCACCAAATGTGTCCTGTCACCACATACATTAATGCCATGTTCATGGATAGGCATAGGTTCATATTGTTCTTTCTAACCCTCAACTGTGTTAAAATGAATGTTATCTTTGAATGTTATCAAAATTATTAATGGATTTTCATGCCATGAAGATGTGACCTTGGAGAATTATTTGGAAATTTTACTTCTTGGTCCAATTTTTTTGAGAAGCATCTTAATTTAGTTAAATCTGGCATCAAACCACCTGCAACTGATTTACTAATGATAATAGATTTTCCTGGATCTGTCTGATCAGTGAGATTATACATGTTCTATCTACTTTGAAAATGAGGAGTGTGAGCTGTTTCCACAATTGTTATATTACTATATACAAAAATTTGAGACTAATTGTATAATTGGTTACCAAGTGCTCATTGGTTCCATCCTGAGATCATGAAATCACTGAAATGTAAAGATGGAAGAAACCTTCAGGTTATCCAGCAAAACCTGTTGTCCAATGCAAGAAACTTGCAGCTGTAATTTAGAGTGTCCAACAAGACACAGAGGACAAATTGGTATACTCCTAATGATAATGAGAGTTCGCCATTGTTTTGTTTTTTTTTGCCTTTGGATTAAATTAATGATTGAACTGTACAAGCTTTATTGAACCACATAGAACTCATGAGGCCATGTACGTCCTGATGGCAGAAGTCTGCAACAATTACTTAGTTTAATCAGAGGCAGACAAAGTGTCCCCCACACTCTATATTGTTGGACTGCATACCCTAGCATTGTTTATGCAGACTAAAGATGATGGGCATTGCAGTCCTGCAATATCTCCAATTTGCCCACACTGATAGACGGACAGCAGAGAAACAGAACAAGAGATTGGTCTGTTTTTAAATTTAACCTTTGCTGTCAAGCATCTGGTCCTAAAAATAATTTATAGAAATTTATTTATTTATTTATTTATTTATTTGATACACTTGTATACCGCCAATATCTCAGCCTGTGCGGCGACTCATTGCGGTTTACAACTTGTTAAAATACAATAGTCACTTAAAAATATAAAATAAGATATCAAAATACAAGACATAAAACATACATAATATGAACATACTTCGTATCGGGCCACCAATACAAATCGAAAACATCTCATAGTTAAAATCGTAATTCAGTTCATTATCCTTGGTTGCAAGTCCATGGTCAAAATACCTTACATCGGAAATTAGTTAAAAACTTGCTCGAACATCCAAGTTTTTAGTTTTTTCCGAAATGCCATTAGCGAGGTGACTGATCTTAGTTCAATAGGGAGGGCATTCCAAAGCCGGGGGGCCACCACAGAAAAGGCCCTATCTCTCGTTCCCACGAGCCGCACCTGTGAAGCAGGCGGGATGGAGAGAAGGGCTCCTCCTGAAGATCTTAGGGTCCTGGTGGGCTGATAGGCCGAGATACGTTCGGATAGGTATGTAGGGCCAGAACCGTTTAGGGCTTTAAAGGTCAAAACCAGCACTTTGAATTGGGCTCGGTAGCTGATCGGTAGCCAGTGGAGCTGGTACAGCAGAGGAGTTGTGTGCTCCCTGCGCCCTGCTCCTGTTAATACCATGGCTGCCGCCCGTTGGACTAATTGAAGCTTCCGGGCCGTCTTCAAAGGCAACCCCACGTAGAGAGCGTTGCAGTAATCAAGGCGGGATGTAACCAGAGCGTGGATTACCGTGGCCAAGTCAGACTTCCCAAGGTACGGTCGCAGTTGGCGCACGAGTCTTAACTGTGCAAATGCTCCCCTGGTCACCGCCGAAACCTGGGGATCCAGGCTCAGCGATGAGTCCAGGATCACACCCAAACTGCGAACCTGTGTCTTCAGGGGGAGTGCGACCCCGTCTAACACAGGCTGTAACCCTATACCCTGTTCGGCCCTGCGACTGACCAGGAGCACCTCTGTCTTGTCTGGATTTAATTTCAATTTGTTCGCCCCCATCCAGACCATCACAGCGGCCAAGCACCGGTTCAGGACCTCAACAGCCTCCTTAGTAGCGGGTGGAAAGGAGTGACAGAGCTGGACATCATCTGCGTACAGATGACACCGCACCCCGAAACTCCGGATGATCTCGCCCAGCGGCTTCATGTAGATGTTAAACAACATGGGGGACAGTATTGAACCCTGAGGCACCCCACAAAACAACGGTTGTGGGGTAGAACAGGAGTCCCCCAGTGACACCTTCTGAGACCGACCCTCGAGGAATGACCGGAGCCACCGCAAAGCAGTACCTCCGAGACCCATTCCCGCGAGGCGTCCCAGAAGAATACCGTGGTCGACGGTATCGAAGGCCGCTGAGAGGTCGAGAAGCACCAACAGGGACACACTCCCCCTGTCGAGCTCCCGACGGAGATCATCCACTAAGGCGACCAAGGCTGTCTCGGTACCATGTCCCGGCCTAAAGCCAGACTGCGCCGGATCTAGATAATCCGTGTCTACCAAGAATGCCTGGAGTTGTGAGGCCACCACACGTTCCATGACTTTGCCCAAAAAGGGAAGACTGGAAACAGGCCGATAGTTTACCAATTGAGTGGGGTCCAGTGATGGTTTCTTCAACAGCGGTTTTATCACAGCTTGCTTTAAGCTGGCTGGAAAAATGCCTTCCCGAAGGGAGGCATTAACCACCACCTTAACCCACTCGGCCAATCCCCCTCTGGCCTCCTTTAGAAGCCAGGATGGGCAGGGGTCTAGGATGCATGTGGTAGCTCTCATTCCTCCAAGCACCTTGTCCACATCCTCGGTTTGAACCAATTGAAATGAATCCATCAAAATCGGACAAGCAGGTGCTCGTGTTACATCCTCAGAGACTGCCGTTAATGTGGCGTCCAGTCCAGAGCGGATCAAAGCGACTTTGTCTGTAAAGAACCGAGCAAAAGCTTCACAGCGAGCTGCCGAGTCATCAGGGCACCCATCCTGAATGGTGGGTTTTAAAAGGCCTCTGACAACCCGGAGCAGTTCAGCCGGACGGTTCTTTGCAGACGCAATAGAGGCCGCGAAGAAGGTCTTCTTAGCGGCTCTTATTGCCGCGGCATATGACCTTAAAAAGGACACAAACCGTGTTCGGTTTGGCTCGCTCGGATCCGAACGCCACACGCTCTCTAGTTCCCTCTTCTTTCGCTTCAACACCGCCAGCTCCTCAGTAAACCAAGGGGCTGGTTTAGCTCGGCTACTTGAGAGGGGACGTTCTGGAGCGATCGTGTCTATTGCTCTAGTCATCTCCCCATTCCAGAGAGCGACCAGGGCATCAACAGGATCACCAACCGAGGTGGCGGGGAATTCCCCAAGAGCCATCAGGAATCCCTCCGGATCCATAAGCCTCCTGGGGCGGACCAATTTAATAGGTCCTCCACCTCTGCGGAAGTTAGGGGGTGCAGTAAGTCTAAAGCTGACCAGGTGGTGGTCGGTCCATGGCAACGGAGAGATGGATAACTCCTCAACACCGCCACCTTCCTCCCATCCCTGACAGAAAACCAAGTCCAATGTATGTCCAGCACTGTGGGTGGGGCCAGATACTTGCTGGGACAGACCCATGGTCGCCATGGTAGACATGAAGTCCTGAGCCGCTCCTGTTAGGGCAGCCTCGGCGTGGACATTGAAGTCCCCCAGCACAAGCAGCCGTTGGGACTCCAATGCCAGGTCCGAGACTACCCCCGCTAGCTCAGGTAGGGAGACTGTAGTGCAGCGAGGTGGACGGTACACTAACAGAATCCCTAAACTGTCCCGGTCACCCACCCTCAGGTGGACGCATTCAAAATTTGTTGACTGTGGGATGGGGGTCCTGGTCAGAGAAATGGAATCTCTATAGACTACTGCAACCCCGCCTCCCCGCCCTCCGGATCTCGGTTGATGCTGCACACAGAACCCGGGTGGACAAAGCTGGGTCAAGTTTACACCTCCAGCTTCGTCCAGCCAGGTCTCTGTGATGCACGCCAGATCTGCCCGCTCATCCAGGATTAAGTCCTGGATGAAAGTTGTTTTGCCATTGACAGATCTGGCGTTCAACAGCACCACTTTCAATCCTGAGGGACCGCCATCCTGGTTACACCTACTTACCGTATCAGGAGACCGGTTTGGAATTACTAAAGTTGTTCCACGTTCCCTAGGCCGAATTAAAGGTCTCCTTTTCCCGTATCTCCCCTTCCCCACCACGACTTCTATGGGGGCTCCTCGGTTAACGGAAGCCTCTCCCTCCTCCATGACGCATTTGGTACTTATACTAATAAACCAGGGATCATTGCGGTGTACATGCCATGTTACAGTCTCAGTTTGCCATAGCTTTGCCCTCCACGCATTCTTCAGTCCCGTTAGGTCATATTCGAGATCCCTCGTGCTATTCCATTCCTTCTTACCTACATATACAATTAGCAACCAGATTAACAGGTGCCAAGAAGTAGGTAATAGCATAGGTCGTAGTTATTAAGCACAGTTGGGAACAAGGAATTGTGCTGTTGGGATACAGATGATGTTTTAGCACAACACAGTAGAGCAGCAATGAAGAGCAGCAACACAACAGAGCAACACAATAGAGCAGCAACACAGTAGAGCAGCAATAAAATGCGAAGGCTAAATGACCCTAGATATTAATTGAAGTGCGTCATGGAGGCCTGATTCAGCACTAGCTGTAACAATCGAATTTAAAGTGCTATAGTGGCTAAGTGCACAAGAAATAGTTTAAAGTGCTAATGGCATAAGTGCAAGATCACAGCAGTTAATAAAGTGCACGAGTAACCAATTGATCATGGAATCAAGATTAATTAATTAGCAACCATCAGGAACGGTCAGCACATTTAAGATGGTCACACATAGGTTGCAATAATAATCAATCAGAACGGGGGTGAATTGGCACCGTCAGAGTAATTAGCACACTCAGAGCTGGATAATACAGTTAAGAAAGACTAAGGTGCTAAAACTCGTGAAATAGTAGTCCAATGATATAGTAAGTTAAAGTGCTAGTCGTATAAATGCTAATATATTACAAGATTTTAAACAATGAGGTGCCGAAAGATGAAATGGTTAACCAGTAAGGATGGCCCACTCAGTCTTCCGGGTTTGGTGGAATACACGGCGAGATGGTACACGCTCGGTCAACGCAGGCACTCAGTCTGATGATGGTAACACAATGATGGTAACACAATTCGGTCAGCACAGGGCTGGCTCGTGCTGGAGTCAATGCGGCCGGCTGCGGGCGTCCCGCTGTAGCCAGCCCCAGCGCCAGCAGCAAGCACCGCAGAAAGGCAGCGAGGCCTCTCCTGATCCTGAAAGGACCCTAGGGGCGCCGAGCCGCCAGAGCTGCAGGCCGTGAAGCGTCAGCCGACGCCCGCCGGAGCCAAGCCGAGGCCTCCCCAACGGTAGAAGCGCAGAGGCGGTTGGGGTGCAGCCAAAGACACGGAGCCGTCAGTAGGCCCCAAGGACACGGAGAAGCCAGGCCGCTCCCAGGGCGAGGGAGCAAAGCAGCGTCCGCCGGCAGTGTGGAAGGCCGCAGAGGAAGACCCCGCCCGGCTGTGCCGGGCCAACAGGAGACACAAAGGACGATGGAGGGCCCCAAACCGCTCCCAGGGCGAGGGAGCAAACAGCGTCCGCCGGCAGTGTGGAAAGGCCGCAGAGAAAGACTCCGCCCGGCTGTGCCGGGCCACGGAGACACAAAGGCCGATGGAAGGCCCCAAACCGCCCCCAAAGCGAGGGAGCAAGCAGCGTCCGCTGGTGGCGTGGAAAAAGGCCACAGGGAAAGACTCCGCCCGACTGTGCCGGGCCACAGGAGACACAGAGGCCGATAGAAAGCCCCAGCAGTTCGTCGGTTTCTGCTCGGTTTCTTTCGGTTTCTGCTCGGTTTCTGCTCGGTTTCTTTCGTCGGTTTCTGCTCGGTTTCTTTCGGTTTCAACATGCTGGCATTTCGGAAATGCCAGCATGTTGAATCATTGTGTCAGTATATGGGGCTCTCTATTTATAAACACTGGTTATTCAGCAAGATTTAACATCTCAAACCTCATCCCATCTTCATCCAGCTACATTCAAATATCAGCATGGTTTACAGGATTAGTAACTGAACTTTCATAAACTTTTCATTACTTAGACATCTGCTCATTTACACAACAGACTCTGACAAACGTTGATGTCTTGAAGTATTGTGCCTGTGCCACAGGTGGCCAAATATTTAAGTGCCTATGGGAGTGAGGGACATGTTTTTCTCAGTGTAATTACAACAGCAAGGATACTTGAGGGAAGTAAAGTGCTTGGTATTGATCCAGAATTTGTTCAAGAGGCAGCTAGTTTTGTTTTGGCACTGGTTGAAACTAAACAAACATTTATGGAGTTAAACGTGTCTTGCATTGCTTCCTGTATTACAAGATACCCAATAGGCTTGATATCCATTCTGTGGATTTCTTATGGTTTGAAGTTGACCATACAGCTAAAGACAGCATTGTTATGGCTGCTGGTGTTCTGGCCAAGAGCTAGAAAAAGCAATTTGAATCTTATCTATCATCACTCAGTGTGACTTAGCCTGTTCATTACATTGCAGGTTATTTGAAGGACTGTAAACAGTGGCTTACAATATACCATTGTGTTGTGTTGCTGTTACAATATTAAGGTGGGAGTAGGGAAGGTAGGACATACCCCAAACCAGTTCGGATTCAGCTTAGGTTCTTCTGTTGTTGTTTGTAGAGCACTATTGGGAATCATGAGTTTAAGTATTAGCAATGGAGCCCAGGGTGGAGACTTGGAGAAGATTTAGAGGGACAAGGAGTATATATACTATATACATAAACCAATATATCTACTATATACATATACCAGTTTAATAACACTTTTGATTGCCTTGGTTTTGTCCAATGGAATCTTTGCAGTTTGGTGTGGAGTTTTGGGCTCTTTGCTAAAGAGGACCAGTATGGTACTGTGAGACGATGACTGTGGAGACCTGGGTCTGCATCCCCACTCAACCATGGAAACCCACTGGGAGATCTTGGGCAAGTGTTTGCCTCAGATAAGGACAAAGACAAACACCTTCTGGACAAATCTTGCCAAGAAAACCTTATGAAAAGTTCGTCTTAGGGACACCATATGTCGGAAATGACTTGAAGGCACTAACAACCAAGTGCCAATCCACCTCACCCCAACTAAAAATCTCAGGATTCAAGAGGATGGAGCCATATCAGTCTAAGAATAATATCTTCATAATTTTGTAGAATAGACACATATCAGAAAAGAGTAAGGAAGGCATTGTTAATAGGATTTGTAGGAGAGGCGAGTGGAGACGAAAAAGCCCAAGAGTCAGAAGGAGCAAGGAGGAAGAACTGGTACAGGTGGATTGAAAAGAGAAACAGGGAAGCACTGGGGGCCAATGATACAGCGATATATTGTGATGTGCAAGCTCTTACCAGGGCACTCTGTATAGCAGCACCTCCACAGAGAGTCCAAAAATGTGACAATTGTGTTTCTCTAAACCAAGAGTAGGCAACTGTAGATGATGAGGGGGACTGCATTAGGCCACTTCAGAAGACCTTGGAAGACTGCATTCCTCCATCATGCTTTCTCTCTCTCTCTCTCTCTCTCTCTCTCTCTCTCTCTCTCTCTCTCACACACACACACACACACACATACACACCAACTCCACATTTTCTGGCCTACAAATGCCCTCTAGAGGACATGGAGGCATGCTCTTGGGACATGCCTACATCCTTAATGATTTGGGGGGCATTTCGAGGGAAAAGAGGTTTTTGGAAAAAAATCTTTTGGCAGCATTTCATTTTGCAACCCTCTCCTTTAATCCGGGGGGGGGGGGGAGTGGGGCCAAATGTGGCCTATGGGCCATATTTTGCTCACACTAATATAAACAATTTCTAGAAATTTTCACTTCTAGCTTTTGTAAAGTGAAAGGGTCTTGCCAAATCAAGATGAAGCCACCATCCACCCTCCCCTCAATATTTTTGATTGAAACAAGGGTAGTTCATCACAGTACATCATTGCTGGAAAAAAACCCATTTCTCCTTCATTTGCTATGGCGATTCCCTGTTCCAGAGGGAACAGGAAATCTAAAGGGGGGTTGCAAATGGCATCATGGTCCTTGTTAATCAAAACAAATTCACTACACCCTGAAGAGCACTTAGGAAGTATGTTGGAAAACTGGGAGATGAACCTTTAAATCATTAACTTTGGAGTTGGCCTGTTCCTGCTGCTTACTTTCTTAAACCCCTGTGCCGGCAGGACAGAAGACCGACAGGTCGCAGGTTGGAATCTGGGGAGGGCGCGGATGAGCTCCCTTTATAAGCTCCAGCTCCTCATGCGGGGACATGAGAGAAGCCTCCCACAAGGATGATAAAACATCAAAATATCTGGGCGTCCCCTGGGCAACATCCTTGCAGACGGCCAATTCTCTCACAACAGAAGCGACTTGCAGTTTCTCAAGTCACAGCTGACACGACAAAAAAAAATTATTTCTATCTATCACAGGGCTACTATTGCCAATCATGGCACTAACCAGTAATACCAAATGTCTTCCCAGCTCCCTGTCCTTTTAAGTGTCCTCATTATGAGAAGATCTGCATCTCAATATCAAACGAAAGCATTCATAAAAAGCCACTAGAATTTCTAAGCTGCACATGTGATTGGGTTAAAAAAAGGAAGGAGAGAGAGCAACTGCTCTTCGGCTGGATTTGCATGTCTACTCTCGAAAACAGCTGTAAAATGGCAAATCCTATTATGGGCTTCATTTAAGGCATTGAGAAAGATAACTCAGCTCCGCTAATCAGCTTTTTATAGAAAGCATTAACATTTCGTTCAGTGAAGATGACCTAGAACATCTCAGCTGCCTGAAAGCTCTTCAGAAAGGGGATGGACAAAGACGGTGGAGACGTCATGTCTGTAGGATCCAAACGTGGGTGTAATTTTCAGTTTATATCAGCCATATCAAACTAATGCTATGGCTTTTACTATCACATAAAATTTAATCCATTTTGCTGTGGTGTTTTATTTTAATTAAGAACACTAAAATTCAAACAGGATTAAAGCTGACATATATTTCATTGAACCAATGGTAAATGATAGTATTTGGATGTAACCATGTTGGTCTTCTTTGGAATAAAACACTGTGAAGGAATCCTGTAGCACTTTTGAAACTGAAAAAAAAAACTTTTCTCGATTAAATGTCTGTGGACTCTGGTTTGCATCATCAGATGCATTGGATCAAGTGGACGGGAGTCTATGAAAACTTATGCTAAAATGTTATTTGTGCCAGTTTGCTCCAGGCCCCAAGTACACTGACACATAATGCAGCTTAAAACTGCATTCTGCAGTCAGTTTAGACTTATATAATGTAGTTAAACTGCATTAAAGGAGCCCTCATTGACCATATAATGCTATTTCAAACTGCATTATACAGCTGTATAGATGGGGTCTCAGAGATATAGTGTCTTAGTGGTAAATGTTGACGTACACTCATGAAAGCCACATTTCCAAGGAAAGCATAAAAGAGAAGGTCGTTGTGTTTATCTTTATAGATATACCAGTTCTACCTATTCACATCTCTATAAGGAACGTATCATTTAGAAAGATAATGGGCTAATTCACACCCTAGCTCAATGAGGAGCCCTTGGGCTGATATGGGCGGGGTAAAATGATGTAAATAAATAAATGCATTTATACTCCGTAAGGAGAAAAAATGCGACCTACAAATGATCTACACACCCATTAAGAAAATCCAACAAATGCTATGTTCAGCAAAGGACAAGAAGGATCCTCTCACCTCTGCAGGAGTCTACCGTATACCATGCAGCTGTGGACTTCATAGGGCCCACTAAAAGCAGCACTCAATCACAAATCAAGGAACATGAAAGGCACTGCAAACTAACTCAACCAGAGAAGTCAGCCATAGCAGAGCACTTGATGAACCAACCTGGACACAGCATATTATTTGAGAAAACAAATGCACTCTACCACTATGTCAGATTAACAGAGAAACCACTGAAATGTACAATTTCAACAGAAAGGAGGAAATCATGAAAAGGAATAAAATCTGGCTTCCAGTATTAAAAAACTCCAAAATCAGGACAGTAAATAAAGAGCAACTCTCTGAAAACAGGGGAATTCTAGACATGAAACAATCAGGGTCAGCTAACACCTCCCAACAAAGGACTCCCCAGGCAGGAATCAGCCAGGTCTTGAAGCTGCAAGGATTTGCAATGCTAGGGAAATCAGATTGGCTTCTTCACTCCTAACATTTCAGAAAAAAACTCAAGACATGGCTATTCGAGCAAGCATTTGCAAATATAGAGTAACGGACATAGGAAACGGAACAACTACATGATGGGACTGGACAATGTTTTAATGAGAATTTATTGAATTATGTTTTTGTTGTTGTTATGATTTTATCAATGTTAACATTTTTATATTGTACTTGTGTTTTTGTGGCATTGAATTTTGCCTGTAAACTGCCTCAAGTAGCCAGAAGGCTGAGAGGAGGGGGGGGGGGGTATACAAATATAGTAAATAAATAAATACATAAATGCTAATCAATGTGAATATTTGCAACATTCATATGTGCCTCCAACAGTCGAGAGTTCTTTCTCCCACCCCGGACCTTCAAGAGATATATAAACCTCCCTTGCCTAGTTTCCAATATACCTCATAACCTCTGAGGATGCCTGCTGTAGATGGGAGTGAAACGTCAGGTGAGAATGCTTCTGGAACATGGTCATGGAGCCTGGAAAACTCACAGCAACCCCTCCCCCTTAAAATACAGTGTTCTTCTCCCATGGTTCAGAGACTGCTCAATTGCTTTGTTCGTTTTCTGCACTCTACCGATTCAGGTGGTCTTTTCCCACTTTCTGCAGTAAAGACTTAATCCCACCAATCCAGTATTCCATAGGTATGATTAGCTTGGAGAAGAGAAGGTTAAGAGGAGTATGAACAATGTTTAAACATTTGAAAAGATATCATATTGAGGAGGGGGCAAAGTTGCTTTTCTGCAAACTAGAGTGTGAAGCAACGATTGAAATGGCAGGAAAAGAGATTCCACCTAAACATTAAGAATAACTTCCTGATAGTAAAAGCTGTACAGCAGTGGAATATGATGTCTTCAAGGGGAGTCTCCTTCTTTGGAGGTTGCTCAACAGAGGCTATATGGCATTAGTCAGGACTGCTTTGATAGTGTGTTTCTATATGGCATAGGGTTTCTTTGGTCTTGTGGTCTATTCCAACTCAGATGTTGAAAACTGTTCAGACCGAGAACATTTATATTTGCTGCGTTCACAGTCTCTTGGCCATTTTGCTTGCTCCTTTTCTTTGTATGCCTAAACTGTATTTCTAAATGCTCAATTGGAGTTTTAAGTATTGAAATGCTAGAAATTCAGGACCAAAGGAAAAGTTCAGAAGAGGGCAACAGAATTCTTATTTGATGGGGTAAAAGTCTTCATTTTGTGTTCCCTTGGCTATATTTCTTTGGTAAGGCCAAACTGGCTCTAGCTTATCAGGTAAAAGAACTTAGAAAGACCTTGCCCTGAAATGACCCGACAAGACTAGCAGACAACATCTGCATAGAATAATTGATGGTGTACAGAATGTAGCCTTTACTCGTGTATTAATGCATTGCACCATTTCCCATAAATACAGCCTCCCAAGTGCTGTATACGAATCCCTTGTGCTGAATCTGGTGCTGATGTAATAATTCCACCTTCAGCTCTATATGGTGGGCAACAGCAGGGGTTCTTTAAAATGACCAATTTAATTGAAGCATGCCTTTGAAAAGCATCTGGGTGCAGAAGACGGTAAGATCCAACTCAGCATGTGGTCTGCTAAAACGGTGCACTGAGCACTGTGCAAAGCATACATAAGGGGCAAGTCTTTGCTAATGGAACAGAATTATGTATTTTAAAACAATATCTTCTTAATGGGTACAAGAAAACAGTAGGTGGCTTTCTCTTCCCACTAAGGTCATTGCTTGTTCTCTCTCCCTGGTTACTTGTCACTGTCTTCAAAATGCTGCATTTCGAACCCAGAGGAGTTATATAGCCAAGGAATACAATCTCTTGAATTCTGTAGCACAGTTTGCTCTGCTACACTTGCAGTCTCCTTCAGATTTGGGCTAAATTGTTATCTTCACTGATCTTTTGTATGTTTGTTGGTAAGCAATTTTGCATTCACAGCAGGCATGTAGCCGGGGGGGGGGGGGGGGCGCTCGGGGGGCTTCAGCCCCCCCCCCCCGAAATTCTCATGGTGGTTCGCGAAAAGGCCTTACTGGTGCATTATTTAAACTGTTATGTTTATTCATATCATGATCTGATCACCATACTCAATATATCCCATATGCATGGGGGTATTGGGGTAATGATACAAAAGGTTTGCTAGGCTAGAACCTCTTTCACTCAGACTCAGCCCCCCCAAAACTCAGCCCCCCCGAAACCCCCCCCTGAAAAAAATTCAGCTCCCACCCCCCCGAAACGAAATCCTGGTTACGGGCCTGATTCACGGGCCAGCCTTTTGCAGCACATTGAGTATTTGAAACAGCTTTTCTAGCTGCACAATTGGAACCATACTACACTGACAGGCAACAGCATTTGAGACTGACTAGTCCCTACTTATAAATGCCCAGTCCCCAGCCCACCAGATAGTACTGTGTTCTCTGCACTTCCTCCAATCCCCTGGCCCTATACTGTGCTGTTTTGTACTATCCTATACCAGGGTTCTTTTTATAGCCTGATCATACCCATCTTAGTACTTCTGGTTATTGTTTTTTTGTTTGTGTATCGAGTGAGTGACTCATATAACACAGTTTAACTGCATTGAACTGCATTATATTAGTCTACACCAGGCATGAGCAAACTTTGGTCCTTCAGGTGTTTTGGACTTCAACTCCCACAATTCGTAACAGCCTCGAGCGCTTACCTAAGCTTAAGTGGCTGAGGGGGAAAAGAAAAGGGCCCGAGGCTGTTAGGAACTGTGGGAGTTGAAGTCCAAAACACCTGGAGGGGTGAAGTTTACCCATGTGCAGTCTACACTAAGCATATAACACAGTTTCAGACTGCTTTATATGGCAGTATAAATTGAGGTCTCTGCCCCTTGATATAGCTGCCTGGATTTTAAGATGGGTTTAGGGGACATTTTCTGTCCTCACAATGGTACCACAATTGTAAATGTGAATACCAACAGTTATGATGCTGTAAGCTAGGCATACTTTTCACTTCTTCTCACATTGGATCCACCACACACTGGGGCAAAGAGTTCCACTGCTGAACAGCTTTCACAGTTAGGAAGCTCTCCCTCATGTTCAGGTGGAATCTCCTTTCCTGTAGTTTGAAGCTGTTGCATATGATATTTTAATTGCCTAACTTTTTTTAAAAAAAAAATCAAATGTCAGAAAAGGTGAAATGGGCAAATTAACCAATCCTACCAGGGTCCTTTGATCAGTTCCTGTTAAAAGACTGACTGTGTATGTCTTTACAGACCATCAAGTCTATTGTGCCGAATGAGAATTGGAATCTTTTCCCCTTATGTCATGAGATGCAGGTAACAACCACGAACACTTCCATATTGGCTCATACAGTTAGATGGCATATTTTGTTTGTTTCACTTTTGATTAAAACATGCCAAAATTTCCATTTTCTCCAATAATCAGGAAAAATTGAGATTAAAATAATGTGAGTGTGGAGGAAAACAAACCTGATAGACTCATGGGCGATACTCTGCCAGTGTAAGTGGCAATGCTAGATTTCACACAAAAGGTGTAATAAACCTTTTTAGTATTTGTCAGTCAACCTTTTAGTATTTTTCTGCTATTGCCAAAGGTATTGTGTACTACTGTGTAATATAATTACTTCCCCAAGAATGATGTGTGAGTGAAGCCTCTTTTATTCAGATACTAGCTTGAGAACCCGGCGGTGCCCGGGTTATTTGAAAAAAGCATTGTTTATCTTGAGGTGTTTGGTAGTATCATTTAGTTAATTAGTAACGCTATTTATTAGAAAAATGCCAGTTTTTGATTTGATTTTTTATGAATGCTCCCATTAAAAAATGCATAAGGACGTGGGTGAACTACAATTCCCAGATCATGGATCGATCCTCCCCAAACCAGGCCAGTATGTAGTTGGCCATGTTGGAGGTGTGTGTCAAGTTCAGTCCAGATCTGTCATGGGCTGGGTTCAGTGCTCTCTGGATAAGGGTGAACTACAACTCCCACATGCCAAAGGACAATCCAGATCCATTTTCGAAGGGGGTCTTGATGCAAGGTGAACTACAACTTCCATCCTATTGAGTCAGGCCCCTAAACACCTCCAGTCTGTTCAATTGCTGATAAATTTGTCTGTGTTTGCTGTGTGCCATAGGAAAGGGTAGGAAGGGGTTAAGGTACAGGTAGTGGGCAGGGTCATGCAAATTCCACACAAGGGAACCCTGGGATGCCTACCTGTGGTGGAAGAAACACATCAAATCTAGGATGCAATTCTCCCCAAATGAAAGTATTCCTTGGGTGGTGGGTCGTAGGGTTTGGGGAGGACACTGGCAGTGTTTGGCTGCATGTTCATGGCATTCACTATAACCTGCAATGTGAGTTGGGGGAATACCTTTGGAGTCTTCTCAGCACTTGGAACTATCGCCTGTTTGTAGAGGCCAGAGGCTGTTTGTGTAAGTGGACGTCTGCCACATGCACATTTTTCACTTTTATTACGTGTATAGATGGGGAAGATAATGTTTATTAGAATTTAAGCGCCTGTGTTATAAACAATATAACTAATTGAAAGATGTGAAATTCCGTTCAGAACACCATTGGGAATAAATAATAATAATAATAATAATAATAATCTTTATTTATACCCGCCACTATCTCCCCGGTGGGGACTTGGAGTGGCTTACATGATGTCAAGCCCAAACAACAAATTACAATAAAAATAAAAGCAAAACACAAACAAAAATGCAAACAATAAACAGCAACATCATAATAAAATAAAACATGTAAATACATAACAATATAAAGTTATAATAGACGCAGTCACAATGACAATGGGTGGGCTGCATGTAATGATTAAAAGAGAGACTAATTAAAACTAATTTAAAACTTGGGCGAGATAAAAAGAGACAGATTATTTGCAGAGAAGAGCTCATTATAACAGTTCTGTATTTATTACTTCACCAAAATATTATTTTTAAATGTTATATCATTTTTTTTTTCATTTTCAAGGGTGCACCTACTCTGTACAAACAATGTGGTTCAACTCCACTTTAACTACCATTGTTCAATAGTATGAAATCATGGAAATTGTAGTCTTACAAAATCTTAGCCTTCTCTGCCAAACAGTGTTGTTGCCTCCTCAAACTACACTCCAATGGTGTCAAATCTCATTAATTCTACAGTGTACAGAATCATAGAGTTGGAAGAGACCTTGTGGGCCATCTAGTCCAACCTCCTGCCAAGATGCAGGAAAATTGTATTCAAAGCATCCCCAACAGATGGACATCCAGCGTCTGTTTAAAAGCCTTCAAAGAAGGCACCTCCACCACACTCTGGGGCAGAGAGTTCCATTGCTGAACAGTTCTCACAGTTAGGAAGTTTTTCCTCATGTTCAGATGGAATCTCCTTTCCTGTCGTTGGAAGCCTTTGTTCCACATCCTAGTCTCCAGGGTAGCAGAAAACAAGCCTTCTCCCTTCTCCCACTGGAGATCAGAACCGCCCCTTCTATCCTGACATTCAGGAAACAGGTGAAGATGTGGTTATGGAGACAGGCATTCGATGAGTGAGCCAACCCCCTGAGATATGGATGGAAGATGATGTACAATCGATTTTAGTATGATGACTGACCATTGTAGTTATTGAATATATTTGCTGTTTTAATGTGTTATTGTAATATGAATTATGTTGTTTTACTGACTGTATGTGATTTTATGGTTGGAAACCGGTCTGAGTCCCTCAAGAGAGGTGAGAAGGTCGGTATACAAAACTTTTAAATAAATAAATGAATAAAATATGACTTCCCCTCACATATTTATATATGACTATCATGTCTCTTCTCAGCCTTCTCTTCTGCAGACTAAACATGCCCAGCTTTTGAAGCTGCTCCTCATAGGGCTTGTTCTCCAGACTCTTGATCATTTTAGTCATCCTCCTCTGGACACATTCCAGCTTGTCAACATCTCCCTTAAATTGTGGTGCCCAGAATTGGACACAGTATTCCAGGTGTGGTTTGCTTTAATATTGAGAATACTTGAATTCCATTAAAATGTTCACTTTAATATATTAATGTTCTTTTTAAAAAATTGTAAGCTGCTTTCAGTCCAATTTTGGGAGAAAAGGGGATGGCAATGATGATTTCCTGAAAATTATTATTTACCTAAATATATTATTGCGAAGAACCTGAAAAGGTCAAGAGCATTCAAAGGGCTTCTTATAATTTGTTTTAAGAAAAAAATGCTGAATTTTAAAGGAAAGACAACTTGTTTTTGAGACTACTTCAAATACTTTTGAAATATAGTAAGTTAGTAATAGTTTCAATCAATTTCTGGAATGAAATTCAGAAGAACTTTAATGGATTTTAGATAAATTTTCCTCTGTTGTTTCTAAGCAATTCTTTCCTGGAGGGTAAACTTTCATAAATAAAAACCTTTCCTCATAATTGCACAGCAAAGTCATTCTTTATTAATATGTTGTTCTTCAAATAGCCTCAAGCAAAACTGATGTTTAACTTGCCATTATAAACTGTGTGGGCTTTTAAAAATATAGCTTTTTCTCTTTCAAGAAAAAAATAGGTTCAAATTATTAAAAATAAGAAAACTTAGGCAGGTACCAGTGGGTGAGAAATTTTTTGTTTTCTTTCTTTTACGAATACTTGAAAAAAATGTAATATTTTTATATTGACTGCAGGAAAAGAAAAGTAGTTTATAATATGTATAGGGATGTATTTGTTAACAAAGTCTTTAAAAAACCAGCTCTTTTTAAAAACAAAGCTTTTTACTGTCTGCGCAGTCCCACCTTTCTTCCTGATCCTCCTCCTGATCCTCCTGATCTGTTGGAAAGGTTTTAGCAGCATGATCAAAGAGAGGATGATGAAAGGCTAAATAAATGCAGACTGTCAGGGTTAGGTTGTAGAAGTGTAGAAAGTAATGCAATCAGATTTGAGCTGGGGAAGAACAATATTTTATTTTCACCAATCCCACAACAGCTGTGTGTATCTACCTACAACAGGTGAGGTAAACAGCAGCTGCCTTCACAATACTTTATTAAGGGAAAAGCATAAAAACTGCCATTGACTCTTCTGTCTTGTTTTCTTTCTTCTTTCATCATATAATGTACAATTGTAGGCAGTCCTGGGTTATGAACAAGATAGACTCTGTAAGTTTGTTCTTAAGTCAAATTTGTTTGAAAGTTGGAACAGGTACATTTTAAAAGTGTATCTCCAGTCTCACACACACACACACACACACACACACACACACACACACAGAGGTTAGCTTTGGAGCATAGGGAAGTGCTAACACCCTTGTGGCATTTGTCTTGCTCTCTGTGCCTCTATCCAGAAGATTTAATCTCATTTTCTGTCTTTGTGACAATTGGATTCTGAAAAATGTGACTTGTTATGCAAACAAGGATTGGTGAGAAAACTTCATTTGAGCCACCTTTTCCCCATAACTCTTTTGGAATTGAATGTCTCTTCTGAGGGGCAGATTCACTTCCTGTGGTCTAACCTCATTTGTAACCAGGGATCATATGTAAGTTGGATGTTTGCAGCTCATCAAGCCATGACTGCCTGTACATCATATTAGAAGTGTGCTAATGTCACTCCTTCAGGTTCAAGGATAATCAGAATGAAATCCAAGGGACACACAGTATATGACATTCTAAAAGCTAAGTTAGTTATCGATTCACTTAGGTCTTCAATTAAAATGTATGTGTGGGTTAAGTCCACATCATTTGGTGAAGAACAGAATGGCCAAGTCATGTGGGAACACTTAAGGAAGCAGATCTGCAGTGAGACCTTCTTCCTACCTGATTTCTGAAGTTGATTTGGTGCCCTGAATGGTATGTAAAAATACATGGAGGAAATGACAACAAATTGTTGGCTTTGACTGACTTTCAGGAAGCAGATAGATCCCACATCAGAATCAGCCATCTCCAGCCTCTTTTCAGATCCCACATCTGATGACTTCCACATGAGTATATAAAGTTCCTACTTTCAGTCAGTTCTACACATAAGTGCAAATTTATTAAGTGGGCACTCTAGTGTGGGCTGATTAGATGTCCAATCTATCCTATCCAATCCATTCCTCCTCACTAGCAGCTTTGAACATCAAATGGCCATGTGAGGTCCTCCCAGGTTCTTCTATTATTTCATCTGCTTTTGCCCTTAATACCCTTTTAGTAACATCCCTTTCTCATATATTTGACATGGGATCTTCCTTTCTTGGATACTGCTTGTACTTTTCTTCATTTCTTAAAAGTTAACAATGAATCACTATCCCTCCTCAGGCCAATTGTTCTTGGTTAGCTTTGTGTTCTTCCTCTCACATGTCTTGAAAAAACCACACGTCTGCAATAACAGCACCATCTGCTGACAGTCATTTCTCTTGAGAACTTAATTCTAGATGGCTGACTCTGCATATACTAAGTTAATTAAAAGCTAATGAAGGTTTAGTATGATAAAGCAAAGCAGTGTAGATCTACATTATCTAGTAATCTGATACGTGTTAACCTAGATTTATTTCTAAAACACTTGATTTTTTAAATGAAAATAGGAAGAGTTCTATCACCCAGCTAGTATTTTATTGTGCTGATATTGCTCTCTTCAAATAACCAGATCTTAGAATTCAAAGGCATGACCATGTTAATCTGGATCAGTATACAAAGAGATCTTGTACCATCTTTGAGACTTCAGCCCACCTATACTGACCAGTGACCACTTAAGTGGTTTTGCTGAGCAGATGATTACATAGAAAATCTTGGTATCCACTTGAGGTCCAGATGGTAATTACACAAGCCACAGAGCACTAGTGTACATTGAGGGCTTAGTTTCGCACATTTTTGTGGGTGTTTATTGTCTGGTTGCTGCAGTTTGAAAATAGCTATCTTCAAACTATATTAAATGATTGGTGTAGATGAGACGTAACTTAGAAAAAAGTTTGTAGCAAAAAGTTTTGTAAACTAAATCAACTTTATCAGATGCATGGAGTGAAGTGCCTAAGTACAATCACTTCAAATGAGCAGGTTGCATGTGTGAATAGAAATGAAAATGCAAAACTTTGGATATGGCAATCAAAAGTTTAACAGTTATCATTTGGGGACAAAAAAGGTAGAAAAGTTATGATAGAGTTAGTTATTGGAATGTGGCATGATGCTAACTGGCAACCAGAAAAGAGATGTGATAAGATGGGCAAGAGAGTTTTCATAAGTCTAGGATGTTAATTAGTGTTAGAATATGTATAGTCTCTATTCAACTGACTGTGGATGGACCATGAATATTCTGCTGTTTCTCTTTCCAATCTTTCTTTGTAGTTATTTTGTTCAAGAACTGCTGTTATTTATCAGAATAATAAAGGACTACTGACTGAAGTTTGAAGTGGAATGCCTAGGAAGCTACAACTAGTTTTTGTATATTCCAATTCCTAATACTTGATTTATGTCTCAAAGGTGCTATGAGATCCCTTTACATACATAATACTACCTTTTAAAAAGGAGCAATAGTAAGATCAGTGTTCCTCAACCTTCCTAATACCACAACCCATTAATGCAGTTCCTCATATTGAGGTGACCCCCAACCATAACATTATTTTCATTGCAATTTCATAACTGTAATTTTGCTACTGTTATGAATCGTCATGTAAATATCTGATATGCAAGATGTATTTTCATTCACTGGACCAAATTTGGCACAAATACTTGATACACCCAAATTTGAACACTGATGCGGTTTGGGAATGGGGTGGTGATTGATTTTGTCATTTGGGATTTGCAGTTTACCTACAACCAAAGAGCATTCTGAACTCCACCAGCGATGGAACTGAACCAAACTTGGCACATAGAACTTCCATGACCAACAGAAAATACTGGAAGGGTTTGGTGGGCTTTGAGCTTGAGGTTTGGAGTTGTAGTTGCTGGGGTTTATAGTTTACCTACATCCAGAGAGCACTGTGGACTGAAACAATGCTGGATATGGACCAAACTGGCACAAATACTCAATGTACCCAAATGTGAACACTGGTGGAGTTTGGGGAAAATGGACCTTGACATTGCAGGGATTTATAGCTCACCTACAATCAAAGAGTGTTCTGAACCCCAGCAACAATAGAATTAAGCCAATTTTTTCACACAGAACCCCCATGACTTCACACTGATTCAGAAATGCTCTCATAGAGATTTGTTTTTTCATAAGATTTATTTAGAAGAGGTTTGCCATTGTCTTCCCTTTACGATATGGGTTTCCATGAGTGAGCAGGGATTTGATGCCTGGTCTCCCAAGAATCACACCACAGCATTACACTGTGTTCCAAAAATCACTCCATATTTTATTTTAGTTTCTAACATGGTGATCGAGTGGGTTAAACCACTGAGCTGCTGAATTTGCTGACCAAAAGGTTGGTGATTAAAATCTGGGCAGCGAGATGAGTTCTTGCTGTTAGTGCAGCTTCTGCCAACCTAGCAGCTTGAAAACATGCAAATGTGAGTAGATCAATAGGTGCTGCTTCTGCGGGAAGGTAATGGTGCTCTATGAAGTCATGCAGGCCACATGACCTTGGAGGCGTCTACAGACAACACTGGCTCTTCAGCTTAGAAATGGAGATGAGCACCACCCCCTAGAGTCGCACACGACTAAACTTAATGTCAGTGGAAATCTTTACCTTTATTAGGGCATTCTCATCTCTGATTCTTGCATCAACAGCATAATAACTCCACCTTGTTTAATTCCTTTACACTGAAATGTAAACATACTTGGCTCCATTTCTTGATAATATTTGCTTCTGTTATTCTCACAATTCTCTAAATCCTTCTACATTGGATTTAAACTGGAGTACTCAGAGGTAATTGCCATCTTCCAAATTGTGTAGTCTTTCTGTTATTTATCCTAAGATCAGGATTTAAACAGATTCTCTTTTGTTTAACATGGTTGTCCCCTAGTGAATGAGAGCAAAAAATGAACATTTTAATGTGCTAATTTAGTGATTATTGGGTTCAATACCAAAAGAGAGCTTTCCCACAGCTTCTTTTCTAACTCAGATAATTGAAAGCATAGTTTCCCCTCAGTAATTGACCAAAATAGCAGATGCAATTTCATGTGTCAAAGAAAAATGTTAAATTAACAGCAATCAATTTATATCTAGTCAGACTTGAAATATTAAAGCAAACCGGAGGAGCTGACTGTCATAAAAAAGACTGTAAAAAGGATTGTCTTTGTCAGAGTCCCAAACCAGCATATTAGACACCAGGCCAGTGAGAATAAGTGAGAAGTTAATAAGCATGACTGATGTTTCTATTCATGCAAGAAATAGTTGGTGTAGGATGCAATCTAAATTTCTTAAGGACCTCATCACATTGAGGTCCTCAAGCCAGGGGACAGTGGGGGTATCTGTGGGTCAACAGGGCAAATCTGGCAGGCAGCACAGGAAACTGTCATCCTGCACCCTGCATCACCTCCTTCTCCATCACATGGGGAAACCATCACTACCTGGTTTCCCCTGTGTTGTCCCTGGCTTACCTAATGAGAACACAGGTAGTCTTTACTAACTAAGGACCTCATTACATGAGACTTGAGCTGTTGTGGGTGGTTTTGCTTTGCTTCAGCAGGAAAATTCCAGTGAGAACAGAATACTGAACCAAATAGGGTAGCAGGGTTCCCCTTACGTTCATATTTTGATAAACATGATGCTGATTTTGCCTAGATAATCCCTGTGTGTGATATCTACATACTGCAATAAGCGAAATTCCAATAGCTGGGATTTCTTTCTATACCTGCAAGATCTGAAATGACAACAAAATTGCTTCTCCTGATATGTGTCTAGTGACAAGTCTGTTTTTTTTCTAATCATGTAGAAGCAGTCAAAACTCTCAAATATCTTTCAAGTGATCAAGATGACCCCGATGCTCAGTTTTTCCAGAGATACTCAGAAGTCTATACTTCCATTTGCCACTAGACATAAATCAGGACAAACATTTTCAGTGTCATTTCAGATTTTGACTGGTACAATGCCAAAACGCCATCTCATTCAAAAATTCCTGCTGTTGTTCCAATCAGATTGCTCATCAGGGTCCCTGGAAGTGGTAGGAGAGCTCAAGGGAACTGTCCAAAAATTGTCTGATGCTTCCAAAGTTGTTGGGATTATGGGCAATCACTTCTTGCCTGATTTTCAAGATTGCTTTGCTCTGACAATATTATTATTACTGTTCTGCATTGACTCATGCATGTCAACGATTGTATACTCATGATCTGAAAATCTATTTCCTTAATGAGTTGTTACAGATAAGGGATCTTATCAGATGAGCGGGGAGAAAGCAAGGGGAACCATTTTACACTGTTTCCTCCTGTCTTTCTCCATCTTCAGGGATGGCCAACCATCCCACATACTTACCACTCCTTTCTTTGTCTTCTCCCACTTCCTGAAGATGGTCTTCAGTCTCTGTTTCCATACGCTTAGGAAGTGGAGCACCATTGAGTCCCACCGGATGGTCTCCATGGGATTCCCATGGGGCTCCATTTCCTAAGTACATGGAAACAGAGCCCGAAGACCATCTGATGATGTCCTTAGAGGGAAATGCCAGCTATTGGAATTTGGCTTATTATGTAGATATCAAACACAAAGGGATTCTCTGTCTAGGCAAAATAAATATCGTGCTGTGGCATGTTGGACTGGGATTTGGAGAGTCTATGTTCCATTATCCTTTGAATCAAAATACTGTGCACCTTATTGCATACTATTTATTATTTAGTCACCTGTTTATTCAATATCTGTGCCAACTCACACATTTGAATAAAAGGGCCCATTTTTGAAACAGGGTTCCAACCATTTTCATTTGACTTTAGCTGGATGGTGTTAAATATGGGTAAATCCCATGCCAGTACGAATTGTCCTTCATCTGCCACCCATCTCAACATAGTTATTCTTCTTTCTAACCATACACATACATTTAAATTTGGGTTTTGCATTTGCAATGTGGTTCTTCATCTCCAGAACAATGTGAATTTGCCTGCTCTTGGTTTATAGGTATCTCCACGATGAGGTTTGTTGTTTACTGTTTGGTACAGAATAATATTTTGTGAACTAAGCGTGACAGCATTCCCCTGCAGTATTTAACTGCTATTCATGCTTGAAAGAACAGATTTACTGGAAGCTGAATATGATATTGCAGTGCAGCAAAACAAGCCTCAAATGAGACAATAAACCATTCAGCTGACCCACATCCTTGGGATGTGTGCGTATATACATGTGCTTTACGTTATTTTATAGTTATTCCACATAACATACAGAAGGGCAGAGTCAACATGATATTTTTAAATTTCTCAGGTTTTCCCCAGAAACTGTTCCCACTGTTTCTGGGGAACAGTGTCACAGGTTTTCTGCTTGGGTAATACTGCTGGTTCAATCCACTGCGATATAGATGAGGATGATGATTTTTAACAAGCATTTAAATGACTTATCTTAAGAGTTTGCCATGAATGGTGCTGAATTCCCACACTGAGTTTTTGGAAGAAATCTGGTGTGATCAAACATCTTAGTCATCATGTCATCATGACCAGTAGCTACTGTGAGCCATATGTGCCATGCATTTGTCAAAACCCCTTTTAATACATTCAAAGTTTATATTGTGGTTGCGAAATGCAGTCCATTAGAAGTGTGAAGAAATACCTGCCAAGTATCATGAGATAAAATGGAGAAGGGGGGGGGGGGCTCTTCTTATCAACTTTTTCATGCCTCCATTGCATCTTCTGCAGAGCTTGGATAGTTACTTTTAACAAATAATTAGCTATAGTATCAGCTCTTAATGCAAGAAGCAGTAAAAAGCAGTTCCCTTATAAAATCATTTCTAATATTTTCATTATTATATAGTCATAGGTACTTCAAGTTACTTTTCAGAAGAATATTATGTACTTCTTCCTTTTGTAGAAAGCATTCCTAAGTAGGGTGGCCATGTGTAGCCTATGGGTATAAAAAAGGATAGGCTACACATTATATTACAAATGTGACTCCACTAGGAAGTATAGGAAATATAATTTAATTATGCTTTAGTTATTGCAAAGATGGGTTATTCTGGCAAAGAAGAAAAAGAAATGTCACATTTATTTATTTATTTATTTATTTATTATTACTTTGGATATATCATGAGACTATGCAATATTCCAGAATACTTGTAAAATATGCAAACAAACACAGCATAGTCCATGCAATAGGAGAAGTATAATGACCATATAGCATGTAGCAACATCACAATCTCCAATACAAAGCTCAATACAATGAAATGAAAAATACGATGAAAGGGGAGCAACTGTTCTCAAACAGAAAGTATCTTGGTCTGATATCTGTTCCAGTGTATGAAAGCTTCAGGGATACAATTCAGATGAAAAAAATCCTCCACAAAGGAGTGAAAGTAAACTGACAGTTGGTCAAGTAGCTACTATGCAGGATGGAGGATTTTCATCCTATCTGGACTTTTACAGCCCTTTTGAATCATGATTGACTTCATGTGCCGAGACTTTGTGTTTTGAGAGCTGTGCTCCATCATTATTTTTTCCATCCTGCATAGTAACTACTTCACCAACTGCCAGTTTACTTTCACTCCTTTGTAGAGGATTTTCTTCATCAGAATTGGACCCCTGAAGCTTTCATACACTGGGATTGATATCAGACCGAGATACTTTCTGTTTGAGAGCAGTTGCTCCCTTTTCATTGTATTTTCATTTCATTGTATTTGTTTGCATATATCAAACAGCCAGGCTGTGACACAACTGGCTAGGAGTCAGCTGCATTAAATCACCACTGACCGAAAGGTCATGAGTTCGAAGCCAGCCCAGGTCGGAGTAAGCTCCCGATCATTTGTCCAGCTTGCTGTCGACCTTTGCAGCCTGAAAGATGGTTACATCTGTCAAGTAGGAAATTTAAGTACTGCTTATACGGGGAGGCTAATTTAACTAATTTACGATGCCATAAAATCTCCAGCAGCGGGCAAAAGAATGAGGAAGTACTCCATCAAAGGACTCGGTGTCACAAGTGGACAGTGAAGTGACAGCTTCCCCAGTGGCCGACATTCAAGCATACTCTCGTGAAGCTGGAATGTTAAATTGCCTCTGTATTTGTCTATATATGTTGTGTGCCTATGGCATTGAATGTTTGTCATGTATATGTGTATTGTAACCCTCCCTGAATCCCATGCAGGGTGAGAAGGGCAGAATATAAATACTGTAAATAAATGAATAAATAAATATAACATGAGCCAATATGACTTATTAGGAGAAAATGTACTGCTGGGTGAAGTGGGATTCAGTAGGAAAGGTGGAAGACTGCATTACATGTAGATAATCTCAATCAAGGAAACCCTGATTTTGCAGGATCTGAGGAGGGCTGTGGAAGACAGGGTGTCTTGGGTTCATTGGGTTGCTTTAGGTTGAAACTAACCTGATATAATTACAATGGTTAATCTGTAAAAGAGAATTAAATTTCATATTGGGCTTCATCCCCTTTATTTCTAGCTATTTTAAGGTCTGAAGGAAGTTTTCTTTTGGAGAAATGCTTGCAACCCAGCTTGTTTTTAAGTGCAAAGCTGGAGACAAAATAGAAATTAAAGCATAATTTCAGTTTGCACCAGATGCTTATGAGGGCGGTTGAAGAGACAGAGTATGCTGAGTGAAAAGATAAAGTTACCTGTGAAGGCTATAATTTTCAGCCTTTGAAGTGAAGAGTGGAATCGATTTTTTTGAAACTTCATTTCCAGGTTGCAAAATGCTCTTTTCTGAAACAGATAACCTGTCTCCTCACTCTCTTTGAAGACCTGATTCTGCATATTCACTGAAGGAAAGGTTATGTCTTTGTGGATTAGTAAAAACATAAAACCTTGCCCTTATATAAAGGTGGTTTATGAGGAGCAATATTGAATGTCAGGGGGGCCAAAATGACTTGATTATCCAGCAAAATTCAAGTTGATTTGTGTTTTTGTTTTCTTCCTCTCTAAGATCAAAAGAGAGAAGTCTCTGAAGTGTCTTATTTACAGTCTTAAACGTATGTATGGCCTGAAATGCTAGGAAAAAAATGTGGGCATGGTCTACCTTTCTCCAAGGTAATTTAGATAGTGAAGATATGGGATTGCCTGTATTTCTTTAAACAGATTGATATTTGAACATAGAGGAAGGAAGGCACCTATGTGAGATCACAGTGAACATGATTCATTCATTGTGCAGTTGTCCCACATCATCAAGGGCAGAAATACTTCAGATGATTATAGAGGAAGGGTTCAATAACTGAGAGAGCTCCTAAACAGTACCCAGAAGAAACTGAAAGATTTTGTGCTGGAGTTCAGGAGAAAATTGATCCTACACCAAAACAAAACTTCTGAATTGTAGGTGATTGGAATGCAAAAGCAGAAAACAGTAGAATCAGATTGTAGGAAAATTTGACCTAATATCAAGAAACATATTACTCTGCCCCCTTCCATACAGCCCTAAAAGTAAAGGTTAAGGTTTTCCCCTGACATTAAGTCCAGTTGTGTCCAATTCTAGGGGGTGGTGCTCATCTCCATTTCTTAGCCAAAGAGCTGGCATTGTCCATAGACACTTCTAAGGTCATGTGGCTGGCATGACTGCATGGAGTGCCGTTACCTTCCCGCAAGGCTTACCTGAAGCAGAAAGGAATAAAATGGCTTCTTGCTTCCTCAACTTCTGTGGGAGCACAACTACCACTTGAGTTCAGGCCCTGGCTTATATAGGGTAAACAGGAAGCAGCAACGACTCACTCTGACTCGCTCTGAGAACAATGAACCTCGCCCAGCCTCTCAAACAAAGCAAACACTCAGCAGCTAATTTTAAAAACACACTCCCTCAAACAAAAGGGATTCTTAGCAGTGCAAAAGTCTGTAATTGTATGGACACACTACAGCAGCCTGTCAGTAGTGTTTCTGGTGACTGTGTATAAGGACTTTATTGCAAAAATGGCAATCTCATGGCAGGCATGTGATCACTGATAGTGGCCATATACTGGGATGACCATCCTTGCTATAGCACTGCTCTTATTCAAAACACATGGAATAGATGTGGATTGTATAAGTCAACTCTCAATTAAACTTGAAGAAACATCCAACATGAAATTAACTCATAGGCTGGTATGGACAGTAATTTATTTATTTATTTAGAACTTTTATATCCTGTTTTTCTCTACCTCCGTGGAGGGACTCAGAACGGCTTATAGCAGCAAAAATTCAATGCTATACAATATAATCACATTTTAAAACAACATACATAATAAATAAATTATAAAATATATGTAAAAAAACAGTTCCATATACAATTATTTTGGTCAATTCAAAGTTCAATTTCAATATGTTTCACTGGTTTTTATGATCTATTACAACATTATGGACTAGGTTGTTGTGTGTTTTCCAGGATGTATGGCCATGTTCCAGAAGCATTCTCTCCTGATGTTTCATCTGCATCTGTGGCAGGCATCCTCAGAGGTTGTGAGGTCTTTACATTATGGACTGTTACTAAATAACTTCAGAATGAAAAAATAAACCAATCACTTCCTTTGATGCAAACTTTTTTCTTTTTAAATTGATACATGCCATAAATTCCCTTCTTTTTCACAGGTTCAGTTTCACAGGTTTTTGTTCTATCTTGCAATCTGTGAGATGTACTGTAACATTGCCAATCAAAACTGTTGAGAAACCAGACAACATGGTTAAAATTATTATGGAAATTACATTTTCCCCATCTGCAATATAAGCCATGGCTGGTGTTTAAAGGAAACTATTTAAGGTAATATAAAGAAAAAATATATATCCTGAGGCATCATTTGAAGATGTGTGTGCATCTATATACATCGAGACACACACCAACACTCTCTTCTCACATGCATTTGAAATTCTCTCACACACAGGCATGTCTAAGATCATCATCATCATCATCATCATCTTTATTTCTATCCCACCACATCTCCCCAAAAGGACTCTGGGCAGTATGAGTAAAGGTGTGACTGGTGGGGACAAGAGACAGGGCCTTCTCAATGGTGGCCCCTCAGCTATGGAACTCCCTCCCCAGTGAAATCAGGTCAGCTCCCTCCCTCCTGACCTTCAGAAAGCATGTAAAAACAAGGCTTTGGGACCAAGTCTTTGGCCAATAGTGCAGTGCAATAAGTGATGATAGAAAATGTGCAATGACAATTGGAATGACTTTTTGACTATGATCTCGGATTGTGTGATTTTAAATTCATGTTTTAATGTATATGTTTGTTTATGTCTGTTGTGAATATGACATCAGATTGCTGCCTTTGTAAGGCTACTCTGAGTCTCCTTCAGGGTTGAGAAGGGCGGGTTATAAATACTATAAATAAATAAATAAATAAATAAATAAAACACAATAAACAATATTTACAAAATAAATAAGAAATTAATGAAGACAAAATGAGAATAAACAATAAACAGTAAAACATTAGATGGTGTAAATTTTCCAGGCTGTATGACCATGTTCCAGAAGCATTCTCTCCTGACGTTCTGCCTGCATCTATGGCAGGCATCCTCAGAGGTTGTGAGGTCTGTTAGAAACATTTTCCTAGTTTCCTAGAGATTCTGGCCATGAAAGTCTTTGACAATACAGTAAAAACATTAGTTAAAATATAGTAAAACATTTAAAACATAGTGGTTCCAATAGTAGTATGTTTTATTGATTAGTCCATTGGCCGTATCAAAACATTTGACAAACACCTACACCTACACATACACATACAGCATACAACCCACAGTACAACATATGTTAAAATAAACAAGCTGTTAACTGGGTCCCGATCCTGTTCCAATAGATTAAATAAGCTAAGTAAAAGCCAAAATGCCCAAGGGTATCCATAAAAACAAAGACCTCATCCACATTAAGGATTACTAATCATTTTCAAAGGCCTGCTTGAATACCCAAGTCTTTAATTCCTTTTAAAAAGTGATGAGGGTGGTTGCTTGTCTGATCACCCTGGGGAGGGCGTTCCAGAGCCGGGGGGGGGGGGGCTCCTTCGTTCCCACCAGCCTTGCTTGCGATAAAGGTGGGATTGAGAGGAGGGCCTTCTCAGCTGATCTTAAAGCCTGAACAGGTTAATAAAGGGAGATGCGATCGCATAAATAGGCAGGATCTGAACTGTACAGGGCTTTATAGGTAATAACCTGCACTTTAAATTGGGCCTGAAGCAAATAGGCAATCAATGAAGCTGCTTCAAAAGGGGGTTGTATGTTCTCTATGACCTGCCCCAGTCAGCAGCCTGGCTGCAGATCTTTGTACTAATTGGAGCTTCCGAACTGTCTTCAGAGGCAACTCCACATAGAGTGCATTGCAATAATCCATATGAGATGTAACTGAAGCATGGACCACCATGGCCAGATCTTACTTCTCGAGGAATGGTCATAGCTGGCACGCAGGAGCCCCCAGTGGTGCAATGGGTTAAACCCTTGTGCCAGAAGGACTGAAGACCAACAGGTCGGAGGTTTGAATCTGGGGAGAGTGTGGATGAGCTCCCTCTGTCAGTTCCCCATGCGGGGACATGAAAGAAGCCTCTCACAAGGATGATGAAACATCAAAACATCTGGGCGTCCCTGGGCAACGTCCTTGCAGACGGCCAATTCTCTCACACCAGAAGTGGCTTGCAGTTTCTCAAGTTGCTCCTCACACACACACACACACACAAAGCTGGTGCACAAGTTTAATTGTGCATAGGCCCTCCTGGCCACCACCAACACCTGAGCTACAAGCATCAAAGCTGAATCCAAGAGGACCCCCAGACTACAGACCTGTGTCCTCAGGGGGAGCATAACATATGAAGAATCTGAACTGGTGAGAAGTAAAAGACACACTGTCTCTAAACCTTTGGATTTTATCAGAAATAGTTCTTACTAGCTTCCATTGGTGGATTTACTGAGTCAGAATTCACTCATCTTTCAAGCCAAGTTGCATTAATATGCTCTGTAGGTTGCCATCTCTTCCTCTTTCTTCATTAGTCCTTTATCAAACTGTTTGAAATTTTATACTTAAAAGAGACAGCAAATTCCCAGTTCTTCTGCTTCATCTTTCATTATCTTCCTAGCACTCAAGACAAATAATCTCTGTCTCAGCAGTTTGTTTTATATTTTAAGGTTTTCTCATTCCCCAGCCATGCTAAACATGCAACTGCTGGATATACTGACTTCCCTTTGGTCGATCAGCAAGTTTGCTTTCCAACACTAGCATTATGACATCTATGGCTCTTGAAAGGAAAAGGTAAGAGAAAAAAATGCTAGCATTGGCATAGCATGCTGCTATAAAGTTTAAAATAGATCACATCCAATAGAGCAAAGCTAATAATAAAATTGGAAATGTGAAGTGATAATTATACCTTGCTTAAAATCAACCGTTTTGCTTTTTTAAAACTCCGATTAGTTTTAGGCCAATTGAAAAGCAGTGCTATTTGCACAGTTTAACATATGCAGTTGACACATGGTCAAAGTTATGTTGGTTTCGGTATACTCATAACTACAACTACTGCAAAAACAATTGTTTCCTTTCAAACATTTTGCTAAACACACAACCTCGAAGGGCCATATCAACCCAATCCAATTTCATGTGTCCCAGGAAAATCAAAGGAACAGATTGATTATGAATATTTAAGACCCAATAATTGCAGTAGATTGTATCCAATTATACCAACTAATTTTTTATTGATCTCCACTCACTACTACAACCTTGGCACTGCTTGAAAAACTAGGCAATCTTAATCACAATAATTCAGAAAATTCACAGAATCAAACACTCCATATTGTGCAGGCAGATGCCTTTTCCACAAGTACAAGTTATAAAGCCATGACAAGATGCAACCTAATGAGATTTAAGTGTAATTATAATTCCTAGTTGTAACAGTGTCACATGGCAAAATGTATACTGTCAGCCCTCCATATCCACAGATTCTGCATCCATGGATTTACTTATTTATTTACCTACCGCATTTATATCCTGCCCTTCTCACCCCGAAGGGTGGCTTACAATAAAGGCACAGTTTGATGCCGTGAGTACATATAATAATAAAATAACATATACTTTAAAAACACATAATTAAAACATATCACTTAAAACAATTAGTTAACATCACACAGTCCAAAAGCATATTTCAGGAGCCATTCCCATTGTCATCTCCACATTGTTCTAATATTAAAAAAAAAAAAACACTAAAAGAAGCAAACCTTCATTTTGCCAATTTAGATATATATTTATTACAACATTGCATATAATGAAACTTGAGCACCCATGGATTTTGGTATCTAGGGTGGGTCTTAGAACCAAACCCCAGCAGATAACAAGGGTTGATTTGCAAACATTGTGAAGAAATTAAACCCCTGTCTATACAACACATTTCATTTTGTTAATCTTTTACCAAGATGCCAAATAGGAATCTGATTTGGTACAAATCAGTAGTTACTTGCAGTAGGTGGCCAAGTGTGTCTTGCCTTTGTGAAGATAAAACAATGTGCCCATGGCAAAACTTCAGACCTAAAAGGAGAAGATCCAAAGGGCATCCCTGTGTGGGGAAAGAGGATATTTCACCAGGACTTCAGAGTAATTGCTATTACCATGAGGGGTATTATTTGGTCCTGATGTCATACCTGTTACAAAAGCAATTGTGAGTTTTGTTTTCTGCTTAGATTTTGTTAATATGAACAAGACTTGGTTTTAAGACAAACTTGCAAACTAGCCAGTCAATATCTCAGTGTGTCTGTAGTTACTCCTTTCCAAACTCAGATGCTAAAGAAATGTCTGATGTGTTGCTAGGTAATCAGTCTATCAGCTAAATATTTTGCATTTCAGCAATGTTAAAATTCAATCATCCAACCTTTTAATAAAAATGTAGTTTAGGAAATATGGTTACCCAGAAACTTGTGCACCATTAGCTCTGAGCACTATTACTGACATGAGATGAAAATGCATAATCTCTGATTAATCTGGATCCTATAGCTACATATCATTAAACATATTTACTTTTGTTTAGAGGTGTAAATAATCAGAAAGTTCTCAGGCCATTTGCTGTTATTTCAACCCTTACCTGCCCTCCTCATCCTGTAGTCTAAATCTGGATTTTTGAAAACAGATATTTTTCCTCCTACCAGTTTTCCAATACTCTATAGAATTTTAATTGCTTCCTTTGATATTGATTGGGCTACCATGCAATATTGTTCTTGTGCCCCTGTTCCTATCATAGAAGCTATTACAGAATGTTATGTTGGGTTTCAGATCTTTGAGCTCTTCAAGGCCAAATTAAAATTATTTTTCATTCCCAGCAGTTTCTTGAGCTTGCTATGAAACCATCTTTAGAAACCAGAAGAAAGAGTTGCCAGCTATTTTCAGAGCAATTATTAAACACAGATTATCCTGGCACAAGCTGGCAAAATGATTGTTCCACAAAAATACTAAGAAATCAATTTTCACAAAGAATCCAACCTTCATTTACACTTCTTAAGAATTTTATATCAGTCGCGTTCACAACATCCTTATTCAGAGAACTCTCTCTGCTAGGAGAACGTGTGATCATAAACTGGCAAAAGTATTTGATGAAATACTGTCTGAAGAAACAGTAATGAGGGCTGATGTATTTGCCTGGCTCATAAAAATATTCCAGAAGCAGGCATGTGAAATCTTTTTGTTAAAGCCCTGAGTTCTATGGTCTTCTGAAGTGCAATAGACAAAATGTTTAATTTCTTGAAATACTTGAACACACCTGATCTTTCCTGAATTTGGTAGTTAAGTAGGACTCAGACTTGGTTACTAGTTACATGGGAAATAATCAAGGAATATCAGACTATGTGTTGTCGAAGGCTTTAATGGCCGAAATCACCGGCTTGCTGTGAGTTTTTTGGGCTCTATGGCCATGTTAGGAGAGAATGCTTCTGGAACATGGCCATACAGTGCGGAAAACTCACAGCAACACAGAATATCAGACATTCCTAGATAGGATGAGGAAAAATCCCTGCTGGAAACACAGGATATCTTATGTTAGTCAGAGAGCTGACAACACTAGGCTGGATAGACTGAATATAAGGCAGTTTCTCATATTACTCCTCCTATTTCTCATCTCCAGTATAGTCACATAACTATAACTAATATAGCTGACGTAAAATGAATATTGGACTAAGTTAAATCATACCTTTTTCATGTGCCAGTGTGCATAAAACATATTTATACTAAAAAGTATTAAGTATGCAATAGTGCTAGACCTAAAATAACAATACAGTTTTTTTGGCCAGCATATAACATTGAGACAGAAAGTGCACAAAAATTTAACAAGAGATTATATTACCCAAACAAAATTGTGCTATACTGTCTAATCTCTTGTTATTTTTTCAAAAACAAAATAGTTGTTTTCATCATAAAGACAATAAATGCCAGAAGGAAATGATAAGACCTCTAAATACCTGCTTGTGAAAAGGAGGCTTGGTTTGAGAATGTAGTGTGACAAGACTGAGATTGTTGTTTTCTTGTGCCAAATGAAAATATAATGATAATGTCGCGGCTGTTTTTTCTATAGATTGAATACTTGCTTTGGGGCATCTTTTGGTGGCTCATGTTTCCTTCAAGTTATTGGATTTTTAAAAAAATATCAGCAACAATTCTGTGTGTATTAGACAGAGAGAAGGAAACATTTTTGAATACAAGAAATTTCAGTGAGTGTTTGAACTCTTGATAAAATTGCTCCAAAAGCAAAGGAATTATCTCTCTTCCATTCGAAGTCATTTGTGAGAACTAAAAACCATGTGTGGTTTCTCCCCCCCCCCCCTGTGAAGCATAAGAGGAACACTGTAATCTGCAGATCTTTACTCATCATAAAGTGTCAAAGGGAATGGCACTGTCCCTCTCACAGCTCAAAGTGTCTAAAGATTTGCTATAATTCAAATGGCTCACGATGAAGCCACTTTCTGTGTAGAGGAGAGATTCATGCATGGCATATAAACCTTACCAAAATTATACCACTGATTCACCAATAATGAGAGGGTAGAAGTGCAAAGTGACAGTCATTGCCATCACAAGCTTTGTTTCTTTTACTTTGGTTTTTAAGGCAAAGTACTCAGTAGCAGATGCATATTCCAAATGCAGTCATCTTATCCCACCAAGAAAAAGAGACATCTGCTGCAGCCTGTCTGGACCAACGCTATGAAAAATACATCAATTCACAAGAGAACCTGAAGCAGTGATCTTCTTAAATATCAATGGGCTCAGGAACACACATTAATTAAAACTTGATGAAATACCTGGTCATATATTAGCTTTCTCATTAAGTTACAATGTAGCATAACATGCTTGTAGACATTGCTCTTAGGGAGTTTGAAAATGAAAAATAGCTGAACAATAACTAATGTCATCACATGCCAGATGCAGAAGACCATGAAACTGCATGAAAAAGATGTCGGTTTGTGTGCAGAATTATCAGTTTGTTAACTCTGTGAGCCAGGTACATACTGAACTTTTATAGAGCTGATGGAATATTCTATTCACTTTTTTCTAGAACAGACAGCATTTAACTTCTTAAAGAAGAGCATGTTCCAGTTATTTGAAACCAATTTATTTCTTCAATAATAATAATAATAATGTAAAAGTATTATATTATGATATTATTGTAATGAGAGACAGTCACTCCTTATGCAGTTGAAGTATGACTTTTAGCTATTTTTATCATTAAGGATGTGCAAAATAGGAATTTCTCATGTTTTAGTGCTGGCTTGAGCTGGGTCTCATTTTTTGTTCCTTTTGTTGACTTAATTGAAGTGCCAACAAGGTGGAGGCAAAGTTTATCTTTCACAATAGACAATTAGCTTGTAGCATTCAGATATTATTTATCGTGTCATCAGCAACCATTGTATTACAATTCTAACAGAGCAAAACAAACACAGAGATTAAAAAGAAAAAGAAAAAGAAAAAAACCACACAGATTTTGTAAATTTGGTATTTGGTTAAATGTCCTTTGACCAGTATCTGGCCACTTGGAGTGCCTCTGGGGTTGCCGCAAGAAGGTCCTCCATCGTGCATGTGGCAGGGCTCAGGGTGCATTGCAGCAGGTGGTCAGTGGTTTGTTCTTCTCCGCACTCGCATGCCGAGGATTCCACCCTGAGCAACCGGAGCATTCAGATTATAACTAACATGGTAACTAACTACATTTTGTCCCCAAAATGATAAGTAGATGGCAGCAACTAATTATTTTCAAAAGTACCTTTCCTAGTTTGGGTAGGAGGTGGTGGTTAAGGTTCAAATTGAAGACTGAAGTGAATCAGTTTCCATAGAAGCTATTTAGATAGGTAGCCTCAACTCACCTTTGAATCTACTGTGTATTACGGCTTACCTATTTATTTTATAAGTATGCCCCCATTTGTTGTTTGTTTGTTTGTGTGTGTGTGTGCATGTGTTCATTCTTTTCCTTGCCTTTATATACAGTGGAGGTGGGAACCCATGGCATGTCACTGGGCTAATTTTCTGCTAGTCAGAATTCTCAGAGGGTAAAACTAAAAGAAAGATAACAATGCAGGAAACTAGGAGGGTCTGAAGGCTGCAAAAATAGTCTTGGGAGCTGCATGTAGCCTTATAACCAAGGTGAAAAAAGAAAGTGCAAAAGCTGAGTTGCAATTAAAATTAAAAAAACCCCAAAATTATGGCAACCAGACTGATTGATAACTGACAAATAGAGGGAGAAAATGTGGAGGCAGTGACAGACTTTGTATTTCTAGGCACAAAAATTACTGCAGACACAGACTGCAGCCAGGAAATCAGAAGATGTTTACCTCTTGGGAAGAGAGCAATGGGCACTCTTGATAAAATAGTGAAGAGTAGAGACATCACACTGGCAACGAAGATCTGCATAGTTAAAGCAATGGTATTCACCATAGTAACCTATGGACGCGAGAGCTGGACCATAAGGAAGGCTGAGCGAAGGAAGATAGATACTTTTGAACTGTGGTGTTGGGGAGAGTGCCTTGGACCACAAGAATATCAAACCAGTCCATACACCAGAAATAATGCCTGGCTGCATACTGGAGGGAAAGATATTAGATTTTAGAGGCAAAGATGAAGTACTTTGGCCACATCATGAGAAGACAGGAAAGCTTGGAGAAGAGAATGATGCTGGGAAAAAAGGAAGGAAAAAGGAAGAGGGGCAAACCAAAGGCAAGATGGATGGATGGTGTCCTTGAAGTTACTGACTTGACCTTGAAGGAGCTGGAGGTGGTGATGGTCGACAGACAGCTCTGGTGTGGGCTGGTCCATCAGATCACAAAGAGTCAGAAGAAACTGAATGAATAAGCAACAGGTGCAACGAAGAATGGGATCACAGCAATGAGCCCCATCTTGGACTCTTCATGTATTTGTACCTACCAACTTTGTGTCCATGAGTTCATGCATATAGTTGGATTATTTTTGGCAAAGATGCAAACAATCCTCTTGCTTCTTTCTGTCACTGTTTAAACTCTTAAACAGGAAGAGAAAGAGAAAATGGCAAATGTACTGGTGGTGTGATTCAAATTATGTTAGGTCAAGCTGTGGATGACCTCCACCCCTTAAAATGATATTGAAAATGTTAATTTAGGTAGATTTTCTGCATTGGGAAGTGATAGGGAAATCAGCTAAGAAAGCATTTTGATAACTAAATTCTGGTGAGAAACTCTGTAGATTGATGTACTTGAGCTTATCCATCCATCCAAAGTTCCCTATACCCATTGTTGGAAATGATGGCTTTGAAACCGTAGCCTTCTAATGTTGTTTATGAAGAGTTGCACTTTACAATGCAAATTAGATTGTGCAGTCATGGTGAATGAGCCTTACCTACCCACTCAGTATGGATTAAAATGAAAAAAAGTGGCATCTGCTAAGCAAACAAATAAACAGACACGACATTGAACTGCAGAGACCTTTGGGGCAATAGCATCATGCTCAGAATCCCCTCTGTAGCAACATACGTTAAAGGCCAAGGAGTTCCTTCAGGCAAGTCCAAGAAATTGAACAGACCCAGCTGGGATTTTGCCATTATCCTTTGTACAGCTAACCACCTGCCATATCACAAACTGTTTTTGTATCTTCCTTCTGTTGCAAAATCAGTTTGCCACACAGCATAGGGGAATACTATTTGAGAAAAACAAATCCAATGCCTCTTTGGGATACATAAAATTAATTACACCCCCAAACCTGTTAATTAAGAAGGAAAGGATGTTTGGATTAAGACTTTTTATGCACAAGATTTCATTTATACTACCACAACGTGCCATATGCTGAACATCCTGCCCCTGAATTTTTAACTTTGCTGAGTGAGATCCCTGAATTTATGACTGCTTTGTTTATACTCATACAGAAATACACATTACATTTAAAAAATCCCACGCTTCCTTTCAGTTGATCCTTTCAGTTGATCAGTGTGGCATATACAGTGCACTTCTTTATCCTTGAAATAACCCTGTGAGGTGCTTTAGGTTGAGAAGTAGCAGCTGTCTGAAGTTTTTTGACCTGTGTGGAAATACGATGTTGGATTAACCCAGTGTTTCTCAACCCTCCTAATGCCGTGACCCCTTAATACAGTTCCTCATGCTGTGGTGACCACCAACCATAAAAATTTTTTCATTGTTACTTCATAACTGTAATTTCGCTACTGCTATGAATTGTAATGTAAATATGTGATATGCAGGATGTATTTTCCCATGATCAACAGAATATTGACCTTGAGTTTGGGAGTTGTAGTTCACTTACATCCAGAGAGCACTGTGGACTCAAACAATGATGGATCTGGACCAAACTTGGCACGAATACTCAATATGCCCAAATGTGAACACTGGTGGAATTTGGGGGAAATAGACCTTGACATTTGGGAGTTGTAGTTGCTGGGATTTATAGTTCACCTACAATCAAAGAACAGTCTGTGTCCCACCAACGATAGAATTGAGCCAAACTTCCCACACAGGACCCCCATGACCAATAGACAATACTGTGTTTTCTGATGGTCTTTGGCGACCCCGCTGACACCACCTCACGACCCCCCCAGGGGTCCCAATCCCCAGGTTGAGAAACACTGGATTAACCATTAGTCAGATCTACACTCAAAAATAGCATTTCATGACAATATTCTGTCTGCAGTATGTAGAGGGTAACTGTCCTACATCCATAATTCTTCCATGTAGCTCCCAATGGTGTTGCTGTTACAGCTGCTGAATGGATCTTGTGGGGATGAAGTAGAGGAAGGGAAGTGACTCAATGGTAGGGAATCCTCCTATTTCTAAGGCTGGATCTACACTGCCCTATAACCCATGATCTGATCTCAGATTATTTGGCAGCATAGACTCATATAATCCAGTTCAAAGCAGATAATCTGGGATCAGATTCTGGGATACAGGGCAGTGCAGATCCAGCCTTGTTAGAGATACACCTTGCTAGAGATACAGAGGAAGGATGGCTTTGTTCCTCCACCTTTCTCTCAAGTGAACAACAGTGGGGACAAAAGGAAGTGCCGAGTTGTTTCCATCTCTTCATCTATTGCTGTAATAATCACCATGGAGGGGTGGATAATACCAGGTGGAGAGGCCTTAAAGAATAGCCACTTATTCCCTATTTAAAAGAGGGCATACATGCCAGTAGAGTGCCCCTAGTTACAAATAGGATTCTGACCCCCAACTGCTCTTTTTCATTGTTTTTCACTGGTCATCACACTAGAGAAAAAATCCACTTAAAATTCAGTTTCTGCCTCCTGCAAAATTCTGGGATTTGTAGTGTAGGGAGAAGCCTTTAACAGTCTCAGTAAACTACAAGCCCCAGAATTCTGTAGGAGGTGGAAACTGGATTTTAAGTGGATTTTTTCTCTCTAGTGTGATGAAAAGTCTTTTTTACTTGTCTCTAATCCTGTAGGGATCTTCTGAGCATTGCGCTTGAATAGGGAGTTGAACATGGAACTGCATGGCATCACATGGGTTCTAACCATACAAAAAGCCCAAATTCCACATCACAATCCTTCACTGTAGTGATTCATTATTTAACAAGACAACTTTGTAAAACTGGACATGTCGCCATTACAGAAATATGGTGTAATACAAAGCATGTCCCCAAGAATGTCCAAGGAAGAGAAAATGTATTGTTGAAGGCTTTCATGGCCAAAATCACTGAGGAGTTGTAGGTTTTTCGGGCTGTATGGCCGTGTTCTAGAAGCATTCTCTCCTGACATTCTGCCTACATCTGTGGATGCTTGCCACAGATTCAGGTGAAACGTCAGGAGAGAATGCCAACAACCCAAGGAAGAAAAAGTTTCATTGAGATTATATGGCTGTCTGAAGTATAATGCCATGGAGAGCAATAGCTGTCTTACAAGAGCAAATCTGCTGTTCCATATAATTTCAGGATTTTGAAATTCTTTCCATGTTCTGACAGCTTACATAGTTGTGCAGTTAAACTGGTCAAATAGCTTTTACAAAATGAAAGTGATAATTTACCAAAAATGATTTTTTCACCCATCATCCTTTAGAGAAATCTCTCACAAATATGTAATAATAGTCATTTCCTTCATTCTGAAGTTAGGTGTAAAGAGTTCTGAAACAACATTTCCCTCAACTGTAACACACAGGAGTAATTATAGTACCTCCACATCAAGTCCTAAAATTATTATATGTGACAAGACAAACTTTTGGATCTGCATGAGAGCCAGTAATCAGAGAGCATCTGCAAGAAACAAGCAAAAAATGACATAAATAAATATGTTGCTTGATCAGGTGATCTGGTTATTTAGTTCCAGGGGAAGCTGCTGGTTTCTATGTCAGTGGGACAGGGAATCTGCTCTGGGTTTCAATCCAAATATAAATGAGTTATCCAAGGCGCTGAGCTCTGTCTTCAAAGTTTGCTCAGCAGGTTGTTTATGCCTTTTACAATTTGGTGACCTGGGAGCCACCAACCTTTTCAAAGTATATAAGAGTAAACATATTCCGCACCTGGAATATTGTGTCCAATTCTGGGTACCACAATTCAAGAGAGATATTGACAAGCTGAAATGTGTCCAGAGGAGGGCGACTAAAATGATCAAGGGTCTTGAGAACAAGCCCTATGAGGAGCGGCTTAAGGAGCTGGGCATGTTTAGCCTGAAAAAGAGAAGGCTGAGAGGAGATATGATAGCCATGTATAAATATGTGAGAGGGAAGCCACAGGGAGAAGGGAGCAAGCTTGTTTTCTGCTTCCCTGGAGACTAGGATGAGGAATAATGGCTTCAAACTACAAGAGAGGAGATTCCATCTGAACATGAGGAAGAACTTCCTGACTGTGAAAGCCATTCAGCAGTGGAACTCTCTGCCCTGGAGTGTGGTGGAGGCTCCTTCTTTGGAAGCTTTTAAACAGAGGCTGGATGGCCATCTGTCAGGGGTGATTTGAATGCAATATTCCTGCTTCTTGGCAGGGGGTTGGACTGGATGGCCCATGAGGTCTCTTCCAACTTTTTGATTCTATGATTCTATCTGTCAAGCAATTTTGGTCTGCCTGTTTTGGTCTGCCTGTAGAGCTGTTTCTACTCTAGAGGAGGCGGGTGTGCTGCAGGCAGGCATGCATGCTCTTTCTCTCTGCAGCACCACAGCTTTCCAAGGCATTTTAAGAAGGCTTCCGGGGAAGGAAGGGTGATGACCTGGAGCTATCCTACCCAGGGCTTCCTTTAAAAAGCCCTCCCTTTTCTCTTGATTTGCATTGCAGGCCCTGCCTGGAGTCATGGTGCCCTTTTCTCCCTCACACTTCAATCTCCTTTTTACTTCAGGTTTAATGCTTCCTTAAAGCTGTTTCTACTTTCTGCTCTCAAGGAGAGATAACTAAGTAGTAGTAGTTTTCTGAGAATGAGGCTTTTCTTTTTGTACTGGTGGTGGCAACAGCTAATACTATTATTATAATTTATTTCTTGAAATTCAGAAGGCAGAGCACCCACAGAGAGAAATATAAACAACAGAGAGGACTTGTTTGCAAAGGAATGAAATTAGGTAGGTAGGTAACCAGGTGGTAGTCGTTTTCTGAGAATGGGGCTTCTCTTTTTGTTTGCTAGGATTACTGTTATTACTAATAATAATTATTATATTTTAGCAGTATTTTCTGAAGGAGAGGAAGGGAATGAGAAAAAGAAGCTAAAAGGGTAATTCTACAAGCCTCCAAACATGTGTGCACAACCCACCCACCCATCCTGCATGTCCCCAACTCCCAGTCAGTCCCACTAAATAAAAAGAATCAAGAAAATAAAGGAAAATAAAAAAACTTTAAGAGAGAGGCCAAGCCAAAAAATAAAGCAGAGAGCCAGCGAGTGAGTGGCACGGCAATTGTACTGAAGCAGGGCGCAACTGTGATGCTGAATAGGGGAGGAGGAGCCATGATTGGCTTCCACATGATCCCGTTACAGATGAAAAAATGTGATGGCTGGCCTCTTGCCGTTATGGCCATCTGACCAAGCCAGATTGGCCAGAGGGAACCAACCACTCCGAATCTGTGTACAAGCCTATCTGCTGTTGCTTGCCTTTCCTCTGTGATTCTCACATTTCTAGCTATTAATGTGTCATTCAATTGCATTAACAACAATAATACAATATTAAGGAGCACCAGTAGTGCAGGAAGTGGGGTTACAAGGGTGTGTTGAATTACCATGAAATGATGAATCGGTGTAATTGAGCTATTGAAGAGAAGTGTGATATCAAAGATTCTTAACTCAGTATGTTTCCTCTATCAATGATTGCTCAACTGTAGAGGAATAGTGAGTTGCTGTGATAGTCCATAGATTCTAAGTTAGAGGAGAACTTTTGAGGGAAGAGGTGCTTATTTCATCATGTGGATGAGCTTTATGAAAAGCCAAAATACAGAAATACCAAAATAAAGGGAAGAATTGGAGGTGTGATGCATGACCATATAATAAGACTTTGTATTGGGAGTTTCAAGTATCCCTGTATTCAATGGGTGTGGAGACTCAAGGCTAGCATCACTCCAGTTTTGTCCACCAGCCAAGACTTTGCATTGATTGGCAGGCAGTTCCTGAAGTTTTCCAGAGCTCTTGGGCTTCTTAAAAAAGAAGTCCCTGATGGCCCTGCAGATGGAAAGTGTGGCTTGTGAGAACTTTATTTTCAAGTAGTCTAGATCATGGATTTGTGTGTGCAACATCTGGGACATCTACAGCTGCAATGCGTACATGCTGTAATTTCTAAAATCCTCCTTAAATATAATTCTATGATTATTTTCCATAATGTCTGACTAAATTAAAGGATGTATTTATGCTAATCGGTGGTCAAGAACTAAACACATAAAGGTCATTTATAGCATAAAGGTTAAATATGTAATTTACTGTTTCATTTGGAAAAGGTTGCCGTTCTATCAGAAATATTTTTTGATGAAATTTTGAAAACATAAAATAATTCATTCTGGAGTCCTTAAAATGTTAAATATCCAAAAATAGGAACAATAATTGTGCCCTTCTGAATATTTTGGCAAGTTACTTCCTTCCTGTCCTGCTTTTGGACTATATTGTGTAGAGTGACTTGAGGGACATGTAATATGTATTAAATTCAAGCTAAAGATGAAAATCAAACCCTGGTAAATCACTTTACCTTGAGTTCCTTCAAACCAAGAAGCCCCTCTGCAAAATATATTGTTACACCAGAAAGGCTCAGCTTGAAGAGGAAATGTTAAAAATGTTCTTTATCAACTGTTTTCAGAGCCTAATAGAATAAATAAATCACCTTAAACCAGCCTAAACAATTCAATAATGTAGAATGCATTACATTTAACAATGCATTCATTTAACAAAACCAGAAGAATGAAAGATTGGAAACTACCATGCCATGCCATGATCTTGTTCACAATTCTTGGATAAAAATAGATGTTTTTAAGTTGAAATTGAATTAAGGTCAATGCCAACTTCAATTGGGCTTCCATGGAATATGATGACCTTGATGCCAGGACAAGAGGACCACCCCATATCTCAATGGCTGCTGGATACATATATAAAGGAAACCTCTCTCCCTCCCTCTCCTTTCTTTCTCATCCCCCCCACCCCAATTTTCTCTTATACAGACATCTACATCTAGACTCTCAAATCTGCCTAGAGCAGTGGTTCTCCACTTGTGGATCCCCAGGTGTTTCAGCCTACAACTACCAGAAATCCCAGTCAGTGTACCAGCTGTTGAGGATTTCTGGAAGTTGAAGGTCAAAACATCTGGGGACTCACAGGTTGAGAACCACTGGTCTAGAGAGTCAGTTCTGGAAGTCCAGAAGTTTCTGAAATGAGGGTCTGTTGTCTGCAATTTCATGGTTCAACAGCTGGACGAGGCATGCATCACTTCTGACATTTACATGTCTATGTTGCAGAAGCACAAATGAATTAATAAAATTAATTTATTTTACATTGGTTCTCCTTGTTCTTTCTCAAATGGCATTTCAATACATTTTCTAAGTAAAGATACATTCTACAAATTAAACTCAGATATTAGTGTCTGATTGAATAAAATTTGCCACAATAATTTCCTTGCCATCATTTATGCATCCGTTTTATGTTGGATCACCAATTGCATTTTTCACTTTCAACAACAATTTTATATTTCAGGACACTATAACTAGCTGTCATAAAAATTATTTATGATCTTTGCTGCATATGTCATAATTTGCAATTTCCAAGAGATGTTGGCAGTAAAATATTAATGTACAAAATTGCTGTGGTGAAACACATGGCCATAATATGACAAGAAAATATAACTGGAGTGAGCCTTCTGCAGTTTGAAAGCTAGATGTTGTATTAAAATACAGTCAAAATTCTATCATTAAGACTGCCATAGTATTAGTAATTCAGGTAGCCTTCTAAGTGTCTTGCTCATCCTTTTATTTTTGTAAAATATATCATATTGACTTGAATACAGTCCTCTGTGCTATTTTCTGACTTATCGCTATATGGAAATGTAGCTCCATTATTTATAATGGCAATGCTATTATATACTTTTGGAAGAAAACATTTGAAAAATATTTCTTCAGAGAAAGTTCATGTCTTCAAATACAAAAAGAGAGCCAGGTAAGGCTTGTGTATTATTCTTCATTCCATAACCTTCAACATTTCTGCAAATGAAATAGGGCCATGCTTTTAACACTCCTGTTTTCAGTCAAAGATCACTGCACAAATCTCAGCCTTTATTATGCACTGAAGAAAGCTTGTACTTTGCCTGTTTAATTCTCTGGTTGGTTATTTTGACACAGCTTATCTATATAAATAAAATGTAATGTTTGTTTGTGGGATTAACACAACTCAAAAACAACTGGACAAATTGCCGCCAAATTTGGCCACAAGACACCTACTAACCCAAGGAGTGACCATCACTCAAAAATTTGATTTTGTCATTTGGGAGTTGTAGTTGCTGGGATTTATAGTTAACCTATAATCAAAGAGCATTCTGAACTCCACCAATGATGGAATTGAACCAAACGTGGCACACAGGACTCCCATGACCAATAGGAAACACTAGAAGGGTTTACTAGTTGCTGGGATTTATAGTTCACCTACAATCAAAGAGCATTCTGAATCTCACCAACTACAGAATTGGGGCAAACTTCCCACACAGAACCCCCTTGACCAATTGAGAAATTGAAAAAATTATTACAGTGTTTTTTGTACCTTGCCCCAGAATTCTCTTGCTTTTTTACATGTCCACCACATGTGGAAGAAAATTCTTTCTTGTTCTTTACATTTCCAGCACTTGTTTCTTCCCTTATACATTTTAGTTTTGCTGGGATGAGGCAGAAAATGTTGGGCACAGCAAAGGATTATATACATGGGAAACAATGTGAACTATTGGATTAAAGAAAATGTGGTGCTATGACCCTAGAAAAAGCTTTTATAAAATGATGAACAGGTGGTACTTGACTTTGCTTAAAACAGACCAAAGCCTCACAATACTTACTGAAAGTCACTGTGCATTGTTTAGACTGCCAGCACTTGCTTCAAGGCGAGTTTGCCGATATTTGTTGTAAACCACCTTGAGTCTCCTTGGGGTGGTAGGGTGGGGTAAAAATACAGTATTATTATTTTACTGACACAAAACACAGTATGACACAACAAACAAGACATATTGGGGGGGGGGGGCTTAACTGCTCCAAGGATGCGGAGAGCTGTGCTGGCTGTAGTGTAACTACCAGCAGGTCTAACCAAGTCAGAGAGGTCTCAGCTGTGGAGTGGAATCTGGCCCATTAGCACTATGGAGAAACAGACCAAAATGAATCTATATTGGCTCGGTCATCATCCAGGATAAAAAGGACTGCGGTAGATGATTCTGGGCATCCATCGACAAATAGGCTACATAATCAAAATACAAATAACAGTCACAAAAGCAGCAGAAATATACAATGCCAGAAAACTGCACATTATTATTATTATTATCATCATCATCATCATCATCATCATCATCATCATCTGTGATGGTAATCTGTTGAAGCCTGTTAACTTCAAACTGTGGTCAAACAGATATGCTAATGATCAGAAATCATATCAACCTGAAATTAACTGAAAACAGAAACAATCTCTTCCATTTGGCCTTTGTAGCTATTTCAGAGAAACTACGTGGGATCCACATAACAATAAATACAGTTATCTATACTAGCAGTGAAAAATAATTCCACAGTGCCATAACAAATCACTGCTGATTGTGCAACATTACTGAATCTACAAATATTTAGTGCTACCTCTAGTGCTGCCTTCCAGACACAGAAGGCCAGAGATCCTGTATTGGTGCGATGTAGTGAGGCTTTATGCTCATGGGGTTACACCTTGGTTGCACTCTGCAATCTCATTCTGGAATTGCAGAGATTAATGCAGCAGCTAAAGAAATACAAATGCATGTGTAGAGGAACTTATATCAGCAAGTATCACAGTGCAAAACTGCAATGATCATTTGCATTCCAATCAATGCCATTGTTGCTGAAAAGGGAAGTTTCTTTTTTTCTCCCTCTCTGTGTGACTAAAAATAAATATACTCTGTGATTTATCTGAACTTTTAATAATCTGACCAAGGTGCTCCACATAATTTGGGGATAGGGTTCAGCCCTTCAGCAAGTTTCTTTCAAGTCCCTCATTTGAGATGGAAGTCTTCAGCTGCCACTGGAGAGGAGTGCAATTCTCAAAAGGAAGTCATTAAAAAAAGAATGTAGATGGCTGAAGTGGAGGAAGTAACAATAAGCAATTAATCAGTTGGATAAAAAATTGAAGTAAATTTTTATTAATTTAAATTAAATATTGTAAATTAATAAGAAATGAAAATAAAGTGGAAACATAGGGAAAGGTGTTTAAAGTAACTTTAGCGAAATGTGAATGTAAGTTTGTGCATTTGCACATATCTGTGTGTATGCAAGTGTACAGATATTTGGCTGCCGACCCAGTATCACATGTGGGAATTTGAATGGAAGAAGTTTGATCTTCCTAAACCATAGCTGAACATTATATCCAAAGCAAGTCAATTACTTTTGGTAGCGTTGTATTTCATGTTTACAAAGTGCCTTTATGTGCTAAAGGTTGTGTACTCGTATGCAAACTTTGTCATCAAAAGCTCTCAGGTTATTTGAATGGAAAAAGTGGAACCTTAACAAAAGAGGGCGGGAAAAGATGAACTGAAAGGGAAAATTCTGAGTGTAGATGAACACCTTTCTGTGCTCGAATGGCTCTTTTACCCGATTTCTCTGTGAAATTGTATCTTATTCATATTGTCAGGCCTGAGTGCCAAAGTGAAAAATCCAATTACACAAGTCACCATGCCTGATGACTCCCCGGTCTGTCCTTTTCTTCAGTAAATGTACAGTTAGAAAGCTGCATGAAGATGTGCCAGAGATAAGACTTTCAAACACCCTTGTCAGCTCATAGGGGTAACAGCTGCTGTGCTGTTCAAAAGGACTCACATATAAAGGAATGTTTGCTTTTTAAATTTAATTCTTGTCCTTATTAGAGCAGCATTTACTTTAGTCTTTGAGTACTATATCTATAGCTCCCACTTTACAAATAGGCAGAGATAGCTCAAATACACGCAGTCCCTGAGTTACAAATAACTGTCTTACAAATGAATCATAGTTACAAATGGGGGTGAGACAACAGGAAGTGAGAGAAATCTACCCCTGGGAAGTGAAATTTACTCCTGAAAGAGTTATCATGAGGAAAAGGTGTCTCCACTGAAGCTTTATCACCAATTCCACAACAAGCCAAATTTTTCAAAATCTGATTATCACGGGGACAGAAAGTGCAGTTAAATCTTCTGAACACAGACAGCAAAACAAATGTCATAGGGGTGTTAACCTTTCCCTGTGGCTACCCAATGCATAGGGAAAGGTTAGCACCCTTCCTTGTGGAGTTACACTTTAAAATGTGCCTGTTTCGATTTACATACAAATTCAAGTTAAGAACAAACCTGGGTGTTATATATATATACACATTAGAATTGTGTGCTAAAATCGTTTCTTCTGTTTTCTTAGTTCCTTTTGATACTTTGGGAGCACATTTTTGTGCCTTCTCCTGGTATAAAAATCAGCTCGACATGAAAGCAAGTGGGATCTGATCGTGGCTCCAAGCCTACTTTTCAACATCAGAGTTTAATCTTTTTTTTTATCAACCCCCAAGCAAACAAAAAAGTAAACCCTCATTTCTTACCTGGAAGTGGGAAACTTCCTTAAAATGCCTTAGAACTGAAAGAGTGCATGGCTGGCTGGTGTGTTGGAGAGAATGCGCCTGCGCCTTCAGCCGAGCACCTCCCAGAATTTGCCTCGTTGCTTTGGAAAGAGAGTGCGTGTGTGGTGTGCAGGCCCAGAAAGTACATGTCTGCCAGTGCCTGCAGTTGAGCGCCTCCTCTAGAGTAGAAAGAAAGAGCAGATAAGAAGAAGCCTCCTTAAAGAGCATGGGAAGGGGTATCTGGGGAACCCCCTCCACTATGGGCTGATAGAAAACGGATCTGTTGGCACCCCAGAGTGAAAACAGATATCTCCCCTCCCGATTTTGGGAAGCTCCCAAAAAACAGATGAGCGCCCCCATGGAAAGCAGGGACACGAAACACGTCAAGGTTTACCCCAAATGCATAACTCTAATTCTCATATATGTATACTGCCTTTAACAGCTAATAGTAGTTACAATTATTATCTGAAGGCTGTGTTCATACATTTATATTGAAAAATAAATATTACAATAATGATATAAACAAAATTACAAATTCCACCTTAAATTACAACTTTATGTAAGGTGATCAAATTATTATCCACTGCTTGCATTGTTGAAACACAGAGAAATTAATATTACCTATTATTATTGGCACTTATAATAAGTAATATTTTCTCCCATAACATTCTTGTCGTTACAGGCAATTTTAATACGAGAGAGGAGTTATTTTGTCAGGTGTCACAAAATAAGACAGAAATGAAACCAGACGAAACAGAATGACCTTTTCAAATGTCATGTTTCACATTGGACCTGGTTTCTTGTCTTGAAAAACCTATCAAAAGTTGTAAAATATCTTGCATCGCAGAACCAATTCAATATATTCTTCCCTCCATTAGAGTCTGTCTCTTTAAATGAAGACATGTTCCATGTCACTGTGACCGGCCTCATTGAACTGATCTTTTCTTCAATTAGACTTTTCTTTAGTCATCTAGTATGTAGGTCAATGGAAGGTAAAAATCATCTGCAGACCTCTCACATATTTTTGGAAGGAAAGATCTACATGTTAAAACTCTGGCAAAGTTTTCATTTAGTTTTCTATTCGTTTTCAGTCCTTGATTAAGATAATTTATCTCCATCTCAACATACTATTCCATAGACATTGGCATGATTCATAGTGATGCTATTATTAATAATGTACTTCAGTCTCCCCCCCCCCCCCCCCACCCCACAGCAACATTTTGGCTTCCATGAAAAGATATAACACAACTTTTGCTTCAATGGCCATGAAAGTAGTCATGAGCTGATTCAGTTTGGCTAGCCAATCCAAACATATTGCCATAATAATGCCAAAAGAATTGGATCATGAATGCTAATGTCTGAGCCAGCAGGGACAGTTCTATTTTAAAACAGAACTATGGTAAATTTAGCAACATTGCTGCAAGACATATGACTGAAATATCTTAAATGAACATTTCATTGATCGGTTGCTTTTTTAAAAAGCTCCCTTAGAGCACAGCGTACAGCGTACAGCTCCCAAATGTTTTGGGAATGTAATCCCCATCATCCTTAAATGTAAATATGTGGTGGGAGGGTGACACAGGTCCAATCTGAAAACAGGGAAAGTAGCATGGCAGGACTGGACAATTTGGACCGTGAACTGGTTTGGATTACAGCCAGGCTAGCTGTCCACACTCACCCTGAAATATGAAGCTGTCCCTGAGGTTCTTGAAAACTCAGATCACTCCCTGAATTTGTGTAATGTGGGGTAAAATCAGGTTAACTTGTTGACCCTGGTGGTCATATGGACATCCAGGAGTGACTTTCAGTTCAATGTGGGGTTTAGGGCCAGAGTAGATAAGCCCTAGTCTCTGTCAATAGTTGAAGTAAACTAAAAATATAAATCTTATTCAAATATGTTGGTATATGCAATTATATAAGTGTTATACTTTGATATTGGTCCTTAATATCTCAGAATGTTAACTTTGATTCAGGGCCTGTATATATCCTCTGAGCTGAATTTCTGTGTCAAAATGGCCTTTTTGCCTAAGTGCCAAATCAGAATCCAACCTGAATATTGTAGCTAAAATATGTACATAGTTTTAAGTTTAACTAAATTTGTTGGCAACAACAAAAATAACTAAACATTCTAAGGGTAGCACAACACTCATTACTGAGAACTGACATGTTTTCTTAAAGCAAAGATCAAGCAGCTGGTATTACTGATACTATGATGAAAAGGAATGAATGAAAGTGAGAACCTAAATATTGATGAGCTGAGAATTCAGAGAGTGGCCAAAATCAATTTATTCTTAGATCTACAACTGTTCACATTTCCTGGTTGTTCAAAATAATTAATTCTTTTTCTGAAATGTCTTTAATTCTTAGGACAACATGACAAGTGAGACATAAAACACTTTTTAAATGACTCATGTTAGTAATTGCAGCACAAGATGAGTGAAAATTGTAAAAAAGCATTATTTAAATTGGTTAAATTTTATTTCTTTCCCCATAAATCATTCTGGAATAAATAATATTGATATTCAAATGATGGTGTATTCAATGTGGCTATTCCAAATAAAAAACAAGAATGACAATCTATTTGCATAGTGATTAATAAAATGTACCTGTATAAACCATAACAACAGCAAAAATGTTTAAGTTGTTAATGGAATATACCTGGCTATTGGTTTACAGACACGTCAATTTGTTAAGGCATCTCCCTAAATCTAAGATGGCCAAAGTGTGACCTCTTGGCTCCATATGGCCTCCCAGGGCTGGTTTTGTGGTCCCCTTGACCCAGAGATCAAGAAAAATTGTTTGGCTTCAAAATAGTAAAAAAATAATCTCTATTTCCACCTGTTTAAAGCCAACCATTTCTCTGGGATCAAAAATAAATTTTGTAAAATTCCTGGGGGTAAAATCCCCTCAAAATGTCCCCAGATATCTCCTAGGGGGGCAGGAAGCCTCAAAACATGTTTCTATGTCTGATAGAGGATGTTTGGAATTTTTTTTTTGTTTTTGTACCCTCCAGGAGACCTTGGAGGTGTTTCCCAGATGGACAATGTGGTCTCCTAGTCTTCTTTTAAGGCACTTTGTACTGTCTGTAAGCCTGAGTTCCTTTGAGGAGATGGTGGCGGGATAGAAGAATAAAGTTATTATTATCTTTGACATTTAAACACTACAATGCACTACAACATTTTAGGAAAGAGTTAAAAGCTTGGTTTTTCCAGCAGGCATTTGATAATGTTTAGATAGTAACCAGAACTGATTTCCAGTGACTGAGCACTTCATATCTACATTCTGTGCATTAGGCTGGGGTACTATATTGATTACATGGATCTTTTAACCCTATTTTTATAGAGGTTGTTTTATCCAATTTATATACCTGGTTTATGTAATGTTTTATTGTTTTCATGTTGATGTATTTTATTTTATGTACTATGTATTTTATGTATGGTATCTTTGTGTGCTATTTTGTAAGCCACCCTGAGTCCTTATGGGAGATGGTGGCGGGATATAAATAAGGTGGTATTATTATTATTATTATTATTATTATTATTATTATTATGGGGTTGTTGTAGGTAGACCTCACAACCTCTGAGGATGCTTGCCATAGATGCAGGTGAAACGTCAGGAGAGAATGCTTCTGGAACATGGCCATACAACTTGAAAAACTTACAACAACCCAATGATTCCAGCCATAAAAGCCTTCAACAATACATTATTATTATTATTATTATTATTATTATTATTATTTAAAAGTGTTAGTTTTTTTAAAAAAAGTTGAAAGCAATCTTAATGAATTTCTCATCTGTCTCGAGAAGAAACCCAACTGTACTGCCATGTGGATCAGTTACTTTTTTCCAAACTCCTAGGGTGGTTGTGAGCATAAAATTGCCTGGGGCATGGGAGAGCAATATACACGGTTTTGAGCTTCTTAAAAGAGATGGGAAGACAGAACTGTAATTGGGACATATTGATACTGAGGCAGAGCCAAAGATCAAAAACTCTTCCATGTGGTGAATATTTTCCTAGCATCCCATTGCTTTGTAATGGATATCAGTAGTTTGGAAGACAGAAAGTAATCTTTCAGGTGTCAGTGTAATCTGTTTTAGGTTTCTCTGTATGGGTAATAACTTTCATCTTTGTGATATAGAGGGAAGAATAAATGCTATTTTTAAAGGATATGCAGTAGATTTAATAAGTTCAGATTCTTGGATTTTCCTTTGCTATTTTTTAAGCTCATCTTTTCTTGCCAGCCCATCCACCCACACATTCCCAATTCAGAAGAGTTTATAAAGAAATGCCTTTTTCTCTTCAAGGCTCTCGGAAGACCTTAGAAGATTTCTTAAGGGGAAAAGAAAAACGAGATTATAGTTTCTTTTGGCAATGTCTTCATTTTCCTTTCACCTAATTAAAAAACAGAATCTCCTCACGTGTGGGAAATTATAAATCTCTGGAAGGGTTTGAGGGTGATGCAGAATTCTGAATCAATTTTCTAAAAATGTTTGGATTATAAGAGTATGGTTTTCTTGCCAGGATGTTTGGCAGCCGATGATTGGATTTTTCCTTCATTGTTTTATCTCCTAGGATAATTTACCATGACAAAGAGGCCCATGCAACTGATAGAAGAAATTAATAAAATATATATTTAAAGTTTTATCAATCTACAGCATCTGTGGGGAAAGGTTGGAGGAAGTGAGCGTGCTTAGTCTTAAGAAACTGAAGGGCAAATCATAGCATCCTTCAAACACCTGAGGTCCTTTCACATCACACAGACTAAAACACTGTGATTCCATTTTAAGTGCCATGGCAATATCTTACAGAATCCTGGAATTTGCAGTTTAACAAGAGGTATTTGGAACTCTTATCTCTCATGAGCCCACAAACTCAGAATTCTATAGGAAGTTGCCACAGCAATTAAAATGAAATCGTAGTGCTATAATTGAGTAGTATGAAAGGGCCCCTGAAGTGCCATCACATAAAGGAAGGTAAAGACTTGCCAGAGTCCAGATTATTATTAGGAGAACATTCTTGATGGTAAAAGCACTTCAAAATGGAACCAATTAACTAGAGGATGAAATTGAGATCTTACAACAGAACCTGAACAGCTTTTGGTTAGAGATGCTCTCCTGCTGAATTTGAACAGAGAATAGCAGAGATGGCCTACAAGATCCCAATCCCCTATAATTGACATTTAAGGTTACAAAAAGGGCTCACTACAGACTAGATACAGGTTTGACGTGTTGGTAGCAGGTGTTTGGGAATGATTGCCCAAGCTTTTGTGAGTAAAACATTTTAATTTCTTGAGAATAATGTAATCTTCTCCATCATTCCCTATTGACACATTATACTGTGCAAAATATGTTCTTAATGTTTATACTATATAATTAGCAGTGATACTTCAATAGTCCAAATAGAACTATCTGGGTACATCTGTATCTATCTACATTAACTTCTTTAATTAAACATATTTTCTAACAATGTTCTTGTTGATGTATTCAATGAGAATTGCCTCTTAGTAGTCATACCATGAATATATGTTCAAAGGCTTTCATGGTCAGAATCACTGAGTTGTAAATTTTTCGGGCTGTATGGCCATGTTCCATAATCATTCTCTCCTGAAGTTTTGTGAGGTTGTGAGGACGGCGGGGGAAGAAACTTCGAAACTGGGAGGTCTATGTAGGGACCAGCTCCGAGATCTCAGGTTTTTTTATTTCCCCCTTAAAAATCAGCATCTTTAGAAGCACCTGAAATCAACAGGCAGTGGGGGAGTTGTGCAGAATTCTTTTACTCCTATCTACAAGATACCACCAAGTTCTTGGTGGTATGAGCATACCAAATCACCTTGTCTCTCTCCTGAGGAATCTGTATAAGTACCAAGTAGCAACGGTAAGAACTGACCATGGAACAACAGACTGCTTCAAGATTGGGAAAGGCATACGGCAGGGTTGTATCTTCTCACCCAACCTTTTCAACTTGTATGCAGAACACATCATGCGAGGTGCGGGGCTTGATAAATGCAACAAAGGCAACTGGCAATGAAGATCCGCATAGTTAAAGCAATGGTATTCCCCATAGTCACTTACGGATGTGAAAGCTGGACCATAGGGAAGGCTGAGCAAAGGAAGATAGATGCTTTTGAACTGTGGTGTTGGAGGAAAGTTCTGAGAGTGCCTTGGACTGCGAGAAGACCCAACCAGTCCATACTTCAGGAAATAAAGCCCGACTGCTCATTGGAGGAAAGGACAGTAGAGGTAGATGAAGTATTTTGGCCACATAATGAGAAGACAGGAAAGCTTAGAGAAGACAATTATACTGGGGAAAATGGAAGGAAAAAGGAAGAGGGGCCGACCAAGGGCAAGATGGATGGATGGCATCCTTGAAGTGACTGGCTTGACCTTGAAGGAGCTGGGGGTGGTGACGGCCGACAGGGAGCTCTGGCGTGGGCTGGTTCATGAGGTCACGAAGAGTCGGAAACGACTGAACGAATGAACAACAGCAACAAACAAGATACCACTGAGGGGAAAATACTTTATTCGCTTCACATCCTTATAGTTATGAAGAAAGCTTGAAATGCACCCATATAGTTTGATGTTTTTTTCCCATTGGAATAGCATATATAGAATTAATTGCTAGAGATGACGCTTCCAGGCATATATTTTCCACTAGCATAGTGGAAACCTTTCAAAACTGGCATTGGGAGTTTTTGGTTGTACTGGGGCTTTCAAGTTGCTCACTAAAGTGTGAAATGAATGGAAGTCATAATGAAATAATAGAACATTTGGCTTTTATCCTAACAGCAAGAAACTTTCAGTTCCTCTTAATTATTGCAAATAATTATATCTATTGGATTTTGGTTTTCACGTTTGAGCCTCCATTTTGCATTTCAGGCCTATTTTGAATACAGCTAGGTCAAATGACAGGGCCAATTAGTGTTTGCCTCAGTGTGTGAATTAGTCTCAATGGAACTTACTCTCAAGTAAATGTACACAGGATTACAATCTTTACATGAATCTAAATTAGACCCTACTCTAGTTCAAGAAAACAACCCTTCAGATATAATTAGAATAATGTAAAAATGAAAAATCAGAATGGAATCATTATCTTCCACTTACACAATTGTACCCTTCTTTCATCTTCCTTCCCCTGGGGAGTGAATGCCTAAAGAAAACTGCTCTACTTGTACAGGATCCATGTCTATATGACTTGCACATGACTCTAAATTAGGAAAATAGATTTCTTGCTTTCTCCACTGCTTGAAGGATGATGGAACATGTGATTCTAATAACTAGAATCTCTGAAATAAAGAGCGCTTTCAAATTTGACAAACCTATTCTATTTCTATTTGAGCTGAAAAGTATCAATCTGAGACATAAAAATGATGCCAATCCCTCATGTTAGCTATATATCTTTCTTAAACAGTGGTCGTAGATAGTGGTCTCCACTGTCCCTCAAGGTAGCAGTCTAATTTACTAGCTTGTTCTGCCTAATATCATGGCTGCCTCTGGAGGACCAATAAGTCTATACATATTCACTCTTTTTTAACTCTCTATTTTCCATTCATGAAGCAGACTTAATGTAGAATTTTATCTTGATGCCCACTGTTACTAAGGGACTCCCTAGTAACAAAACCAGGATATCAGGAACTACTTCACTACCACTTTTCTCTTCTGTTTCTGTCTAGCTGATTATTGATTTTGTGGTACCAGTGATAAGAAGAACGCTGGAAACCTAACAGCTAAGAGGTGGAGAAGTACAGGTATAGAAGCTGTATTTGTAACCTGGAAGAAGAGGTGGAAGCAGTCACAGTTTGGAGAGGATGTTAGCTTTATTCAAACTTTAGAAGACCACTAAAGAAGAAGGCAAGCACATCAGGAATAAGGAAGGAGGTTAACCCTTTCTCAGGAGAGGGAAAATTATGGAAGAGCTCTGTAGCAGACTGCCATTCAAGGTTTGTCTTCTAATATCAAGAGTTGTGGCTTTTCTAGCTACTTCACTTGGCATACTGTTAAAGACTTTGCATTCGAATCAGGGAGAAAGTTGACCCTACCTACCTTGGGAAGCAGCTATATACCCCTGTAGCAACCCTAGCTGTTGTGTACCATTCTCTCTGATTTTATCCTGCACAGACCCACCTCTGCAGGCTTGACCATTTGGAGACTTGAGAAAGGAGAACCTGGCCTTCCCTTTATATAACCTCCTAGCAGCTGATCCTGGAGCAAACCAAAGAGTCTTGTGGAGGAAGAGCATGAAGGGCCTAATCCCTACCACGATCAAGGAAGAAGTGAAGACTGGACCCTTGGAGTCATTTAATGGTTTGGGATGAATAAGCATCAGTAGAGTGGAATTTGTGGTTGTGCCTTCATGTGTAGATTTTGGAAACTGAAGGTTGTGCCTTCCCCATATGGAAAGTGTCACGGTTGCTTTTAATTCATATTCTGGCATGATAAGAAAATGACAGCCTGGAAAACAAACCAAAAACAGCAAGCTCTCTGTTTAGGCTTTCCTCTTTGTTTTTGTGGGTAGTGCCTGTTAAGCAGTACAAAGCATTCCACATTAATCTGCACAATGTCATGAGAAATTTCTATTATTATTATTATTATTATTATTATTATTATTTATTTATTTATTTATATCCTGCTTATTCTCTCCACAAGGAGTCTTAAAGTAGATTATGTTAAAAGCATTTCAATGCAATTTAAAATCTACAAACATTAAAACAATTAAATATCACTGGTATTAAAACATTCAGTTAATATTCATAAAGACCTATTCAAAACTAACAACCTAGGCACTCCCTGACTTGATTTTAAAACTGTTCCTCTTTAAAAGCCTGCCTGAACAAAAGGTTTTAGTCTGCTGCCAAAAGAACAGTAGGGAGGGAGCCTTTCTGCTTCTCTGGGCAGGGAGTTTTCTTTTCTATCTATGTTTTCCATTCATTTTTTAAAAAGAAAAACACACTTGTTTTATCTTTAAAATGTTCCAGTTAGTTTTGTAGTTGCCTACAAAGTAAGACTTGCAAATTTCATCATCCAGATTCTTTGCTACTCTACTTTTTCATCCTTTACCTTGGAACATGAGAAGAGTGGACTAGATCAGATCAAAGGGCCATGTAGTCCGGCAGTCTGTTCACAGAGTGGCTAACCAGTTTCAAAATTACTTTAAATTTTTTTTGATAAGAAGGGATTGCAACTAGACAGGTGAGAACATTGCTTTTTGGGCATATGGTTGATATGCAATGCTAAACCAATAAGAAACTTTCATGCTCTGATCTATTCCCAAAGGTTGAGTAGTTGGTACTGTGAAGAATTGTTGGTTTTTATTATAAACTAACTTAGAAACCTGGTGATGCCTGGGCTAGGTCTTTTGTAATGACAAATTTTAGAATAAGTGATTGATTGTTTTGGGGTTTTATGAATGGTCTCATTGGAAAATATATAATGCTGTGAGTGAACTGCAATTACCATGATCCTGGGTCAATTTCTTCCAAATGCTGCAAGTATTCAAAGTTGGCTATGTTGAGTATACATGCCAACTTTGGTCCAGATGTGTCATTGGCTGGATGTGGAGGAGTCTAGGGGTTTTTACCTCCCTTCCACCACACTGCGTAGGTGCAGATCACCTATCCTTTAATCAGTTTTGTCTTGTGATGTGTATTACATTTAGCTGTGCTGATATACATTTTACAGGTTCTATTTTGGAGTGTCCCTATGATTGCCTTAATGTGCATCGCTGCATGCTTTTGCAGTGTGTGTCATCATCTAAACACCAAGTTGCCAAACTGCCTTCAAACTGCAGTAAGTGGTCAGTATAGAAATGAAAGAGATTCACCCTAGGTTTTCAATGATCTAACAAAATGAACTGCTCAGCTGTTACATGATGTTGTGTAACATGAATTAAAAGGTCAAGAGTCTTGTGAATTAGTCTTTGTAAAACATTGTTATGTTACAGTCCTTTTCACTATCAATGTCCCTGTTTGTTCTCAGTTCTCTGATAAAATCCTGTATATCAGAGTGTCAAAGAAGCAGCATGTGTATATTCATACAGTGACATTTATTTCAGTGGTCAATGTTTGCATGATATGAATCTCAGAAGACGTATTTTAAGTAAAGTGTTAAAACTTGGTGTATTGATCCAAATATGGGAGCGACACTCAAGGAAATAGATTTTCAAATGTGTATCATGAGCTGGATGGGAAGGCAAATACATAATATCAGATTAAACTTGGAAAAGTTACTTTTTAATACTGTTCCCAATGTCTCCTAGAGCGTTATGGATTGATAGAAATGTTGAACAGAGTCAGTCTTTTTGCATCATTAATACAGCCAGAGCTTGGCAAAGATTTAGTCTGTTTGCTTATTTTTTTTATCTAATTTATTTCTTGATTGCCTTTTGTCTGGAAATTAGTTGGTGATACTGACCACAGGTTTCTGGGTCTCATAATAAAATACAAACACACAATTTTGTCAATCTAATTTCTGTGCTGGTGTGCCCCTCCTTCTCTTCTGAGGCTCTGTCCACAAAATTGTATATGCTCCTTCATATGAATGCAATTTCTTGTGATTCATCTGTGATAACAAAATGAGCAGATTGTGAACTCAATGCACTCTATTAAAAACCAACAATGAAAAAGGATCACTTTTTAAAGGTATTGACATAATCCTAATGGACTGCAGCATATAGAAAAACAACTAAATTTCTTCATTCATAATGAGTCTGCAATTTTTTTTTCATTTTGAAAGAAATATGGAAATTGCCTCAGGTCTTAAATTAAGAAGTCTTTACCTGACTGGAACAACCATGGCAATATGACATTTACTATATTAAGCACAATTAAATACATATTTCACAGTGTCCTTAATTATATGGCAAAATGAGATGAAGTGAAACGGAGATGTTGTCAGTTGTTCAACAAATTATATAATTGCTCAGATATGGGGAAAGCTGATTATTTTCAAAATGGGTGAGTCTCCATGCTAACCATTATGTCTCTTAGCATCTTAGCTTCCTATAATTACTGCGGGATGCTTTGTATCATGTTCTGCCAGTGAAAAAGGTAGAACCCAGACTGTAATGACTTTCTTCCTGAGTGAAATACAATTATGTATCATCTGCATAATGCACTGTGATAAATTTGGAAGTTCAAGGAGCTAAAATTAGTGCATGTAGCAAGGGCAAAATGCTAAATCAAGTCTCTGTCAAGCCCTATGGGCATCATACTTTCAGAAATATTACGTCAGAATGGCAATGTTTGCAATTTTTTATGAACGTGGCAGTTTGTTTTGAAAAAAACTGTCTGATTAAGTAGGGCTCAAGAGAATAGTTAATGCATTGCATGAAACTTTCTTGGTAGGGTCTTTTCTCTTTTTGATGCTGGCTGGTACAGATGGATGGAAATTCCATTTTAAAAATTAGAGCGGATGAACATTCACACATGAACAGGGAGGAAAGAACACCCAGAGCTCCAGATCACAAGGAGAGCTGGCATGAGTTACAAAGATCCAAACGTATTGGGGCATCAGGGGAAGATAGAACTGCCAAGAACTCTAGGGTAGGAGATGAAGGCATGGTCTCATGCTTGCACTCATCTAATTCTGATTTTTTGAGTAGAATGTGGCTAAATATATCTATTTTCAAAAAGCATTAGAGATATGGAAGGAACTTATTTTAATCTGGAGTCACCACTGGATAAAATGGGGAAAATCTCCACCCTTCAAAAATAGGATAAGAGATTATCCTCCACCCCTTTTTTCTGGTTCTCCAGGCTTTTATATTTCTAGGTCTCATCTGTTCAGTCCAATTCATTGCTCTATGTCCCCAATTTAATTCACATGCACAGGATCTGGAACTATTGTTAATCCCTGTCCCAGAAGAAAATGTACATGTGCAATTTGCATATTTGCATGTTTTTCTCCTTGTGACTTACAGCCAAATCACACAGCTGCCGAAAAAGGCTAACCCCACTTTGCTTCATCATGGGGCGTGGGGAAGCCGCTGCCCCTTGCCCCACATAGCCTGGCTCCTGCAGCTGTTGATCCCATGGGGAAGCATGGAGCATGTGGTTCCCCCAGCCCCATTAAAGTGGTGGTTGGCCAGTTCTGCTTTCTTTCACCCACGGAGCCGGCATGACGTCATGTAATGAGTGGCCGCCGGTTCTGTGGGTGACTGGGGCTAGATCAGCCCCATGTGACAAGGTTGTAATTCTAGTCTGGGGCACACAATTAAACCAGAAAATTCAGGCAAGGCCCCAATCCAAATGTTTATATCTTGTACTTGCTATATATATTTGTCCCTTAGATAAAAAAATGTAAAAACATGACTATATGCAAGTATTTGTGGCTTTGGAAACTTCTACTAACTTTGCAAGCAAGACTTCTTTGCTATTAGTCATTTGGGGGAGGATGAGGGGCACACTACTGGGAAAGTTTAGGGTGGGAATAGGGAAGATACTTAGTTTTAAAAGTAATTTTCATTTTATGAGTATTTTATTGTGTCTTAACTGTATTTTAACTTGTATCAGTGGCACAAAGATTTAATTGTTTTTAATTTGTTTTTAATATTTGTAGCCATGTTTTAAAAAATATATTGGGTTGTGTCATCTTATTGTAAGCCACCTTGAGTCCCCATGGGAAGAAAGAGGGTTGAAATAAAGATAATAATATTTTTTAAAAGATTCCCATACCAATATGGAAGTGGACCCCCCCCCCCCCCCCGGAATATTTATAGATTATCAAGAGACTCCAAATACATTATATGATTTTTTTTCTTTATTATTAAAACATTTTTTTGTGGACGCAGAATTGTAAAATGCCAAAGTGCTAGAAGTTCTGTAACAGTCCTAGCTGCAGCCATACCTAAAACCTCTGTTGTATCTAACCCTTTAATAAAATGTATTAACTTGATGATTTTTGTGTACTTGTTTTTTATGTACTGTGTCAGTTTCTAAAAATATAAATGTATAAACTGTATCAAATGAGGTGTATCAAAATGTATCTAGAAGGCAGCTACCTCCCCATGCCCTCCGGTTACATTATTCCTTGGGAAAGGAAATCACAGCCAGGGCCCCTCCAGCTATTTTGTAAGCCAGGTAACTATCAAAAACCTTTATGTGTATATACAGATAGATGATCCTCTTTGTTACCAGGATGGGCTGAGGATATTTGATCATTCAACTTGAGGCTGAGATTCTGTCACTCCCTTGGAAGAGGAGCTAAGTAAATATGAATCCATTAACTCTCAATAGGAACAGCCAAACTCTTGATCACCACCTTTGTCTTTTGTGTCTTGCACCCTTTGTTTCACATAGAACTGGAACTTGAGTTAATCAGGGACTCATCACCATATCAATGTCACCATTTCCTCTTGGATTGTGCCCTCCCAAGGGGTATCCCTATAACGGACTGGGACTATCTAACCACCAGCTGTGATCCTTCCCACCATGGGATTGTCCTCCTGCAGGCTATGACATAAAGGGAACCATTGGGCAATCCAGGTGCTGACTCTCTTTCCAGCCAATCAAGGGAGGGAGTAGAAAGTCTGAATAGCTGTCAGAACTGTATACGATGTTTTGTATTTTTCAGTGAATACAAGTGAGCTGCTTATACCTGGATCCTATTTGGCCAAATCATAAGAAACCGCTGTAACTTTGCCTTCAACTCAGAGTGCCTGTACTTTGTTCTGGCTGATCTGGTTTAGCAAAGGCTCATCAGGCCTGGACCTGCTTATCTGCAGTCCTAGCTGAATTCACTACACTATGAAGAAGGAGAAGTTTGGCCTTCTACTTTCAACACCTCACTCGCACACTTGCATTTGGATGGTAACCTAAAGGGAACAAGGCTGATGTTTTCACTGATGATACAGTTGAAAAACCCTATTAAAATCTGCTTTGAAAACAATTCTAGAAAATACTCAGCCTTTCACTGCCCTGACCTTTTCAGTATGCTCATTAAAATGATAGATTGTTCAGGAAAACATCTTTAGAAAAAATAAGTGTTTTTATTGTTGGAAGTACACCAGCTGTAATAATTATGTCCCTAAGCACATTTTCTTTTTTGGCTCTGGAGAATCTCATTTTAACAACCACCACCACAGCAACAAAAATTAGTCCATGAGTAATGCTAGTGATGTGTTTATTTCTAAGACCTTAATAGCTAATTTCATGCCCTATTTTTCTATTCAGCTGATCTATGATCATACAGTTTTTAGAGATTATTCTGTGCCTTCTGATGTTTTGCAGATAAATGGAACTTTGGAGGAGGTTCAGACCTTTGTATTCATCATTTCAAGATGACTGGGAGGCATCTTTTGTTGTCATTTGCTCTTGTACTTGTATAGAGTGACTTTCTGTGTGTTTTCCACATTGCACAATATGGCAGACAAGTTACTTTCAGCTGAGTCAAGCTTTCCCAGTATGGACATTTTATTCTAGTCTTAACACCAATGTGTGAAAGTCAGGATGGCAGGGGCAATTCAGCCCCATGTAAATGTTTTGAAATTTTGTGCGAATCCATGTAACAAGTGCAAGTTGCAGAAGTAGGAAGGTGACCATTTGCCCACCATTAAAAAGGAAGACTACATGACCATGAAGGTGGACAAGAATATACATGTTTATATAAAATATGCATTTACTAATTTATATGTGTTGGTACAACTTTACTTGGGATTACTGGAATATGTATAGAAATACAATAATGTCCACCAAATTAGGCGAGATTGTAACTAGGCTTGCTCAGTGTGCTATCTATGTCCTTACTGTTCATTGGTAACTTGTTCTTTCCTTTAAATCAGAGGTAGACAGATTTAAAATTTAAAATAAAGAACAGTCCTCTAAAGCCCTGCAAATAGAGATATATTACATAGGATATAAGTAAATCTTATCAAAGATTAGTAGTATCTTTATCTTTCAAGAATTGATTTCAGTTTTTATTATCTGTTTGGAAAAAATAGATGGTCCATAAAATATCTCGATTTTGTTAGGTCAGCACTAAAACTGTAAGGGATCAATCCTGAAACACTCTAGATATATGCTTTTAGCAGAAGCGCTGATTTGGAATTATCAGAAGATGGAAATGTTATGAAAGTATAAGAATGTTTGAACACTCAGAAATGGAACACTTTCCAAGAAAACTGTTGTATTTTTCTTTCCCTCGAGAAGTTGGTAAAGAGATTGAAGAAGTCTCACCAATGTATGCTTTTGTGTAGTCTTCATGGGAGAGGCTTTATATTTTCTAGACTTACTTTCAAGGCTGGTTTTAGCTTATGCCATCAACATAAAGGTCCGTTTTAGCACCTTTGTCTCCAGGGTCAATCATTAATAAGAAAATGTTGTATGTTGATGCTTTGAGACCTTACAAATCTGTTGGTGAGATCCAATTTTGAGGAGAAAATAAAGTTTTCCTTCACAATAATTGAAACAAATGACAAATAGCTGGATTTGGGGAACCAAATGGTTAGAAGGTATTTTCCCATTATTATTTTGGCCTTGTCTGGAGTCAGCTTAAGGCAATTCAGCTTCATTCATTCCCCCCAGGATTCTACACTCTGATCTAAAATTAAATCTTCATGTAAAGCAAAGTGTGTTTAGGGTACTATGCAAGTTGGGCTAGCACAATTTTTGCCATGCTTCATCAATACCATGAGAGTAAACACTGAGAGCTCTAGACATAAATCAGAAAAAAGGAACAAGTGTTAGATATATTAAATATATGGCAACCAAGGCCTAATACTTGACAATCTCCTCTAAAAAGCTTATTTATATATTGAACAATGTAGAAACATAATAGGGTCTGTATGCTCAACTTTGTTTACACAGCCTTGAACTGAATATGGTTGTTCCAAGTCAGACAAAAAAGCCCAATCGCTTCTGTTGGGGAACACCCACAAGCATAAGACATCAAGAAGAGTTGGTCACAAGTGTCAATGACAGACAAGCCAGACTAGAGTGACAAATTCACATCTTTACCCATCAACCACAATGATTGCATGCCTTTTTAAAACCTGTGTAGGGAAAATCCACTAGGATGTACACCACTGATTTGGTGGGAAACCACAGACAGAGAAGAGTGAGGCAGTCACAGACATTCAATGAATCTTTCTGAGCATACATGCACTGACTCTACCACTTGGGACTAGTCCTCTGTTGCTGATCTGGGCCAAAACTTGGTTACATGCACTCTTAAATGGATCCTCAAATGAAGAAATTAAAGGGGGCTTCTAAGATAAATTTTCCTCAAAACAGCATCTTTTGCACACCATATTGTGCAAGCTGTGACAAATACAAAATCTCCTGAACAACACAAAATGAACACATCACTTGAACAGAAAGAGTGAGCAGGTGGGGAAACTGAACTTGACAGCCTGAGGATGTGGGAGCAGAGTATTTGTATTCTCCCCTGAATGAAGCCTGCATACAGCTGTAAAGTCTGGCAACAAAAACCATTCTGTTCCCCTGCAGTCCTCATTGGCTATCCTTCCCAGATGGTCATGAAAGATGGGAAGCCTCTAGTAAGGAGAAAGACAAGAGGAACAGAAGAAAATGGTGACGCTCCTTCACCACTACTACTCTGAGCCCTTGAGCTTCACTGCAGCTCACACGTGGACTTTTGGTGAGCTAGGGCCTCAGCTTTCCCCATCATGTTAGCACATTTTATAATTAATTAGTTTTTAAAACATTTTTATCATTTCATCAGCTCATTGTATTGTATCTCGCGGCAAACCATTTGGGGATTTTTCAAAATGAGAAGTTGTTATAATTGTTTCCTAAATCATTAATTAAAATGAACACAGTATGTATTTGGGCATAAGGTACATGGTTTTTTCCATGAGACTTTTCAACAGGTGCATGTTTTGGCAATGTCTCTACTGTGTGCAGATGGAGACAGTGATAACAGAATTATATCTATTTATAATGAATATAAATCAGATAGCAAAGCTGTAGGATTAACTCTTATCAAATTAGATGAGATCTGCAAGATGGTCTATAATAGAAATATGTGGGCAGGAAACATGGCAGTGGTTCAAAGTCAAGAAATGAAATTATAATCAGATCAGTTTGTAGGCCTGTGTACCATAATTTGTTCGGGAATGATTGAGAATGACTATCAGCACTCATAATCAAAGCTGAAAAATCACAAAATAATCAAAGTTTCTTTGAAGGGGTCAAGTTATTGCTCAGATTCCCAGAACTCATTCTCTCTCTGTAATCTGTTATAAAGAGCCCAGTTAATTAAATAGTATTTCATTTGCACTGCTTTAACAGGCTTAAAGCATTTGGGAGTAATGTCATACATGTATTTCCTTTCCAAAGTCTCTACATAGAGCAATTTAGTTTTCATTAAGACAATAGGAAGATCATCAAAAGATGGTGGAAGGTAGCAGTGTTTGCAGGTTCCTAATTCAAAGCTTCACCTAGGATTGAATTTGCACTGCAGAATTATAGCAGTTTAACACCACATTGACTACCATGGTTTCAATGTTACAGAATTCTGGGATTTATAGTTTTGTGAAGTATTTATCCTCCTTTGTCAGAGCGCTCTGGTGCCACAGCAAATGTCAAATTAAATGATTCCACATATAGTATAGTGTAACCCTGCAGTCCCTCACGTCCTGAGCCCCACCCACTCACCCTCAAGGTAAATAAAAAGAAACAAATGGAATTACCTTAACCCTGTTGTCCCAAGAAACACACACACATTCCTAACTTGTTCACAAAACTTAAAAAAACATATTGAACCTGCCAGCTCCAATATGTTTACACACTTAATTGACTTTCAAATTACCCCAGCCTCACTCCTTGTGTAGAGATTATTCCAAGTTTCCAAATTCCATTAGTACTAAATATCATTCTTTCCAGTCCGGACAATGGAGTGCACACCTTCAGAGGCGGGCACTGAACCCCACTCATCTCAGCAGTTCTCTCTTCCTCTCTGCCCCAGTCTGTTATATCAGGATTAAGCTTCAGCCAATAAAAATGCAGATCCTAGGAAGTGCATCTCCTGATCAACCAGGGGAGGGAGTGAGAGGTTTGAATAGCTGCCAAACTTTATAAAATGTGCTGCACTTTTCTGTATGAGTAATGCCAGTTCTTTTGGTGACTGTGCTGTTCTGTCATCCATCTGGCCAAGTGAATAAACGGGGCTTGATGAATGCAAGGCTGGGGTGAAAATTGCTGGAAGAAACATTAATAACCTCAGATATGCAAATGACACCACTCTGATGGCCGAAAGCGAGGAGGAGCTGAGGAGCCTTCTAATCAAGGTGAAAGAAGAAAGCGCAAAAGCTGGGTTGCAGCTAAACATAAAAAACCCCAAGATTATGGCAACAAGAATGATTGACAACTGGAAAATAGAGGGAGAAAATGTGGAGGCCGTGACAGACTTTGTATTTCTAGGCGCAAAGATTACTGCAGATGCAGACTGTAGCCAGGAAATCAGAAGACGCTTACTTCTTGGGAGGAGAGCAATGTCCAGTCTCAATAAAATAGTAAAGAGTAGAAACATCAGACTGGCAACAAAGATCTGCCTAGTCAAAGCCATGGTATTCCCTGTAGTAACCTACGGATGTGAGAGCTGGACCTTAGGGAAGGCTGAGCGAAGGAAGATAGAGGCTTTTGAACTGTGGTGTTGGAGGGAAGTTCTGAGAGTGCCTTGGACTGCGAGAAGATCCAACCAGTTCATCCTCCAGGAAATAAAACCCGACTGTTCATTGGAGGGAAGGATACTAGAGACAAAGTTGAAGTACTTTGGCCACATCATGAGGAGACAGCAAAGCCTAGAGAAGACAATTATGCTGGGGAAAGTGGAAGGCAAAAGGAAGAGGGGCCGACCAAGGGCAAGATGGATGGATGGCATCCTTGAAGTGACTGGACTGACCTTGAAGGAGCTGGGGGTAGTGACGGCCAACAGGGAGTTCTGGCATGGGCTGGTCCATGAGGTCACAAAGAGTCGGAGACGACTGAATGAATGAACAACAACAACAACAAAATTGCTTTCAAACCGGGTCATATTTTTCCTGGCTTTCAAATTAGCATGGCATGCCGTGCAATTGACCTATACTTCCCCCTGATGGCAGATAGCTGATTTTGGTAACAAAATATTTTTGCTTCGCTCATGAAAACAGCATCTCAAAACAGTGAGATGTCTACCAAGAAAAACTAGAATGGACACAGTAATTGTGCTGATATTTTAAAAAAATTAAAAAAACTTTTTTATTTTTGCAAAGTAAACTAACACCATAAGCAGTAATATTCGGTCATATAACCCAATTTAAAATAAGTCTGATTGAAGAATTATTATGGTGTCATGGCTGCTAGTTAACCACGTCCTTGTTAAAAAATGGTTGCGTAGCTGGTGGGTCGAGAATACTTTTAACTAGAAGTGTCTTTCTGTGGGAAAAAAAAACAGTTTTCCTTACCTCAAATTGCTTTTTGTTCAGCTTGACCTATTTACTGGTGAATTGCACTTTCATTTTCCTTTTTTTATAGAGAGATTCTGTGCTGCATTGGCTAATTGTCTTTGTAGGCAGATTCAGAACTACTTAGAAGGAATTATAATCTGATACATCATGTTTACCATGGGTAGAAAAACCAATTTACAGATAAACACTTTTATTTCAATATGATAAAAGTGGGTGTATTTTGCTATTGAGTGAAATCATTAACATTCAAAGTATAGAATCAAGCACCCCATGTATTTAGATTACTGGGTTTTTTAAAATAGCAATTTATATAAAAATGCAAATTGGATTTCAAGCAAGAATCACACAGTAGACTCAATTATGCCATGATGCTACATGGTCAATCTCATTTGGCTTGTGATGGAGGCTGTGATGGGGATGAAATAATGATATAAAATGGTCAATCAGATTTCGATATATGACAATGCCACTGAAGGCAAATTAAACCAACTGAAACAAAGCAATAGATGGTATGTAAGTAAATACTGGTAATGATAAGCAGAAGTATTTCTCACACTGTCAAAAAATATTCCTGAAACATCATAGATACCAGGGATTATACTTATATCCCTCTATAGATATAGAGGGATAAACTATTATATGACAACACTAATGATAAATTTGGGCCAATTTCAGCTATTCAAAAGAGTCAATTTTTAAAGATAAAACTTTTCTTAAGCAGATGTAATGGGTAGTATAAATTATTTTAGCAAGTGATGTCAACATTATACCAGAGTTTCTATTTTCAAGCCCTTTTTATCAGGAAAACTAGGCCACACTGCTTAGCATATTGCTGGGATTTTCTCCCTCTGTTAGACAAGGAAATGTTTCTGATGTTGGTTGAATGCAGTCTTGTCCCTGTTCCCTTCCCCAGTAAGAACTTTATTTTTCAGCTGACTTATTTTGAAAACTAGACAGCATAATATAACTATAAATAACTCATATATCGTCTGTCTAAGCTAAAAAACTGTTCTGAGAGAAAGGAAGGGAGACTAGAAACATTAGTGGCTTCTAACCAAACAACTTTCAACACAGGGGATGAGAAACCTTTCCAAACTTTATCTATCTTATTTTTCACTCTTACTCTAAATCTTAACAGCTGGCATAAAATTCAAACTAGCTAGATTTCTGAAATGTTATTTTGAAAAAAAAAACCTAACACATTTGCATTGCTTATTTTTTAAAAAAATATGGTTCACTATCTTAACAAGTTTCTTGTTGGCAAAAAATTAATGTATTATTAACATGTTAATATAGGATATTGGGTTTTAACAAGTGAAGCCCCCTACATCTGCTGCAGTTAGAGGCACAGGACCCCCATGAAAGTGAAAAAACACAAATAAATAAATTACTATTTTCATACCTGAGAAAATACCTATCTAGGAATGTCTAGGTCTTCCAGAATGGATCTACAGTTGAATTCTGCTGGCAGCTGACCATAGAGTTGCACTGGAAGATCTAGAGATTCCTAGAGAGATATTCTTTCAAGAAATCTCTAGATCCTCCAGCCTGTTTGGGGAAAGTTTATCATAGTCTCATACTGGAGGACCTAGACATTCATAGAGTAAGCATTTTAATTGAATACATGAATAGTCAAATCAACAAAATTCAAAACTGCAAATGTGGAACAATGACTATTTAAAAATGAAGACAGTCTTCAAAATTCCAAAATTTTCCACTATGACTCTCCACAGGTTTTTCATAAATGTTATTACTTTTTTAAAAGCAACATTAAATGTCATTGATGTTAAAACAGTGATTCTGGCCTTTTAACTAAAAAGATTATGATAAGAAGTAAAGTCGGTGCTTTCAACATGTTACTTTCAAGATTAGAGTGTTTTTTTTTACAAATTCGTTTCAAGGAATGGAACTGAATTGGCATTTTAGCCGCTTCCTATTTTTGAGTAGAATTTTTTTCTGGTAACTATTACTAAATAATTGTAAGTAGATCCCACTTGATCTTATGCCCATCTAGTTGATGCATTTTTCCCAGAATAAGTTCATTGGGGCTTTTCCCCAGATAATTGGATATAAGATTGCAGTCTAAATGACACTTTCAAGAGTGTACAAACTGTTATTAAGTATTTGCCAGACAGCCGAGAGACTTTTAAGGGGACACAAAAGACTGCTAGCATAAAGGAAGATGTTTATGTAATTTTATAAATACAAATTGGTTCAGTGAAGCTAAGCAACCTACATATCACCTTGGGGAAACATAAGAAAAGTTTTGTATAAGAAGCAAGACAGTAGAGGACATTGCAATAACTGTATTGTGATCAAAGTGATGGCGGGTGGCTTCCATGTCACTGTGGCAATGGATCTGAATCTGACTTTTTAAAGAGCTATCCATGTTATCAAAATAAGTTCAGCACTGTAGAATTATTGCAGTTGACACCACTTTAATTTCCACAGTTTAATCCAGTAGAGCCATGCGAGTTGTAGCTTTACTCATTCTTTAGCCTTCTCTGCCAAAGTGTGCTGGTGTCTCACTAAACTATAAATTCCAGGATTCTATAGCATTGTGCAATGGCAATTAAAATAATCTCAAACTGCATTAATTCAACAGTATAAATTCACCTTATGACTTATAATAGAGTTAACACCCCACTAAAACAGAAACCATCAGCTACCTCTAGCAACCAGTAATTTTTACCATTCTGGTCTCTTCGGATGTATATCTATCGGGGGCCCACTGATTGTCCTTTTCTTGCATGGCAGGGGGTTGGAGTAGTTGGCCCATGTCATCTCTCCACACACTATTATTCCATGACTGTATGACATTAGCATATAGCAAATACTATTTTGACAGTCATAAACACATTGAACATTTTTCTTTCTAGTCTTTGAAGCCCACCAGGCATTTTGTAGAAACCTTCCAAAGAAGGTGACCTTTCAGAGGACTGATATAATTCCCTTCATAGGCCCAGGAAATGAGTGTATTTCTTTTACGAACACATCTTTTCTCCTCCAGCTGGGCTCACTGATCACATAGGCTTTGATGTCAGGCTTGAGAAGCTTCTTTCAACTTAATAGCCTTACTGAAAAGCCAAAGTCCCCCCTCCCCTGCCCCACCCCATGGTTTTTCAACAGAGAGTAAAATAAAGATTTTTCCTATTTGGAAACTCTGTTCATTTCTATGGAAGAGTCATCCTCAAAAGACCCCATTCCTTTAACTTTCAGAGCCAAAAGTGAGTTGATCCTTGTTAACTCACTTGTATACCTTTCTTTTCCCCAGAATTGAGTGGAACTTAGACATTTTTACAAAATAGCTAAAACATACTAAGATCAACATTAGAAGAGTATTCAACTATGTATAATATTAAAATAATGTAAAACAAGGAATTAAAATAATAAATACTAAATAAAATAGTATAGTAGTAATACAGCACTTTATTTAAAAATCTTCTGTTCTCAATACCTGTTCATTCTAAAACCTAAAAGTGTAAATACTGAAAGAAAGTAAGCAAGAAAGAAAGAAACAAAGAAAGAAAGGGGTATTCTGATTTCTTTGGGAAGTGATGCCAGAGCCAAAGGACAGCCATCAAAAAGACTATCTTGCGTCCAACTAGCTGTACATTTGAAATGGAGGCAAGATTGAAAAAAGTTGCCTCTACTCAATATCTCAGGGCCCAGACAGGATCATAGAAGGAAAATAAAATAATAATAATAATACCTCATTTGTATCCCGGCCCAAGAAGGTTGGAGTGGCTTACAAAACAATAACAACACATAAACAATCATTAAGATAAACAACAAATTTAACTTAAATCAACAAAAAAGAAATGCAAAATAATAATATGCAAACCCAAATCCTGTATATAACACCCTCCTGTTCTCCCAGTATAGCTGGGACAGTCTTGGGACATTTTCTCACGCAGTCCTCCACCCTGTTTCTGGACATTTTTAAAACAGAAAGATGATGTATGATGGAGCCCACCCCATGGCGCAGGGGACTTCCAGTCTGCACCCATCATAAATAATCAGGAAAGTGTCTCAAAAGTCCAAGAAAACCAGGTGGGAAAAGATGGGCAGAGTTCATCTTCTGACCTCAGGAATCGATATAGAACTGGAGAAAACAGCAAAAAACATGTGTGATGTGATCTGTCAAATTTGCCTTTCTTGAGTTGCTTCCATGACATGGAGGAAAGGGCATTTCTGTGGGCAGCCCCCAAGGATTGACATTTTTCTTCCAAAATCCTGCTTCATAATACGGGCATGGTAATTTTTTCTAATTAAGTTAATAATTAGAAATACCAACATTTCAAACTGTCTTTGTTTTTCCTGTCATTTTTCCTTCACAGTATTCTTGACTTTTGAAGTTGTGGTACTACTAGCTTTTAAAGTTTTAGACTTCTGTGATAGAGAGTACTGAGACTCAGAGGAAAGCCCAGTATCTCCAAAGTGGTGCCTAATTAAGATCAGTGTCTTGAGTCTATTCCAGAATAGTGGGATTGAATGGGAAAGCTCAGTATCCCCATTTTTTCCTATTTTTTAATTAAGTGGGCAGGAACTGCACTTACTCATGTGACAAATCTGAAAATTGATGATTTCAGGAGAAAAATTAAGAAGGAAAAATTTGTGATGAGATCTGAGAAACAATATGATTTGCTTGTAATGCAATGGGACATAATGCCACAGTAATATGATACTTCCCTCCCTACATGTGATAATGGCCTTGATTACGGTAGTCATCTGCTGTCTCACATTTTAATAAAATATTCCAGTTTCTCTCTTTTCCTTCTACTTTTCCTTTTTGTAATATGGCTTATTAAAATATAAAGATATTTTTATATTGTATATATTATTGAAGTTATATTGCAACTATGCTAAGCAGTTAATTTATACTAGAATGTCCACGTTCCCACCAACTTTTCTTTGCTATTACCAGGTAAGGCATGTTTGTATTTTTATGTTTTTATTCTCTCTCATCTCATTGATTACATCCTCCTACCCCCAATATGCATGTCTATATCTATATCTTCCAAATGAGGCACTGCTTCTTGCATATGATTATGTGAGCTGCAATCCACAAAATGTTATGCCAAATAACCTGTGTTTATGTCTTGTTGTTTTTGCTGCCTCATTGAAAACTTTAAAATGAATTCCTTAGTGTAAGAAAATAAATGAAAATAAGTGCCAATCCAATGTAGTAGATGTGTACTGTTTTCCACAACACCATCCTGGTACTTGTATGTGGCCACAAATGCTTGCTCCATCCTTGTCCTTGCAGCTGCTGTCTTGCTTCCATGGAGAATTTACCTTGTAGAGCTAAATATTTATCTCTTGTATGCATTTATGTTAGTTGGACATATGTGAACAAATGCCCATATCCATGCTGTCAAGACAAAAGGGCAATTATTTTATTTATAAAAATCCACATTTAAAATCATTGTTTGGATACATTTCCCTAAAATCTAGTAACTATCTACCCTGTCCTCTTGACTTTTTCTCAAAGTATCATTATGAGGTGGGAAATGAATGAGAACAGAATCAGATGTAATAGTGAGCAAACAGTTTGGGTTTAAATGACTTGTATTAACACTGCTTTTGTTTGCAGCAACACCCTGTAAACACAAACACAGTGTCTTGAGAATGTATACAGTAGGAACAATTTATTTATGAAGACAGGGCCTTTATATATTATTGAGCAGAGGAGAGGAGCTGAGGTGATGTGTTTGTTTTCTGACATGATATTGACTCTTGTACTGACCCATTTGTTTGTTTCTTCACACTTCTGCAATGGACATTTAAATAAACAAACAAACACAAGGCAAGGCAATACTTATTGTATGCTATAGAGAAGAATATAATTTACGATCCATGTATTTAGCCATGTGTTTACTATTGCTACGGTGGTATCTACAAACATCTTTCCATCATAACTACATCACATTGCAGTTAAAGACATTTTTGTGAGACACTGATTTCTTAAATATTAATTTGGATCTATATTTAAATGAAATATGGATAACTTCAGCATTTTTTGTCAAAATTAATTAGTTGAGTTACTATCCGTGTGAACTATATTTGGTCATTCTGGTCTTCTTAAGATTACCTCCTGAGCTCTTATGTGTCTGACCATTACTCATCTTACTCCATCAGACTGTATATAAACCAAGCATTTTACTAAGATCTTCACAGATTCAACCAAGGGCTGTGGCCATTTTTTTCCCCAATACTGAACTTGAGGCCTGTGTGCACAGCATTTTCTCGCTATTCATTTTTTATTGGTAGAAACACTGGGTGGCATCCTGTTAGTGACATACGCGATCCAGTGTACATTTGACTAAATCAGTTTTTTCCCCTGTGCATTACAGCAGTTAGTCTTCTCTTCTTACCTGTGCAACAACCAAAATCCTATCTGCATTGCCATATAATGCAGCTTAAAGCTGCATTATATGGTCAGTGTAGTTTCATATAATGCAATTGAACTGCTTTGAACTGCATTATATGAATCTACACTGACCATATTGTATAGTTTCAAACAGTTTATGTGGGGCCCAAGTCTCCTCCTAACTCTCCATTTACTGCTGTCATCTCCCATGGCGATGTGGCTGGTGGAGAAGGGGGGGCAGGCTTAGAGAAGCACACTTTGACATTATGCTCTGCCATAGATGATCTATGCCAATGTGTATGTTGATATGAAAAGTAGCATGCAGTTAGAACAGAATCATAGAATCATAGAGTTGGAAGAGACCTCCAGTCCAACCTCCTGCCAAGAAGCAGGAAAATCGCATTCAAAGCACTCCCAACAGATAGCCATCCAGGCTATGTTTAAAAGCCTCCATAGAAGGAGCCTCCACCACACTTCGGGGTAGAGAGTTTGCTCTTCATAGCCATGGATTCAACTGTACATGGCTTAAAAATATTCACCCCCCTAAAAAAAAATCCATAAAGCACATTTAATTTTGTCATTTTATATTAGAGGTAATATTTTACTACACCATTTTATGTAATGGGGCTGGAGCATGCAGGCATTTTGGTATCCGCAGGGGTTTCTAAACCAAACCTCAGCTAATGGCTCCCTTTATGCAGCATTTTGATGAATACTACCTATAGTGTATACACTTAATAAAGCATGTTTCTTCATATCCATATTTCTGTGGGATTTCCCCATTGTTTAAAACACACCTATGCACATTTTTCAAAAGAAACCCTGCATTTTGAGTGATGAAGTCTTACAGACCACAGACTGGGTACAGTTATTTACAAAATGATTAAAATAAATCCATTTCAGTGCTGACTTCAAACTCCCGAGTTCTGGAAAATATTTTGTAACAAATTGTCAACTTTATTTCCATCTATGTGTGCATTATATCTTATTGCTTCCACTGCCTAGAGTGTGCAAGGGAAATGGTATTCACATGTAGCAATAACAAATCATGTGCTTTTGCAGGGTTGTGAGACGTGATTGTCAGCTGGGACAGAAGCTGTATTTGGCATGGTTACCTGCCACAGGGATATATTGAGGGTGAAGTACAGCAGGTTTGGAAAGACAGCATTGCAAAACACCTTCTGTTTTCTCTCCTGCTCTGAAAGTAGGTCACAGCACAGCAAATGGATGTGACATATGTACCAGTCACGTCTTATTTTTAGTCACATTTGTCCTCCTTTATTTATTGTGGTACATGGCCTAAAGATATTTAGCTTTAGCTACCTTATCATAGTTGGCATGTGGTCACTCCTGAAGAATATCCAGGCAGTGCACTTGCTTGAGCTCAGACTATTCCTCTCAATAGATTTTCTCTCATTATTTTTTAATGATAACCAAAATCTACCTAAAATTACAAAAATAAAAAAAATCTGTCAAGTTTCATGTATCTACAATGCCGATTGTAGAAATAAATAAAATAAGACTGTTTTAGCAACCCAACTGGTGAGATTTCATTTGGCAACTTGGAGCTCCTGGTGGCACAATGGGTTAAGCCCTTGTGCTGGCAGGGCTGCTGACTGACAGGTTGACGGTTTGAATCCAGGGAGCAGGGTGAGCTTCCGTCTCAGCTCTAGCTTCCCATGTGGGGACATGAGGGAAGCCTCCTACAGGATGGTAAAACATCCCCTGGGCAACGTCCTTGCAGACGGCCAAGTTTCTCACACCAGAAACTACTTGCAGTTTCTCAAGTTGCTCCTGACATGAAAAAAAAAACTTGACAACTTTGATTTATCGGTTGTTGCCAAATCAAGATAGGTGCTCCCAAACAAAAGCAAACTATGGTTTCTCCCTAATATTATTAACATAGTGACTCTCTTTGATAGCAATTTATTTCCTTGAAAGTGATGACTATGACATTCTGGACTAAAAAAGTAACATTTTTTACAATCTACAATGGTGTGATCAATGCAGACTTCAACATGTAACACTTTTGTTGCAGTTGCAGTCTCTACTAAATGTACTAAAAGTGAAATGTCTATATAAGATTCCAACTCCTTAAATTTAGACTTGCCTGCTCTTTTCTGATGTTCAAATGTTCAATAAACATGCAGAGATGTGTGTGTCTCAGCTAGTTCATCTTCGGTCTGTGTGTGTTCAGTGTAAGCCCCAAATATATAACTTCCACACGCAGTGGTCTCCTATACCATTACAGGATGCCAGGTTGCTCTGAAAGATATATACAGACTATATTTTAAAGCTGGCAAAAGCACTTCTGGGAATCCCTTGCCTAAGAAAATCCTATGAAATTCATTGGATAACCATAGCTCAACAGGTTCACACACATATACATACACACATGCATTTACTTGATAAACCTTGTGGTTTTCAATCTTGAAGGCCAGGAAAGGAAACTGAATGTATTACTTAAAGAGAAAATAACAATGCTGATCATGTCAGCGGGACAGAGGGGTAGGGAACCTTTTTTCTGCCAAAGGCTATTCAGATATGTATAACATCATTTGCGCACTATACCTTTATTTATTTAATTATAAATGAATAACTATAAAATTATATATTGTCATATTACTATAAATTATACAATTATATATTAAACTTACAATGAAAGCTCCAAAGTCCAGGCAGCCTAGGCAGCTGTCTGCGTGTGTCCATGCTTATTGTCTTCAGCTCAGTTTTTGGTCCTGGATGCAAATTATTTCACTTTGATTGCTGTTCTAATCCTGCATCTTGGATTTGAAATACATCCAATATTTGCATCATTGACTTCTGCAGTATTTTGGATGTATTGTAATTTTCTTAATCATCATCTGATATTCAGTTTATGTAAGGATTATGAGAGGAACCAGAACCAAGTCAGTCTGGCTCTTAGTATCTAACCCAAATATTAGCCAAATGATTTCTGGGGGCATATACAACCTCAGGTCCAGACATTCACCCATCCCTGACCTAAAAGGTAATGGCAAAATGGAGCCCAAGGGGAGGGCATGGATGGAGTGCATGCTATCATAAGCTTGAACATGGTGTTATGAAATGGACTAGTTTTCAGCTTCAGCTGTTAAAGAGGCTCATGGAGAGAATCCATCTGCTTCAAAAAATCACATGTCCTTTCAAAAATAGGGCTTGCATTGTGTGAAGATGATTTTTTTTGGTGAAATTATCATGCTCAGGTACATGTTTCCTTCCTCTAAACAGATGGTTTGAGACCCTCTGAGACCTTATAGGCTGTCAAGATAGGTATTTTTGATCTTGTGTGAAAAGGATACTTTCGACAACATCTATTGCAGAGGCTGTCAAACTATAACTAACATGCATACACCCTTGCAAATTTTGAAGATTTCAGTCACTCCTAGTTCTGATCCATCCACTCATATTTAAACATCTCCAGGCCTGGTAAAGCCCACTGAAAATCTTGGAGTTGAAAAAATTAGCCCCCAAAGTTGGTTTATCATGTATTTAAAAATGTGTGCTTGACATTCTCATGGCCGGTCTTTTCCTAACTTTATTCTGTTATAGCCAGGGTTATAAGGGCACACAGAAGTATGATCATGGGACAGTGAATTGGCATAGTTACGTTATTGGAGAGAGGTCTGATGTGTAGTGGGGCTAACAGTATATATAAACCCATTAAATAAAAAAATAGGGTGGTGAGAAGAACAAACCTAATAGCAGTTGCTTTATTTCTTTATGAGCCTTTCATAACCTTCAACATTTCAGAAATGAAAATCTCACTTATTTTCAGTCTGAATTATCATTCTTTTTCCTCATTTATATTCCTTTCTCTATCTGTATTTGTATAGGTGTAAACATCTTAAGATCAGCAATGCAGTTTATACCCCTCATTATAAACCTTCAAAGAAATATATTTTGCAAAGATTTGATGTATCTATGGGTCATTCATGATTTCAGGCTGCAAACCTGTCCCCGAGTTATATATGAAGTTGATTTAGACACAAGCATATATGGGATATAACTGTAATTATGTCCGTCATACAGGAGTTTAGCCATGTTTTTTTTAAAGGGGACCTTTCCTTTCTATTTTTCCTTGTTAAACATAGTTTGAAACTAAATGGACTATTTGAAATGTGTTTCTGCTTTGTGTGATGGGGCATAAGCATTTATCAGTACAGAAAATGAAGAATGTTTCTTGGAGAGTGAAAAGAGCATTCTCAAATATCTAGCAAAATTGAATTCAGTTACTACAAAAAAAAAAAAACCCTTAGTGAAACCAAATCACCTTTTTTCTTCCAGATGTATTGATTCATATGTGTGTGGGCATAAATAACCATAACTGGCAGCAATAAATCTATCTATAGTGTCTTAAATGCAATCTGTCAATATCACTTTCATGGCAAATAAAATAGCTCTTGAGAAAGTGTTGCTGACGAAATAGGATCACACATACACACATCCATCTTCTGCTTGTCACTGTAAGAAGAATTAGGAATAAGTTTTCTTAATATCTCTAAAACTATTCTTGCTCCAAAATAGCAAATGAACAAATCTGTACATTGCTATACTGTAGGACAGTTGTTTCCAACCTTATTTTGACTAGGGACCATTTGATCAGGGACCACTCTCCAACATTAGTACCATAAGGTTTACAAATCAGTTTTAGATTTGGTTTGGTTATTTGGGGTGCTGCTTCAGAAAATTGTATTGTATAGATCACATCAGCTCTAGTTTCTGATACAGAACATATGCCATCCAGTAGTCGCCCATTGCTCGCCCATGGAAAACCATATTTAATAACCCTTGGCACTATAAGAGGGTTTGCTCAGTTGCTCTTGTTGCAACGGTGTAGTAATGGTGAGGCTGCTGACCATCTTTTAGTTCTTGCAGATCACTGGTGGTCCATGGACCACATGTTGGGAACCACCACTGCAGGAGAATCATATCATTGTAAGAAAGTAGCTGCAATTTAAACATAAAGAATGAAGCACAAGAAATATATTTTCAGCCCATTTCATCATCAATTCTCCTTCCAAAGGCTTTGCAATTATAACAATAAATTAAAACTGATAAAAATTGATATATAGTACTATAAGCCAGTGCATAGGCTTTTTATATCAAAAAAGCAAGCACAGCCAGTTGAATTCTGCCCATCCATACTACTGTATTTCCTGCATTCTTGATTCCTGTGATGTATGTGTGTGCAGTAATAGCCTGGTTTTTTTGTGTGTGTGTAGTAACATAGGGAGATATTACAGGCAAATACTAGTAGAGAAAGTACAGTTAACTAATTCTTTGAGTGTAGATCTGCATGTGGCCATTACAGCATCATCTACAAACAAAAGCAGACTCCAGTGAGCTCCAAAAATTTCTAGAACTAATTAATTTACAATTCTATGAAGATTAAAAGCAATTCTTAAGTATTTGTGGTGTGAGAAACAGCTCAAGAAGAGTTTTAAAAAACCTGTTGCCCTGGAATAATGTTTGTCTGTTGAAGAAAGATAAAACACAAAGCCATTGTGGGAATAAAGAGAATGGATTGGAGTAGCCTAGAAAGAGGTATGGCTGCCTGCCTTAGAAAGTTGAATATTTGTTTTTGTTGCAGCTGATGTGATCCTTATACTTTATCTTCCTCTGGTGAACTCATTGTGGCACTTTATAGCCCCACAACAACATTGTCCAAAAAATTTAGAATGACAGACATTGATTTGTTTCAGCCTATCTGTTGATGGTCATCACAGCTGAGTCCCATCAGCCTAAAAGCGAGACTGTGCTGACTTTGGGGTCTGATCCGCTCAGGGTCCTGCCAGATAAGATTTATGGATTTGTCAAAAGGAAACCGAAAATGCTTACGATATGAAATGACAGTGTACTGAATACACAAAGATGATCAATGGACATAGAAATAAGAAAGAAAGGCAAAGAAAGTTATTGATTCCTTCAGCCAATGGAAGCAGACATATTTCGGCATATATCCGTTTGACCGAAAGTGATTTGTAATATTCAATGGTCCGTTTTGTGTAATCCCCCAAAAATGGAACAGGGAGAAAGGAACTAAAAAGCTGGGCAAAATAAATCAAGAGAACCAGATTTATCAGCTACTGGAGAGGATAGAGTTTAGTCTGCATTATAGCTGAGGCAGCGGTCTGCCGTAGGGCTCCCGGAGAAGATCCTGCAGCGTCTTTTCTTCCTCCCCAGCAGCCGGGAACTTGCTTTCTACATGCCAGGAGAGCTCCAGCAGCACGGTAATGGTGTCTGGGTTAGTTATTTTCTTTTAAAAGGCTTTCCTGGTGGGTTTTGGCAGGGTGGGGCTGTCTTGGGTTTTTTGGGCTCCAAGAGCTGAAGAAACTTGAGACAGCTGTGTGGATGGGCACCGGAAGTACCAAGACGTGATCCCTGGGCCCAATCCACACAGCTCCCACAGCTGGAAAGACACTGGTCTTCTGAAAGACCTGGGTCTCTCTAGTTGTCAAATTACTTAGGGACAAATCAGGGTTTTCCTGCTTTGTTCCGAAGGAATTTGTTTATATGTGGAGTGTCATTTTGGGTGCTGTTTGGAGGCACATGAAGTGGGACCTACAACAAAATGTTTCAGCATGGGGTACTGCTGTTCAGAATCTCAATCACACCATTCCATTTTCATTTGATTATAACCAGGATTAAACTAAGCCTTAGGGGAAGCATATTCTTGTTCATCAAACCACTTGCTCTTGACAATGAGGATTCCTCAGAGCAAAGTCTCATAAATTACATGGCAAATTAAGTCTGTGCTTACCTTCCAATGACTCATTGTAAAACAAAATTTGCTTAATGCAAAATTTCCTCAACACATTTTTCAGCACCTCTGTAAATACATATGTGCTAAACATATCATTTAGTGTGATGCTCAAAAATGGATATACGTGTAAGAGGTATTCATGTGTTCTGATATTCAGTGTGGCTTTTAAAGAAAATGATCATGTGAACCTGTCCTGGCACAATCAGAGGCAGTCTAGTGCGTTAGAAGTTGTTTTGAAGTGTTAGGTTCTTAATATTTAATATTCCTTGGGCAAAAGTCTAAACTAATACAAAGTTTCTTGCTAGTTTTGGTAGTATAGTTAGGTTTTTCAATTCAGTACAAATTGTCCTGAACAATGGGTTCATCCAGATCTTAATAGAAATACCAAAACAGAGCTCCTGTCAGAGAAAGCAAGAGCTGAGTCATCTAGTCTGGAAAAGGTGAGGCATTCAAAAGCTCAAAACCAATCTGTGCTGAGTTTATTCTTAATGCCCATTTGGGAATTGTGTTTCTGACAGTAACAGGCCAGAGAACTGGCTGTCCCCCCCCCCCCCCCCAAATTCCACAGTTGCAGGAAACATAGAAGTTATATCTGTCTTTATCCCTCTCTGCTGCCCTTTCCCCTCTTGAATCAGAGGTAGTGAACAAATCTTGGGGGGGAAAAAAAAATCCCATAATGGGTTCACCTTAGGATCACCATACATTGGAAATGACTTAAAGGCACACAACAACAGTAACAATATTGTTTTAAACTGAAATAAATGCTGTAGGATCAGTGACAAACTTTCAGAATCTTGACACGAGGAACTGGAGTTAGATTCCCATATAAATGCTGTAGGATCAGCATTTATTGTTTTAAAATGATATAAATACAATATAAAACTGATATAATTGCAATATTGTTTTAAATTGATATAAATGCTGTAGGATCAACGCCAAACTTTCAGAATCTTGACGCGAGGAACTGGAGTCAGATTCTCAGTTGCTGCACAGGGGAAAGTTCCCAAGAACCATGCACTGAAATAAGTTTTCTTATGTATTTAATTTATATACAGCCTTTCTACCAACATGGGACTCAAGGCCTAAAATAAAAGAAAGTACATATAAAACCGTCTATAATACAAAAACTAAAAACAATTAACTAGAAAGGCACTTTGAGATAATTTAAAGCCATTTTTAAAAATTCAGAGCACAGTAATGAAGATAAAAGTCTGGCACTTCCCATTAAAAGACTGCATTAAAAGATTTTATCTGCCAAGAGAGGTTAGTCTAACTTTCTGTGGGAGAGAATTCTACAGCTTGTGATGTCTCATTGATACAAATCTACAGAATGATCTAAGAACTTACTGTTTCATGGAGTCTTTTAAACAGCTGGAGTGGACAGCAGACAGACATCTAGCTGTTTTACAGCTTTTGTTGAAGTGTCTTACCCAGACATTGACACAGTATTTTAGGTAAGAACTGATCAAAGCAGAATAGATGGGTGTTACTACTTTCCTCAATGTGGATACTATGTTCCTGTTAATGCACCCCAGAATTGCTTTGGTTTTTTTTGGTGGCGACATCACCAAATGTGGGTGTGTCTGAATATTATCCCCATCATAGTTTTACATGCCTGAATAAAATTCATTAAAAACCACGCACTCAAGAAAGTACATATAAAAAATCTATAATACAAAAGCTAAAAACAGCTTTTAGCAATTGTGAAACTGTCATCTAGATGGGTTGAAAATGAAACAAAATCTGGATACAAGTATTTTAAAAAACTCTAAAATTGGGACAGTAAATAAAGAAGAACACTAAAAAAACAGGGGAATTCCAGACAAGACTCAATCGGGGCCAGTTAGCACTTCCCAACAAAAGAACCCACCATACAGCAGTCAGCCAGACTTTGAAGCTGCAAGGCCATTAAATGCTAATCAAGGTGGCCGGTTGTGACATTCACACTTGCCTCAAGCAGACAAGAGTTCTTTCTCCCAGCCTGAACGACATTCCACGGATATATAAACCCCACTTGCCTAGACCTCACAACCTCTGAGGATGCCTGCCATAGATGTGGGCGAAACATGAGGAGATAATGCTACTGATACATGGCCATACAGTCCAGAAAACTCACAGCAACCCAATGATTCTGGCCATGAAAGCCTTCGACAACACATTGTCATATAGTTATTTAAATGGAGTGATATGATACAACCAGATCAAATCAACATTTGCAAACTGAAGCTGGTACTAATTTCAGACAAAGCAAGAGCTGAGATTGATGCCAACAAAATTCACTTCTGCAGTTTGCAGACCTAATGCCATATCCTAGCAAAATGCAACACTGATCCAGTCAGCACTATTTCTTGACTTGATTTGATTTATATCCAGCATTTCTCCCAACACAGAACCTACCTGAAGTAAAAGGGCTAAACTCTAAAGCAATATGGCTAAAATTTATAAAACATGAATACATCCAAATAAAATAATTAAAAGCACATTCAGCTCAATATTATTTTTGAATATTGCATGTTTTATTTTTTTTTAAATCACCTGTTGTACATCCTTTTACACTAAACAGTTAAAGAACCCGAGGGCTCTCTTTGAATAAGGTCTTTACCTAATGGTAAAAAGACAGCAGAGAAGGGGCCAAGTGAACCTGCTTTGGAGATAGTTCCAAAGTCTACTAATGGGTCACACAAATGATGCAATGTCCTGTTTCTGGCAGCCTACTATTTTGCAAATGTGATGGCATCATTGAGTTTTATGGTCAAATGACAGGTAGTAATAACAGTATTAGGATATTTCACAGAATTTTGATTATGGCATCAATTTTAACATCATCCAGGGATTACATATAAAGGATTATGTTATGACATAATTCCGATCCAGTAGTTGCAAAGTCTCACTTTGTAACTCTCTTTGAAAAAAGCTTGTTATTAACCAAACAATGGTTATATTTTGCAGCTTCAGGGCAACAAGAGGAATTAGCCAAAGTGAGAATTTTGAATGAAAGGAATGAAAAGGAATCATGACTCAATCCCAAGAGTTTCATAATACCTGGTGATGAGTCATCATCCATTGGAATGTGCTCCCTTGGGATAACATTAAAACCGCCATCTCTAGCTGTCTGCAAGCATTAGATTTTAGAGTGGGAAGGAGATCCATGAATGAATGGTTAGGTGGCTTTTAGAGAGTCCTTCAAGGCTTTTTGTTTACAACCGTAGCAATAAACACACATTTATAGGGTCCTAAAATTCTCGAAATGAGTTTGTGGGCATTTTAAAAAAAGAATAATCAATTATATCCAGGCTTGTACTCACAGCCAAGTAGCTTGAAATACACTGAAAATTATGTCAGTTTTGTTTGACATTTTTTTTTAAATCCCACTATGACAAGCATTTGATTGTTTGGTAATCTTTCTGAAGTAGTTTGTTTTGATAGATATCAGACTCTGAGTTGTTTACATATTGTTCATGTCAAACATCTCATGTGCTTTATAATCACACAACTGATATGTAACTCTTGAGAATTGATTGACTGCAATTTTAAATCAAGTAGGTTGATTTTGCTGTAGGCACAAGTAGCTGCATTTTTTTTAAGGTTATTGTGGTAATAGTGCATTTTCGAGCTTAGGTGCACCTAATGACAATTCCCCATAACCATGCCCAAAGAAAAATCCAAAAGTGCAGGCAGCTGTGTCATCCCATATCAATAAATTGGTTCTAGCAGTTTTTATCTCTACCAGAAAAGTGGAGGTTTTTTGTGAAGTTAAATACATTTGCAAGACTACACACTGCATTTACACCTCACAGCAATATATTGTTGCTGGGAGAATTCATTCCCATTCCCTTGAGATGTAACATCCTAGCTAACATTAAGGGGAACAGAAGAGCTTTAGAAGGATAGAAGACAACCCAACCCAACAATAACAACAAAATTCTTGGTGTCTTCATTTTTTTTAGGTCTGCTCCTAGGGTTATTTGGGGGTGCTGATTCAGAAAATTGCATTGGATAGACCACATCAAATCTAGATTCTTATATATGGTTATCATGGTTTCCCATGGGAGAACAGATGGCGATTAGTAGATTGTATATATTTTTTTGTATTTCTTTATTTCAAAAACTACAGCTGAAAGGATAAACCAGTGTCATTTTTACAACTAGGAAGTCAACTATAACTAGAAATATGGCTAACACTTGAGGCACCACAATGTGTGATGGCCAGTGTAATATTAGAGTCCCTACTAATTAAAAATTTCTAGTATGTGAAGCTCACAAAGCCTGTTTTTAGTGTAAGTCCATTTAGTGCACACAACTATAAATTACACTAGCTAACAAAATGTAAACCAGATTCTGAAGACTACATTTTTAGATGTTCAGGCCACGGACTTAAGGCACATAGTGCTGTAACTCAGCAGTTCAACTGTAGGTTTTCCAAAATTATAGTGGAAATGTGGGTATAAATCAGTGATTCCCAACATTTTTTTAACAGGGCCCACTTTGACCAGGGACCACTCCCTAACATTAGTACCAAAAGGGGCAGGGCTGGTAAGCTCTACAGAAAGGAATGGAAACAAAATAAATAAAATAAATAAAGAGGAAGGAGGTTCGCAGACCAGAATTTTGTTCTTGCAGCCTACTGCTGGGTCATGGCTCACAGGTTAAGAACCACTGGTATAAATTAAAGAAATAATTGGGCATGATAAATAGAAGAAGGAATAGCATACCTTGCCAAACAAGGAAGGAGGACATTTTGTTGTTTTGACAGTTTTTAGAAGCCTGTTTTGCTTTCAGAAATGCAGCATGCTTAAAGCACCTCTCCCTTCAACACCTTATCATTTCAGGAAGAGCCCAATTCGTTCAAGGACAGCTCCAAGGTCTTTGAGGAACACTTTTAAGGAGGGGAAACAGATGGCCACAGCGAAAAAAAACCTTAGCAAGTTGGGAGAAGGAGTGGAATCACATAAGTGCGAGGATATATTTGAGCATTCTGAAAGGTTGTTAAACAAATTGTGGCAAGCTGAGAATATATCCAAGAAACAGATGTAGTCACTAATTGTTCATTTGAACTTTGCCTGTAGGACTATTCCTGTAGGAATATAATTCACCCACCCCATAAATTAAATTGATTCCAAGCTCTCAGCAAGTGAGATGAGGACATCAAAGACAATTATGTCTGATTCTACCAGTATTTTAAACCAGCATAGCAAATGCATAGCACTGTTACATATGGACTCATTTTCTTTTCTATGAAAAACAAAAACAAAAATGGAATTATTGTAAGATTTTAAAACAAGCAAAACAAATGCTGTCCCCAATAGTTTCTTCTTTGATCCCAGAACATTGTGTTTCCATGCCTAATGAGGTTGAAAAAAATGGGACAGGAATACAAATGGCAGGTTCCATAAAACTGCCAAAATTAACGAAGGTTACTACTTTTATTTACCACCCAGAAGTAAGCCTGAATCCTTTTGGTTAACTCTAACTAGAACAGACCCACTTGAACCAATTTGAAATATTGAAATAAGTCAAGATATAATTCAGTGGGTTGAATCTAGCTGGAACTAAGGACCATACCACATTAGGAAATACTTTATTTCTGAAATTGTTTGAGAATGTATTGTCAAAGGCTTTCATGGCCGGAATCACTGGGTTGTTGTAAGTTTTTCGGGCTCTATGGTCATGTTCTAGAAGCATTCTCTCCTGATGTTTCACCTGCATCTATGGCAGGCATCCTCAGAGGTTGTGACTGGTTGCTCTAGAGAATGCATCTAGAACATGGCCATACAGTCTGAAACACCTACAACAACCCTGTTTGAGAATAGTTTTGAACGGGTCCCATCACATGATGCTTGCCCCATCCTGTCAGTATTCCATCAGATTCCATCTGCAAAGTGTCACAGAAATTGATTGTTTGCATACGGAATTCTAACCATGTTTTTTTTTAACGACTACAGATTCTTTCATTGCTGAAGCACTGTTTTTGTGTGTGATAGGAAATCCTGTATGCATCACATCAGCATCTATACTTTTTGAAATGTCATAAAATAATGTAGAGGCTGTTTTGAATGGATTGGGAGGAGCCAGCCTTTTGTGGTGAGTCTGAGATGAGTAAAAGCACAGTATTTTCAAATCATAAGAATCATAAGAATCAGGTGTGATGAGGAGAATATGCATCCCATCTCAATACAGTATGTTTTTTAAAGGTTTCCCCTTGACATTAAATCTAGTAGAGTCTTACTCTGGGGGTGATACTCATCTCCATTTCTAATCCTAAGTGCCGGCTTTGTCCATAAATGCCTCCTAGGTAATGCGGCCGGCATGACTCAATGAAATATTTATCCAGTCCAATACACACACACACATGAGATGCATACTGATATAGATGGAATATATCCCAATGTGATAAAGTCCTAACAATGTGATTCAACTCAGCACAATGTGAGGTTCTCTATAACAGAAATATGCCTTTTAGCCTTGGGATGGTGGCTATAACTATTTTTTAAAAAGTAGGGTGTTTTTTTTTAGTTTTGCCTGGTTGCTCTAGGTCACATGTGTTAAACTCAAGGCCCACCATATCATATTATGTGGCCCTGCAGATACTGGAGTACAACTCCTGTAGTCTTTATAATTAGATATCAGACTAGATCTGATAGAAATTGCGATACAGTAACATCTGGAAGACTGCAGTTCATTCTGTTTAGTAAGGTTTGAACTTAGATGCAAGGCTTCTGGATATATCTGATTTTAAAATGCCCCTTAACTTTTCCCCAACCTCAGAGCCACAAGTGCTTTTGCATTACTATTTCCATTATCAGCACTCCTCATTGCAGACAATCAAAGTGCTGGGAGTTGTCTTTCAATAACATCTGGGGACCTACATTAGGTAATTACTAAGGAGCATCAACAACTATATAAAAACAATTATTGTTGGCCCTTCGTATCCATGGAGTCTCCATCCATGGATTCAATGGCCCTTTGAAGGAAACCATAAGGCTGATGTGGCCAATGATGAAAATGAGTTTGACACCCCTGCTCTAGAGCGAACACTGTCTTAAATCACTACTTTATACCTTTAACATATGTTCTACATTTATGTTTTCCCACTACTTTTCTATTACTTATTAAAGAGCATCCTCTTTTGCACTGAGAGCTTAGTGCTGATATAATTTTCTTAAATGTTTTCATGGATACAATATGCACTTTGCTTATGGGACACAGAAAGGTAGTATATGCAGTACATTTTGTGTTTCAATTGTATAGTGCCACACAATAGTTGCTGCCTTCTCCTGTTGACACATGGAATACTGTGCGAACACATCTCCCCTTATGAACCTTCCAGGACTTTAAGATCATCTGGGGAGGGCCTGCTCTCGATCCCGCCTTCATCACAAGTACGGCTGCTGGGACGAGAGACAGGGCCTTCTCAGTGGTGGCCCCTCAGCTATGGAATGCCTTCCCTAGGGATATTTGATCGGCCCCCTCCCTTTTAACATTTCAGAAACAAATCAAGACTTGGCTTTTTGAGCAAGTGTTTGCAAATACTGTGTAACAGACATAGAAAAATGTAACTACTGGATGAGGTGGTTGGACAATGTTTTTAACTAGGAGACACTAATGATACATGTTTATTAAATTGATTTTGCTATGGTTTTATATGATTTTAATGCTTTTAATTGTATTTTATGGTCTTGGTACTGACTGTAAACTGCCCCAAGTCACCTGTGGGCTGAGAGGGACGGTATATAAATATGGTAAATAAATAAATAAACAAATAAATAATACTTTCCAAGAAAGGAAAAAAGGAGGAGAGAAGGAAGGAGAGGGGGGAGAAGACGAGGAGGAAGAAGACTAGTTGAGCAATTCTATTTATCCTGTGTCTTCTTTGCTTTCACCTGCTTGTGAATGCAGAAATTGACAATGGTGATGGCTGACAAACCTGACTCATAATGATTCATAAACCCAAGTATATCTATGGATTAGTCAAGATAGCAAATCAAATTCAGAACTTAGGAATAGTTCTGTCAGTTCTTGTATGAAAATAATCTGAGCTTAACATATTATTTTGCCAGATGTCAACTGGTTGTTTCCAAACAACCTGGTCATGCTCAAGTATTCTGGATAACTGGGGTCTTCTCACTAGCCCATTCTGATCAAACATACTTGGAAAGAGAAGCAGATGCTTTTTAATTACAACTCCATGTAGCTTTCCAAAGTTATTTCTTGGATTCTGGAGAGTGCATTGGTTACTCTCTATAAAAATGCATTTGTGTTTGCATAGCTCACTTTGAATCTGGAACATTGGATCCATATGAGCTAGCCATATATGCATAAATAGGTTGACATGGCAACCCTTCTAGGCTCCTGAAAATGTTACATGAATCTGGGGAGAGACAGCCCTGATGGAAGGGATGAGTTATGGTGCATATTTCTGTTGCCAAAGGCAAGAGGTTTTTCAGATTTGAAGCAATAACCACATGTGTGGGAAACACTTTAGCAAATTTACTGATTATAGAAGGTTAGTACAAATGATGCAGTTATGAAGCTATAAGCCCTACCAAACACACTCACATCCCTGTTCTGCTATTGAGAGCCCTAGGAAGCAACGGTGGAGATTGCCCAGGCCACTGATATGCAACACCCACACCAACTATCCTGGTCTGCATTTACCTCTCCTAGGACAATTATTTGGATGGGGTTGGGGGAGGGGACTGTTAATAAACAAAATTGTACTGGACTACATGCTACTTTCCAACTCCCCATATTCACATCTGTCCTTTGTTGGACAGCTGCATTTTTTGAATTATCTAAACAACATATACTATATCGATAACATAATGACCATCTATGTTTGGATGGATCTTGGCTGATGTCTAGTAGAAATCCCTCTCTTCATGTAAAGGTCCAGCTGCCAAGGTCTTGAGTAACTATGGGGTAAAAACAAAAAGGTTTCTGATGGAGATATATGCTAAGGGATGGAGGTCACCTGAGAACAAACTTACGCATAACCTCAAGAAGGCTACCCAATGGGTTTCCATGGCTGAGGAGGACTCCAGACTCTGGTGTCCCAGAATCATTGATTCAAATGCCTACATTGGCCCTGCTGTTATCCTTGAAACAATTCTGGGAAGTAGACAGAACTGAGAGATGCTGGCTTTATGGCAAAGTGGAAATTTGAACTTCGGCATTAGAAGTCCTGTTCTGACACTAAATGCACATTTTCAAGCAGTATCAGTGAAACAGAAACCTACCAGAGAAGGGTGTTCAAGCATCTTACTTTCATAGGACAATCTTCTCTTTCAAGTGGAATCTGAAAGGCTACTTGATCCAATTCCAATTTAAAGATAAAGAGCCATAAGAAGAGAGAGCAAAGTCCTCGAACCGAGGACCCTCAAACATTCTGGGCAGCAGATGAAGCAGAAGGCATATAAGTCACCTGATTGCAATCTTTTCTGCTATGATGAAGTATTATATTTGTATTTAAATTATGTTCATTATTTCTAAATTTGCATTTATCCATATAAATTAGCATAGACAACATTTATGCAAATTTCATTAGCTCTTTTGAAGATGTGTACGTGGCTGCCCTACATTTTATTCCCATCATCTTTTGCCTAAGGGAAGTTGTAGTTCCCAGAGTGAATTAAATGTTTTGATTAGCAAAGCACTATCAAAATCCATATGCCACCTTAGCACAATGCCGCTTCAAGCTAAAAAATAACACCCAACCCAGCAATGTACTAAAGGTTGCATAATATTTTTCTGCAACAATTTTGCATATTTTGAAATAATAAGAAGTTGATTTTCCTTTATGATTGTTACAATCAGAATTTCACTGAAGTAACTCACTCCTAATTTAAATTTAACAAGAAGAAGACCATAGCAGATAGGTGTCATTCTGTAATAATTGTCACTCGTTCTTCTGTCTGAAAGTAATGAAAATGCACAAGATAACAATCTCTTCCAAGAGAAAATTCCTTTTATTGGGTTTGATTGCAGCTGATATGATAAGATTAAAGAATGCAGGAGAATTTAATAAAGGGACATCTATTCTGATGAATTATGGCAATACTGGTTTGCATCCAAGCACCTGGATATTATCTATAATCTCATGTGATAAAATGCTGCATGTCCCGATAGACCTTTTGGAAGTGACAAATGAGGAATGTATCAGGATGCTCTGTATCCTGATATTTAAACATGATGTTTAAATATTCTGTTCTTGTAAGCATTGAACTCTGCTTTGAAACCTGTGCACTAAGTGCACTAGGCTTGCATCTGAGGACCCACAGGTTAAGAACCATCAATTTAGTGGTTGGTATATAGTGGGAAGGACATAGGTGAACTATATATGTATGTCCCTATAGCAGATGCACAATTGTCATTTTCAGAGACCTTGGGGGACTCCCAGGAGATCTTGGAGTATGATATTGTTATTCTGGGTCTGGCTATAGGAAAAAAGCAAATTCTCTGGCTATGGAGGGGAGGGGGTCAGAGAAGGAAGTTGACTCCTGCAGTGGGGTTAGTCCTTCAGTGAAGAAGGTAGTGAATTCCTTCCTGTGAAATGACCAAAGAAGTTAAAAACTTGTGCTACTAACAGGATGTCAGCACTTATCACTGTTTTGTGACATGTATTTGATAACCATTGCTTATATTTGGAATAGTTTTAGGTAGATACTTCCCAAGATCACACTTTTAAGTACTGTTATAGTGGACCTCTTAAATTGATCTTGATGATTGCATTTCCAGAAACAAAGAGTGTTTGATGATATTGTACACCAGAATTGTGTGACTAAGTAACATCTCCTGTATCAATTCCCCTACACCGCCCCCCTCCCCACACTTCAATAGATAGCACCCGCATTGAGTGAAGGAGGGTTGTCCCATTGCTGATCAGGAGGTAAGGAAGATGAGGTTTAGAGCCTCTTCCCACCAGCATCTGGAGCTCCAACGGAGAATTGGGATGAGGCCCTGCTTCTGACAGTCATAATCTTTTCCACTAGTGAGATGTGGTTGGAAATGTCTTCCTGTGTGCATGCCGATTGGCAACAAAACATAACTTATTTGCTTGATGTGACTGCTAGCTGTTAAGGTGGGTTATGACTACATAGCATTAACGAATACAGAGCAGAAGTAGCTGTTGCTTTAAAGCCACAGAAACTGAGAGCCCTTCCAGACAGGATTATATGAGTACCCACTGCCAGATAATCTGGGATAAACAGAAAACCTGGGATCAGATCCTAGGATATAGGGCCTGTCTGGAAGGGCCCTGATAAAAGATTAGGAAAAACATGTCATGCTTACTGTAGCACTGATAACCTTTTTTCCATTGCCAGAGCTCCTATGAAACTGACTTTATTTCATTGACATAAACTACTCCTATAGACATTGGCTGAACTGCCCTGGGCAAATATGCTGACATCTAAGTAGCTAGTCCAAGCGCAGAATATATATACATATACATATACATATACATATACATATACATATACATATATATATATATATATATATATATATATACACACATACACACACACCAATCTTTTTAAAATGTCAAATTTAAGGAGAGTGGATGATTTATTCTTTCCTGTTATAAAGAGGTATGAGAGCTAATTTGTTCCTTCTCAACATCTCCTGCAGGGAGGAAAAAAAGAAGAGTCAGGACATAACACAAGAATTAAATGATGTTCTGGGAGTTAACAGTAGGCATCTACATTCTATTTATAATAATGTGTTCCTCCTCTATGGGCATACTTTTGTAGCCTATTATATAGTTCTGCATTAGTCTTTACAGCATTGTACTAAATTGTTTGCTGGAGAATAAAATCATTTATCATAGGGATAAAGAGTTCCCAAAATATGTTATCGTGTAACAATAACAGTCATGATATTTTGAAGCTATTGACTGAATGTCTAAGATAAATGCTTCAGCCGAGATGGGGATGAGATCCCTTTTTTCTGTGTTATAAAATGTTGCTGGGAGATAAATATTTTGAATGGGATGGAATGAGCTTCATTCATGGGGTACAATCTTAATTTCTGCAGCACATGCCTTTAAAATGTGTTATGCAATGTTTGAAGGATGAATTCTTCTTTGAGTATAGTATTCTATTCAGAATGCAAATGTTTGTTGCAACAAGCTGTTTGTCTGTAAAGTGTTTATTTTGATGATTTAGCCTAAAGCAATAAATAAAAGAGAAGGCTGCAGTAGACTTTGCTCATACAGGTATGTTCTGCATCCATTCTACAATGAAGTGGAATGGATCACATGAAAAGATGCATTCTTTTTTAAAAAATAGAGGTTGGATGGCCAGACCCGTCATGGAATTCAGGGAGTGCGGTGAGCTTCCATCTGTCAGCTCCAGCTTCCCATGCAGAGACATTAGAGAAACCTCCCACAGGATGATAAAACATCAGGGCATCCCCTTGACAATGTCCTTGCAGATAGCCATTTCTCTCACGGTTTCTCAAGTCACTCCTGACACGAAACAAAATGAATACTTTAGCTTTGAATTCTTACATTGACAGGGAATTAGGTTGGATAGTTGTTGGGCTTCTTTACAACTCTACAATTCTATAACTTTAAGAAGACATAATTCTGAGGTGTGAAGTATAGAAAATGTTTCACATAAACAGTAAATAAGCAGAGCTGATAGCTTCTTTTCTTGGACAGAGCATCAGTTTGTTTCCAAGGACAGTTCAATGGAATGATAAATTGCACTCCAGGTTTTAGTCCACACTCTGAAGAAGCTATCGATGCTGAGCTCTGCTCTCCCTGAATAATTTCAGCACTTTAGATAACTCCTTCAAGGTTTATTCTAAAACCTCACGTGGGATTCATAATCCCACTGTTTTAGAAGCCAACAGCTGCCACAGACAGGGAGATATGTTGATCTATATGAAACCGCCAATTTCACAGTTTTAATTTCCACAAGAAGCATTTATTCCATCAGACAAATGGCCCACAATTGCCCATTCCAGTCAATTCATCCCAAATGTATTAGTATCACAGCAGAGATAGAGCATAACAGTATTGTATATTATTACTTGAAAACCCCATTTCTCTCCTAGCTACTGTGAGGATTGGAAAGAACAGGAAAGCCTAGTGTGTGTGTGTGTGTGAGAGAGAGAGAGAGAGAGAGATGTACTCATTCCTGCTAATGTTTCATTGCTGTGCTCCACCACAGCACTGTCCATGAATATGCCTGATCATGTAGAAGCAGTGACAGTTGATAGCTTTGATATGAATGGAGCTATCCAATGTGCTAAACCAAGTTTGGGATAGGATTTGGCACCTCCAATAGTTTCTTTCAAGTTTTGGCAAAAACTCTGAGTAGGTTTACCACTCCAGTGACATCAAAATCACTAGTCACTACTACCGATATGTAAGAAGTTTCAAAACCAATAATACTTTACCTAATAATGATCTTGGAAGCTCCATCCTGATGTGTGGAAATACAAGGAGTTATTTACGCTTTGAAAAAGCCGTATTACTTAGCCTTTGGAAAATCTAGTACAAACAAGGCAGATGAATTGCTTCATATTTTTCTGAACTGCAAGAAATCAACCTTGTTCTAAATGGATAAAAGATTTCACTCTTTAAATTGCTGTGCTTGACCTTGAAAAGCACATTATGTATTTGAAGTACATTAAAACAAGCTTTTTTGTTTAAAAGTGCCCACTGTTTCAAACACAGTGAATTAAAAACCAAGTTAATCACAGATTTTAGTCATAAATGATTGCAGGTTGTAAAAGGTTTTATGAACAATAAATGGTCTACAGATAACCTTAAGATACATTTCATTAGTAAAAACTTGAGGAGTTGGTGAGTAGTTGGTTGCCTGCAATACTTCATTTAGCTTGCACCTTTTCCATTTAAATTTCTGAGTGGCTCCTTCTAGGTCAGCGTTTCTCAACCTTCCTAATGCCGCTACCCCTTAATACAGTTCCCTATGTTGTGGTGACCCCCAACCATAACATTACTTTCATTGCTACTTCATAACTGTAAGTTTGCTGCGGTCATGAATCATAATGTAAATATCTGATATGCAGGATGTATTTTCATTCACTGGACCAAATTTGGGACAAATACCTGATATGCCCAAATTTGACTACTGGTGGAGTTGGGGGGATTGATTTTGTCATTTGGGAGTTGAAGGTGCTGGGATTTATAGTTTACCTACAATCAAAGAGCATTCGGAACTCCACCAAAGATGGAATTGAACCAAACTCGGCACACAGAACTCCCATGACTAAGAGAAAATACTGGAAGGGTTTGGTGTGCATTGACCTTGAGTTATGGAGCTGTAGTTCATATACACCTAGAGAGCCCTGTGGACTCAAACAATGATGGATCTGGACCAAACTTGACACGAATACTCAATATATACAAATGTGCACAATGGTGGAGTTTGGGGAAAATAGACCTTGACATTTGGGAGTTGTAGTTGCTGGGATTTATAGTTCACCTACAATGAAAGAGCATTCTGAACCCCACCAATAATAGAATTGGGCCAAGCTTCTCACGCAGAATCCCCATGATCAATACAAAATACTGTGTTTTCTCATGGTCTTTGGCAACCCCTCTGGCACTCCCTCATGACCCCCCCCCCCCAGGGTCCCGACTCCTAGGTTGAGAAACACTGTTCTAGGTGTACAGAGGCAGGCATGTAGCCGGGGGGGGGGGGGCTTGGGGGGCTTCAGCCCCCCCCGAAATTCTCACGGTGGTTCGCGAAAAGGCCTTACTGGTGCATTATTTAAACTGTTATGTTTATTAATATCATGATTTGATCACCATTCTCAATATATCCCATATGTATGGGGGTATTGGGGTAATGATACAAAAGGTTTGCTAGGCTAGACCCTCTTTCACTCAGACTCAGCCCCCCCCCCCCGAAACTCAGCCCCCCCCAAAACCCCCCCTGAAAAGTTTTTAGCCCCCCCCCCCCGAAATGAAATCCTGGCTACGGGCCTGTACAGAGGCAAAGGGATTGGACACCTTGGGGAGGAGACAAAATGGAGTGACATGCTGTATAATAAAATGGATTCAGGAACCAAATACTTAAGCTCAGAGTTTTTCAAATTCCTTTCCTCCAGGTGTTTTGGACTTTGGCTCCCACAGTTCCCAATAGCAGGCAAGCTGGCTGGGATTTCTGAGAGCTGAAGTCCAAAACACATGGAGGAGCACAATTTGAGAAACACTGCTTAGCTGACTGAAACAGAGAAACTTTCTATTAACAATGTGATTAAAAATGGCTGTTTTCCGCATTAGAAAAATTGATAATTATCTTTACAAATGAATTCTAAGCTTCTGTTAAGAAACGAGGATTTCATTCCATCTTTTCACATTCAACCCGTTGCTCATTTTGTTCCTCACAATTATCTGCTGCTGTTACTTTTTATCACTGTATTTAGAGTTCTTTTTCACTGGAATAAATTTGTAGCATTAATTATATATCTATTTTCTATTAGGCAGCTTTTAGGATTTTGCAGAATACTTTCACTAGATTCATCAATGAGAATGAGCTACATTGGGATAACATAAGACATTTTTCAGCCCCAGAAAGCAAATGGCAGATCTGCCCATCCATTCACCCAGATCAAAGTGCGTCATTTCCAGTCAAAGATTTAGTCTGGAATTTTAGTGTGTACAGGAATTTGGTAGCAACTATGAGACTAACTAAAAATTGGTAACATGAGATAGAAGCCCATATATGTGAATAGCCATATAAATGATGAGGAGATGAGTTTTGTTTTAACAGGACAAAGGTAGGAGGGAAGATGTTGCCAGCCAGAGTAAGTAGATAAGCATATGAATGGTGGAGGGAGCTAGGAACTAGAAAGATAACAAACTGGCCAAGAGAGTCCCTATGAGACTGGAATGTTAACTAGTGTTATGTGTGCAAGGAAGCTATTGTCTCTGTTCAAATCACTGTCATTGGATTGGAGTTTGTGGATGTATTTCAATTCCACTGTTTCTCTTCCAATCCCTATTTGTAGTTGTTTGTTTGAGGACAGCCATTCTGAGATCCAAGATGGAATGCCTAAGGAGATTGAAGTGTTCTGAAACTGTAAATTCCAATTCCTAATGTTTGGTTTATGTGCACTTATCCTTTGGCACAGAAACAGACCTGATTGCCCAATGTAGAGTGTTTAAATGCATTGTGACAGAGGATGGCACATATCATATTAGAAGGATGAGCAAGTGAAAGTTTCTCAAATATTGTGGGTGGTGTCATTAAGTCCTATGATAACATTTCCTGGGTAGATGTGTGGGCTGAGTTTCCATCTGGCTTTGTGGCAATGCCTTGTACCCATCTTCCCATTTGGTTTTTATATCATTCTATAGCTAAGCAACTGTTTGATAGCTATTGAGAGGTTGTCTGTAGACAAATAAAGGCCTACTACCAAGAGCATTTGAGAGCCATCCAAATAATTTTAGGTTTTTATAAAGACAAATCACACAAGGGCTTGTCATCTCCTTGGCAATAACAATAGTTATAACAACAACAAAAAAGAACTAACAATTGCTTACTTTTTTATGATGCTCCAAATCTGTTGCCTGCCTATTTTGATTATAATTCTGTCTGACAGTAGTACTGATTCCACAAATCTTGCTCATCAAAAATAATGTGAAGATTTGGGAAAATTGACCACTCCCTTATGGTGAATTGTCAGGGAAAATATATGGCCAGTTAAGGCAATCTCATTATGATGTGTGTGAAGTGTGTAACATCAGTGAGGTCAATGCAGACTGGGAAAATGAGATGCCAAAAAGTTTTGTGTGTGTCAGTCAAAAGATGTACATGTAGTATAAAGGTACACCTGTCTCTTGGTGCAACCCTACAAAACTCACCTTTAGAACACTGCACCCCCCCCCCCCCAACGCAGTCATTTGCTCTGGAGAGTGAAGGTGCATCCAGCTATTTTCCTGTATCTGTGCATACTATGACAAGCAACTGCCAATACCTGTGTGGGTGGTTGCAAACTCTCTGCAGATGACATCCATGCAATGTACTCAGCTCTAGGAAAAAAGCTGGGAAATTTTGATGTGATTACAACAGAATTTTGATCAATGCAACAATCATAAAAGTGAGTTGTAATGGCATAGAATCATAGAGTCACAGAATCATTTTATGGTTGGGAGTCACTACAACATGAGGAACTATATTAAGGGGTCATGGCATTAGGAAGGTTGAGGACCTCTGCCCTATGAGGAATGGCTTCAGGAGCCTGGAAATGTTTAGCCTGGAGTAGAGAAGGTTAAGAAGTGACATGTCAGCCACATTAAGCATTTGAAAAGAATGTCATTTTAAAGATGGCGCAAACTGATCCAGAAATTCAACCATATAGCAGTTTGTATCTCATATACACCTTATACACATATACTGATTTTATAGACAATGTTTTAAATAATCGTGTGCATGAAACAAAGATGGTGTGCGTTTAACCATAAGAAAACAAAGGTGCCACTATTACTGCCATCCAAAATCAAACTTAGTTGGATTTTAAAATTAAGATTAAGGATTTCTCAACCTGTAATTATGTAACTGTAATAATTATATGTGGCTTATAGAACATGCATGTTTCTGGGTGCTCTTTATTTTATTTTTTTACACAGAAACACAGAGTGATCTTATTTTGTAAAGTTATTTTATCATTGTTTCTGCCATGACAAGTGTCATATGGTTCCAATGTAAAAAAAAAGCCATTTAAAAAAATGTATCAGCCTGATACAGAATGCCTTCCATAACGTTATCTGTAAAACATGTTATTCTTTTAGTTATACAAGGTGACATATGGTAGGCATAGCAAGGCATTTACAAGGTATTCTGTCATTTTCAGAATGTGTTGCTTATTTATCACAATGGAGGCCTTTCCATCATGCCAGAGCAGCAACAGAAAATACTGTATTGATGAAGGGAAGAGAGCCTTCAATGAGAGATTTCTCATCACTACCAATTTTGCATCATTCTTAGACTGGCACAAATATTGATTGGCAATACCAGGTCAAAATGAATGAGACATACTCCCTAAATTTCCACGATGAATTCAGCAAAGAAAACAGAGTATGGCAAAGTAATACCATCTTAAAGATTTATTTCATGTATTTCTACAAAAAGGACCTGAGACACTGTAATGTTCCACAAAGGATACAGCGCTATCATAATGCTTGGCAATGTAGTCAAGCAAAAAGCAGGCTGGCACCTTTCTCAAAAGTCACTTTCCATTAAATTTTAATTGTCTTACTGACATGTTAAGAAAATGTGGAAAACACAGAGCCACTAGTCTTGTCTCCCAATCAGCTTTCCTCACTTCTCTAGATTCTTGCTGGTGACATGTAAAGACCTGTGTCTTGCTACACATGTGCATATGTGGTACCTGCAGGGGTTTTGTTCTAGGACTCCCCTCCTTCATGGATATCTGTTGATGCTGAAGTCCCATTATGTACAAAGGTATAGTAAAATGGTGTCACGTTCAGCAGCAAATACGATTTTTGGTTTAAGCTTTTTGAAAATTTATGTACACATTAGATTGAATGGCACAGTAGACTTGAGTACATATACAGTAGCAAATTCAAGGTTTACTTTGATAATGTAAAAATATTTCCAAGCTATAGATGGTTGGATTCATGAATGCAGAATTCCTGAATATGGAGGATCATGTACCTTCTCGTACAATACTACTTGTCCCAGATGTACAACAGCAACCATAGCACTCATGGGGACAATATCATCCTCTCAGCTATAGATTGATTTCTTACAACAGGGAAATCTCTACTTTGTGGGGCTGTGCTACTTATACATTGGATTTAGGGGTCAAATTGACAGACATAACAATGGAGGCATAGCTTTATGTTATACCTCCCAATGCAGCTACTCGGTCATTGAACTGGAGCAATGCCCACATTATATGAAGTAAGGTCTTATTAATGGGGTATGTTAATAATGATGTAAGTCCTCTCAATCTCAGGGCCCTTCCATGCAGCCATAAAACCCAGAATTTCAAGGCAGAAAATCCCACAATATCTGCTTTGAACTGGGTTATCCGTTTTTTTTTTTTGTCGTGTCAGGAGCATCCTGTTGTGAGAGAATTGGCCGTCTGCAAGGACGTTGCCCAGGGGACGCCCGGATTATTTTGATGTTTTATCATCCTTGTGGGAGGCTTCTCTCATGTCCTCACATGAGGAGCTGGAGCTGAAAGAGGGAGCTCATCCGCCTCTCCCCAGATTCGAACCTGCGACCTGTTGGTCTTCAGTCCTGCTGACACAGGGCTTTAACCCACTGCGCCACCGGGGGCTCCTTGGTTATCCGATTACACATTGGCATATAATCCAGTTCAAAGTATATAACGTGGGATTTTATACAGCTGTGTGGAAGGGGACTCAGTGACACCGAAATTCCAATACTTTAGTCTATATTCACTTTGTTTTTTAGTGATTGGAACATTACTTGTTTCACATCCTAAATCTGTGGCCCTTTGCATCCAGAGAAGCAAGAGAAGAGCTGTGTGCATACAATAGGAAGTACTTTTCTTCTTTTCTGTATTTTTCATTCTACCCTTCATTCCCTGAACAGGCATTCCTAAGGAAATGAAGATCTGCACATTATGGCCAATAGAGTGTTGGATGGGACTTGTTTTAAAATAGATGGAAAGTTTGGAGTTCCCTACTGAGCCATGAAAGTTGAAAAGTGTCTTTGGGTCAGCTGTTTTGTCAGCTTGACCTTCCCAAAAAGGTTGTTGTAGAGAGATCACTGGGGAGGAAGAAATGTGGGATGTAAAGTATTGAGGTATGGTGTGGCGAGCTGCTGTTATTGGGAGAAAATCAGCAGAAACTGGGGAATAGAAAGTAGCTTCGACATCTTTATATCTCAGCCAGTGTTTATTTTATTTATTCATTTATTTACAGCTTTTATATGCCGCCCTACTCACCCTGGAGGGGACTCAGAATGGCTTACAAGTAATATGTAAATACAATATATTATATTATTACCATAGCACAATATTAATATTATATATGACTATATTGTACTATAACATTATACTGTAATATTATTAGTGATATTACATGTAATATAAAATAGAATTATAATATCATATTGTTATATTATATTATAATAATATCAATATTATATGTATATACAATATATTGTATTGTGTTGTATTGTATTATTAGCACAGCGCAGGAGACAAGGTGGAACTGTTTTCCTGGCCCCCTCTTTTCACTTTGGTCCCAGAGCAGCAGTTAGTGTTGGGGGGAGGGACTCCCAACTGATGACATAGGTAGGAGACAAGGTGGAACTGTCTTCCTGGCCCCCTCTTTTCACTCTGATCCCAGAGCAGCAGTTAGTGCTGTGGGGAGGGGCTCCCAACTGATGATATTGGAGACAAAGTGGAACTGCCTTCCTGGCCCCTCTCTTCACTCTGGTTCCAGAGCAGCAGTTGGTGTTGGGGGGAGAGGTTCCCAACTGTTGATACTGGAGACAAGATGGAACTGCCTTCCTGGCCCCTCTCTTCATTCTAGCCCCAGAGCAGCAGTTGGTGTTGGGGGAATTAGCTCCCAACTGATGATACTGGAGACAAGATGGAACTGCCTTCCTAGCCCCTCCCTTCACTCTGTTGCAGATAATATTGAAATGTCTCCAGATTGGGGCTGGGGAATTTTGCCAATGCTCATAATTCCAACTGGCCATGCTGGCTGGAACTTTTTGAAAGCTAAAGTATATGCAAAGCCAAAGCCTGTTCTGGGAAATTTGATCTTGTCCTGGGGCAATGAAACCATACAATTTTGTAATGTTCTGTGAGCGTTTGTTTACATGGGGACTATTCCATCAATTAAAATGCAAGAGGTAGATGCTTCACAGTGACAGATGCATTTATCACTAGATTGGCTCAGAGAGCACACATAAAATGAGGCGTTACACTGATCGCCTCCCTGTGGACTTTCATCAATATCTGTGATGGCTGAGATCATTTTTAAAAAATGAACTCAATTATCCTCAGTCGTGGGGGAGGGAATTAAAAAATCTTGAGAGTCTATTGAAAGTTCTCATACACCTATTGCTCGCTTTTTAGCTTTTTGTGTGTTGGCAGAAACAGAGCTGAGCGAAGTTCCTTTTTGGGACTACAACACACGGAATTCCTCAGTCATCACAACTATTTTCCAAAGCCCTGAGGAGGAGCGATGCTATTAATTCATCTTATTTTATTTTGCTAGGTAAGAGGAGCATTACACATTTGCAGGTAAATTTACATCTAAATGGAATGAAGCAGAACTGCAAGAAAAGAGTATGTTAAATTACTCCCAAGGGATATGATTAAGGAGCAGCTACAGTACTTTAATATCTCATCTCTGTACTCTCCTTGCATTTTTTTTGTATCAGTTCCTTTATAACTGGATTTTTAAATTTTACTCTAATCCCCCCCCCTTTTTTTAAATGGCCCATTTGGGACCAATTTTACTCTAAAAAATATCAATTGAAATAAGAAATTCCATTTACATTCAGTTCAGATAGTGTACTTTAGTTTGAAAAATGGATGGAAGGGTGTACATAAATATTCAATATAGCATCAATGCATCTGTATGATATGGAATCACGGAGATTATAGTTTTACTAGATCTTTATCCTACTCTGCTTAGTGCTGTTTGTTCCAGATCCATTATTGTATGAGTCCACAGTGCTCTCTGGATGTAGGTGAATGACAACTCCAAAGCTTAAGGTCAATGCCCACCAAACCCTTCCAGTATTTTCTGTTAGTCATGGGAGGTCTGTGTGCCAAGTTTGGTTCAATCCCATCATTGGTGGAGTTCATAATGCTCTTTGATTGTAGGGGAACTCTAAATCCCAGCAACTACAACTCCCAAAAGACAAAATCATCCCCCACCAGTATTCAGATTTGGGGGTATCAGGTATTTGTGCCAAGTTTAGTCCAGTGAATGAAAATACATCCTGCATATCAAATATTTACATCACAATTCATAACAGTAGTAAAATTATAGTTCTGAAGTAGCAACAAAAATAATGTTATGGTTTGGGGTCACCACAACATGAAGAACTGTATTAAGGGGTGGCGGCATTAGGAAGGTTGGGAAACACTGGTTAGATGCATGCAGGGAGAGACTTTTCGTGCTGTGTGCAATTTGCCACTGAAGCCAGAACATGGCATACTATGTCTGGCCTTGGAAAAGTCAACCATTTGACTTCAGAAATCCTGGCTATACTGGTTGGAGCGTATCGTAGTTGTAGTCATTATTAATGACTTAGATGAAGGGTTAGAAGGCATGATCATCAAGTTTGCAGCTGACACCAAATTGGAAGGGATAGCTAATACTCCAGAAGACAGGAGCAGAATTCAAAATGATCTTAAGGAGTTAGAGAGATGGGCCAAAACTAACAAAATTAAGTTCAACAGAGACAAATGCAAGATACTCCACTTAGGCAGAAAAATAAAATAAAATTCAAAGATATAGAGTGGGGGATGCCTGGCTCAACAGTAGTACATGTGAAAAAGATCTTGGAGTCCTCGTGGACAGCAAGTTAAACATGAGCCAACAATGTAATGTGGTAGCTAAAAAAGCCAATGAGATTTTGCCCTGAATCAATAGGAGTATAGTGTCTAGATCCAGGGAAGTCATGCTACCCCTCTATTCTGCCTTGGTTAGACCACACCTGGAATACTGTGTACAATTCTGGGCACCACAATTTAAGGGAGATGTTGACAAGCTGGAATGTATCCAAAGGAGGGTGACTAAAATAATCAAGGGTCTGGAGAAAAAGCCCCATGAGGAATGTTTTAAAGAGCTGGGCATGTTTATCCTGAAGAAGAGAAGGCCGAGAGGAGACGTGATGGTCATGTATAAATATGTGAGGGGAATTTATAGGGAGGAGAGAGCAAACTTGTTTTCTGCTGTCCTAGAGACTAGGACATGGAACAAAAGCTTCAAACTACAGTAAAGGAGATTAGGAACATTAGGAAGGACTTTCTTACTGTGAAAGCTGTTCAGCAGTGGAACTCTCTGCCCCAGAGTGTGGTGGAGACTCCTTCTTCGAAGACTTTTAAGGAGAGGCTGGATGGCCATCTGTCAGGGGTGCTTTGCAATTTTCCTGCTTCTTGGCAGGTGGTTGGACTGGATGGCCCACCAAGTCTCTTTCAATTCTATGATTCTAGTCCAAAAAAAAATTATAACTTTTTTGTTGTTCTGGAGACCTTTGGGCTATTTGGCCAACAGAACTGCCTGAATCCGGAATGGTGATCATCCACATCTTCTCTAATAGGACTGATTTTTTTCTCTTTTTAGTCATGTAAGTCACACTTCACAGTTAATTGCCCTATATAAATTTGGCTATCATCAAGTGTACATCAAGTGTACATTTTTTCTACATCTCAACAGGTAATAAGACATTGTGCAGTCACAAAAAATGTAATAGTAATTCTATTATGTTTTCTCTCTCTCCCTTAAGTCGTTAAGACTAATCATAACTCCTTGCGGCCCACCATTGTTTGAATCCTGACCAATGTCTTCATTGTCTTGGTTGCTGACTGCAATCTAAATGAGTTCATTTAGCTCTCAGTCAGCTAATAAAATAAGAATCGTCTCTATTTTTCTCCTTCCTAAGAATGTATTTGACAGATCATTGCACAGCATTAGCAAAATATTCACAGTGATGACAAAGATAATGGGAAATATTCAAAAGGCATAATTTTATAATTTTTCAGCAATACTATAAGTCATCATTAAATGGCATATCTATTGTCTTACAGATTTACTGAATAGCTTTCATATTTGGAAAAAAATAAGAGTGTCTCTTCTCTCCTTTGTGCGGCTCAGTTGGCTTCTGAATTAGAGCATGTGGCTTTTCCTCACAGTTTTCTTTGATAAATTAACAGTCTGTTTGTATTTTTAATTAAGTCGCAATTTCAGTGGGAATCACATTTCAGTTTTGGATAATAGTGTCCTATGGAAAGGAAGAAAAGAAGACAATGAAATGTTTTTGAAGACGTTTATTAAGATTAAATGTAGAGACAGGCTCAGCAATTAAGATGATTTCAAACACATTTACTTTCAAATAAATGATCTCACATCAGTGGGGAAGATATGTGGAACTCCCAATGGTGCAATGGGTTAAACCCTGTGCCGGCAGGACTGAAGATCGACAGGTTGGAGGTTCAAATCTGGGGAGATTGTGGATGAGCTCCCTCTGTCAGCTCCAGGTCCCCATGAGAGGACATGAGAGAAGCCACCAACAAGGATGGTAAAACATCAAAACATCTGGGTGTCTCCTGGGCAACGTCCTTGCAGACAGCCAATTCTCTCACACCAAAAGTGACTTGCAATTTCTCAAGTCTTTCCTGACATGAAAAAAAGTGGGGAAGATAAAGTTTACATTTATTATTTATTTATTTACTTTGCTTATATACTGCTGTTCTCAGCCCGAGGGCGACTCACAGCGGTTCACAACCAATAAAAACAGCAATAATTCAATGCAATAATGTAACAGCAATTAACAAATTAACATATTACTCAACAGTAAACAATTACTACATTAACCAATCACTATCGTCTCATCATCCAAAAAACATAATCCAGAATTCATCATCCATTGTTCCATTCCTAAGTTCATTGCCAATCATTGCACTAGTTATTCGAACGCCTGCACAAACAGCTAGGTCTTCAGTTTTTTGCGGAATACCATTAAAGATGGTGCTCGCCTAATGTCCGCGGGAAGGGCGTTCCACAGCCGAGGAGCCACCACCGAGAAGGCCCTATCTCTCATCCCCGAGATTTTAAAAAGGTGTTTCTCAACAATGACATTTGCTTTTTGTGGTGGCAGCATTGTGTAACCTGTGAGGCAAGAGGCTATGCTGATGGCAGGATTGCTGGTGTAGCAGTAGTGGTGATTGACACGGATGGAGGATCCCACATTAATGTTACTAATGTAACTGCAGCTCTTCAGATCACATTTCAGTCTGTTTTAATAGAGGCCAGTGTTGACATAATACAAGTATTTATCTGAATGTTTGAGCCTTTTCACTACTGAGAGACGCATTCCCTTGGGGGAAAGATCATATACCTCTTGTGGGTTGGAGACTATATTGGCTCCAGTATGGAAGTGGGACACAAACATTCTGCCATCCCAGCTATTGATTCTGTTGCCCCACCCTTAACCGCAGATGAAGCAGAGACAATGCTGCAATATTTTTTGTCATCTACGAACTTTTAGGCATAAGATGGTCTTTTCCAGCAGAAGCTGACCTGGAAGATGGCTTTTGAGGCTCTCTACAACTACAAGGGTTCTAGTGGCTGTGCTTTGGCTTCATCTGCCATTGGGGCTGAAAAATAATAGGGTATGTTTCTTCCCCTTTTTCTTTCATTCATAAGTCTGCCTGTCTAACCAGTTATTGCAAAAGGGACAGATAGCTCTTGCAGAGGTCTGAAGTCATAATTTGCAGCTGGGGGGCTACTTGAAAGCAGACCCACATGTGACCCAAATGCTAAAGGGTGTGTTTACCCATTATACAGCGTGTGTTTACCCCTGTTATACAGTGTGTGTATATACACACACATGCTCTCGTGCCAGCCATATATACAAGGTCTGATAACACTATGAGCATTTGTAGAGTTCATTTAAATTATTTGAATTTTTTACAATTACAGACACCAAACTGTTCACTTCCTGCTCAATGAGATGATTATTGCAACTGTGGTCAGTTAAACTTATTTTCAGAATCCTGTAAATCCCAGGTTTAAGGTGACTGTGACATATAATATCAAGGTTTTCCAGAATAATGCTTTGCTGTACAGTCTATTCTACATAGCTAGCAACTAGCCTTGGTAGTTCTTTGGCAATGTATTCAGTGAGACTGAAAATAGAAAGAACATTGGATTCCAAACTTGACTATCTCAGTTTTTCATTTTAAATATTGTATTGTTCTTCCATGTTTTTTACACCACAAATAAGATATGTGCAGTGTACATAGGAATTTCTCATTTTTTTCAAACTATAGTCTGGTCCCCCAACAATCTGAAGGACCGTGAACTGATCCTCTGCTTAAAAAGTTTGAGGATCCCTGAACTAGGCCTTGCAGAACTTGTTGGACAACAGATCCTCATCAACGGCTGTGCTGCAGGGTTGCTGGGAATTGAGAAACATCTTGAAGGTCACATTTTCCTACCCCAAATGTAAACGCTGGTCAGTGAATCAAGAAATACCACAAATTACAGTTTTATCCTAGCCTGTGTAAACTAACCATAACCTAACCTACAGCGTGATCCATTTTATTTTAGATATAATTGCACATTCCTGTTATGGTTTTTAATTTTCAATAATACAGTATGTGGTCAAAAATTCAGAGGGAGGTTTTCCATTACCATCTTCTTAGGGCCCTTCCACACAACTCTAATAATAATAATAATAATAATAATAATAATAATAATAATAATAATAATATAATAATAATAATAATAATAATAACACTTTATTTGTACCCCGCTACCATCTCCCCAAAGGACTCGGTGCGGCTTACATGAGCCCGAGCCCGAATACGACAATACAAGCAATAACAACAGTACAAGCAAATTAAAATAAAACATAAATAAAATATACAACATTATCAATAAGACAACACACAATTAAACAGTGGGAAGGCCAAATGTAAAAGTAAAATTGGAACTGGGTTCTTGTGGGTGTTTTCGGGCTATATATATATATATAGCCCGAAAAAACCCACAAGAACCCAGTGATTCCAGCCATGAAAGCCTTCGACAATAAAATTGGAACTCTATATCCTGGAATATCAAGGCAGGAAATCCCACAGTATCTGATTTGAACTGGGTTATCTGATTCCATACTCAAATATTGTGGGATTTTTTGCCTTGATATTCTGGAATATAGGGTTGTGTGGAAGGGCTCTTAGACCCACAGACTGTGACATCTAGGGCTGAGCAGGGATCAGAGGCTCCTAAGAGGCTCCTAGAGTCCTAGTCTAAAAACTGCACCACATTATCTGAGCATTGCAAATCATGTTTGCTCAACCTTGATTCTGTTATGAGTGGGAGGAAAAACAATGTGATGACAAAAGTCTGCTTTGTATTTTTTCATACATATCTCAAATATATACACACATATCTTATGACTAAGACAACAAAAATATTTGAATATTACGGCAAGATGTTTCAGCTTTCTTTATCTGCTCACATGTGCATACACATATATCAAAGAATGTTAAATATGATCCCTTTAATATGGATTTGATTAAATCGTTTTTCTTTTCTAGCAGAATGCAGCAAGATACCTTAGGGCAAGAGATTGCTTTTTTCATGTGTCACTGGAAATTGTTTATAAGATCACGGAATAAGGGATACTAGATCACCAATGACTTGGACATAAATCTGAAGTCTTTATTCAATTGCTTGGTTTTCTGTCATTGTACACAGTAATATTCGGCTCAAAAGGTGTAGGCTCAGATATTGCTTCTTTTGGGTGTTTAGCTATTTAATAATCAGAATTAAAATGTCTGTGCTGCAATCAGGCTTCAGTGTTGCTTACTCTCACATTTCAACATAATCCTATACTCAATGGAAAAATATCACAAGGGCCATAGGATATTATGGGCCTTTGGTCCCCATGGATGGACCTCTTTGGAGCTGCTTGAAAGTATGACTAAGACTGGATCCCACTCATAATCTACAAAATACAAGAAATAGTGCTTGCCTTTGAAATGGAATAGCATTTTTTAAGTCCATATGCACTGAGATGCCTGCTTTGGGCCATTTAACAACAACCTGGTTTGATACTTTGTGGGGATTTGGGACCAGGGTTCAGTGGATTATGAATTACCATTACTCTTTTATATGCATTATGTCACTCTCATTGATATGCATGATGGCTTACATGCACCTAAGGGATGTCTTGCATTACTACCTAAATATATTATTTAAGTACACATTTTATTTTTGTATTCAAAACACGTACACATGTGCACACAGACACATATAAGCAATTAACAAACAGAACTAAAGAATATGAAATGAGCAAAATCTTTTGACTTCTGCTTCCATCACTTGCTGAAGATGAAACTCTTTCATGTGTGTGTATGCGTGTGTGTGTGTGTATACACACACACACACACACACACACACACTTGCTCTTTCAGTCAAAGAAGATTCCTGGAATTGTTTATAGAATAATGTAAAACAAGGCACTTCCCATACTTATTTTTTGCCATAGAAAAAAACACAACACAAAATGAAGGGGGTGAGGACTGAGAAGGAAAGAAGTAATCTAAAGCAAAAGTTACTCTGTTATAATGGCAAGTGAAAGTTCGGGAGAATTGATTAGCCAGAGGGCTATATCCTATGTTACTCCTGACTTGAACATTGCATTAATTCAGTTTGCCTACATATCAACTCATTATTGGTTTAGTGTATTGTAGTCAGGAGTAACCATTGTGGTTCAGGCCAAACAGAGTCAGTCTCTCAGAAAAAACTGATGGAATGCCCCTGCTTTTTCTTTTGTTGCAGGTTGATGGAGTGGCTTCTTCTCTGGGGACAACTGAAAAGGAACCAAAGATTTCCTTTCTCTTGGCAGAGTCAGTGATCCCTACTTTCCTTTCCTCTTCCCTTATATAGCCTTAATCATAAGCTCCTAATGCAATAAGAGCACGATCAACCTGAAATGGTTGAGCATAATTAGATTGTTGAGCTAGCTATGACTCTCTCCATAGATTACATAAGAATCTATCATCTATCTATCTATCTATCTGTCTGTCTGTCTGTCTGTCTATTAGGGTTGTGCAAAATTATTGTTAGTCCTCTGAAGGCAGATCAAATTCACACTTACAATGCGATATCTGACACATGGACTTGTCCCGCGCCAAAAACTTAAGAAATGAAACTTATACCGGGACTTTGGCGCAGCTAGCTGGGAGTCAGCTGCATTAAGAACATTCTACTGACCAAAAGGTCATGAGTTTGAAGCCAGCCCAGGTCAGAGTGAGCTTCCGGCCAATTTTGTGTAGTGTGTTGTTGACCTTTGCAACCCGAAAGACAGTTGCATCTGTGAAGCAGGAAAATTAGGTATCACTTGTGTGGGGAGACTAAGTTAACTAATTTATGAGGCCATAAAAAATCTCCAGCAAAAGCATGAGGGGAATGGGAAGTACTTCATCAGTGTTGCAGATGGACAGTGAAGCAACAGCTCCCCTGGTGGCCAGAAAAAGTTGGAATGTTAAATAGCCTCTGACTGTCTGTCTATATGTGTTGTGTGTCTATGGCATTGAATGTTTGCCATGTATATGAACATTGTAATCCACCCTGAGTCCCCTGCCGGGTGAGAAGGGTGGAATATAAATACTGTAAATAAATAAATAAATAAATAAATAAGCTGATAGTTTTTTGTTTGAATTTTGTAAACCTGGAACCCTCCCAAAGTCAGTTTCATTTTCAGCCCAAGCAAGCAAAGTAAAGCCAAAAAGGCTGCCATTCCTCTTTAAATCAATGACCTCTCACCATTAGGAGAGGAAAGAACAGGGAGAAAGCAGAGTTCACTGGGAAAGAGACCAAGAAAGCACAGAATTCTGAGAAATGTAGTTTGAGAAAGTGAGGAGCCCCATGCCAGAGTATTCAAAAGGCCCTGCCCTAAACTTCATTTTCCAGAATTCTGCTCAGTATCAGAAAGCCCCAATCAAGATACGGGAGAGATTTCTCCCTCTGTAGCAGCAGCCAGCTAGAGTGCTATTAAATTGTTGAATCTGCAAAGAGGAGGACTAACTGATACTTCTAGTAAGTAAATGTCTGTGATGGGCTGGGAAAAAAATCCCTAAATGGAAGTTTTATTGGTTAATACGAGAGACATTAAATGAGATAGCTATTGTGGCTTTTTTTTTTAAAAAAAAGGTTTTGTCAAAATTTTTAAAAAATCCTTAAAATCAGTAGATGTATGAATACTTCTGAAAGTTGGGGGGAAATGATCCCATGCTATCTTGTAAAATAATCCCAAGCATATACTTGTTTCCACAACTTGTAAAAGACACAGCAAACATTAATATACAATGGAAGTATATTATATTCACAGCACTAATTATTTCTTTTTATGGAAGAGAATTTCCAACTAAAGAGTCTTTAAACAGATTTCCTCTTAACAGTAATAGTTTATTTTTCTTTCTCTTTCTTGTAGATTTCCAACACTGGCTTCTATGTACAGATTATCCTTCCGGAGAGCTTCTGCTTCCTTGTAGAGATCTTCCACAAGATACAACAAACAGTATTATGTAATGAAACATAAGCTTGTTACATTCACAGTACTAATTGCTATTTCTTTCCTGTAGAAGGGAGTTTCCAACCAAATATTTTTAAAACAGATTTACTCTTTAAAGTAATAGTGTCTTTTTCTCTCTGGTAGAAGGAAATTTCTAACAAAAGTTTCTATACATGGATTTTCCTTTCTGCTTCCTTATGGAGAGCTTCGCTTCCTTGTAGAAGACTTCCACGACTGGTTTCAACCTTAACAAATATCAATCTGTTGCTCTTTGATTGACAGGAGAACAGTCCATCATTGCTCATAGCTACTACTGTTTGATAAAGCAGGATTGGGGGAGTTGGGCCAGAAGATGCTATTAGGTTAAGTATGTGGTCTTGGGGAAAAGGCGAAAGATTTATACGATCTGAAGAGAAACCAGAGTATCCTCTTGTGGTTTAAGGTTTATAATAGAATATATATTTCTCGCTGATTCTTGGTTTTGCTATGCTTATATTTTAGCTCATTAATATTTATATATTTAAATAAGTATTTGCCCCCCAAAATTGCAAGTTGCTTCCTACATTGAGAGATTTGCCACACCCTCAGCATTTCAGCTGTGAAGTCTGTTTTCTCAGCAAACCCTGAGAAAAAGTCATTAGGTCCATAAACCAAAGACTGAGTGACAATGAGATGTAAATAGCATTTTTCATTTTCCTCGGTACCTTTTTGTCACGAAAATTTGCACTCATTTTGCTGAACCTAGCAATTTGTAAATTCAAATGGTAAGAAGTGCTTTTCAACAGTAAAGGCTCAACATAAAGTGTAATTGAAAATAATGGGCTAAACTTCTCACCCCCATAAAACCACTGGAAAGAAAAGAGGTACACTAGGGATAAACTCAACCCGGTGTACCGGAGGAAAATTGTTCTTATTTGCCTCATCTTCGCACTGTGGAGTTTACAGGAAGGAAAAAAGGCTGTTTTTTGACTCTGTGTCTCTTTTGTGTAGGTTTGAACACAGCAGGATAGAAATGAATTTGAATAATGAACATACAAATATATAAAATTGAAACTGTTCAGATGCTTCTCACATTAAGATTATAAAACAATAAAGTTAAGAACATGTTGTGCTTGTAAAGCTAGATAAATGAGAGGTGTCTTGGCAGCTCCTAGGAAAATCAGATATGTATTTTTCCCCAATTTATTGATAGCAGAACTAGAAAACCAGATCACAGAACTGATATTCTTAGGTAACTGCTGAATTTGAAAAGTGTGTCCTATTCATTGGGCCAGAAGTCATACTATCTATATAAATAAAGATGTAATGTTCGTTTGTGGGATTAACATAACTCAAAAACCACTGGATGAATTTACACCAAATTAGGACACAATTTACCTATTAGGCCAACGAGTGACCATCACTCATAAAAACACTGGAAAACACAGCGGAAGAGACTTAAAAAGCCAAAAAATGAAAAATACAATACAACATGTGTGCAAAATCACATATATAAATACAAACCCACATATATACACATATACACAAATATATGCACACACATATACACACACAAAACACATATACACACACTGGGCCACAGCAATGCATGGCAGGAGAAGGCTAGTCTACTTATATATTTTGAAGCAAACAAAGCCATGTATTGCACTGCTAGGAGGTCTGAAGTCTAAAACTATCTAACTCTATCACTTATATTAAATCCTGCCAATCACTGTCAAAATAGGAATTATTTAAAAGCTTACAAAATTGCATCCAGAAAAGCTGACTGGTAGAATCTAACTGTGCCAGAGGGGAGCTTTAAATCAGTACACTTGCCTCACTTTACTCTTCTTGTATTTCATCAAGAATCACTATGTGGTCCACCATCACACCAACAAACGTTTTAAGTCATATCTTTTTCAGACAAATATGCTATTAAAGGGGTTATATATGATAATTTTTGTGTAGAACAGAGCTTCAAATCAATGTTTGCACTGATCCTTTGACTGTGGTTTTTATTTATTTATTTACAATTTTTGTATCCTGTTCTTCTCTACCTCCATGGATGGACTCAGAAGTTTTGAAAACTTTCCTTTTATTTATTTATTTTTGGTTGTATTGATTTGTTGTTATTCTTTATTGTCATACATAAAAACATTAACAATTTAAAATTGCAGTCAATGTGTGATAGTACTACCGTTAGCCTTTGGTAACAGAAAATTCTGTATCCACAGATTCAACCAACAATTGGCTTGAAAGTGGGCTTTTTTGGGGGGGGGGAGGGAGGGAATCCAAAAAGCAAACTCATGTCACATGTTAAACACTAATTTGACATGCAAGCATATCCTGCTTTAGCCTCATACCATTTCGCAGTTCCTTGGGATTTCTCTATCACTCATTTGAATTGTTCACTAGTATTTTATATAAAGGACAGCATTTTACCGCACTGTTGGATATAATGGGACTTGAACACTCACAGATTTTAACATCAATGGCAGGTCCTGGAATCAAATCACAATGTGTACTGAGGGCCTACTATACATGGTCCCTGTATTATAGGTGGCAGGTAAAAGCAGAACCTTGGATAGCTCCAAGTGTGCCTTCTTAGCCAAAGCACCCAAATGTACATCACAGAAAGCAATCCTACCCATGTGGTGGTGTCATCACTAGTTCCTTACATTATGCAGAATTTTATTAATCTCAGTTCCACTGGTTTCATGATATCAAGATTTTTACAATTAAAACAAAAAATAACATGTGCTGGTGACATCAAACGTTTACTGTTTCAATTGCATTTTCTGGATTGGGGCAATGTTCTACATCATGCTCCACCAGGTTGCTATTTGCTGAACACAAAATGGGCAAAATACTGTACAGCTGTGTTGTCACAGCTCCCGAGTCTCCTGGTGATATGCATCCTGTTGCCAAAGCCATTAAGTCCGACCCCAGGAGAGGTTTGACATTTCAGATCCCCTGGAGAGAGAAGTGCATCTGCAGCAAGCAGAAGAGTTAGGTGATTTACAATAAGGCAATTTTGATTCTACATGGAGGAAAGGGGTGGTAGGCATGCAAATGGGCAAAGAACAATTATGAGTACTCCAGCTTCTGACTAATACATGAGTTCTCAATATAGAAGGTATGATCCAGAATTTTTTTCTGCCTCAGGCAAAGACAATATGGTGACTCCGCATTCCAAATATTGAGAGCTAATTCTTGCTTCAGCAGTGACAATAAGATATAATCTTTCATTGTTTCTGTGAATGCTAACTCAGAGGGCATTGCCTACTAGACTTTTGACCTTGAGTAAGCTGACACTTGGTACCTGTAAATTGACACCAGTTAGTTTTGTCTACTGTTGTTTTAAAATTTTATTGTTTTGTTTTTAACTCTGAATTTTAAAAGCACTGAAACTTCCACAACTGACCATTTATGTTTCTGATATTGATTTTATTTTTCAGAAAGTTGCTTCATGCATCTCCCAGAGACCTCATAGCTGCTTCAGAACCTTTCCAGGCTCAAAATGTGGGAAATATCACAGGTTTACCTAAGGCATCATGTAGTCACCCCACCCTAGGGAAAGCCCTGGGTTGGGCTGTGTTCCTCCCAAGATTAAGGCCTGTGTAGAAGGGCCTTCACTGTTCCTTAGATGAGGTTTTGGTAGTCTGTAGTGTAGGGAGTTTTGCTTGAATGAACTTCTATAATTCTTTCCAGTCTAGTTTCTATTTCTTCTGTTCTTATTTTCCTCCCTTGCGCTTCTCATTGGCAATACTTACATACCTTCCATTCATTTCTGATTTCCCACTCCACCATTCTAGGTGGCTTTGTCTCCTTCAGCTGCACCCTGCATAAAAGCATATATGCTATTGTCTTTTTATGCCAGCGTCTTTTTAATGGTTGAGACTGGCTGTTTTGACACCGCAAGACAGCCTGTCAAAAATGCTTTGAATGTTCTCACCTCCATTGCAAGAGCAAGGCACTGAGTACTCCTTTTTGTTGTTCTACTTTGCTCAGTTTGTGGGGAAATCTCTCTAGCTTACTTTCTCTTTGTGAAACTAAACCTTAATGAAGGCAACATACCAATTGCTCGCATAGATTCAAAGATACCATGCAATCCATTTTTAACTCTTCATGCAACAAAGAAATGGTCTTCACAGCTTTAGATTTTCTCATGAATATCATGCAAAATAATAATAATTTTTTATCTGATGTTTTTAATTGTGTGTTCTGTTTGTAATTTTTGGACTTGTCCCTTGTAAGCCGCCCCGAGTCCCCTTGGGGAGATGGTTGGCAGGATATAAAAATGAAGTTATTATTATTATTATTATTATTATTATTATTATTATTATTGGTGATTCCTATTTTTTCCACACGAATTGTATCAAAGACTGGGAACAAGGAAAATCTCACCCTTTCTGACAGTATCTGATTATTTATATCCCTAACCTTACTCATTGCAAGGCAAAGAATTAATACCAAGGGTGGATTTGCAGCCCAGACAAGATGAAAGCCAATAAACAAATACTTAAATTATAAAATAAATGTAAGCTGCTTCCCGAGAATCATTGTCATGTTATCACTTAGACATGACTTCCTGTATCAAGCCCCAACACAGTAGAGCTTGTTTCCTTTTCACAAATACACTGTGACTTTACTGGAACGTTTTTTAGATCCAAACTGGTGAGCACTGGAGTCTTGGGATCTTTGAATTCTCAAGAATGTCTAGTGAGCAGGGATATAATATTGTATAATATTGTATCTCTCCAAGCAGCATGTCAAAACTATATATATTCTGTAAAATTTGGATTAATTCAGATGATCACATGTTGTGATTCATGTCACTATACTGTTTTTCAGTCATGTTTTTCCTCTTTTCTTTTTTGTTCCATTCAAGTTTCATTTGATGATAAACTGCAAAATGGACACATAATTGCACAATCCAGTATACTGCAGTAGGCTGTCTTCCAGGATTTGTCAAAGATAGTGAAGAATGTAGATTCTTAAATATTTCATCTCACAGGCAAAGATGAGTAATTACAGTAGTTCTCTCCCTGCTGTGGGAGAATACAAATATTCCTCAGCAGTATTCTTTCTATATTTGAAGTGTTAGAGATTATTATTTTCCTGAGAAAAATATGCATATACTGTGTGCATGTGTCCTATACATGAAACAATGGTTTGTTTTTGGGGTTTTTTTGGAGAATCCACCTCCCACCCCGTACAAAAACAAAGTGTGGAATAATTCCTCTTTAACACTTCGGATGTCAAGATCCAGGAGAAATATGCATAAAATTCTTGATGGTTTATTATCCTGACATAATTTGTGTGAACAAGTAAGATAGTTGGAAAATCAATTATTTGAATCATTATAAGAATTCTTTACATCCTTAGGGAGTCTCTGAATACAAGTAGCTGGGGAACATAAGCAAGTTGGGGCTGTTCCCTTCATATCATGTTTGTGGGTTTGTATCCACTGAAGAATTCAGAGACATCTAGTTAGTCTCATCTAATAGGACTCTTTTTGTGGGGAATCCAGGCAGATGAGACATTTTCTTCTTCCAGAGTCACTTTTATTTCAGAATTCACATGATATTACTATCGCGTTTCCCCAAAAATAAGACACTGTCTTATATGTATTTTCCCTCAAGAAGACACACTATGGCTTATTTTCAGGGGATGTCTTATTTTTTTATTAAGAATAGTACAACAATCTACATTTATTAAAATATACAGTAATTATGTCATCTTCTGGAACTGTTGCTGGTTGGTGCTGGGGGAGAGAGACCAGCCTCGTTGGGGCCCAGCTGGGCCTGGCTGGAGGATACTATGAGAACTGGGAGCGGCGGTGGTAATGTGCGTGCATGCCAAGTGCTCCGGTGGACTCCAGTTGGGCCTAAGGAAGCCAAAGGCAAAACAAGGAGGAGGTGGCCTAGCATGTGTGTTCACCAAGCTCTCTGGTTGGGCCTAAGAAAGTGGAGGAGGTGGCCTTAGTAGGCCCCAGCTGGGCCTGGGAAAAGGTGAGTGAGGTTGGAGAGAGGGGGTGGAGGATGCCCAGGAAGGAGAGAACCACATTCCCCAAGGTGCCTCAGGAGGCCTCACTGTGAACCTTATATGTCAAATCTTTAAAAAAGAAATTCAGAACTTCCAAAGGAGATGAGTAGGGGCTCTTAAAAAAGGGGGAGGAGGGCACCCTAGGAGGAGTCATCTACAAGGCTGAACACCTCAAAGCCTGACTGTCTTCTTTTCTATTTCATACCCGTACCTACATAGCCACACCTATCACTATGTCTTATTTTCAGAGTATGGCTTATATTACACAAATGCTTAGAAATCCTGCTACAGTTCATTTTATGGGTATGCCTTATTTTCGAGAAAACATAGTAAGTAGTAATTTTATGGCATGAAAAGGTGTAAAACAATTTGATTGGGGTTAGAAAATTTCAAATATTAAGAGGTGTGGATTTTTCTTTTTCAATCACCGTGGTGGAGTTTTAAGGATTACAGAACAACTGCATTTTAGAATATATCAACATTTGGCACAACTTTAACAGCCATGGATCAATGCTATGGAATCCTAGGAGTTAGGATTTGTTGAGCCACCATCACTCTTTGACAGAGATTTGTAGAATTGAGCCATGGTAGTTAAAATGCTGTCAAACTGCATTAATTCTACCATGTAGATGTACCCTGAATTCTTCAAACTCCTTACCCTAGATTTCTTTATGAGACAGAGTCCCAAAGATGTTAGTGTATTTTTTTTTCCAGGAACAAGAGTCAGGTAGCTGCAACACATCCAGATCAGACTTTCAGGCTGGATTTATACTGCCATATAATGCTGTTTCAGAATGCAGATTAATAGCATTGAACTAGACTATATGAGTCTTCTATATAATCCAATTCAATGCAGTCAATCTTCATTCTGAAACTGCATTATATATCAGTTCAGATTCAGCCCCAGGGGCCTACAAGGAAAGGGATACATATACAAATATTGTAATTTCAGTTCAGTCAGGGTAAAACATAGGCATCAGATTAATTGGGATTGATGACATGATTCTTTGTTTCATGAATAACATAATATACCTAATACCTGTGAAACTCTAAAAGATCCCATACTGATTTGTGAATATAAGAATCAATTATTTTCCCATCTAAAATACACCTAGGAAAGGAGAAGAAATTACTTAATACATAATTCAGGCATTATGACAGAAAACATATGTTCTAGGCTTAATATTATGAGTACCTCTAAATCAAGTCAATGTTCTAGTATTTTTTTACTTCATTATTTTCCTTAAGAGGTGTGCACACCAATTAATAACCTCTTTTAAATTGTATGTCCAAATGAGGGTTGCATAATAAATCACAATGGAGTGATAAATTGTGCCCCATAAAAGAAACAAAATGCAGAATTTGATACTTTGGTCCAACTTTTCGTGATCTTTTTTATTTAATCACAAAGACTACAAATTAAAGAAGGAACATTTTGGCTCTTTCCCCTAATCAACCACCCACTTTAAATTATTCATGTTCCCACTCCATTTCAATACACTTTTCCAAGGTAATAAAATAAGTCTAGTAAAGTGTTTATGTGAGTGAATATGAAACCATTTTGAAGTTTCAATCTGTAGGCATATAAAATTCTATATCCTATTAAGATTCTGCATGAGAGAAAATACCTCTAATAACTATATCAAAATATTAAATTGTGAGTCAAATTGGATCTCAAAGTTTTCTGTGAAGTTTGGGGAGTAGAGATGGGGATGGGGGGGGGATAAGGAGGACATTCTGTTCAATATGAAAATAGATATGAAAAGGTAGTGGTAGGAGAAGTAGGATGGATAGTGGTTACAAGGGTAGGATGTTTACTTATTCAGAAATGAAAAAGAGAACAAATGATGGCAAAATGTTTATATTCTACTTTATACATATAGTTGCAATTGTGATCTTGGGCTACCACAGCTTCTCAGCAAACCTGTTTTAATTCTGCTCACACTACTGATTCTCCCATTTGTTGGCTTCATGGTTTGAAACTTCAAACAAATGTTGGAAACCAGATAATATTTGTTTTGTATCTTATTTTATTTTAGATTTTGAATTGAATGTTTTAAATACATTTAAATACTCAAAATCTCAACGCTATTAACACAAGAATACTCATAACATGTTAACTATCTCAGTTATCATGAAATAACCTTTACACATTTCTGTAACCTGACAGTATAAAAGTAAATCTTTCTCTAAGTAAATAATTAATTTTTATTTAAAAATAAGTTAAACATAGCACAATCAAGCAAATTCAAGCGCTTCTAAGTCTTGATTTTAGATTTCCAACTCTTGACTTTAGCACTATTGAATTCCGTTTCCTGGGAAAGCATTTGTATTTTATTTTTTATAATAGCTACATTTTATGATTCCAGTTTTTTAAAACCAGTTTAATTCAATAGCAAATGCATAAATCATAAATTGATATAAAACCAAGCTAAACTAAAACTAAAATAAAAGCCAATGGATTTAAAAAAAACCTCCAAATAAGCTGTTAACCAAAAACTAAAGAAAGCAACTATTTGTGTTAAATCCTCTTAAAAATATGAGAGCTGACCATCTTTTGGGAGAGAAACAGGGTCTGCAAACGAAAGACCCTGTCTTCGGTGCTCAACCTCCTCCCTTGTTATGAATATTAATACCATGTTTGTAACTTCCTTTACCCTCTTAATAACAAGCAAAACATTTGAGTTCAAAAAGTTGTTTCCAAATGAAATCCCCACAGGTTCTTTATGTGGAACAGATTCTGTTTTAAAACATTGCTCATAATACTTTATTTTGGGATGTTTTCAAAGAAACACCATAAAAATATACATTGCAGGGAAGGCCAGAAGTTCACTGTATGCGTTTTTAGATACTTTACAAGTCTGACTTATTCCCATTTGTCTTCTGGGATGATTGACTGTTAATTTAGTTATTCTACTGGAGGCAAAACTCAGAACTGTGCTGAACTAATTTGCCTTAACCGATGAGAATGGCTGGAAAAAGAAGACAGATTCCTCCTGGTTCCCAGTTCTCTGCATATATACACTTTGTCTTGCAGGATACACAGCATTAATAATGTCTGTAAGCCATGATATGTCTCTGTGAATGGATTGAGCCTATGAGATTTAACAAAGTAAGCATCCATCACTAAAGAAGCTTTTAGTTCAATGTAGTGTGACTAAAAAACAGAGAATCCTCAAGTGGAGCAAGTGCTTTGAAGATAACAAAAAAAAAATAACAACAAAAAACAGAAAACAAAACACAAGCAGCAGCTTTGAGAAATGCTAATAGCTAGGCTTTCACAGAATCATTTGCCAAGGAGACCAGAAAATTGTGAGGGAACCATTTGAATCCATCAACTCCTTGGCCAGTGGTGTCACTGTATCTGGTGTCACCGAACACAGTTAATCATGGAGTCACCTCCATGGACTTTCTCCCATGCCAGTTCAAACTACAATATTGTAACTAAAATATCAGAAAATTTGACAATATCATTGACTATTAAAAGAAAAACAATACACAATGAAAGTAACAATACATGCTTGTGATGCCTGCAGATAAAACCACATGTTTTGAAACATCATTATAACTAGATAATGACTGACTGGAGTGCATTCACATTAGAAGATTCAGAAAGAAAATCAGCATGCAGTTTTAACCTTGCCGGTATATTGATACAGTGCATGTAAGCTGGGCCTGTGTAAAGTGTTTTTAGCCATATATCTAAATGATAAATATGGGCTGAAACACACTGGACAGCAACTTTATAGAAATCATTTTGGTGCCATGCCCTCTGATATTGTTACCTAATGCAGTCTGTACATTCCATATTGTCCTAGAGACACCAATATCTTTGGCCTACTTATGTGAGGTTCAGCAAATCTGGATCTCACCAAGTCATGGTGTAATCATGATAATGGAGCTACCTCCACACCAACTCACCACCATCCCAAGCAGCATAGAAAATTAAATGCAAAATTTAATTTTCTTTGCTGCTTGGGATGGTGGTGAGCTGATGTCAGTTGGGACAAATTTATGTAGACTGATGTTCTGAACCAGCCTGATAGGGGCACTACCTACAATGACAATTTAATGTATCTTCAAGCCAAGCTGAAACTGTGGCAGCTACAGAATGCACACTGCCAGTGTGTACTGCAGCACAGATTAAGGCCATTAAGTACAGTCACAGGAAGTTGAAATCAAGCCTCTTAATATCCAGCAGCAAGCCTCACATGTAAACTCTATCTTAAGGGGGATCTCTTTGAGGCTACATTCCATGGTGAATGTAATCACCTTCCTGTTCCAGGCATGGCAATCTAATCATGTGAATAGTAAACCAGTATTTCCCAAATTACTTCCAAGCTGCCTTAAATAATCAATGTAATATAAATATAATAAAACTTTATTGATAACCCACTCCCCCCGAAGGGACTCAATGTAGATGGACCCAAGATAATCTCAGGCTGAATATTCAACTACTTTTGCATACACTGGGAGTATAACAAGTTGTGCAAAGCTCCAGCATCATTCCCATGATCACATCAGTCACCTTCAGAAAGAATACTGTGGTACAGCTAGGTGGGTGAGAAAAACACCACGAGAATCCTTATTATGTCATGGAGATTTGCTTTCAAATACATGGATTGTAAACTGACTGACTAAATAAGTAATAAAATTGTAATAAACTACTGCAGATCTGTCCTCCTTACTGACACCTTTTGCTGTGCAGAGAACTCAAATGAACAAAGATAGAAGAGATTTAACCTCCCTCACTTCAGTTTAATCAGACTAGGGACCTTGCACACTATATAGTTATAACACTGTGGTTAAACTTAAATTGCTGTTGAATCCTGGAATTGAAAGCTTGTGAATCTCTAGAACTCTCCAGCTGAGAATCCCTGTGATGCAAGCCAAGCTGGTGTGCTCATTCAGGATCAAGTCCTGGATTATTACTTTGTTTAATTCACCAGCCTGGTATTTCAGTCAGTTCTTAAGAGAGGCAGAAGTATACAGATGGTTCTAGGCCAGGTGAGCAAACTGTGGACTTCTCAATGTTTTTGGGTGGTAATTCCCATCGTTCTTTGTGATCAACTATAGATGATGGATGTCTTTACAACTTTTGAATAGCTGCATTTTGCTCTTCCCATTTTATGTGATGCCCTTATTTATTATTGCTCTCAGGCATTGATAAAAAAAAGCATGAAACATATTGTTCCTGAACATTTCAGATAGTTTAATGATTTGAGGATGCTTTACATGAGCCTTTGAGTTCATAAATAAACCATTGCAGTGAAAACAATGTTCAGACATCTAATTAAAAATACATTTATTTGTTATTTGCTCATCATTGTTCTCTTCAATTTTTTCTTAAAGGTCACCCAATGTAATTTTTTTTACATTAAAGTTCACTTTGTTTTTTAAACTATCAAATAAACTGGCACCATAGAAATAAGCTTTACAATAAGATAGGAATGGTTGAATGGAAATTGAAAGGCAGTTTGATAACCCTACATGTGAATTCCAGGTTGCAGTCTATATGAAAGATTCTTGTATTAAATATAGGCAACTAGTGATGCCCGAATTCCTTCTTACACTCCCAATCAGCTGAGTTTTCAAGAATTCCTGTTCCTGTTAATAGCTTTGGGAGTGAGATAGAGTGGGGGGGGGGGGGGGGTGGCATTCAGTAGAAACATTCAAAACACCAAACTGTTATCAAACAAATAGAGTGAGGAGGAATGAAGGAAAATAGCAATATCTTTACACTGGGAGAAGATGTATGAGATAGCAGAGTATTTGTTTTTGTAGAAAATTGCAGGACTGGAAATTGGGAAAGGTTTGGTTTGAGGCTCAGTTTGAAGGGAAGTCTTCTTGATAGCAGGCAGTTCCATGGGAGTTAGAGTTCTTCACACAGGATGGCTGGCCTCCCAGGGAAGCTTAGTGTAGGACTGAATTCAAGAGAGTTCTGGGCGGAGCTAATGAATTCAGCCATAAACATGAGTGTCTAGATCAGGGGTCCTCAAACTATGGTCCAGGGGCTGGATATGGCCCTCCAAGGTCAATTACCCGGCCCTCACTCAGGATCAACCTCTGAAATGACTTGAAAGCACACAACAACAATCCTATCTCATCAGCCAAAAGCAGGTCTACACTTCCCATTGAAATAATAAGTTTATATTTGTTAAAATTGTTCTTCACTTGAATTATTGTATTGTTTTTAAGTGTTTTTTACACTACAAATAAGATGTGTGCAGTGTGCATAGGAATTCATATTCTTTTCAAATTATAATCCGGCCCTCCAACAGTTTGAGGGACTATGACCTGGCCCTCTGTTTAAAAAGTTTGAGGACCCCTGGTCTAGATACAATGCTTGTAGGAGCAGTTGAGAAGATCCAATATGTCTGCAAGTACTTCCTAAGTGTCTGTTTGTGTGTATTGTAATGGGTTAGTAATAGTAGTACAACTAGTAGTAGTAGTAGTAATGGAGAGATGGCTTTTTCCCCTTCCAGAGTACAGAATCGCTGTAAGTACCCATAAATTCCTCTATCCATTGCTATTGACTGGCTATGGAGATGCATCCCAGAGCTATCCAGCTGCCCTTGTAGACCTAGATGGGAGTAGCCTTTATTCTCCATCCAAGGAGTGAAGTTATTTCTTTGTTCCTTAGTATAGAAAGGCAGCCAGATACCTCCAGAGCTTGGGGTAGATGCATGCGCATGTGATAGCCTCTGGGAGCTTTCCCACAGAGAACACAAAAGCAGCATGGTATAAGCTGTCTGGTAGTCTTGCTGACGTGTTTTTATCAAAATGTGTGTCTTGCCCTTTTATCTTGTGCTTGGACTGATGTCCTGGTTTCCATCAGCTTCTGTGAGCATGCCACAGACCTTTGAAGTCTATAACGAAATTCTGTCATTTGAGTCACATTTGAGGATGATGAAAGCACTAAGAAACCATTCAAAGGGACACAGCACCACCTCAAGGATTCAGTTTTACTAACATACCCTAGAACATTATTTCAGCATAGAATTTGACACTAAGCTTACTGCAGAATAGGAGAACATATTTTGGTACTTTCATGGCAAGATGTAATCTTTGGTTCATTGATGTTCTGTCATTTGAAACAGTCTGCATAAACTTAGGATAATTTTGGTTTTGTGTGTGTGTGACAGTGAAGCCATCATGATGACAGGGACATCTTTGAAAAAACAAAAGGGAAAAATGGGAAGCAAGAGACTTTGTTGTGGCATTCTGTAAGGCAATTAAAAGCTAGTCTTGGGCAATGCTGCTTGTTATGTGGCTGTAAGGTCATACCTGCCATGGCTTCTGAGGATTTTTAAAGAGATGAAACATGCCTTCACACAGGATTTGTGTCCAATAATTTTTCATTAAAACTATTCCTTAGATACAGACTTACAACAATCTCCTGCATACGAATAAGCTTTTGCATGCTGTGTCACCTGCTACAGCACTGATAAATCTTGAGAGAAGAACTACACAGAAGTCACTGCAATAGACAATCATGGGGAAGGAATCATGGTGGCAAGTTTGACCTCAAGAAATAAAACCTGAAGCCTTTCCACAAAATGGAAATTATTAAATGCATTCCAAATCAGTGGTTTTAAGTCATGTCCACTTATGGGTTTAGAGTTCTAATATCACCTATTCTAACAACGCACTCAAGATCCAAATAATGTAGAAGCCTTGAACTAATGACAACATTTAAACACTGAAATATTTAAGCACTGCTTGTGTAGCTGCATTGTTAAATCTTTGCTAACTTGGTAGTTTATCCATATCAATTTCCCCATTGAATTTGAAGACCTCATGATACCCACTTGTTAGACATAATACAACCCCCGAGCACTTACAGTGTCCGGAATTAAGGCAATTTGGATTGCTGCAGACAGGCCCGTAGCAAGGATTTTGATTCGGGAGGGGCTGAGTTTGATCCGGGGGGGGGGGGGGAAACGGGACACTGAGTCTGAGTGAAAGAGGGTCTACCCTAGCAAACCTTTTGTATCATTACCCCAATACCCCCATGCATATGGGATATATTGAGCATGGTGATCAGATCATGATATGAATAAACATAACAATTTAATGTACCAGTAAGGCCTTCTTGCAGACCACCATGAGAATGGGGGGGGGGGGCTGAAGCCTCTCAAGCCCCCCCCCCCCCCCCCCGGCTACATGCCTGGCTGCAGGATGGGAGTCTTTCTAGATAATAATCCCCAAACTAGAATGGTCATTTTCCAAAGAAGCTTTCACCAAGACAAATACCACCAAGTCCTGCCATTCATCATAATATATCAATTTTTGCTAAACTGCCACTGTGACACCGAGATCCCACTCATTCAATGCATAGTCAATACAGAAATATTAATCTAATTCTTTTATGAACAATTATTTCTATTTAAAGAAAAATCTAATCAAATTAACATTTAGCAATAAACCAGGAGTAATATAGCATATACAAAATTGATAAGAATAATTAGTACAGTTACACCTATCTATATCTTATATCTATATACATAATAAAAATGTGTGTACGTATGTGGTTGGGACTTCCAGTTCTACACTCAGGCTCCTACTTCCACAGACAATTATAACCCCACCACTGAGGAGCCACCAATGACATTGCAGGTTATAGCGAGTGCTATGAACATGTTCAAGAGCTCTGCCAATGTCCTCCACAAACATAATACTGCCCAACACACAAGTGAATGCATTCATACAGGGACAATTTCATTCTAGATTTTATGTGTTATCTTTACAACAGACATCTTAGTGTTTATTTCTCTTTCTCCATTGGTGTTGATTTGCATGATACTGCTCACTGCTTCTTCCATAACTCTTTCCTATTCAGGAATTAATCAGAAACTGAGCATACTGGAGGAGCTTGGAAGACTGACTCAACATGATGGAAATGTAGATCACCCTGCATCAAGGCAGAGCACTGTGACCCCCTCTGACAATGGATCTGGACCAAAAGTGGCACAAAGAACCCCCATGATCAGCAGACTCTGTGACAAAATACAGCTTTGATGGGCAGCAGTGTCTCTTTATATATATATATATATATATATATATATATATATATGCTCCCATCATATATATTGATCAATATAACTCTGATCAGGTTATGATTAGACATAAACATTGACTGGAGAGTTATTTCTTCATGTATTCTGCCACTGTGTGGACTAAGTGAGAAATGCTTGGAATAAACTGCAGAGTGAAAAGGGTTTCCCCAACTGTTCTGTTCCACCCACTTCCAAAGCATAACCACAAAAGAATCCATCAAACACACAAAAATTGATGGATAAATGATGCAATTACTAATACAATTTGTTATATTTATACCAGTATAATTTTTGTCTAGCTGTGAAAATCACTAACAGGTTGTTATGGTAGCTTTGGGGGACTAAGTAGGCATAGCATTACATTTTTAGTCATGAAGCGTATCTAACAAATGCAGTCCTTTATTTGTGCCTTTGGTCTGTCGTAGCGATAATCATTATAGATCGCATAGACCTATGTGGCAAGTGATTATGTCCCAAATTATACAAAATCCCACAATGATTTTATGATGTTTTATGAGAGATGTCATTGCTGCTTTGGTCCCTTTTCAAAACAAAGGACAAATTCTAGGTTTTTCATTTTATCTGAAATTGAGGAAAATAGTGATCTGTGATAAATCAACAAAATCTGTGTGAGTGAAAAGGCAGTAACTAAAGCGTACAAAATAACTGAAATGTAGGAAATGAAATGGAAGCATTTCAGAGAAAAAAAGTCTTCCATATTTGTGTTGTTGAAGGCTTTCATGGCCAGAATCACTGGACTGCTGTGAGTTTTCCGGTCTGTATGGCTATGTTCCAGAAGCATTCTCTCCTGACTCTTCACCCACATCTATGGCAGGCATTCCCAGAGATTGTGAGGTTGGTTGGAAACTAGGCAAGTGAAATGTATACATTTGGAAAGTCCAGGGTGGGAGAAAGAACTCTTGTCTGCTTGAGGCAAGTGTGAATGTTGCAATTGGTCACCTTGGTTAGCATTGAATAGCCCTGCAGCTTCAAAGCCTGGCTGCTTCCTGCCTGGGGGAATCCTTTGTTAGACATGTTAGCTGGACCTGATTGTTTCCTGTCTGGAATGCCCTGTTTTTTTTAGTGTTCCTCTATATTTACTGTCCTGATTCTAGCGTTTTGTTTTGTTTTTTAATACTGGTAGCCAGATTCTGTTCATTTTCATGGTTTCCTCTTTTCTGTTGAAATTGTCCATGTGTTGTGGATTTCAATGGCTTCTCTGTGTAGTCTGACATGGCGGTTGTTAGAGTGGTCCAGCATTTCTGTGTTCTCAAATAATATGCTTTGCCCAGGTTGGTTCATCAAGTGCTCTGCATTGACTGACTTCTCTGGTTCATATTTATTGCAGTCAAACTCAATTTGGTTGGTGACATCCAAAAAATCTGTTAAAGAAACAAAAATATATGATTGAAGGCAAGGAGGAAAAATAACAGATATAAATAAGCACCAATTTATAAAATGTAGTTTGAAGCAGGCTAATTTTATAGTCTTTTTTGAGAGAATAACATACATTTTAGACAAGGTGAGTTTTCCATGCCAGCATTGAGAGTGCAGAAGTGGTTAATAGTGACTTCACCATTGTATCAGAAACACCATAACTATGTGATGGTGACAGTAGTATTTTTTAAAACTGTCTTTGGCAACAGTGACTGTCAGCAATAGCTTCAATAGGTTCCACTCAATGGCTCATAGCTGCTATTTTCCGCTACAATACCTATGACATTTTGTGAGGAAATGACATATTACATTGGCAGCCACAATTTTCCCTATATTGTTGTTATTGTGCACCTTCAAGTCATATCCAACTTAGGGTCACCTTAAGGCAACCATATCATAGTGTTTTCTGGGGCTGATGGTGACATCAGGGTCATCTAGTTACTTTCCAAGTAGCAAGAGTAAGAACTGACCATGGAACAGCAGACTGGTTCAAGATTGGGAAAGGCGTATGGCAGGGTTGTATATTCTCATCCAATTGATTCAACTTGTATGCAGAACACATAATGCGGTGTGTGGGGCTTGACTAATGCAAGGCTAGGGTTAAAGTTGCTGGAAGAAATATTAACAACCTTGGATATACAGATAATACCACATTGATGGCCGAAAATGAGGAGGAGCCGAGGAGCCTTCTAATCAAGGTGAAAGAAGAACTTTCAAAAGCTGGGTTGCAGTTAAACATAAAAAACCCAAGATTCTGGTAACTGGAATGATTGATAACTGGCAAATAGAGGGAGAAAATGTGGAGGCAGTGACAGACTTGGTATTTCTAGGTGTGAGGATTACTGCAGAGGCACACTGCAGCCAGTAAATCAAAAGACACTTACTTCTTGGGAGGAGAGCAATGACCAATCTTGATAAAACAGTGAAGAGTAGAGACATCACACTGGCAACGAAGATCCACATAGTTAAAGCAATGGTATTCCCCATAGTTACCTATGGATGTGAGAGCTGGACCATAACGAAGAATGAGCAAAGGAAGATAGATGCTTTTGAACTGTGGTGTTGGAGGAAAATTCTGAGGGTGCCTTGGACTGCGAGAAGATCCAACCAGTCCATCCTCCAGGAAATAAAGCCTAATTGCTCATTGGAGGGAAGGATATTAGAGGCAAAGATGAAGAACGTTGGCCACATAATGAGAAGACAGGAAAGTTTGGAGAAGACAGTGATGCTGGGGAAAATAGAAGGAAAAAGGAAGAGGGGCTGACCAAGGGCAAGATGGATTAATGGTATCCTTGAAGTGACTTATTTATTTATTTATTTATTTATTTGATGCACTTATTAACCGCCATTCTCAGCCCATAAGGGCGACTCATGGCGGTGTACAGTACACATAAAAGACAATTACAAAAAAGCCAGTTTCAACAACATATAAACTATACAACAATTACAGACTACACTAAAAATCCGCTTCGTCTCTTAGTGGAATCATAGCCAGTCTTATATTCCTTGTTCCATTCCAGTTCTCATTACCGTATTGTTTAGCACTTAATTAAATGCCCTCTCGAACAGCCATATCTTAAGGCTTTTTCGAAAGGACATGAGGGAAGGCGCCTGTCTGATGTGTGCAGGGAGAGTGTTCCACAGCCGGGGAACTTACTTGACTCTGAAGGAGCTGGGGGTGGTGACATCCAACAGGGTGCTCTGGTGTGGGCTGGTCCATGAGGTCATGAAGTCAGAAGTGACTGAATGAATAAACAAACAACAAAGTTGCTTTCCATGGCTAAGTAGATAATTTAATCCTTGTCTCTAGAGCAGGCATGGGCAAACTTTGACACTCCGGGTGTTTTGGACTTCAGCTCACACAACTCCGAACAGCCTACTGGAAGGCTGAAGTTTGCCCAGGCTTGCTCTAGAGTTATAGTCCAACGCTGAAACCATTACAACACATTGACCCTACATTACATTTATAAAGAATGCTAATGCCCACTGTTCACTAGCTTTTGAGAAGAACTCTGCTGCAGCTGTTACTACCATCACAGATGCTGATTTAGTTTTAAATTGTCACCACTCCTATTATAAAAAACAATATTGCTACATCCTAGAATTCAATAATAAATAAGATATCCTATTTGTGGACTTGTGTGTTTCCCATAGGGATCAGATTGACTCCTGTGGAAACAGAATAATAGATCATATAGATCCTTGGCCTGATTCAGTAGGGTTCATTCTACATTCTTAGAGTCTCATAAGACATTCAAGACATTTACAAATGCTCAATGCTTTGTAAAACATGATACAATATTTCAGGTTGGAAAATACAAGGGTGCATGGTGGGATGGGAAAGGAATGTGCTAAAGGAAAGCATGTGAAAGTGTTTTCCTGAAAATATTACATTTAACTTTGAACCATGTAATTACGTAGTGTAATAAGATGAACCATGTAATGTCGTGCATCTCATTACACTAAACCAGTGGTTCCCAACCTTTGGTCCATGGACACCAGTGGTCCCCAAGAATGAAAATATGGTTCACGGCTTCACCATTACTACCCCATTGCCTTGAAATCATGAGGCAACAAGAGCAACTGATCTTGCGAAACCCTCTTTCAATGTCAAAGCAATGGGGATGTTGGGAGGGGAGAGGCTGACTACCCATGAAAGATTACTATTACCATATCAGCTCTATATTATTGGGCAAGCAGATGGTGACTACTGGGTGGCATATGTTCTGTATCAGAAACTAGAGCTGATGTGGTCTTTCCAATGCTGGTTTTCTGAATCAGCACCCCAAATAACCAAACCGAATCTAAAGTTGAGCAAAACCTAATTCATAATCCTTTTGGTACTAATGTTGGAGAGTGGTCCCTGATCAAAGTGGTCCCTGGTCAAAAAAGGGTTAGGAACCACTGCACTAAACCCAAGTATACCTGTGAGTGTCTAACCAAAATATATGAAACACTAAACCCAAGTATACCTGTGAGTGTCTAACCAAAATATATGAAACTCAATCAAATGCCAGATTTCCAGTAATATGCTTACATGCTACTGATTTCCAGAAGGGCTGCCAAGTTAATGCAGATCTTTATGAGAAATAATTCAACCTCTTTCACCATAGATGAAATTCAACTAGAAAAATTCAAGGACGCACTCTCACACACACTGTATCTTTTTGGGTGTGTGTGTGTGTTTCTGGAGTTCCCAGTTATTAGGAACTTTATACATTTCAAGACAGAATATGACACCTTCATTTTTTAGCAGTCAGCAGTATAATTCAGAGTGCTTGCCAGTAACTAATTACATTACTTTAGCAGCCAAGATGAACCTGTAATTTTTCCATATCATCTAAGAGACCATTTTGTAAGCCAGCATTACAATTTGCAAACTGTTTTGCAAATCTCAGAATAAGAAGAATCTGCATTTAAAAGGAACTGAGCTGAAGGCAACCATGAACAGCAGACTTCACAGCCATATATATATGGAAACAGGAATTTACCTAAACGTACATGCTGCACAGGGACAATTGAATCACGTGGTATTTAGATTTGCTAAGGCAATTTCTACAAAGAAGCAAGTTTCTCTATTATTCACATTCTTGAGCAGGGGGTGGGGTGGGGGGCTTTAAGAGTTCTGTCAGTAACTAATGCTTTCCAACTAGCATTATTGGAGCAAAAGACAGACACACTTAAGTTAGTCTGATACAAAGAAATTTGCTTTGCTAGATTACTTTGTTGAGATCTAGATGTTGGTCTCTTGGTGGCATGTGTCCATTTCCATGTCTGCAGCAGGCATGGTATCTCCGTGTTGGTACTGAAATTACAGCCCTCCCCTGTCCTCAGAAACAAACAGAAAATGAAGACATTTCTAACATTATATGGATAGAAGAAACATAATACAAGAGGATGAGTGCATCCCCAGTTACACATTTCAAAATCGCATTTTGCCAGGCACAGCAAAGCCATTATATTATTTATCAGTGTAATCTACTGTACCAACCAAAATGGCTGAGGGAGTGTAACAGAAATCTAAAGTTCTGCATACCACACCCTGGAAAGAAGCCACAAAGCACAGTAAGAACAGTAAGAACCACACTTTGTTATTTTCTTGCTGCCCTCTGCATGGCTCTGAAAACTTGTTCTGGAAAGTTGGCTAGCCCTCCAATGCTGTATTTGAGAAGTTGCATGGAAAAGATCTCCCAGCTTTGTCAAGAAAGAGCCTTACTTCCTTGAACCCTTCCTATTTTGGTAGAGTGACTCCGAATCAAACCAATGGGCCCTGCTTACCAAAAGTAAATATATTTCCAATAGCACATGGAGGAAAGAAAGAAACGAAAAAAGGGCTGGCATCATACTATGGTAGGGTGCTAGGAATGTGCGGTGTTATTACTATGCACTATAGAATTGTGGCATTGCACAGGAGGGGAGCATTGATGTAACTGTACCATCAGAACCACTGTGCAAGTGGAGCAAGCAGCATGAGTGCTGTGTATGCAATTGTTTTGATGCATCATATGTTCTAATGCATAGTGATCCTAACACATAATGTGCCATATTGTGTAATGTGTCCCACTGTGTAATGTGAGACCCTGTTGTGCATCTAAACTAAACTAATCCTTTTAGAACCATGGAGGTGGAAGGCTTATCTAATCTAATCCCCTTCCACTGCAGGCATCCACAGTTCAAGCATTTCTGATAGACTGTCATTTCTGCTTTGAAACATCAAATGAAGACAACTTCACCAGCTTCTGAAATAGCTATTCCATTGGAAAATGAAGTCATACTATCAGGAAGTTCTTACAATCTTAGAATATATCACAAAAGTTTGCTAAATTCTGGGGGCATAGAGATCTGTCGTTATCGTTTTGGGGAACTTTGGGCAAGAACATCCAACAAGCCTTTAAAAAGAATTCTGGAGTTCAGTTGCTCTAAATCTTAGCAACAAGGTTTGGAAAGTTCCCAAACAGTGAGACACAAACAAAAAAATCTTTTCATATGAATCCTTATTCAGATTTGTAATATCAGCTAGGTCCATCAAATATTTATCAGAGATATATAGCTAAAAGCAAAAAATGCCAATGGAAGATCAGAAATGTTGGAATCCAATATGTTGTAAAGTCCCATGCAGCTATAGCTACAGATATGGGGTGTCTCTGAAATCAGTACACTTTACTGTAGCATTGGATCTCCCCTTATACTGTATCAAAATTATTGGACAAATAATGTACACAAAGTATTTTGGACTACAGTTGGATCTACTGACTGTGCTGGCTGGTGATACTGGGAATTGTAGTAAAATTAAGTGTCACAACTGCACAATAGATAATTGAAAATTTGTGTTTGGAGCCATAGTCTTTTTCTGTGTTATTCTAACAATTTCTGTTGAAATGCCTATACACAGAGCAGTGTGGCTTTTAGTATTGCTGCCTCTACTGAGACAGGATCAAGGACTTGAGCCAAGAACAAGAGAAGGTCTTCTTTTGCCAAGTCACTCAGATGTGGGTCAAAGGAGAGTGCCTGAAATTTCTCTAAGCTTGCCAGCCCACATTAATGCTTTTTTTAATCACACTGATAGCAAGATACACACTAAAAGTTTGCCAAGATAAAGATTTGGATCTTTCCCTCCCTCCCTCCCTCCCTCCCTTCCTTCCTTCCTTCCTTCCTTGGAAGTCTAACTTTAACCCCTGATGTTACCTTCTATTGGCACAGAAGTGGAAGAGATCCATAGTACCAAGGAGGTGATGGAAACACTGATGGGTTTTACCTGATAATAGCTGGAGACAGGAGGATCATGAAAGATGGTAAAAACTTGGCTGTAGGACCAAGCCTTTGGGACAGTGCAATAAAGCAACAATAGGAAACTTTTCCCTGCTGACCAGATCTGGTATGGCTGATCTGAGATGGTTTTAAACATTTGATTTTAAAGTGGAGATAATTGTTTTTAGTGCTTATGTATCTTTATAGTTTATTTTATGTTCTGGCATTGAATGTTTGTCATATATAAGTTGTGCTCTGCCCTGAGTCCCCTTCGGGGTGGGAAGGGCAGAATATAATTTTTAAAAATAAATAAATAAATAAATAAATAATCATGGAGGGAGGGAGGGAGGAAGCTGGCTGACAGCAGGATCCTCACAGCTGCAATGCCAGTTTGCCTGTCTTATGTGATGAAGCCCTTCGAAAAAGCCCTTTAAGCCACATGTCACATTTTTAAAAATATTCCTCGCTTGCTCTTCTATTCACATTGAGGAGGGGGCAAGCTTGTTTTCTGCTGCTCTGGAGACTTGGGCATGTGACAATAGAGTCAAACTGCAGGAAAAGAGATTCCACCGAAACAATAGGAAGAAGATCCTGATGCTAAGAGCTGTTCAACAGTGCAGTATGTTGCCTTGGAGTGTGATGTAATGTCCCTCTCTGGAAAGTTTTAAACGGAAGCTGCATAGTCTTCTTTTGGGTGTGCTTTGATTGTGTGTTCCTCCATGCCAGGGGGTTGGACTGAAAAGCCTTTGATAATTCTATGATTCCATGTTGTTTGTTGTTTATTCATTCAGTCATTTCCAACTCTGTGATCTCATGGACCAGCCCACGCCAGAGCTCCCTGTTGGCTGGCGCCATTCCAGCTCCCTCAAGGTCAAACCAGTCACTTCAAGGATGCCATCCATCTATCTTGCCCTTGGTAACCCCCTCTTCCTTTTTCCTCCCATTTCCCCCAGCATTATTATCTTCTCCAAGCTTTCATGTCTTCTCATTATGTGGCCAAAGTACTTCATCCTTGCTTCTAATATCCTTCCCTCCAGTGAGCAGTTGGGCATTATGGTTGGATTTTCTTGCAATCCAAGGCACTCTCAGAATTTTCCTCCAGCACCACAGTCCAAAAGTGTCTGCCTTCCTTTGCTCAGTCTTCCTTATGGTCCAACTCTCACATCCATTGGTTACTACAGGGAATTTCATTGCTTTAACTATGCCGATCTTTGTTGTCAGTGTAATGCCTCTACTCTTCACTATTTTGTTGAGATTTGTCATTACTCTCTTCCCAAGAAGTACCTCAGGAGAATGATGTTTTTGTTTTTTTCCCTATTGAATTGTTTGTATTTTGATAAAACGCCACTAGGGGTCAGTGGAATGTAACAGTTGAAGATATTCCAAGTCTGATGACCTACGGGTATATCTTCATTGTCAATGACTACAATTAAAGTTGAGTTCTCTCAAGTAATGGAAATTTCTAATTGCTTTCAAAAATTCAGGATGGGTCACATCTCATTATTACCTGAATTATTTAATCAATGGAAGATTTGAATGTCTTAACAGCCAGAAGGAAATTAGTATAAATGACTAATATAAAAATGTGGCTGACTACAAAGGAAAGGGTTTTAAAGCACCGTGACCTTTAGAGAGATAGGGTGATATGCCGGATGTTGGAATTACCCACCAGAATTAAATTGTGTCAAAACACGAAGAATTCTTTCATGAAAATATGTCACCAAATAATTAATATATATCAGCCATTCAACAAAAAGAGTCTAATTATTATATGAAAAGCTCTTTGACTGAAGTCTCCGACTTTAAGTATCTAATGGCTTCTGGCTACAAAGGAAGACAAAAGGAATTATATTGTTGAATTCAGTTTGATCTTTTCCACACACTTGTCCAGGGATGTATTACCCAGAAGGTGTGACAATAAAATATAGAGTGCTTTCTACATGTATATTTCAACGTTTCTCATCATCATAACCATACTGTACCAAAAGGCGAAGAAAGAACAAATGAATGAAAGAAAGATCTGATCCTTAACAACACCTCTGGAGTGTATTACATGATGTATTAGGGGAACATGTTGTTCTAGATGGAAAATGAATTAGGGTGTAAAATAAGAGTTTAAAATGCAAAATGAATTTTTCCCAAACCATAATCTGAAAACCTTCATTTTGCAGATGTCGATGGCAAAAATTCTCCAGTTGTGCTACCATTCCATTGCACCTCTGATTCAGCAGTGCTATTCTGTAATGGTGCAATCTCTCCAGCAGGATATCTGTATTTGAACTGCAGTGATGTTTCATGCTTTATTTCAATATATGATATTTGACTGTTAATATCTGTCAGTGTCAGATGCTTGACAAGCAGCAACAGTGAGTGGTTACCAGCATCTGACAGCTGATGGGCAATAATCTCATTCACATATTTATGGCATCAAAAACAACTTTTGAATATGTCACAGGAATGAGAGTGACGAGCGTTTAATCGTAATTTTGCAGCCTAAGTGAGGAGATTTGGTGTTAGATATCAGTGTGAAAAACCAAACAGCCACAAAGGAAATTATAGTGAATTTTGACATGTTAACATGTTTTCTAGTTCTCATTTTATTGAAAGGTGGTGTTGTGTGTGTGTGTCTCAGGAGTGACTTGAGAAACTGCAAATTGCTTCCAGTGTGAGAGAATTGGCCATCTACAAAAATGTTGCCTAGGGTACGCCCAGATGTTTTACCATCCTGTGGGAGGTTTCTCTCATTTCCCTGCACGAGAAGCTGGAGCTGACAGATGGGAGCTCACCCTGCTCCCTGGATTCAAACTGCAGCTCTTTTGGTCAGCAGTCCTGCAGTGGTGCTCTCATTTCTGCTCCAACATATTAAGCATAAAGGTTGTAAATAGTGTCTCCCAAGTCCTGAGAGTTTAAAGCCCAAACCTGAAACCTAGAAGTGATCCTTTTCTGATTTCAGTAAGGATGTCCTCTGGTGATGTCATTATGCATAATACATTCAGCATCAATCATTGTTGCACAGTGGTTGCCATTCAATTTTTTTTAATCTCAAGTATAGTAAATCAGGAAAACATATGCAGACATTTCCAGAACAATACTCTTTTCCTAAAATTCCTCCCTGCCTCCAGAGAAGCTGCTCAAATTTAGACCAGGCACTGAGATTTTGTAACCCAATTCTGGAAATAAGGTAGAATTAAACATTATAAGATCTTAAGTTCAGTAGGGAGTGCAGGAATCCAGGTGCCTGGGTTGCCACTTAAAACCAATTGAGCCTGGTGATAGATGACTGAAAATTGTAATGTTTGATTGACACCTGGTACCTCCTCCACTGCCTAGATACTAGCTTCAGCAGGTTGCTATATTTATTCTTCTTGTATACACCTTTCTAAAGTTTGGTAGGAAACTGAGTTCTCCTCCTCCCATTTGAACTCCTGTTTGTAGAAAATGGCTCCTGCTTTTTGATGTTTGGTTTAGTTTGCCTTGCATCCTATATAGGGATATTGATAAAGATAACACTCAAAATTGGGTGGAAGCACCCAAGTGCATGTACCCCAACCAGTTTTGACAAAAGTTAATGAGCCAAATCACCAAAGTCATACACCATGAAATAGGTGGTGGGGGGGGGGGGGGGGACAGTGTGTACAACCAATTAGGCACAAAAATCCTATTCAACCCTCAAATAGGAGACTTGATAAAGGCAAGTTGCAACAAGGAGAAAGAAAGGAAGATTGAGAAATGAGCATGTGCACATCACCTCTTAAAGCAGGCATGTTCAAAGTCCAGCCTGTGTGCCAATTGCAGCCCCTGTTCAAATTTCCACTGGCACTCTCCCTCCAAGCCTCCCTCCCTCCCTTTCTCCCTCCCTTCATTGACTTTCTTCTTCTCTTCCTTCCTTCCTTCCTTCCTTCCTTCCTTCCTTCCTTCCTTCCTTCCTTCTTGGTGATCAGGGCCCCGGAAAAGATGGGGTCCTCAGGAGGAGAGATGGTGGCCTCTTGTGTCCCTTCACCCCAATTAAGCATAATCTTCTCCTAAGATGGCTCCAACCTCAGACATCCTATCCCAGTGGCCCCTTGTCCCCCCTCCCCCCCCATGTGTGTGTGTGTCTTTTCCCACAACCTTTTCTGTATTTCTTTGCAAAGACTCCTCAACCACCCAGCTTGTTCCAGATGCTGGTGGGCCTTGGAGCCCGAACACTTGCCTGGCTTTCCTCCCTCCCTCCCTTCTCCACCCTGCCTTCGACCCAGATCACCACCCTGCATTTTCCAAAAAGTCTGGCCTTTGCTGTGGCTCCTCCCTAGGGATGAAAAGGGGAAAGCCAGGCAGCAACTATAACCTGCCCCTGCCACAATCAAAACCCTCTTGACAGAGAGCCATGCCACCTTTACTGAAAAACCTCCAGAGAAGTAGACTTCACCAGACTCTGAGGCAGCATATGCCACTGTCTGAAATAACTTGAAGTCACACAACAGCAACAATCCTAATTAACTTGACTCTCTCATCAGCCAAAATCAGGCCCACACTTCCCATTGAAAGACTGGTACATTTAAGTTGCTTAAAACTGTTATTCATTTTATATATTGTATTGTTCTTTCATGGGTTTTTTTTTTTTTTGCACTATAAATAAAACATAAAAGAGGTCTGTAGTTCTGAGCCAGGTTATTTGCAAACTATAGTCTGACCCCCCAACAAGCTGAGGGACTGTGAACTGGTCCTTGACTTTAAATGTTTGGACACCCCTGCCTTAAAGAAACTGAGCATGCTGAGACATCACCACCCCATGACACTCAGCACCCTTCCCACACTCAAAGTCTAGATGTGGGAGAGAGCCAGGTTGCTCCCTGGTAATCAGCCAAGAGTGGGTTTGTTTGGAGCAATGGTAGGAAAGTGGTTTCTGTTGGTTTCCTTTCACTTGCAGTTCTCATTATCTAATCTAACATAACATTCCTCATTATTTTCTTTACTTACTCTTAACCTTTTCAAGTAGGCTTTTCTTCTTCTTATTCAACCCTTTGCTTTGTTCCTTTTTCTTCAATCATCTTTTCTCAAAGCACTTAATTTAAGGCAAGAGTCATTGGAGCTAGTGTATAACTCTACAGTCTTGTAATGCAGACAGCTTAGCTCTGGAAAATAGTAAATAATAGGAAGGGATGAACTGTGAGGATGCACATAGTGATTTTGTAACCCCAATTAAACCCAAGCCAGGAGATATTCAGTGAACAATAGGTTCTCATGGCAGAACTTGTAATTTCCAGGTAGACCTAAGCCTTCAGTTAAGTAGGATCATTGCCAAAAGTATATGACTCACTGGGAAGAAAACAGATAGGTAAGCAGACAGATATAAAAACATTGTCTGGGCTGGATTGACTGTTCAGGAGATGGGACTGGAGAATAAAGATATAAAGGGTATTTGAAAATATTGCAAAATGGTTGAAAATGTCTTTCTTGAGTAAATCCTGATTGAAACAATCATGGCTTGATAAGAATCTGAATAGATCAGGACTCATTCTGTGATTTTTTTTCAATGCACAGAGAACAACATTTTCCTTCCTAAGATAATATTAGTTGCCTCACCATGTGAAGTCTTTTAAAGGAAATAATGGGTTGAAATTGGAGATGGTTGCTCTATTATTATTTTTTGCATTTTGAACAAGATAGCTGGAAGTTTACATCAAGAGAGATGCATCTTAAGGAAATCAAAAAACTTAATTGGTTGGCTTATATGGAACGTAAGGACAGATTTAATCAAGATAAGAGAAATGCAGCCATAGGAAGATGAGCCTTATTTAAAGTTGTGTACAGATGATCACGTAATTTAAAATTAGGTATACTGTAAATTATTTTTGAAACTAGAGACAGAAGATGAACCTGTAAAAGAGTTACATTTTAAGATAGGTCTAAAGTTTCGGATATAATGTCTACATGGGGGAAATATGGTCCAAATATATAAAATACACTTTGTACAGTAATCTAAAAGAAAACTTGTACAGGTTTTTCCGCACCTATGAACACCTTGCTTTCTTATTACTTGCTCTTTCAACACTTTCAAATCGTGGACAGATTCCATTACTTTGTCAAGGGGACTGCTCTTTTATGAGTTTTTCTTGCTTACAAGACTCACTTGAGACTGCTTGCACTGGTAGTACATGTGCTGGTCACCTCAAGACTGGACTTCTTCAATGTGTGATACATGAGTACCTCTGTACCAAGTTCGGAAGCTCTGGTTATTTCAAAACATGGCAGTCAGATTCATTACATGAACATACAGGATTGAGCATATTGCACCTATACTGAAAGCACTCCTCTGCTTGCCAGTTAGTTTCTGGGCAAAGTACAAAGTGTTGGTTATGACCTTTCAACCCACACATGACTTGGATTCAGGTTATCTTTCCCCAAATAATCCACCCCACACACCCCTCTGGAGGATACTTACGCCAATCAGCCAGAACCTGATTAGCAACCTTAACCCAAAGGACCCTTTTATTTGCCACCCCAAGCCTGTGGAATGACCTGCCAGAAGAGCTTCAACAGCTAAATGAGCTGTCAAAATTTAAGACACAATAAAAGACATATCTCTTCCAGTAGACATTTTTAAACTATACATTTTATATTTACATTTTATTAGTATTGGTATTGCAAACTTTGATATATATATATATTAGGCCTGGGCGGTTTCGTTCGTTAATTTTGTAATTCGTTAAGTATTCGTTATTTTTAACAATTACAAAACGATTACAAAACTTATTTTCAAACCCGGAAGTGTTTTTAAATATCGAAACGGCATCTTCCATCTTTTTTACGAGCTTCCGCCCATTTCGGAAATGACGTTTTAGGGATGGAGGATGCTGGGTGCGCCGGGAGCCAATCCGGTGCTCCCAAGCACCGTGGCTCATTGTGATTGGGCGGGCTGCCCTTTAAAAGCGGCTCCGTGTGGCCGCATTGCTCATTGCGAAGGAGACGGGAGGTGCGGGAGGGAGGCTTGGTTGGCTCTTGGCTGCTTGCTTGCATTCATTCATTCATTCATTCATTGCTTGTGCTTGCATTCATTCATTCATTCATTGCTGTTAATTTTCCATTTTTAAATATTTCTGATAAATATATTTCTTTTATTCTTTAAAAAATTAAAAAAATATTCTAAAAAAAGAAAAAAACTTGTGTGCCTGTGTGTGTGTTTGTCCCTGTCCTGTGGCTGTGTTCGCTCCACAACAGGGCAAGCATTTTGTTAATTTTCCATTTTTAAATATTTCTGATAAATATATTTCTTTTATTCTTTAAAAAATTCAAAAAATATTCTAAAAAAAGAAAAAAAACCTTGTGTGCCTGTGTGTGTGTGTTTGTCCCTGTCCTGTGGCTGTGTTCGCTCCACAACAGGGCAAGCATTTTGTTAATTTTCCATTTTTAAATATTTCTGATAAATATATTTCTTTTATTCTTTAAAAAATTCAAAAAATATTTTAAAAAAAGAAAAAAAACTTGTGTGCCTGTGTGTGTGTTTGTCCCTGTCCTGTGGCTGTGTTCTCTCCACAACAGGGCAAGCATTTTGTTAATTTTCCATTTTTAAATATTTCTGATAAATATATTTCTTTTATTCTTTAAAAAATTCAAAAAATATTCTAAAAAAAGAGAAAAAACTTGTGTGCCTGTGTGTGTGTTTGTCCCTGTCCTGTGCAACAGGGCAAGCATTTCATTTGTGTAGTTCCAGTGCGGTCCTTTTGCCAACACAAAAGTGCTATAATACAGTGCTCGCTCATTATTTGTGTAGTTCCAACCAGTGCGGTCCTTTGGCCAACACAAAAGTGCTATAAGACAGTGCTCGCTCATTATTTGTGTAGTTCCAGTGCGGTCCTTTGGCCAACACAAAAGTGCTATAATACAGTGCTCGTTCATTATTTGTGTAGTTCCAGTGCAGTCCTTTTGCCAACACAAAGTGCTATAAGACAGTGCTCGCTCATTATTTGTGTAGTTCCAGTGCGGTCCTTTGGCCAACACAAAGTGCTATAAGACAATCGATTCGTATTTAATAACGAAGTTTCGGAAGTCGTTTTTGCGCATGCGCGGGGGGTCCGCCATCTTAACGAATCGATTCATTAATAATAACGAAATTTCGTAAATACCGAACTTTTTTAAAGGAAAATTTTGTAATTCTTTTAAATAACAAAACGCAAAAAAACCCCCAAAACGAATCGATTTTAGAAACAAATTTTTGCGTTGTTACCCAGGCCTAATATATATATATATATATATATATATATATATAGCTGGAGCCCCCGGTGGCACAATGGGTTAAACCCTTGTGCCAGCAGGACTGCTGCCTAACAGGTCAGCAGTTCAAATACAGGGAGAGCAGGTTGAGCTCGCTCTATCAGTTCCAGCTCCTGACACACAGAAAATTATGTGCTGCATCCTACCTCAAGTCATGAGAAAAGATGGGTGCTCTGGACCCTAACATATCAGATACGTGGGAGCTTCCTGTATAAGATGATGTACAGATAGTGTCTAACCCCAAATAAGGCTGTCAACATGTCCCTGAATGTTTCAGTTCAATGCTGGGGATGTCAGGAGAAGGAGGGATCTCTTTTTCATATGTGAAGAACTGCTAAAAAGGCAAAACATTACTGGTCTAAGATATATATATTCATCCAAAATGTTTTTGCAATATTACCATATTTTTTCTGTTAAGAAACTGGATGGTAAGTATGTGTTCTGTCGCCGCTGGGCTTAAAATGATTTGCTGTTAAAACAGGACGTGCAACTTGAGCCTAGCGGGAAGCCAGGGGGCCAGAAGAGAAGCTTTAGAGATTTCCCCCCCATAAACAGTCTTTAGAGGGCTTGAGCTTAAATACAACAAAGTCTTTATTGATGAACAATCAAACAGAAACTTCTTTTGTCTTCAAAGGTTAAACAAATGCTTTCAGGCTTCAAGCAACTGGTGGCTTCTAACTGTTTCTTTGCTTTACTTTCAAGGAAAATCCCTTTCCAAACTTCTCCCAGGCTAACTGTGAACCTAAACCTAACTGGTGTGGATCCACTACCGGGATGAACTGCGTCTCAAAACCGAGTGGACCTACCAGTAGGTCTGTAGTCACTTAGCTGGATTTCTTTATGTTTAAACTGTTATTCCCTCCGAAATTCCTCAGGGCTGTAAGGCTGTTTCCCTGGAACCTTTGGGAATCTTTAGATGCTCTTAAGACTGTTCTCCCCCGGGAAGTCTTAAGGGTTGAAACCTTTGTACAGGAGAAAGTCTGTACATTAGCTATTCTTGCAGAGACTAACTAAAAATGGCTCCCTTCCCTTCTCTAAACCCAAAAAGGGGGCGGGACTAGAGAACCTAATGATGATGAACAGGTGGCCTGCCCTATGACTGCAAACTTTAACAGGAAGCCACCCTGCTGCAGAATCCCAAGCCTTGGGCTGCAAGCAAACACTTAATACAAGGCAAATAAAGTGGGAGCTTCTGGTACAGCTGTACCAGCACAGTATGGGTTACCTCTTTGATATATGACAACAATAGCAAGAATACCATATTATTAGCACAAACTTGAAAATGGAAGGCAGCACCAAGATGGAAGAATGATCTCTTCAAGTCGATGAGTTAATTCCAATGGCTAAATTAATATTGGTTTTAGAAAAAACACCAATTGAAGGTTTTTTTTTTGAAAAATTGAAAACCATTCAGCAATTAAAAGCTGAATGATATAATTAGAACAGACACTCAGTTATCCAGCAACCATGGTGATGAGTAGATACTGGACAAGTGTTTCTGGTTACTTACTATTAAAATAGACCTATTTAAAACTATATCCCATGCTATATCATAACACAAACTTTGCATTGACTTGATAAGAATATTGAAATACACTAATTAAAACAAATTAATACAAAGACAAACTTACATGTCTGCTAAAAATGGTTTTGTTTTAACTTTCATTCAAAGTATTATTTCTTCAGTTTTTTACTGGTTGCTTGAGAGTCCTGGTTCCTTGCATTCCAGTTAACTAAGAGTCTACTATAGTAATTTTAGTAGGATTATTTAGTTGAATCCATAATTGTGTAATAACAGTTCTTTTTCTTTTTCAGACAGGGGGTAGAGCCCTCCTGTGTATTCGTTGCATGTCTCCCTCCCCTTTTCCTTCTTCTTTCTGTTTCTTTATTTTTGATTGCATGATACTTTGATTTTTGTACTTAAAAAAAGAGGTTAAAAAACCATAGCATTTTCTCTATTGGAAACTGTATTTTTTCTTCACAGAAAAAAATGGAGGCCCCAAAAAAACCCCTATTTTCTATACAGAAAATCTAAAGCAGCCATCTCTTTCTAAAGAATGGTATGGCCAACACTTGTATAAGACAGCAGTGGGATGAGTAGAGAACGGATCAGAATGCAATAGGAACAGCAGAACCCTATACCTGAATGCCGTCAAATGGGTTCCTGGAAAACCCGAATGCCATCAAATGGGTTCCTGGAAAATTTGTGAAACTCTTACATTTTGTATGAGCAGCATACAATTGCATCCACATTTTTAATATGAATTCAGGATTATTGGATATATTTTAAAGGGGGGGGGGGAGGAACAGCTACAGCATCAGATGGACATTTAAGATTCTTAAATTACTACAATGAAGATGACCAGACTGCAGGAAATTCCAAAAATCAGAGACTCACTCTTTTATCTCCTCTTTTCAATCTGAAAAATGCCTCACAGCCACAGCATTCCCAACATTACATCTGCTCATTGTTGACAGATGTACCTAGCTAGAGTGGAAAGCCCCAAATGTTGTGCCATCATGATTATCTCTCTTGGGGCTAAGAGGAGCCACATCATTCTCCTCTAAACTGTCCTGTCTATCTCCTCCTTACCAGGGTGGGGAGAGAGTATTGAACTCTCGTACTCTCTGCTTGAATAATCCAAGATCTTGGATGACACATTTTCCCACATGGGACAATGGTAACCAATTTTAGATAGGAAATAAGTAATTAGTGGGATTTGAAGGACAAAGTCCATCAGCAGAAAATAATGGTGGGCATAAAGTAAGTATGGTTGGACTAGCCCATTTCATTGATGTCAGTTGTGTACATGTTCCTTCAATGCCATTCTTTTCATTTCTACATCAAGCTGCAGTTTCCTTAAATGACCTAAAGTTCTACATTGTGTCTTCAAATATTTTTATTTATGTATTACATTTTACTGCTTTTCTATTTAAAACAATGTGTAAGGCATCAGATTGGCATCATTTAAAACATCACACTGATCAATGAACATTGAAAGCACCTAAAAGGGCAGCTTGATGAGATGTGTCTTCACATCCTACTTGAATTCATCATAGATCTGAAGAGAGTTCATTCCACGAACTGGAAACAACTTAGGAGAGAGCACTCTCACATGTCTCCATGGAGTGGGGTCTTTCAGTTAATGGTATGCTCAATAGGGAGTTTCCTGAAGATCTGAACTTCTACATAGATTTGCAACAAGATAACTACAGGAAAGGAGATTCCACCTGAACATTAGGAAGAACTTCCTAACTATGAGAGCTGTTAAGTAGTGGAACTCTCTGCCCCAGACTGTGAGGGTGGGTCCTTCTTTCATAGAATCATAGAATCAAAGAGTTGGAAGAGACCTCATGGGCCATCCAGTCCAACCCCCTGCCAAGAAGCAGGAATATTGCATTCAAATCACCCCTGACAAATGGCCATCCAGCCTCTGCTTAAAAGCTTCCAAAGAAGGAGCCTCCACCACACTCCGGGGCAGAGAGTTCCACTGCTGAACGGCTCTCACAGTCAGGAAGTTCTTCCTAATGTTCAGATGGAATCTCCTCTCTTGTAGTTTGAAGCCATTGTTCCGCGTCCTAGTCTCCAAGGAAGCAGAGAACAAGCTTGCTCCCTCCTCCCTGTGGCTTCCTCTCACATATTTATACATGGCTATCATATCTCCTCTCAGCCTTCTCTTCTTCAGGCTAAACATGCCCAGTTCCCTAAGCCGCTCCTCATAGGGCTTGTTCTCCAGACCCTTGATCATTTTAGTCGCCCTCCTCTGGACACATTCCAACTTGTCAATATCTCTCTTGAATTGTGGTGCCCAGAATTGAACACAATATTCCAGATGTGGTCTAACCAAGGCAGAATAGAGGGGTAGCATTACTTCCTTAGATCTGGACACTATGCTCCTATTGATGCAGGCCAAAATCCCATTGGCTTTTTTTGCTGCCACATCACATTGTTGGCTCATGTTTAACTTGTTGTCCACGAGGACTCCAAGATCTTTTTCACACGTACTGCTCTCGAGCCAGGCGTCCCCCATTCTGTATCTTTGCATTTCATTTTTTCTGCCAAAGTGGAGTATCTTGCATTTGTCACTGTTGAACTTCATTTTGTTAGTTTTGGTCCATCTCTCTAATCTGTCAAGATCGTTTTGAATTCTGCTCCTGTCCTCTGGACTATTGGCTATCCCTCCCAATTTGGTGTCGTCTGCAAACTTGATGATCATGCCTTCTAGCCCTTCATCTAAGTCATTAATAAAGATGTTGAACAGGACCGGGCCCAGGACGGAACCCTGCGGCACTCCGCTCGTCACTTCTTTCCAAGATGAAGAGGAAGCATTAGTGAGCACTCTTGTGTTCGTCCACTTAACCAATTACAGATCCACCTCACCGTAGTTTTGCCTAGCCCACATTGGACTAGTTTCCTTGCCAGAAGGTCATGGGGGACCTTGTCGAAGGCCTTACTGAAATCCAGGTACGCTACATCCACGGCATTCCCCGCATCTACCCAGCTTGTAGCTCTATCGAAGAAAGAGATCAGATTAGTCTGGCATGACTTGTTTTTGATAAATCCATGTTGACTATTAGCGATGACTGCATTTGTTTCTAAGTGTTTGCAGACCGCTTCCTTAACAATCTTTTCCAGAATCTTGCCCGGTATCGACGTGAGGCTGACCGGACGGTAGTTGTTTGGGTCATCCTTTTTTCCCTTCTTGAAGATTGGGACCACATTGGCCCTCCTCCAATCTGCTGGAACTTCTCCCGTTCTCCAAGAACTCTCAAAGATGGTTGCCAATGGTTCCGAAATGACTTCCGCTAGTTCCTTCAGTACTCTTGGGTGTAGTTGATCTGGTCCTGGGGACTTGAACTCATTAAGAGCGGCCAGGTATTCCTGGACGACTTCTTTCCCAATTTGGGGTTGGATGTCCTCCAATCCCTCATCCACTCCATCTTGCTGAGGTTGAAGACTCTCTTTTTGTGAGAAGACCGAGGCAAAGAAGGCATTAAGTAGTTCTGCCTTTTCCCTGTCCCCTGGAGGCTTTTAAGCAGAGACTGGATGGTAATCTGTCGGGGGTGCTTTGAGTGCGAATTTCCTGCTTTTTGGCAGGGTGTTGGACTGGATGGCCCACGAGGTCTCTTCCAACTCTATGATTCTGTGATTCTAAGTGTCTCCTAGACAGTCAGGTTCTATATCACTTTGGAATTTAAAGGTCAAAATCAACTAATTCAGTCAAGAAAGCAAGCAAGCTTTAGTATTGAGGTAATAAATTTAAATACCATGTACAATCCATACATATTTGTATGGAGTTTAATCAATAATACTACTCTGAGTTGGAAAAAAATAGAAAAGACAAATTAGGTTGGTTTACTGTTAAAATAGGTGCTAGTTTTAGTCCATAGTCACATATACAGCAAATCATAATTAAAAATAAAAAGAGTATTATGTATTAAATTACAAAACAAAGAGAAACATGAGTCCTTAACAATTGTATCTTCTGTCGTAAAAACTATTTCCTTTTTTTACTTTATGAAATTATTTAATCTTAATCAGGCTAAGGCAAGGTCTTATTAAGTTTGCTTTAGTTCAAGACTAAGGTTTTCTTATATGTTTTTTTTAAATCTCCCAGGATATGAACTAAAGCAATGTTAATCATGTTACTGGACAAATGACTTCGTTTATAGCCTTAAACTTGGAACTACTGATGAATGGATGGGATGTAATGTGCCAAGGATTGATACCTCTGGTGACAGTATTAAAAGCTCATTACCAGACTCTTTGTAGTTGATTATGATCTGTGGTTAGAACAGCTGGGATTATTCATTAATAGCAATGTGTTGAATTTCCATAGCAATAGTCTAGTGATACATGAAAATACAAGACAATAATTCCACATGTATCGGAGGACTAAGAATTAAAGAGGCACTTCACCCAACAGCTCTCAGAAGGAATGTAATTTTGTTTGGTTGTTTTGAAGATGAGATCATAAATACTCTAGAGATTGCCTCCTCCTGAGAACATTTCTTAATTTTATAAAAATCCTGCCGACGCTTTGACCATTTCTTTTTGTAAGTAAATCTGAGACAAAAAGGCAATGCCTTTCAAATGAGATTTCTTTTGAACCAATGCGATTGTATACATCACAGGAACTGTTGGATTTGGAATGATATTTTGTAATATAAATTAATTTCCTTTTTTTTGCTAAAATCTAGAAACTATATGAAGTTTTCAGTGAAGAAAAGTGGGTGCCTTACATCTACTGGCACACAGCATAAGAAACATGTTTTCATTGAGAGAACTAGTCCTCTATAGGTTCAATAAATTAATCCTGCTAGTTCAGCATTAGAACCCATCTTCTTTCTGGATTCCAAGTGTGATATGCATACGTATTATGTGTGGTATAAGTTACATGAATTTGTCGCTCCTTTAAAATAAGTGGAGCTTCCCCAAAACCTTGTGCATCTCTTTTCTTCTTCAATATTTTTAATTTAAAAAGAAAATCAAATATACTCGTGCACATATAAATGAAGACATATTTAAACAACAATTACATAAGAAACTACACAACATACATATGTAATCTAATTATAGGTCAAGGTAAAGGTTTCCACTTGACATTAAGTCTAGTCCTGTCTGACTCTGGGGGTTGGTGCTCATCTCCATTTCTAATCCAAAAAGCCAGCTTTGTCCATAGACACCTTCTAGGTCATGTGGCCAGCATGATTGTATGGAGCACCGTTACCTTCTTGCAGAAGCGGTACCTATTGATCAACTCACATTTGCATGTTTTCAAAATGCAAGGTTGGCAGAAGCTGGGGCTAATAGCGGGAGCTCACCCTGCTACCCAGATTCAAACCAACATCTTTTTGGTCAGCAAGTTCAGCAGCTCAGCTGTTAAACCTGCTGTGCCACTGGGGGCGCAAATCTAATTACCGTATATACTCGAGTATAAGCATAGTTTTTCAGCGACTTTTTTAGGCTGAAAAAGCTCCCCTCGGCTTATACTTGAGTCAAGGTTATTTATTATTTTACTCTCTTATTAGTATTGTTGTTACATTTATTATTATTCTCTATTTATAATTGTTATTATTACATTTATTATTTTACTCTATTATTATTGGAAGGAAATGTAAGCACATTTGCATTGAAGGTTAGAATAATGGTTTAATTAAAGTTGGATAGCCTTATCTTACATTACAGTTTTATGTAAATATTCAAAACATTTAACCTATTGATGCCTCAATGAATGTAATTTTATTGGTATCTATTTTTATTTTGAAATTTACCAGTAGCTGCTGCATTTCCCAACCTCGGCATATACTCGAGTCAATACATTTTCCCAGTTTTTTTGTGGTAAAATTAGATGTCTCGGCTTATATTCAAATTGGCTTATACCCAAGTATATACGGTATATGTAACTCTAAAATCGCTATAATTAAACATTCTTATTCCATTTATATATACAAAAAATTGTTAGCTTCTGCTTGTTTCAACATTAACAAGTTAATATCCCAACATTTTTCTCGAGATCTCTACATAAATCTATCTATACAACTATTCCCCTTTCCCTCAGATATATATTGATAAAATGTTTTCAGTTCTTCAAAGAATGTGTACAGTGACTTATCCTTCAGCAATACTGTTAATTTGTCAGTTTCTATTAGTTCCCAATCTTCTATAGTCAGTGTTCCTATCTTTTCCACGCTTGAACATGTAAGATTCTTGCCACTGTTAACTTGTACTTGTGTATCTCTGAACACCCATAAACGTGTGGACTGAAGCAATAGTAAGAAAAGGTAGTTTGCCACATAATTACCCTTGCTATTGCTTCAGTCCAGAGGTTTATGATCATATTCTAGCTATGAAACATTTAGCACTTGTACCAAATTAGAAGAGTATTCTTGTGATGCTATAAAAAATTTGGTCTGTAGCTTCAGTGGAAAAAAATTCTGCTGCCATTACAAAAGTCTAGAGGACAAACACAGATGGATAATTTTATTGAGACAGGCTATAACTTTATTATGTGTTATTATGTATTCTAAATCAAGTGTGGACGTGTTCAAAAGATCTTCTGCATGACTCTTCCAGATTGGTTTTAAGAAATGTGAGTTCTTGAATTTTTCCAGGTTTTTCTAATTATCTCCTCTGCGTCCACATACCACTCATTCCATTCTTTCCAGAATCTGTTTGCAGTGATTTCTTGGACCCGGACAAGGGCTCTCTGAAGTTTGCTTTAATCTACAGCATGGCTCAGTATGGTAGTCCTATGTTTCTATGTTTTATGGTGCAATTTTCTCCTCTCTTGAATTTTATGTCATAGATTTATGGTGCAAAAGTGCTGTTTCACAGATGTGTTGTGACAATATAACTATAAATAAAAATAAAGGAGGAGGAGTTAAGGGAGCATTTTGTTCTGATATATCTTAGAATTAAAAGTAACACACTCAATTGTGGTACTAAAATGTTGCAGCTGGTGCTGGGAAATAGTTCAGGACAAGATAAAAATCTCTTGATATTGTGTATGTGTGTGACAGAGAGAAGTACTGCAGGATTAAAGAGTGCAACCCCTTGACTCATTTGTCCAGCATGGAGGAGGTCTCTTTTCTTATTTTAGATGGTTTGCAGATATGAAATTGAAACATATTGCATTTCTGCTAAAGTATCAGATTTATTCCCATTAATATATATGTATGCATAGCTAATGCGTTTGACTCATTGTGACATAAATTAAATTGATTGTAACCTGACATTGTACTGTGCCCTTTTTCAAAAGATGATGATTATGACAAAGTTTCTTAGTTAAGTACTTTGATAAAATATTTTATTGTCTTCAAAAACTTTGACCACTTAGCCATATACTTCCAACCTTGAGGTTTTGCATATGCCTATGCTCTACAACAGTGGTTCCCAACCTGTGGTTCGTGGACCACCAGTGATACCCAAGAACTAAAATATGGTCTGCAGCCTCACCATTACTATACCACTGCAACGAGAGCAACTGGTCTCGCAATACTCTCTTATAGTGCCGAGGCAATGGGGATGTCAGGAGGGGAGAAGCTGGCTACCCACGAAAGGTGCGACAAGAAGCCTCCTGACTACTGCTTCTCCTCCTCCTCCCTCCCCCTGAGGAGAGCCATTCCATGTGGCACCTGGAAACGGGGTCACCTTGGTGTCTTCGTTTTTAAGCCTGTTCTTGGGGTTATTTGGGGTGCTGATTCAGAAAATTGCATTGAATAGGCAACATCAACTCTAGATCATTAAATATGTATTTTTGTGGACAAGCACATCGTGACTACTGGATGGCATGTGTTCTGCATCAGAAAATAGAGCTGATGTGGTCTATCTAATGCAATTTTCTGAATCAGCGCCCCAAATGACCAAACTGAATCTAAAGTTGACCAAAAAGTGATTTGTAACCCTTTTTGTTGGAGAGTGGTCCCTGGTCAAAGTGGACCCTGGTTAAGTGGTCCCTGCTCTACAACCTCACACTTGAGAGATCTTTTATAGTTGCTTTTAAAGTGGTATGCTGGATAGGCAAATGTTTAATAGAATCCTTTCTATTCACTTAATGAGGTCTTTCTTATTTTCAATACATTAATTGAAAATATTTTTAATTCAATTTTGTAAATTTAATGTATTCTTTTACCTTTGCTTTCATGATAACAACCACATTTTTCCTATTCCAGTCAGTGGTGGTGAATATTTTAATGCAATGCATTTCGTATTCTCATTTTATAAATTTTATACATTGAGATAGGCACAATAAATAATGATAATCCTGCCAATGTGGAGTCATCCACTTCCACTCTATTTAACAACATTTGGGGGGTTCTAACAGCAGTAATAGTTTAAGATCTGTAGGTCAAGATGGAACAAGAATATTTCCCATCAGCAACAACTTTTGCCTTATAAAAATAAGACAATTCCATTAAGAAAAAAAGGACTCGGGAGACTCAGTGTTCATTTTGTATCCTGGGAGATTACAACAGGACGTGTTTAGCAGCGTGGATGCATAAAACTATTCCGTGGAGTATTCGTATGTTCCAGGATTGTCAAACAAGATGTTACCAGAGGTCAATTGTTGCTTTCTTGCTGTAAGGTGGGGGAAGGGGGAAGGCACTGAATGCAAGATAAATGGTGGATTTTGCAATGTCTTGACAGGTCTGAGATATACAGGAGATGTGCTGTCAAAACGGTGTCTTTCGCCAGAAGCAACCGTGTTTTCAATATTTTTCTCCCCACATTTATTTCTGTAACAATGTTTTGATCAGATTTAAACTGGGACAAGCAAGAAAAGGCAAGCTAGAAATATGCTATCTGTTCTCAAAAGACATGAACTGATCAACAAAACATTTTAAATCTGTTGCTCATTATTTCCTTGCCATGCAGGATGATAATAAATGAAAATATTACAGAATGTCGAAGGATTTTGAAAACAAGAGGTCAAAGAAATCTCTCCAAGATCTCCCAAGACTGCTCATTAGTGGTCTCACTCATACTTTTCACATTCCTTTCTATTAAATAGTCATTTCTTTGTTTAGTGAGGTTAAATTTTCTTTGCTGTCAACTTGTACATCTATAAAGGCCTCTGAAAATGCAACAACTATGGACAAGATTGTTTGGATCTTTCTTTCCCCAGAGACACATGCATATATTTATGGATTAATATATAGTATGTTCCCCATATCTGTGGGGGATAAATTTCAGAATTTCTGCAGATACATGGTGTCACAGATAAAAATGAATACTCTATTTCATGCTTGGAGCAAAAATAGCATGTTTTTTACCACTTGCAAATCTCCCACCTCATGGAGGGGAGAATAATTGAAGTTTCTTTGCTTTGTCACCCTGGAGAAGGCAAGCGATTCTTCCTGCTACCCATTCATCAAAGCTCAAGGCTCTTGTGCAAATGTCCACACATCTACTTAGGGTTTAAGGAGGGAGTTGGTAGAGTTGGGTCTTCCTACTCCCTCCCCACAAGGAGTCCAACATTGTTGTGCAAACAGCAAATAAGTGAAAATGCAGATATAAGATCTGCAAATAAGGGGATCTTAAGATACATCTTCACTTCAGAATTAGTGCAGTCTAACACCATTTTAGCTGCCATGGCTCAATTCTATGAAATCCTGGGAGTTGTATCTTCACAAGGCCTTTAGCCTTATTTGTCAAAAGAGTGCAGGTGCCTCTTTGATTATATGATCCTGCATGGCAGGAGACTCGACTGGATGGCCCTTGTGGTCCCTTCAAACTCTGTGATTCTATTATTCTAACTGATAACTCCCACAATTCCATATCACTGAGTCATGGCAGTTAAAGTAGTGTCAAGCTGCATTAATTCTACAGTGCATATGCACCCTTACTGTAATGTAAGAAGTGGACAACCAGAGGCCCTGATCTAAATTTATCATGGAAGACTGAAATTCAATTGTCTGACACAGAACAGCAACCACCACTCCCTTGACACACAGACCAGTGCAAATTTCACAGTATCCATGCTCAGTGAGAACTAAGGTCAATAATCCCATAACTGTCTTTCCTGAAACTCAAGATAGAACAATAAATTAAATAACAATGGCTTGCCATTTAGCAACACCCAAATCTGCTGCTTGATTCACTCTTCACTGTACCCAGTTGTCGGGCCAGCCTTAATAACTAACATCCTACACAGACTCCAAAGACTTTCTTGCAAATTATTAGAGTGTAGTCAAGTCAAAATACGTGGAGAAAGTGTGGCTATTGAGGGCTTTTCCCTAGCACTTCCATTAGTATGCACCTCAGCTGCTCACTCCTTCTGACAGCAGGGTTTATTTTAAGCTCTCCCCCCTCCCCACCCCGTCCACCGCACATGAAGCTGGAAAGCCAGAATCAAGGAGATGTTTTCCTTTATCTGCCCTGCATTTTGCATCACTGCACAGTTCATTGTAGATGACAGAGACAGCTTGGGGAAGATGCTGACTGAACATAAATTATCACTGTTCCTGACTGCGATGCCACTGTGGAGCAAAGCAGAATTAATAAAAGATATGCAATGGTGAAAGTTGTTGCAAAATCTGATAATGAAAGGCTGGAATTTCTAGGTGTCAGTGAAGCTCAGATTCATGATGTAAAATAAAAGTGGATGAAATCAATAGTACCTGTGGCAACATGAATGACCCAAAGCAGGTAGTTGTATCTTTGTGCAGTTATTCTCCTTGATCTCAGATGGAACAATTAGATTGTTGGCCACATTATATACTATTCATATAAGGCCATGATGACTGAAATATAAATTTAGTCATCTAAAAACTCATTTCTTTAGCATGTCCACATTGATTCATGTTTAGAAATGGTCTTGCTCCCGATTAAAGTCATGTTTACCAATGGCGCAAAAACGTATTTCCGATTATACATTCTATTTTCCCACTGGACAAATTGTGTTCAGCTTCACATTAGAATAATGGCCAGCACACTGGCTAGCAGGACAGAAATACATTGTGTTTGTTTGTTTGTTGTGTATCTTGCCTTTGTCTCAGGATGAGATCCAGTTCTGCTGCCCTTAACCCAGAGAACCTGTCAGCTGCATTGTTGTTCTGTTGGATCAGAGATACAGATTATTTCCATTATTTCCACATCTGAAAACACTGCTCCCCCGCACTCCCAGCATACTACGAAAGGGAAAACCTTGCCAAAAAAGAGTAAAAATAAGTCACAGATTTGCATGAATAAGAAAAAATGATGTTTTCTTAATTATAGATTTTGAACTTGGACTGAAAAACTGCATAGCTTTTTGAGATATGTGAAAATCAAAGAGTGATTCCATTCCAATGGGCATATTTGGGAAGAGTGGATGAGGCTGATTTGTATAAAATGTGAACAAAAGTCAATGTATATCAAAATGTGGATTCAGCTCACTGATCTACTTGAAGCTTGTCTAATTCATTCTGAGTTGTGTAAAGAAGTACTTTTTTCTTTTTTCTTTTTGTTCCAAATCTATTGCCAAACAATTTAATTGGATGAGTCTTGATGTTGAGGGAAGAAAATGTTTTCTTGCTCTTTTTTATCTATTTCATGCATAATTTTATGAACTCTTTTCACATGACCCAATTCTTGTAGGGAAGTTACTTCAACTTCTTTTGCTTGATAATCTTAAGATGTTGGGTAGGTATGAAATATCAGTCCTAATATATCCCCAAGTAGGACACAGAGCTGGGATGATTGCTGAAACTGAGAAGGAAGGCAAAGAAGACAACAAAAATAACTTTGGCTAAAACATTCACCAGGATTCAGCACTGCTTAGTCCAACTGACTTACTGACTTTCTAATTGGTTGAGACAGATACATTTTTTTCCAACAAAGGGTGCTTTTACACTGTAGAATCAATACAGTTAATACCACTTTAATTGTAATGGTACAATGCTATGGAAGACCTTTAGGCTTCTCTGCTAGAGTGCTAGTGCCTCACCAAAGATTTGAGCGGACCATTTAATGCAGTTCAAAGCTAGCTTCAAACTGTGGGCCCTTCCACATAGCCCAAAGCAGTAATCCTGGGGTACTATATTTAATTATTTTTGAAAAACCTATTTTTCTTCAAGGCGTTAGTTTGGTCCTAAGATTCCTCCCTTCACTCTGAGGACAAAACTCTGAGAGAACAGAAAAGAACATTTGAGGGTCACAGACAAGCCCAAAGACTGAGCTAAATTATGATGTATCCTGCTCCAAGTTTTAAAATCCCATCTTTGCAAGGGATGCTAAAACAAAGTGGAGCAACTTTGTGACAGACCATATAGAAAATACTGAATTTTGCTTTGACCTCAGTGAAGACAGTAATCAAAATGTATTTTAAAACATATAAAATCTACATCCTGATATTATAGTACTCCCCTCTCAAGTCAAATCCCAACAATTAATGCCAAGCATAAAAAATAATAATAGAATCATAGACTCATAGAGTCAGAAGAGACCTCGTGGGCCATCCAACCCCTTTCCAAGAAGCAGGAAAATCACATTCAAAGCACCCCCGACAGATGGCCATCCAGCCTCTGCTTAAAAGCCTCCAAAAAAGGAGCCCCATACCACACTCCTGGGCAGAGAGTTCCACTGCTGAATAGCTCTAATTGTTAGGAATGTTCAGGTGGAATGTTCAGGTGGAATCTACTTTCCTGTAGTTTGAAGCCATTGTTCAACGTCCTAGCCTCCAAGGCAGCAGAAAACAAGTCTGCTCTCTCCTCCCTATCACTTCCCCTCACATATTTATGCATCGCCATCATGTCTCTTCTCAGCCTTCTCTTCTGCAGGTTTAACATGCCCAGTTCTTTAAGCTGCTCCCCATAGGGCTTGTTCTCCAGACCCTTGATCATTTTAGGCAGAATAGAGGGGTAGCATGGCTTCCCAGAATCTAGACACTATACTCCTATTTCTGCAGGCTAAAATCCCATTGGCTTTTTAAGCTGCTGCATGACATTGTTGGTGCATGTTTAACTTGTTGTGCATGAGGACTCCAATATCTTTTTCACACATACTGCTCTTGAGCCAAGCAGACCCCATTCTGTATCTGCTGCTGAACTTCATTTTGTTGGTTTTGGCCCATCTCTCTAATCTGTTAAGATTGTTTTTAATTCTGCTCCTGCCTTCTGGAGTATTCGCTATTTCTCCCAATTTGGTGTCATCTGCAGAAGTTTTTTAATTCCACCATGATGCATTTACAGTATGTTACACCCCATATATACAACTCCTTGTTGAGTCATCAGCAGAATTTATTTTTGAACCACCAGAATGTTTTTACTGTATTAACTACGGTGGTCCTTTGGCAGCCGGTGTCATTCAAAACATTGTGAGTTAATAGAAAATTCATTCCTATAGTCTGATTTCAAGAGAGGACATGTTAATTGTTGCTGTTGGAAGAAGCATATCAACATATCATCTAGAAAAATGTGATCCTTGGCCATTTCTCCAATGAGCAAAATGTTGTTTGAGGCAAAGAAATGAGTCCCATTTCCTTATATGTTTTCAGTGTGTCTTCGGGGCATTGCTATTTACTTTGCAAGATCACTGAAACATTCCCCTATTTGTTTTGTTTGTGTATATATATCCCAATAGCTCTGAGATGGGGTAACTAAGTACTTTGATATCTTTTTTTGTGTGCTGCAAACACTGATATTTCATTAATGGCCAACTTTCAATAAAGATCTACCAAGGGGTGGGGGTTTATTTCTTCAGCAATTTCAAACACTTGAACAGGAGTCATTCTACAGGAATCACATTCATTTCATTTATTTTAAAATCCACATCCTCTTTTACTTTATATGCCAAGCAGTACAGAATAAAAGGGGGTTTGGAATGGGAAATCTCCAAGCATGTACTAGCTGGGTGTGGTTTTTCAGTCATACATATTGGAAAGTTGCACATTGCTCTTGGCTGTGCAACATTGCTAACTGAACCAGATTCCAGATAATGCCTTTAGACTGCACACATTTGTACAGATGCTTACTTCAGCTGCCAGGAACTGAAGGAAATATATTTCTTTGTTTTCATAAGGATACTGACACATTTGACTTTTCATTTATTAAATACTAAAACAACAGATTAAACAAAGAAAGGGAAAAAATGGTGAGGGGAAAAAGGACATCACAAACCACAACCGTTCTGTTTTTTAGATGAGAAACGCTAAAATATTACCAAAATTTTCCAGGATTTCCAGGATTCTGCCAGTATTTTCTCATTTAGCTTTACCAGGCCAAACATCTCAAGACTCAACAATGTTCAGTGGGATCAATATAAAACCCTGGTTCTGCATTACAACATGACTCCCAAGGATTGTCTATATAAACAAACAAACATAAAACTGGACTCACTTGAATCTTATGATAGTTGTCTTCCAGTGTAGCCCCATCTCCACTGACCATATAATCCTGTTTCTAAATCCAGATTATATGCTTTAAACTGGATTCTATTAGTTTAAAGCTGCTAATCTGTATTCAGAAACTGGATTATTTGGCAGTGTAGATAGGGTCTGAGCATTCTGGGTTTTCTTCCATTAACATCACTTTACTCTGCTTTAGGCAAAGTCAGGGAATACTGGGCTCTTCTACATTGAAATGTAGCGAACTTTCTACTATTTTCACAAACCCCGATGACATCTAGACATTTGATGATCCAACAAAGTGGCAGTGAGTCAAATGCTTTTTTTTTTGCAATCAATCCAAGTTGTATAGAAATTTGTTTTGTGGCTTTTGCAATTATCCAGTATCATTTTGTCAATCAGAAGCTGATCTTTCATGCCCCTACTACTTCTTTTATTGCATTTTTGTTCTACTGGCAAGATGTTATTTTCCTCCAAGTAATCCTGGATTTTGATCAGCTATTATGCCTGTCAGCAGTTTGAACATTGCAGGCAGACATGTTATTGGTCTGTAGTTTCCTGGTATTATTCCTTTCTGTATCAAATACATCTTCCCAGTTATTATCCATTTACTGATGTTTCTAGTTTGCAGCATCTCATTGAATTGTTCAGCCATTTTTGAGTGCAGATTTATTATTATTATTATTATTATTATTATTATTATTATTATTATTATCTACAGAAGGTAACCTCAAACTGGTTGCTGAATTTGCAGTATCCACAGCTTGACAGCTGCCGGACAATATATTTTCCCCCATTTCTGGTTAAGATGTCCACTAATATTCTAGAAGCACAAGAGGTGGGGGGGGGGGGGGGAGTGACAGCAGGGAGGTAATCAATTACCTATTCCAGGAGGTCAGTTGGTACTCTGCTGCCCAGTCATACCTTTGTGACATTTTTGGCAGCTCCTGCCTTCCCTGTTCTGAATTCTACAAGTGTGGCAGTATAGCAAGCATATAAAATGCACTTTGAATTCTGAAAAGCCAATTTTGCAGTGCAATGTGGTTTAGAGTTGGAGCCCACTGATGTGCTTTAAAGGGTTTAACTCAAACCTTTCTGCATCTTTGCTTAATAATAATAACAGTATTAATATATCACTTTCTAGATTTCCAAAGTTGGGGCTTCCTCTCTAATGACCTCATCAGATGGGCTAAATTGCCCATTTTATGTCAGTCCTACTCTACTTGTGGCACAGAGCCCTCCGGCTTCCATCCCACGACATTAAACTACTTCCGGTGGGGCTCTGTGGTGCAAGTAGAATAGGAGTGTTGTAGGCTGCCATGGCATCCTGTGTTGCATAGCCAACAACGGGGAGAAGCCAGGTGACATGGGAGTCATGATGTGTGGCTAACTCGATAGGTAATGTGATGAGGTCAATATAGTGGTGACATCATGTTTACACACTTGTTCCTTGTTAAAGGATAAACTTGACTGAACTGGGATTGTCTCTATACTGTAGAATTAATAGTTTAACACCAATTTAATTGACATGGCTCAATGCTATGGAATCCTGGGATGTGTAGTTTGATGAGACACCAGCCATCTTATTACAATTCCCATGATTCTATAACATTGAGCCATAGTAATTAAAATGGTATCAAATTACATTAATTCTACAGTGTAGAAGCACTCCAGATGACAAACAAGAATATTTTAAAATGACTTTTCATTTAGTTGTAACTCTTCCATCTGCATACACAGTAAAAAAATAATCTCAGGTGACCTCTAAATGCCCTGACAACATCTAGTGTCATTCCAGGATAACTCATCCATATATATAGACTATGGAAGAGAGATGCCCAGAGGCAGTTTAAGTTACACACAGCAAAGAGAGTTAAATAACTAGAGTGTATGAAATTCAGAAGTATTTAACAGCAACGCCAAAGCTGTAAATTCCACGTTCTTTTACAAATATATATTGAAAATATAGACAAGGGAAAAGAAGAATGATAAACACAGAGCAAGTATTGGGAGCTAACTGGAAAGGAGTAAAGCCATGCATAAATGTCTTTTTAAAAGGCAGTAGGGTATTAGACTATTTAGCATAAATATGCAGATAGAATACATGGCTCTCAGCTTTCATTTCTCAATCACATATTCTTCTAAAATGTAGCAAGCAGAATTTAGTGTGTAAAATTCTCTGTACCTTATTGGCAGAAAAGATTTCTGATTTAACATGGGTAGTCCAAAGTAAATAACCATTCTAAATCTAAGCAAACTAGTTCACTATTGTGTATTCTCCTGCTCCCTTGTAATATAAATGCAAAACAGCTGAAAGAGAGCTTTAGGAATGTGCTAAGATCTCATAATGGTGTTTATTATTCATTTAATTACATGTGCTGTACGAATAGACCTGCATTTTCATGGCAGACCATTTACGGAGTCAGATAAAAAGATAGTTTTTCACAGAAACATCATAGCAGATCATTAAACTGGTAAAATAATGAATATTTCCAAGCAAAACTCCAAGTAAAGAGCAAAAATGTTCAATTCCATGGCATTATAATTTATAATTTTAAGGGGTCTAAATCCAACTGCTAGTCTTGGTTACAATAGACCAGATGAATCAATGCAAATTTGGCAAAAAAACCCTTACTGGGGTCAATCCAGTTATGGTCCCACTGGGCCATGTAGACTTCACCCCACCATTGCTTCTAAAGCGCAGTACTAGATAGAGCAGTGACAAATATTCATTTCCATTGGTAAAGTGTACCTATTTTGTGCTTTCTACTGTAGGGAATCCAGAAGTACCATAAGAACATCTGAGTTGAACCTGTGAAAAGTTTCCAATGGCAGTATACATTTAAAGAGAAAAGCATATGGAGATGTTTGCTCAAGATAGTGAAAGGAAGCAACTAGTCTTGAGGGAAAGTCGATTAGGTAAAAGATAGTACACCACTGGAGAAGGCCCAAGGAATATCAGCAGGGCAATCAATAGGTTGTTTTCTTAATATGTTTAACTGATATGAGAATTACAAGAGGAATAGAGAGAATAAACATATAGCATGGCTCTCAACAAATGATATGTAGGGCTGTAGTTTTGCATTCAGTGGAACTCTGGTCTAGATTGCTGAGAATGACAAACATGCTCACATAGCCCCAAACAGTCTAGTGAAAAACAGTCAAAATAAATGTAGGCATATCCAAAATGAGATGACATCAAACCACAAATATCCAACAATTCTGAAACCATGATGACAGGAGATTTTGAAACCTCAGTCACTTCTCATCATGTTGTTGGTTCAGCTTCCAATGATCTATAAGGTTCAGGAATCAGATAACATTTTTGGCATTCTCTCACATAGAATTTTTATACTTGCACTCAAGGATGAGGAAATATTTTTCATGCTGCTGCCAAATCTGGTTTTGAAAATAAGAAACTTCTCCAGGAATTGTTGCTGTGGTTGCCTATTGAGTAATAATATCTTGGAAATAGGTCTCTTTACTCTTGTTCACATAAAGCTGAACTTTAGTTTATAAGCTTTGGTTTCCCACTTCAGTTTTATATCTGAAACATCCTTCTTTTATTCTTCTGAAGTGTAGTGCTAGGCACAGCATTGAAAGAAATAAAGAGAAATGGATGTTGTATAAAATGTAATGTTCTAGCAATGGGACATCAGCAGATTGCAGTGGAAATAAGCAGAATGTCAAAGAAAGTACAGGCTGCAACTGTTAGTTTCTTTCATCTCTAAGTATACTGGAATGAAAATTGAAAGCATGATGGAGAAAACAATATCCATGGTGGGCACGTAGCAGTGGCATGATAAGTGTTGATATCAAACCAATGTAGGAAAGGGAGGCAGCCCTTGGAGCCAGGAGCTAACATTACCCTGGGCTCTGGAAAATCAACCCACCCTTGCTGGAGACTCTGCTACCATCTTTCCCCCAAAGCAGCCCTGCTATGAGTTGGTGGTCACTACTGGTGCCTTACATACAAGAGAAATGGAAAGGCACTTGTCCTGTATGGAAGTCTCCTTCCCCACTTGCCATCATCCCAGCAGCAGATAAAATGTGTGAAAAATGTGGCAGCATTGAGCAAGTGGCTGGCTCAGTGTCAGGAACTATGAGGAAGAAAGGAGATAACCGAGGGTGATAGGTCCCCTGGAAGGAGGGAAGAAATGGAAGAAAACAGGAGACAGCCTCACCCCCACCCCACCAGTTATTGCCACCTGAAGCAGGGAGATGGTCAGGGATTCTTCACTGAAACCTTTGCAGTATAGATTGACTTCTATCCCTCTAAATGCAATAAATAGAGCCATTAAAATTAGTCACCAAAGGCATAGCACTTAATTAACTTATGGATGTGGATGTGACACGAGCACCTGCTTGTCCTATTTTGATGGATTCTTTTCAGTTTGTGAAGCCCGAGGATGTGGACAAGATACTTGGAGGAATGAGGCCCACCACGTCCATCCTAGACCCCTGCCCATCCTGGCTTCTGAGGGAGGCCAGAGGGGGATTGGCTGAGTGGGTAACGGTGGTGGTTAATGCCTCCCTTCGGGAAGGCAAGATTCCAGCGAGCCTAAAACAGGCTATTATAAAGCCGCTGTTGAAGAAACCATCACTGGATCCCACCAAATTTGACAACTTTCGGCCTGTTTCCAATCTTCCCTTTTTGAGCAAAGTCATGGAAAGCGTGGTGGCCTCACAACTCCAGGTATTCTTGAGAGACACGGATTATCTGGATCCGGCACAGTCTGGTTTCAGACCGGGACATGGTACCGAGACGGTCTTGGTCGCCTTAGTGGATGATCTGTGCCGGGAGCTAGACAGGGGGAGTGTGTCCCTGTTGGTGCTCCTGGACCTCTCAGCGGCCTTCGATACCGTCGACCACGGTATCCTTCTGGGACGCCTTGCGGGAATGGGTCTTGGGGGCACTGCTTTGCAGTGGCTCCAGTCATTCCTGGAGGGTCGGACCCAGAAGGTGTTATTGGGGGACTCCTGTTCAACTCCGCAGCCTTTGACCTGCGGGGTTCCTCAGGGTTCTATCCTGTCCCTCATGCTGTTTAATATCTACATGAAGCCGCTGGGTGAGATCATCCGGAGTTTCGGGGTGCGGTGTCATCTGTACGCAGATGATGTCCAGCTCTGTCACTCCTTTCCACCTGCTACTAAGGAGGCTGTCGAAGTCCTGAACCGGTGCCTGGCCGCTGTAATGGTCTGGATGAGGGCGAACAAACTGAAATTAAATCCAGACAAGACAGAGGTACTCCTGGTCAGTCGCAAGGCCGAGCAGGGTATAGGGTTACAGCCTGTGCTGGATGGGGTCGCACTCCCCTTGAAGGCGCAGGTTCGCAGCTTGGGTGTGACCCTGGACTCATCGTTGAGCCTGGACCCCCAGGTTTCAGCGGTGACCAGGGGAGCATTTGCACAGCTCCGGCTTGTGCGCCAGCTGCGCCCGTACCTTGGGAAGTCTGACTTGGCCACGGTGGTACATGCTCTGGTCACATCCCGTCTCGACTACTGCAACGCTCTCTACGTGGGGCTGCCCTTAAAGACGGCCCGGAAGCTTCAGCTAGTCCAGCGCGCGGCAGCCATGTTGTTAACAGGAGCAGGACGCAGGGAGCATACAACGCCCTTGTTGTTCCAGCTTCACTGGCTGCTGATTTGCTACCGGGCCCAATTTAAGGTGCTGGTGTTATCCTACAAAGCCCTAAACGGTTCCGGCCCAAAATACCTTGCGGACCGCATCTCGGCCTACGAGCCCACGAGGACCTTGAGATCATCTGGGGAGGCCCTTCTCTCGATCCCGCCTGCCTCACAGGCACGTCTGGCGGGGACGAGAGAGCGGGCCTTCTTGGTGGTGGCCCCCCGGCTGTGGAACTCCCTCCCTGCTGACATCAGACAGGCCCCCTCCCTCATGGCCTTTCGTAAGGGCCTGAAGACTTGGCTCTTCGAGCAGGCTTTCAACTAAGTGCTATGTTACTGGTAATGACAACCGGAATGAATTATGACTACGAGATTGACTATGATTCCGTAATATGACGAAGCGAATTTTTAGTGTAATTTAGATGTTATGTATTAGTGATGTTAGTTGTTGTTCTGATCTCTTTGTAAAGTGTCTTTTGTACTGTACACCGCCGTGAGTCGCCCTAGGGCTGAGAGCGGCGGTTAATAAATGCAAGAAATAAATAAATAAATAAATAATAACTTACATATATCTTACAGTTGTATGAGTTTTCGTGATTCAGTAGTAACCATTTCTTTGTCAGTGGATATACACAAACTGTTAACATCCCATCTCATCATATTAAATGAATTTGAAAGAATGACTCAAGTTTGTACTAAATTGGCAAAGATCAGTAGCAATGACTGCATTCTCTATAAGAAGTGGTGGAATTCACTGGTATATTAATAAGAAGTGAAATATCTTTGTAGAAGGAATGTAAATCGGAGTGATCAACCACTCCCTAAAGCCTTGTTCTGATATCTTACATGCATACTATGTGTTTATTTAGATCCCATGCTAAGAGAAAGGTGGGATAAAAATTGAATGAATACTAGAAAGTCGGAATGATTGCCACCATAAGAAAAGTTTCCTTTATAATGGACCAACATTTTAATGAACAGGGACATACGCATTTATAGGGATAAATTGAATTTAATATTTTAGGTATCTCACAGTCCACCACATTGTTTAGACAACTTAAGATGCACTGGCATATAATAGTTTGGTTGACATCATTGCCCACAAGTAGATCATTTTGTTATTGATCTCTTTTGAAATTGCTAGCTTGATACTTTGCAGATGCACAAAGATCCCCCAATCTGAGTGCCAGGCAGAGATAGTGAGATTTGTTGTCCAGCTTGTCTAGAAAGGACCATCTTGGTGAAGATATTCTGAACCCACTGTTGGCAAAATGTACACTGCTAATTCACTCTTCAAACATTGTGGTTTCTTAAAGAGACAATTAAATAAAATGAAATATTCCTGTCAAAATATCTCTTAAATACCTTTGTTGTTTATTCATTCAGTCATTTCCAACTCTTCGTGACCTCATGGTCAGCCCACACCAGAGCTCCCTGTTGGATGTGGCTACCCCCAGCTCCTTCAAAGTCAAGCCAGTGACTTCAAGGATAACATCCATCCATCTTTTAATACCTTTGAAATAATATTAAAAGGTAACTAGAAAAATGCTATTTGCTACAAAAATTAATTTCTTCATTCCTATCCATTACATTACTTTTAACACGTAACATGGGACTTCTCTAACACCCAGAAGTCAAACTTGGGTGTTCAAATTATGTCCATGGACTTCTGGTCTATCACACAGGGTAAAACAGATTAAAATTGGGGAATTTTCTGGGGGTTTGGAAAAACACGAGTTGCCCTGCACTTTGGGGTGAGCGTGGACAATACTACTGGCTCTAATCCAGTGTCTATATGAGTCAGTGCCACCATCCCCCTTTTCCTTTGCTTCATGGTACAGGGAATAAGGGAAGGATTGGGCCCGTGCCACCCTCCACTCACTACAGCAGATGGCTATGGTGCTCTCTGGATTTCCAGAAGCTGCAAAAATACGATGATCATCTGTCCCACCACCACCGCGGATTGAGATAAATAATGTAGCTTTTCCCAAGGCCAGTTAGGAGTATTACTATTCAAGACTGGCCTTGGATTTAGTGGTATGTGTAGATGAGTCCTTGGTTATGTCCTCATTGCTACCATAGGTAAGTTGTGAGTTGTGACAGAAACTCTGTTGCTTTGACTAACTTCCTCCAGACTTTCGACCTCATCAAATGTAATTGTGGTGATTCCAGCAGTGTCTGTTTGGGGGTGTGAGGAACCTGTTGCCCCATACTCCACGTTGCCTGACTCACCCAAGTCCCCATCTCATGGGGTGATGCACCTGGCTTCCCCCCATTGATCCAAAACAACACAGGAAGCCTCCTGTGTTGCTGCCACAGCGGCATGTGCCAGTTCACCTTCCCTTTCACAATGGAGCCCTGCCAGAAGTTGCAGTGCATCATGAGATGGGAGCTGGTAGGTTCCATCATAAAAGGATAGGTGAACTGGCACATGTTGCCTAATTTGATCCTACCTGATGTTGTCATAAGAGTTCATCTACACTGTAGAATTAATGCAGTTTGCTTTAATACATTTTGGTTGAAACATTTCAACTAAAAGTGAAGTTTATAGTCCTATTCACCAAATGAACATGACATAATTTCAACACGTGGCACTTTAACTTATCAAACATGAATGTGAATATCTGTCAAAGTTTAAAGCTGAATAGCTGTAGTACACACTATTGCTTGGAAAAATACTTAACCACTGTTAATTATAGTTCAGTTTAAACTGCACTGAAAATGAATATTTATACGTTTTGGTGCTCAGTCTCAGTTGCCCTTTTTCATTTATACATACACTGCTGTGCATGAGTAAAACATATTTTCCCACAACATGAATTTTGTGTATGCTCTCCAAATTTGGTGAAAATCCATCTAGTCACAAACACAGACAACCACACAATCAGAAACTGTATTAGTAGAGATGAAGCACTATCAGGACTGAAGAAAAACATCTCTTAGGGTTGGGAAATATGACTTGCAGTTTGACCATTTATTTGATAAATGAGTTCCATTACCCTCTCTTGCCACCTTAGAATACAACTTTGGAAATACCTCCTAAATGAAAAACCTAGCCAGTTGTTTACAATATCCTTTGTCTTAAAATTTGAGAAGGGTTTTTTTTAAAAAAAAACCCAGCAACTTCCTTTTAAACAATGCCAATACTCAAACTCAAGTATGTATTTAAGGGGGACAGAGAACAGAATGTTGTATTCATTTACATACAGTAAACAGACACGCTTCATCAACACAGCCAAGAAATGCAAAATCATTTTGAAACCCAATAGTTTAATTTACTGCTATGAGTACATTGGCTAAACTGAAGTCCCAGAAGAAGCCTTGCCTTTTGTTTACATGCCAGGATTATGTTGGGGGAAAATGTTCTTGAAACACCATTTTGACCACGTATTCATTTATTTAAATTACTCTTTAAAGAAATTCTCTAGCACCTATTTTATGAGCATATAGACTCCAGCTTCAGAAAGTGTTATTTATCCTGTCTTTTAAAGCTGTATATAATGGCTGACCGTTTCTCTACGTGGATGTGTCTGGGGCCCCCTCTCTTTGCATAGTGGGTTTATTTTTACAATCTTCCATTTTTTTCTTGTGTTATGACTTAAGTTTCTCCAAAACAAATGAATACTATAAAAAAGTTCAGTTGCGCCAAATTAAAATTGCATAAAAACAGTAAAATGCATCTAGTATATTTTCATATGTCTGGCAAAAATAGAAGAAGAAAAAACTTCATCTTATCCAACAGGAGCTAAGAAAATAATATATGTGAACCTTCCAAGGGAGCATGTTGGATTGCTAAAATGAATAAACACAGCTTATTGTAAGAGGGCAATCGAAGTCTACTGTTAAGGGAAATTTATGATGCAGTCGAGGAAGTGGCACCTTTCCAAGAACAAAACAAAACAATTGTACTTACAGATCATAATTATACATAAAACATCCCTTATCCAAAATGCCAAAATTAAAAATAGTCTGCAATCAAAAATTGTCTACACTAGTGTGATAAAATGTTCCATGACCCCAGAAATTTATGGGATTACCATTGGTCAACACTAACTTGAAGACGTGTGTGTGTGTGTATACACAAGGCATTTAAGTCCAAATTTGGAATGAAGATGGTATATATATCAAAATAAAATACATAAAGAAATAACCAGGATTTACATTATCATGTCAGATAATGTTTTGTAACACCAACAGAGATGTTACAAAGGGCAGTCTCCAATCAGAGTGAAGACAAACAGAAGGCGCATCTACATAGACCACTTAGGTGAGATTGACAATGGATCAGCTCTGTGGTGGCCAAACACCTCACAGAGCTGGTCTGGGGATACACACAGCCTTGCTGGGCATTAATTAGTCATAAGATACCCCAAATTCTGGCCCAGTATTCAAATTATCCCCTGAATTTTGGCCCTTCTGAACAGTTGGCTGGTTTCTGAATAGAACTAGCAGCAACTGCTCCCACTGCCATTCCATGTCCCAAGGATCGGGCAGCCTTGGGACATGGGATAGCACTTATGTCCTCTCCCATTTTCCATGTCACTGCAATGTCTGGCTACAGCATGGGACCAAATTGTCCACCATCACCTGCAGTGACATTGGCCATGGTAATGGAACAATTGGAGAAGGGACAGATGAGAGAAAGAGGGATTCCTTCTCTCCTCCCTCACTTGCCACTTCATTCAATATCACTGTATGTGACAACAGGCACGTAGGAGCCACATTATGGCTAAAGACTGTTGTGACACAGAGGACAGGAGAGACGGTAAGAGTGACCATCCAGTAGCACCAAAAACTAGGAGGTCAGAACTCTCTTCAAACTCCACAGTGGATGCACGAGTGCCTGTCTGACCCTTCTTGGGGCCAATCCAGCATATGCCACACCAGACTGGCCCAGTATATGTGTTCCATGTAGAGCTGCCCTTAGAGTGCAATGATTCTACAGACAGAGGAACAAATTTAAATGAATATTATGGCTCATACATTTTTATTTGAAGTTTTATAGCTATCATGGGATTCTCCTTTTTATTAAAGTAAATAAAATGTTCATTAAGTGTTCCTAGGACTGAGATGCCACAGAAGGTCTGAGGGAAAAAATATCATGGGGAGAATAAAGTGAGACAGAGGCTTTTAAGAACAACCATGTTAAAGACTGAACACTATCAGTTTTGCTTTATGACAGGGATGGGAAAACCTTGAACTTCCAGATGTTGTTGGACCCATCATCTCTGAACAATAGCAATGAGAGTCAGGTCAGCTGTGGATTTCCTGGCCTCTATGAACCAGTCAAAATGGTCACTGTTAATGGGTTGTATATGCCCTTAGCACTAATACCTCATATAAAACTTTCAGAAATTTTGTGTAGGTACTCATACAATTCTCATGGTTTCAAGTGCAAATAGTTTCCTGAAATCACCTTTATGTTGGAGGGAGTTTTTGATGGATTAGATTAAACTGGCAGGAGCATTTCAACTTGACCATTACGTTCTTATTGATATACAGAGGGATTTTTGTAAAATGATTATAGTATTTGTAAATTTAATTGCATCTATGAGATGTCAAAGGCTTGACTTCCAGGAATATGGTCATCTTTGGAAAGAGCGAGGCTCATGAGAATTATGCATCCAAACAACCACTGGTTCAGAAAAGTACATTTTCCAATCCGCAAATTGAAACTTAGGTCTCAAGGCAACAATATTGTGATTGTAGTGTTACACAGTACAACACTTTACATCTGGAAGTCATTTAGTCAATGTGTGGCCACTTTAATAGTTTTAACAACTCTTTTGCTAGAATTAACTATCTTAGAAAATTGTTCTTATACAGGATATTGAATTTGTCAGATTTCAGAGCATGTTGCAGGTAATCCTGAAATTTTCTGGAGCTTAACAGAACTTCTTAATGAGATGATCAATGATGGCAGTTGTGTTCAATATTTTCTGAAATCTAGAGAACAACTTCCATTACTCTAATAGACATTCATTCCTTCACTCTTTAAGGTATATTTCACCTTTCTCTGAATATGCAATCTAATGCAGTTGATAGCATGGATTAAGTCTTAATGCAACAATGCTGCCATCTTTTTGTAATGTAGCGAAGGCTGTAATGTCACCTCCAGCCTTATCTGAAGTGCCCACATGAGTATAGGGGTGGAAATTGTCTCCAATACCCTTTACTGTTGCCCACTCCTGCTATTAAAACAAGGTCACAGGGTTTGCATAAGATATTCTCATCGGAAGGCCAGTTGCTTCACATTGTATTAATTGAAGCATTCAGGGTTGCAGCTATAGGAGGGGAGCAAAATGAGGATTTGCCACCCAAATAAGAATTCTGCCCTGCTCAATGAAACTTTCATCCAGTATCCAAAATTTTAGCATTGCACAGAGTGGAAACCAAAAATAATTATCATACTTTACTGTACAGTCCAATCTCCATACTTGTGGAACTGAGATTCAAAGTTTCATCTATCCACCTAACATCTCTAGGAATGTTCTGGGTCCTCTGGGTTACTCTATGATATTATTTTGTCAGAAGTTCCCATAGAGTCATACAAGAGAACCTAGCAAAGAACTTAGAGAGGTCCTTCATGATTATTCTCTCTGTGAAAGGAACTAATTTCATTAGGGTATGCTATTATCAATAGTTTATTTACTCCACAGTAAGTTCAGGAACATATCCCCAACAGTTATGGAGGTCCTACTGTATTCGCATTCCTTAGTCTTTGCTGCCCATTTTCTTTGGATGCCTGAACTATATTTCTAAGTGCTTAGTGCAAGTTGAAAATTATAACAATACAAGAAGTTCCATCAGGAGACAATTCTTATTTGGGGCAATGCCTCTCATTTCCCTCTCTCTTACAGCCAGGTTATTCTTTTTCAGATATAGGATATCACTACTGGACAAGTCCAGGCTAACTCCAAGCATTCCAAGTCATGGAATTTGTGATGACAGATCTAGGAGCGCTCCCAATCTATACACTGTCTTCTTGGGGGAAAGTGCAACCCTTTAAGGCAGGTCATTGACCTCAAGAACTGGAGGTCAATGACACAGAACCTTAATCTTATTGGGGTTCAGCTTCGATTTATTGGATTTTTCCAGCATGACAGAACTTTATTAAAAGTAATTTTGTGAATATTTTAAAAATGTTTGTCCTTATTGTTTTCTACGTTTTATTTGTTGTTCTTCTATGCTAATTATTAAATTGAATCAATTTTATAATACCCTGAATGCTTTTAGCAGGAGGCAATTCACAGATCTTAGAAATAAATAAGATTACCTTACTCTTTTGGATGTATTCTGCATATGGATGGAATAAACAATCATTGTTTTCTTAACAACTCCACACAAAGAAAACATGAACAAAAAAAATGTACCTGGAACCTGATCCCTTTTTTGTAAGAGAAGAAACTTACATGTAAACAAGCCAGAAGCAGCAGAAACAAAGGATGGCAAATTAATCAAGCATAACTCATTAAATAATGGTATATCTGATGCCCTGCTGTTATAATCATTTTAATTTAAAAAATCCTAAATTACAAAGAAGAGAAGAGATGGGCCAGAAACATATCTCAGACTCTATCTCCAGATGTACCAGAATTTATTCTGTTTACTGTATATACCCATAATTCAACCTGATTTTTGGAACCAATTTTTTAACTGTAACTTCTAGACTCATACATGAGTATATCCAGTAAGTTACACCCAGAACACTTTAATCTCATTTGTACTATAGCAATTTTGGTGTCTTGTGATGAGGAAAATGTACTCTATGCATACTGATGTACATTATTCCATTGGCTTTCTATCTCCTTGGCATTTAAAATAGTCTCCAGAACTGGATTCAGGGAAATGCAGCTCATTTTGTGCTCTGCTTAGCATGGAGACGAGCAGACTGCAACAGCTTTATGGAAGTTGTCCCCAACCTCACATATAATAATGCAGAACATTATATATAATTCATTCTGAAGCTAGCTGTTTCAGGACTTATCCCTATGAATCTTGACATTAATATATGTGAGCTTTTCATTTGGTTTTTTGAGTCATATGGTTCCTTTTATAGAATTTGGGGTGGTAGTCCTGGAGTCTCATTAACAGATTACAGGAGTCTTGGGGCGTTATCTGCAAGCAGCACCATATTATGGGTTGTTGAGGGTTTTTCAGGCTGTATGGCCATGTTCTAGAAGCCCAAAAAAAACCTACAACAACCCAGTGATTCCGGCCATGAAAGCCTTCGAGAATACAACACCATATTATGATTGAAATGATGATATATCTGTGTAGGAAAATAATGTTAACCCAACTGCAATAAAGAAAAGGTAAAGGTTCCCCCTTGACATTAAATCTAGTCATGTCCAACTCTGGCAGGTGGTGCTTATCTCCATTTCTAAGCCAAAGAGCTGCATTGTCCATAGACGCCTCCAAGGTCACGTGGCCGGCATGACTGCATGGAGTGCCGTTACCTTCCTTCCAGAACGGTACCTATAGATTTACTCATATTTGCATGTTTTCAAACTGCTGGGTTAGCAGAAGCTGGGCTCACCCTGCTCCTCAGATTTGAACCACCGACCTTTCAGTCAGCAAGCTCAGCAGCTCAGCGATTTAACCCGCTGCGCCACTAGGGAGAAAAGGAAGGGGCCTGAGGCTATTAGGAGTTGTGGGAGTTGAAGTCCAAAACATGGAGGGCCCAAGTTCCCCCATGCCTGACCTAGAGAGTCCTAAATACAATATTTGTCAAATTTGCAAAAGTTAAACCCACTAATGTCAGTTGCAATAATGTGTGAGTCTATTGATAAAACAACGCTCGATTTCCTCATATTGTTTTCCCTTTAAAATATTTACTCTGCTTTTCTGTAATTACTCTTGATTCCCTCTGCATAACACCTAGTCATTTCATACATCATAAGGGTATCTTTCTGCCATCACTACTATAAGAGGCAGGATTACAAAATGGCACCATGATTATTTTATCCCGATACATGCATTTTCTCTAACCATCTCACATCAATCATAGCTGGAGATTCAGGGATGGATGCAAGGATGAAAGAGGTGCTTTAGCCCCCTTGGTTGCCATGGCAGCAACAATTCCAGCTAAGATGCTGTGAGGGCCCAAATGTTGCCTTTGTCTTGAAACAGAGATCTAGTAAGCTTCAGATGTACACCTAGCTTCATTTTAAACTGATGGCGCATGCTAGAATTTTGGGTTGCTATTTTAGTTCAACTCAAGCTGGCATTCCACATGTATTTTAAACTGGAAGCTGATAACAACTTTAAAAAGGGAGATCAGTGGTTTATTTATTTACTCTATATCCTGTCTTTCTCTACCCCAAGGGGATTCAAGGCTGCTTTACAAATGGCAACTATTTGATGCCTTGAGAGAACAAAGGCATCAAATGGTTCTCAACCTGATTCTCAACTTTTGTAATGCCATGACCCCTTAAATCAGTTCCTCATGTTGTGGTGACCCCCAATCATAACATTCTTTTTGTTGCTTCTTCATAACTGTAATTTTGCTACTGATAATAATAATAATAATAATAATAATAATAATAATAATAATAATCTTCAGCACTGATGTCAGTATGGAGTTTGGCCTAGACGAATGTGCCACAGTAGCATTAAAGAAAGGGAAAATTACTCATAGCAAGGGCATAGAGATACCAAACAGCCAAAACAGAAAATGCAATCAGCCTGAAGCCTATAAATATCTGGGAATACTACAGTTGGACAATATCAAGCATGTGCATGTGAAAAATGTGGTCAGCAAAGAATATATCCAAAGAGTCAGAAAAGTTTTGAAGAGCAAATTAAATGGCGGAAATACAATCAAGGCTATCAACACCTGGGCCATCCCTGTCATTAGATACACTGCTGGAATTGAGAACTGGACACAAGCAGAGTTGGATGATCTGGACAGAAAAACAAGAAAACTGATGACAATCCATTACTCATTACACCCGCGTAGTGATGTCGACAGACTTTACCTGCCCAGAAAATCAGGAGGCAGTGGCAAGTAAAACGAATGGTAGAAGAAAAGAAACATGCACTGGCAGATTATGTAAAAGGAAGTCAAGAACCAACATTGAGGGAGGTCAATAGTAGTAAACTGCTTTAAATACAAAAGACAAAGAGGGAATACCATAAAAACACAGTCCAGAGCAGAAGAGAAAACTGGCAAAAGAAGACTCTCCATGGACAGTTCCTGGTAAAAATTGAGAGCCTAATTGACAAAGAAAAAACATGGCTGTGGTTCACAAATGGAACTCTGAAAAAGGAGACAGAGGGCCTGATTCTGGCAGCCCAAGAACAAGCCATTAGAACCAATGCCATCAAAGCCAGAATTGAAAAGTCAACAACAGATCCCAAATGTAGACTCTGCAAGGAAGCAGATGAAACAATAGATCGTATCCTCAGCTGCTGCAAGATGATTGCGCAGACAGACTACAAGCAGAGGCATAACACCATTGCTCAGATGATTCATTGGAACTTGTGCCACAAATACCATCTGCCTGCAACAAAGAACTGGTGGGATCACAAGCCAGAAAAAGTTACTGAAAATTCAGACCAACAGAGTTTGGAGCACAATACTCCTGACCTCACGATCGTGTTAAAAAACAAAGTATGGATTGCTGATGTTGTAATCCCAGGTGACAGCAGGATTGAAGAGAAACAACTGGAAAAGCTGACACAAGATGAGGATTTAAAGATGGAACTGCAAAGACTCTGGCACAAGCCAGTAAAGGTGGTCCCAGTGATGATCGGCACATTGGGTGCTTTCCCTAGAGACCTTGGCCTGCACTTAAACACAATTGATGCTGACAAAATTACCATCTGCCAGCTGCAAAAGGCCACCTTACTGGGATATGCACGCATTATTCGCTGATACATCACACAGTCCTAGACATTTGGGAAGTGTCTGACGTGTGATCCAATGCAACAGCCAGCAGAGTGACCTTGTTTGCTGTGGACTCATCTTGTTGTGTTTCTAATAATAATAATAATAATAATAATAATAATAATAATAATAATGCAACTTTATTTTTATACCCCATCTCCATCTCCCCGAAGGGACTCAGGGTGGCTTAGAAAGTGACATGCCCAACAAAACAGGTCAAAATAAGCATCAACAAAAAACAATATTAAACATCAATAAACATAAAATCAGACAACATTACAAAAACGATTAAAAGCTATTACAGCTGAGCAAATAAAGTGCTGGGTTTGGTTCATAATTACTAAGTGCAATGAATCCTAAGAAGATTCAGGGAAAGTGCAACAATCAGAGGGCTGGGCTAGGAGGCAAATGACCTTAGGCTATTAAAGTGTTAGAAGTGCCAGAAAGGGACCATGTTAAGGTGCAGGAGCGGGATAGGTCAGGAAATTCTGTGGTGAACTGACTAATCAAAGGCACAAAGGAACAGCCAAGTTTTAATTACTTATGGAAAATGGAGAAAGTGGGAGCCTGTCTGATCTCCCTGGTAAGGGAGTTCCAGAGCTGAGGGGTCACCACAGAGAAGGCCCTTTCTCTCATCCCCACCAACTGAGCTTGTAATGTAAATATCTAGTGTGCAGAATGTATTTTCATTCACTGGACCAAATTTGGCACAAATACCCAATATGCCCAAATTTGAATACTGGTGAGGTCCGGAGATGGGGATGGGGGGGGGGGGCTTGATTTTGTCATTTGGGAGCTGTAGTTGCTGGGATTTATACTTCAAAGAGCATTTGGAACTCATTTCAATTGGAACTGAACCAATTTTGGCACACAGAACTCCCATGACTAACAGAAAATACTGGAAATGTTTGGTGGGCATTGACCTTGAGTTTTGGAATTGTAGTTCACCTATATTCAGAGAGCACGTGGACTCAAACAATGATGGGTCTGGACCAAACTTGGCATGAATATGCAATATGCCCAAATGTAACCCTGGTGGAGTTTGGGGGAAAATAGATCTTGACATTTGGGAGTTGTAGTTTCTGGGATTTAAAGTTTGCCTACAATCAAAGAGCCCCTTGAACCCCACCCAACATGGCCAACTGTGAATATTGGTGGGATTTGGGGAGGATTGACCTACATTTTGGGAGTTACAGTTCACCCACATCCTTATGCATTTTCTAATAGGATGGGAAAATGTGATGGCTGGGCCCTTGCTGTTATGGCCACCTGGTAGAGCTGAAGAAGCTGGTTTGGCCAAAGTAAAATGGCTGAAACGTATCCATGCACAAATCTAGTAAGGAATAGTGAAAGTTGTCCAAAATATCTAGAGGGCCAAAGTTTTCCACTTCTGTTATTCAACTTAAAACCCAATACGTCATTTAGAATTAACAAGCAAAAGGTATAGCCACATTGAGCTGGAATAATGGGAGTTGAATTCAAACACAGCTGGAGACTAGAGACTTTAGAGAAAATAATAAATATCACATGTTAATTACAATAACAGTAAAAAGAGTTCTTCAACCAGACTTGGACAAGCTAGAACAGTAGTTCCCAAATTCTGGTCTTCCGGGTGTTTTGAACTTCAGCTCCAAGAAACTCTGATCATTGGCCAATGCAGCTAAAGCTTTTAGAGATTAGGTCTCAAATACCCAAGGATCATTGAGCTAGAAAAAGCAAATACTAACCATGTGGTAATGTGACATTTAAAAGAATATCAGCAAGGCAGAAATAATTTAATGAGAAAAAAGTTTTGCTGATGTGTAAAGGTGTGCATTCAGGACACACTCCTGAAAGATTATTCAGGATGAAAGTGAAGGGACATGAACACTTATATAGGTCATTTTATATGATGTCTAAGCACCAAATTAAATACAAAGAATGTGCCTCTATTTTCAGTCACTTCAAATTCTGTAATATTAGAATGCCAGGAAAAAAACACCTTCATTTGTGACATTTTGCTTGATGGATTTCAAAGGTCATAAATAAATACCGAAACCTTGCTAAATAATAAGGGATTTTTATATCTCATCCATGGCAGTGATGTATCATACCTTGATCCATTGCTGAGCTTGATAAAAAAAGTGGCCTTTAATCTTCTTGTTTCCAAACATTAGTAGATATATTTATTTTTCTGTAGAGGAGTTTTATAACAAGCTCAGATGGCACATTTTTTCACAGAAAGTTTCAGGTTTTGCAAATTACTGTGCAGGCAGAAAATGTCAGTCAAACACACACACATACATATACACACACATATTAAAGGAATTTCCCATGCATTTCATACTGGGAGGGCATTTTCAAAGCAGACTCCCTATGAGTTGATTTCTCTGTTTATATTTCTTGCTCAAGAATATTCCGATCAAAGAACTTTTCTGAGACATTGCCATCTTTCTGTTTCACACATCACTTAAATAGGAACACTGGTATTTATTGTAAACTAATAGTTTTGTAGGTCTGAAAACTGTAAAACTAGAAAACTTTCCCAGATCTATGACTAACAGTTATTCACTAAACTATTATGAAGCTTATCTGTATTTTTGCTGGCATTTTAGAATATTGTTTCAGTCTGATACAACTTGATGCAGTTATAGATGTTCTCCAAGTTAGGATTCTGTAAAATATATTTAGAAAAGTACCAATGCTTCTCCAGAATAAATCTTTGGTTGCAGTCTATTTCGCCCTCTAATTTGATTCATACTGCAAGCCTTTTGGTCTTCTATATCTGGATCTACACTGCCCTTTATCCCAGAACCTGAACCCAGATTGTCTGCTTTGAACCGGATTGCATGAGTCTACCCTGCCAGATAATCTTGGATAGGAAGATAATCTGGGATCAGATCCTGGGATAAAGGGCAGTGTAGGTTCAGCCTAAGTGTTGCTGGACCCCATTTCCCTTCAACCATAGTCAACATGGCCACAAGATATTGTTAGACTCCAGCTCAACCAGCCTAACCAATGGTCAGGGATGCAGAAGTTGTACTTTAATAACATCTAAAGGGCCACATTTTCCTAGCTCCCTAATTTATGTCTAAATAAAACAATCCTTCTTAATGACACCAAATAACTTGAATGCAAATATACTATTAAAATGCATCACCATCATTAACAATCTGACTATGCTTTTGTAGCTGAAGTTTCTGAATACTCTTTCAGGACAGCTTCACATAGGCTGTAATAACTCAAATGTAATAACCCAAATACTGTAATGACCCAAATGCAAGATAACTAAGAACTATGAGACATCTTTAAGAAGGTACACAGTCAATGCAATAGTTTTAATTGGGTAAATGCACTCTTGGATATCTGATAGTTAAGGGCTGATAGTTAAGGGCATCCTTGAAGTGACTGGATTGACCTTGAAGGAGCTGGGGGTGGTGACGGCCGACAGGGAGCTCTGGCATGGGCTGGTCCATGAGGTCACGAAGAGTCGGAGACGACTGAACGAATGAACAAGAACAACAAAGGGCTGAATCCAGAAGTATACCTTAAAAGCAAAGCTGTATCTTCAGAGGAAGTATACCCTATCCGGGATAGGTTAAATCCCTATTACCTGATCTGGTTTGTAATGGGCCAGGAGCACTTCTGTCTTGTCTAGATTAAGATTCCAATTCTTTGCAATCATGTAGTCTATTATTATTAGCAAGCAGTGATTTAGACTTGAAACAACTTCGTTGGCTTCAGGTGGAAAAGAGAAATAGAGTTCCATATAATCACCATACTGGTGGCACTCAACTTGGAAGCCGGACAGCCACTTTCAACTATTTCATGTCCATGTAAAATAGCATAGGGGACAAAACAGAATATATTAACATCCAAGGTAGCAAACATGATCCCCCCACTATGACCTTCCAAGTTTGCCCCACCAGATAAGGATGTGGTTCTTAACCTGTGGGCCGCAGACCACCAGTGGACCATGAGGATGAAAATCTGATCCACAAGCCTCCTTCCCCTTTATTTTATTTTATTTTATTTTATTTTATTTTATTTTATTTCTGCTCCTTTCATGCCACCTGCCGCCCCTTCCCTGTCGCTGACCAGCCCCAACCCCTTGAATAAACCACATCAGCTCTAGATTATTAAATATGGTTTCTGTGGGCGAGCGGATGGCGATTACTGGATGGCATATCTTTTCTATCAGAAACTAGAGCTGATGTGGTTTATCCAATGCAATTTTCTGAATCAGCACCCCAAATAACCAAACCAAATCTAAAGTTGACCAGAAACCGATTCGTAACCCTTTTGGTACTAATGTTGATGAGTGGTCCCTGGTCAAGTGATCCCTAATCAAGTAAGTGGTCCCTGGTCAAAGAAAGGTTGGGAACCACTGAGATAAGGAATATAAATACTATCAAACTGTTCCTCCAAGTCCCATTTCAGAAGGATACAATGGACAATGATACTGAAAATTGCTTAGGAATCCAACTTATCCTAGAAATGTACTTCTCCACCCCTTTTAAACAGCACTACTTCAGAGCACCAACTGCAAAGTAGAAGGGCAACATATATTTCTTCAGGAGCAACAGGAAACATTCGGGAATTCATATTTCTTTCTGTTCTCAGATCTATCTTTCTCTTAACAACCCTATAGCTACTTGGAATGCTTTCTTTGAGACCAGAAGCTCTTATTTTTCCTTCTTTTATAGAAAAAAATGTCTAAGATCTATAAGCTGCAAGAAATCTATAAAAGCATTCATGGATTATTACAAATATGAAGAAAGAGAAATAACCATTTAAAGACCCTAAACACCAATCCCTTCTCATGTTATTCTTTGCATTGGATAAATAGATTTATATATCTTGGCATGTATTTACAGATAAGAAAGAAGCAAAGATGGTTTTATTAGTGTATTTATATTTGTACATATTTTGCAAGTGTTTATAAGTTTTGTTTCATCTCCAAAGCCCAAAAGATAAGGCAGATTAAAAAATTCAAGAGAAGCATTTGTAAAGGAAATGCCCATCCTTTCTTTAGCCATAACTATTTTCCTCTTCTATACTTTCTGTATCTGCAAATCCAGTTTAATGCTTTTATCCCACAATTTGGGTGGCAAAAGAAGCTCTTCAGTTTCAGTAAAAGGCCACAACCTAACTAGAATGAAGTGGGTTTAAGTCTATCGATTTCAGTGATTTTCTAAGTAACACTGCCTCTCTCTGCTAAGTTGATACTTGTTCCTTATCAAAAATGAAGGGGGAAATCTGCAACACTTCAGCCAAGAAAGGAGGGTAGCCATTGAGATGAAAGTCCTTGAGAGACTTTTGCTGTAATATAAATTCAGGAGCAATTTCTAATAAAGTGAACTGGGAAACATTACTCAGGATAAATTGTAGATTTAGGATTTTTCATGGGGCAATGACAAAATCTTCCTTCTTTCGCCCTTTTTATTTTTCACTACCATATCGCTAAGCTTAAACTAGTGTTCTATTGAACTTTATTTCATACTCAGAACTCTGCAACTTTTTCCATTGTCCTAATAAGGCAATATACTATTTTAAAATACTCATCATGTCTCCAAAAGAACTGACATGTCTTCATGAATGTCATGACATATATGGAGCCCTCAGTGGCATAATGGGTTAAACTCTTGTGCCAGCAGGACTGAAGACTGACAGGCCAGAGGTTCAAAACTGGGGAGAGCATGGATGAGCTCCCTCTGTCAGCTCCAGCTCCCCATGAGAGATGCTTCCCACAAGGATGGTAAAACATCAAAACATCCGGATATCACTTGGGCAATGTCTTTGCAGAAAGTCAATTTTCTCATACCAGAAGCAACTTGCAGTTTTTCAAGTCGCTCCTGACATGGAAAAAAATTGCCATATACATATATAGTTGCATGCATGCATGTGTGTGCATGCATGCAACATTCAGTCTTGATGAATTAACTGAGGTATGAGTAAACATTTCACTATATCTTCATTGTCTTTGGTTTTCCTTATATAAAATGAAATAAATGAAGTAGTTTTCAATTAATGTGTAGTTTTCTAAAACTAGTAACTTCAGAAGAAGCCAGGATATAAAGCCATGACTGAATACACTGCCGTCTTCATAAATTTATTAACCATACTTTTAGGATTTGGGTGTAATTAACTGTAAAGTGTCTTAAACGTTCACTTCTTAATGTTCAATATTCAATATCCAAAAATATCAAAAGAAAAAGAATTCCATAATCTTCTGTAATCAGATGCTCTGGGGAAGTTGGAGGTGATGGGAGGGGGGTATGAGTTTTAACGCATATTTTAGTTTATTTGCTATCCTATCCTATTTGCAGTCAATCCACTCCTTTGGGCTTCACACAAATCCACCATTTGCCAGAATATATGATCCTGTGCTTTTCTTTTCCATTTCTGGCCAAATAGTTTAACCATTGGTTCATCCCATTGAGTACGAGGTCTGCCCAAGGGTCGCTTCCATCTTAACATGTGGTTTGACTTTGACTACGTGCACTTTGGAATCGTATACATTGTTATAGAAGTCTTCACATATCTGTTTCATTTCCAATCTATTTGTCACATGTATACCGTTTCAGGTTTTTTTAGTGCAATTTGTAGCTTTTTCTTCATTTGCAGCTGCTTTTTCTCTTTTTAAAGACTTTTCTTGTTCTCTGCAGCCTCTCTTAATCTCGTAATCCAATATTTGCCACAATCCGCCTGTAGGCTCTTTGGAATTTGGTTGAAAAGTTGTTTGTACTCCTCCCCTTTTGCCATCTTCTATTTGCTTAGTTCTGACTGCCATTAAGTGTTTTGTGCCTATTTGGAATCTTCTAATCTTTGTTGGAGGAAGATTCATTTATTTACTGTATTTTAATTCTGTTTATACCACACTGTTACTATTTAATTATTTTTTTAACTTTGGTATTGCTCTTTTTAGACTCTGCTTTGAGTCCCCATGGGGAGAAAGGTGGGATATAATAATAATAATAATAATAATAATAATAATAATAATTTACTTTTCATTTAGATTGATTTTATATTGGCATTATTGAAATCAGTCCAGATGTAAGCTGGTCTTAGTCTAAATTCCTGCATCTATCTTAGTTGAGTAATATAAACTGGTTGCCTTTTGTTTGTTATGGAAATCTAGACCATTTCAATAATTTGACTATCTTTTCTGTCTCTGTTCTTCTTGGTTCTATCACTCTTATACCAGGTGTTTGGAGCCTGGCCTTGAAACTGCCATTCATCATGCATTTTAGTCATATGCATGATTGCCACACATATCCATCTGGCATACAGTTATCTCTAATAAAGTCTGCTACAGTCTGCTGCATCCAATTTCCAGGAGATGATTATGAAATGCAATCCAATCAAGGCCAGTCTTATCCAGCACCCTCATATAATGTCTCTGTCAGTTTAATATCACACGGAAGCAGCATCAGCCTTTCTTCACCCCGAAGAGTTACTAATTATTTTTTAAAAAATCTGGGAAAATACATCTCTAGAAATGTCTATGTCCTCCAGTATGAGTCTATGGTCAACATGTGATCATTTCGAAGGACCTAGAGGTTTCTAAATAGAACATTTCAATCAAATCAATGAATAATCAAATCTGCAGAAGTCAACCCATCACAAATTTGGAGGGATAACTGTGGGTATGCTGATGGAGGACAAGATGCTTTGAGATCTTTCTATACAACTGAAATTCAACAGAAACAACATCTCTTACAAAATACAATTCTAACATCATCACTTTTCTTCTCCTATACAATTTTTAACATCTTTTCCTGATGAAAAAAGCCTTTGTGACTTTGAAAGCTTGCATGATGTATTTTGTGCATATTGCTATGCCCATAAAAGTACCTTTTGTTTATTATTATTATTATTATTATTATTATTATTATTATTATTATTATTTTGTTTTATATAGCCATATGATGCATCCCCTCCAGTTCCAACGTTTCTTCTTTTAAGGCAGCAAGTCTTCCTGTGTTCCTGAATATGATGGAGGCACCCACTCTAATGAATTCTAACAGATTATAAAGACCCAATTCACTAAAGTGTATTTAGACTTTAGCCTTAATTAGAGGAATCTAGAAAATTAGGTGAATTGACTGAATTACACTGACACAATTATATCACTGGTTCATATGATCTTCCCATATGATTTCATGCATTGTTTATACAAGAATCAATCATGCTGAAGCAACAGTTCCATTGTATTGTCGAAGGCTTTCATGGCTGGAATCACTAAGTTCTTGTGGGTTTTTTCGGGCTATATGGCCATGTTCTAGAGGCATTTCTCCTGACGTTTCTCCAGATGCAGGCGAAATGTCAGGAGAAATGCCTCTAGAACATGGCCATATAGCCCGAAAAAACCCACAAGAACAACAGTTCCATTGCTCATTTAAAGTTTGAACCAGATGCTAATTTTGGATGCCTTGCCTTCCATAGCTAGTCAATATGACAAATAGAATTCTTGGCTGATTGCATTATCTATCAGTTATTTATTCATCACCTTTCACCATGGAAGATAATGCAACAAGTCTCCAAGACAAAACCAATATAGGTTGAACATCTCTTTTCCAGAATTCCAAAATTTGAAGAAGAAAAAAAAAACCTCCAAGATACATCATTAGGCAAGTATATTTATTTATTGGATGCATATGCCACCTTTCTTCTATTATGGGACCCAAGGCAGAATACAAACCTTTAAAAATAAACTTAAAATCTCTCACCTGAACATTAGAATGAACTTCCTCACTGTGAGAACTGTTCAACAGTGGAACTCGCTGCCCCGGAGTGTGGTGAGGGCTCCTTCTTTGGAGGCTTTTAAACAGAGGCTGGATGGCCATCTGTTGGGGGTGCTTTGAATGTGATTTTCCTGCTTCTTGGCAGGGGGTTGGCCCATAATGTCTCTTCCAACTCTATGATTCTATAATTCTGTGATTCAATACAAAAGTTAAAATACAATGAAACTAAACTTTCATTTGAAAATTTAGTTTCATTGTATTTCATTGTTAATTCAAGCTCTGTTTAATTTCATATAGATCAGAACAAAGGATCTTTTAAAATGTATTAAAATATATTTAGACAGACTAAAATAGAGGGGGCCCCCTTCCCATTAAGAAACTATCTGCCTTATCCAAATGTATGCATAGACACAAATTCAAAAATCTAAAAAGATTGAAAATCAAAAACACTTCTGGTACCAAGCATTTTGGATAAAGGATATTCAACCTATGTGTTTTATTGAGTTTAGTTTTATCTTGAAGATCTACCACATACAGCAAGAGATTCAAAGTATTATAAATCTAACACTAAAATCTTTAGCAAGTGTGTGTGTGGGGGGGGGGGGGGGCACAAACATAAAAGTTTAAAAATTACTGTTTTCTTCTCCCTTCTCTAAAACCTCTTCTAATTATACATTCTATAATAACTTTCAACCTCACAGCCAGGCATCACCATGATTAAAGAAGACGGGCACTTCACTGGAGCAAACATTACTGTTCCCTGGTGAAATTGTTTTTGTTGTTCATTTGGCACCATATGTGGACAACCTTGACTGAAGGGTATTCTAAATTATCAACTCCGTTAAAAGCTATTTATAACTTCATTGAATGTCGAGGCCCAATAATCTTATTTAATGCAATGCAGTGTCTCTGTTCCCCTGAGCAGAAATGGGAGCTCACATCCAAACATAATTAGGAACCTATCAGAGTCAACATAGCATTACCAGTACAATCATATTTGCCTCTTAATCACTTAGCCTGGAGAAGAGACAATTAAGAGGTGATACAATTGCTACCCTTATGTATTTGAAGAGTTGTCACATAGATAGAGCAAATTTGTTTTCTGTTGCTCCAGGGAGCAGGACCCAAACCAGTGGTTCAAATGACATGAAAGGAGATTTTGATTAAACAATGTGGGCTGTTTAACTATGGAACAGAACAGATTACTTTTGTCTTTTCTTTGCTAAGCAGAGCATGGATGGACAGCTACCTGTTTGCTGTTCATTCGTTCAGTCATCTCCGACTCTTCGTGACCTCATGGACCAGCCCACGCCAGAGCTCCCTGTCGGCCGTCACCACCCCCAGCTCCTTCAAGGTCAGTCCAGTCACTTCAAGGATGCCATCCATCCATCTTGCCCTTGGTCGGCCCCTCTTCCTTTTGCCTTCCACTTTCCCCAGCATAATTGTCTTCTCCAGGCTTTGCTGTCTCCTCATGATATGGCCAAAGTACTTCAACTTTATCTCTAGTATCCTTCCCTCCAATGAGCAGTCGGGCTTTATTTCCTGGAGGATGGACTGGTTGGATCCTCTCGCAGACCAAGGCACTCTCAGGACTTTCCTCCAGCACCACAGCTCAAAAGCATCTATCTTCCTTCGCTCAGCCTTCCCTAAGGTCCAGCTCTCACATCCGTAGGTGACTACAGGGAATACCATGGCTTTGACTAGGCGGATCTTTGTTGCCAGTCTGATGTCTCTACTCTTTACGATTTTATCGAGACTGGACATTGCTCTCCTCCCGAGAAGTAAGCATCTTCTGATTTCCTAGCCACAGTCTGCATCTGCATAGTCTGTTGTTCCGTGGTCAGTTCTTACTGTTGCTACTTGGTCCTTGTACATATTCCTCAGGAGAGAGACAAGGTGACTTGGTATGCCCATCCCACCAAGAACTTGCCACAATTTATTATGATCCACACAGTCAAAGGCTTTAGAGTAGTCAATGAAGCAGAAATAGATGTTTTTCTGAAACTCCCTGCCTTTCTCCATTATCCAGCGGATATTGGCAATCTGGTCTCTCGTTCCTCTGCCTTTTCTAAACCGAGCTTGAACATCTGGCAACTCTCGCTCCATGTATTGCTGGAGTCTTCTTCCTTGCAGGATCTTGAGCATTACCTTACTGGCATGAGAAATAAGGGCCACTGTACAGAAGTTTGAGCAGTCTTTCGCATTTCCCTTTTTTGGTATGGGGATATAAGTTGATTTTTTTCCAGTCTGATGGTCATTCTTGTGTTTTCCATATTTGCTGGCATATGGCATGCATCACCTCGACAGCATCATCTTTTAAGATTTTAAACAGTTCAGCTGGGATCCCGTCGTCTCCTGCTGCCTTGTTGTTAGCAATGCTTCTTAAGGCCCATTCCACCTCACTCCTCAGGATGTCTGGTTCTAATTCATTCACCACATTGTCAAAACTATCTTCGATATTATCCTTCCTATACAGATCTTATGTATAGTCTCATAGTCTCGCCACCTTCTCTTGATCTCTTCAGCTTCTGTTAGGTCCCTGCCATCTTTGTTTCTTATCATACCAAACATACCATACCATACAGCTACCTGTAGCATATATCTATATATACATTCATGGTTATTTATTACTTTTTGATTTACAGGGTTTCAAAAAAAAAGAAGGTATGATAAAGTAAAAAAAAACATTTTAATGGATTAACCTACCCGGGTGCTTTCAAACAGCATCAAAATGCGGAACAAATAAGTGAGGCAAAAAATTGTGGGACCTGACAGCAAGTCCAAACACAGTCCTATCAGTCTTGGTAAATGGTTCCCCCATCATCCTGACACTTCCATTTGTAGTGGATTTTAGAAATCCGCAAGATGGATAGGGACATCTGGCAGAAGTTTACTTTTTAAAAAAAATACTCTGCAAGATATGCTAGTCCTCATATGTGCTCATGCAGATATCTAAATGTACACACAAGCAGATTTCTTATTATCTCTCCTCACCTCTAACCAAGGTGAAAGAAGAAAGTGCAAAAGCTGGGTTGCAGTTAAACATTTTTTAAAAAACCAAGATTATGACAACCAGACTGATTGATAACTGGCAAATAGAGAGAGAAAACATGCAGGCAGTGACAGACTTTGTATTTCTAGGTGCAAAGATGACTGCAGATGCAGACTGCATCCAGGAAATCAGAAGATGTTTACTTCTTAGGAGGAGAGCAATGACCAATCTCAATAAAATAGTGAAGAGTAGAGACATCACACTGGTAATCAAGTTAAAGCAATGGTATTCCCCGTAGTAACCTATGGATATGAGAGCTGGACCATAAAGAAGGCTTAGTGAAGGAAGATAGATATTTCTGAACTGTGGAGCAAAATTTTGAGAGTGCCTTGGACCACAAGAAGATCAATCCAGTCCATACTCAAGGAAATAATGCCTGGCTGCTAATTGGAGGGAAGGATATTAGAGGCCAAGATGAAGTATTTGGGCCACATAATGAGAAGATAGGAAAGCTTAGAGAAGACAATTATGCTGGGGAAAATGGAAGGAAAAAGGACGAGGGGCTGACCAAGGACAATATGGATGGATGGTATCCTTGAAGTGACTGGTTTGACCTTGAAGGAGCTGGGGGTAGTGGTGGCCGACAGGGAGCTCTGGCATGGCCTGGTCCATGAGGTCATGAAGAGTCAGAAGCAACTGAACAAATAAGCAACAAACAACTCACCTTAATGTAAATTCAAGCTCTGTTTAATTTCATATAGAACAGAACAAAGGAATGATTGCAGAGAGTTCTCATTCCATTTGTGCTTCCATTAAGCCACCTGTGTGTCAGTGGCGCCATTTATTTACAGCCTAGATCAGCTGCTTTGGGATTTTAAAATGCACACATGTGCTGGAGCAGTCCACATCAGGGTATACAAATGAAATCATGTGTTTTCCTTGACTGCAGAGATATAAAGGCATGAAAATGTGTGTGAAATCAAGTTTTATTTGCACCTTTTAAACACGTGTTTTTCAGCTCTCAATCCGAATCAGCACACATTTTCGTGGAACACTATTTAGCCGCCACCCCTTTTATTCCAGTTTCTGCCACGTTTTAGGACATGTGTACAAGGACCCTCAAAAACTTTTGAGTTCCTTTCCAACTAACACTGAAAGCTTTAAGGTTTTGGGATCTTCTTAAACGTTTATAATAGAACTAGCTGTCCCCTGCCACGCATTGCTGTGGCCCAATCTGTTGATCTAGAAAATAAAGTAATGAGAAAGTGTTTTGTTTTCTAATATATGTAATTTCTTTATGCTTGTGAGTAAACAGTACTTCTTGCTGTTTCTTTGTCAATGTTGATGAGGGGAGTGTCTGGTTTGCCCACCCTGGAACATGCAAGATATCATTTTCCTTCTTTACTGGTCCCTTTCAAATGTATACTATCTCTCTCTGTGTGTGAATCATATCTATCTATCTATCTATCATCTCTGGCTGGATGGCTCTTTGTCAGGAGGACTTTGATTACATTTTCTTGCCTGAAGAAGGGAGTTGGATTGGATGGCCTTAAGTATTTTCTGTTGGTCATGGGGGTTCTGTGTGGGAAGTTTGCTCTGATTCTGTTGTTCGTGGGGTTCAGTATGCTCTTTGATTATATGTGAACTGTGAATCCCAGTGACTACAACTCCCAAATGTCAAGGTCTATTTCCCCCAAACTCCATCTGTGTTTGGGTGCATTGACTGCTTGTGCCGAGTTTGGTCCAGATCCATCATTGTTTGAGTCCACAGTGCTCTCTGGATATAGGTGAACTACAACTCCAAAACTCAAGGTAAATGCCCACCAAATCCTTCCAGTATTTGCTGTTGGTCATGGGAGGTCTGTGTGTCAAGTTTGGTTCAATTCCATCGTTGATGGAGTTCAGAATGCTTTTTGATTGTAGGTGAACTATAAATCCCAGCAACTACAACTTTTTTGAGTGATGGTAACTCCTTGTGTTGTGAGATGTTTTGTTGCCAAATTTCGTGTGATTTCGTTCATTGGTTCTTTTGCTTTTAAGGTACTCATTACACACAGAGCATATATATATATATATATATATATATATATATATATATATATATATATAAATTGGTTCCTCCCCAGTGATCTGACTTAGCATATTATCTGGATAAGTTGAGGAATAAGCTGCTGCTGCTGCTTTTGTGTGTCACATATCAGAGAAAGGGTAAAAGAAGGGTGACCGATGTAGTCTGCACATATAGAGTCTAAGTGCAAAGAAGGAGGTAGGAAAGGAAAGTCGAGGTCTTTCTGTTTTTTTCAATTGTTGTTGTTGTATACTTTCAAGTCATTTCTGATTTAGTGTGACTTATTGTGACCCTAGGGTGAATTTATCTCTGGGTTAAGGTTTGTACAGAAGGGGCTTGCCCTTACATTCAGCTGAGGCTGAGAGATTTGTACAGAGGAGGCTTGCCCTTGCTTTCCTCTGAGGCTGAGAGAATGGGACTTATCCAAGATCACTCAGTAGGTTTCCTTGTCTAAATAGGGATTTGAACCCTAGTCTCCCAGTTTCCTTGTCAAACAGTTCAAACTATTTCAAAATTATATATAATACTGTCTTAAGTATTAAACCATCTTTCTTTTATCAGCCTCTGCTCCTTTGAAGGCTGTCCTTGATAATATATATAATTCCAGGCTTCTGGATAGCTTGCTTACATAATACAAGTACATTTTAAATACTACTACTACTACTACTACTACTAATAATAATAATAATAATAATAATTCTTTTAAAAAATTAAACAGCACACCTTGGTGTTTTGATGTTTTGTGTATCTACAAATGTGCGCCTGTTTATAAAACTCAAGCACATGAAACTCATTATATTAATTAAGATTTTCATGGCAATATCAAGGCTAAATCATAGCATTTTAATTAGTGCACAGAAATAAAATCAAGAATAATTTTCAATGTTTTCTTTAACTCTAGCAATTAATGCAATTCATCCAGCAAAAATATTATCATAAAGTATGGTGAAATAATATATATAGACCACTGTTTCAAGATTTTGAAAAAACTCCACTACTGCGATTACACTGGATTATGCCTTTGGACAGTAAATTTGCAGCATAGTCATACAAGAGATTGTGTAATCAATTTTTACATTGACGGTTTACATGATAAGGGATAATCACTATTACAGAAATGTAAGGCTAACAAGAAAAGAAAAATGGGAGTTAGTGACAATAGCAGAATCCCCAATAATATCCAAGGAATTCAGAAAAGTTAACCTACCAGAAGAAACAAGATACAAAACAAAAAAAAGATAAATATTTTGATTATGAAGAAAGCATCAGCATTACGGCAGGAAATGTTAGATAAGATTTTCTATTTTCTATTTCTAAACTTTCCTATCTTCTATGTTTCTACATACTCTTTACCCACTTTTCTATTATTTTGATTTAGAATAGGTAAGAAATGATTGTTTTCTTCTATTTATTCTCCTTTTTTGTATGAGAAGACACAGGAAGAAGCTAGTAATATAAGATGTTTTTAAAAATCCCTACTTTATATCTGCTCCTGTATCCTTCCCTGTTTTGTATATTTTATCAAATATATATATGATCTAACAATATAATAAACCTTCACTGTGGTTACTAGTAATTCTTGTAAAAAAATGTTTACATCTGTAATGGCAAATAATGCATGTTTCTTTTTCTTATGTGCCCCCCCCCCCCCCCGCCCCATAGTTTTGGGTTGTGAAACCCTTTGTGTTTCAGTTAATGAGTGTTGCATATTGTAATTTGGTGGTTTAGTTTAGTTCTACATTTTTATATTGTTTCTTTTCTTCTACTTTTTATTATAATATATTACAACTTTGATTTTTCCTAAGGTGAGGGTGATTTTGTAACTTTATTTCTCATAAAAACAACAGGCGGTTGATTTCTAAAGTCATTGGAGCTATGCATAATTATACTGATTGAGGTATAAGCAATTATGGTGAGTGGCATCACTTTCTAGCAACATGTGGCAAGTTTTTTCATGTTAAGTTATCTGCACCCTCATTCCCACAATATATTGTATTAACTGAACCTTTCAAATATGTTAACTCATTTAAAGTTAATGGAACATCTGATCCTGCTCCCTTTTGTGAATCTAGTTCTGTTATTTGGCTGACATAACTCTGCATCTTAAATGTTCTGGACTGCTACTGAAACATCCTTAACTAGTTCTTTGTTGGGTTCAACAGAGGGATATAATATTCTTAGAAACTAGATCTACTTTGATTACTTTAGCAAATGCCAGTTTACCTGTATATGTACAGTTTGTGCATTTGATGTCGTGGTCTTATGAAAGTATTGTCACATAAATGAATTAATGCTTTGCAAACACCATTCGTTATTTTCCCAAGAAGCTCTAATTCTGAACATCAGCTTTGAACCCTAAACATAAATTAGCAATATACAGGCAGTTCCCAATTTACAAACATCTGGCTTACAAATGACTCAGCATTAAGAACGGGAGTGAGACCATAGGAAGTGAGAGAAACCTACCCCTCAGAAGGGAAATTCACTCCTGAATGTGTCTCCACTAATGCTTTATCACCAATTCTTGTTTCCACAACAAGCCAAATTTTTCAAAATACAATTATCACAGGGACAGAAAGTAAAGTGAAATCTTCTGAACAGGGACACAGACCGCAAAACAAACACTGCAGCGGTGTTATCCCTTCCTTGTGCCATCCAGAGTTAAAATATATTTGGCTAGAGTTACATTTTTAAAAAGTACCTGTTAGATTCGAATCCGGGGAACGGCGTGAGCGTCTGCTGTCAGCCCCAGCTTCTGTCAACCTAGCAGTTCAAAAGCATGCAAATGTGAGTAGATCAATAGGTACCATTCTGGTGGGAAGGTAACAGTGCTCCATGCAGTCATGCTGGCCATATGACCTTGGAGGTGTCTATGGACAATGCCAGCTCTTTGGCTTAGAAATGGAGATGAGCACCAACCCCCAGAGTCAGACATGACTGGACTTAATGTCAGGGGGAAAACCTTTACCTTTATCTTAGACTTACATACAAACCTACAGAAACCTATCTTGTTTGTAACTTGGGAGCTACCTGTATGCCCAAAAAGCACAAGGAATGCTATTTCCCACCTCATCTTTTTATGCCTCAGAGTAAGATTTAATCAGATGCTTTAACCATGAACTATCCAGCAAAGCGCACAAAAGATATTCAATGGACAAAGAAAATATTCCCATAGGGAGGGAAAAAAATTATCCACAGTCCTCAAGGTTATGAGAAGATCTAGTTGTTGATGATAGCAGAAAACGGGGAATACAAATGATGTTATCTCTGTTCTCAGTCTAGGACGAGAGTATTCAGGAAACTCTTTAAATTAAACAACTAAGTAGCAAGACAGATCTGCTTTTTAAACTATGCATAAGAATTTAAACAATTGAAGTCATTTATTAAACTGAGATCATATTTGGCTGTACTAAGGCTGTAATTCTATCCCCACTGACCTGGGAGTAAATGAAGTGGGACTGAATGAAGTGGGATTTAAAGTAGGCACACATTCAGGAGTGCACTTTAAGTGTTCAGACCAATATGTATTTACTTACAAATTTGCTCTACTGAACACACTGGGGTCTCCTTTCTTGGAATCTGGACAATGAGCCTACAACTCCTCAGTCAGACCATTGCAATTTACTTTTGTGCTGCAAGTGACCAGGCTGGAATGAAAATTTGGGGACCTGCAGCCCCAAAGTAAAAAAAAAATCAAGTCATTCTTCTTCAAAGTAACTTTGCAAGCCCTGTCTCCCAGAGTTTTAATCAATAGCCATATAGGAAAGAGCAGAAAAGATGCACAATAGTTCCAGATAATATGCCCAAAGGGAGAAAAATTATTCTCTCTTATCAGATTTGGCTTTGCTCCCAACTGTCTCCAGAACTATGGAGGACAAACCTCAGTAACAGATGTTAAGGACAACACAGGCCAGTAGCCAAGATTTTGATTCGGGGGAGGGGGTGAGTTTGATTCGGGGGGGGGGGGGGGCTGAGTCTGAGTGAAAGAGGGTCTACCCTAGCAAACCTTTTGTATTGTTACCCCAATACCCCCATGCATATGAGATATATTGAGCATGGTGATCAGATCATGATATGAATAAACATAACAGTTTAAATAATGTACCAGTAAGGCCTTTTCACAGACCACCATGCCCCCTCCCCCCCCCCCCCCCGGCTACATGCCTGGGACAACAGGTAGACTTTTCAGGTCCACCTTTAATCTGACAACATTTTAAAACTGACAGTAGGGGAAGGTGAAAAAGCATGGTACAAATAATGCAAACATAGAGGATCTGCTGACTCCGGGAAATGGTATCTGGTTACAGAGATAAACTTATTCTGTCCTTTTTTGTAGCAAACAGATCAACATTTCACTTTCATATTGAAATGCTTTTTCCATTAAAACTAAGTTGGTTAGTCCCCAGCATCCCACTTTTAAAATTCACATGTGAGGTGGCCTTTCACTGTTCTTTGTCAATCTGGGTTCTTTTTAAAAAATCTAGATCAACACCTGTCATATCAGTAAGTATTCAGTTTCAACTGCAGTCGATTCGTCACAATTTTGACATTAATCTTCTGTGTGTCCTTGTCCATAGTTGTGTCATTAAATTGGAAAGGTTCTCACATTATGGATTAGAAACAAAACCCTTTGGAATTTGTCCAAAAACTTTCATGCAGCTCTGATCTATGTTCTGTTCCTCTTTCCTTGTGTGTGTTACCTGAGCAGGAGTTTGACAAGATCTTTAGGCTTCTCTGCCAAATAGTGCTACCGTCTCACCAACCTAAAAACCCCAGGATTTCATAGTATTTAAATGGTAGCATTGGGGACTATGAGGTGGTGGTTGGGGTGTGGCGGAATGGGTGTGTTGTGTGGGGAAGGCATTTAATTTTGTTGTGCAATAGTAAAATGACAATAAAGATTTTATAAATTGCATTAATTCTGCAGTGTAGATGCATCATGAATGGCATTGGCTTTTGTAAAAAAAGAATACATAGCTATCATTTCCTATTGCTTTCCTCTGAAATATAGCCTACAACACCTGGTATTGCTTGATGCTTTCCCATTCAAATTATAATCAGACTTGACCCTGCTTAGCTTTCAAAATCAGATGGGATCCTTAAAATACAATCACCATCATACAGCTTCTCAATGTCAGCTTCAATGGAGAGCACTATAGCAAGATTTTATACATCTTTCTACTTCATATCATTGTGAACACTGACATTTGCTTTTGAAAAATGATCTTCCAGAATCATATCATTTCTCCAGGTCTTCAGCACACTATGTCAGTATCTCCTCTCTGAATTTTCCATTGTCACCTAGAAACATGCTGTCCAAAAACACCTTGAGATTTGGTTTTGAATGGAGGGCTTCTATGGGTTTTTGTCTGCCATTGTTACATTCTGTTTCTTCACAGGATCTTGAAAGACTGACATCATATTGCACAAAAAGTAAACATGACAAAAAGGGAGAGGTGCTTTCTTCCTCACTGAAAGTTACCCATACAATATTCACACATTTTTTTCTTCTATCCCCTTAAAACTAATGGCTTCACATTGTAGCTTCTACTTTCAATAGCAGGTAGATGTGCCAGACACCTTGCTGATACATGCTGAAGCACATCTTTGTATTCTATTTTTGCAAACCCAAGAAAATGACAAAAGAAATCTTGATTTTTTGACTATGCATCAAAACTCACTGTGTGCCCTCATTGTGAAATTAAAGCTTTCGCCCCATGTTTAAAGCAACAGGAGATTATATGACACTTGTATTCCATTTAAATAATGTGCTCATTAAACTGTTTTCCAAAATTTATAAAGGATTCATCAGTAACATAAGAAGACACACTGTTAATGCTGGCAGTGTGTATCACAACTGCCTCATTTGTCTCATCACTGCTGTTTTAAAAATCAAGTAATCCATGCTTAATTCCCTCTGTGTCACAGAAAAATAACATACAATTAATGCAATAATGCCTTGTGTCTTTTGTTAGAAGCAACAGATACTGGAAAAATCCCAAACCTGTACATTCACACTTCCCTTTAATAGGATTAAGATTCCAGTTCAACTGCTATGTCTGCTCTCTTGCTAACCATTCTAAGTATCCATTCCTAAATTACAATGAATAAAATAAGACATGCACAAGCATTTTGCTGGTGTATATCACCAACAGGATACCAGCTGAAATCTCAGTTGGAAAAGATAAAAGACATTGTATGCTAGTCCAATTATAAGTTTGCCACAAGGTGACTGCCATTGTCTCCACTCAGTTGATGGGAAGTTAGAAATGGTAGTAATAAAAAAATCCAACACTGTGATGAGAAGGACTGCTATATTCAGCATATGAATATATGAAAACTTCTGCTTCTCTAGATTTTATTTTGATTTCATATGAGATATTTATTATTATTGCTGTTATCTTGGTTCAATCTAGTTATTGCTTTTCATCTGAATGTTATAATGTTTATATTTTGTAAACTGTCCAACTCCAATGTGCATGAGGCAGTGTCAAAATACAAGCGAGCATGCGATCAATATCTATTTCCCTATTGTAATTAAAGTTTATTGACTTGTGGGCTCAAATACAGCACTCATGACACAAATATTAACTTGTATATACAAATGTAACCATGCTTCCTTAACACTGCAATCATATCCCTATTTACTGAGAAGTAAGCCCTATTGATTTTAATAATACTTGATCTGAAATAACAGTTTGAATCCCAACTTGTCCACTGAAATGATCTTGGGCAAGTCATATTCTCACAGACTCGGGAGAAAAAACAGCAATAAATCTCACCAAAGGAATTCTGATATAGGGTTGTGTTAGGATTGCCATAAGTCAGTAACTAATAAAGACAACAACAATAATTACTTAATTGAAAATTAACACTACATACATTGAATATTACACATAGATAGTAATAAACTAGGTAGACCAAGGTGGCCTACTTTAGTGTAATATAGCATGTATAGTTGTTGTCTTCATTGATGCATTTCCAGTTGGACCAATGGCTTACTTTGTCAATTCAGCCAAAGACAACTAAGCACTTAAGCTACTTCTGTGCTCATTGCCAATTTGTGCAATCACCTCAGTGCACATGAATTCTACATCTACACTGAAATGTTTGTTTCAGCAGGAAAATCAGTTCTACATTTCAGCAAGCCTCCATATGTTTTGGCTGCTATTAATAAATTTTGGCCACTATTGAGCAAAATGGAGTTATGGAGGGGGATGATTTCTGATGAAAACGACAACTGACAAGAAAACCCCACAAAAGAGGATAGACTAAATGATCAAGTTCTGGCAGTCAACATCTAACAGCCTTACCAATTTATTCTAATGCAGACACCAATTTAGCTAGCTGTGTAATGTAAAACCATTTTCTTAAGCATGACTATCATCAAATAAAATCAGAAGTGACTTGCTTAACCCACTGCTTTCTTAACTCATTGCAGGCTTATATTTATTTCATCAAACATGGGATCTTGATTCCATTTCTGATTGTGTACAGCACCGATTATATGTATGAACACCCTTAATGAAATCATTATTTTATGTATCCTCAATGGAGGGGGGGCATTTTATTCTCTCCCCCCCCCCCCATTGCTGCAAAACATTATAGCAAGATAGTTGTACCATTTATGTTAATCAATATTTAGAGAAGAAAAACAGTACACCCACAAACTTCCTTTCTCTCTTTTTCAATTTCCCAGCATTTCATTATTTTTTAAGTATTCATTTCTGTAAACACAGGAAATGGTTCCCTAAAAGAAAAACATCCATGTGTTTACAATGTTGCCAACTATTTTTCTCAAAATTATATAGGCTTTTTATGGTGAAGATAAAAAAAAGAGTACATCATTAAATAAAGCAAAACAGCATCAAACTTTGATTTCATTATTCTTTATAGAAATAATGACTATAATGAGGCAAGACCACTGTTGGAGGCCTGACTGTGCTTTCTTCAGGTGAAAAAGTTTGATGGGACAAAAGATAAAAATACCAAATTACCTTTCAAAAGAATCATCCACACATCCCTGGGAATAAACCACACAATTCCTAAATTTAATTCCAACATCATTGCCTCTGAAAAATCCTGCAAATCTCTTGGGAGGACAAGTGGACAAATGTTAATGTGCTGGAAGAAGCAAAGACCACCAGCATTGACGTGATGATCTTCTGCCATCAACTTCACTGATCTGGCCATGTTGTCCAAATGCCTAATCTCAGTCTCCCAAAGCAGTTACTGTACTCGCAACTCTAGAACAGAAAAGGAAATGTTAGTGGACAGGAAAAGAGATTCAAAGATGTGCTTAAAGCTAACCTTAAAAGTGTGCCATAGACATCGAGAACTGGGAAGCCCTAGCCCTTGAACTGGAGATCAACTGTTACCAACAGTGCTGTGGAATTTGAAGAGGCATGAATGGAGGGAGAAAGGGAGAAATGTGCCAAAAGGAAGACACCCCAAGCCAATTTGATTGGGACCACCTTCCATCTGGAAATGCTGTCCTCACTGCGAAAGAAGATGTGGATCAATAATAGAGCTCTACAGTCTCTTATGGACTCACCACCAGGTCCCTACCCTTGGAAGGCAATCATATTCGGACATGAGGGAATGAGGGATCACCAGTGATGATAGTGATTAAATACAATAAAGACATCAAAGCCCTGGCACAATTAAGCCAAAAATCTTCTAAGCCAAGGATGTCTCTTTGAGACATCTCCAGATGTCTACTGTTAACATATCTCTGAACACAGCATTGAAATGGTTAGGAACAATCTCCACTGAAAAGAATATCAGTGGATCATGCAAACATGAATTTAGATGCAGACTTCTCATTCTTCCATGTTCATTGCCAAGTGTGTGTTGATGTGTTCTATCAAGTTTTATAGACATTTTGATGGCTTCTTGGCTTGTGAGAAAATGACACAACGCCTTTAACAATATTAAAAGCCAGAAATTCCACATGACATTTGTGCTCAAAGGCAACATCTGAGTAACATCTGAGTAACCCTAGAGACAGAGAATTTAATACAGAACATGACATCCTGGAAAAAATGTGTTAATCTTTCATCTTGTTGTACCTAATATCTGATAGCTTTATTTAAGATTCGGAAGCCATTTTTTAAAAAAACAACAACACACAGAACAAATAGCTCATTTTGTTTTTCAGTTGCAGGTGTTCATTTCTTCCCATTAGTGTGACGATTAATTTCAAAGTACACAATAGTTTAACTATCAGTCCAAATCATTAAGCGCTATTGAAAATGGAAATCTTCTAGTTAGGTAGTTAAATCTTCCAATGCAAATGCCTGGGCCATACAACAAGAGCACTCAGGTGTACGGAAAGTTGCATACACAACTCTAACTCTTCTAACGTCAGGAGAGAATGCCTCTAGACCATGGCCATATAGCTCAAAAAAATCTACAACAACCCAACTCTAACTCATGCTTTGCACATTTATATCCAGGAATACTTGTAGGATCCATATATGGGCTGATTAAAGAGAAAAAGATTGGTGATGGAGAAATAAAGTGATAAGCTTAATTTCATCAAAGAATAGACTCAAATCATATATGACTTAAAAGTAATAGCCAGCACTTTGTAAGGCTATGTGTAGACTGTAGACTTACGTTTTGCTTCTTTTGGTGATGTGATTTTGCCCTCTTTTTCCTTTCCAATAGTATAAACCTTCCTGTCTCTACAGGACATTCTTCTGATGTCTCATGTATCCTTATATATTCTCATTGGAGTGAAGAAAAGGAAAGTAGAGTTCTGCTGAGCTCTTTAAGATTCATGCACAAAAGGAGGCTGTGCCTGCACTTGGCCAGAAGAAGCTGATTAAATTCTTCAATAATTTAATTAATATAACTGATAGCTTTTGGAGTTTTTAAAAATCTATTGTGATCAGCTAAGGTTACACATAACTGGATAATTCCAAATCTTCCTCCCCCTCCAAGATAATTAACTGTGCAAATTACCTGAAGTAATACAGTTTAGAGAGTTTCTACTCCTTGTTCAAATTAGTAGACCGGATTTCTCTTCTAAAATGTAAAGGAATATAAAGTGTGATCACTTTGCTGTCAAGCTAATTAGCAGAATGGGAATTGCTAAAGTAGATTTATTAATGTAAGGAAATCTCAGAGGAGGACAGAACTTCATTTCAGTTTTAATCCAGGCCATTACTTTTATTGCAGTTCTGTATGTAATGAGCTGGTGCTTCTAGGTGATTTCATGAAGGCAGATTTATATTCATAGAACAGTCGTCCTTTGGCTCTTCAGGAAAGGTATGAAGAATGAAGACACCCAAATATTCTACGCATTTCCAGTTCAAGCAAATTTGGGAGACGGTGAGAAAATATAAAAATACCCAGGTTTTCTGACAAGATGTCCTTATGATTAAGTTAACAGAAAACTAGCAATAATATGAGCAGTAAGGCTACCTCTAGCCATCTCAGCTACTGGGCAGATCAAGAGTCCACCCATCTTCCTGGAGAACCACTCCCTCTCAAAAAGCTTGGTTCTCAAGAACCAGCTGGGCCCTAAATACCTATTGCATCCCTATGTTGGGTCAGGCAACAACTTACATGGAAGCAAAATAGATATTTTCCTCTGGTCTCAATTCCCAACCTCCCTTTTTTTCATTTTACTGTAAACCAAAATGTACATCCAGCTAGTTAGCAAGCAGTTAGGAATGCTATTTTGTACCACTATTATTGGGACATGAGGCTGGCAAACTGGCAAATTCCCAAGTTCTCTTCCTCTCTCCCTCTACTCTCCCACTATTCCCAAGTTGGCCATTTTCCTTTCATTCTATATTTTATAGTTAGGTAATTTTTAGCTTTTAAAAGCTTGAACTATGCAATTGTGCTAAAAATAAAAAACAAGCAGCAATAATATTGTGGGAAGCCAGAGTTATAAGGGTATATGAAACTATGATCGTGAGACTGTGAATTGGCACAGTTGCATGACTGGAGAGAGGTCTGATGTTGAAAGTGCTCAAGTTATTGTCACTGACAGCACAGCTGTTGTGTAAAAGCAGGTTTGGGCAATAAAGTTCGCAAACTTCACTTTTTAGGAGGAAAGCTCAAATGAATGACACTTGCTATATACTAACAGTGCCACATCTGTGAAACTTAGAAGATATGGACAGCCTAGAAATACAATGATAATATAAACCTGTTGATATATGCTCAAACAAATATCATTTTAATTGCAGCATGGCTTTCATAATATTGTGTATGTTTCCAATAACCTCTAAAGCTTTCCAAACTCTAGTATATTCCCCCTTTTACAATCTGGAAATGGCAGGATGCAGCATGTAGTATGCTATACAATATATTATCAAGATGTGATTTAAAGTCTATTGTTAGCTCTTACTAGAATACGAGACCCTCTGAGTAATTTAAATCTATCTTTAGATTAGTTCCCCATTCAGCAAGTGCATCAATGGGTCTACTCTAGTTGGAATTAATCAATTGGATGCCAGCCATATTATTAGAGCAAGTGCAGTAGAGTCTCGCTTATTCAACATAAACGGGCCCGCAGAACGTTGGATAAGCAAAAATGTTGGATAATAAGGAGGGATAAAGGAAAAGCCTATTAAGTGTCAAATTACCTTATGATTTTACAAATTAAGCACCAAAACATCATTATTTACAACAAATTGACAGAAAAAGCAGTTTGATACATGGTAACATTATGTAGTAATTATGGTATTTACAAATTTAGCACCAGAACATTGCAATGTATTGAAACAGCTGTGGATCTGGGCAGGACGCAGGCTGCGTTGGATAATACAGAATGTTGCATGAGCAAAGGTTGGATAAGCGAGACTCTACTGTATGGGTATTACAGGAATGACAAGGGAACGGTTCGCCAACATAAGCATAACCCTAAAATTGCAAACTTTACTTTTTTATTTATTTATTTACAGTATTTATATTCTGCCCCTCTCACCCTGCAGGGGACTCAGGGTGGATCACAATGCACATATGCATGGCAAACATTCAATACCATAGACACACAACGTATATAGACAGACAGACAGGGGCTATTTAACTTTCCAGCTTCATGAGTGTATGTTCGAATTCTGGCCACCAGGGGAGCTGTCATTTCACTGTCCACTTGAGACATCAATGGAGTACTTCCTCATTCTTTTGCATGCTACTGGAGATTTTTATGGAGTCATAAATTAGTTAAATTAGTCTTCCCGCATAAGAGGTACCTAAATTTCAACTGTCTTTCAGGCTGCAAAGGTTGACAGCAAGCTAGACAAATGGTCAGGAGCTTAGTCCAACCCGGGCTGGCTTCAAACTCATGACCTTTTGGTCAGTAGTAATTATTTAAAAGCAAGCATTTAGCCCATCTAAAAGACAAGATACAAAGCAAAATACACCACTTCTATTTTGTCTGTTTGTTTCATAAGCAACTAGTTTTTCCCATAGTTGCATCATAGTGATGACTGTTACACCCTCTCTAAGGAGTAGGATTTGTTTCTGAACTGTTTTCACTTTGATCTTCCCAACTGGGATATGGTTGCTGTCCCACGAGAGGAAACATAGAAATCTAGCAATTTAGTGTAGCTGTGACTAAGTATGAGGTCTATTTGTTCCCTCTGAATTAAGAAATATCTTCAGAGTTCTTTATAAATATAACTTGGAGGAAGCATTTAACTATGACAGTCCTCTGCACTTTTATTTTCTCTCTCTCCCTTTCTCTTTGTGTATGAAAGAGAGAGGGGGAGAGAGCATACATTGGATCTTAACTATCATGTTCAGTGACATTTAGGAGCATGCAAATGGCCTGGGGGAATTCACAGAACTTGAAATTTGACAGCATTAATACAGAGTCTCACAGGCATCATGAATTGCACAAATTATATGGAGAAAGAGATTTGTAAAAGCAGTGAAGAAGAGAAAATTAGAAAACTCCATTAAAATTTCCTGGATATTTTTGAGCACCACTGGCCTTATAATACCTTGCCAGCTTCACAATACTTGCCAAGGGAAAGACCTCCATCTTTTAGAATGCTTCCTTTCATCTTGGAAACATTGATGAACAGAATATAAAGAGCAGCAGTGGAATCTGCAGGAAATATATTTGGCAGAGGAAGAAAAAGAAGTCACTGTCTATTTGTTTTACTTTTCACATTATTAACAGTAACTTTATATATATGAACATTCACATTATTTGAATTTTAAACTGCATAAATATTTTTGGAGCTGCATATTTTGTGTATGAAATCACACAATATTACACAAAATAGTGTTTAGACAATGGGGGATACTGGTTAGTAAAACCAGTATATTACCAAGGGAATATACAGATATCCTCCACATTTGCAGAGTTGACTTTTGTGGATCTGATCATTACTGCATCTGCACATGGTTAGGTAACTGCACAGTGACAGATAGGAAGGCACTCCAAAGGGTGCACAGAGAATCACTGGTTGCCCTCTCCCCTCTTTGGAAGAACTTGGGAAGTCCTGCAGCCTTAAGAATGCTCAGAGCATTCTTGGGGATCCATCTCACCCAGCATATTCTATTATTATTATTATTATTATTATTATTATTATTGCCATTATCCATAGCTGTGGTTATGTTGAACTCCATGGTTTTGCACCAATGTGGCATTGGGGGCTGTGGGCTAGTGGTTGGGGTGTGGAGGGATGGGTTTATTGTTTTTGTGGTGTGTGCTGGGGAAGTTATTTAATAGTGCAATCGTACAATGACAATAAAACTATTATATTCTATTAAACTGTTCTCTCTAAAATTCTTTAGATCCTCCAGAGCACTCTATCATCAGCATCTGTCAGACACTGACCTGAATGACCAGAGCTTCTTACTCATTACACAAGGGGTTTTTGGCCCCTTGTTCCTCTTTGGCCACAGAGCCTGCCAAGCATCATCACATGATGCAGTCCATGGCCCCACCACATTGATGACTGGAGTGGTGAGGAAGCATACAGCAACAACAACAAAACTTTATTTATATACCGCTCTATCTCCCCGAGGGGACTCAGAGTGGTTTCCAAGTAACATAATCAATACATACAAAGAAAACAGCATAAACATAACATTAACAAGAAAATCTAAGCATTAAAAGCATCACAAGATGCTTCCCCTCCAACAACGAGAGTTGAGTTTTGATAGTCCAGTGAGGCTACCTGCTACTTTTGGCCTTTCCCCCCATCTGATGGGGAAAACTACAGGACACCAATGCACTAGCAATTTCTGGTGAAACTGAACTAAACAGAGGGTGGAGGGCATTGTTATGATGGGGCCTCTAGAGAGGACAATGTTCCAGGAATTTCTACATTCTCCAGTGCCTACTGAAAATTGACTATAGAGTTGTGTTAGAGAGCCCAGAAATTCATGGAAATATGTTCCCTCAGATTAAAAGAAAGATTTTTTAATTCATGGTTTCCCATTGTGCCCTTAACCCCAGTGTATATGAAGACCCGACTATGCTAGAGACATCACATATTCCTCAATGATGAGCCCACTTTAACTGCCATCTCAACATCCTATGAAATCCTGGAGTTTGGCGAGGCATTAATGCTGTCTGGCTAAAAATTGTAAGTATCCCTCCCTATATTGCAAATCCTGGGATTCCATCGGATAGAAAAATGGATTTAAAGTTGGATTTATTATGAATGTAATGTGGAAGTCAAACATTTTTTAAAAAAATCTACATTAAATAACTTCTCTGTTGTTTTCTAATGAGTAAAACTGGTCTCTTGATTGTGGTTCACAATTAAGTTGGAAAGACAGAAAGTTCTTTTTTTTTTTTGGATTAGAATCCCCAGCATACCCCACCCTATGAGACTGTGGCTTCAAAATTTTGAGAGCTCCTATATCTTTATCTATATCTATACACACACATACATATACAGCCTTAGGTACCGAGTGATGCCCAAGTTAGGTAATTTGTAATGCTATTTATTAGGAAAAAAATCATTGTTTGTTTTTAGATTTTATGAATGGACCCATTAGAAAATGCATAAGGATGTAAATAAACTACAACTCCCTTAAACGTCTGTCATTGTCCTCAAACTAAACCAGTAGTGGGTATGTATGCCAAGTTTGGTCCAGATCCATCATCAGTAGAGTTCATAGTGCTCTCTGGAAGTTTTCCCTGGATATGGGATGAACTGCAATTCCTATCATCCAAGGTCAATCCCCCACCCAAAACCCTTCAGTATTTTCTGTTCATGGGTATGTGTTCCAAGTTTGGTCCAAATCCATCACTGGCAGGATTCACAGCGCTCTATGGATTTGGGATCCATCCTGGAAAATAGATAGATAGGTACATGCATACATACATTGACATATACAGGAAGTCCCTGGATTACAAACATCCAACTTACAAATGACTCATAGTTAAGAAGTGGGGTGAGATAACAGGAAGTGATAGAAATCTGCCCCTAGGAAGGGAAATACACTCTTGAAAGAGTTATCATGGGTCTTCCCTGAAACTTTGTCACCAAACCTTGTTTCCACAGCAGATAGAAAGAGATGAAATCTTCTGAAGACAAACACCACAGGAGTGTTAACCTTTTCCTGTATTATCCAAAGCTTATCTATCTCTATCTACACTTTAAAATGTACCTGTTCTGTCTTACATACAAATTTAACTTAAGAAAAAACCTACAAAAACCTATCTTTTTCATAACTTGGGGATTGTGCATATATATATATATTCAATATCACTTTAAGAAGTTACCTCAGTATTGAATTTTTTTTCTTTTGAGATAGATAGGTTTTAATGTCTTTCACTTTTCCACCTATAAGTTATTATTTACTACATCACTGGTATAGTTATCTATTTCACTCAAAAGTGTGCAGTGTAACTTTTTTTTGGTCTTGCAACTCCAGCCCTAAGACATGTGGCCAATTCTCTGTCCAATTTTAGGCTAAACTTTGAGAGTACTGAAAAACTTGACATCAATGTATCTACATCAATACTCTCTTCTCACGCAATACTCACTTCTCTCTTCTGGCTTGTGTTTGTGGCAACATATGTTAAAATGAAGATCAAAGCAGCTATATATCTTCTATGTGAACCCAAGTTTGTCAGCACTCTTGATATTGTTTAACTGTCAACTGCATAGCTGTGCAATGAGCAATTGTGATATTCATCCATCTCCTTTGCAGAAGAATGAATGTTCTTGCTCCAGACAAACATTTCAGATATTAACAGGCAAATAGCTTTTCTATTGCTCCCTTTAGTTTCCAGAGTTCTTGGAAATAACTGGCTTTTTAACACATTTTTCCATGATATTAACCCAAAGTCGGTTCAGCTTGCTGTACAATATGGCAAGGCATCAATTACTTCAGAATTGTACACCCACAAATCAGAAAGTTTACAGCAATTTACAACTTTGCTGAAGTATGTTTACTAGATATAGCTCTAATAATGACATTTACATAACACAGCTGTGAAAGTAGATTGTCAACACTATTAAATGCTGTGAAAGCATTGATAAATTTAATGTTACCAACAGATGTTACCAGATGTTCATGGGATCACCATAAGTCAAGAGGCAACTTGAAGGTAAATACACACACATACACCGCAGATGTCAAGTCTGGTTATTTATGGGGCAGGGAATGAACTGTATCTCCATAGACTCCATCCTTGATCTTCTCTTTCCTTCCTCCCTCCCTCAGTTTTGGAATAGATATCTTATTAAATCACCATTCAAATATTATTAAATCACAATTTGCTCAGATGTTCAAACAGTGGTTTATCAAGCTAATTTACCAGGAACAGGAAGGTTTATCAAGCTAATTTACCAGGAAGTTACACCCACCTCCAGACAGAAAGGCCAGAGGAGAGTCTTTAAATCCCCCATCTAAGAGACCAGTGTTCTTCTGAGACTAGCATCTCAGAGGGGCTTAAGGAAGCCTACTTCGGCTCACCCCTCCCTATTGCATTCAGCCTTTGGCAGCACAACTCACCCTCAGTTCAATATGAGTTAATACTAGTTGCAACAGGGCGGGTAGGATTTTTTCCACTCCTTAATGAGGGTTTTTTTTTTTTGCCTACCTCATATTGAAACTGTTGGGAGTAAGGAATTTAAAGGGGTGGACTGTCATAACTAGATGTCATTGGTAAGAAGTAGGGGAGAGAACATGGATCAGTGTGCACCTTGGCACTCCTCCCTTTTGGGGTTAAAGGGGACTTTTGGGTTGACCTCTATAGGTTCTGTGGCTTATGGGGTTCCCCAAAGTATCTCCTTTGGGGCTTACCTGGGGAGTTCACCTCTCTCCTATTGGATTCTGCAGCTCGGGAGGGAGGTTCCCAGAGATGATCTTCCAGTAATGACCAGCCGGGATAGCAAACCATCACTGTGGAGTGCCCCCAGGGTCAGGAGCTTCACCCAGTGGTTGGCTTGGCAGGTAGTCAGAGAATGACACCTTGCCTCACAACATTGTCTATGATGCAGTGCTCCCCCCACAACTAGCTACTTAGTTCAGTTGCCAGTTTTAAATAGGTCAATAAATATCGCTTTATTTCTCCATATCTTTGTGTCTGGTCACTTTATTTCACGGTGGGGATTCAAGAATTACGAGGGAAAGAAGGGAGGAGGGACAGAGAAAATGAGACACAAGTTTTGTTCCCAACTAGTGAGTTTATCAAACATACAAACATGAATAAGTCTGAACTTGGCCATTGTCTCTGTTAAGCTTCCCAAGGAAAGCAAAAGTTGTGGCTCTTCAGGTATTGTTGCAATAATGGGATTGCAGGGCCCATTATTCCTTTTCATTGGACATCCTGGCTACACATTCTTGGGGGTCACCTCTTCACAATTCCTGAACTATGCATGTACACTCAGTTTATTCCTCACACTGTACTCAAATGTGTGTCCTGGATCACACAGACCTCATACTATAAGCACACTATTTTGTATGAAATAATTCATCCACTTACAAATTCATACCAGATATTAGACTGGCCATTCTCAATAAAAGCTCCAACTGACACATGGAATGTAGGTAACAAACCAAGAACTCATGAAAAGAATCAGTTCTGGAAAGCAGGGCCTAAACAAGATTCTTTGAGCATTAAAAAAAAAGAAGAAAAAAGAAAAAAAACGAGTCATCTACAGCAACAAAAACAACATCATTTTCTTATGGTCCAAAGACCCTTATTGCACCATAGGTGTACAAGGTACTATGTAGGTTAATGAGATAAACAACATTGTACATCCTATGTAATTTGCAATATAGTTTAAAGCTAATTATTAACATTAACCTATGTTAAAAAGAAGGGTTTTGGAAAATAGAACATTGAACAGCTGTCATGTGTTATGTGTTGAAAGTATTTCCATTTCTGGCAACTGAAGAATTATGTAGTAGAATCTGAAATTCTAAAACAGAAAATTTCAAATATACTTTGTTACTGAGACTTTATGCAATATAAGCATTTCATAGTTTTTCTAGTTAGAAATATTACTAATGTATTATCCATATGGTAAATGTTTAATTCATACTGCAGTTTTGTGGTGTTATGCCTTTGCTTACAAATGAGAGAATTAAATAGTTTGTCTTAATAGTCTGTTATCTATACGTATATGCTTTAAAAAAATATCAGTGGAATTTTGTTGCAGTTAAGATCCTTTTAATTTCTTTGAACATAATTCATTCCTTAACTATGAAATAAAATAACTCATTCACATTAATCTGACTTGCAGGTTTCTTGCTAATTTAAGCAAGATCATAATGCTAATCAGGCATAATGGAGATGGAAATTTTTAATCATTTCACTTAGGTCTGATCCCCAGAGTGCCACTAATATAGTACAACTGAAGAATTAAGTATAATTTCCAGTTATTAATCAAAACACAGAAGCGATATACTTTAGGTAGATCTATGTAAAATTCCATGAATGAAGTAGGACAATGCATGAGTAAAGAATCATCATCATCATCATCGTCATCATCATAAGTAACTTTATTCTTATACCCCGCCACCATCTCCCCAAAGGGACTTGCGGTGGCTTACTTATGGGTCAAAATGCCCACATGACATAAAGCAAAACAAACAAAAACAATTAAAATAGAGCATAGTAAAATATAACAATCCAGGAAAAATTGTGAACAAAGATTATTTTTAAAAAACACAATGAATGAAAACATAAGAATATAAAACAGCAATGCTGAAACTCAACACAATGCTCAACAAAACCAATAACCAGTAGGGCCAGGCATGGGATAGTGCAGAACAGTGCACCATAGGGCCAGGATATTACATGAATTGCTGAGAATGAAATATCAGGCAACAAAGGGACTGGGCATTTATAACCAGGGAGTAGCTGTTCTCAAATGCCAGCTGAAACATCCAGGTTTTCAAATCCCTGCAAAAGGAGGACACTATGGGGGATTGCCTAATCTCCCTGGGGAGAGAGTTCCAAAGTCAAGGGGCCAACACCGAGAAGGCCATCTCCCTCATTCCCACCAACTGTGCTTGTGATGGTGGGAGTGAGAGGAGGGCCTCCCCGGTGGATCTTAGAGCCTGCACTCTAAGGGAGTTCATAGGGGGAGATGTGGTCACAAAGTTAGGCAGGACACAAATCGTTTAGGGCTTTGTAGGTCATAACTTGAACTTTGAATTGGGACCAGAAACTTATCAACAACCAGTGGAGCTGCTTTAATAAGAGCATCGTGCACTCCCTATAACTAGCTCCAGTTAGAAGCCAGGCTACCAACCTTTGGACCAGCTGCAGTTTCTGGGCCACCTTCAAAGGGAGCCCCATGCAGAATGCAATGCAGTAATCCAATTTGGATATAACCAAGGCATGGACCACTGTGGCCAAGTCAGGCTTCTCAAGGCCTTCTAAGTTTTGCTCCAGTCTATTACACTATGTAACAAAGTTTGAAAAAATTTCTTTTCCTGGTTTGAAACTGCAGTACTTACTTTGAAAGTAGTTGCTATACTCCAGAAACTTTGTTTTTCTGGTTGCCACAAACCAATGTAAAACTATAGCAAAATGTGCTCAGGATATCACATAAAAATACAGTTTTCACAGTTTAAGAAACTTTTTCCGTGCTATTATGATAGAACCAATTAGGAAATGACATTTATAACCCAGGAACAAAAATTGTGTTGCCTAGTGTTATTAATAATGCTGACATAATCCCAGATTTAGTCATACTAAAAAGCTTCCCTGTTTCTTCCAATGACAAATGAGCACTATCTTTGCAATAGAAAACAAATTAAAAAGTTCCCTAATCAGAACCATCAATCTAATCCTAACAGAAAGCGTGTAGAACAGTGAGTACTACTTTATAGCTTGTTAGTTATTGAACAAATCTCTAGATACAATTCTAAAATGGAACTCACACAGCATTGCCAAGGAACAGTTTTGTTTTTGGTTTTTAAAATTGCATGTTGTGCAATTTTGTGGCAACATCTCCACCATCTGAACAGTGAAAGTTCCAGTTGCCATTTCTTTTGGACACCATTTTCCTTTGTAAAAATGAATGTAATATAAAGGCAAACCATGGCTTTTTGAAATTAGCTCCCACATCTACTCCCATAAACTAGGAGGCTCTAAATCTTTCCTTTTACCTTCATTTCGAAAGCTAGTTATTTCATTGCCCAGTCCAAGAGGAACTCAATATATATTCCTCAATAAATCTTTACGTGTATCAGCAATTATTAAATCTTCAGCATGTGCCTTTCCAAAAGCAAAACATCTGGTCCCCAACTATGATACGATATTATAATATGTTAAAGTTTCTTTAAAGGACCAAGATATATTTGCCATTACCACATTTACCAGGGTGAACATAATGCTTCACATTTATTTTATTTTATTTTGGGGAGGCGGGGGAGAGAGGACACAACACATACTGTGCTCTGACTAGAACATTTTCAGTATTGGCTCGAAGGATTTAACGGTCCCTTTCTCTCTTTTCACATTTAATAAGAAAATGCAGATGCAGATTTAGGCTTGATTCCAGTGCCAAGCTGCCTGCTCTGTTTAATAAGGATTTTAAGACAATTCAAATCAAAGAAGCAAAGGGCTCTAAGGCATCAACACGAGAAATCTGGAATCTAATTAATTTCCCCCTTTCACAGTTGTCAGAAAGATTCTCTTTCTTACACATTTACTAACAGACCATCATATCCTTCAAATTTAACATTTGCATGGGCTGCTGAAAGATTCCCAATAAAGTACCATTTTAAAATATTTTAAAATAGACTAGATATCAGAATGCTAGAATGATCCAAATGTTTGTTTTTACTTTTTGTAACCAATAGCAACATGCAAATGTATCTAAGTCCCATTAACAGCTGAGCAGAAAAACAAATAAACATCTTTTTGTTTATTGGAAAATGTCAAATTTTGCAAGTAACCACACACAATTATCTATATAAACTAGACGAGATTAATTTCCTCTTAAGGCTATGCAGAGATGTGAAAACAACAATAACAACATCATAGCCATTTTTGGTTTCCCAATGAAAGTCAAAGGGAGAAGACAAGAAATCCAGATTCCCAAATTTCAATTCAGATTCAGAACCCAGAACAATCTGTATTGAATGTGTGCATCCAAATCACCAAATTGGGCTCCAACATGAAGGTCCCCTATACTGGGCAAGTAGACCAGTCAACAAATACTGGTGATATCCATCTCAGTAGAGCAGTCAACCGACTCTATGTTTTGGTCTAAACCAGTGGTTCCCAACCTTTGGTCCTCCAGGTGTTTTGGACTTCAGATCCCATAATTCCTAACAGCTGAGGACCAAAGATTGGGAACCACTGGTCTAAACTTTAAGGAACCTACCCAAACTGCTGAATTCAATCCTCACATACACTCAGCACCTTGGCTAACACCTTGAAAATTCAAACTAAATCCTGGAATGCATTCGCCACCCTGCTAACATGGGGATACCCCCCCCCTCAGAATTCCAGGGAGACAAGAAGGTCATCTGCTGCCTTATTTTCCCCAGAACAGCCCCACCATGAGTTGGTTGGACACTGCATAAGCAAGAGAAAGGGTAAGATGCTTGTCCACTTCCCTGCCCACTGTCATCCCAGCAATGAGCTTTCATTTGAAAAGCACCACAATGTTGGGCCAATGCTTTGTTCAGTGCTGGAGATTTGGTCAAATTAGTTTAATGTTCTGTTTTTCACACAGGACTCTTTTCATATCCTGTGTGGCAATCCTTTGAGTTATCATATCTGACTGTCCTGTTTAACCTCCAAAACTACATGTACAGGTTAATATGATTTTCACAGCCTTAATCTGGTGATCTAACCAGCGCCCTATAATGTTATAATTTTTATTTATATACCACCTTGGGTCCCAATCTTGGGGAAAATGTGGAGTCCAAATAAAGTTCACAGTATTACTAGTAATACGCTATCTTAGTATTTCAGCATGTATGATAAGTCAAGAACTCTGTGTTCAAAAAATAATACTAGGGCTGTAATTCCTAATAGCACCAACCATTGCTAAGGGATTATATGAGTTGCAGTCTGGTAACACCTGGAAAGCCAGATGCTCTCAGTCTTTATTTGTATGTGTATGATTGCATAATTGCATAATAATGCAATATAAAGACAATTTATATATTACTGCCCCTTGTATTTGTGGTAGTAGGACGTGGACAACTTCAGTGGATCCAATGGCAAATTCTCCCAATCTGTGAACCTACTGTGAGAGGCACCTCTTGCTGAAGTTTTTGTGTTGTTCCAGTTGCCATTTCTTTTTCCAATTTTAGTAGCAAATCCAGGTTTAACAGTAAAGCTGTGGACCATAGCAAAATAGTTGTGGGGGTAGGTTTCACAATTGTTTCACAGTTTAGGCAGATGGCATCAAAGCTTTCAGAAATAGAATACCTATTGACCTATGACAAAAAAAAGTTTCAGAAGTGGTAAAGCAAGCTTGCAAAGAAAAATCTGATGAAGATACACTAACTCTGACTAAAGTTTCAGAACTAATTAAGCAGGATACGGCTGAGCAGGCCAGCACTTTTAATGGGAATTTAAGAATTCTTGTCAAATTAAATCTCTGTCTCAAGCACTGCTTGCTGTTACGAATATGACTTTCTACAGATAATGCATAAAATTGTGACATTATTACTTACTTGATTTATATAATATCACAACATCTTTTCTTTTTGTAAAATTGGATAACCAGTGAGACACTACATTGACAATTTTTCTTTGTTACCATATATGAGATATTTGCCATATGAGAAAAGTGGAAATTGTGGAAACATTACCTAAAGTTGGTCATCATGTTCCCTGACACAATCTGCTTGAATATATATATATATATATATATATATATATATATATATTCAAAGTATGTGCTGTAATATGAAGCCTATAGGAAATTGGATTTTACATATATTTTATAGTGTGGGATGCTATCACTCAGCCATTTACTTCAATTCAGGATGTGGATCTAAGAGATATGGCTCACTCCGGAGGGCCTACAATGACACTCTGGGAACTGGCTGGAAGCTAGGAGGGTGTCCACACATATCTACAGATTGCAGATTAACCCACTGCAAAAATATTTTTTCTTACTTCCTTCAGCAAGATATGCTGTAAATAGAAGCCTATCCAATAGGGATTAGTGTTACAGCAATTCTGGCAAAGCAGGGAAGGAAAAGCAGTTTCTGCTTCGGGGGGAAGGTATTTGTTCACCTTCCGGCTGAGTTGTGTATCCAGTTCCTTTATCCGAATGTTCCAGTACTAGCCTTGTCCTCACCTGTACTCTACATGTCAATCCCAAATCCTGCTTTGAGGTGGTAATACACTGATTGGCTGCAGTGGATTTTGTCACTTTCAGACTTTCTGGTGAGCGTTTTTAAACCATGCAGTTTCTGGCAGGACTCATGTTGGAAGTTGCATTGAAAGTGAACATTTTGTATATATCCTTACCTTCAGTCAGCTTTAAACCAGATTATAGTGCCTGTGTAAATGGGGCCATAATCTTTTACATTTCTACTAATACATTTCTGCTTCAAGAATTTAGAGGAGGTTATTCATGAGTTAATGCATACAGAACAATAGCACTAATCTCTTCCACCTTCCAGGAATTCCTAACTAAGATTGTTGTTTCTGTGCCACTATGTATTATGGAGAAGCACAAAATTTAGTAGAGGTCACTAAGGGATGAGAGACCAAAAGTGTCTCCTAATGGCCAATAATTCCATTTCTGAGATAACTGCATTTCTACCACTTGCAGTTGTGAAGAAGCAGTCCTGGGGGAGGAAGGAGTGGTTTTCAGTTTCTCCCTATATAAGCATAGCTCAGAGAGCCATAGATTTCAACAGTCAGAAAGTAGGGTGAAGTTTAAAGCTCCTCAATGCTGTATGCTGAAAGGTTAAGATAGATGTATAAATGTACCCACTTGTCCTTCAACTAACATATGATGCCGTCTTCAGGATTCAAAATGCTGTGCCCATCTGGTGTGGCTAATACATAGTACCCCAAACACACACCAGTTGGTTTCTCAGGACTCTTATAAGTAATTACAGCTGGCAGCCCAATTATAAAAATTACCTTTTATAAGAAATTTGTTCCTAAAACATAATTTAACATCCTGGCTTAATCGTTCATTCCAGGGTGGCTATGAAAATACTACAAATAGACACGAAGTATTGTGTGACCTTAATTTCCTCTAAGATCCATTCAGCTGAAGTAAATACCAGAAGAGTTGGTAATGGCATGACTAACATTTATGTCTCTCTTTCAACATGTTGATAATTTACCAAGTCATTTCCTCCTTAAATCATCAGCCAGATGACATTTGTTGGACACTAGATTTCTTCCGGGACTTAATAACAGGCCTCTAGACTGAAGGGAAAGACTAAAAACATTTGATAATATGAGAAGATTAATCTTTTTGGGGAAGACTTTTTCTATTTTGTCAAAACATTGCACGTAAGTAGCAAATGGCAGGACCCGGAGACTCGTGTATACATTTCTGCTTGCTGAATGGGGCTTTTCCTTTTTCTTTCTGCTAGAGCACTCAGGTATTCCAAAAAGATCCTTCAGTAGGTCAATGGACTCTAAAAGATCTAAACTGAGCAGCTCTTGTACCAGTAGAAGTAACTACTACTCATGTGAGGGATTGTTTGGATGCCATCAAGATTCCATCCAAGGAACAGGGGAGAATCCTTGTGTTTAACTGGATCTGATAAAGTGTGTTTTTTTTTTTTTGTAAACTGTGTGACCCAATTGTTGATCTGGTTTGTGGATGACTAGGACATCTAGAAAAGGCAGTTTTCCTTCATTTTCTTTTTCCGTGGTAAATTGGATGTTTGGGTGGATGCTGTTAAGATGGTCCAGGAACCTGTTTAGTCCTTCTTCTTCATGGCTCCAAATGGTGAAAGTATCATCCACATATCTGAACCATATAGGGGCTTTTTTGTTGCTGCTTCCAGGGCTTGTTTTTCAAAGTGTTCCATGTAGAAATTTGCTATGACTGGGTTGAGAGGGCTCCCCATAGCTACTCCATCTTCAGAGGTGGCCCTAGGTAATTTTCAATGGTAAGCAAACAGTATTTTCGTGCCCCTTCCTCCAACCAATCACTGATATATATTTTCTGTTCGTCGTGGGAGTTCTGTGTGCCATATTTAGTTCAATTCCATCATTGGTGGAGTTCAGAATGCTCTTTGATTTTAGGTGAACTATACATCCCAGTAACCACAACTTGCATATGTCAAGGTCTATTTTCCCCCAAGAGCGCCTCAAGAGCACCCCTGGGCAAAATCAACTATACTGCAAATGCTTACTTTGCGTAATGGGTTGAGCCGCCCCTGTCCATCTTTCTGTTCATAGAATTCATTGTCCCACTGAAAGTAGCTGGTGATGAGGCAATGGTGAAACAGTGCTGTGATGTCTTCTGGGAATTTCTGGTTGATTAGTGCAATGGTGTCTGCTACAAACTATCTACAGACTCACTAAGAAAATCCAACAAATGCTACATTCAGCAAAGGACAAGAGGAATCCTCCCACTTCTGCAGGAGTCTACCGTATACCATGCAGCTGTGGACAAGTCTACATAGAGACCACCAAACGCAGCACCCAAACACGAATCAAGGAACATGTAAGGCACTGCAAACTACTTCAACCAGAGAAGTCAGCCATAAGCACCTGATGAACCAACATGGGCACAGCATATTATTTAAGAATATAGAAATGCTGGACCACTCTAACAACCACATGTCAGACTACACGGAGAAACCACTGAAATCCATAAGCATGTGGACAATTTCAACAGAAAGGAGGAAAATGAACAAAATCTGGCTACCAGTATTTTAAAAAGTCTAAAATTATAACAGCAAAACAACACTCAAACACAGGGCAACTCCAGAGAAGAAACAATCAGGGACAGCTAATCACATCTCAACAAAAGATTCCCCCAGGAACTAACAAGCCACACCAAAAAACTGCCGGGTCATCAAATGCTAATCAAGATGGCCAACTGAAACATTCACACCTACCTCCAATAGACAAGAGTTCTTTCCCCCACTCTGGACATCCCACAGATATATAAACCCAATTTTCCTAGTTTCCAACAGCTTCTGAGGATGCTTGCCATAGATGCAGGTGAACGTCAGGAGAGAATGCCTCTAGAACATGGCCATATAGCCCGAAAAACCTACAACAACCCATGGTAAATATCTCCACTAGGGGGTGTTTGGGGTTTTTGTTTGCAGGTGCAGGAGCCCCTTGGGCCCCAAAAGACCTAAGAGGCAATGAACCCACCTAACTTCTTATAGTTGCTCACTCCTCTTTGAAGGGGAAGGACTTTACCTCAGCAACAATGCAAATGTTGTGTTTACAAAAGGTCCTAATGTCAATTCCTGAGAAAACTTGGTATGATCCTTTCATAAAATCTTGGAGAACTATGCAAACCAGTGTAAAAAAAAAATTAAAATCAGTGGATCAGTGATCTAACTCAGTATAAAACTAGCTCTTTATTTTATTTGTTTTGTTTAGCTGTCCTGCTGAAATAAATAGGACTTTGTAGGGTTTTACTTTGGCTGCATTACATTTAGGATGTAATCATATGAACACTATAATAAATTTAACATTTGATAAGCCACCGTTAGAACCTTTTAAAGTTCCTGCAGAGAATGTAAGGGTCATAAAATGAGTCTGCAGGAAGACAACCAGAAAGCCAAAATGAGAAAGTATATATATGTATTTGGAAATAATTGCAAGCTCATTTTCATGCAAAGAGTGTAAAATGTTCAGCGTGACTGAAAGGAAGTACTTAGCCCCTGGGAAATAGTTTTCCTAGCTGCAGGTAAATGAGAAGATGACGAGGCCCTAATTGCTATAGTTCTAAAATGTAAAATAAGGGCAACAGATAAATGTCATCAAGACAACCACTGATTCATTTTTAACCTTATTAGTATTGGTGGCATTTGTTGGTCTTTTGACGTGATGGATTGTCTTTATAGAGGTAGAGCCATTGTTAGACACTAGCCATTAATTAATTCACAGATAAGGCATGCAAGGAAAGTCATACTGTTTTTGAATATCAGCTTCACCCACAATTACCAGAGCTTTCTGTCTGCTAATAAAGACCAGGAGAACTGGGCTCAGTTTGATGGAGCCCCCAGGGTGAGCCAGTTCTCCCAAAGGTAAGATGTGACAACAGTTCTCAATTTCCTAAAAATGCCATTCCATTTTAAGATTGACTTTAAAAACAAAACCATGTCATTCATTTTGTTTCCCCACCCCACCTTCACTTGTTTTCTCATTAAAGTCTTAACAATATTGAACCACTGTGTCTTGACTTTCTCTAGACCTGATGCTACGGATTAAAAACTCATTTTATATCACATTACTCTACTAATATAACACATAACAAAAGTCTGACTTAGTACATACTGGTCCTACGACATGATTAGTGTTCCCAGAACTAAACAGTTGGCAGACATTAAATATGTACATCAATGGTAGCCAATTGCAAAGGGCAAAGTGTCACCTTTCCCCAACACCTCCTATGGGTTGCCAATTTCCCAGAAAACCCAATATCTTTGTCTTCCTCTGCATCATCTCCTAAAATTGATGCAGTATCACTTCCTGTCACTTCCTGTCACCACTTTGAAACCCATTAGTCTTATAGGTATTGCTACATTTCCCTCTCACCCCACCTTCCTCCTGTTTAGGCAGCAAAAAGTAAGACAGTGACATGTTTGAAAATTGTCCATGTGTCACTGTTTACCAATATTTTCAAAGTACTCTAAACATTAATGAAACAAGGTTAACATTCACAAAAACTTGATGACTGTTTTCTCAACAACTTACATGGTCCAAAAGAGTAACTTTTTAAAACTCTGCCCAACTGTAAGCAGTCATTTTGATTGATCTCAGTCCCAGGTGTCCAACTTTAGATTCCTTTATAATTATCAGATAGGAAGCCCTCTAACAGTACATTTTTAACAAAATAGTTGTCAAGTACTCTCAACATTGTACTTCTCTCTCTATATATATTTTCCTATATATAGTCCCGGTTTCAGTAGAAAAGAACAATGAATGTAAGCTTATATTTTACTGGAAAAGTTGGCGAGGTGCACTGTGAATTGCCTTTGTTCTGGAAGTTATTAAAAATAAGTTGGATATACATCAAACATGGGTTAGGTGAGAATATCCTGCCAGAGCAGAGTTTGGGGCTAGTTGATCTCAAAGGCCCATTTCAAATTCTTGTTAACAAGGTTAGTATTAAACACTGGCCTGATTTTTGGAACAATGAGTTATCAATCACATGGGAAAGCGTTTTCCACTCAAAGAGCCAAAACTAACTGACTACAGAAACGTACGGTTTCCTCCATGCACTCCACCACCATCTTGCGTGCCTATAAAAGAATGTGCCCACTGAATCTTGCAATTGACTAACTTTCCCAAATGTTAGCCCCTCAATATACTTCTCCTTTCATGATACCTCTCTCCCCTCTCCTCGTTTCCCCTCTCTCTCTGTGTATGTGTAGCACACCGCAGCCGTTCCAACAGTAATTCTTCAGTAGTTCAAACTAAAGACTCTCAGAGACTGGCCAAGATGTCAGCCACAAACACAGATGCCATTCCTGGAAAAATACCACAAAGCTTGGCAGCTGTACAGCTGACTAGAGTTCCCTCTGTGTGGCCACAGTTGTTGTTGGCTTCCCCTTGCCAGGGAGGAGGTAGAGAAGAATGGACAGAAAAGAGAGCAGCATCCAGCGGGTTGGCAAGCGCCCTCAGCAACACATATAGGGCTGCTCTGAATTCTTTTCAATAGTTGCTTCAACCTCATATGACCTCCCTTTGGAATGGCAAAGCATCCGTTGGAAACTTAAATCCCCTGACAAGGTGGTTCCAGATTATAGATTAAGATTTTCAAAGGATTCTTCTTTAAGAATTGCACAATTTGAATAAAGTTCAATGGCCAAATCTTGCTGTTTTTTCCCCCAAATAAAATCATTTTACTCATTTTAGTATCATGCACTCCTCTTTTTAAACAGTTTTTATGTAAAGTTGGCTTCAAATTTTAGTAACTTTATACATTGGAAGAGCTTCAATATTAGAACCAAATGCAAAAAAAGAGAAAATATCTTTTTTTCCATTATTTGGATTTCACTTTTCATGTTACTCTTCTCTAGTGGGATGTAGCGTGTGCGTGTGTGTGAATGTTTTCACATCACACACAAACAAACATACACATACACACTCTAGCAGTTTATACATTTTACTGTCAGGCAAGACATATGTGTTAATTCCTTCCTTTGCATGCTGTACTTCTTTTTCAAAAAAGTATGCCTTTCTAAAACAAAGAAAGCCACTTTCTGCATGATTCAGAAAACCTTCACATTTAAATATGTTTTCTGTGGTAACATCTTTTCATATTAAAATATATAATCATATTCTTGATTCAGTTTTACAAATATTCTTCCCACTTTTTTCACTAATTTTAGACCTTTCACAGAAATGTTAAAGGTTCAAACTAGAAAATAACATTATAATTGTACTCCTTGAAACGATGACAGATAATTGTTTGTCATAGTACACAAATTTCCTCACTTATATAGCTTACATTTATAATACTTGTTTAATTTGCAAGCCAAATCACTGAGATATGTCTTCAGTATCTCTGACGAAATCCCATCACCGGAGGGAAATGTGTTAATCGCAGGGAATTTGTATTCCTACTAATGTCTTGTTTAATACTTAGAATGCTGTGTAACTAATTTGACCTCATAATGCTTCAGGCTGATGGGGAAGTAAAATGTAAAATGTAAGGAGTAACTGTTTCACTTTGGATTTACAGTACAATTGCAAATTATAATGTTTTTATTCCATCCATTTTTGCTGATGGAAAATTTTCTAATAAAGTATGCTTTCTGTCTCACCTATATATAATGTAACAATAATAAAATATACAATTTAATATATGAAGTGTGATGCTTATTCTTGACACATTACTTCTGTATAACACAGATGAAAACAAAGTTAAATTCCCAGTCTATACTGTAAGCAAAATTTCCTTCCTTTTCAGAGAAGTATACTGACTACAACTGTATAATATAGAAAGAATGGGCTTATAATGTAAAACACCTTCTCCAGAAACCATAATTGCACTAAAGTAAAATCTAGTTGAAGCCTTTAAGCTGATTGCATGCAAATAAATGCAATCTAGATAAAATAATAGAGGAATGTTTCTTGTAGGACTTTACCACATGGGCAAAATTGTCCAACCAAGGGCAGTTTCACGTCACTTCAGGGACGGAGCCCACCAGATCCCATCAGACAATGTAGATCAGCAGTGAAAACATGGGAGACTTCCTGTGTTCTCATTGAGAAGAACAGGGGGAAGCTGGTCGGTGACACTTTCTCCCCCCCCCCCCCCATGGGAGGACTTATGCTATGATCTATGGTGAATCCTCCCGCTATCACCCACAATTTTGTCTTCCATGTGATGAGGTTCTTAGTGATCATCTCTGTGGCCTATACTTTTCCTTTTTCTTATTGTTGCTAATTACCATCAAGCACCCTCCACTATTGTGGCAACTCTATTGTGCTTCTCACTTGTGGCAATCATGGCTATCAACAGTTCAGGTCTTACAGATTTAGGACTATGGCCCCACATTATTTGCTTTAAACTGGTTTCTATGAGTCTACATTGCCATATAAGCTGTATTTTATATAGCAGTGTAGAAGGGGCCTATGAGTCCTTTGTCTGAACCTATTCACTTGTTTTGTGGTCTTCTTTTCCTACTGCTTTCAATTTTACAGAGCCTTATCATCTTTTCTAATGAGCCATGTCATCTCATGATATGTTCAAACTCCTTTTGCAATGAAGCTTATATTTTTAGAACATTTCATAAGCAGACCTTAGATTCAGCTCCATTTGGTATCCATATGCTTGTCCTAGCCAAACAAGGCATGCTTCATATCATAAAAGGCAGTTTAGCAAAATGCATGTTTGCACACACACATCCACATTCACACTGAGAATAATCAATTCAACTGCATCACAGTAGATGAAGGAAAGTGGATACAATGTTGCAAAGCTGGTGTCATCACTAATCTGGAGTTCAGAGTAAACTGGATTTTAGTAACCATTTCAAGCCAATCCCATCGGGTACCTGGTAAAATATTTAGTCAGCTTATCTACAAATAGGTTTAAAAGCATAATTATATTGAACATTTTTTTCCTGAAAACATCACATGATCAGCAGAATGAAGTCTTGGACTGTGTGGTGGAATTAGAAGGGAGGTAGAACCTTTACCTTTACCAGACTTATGCTGGTTTTATAGGTATCTGGCATTCTAAATTCCAAAAATGACCCCATATTTGCCCATATACAGTTTTTCACAACTTGCTTTGATACTTCTATGCTATAAGTTTTGACTGAATGAAAATAGTATTGAAATTAGTAATGAAATTTGTGAAAGGATTGCATGTTTTTATTGTGCTTTTTTAACTCAGCACCTCAAAACACATTTAAAACAATTACTATGGGAGTTATGGCTTGTGTTCAATATTATTTGATTTGAGGAGTTTTGCTTTAGATCCTCAACTTCCCAAGATCAGTCCTACTACACCCCCCAATAAGCATTAGGAACAAAGTGCATTAGAACTTCACTATTATTATTATTATTATTATTATTATTATTATTATTATTACCTCACATTATCTCCCCCGAAGAGGACTCAAAGTGCTTAACATAAAAGCATCAGTATAACCATTTAAAATATACAAATATGTGACTATTAAAACAGGATTAAACATAAACAGTATGAAAAAATTCCCAGTTAAAAACCATTAGCAGATATCCAATGACTTACTTTCATATTGAAAGAGAAAGAGAGAGAGAGAGAGCTAAGCAAAGTTGGATGCTGTGAAGGATTATTATAATCGGAAGTGTGGCAGGGAAAATCATACACCAGAGTGCTACCCTCCCTTCCATAATCACCACCAAACAACTATGTTATTAGAGCTTTGAACTATTAGTACTCTAATAGTTTGGGGGGATAAAGTTAATTATAATCAGATCCCCATAATCATTGAACCCATACCCATGGTTTCTACTTCCCATGCCTGGGAGAAGAGTGCCAAAAAAGTACGGTTTTCATAAACCTAGTATTTAAAACTGCAAATGACACAGATTGAATTTGAGATCCCTAGTTCCCCCATGCAAAACTCACATTTTTACCACTGATCTTTGCAGTCTGCACTTCCTGACTGGGTGTGGGGAGGCAAGGGCAGTGATTCAGTTATGTAGGGAAATGTTCTTTATGTGCTTAAAAGCTGACCAAAATTTACAGTGAAAATTCTTCACTCTTGATTCACTGACATTTGTAACTGTGCATTATTGCTGTAATTGTGGAGCAGTACAGCTGCATTTGTACTTCTATCGGAAATAAATCACTCATTAGTTTTAACCAGCAAAGCATTTGAAGAATAAGTGATCTGTGTTATGTTAGTGTGGGCGGAAACAAAAGAGAGATGCAAATAAGTAGCAGTCTGGACTGAAAATGTTGTAAGACCGGATCCCATGATTTAAGACAGTCTTACCCAACCCGACAATTCACAGATGTGTTGGACTCCCATCTTTTCCCTGGCAACATTCCTATTATGAGCTTTCTAGAACAAAGAAAATGGTAAGTTGGAATAAGTCAACTTTGAAAGAAAAAAAAAGCTCTTTTGACGCAGCCAATAAGAAAATGTGTTTCCCTAAGGTCAACAATGACAATCTGGACTAATGATGATGTTGGCCATGGTAGTCCACATTCTGGTTACAACCTGTATATATTACTGCAATGCGCTCTATGTGGGGTTGCCTGTTAAGATGACATCAGTGACTACATGTTTGCCATTGCGATCATGCTTGGTCTGATCTCTGAGGTCATGATTTTAACCCCCAACACCACGACTACATGTTTTAATGGTTTTTATTAGGCTTGGTTGATTAAAAAAATGGTTCAAAACTCGTTTCAGATGTTGGGGGTGCTGGTAGTTCAATTTGGAATTGAATTCCGAATTTTTCCCAAAAATTTTTTTGGAACTTTCCGAAATTACCAAAATTTCCGAATTGCTTCGTTAATGGTGGACACAATTGCACAATACGCAAAAACAGGCGTTTTGAGCAGATTTTACCAGTTAGGGAAGTATAGGCAAGAAACTGGAATTTCTGGTGTCTTTTTAGGCAACTCACAGCAAGTAAACAAAGAAGAAAAAAAGCCCTGAGAGCTTTATTGGCCTTTTGAGCTTTATGGGCCTTTTGCCCACCTAACCCAAACCCCAACAGCAATAACACACGTGTGGCAAGGCAAGCTGTGCCCACTGCCCAGCCAACCAGGCAGGCAGGCAGCCAAGCACCGCTGGCAACAGCCCTTCTTCCTTTCTGTGTGCTTGCTTGTCCGCCATGCTCTTCTTCCAACCTCTCTTCCCTTAGTCTTTGTCTTTCCCCTTCCCCCTTCTCCCTCCTCCCTTCTCTTTTTTCCCTTCCCTTCCCAGCTCCAAATGAGCCTCTGAGCCATGTGCTCCCCTTTATATACAGCAATGGCTGCCAATTCCAAAACCCCTCCCCTCCCCAAAACGTCTCCCCTGATTGGCTGGGAGGGAAGGCAAGAAGCCTCCCAGCCTCCCAGTAGGCTAGAGGGCTGAAAATATGCTGAATCATTTCCGACTCACTTCTTGAGTTGTAACAAAAAGGCGGAGAAAGTTTCGGAAGGGCAAAAGGACTTCTGGGCTTTTAAAATGCTTTGAAATCACTTCAAAAAGGTAACTTTAATGAAATGATTACAAGTAACGAGTAACCCGACGCGGCTCTATCCATGCCTAGTTTTTATATATGTTTTTATATTGTTATGCTGATTGTTTTTAATCGCACTTTTATGAATGAATGGCATCAAATCATGATTGCTCCCCGGCTATGGAACTCCCTTCCTTGTGAGATCAGGTCGGCCCCCTCCCTCCTGTCCTTTAGAAGGAAGGTAAAAACTTGGCTGTGGGACCAAGCTTTCAGGACAGGGCAGTGAAACGACAATGGGAAAGATGACAGGGCCAATTGGATTTGATGCAGATGGCTAGGACGGTTTTAAATTGTGTTATTTTAAATGGTGTATTTTAATATTTAGATAAATGTTTTTTAATGTTTATGTATTGTATCCAGGCATTGAATGTTTGCCATGTATATGTTGTGCTCTGCTCTGAGTCCCCTTTGGGGTGAGAAGGGCGGAATATAAGTGTTTTAAATAATAATAATAATAATAATAATAATAATAATAATAATAAATAATCTGTAACCTGCCTTAAGTCACTGTGTAGTTGAGAAAGGCAGGCTATAAATGTCACAAATAAATAAATAAATACCAAGCTACCAAGCACAATTCAAAGTGCTGGCTTTAGCCTATAAAGCCCTAAACGGTTCTGGCCCAGCTTACCTTTCCGAACATATCTTCCCCTATGAACCACCTCAGAGATTAAAATAATCTGGGGAACCTTTACTTTTGATCCCACCTCCCTTACACGTGCAATTGGTGAGGACGAGAGACAGGGCCTTCTCAGTTGTGGCTTCTTAGCTATGGAACTCCCTCCCTAATGAAATTAGATAAGCACCCTCCCTCCTGGCCTTCAGAAGAAAAGTAAAAACTTGGCTACAGGACCAAGCCTTTGGGCAGTAAGCAGTACAAGGAATAATCAGGAATTATGTGCAATAGATATGATATTTGAAACAGCCTGGACTATGATTGTTGGATTGTGTGATTTTAATGTTTATATTGATATGTTTTTAATTCCATGTTTTAATGTTAAATGGTGTCGTGTTTTATGATTTAATTGATAATTGTATGTTATTATTGTTATGTTAGGTTTCTAGATGTGAGGCATTAAATTTTGCCATAATTATGTTGGAAACCGCTTTGAGTCCCCTGCTGGGGGGAGAAAAGTGGTATACAAGTGAAGTACATAATGAATGTTCAAAGCAGCAAATTAACTCTTGATAAGTCACTAATGACACTAGTTCAATTATTATTGTTTATGGTAGTGAATACATTTCTCAAATTCTAATAAAATCAAATTGTTTTTCAAAACCACATTAATAGTTGAAACCATATTTTAGCTTTTGTGTGTTTTTAGTGATGCAAAATTTTATCTCTATCTGCTTTATTTTATTTTATCTGTATCTGCCTTGAGTCCCATGACTAGGAAAAAGGATAGGAAATATTTTTTTAAAATATATACTGATAAATATATTCTTAAGTCCATTTTCAGAGTCAGTATTCCTTTTCTTTATCTCATCATATTTCCTTCATTTATTCCTGGATGCCTACAATGGTCCATCTTCCTCCAAAATTATTGTTCTTATTATCTCATTTATTTGCAAAGTGCAGCTTTTTTTCCTTCCCTGCCTTTGCTGTAGGAAATGGTGATGATTATCACTTTTCCACTTTGATATGGTAATCAATTTCTCAATAATATCAGTTACAACTCATAGAACCGCCCTGAGCTCTGAGGCTATAATTTGGTGAGGGATTTACGGCACCATTTATCAGTCAGTTCCACATGAATCACTTTGTACAGCAGACAAGCATAAGCCTTCTGCTGACTTATGCCTTTGCACATCATAGGAAACTGCACCTATTTCATTAACACTAATTCTAAGCCAGGGGTATATAAACTATGTTTTGAGCCTAGGCGGGAACAGAATGCAGCAAGCGACTTGTTTATGGCCTTGAATGCAGCAGAATCCAGGATTTATCAAGTAATTATATAGCATAAAAAGTAGCAAGAGCCTATGTTTTATGCCTCTTGCCAAAAGTCAATTATAACTCTTTCTAAAAGTGCTTCCCTCAACTTTCTTTAATTCATAGCATATATCCTGGTGCTGGGGAAAAGCCCACTTTTAATCATGCCAGTGCCTCCACTACTTCCTCTCTTTTTTTTTTTCCTTTTAAAACAGAAATCTAACAATAAGAAGAGTTGCCTTTGCCTATCATAAATATTTTCTTTCCTTCAAGGGGAAAAAACATAGCTCCTGTCTTGATCAGATCTTGGAAATGTAACTGTTTAGGAGGCTACACCTCTCAGAAGTGCCAAGCTTGCAGGATGCTGGGAGTCGCAAAAGGTAAAAGTTTCCCCTGACATTAAGTCTAGTTATGTCCGACTCTGGGGGAGGAGTGCTCATTTCCATTTTTAAGCTGAAGAGCCAACGTTGTCCATAGACACCTCTTAGGTCACATGGCCAGCATGACTGCATGGAGTACCGTTATCTTCCTGCCAAGGCGGTACCTATTGATCTGCTCACATTTGCATATTTTCAAACTGCTAAGTTTTCAAAGGCTAGGCCTAACAGCAGGAGCTCACCTCACTTCCCGGATTCGAACCACTAACCTTTCAGTCAGCAAGTTCAGCAGCTCAGTAGTTTAACCTGCTGCACCACCAGGGGACCCTCACTGGGAGTCTTAGGTCAGAAAAATAACATTTCCAGAAACGGAGCAGCATTTCCAGCCAGTTGGCTAGATGTGACCTATCAGGTACCCTCTGGTTTGTTTTCTAAAAACTCTGACCAGTATTGATAAATGGTTCTTTAAAATCCAGTCACTGATCTCTTCGCAACTGAGCTTTGGTCTGGCGGTTCTTTAAAACTGTGGCTTACTCTTCTTGATCTTGAGAAGCTCTTCCCACATTCTTATGGTCCTACCTTGGACCCGTAGACCTATTGACTGTTTAAAGACCTTTTCCCAATTAGAATTCCACTCCTGGACACTGCAGCAATTTCCACAATCTTTCTAGATCATAGATGGCCAGCTCCAGTGGGAAGAAGTGGCACAAGAACAGTTACTTGTACAGAAACAGTGAAGTTTCTCTATAAGCAATATTCCAAAACCTGGCATCCTCCAGATATGCAGAACTGTGGTACCCAATATTGAAACCATATATTCTATAGCAAAGGCCAAGCACTGGCTGGAAATATTGAGAGTTGTAGTCTTCAACTTGAAGGGTACCAGGTTGAGGAACACTATAATAGCAGAATATCTGCATTCCTGCACTTTATTTTTCTTTGTTTTATGGCTTGTTCTGTCACAAAGTCATATCAAACTAGAGGGTATTTGTGTGACTGGTAGAGTTGCCAGATCCTAGTTTTCTTGGGTCATCTCCAGGTGGGTGGAAATTGTCTGGTTTTGGTGACCTCAGTTCTGGACAATAGGAAAGGACTGTGTATAGATCTCCAGCTCAGTTAGGAGAATACAAGCCTGTTACAGTGTGCAAAGATTACTTTATTTGTTGCTGAAGTTTGCCAAGACACTCCACATGGTTGATGCACTGTATTTATGTAGTTAGTTTTCTCCTTCCCTCTCAATCATTGTGGTTCTAGGATTCACCCTCTGTTCTGACCCTCCTTCCACCTAAAAAAAGTAGTCTAGATTAAAGGATAGATTCCTTTGAAATATGTTCTCTGTGTTTGGGGGGGGGGGGGGGAGAGAGATAGAGGAAAAGCAACCACTGGTTAGTGCTTAATGTATAATACTTAATGGCATACTGAGTCTATCCAGAAATCAGATTTTAATCTCCATCTACACTGCCATATAATCCAATTTCTGAATCCAGTTTATCTGCTTTGAACTGGATTATATGACAGTGTAGATTTATATAATCCAGTTAAAAGTGATAATCTGGATTCAGAAACTGGATTATATGGCAATGTAGATCCAGCCTGAGACAATTCTAAAGTGGCAACCCTATTGCAATGTATGTTATAACAGCATTATATGATTATGATCATGAAGGGCCAAAGCAGTGACATCTCTGGCCCATCCTCTGTTCAGATATCAGCCAGCACTCCAACACTGTAAATCAAGAAATAGCTTTCTAAGATCTACAGAGATACTCACAGAAACACCTCAGCAAGCAAGAGTCCAAAAGTGGCAGGCTAAAATCTGGAATCCATAGCTGATACCAAATGAGACACTCCTCCCTGGGGACATAGAAGACTGGGTGACTTGGAAGGTGCTCAGCAGACTGAGCTCTGGCACCATGAGATGCAGAGCCAACCTTAAGAAATGGGGCTACAAAGTAGAGTCCATGGCATGCAAGTGTGAAGAAGAGCAAACCACAGAACACTTATTACAATGCACTCTGAGCCCTACCACGTACACAATGGAGGACCTTCTTATAGCAATACCAGAGGCACTCCAAGTGGCCAGTTACTGGTCAAACGACATTTAGTATAATGCCAAGTTTTTAACTTTGTTAAATACAACTGTAGCCTCAATTCGCTTCTCACAGGATAAATAAACAAATTATGATTATGACATACTTCTGGCAACTTTTGTGGAAGGTACTAGTCTATAGGAGAACTCCAGTGCTTCCATTTTCTGCTGGAGATCAATCTTACTATGTTGCTTATCACAGCAGTAAAAAAAAACAACCTTCAAATCATAACAGTCCTGCTGGAGAGATCCAAAAGTTTAGCTAGTTCAGCATTCTTCTATTCACAGTGACTAACCAACTGCCTCTAGAATCCACACAATTAAGGTGCAATGTTTGGGCTCAAGACTAATTCCAATTTCTTAAAGTAGTGTGAATTTTTTCAAATTTTATTCCCAAATTAGATCTAGAATTTTGGACAGCTGTTTTAAAGAACAAATTAAAGAAGTATAACTAAGACCAAAGTCATCACCTTACTGACATGGATAAGTTGCTCAAGAATCCTACTTTATGTTGTGCTGCACAAAAGGAGCTGGACATGATGCCTGTCTGCCACAATTTAGTTTCCTAAATAACAATGGTATTGTACCAAGGCAGTTTCTGATAAATTCATGATGTCTCAATAATGCATGCTAATACATTCCAATGCCATCAATGCTCTTTTGTCTCAGTGTATTTTTAAAAAAAGGCATTAATGGTACATCCATAATGTCAGAGTTGAAACTAGATGCTATGATGTATACATACATAGGTCAGCGCTGCCAGAAACAGCAGCCATAGCCCAGCCGTTAACCTACCATTATCTCCTTAAAATCAGTAAAAACATAGCTGTGTATTGTTATCACAACCTTGTGGATCACACACATACATTCCAGTAATGCATAACTCAGATTAGAACACACTGTACATTCTGGAATGAAAACTGTAACAACCAGCAAGCGTTGCAGCCATTTCATCATTTCATAGCACATCATTAAGAGGTTGGAGAAAAGAATTCAATATTTAAATCATTAATATTTTTGGCATCTATCACTATTCCAGATCACTTCCAGTTTCTAGATTCCTGACTTTGCAAAAGGTTATTCTTGGCTGCAATGCATCAATCTTCTATTCCTTAATATCTAGCACCTCTCCCCCCCCCCTTTTTTTTTTTAGTATTGAATAAAAGAGCTGGATTAGTAAGGCTCACATTAAACTGATTTTTTTTCTTCCCTTCTCATTTTCTTTCTTTCCTTCAAAGATCTAAAACTGCAGATCTAAAATATGCCATTTTATTCTCAGGACCCAGTATGGTGCTTCCTGTCACCAGGGATCTCCTGCTTTGAAAATAAAGATGAAATAGACACCTGCAAACTCTTCTGCAAATGCTTAGCTCTCACTGGCAGGACTTTTAAACACGCCCATGGAAAAACTGAGACAGACCATGAGAATATTATTCAGCAGCAAGAATTAGTATACAGACAAATTCCAGACCATGGCATTCTGTTCCAAAAGTAAGGAGGAATTAAAGAGAGAGCACACTGCAGCTTTGCGCTTGGAAATGGCTTGTTTTTCCTCCTCCAATTTCCTTAGCTTGTTTGTCCTTATTAAATATTTTCATGGTGATGGTTTGAATGTTGTGTAATGTGGTTTGGCTTGAGAATGGAGTTCTAGCTAGACTGTAAAACTCCCATTTCAGACTGACTAATGGGAATGGTCTTTGATGAATCAGGTCATGGTGTTCCAAGCCATACAGTGGCACATTCACTCTAGTAAAGAATTAAACATTATCCCGACCACTATAAATCTGTAACATTGCAAGCAATCTCTCCAAACATTAACATGTGTAAGAGTAAATTAAATTTCTGAATTATTCTAATGTGATTTTAGGAATTTCTTTACTCTTATTTCTTGCTGATTATTGTTGTCATATTCTGGGGGGGGGGGTTTGGGTTAGGAGCAAATTGAGAAACTGCAGGTCACTTCTGGTGTGAGAAAATTGGCCGTCTGCAAGGACATTGCCCAGGGGATGCCCAGATGTTTTTGATGTTTTAACCATCCTTGTGGGAAGCTTCTCTCATGCCCCTGCATGGAGCTGGAATTAATAGAGGGAGCTCATGCATGCTCTCCCCGGGTTGGATTTCAACTGGCAACCCAACCTTCAAGTCATCAGTCCTGCCGGCACAAGGGTTGACCCACTGCCCCATCACAGTTTTTATGCTGTTTTTATTTTTATTTTTAGTGTGTTATATTTTAATCATGTTTGTTTTGGGCATGTCCTCATATAAGCTGCCCCAAGTCCCACCGGGGAGATGGAGGCAGGGTATAAAAATAAAGTTATTATTATTATTATTATTATTATTATTATTATTATTATTATTGGGAGCAAGTAACAATAAATTTTAAATCATATAAAATGTCCAAGTAATCCATCTAAAACACTGACACCACAATAGAGCAACATCTTCAAACATATTTATTTGGTTGCTAAAAAACTCGTTCTAGTTATGAATAATCAGCTTTTTTTTAAAAAGTTCACAATAGTTCCTAAAGATGTGGTCACAAGGCAGCCAAATATCTCTGTGTCCTGATTTAACACACACACATGCACGTCTTATTTTCATGGGTGGCCATTCCTTAAATTTGACACTAACTCATTAGATCACTCCCAAGTTCCAATCCATGAAGACTATTGGGACATCATGGTGGCAAAAGACTCTGTAAGTAATTAAAGTATCATCATTATGTGATTACTCATAGGAAGATTTTAGCAGCAGGACCAGTAAAGCTTTGCTGAACTCTGAAAGAATTGATTTTGCCCATAGGCTGGTTATTTTAAATTGAAGCCACATACAACCAATTTGAACAAGTTCTCAAGATATATCAGATTCCCATATTAAATTATAGTAAAAGCAACTAATAGGGGCAAAAGAAATGAATTCCAATGAGGCAAAAGCACTTTATCCATAAAGTGTGGAATTTGGGAACATTTCCACTTTTTCTTTTCCCAGCCGTTTTCTTTCCTACCCACTGAGGGAGGATCTGTCTCTCTCTCTCTCTCTCTCTCTCTCTCTCTCTCTCCCCCCCCCCCCCCCCATGAAGTTAAGTCTAGTGCAGGGGTCTTCAAACTAAGGCCTGGGGGCCGAATACAGCCCTCCAAGATCATTTACCCAGCCCTCACTCAGGGTCAACCTAAGTCTGAAATTACTTGAAAGCACACAACAACAACAATCCTGTCTCAACAGCCAAACGCAGGCCCTCACTTCCCAGTTTATATTTGTTAAAATTGTTCTTCATTTTAATTATTGTATTGTTTTAAGTGTTTTTTGCACTACAAATAAGATGTATGCAATGTGCATAAGAATTCATTCATGGTTTTTTTTCCAAATTATAATCTGGCCCTCCAACAGTTTGAGGGACTGTGACCTGGCCCTCTGTTTAAAAAGTTTGAGGACCCCTGGTCTAGTGTGTAGAAAGACTTGGAATCATAGAATCATAGAGCTGGAAGAGACCTCATGGGCCATCCAGTCCAACCCCCTGCCAAGAAGCAGGAATATTGCATTTAAATCACCCCTGACAGATGGTCATCCAGCCTCTGTTTAAAAGCTTCCAAAGAGGGAGCCTTCACCACACTCCAGGGCAGAGAGTTCCACTGCTCTCACAGTCAGGAAGTTCTTCCTCATGTTCAGATGGAATTTCCTCTCTTGTAGTTTGAAGCCATTGTTCCACGTCCTAGTCTCCAGGGAAGCAGAAAACAAGCTTGCTCCCTCCTTCCTGTGGCTTCCTCTCACATATTTATACATGACTATCATCTCTCTCAGCCTTCTCTTCTTCAGGCTAAACATGCCCAGCTCCTTAAGGGCTTGTTCTCCAGACCCTTGATCATTTTAGTCGCCCTCCTCTGGACACATTCCAGCTTGTCAATATTGTTGCGGTTTATTAGTCTATACGGAAGCTACCCAGCAGTCTTCCCAGCTCCAGCCCTTAAGTTGAATCACACAGAGTAGAAGGAAAAAATAAATTTTACTCTTGAGTAGTCAAATATGCAGCTTTACAAAAAAAAAAACAAAAAAAAAACCACCAACCTTGGAAATATACTTAATCCATTTCCTGCAGCATAACTTACAAAATCCAATGCATTAAATTCATGCATTATCTGCTTCTTCCTTGGTAAATAGTCAGCAATTCTTGTAGTGTAGTCCCATCCAGTCTCTGATCATCCCCCCTCTTCTAATACATCAAGACAAACTTCTCCTGATATACTCTAATCAGGGAATGGCTCACACTTAATTGCTTCATTGTCCAGGTGTTCTTCCTCAACACACACCCATACAGGAGATGATCCTTGTCAAAACTTAATATACAAATCCATATCCTGTAACAAATATCTCTCTTCAATTGTGGTGCCCTGAATTGGACACAGTTTTCCAGGTGTGGTCTAATCAAGGCAGAACAGAGGGATAGCATTACTTCCCTAGATCTAGACACTATGCTCCTATTGATGCAGGCCAAAATCCCATTGGCTTTTTTTGCCACCACATCACATTGTTGGCTCATGTTTAACTTGTTGTCCACGAGGACTCCAAGATCTTTTTCACACGTACTGCTCCCGAGCCAGGCGTCTCCCATTCTGTAGCTTTGCATTTTGTTTTTTCTGCCTAAGTGGAGTATCTTGCATTTGTCACTGTTGAACTTCATTTTGTTAGTTTTGGCCCATCTCTCTAATTTGTCAAGATTGTTTTGAATTCTGCTCCTGTCCTCTGAAGTATTGGCTATCCCTCCCAATTTGGTGTCGTCTGCAAACTTAATAATCATTGCCTAGCCCACATTGGACTAGTTTGTTTGTCAGAAGATCATGAGGGACCTTGTCAAAGGCCTTACTGAAATCCAGGTATGCTACATCCACGGTATTCCCCGCATCTACCCAGCTTGTAACTCTATTGAAAAAAGAGATCAGATTAGTCTGGCATGACTTGTTTTTGATAAATCCATGTTGACTATTAGTGATGACCGCATTTGTTTCTAAGTGTTTGCAGACCACTTCCTTAACAATCTTTTCCAGAATCTTGCCTGGTATTGACGTGAGGCTGACCGGATGGTAATTGTTGGGTCATCCTTTTTTTCCCTTCTTGAAGAGTGGGACCACATTGGCCCTCCTCCAATCTGCTGGAACTTCTCCTGTTCTCCAATAACCCTCAAAGATTATTGCCAGTGGTTGTGAAATGCCTTCCGCTAGTTCCTAACTGATAGCTTCAAATCCTCCCATGATCTATTCGTAGAATACAGTCATCAGACAGAGCTTGAAAATGTTAACTTCCTGGACTAAAATCCCAGAATTACCCAGCCAGCCTGGTAATAGTGGCTTCAGATAGTTATAGACACATTCTGAAAGTTATAGACATATTTTGGTGATGTTCTAATTTTTGGTCATCCATGTGGTGCCTAGAAAGTCCCATGAGATGAAAAATGTCATCTATAGTCACAACAGTTGCCCACTACTGTGCTAGAGGAAAAAAACTCAATTGAATTTAAATTTCATCTAGCAGATCGAAATCAGCATTATCTAAATTGCCTAAAAGGAAACACTAGCACAGTGTAGATACAACATCATTAGAGTTGCTGCATTTTGTATCAGGTGCAATCTCTGGTTAAATTTCCTGCCACTGATTGCAAAAATGATATATATGCTCCCCCCCCCCCCCAAAAAAAAAGAAGGTCTAATGGCTGATCTCATCTTCCTACAGAAACTTACAGGGACATAACCAGCTGCAACCTGCATGCCGCATTTCATCCTTGTCCTCCTTTGCTTCCCACTGAGCTTACAGGGCTGGAGAAGTTCTGCCAATATGGTTACAGAACCTTACCCTAATTATTGAAAATTAACTACTGAAAACTATTCACTAGTACCCTCACTCATTGCACAAGACACCTCATGGCATGTGCAAATGGCCTACCGACAATCTACTCCATAATGGAAAACAGAAACAAAATCAAAGTGTTAGTTCCCTTTATCCCTAATGAAGTCATGATAATTCTACAACAGGTTAGTAAATTGTCTAGTGTAACTTCAAATCCAACTGTTCTGAGTGATTTACATTTCACTAAGGATCTCATCAAAAAGGTCCATGGATTTGTCCCACATCGGGGCGAATCCATGAGCTCCCGGCGGAGTGTGTGGAGAAGCCACTGGTCCACATCCCACATCAACTGCCTTACCCTGCCCTTCATCCCATGGGGGAAGTGTTGTAGTCCATCTTCTTCCCATTGATGGGAAAGCAACACAGGAAGTTTCCTATGTTGCTGCTGCAGCAGCATGTGTTGCTCCCTCTCCCATTTTGGCCTGAAGTCCGAGTGGAAGTGCCTGTACATCGTGTGAAGGGCTTCATGCTGAAGCAGTGTATGATGGGCAAATTGGCCCATCTGATGAGGTAGAAAATCATTCCTTTCATAACTTTTTGGGTGAAAGGCTCAATTGAAATAAGACTTTGTTTACAAGACTGTGGATGAAAACAGCTGTTCAGCATCCACTTCAGCCCAATATGTTGGGCAGAAAGCTAAATCGGGCCACAGGAAGTAGGTGCAGTCTAAATAGTAATGGGCAATTTTTGCTATACATTCAATGATATTTTTTCACACAGATCATTATTTGGTTGGAGGGCATATGAATAAAGTAAATCCGAATCTGTTGAGGGAGGAGGGTATGCAATGATTCTAACAGTTGTTTACATATGATGTCATTTATAAGTCTTAATCCCACGATAAAAATGTTGCAAATCTTCAAATATGATTCCATTTGCATTTGAGCAATATATAAGTAGATGTTATCACTCTGGACAATTAGTATATTATAGTCACAAAAAGTGTCCACTGAAAGCAATAAAGGGGATTATTCATTTGAGTGTGAACTGATTCATGTCTAAAATGTGGAAATGAAGAAATGTAGAAATGAAGCAGGTGTGACCTGATTTCAGTTTTCTGGGGTGCATTTTTTTGTACTAGAACTCCTATGTTCCATCAGTATATAAAATTACAAAGCAACAGTGACTGCTCAGGATCTTGCAAAAGCTAAGGAGTACATATGAGGTCTTGAAGAAAAAAAGGGACAGGGAGGACAGAGTCCCAGATCCCAAAACTATACAACACAGCAGTACTAAGTCTCCCATAAAGGATGAGATAAAGGTCTTCCAGTTAATTATCTGATTGATAAAGGTCTTCCAGTCAAGGCCCTTCTTCTGCAATTGTTCTGTTTCCTTCACAGAATTCATGGGTGATTCAGATGTCTCCATCTGGATGTAACATTCTTGGATTTTCTCACTGTTTCCTTCATCTCTTTTCTCACTAAAATAAATACAAAAAATAAAGAGACTGGAAGCTTGCTGACAGTTCATATGTACACAAGTTTCCATTGGAAGCAATTGAATGTTTTCATCCAAGACCTAGCTGTCATGTGCATGGAGAGGCCCATTCAATTGTACATCTGGTTGCACAATCCATAATATCTTCATTTCTGTATCCAGTTGGCTACACATCAGTTGGCTCATTTAATTCCATAACACTGCCATTCAACATAAGGGTTGCATAACACTGCTAATATATGTCTCCACATGTGAAGATTTGTACTACACAACTCTGGTGCAAAACATTAGCTAGAATGAACATAATCCTGTTGTTTATCCCAGTGTAACCCTTTTCATCCATTAAAGAAGGAGGCATCTAATACCCCCTTGTGCAATGTTTTTGCCCCAGGTGTGCAAGAAAAGCCATAGGTCCCCAATTGCAGCTTTGCCCCATCTCCTAAACAGTGATTGGGCGGGGGGCAGGCTGACTTCTCTCTAGCTACCTTTGTACACCTGGAAAAAAGAAAAGAAAAATACCCTTCACAGGAGAGGGGATTTGAGGCTGCTAGTGGTTCCCTGGGATTTGGATGAGCAATTATGCAGCAGTATCAGAATAGCAAAGATACAGAATGGGGGACGCCTGGCTCGAGAGCAGTACATGTGAAAAAGATCTTGGAGTCCTCGTGGACAACAAGTTAAACATGAGCCAACAATGTGATGTGGCGGCAAAAAAAGCCAATGGGATTTTGGCCTGCATCAATAGAAGCATAGTGTCTAGATCTAAGGAAGTAATGCTACCCCTCTATTCTGCTTTGGTTAGACCACATCTGGAATATTGTGTCCAATTCTGGGCACCACAATTCAAGAGAGATATTGACAAGCTGGAAAGTGTCCAGAGGAGGGCGACTAAAATGATCAAGGGTCTGGAGAACAAGCCCTATGAGGAGCGGCTTAGGGAACTGGGCATGTTTAGCCTGAAGAAGAGAAGGCTGAGAGGAGATATGATAGCCATGTATAAATATGTGAGAGGAAGCCACAGGGAGGAGGGAGCAAGCTTGTTTTCTGCTTCCTTGGAGACTAGGACACGGAACAATGGCTTCAAACTACAAGAGAGGAGATTCCATCTGAACATTAGGAAGAACTTCCTGACTGTGAGAGCCGTTCAGCAGTGGAACTCTCTGCCCCGGAGTGTGGTGGAGGCTCCTTCTTTGGAAGCTTTTAAGCAGAGGCTGGATGGCCATTTGTCAGGGGTGATTTGAATGCAATATTCCTGCTTCTTGGCAGGGGGTTGGACTGGATGGCCCATGAGGTCTCTTCCAATTCTTTGATTCTATGATTCTAGTGTTGCCGATGCTTTGAGCAAAATCCCCAACAGCCAAGCACAGAAGACTATCCCATTTTGGCCAAGGATAGAGAATATGTTGTTTAATTAGGAAAAATGTCCTTGTGCCTACTGCTTTCCAAAGACTAGGCAGTTGAAACTGGAAACAAATGTTCTTCACAGCAGGGAAAAATTAATTTCAGTCCAAATTAAAACCTTCCATTAAAAAAAACCCAACCACCCTATAACTTAAATCATTTTTAAAAGCCTTTTTCAAAACAAACAGCTATAAATTCCATTTTACCCAGCTGGAACTTCAACTGTTCCAATCTTTTAGAAACTCAGGTCACATATGTTGAAGAGATGATTCCATTTGAGTATTCAATCTGTAAAGCTGGAATTTGGTCTTCAAAAGTATTTAGTGCCCTCATGAACCAATTGAATGTGAAACTTCCACTTACAGGGTATCAAAAATTGGCTTCCAAGAGACTACATGAGAACTACAGATTTCACAGATATTTTTACCCATGTGGTCTTCACCTTGGCATATCTCCAAAAAAAATCAACGCTTTCTTATTTATACATGATTTAACAGAGTCTATAAATGAATACTTGGAACAATTACTTTTGTATAAAAAGTGTGAATCTTACTGGATGGGAACCAAGATAGGGGATGAGGAAAGACATTTTGATGCTTTCATCAAAAACTTGAATAAACCAACATTTGTGCTCAAAATGAATGCTCATGACCCCAAATGTTTGCTCAGCTGCAGCAATTGCAGAACTGGAGCTCAGCCTCTACTCTAGGAAGAGCTCATTGAAGAACATTTTGCACCACCCCCCCACTTCCTCTAGTCAGAACCCCTGCTTTACATCTCACACAAGAGACCAGAACCCTCAGGAATAGATGATTGCCTACAGTGTCGTACATTACCACCAGGATGGTTCATTGCTAAGCATGTGTTCATTACATCTTATTCACATGAGTCGGGCTCTAGCAATGTGGGAAGCATTGCTTCCTGCAGCTGTTGGGTTGTCCCCAGAGCTCTTCAGCTTGTGTGGCTGGATGTTCTTTAACAACTGTTTTATAAATGAAGAGATATGAGCTGGGATCTGTGCTTGTCCACCAGCAAAAGAGCCCTTTCCAACTATTCTTCTTCTGAAAATCATCAAAACATAGGGGTGATGGCAAAGATAAGCTGGCTGCTTCTGCCCTGTTCTACTATAGTCCTTGTTGCCATCCATGACTTGGTGAAATGTATGAAGGTAGGCACAAATCTGCAGCAATGAGCTTTTTCTCATATTATATAGGTTCCTCTTGCAATTTTGAATGCTAGCTGTAGACCAGAAGTCTAACATGGAGATGGGTTCTTGGAGCATATCTAATCAAATCTCATACACTAACACTGTCGCTGAACACACATAACTCATTGGCTGTTGCTCTGCATATAGAACTTGGCCTCTTTGTAAGTTCTTCCTCTTCCCTTTTTCTCCCTCAGGCCAACAATTTCACTTTTAGATCACTTGATCTGAATAATTTTATATTCTCTGGTCCACATATTTTATTGTTTTTTTGGATCTTCCTTACAACCTTCTTTTCTTAGTGGCTGTTTATCTTCTCACCCACCGCACACAATCTGTCTTTAAAGATATACTTCTGTTTATGTCCCTACTTAAAATTGTTCCTTCGATTACATATTGTATGTGTGTTGTACAAAGCTATACTGGATTTGGTTCTCTTGACTTAAATTTGAACTTGTGACTGCATTTAAATCAATAAATAACATTTGACATCAAACTCTTTAATATGCACTGTAATAATTTCATAGGTTAAGTTGAATCATCTAATAAATATGTCATGGCTAGAACACTACATTTTAATATAACATACTGTTCTTCTGGGTAGATTTCTGCCTAAGATATGTTACTTTTAATTAAATCTATACTCTCTTTTGTTTTGTTAACTACAAAGCCTTTAGTCTGCAATCTTCCTAAGGGCCGCATAATATTTTAGATCTCTCCAAGGACAAATAGAGAAGTCCTGGGCATATTTCCATATTTTAAAATAATAATGAGCTAATAAGAACACAAACAGGTGAAATTTCTGTTAGGTAGAAATTGTTTACTTGGACATCTAGAGGGCTTTTGACAAAGTGCCTCATTAAGGATTCTTTAACATTTTTAGCTTATCAGACAGAAGAAGTCATAGTATGGATTGAGAACTGTCTTAATATGGATTGACAATTGACTAAAATGGCAAGTGGAAAGTAGGAATAAATGATAGGTTCTCAAAGGGCCTTTTTATATTATGCTAAAACCCAAGAGGAATTGAGTTAAAACACTTTGGAAGGGCTCAAAGTGGAGTGATCAGAGAAAAATCCTGTGACTTGTTACCTCTGCTGTCAGTTCTGATTTCTAGGCAAGAGGTGAAGAGGTCAGCGAGTGTAAGATATTGGGAAGTGACTATCAAAAATCTTGACTGAACACACAATCTTTGCATTCACTTGGAATCTCTGGGGCAGAAGTGGGCAAAATACAGTCTGCCAGATCTTGTTGAGCAAATGCTGAGCAATGAGGAGATTTCAGGTAGACCACAGCTGAAAATCTTCCCCTCTTAAAAAAACCCAATGGCAAAATTGTATTTCTAAATGTTTCTGTTAAAGCTCATAGAGAAATCTTTAAGAATAAGTGGAAGTGTTAGAATATAATTTAAAGCTACCCTGAAGCCTATGTTGGGCCCAGAAAATTATCTCTGTCTTGTGTTTATGTGCATAATAATAAGCATACTCCTATAAATGTCTTCTCATACGTAAGCCCCACTGAGTTCAATTGGATATATTCCCACATAAGTGTCTGTAATACTGCAGCATTAAAAGTCCCTCAGTACGAAGAAAATCACTTTAAATCTTTTGGATTTATGAAGGCATGGTTTATAGCATACTTAAAATGAATTGTGGTTTACATTTATTATGTATAAAAATCAATAGTCTTCTTTTGGAACGTCTATGCATACTTATTCAATCACAGTCTTTTATTCTTGTATGGAAAAATGCAAATAAATACCTAGAGCTGTCATTTAAAATTATTTAAATCTATATGTACTAATTGAGGAACTGGCTACAATGGAATTCTGACCTTGTTAACATTTCTATTGCATTTATTGTATTTGTGCCAGTCATACATGCTGGTTTGGATTCTCCTACTTCCTTACCCTAAATATCGAAGACTTCTTTCTTCTTTCTTTTCTAGAGTTGCCTTTGAAGTACTGTTCTTATCTACCTGATTACAGATGGTCATACTGACCAATATTTCACCTATAGAGTTCTATTAGCAGGGTTAGTCCAAGATATTTTGCTGAGATAAAAGACATCACTACCTCCCTGCTCATTCTATGTTCAGAAGCTGTCTGAATTGGCAGAAAAATCCTGTTTCAGCATGAGCAAAAAATATAGTTCTTCCCCATATCCAGACTAGTTTCAGGGGTGCAACATAGGGTGTGTCTGCACTGTGGAATTAATGCAGTTTGACACCACTTCACTTGCATGGCTCAGTGCTAGGGAATAATGGGAGTTGTAGTGCCATAAGGCACCAACACTTTTTGGCAGAGAAGATTAAAGACTGTGTAAATCTACAATTCCCTTGATTACATAGACTTAATCTATGGCAGTAAAGTAGTGTCAAACTGCCCTAATTCTACAGTGTAGATGCACTCATAGGCAAGCTAGCACATCTCGGTCTCACATGAGAAGACTATGGTTAGAAAACTTAGGAGGAACAGAAAGCTAGGACCTCACAACCTCTGAGGATGCCTGCCATAGATGCAGGTGAAACGTCAGGAGAGAATGCTTCTAGAACATGGCCATACAACATGTTCTACAACAACTCAGGAGGAACAGCTTGCCAATACAGTCTCCCAGGATTAGATGTATGAAGAATTTGCTTACTTGTAGGAGTGGCCCTAGTTATCTACACTATTCAACATTAGAATACTTTAAAAGTATTGTTGCTGTACAAATTGTTGATGAAGTTCTTTTTACAGCCATTGTCAGTCCATTCAATTTCCCCGTTTCCTCCTCATCCTTCCTGAAATGCTTCCACCTAGGCGAAGACCCAGGTGAAAGCATTTCAGCAGCAACTTTTGGAGACTGTAGAAACACAGACTTTTAGTATCAGTTTGCAGCGGTGTGTCTGCCATAAATAATGCAATAATGTTCAATCTGGAAAAGAATGGATTTTGCTCAAGAAGCTCTCCTAAGTGTGCTAAAAACATAAGTCTAAAAGTTTGGCCACTGAAATGAAAATCATAAAAAATAATGAAGCTGATACAACATGAAAGAAATGTCCCTTGATGCATTTTGGAAGAAGTGTTCAAGTCGTCTCTGAAAGTTGCAAAATGTTTTTCTGTATTTATGCATGGCCTATCTGACCTGTTTTGTTTATTTCACTGTGCGTGTTGTTAACTGAATAAAAAGTTTGCCAAACATGTTGAATTGTTCCTTTTTGTGACAATCTTTATTCTTTCCATGTTTTTTCTGTCTCTGGTACTAAATCTATCTTTAACTGAGATATACCTGAAATATCTGTTGTATTTATTTATTTATTTATTTATTTATTTATTTATTTATGTATATACCTCCTTTCTGGCAAAACAACAACTAACAGTTCACAAACATAATGTAAGAAAAACAGAAATACTATCAAAAGCATATTTAGAAAAAAATTCTAACAAAGAAAAAGCACATCAAATGGAGAGGGAAATAAAACAGTTTATAGGTGAATTTTGGCAAAATCTTAAATATATCAGTTTTGCTTACTCTGTTCCTCTCTCTAAATCTCATGTTCCATTGTATAGATAAATTTGTAAATTTTAGTGAGTTTTTCACTCCATGTCGCAATTGTGCAATGGGTTAAACCCTTGTGCCAGCAGGACTGAATGTTCAAATCTGGGGAGAGCACAGATGAGCTCCCTCTGTCAGCTCTGGGACATGAGAGAAGCATCCCATAAGGATGGTAAAACATCAAAACATCCAGGCATCCTTTGGGCAACATCCTTGCAGACAGCCAATTCTGTCACACCAGAAACCAGTTGCAGTTTCTCAAGTCACTCCTGACATGGAAAACAAATTCCACCTCCACCCCAATTGTCAACTGTTGGTTGTTATGTGTCTCAGGTTGTTTCTTGTGACTATATCTATCACGAGGAGGCAAGATTTGCCCAAAGTATGACTCACTCAAGCTCACAAAATGGACTTCCATATTTGAGTGTGGTTTTGAATCCTGGGCTCCTAGAGTCCCAATCCAGCATTTAAACCACTCCACACTTCCCTTTTTTGGCATCCTAGAATGCTAAAAGGACTGTCCAGTGACAGATGGGCAGCATGCAACGTCACTGGACTTCCTGTTGAAGTCCCACCCCCAATTGGAGTGGAAACATCATAGAACTCTTCCCTCCTAACACGGGAAAAGTTCAGCAATGCTTCCCCTGTGTGATGGGGGAAGTGTCACCACTTGGGAGCAGTGCATGAGGCTGGTGAAAAGGCACCAAGGTGGGGTCACTGACCAAATTCGAGATATGCAACTAAAACCAATGTGGAGAAGCCCACACTTATGTCTGCTTCTCATTTAACAATTAAAACTGAGGCACTTGTTGTGCATGAGGACACAGGAGAGGAAGATAGAGATGGGGGGAGAGTGATCTTAATACAGAACCATAAACATGGGTAAATGTATACACCCAGAATTTAAACATATGAACACACATTCTTTGCCTGGCTGAGCAAATCTTGTCAAGTTTTGCCTTCTCCCACATGCATCATTTTAAAATTTCAAAATCTTTGTCATGTCTGTGAGTCCTTCTGCAGAATGAAGGCAGTAACAAAGAGCATAGTGAGGACAATGGAGGCAGTAATCTTGGGAGCAACAGGACTGTATCTGGACATCTTCTCAGGTCCCAGGGATTTGTTTTGCCCCTGACTAAAGCACGTGATTTGGTGCTGTCTGGAAACTCCCTCACTTGCCAGCCCTGCAGAATTGCAGCATTTTGTAGGGCTGCAGGATTTTAAGGTAGATTGGGGATGGGGGTGCTTATTAATGTGGCAATTGTGAATATGAACATCAAATAGCTATGAGTTTGCAAGCTTATTTTATGACATTCTAGTTGCACAAAGGGATGACAGGTAGCATTTATTTGGTTGTTATTTCTCTTGTTTGACATATTTCATGCTTACTATTTGAAGTTTATATCTTGGCAATAATGCATTGATCTAAGATCTTGGCTTGTATTTGAGTTCATTTCTCCTGCTACCCTCTGAAATGTAACTGTGTTTAAATGACATTATGCTTTTCTACTCACATGCAATATATATTTCTTAAAACAGGTCACTTTGATAACTTAGATCTGGAAATCCATGCATAGAGAACTTTGTGAATAATTCACCTACTTATTGTTAAACTATAGGTTCACAGAGTTTTCTAGTGTTATGCTGTTACATGCAATTCTGTGGAAAACATGCACCTCCCCAACGTTTATTTCCCACCATTTAGTGTTTTTTTTTTTCATTATGAAAGAAAGACCTAATATGATTCTAAGCCTAACAGAGTGGTCACAATAATTAAACAAAAAGTGGCTTTCCCCATGGGAATTTCTATTTTCTAATAGAAAATGCCAGGAAGATAAATACAATGTTATAGATGCAGTGCTGCTAACCAACTCATTAAGTGATATCCCTTCTACTACTATTGTGGTTGCTGTTATCACCACTGCCACCATTAAATCTGGAATCTTTTGAGGGGCAAATTTTGCAAAATCTTGAAAATTCTAAACTGTAAACTCAGAAAACTAAAGTGAGATGGTTGCACTTTAGCCATTCCATGAGAAGACATGATTCACTAGCAAAAAGACAATCATGTTTAGTAAGGAAAGAAAGCAGTAGGATAAGACAAAACCCACATTCCAGATGGATAGTCGCAGCCCTGAATCTGCAAGAGCTGTTGAAAATAGAATGACTTGGAGGTCTCTCGTTCACCACAAGTGAAACTCAGCTTAAGGCCAGTTAAGAACAACAAATTCATTTATAACTTCCAACAAGGGAATTTTTGAACAAGACACAAAGTCATAGCAAATAGATACTTGGACATGGCAGTAAATATGACACAGACCAAGAACAAAATAACAATTCTGGATAGATTATAGGAGACACATAAATATTTTGTAGGAGTCAAAAATGTGAAAAAATAATAAGCATATCTCTAATTTGTACCAGGAGGATGACCTAAAGAGAGAGTACTGTGACCCTAAATGTCTTATTACAAATTATTATTGACTGGGCCTTTGATATTTTAGGCACAACTGGGAAATTATCTTATCATGAGTGAAGTGTCTATGTCTGAAAAAGCAAGTTGAAGGTTAGTCAGTCTGTTTCTGAACTGATTAAGTTTTTGTCTATGAGTACCCAAACATTTTGATGATCCCAATAACACCTACATGGTCCTGCTCCAGGAAAATATGCCTGGAGTTTGGACTCTGGTCGCATCTACACTGCCATATAATGCAGTCTAAATACACTGAACTGCAGGATATGTGTTTGCACTGACCATGTAATGCAGCTTCAAACTCATTAGATGGCTGTGTCAATGAGGCCTGTGACCTCAATTGTCAGGAAAATTTCTGCAGCTAATTCCACATACCCCTGATATATTGGCTATGATCCTACAATGAGTTTGCATAAAGCCAATAGTTAAATTGTTACACACAGGTCGTGTTTCACCACGATGCTGAATATCAACATTGTGCAACCAATAGTGTAACCTATTATTGTGAAATGACAAATGCACAGTGCCTACTTCTGCAATATAAATGCATTGCACATTGAAGGAATGGCAATAGATATGAACCATCTAAGAATGCACAAAAGCATGACTGGAATCCTCTTGGTTAGTCCCAATGTGAGAAGATTCATTGATACAACTGTTAAATGACAAGTTAATATTTAAACTGATCCAACTGAATTTAGGTCCAATATAAAATAGTTATTATTGTGGAACTCAACATATGTAACCCAGAACCAATCAACTGCATAATGAAATGTGTCAAGCAAATAACACATGTGTATAACACCAACAAGCATTATTTGTGTTGAGGACTATAACATTAAAACAATTTGACTGTAATTGTTGCCTGCTCATTACAGGGGAAAATGTGCTGTTACTATAAGAACAATGCGTCCTATGAATTAATAATATACATTTAATTATTATAAATTCATTGCAATACTAAAGATTAATTTGCACAATTAGCATTTTACAGAAAATAGCTGGTATTATAGATCCACTTCTTCAATATGTAGAATCATAGAGTTGGCAGAGACCACAAGAGCCATCCAGTTCAACCCCCCTGCCATGCATGTAACTATCCCTCAGTTATTTTTACTGCTTCCATGCTACTCAGGGCCATTGCAGACAGTCCCTATATCCCAGGATCCGCTCCCAGGTTTTCTGCTTTAAACTGGATTATATGAGTCGATACTGTCAGATAAACAAAACCTGGGATAAACAAAACCTGGGATCAGATCCTGGGATATAGGACCTGTCTGAAAGGGTCTTCAGTTTACTACTGCCGTACAAGCACCCCTGCTCCAACTTGCCAGACAGCAGCTACTACATGTGATGGGGGTCAGTTCTCTTATTGATCAGGACGCAGCCAACTGACATTGGCGCTCCTCTCCCACCACCCATTGCCATTGCCAGTAGAACAGCCAGAAACAGGATCCCACTCACAATTCCACCTTGCAATAGAGATCACTAGAGGAAGGGAGTGGAACATTAGTCATAGAATCATAGAGTTGGAAGAGATCTCTTGGGCCATCCAGTCCAACTCCCTGACAAGAAGCAGGAAAATTGCACTCAAAGCACCCCCAACAGATGGCCATCCAGCCATCTGCTGTGTTCTGATTAGTGTAATGATAGTCTGCTGTATCCTGATTAACAGATCAGAAACCTGTCACTTACAGAGGCTGCTGTCCATAATGTCTGGACTGAAGGACTTTTACAATCTATTGAATTTGTAAGGATCATGAATATGAGTTTGTTCTGAATACAATACAATAACTCTTACAATAACTCCGAGTTTCATATGTGTAACTGCAATCATGAATTCAAATTTTCCCTACTGGGTCTGAGTGAAAAAGCATGCTCACTTTGGTTGAAAGAGATATTTTGCAACATTTCACTTTAAGTATTACTTACAAATATGATAAAAGGCCAGCAATTTTTCTTCTAGGCACTAATAAATTGCCTCTGCCCTCCAATAATAGTAAAAGTGCAAATGCTTCATTTGTGAATCCTTTTACATAGAGATGTTTGGTATTTTCTTCAAAAACTTTGCTGCCTTCCTATTCTATTTTAACTCCCTCATCCATCCTTTGCAGAAATTCTGACTTGCTTCATCATTCTCCCCCAAACCTCCAGCAGCCTTGTGTATCTTTGATCTATCACCACTTTTTTTACCCATAATCACCACAGGTCTTCCAATCCTAGTTAACAATTCCTTATCATTAATTCCAGATTTCAGTAGACAAAAATAATCATCAAGACATACTTTAGTGTTAATAAATAATAACCTGCCTGCAAGAAGCCCTTTGTTTCATTAATCCAAATTTTGCTCCAGCAGATCTAAATTATGTCAGATCTGAATTAAGACATCCAACACAGCATTCCCCTGGTTTGCTTTCTACTGCTTTGATTTACATTTTCAGGTAGAATTTCGCCTTTCAAATCTTCATTCAAAGCAGGGTAGGAAGAGCCATGTGGCAGCTGTCTGAACTTTGAGCTCCAGAAAGAAAGACTTTTAGTTTAGATTTCATACATTTATGGATGTGATAAAAGTCAAGTCCAAACTGTCTGATAATTCAGCTCTGGGCTGCAAAACAGTACGCAGACAACCCGTCACGCTTTAAATTTAAGGGGCAGAGTTGTTTTTGCCCTATTGCATTGGGGAGAATGTGGCAGTGAAGCAACACAACAGTGCGAGAATAAAATCATTTTACTTATTACAGCAAAATCTTGCTTATCCAATATAAATGGGCTGACAGAACATTGGATAAGCAAAAATGTTGGATAATAAGGAGGGATTAAGGAAAAACCTATTAAACATCAAATTATGTTATGATTTTACAAAATAAGCACCAAAACATCATGTTTTACAACAAATCAACAGAAAAAGCAGTTCAATACACGGTAATGTTATGTAGTATTTATTGTATTTACAAATTTAGCACCAAAACATCGCAATGTATTGAAACGGGCAGGAGGCAGACTGCATTGGATTATAAGAGACTGTACTGTACATATTTTGCACTAATTTTAGTCCACGGTCTGCATGAAAATTAACATTTAGATATGCAGACAGTCCCCAAGTTACGAACAAGATAGGTTCTGTAGGTTCGTTCTTAGGATGAATGTGTTCATAAGTCAGAACACATCCATCTTTTAAGTGTAAATCCATAGACAGACAGACAGATAGATATCTGATCTTTGTATAGTATAGGGAAGGGTTAACACCCCTGTTGTGTTTGTTTTGCTGTCTGTGCCAGTCTTCAGAATATTTCACCTTACTTTCTGTCCCAGTGATAATTGCTCAGTGGAGATATATTTTCCCCATGATAACTCCTTCAGGAGTGAATTTCCCTCCCTAGGGACAGATTTCTCTTATTTCCTGTTGTCTCGCCCCATTTAATGAGTCGTTTGTGAGTCGGATGTTTAGAACTCAAGGATTGCCTGTATTATTAATATATTTTCTCACAAAATATGCATTTCTAGATAGATATGTATTTCTAAGTATACTTTATAATGACTGTATTAATATAATTTGTATCCTGTTTTCCAGTGGGATCACCAGGCATTGCACATGATTCTGATTTCCCTTACTTTATCTTCACAAGAACAAATTTGTGAGGTAGGACAAGATGAAACAGGCTAACTAGTGCAAGCCATCCATTTGGTTTCATGGCGAATGTGAGACTTGAAACCAGATTTCTAAAGACCCAATTCAATTCTCCTACACACTGCTGAGCTGTTCAGATGTTGGTTAATGGCATTCCATATCACTGGCTAGGGCTCCTAGAAATTGACATTCAGCAAAATAGGGATGCTCAATTCCATACCTATACTCTTTCACATAATATTAGGTCTTATCTTACAATATGTAGGTTTTAAAGTTAAAATAATTAAAATCTGGAAAGTGCAGATTGAGTAACTTTCCATATGCTCACTAAACAAGAACTTTGTATTGCTTTGAATCTATGATGCAAACTGGAGTGGAGGAAAAGGTCAAACATCTGTTTGGTCCAGTGTTATGCTCTGAAAATGGCCAGCTGTTTTTCTCCATGGGAAGCCATCAATGATATCTGCCTGCTCCTGTTCCCCAGCGGCTGGTATTGTAAGACAAAAATAAAAAAGGTTATTCAGCAATATCAAAAAGGCAGCAAACATTTAAACATCACTAGAAGAACGTTGTGAACCAAAACAAGTAAAAAACCAAATGATTGTTGTTGTTATTTTATTAATGTATTCTTTCATATTCCCAGACCTGGAACTCAAAGTGGCATAAAGGAATGAAAACAAGTCTAAATAAAAAGAAAGACAAATATAAACCAGGCAAAAATATAGAACTAAAACCACTTCAGACAGAGATAGATAGACAGATAGATAGATAGATAGATAGATAGGTAGATAGGCAGACAAATAGATGATAGAGAGAAAGAGAGATAAGAAGCTAAAAAAACAAACAATATTCATTATTAAAAGGCCTTTTAGTCAGTTTTCAAAAGTCTGGCAGAATAAAAAAAATTCAAATGTTCACAGAAGAACAGCTAGAAGGCTGCCAGTATGACCTATCTATGAAGGGATTTTCAGAGTCTGAGGTCACCCACCAAGAAGGTTCACTCACACATCCCAGGAGACATAGTCTTTGAAGACAGCAGAACCAAAGCAAAGACCTCTTCTGAGATGTTAATACTCAGGCAGGATTATATAGGTGAATATTGGAGACTACAGTACCTCAGCTAATGCTAATCTGTGTATCTCTCTGATAAAAATGTGGATAGGGGCACTTAACATTTGTTGGCATTGTATACACACATATTGTGTATGCATGCAGATGTCCCCTTTATTTATTTATTTATTTATATTGGTGTTGTGGGAGTTGGCATTCACCCCTTCACTCATCCTGCAGAGCACAAAGCCGCCACTCGTTCCCAGAGGCGGCCCTAGGTAATTTTCAATGGTAAGCAAACAGTATTTTGGCGCCCCCCCCCCCCAACCAATCACTGATATATATATTTCTGTTCATTGTGGGAGTTCTGTGTGCCATATTTGGTTCAATTCCATCATTGGTGGAGTTCAGAATGCTCTTTGATTGTAGGTGAACTATACATCCCAGTAATTACAACCCGCATATGTCAAGGACTATTTTCCCCCAAAAGCGCCTCAAGAGCACCCCTGGGCAAAATCAACTATATTGCAAATGCTTACTTTGCGTAATGAGTTGAGCCGCCCCTGCTCCTTCCGTACAGTAAACCCCTGAAGCAACCCTAGACAGCTATTGCAGCAAGGAAGCAGGAACACAGAGGTATCTGGCTATGGTCCCTTGTTGTTGTTGTTCATTCGTTCAGTCGTCTCCGACTCTTCATGACCTCATGGACCAGCCCACGCCAGAGCTCCCTGTCGGCTGTCACCACCCCCAGCTCCTTCAAGGTCAGTCCAGTCACTTCAAGGATGCCATCCATCCATCTTGCCCTTGGTCGGCCCCTCTTCCTTTTGCCTTCCACTTTCCCCAGCATAATTGTCTTCTCTAGGCTTTGCTGTCTCCTCATGATGTGGCCAAAGTACTTCAACTTTGTCTCTAGTATCCTTCCCTCCAATGAGCAGTCGGGCTTTATTTCCTGGAGGATGGACTGGTTGGATCTTCTCACAGTCCAAGGCACTCTCAGAACTTTCCTCCAACACCACAGCTCAAAAGCATCGTTCTTCCTTCACTCAGCCTTCCCTAAGGTCCAGCTCTCACATCCGTAGGTTACTACAGGGAATACCATGGCTTTGACTAGGCGGATCTTTGTTGCCAGTCTGATGTCTCTACTCTTTACTATTTTATCGAGACTGGACATTGCTCTCCTCCCAAGAAGTAAGCGTCTTCTGATTTCCTGGCCACAGTCTGATCTGCAGTAATCTTTGCACCTAGAAATACAAAGTCTGTCACGGCCTACACATTTTCTCCCTCTATTTTCCAGTTGTCACTCATTCTTGTTGCCATAATCTTGGTTTTTTTATGTTTAGCTGCAACCCAGCTTTTGCGCTTTCTTCTTTCACCTTGATTAGAAGGCTTCTCAGCTCCTCCTCGCTTTCAGCCATCAGAGTGGTGTCATCTGCATATCTGAGGTTGTTAAGGTTTCTTCCAGCAATTTTTACCCCAGCTTTGCATTCATCAAGCCCCGCACATCGCATGATGTGTTCTGCATACAAGTTAAAAAGGTTGGGTGAGAGTATGCAGGCCCATTCCAGTCCATTTCAGTTCGCTGACCCCCAGAATGTCTATCTTTAGTCTTGACATCTCACCAATAACAACATCCAATTTGCCCTGACTCATAGATCTTACATTCCAGGTTCCTATGGTGTGTTGATCTTTAGAGCATCGGATTCGTCGTTCACCTCCAGTACCGTCGGCAGCTAGCCTTCCTTTCGGCTTTGAGCTAGCTGCGTCATCACATCTGGGGCTAGTTGAACCTATCCTCTGCTCCTCCCCAGTAGCATTTTGGCCATCTTCCGACCTGGGAGTCCCATCTTCCAATGGCATACCGACATATCTCTGGTTGTACTGGTCCACTTAGTTTTCTTGGCAAGGATACTGGGGTGGTTTGCCATTGCCTTCCCCAGGGATCACGCTTGGTCTGACCTCTCTGCCACGACCGTCCCATCTTGGGTGTCCCTTCACGGTTTCGCTCATGACATCATTGAGGTGCTCAGGCTCCAGTGCCACAACAAGGCGGTGATCCTTTGCTGGGGTCGTCTCTTAGCCAAATGCAAAATTTTGACATAATCACTGAGATCTACCAGGGTCCTCCAAACATCTCAGCACATCTCAGCACAGACTTTTGACTTCACCATGGTTCTGTTCAATGAGATCCTGGGATTTGCACTTTAGAGAGGGATATTTGGAGTTCTCGGCCAAAGGGAGGTAACATCTCTGCAGACTACAACCCTCTAGAAACAGGATGTTGTTATGGCAATTGAAATGGAATAATAAGTGCTATAATTGAATAATGTGAATAGGTCATAGATATCAGGAAGATGGAATATAACCTAGCATATGGAGCTTAGACATTTCGATCATTCTAGCACGTATTCCTGCATGCAGAGTCTGGAGTGGTACAAATTTAGCACCCCATCTGCTGTGTGTGAGGAGAGAAAACATAATAGGCATTGGTTGGTATCCAGAAGGCCATGGCCCTAGTTGCGGGAGCTCAAGGGATCTAAGTCCCATTTCACACTACCCACTTACAGCACTATGATTCTACTTGAACTGCTACAGCTGCATCTCAAGGAAACTTGGATTATCATTTACGATGCACTAGAGCTCCATGGCTGAGAATGTCCTCTCAAAACCACAGATCCCTATATTCTATAGAATGGTGCCATGGTAGTTAAAGTGGAATCATGGTGTTGTAATTGGGTAATATGAAAAGGTGAAGAACTTGTGACCCTCCGGATATTGATAGTTCCTGTATCCTTGACTGTGTTGGGTAGAGCTGTTGAGAGTTGCAGTCCAACAACATTGAGAAGGCAACAAGTTCCCCATTTTTGCTAGCCCTGATTATAAGAGATTAAACCTCACTGAAGTTACCAAACTTTCTGAGTAAATAAGTACTGTATAAGATTGCAAGATTAGAATGGTTTTTTAAAAATACAATCCTACTACGCTTTTCACACTGATGAAAGTGTCAGTCTTAATTTGTAATACTGCATGAGTATTCTTTTTGTCCAATAAAATGAAAGCAGAAATTCCACTGGGGATAGCACAAAATCCCTGTTATGAATATAAGTATTTCTTTGGATTCCAGTGTTTTGTTTCAAATTCTCTAAGTATCAGTACTTACTCAATGTGCATCCACTTGCTACTAGTCTCTATTCAAGGGGTCTGAAAATCTTTAAGCCGTAAAAATCCTGACATTCTAAAGGGTATTTTGTATACGTATCTTGGACAGTGCTCAAGAGTTATTAGTTATTAAGCAAGCAAGCAAGCAAATGAGGCCAGCTTTAAAGCACATTTCTCAACCATACGATATCCATTAAATTTGAATCCTCAAGACTACAGAGAGCTGACATTACCTCATACATGTGGTGAAGGGAATGCTGTTTCCTGCTTTGAAGTAAATGGTGCCAAATATCTTGCACATTCCAGCCGGCATTGTTGTGGCAGCTTTGCTCAGCAATGGACATGATTTATTGTTTGGAAGTAAGTAAAATATTTCTAAGTAGCAATTGTTCAACTAACACACATTCCTAGTCTGCATCTTTAGCAGCAACAAATTATATCTGGCACCAAGATTAATCCTGATATGTGTGTGTGTGTGTGTGTGTCTACCAATATTTCCTTTCTCCCCTCTTAGTAGAGGAAGAAAAATAAGCTGAATAAATTCCTGGAGGGTAAAAACTGTGGTTTTTTTCAAGTAGTTTTTGGGAAGTGTGTATTTTAATTATTGCAGTGCAACGACATAATTTAAAGCTCTGGTCTCCTCAACGATAATATATACCACTTCACATGTGTGATAACCCTGCTACTACATCCAACTACACTACATCCAGTACTTTGTCAGGCTGATACAATAAGAGCAAAAAGGCAGTGGCTGGAATTAATAAAGTCTAAGAGAATGTCCAATGAATGGGCGGAAATCAGATCAAAGAGAATCCACACTACAAAATTATAGCATTTGACATTGCATAAAATTCTGAGATTTGTATTTTTAACATTTGTATCTGAGAGCTCTGGTGCCACAACAAACTACAAATATCAGGATTGCATAGGATGGAACAATGGCTGTTGTACTATAATTCTGCAGTGTGGATGATCTTCCAGTAGATCCAAAAGGTTGTCTTACTGGCCTATGTGTCCCTAAGGATTCCCCGCCCCAAAATTATTTCTACAAACCTTGGGATTTCACAAGCTTATTGATCTTGTGTATGGCTATAGAAGTAATGTCACTCACAACTTGAACACTGGAAACAGAAAGAATGATGCTACTCTTAATTACACAGTCTTGCAGCAAAGTCAAAGAAACTCATCTCACCTGATTAGCATTACTGGACCCCTCTCATCTTCCTCTTTTGATGTTTGGTTCAATTGCTTTGTTGTTTATTCGTTCAGTTGTTTCCGACTCTTTGTGACCTCATGGACCAGCACATGCCTGGACTTGGTTCTCAAGCCTGGACTTATCTTCCAATTCTAGGGATGGTCAAAATGCAGCAAATGAAGTTTTCTATCTCTGCTCTATTTAATCAGAGCTCTTCCACACTACACAATTTTAGTGCTAAGATTTGCTTGAAGTGCCATTGCAACATCTCATCAGCTCCAGCCAACATGGCCAAAGGTTAGGATGACAGGAGGCTTTCCTCTGCACACTTAAAGAACAGCACATTAGAGAACACTGCTTTAACTTTCCAGAGAATTAACTTGAGCATACCCTGCAAAGCTGGGGTGAAAATTGCTGGAAAAAACCTTAACAACCTCAGATATGCAGATGACACCACTCTGATGGCCGAAAGCGAGGAGGAGCTGAGGAGCCTTCTAATCAAGATGAAAGAAGAAAGCACAAAAGCTGGGTTGCAGCTAAACATAAAAAAACCCCCAAGATTATGGCAACAAGAATGATTGACAATTGGAAAATAGAGGGAGAAAATGTGGAGGCCGTGATAGACTTTGTATTTCTAGGTGCAAAGATTACTGCAGATCAGACTGTGGCCAGGAAATCAGAAGACGCTTACTTCTTGGGAGGAGAGCAATGTCCAATCTCGATAAAATAGTAAAGAGTAGAGACATCAGACTGGCAACAAAGATCTGCATAGTCAAAGCCATGGTATTCCCTGTAGTAACCTATGGATGTGAGAGTTGGACCTTAGGGAAGGCTGAGCGAAGGAAGATAGATGCTTTTGAACTGTGGTGTTGGAGGAAAGTTCTGAGAGTGCCTTGGATTGCGAGAAGATCCAACCAGTCCATCCTCCAGGAAATAAAGCCCGACTGCTCATTGGAGGGAAGGATACTAGAGACAAAGTTGAAGTACTTTGGCCACATCATGAGGAGACAGCAAAGCCTAGAGAAGACAATTATGCTGGGGAAAGTGGAAGGCAAAAGGAAGAGGGGCCGACCAAGGGCAAGATGGATGGATGCCATCCTTGAAGTGACTGGACTGATCTTGAAGGAGCTGGGGGTGGTGACGGCCGACAGGGAGCTCTGGCGTGGACTGGTCCATGAGGTCACGAAGAGTCGGAGATGACTGAATGAATGAACAACAACAACCACCCTGCAAAAGTAGATGGTTTATTCTAAAAGGACCCTCCATAAAATACAGCCACCCTGAACTTTACACATCTTCAGTCTTAAGAAATTGACTTCTAGTCCAGCAAGCCAGACCTTTCCTGCTTTGTCTTCTTTCACAATCACAGGCACCGTTCCATTCCACTAAGATAGATCCAAGACTGGATTAAACAGGAGTCCACGAAAACAGAGAATTTGCTCTGTACTGCGATATTTTCTTTTCATGATAAAACCATGGCCCCAGATTGTTTCTGGCAATTTGATTCATTTAAATTCACAAACTCTATTTAAAGATGAAGTGGGGAGGCATTTTTCAATAGCACCATAGGATGGCAGAAATCATCTCCCCCCCCCCCCCCGCCCCAGTGATTCACAATATATGGATTTAAAGTTGGAATAAGTGCCAAATCAACTGGAAAACATACTCTAGATTAGGTATTTGCCTGCCAGTGATGGAACAGAAAACTGCCGTTCATTACAGTTGGATGACTTTTTAAAACAATACCTTGACATTTTGTACAAAAGAAATTGTCTCGCTGGAAAATATCCCAGAGTCCAAGTAGGATACTCCATGACACTAATCTTTGTCTCATTTCTGCTCCTTTTTGCAAAATAGCAGTAATGGGAATATGCAATGTTTAAATAGACAGGTATGCTTTCAAATGAGATATTTAAGAAGTAGAAGACAATGTTTTGTAATGTATGATACAACCAGCTAAAACCAGTTCAAATCTAGCTAAAACCAGTTCAAATCTAGCTAAAACTAGTCCATTGATCTTTTAAAAAGGCTTTGGATGATTAATTCTTACACATACACTATCCCATTTTGTAAAGTTTCATCCCACTATATATCGTTTCTGGCTAGTTATGGTAATCCTTTTGTGTGGTTGTGCAATTTGCAAGTGTTGACCAAATTTTTGTGCACACTGAATAGACTTTAGAATAATAAAAATATTATCTATATATCTCTGCTAGCCATCCTGTGAAACATGCAAAACCTGGAAGACATAGTTTCTCAGAAGACAGCTTCAGAATCTCCCAATTCTCATGAGCCACTAGTCAAGATTGCTACTGGGTTTTGCAAAGTGTAGCTCAAAAACGCAAATTTTTCCAAGATCTGAAAACATACATAACACTTTGAGACCATATCCTGCCAACAGACTCCATAGCCTTACTTTCTTTAATGCCTCTCCTCCATAATGTTTAAGTGAGGTTACCCATATACAGGGTGAGGCAGCATATTTTCCTTTTTAAAAATGTGTGCCAATCAGTTGGTTGAAGATGTAGCGGAGCCCTAGTGGTCTCGTTCAAGAGGCGGGAGTATAAAGTTTTGTCCTGACACAGTTCAGTCACCATCATGCGTTGGAACAGTGAGGAGCGTGCTTTTGCCTTGAGGCCTATTTTTCGAGTGGATTTGGAGTTGCTGCCCCGATCTCCACATTTGGCCCCTTGTGATTTTTTTCTATGGGGTTTTTTGAAATTCCGTGTTTATGTGAACCGTCCAAGGACCCTACAAGATTTGAAGACCAACATCCAGGAAGAAATTGCCAACATAACACCTGCTATGCTGGCAAGAGTCATGACAAATGCTAGATATCGGTTTACTCAGTGTATGGAGAATGGGGGACGCCACCTACCTAATTTGATCTTCAAAACTACATAAAACAAAAATTTAGGTATGCACCCACCTTATAAAAAAATAATAATTTCTGATTCATACAATGGGTTTTATTAAGTTTTGAAAAAAGGAAGTTATGTTGCCTCAGGAAGTTATAGTGAGCAGATTGATGGAACTGAATTAAAGAACTCAGCTATACTTTGGACCCTTTCAGACAGGTTCTATATCCCAGGATCTGCTCTCAGGTTTTCTGCACATATAAACAGAAAATCTGGAACCAGATCCTGAGATATAGGGCCTGTCTGGAAAGGCCCTTTGACAGTATGTCATGTGTCTGACCTAAAACTGATATCTTCCTGTCACATGCAGAAGGGATCAGCTATAGTGATGTGTAATTTTGAAGAACACGTGCTTCTTTCTTATTCATAAGTGAATGATCCTTTGTGAACAAAATGCATCTATTTCAATACTGGTAGTCCCCAAGTTATGAACAAGATAAGATCTGTAGGATTGTTCTTAAGCTGAATTTGTTTGTAAGCTGGAACAGGTACATTTTTAAAGTGTAACTCCAGTCAAAACATGTAACTCCAGCCAGCCCTGTGGTGTTTCTTTTGCTGTCTGAATCCCTGTTCATAAGATTCCATTTTACTTTTGATCCCTGTGATAATTGGATTTTGAAACATTTGGCTTGTTGTGGAAACAAGAGTTAGTGATAAAGATTCATTAGAGACACCTTTTCCCCATGATAACTCTTTCAGGAGTGAACTTCCCTTCGGAAGGGTAGATATCTCTCACTTCTTGTTGCCTCACCCCTGTTCTTAACTATGAGTCATTTGTAAGTCAGACATTTGTAACTCAGGGACTGCCTGTACATTTTATGACATATATTGCTTTCCTGTTTTCCAAGGAATCGACAGTATACAGAGAATGCTAACCTCATTCTCAAAGAAACTAGCAAACAATATCGCCCTGAAACTAGATAGAATTTCATTAGTGCTTGAAAGCATAGTCCCAGATGTTCAGTAAGAATCTCTTCAAACAAACAAAAACAAAAAAGCAATGAATTAGTAGAATAATATAAATAAATGAATTAATGAGTGAATTAATGGATATCAATGACGCACCCCTGCTCTACCCCTATACTTGTACCACTTCTTCCACACTAGTAAAGGGACCACATTCCCTTTAATGTTTTGTGTTAGAGAATATTGGGCTAATATCTGCTGTAGTCAACCAACAATTCCTGTCAAGTCTTCCCAAGAAATCTTGCAAATTTTAGGAAAGCCAGTGTGGAAGGCTAACTGCCCCTACTAGAAGCTATGGAGATCTGGTTCTGAAAGCATTTACTTGGTTTTGTGCCTATTAAACAGCCCAACAAAAGAAACATTTCTCTGTGTCTTTGTTTTTAGGCCTATGGGGGCAACAATTCAGAAAATCGCATTGACTAGATTGCATCAGCTCTAATTTCTTAGGGCCCTTCCACACAACCATATAACCCAGAATAGCAAGACAGAAAATTCCACAATATCTGTATTGAACTGGGTTATTTGAATCCACACTGCTATATATTCCAGTTCAAAGCAGAAAATGTGGGATTTTATTCAGCTGTGTGGAAGGGACCTTAGATATGGTTGGTTATCATAATACCATGTCCACCACTACAGATTAGACAGACCCTCAAGGTCAGGTAAGGAGACACTCCTCTCCATACAGTCCAGGACCAGCATGCACTTAAAAACTACCAAAGAAGGCACATTCTCAGTGGTGGCTCCAAAGCTATGGAATTCACTGCTGAAGGCAGCTAGATCAGCTCCCACACTGATGTCATTTAGGAAAGGTGTGAAGACCTTCCTTTTTGAAGCAGCTTTTAATTGAAACCAGGCATTTTACAGTCAGATGGGGAATTTTAGATTGTTGTTAACTTTTATTGTTTATAATATTATTTGTTTTTAGCTATGGTTTTATTTTAAATGCACTTATAAGAAAAAACCCACAAGAACCTAGTGATTCCAACCATGAAAGCCTTCGACAATACACTTATAAGATGTTGTGAGCCGCCTTGAGTACACTCTGGAGAAAGGTGGCATAAAAATCTCTGAAATGAATACAATAATAAATAAATAATTTTCTATGGGTAAGAAGATGGAGACTAGTAGATGGCATATGTTCTATATCTCAAAAACTAAAGCTGATTGGGGGGGGGGGGTATTTCTTTTTTGGACTCAGCAGGCCAAATATACCCAGAAAAAAGGTCTAATATTTGAGACACCAAAATATATGTTGACCAGTGTTATGCTTGAAGATGAGGAACTTCTATTAGGAGTACTTCTTAATTTCATCGACAAGATCTAGTTAAAGTTTGGCTTCTTTGTTGGATGAATAGAAGAGCATTTGTTTAAAATAGTTGTTGGTTGTGGCAAAAAACTGCAGGAGTCTCCCAAAGAGATGTCAAATGTTCAGATTGATGGAGTCTTGTGTTTCTTGAATGTTTTGTGACAAAACAATCTCAAGTTCTCCAATTAACTTGCAGCCTGATGTGTCAATTCTGTAGTTGAATTTGGTTGCTTCATGGCCACCTAGGGAAAGAAATATGTGTTTTAGAGGAAAGAACTGTTTTCAGCTTCTTGGTGTCGATTAGCAGTTTCAAAACATGAAACCTAACAGGGAGAACACCATGAAATCTACAAATCTCTTTGGGAAATTTGAATTGTTTTAGCAAGGATAATTTTTCATGCCCTTGAACTCCTGAACAGTATTCAAACTACTAATAAAACACCTGTTTACAGTCAATGGGAGACCACAAAAACACAGAGCCAATAAATACTTCATGATCTCTAAAACATTTCTGATGTACGCTTCCTCTGATGTGAAGTGCTCATATATAAATGGTTTACTGAACTGCTTTGATATACAGCTTTGCACAATTCATAGGTCTCTCATTCAATATTTGAGCCCATCCCTAATGTATTAAATGGAGCACCAAATGGTTTCAAACACACGTCTGCGGTATATGTAAATGCATATTTTGTTGTTATTGTTGTTGTAGTTATGGGAAATTGTTAATGCACCAATTAATGATAGTGGTTAAAACAGACAGGCAGAGTTAACATCAACACATCACTTAAACATTCTAAAATCTTAAAATCTCATAGTATGAGAAAAAAAATCCCTGTTAATCTTTTAGGGTGTTTATCATATCACATGTATTCAAAATATACAAACATATCAATTCCTCTCAGGAAGTAACACATACATAGCAATGTCTCTGCACTGAGCATTCATTATTTTGCATTTCATTGAATGTAAGGCATCATTCATTCATTACAATACACCATACCTTTCTTGAGATGTTATCCTGTCAAAAAGTCTGAATCTTTATCTCTCTTCATCTGGATTTGTATCTTACCCCCTTTTATTCTTCCCCATGGCATTAACTGTCAAAGGAAAATAAATCGAAACAGAGGACTGACTCATTTATGACATCACATTAAAGCAAATATCATATATATAAGGTTTAATTCAGCGTTTCTCAACCTGGGGATCAGGACTCCGGGGGGGGGGGGGGGGTCATGGGCGGTTGTCAGAGGAGTCACCAAAGACCATCAGAAAACACAGTATTTTCTGTTGGTCATGGGGGTTCTGTGTGGGAAGTTTGACCCAATTATATCATTAGTGGGATTCAGAATGATATTTGATTGTAGGTGAACTATAAATCCCAGTAACTACAACTCCAAAATGTCAAGTCTATTTTCCCCAAACTCCACCAGTGTTCACATTTGGGCATATTGAGTATTTGTGCCATGTTTGGTCCATATCCATCATTGTTTGAGTCCAAAGTGCTCTCTGGATATAGGTGAACTACATTTCCAAAATTCAAGGTCAGTGCCCACCAAACCCTTCCAGTATTTTCTGTTGGTCATGGGAGTTCTGTGTGCCAAGTTTGGTTCAATTCTTTCATTGGTGGAATTTGAAATGCTCTTTGGTTGTAGGTGAACTATAAATCCCAGCAACTACAACTCCGAAATGACAAAATCAACCCCCTCCCAACCCCACCAGTAGTCAAATTTGGGTGTACTGGGTATTTGTGCCAAATTTGGTCCAGTGAATGAAAATACATCCTGCATATCAGGTATTTTCATTACGATTCATAATAGCAGCAAAATGACATTTATGAAGTTGCAATGAAAATAATGCTATGGTTAGGGGTCACCACAACATGGGGGTTGCGGCATTAGGGGGTTGCGGCATTAGGAAGGTTGAGAACCACTGCTTTAATTGGATACGATGAATGAGAAAGTACATCATGGGTCTGTACACTAGGTGTCTCTGGCTGCCAGCCATCCATCCTCGTTGCATCAGCTATTACACCTGCCAGGAGTTATTACAGCTCACATCTCCTCATATCTTACAATGTTGTTAGAAGCGCCTGTGTTCTCATCCCTTATCTTGTTTATATTCTAATAGATGTTTTGTTCTCAATGTTTGCTATTGTTAGAGGCAAAAGTGAACAGATTAGTTGGATTTACATGTTTTGGCTTAAAATGGCAACCTTTCATATCTCAAAAAATGGATAAAAAGGTGGAGATACATGAGGTGAGAGAGTATGAAACTGGTTCCCAGCACTTATGATTCCTCTTATAAAGAACCTAGACTTTTTAGATCCGTTCTGTTTCTTAGTCAAATGATACTGTGACAGAATGTTGAAATAACAGCCAATAGTGTGGATTAAATGTTTATGTATATAGGTTTCCTGAAAGGTTTTAAAACAGGGTGTGAATAGCAAAGGAGTCTATTACAAATCATCTCTTCCTTCATCTCCATTGAAAGAGCTCTGTCGAACTCAGGGAAATGCAATATATCTATCTGGCAGCACATTAATTTGAACAGGAGACTAATTACTAGAATGTTGAAAAGGAAGATGTATTAATTGAGAGTCTCCAGAACTGAGTGGGACAGAATAGTTTAAAAGGAAAAAAATATTTCCACCTCGTGACTCTTACCGTCTCTTTAAAATGTTTCATTTGAAATAAAAATTAAAAGCAACATGCCAAGGGACAAAGCAAGACACAGCAGGCATTAGTTCCCATTTGCAAAGATTTAAATGCATAGCCAAAGGGAGCCTTGTTCTCTGTTTGAACTTTTCATACAGCCATAAATAAGGCTGAATTTTAGTCTAGGTTGCCACAGACAAATAGCTTTGCAGTTTTTTTAGGTGCAAAAGAAATTCACTGAAAATCTAGTTCTTCTTCAACAATGGGTCAGATGCCAGAAGTGGACATTCAACATCTGCCTGATTTGGTTACATAATCAGAAAGTTATGTAGACTAGAAATGAAGGCAGATAAACTTAAGCATGAACTGGATCAGTGGGATTCACTGTAAGCTTTCAGAGAACTTTTGTTAGTGGGTGGGATATAATATATTAGTCAAGCAAACAAATAATTTAACTCATTTCAGGATCCCAAGGCAGATTGCATTTGACTTGCAGTTTCCTTTGACTTTTCTGGAAGCAAAGATATTTGAGACAGAGATTGGGATGCATTTCTCCTAACCTGTTAAAATATCAGAAGTAATTTTACAATTCACTATTTTAATTATCTATTGTTGGCAACATTGCATTAAAATGATTTAATATACTTTTAAAAGTGACCTTAAAACTGATCTATAATTTATCCCAAAAGCATCTGCGTAAAAAAAATGCAGAGGTGTTGGGAGGGTTGTTTGCCCCCATCCCAGAAAGCATGCGCTTTCTGGGGTGGGTTGTCCACACGTTACCTTGGGTCTAGCCCAAGAGAACGTGGGGGAGCCCTACCCCCATGTACCCAGACCCTTTCAAAAATGTTTTTTAAAAAGCTTACCAGCCTGCTCCAAGCAGCTCTCCCAGCGCATACAAATGATGCACCAGAAGAACAGAGGGGGAGTGAATATTAATAATAACAATTATTATTATAAATTGTTCCAGGGCTTTCTAGAAGGTATGCACTACTACTTCATAGAATTCTTAAAACACTTCACAGAAAGAGAACCATGGATGACAAAAAGGCCTTATATGTTCCTTTAAGGCCTTATGTGGTCTGGGGCCAATGTACCCGAGGGACCACATCACCCCCTACCAACTCCAGAGATCCCTCCGCTCTGAGGACCAAGATTTATTGGAAGTCCCCAGTTTTAAAACCTTGCATCTAACAGCAACCAGATGCATTTGAACTGAACAGCATTTTTGCTGTAAGTGTCATTTCACTATTTTCCTGAAAATGGTCCCTCTAAACCTGATATGCCAGTGTTTAGGAGGAAGACAGAAATATTATCATATACATATTTAGAAGAAAGATCAAAATGCTTTCATTTTGCAATAAGATGTTTCTTTGTATACACCTATATTTGTTTCAATTAATTTATTATCATTTTCTAATTTCATACAAGAAGTGGGAGGTAAGAGTCTATTGTGTAAACTGGAATTACAGCTTCTATGCATCATAGAACTGACAGAGGAACATTTGACCCTAAAGGCACAGGGGAACTTAAGCTCTCAACACAAATAGATAATGGTGACAGATAACAGGGCTTACAGCCCAGCAACATCAGGAGGGCAACAAATTCTCTATTTCTAACTGAAAGCATTCAGCTATTTACAAGATACATACACGTATATTGTACATTCACACATATAAACAAACACATATGTTGATGGAACGACTTCTTGCTTCTTCACACTGTACAGGTTGATGCTAAGAGCTTGTTAGCCATTTTCTAATTAGGTTTCATTGAACCTAAAGACTGTGGCAGCTTACTAAGATTTATCTTCCTCTGGGATTAAAGTTTCTAAGACCCAATATATTCAAACATCACTTTGTCTGCTGGATAAGAGTTAATTGCTATCTTGTTTAATTAACTTGATTGCACTGACTAGAAATCCTTTTTTTTTTCTCAAGATGCATTCAACTATACTGAAAAATTCCAAATGATCTTGGTGTAGTTATTAAACAAAAGTTGTAATATATATCTATTGATAGATAGATGGTAGAGATAGATAGATAGAGATAAGTCTAATACTTCATTCTGTAGAAAAAGGAATGCATTACAAATTTACAGTACTGTTATATCATACAAAAACCTTATATGAGATGTAGAAAATGAGTTGGCTCTGTATTTATACAGCTTTGGATGCAACTGCACAAATGTTACCCAAAAACCTCCACAACAGCACTGCCAGAAGTCAGAAATGACTTGAATGCACACAATAACCATGGAATTGCTCTATGCAACTGGAAAACATGTTACACATATGAATCCTAGAGTGCAGGGCCTAAAGAGTAAAGCTTCACTCCATTGTTTATAAACATGTGGACCTCAACGCATAAAGAGTCCAGATCCAGCTCAGTATAGCCTACTTCATGGTAGCCCTAAAGTTATGAAAAACATACACATGGTTGTATTGTTTTACTTTGCCCTTACCCCATGCTAACAACAGTGGAATAATTGTACTTCCATTGAAAAATCAGATCTGTAGTTCAAATGCTTTTTCCAGAGTCAGCTTTGCTCCTGAATTTTCATGTTGTAGCTGTTGATGGTCTTACTTTTGCTTTGTTCAGATTGGTGTACCAAATATCCCCTTCTCCGAAGCAGATTAAAAGAGGTGTGGCTAAACAATGTTTAGCCAAAAGTGCAGGAGGAATCTGGGGAAATCAGGTGAAGAGCTGGAAAACATGTGTTTAAAACATACCCTTTAAACTCAATTCTTCCTGAGAAACACACATCTTTCCATGCCTGTGTGACCGAGCAGTCATAGAAAACATGTTATTCCTTCCCTCCCTCCTGTGTGAACTCTTCCAAAGCATGCCCATGGCTGAAAATCCCAAAACATCTGATCAGCTGTTAAACAGAGACACAGGTGGCTCAGGGAAGCACAAGGGGAAAGCAAATCCAACTCTCTCAAATTCTGTCTTTTACACTTTATAATGATAAACAGTGTTTGAATTAACAATTAGGGGAAGAAAGAGATCCGAGAAAAGTTTTTTTAAAAAAAATTGTTCCATTATGTGCTGGACCTCACATGCATATCTCTGGAGTTAATTTTTTTTAAACCCTTCTGCTGGATGTCTCCCACCCGTCCTCCATTTTAATTGACTTAAAAAAAACAGCTGTGAGGATGACAGGGGACTATGTAACAGTGTTATGTAACAGATCTGTGTTTGGACTCCCTTTGAGGTCCCATATTTTAAAAACCCACTTTTTTGTCTCGCGTTTTGACGCTGTCTGGAAGTGCCCTGAGAAAGAAGGTTCTGAATACTGTCATGCACATGCCTTAGTTACATCAGGAATAGACTGCTATGACTTCTTTTATATGCGGCCTCCTTTGAAAAATGTGCACAAGTAACAGCTGGTATGAAAGAAAATTATAAAATATTACATGCACTTATGTATACCAATTGCATGTATCTAATCCCAACATAATTTAAACATCTGGTTATTATTCACCAATATGCTACATTGGTTATTTAATTATGTATGTGCAACTAAGCAATGCCTCCGAGACCAACCAACTTCAACCCACCATAATAGGCAGCAGCCACATTGAGTGACACAGGCTTGTCCAACTGCCAACTAGGATGCAAGGAGGAGGATGTTGCCTCTTCCCACCAATGATTAAGACTGCAATAAGGAATTGCACCAGATAGCTTGCTTCTAATTGTCTTGCTATCAGGTGAGGTGGAGTGGGGGCTAGAAGTATCTTCCTACTTGCACAGTGATCAGCAGTTAAACTGATCTCCTGGTTAAAATGAGCTGAGTGGCATTTACTACTGCATATGGAACAGTTACAGATTGGTAACTCTTGATTATAATTCCATAACTGCAATACCAAGTGCCAAAATCTTCAATTATTTACATTACTTGAGACTACTTTTCCGACATGACTATCTCAGGCTAGACAATTTTGTTCATGCATTGAGGTCCACTGAGAGCAGTAGATGACACACTTTTCTGTGTTCTAACTATGTGCAATTGGAAAATCAAGAAAGTACCCTTGTAAGATGAAGCATACAGCCTTTGGAACTGCATCTTCTTTAAAATCCATTTGACATTGTGCCATCAACTGAATTGTTTTGCACCTCATGCCTTGTGAAAGACAAAAAAAGATAAGGAATAAGAGAGTGTGTAACTTTGATGTGGTATAGTGTGTAGCAAAAAATGAGAGGGAGACATAGTACAGTGTGTTTGCCAGGGATAAGAATTGAGCCTATTCCACTTTGAATTGGAGTTTTGTGGTTGCTTACAATAATTGTTGAGTAGCAAGATTTCTGCATGCATACCATGCATTAATGTATTGTGGGATGCATGAAACTTGTGGGATGCATGAATTTGCTATAAAATATACATTATTGATACTGGTTTTGCTAGTTTTAATGGTTTATATAAATCAGCATTTTTTTTCAACTTTTAAAATTGTGCTTGCAATAGTCTTCAGAAGTGGCCTCACAGAACTCAAGGAGAAGTGCAGTTTGATATTCTGGATATAGAATACAGTGTTCCCTCGCTACTTCGCAGTTCACTTTCCGCAGACTCGCTGTTTCGTGAGTTTTTTTAAAAAAATGAATTTAAAATATACAAGTAGTGAGGGAACATTACTCCAGTGTAGATGCTGCCGCCGCCTCCTCCTCCTCCTCCTCCTCCTCCTCCTCCTCCTCTTCCTCCTCCTCCTCCTTCCCTGATGAGGCCTTGCTCGTCCCACGTTTCCCTATGGTGCCTCAGAGAAAGGGAGGAGGAGGAGGAGGCCTTCCTACCAGGTTCCCACATGTTGCCCCAGGCCCGTGCTTCTGCGTCCGGGTTGAGCATGCTTCTCTGCTGCTGCTGGGTCTGAGCAATGAGCAGGGCGAGGTAGTCATGACACTGTCTTGCTGACCACTCTGTTGCCGCTGCTCCTGCACCCTGCCCCTGCCCTGCCTATCAAGGAACCTGGCCTGGAAGAGGAAGGCCATGAGTGAAGGAGAGAGCATGTGGGGTCTGGAGGAGGGACAGCATGCAAGGAAAGAAAGATTGGAGAGGCATCAAGCTTGAGATTGTAAATATATATACTGTATGTATATATATATATATATATATAGAGAGAGAGAGAGAGAGAGAGAGAGAGAGGGAGCATCCCTACTTCATGGATTTTCACTTATCACAGGTAATCTTGGAACATAACACCCGCTATAAGTGACGGAACACTGCAATGCATAAAGCTAAGTGAGTAATATACGCTTAGTGTTTTTATTCATACAATAAAACTGTTAACGTTGTTGAATACAAATCCTATCAGCCCTAGCCCAGCATAGTCAATGCTAGGGGAGGATCATTATAGGAACTCTAGTCCTATAACATCTGGAAGACCACATGTTCCTCATCCCTGATCTAAAGATGCTCTTAACCACAGATAGAAAATTATGAGCACAATCCTCCACTGGGGAAAGAACTACCTATGAAACTTTCCCATGCAAACTCCTCCACTCCACCCCCAAACATGCATTTTTTTTTAGCTGTAACCCTCCAAATATTGGAGACAAAATAAAGGGGGCCCATGGAAATATACTAGGATCTTCCAAAGATCCCAGCAGATGATATCATTGCTCACTGTCTTGTTACAGGACAATAGTTGATTGCTAGTCTTGTGCTCTCCCCACTCTTTGCCACCCTGGAAATGTACATGCTCAGTTGGATGTACAGTGCCTGGAAAAAGTAGTTGAATTGGGTAATTTAGCCATTGTATATTCTGTAGTGAATTCTGATCTCAACAATACAAATATTGAGATGTAACTTATGATGGCATATGTCTGACTCACACAATCACATTTTTAGATGACAACTGACACCTTCAGTCATCATGGCCTCTAATATACAAAGAGTCAAGGAAGGGAATTCTGTATCATCAGTACTATGGCATTGGGAAAGATGTCTTCTGCACACCAGTCAACATCCTCAACAATTGTTTGAAGTTATGATTACCAATCACACCCTCCACTGAGACCTAGATTTCAAACGGAAGGATCCACCATGGTAAGCATTTGAAGAAGTCTCTAGGAATGGTTATGCAACAGCTCTGTGTTGTTGAACTGAGGAATGGATTAATGAGGGAATATCAGGAACCTCAAAAACAAATACAGTAAACTTATAAATAAGTTATTCTCCTCCCATTTGTATAGATTTCTATAAAAAAATCAAAGCGGAGTGAAGTTTCACACTGGGTTTCTTTTCCTTTGTAGTCAAAGTTTTAGTGAGTCTCATTCATATTCAGTAACTGGCATTCTTGATATATTAATTGAGTTCTCCTGTGCAATAGTTACCAGGTTTTTGTAGTTTATACTTTTGAAATGTTCTTAGGTCTTTTATGGTTATAAAAATAGATAGTGGTTAATCAGACCAGCATTTCATGCAGAGATCTTTGATGTTTTCCCCAGATTTTTATAATTCTCCAAGGTTTGTTGAAAGTTTTTTTCTTGAAGTGCCATAGAATACAGAGTGCATTAAATGTGTAATTCAACCAATAACAATACCAATGGAAATACTGAAAAGGGCAATGTGGCAGTTATCATGTGTTCACTCTCACACATACATGCATTACTCTAAGATCATAAGTGCATTAGTTATAGTAATTGAGGTTAATTATATAAAAGTGCAAGTAAAGAAAATTGAAATGAACCTAAAAAAGTAATACTAGTTTTGACATGATGTCAATGCAACCGGAGATTCAACAACATAAGAATCCCATCAAAAGCTAAAATTGCTTCTAAAAAATCAATCTAGGTAAAAATTATATTATTCACAGTGGCAATTCAGATATTACATAGGATTTGTAAATTCATTTTCCAGGCAGCTGATAGTGAGATGGTGCATCTGAGTCATCTAGCCTTATGATCATCACAATTTATAGCAACAAATTCTACCAATTAATTATGAACTGTGTCAATAAGTAATTACACTACTGCTTGCTGTAACCAGTCTCAGTTTTTATAATCTACCACGAACAAGAAATCATTGTAACTTTTCTAGAGCACCTGATAGTGATTTCAAGGATCTTTGTCTAAATTCACAAAGTGCGTCATCTTTCAGATGGGTTCTACTCAGGTCCAAAACATAAAAATAACAATGTACCAGTTGTGATTACTTGTAGGGTTCTTTTTCTTTCAGGAACTAAGGAATATTACATTATGATTGTAACTTAATGAGGGCTAACTTTACATGGTACAGTACCAATAATATATTATTTGTATGCTGCTTCATATTGTGCTTCTTGCAATTCTCTCATGCTCTATCATGAGTGTTGGGATGACAATGAAGCAGTTGAGAGGAGAGTGTGTTTTGTACCACAGACCAGCATCTTATAGCACTCAATTTTTTTAGAAGTAATTACAGTAAAAATTTCAAAAGTTGCTTTTCAGAAATAGGCCAGTGACCTACATATGCATGTGTAAACCCTAGAAATTTTAGTGAAAAAATCAACCCAAATAACCCGGTTGATTTATCCACATGCCAATATAGTACCTTACTCTTATCCAAAAAAAGGAATAATCATCGTATTTGAGTAGAGTGGAAAATGGCAAGAGCTTAGTTCCTCCCAGGAGAACATGAATGGCGCACTGATCACATCTACTCTTTCCTTCATGGTCTTTTTTCTCACCTTTTTGAATGCTTGGGTGGGGTAGCCTTGGCCAATGTCAGGTGACATTGGTGCTTTCTTTTCTCTGTGGAATTACCCTCAATTTATTCCCAGACCATTTCAAAACCCATATTTTAGCCCCAAAACCTGCCGCCAACTTATACATGAGATTGACTTATACATTAGTGTATATACAGTAAAAATTCACTTTAAGTAAAAATGATAGCTAATCACTACATTAGACTTGAAAATACTGTTTTGAACGTAATATCTAAACTCAAATTATTTTTACTTACTCAATCTATTTGTTACTCTATGGACATTACTGAACATAGCATCCACCCAGTTTTAGAACATCATTACAGGAAAGGAGTTTTTCCATTAGCCCCAAGAGTAATGGATAGACAGATGAAAGAAAATACACTCATACATGCATGCATACACATACAAAACTCTACAGAATGTAATTTCTTCATTATTTTTTCTGAACTACATAGTAGTATGATAATGTCTATGGCCAGGAGCAATGAGTTCAAAGAAAATAATTAATATACCACTGAGAATGACTATGAACAGAATGGGACACAGGAGATCCTGAATAGTAGTGGTAAAGACAATAAAATGAATAATAGGGTTATTTTTTATTGAGCACTAAATCCATTTTTAAAAAGATACAATAGTAAATATAGTTTGTCAGAAAATACAAACATTGAAATATGTACAAAAATGGATTAGACAAAATATCCGGTGTAATGAGTATAGCCTAAGGACACGAGGGAATATGGTATCGTATTAGAGTGCCTGAGTTATGGGTGTAGTCAGTGAATTTATAATGTCTGTTTCAGTAAGTGTTTCAAAACAGTCCCTGTAATTTTACTTGCTTATGCTATTCTGGGCCTCGGTCCCATTAACAGCACATGGCTAGCAGTCATGTAGCAAACTGACTTTGAAAATACTCCACAGTTATATTAATTGAAAGCACTGCCATATACCGAACACACAATTAGTATATCATACATTTTGACATGTCTAATCAATGCAAACCTTATTAGCATATACTGCATACTTCAATAGCATGATTTGCTGCATGTCAAAAGCACTTTGTCAAAGCAAAGCAAATTTCATGTAACCCCTGGGAGACGGAAGTGTTTATTATAAACCTATCCAGCCTGGTTTAGGTTAAATTGCTGGGGGGGTGGGGGGGTGGGAGGGGGGAGGATACCTAATGGAAGCTTCCTTTTTAGGTGAAATTGATTATTTGGATCTAAGGAACAGAAATGTTCATTCCTGATTTTGGGACAGAATCCGCCTTAATAATCTTAGTGGATGACCTACATCAGAAACTGGACAAGAAGAGAGAAATCTTGATAGTTTTGTGTCCTCTCTGTGATATTTGTTATAGGTTGAGTAAACCTTAGCTGAAATGACTGGAACTAGAAACATTTTGGATTTGGGGGTGGGGTGGGGGTTGAAGTACCTGTATTTGTGTGTGTGTGTATAAGAGAGCGAGAGAGCGAGAGAGATTAAAGATGGGAACTAAGTCTAAACATGAAAGCCCTTAAGTTTCATATATACCTTATACACATAAATATAATTTTATACAATATTTTAAATAATGTTATACATGAAGCAAAACTGCATATATTGAACCATTTGAAAGGAAAGTGTTAGCCAACTATGTGGACAATTTAAGATTTTTTATTTCTAGATAAGGGATGCTCAACTTGTACTACTGGTTATGAGTCATTTGGCTGAGGGTTTCCTTAGGCCTCAGAACAACTTCAGCATTTTTTCAACATTTAGATGTACTACTAGGGAAAGTCATCTGGTCTCACCAGAGACTAATGGAATCTAGGTTTGTCTCTCTTTTAGATGAATGCTAAGGAAAGTATGGGAGTTCTGCCTGTAGCAAAGCCTTGACTATGAGTAAGTAAACTGAACAAGACTGGGATTCTGCTGTCAACAGGAAAACCAAGCTGGAACTGGGATTCCCACATATTCTAGATGAGTTTCACTCCCTCTAAAGAGCCAGGTTTTCACATTTAAGGAGGCTGTCAGGTGGCTACTTTTGCTTTGGTCCTGCTTTGGTTAGTATACTAAATGTGCCCCTGATAGAGAAAGCAAATTTGGTCCCAGCAATAGTAGTAGCTGTCATAAAAATAATACCATTTTACCTTATTAGTTCATGCTGGGAGATCATGCAAACTGAACAGAAGAAACATCATGATGTTGTTGTTGTGATTAGAATGTATGCAAAAAACCAAAAAAAGACAAAGTTGGTTTATCATCAAAGAAATGCAGAAAACATTGTTAAAATAGTTCCATACAAATTCTGTAAGACTTTAAGATTCAAATTGACAAGCAATCAGAGCATAACACCTCAGACATATTAATGGTTTAGAAAAAGAGAAATAAGTTTATAGTGATGGCAATCCCTCGGCCAGCAAAATCAAAGACAAATTGGGAGAGGAAGATTCTGAAATATCAAGACCTACATATTGAGATTTTGCACCTGCCGGAAAACATGGCATAACAAAGTTTGCATTTATCTTGTTTTCAGAGATGCTTTAAATGTGTTTTAAACTGGTTTAAAATATGTGCCTATAATAGAACTGATGTTTAATTGTTTTAAAACTTTTATGATACATAATACATTTTATCTAAATTTCTTCTAAATTGTGTAACCAGCCTTGACTTCCATGGTTTAAATTGAATGTGGTTCCAGGAGTGATAGATACTCTTCAAGCAAGTATTAATGGTCTGACTATATGTATGAACGAAATGACCATAGATAGGATCACAGTAGCACAATTAGGAAAAACAACATATCTTGAAATATCCCATATTATTGTTACTGATACCTAGATTTTTTTGATAAAATATAAGGGTCCAAAACTCTATAACTTCTGCCTAGAAATAATGTGTAAATTGGGACCCTAATGATATATGGAAACGGAATGGTAAAATAAGAAAGCTCATGTAAAATAAGAAAGCTCACCTTCAAATACAGGCTTCCTGATGAAGACCACAGGGTTATCAATACTTCTAAGAATGCAAGGCAGAAGGAGAGTGCAGTCTGTTTAATGGTATCAGGTTCAATGCTGGAGACAACTTATCAAATAAAACACCTTCCCCATAGTTTAACTAAAAGTAGTCTGCAAAAATGTGATCCCTGGATTCAAAGGGTGTTTCAGCAGAATTGGGTGGATGATTGGCCTTAAACAATACAGTGATTGAGGCTAATTCATTCAGATTCATTGCAATTGTCATCTGACAATAAGAAGCAGGCAGTGGAAATGTAGACATTGTACATATTTTCCACAATTCCTACTGCTTCAAGAATTTGTACAACCCAAGAATGGGAGACATTTTCCACAGCAACGTTTTACTATCTGCAATAGTTCTAATGTGGTCTATGTCATCATGTGTACTTTTAAATGATTGTATATCAGGAAGATACTCAAAATCAAGATTTAGTATATCATATTAAAACAAGAAATTCTGTTAAGGAAGTCCCCCTCCCTTGTATCATGGGGAAAGGGTTATTGAAGGATTTCTCTCTTTTTTGTTATAGTACAACCAAAGATACACCTATATAATAGAGTGAAAATAGAAAAGATATTACTACTTAGGGAGGTATTGGTCTTTCACTTTAAATATGCTAGCTTTGGCTGCTCTTAATGAAAAATTTGATCTTACTGCTTATCTAGACAGCTACCTTATTACTCCTGTGGACAATCAATGTTTGGAGTAATTTATGGTTTTGTGCTGAGTCTGGGATTGTTATTTAAACCATTATGTAGAGCCTTGTTACAAGCCTATCCTGTGAGATGCAAACAAGAAAAATTAGTTTTAGGCTTTAGTCTTACTTACTAGTCAGCAATTCTCCTATTTGCAGTGTTTCTATTTATTTGTTTGTTTCATATCAAAATCATTGCATTGCATAAATAAGTTTAAAACTGATAAAATAAAGGGATCACAAGAAGCTAAATAGTTTTAGACCAAATACAGGCAACAGCAACTGCATTGTCTGTAGCTTTAAACAGTTCTTCCTCTGTGCATGAGGTAGGGCATTGTGGGCCAACATACAGATGCTGAGTTGTTTGTTCTGCTCCAGTCACACAGATGTAGTATTCTTCTAGGTAGTGCCATTTTGCAAGGTTGTCTTTTGATCTGCCCACTCTACTTCTGAGTCTGTTCTGGGACTTCAAATTTACCCATTCTTGGTTTGCCCCTAAAGGCAGACCCTCATGGGGGGGGGGGATACAGTTGGAATAACATGATTTTGCTGCCCACAGGGATATTCTTGCTGTTGTTGGAGGAACATTTAGAGAAGTGGTGGTTCTCATGAAAATTTTCCTTGATTTCAGTCTACTGGGAGGAGGCTGATAGCCATGCAGTGGGTGACTTTCACAGTGTTCAATCTAATTTCTCTCACAATTGGCAGCAACTTCCCATCACACATCAGGGAAGAGGGCGCAATGCCAGCCTATATGAAGTATAATTTTCATGTTTGGTTACTTTTTATTTTTTCTCTTTTTATTTTGCATGTGCTTTCTTTCTATGCAAATATTGTTTTAGTTTTGTTATTCTGTCATTATGTTATTTATGCTTGTGAGAGTACTGCTTTTAATAAATTATTAGAAGATGTTTAATGTATTATTAAAATAAAGGTTTGTTCTCAGAACTGGCTGATCTAAATATTCTTAAATCTTTAAAGATCTTTTTGATTGAAATTGATATTTTCTGGAAATCCATGATATTCCACAGTTGGACCTTGATTTCCATGTATCCAATCATCCACAGCTTGAAAAAAATAATCCAAAAGGCAAAACTTGATTTTCCCATTTTGTATAAGGGACATCATTATATCATTCCTCTTTATGAAAATGAAAATGGACTTAAGCATCCACTTAATCCTGAATCTAGGAATACCAAGGGTTTACTGTATATATGTTTTGATTATATTATTCTATATGTTGATAGGTTTTGTAATAGATAGATAGATAGATAGTATGATTCCATATGTTGTAATATGTTTTGAAAAGATAATTATACTCATACAATCCAGCTTGTTTTGGTTTTTGCACCTCTGATGTTTTTCTATTGGAATGCAAGGAAACCAAGAATGTTGTGGTTGACTTTTAGCTGTTTGTATTGTGTCTTCTTTGTCCAGTTTTAATGCTGATATGGTTGATTTCAAAATGACACTGTCTATCAAGGATGCTAGCCCTAGATGTCTTTATGCTATTTCTGTAACTGAAAGATGTTTCATTGAAGGAGTTATACAAGTTACATGTACACATAAGTTTGAAATGTTCTGAAATTTGGCAAAGCAAACAGGATTTCAACATCTAAACTGAAATACTTAGAGCAGAAACCTCAACAACAACAGCAGCAGCAGCAGCAGCAACAATAAAAACTTCATGTATGAGGGTAAGTAAACAGATCATTTTAGATAGTATACATGCATCCTGAAGCATGAGAACTCATTGTTCGATTTGACCTGGGAATACTGATCTGGAAATCAGATCAAGAGATGACATGATCCAGGTTAAGATGTACTTGCAAAATCATTATTGAGAGCACAGAACAAGAAAAAAGAGGACGAACAAAAGAATATGTTCCTTCAGAACTTCAGAGAGTGCTCTGTTAATATTCATGCCCTCAGAAATATCGGAAGAGACATTGTGTCAAGCTTTAGTCCATCTTGCTCAGTATTTTTGGGATTTCTGGAAATCCATTATATGGCACAGTTGGACCTTGATTTCCATGGATTCAATCATCCACAGCCTGAAAAAAAATAATCCAAGAGGCAAAACTTGATTTTCCCACCCTACCCAGAGATGCCAAGAAGTGGGCTTGGAATCTCTTGCATGAAAAACTGTAAGCTTTGCCACTGAGATATAACTCTTCCCCCTTTTATTTTGTTCCCTCTCTAGTTTTGTGTGAAAAGCAGTAGCAATGTTCAGATTTCAAATTAAGGAATATATAGGGGCAAAATTATGTTCTGAATTATGTGCTAGAAATTAACCAATGTTAGAAAAGTCATATATGATTACTGGGGAAGCCCAAGATTTTGGTGTAAAATATTATTGGGACGGGGGAGACTATTACATTCTGTCAACGAGAACTACATCACATAATTTGAGTTTCCTTTGGTGGAAGGGAGAAGGAAATTAAATGGAGACAGGAATAGGAGATCTCCTACTTGGTTGTAAAAAAGCAGTAAAACAAGCTGTTGAGGGTCCTGTTTGTATTCTTTATCCAAAATTTCTTAAACTGAAGGAAAATTAATCCTTTGTTACCTTATTACTTCTAGGGAGAAGAGGCAGTTAGATGGGGAAAATACTGAAAATGAACAGTTTCAACAAAATTCATCAATGGAAAGAAGCCTTCAAATGAACATGGAAAGTATTTAAAGATAAAATAAGATAAAATATGGGCATGCATAACATTTAATCAATACACTTTTAAAAATATTCCTAGAGCTTCTATGTAGTTGAGGTATGCTCTTAAGTGAATGCACAAAGTTAAGAAGTCCAAAGTCAGCTAATAAAACAACAGAGATGTTCATGAGAATCCTCTGAAATTATGTGTGCATGAAAATTATGATCCAGTGGTGATCCTTTTGTGCATGCAAGGGTATTTCCTTGATCCCTTTTTAAGGAATGCGGAAACTACAAAGGGAAGAGAGGGCCGGGATGCATATGATGTAGTGGATGTTTTACTTTGCAAAACAAAATGTAGGACATTTCAATTTAAAAGTTAGAGTTGCTTTCAAGGGAAAACAGGTTTTTCTGTTTTTAATGGGGAGTTCTTTTGCAGTTCTCAACATCGCTTTCATGTTTTCATACAGGCTGTGTTGTATTGGAGTAGCAGGAAAACACACATCAAGCAGGCATTTCAAACACAACTGTCCTTGGTATTCTGAAACTCTGGAAATAAACAACCCCTTTAACTTCATGCTTCATGAAAGCACTAACATGGAATTGAGCATGTCCTTTCATACATATCCCGACTGATCTCTGGGTGACATGCATTCCTTTCAAATCAATTAGAAATGACTCTTTTAAATCAAATAAGGGCAAAACCTGTATGGTGTGGCAGTCTGAAAGGGATATAAGGATTCAAATTTGTATATTCATTCAATTCTAATCGATGACCTTGGAATTAATGCAATTTGTGAAATTAATGCAGTTTGACAACACGATTCCATAGCAGTTTGCCATAGCTCAATGCTATGGAATCATGGGATTTGTAGTTTAAAGGGATTTGTAGTCTTTAATATTTATCTCATACAGTGTCAGGGACTCAACTATTGTACCCCTTATCTGCCGCCTAAAATCCAATGACACTAAGATAAATACTCGGGAAGAATGACACCAAGAAGATGGGCTTTTACATAAGAAAAACAGTCCGGTTTCCAGTTTAATGGGTTATTTATTTAATATATTCTGCCTGAAAATGGAATTCCATGTTGGATAAAAATCATAACAATATGAGTTTGTTTTGTGTTTTCTGTGTCAGGAGTGACTTGAGAATCTGCAAGTGGCTTCTGGTGTGAAAGAATTGGCCATTTGCAAGGATGTTTCCTAGAGGATGCCCAGAAGTTTGATGCTTCTCTCATGTCCCCACATGGGGAGCTGGAGCTGACAGAGGGAGCTCAACCCACTTTCCCTGGATTGCAACTGCTGACCTGTTGGTCAGCAGTCCTACCGGCACAAGGGTTTAACCCATTGCACCACTAGGGACTCCTTAACAATATACAGTAATAAGTTTCTTTTATGTTGGACTAAGATGCCGCAAGACCAGGGTTTGAATCCCTGTTCAACCATAGAAACTCACTAAATGATCTTGGACAAATCATACCCTCTCAGGCTGAGAGGCAAAGGCAAAAACCCCTTTGAACAAATCTTCCTAACAAAATCTTCCAACAGATTCACTATAAACTGAAGACTAAGGCAAACAACAGCAGCAGCAGCAACTGTGGAATGAAAAAAAGAAAAGAAAAGAAATAAAGATACTGGATGTGTTCCTTGTTCTATTTTCCCCATTGATAATGATTAGGTTTCCAGCTTCAATTGCAGGGTTCTAAATGAATTGCTTGGAGTATTGAAATGAGCTGACTAATTGAGTATGGACATGTCAATTTGCAAATCCATAGGAGATCTGCTCAAAACCTGTTTTCACACAGTATGATAGTTAGGATGGGTGATGGTGTGAGAAAGTAAAGCACTATTCCCCATTTCTTGACCTCAGAGAAAAATGTGTCTTCACTGGTGTAAGCTCAGCAGGTCAGTCACTCTCCTGCCAGCTTCCTTCCTACCCTTTCCTTCATAAATGGAGGAGATGTTCTTCATTGCCTTGCAGGATGAAGGCAATGAAGAACATGAGAATTCTATCATATATTGCCTTCTGACCCAGTTTTCTTAAGGGAAAAGGCATACTGAAATTCATGCACAACAACACCAACTGATATTCAGGAACATCCAGACTTTAGACCTATGAAGACAGTACAAAGGATTTGGTGATCTTCAGGATTCCATTTCCCATTAGCCCCAGACAGTCTAGGTGATGGTGAGGTGTAATGGGAATAGCCATTCCACACTTGGAGAGCCACAGATTCCCAGTCATTGCTATAAAGCATAAGTCTAACCATCTGTCTTTTCCTAAAGTTGGCTTCCACCTTCAGAACAGTAGGCCTTTCCAACCCTTCCAGTAGGGTTGAAAGAGACCACAAGGGCCATCCAGTCCAATTTCCTGCCATGCAAGAATGCACAATTAAAACATTTCTGACAAATGTCCATCTAGTGTCTGCTTAAAAGCTTCCAAAGAAGAATACTCTACCAATGCATCCCAAGATGCAATTTGATGGGAAAGGTTGAGAGGGAAATTCAAAGTTCCAAAGTTTTGGGGGGTTTTTTTGTTTGTTTTTGTTTTGTTTTTTATTTTTTTAATTCCTGCTTTGGGGGGGGGGGGGGAGGTGATAGTGGTTTGCAAGGCTAGCAACTCTTTGGAGACAGCTTGGAAAACTTAAACTAATTAAGAGTGCCGTCCGGAAGAGAATGCCCATTACTCACCATGCACAGTCTGAAACCCCAGAAGAACATCACAGTATTAAACTTCAAAAAGGATTGTTTCCATAGTAAGTATAAGATATTTTAAGGAAAATATGTCATGGCCATGGTAATACACAACCATTCTAAAGCTCCTGAGACTATGATAAATGAAGTCTGGTGCCTGATGTCTGGAAGAAGGAGCTGAATATCAAACTAAAAGCTAAAGCTGTTGTGCTAGAAACGTATTTAACTTGTTGATGCAAATGTATCAGAAATATATATTTATGTTCTGCCCTTATGTGAAATCAATTTATGCACCAGGATAAGATTTAGAGTGGATACTTAGTCCCATGAATAATTTGTCATTCAGAGTGACTCGTACTTTTTTTGTAAAAACCATTGAACAGGAAATTAAATGGTGCATGTTTTTAAAAGGTCAAGTCATTCCCAATTGGACTCTTTCTTTCATTTTTTTTTTGTTTCAGAAGATGTGGTCAAAAGCTAGCCTTGAAGATGTAGGTTTTGGTAGTTTTACATATCTTTTGTGTGTTTTATTTTATCTTTTTCTTGAATAACAATATATTGCTAAAAACTGGCCTTGCATCATGCTTATCCACTGACTTGCTTTCAGATCCCATGCATCTGCTGAGAACCACTTACTATTTCATCCTTTGTCTTCTTAAATCTGCAAAGAACCATTTTTGAAAACGGGGGGGGGGGGGGGGGAATTTTTATTGACAGTGGGATGGATGACTATCAAAATCATGCAAGATTTTCAATATTAAAAAGAGTTTTTGAAGAAAGCAGGATTAAATAGACTGAAATAGATTTTTATTTCTTCTCACACCTATTACACAGCAATCCCATGAATCTCTGTTTCCCCAACTACAGCCGAGTAAGGCTTGAGGCGTGTAGGGAGGGGGCAGTTTGAAGGACCACACAAAAGAGCTAGACTTTGTTGGAGCCACGTGGTCTGCCAGTCATTCATGTGAGGTGGTGGAGCAACAAGTTGTTGGGGCAGCTCCATTCTCTTCCTCTTGGTCTGCCTCATATTGCTGTTGAGGAAGTAGCTGGTTGAAGCTGCTAAAGACCGGGCTCCCTTCTTGCGCACCTCTTCCACATGTGAGCCAGGGTGGCTGAAGACTGGGCTCCCTCCTTTTACCAGGCTGGTGCTCGGCTGGGAAGGGGAACCATGTGGGCAGCCTTGTCAGCCTTCCTAGTGGTGTCGTTGGCCTTCAGCCCCTTGGAAGGGCCTTTCAGTGCAATTCCTGTGACGGTGCTGGCAGCACCCTTGACCTTTTGCCCCTTGGTGGGGTCTCTTTGGTGCATGCACCCACCACCATCCTTTTTGTTCACCCCCTCAAAGGGTCCTTACGGAGATGCTCCATACTTCCCCCCTCCCCCGGACCTCCCAGCGCTTCTGCCTCATATCCCACTGGACATTTCGCTCCCCTGGCAGGCAAGGAGTCTACATTTGAAGTAGGCAGCCATTTTGTGGTATCTTTGTTGAATCCTGAACTCATTGTTCTGGTGGCCCTTTTGTTCCATTAAACTTGGCTATTTCACTGGGTCTGGTAGATAATGTCATTAGGACATAGGCCACCACTTAGGGGTTTACTTCTTTTATTCACTTTTTTCCTAGTATAGCATGTCTTCCTATACTAGGGAGAACCAAAGGCTAAGATAACCCCGGCCAAATAGCCTCTTCCACAGATACCACAATTGAGAAGGGCACGGCTGCCAGTGGGGGGGGGGGGGGGTGTCTTATATTGCTGCAAATGGAAAAATTTGAAAGGAGGCCTGGTACTCCTCCTCAGGCTTTGAGCTGGGCATTAGATTCAGCAGAGGCATTAAACAACATGGTTTCATCTCACCTTGGGGCTCCTGTGGATTGCTGGAGATCACCATTGGTGTCATTTGCAGCGGAGCATGTGTCAGATTACACATCAGGTGTCACAGATCTATCAAGTGTCTGTATCCAGCCTGGGTAGGGAGTGCGTTCCTTGGCCGGTGTGGGGGTTATTCTCAGCCCATGGAACAGACAATGTTATCAATTGGTAGGGAACATCAGGGAACCCAAGGGTCACTGGGGTTGTCTGAGCTACATGGGGATCCTGCTGTCCAGCCAGAGGCAGGGAAAATCAGTCAATCATAGTGAATACTCAAGTCTGATCCTCAGTTTGTGTGTATCTGCCTTCAGGGCACCTGCTTACTTACAGTGATGCTATGAATTTCATAGGGTTTTCTTTGGCAAGGAAAACTCAGGTAGTTTTGCCAGTTCCTCCCTCTGTAATTCAGTGCCTGGTATTCACTGGTGGTCTCTCATTCATATGCTACTCAAGATTGATCCTGCTTAGTGTCTAAGGTCTGATGGGATCTAGTGCCATTAGGTTATTTAGGCCACAGATCCTTGGGGGAAGAAGCAGCATGAAAGAGCAGTTAAGATTTTAAACACCTGCAATAATATAAAGATGTTCGGCTGGGCTGAAATGATTTAAGTCTGCCTCCAAGGATCAGACATAAATACTTGAACCCCAGATGAACATCCTTATATTATCCCCAGGTGTTTCAAATCTTCTTAACAGCTCTTTTACACTGCTTGCAATGGTTGTTTTTAGAAGTTATCACTCTTTTGAAAAAAAATCAATTTTATGAAATTACTAACAATCTCCTTTGAAAAAGTGTTTTGTAGAAATTATATCCACATTTCACATGATGAACCAGACAGGTATGTTTCTTGATTCAAATCTTGTTCAACTTTAATATGAATCCAAAGATGTCAACTGTGATGCTTGTTTAAATCCAAGAAATAGCCACAAAATATTTTAAAGAGGGCAATTAAAATTGCTTTTAATGAGATCCACATTCATAACGAGGAACTGTATAGTTTATGGACATAACAGTCTATATTGACCTCTATCTCAAATGGCCTTGGTTTTATTCTTGACATTAACAATAAAGAGTTGTGGACAAGGAAACACTTTCCCCAAGTAAAAAAATGTGATGGTGATGATTTTAACTTTTTCCAGAGCTGGATAATGCACAACAATCAAATAGGCCCAACAAGCCTCGCCAAATGCAGTTTTTACTAGTGTGCTGTTTTTGCAACAGGGTTCTCGAAATATTAGTCATTTTCATGTTTCAGTTTATATATCTCCACTTAATGAACAAAAATAATGATGGCTTCTTTTATAAAGAGATTGACCACATTTAGTTGCTGAACTTCTTTAGGGGTGTTTTTCATTTTAATGAAACTGACGCTTTTGTGACTTGGTTTTCAATATATAAAAGGTGTCAGTTTCAAAGTTGCTAAGCCCTGAGTAACGGGGTTTAGAAAAATCATTACCTTTTCTAAACCTTACCAGTCAGGCTAAGCACTATAATGTTAGAAAGATCTGATTGGTCTTTGATATTCTTATGTTACAATAACAAATATTAAATTTCATCCATCCAAAGCTGTACACATTAGATCACCAGACAATGCAGACAAGCCACTGATAGCCATTATTTTCATTATACAATTCCCATAGGGTTTTGGGTGATCATTACTGGAGTAAAAATGACTCAACTAGCTTGAGTGAGGTTCTGTATCAAGCAAAGCACTTTAAAAAATATCATAATATTCCTGCCTGCACTTCCTGATGACTGATGGAGAAAATTCAGTCGTGCTCAAAGATAGGAGATATTTCTCTTACTAGTTCATGGCTGGGGACGGATGGTACAACTGAAGAATTTTTGCAAAACACCCCTGAAAACATAACTATAAAAAGTAAGAAAGTAACTCACTCCCCAATTATTACAATGCTTTTGAAAAGTGACTTCATTGTGCCATTGCCACATACAAAGTAGGATGTTCACTGGCAGCTACAGTACATAAATCTGCAAGTTGTTATGTCCAAGTTTTTCATATGCTACATTCTTCATTATGTTAACCAGGAATGCTTGCAAGTCATCTCCATGCTTATCTTAATAGAGATGCACATATGTACCAGAAAATGGATAATTTCAAAAAGCCTGTTCCTTCTTTCAGAAGGTTCTCAAGCAGTGTGCCCACAACCAAAAAATTATCTCTGCACAATTATAGTTGTATACACTTACATGTCTTCCCTTATTTGCCTCTTTTTCTAAGCCAAACAGATTCAATGGCCCTTTCTGCACTTTTCCCACCTCTAACGGAACAGAACTGTACACAACATTTGATATAGTTGCATTTTGGATATGTTTGGTCAGTATTTGTTTGGGCTGCATTATACTGACAGTTTGAGTTCTGTCAATATCGTAGATTTGTTTGGGCTGTTTTATATTGACAATTTCATTTCTAAGTTGTAATGATAATAGAATGCAAGAAGTTGAAGAAAGATAGAAGCAGGTCAAGAATTGTATTATGAATAAGCATAGAGATCAGGCCATAAGAAATTGAATACAAATGTCATACAGTATGTAAATTTAGAAGGGTTGTCTCCAAAAGGATTAATATGTGAAAGAAAATAATCCTCATGGTGGTGGTGGGAATTGTAACTTTTGTGTTTATGTATGTGTATGTCCTAATATATATATATATATTTTAAAAAGACAATTTCATTTCTAAGTATATCCAATATGCAATGTGATATTTCAACTTTTCACAGCACACTGGAACAACATTTTCATTTAGTACTGCAAAATTAAAATTACTTTTTGACCAGTCATCACCACCTTGGTGTATGTATGAAGTTGGTTGTTTTGTTTTGGTTTTGTTTGTTGTTTTTTTGCCTGAATGTGAATCAATATTACACTTGTTTATACTGAACTGCATTTGCCATTTTACCTTTCCCACATTTTGTAGATATCTCAGACACTTTCATTGCCCAAAATAATATGGCCTTATCAGCAACTCTAGCTAACTCACTTCTAAATGGATCATTTCTGAAGTTGAAAAGCACTGGCCCTAACACAGATGTTCCAAATTCATGTAAGGTAAATGCATGAAGGAGGGAGGGAGCAAGCCAGGACTGCCCCTGATGTCACAATTTCATACTGTTTTAACCATGGTTTAAAAATAATTTTTAATTCATTTCTTACTTTTAACTCTTGTCAAATATGATTATTAATTTTTTTTTAAAAAAATTGTAAGCTGCCTTCAAATCCCACTTGGGATGAAGGTGGGGTATAAATTCAATCAATCATTCATTTTCCAAACACCAAGGGTAACTTTCTGAATAAGAAAAGATTGGCTGTATCGTCTCTGAAGCTCAGCATGTGCTCTTGGCCAGTATCCATAGATAACACAGGCCGTTATGTTTAGAAAGTCACCTGCTGTATATGGAAAGTGATCAGAAACTCTAGCTACTCCACTTTTCTTCCTTTCACATTTGCCCTGAACAGACTCCAAATGATAAACTAATATATTGTAACAACACTTAATTATGCTTTATTTGTGCATCTCAACATTATGTTTGTAAGAAGTGGTAATGAGATGTTACTTCAGATTCATGGAAACCTGAATGAATTCACAATTCTCCTGATTTGTTAATCAGAGAAATAAACAGACGGAAAATGAAAGGAAGCAGGGATGACTCCTTTAGGAAAGTCAAAATCAAAATGAGTATACTTACTTACTTATTCATTTACAGACAACAAATAAAACATAAACTAATTTTCTAAAGCAGTAACAAAAGTGAGGCTCCATTTAAGAACATTTGATTCTTCTGATTGAAGTATTTGCCCTATATTATACGATGGAAAAGCCCTTTTAGAATCATAGAATCAAAGAGTTGGAAGAAACCTCATGGGCCATCCAGTCCAACCCCCTGCCAAGAAGCAGGAATATTGCATTCAAATCACCCCTGACAGATGGCCATCCAGCCTCTGTTTAAAAGCTTCCAAAGAAGGAGCCTCCACCACACTCCGGGATAGAGAGTTTTAGGTCTAACTAGTTCTATTAGATACCCAATATTTGAATTTATTTAATTAGAAGTTGTAAAACAGGATATTGAAGATGGTTTCTGGAAACAAAACAGGAATAAGCATATAAAATAGTCAAGTCAAAAATTATTTAACTTTAATTCAAACTTTTTTTATTAAAGTATGAATGCCTTTATGTTGCAGAATAGTTTACATACATTTAAAAGCAATAAGCATATTTCAAGAGGCCCAAGTCCTCTTCGGTATCCCATGATCAATCTACATGCTGTAACACGGATCGCTCACATACATACACGCACACACATACACACAAACATACAAAGTGTACATATTCACACACAATGGAACATACTTCTATAGCTATCTGTTTTGATTAGCTTTCTTTAAGGCTTCTGTAAGGTGCCCTAGTGCTCCTAACATTACCACGGTTTATGAAGAAGACGGTATAAAGGAGCAGCATTACCTGCAAACTATTAATCATCATTTGGCCTTTAAATGTGTTTTTTAAACCAAGTTAAATTAGGAACCCTTTCATTCATGATCAGAAAGGGATTTCGGAATGCTAGTATGAGATTCAAATCAGAACAAACCATCTGAATTCAAATTTGATTCCAGGGGATTCTTGAATTTTCACTACAAGATGGCCAAGATCATTGTAGTAGCTCAACCCTGACCCTTGAGTGTAAGGGGCATCTCATAAAAATATGGAATTGAATAACAGTAGGACCGTAGTAGAACTGAAGTTCTCATTCCATGCCATGACTGAAAGACAACATGTAACACAGCCCAAGGTCTCAAATCCATTTCTCTCAACCTTCAGCAGCAACCCTGTCTACTGAATCAGGGATTCAAAGTGGATGAATTCACAAATTTCCCATACTTCATTCCACCTTTTGGTATCCCTACAATATTTAAAAAATAATAATGGTGCTAATTGGAAGATGAGTGGATGCAGGTATGTTAAAAATGGTAAAATGACTAAAATAAAATATATCATATGATTATAAGGTGAACATATAAACATCTTTGAATATTCAATCTGTGAAATGTTAATTAACGGTAGACTGTCAGCCTGCTTCCCTGAAAGGTTGCAGGTACCTATTTCAGTTTGGAGGTGATCAACAGGATGTGCTGCTGGCCACCAAACCATATTCAGCACTTTTCTGTAGAAACAGCACACACTTGCTAGCACATTAGATACTAGCAACCTCCAACATGTTCTTATTGTTAACTGCTCAGTGGATTTCAATAAGCAAATAGAAATAATTTATCATCCTTATGAAGTGAATCTGAACAGCAAGGGATAAAATGGGTCTGGAAGATAAAATGAACAAAAAAAAAGAAAATAAGCTTAGTCACATTTAAAAAACAACAGCAGCAAATTTCATTGTGATGCAGTTATTATAAAGATGAATATATTTAAGGAATTTACTGAATTGCTTCTTTTATTTTATTCAGAAAAGCTGATCAGTCAGGTGTTGGGAGTTTCAATACTCCCAAACCGAACTGTTGCTTATTCATCCATATGCTTCTATTCCCAGGGCCATTTCTGCTTCCGCTTAACCGTCAACAGGGTCAAGTCAGCCATCGTCAGATTCCATTTCTTGAGACATTTCTTCGGAGGAGCTATTTCTGTGGATCCGGCCATCACTCTTCATGCTATGGAAAGTCTTCTTAAAGGCCTCCATCATGGCATGAGCCAACTTCTTGGCTTCTAGCTTGCTCTCACACTCTACAGCATGGCAGTCCATTTGATAGGACAAATCGTCGTTGATCTCCCGATAAACCCAAGCAAAAATGTTTGGGCTGACATTATGGTCGGCAGTGCAGTAAGCAATACGTGCAACCTGAAAGGTATCCATGTGGACAGTGGCCTCTCCTTTGAGGTCCAGATGATGAAGCCAAACTTGGAAGGGACGGATTTCCAGGAGGGCATTAGCTGGGAAGATGTCCTCTCTGGCGAGGGTGTGCTTCTTCCACAATTCAATGACTGGTTTCTCTGTACAACCTGACAAAAACTGCATTCCCGTTGTTGAAATTTTACCCAAATACGTAACCTGAGAAGAGAGAAAGAGAGAGAAACAAAGTTTGTCAACTACACTTTTTGGTATTTTTATTTTAACATCTTGAGTTGTTTTTACAGAACTTCAGAAGAACCGCTCGTAATCTCAGTCAGATCTGGCTATATTTAGCAAAGGATCTTCAAAGCCCATGGTACATTGTATAACTCTCCAGTACATTCAGAGGCTAATCTTTCTATCTCTTAACAATACTACAAAAAATGAAGATTCAGACAATGAACAGGTGTGAATCACCCTTGCAGTGATCAAATGGTGTAGCTATATTTACTTAAGACAACAAAATATCAGAAATGTCATTGTCTCAAGAGAAAATGCACTTGCCTGTTTGGAACTATTTCTGCTTCATTCCACTGATTGCTTCTTTGTCTCATGACCTCATCACATGGCTCAAAATGAGTGTCCTAGGACACTTAGAGTCAGCTTCAGGGAGTCCAAAAGCAGCGATTAGATGGTGCCTGTGGCTCCGTCTCCAATGGGGTAAAAGTGTTGCTAGACACTTTTCCTGCAACACAGGAGGCTTCCCATCTTGTGCTGGCTTCAGTGGAGGGCAATCCTTTCCCCATGTGATGGGGAAAGCATTGCAAGAGGGAGCTATGCGCGGGTTGATAGATTTGCCCCATTGCTCCCTCTTTCCTCAGTAGAAGTCAGGTGAAGCAAGATGCTTCACCTGGCTTTTATGATAAGATGGTAGGAGTACATCAACAGAGGACACAAACTGTTCTTAGATGACTGCTTCACATCTTTCCTCCTATGACTTTACTGATATAGACTACTCCGATGATATCTATTGGTACATCAAGCCAAACTAATTATTACTGTAGCATAACAACTATGCCAATTTTATAGATGGCCAATGTGATTTAATGTGTTGAGTGTTTCTCTAGAACTCTAGTGATGGGTTCTGAGAGCTGAATCACAAGCTCATTTGAAGAGCCACACATCTCTGTTTTAATAAACAGTTATGGTAGCCAAACATTTTTTGCCAATCCTAAATTGAACAAGCCCAGAGCTGTGTCAGTCCCTGGATGTTACTTATCAGGCTGCATGGATTGAACCAAACATAAGGCTTACAAACATCACATTATGAAAAAGAGTGCCTTGGAGAAGCCTGAGCAGTTTTAACATTACAGGAAGAGGGGAAAGGAACTCTTTTTGTCCTTGCCACAGTCTGATGAAAGTCACTTGCATTTTGAGAAAAGTTTCCACTCCCTGGAAATGCAAATAGCAGCTTTGTAGAGGTGGTTTGTATTAGATCACAGCAGGGAAAGCAAAAGTCAATTTTCGATGGGAGAAAAAATAAATGTCAGTTGAATTTGTATGAGCAGTCAGATGCAGTTTCATCCATATGTCCTCTCTTTAGGCATGGCTATAACACTCTGTTCCTGAGATCTACTCTGCCTACACTCAAGTATTATCCGTTTCTTTAAAAATAGCACCAAAATACCTTCTAAGAGCCATCTGTTTACACCCAGCCAAACTGTAACTACTGTGTAATGAACATGCACTCAGCATGAAAACAACCCTCTGTTTATGCAGAAGTTGTAAGTTTTGTTGGTGCCACAACAGAGATCCAAATGTGGCTATTATTAGGAATAAACTTGGAGCATTTTATTGGAAATTCACCATGGCACACTCTTTAACTGACACACCTGCCTCCCCACAAAGGAAATCCCAGTTTTAAAAGCCTCAAGTCATCTTCCAAAAATATTAATAGCTCATACTGTAACTCTACATTCATTCATTTGGATGTGGAATAATATAGTTGTGTCAATTAAAGCTGTTACAAGGATCAGTTTATGTCATATCACTTAGCCAATGACATTAACCTTCTTCTAGCATTATGTTATTACTTAAAGGGTCCAACTGCTCTTTAAGCAGACTGGGCTCATTTCCCTCACTGGAAATAAAGACAGTCTTCTAACAGTCCCAGAATCAGTAGAAATAAGAAACTGTAGGACAGCGTTTCTCAACCTGGGGGTCAGGACCCTGGGGGGGGGGGGGCATGAGAAGGTGTGTTAGAGGGGTTGTCAAAGCCCATCATAAAACACAGTATTTTTGTTGGTCATGGGAAGTTTGGCCAATTCTACTGTTGTTTAGGTTCAGAATGCTCTTTGATTGTAGGTGAAATATAAATCCCAGCAACTGCAACTCCCAAATGTCGAAGTCCGTTTCCCCCAAACTCCACCAGTATTCACATATTGAGTAATCGTGCCAAGTTTGGTCCAGATCCATCATTGTTTGAGTCCACAGTGCTGTCTGGATATAGGTGAACTACAACTCCAAAACTCAAAGTCAATGACCAGCAAACCCTTCCAGTATTTTCTGTTGGTCATGGGAGTTCTCTGTGCCAAGTTTGGTTTGATTCCATCATTGGTGGAGTTCAGAATGCTTTTTGATTGTAGATGAACTATACATTCCAGCAACTACAACTCCCAAATGAAAAAAATCAATTCCCCCCACCCCCCAACCCCACCAGTATTCAAATTTGGGTGTAAAGGGTATTTGTGCCAAATTTGGTCCAGTGAATGAAAATACATCCTGCATATCAAATATTTCCATTACGATTTATAACAGTAGCAAAATTACAGTTATGGAGTAACAACAAAAATAATTGTATGGTTGAGGGTCACCACAGCATGAGGAAATGTATTAAGGGGTCGTGGCATAAGGAAGGTTGAGAAACACTGCTGCAGAATGTAAGATAACAATTAAAAGTCCATAAACTAGAGTATTTTCTATAGAAGAATGACAATATACTTCATATTTCCATGCCTATTATTACATATACAAAAGTTACTAAAAACTTCTTTAAAGTCAATGACAATTACTCCCCTGAGCAATACAAGAATGCAAGATTTTGCTTTCAGGAGCCTTCTCTACACCCAAATCTGGAAAAATACAAAGCTTAAAATACTGACTTGTTTTTGAAAAAGTAGACTCAAACTGAGCATAAAAACATTTGACATTGTCAGGAACCCTGCTGGGAGAAAAATGCTTTGATGATGATCAACACATTAGCAATTCTTGTGGAAGATACCTGCCCGAAATGGGACTATCGACTGGAACAGAACTCAGAAGATTAAACAAATACAAAGCAAAATCCATGGCCTTTTGGTCCTCATCAGCTACAAGGCCCTATGCAAAACATTGCTTAAAACCTCTCAGAGATAAATGAAAAGAGAAGTTTTAATGGAAGAAAAAAAATCTCTTGGCACCAACATTTACCTCTGAGATTACACTACACATTTTAATACACAGAGGAGAATAATAAGATGGATGCTATGGCAGACAGAGCAACTTATCCTTATTATTATCCTTATCATTAATTATGTATATAGCCACTGCATTATAGCACACCTCAAGGTAACCACGTCACTTACATTATGGCAGTAGTCCTTCAAGTGCAACATAGTAAAGTATATGTTCTATAGCAATGAAAGAAGATATGTGTATGTGTTTCTCCCGAGTTTGTAAAACCTAGAATTTGATACTAAGGAGACTCTGAGGCAGCACATCTCCATGTTAACTGAGTTTTTTAACAGTTTGATTTTAGGTGCCAGTTAGAGACACAACTACAGCCAGTCCTGATAGATTCATTTCTCTAAAAGGCCTCTCCATCTCTTTGCTGGTGTTTGTTCTATATACAGCATGGTCTTTGAACTCTTCGAACAGTTCAGAAAGAGAAAAGAAGATTCTTGGCAAGTGGTTGGATGGAGTAAAAGAACAGAGAACAATGTTAAACAAGCACAGAGGAAGAATGAATGCAAGGCCATGTGCAGGGATAGAGGTGTCCAGAAATTTGGTCATTGGGGGTGGGGCACACACACCATTTTTTATATTTCAGAATAAAGCCATAATAATTTAAAGAAAATGGAATATCAGCACCCATTACAGATTGGAAGTCACTTTGCAATTTTAGGAATTCGCAAATCATGTAAACTTTGATTGATCTAAATTATAATATTTTGTGTATTAAAAGAATAGTTAAGACACAATTACACATTGATTTTTTTAAGTGGAGCAACATATTCCTGAACTGTAAGTGATTACTTTGCTTTGGCAGCTTATAAGAACAAAAAGCAATAAAGGCAGAAGAGACGAACAACGTTTGCAAAATCTTGGAAAGGTGAAAAATAACTACCTAAAAAGGATTGGAGAAAAAGTTATTAGATTATATTCAAATAGCCAAGCTACCTAATGGTGTCAGAGGAGGAAATAATGAATAGTTTACCCAAAAATGGAGGCTGGTATTTGAATATTTGGAAAGGGAGACATATAATAATTTTAAAGTAGCCACGAGGGGAATTTACTAAAGTAATTATAAGGGTAGGTTTTATTAGGTATCAGATTCACAGTGAGTAGTGACTGAAGTCATAGGTGAGAGTTCATGGGTGAAAGGAGGGAGGGAAAAGATTTGTTAGAATGTTGCAATGTACCTGTTTTGCTAGTTAATGTAATTTTTGAATTTTTTTTGCCTGAATTAATTGATATTTATTTCTGAAAATCATACAGATGGCAACGCATTACAGTGCAACCCTTCTATAAATCCATGTAGATTACTATTTACAATTTTTGTAACTAAGTGACAGGTTTGGTTTGTACTTTTCTTTTCAATATAGATCATTAGTTTTCCTTTGAATCACCCCACCGCATCCCCTCTTCCCACCCACTGCCTGAGTCATTTTATATAAATACATTGATTTGATTGTCTGGATGGCCTGGTTCAAAATTCTGTACCTATTATTGCTTTCTGTTTTGTCAATCAAACAATACCATTTCCTATTCCATGTATTATTATTATTTTTGCCTGTCACTTGTATACAATAAAATTTAAAATGTGAACACACACACACACATTCACAAATAATACGAAATTATTTTATCTCCTTTAGTTCCTCGGTGCATCAAGCTGCCTGAGAGACACCCAGGTTAAAACCATAACCAAATTACTGTATTTTACAGAAAAACAAGTTGTAGCTTCAGCTGCTTCTCGAAATAACACAGTTTTCTTACACATTTACCAAATACTACTACTACTACTGATGATGATGTTATAATTTTATAACAGGCAGTCTACATTTCATCATCATTAATAACTAAGAAACATTCAAAGAAAAGCTACAAAGCTGCAATAATTGAAAAAGTAATGTGAAACAAATGTTGGAACACTTTTTTAAAAAAGCCTCTATACTAGCATAGTAATTAGAATATTAAAGTACAATTATTTAAGCCACAGGCCTGAAAAATCACTACTCATGAATAATTCCATCAAAATCAATCCTGCTTTTCATGATGAACTATTTGCAGCTTGAATACTCTTTCATTGCTCATTTCTGTAAAAAAAATACTTCGCTTTTATAAATCTTATGGATTTCATATAACCAGTGATGTGTGTTTTTTTAAAAAAAGTATGAAATATATAAACTATCCCTGTGTTATAGCACTTATTCTCTCATTATAAAGTTGAACAATGCAGTGGGCTTCATTTTAATAAAACAAATTCTGTAAACCTGGTGAGAACTATATATATATCTATACATATACATACACACACACACAGTGCATAATGGGCACTAGTTAGAAGAATCACCCAAAGCATATGCTATCCGTTAGTTGAATTGGCACATGGTTTTTCAGCAGGAGCAAGGACTTGTATTCATTAATTCCAGTGGAAGGGCTGCTTTTTTCTCTCCAGTTTCCTCCCGGCCTTCATTATAGTTCCTTGTCCTCTCGCATAACACTGGCTTGCAAAAGTGAGTCATAAAAACATTTTTAAAATGTATGTTGGTTTTATGCACATTTGGCATTCTGAATCCAAACATGACCTCAGATTTGCTCTACCACGTACAATTTTTTCACAATTTACTTTGATGTTTTTATTTTGTAATACGTGATTGAGTAAGAAATCTTAGGGGAGTAAAGACTAAACAGTAAGAAAGGGATTAAAATCTTCAAACAGACTTTCAAAACACAAAAATCTGTTCAAAAGCACTAAAGGAAATTGTACGGGAATATCACCATCTGCACTTAATCAAAGCTGAGTAACACCTGAATTGATAAAAATGTCAATTTTGTGAAAGGACTTTTGTGAAAGAACTGTGTGTGGTATGACATTTTTATTGTGTTTATCCAAATTCTGCACCAAAAATACATGAAACAGCTACAATATTGAAAAATGCAGGCCTATGTAATTTGCTCTAGAGGATTGCTCTGTTCCTACTCAAGAACAATGTGGAGTTTGTTAAAACAAACTTTTAAAAGGCTGTAGAATGAAATGGGAAATTGACAAAAGTTGGTTTATCTATCTTCTACCAGCAGAGCCCTTCTACTTCTATGGAGCCTTTGGTAGATTGCGGAACCCATCCTGCTCACAGAAGACAAAGACTATCTCAGTGACCTTATAGGAAAGTCTATAAAGCAAGATAATTGTAAGGATAACCAAGGCATTTTTTTTCTTCGACAGAGAAAACACAAAGTGATCCCCCTCCTCATTTCCACATACAGAAACTGAAACTAGTGGTAGGAAAGCATCCTTCACTTTAGTTGAGTATGTATGGCTTGGCCCTTAAACATCCCATGGATGCTACTCACTCATCTACCCTGCCTTGGCTTTTTTGACACTCAAAAAATGTTACAAGCAAAAGTGCTGGTGCCAGTGAGTGCCAGGTGAATTGAGCAAGACAGACATGTCTTCTTGAGTGTGTGAACTAGGTAAAGGCCCTTTCCCCAACAGCACTAAATGTGCTAAATGGTAGTCAAACTATGCATAGAGCTGATTTGGGAAAATGTGGGGCAAGGCCACCTTAACATGGCCTTGACATGCATTAACCAAAGTCTCAGGATAGTCTAAATTCCACCCCAAATAGAACCAGTCACAAATGTTTAGAAGGTCATCCTATGTTTGCTGGGCACCTCTCTTCCCCAATCACACCATCACCCTGGCTGACATCATGCAAGAAATGGTCTACTCGCAGGACCCATGTCATACCTGGAGACCACTGTGACACAGAGGACATGAGGAGATGGTAAAGGTGGCCATCTGGTGGTGCTGAACCAAGTCCAACATCACTGGGTGGTCAGGCCTTCATCTCCCTCTGCTGTGGCCAGTGGGGGTGGGCGCTGTGTAAACCATTCCTAGGGCTAATCCAGCATACATCACGCCAGATCAGCCCCAGAAAAATAAATCAGTGTAGATCCATCCATAGTTAAGCTGAACATATTCGGACATATTCAGGACCAAATAGTCAACTTCCTCTATTATAAAAATATTGCTGTTTGAAGTCAATTTTTACAGGAGACTTGGTGTAAACCAAATGTTAATAATTCTAGACACTACTACTCAAATGTCTGACAACAGTAGCTAAATTCCCTAGATTTATATATTTTTCTTTTGGATATACAGACAGTCCCCAAGTTACAAACAAGATAGGTTCTGTAGGTTTGTTCTTAAGTTGAATTTATTTGTAAGTCAGAACAGGTACACTTTGTAAGTGTAACTCCAGCCAAATTAGCTAGCTAGCTAGATAAATAAATAGCTAGATAGACAGACAGATAGATTCGCTTTTAATAGCATAGGGAATGCTTAACACCTCTGAGGTGTTTGTTTTGCGGTCTGTGACCCTGTTCAGAAGATTCCACATCACTTCTTGTCACTGTGGTAATTGGACTTTGAAACATTTGGCTTGTTATGGAAACAAGGATTGGCGATTAAGCTGCAGTGGAAACGCCTTTTCCCTCTGACAACTCTTTCCGGAGTGAATTTCTCTTCCTGGGGGTAGCTTTCTCTCACTTCTTGTTGTCTCACCCCTGTTTTTAACTATGAGTCATTCGTAAATTGGATGCTTGTAACGCGTGAACTGCCTGTAATCCAGTTTATAAAATCTTGTCATTCTCTTCTGGAAACATGTCAACCTCAGGTTGAATTTCATGCACATGAACAGTCAAGTCTAACACTGTCTTCAATGTGCTCAGATTATTATAGTAGTTCTTAATAAGGTCAGCAGACATCTTTCATAGAATATAGGAAACGGGGGAGGGGCTTCATACCATGTTATTAAAATTTAAACAATAAAGGCCCTTTTATTATCACACTGTTTTCCAGGTACCGAGGTATATAGTTTTATTACATCTTATAATAGCTGGAGATCATCATATAATTTTTCAAAGTGTTTGTAAAATGAAGGCATCCCACGCAACTTTCTTGGTATGCTAAAATGACCTATATTCTTATTACGCTTTCTCCTGTCAAATGGGGATTTCTATCTAAGGCTTTTCTCTTCTGGCAAGCTTTTTCAATGATCTCAAGCACAGCTGCAGTTGCAGCTATTAATAGTTATTAGGTGTATGTGAATATGCTAACCTTTGGGGGGGAAACACAATCCATTTCAAAGAAGAATGCAACTCCCACTGTGAGGATTGTAACTGAATATCAATATTTGACTCAAGGTACAATCTACAGAAAACAGCAGTGTCAAAGGTTTTTCCATCAGAAGAGATGAAAAAGCTGAGATAACCAGGATAAAAATTCTAAAGTTATTGAAATCAATGGGAATTTCCTTAGGGAAATCTTCTGACCCCTCCCTGGGCAATCTTTCTTTACCTTGCTGGCATGAGGCCCCTACTCCCAGCTCTAAGCTTCTTTATGGATAGCCGAAGTGGCCCCTTACCAGACAATGGTTGCTGTAGATCTGCCAAGCCAAAAGGTGTCCTTTAGTTTTACTCCACGAAGGCTGTAGGAACTGTCCTGTTGCCCCAGCAAAGGCTGGCTGTATTCCCCCAGCAAAAGCAGAGCTGTGAGAAGTGAAGCCTTTGTGCAGGTGGGAAAGAGAATCTCACATGTCCTGCTGTTAGGCTTCAAACAGTGAGACTGAACAAAGGTCCTCCTTTGCCTCCAAAACCCCGGGAAAAGGGGCGGGTCTAAAGACTCTAACGATGATTGCCAGGTTGCTGGCCCTATGGCTGCAACTTGGGGATGCTACCTGATTGCAAAAAGCATGGCTTAAATAAATTCATATAAACTAGCAGTGCAAGAAAAAGAAATTCAAATCTCCTGGCACTGCAGTGCCAGCACAAGTTGCATCTGTAGAAAACTAGTTTGTTTTACTAAGTGCTCATATTATGGTTTTGACTTAAAGTTGTTGCTGTGCTTCTTCAAGTCTTCTGAGGAAAGACGGGAAAATTTTAGCAGCTAACTAAACTATCAACCTGTTCCTAAAAACACCACAAATCTCTATGCTACTATTTGGCTATCAATCATAGAATCAAAGAGTTGGGAGGCAACCTGTGGCTGAATCACCTAGATTATTCCCAAAAGATACTTGTCCAACCTCTATTTGAAGACATCCAGAGAAGGAGGCCCCACTACTGCTCTTGGTTTCATTGCAAAACAGCTCTCACTGTCAAGAAGTTCATTTTAATGTTGAATCTAAATCTATCCTCCAGTAACTTAAAACAGTTGGACCTGGTCCTATTCTCTGAAGCAGCAGAGAATAAGTCTGAACCCTCATCTTTATGACAAACTTTGAAGCATTTAAATGGTGTGATCATATCAAGAGTTTACCAAAAATATTATTGTTTTTACATAGAATCACAGAGTTGAAAGTGACCACAAGAGCTATCCAGTTCAACCCCAGCAATGTAAGAATAAACAATCAACAATCATATAGAGATGGCCATGTCTTTTTAAAAACCTACAAAAAGGAGACTTCACTGAACTCCAAGGCAGTGTATCCCATAGTTGACCAGCACTTATTATCAGGAATGCGTTCCTAATATTCAGGTGGAATCTCTTTTCTAGCAATTTGAATCTATGTCCTAGTCACTGAAGAAGCAGAAAATAGGCCTGCTAATCTTCAATATGACATATTTTCAAATATTTAAACATGGCTACCATGCCACCTCATTACTTTTTCTTCTCCAGGCAAAAGATACTCTAAACCGATCCTCACAGGGTCTTCCACATCTTTGGTCATTTTGGTTGCCTCCTCTGGACACATTCCAGCTTGTCAATATATAATGGACTGGTTGCTCTGACACGACAAATAAATAAATATATTTCCTGAACTGTGGCGCCTAGAACTGGACACAGGATTCCAGGTGAGGTTGGACAAAGCAAAAAATAAAGAATTCTTAAACATAATTACAATATACAGAAATGTACACTGCATTTATAAACTAGTGCTTTGAGCAACTGTGTGTCAATGAAAACTGAATTGGATACTACTCTTTCTCTAATTCAGGGATGGGCACACTCTGGAGCCCAGAGGTCTACCCTAGCTAATCTTGGGCTCAGCTGTGGCTGCCATTTTGGAAAATCAGAGACATGACTTCTGGCTGCTTTTTGATTTTGTATGGGATGACCTAGAATGTATATTGTAATTTTAATGTATTCCCCCCCCCCCCCAAAAAAAAATACTTCTTAGGGAGTACTTGAGAGAAGGGGCTTAGGGAGGTCAATGGAAAAGCCGGTAGTACAATAACATAGCTGGGAAGAAAATCTTTTGTGGATCCAGAAGATCTATCTGCATGACAAACTGGGTGCAATAGCAGAAGGTTTTTTCTGGTACAGCCACCCATTTATTTTATACTCTTTTATACTACCATTTATTGGTATTTTAACATGCTGCATCATTATGTTTTACCCCCTTTTCTAAAAAACGGTACCTTGTTTTTGCAAACCATGTTGAATGCATTACTTAGAGGCATTATTTAAATAACTGAAATAAAATGTAAATATTTCAAACAAATTGATTGCAGTTGGAGAAGACATAGCCACTCATAAGCAGAGGGCTGTTGAGGAGACAGATGCATGATTAGTCTATTCACCCCTTGTACTTGACCACTGGTTGTATTTGCCAGTGGAATAAGCAAGCACACTTATGGGAACTAAATGTTTTCCCATCATGGAATGAGGGGTACAATTTTTCAGGGAAATAGTAAACTATCCCCTAGGATTGTGCCCTAATCCAGTCAAACTGCTTCCCTACTTATGATCATTGCCTTCGCATTATTACATATAGCAGCATTCTGATCTCCACTCTTGAGAGCTGCCTCATCTGCACACTTTACTTTTGCACATGCTGTTGTGTTGCCATTACTTTAATTAATCTGAATGCACAAGGGGCTCTAGATTTCAACAAACTTGCTTTTAATTCAATCAAATATTTTATCCTCTATGCTTCTTTTTATCACTTCTTCCTGTTAGCTTATTTTGATTTCTCTTAATCTACATTCCTCAGGCAAAGTAGTTTGGATTTATTTTCAGTAGCTTTGAATTTTTAACTGAATTTAGAAGTGTTAATTCCTTAGCCTATTACAAGATTAATGACTAGTTGGCTTTCTAATGGTACCCAGCTCAATGCATCTTGCCTTGTAATCACACTGGGAGGGGGAAAACAACTTTGCAGGATGGAACAAAAGATATAATTTATTTAGACAAACTCTTATTCATTCCACAGCTCTAAATGTTAGTTGCCTTTGCAGAGTAATTAGCTGATCTATCATTAGGGAAAACATTCCTCAACTTAAATCGAGATGTGGTACACAAACAGCAATTTCCAAAGGTTATAAGTATTACATTACACACAAACAGTTACTCCATTAAATTTGGAACAAAAAGCCTCCACAATCACACATACACTGAAACTAAACATTTCTTGCTAAAAAATATTATTGTAGAATATTATTCTGAAATACTACATGACACCCAGAAAAATAATGTGCGGGCTCGGCTCTGAAAGTTGTGGTAAATACTGGAAAATACATAGCAAAGAGCAGGAAACAGATCAATTTGTTAGGAAGTACAACCTTTAAAAATAATACAATTCCTTATATTCCTACAGAAATCAATAACTTGTCATTCAGCTGTACTGTTTGTGTGTGGAACCTAACCCTATTAACTGAACAACTTGTTTAATATTAGTAGGAATTATTTCTTTGCTTATTTCATTCCTGCATTGAAGAACAAATGATGTCAGTAATTTTCTCCTGGATGACCCTTGTTTTGGTTCTTTTGACTCTGGGTTGTTTAGGCTTAATAGCCTAAATCTATTTTTTATGGGAGGTATTTCAATTGTATTTTAATACAGTCATTGATTTAGTGTACTTCTTTATTTTTATTGTAATTTTTGATATTAGTTCATTGTGCCACAGTCTGCTCCTAGTTTTGTTTTTGCAAACAGAATGGAGCTTTCCCATCTTCTGCTCCCAATGATGTAATCTAGTTGATTTCTGTATTGGCCATCGAGTAATGTCCATGTAGAGAGTCATCTCTTTGGTTGCTTGATCAATATGTTTGCAATGAAAAAACTATTGGACTCACAAAATTCAGTAAGTCTCTCTCCTGCTTCATTTCTTGATTCCAGGTCAATTTCTCCTAAAATGTTTGGTTCTAATTTTGCATTTCAATCATTTATGTCCTCTTTGGGTGTGTGATTGTGCTTCTGTTCTACAATTTCCAGCTTTGCTCCCCGATAGCTAATTGAGTGCATTTTGACCTGGGAGTCTCATTTTTCAGTATTGTCTCTTATTTCATTTTTATTGTCTCATGATAGGGTTTTCCTGTTAGCAGACATACGGAAGTGGTTTGCCGGTGCCTCTATTTGCACAGAAATAACAAGAGTTTGTGAAAGTGCCACTGCTATTTAGTCTGGCTCATTTACAAAACCCATCTAATGCTGGAGGCCTTGGTAGCAACAGTGTTATCATCAGAATAACATATTGCTTCACAATCCCACCAGTATAGAAAGGTATTGTCATGAAGCAGTTCCTCTGATACCTCCAGTATAAGTATGAAAACTTAGAAAATACTGTGGATCTTTGTACCATTTAAGATTCTGGGAGGAACAGGATGTGCCCCAAACCAATTTTATAGTACACTTCTCAGTGATGTCCTTCCAAAAAGGACACTTGAATTTTAGCAAAGGTTAAGCACTATCAATAGCTCTGAAATGCTAAGACCCTTCACAAAGATTAAAAAACTGCTCAACAAAATCAAGTTCAAAGCAAATGCAAAACAAACGGCCTTCAAAGATGCTTCCAATGTAATTTATATGAAGTGGGTTACCAAAGAGATAAAAGTTCAGTCTAGCAGTTCTGAACTTCTCCTCCATGGTTCAATACAGGATGACAGCATTTAAAGTTTTAAATGCTAATAAAAAGAAAGCAAATTGAGTTGGGAAAATGTCCTAGTTTATGTTTGCTCAAAGTTATATTTTAAGATGGTTAGAAGCCAAAGTCGTAATCAGTTCAAAGGCTTTAGTTGACTCCTGAAATGTGTCCTGTAAAATAAACGTCATACGCATGATAGAAACTAAATTATCCATCTCCCCGCGTTTCTTCTCTTATTTTCTTCAACTGTACCTCCAGTCAGCAAAAACATTACTCTCCCTGCATTAGCCCCAAAAAGTAACTTCTCAAATTTTCATTCCCTCAAGTTCTATTGCCCTTGTCTTTCTGCAATCATGGTGATGCTGCACAGTGAAATGACTGGAACCACAAAAAGCTAGTGAGGAAGCTTAAAGCCAAAAGTAGGAGCAGGGGAAATATTATATATATTGGGACTTATTCTGCAGAATATCTGCATGTGGATTTGGTTCTTCCACTCTAAGAAAATGACATTTTCTGCATTAGAAACAAGATTTTCTGTGCAAAAAAAATTTCTGTGCAGAAACTGCTGTTTTCCAGGTAGATAATACAAAATTGCCATTTTCAAATCTTTCAGAGAATAAGTCTGGAGATTTTCTAAAATTACTCATTGTTTTCTTTTATATCAGAACTAGTGATGAATACCATGAGCGGTTTTTGATACTCTGGTTAAACTGCATTTACACAGTCCCACATCTTTTGAATGGCATAGACTTCCACACTGGGAAATCCAACCCTTTTGCACCATCATGTTAAGAAATATGCCTTTAGTATTTTGAGTAGCAAAATATATTTTAGTGCTTGCCTTAAAGCATAAGAGTGTACGCCGATATGACTACAACTACCTCAAGTGGAATCATTATCTGTTTGGACTACAAGTCTTGTTTTTATGTAATAAGATTCTTAGGCGAAAACAAATAGGACATAACTTAAACTGCAGTTTATAACAATGCTGCTAAACAAAAGCAAAATCAATGACATACAGCAACATATTTAAAGTAGATAACCCCCGACGTACACGGTAAAGACTTGATTCAATATTTTAAAATGCTGCATATTTACATATCATCCAGGGCCACACCATAAGGTTCTTTGGTTGGCATTGGGCATCTGACAATTACAATAGGAAAGTAATTGCAGAATTTTTCTTTATGTATTCAAAATACATAAAGAAAAATTCACCCTTCTGGTTAAATGCACCCTTCTCTAAGACAGGGATGAACAGAAGCTAGACTCTGTCCTGAAAGTGGCCCACAAGCCATGTTTTGGTGGGTTCCCAACTGTTTGCTCACTGTAAGATTTTTCCAAAGTGAATTTGATCCAACCTGGATTCTCAAGGAATTTAAGGCAGAATCCAAGTCTATGCAAGCAGTCTGTGGTTGAGACAGTAGAAAATATGTAATAGCTGTATTATATCTTATGTTTAATCATAAATCATAGAATCATAGAGTTGGAAGAGACCACACAGACATCCAGACCAACCTCCCTGCCATAAAGGATCGCACAACTAAAGCACCTCAACAGATGACCATCTAGACTCTGCTTAAAAACCTCCAGAGAAGGAGAGTCTACCACACTCTGAGGCAGCATATTCCTCTGCCAAACAGTTCATACTATCAGGAAATGCTTCATCGTGTTTAAATGGAATCTTCTTTCTTGCAATTTAAATCCATTTCTCTGTGTTCTAGTTTCTAGAGCAGCAGAAAACAAGCTTGCCCCCTCTTCAATGTGACATCATTTCATATATTTAAAGAAGGTTATCATGTCCCCTCTCGGTCTTCTTTTTTCCAAGCTAAACATACCCAGCTCCCTCAGCTGTTTGTCATGGGGCTTGGCTTCCCAACTTTTGATAATTTTGGTTGCCCTTCTCTGGATGTTAATGAACTACTTTTCCTATCATGCTCGATCACCAGCCAAGCCTGCTTGAGTTATTGGAAAGTCGAGTTCAGCAACATGTGGAACTGTGTACCAGAGGTTTCCCACCTCTGCTTTACAACAACTTTACAACAAAATGAACTTTAGAACAATATTGACTTACAGCTTTACACTATCTAGGAACCAATTGTAACAGTGAAGACATTAATGAAAGCAGTATGTTGCATGGTATAAGAAGTGCCACAGAAGTAGTGAAGACAAACATTAAAAAGTTATATTTTTCTTCCCCAAACCAAATATTTTTGGAGGAATAGAATATGTAAGCATTAACATTCTGCATGGGACCAATATTGCATGTCAGCAAAACAGTTCAGGGGATAAAAATATCCTTGTGTAACTAATTTGCTCCTCCAACGATAGCCAAAGCTAAGCCATTATCTGCAGCACTTCACAAAGCAGTTGTTGGACAAAGTTAAGCTATAGATGGAGTTTTCATTTTAAGGTTAGATATCAAGCAAAATGGATTATTTGGCAGATCTTCTTGCCTCTATTTATGAACCATCTTAAACCCGCAGGCATTCACTATGAATTCATCACAAATACATTTACCAAAAAGCCTTATTCATTTAATGATCAGACATCTCTGGTGGGTCCAATTAAATATATATCCCTAAGAATTTCTCAGCCTACAATTGGCAGGTGCATTAAATGCTAGCAACCTCAAAACCTGTATACATGATAACAAAAACAGATGCCATCTCAGTTTTTTAACTAACACTTCCCTTGATCACATTTATTGATTAAGGAAAAAACAAACACTTTTTGCTTCTTGACAAATGCATTAATTTTCATTACTATCAGTTGCTTGGTTATGGCTCCTTTTTCTTGGGTCAAAGTCATGCTATTATCTTCTACACTTGTGATTTTGGCATCTATCCTAGATGATGCCTTGCCAAGTTTACTATATTGCTTTATATTGTATTTGCGAATGCTTACTTTTCTTGCTTGCTTGCTTAAAGTACCTTGGCAAATGAGTGAACTATAAATTGTCAAAACAAACCAATTTTTTAACAGATAAAAATACTGAGCCCATGTAATGGATTTGTTTTTACAACATTCTTAGTTGCTCTCTTTTCCACTTCTCTTTTTTCCTATTTTCTGTGCTGCCAAACTTAAATTGTAAACACTTCAGGGAAAGGAGCACTTTGGTTTTATTACTCTGTGAATGAAATATCAGTCTCTCTTCTTATCAGACTGCCGGTGGTGCAATGTGCTAAACCCTTGTGCCGGCAGGACTGCTGACCAGCAGGTCAGTGGTTCAAATCCAAGGAGAATGGGTTGAGCTCCCTCTGTCAGCTCCAGTTCCCCATGTGGGGACATGAGAAAAGCCTCCAACAAGAATGGTAAAACATCAAACATCCGGAGTGTCCCCTGGGCAATGTCTTTGCAAATGGCAAATTTTCTCACACCAAAAGCAACTTGCAGTTTCTTAAGTTGCTCCAGATACAAATAAAAGCCTGCTTTTGACACAAGATGATCATGAAAGTTCAAAGGGACTCGCAAAAATATCTTGACTTGTCAAGGGGTAGAACTTTATGGTTAAGGGCACCCCAAATTTGGAATAGCTCCTTACATAGTTAAAACTGTCAGCAATATTGCAGTAATTTCAGTACAAGCTCGGGAACTTTTTTTACTAAAGCATTTTAAAGATTGACTAATTCGGTCTGTTTAATCATTTTTGCTTCTTTTTTGCTGTTTGCAGTTTTGTTTCTGCTTTGGATACTCTTTCATTTAAATTATAAAATCAAATAGAGGCTACAGAAAATGACAGGATGAAACGAAAATCAAAACAAAGAAACCCAATCCTGGACAAAACATCTATGAACCAAAAATAAAATGAAGTTTAAAAATACAGGATCTACTGTTATTTCAGTAATAACATTTAGGATGACAACAATCATTCCAGAGATTGGTGTGTAACTTAGGAGGATGAGCATTCCTTTAGTTATTATGGACATAGTCAATAAATGCTAATACGATACTTTAAAGTTTTTTAGGCATTTATATATTATTCAATATTTGACATGAGGCAATTAATTTCTGCATCAGTGCAAATGTCCATAATTCATCCATCCATGTGACAGAAATAGACCAGCACCTCTTTTCCAATCTTCATCTATTTCTGAAGGAACTGCTACTCATATAACACTAATTAACTCTTTGCAAAGTACTACTCTATCATCATTAATAAAATGTGAGAGTAACCAAATTATAGGTGAAACTTTCCCATGCACATTCAGCCCCTCTCAAAAACGGGGGTGGGGGGCAAGCTATAAGAGAAATTCTGAAATAAGGAATAAACCTGAAAGCTAAGCACTTAATAGAATTCTCAGCATTTTGTAAAATTAGTTCAAAACTGTTAAAGGTTGTAAAGCAAGGCCGTTTCACTGGCCACATACACCCTTCATTATAGGAAAGTCCACTTAGTCAATGTTTTGACGCAAGTTTTTAGGCATTTATATATCATTCAATATTTGTTGCAACCCTGACTTGGGAATAATAATAATAATAATAATAATAATAATAGATTGCCCAATCTTCCCAAGGGAACCCAGAGCAGTTTCCAACACATATGGCAAGCATTCAATGCTAACAAAGAAACATATCAACAAAGTACATCAAATCGAGATACATCAAACAATATAAAACAGCCTAACTGTAAACTGAATACCCATATTAACAACGGATAGGCTAAGGTCAATTCCAGTATAGAAAGAATTTAATGTATCTAAACGATATAGGTGTGTTTTTAGTAACTTTTTGAAGGTGAGGAGAGAAGGGGAGGTTTTTAGTTCTTTTGGGAGGGAGGTCACAAATATATTAAAAGCCTTTCTCTTTCCAATCCTTAAATGAGTTTTTTCAACATAAAAATCCATATATGTAATGTTAACATGAGAAAGGAGGGTGCAAGCCTGTTTTTGGCTGAGCTAGAGGGTAGGACCAGGTCCAATGATTTGAATTTTCAGAAGATTAGATTCTGATTGAACATTAGAAGGAACTTCTTGACAGTAAGAGTGTTTCAGCAATGGAACCTATAGAAGTGGTAGAATCTCCTCCTTTAGGGGTTTTCAAAAACAAGCTGGACAGCTAACTACTGGGGATGCTTCAGCTGAAGAGCCTGCATTCAGAAATGAGTGGGATTTGATGGCCCATGAGGACCCTTCTGTGACTCTATACAAAGAAGAAGCTGATAGTGGCAGTTATTCTATTGTTTTAACTATATTTATCCAGCACATTGATATCCATATGGATGAAAAGTAGTTTAAACATGTTTATATACATGAGTAAATAGTGAATCATCAAATAATATGTGTGAATATGAAATGACATATGTACTCTAACAGAATATGCCACAAGGAACCTGTTTGTTCTGTTTTCTATCTATTGCCAGTAAGAGCTTGGAAAGGCTGCTATAATCAGGTCCACTGAAAAATGCTGGGCAGATTGGCTGGGTAATTTTGGAAGTTGTAGGCCAAAAATGAACATTTCCAATCTTTGCTCCCAGCTGTGAAAAAAAGCTATCTCTGCCAAGAAGGTGCCTCCCTCCTACTGAACGGACACCTGTTCTTTGATTAAGACCAGGATGAGTGTTGGCTTCTTCTGCACTGGTAGCCAATTTCTATTCTCTGTTGTGGTATAACACAGCACTAGAATAGACTGTCAAAGTAACAGATCAGCAGAACAGATGTTATAGTAATTTCGGTAGTTTCCATGGACACAAACATATATTAGCTAGTTCTAAAAAACATAGACCCATTGACAGAAGGTTCAGCATCTAAAAATTACATCAATGGAGCAAAACTTTGAAGCTGGTTCAGGCTGGTTCATATCTACTTTGTTTTTCACCTAGAACTCCAAGATCCATTAAACCAGATCGAAGTTCAAAGGATGCACGACGAAAGAACAGGTTGCCCACAAGCACAGGGATTTTACTACGAGAACTGAACTTATCTCACACTGAAGTTCACTGCTGAACATCCCAGTCATAGGTTTTGCTAAAGTTTATTTATTTCCTTCATTTCTACCCCACCTTTCTCTACCCCAGAGGAGACTCAAGGCGACTTACAAATCTGGCCAAATCCAACGCCACACAGGTAAACAATAAACACATATCATTAAAATATAAACAATCTAAACATATAAGTAATTAAAACACATATCAATCAATTAAACAGATTAAAACTATATAAAATGCCAAGTCATAAACAATTAGGAGTCTGAAATCTTTGCTTATCATCCAGAAAAGTATCAACAGATCCTGATATCTGTTTTCTAACCCATGTTTAGTCTTCAACTGCTGTGGTGTCTTGATCAAGAAGTGAGACCTCTTGATCACACACACACACACACACACACAAGAAAAATGGAGGGGAGGGGGCTGACCAAATGTCAAACAGCTTCAATAGATATATGGATGAAGATCTTGGCATTTTCAGCTATCATGAGAAGGTGGACCTTTAACATTTTCCTCTTTTATAAAACTGGGAGTGATATGGAATCTGTTCTCTCTTTTTGAATCTGATCAAAGCTGGAAAAGGAAATACAGAAATTTTCAGTAACAAAAAGCTTAAATAACTTATTTATTTATTTCTTTGCTTCACTTTTATACCGCATATTTCAGCCCTTGACAGGCGACTCAATGCGGTTTACAGTGCAATTAAAACACAGCAATACAACAACTGGGACGACAACGTCGCTCCACAACAATTAACATCAGACAGACAAATCAACAAACAACATATATAACGCCTCCGTTAAAGTCAGATCCCTTCTCATAGTCATTGTGCCGTTCCTATGTTCAGTTACCGTCTTCCTTAGTTAGTTGCATTGCTTAGCCAAACGCTTGTTCGTAAAGCCAGGTCTTGACCATTCTCCGAAATGCCAGCAACGAAGGTGCCTGTCTGATGTCTGCTGGCAAGGCATTCCATAGCCGAGGGGCCACCACTGAGAAGGCCCTGTCTCTCGTCCCCGCCAAGCGCACCTGTGACGCAGGCGGGATCAAGAGCAGGGCCTCCCCAGACGATCTTAGTGTTCTAGTCGGTTCGTAGGCGGAAATGCGTTCGGAGAGGTACAACTTCTAGTGTTGTATTTGGTATTAAAAGGTACGTTCAGGGTTCAAGTCTCCACTCAGCCATGGAACAAACAACTGGATGACCTTGAAGTAGTCACATTATCTCAGCCTCAAAGGAAAGCAATCAGCACATGACTTCTAAACAAATCTTGCCAAGAAATCCCTGTGACAGGTTTACCTTAGGGTCATTATTAGTCAGCTCTACCTTGAAGGCATACAACAAAACATTTGAAGGAAAAGGGTACTGTTCAGCATGAATCTTAAATACAGAATGTGATTATTACAACTGTATTGTGAACATCAATAAAGGTTTAAAAAGAAAACACCAACGAAATTATCTTCAAGCATGAAAGATCTCTATTCCTTCATGTGCTCCAATTGGCTCATAGGTATTATATAAGAATAAATAAGTATCCATTACATGTAGGAAAATGCAAGTGACCATGTACATAAGACAAATCTACTACAAACAATGGGAGTTAAGGCCATACAATAAAACAAAAATTATGTACTACAGAAATAGCCACAAATTGTATAAATAAACTGGGAGTGACAACTCTAATCTGAATGACCCAACCTCCCATTTGTGTTACCATAAGAACTCAGTACAATACATGTTTTACAATGGATACTATATGCTTTTCAGGGCATGCCATTGCCTATCCCTTGGCTTTATTTTTATGAAATTTTTATGACAGCTCCTTGCTGACACATTATTCACTTTAAATACTACACCTCTTGTTTTCTGATGGTAGATTTAATCTCTCAGATTAAATATTGCATTACAATCAATCAGAAATCAGAAGATGTTAACTTCTTGGGAAGAGAGCAATGACCAATTTCAATAAAATAGTGAAGAGCAGAGGCATCACACTGGCAACAAAGATCCACATAGTTAAAGCAATGGTATTCCCCGCAGTAAGTTATAGATGCAAGAGCTGGACCATAAGAAAGGCTGAGCGAAGGAAGATAGATGCTTTTGAACTGTGGTATTGAAGGAAAATTCTGAGAGTGCCTTGGATTGCAAGAAGATCCAACCAGTCCATACTCCAGGAAATAAAGCCCGACTACTCACTCAAGGGAAGGATATTAGAGGCAAAGATGAAGTACTTTGGTCACACAATGAGAAGACAGGAAAGCTTGGAGAAGATAATGATGCTGGGGAAAATGGAAGGAAAAAGGAAGAGGGGCAGACCAAAGGCAAGATGGATAGATGGTTTCCTTGAAGTGACTGGCTTGACGTTGAAGGAGCTTTGGGTAGTAATGGCTGACAGGGAGCTCTTGCGTGGGCTGGTCCATGAGGTCACAAAGATTTGGAAGTGACTGAACGAATAAACAACCATAAAAACAATTCATTCTCTTCTGACTCCTACAAATAACTGCCAAACATTCAGATACTTCTCCATTTTGATACCAACTTATTTGGAAACTCTTTTAGGAAAGACTTCCTCTGGTTCTTTTTATCTGAGAGTGGAAGGGGCAATTCTTCTTCATGTGATATACGTTGTTAGGATTTTTGGCACACAGTATCTTGCCAGTTACAATTCCATTCATATTGTTATCCTTAAACTAATGCTATGGGAAAACCTCAAATTATGTGCATATTATTAGAGAGCTTTTATGCAGAGAGAGAGATATGATAAGTTTGAAATAACACGAAGAGCTTTTCTCTCTATGACTCAAGTGAGTAGGATTGTTTTGTCACAGTCATACTGCTTCCTCTTGTCTATTTCAACTCACACCACCAAATAAAATTTGTTGTTTGCAGAGCAGCTGTGGCTCTAGGAAATATATTATAAGCTTGCAGTGATGTATGGGGAAAATAAGAAAGACCCCCCTGTTCCCCCTTCATTTTGCACTTATCAAATGGCACCAGCACATAATTTTCCATGTCAACCAGCCTCCTGATGTGTGAAGACTGCAGATAGTATGGCTGTCATGGGTGAAGTCTGCAGTGATTTATTTGCGAAGCATTAAAGTGTGTCTCGGAAGACAAAAGCACTTTATAAAAATGACACCTCGGTAAAACGTAGGTACTCTCCTTTGTCTTTGCAGCCAAATCTAGACAGCTTCAAGTCAGAACAAAAGACTGCTCCTCTCACAGCACAGAAACAACTCAACCTGTGACATTTACAACACTCAGAATGGAGTCAAGGAAATCCACATCAAAATCTCTTTTTTTAAAAAAGCAGTAATATCTCATTTTTATCATCTTTATTTGTGACTATTCCCCACAGCAATGCTTTTGGAATAATCTTTCATGTAAAGAAGATGGCAATTTACTTGGTGATGGAGGAATCATCTGTCCTCCCAATGATCAGATGCTAGTATTGCATCAGGTCCCAGAAGCTCAGAACCTAACCTGGAAAGCCATTACAGCATGGACACATTGCCAGGCTATTTCATACAGGTCCACTGTGTCTTGTTTTTGAACCATGAACAACTGGTCATTATGTAAATATTGCAACACTGAATACTGATGTTTACATTTATTTCCTCTCCTCTTTATCTGCTTTTCCTTTTGGACCATGTTTTATGCACATTTCAAAGGCACAGTAAACCTATGGACAAGTTCAGTCTTCTTTTTTTAGAGCTCATTCAACAACTCATCCTGGAAGCCTTTCCTGCTACAGTAAAAAAAAAAAAACCAAAAAAACCCTGCTGCTTTTTGGGGGGGGAGCAATACCGGTCATAAAAAATAACTTCAAGAAAGAAGGCTGTAACAGAAAATATTTTTACTTTTCATTTTATCCCTGTAAACAGAAACAGCCAAATTTAAAACCGTTAACAGTAAAATGCAAAACTCTCTACAATAGCAAACTATTTTGATTCCAGTGAACCTGCTTTTTCAATAAGTTCTGGATCTGCAAAGTCAAAAAAGTATTCAATTTTTGAAAGAAAAAAATACAAAATATTTCATCCCTCCAGCATCCTCTTCAGTGGCCTTGTAAGAGGATAGTGATGGAAGGTCCCTTGCTGAAAAGTCACCGGGTCACTGAGAAGAGATATGGAAGGGAGGTATACATGGGGGAGATGGAGTAGAGTAAATGGGATTGGGTGGTTCTCAAGCTTCCTTGTTGTCCCTTTTTATAAGGGCATCTATGGTCCGGGAAACAATTCCCTGTGGTCAGGGAGAGCCCTCTATATTTTCATTTTAGAAAGAAATCTTTATATGATGTGTTGTTGCAATTTGGTACACTCAGATTCAAAATCCTTGGGTAGGAGAACTTAATCATTAAACTGTCATGTGCTGATGCTAGGATCAACACTGTTGTGACACAGAGATAACATGGACATGTGAAACTCAGCTTACGTTTGTAAGAAGATGGGGTAAACACCCTAACATTCACAACTTCTGCTCACAATTTATGCTCTTGATCCAAATCCCTACATAATTCTGTGAGGATTCCTTCTGAAATTGCAATGAATATATAATTACTTATATAACACTAATTATGCCACTTAAACTGATTACGCTCCAGGGACCCAATTTAACAAAATATTGACTGTCATGTGAATCTTTCCTTTGCCCTATTTTTGAACTGGCACCATGAAATAAAGAGACCAGAAAACAAACATAAAAGGGTTTTTATTTGACCTATTTATTTATTTAAATTCTACAACCTGCAGAAAAAAGGAGGGTTATAGTCAAGGGACAGGTGTCAATTCACTGCTGCCTCCACAGACCACTATGGGCCAGCACCTCAACCCTGAGGAGGAATCCAAACTATTTTGGTTGCTCACCCTGTCCAGTCATAACAGGATGGCCATTCTGGAGGCACTCTTCCCAAACTACAAGGTTTTATAGGAGTGAAAAACCCCTAATTCTAATCTCAAGGGTGGCCTCTTTCCCAGTCTGCCAAGGAAGAGACCCCAGAGAGACCATTCCAGAAGGTCACCTTCATCCACAAAGGGGATGCTGTGGTGCCTATCAAATTTAATTTTAATTTTTAACATGCCAGTAACAATGTATTTAAATGACTCCACCTATAGCCAATTTCCACCTTCAACAGAATGGGATAGGCAGGAGGGAAACCCAGATTAAACATGGGGGTGAGAGTGCTACCCAGCCCTTACATGACTAGTTCTAAGCTCACACTATCCTGAGGGTGGGTCATACAAGTTGAAAAATAAAGAAGTTGTGAAGGGCAGACTCTATTTATAGGTTCTTCTGTCCCTTGTCACATGCAATGGGAACGGCTTCAATCAGCCAACCCCCCTCAAAGCCCAATCAGGCCTCCTTCATGTGGGCCTTCAAAACCACCCCTTGCCACAGGCTTTGCCTTTGTGGCCCGGGTTGAGCTTTGCATTATAATCTGTTGAAATTCTCATTGAAGAGACTGGCAGGGGAAGGGGATGAAGAAACAGAAGAGCTCAATTTTATATAAAGGTCAGGAGATGGTAAAGAGAAGTGTACATGATCAATGATTTGTGCACACAAAGAAGAACATAGACCGTATCCCAGAATATAGATTGACAAAAAGTTGCATCTGTTCCTTTCCAACCATCCTAGAACTTGTTTTATCTAAACGTTTTGAATAGTTATGATTGTCACAGTCACATAATGAAATATACTGAAGAAGTAGCAGTAGCAGTTTTAGCACAAATCCCGTTTTTAAAATCTACTAAATTAGGATGAAAATGGGTGAAATTAGGAACATTAATTATTGGATGAGAACTCTGAAGCAGCTGGAAAAACAAATCTTTTCCCTAACTTTTGTACTTTGTACTAAAATTGTATCTAGCCCAATCTAAATTATTCAGTTAAGGTATAAATTATGCTAATTTACTCTATTAAAATATGAACAGAGATTAAAAAACTATAATAGAAATCTGAAATAAATAGGCTGCTCTAGAAAATAAATTCATCTTCAGTCTGCTCCAGAGGCAGCAATACCTAACATGGCTGCAAGCCAATAACACCCAGATAATCTATTACAGTAACATTCATACAGTCAAAGTAACAACTCTGCCACCCAAATTTGATCATCATCCCCTTACTGTACAGCATGTTCTGAGAACTTCTACCTAAATAAAGAAATGTCTTTGGTATTCCTTAGGTCAAAATATTAAAAGAGTTGGAGCATTTATTCATAGGTCCATCTGATCCCCATTTAAACGTCATTCACTGGAATTCATTACATGATTCTGCAGATGATCAATATTTATGTTTCTCAATATACAGAAACAACTATTTTGAGATAAGGGACACAAGGGAAATGTGCACATGTCACAAATGTATACTACATGAGGTCCAAAGAAGGACCAGAGACCTCAAGAACATCTCATGGACAAAAAAGGCTCAAGAAATCTAACACTGTGTAGAAGTCCATGATGCACAGGGATTCTTTAAATCCACAAAGGTCATCTATGGCCCAAGAAATCATGGCATACACCCTCTACATTCATCAGATGGGACCAAACTTCCGAAGATAAAAAATGAATTGCACAACATTGAAGAGAGCACTACCATAACCTCCTTAACCGCTGCTCTACTGTGGCCAGAGGGGTTCTCTCTGAGTACCCATGGGGAGATACAGCAGTATACATATAAAGGATGATGATGACTATTATTATTATTATTATTATTATTATTATTATTATATTGATTACTTCTGTCGTAACTTAGCCTTCAATCTTTATCTAGAAAAAATACAGGCAGTCCTCAAATTATGAACGAGATAGATTCTGTAGGTTTGTTCTAAAGTTTAATTTCTGTGTAAGTCGAAACAGGTAAATTTTAAAGTGAAACTCCAGCCTATCTGGAGCTTATCCATCTAGCTAGCTAGTTAGCTAGCTAACTATCTGGTTTGGATAGCATAGGGAAAGGTTAACACCCCTGTGGTGTTTGTTTTGCTGTCTGTTCTCGTTCAGAAGATTCCCCTGTACTTTCTGTCCCTGTGATAACTGGAATAAACAAGGTTTGGTGATAAAACTTCTGGGGAGATACCCTTTAATGATGCTTTCAGGAATAATGATGCTTTCAGGAATAAACTTCCCTTCCTAGGGGTTGATATCTCTCACTTCCTGTTGTCTAACCCCTGTGCTTAACTATAAGCTGCTTGAAAGTCAAGTGTTTGTAACTCTGGGACTGCCTTTACATAAAGAATACAAACAGCCAGACTTCTCATAGTTAAGTGCAAGGCTTTAAGAAAAACCATATAAAAATATTCTGCAGCCCAGTAAAATGATGTCATTGACTTTAGCTGGCATTATAAAATGACACAATATTTTTCAATATAATCTCTAGTGGAGATGTTCCCACTAAATGTTGCCTTATGTTTTCATTTTGCTTTTCCAAGGAGTGAAGACCAAGAAACCAAGTGTAAGTTCATGACAAACAGCTTTCATTTGGCATTCGTTATTACAAACAGCTTAGCCAGATTATATTAGAATGCTCAGTCATTAACATGATTTATATAGTTGAAAAATGGTTCAATATTGTCAGTTGTATAGTAATTTGAGAAAAACTAGTCATACTTGCAGCAACTTGTATATAATAGAGAAAAATGAATTGATATTATCACCAGTGCTAACTTTCAAATCACACTGAGATTTTGTGAGATGCTATCATGGTTTTATAGCATAGTGGGAAAGGGATGATATCAGGATATGGCATGTTTTGTCATGTGCCATGACTAATTTGATCATCAGTAGCTTATTTCATATTAAAGAATGGATTTAACTTAATTGATATACTGAAGAAATTAAAATAATCTGAAATAAGATATATGCCGGAAACAAAATTTAATGTTCTCTGAAGTACCTTCTGACTCAGTCTTGGGGTCGGAATCATTCTTGATCAGGGCTGTGGAACACATTTGAAAAAGTTACCTTTTTAATATAATGCCCAAAAGTGACCAACTATAATGGCCACCCTGGGTGTTGCAATCTAAACAACTTTTTGGGCCCTAATCAGGTCATACTAAATCACAAGTACAAGCAGTCCCCAAGTTACAAACAAGATAAGCTCTGTAAGATTGTTCTTAGATTGAATGACGTCTGAGGTAAGAGCAAATTAATTTGATACCCCATTAGATCTGGGCCTTCCTGAAAGCCAGGTCTAAAGAGTTAAGGGGCCTCTTGGGTTTCTGGGATCCATGAGCCTGGAAAACTGAGAGGGCACCCCTCCCCCAAGCCCTCCAAAGCCTTAAAATTAAACAAAAACTTAATGGGCAACCATTAACCTCATCCAGTGGTCCTCCTGGCATGTAAAAATGATGTGCCAGGTAACTGGGGGGGGGGGGTGCCCAGGAGGAAAATTGCTCCTTCCCCCTTCTTGGCACGTTATTTCTATGTGTCAGGAGGACTGCCAGAGGAGGTTAATGGCAGCCTGGTAAGTTTTTGTTTAATTTTAAGGCTGGGGGAGGGGGCAGTGTCTGGGTGCCCTCTCGGTAACTGTGCATCTAGGCACACACACCCCTGGGAAAGCCCGGTTTTGGGGGGAGGTGTGGGGACTCAAATCTATGCCAAAGCAGGTTTTAAAATGTGGAATTATGTGCAATTTATCATGGAATTGATTTAGACCTTGAACTCTGGATGGCGTGTTTTACCCTTAAATGTACTTTAATCATGCTCATTATGTTGTAATCTTAATCCAAACATTTTTTAGGTGAATTTTGTATTTTTGGAGGCACTGTGCAGGTTGCATTTGTAAGCCACCTTGAGTCTTCCCCAGGGTAGAGAAAGGCGGGTGTGCTGTCGCACCCTGGGCCTGTGCATAAGACTGTAGACAGGACATAAATTCTGTGTGCCCAACGGGACGCCGGGGCTGCCTCAGATTAAAAGCCTTTGGATTTCCTTCAAACAGAGTCTCTAGATTGCTTAAAGGTTCAACAAAATTCTTTATTAATAATTATTAATAAAAACAAACAGGTACGTTAAAGCTTTCTTAACAGTCTATTGGCTCTCTCTCAATCTTGTCCACAGGGAACAGGCACTATCTTCATAAGTGTAACTAATGGGGAAATCCTTAACTTCTAATCTGGGCAGTCTGTCTTTGCCTCTGTTGGCGTGGAGCCCCTGCACCCGGTACCAACTGCTTCTGGCAGAGCTTTGTAGACTTTCAGGGGAAACGAATTCAGGTTTCCGTGATGGCTGACTGAAGTCCCTCAGCGAAGGAGCTGTAAGGCTGTATAATCCTCGGCCAAGCCATAGAAGACAAAGCTTTCTACAGGCAGGTATTATGTCCTGCATAAAAGGCTTCTCTGTGTGGAATGAACCCAAATTGGCTCCTATTCCCTCCAAAACCCAAAAAGGGGGCAGGACCAGGGAAAACTATAATTGACAGGTGGCTTGCCCTATGATTGCAGCCAAAAGAAGCCACCTATCTGCAGAGTCCCTGAAACTTAGAGGAGTACAACAAGCATTCAATGCAAAGCAAACAAAATTGGAGCTTCTGGTACAGTTGTACCTGCAAAGCAGGGTATAAATAAAGTAAATACATAAAGAAAAGACTCCTTTTAGTTCTTTTTATTGGAGAATGGAAGGGGCAGTTCTTCTTCATGATATATGTTGTTAGGATGGTTTGGCACACAGTATCTTGCCAGTTATAATTCCATTCATATTGTTATGCTTAAACTAATGCTATGGGAAAACTTCAAATTATGTGCACATTATTAAAGAGCTTTTGTGCAGAGAGATATGTGATAAGTTTGAAATAACACAAAGAGCTTTTCCCTCTATGACTCAAGTGGGTAGGATTGTTTTGTCACAGCCTTACTGCTTCCTCTTGTCTATTTCAACTCACACCACCAAATTTGTTGTTTGCAGAGCAGCTGTGGCTCTAGGAAATATATTATATGTTTGCTATGATGTATAAGGAAAATACATCATTTTGCACTTTTAAATGGCAGCAGCACATAAATAAAGCAGTTCTGTGATCAATTGCACATAATTCCACACTTTTAAACCTGCTTTGGCACAGATTTGAGCCTCCACACCTCCCCCCAAAAGCTGGGCTTTCCCAGGGGTGTGTGTGTCTAAATGCACAGTTACCGAGAGGGCACCCAGACAACCCCCACCACTGCAAGCTTTAAAATTAAACAAAAACTTTTATGTACTACGGCTTGTAGCAGATTTGTGTTTTTGAAATTTTGGGAATTCATTGTCTTTTGTGTTGACATAGAAATGACATGCCAGGAAGTGGGAAGAAGTAAAGAAAGGCAGGGTATAAATAAGGTAGATAAATAAATAAATAAATAAATACCCACTTTGGAATGGATTTGATTCAAGTCTGGAAATGCTCCCTCTTCCTTATGACACCCTTTTACATATTTATTTAGACATTGCTAACATGTCTCCCTTCAACTTTCTATTCTGCAAACTAAACATACTCAGTTCTTTAAGCCACTCCTCTGAGACCATGGTCTTAAGATCTTTGATAATTTTAGTCACCCTCCTTTAGACACCTTCCAGCTTGTCAATATCCCTCTTGGGTTGTGGTGCCCAGAACTGAACACAGTATTCCAGGTGTCGTCTGACCAAAGCAGAATAGAGGAGCCCCATTACTTCCCTGATCTAGACACTATACTCTTTTTAATGCACCTCAAAATCCCATATTTTTTTAGCTGCTGCATCATATTGTTGGCTCATATTGAACTAGTTGTCTACTAAGACTCCATGATCTTTTTCACATGAAATGTTGTCAAGCCAGATGTTGCCCATTCTGTATCTTTGCATTTCACTTTTTATGCTTAAGTGTGGTATCCTATGTTTCTCCTTGTAGAAATTAATTTTGTTCCTTTTGACCCAGTTCTCTAATCTGTTAAAGTCAGTTTGAATTCTGATCCTGGCTTCTGAAGTATTAGCTATCCCTCCCAATTTGATGCCATCTGCAACCTTGATAAGCATGCCCTCTAAACCTTCATCCAAATCATTAATGAAGATGCTGAACAGGACCAGGCCTAGGACAGAATCCTATGGCACCCCAGGATTTACTTCTTTCCAGGATTAAGAGGAATCATTGGTGAGCACTCTTTGAATTCCGTCACTCAATCAATTAGAGATCCACCTAATAGTAGCATAGTCTAGCCCACATTTGACTACTTTGTTTGCAAGAAATGGGGGACCTTGTCAAAGCTTTACTGAAATCAAGAAATGCTACATCCACAGCATTCCCTGCATCTACCAAGTTTATAACTCTATCGAAAAAAGAGATAAGATTAATGTGGAATGACTTGTTTTTGAGAAATCCAAAAACATGGATGAGTGTATATTGTGCTGGATTAAATGTAAGTTGTGTAGGATGAGTGTATGTTGCAAGTCTTCACAAATGCATAATGTTTAGGAAAACAGATGAAAGTATTACTGAATAGCACGGACATTCAGTTATCTCTATTAAAAAAATAAAAGCAAATAAAACCTCTCAAGAAAAATGGAAGGGCATAGCAGTATTAAATATCCTATGTAACAAAATGCTGAATTTATTTCATACACCAAAGAAAATCTGGGAAAGACAACTCTGAAAATCAGAAAGGAGTTTAATAAAACAAACCTTTATTTTATTCTATAATGTGGACATCTCTGGCACATAATTAGGAAATAGTGGTTTTCAACTACTTTTGTTTCATATTTGGCATTTTGTTGTGAAGAATTGGAGGCTGGAGAAAGAAAGACATTGATATTACCGTACTGGATATAACAGCCAGGTTTAAACATTTGAGCTAATTAAATCAAAACTGTGAAAAGCTTACAGCAGTTTTTGGCAGACCTGCATTAGTTTTTGCCCAATGCAACACACTTGGAACAAAATAATAGCAAAAGCAGCTGGCTCGTTCCAGTAATTAGAAAATCTGAGTAAATAAGGAAACCTGAAATCAGTCAGTTGTTTTGAAGACTGGTCATTTTGGATTGTTAAGGCACTACCACTTGATTAAAGATGTTCTTTTGGGGCACTAATAATAAAAGGCCAAGATTGTGGAACATATGCTTGAATAGGCTCCCTATTTATTATTAAATCATCCTGCCTTCGGTTTGATCAAAAGCATTTCAACTAAAGTCAAAGGAATAATAGCGTAGGGTTTTTTCTCTAATGATAGTAGTTATGATAGAGTTGTATCTTTCATGAACATTGGCCTCTAATTGTCCATCCTGACCATTATGTACACTGCACAATAATTAAACAATCTTCTTTGTTTGCTACTTACCCTCTGAGTTTGGTCCAGTTCTAGTTCAATACAGGCAAATATCTTTCTATTATAAGGTTACTTAAGAATTACAAAGTACACCTGAAGTACTTCAAACTATTTACGTATGTTACCACAGTGATCCCTGCTACAGCTGTGTAATATACAAAAATTATGAGAGCCTATTATATTAATCTCTAGAAATGCATATCCTTTCAACTGATTTTTAACAAGATATTAAAATCATGTTTGGGAAGCATGGATTATTAAAAAGGCATACTTCTACAGCTTCTTTATAAACCTTTAACAGGTTACTGACTTGAACATGGAAATGGACATAGGAACAGTCCCTTTCTATCATATACAGTACCTAACTACCTAAGTAAGGTAGTCCCAAAGGTATGAAAAATGTCTATTATGTCATCCATAAAACAAACCACTTGCAGTCCTTGAGTGAATTGCTTCCAGTTGTTTCAAAAAAGAGTTCACATTGGGTTCCCATTTATTCTGCCCAGGGTCAGTAATGGGCAGGAAGAAAAAGAAGCAAATAGCATTTTAAGTTCTTCTTTTTTTTGTCGTGTCAGGAGCGACTTGAGAAACTGCAAGTCACTTCTGGTGTGAGAGAATTGGCCGTCTGCAAGGACGTTGCCCAGGGGATGCCCAGATGATTTGATGTTTTTATCATCCTTATGGGAGGCTTTTCTCATGTCCTCGCATGAGGAGCTGGAGTTGATAGAGGGAGCTCATCCACCTCTCCCCGGATTCGAACCTGCAACCTGTTGGTTTTCAGTCCTGCCGGCACAGGGGTTTAACCCACTGCGCCACCGGGGGCTCCATTTTTAAAGTTCTGAACAATAGGGATATTCCAGGTTTAAAACTGCATAGATTATTTCTTTCTGTAGCAGGTATTAAAGAGAAGTATCCACTAAAACTTTAGTGCAGAGGTGGGCAAACGTGGAATGCTAGGGGGCCACTCTAGACCCCCCAGGAAACCTCAATAATCCACCTGCATGGAAAATAAATAAAACATTGCTCCCAAAGGTCACTATGTTTTCAGGCATCCCTGCGCCATATTACGACCAGGAGAGACCTTCTTTTGACAATAGAAAGTGATCAGAAGTCACTTCCACTTTAAAAACCTTCTCCTTCCCTGTCAAGGTCCCATAACATGGCCAAAATGACTTCCCATTTTCAACCTGGAGGCTGGTGGGTGCATTTTGCCCACTCAAAGTGACTCAAAGTGGCTTTCTTAAGTTAACAAGGATGAAGCTAAAAGTTTCCATTGTGAAAAGGTGAAAAGTGTATTAAATTATCAATAATATAAACAACTTTACATTTTTGCTGTTAAAGCTCCATTTTACACCTTTGCTGTAGCTATGAAATAACTCATTGATTGCTTTATGGAAAGATAAAACTAAAACAAATCTAGAAACACTCGAGGAAACTTCACTGAGCCAGAAAGTCTGTAAAATAGAAAAATTGTTAACTGAGAAAATTACACTGTTATCACCATTTCCATGATTAACAATGTACTTTAATTGTTATGTGCAGTATCGAGTGGTTTTTCCATCCTGCTTAGTACCTTCTTCTTATTGAAACTGGACACCTATCCCATTGAGAAGATACTTTTGAACAGAATGAGAATTAACACGTGCGCTAGATAAGACAGTGAAAACTGGATGCTTAAATTTCACAAGCATAGCGGTTGGTTGGTTTGCCAAGTCAAACCAACTTTTGGATGCCAACTATATATAATATCATGGGTTGAAAAGTGTAGAAATTTGGGCTCCTCATCCTTTCACATTATTTTTTTGTATCAAGAGCAACTTGAGAAACTGTAAGTCACATTGAGTGCCCAGGGGCACAATGGGTTAAACCCTTGTATCAGCAGGACTGAAGACCGACAGGTCAGATGTTCGAATATGGGGAGAGCATGGATGTGCTCCCTCTGTCAGCTTCAGCTCCCCATGTGGTACCATGAAAGAAGCCTCCCACAAAGATGGTAAAAATCAAAAAATCTGGGCATCCCCTGAGCAGCATCCTTGCAGACAGCCAATTTTCTCACACCAGAAGCGACTTGCAGTTCCTTTCACATAATAGATAGGAAAGAAGTTATATTGACATATAGCAAAGGGCCAATTGAGGCAACACAAATATATTTAACTTGTGTTTAATAAAGTGGAAGCTCAGCTGTCACAGCTGCATTATACTACCCCTCTGAAAAGGCTGAGGGTTCCCAAAATCTTGCTCACTTGGCTTCTGAAGCATTCTGGCATGATAAAGCCTAGTGGAGAATATTGTTGATCATAGAGCGGAAACATCTTTTTTGTTCAGATCAGTCAGATAGCATGTCTGACCTTTAATATGAATTGTTTTTCAAGGACGAGGGAGAATGGTTGTCTCAAAGATGAGTTCCAGGCTTCAGACTCCAAAAGCGACTTAGAAAAAACACAGCTGGAACATCTCAGAGTAGGTTCTTGAGTCTCACATGCCTCAAGTATTGACCTTTCAAATCCACAGATGGGATAAGTAGTATGTGTAACTCAGTCACTGTGACTTAAATTACCCTTTTCCGTGGTTCAAATAAAGAGAAGGAGGGAGAAAATACATAAACCATGCCTTCCCAAAAGCATACAAGAATGTTTTTCTTCTCTTGAAAGTGGAATCCTAAATGTGATACAGTCCAGATTTGAGCAAGCAGCTTGTTCAGTATTGACTTTGGCTCTTGTTACAAATGCATATGGCCCCAAAACTATCTTTGTCGATTTCTCTGGATCACTGTTTTTTTCTGATAAAAAGGGGTTAATTTGCTTTTAGCAGCCCTCTGAAAAATATTCAAGATCAAAAACTTCTACAAAAGTGGAAATTTATTTCAAGTCCCCCCACCCCCACCCCAGGAGTTGAGAAGGGAGGGGTAAAACTATTCAAAATAATAATAATGATTATTATTATTACTATTATTATTATTATTATCATCATCATCATCATCATCATCATCATCATCATCTTTTGGAGGGGTAGAATTTTAGCATTTTGACAGTCTATGCGTGCTTCTACACAGCCAATTAATCTGGAGCGGAATGCAGATTATAGAAATCCGGTTCACTTCCAAGTGCCTACACAGCACTCCACGAACTGGCTGTGTCCACACAAGTCAGTGATTGCAGATCAATTCAAACTCATAATAACATCCTAAGGAATCTTGGAATTTGCAATATAGGGGGCCATTTTGAATTTGCAGCCAGAGAGCTCTAATATCTCATGTAACTACAGGATTCCCTACTATGTTGAACAGGCTGTTAAGGTGGAATAATTGTGTAGTGTGATGGTTCTCAACCTTTGGTTCTCCAGTTGGATTGAACTTCAGCTCTCACAATTCCTAACAACTGGTAAGCTGTTTGGGTTTTCTGGAAGTTGAAGTCCAAGATACTTGGAAGACCAAAGGTTGTGTTAAAAGGCCTCTGGTCATGCAGGACTGCTTAGTATTAAAATGCCGCTTCTGGTCCCTGAATGGCCCAAAGACATGACAAAAATGCCCCACAGCTTCTAGAGGGCATGAGATATGCAATAACTAAAGAAAATGATAAGTGGTTTTAAGCACTAGAGGCTAAGGGTCACAAAATAAATTTGAGGGGCTGCACATGTCCCGTGGACCACACTTTTCCTACGTAATGGTAAAAAAATTGATTTTGGGTAGGGAGACATAGCTACAGATTTCCATTCATCCATGAAGCTCATTAGATCATCTTGGATCAATCACTGCCTTGCATGATAACTATAGAGTGGATGTGAAAATGAAGTGGGGTGATCATGTATGATACTTGAGTTTTCCTGAAGAAATAATGAAATTAAAAGTAATATATAATTAAATAAAATCACAAACTAACTGCTGTAATTGTTGCCACCAGTTGTGCCTCAGTAGTAAGACTTATTATCTAGTCACCCTTTATTTGAAATATGCTTATCATGTCTTCTTCATTATGTTGATGAAACAAAGGAGCCCTTCATTGTCCAGAATAAATAAAGGTTTTTTGCAGACTGACTTTTAATCTTAATGGTTAAGAGTCAGAAATGCTGATCAAATAAAAAACCTTAATCAATATCTAGGATATTCTACAGACCACACCAAAACAGAAATCCTGTCTCAAAGATCCCTTCCTCTTCCTTAAATGTGTAGTTAAAGACCCACATTATGATAATCATGTTAAGCTTTTTTTGTTTGCCAGCCATTTCTCCATCAACAGCCAACATGGTGTGGAGATAATGAAGCACACAGGATGATAATATCCTGATATTTTTAAAAAGGGGGAACTTGCTTTAGGGTTTCCATTTTCAGCAGCATTCTTATGATTAGTAAAGGTAAAGGTTTCTCCTTGACATTAAGTCTAGCCATGTCTGACTCTGGGGGTGTTGCTCATCTCCATTTCTAATCCAGAGCCAGCGGTGTCTGTAGACATCTCCAAGATCATGTGGTCAACATGACAGCGTGGAGTGCTGTTACCTTCCCGCTGAAGCAGTACCTATTGATCTACTAAAATATCCATGTTTTTGAATGGCTAGGTTGGCAGAATCTGGGGCTAACAGAGCTCACCCTGCTCCCAGATTAGAACTGCCAACCTTTCGGTCAGGAAGTTCAGCAGCTCAGGGTTTATTCCGCTGCGCCACCAGGGGCTCCCTCTTATGATTAGCCTCACATACATTTGAGTTTTTTTTTCTAAACAGCTGCGGTAACAAGGTAAGTGGTTGCCTGGATGTGGCACAAACCCAACTCTTTTCTATGTATGCAAACACTGCACAATTATATACTCCCTCCTCATAAAATAGGAAATGTTTCTATAAATATAGATCTTTCTGCGTGTCCACAATCAAGTGTTAGGCACAGAGATATTGCTTTCTTATTGTTTCTGTAAATTTTCACTCTTTTGACTACCTATTTAAGAACAGACAACAATATCCAGATATTTGAAATCCTGTTGGAGGTAATTGACTTTACACACATTTTATTTTAATTGAACAATGTTTTATCTCTTCTAGATTTGAAAGGAAATAAAACTGTTTTTAGCTGTGCATATGTCACAAGCCCTCTGTCATATATATATGAATTTCAGGAATGCAAATATTCTTCTGTGAAAACTTTTTCACTTCCAGATGTAATGCAAAGCAGAGCCATCCATCAATTTATCAACCAGGGTAAAGACGGGGGGAGAGGATAGAAAATAATTTGATTGATGGCATCTGTTTTCAGCCACAATTATTCCATCAGACAGAAACTATTCATGCTAATGAAAACTAGCTGTAAACAATCTGATCTGCAAAGTCTGATAGATGATATGTGGCAATGTTACATTTACTGTTAAATCCTCATTTTACTCTGTGGGCCAAAATGAAGTATAGTGTAAATCTTTATTAGACTTATTAATCAGAACAAGTTGTGCTGTCTAGCCAAATTGTATCCAATCCAGGTTTCTGTCAAAGCGAACCTGAGGATAGAGTGGAGAGATAGTTCATATTAATGCCTGAATCAAAACAGCTAGGATTATCCATATGGAGCAACCCTACAGCCATGGGAAGTCATGGATCGAAATGATCAAGCAATTTCTTGTTAGCTAGTGTATCATTCTACTTATTGATAGGGCATTATCATCATATTGATTTCATAATCATGTCCCTAAAAGCCTATCATATTAACCAAAGTGACATGTACTTATTTCTCACAACAACAAATGTTTATCTAACAAGAATATGGGAACATAAAACACCTGGATATTTTTTTTCTGTTTACAGATATGCAACAATTTAACTACTGTATATATCCATTTATAAGTCAAGAAATGTCAGTCCAAAAAAGTTACTCCCAAAACTTGGGTTGAATTATCCATATGCCAATGTATTTGCACCTTAACTCTTATTTTAAAAAATGAGCCCTCACCTAGAGTAGAGTGAGAGGTGAGAGCCCCTATAAAGCCCCTGAACAGTTAGGGCCCAGACTATTTTACATCTTGCATCCCTACTTATAAACTGATTTGGACTTTGTGATCATTGGAAGGGGCACTCCTCTTGGCTGGTGGGAATGAGAGAGGGGGCTTCTCCGTGGTCGCCCCTTCCCTCTGGAACTCCTTCTCAAGAGAAATGAGAACAGCCCTTACATTCCTCTAATTTTAGAAAGAGCTAAAAACCCACCTTTGCTCGCTTATGGATAGGAGGATGAGTGACATCATTACTCTTTAAATGGATGAAACTGTCAATGACTATTTTATTGTAGTTTATTGAAAAGCTTTTATATTTTAATATCTTATACAGTTTTAACTCTGGTGTGGGCTGGTCCATGAGGTCACAAAGGGTTGGAAACGACTGAACGAATGAACAACAACAACAACAACAACAGTTTTAACTGCCTAATTATTTGTTCCACGATGCTTGAATGATTGATTCATATTACCAGACAATGTCTTTTATTTCTTTTACTATAGTATAAATTAATCAATGTTGGTTTGATGGCATTGAATGTTTGTCCATTTTATATTTGAGAGCTGTCCTCAGTCCTTTTGGGGAGAGATAGTGAGTTAAAAATAAATCATCATCATCATCATGATCATCATCATCATCATTATACCCAGGGATATTTAGGTATCCAATACATTCTATTGAACCAGTACATTATTTTTATTTATCAACAAGGTATATTATCGGGATTCATAAACTACTGAGTGCTGAAGAAATGGAAGAAAAGATTAATTCATCCTTCAGGAAATCATGCTGGGTTAGGCCTTGGTTCTCAACTAATCATAGTTGAAGAGATCACCATACACCAATAATGCACTTTCTCTAACAAATTATGCCAGATGGCAATCTATGGTTGCCAAAAAAAGCTTGTCAGTAAAATATGGGTAATGAGCACAGTCATAGCAAACAATCTTCAGTTTCAAAAATTTAAATGAACTGTACTTTAACTACTGATTGATTTTTCTGTATTCAATGCAATTTAATTGAAATTCAGTCTAGTTCGGTATTTCATACACAATGACTGAGATTGCTACCACCCAATTCATCTAGAGATTTGCCCAAGAGGCAGCATGTTGTAAGTTTCACACTGAGTCGGAAAAATGAAATTGGGAATCACAGAACATGAAAACCATTAATTCTTCCTCCTGAAGAACACATGAATTATAATAATTTCTATACTACGCCTTATAACAATTGGAAGTCCACCATCAGGAACTTCACGAATTCAAGAGTCTCTCTCCCCATAAAAAGATCAGACAATTTTCTGTGCTTCCCCCCCCCCCCCCCTTTATACCACTGAACAATTCTGCAACGTCATTGTACGGCACATCTTCTGCTGGATACAGTTCTACCTCCTTTTCCAAGCTATTAGGTCACTTAGTAAAAGCAGACACAGAACTTTATTTAATTAAAGAACTTGCCCTTCACTGTAATGCTGGTCAGGAGACTTATATTTTGAAATACAGTATTACTGGCACTTATTTAATCTTGATAAGACAATTTGGAATTTGCAACACTGTAATCAATTCAAGAACATGGAAGATATTATGAATGCTAATTTTTGCAGAAATGTGTTTGTTGCTGCTTTTTAGTATTGTCAAAACACAAATTCATTCATACAATTGGCTAATATGAATAAATGCTTGCTTCAATGTGAAGCTTTTGATGAAGCTTCATATGTGTATATATCTTCTTATTTTTAATATTATTTATTCCATGGTTTAAATACAACATATGTTTCTGCATATGCCTTCAACACAATTACCTGCTCACTGAAGGATTTGTCAACGAGAGAGAAACGGCTCATATTTGTGATCCAAGTAGCTATCCAAAAGATTTATCTACAGCAGTGGTTATTTCTATTGTTATTGTTTGTTGATAAGTTCAGCCATGTTAAACATTTTCATTAACATTTTTTACACACTTTAAAAATTCTTGCCAATAAATCTTGATGTGAGACACATTCTGGCTACACATTTTATTTGCAAGAAAGAAGTACCTTGTGTTATCTTTTGAATGTTAAGGAAGTTTATAAATATGAGCTCTTTCCCATGACATTATTATACTCTTGATCAATAGATGTTTTCATGGATATAAACATTAATTGGCACCATGACTTAGTAATGTTTCTTTTTGCACATCAATTGGATAATTCATCCTCACCAAGTGAATGGACCTTTAGCAGCTTTCATTCCCCATCAATCCAACAGAAATTATCTTGCAATTTTATATCATTCAACAACTATTGTATTTTGCATGAATATACATTTTTGTTATTATTCTGTCATTATCCTATAATAACACATGAACTTAATTCCACACCACTGTAGAGGACTTCCTCTTTCTTTGGTCAGTATTTGTTGTGATCAATAGTGCACCAATCTCATTGGTTGATTTCTAGCATTGTGAAAAGTTGAAAAAGTAATTCTTTGTACCAGGTACCCCCTTATCTTTTTACAAAACTAAGAAGTTAAAAACACTTTAGCCTTTCCTCACATGAAAGATGCTTCAATTCATTGAAAATGTTATTACTCTCTTCTGCACTTTTCCTGTTGTACAATAACGTATTTTAGAGAGGGAAAAAACACTAAACATGATATCCCCAAAGCAGTGACAGCACAGAATTGTGTATTGACTTCAGACACTGGATATTTCCTTGGGAGCTTCCCATGAGCATCTGTTGGACGCAAAGAACATGATGCTGGATGAGACAGATGATTTTATCAAGCTCAACAGACAAAATTAATAAAGCTTTCCTGGTCTCCAAATTAGAATAAATGTTCTCTTATTGAATGCTTATAGCTAAGTAATAGTATTTCCATTTGTTTCTTATTCATTTATCCTTTTATCTCAATGAAAAAAATCACTGTTTTGAAACTATGTGGACTGGGTTAAGGAATCAAACCCATCCTGAGGGGTTCATAGATGCAACTAACAGCTGTGCAACATCATATCAGATAATGTTTGGTATTACTATGTAGGGTGACGACTTGGGCACAGTATCACATGCAATATTTGTATCTGCTTTCCAACACAGCACTACAGTGATGACTATAAATTATCTATATTTGCTATTTTGATGATGTCTCTCTAAGTGTCAGTTTTCAGTTCTACAGTTCTCTGAACAGTCTTCTCTTAAGGATAGTTCAGAAAAATAGTAATTGCAACAGTACTGTTTCAGATTGTGACATCAGAGATTGCTACAGAAAGGATTAGAACAGACCTCTCTCACTGGATGCAACTGTTGACTGATAGATTTGGGGGGCATTTATGGTCATGCCAATAATGCCACAATCATGGATATGGAACATAACTCAATACAAAGCAAATACTCAGTAACATTAGGGCAGTGGTTCTCAACCTGTGGGACCCCACATGTTTTTGGTCTTCAACTCCCAGAAATTTGAATAGCTGGTAAACTGGCTGGGATTTCTGGGAGTTGTAGGCCAAAACACCTGGGGACTCACAGGTTGAGAACCACTGCTCTAGGGCATCAATTTGCAATTCCAATAACGTTTTATAGATGTCTCAGGCTTTAAGGCTTTGAGCAGCATGAAGATGTCCTAAATGTTTCTCAACCAAGAGGAAAAGACGATGAAAGGACCATAGTGCTTAGATATTCTACTTTTGAGAGGGCTGTTCAATACTGAAAGGTGTTTTCTATCTGAAATAATGTCTAAGCCACATCTGGTTTAAAAATCAAGAGCCGTGAGAAGAGAAAAAGCAGGATTCTTGAAGTTGCACATCAAAGAAGACATCTCTTGCAATGTATTCCAGTATATATAGTTTCTACCAAACTCACTTCAAATCTTGATAGCACAGAAAGAGAATTTTTCCAACATCTTAAATTTCAGACAGATATCTGGTTTCACATCATCGTTTCCCAAATTTTCTATAGCTTTGAAACTCATATACTTTACTTTTGAATTGTGAGTGATAAGAAACTGACAGTCAGTCAGCAACATATAATTCATATGTTGTATATAATTTGCCATTAATGAAATTTCCAGATCCTCCTCAAAGTTATATGCACATAAGAGTGAGTTTAACAATTAAAACATTAGAAATATCATCAAATTAAGTTGACTAGCAGGTGGCCTCTGCTACTATATTTATTAAGTTTTCAACAACTCATACCATTTTGCTTGTATCCACTGTTTCATTTGTCTTTATCTGACAGAATTCTTGCTATTTTGCCTTCCTTTCTTCTGTTTCCTAAACACAAGTAGCTTTTATTAACTTATTTTCCATCCATGTCACACACTTATTCCCTCTGCCTCAGGATGTTGGGGTGGATGGGATAAGATCTCATTTCAGATCCCTACTTTAGAAAAAAAGGGTTTAAACATAACAATAAATTATCTTAAAAGATAGCGATGTGTAGCCTAACACAAAAATTCATGCTAACACTGATAGAAAAGATAGACCTGCCTTCTGAATTTTGACTAGATAAGCTCAGATGACACACAATGGCTCAATCTTCAAATCTTAATTTAAGGTCTGAGTCAGTAAACTGATATAAATCCACAGTTCCCAGTTTTTAAAGTAAAAACGAATATATAGCTTATGATCTACTTACCACTTCATCACGCTAGAGAAAAAAAAATCCACTTAAAATCCGGTTTTTGCCTCCTCCAGAATTCTGGATTTGTAGTTTAGGGAGGAGCCTTTAACAGTCTTACTAAACTACAGACCCCAGAAATCTACAGGAGGCAGAAATTGTATTTTAAATGTATTTTTTCTCGTGTGATAAGGCCTTTTTAACTTCATTTGTATACCACTTTTCTCACCTGAGGGGGGGGGGGGCAACACTTAAAGCAGTTTCCAATTATTTACCAGTAAACACAGTTCACTGGGAGTGTATTATAAGACACTCATACAGTGGTTCAATTATGTCAACTATAAGTTGGAAATAAAGTCCACAGTAGAGGAAAGTTAGTGAATCATTAAGGCATTGTTTTAATAGAATCATAGATTCATAAAGTTGGAAGAGACCTCCTGGGCCATCTAGTTCAACCCCATGCCAAGAAGCAGGAAAATTGCATTCAAAGCACCCCCGACAGATGGCCATCCAGCCTCTGTTTAAAAGCTTCTAAAGAAGACGCCTTTACCACACTCCGGTGATTCTTTGAATCAGTTTTCCAAAAACAATTTCCATTAACGTAAGAATACAACAGTTGTAATACAGTTGTTATAGAAGTCTGAATAAGGAAAAGTTTGGTTACAGTGGATAAAAAAGATGATAATTTAAAAATTCCCTTGATTTTTTTTTATGAAGAAAAGAAACAAAAACCCTTGAGTGCCACTGGAGCTTTAAATCATATGCAATCCCAAGCCAAGTTCATCTCCTGATACTCAGTAAGACCTGTACTGTTGTGTTGTCAGCTTCCTCCCTCGAGTTGGCACTTTGTAATTTAGTTTTGGTCTGAACCAGTCAACACCACAATTGCGGTGCCCTTGAACCATCACAGTAGCACCCATGGTAGGGCAAGTCTGAAGCTCTCTGAACAGATCTACCAGGAACAGAAAATGGAAAAGCTTGCAAATGCAGTCTGTAAACTGTCCTCAGCACCTCTAACAAACACCCTTTGCAGGTTGATCTCATGGAGTTGTTTAGAGCTGACAGAAGTACCCCTGAGCAGAATCAGAACATGAGGGACCAGTGTCAAACTAGCTAGGATTACCATACCAACAAAATGAGCAGAGAGTAGACCCAATGACAATAGTCATCTTATATATTTTAATTGTAATCTAACTAGGACAGATTGATTGACTTCACTAATTATAAAACCAACGTTCTTGACAGCAGGCCAATGTTTCAACTTTTGGATCTTTTATGCTTTTCATAAGATTTCGGCCAAGCTTTTATGTGCAGAAACCTAAACTGCTCACCACCACCACCACCACCATACATTTACTTTAGAGAATGATTACAAACAGAAACCTCTTGAAACACTCTCCAAATATTTATAGTGTATTTGTGGACACATAAGCAGGATTTAGTGTTGTGACTCAGTACACTGCCCACTCATAATATGTTGCTCTGTTTTTCTGTCATCTCCTGGCCAAACTTTAGATAAAAGTTTGACATAGTCAAGCTTCCACCTGCAATAATCTTGCCACTCATTTACATGTAATTCCATCTGTACATTCCCCCCACAAACCATATGGCAACTATTTCAAATGCACATAGGAACTAGAAATGATAAATTCATTATGATAATTGTTACTCATCAACACTGCAGGGAAAAGGGGAATGAAATTTACTTCCAGTTATTCAATACACTTGAAAATATTATTTGTTTTTTTTCTCAAGATAAATTGAAATTACTACATTTGAAGAGTTTGTTTGAAAGAGGAAATAATCTTATGTACATTTTAAAGGTTTTAGATTCAATTTTTCAGAAAGATTTATTACAGAAGAGTCTCACTTATCCAACCTTCACTCATCCAGCATTCGGTATTATCTAACGCAGTCTGCCATCACAAGAAAAATGCTGCTCAATAAGACCAAAAACCCAAGCTGTTTCAGAACTGTATTGTCAATTGCTTTCATGGCCAGAATCACTGGGGTGTTGTGTGGTTTCTGGACTGTATAGCCGTGTTTTAACAGCATTTTCTCCTGATGTTTTGCCTGCATCTGTAGCTGGAATCTTCAGAGAATCAGAACTATTATAGTGCCAAGATGGATGTCTAAGGGAAGCCTGCAAGCAGGATATGAAGGCAACAGTGTTCTCCTTTTATGTTTACTAGTAGCTGCTAATTGAGTGTTGTTTTCTGCCTTAAAGTCATTTCTGGCCCATGGCAAACTTCTCACGGGTTTTTCTTGGCAAGATTTGTAATATAGTATCCTTTTGAGATGTAGTAACCAGTGCTCTCCCAAATACTGCAGGTGTGTTTGCACCAGCAATTCATGGTATGGATATTATGACACCGACATGTCATCCTGCTTGTTATTGCCATATATATTCATGTATAAGTTGAGGGCAGGTTTTGGCATCAACATTATGGATTTTGATATGACTTGTGGATACGTCGAGAGTCATTCTGTGTACAGGGGAACACACCAATGCATGCAAAAGACCAGGCACCCCGGGCTACCACTGCGATTTTCCCATCAAGGTGTTAAAAAAGACCAGAAGCAGACAGAAGCATAGAGAAGGGGGATTAGTGATTCTTTTAGGTCTCCCCAAGTAGACTAAGCTCTTGCCTCTTGCCACTTTACTCAGAGAAGGCAGTGGTTTCTTTTTTTCATAAGAGTTAGGATGTATACAATAGATAAGTCAACCAGGTTTTTGAGGGTTGATTTGTTGACTGAAATTTCTACCTTATACATGAGTACATAGGGTAAAGGAAAGATAAAGATTTCCCCTTGACATTAAGTCTAGTCATGCCCAACTCTGGGGGATGATGCTCATCTCAATTTCTAAGCTGAAGAGCCACCGTTGTCCATAGACACCTCCTAAGTCATGTGGCCAGCATGACTGCATGGAGTGCCGTTACCTTCCCGCAGAAGCGGTACCTATTGATTTACACACATTTCCATGTTTTCGAATTGCTAGGTTGGCAGAAGTTGAGGCTAACAGCCGGAGCTCACCCCGCTCCCTGGATTCAAACCGCTGACCTTTCAGTCAGCAAGTTCAGCAGGTCAGCAGTTTTAACATGCAACACCACCAGAGGGCCCTCTGTACATAGGGTAATTTTAAGTAAATATGGGATACTTCCAATTGTTATTAATGGAAACAATCTAGCCAAAGTTTAAAAGCTTTTTAGACACTAAATTTTCATGAGAGATGCCAACATGGCTGCCCCATAAAAATAAACCTTACAAGAAAAAAATAATGTTAAAATTATTCTTAGGCTAAATATTTGTGAATCACAAACTAAAGATGTTAACTTTGTATCAAGGACCGCTTCAGAACCTAGCTGTTAGAAGTTGTTGGATCTCAAGACTGAGAAATCTATGTTGATTGTGCTATTTTTAAGCTCATGCCAAGGGCCTCGACAACATGAAATTACATTGTACCTATAAAGAACAGAAATAATGGGGAATAAAAGTCATGTGTATGCATATCAGTAAAAAGTACCATGCAGCAAATGGAGATTCCTGTGGATTTCCCAAACATACTAATGACGCAGAACGAAAGGGAAGACTATAAAAGTGTGTAATTTCCAGAACTCATTTAATCAGCACAAATAAAAAAGTATAATTCCTTTGTGTCAGTAAAACAGATGGTATTTAGCTGTAAATGGAAACTGCCTGATATCCATGAATGATGGCACATTTACAATTTACTACAGTTATATGCTTATAATGTAGGACAAGGAAGTCCTATAGTGCTCCTTGGACCACATGAATCACCTTTGTTGACCATCCTGCTGAAAAACTGCTTCTTCCCTTGTTGTTCGGCTTGTTTTAAAGAAAATCCCATACTCCCAGAAGCCTAAAGAATTCTCTTTCAAACCAGCTCCAAGTATTCCCTATGTACATTGTCAAAAGTAAAGAAAAAGGTGTGTGTGTGTAGCCCCTGGCAACTTCTGCAAGTGAAAACTGACCTATAGATCTGTTGAAGTTGCCCTTCCTCTTAGATCCAAAATTACACTACTGGTTTTAATATAATAGCATCCTATTTCTTAATTTGTGCAATTGCCTTTGGAACAAGAACCAATTGATTAAATATAATCTAATCTGACATCTTTTGTTTAAAAATAATATGGAAGAAATTTGATCTATGATAACTGTTGCCATGTCAACTTCAATTTATGGCATTCTTATGAATGGGTAACATTTTATGGTTTTACCCTGTTTTTTTCCCCCTTTATTTTAACAGGAGCCCCTAGTGGCGCAATGGGTTAAACTCTTGTGCTGGCTGAACTGCTGACCTGAAGATCAGTGGTTCAAATCTCCGAGATGGGGTGAGCTCCCATCTGTCAGCTCCAGCTTCTCATGCAGGGATATGAGAGAAGCCTCCCACAGGATGGTAAAACATCCAGGCGTCCCCTGGGCAACGTCCTTGCAGACAGCCAATTCTCTCACACCAAAAGTGACTTGCACTTTCTCAAGTCACTTCTGACACACAAAATAAAATGTAAACACTATTCAATGCATTTGTTATACAGCAGCTACGATGTATAAAATGCCAAATACAATACAACTTATAGTGTCCACTGTTGCTTTTCACACTTATATATATATATTTCTATCCCTTACCACCATGCTCTTCTCCCTGGTTTTTAAAAGTCCTACTTTTATATAGCTCTACTCAATAGGATAGACAAAATATTTTACATAACAATGAAGAACCATTGTTATGTAAACAAACAGAACAAAAGAAACTGTCACCATGTATATCAAAAGTTGCAGCGGGCAGATATTTCACTGATATTTGGTTGCAACTGGATTTCAGTTATACTTTACAACTTCTTTTCTGAGAACAATCTGTGTCACTTTCTATAAAAAATCAATGTGGCTGGTATATTATAAATAAATACAGTAAATATCTGGATAGGCTGGTTGTGTGTGTGTGTATGTGTGTGTGCACAGGTGTGTGTATGCATATATATGAAACACTCCATAAAGATCCATAAAGCTAGAGAATGCCAGTCTCTGATTTACTTTAATGAGTCACAACCATATTTTCTTTTATTTACTTTATTTTGAACTTGCCTTTCTCTTAATATAGGGGCTCAAGGAGGCTTCGAAAAAGAGATCAGAGAACATGAGAAAGATAATGGGTCACAAATTATATTCTGAAAGAATTAACTGAATGTAAGCAGTGCGATTCCAACACGGATTGAAAATATTGACCAAAACAGTTCGCTTCTAATGAAACACTCAAAAGGTATAATTACATATATTAGTTTAAGAAGAATTTTGGGCATGAAGCCCTTACATGGTAAACCTCTAAACCTCTATGTTGATACTAATGGGTGAATAAGAAAGTCTGGTACTAATCAATATATCTAAAAGAAATGCAATTTTCTTACTGCGATTTTTTCCTCAATATTTTCCCTACATTTAGAACACCCTTTTTTCTAAGTGCAAATTGCTGCCACTTTGTTTGGCACAATGAATTTCTTTCCGTTTCCTTCCCAATCTTTTCATTTTCTTTTATCAGGGTTTGCCATTTCTTTTCATCTCACTTCTGAATTATCCTGACAGCAAAGTCACGTATCTCTTCCAAATTCAGAATATAATAAGTTTTGTAACAAACATATTTTAATTTTTAATCTTTACACCCTAATATTGAAAGGTCTACAAGCTGTCTTGAAAACATCTTCCAATTATTCATTACAAAAAGGAAAATACAAACAGTGAGCCAATGACAATAGAAACATTGTGGTCGGTACAAACTGTCCCAAGAAGGAAAGCAAAACAAAACAAAATGTTGCATTTCAAAAAGGGTCAAAACACATACATGTAGCCAAATCAATGTTTTTGATGAAGCAGAAAAGGAGAATTTTGAGTGGATTCTAAATGGCCAAAATTCACATTTTGAGTATATTTAAAGGTATTAAAACTTTTCACTCAGTCTTATCTACAACTGGTTAGAGAGTACATCATAATATCAATTACTACTCCGAAATGATTGTGCTTTGATGTGTACCTTGAATCAAGAAAAAAATATATACAAAATGTGTCTTTCACAACCTTAAGAATTACAATCTTTCTAGAACCCTCTATGGGCTAAAATGTCTGCTAAGAAATTTCCATTGCATAAGAAACTAATAATAACAACAACAACAACAACAACAACAACTTTATTCTTATACCCCACCACCATCTTCTCAAAGGGACCTGGGGCAGCTTACATATGGGACAAGAGGCAGGTTTTAAACCCCCCCCCGAAATTTTCAACCCTCCCCGAAATTTTTTTCTGGCTACGGCCCTGCCCCCAAGACCCATTCCGGAGAGCCGCCCCAGAAGCATACCATGATAGATGGTATCGAAAGCTGCTGAGATATCCAAGAGAATTCATAAGCACACACTCCCCCTACCTAGTTCTCTGCAGAGGTCATCCACCCAGATACCCAAAGCCGTCTCTGTACCATGACCAGGCCTAAAACCAGACTACGATGGATCAAGAGCAATCATTTCATCCAAGAAATGCTAGAGCTGAAAAGCCACAACTTGATCTAGAACCTTGCCCAGAAAGGGAAGATTAAAAAATTGCTGGTAGTTATTCAATATCTAGGGATGCCTTCTTCAAAATTGGTTTCACTATTGCCTTTTTTTTAAGGCTCAAAGGGATTTGTCCCTGTTCCAACAAGGCATTTATAATCTTCATAAACCTCATAAGAAATTATCTACCTGATTGAGAGAGGGACTCTTGAGTGCATAAAATCTAAAGGTGTTTAGCTGGAATAATGCCAGAGTTAGGACTGGGCTGGGACTGACACCCAAGAAGACCTAAATGTAGTATTTTCTCATCTTGTTGAGTATTTAGAATGGGGAACGGCATTTGAAGTAGAGAGGTTCCTTTCACATCCTGCCATTTGCAGCTGCTCAACATGCTATTGTGATGAAGTCTCAGAGAAGTTGGAAAGTTATATCTTACAGCAGGGGTCCTCAAACTAAGGCCCGGGGGCCGGATGCGGCCCTCCAAGGTCATTTACCCAGCCCTCACTCAGGGTCAACCTAAGTCTGAAACAACTTGAAAGCACACAACGACAACGACAACAATCCTATCTCATAGGCCAAAAGCAGGCCCACACTTCCCACTGAGATACTAATAAGTTTATATTTGTTAAATTGTTCTTCATTTTAATTATTGTATTGTTTTAAAGTGATTTTTGCACTACAAATAAGATATGTGGTATGCATAGGAATTCATTCATGTTTTTTTCAAATTATAATCCAGCCCTCCAACAGTTTGAGGAACTGTGACCTGGCCCTCTGTTTAAAAAGTTTGTGGACCCCTGTCTTACAGCATCCTCACTCTCTTAGAAGTAGCTATTGTAAACCAAAATTCTCCAACAAGCAGATTCTTAGGAAAACATCTTTTAAAATCTACAGATACTCATGTGTAAGTCTTGAAATCTTTTGACAAAAATCAACCACCAAAACCTAAGTCAGTGTATCCACAGGTCATCAATGAAAGCACTGTACTGTAAATACTGATGTCAATCTGAATGCCTTGGAGAGCTAATGGCAGCAATGGTTGCTCTTTGGTGCTTCCCCTCAAAGGAGTGCCAGGGTTGTAGAGAGTTTTGCTGCATCATTTTGGTTTTCCTGGGACAGACTAAGCTCCTTTGATAAGAGTGAATACTGTTCCTAAAGGAATTATCTCCTTTTCTGAACAAAATGACAGGAAGCAGCTCACCCCTTGGTAGCACTAGCATTTTCCCCTCTCCAGGGAATGACCATTGCACTCATCCACAAGTCAAAACCCATAATTTTGGCCCCAAAACCTGACCTCAGCTTATGCATGAGGTTGACTTTATACACAAGTATATGTGTATGGGAATTTCATTCTCTATACATGTATTCACAAGATTATTAATACTGATTCCTCTGATACCTTTGATCTTGCCCTCTCCCACAGCTCTACTGGATTGCATTTGTTTTTGCTTTTATTCTGCACTATGAAGTATCAAATCAAATATAGTGTGAACATAACAGTGAAGTAAATTAAAGACAAAATGTATTATCTTGGATGAAGATACTGAAAGATTGTCTAGAAAAATCAAATAAAATGCAAATAAGCTGCAAATAGTACTAGTCTCCATCACAGAAATATGGAGCATGCTGGGAAGCTGCAAAAAAACCAAAAAACCTTAATACACACAAAGCGGAGCTCCAACAGAGTGAGCTCAGCCAGTCTTGGAAAATAGCATTCTACTGCTTTGTTTTGTGGGGAGGGAGAGAGGGAGGGATGGCGGAATGGGACTGGTGACTGGTATATGAGAAACATTGAACACAGGACTGAAATGTTAGTTAACAGACTTGCTACTAGAAATGATGTATTTAATGAACTACACATAATTACAATGGCTTAGAAAAAATTGAATACATATGAAATATAAAAAAAATATTCTAGACCTCTCCAGTTATTGCTTCCAATTCTTAGTCAGCTTGGTAGTTGCAAAACCTTTCACCATCTTTTGATCATTCCTATAAACCTTAATGGTAAAACTCTGAGGTTTTAGAAATCTGTTTTCTTTCCCTTCTCAGATTTTTCCCCAAAACAATACTACTCTCCACCAAACCACATGCATAGGAGGTTCAAAAGATCGCTTTTCTTGGCAGGCTTTCCTACTGTGCTGCTAGAATGTCATACATTTCTAATAGCTCCCCCTCCTCTCTCTTGCCCTTCCCGGTACAGTTTACCTTTTCTCAGCCTTTACACTTCACTGCCTTCTGATTATTAGAGGCTATGGTGGAGAAGAGAAGATTATGCTACCTGTACTTAAGTGCACAGCATGAAGATCGTTATAATTCCTTCTCCGTCATTTAAAAAATGCATGTTACCTGGTGCTGTGAAACTGTTTGGAATATAAATACATCTGAGATATGGCCAGTATGGCTTAAAAATCTTCTTTGTGTTTTCTCCACCATGTCTGACAACATTCAATCTAGCTCTTTTAGTTTAAGAAAAGCATCATCTGAATAAGTAGAATCACTCTTCTGAGTGATTAGAATTAATTACTGTATTATATCTGGTTTTCCTCCCTCTCAAAAAATTTTATTTTAATAATTTGCCCCAAAAAAGTATATATGATTTAGGCATATATTAAAAAACAATTAATCCAAGATGTACACAATTGGCACAATACATTCATTACATCACATAGAATCATAGAATCATAGAGTTGGAAGAGACCTCATGGGCCATCCAGTCCAACCCCCTGCTAAGAAGCAGGAATATTGCATTCAAAGCACCCCTGACAGATGGCCATCCAGCCTCTGTTTAAAAGCTTCCAAAGAGGGAGCCTCCACCACACTCCGAGGCAGAGAGTTCCACTGCTGAATGGCTCTCTCAGTCAGGAAGTTCTTCCTCATGTTCAGATGGAATCTCCTTTCTTATACTTTGAAGCAATTGTTCCGCATCCTTGTCTCCAGGGAAGCAGAAAACATGCTTGCTCCCTCCTCCCTATGACTTCCTCTCATTACGTGGCAAGGAAGACTTAACACTCTACTAAGGACTGAAACATTATTTTTCTGTGTCTCTTCAACCAGTCTCTTCAACCAATACATATCCTACCTTAAACACTATGCTAAGACATTATACAGCATGGCTGGCTATCATGAACTGCGATCTTCATCAGTGCGGCCTGCCAAAAGCTGTCTGCTAGCTATATCTTGACTCCTTTAATTCTCTCTAACCTCACCAAAACTATCCAATCAAAACAAAGCAAAATAAAAATGCTGACGGCACCTTGTTTATCATATCCAATCAAAATAAACATCTTAACCATAACTCTTCCGCAGTTCAATTACAATCGTTCTCTGTCTTAGATCCTAATTGCATCAGCCATCTGATAAAAGGCTATTATAGATCACACTAGTTCACATCTCACAGTATTGTTAAAAATGCTGGTCTTCTCTTCCCTTATTGCATTCTAATAGTGAGGTTTGGTTTTTTGTTTTTGTTTTTTTTGGGGTTTTTTTTTTTTGAGAAGCTTAAACTACTGCAAGATTTGCAAGGATACATATCTACGCGTTGTAATACATCCAGCTATCTGCATTGTATTTTAGGACTCTTCTACATAGAGCCAAAACTCGTGATGGGTTCTGTATTAGCCTGGGGTGTCCAAGCGACATCCCAGGCTAATCCGGATTAACCCAGAGTAAACCTGGATTTCTACAGTTTAGACTATCTGGAAGGGCCTTTATATCCTTTATGATATTCTGTAGGTTACACCAGATTACACTCTGTACTTCATTGTTTTTTTGTGCTGGTGACATGTAAAGATTTACTCAGAAACTTTTCCCTTTCTCATCCAGTAGCGGATGGTCAGATATTTAAAAAAAGTTTTCCCACTGAATTGAGAACCCTGACCTGACTGCCCTAATTTAATGAAAATTTACCCCATTCATTCCAAGATTCTATGTACTGTATATTTATTCAAGGCAGCTCCACTGGCCTTTCCTATGATGAGATAAATATTCATATGAACTCCATATGTCAATCAGAATATGTGAGATCCTTTATGAGGAAGACATGTGAAATACCTGGACTTATATGAATAATGACAAGAAAATTGATATTCATAAAAAGATAGAGAGTTGGGGGTAAATGCAAACTGAGGCCGGTTCCACAGAGGGGAAACATCTGCTGAATCCCAGGTTTAAAAAACCTGGGTTGGGGTGGGCCTTTGTCCCCACACTGGCTTGAAAAACCTGTGCTTTTGGTGGGGGTATATAGATGCCCTTCTGAAACCTTCCAATAGGACAGGGAGACACCCATAGCCCCTCCCCAAAACCCCTTAACCCCCTCCCCCTCCCAAAAAAAGAGAAAATAACTTACCAGGTCACCATTACACTGCTGATGGAGGTCTCCTAGCTCGTTGAAATGATGAACCAGAAGAAGGGGGGGAGCAAAATCGCTCCTCGCTCCCCCCCTTCTCCTGGTGCATCATTTCTACACACTAGAGGCCTAGTAACTTATTTTCTCTTGTTCTTGAGGGGGGGGTTAAGGAGTTTCTAGGGAGGGGAGTTGGTGCCCTTGGGGTTTTCTGGGCTGGTTCAGAAGGACTACAGGAGGGCTAGTCCAGGCAGAGTCCATACTGGATTAGACCCAGGTCTTTCAGGAAGACTCACATTTAACCCAGCATCTAATTAATTTAGGACAAAGCAGGGTTTTATTGCTTTGTCCCAAATTAATTTGCTTTTACCCAAGGCATCATTTGGACACCTCAGATAAACATCCAAGAGGGCCCGCATTTTGGATGCTATGTGGATGCACCCTGAGACAGTTATAGCAACTTGTTAAGCAAGAAAAAAACCCTTAATTTTTCCAGCAGTATTTCAGAATGCAGCTCACTGTACACACACCATCATCATGTATATGCCTTGACGGTTTTATTTTATTACTGTATCCGGGACAATAATTTTTGTCCATCAGCTGAAAGATAATTCAGTTCCCTCGTTACCTTAAAAAAAATCCTAAAACTGTGATTATCATCCAGAATAAATCACTGTATTTAATAATAAAAACCAATACTGTTGCATCTTTGAACTTCTACTTATGATGCAGTGTCAGGAAATGGCCTGAAGTCATATTTAAAAGATTACTGGATTTAAGACAAACGCTTAAGTGCATACAGTGCATAATTTTTGTCCATCAGCTGAAAGATAATTCGGTTCCCTCATTACCTTAAAAAAAAAATCCTAAAACTGTGATTATCATCCAGACTAAATCACTGTATTTAATAATAAAAACCAATACTATTGCATCTTTGAACTTCTACTTATGATGCAGTGTCAGGAAATGGCCTGAAGTCATATTTAAAAGATTACTGGATTTAAGACAAACAGTTAAGTGCATACAGTTTCCCCATATCACCTATGACTGTGCTAAATAGTTTTTTTTATTAACATGGAACTATAGAATCAGGGCAACCTCAAAATTGAAAACAAATAGCATTATAGAAGGCATTTGGAGACAAATTTTAGTCCTGTGAAAGCCTGAAGTTCACCCTTGCCCCACTGAACTACAATATTTTAAATGGGTCTTGCTGTTTATAATTAGTTTTAGGTGCTTGTTTGTTTTTCTGTACCCTGAGATATATATATATGGGGAAGGATACATACAAGTAAATGCACGAACAGGGTAAGTTTTCTATTGTAGATATTCATCTGAACTCATGGAGGCCAACAAGGATAGCAATATTATTACACTTTGAATTAAATGATTAGATAAATTGAATAAAGATGGATTATATCTATAATCATTTTAGAAAGAACAAAAAGAAAAAAAGAAATCAAATCTGGAGAATAAAAAGGTGCTATTTTTGCTGTAAGATCACACTTTCTTATGGATGCAAAACATCTGGAACAAATATCTGGATTCCGAACAGCAACTATGGCTCACCTGAGTATTGAAAACATATCCATTTTCAGTATAAAAAGGATATGAAGCAACCCCTCAGGAATGGGGAATATTCACTCTTTTCAGTGGTTCATACTCCTTTTCCATAGTTTATAGTGACTAGCAGCTCTCATCAGCACTTCACCCTCCCCTGAATTCCCTTCTTGGCTAACTGGTGATATCAAGCATTGTATCGTGATAGTATGCAGCCCAACTTGGTTATGTGATGACATCATTTTAATGCAAGGAAATGCAATACTTTGCTTATACAAGGAGAAAATGGGACATATTCATTGAGAAAAAAACATTTTATAGCATGAGTCCAGTTATCTCAGCAATGATGATGCCCGAGAAAAACACGTTTGGTCACTTTCAAGTGCCTTGGCCGCAACAAATACAGTTATCTGCTGCAGACAACATTGCTGACCGCAGCAGACAACTGATGTTTCTGATAAGTGTCTTCTGATAAGTCTCTTTATTCCACTTCAACTCAATACTAATAGCAACCTTGCATGTTTTTAAAGAGTCATGATAAGTGAACCAAAACTTTGGTAAGTTCAAGGACAATACACAGTATCCAAGGATACTGCTAAAAATTCTTTCATCTGAATATATCTCATCTGACAACTGACTCATGAACCCATTAAACTCTTGCCATCTTCAAATATTTAGGTTGCTGTTCCATGCTCACTTAAATAGAATAAATACCACTGAAATCAATAGGACTTACTTCTGAGACTTACTTCTGAGTGCCTGGTGGCGCAATAGGTTAAACCCTTGTGCCAGCAGAACAGTTCAAATCTAGGGAGTGGGGTGAATTCCTGTCTGTCAGCTCCAGCTTCCCATGCGGAGACATGAGAGAAGCCTCCCATAGGATGGTAAAACATCCAGGTGTCCCCTGGGCAACGTCCTCGCGGACAGCCAATTCTCTCACACCAGAAGCAACTTGCAGTTTCTGAAGTCGCTCCTGACATGAAAAAAAAAACTTCTGAGAAGATACATATATGACTGTGCTTTTTTGTCACGCAATAAAAAGTAAAACATAAAATTTGAACAAGATACTATGTTGACTTTGCATTCCCATTTCAAAACATGTAGGTATTTATTTATTTATTTATGTGCAGTATTTATATTCTGCCCTTCTCACCCTGAAGGGAACTCAGGGTGAATCACAGAACACATATATAGCAAACATTCAATGTGGATTATAACAATGACAAGACAGACAACAGATAGAGGCTTTCCCATCTTTTGGCATCTTTTTGAGGCCGAGCTCGGCTCTGGCCACCGTGGGTGTGCTGTTGCTCCATCTTCCTGCTGAAGAGCATTCTTTGTTCATAAACTTCTTCCTTTTTCTGATCAAAATGCCTAACTTAAATAATACTTCCCCACTTTAATGCTGTTCCTATTTATATACTCACATTTGTTTTCGAATTGCTAGGTAGGCAGAAGCAGGGCTAAAGGTCAGGAGCTCACCCTGACCCGGGCTCCTGTCAACTTTTCAGTTGGTAAGATTTATTGCAGCTTGGTAATTAACCTGCTGTGCTAAAGCCCGCCCCTAATTGAAAAACTAGAATAACATGAAGGCTAGGTATCATAACATACTCTCCATGGAATTGGACCACTGAGATTTTTGATGGCTGAGATTCTCATAAGAAATAAAATTAGCAGTTTTGGACCTGCAAATATATTTTTGAGGTATCCCCTAAAATGCCAGTTTCTGCTACTTATTCCTTCTGATTGTGCTTAAGCTTCTTTAGTTTCTTAACTTTTTTCTCTTACTCTCTCCTGCAATATTTTCATTTGCTTGAGTTTTATACTGAAATGAAGTAAAACCTACATTTCTTAAAAGTTCGTGTCAGTTTGATATTTAAATTCATCCTTAAGCAGCAGGTAAATGAATGCAATAATCTTTCTGGAAGGAAAACTAACAAAACCAAAAGCCACCCTTCTTCTAACTATTTCAGCTTTTACCACTTGCTCTTTAGGAGTCTCTGACAGCCTGTTCAGACAGTACCTTTATCCCAGGAGCTTCTGCAGCAAACAGCAGGGTGGCCAAGTGCCAATCTCTGTAAACGCAGAAACAATCACAGAAATGGCAAAAAGCTGCAAGATTTTCAGTTGTGGGAAAATCCCAGTTCTGAGCCAAAAATCTACATCTTTGAATGTCTGTATGTCCCTGCACTTGGAAATTGTGGGATTTTTTTAATCTAGGTTTGTTCTCGGGTTTTAGATATTTGTTCCTATAGGTTTGTTCCTTTTAAAAAGGTGACAGTTCAGCAAAACACAAAAACTTTGTTCGTGTGCCAGAAACTTTATGAAACTTGTGGAAAGAACATTTTCTCTGACCAGGACAAAGTTGTGGCCCCCTAGTCAATGTTGCACATTTTTTCATAAAAAGAGCAATCAGGAACAGACTTTTATAACCCAGGAACAACACCCTGTCCGCAGAGATGGCCCTGCAGCTTATATAAACCAGGAACAGAACTTATACAATTATTCACATCTTCGCATCTTCACATCTGGGGTTTCTTTTTTTAAAAAAAATTGAACATCCCATAGAAGCCTCTAAATCCCACAATGAAGCAGCAAGTTTGGACAACAGAGGCAGAAATTCCAGGACCAACAAGTCATGCTGTCAACTATTCACATGCAATTCACAAAAAAATCCAACAACAACAACAACAACAACAATAACAATAATAATAACTTTATTTGTACCCCGCTACCATCTCCCCAAGGGACTCGGTGTGGCTTACATGAGGCCGAGCCCACAATACATCAGCAAAAACAACAACAGCAATACAAAACAATAAAATGAAACTCATAAACAAAAAACAAGCAGTAAATATCAACAATAGTATGACAATGCTTTAAAACCTATGGCTGGGCCAAATGTAATAATTAAAATTTTAAAAAATAATGCTGAGCATGACCAGGTGAAATATATAACTAGGATAGAATTTCGGAGAGGAAAGGGCATGCAGACAATCCTAGATCATAAAAGTGCATTTAGGGACATATTGCTGGGAGTTTCCTTATTCTGGGAAGGCACACTGGAACAACCATGTTTTCAGGCTCCTCCTAAAGACTGCAAGAGTTGGGGCATGCCTGATGTCCTTGGGGAGTGAGTTCCAGAGTCGAGGGGCCACTGCCGAGAAGGCCCTCTCTCTCATCCCCACCAATTGCACCTGCGATGGAGGTGGGAGCGCAAGCAGGGCCTCTCCAGATGATTAAAGAGATCGTGTGGGTTCGTGTACAGAAATGCGGTCACGAAGGTAGGCAGGTCCCAAACCGTTTAGGGCTTTGTAGATAAGAACCTACACCTTGAATTGGGACCAGAAAATGAACAGCAACCAGTGGAACAGGAGGGTTGACCGCTCCCTGTAAGGAGCACCAGTTAACAACCTGGCAGCCGCCAGTTGAACCAATTGAAATTTCCGGGCCGTTTTCAAGGGCAGCCCCATGTAGAGTGCAATATGTTTAGTCTGAAATAATTATAGGCTTGAATTGAATTTATTCACATAGATCTTTGTAAGATTATATCCTCAGTTAGCAATAATGCAAACTGAATTATCACATGTTAATATTACTTATTCCATGTCTAGTTTTTGCACTTGCCAGATCCCTGTTTGATAATTAGATTTTATGTAGCTTAGATAGTTGTGTGTTCCCTAGACCCTGTACAACTACAAGCATCAGTGAATGTATCGTGCATAATTATAAGCACACAATTCTGAAAATAAACACTTGGGGGAAAGGCAATAGCATGTAGTACCATCACTGTGATGGAGGCATAAAGCCTAAACTCAGTTTACAGCTAAGAATCCAGTATATAATATCTTGAGCATCAAGTGAATAGATGAGATGCTCTTAAATTATCTGAAAAGCCTTGCAAAAGAAATAGAGCTCCAATGACCTATGCACATAAAACATCCTTGAGCATAGGAGTAATACCTTTTCTGCTACATTTCAAGTGTATCTCCAGAACACCCTCCTGAGATTTTGAGCCCACTGCAGGCACTCAATGTTTTTAGGGGGAAATTTACAGCCCACTTAACTCCCACTGTGAAAATACTACAGTTGATAGTAAAATACATAGAAGTAATGGAGAAAAAGGGATGGCAATGAAGCCCAAAATGCAGCTAACAATATGAAAAGAAAGGGGGGAAAGGGAGCTCACAAAAAAGGAAGTGCAGGAAAATATGCGTGTCAAAATTGACAATGTAGAAGATCATGGCGAACACCTGTTTTTCAGGTTTCGAACCACATGGAAAGATCTAATCAAGAATGACGAGTAACAATGCTTCCTGATCCTGTTTTTCAAGCATTACTGATGAAAAGATTCCTTGAACACTATGGCTGGACCTACACTGCCCTATATCCCAGGATCTGATCCCAGATTATCTGTTTACCCCAGATTATCTGGCAGTGTAGACTCATATAACCCAGTTCAAAGCAAATAATCTGGGATCAATCCTGGGATATAAGGCAGTGTAGATCCAGCCAATATTCCTTCAAATAGCAGTGATATAAGACCCCTTCTACACTGCCATAGAAAATCCAGATTACCTGCTTTGAACCCAATTATATGGCAGTGTAGACTCATATAATCCAGTTCAAAGCAGATCATGTGGATTATCTGTTTTGATAACCTGGATTATATGACAGTGTAAAAGTGGCCTAACTGTGGTGATGAAACATTTTATTACTGGTAAATATATCTAGAACTGAAATGCCATTTCTCATAACAGCCTAGCACTTCAAGACTGATTAAACGAGTGTCCCAAAATAACTTATCTTTAGGATATAACGTACCATATATACTCATGTATAAATTGAGAGCAATTTGGATACAATCTGTGAATGTCAAGAATCATTCCACGAAGAGGAGAAAGAACCAATGCCATTTTGGGGAGTAGCCCCCCTTAGTTGTGGCTTTCACTCCCCAGGCATTTAAAAAGGCTGGAATTGGGGTCGTGGTGGAGAGAGTAGAGGGATTGGTCCTACTTTTAGGTCCTCCCAGGACTAAACTCTTGCTTTCTATCACTCTATTCAGGAAAAGGATGGTCCCTTTTAAAAATATGAATTAAGGTACAGTCCTCATACTGATATGTTGACCCTGGGTTTTTGGGTTGACTTTTTCATACTAAAATTTCTAGACTTACCCAGGGGTATAAATGGTTTCCATAGTATGAAAGGCTATTCAAAATATGCTCATATAAGGACCATTTTTCAGCACCAAGACACTGAAGCCCAATTAAGGAAGAGAGATAGGGTTGTATACCAGCAATGGGTGGAATTAAAGTCATAAAAAAGGTTAAAATCAAAGTAGGAAGGTCATGATATAATACTAACACATCAGTTCTATTAATCTCTATTCAGTAGGACTACTAATGAGGTAATAGAATTCTATTTACATTGAGACATCTACGTGGTATCAGGAATCCTTTCACCAGTAGGGAAAAAAATTACAATATCGAAAAGACAGGCAACAATTATTAATACTGCAACATTCCTTTTGATGTCCTTAGGTCTAAATTCAATTGGTAGCCTCAACTAAACTGGTACATTTAATTAGTGGGATTTACATAGGTCTTATATTACGATTCAGGAATTGATTCAACTGATTTAATCCAGTTGGGGAAAATAATTGGATTTAGGCAAGGAAAATATACAAAGACAATATGAAAGGAAATTGGACAGTTGTTTTAACACTGTTAAAAAAGTAGGAATACACATACAGATATGAAGGAGAAATCAAAACACATAAATCTTCACTAATGCCATGATAATAAATATGTCATTCTGTGCACAGCCCTCCAGGAGAACCATGCTCAATAAATATGGTCAGTCTGACTATCTTTTAAGTAAAAATATCTAGAGTTACATGGTATGTCACCCAAGCTACACTAATCGGTGGATCACTAGAACAAATGAAACATGCAGAGAAGTTGATTTTGGTTTTCTGATAGACAAATCCCTTGGAGGAAAGTATTTCATAGACTTGAGCCCAGATCCGTTTTCAGCTGTTCCTTTGGCCAATCCGGTTTCTCCACTTTTGTTCAGGAGCCCAAAACGGAAAGGGCCCAGTCGTTACAGATTCCCATCTGAAAAGGGACCATAATGGCAGCTGATCATGGCTCCTTCTGCCCTATTTGGCATCACAGTTTAATATTTTTGATTTTCCTTTATTTTCCCGATTCTTTTTATCTAGTGGGACTGATTGGGAGTTGGGGAGCTGAGGGACAATGGGTGGGGCATGTGCACGCATATTTGGGGGCTTGGAGAGTCATTCTTTTAGCTTCTTTTTTTCCTTCCCATCCTCTCCTTCAGAAAATACTTCTAAAAGATAATAATTAATTATTAATAATAGTAATCCCAGCAAACAAAAAGAGAACACTACCTCTCCTCTAGAGCAGAAAGTATAAACAGCTTTAAGGAAGCATTAAACTGAAGCAGAAAGGAGAGTGGAGACAGTACAGGCAACACAAGGTAGTCCAGGGAGGATACAGGATAGCTCCACTGGGCTCCAGGTCATCATCACTCTTCCTTCTCTGGGCCTCCTTAAAAACCCAGTTTTCTCTACAAAGAGAAGGGAAAGGATCCAGAAATAGTGGTATCTTAATTCTGATGCTTTTTTAAATAGTGATTTTAATACCTGTGGGAAGTGCCCCCCATAATGGGCTGGATATGGTACTTTTTAATCCCCACTGCTGATACCCAGGCTCCCTTGAAGGGAAGAATGTAAAGGGGAGCCTCGCAGGTTCCTCATTGCCGCCAATGGGGCAAAAAGAGCCGCTTTTCGGATGTGGAACGAAAATGCCCATTCAGCAGTGCGCCTATTTTTGGGAGGCACATGATAACTGATATGGGGGGCTTCCGGTCTATGACAAGTAGAAATAGTTAGCAATTCATCCAAAAGGCACAAACCTTGTATTTTACCTCTGTGTTAGTGAAGGCAATAAGAGAAATGTCTGGTTACTTAAGTCACATCAAGGCACACACACTTTCAAAATGTTTTCAAATAACTAATATCATGTGTTCCTATTCTATTATAGAGGAAGGGAGGCACTTTGGACAATGTCTTTTTTTAAAAAACCAAATAAAACATCAAGGCTGTAATCCTTACATTTCAGTTTTTTAAAAAATGACTTTTATTCTACACCGCATAAAAGACTTAAGTTTTATACTTTTTATCAAAAGCAACAATTAAGAACCACTGGGAAAGTTCAGGAGGCTTTCCTTTCAATGAGGGGTTCTGGAAAACCTATATTAATGGACAACCTCACCCATAAAATGACTGCCAAACTTAACATTTCTGTAAAATGATACACATTTTATGGCATATATATATATATATATGACCCAGGTCTAATATACAAGATTTTGCTAACCTTCTAAGAGAAATCTTCAACTTGAGGGCTTTACAATTCTATACTCTATGTTTTCTATTTTAGTTGGCTGTGTTAAACATGGTTTTTTTACCATTTTAAGGCTATGCTGAGTGCATGTGCATTCTATTTAAAAATATGTAAAATAAAGTTACAAATAATAAAACATATAAGAAATATGAAGCATTACTAGAAGGTATAGACTGACCACAAGTAATTTTGACCTTAGTTCTGCGCAGAGATACAAATAGCAGCCTTGGTCCAGCTGCAATACTAGCAAGAATGTTTAGAGTGTAGAGTTTAAACTATTTTTCAGCACATGTTGTAAACAAATGCCTTGCCTAAAGCTGCAGAGGCTCAACCCCTGTCTTGCTTTGGAAACTAAGGAACATAAGACTCCAGCGACTTGCTCAATGGTTGGAATAGTTTCCCTTTCTTGTGTTTGCCATTAGGAGCTGGAAACGTTTTCACTTCCATCTGCTTAACAGATGCTCAGCATTCTGCAAGGAAACATTTTGTATTTAAAAAAATCTTCAAAATGGTTAGCAGGCATCTAAGTTAGTAAAAATTGGGGAAGATTATATGTTGAGAAAAAGATAATCTGCCAAAGAGGGAGGGGGAGACCTTGAAAAAAACTGAAATACGTCTGGGATCTTTTACTGCATTCTTTCAAATATTGCTGCCTTACATCTATCATTATCAAAGCAACTGAAACATTTGTGGACTACCAAGCTAATAGATTCTACAACCACGGGTATCTGCAAAACATAACCTGCCATATTTATATACTGGTATTGTGTCCCTTGAATGTGTTTCTGATTTAGAGTGATTGTAAGACAAACATACCATAGGTTAGCAAGATTTGTTCATAGCAAGTTTACTATTCCCTTCTTCAGGGGATTAGAGTATGTGCCTTGTCCAAGGTCACACAATGAGCTTCTATGGCCAAGAAGGGTTCAAACCCTGGACTCCAGAGTCCCAGTCATACGTTTTAATAATCTAAGCACAAAATAAAATATGGGAATTGGAAATGTTTGGCCAGTTTGCTTGTTTGTCACATTTATATCCATCCTACAGCTGAAGATTTTAGGAAGGCTTCTAAGAAAATCAAATCAAAACACTAAATAAGAACAACAATTTAAAAAGATAAAGCTTTATGTAATAATTAATCAATTACATATTTTAATACAGTTTAAAGTAAAGGTAAAGGTTTTCCCTTGACATTAAGTCTAGCAATGTCCGACTCTGGGGGTGGTGCTCATCTCCATTTCTAAGCTGAAGAGGCAGCGTTGTCCATAGACACCTCCAAAGTGGCCAGCATGACTGCATGGAGCGCAGTTACTTTCCCACAGAAGTAGTACCTATTGATCTACTCACATTTGCATGTTTTCAAACAGCTAGGTTGGCAGAAACTGGTCCCACCAATCATAGGATGCCTTCCCTTTACAGACCCAATTGCATCATAGATAGTTTAATTATAGAAACATTTTTTTTAAAAAATATAGCTGTTTATTCAAGCCTATGCAGCCTAGTGATTTAATCCAAATTTGTACAGATAAGCCTTTACCTTTTTAAGGATGGATCTACACTGTTATATAGCCTAGTACCTGATCCCAGATTATCTGTTTTAAACTGAATTATATAACTCAGTACTGCCATATAATCCAGTTCAAAGCAGATAATCTGGAATCAGAAACTGTATTTATTATATGGCAGTGTATATGAGGCATGAGTGTGTTGTTGAGTTTTTTTCAACCACAAATAACCATTGACAGTTCTACATTTATAATTGTTTTCAGAATTAATTGTAATGTGGACCATACTGAGATCTATGAATATATAGGACAGAATATAAATAATATAAAGAAGTACTAACATAAAATTAATTTCTGCAAGTCTCTGTATTATATTGTAAGATGAGTGGACTACACTCACATTTGTTGCTGTGGTTATGTGCCTTCAAGTCAACTCCAACTTATGGTGACCTATCATAAAGTTCTCATGGCAAGATGAATCAGAGGAGGTTTGCCATTGCTTTCTCCTCAGGCTAAGAGACTACGACTTGCACAAATGGGATTCCAACTTCTGGAATCTCAACCCATTCAGACGCCTACAACACACTGGCTAAAATTCATGTACAAACATGGATTCAACAATCTCCTTTTAAATTTCCATTAAAATTGCATCGACACCAACATTAACTTATGTACAGCTTGATCACAATTACTTGTCAGTCATGATCTAAGGTGATACCAGGTTCCAGTGCCACAGTATAGAACAACATTATTTTTGCTCTTTGTTGATTAATAGTCTCACTAGGAATGAGGATCATGTCTGAATATTCTACTAAAATCCATTATATAAATAAATCAGCAGTTTCTGGCTTTTCTCCCTAAAAAGCAAAACCAAGTAGACTGTGTTAGGTTTTGCACAGTTCAATATATTTTATATTCCTTTCTTGGTTAACAAAAGATACGTTCAAAATTCATAGAACAATCTGAATGCAGAATTAACATCATATGTTACTTTCATGTCATTGAAAGCATTGTGAAAAGTACTTCTGTAATCATTTGCCACATGCTCAGGGCCCATCCACACAGTACCTTTATTCCAGGAGCTCCTGGTTCAAAACAGAGGGTGGCCAAACATCTTGTGGGCTTTGAAATCCCGTAACGAAGCTGGAAATCTGGATGTCACAGGCAGAAATTCCAGGACTAACAGGTCTGTGTGTGGACCTATTCTCAGGTGCTGATTTGTTTGTCCTACGTATTAAACCACAGTTTGGTGCTGTCTGGAAGCAACCTCTGACTGAAGTACTAATTTGACACAAATGCTTCTGAATACTATATAGCAATCATATGGTTGCATTTCATTGACATCATATGGCATCATAAGGATAGCAGAGAAGATTCACATTCTGAATTTCTAATCTATTTATTTTTGCCCCAAACCAGAGATGTTTGCGAGGGAATATTGACTAATCTGACTAATAAACAAGCGAAGCAATAGGAAATATGTAGCCCAGATCAAAGGAAGATAGCCATCCAGCTGCTATGGTTGAGTGTTTATGAACTATACACATATCTCAAAATTTATTTCCAAAATATTTCAAGAATCAAAAAAATGCTAAGCATATTGAAAATAACATAAGGTTTTCTGTTTACAGCAAAATAAGCTAAAGTCCTTGTTTTCTCAATGAATTATAGGTTCTCATTTTACACTAAATCATAGATATAGTGAAGTTATTCTGATCCCCTCGGGGCAGTTTCCTTGCCCAAGTCTGCATTTCTTTGGAAAACATTCTGGAAAAGAATTTTCTGAAACCATTCCTAAGTACTGACAGGGCCAGTAGTGGGAATGCATCCAGTGTAAAACAAATGCTATTCCATATCTTACGCTGCAGATAATATAAAATGGCTTGCCTCTCAGACAATTCTATTCAGATGTTTCCCAGCTTTCCCCATGGTTTCATTTCCAGAGCAGAATTGCCCAACAGGAATTTGATCCAGATAAAAGAAAACAAAGTGTGTGCACATTCACACATATAGAGAGCTTTCCATATTTAGACAGCAAGGGCCAACTGGAAGCAAAAATCACCACGAATGGTTTAAGATCATTCTGGTTTTTTTTTTTGGTTTTTTTTAAAAACTAAATCCATGGAACATCCAGGGGGAAAAATACCTTAATTGAATCAAAACTCTATAAAAGGAGAAATTTGGATATGGAGCAACCTCATGTTTTTTGCCAAAGCAGTCAATGTGCAGAACAGCAAGTCGTATTCTGGCTTTATAGTTCTTTCTCTCATCCATGGAGCCGAGTTTATCACAATTATTTAGGTTCTGTTTCAAATCAGTCAATCTTGGTTTTAGGAGACGAACTGTGCAACATCAACTCACGGCACTAAATTTAAAAAGCAGAATTGCAGTCCAAAACTGCCATGAGACAGAGGCTTTTTCTTTGATGGAGGACTAAGGAAGTGAAATAGAGAACAAAGAGGAACTTGGCTAGTTTAAACATACCCTGGGGGAAGTCTGCTGTCACATACAGATGTAGGCACCTACAGCAGATCTTCAGCATTGATGGCACTTCTCCATGTCTTTGGAAAACCTCTGAGTCAGTGGCAGATGCATTCCCCTCAATTAGCTGGACAACTTCCCTGTTCGTGCCAATATAAACAGACTGAATGCTGAAGCAGCTTTTTAACCTTTCCTTCCTTGTTCTGTTCCTCTTAACTAATTAGTAGCTCTCCATCTTTGATACTAGTCAACTACGGTGTGTAGTACAAATGAGCATCTGTAGCTCGTAACTGGCTGCTTACTGTTTTTGAGAAATGTAGAAAATAACAAATGTTTAAGTTCATATATGAATCCATGTTTCTACACATAAATCCATAGCCAGGAGTAATGGACCAACATTAAGAATTATTCATAACAGAAAGGATATTTTCAATTTCTGACAAAAGTCTCTAATCTGCATGAGCAAGGTTTCATTCAAGATAAAGTGAGATAGTAGAGCATTTGATGAAACAACCTGGACACAGCATATTATTTGAGAACACAGAAATGCTGGACAACTCTAACAACCACCATGTCAGACTACACAGAGAAGCCATTGAAATCCACAAGCATGTGGACAATTTGAACAGAAAGGATGAAACTCTGAAAATGAACAAAATCTCTAAAATCATAATAGTAAATAAAGAGCAACACTCAAAAACAGGGGAATTCCAGGGAAGAAACAATCAGGGCCAGCTAATCATCTCCTAACAAAGGATTCCCCCACCCTGAACATTCCACTGATATATAAAAACCCATTTTCCTAGTTTCCAACAGACCTCACAACCTCTGAGAATGCCTGCCATAAATGCAGGTGAAATGTTATGAGTGAATGCTTCTGGAACATGGCCATATAGCCTGGAAAACTGCAACAACCCAAAGATAGAGAGAGTTTGAAAAAATTAATTTGCAAATTCTTTGGGTTGGCCCCCTTCTGCAGCAAAAACAAGACTTACTGCTTCTGAAAGAGATCACAAAGTATCATTTCTTAATCTTGTTCCTGATAATGTCACTCTTTCAACAATACAACACAGACACACTTCATTTAGCAAAGTCTCTGAGAAACAAGTGGGTTGTTGCTGTTGTGTTTGTTTGTTTTTTTACAAAATCACTTTATGCTTCCCTACCTGCTCTTTTTTGTTCCTCATTTATGAGACGTTATTTAGCAGCATTAGCATTAGGAAAATGGTGAAGGAGAACTGTAGAAATGCAAACTTTTGTGTTGGGTTGCAGAAACATGTCTGTAGAAAACAATAAAGCTTAAACAGCTAAAAACAAAAAACAGGATGATCCAGTGATAGCAATGTGTGCCATCTTACAACAGGAAAGGAAAACAGCAGCTGCCTTTTGGGTTCCTTAAATGTGCATGTGTGGACAGAGAAACAGAAAGAACATGGGAGAGCAGAGAAGATTCACTATCTACCCCTCAACATGTTTTAAAACACATAGATCTGTAAGCTTGGGCACCAAAAGGGTAAAGATTAGAAAAGTAAAGGCTGTTAAAAGAAATAATAATAAAGCCTTGGATGTATTTTGGAGGAAGCCTTGAAGTTGTCCCTAAAAGATTCCAAATGTTTTTATTCATCCAATGCTTACATGACCTCGTTGTTTCATTTTACATAGGCATTTATTTAGTTCTGAATAAAACATGTTCAAGCTGCTGTTTTTTGTTATCTGTGTGTGTGTGTGTGTTTGCACGTGCGCATTTCCTTGCTCTGGTACCAAAATGTCTGTTAAACAAGTAAAACCCAGTATCACATATACTTCATTAATTGAGATATACCTGTATTTTATTTGTAAAAGCAATGATGAAGTCATAGAAGGAAATGGCATACAGATTCACATCAATTCAGGGTTAGAAAACAAAATTCTGGATAAAATTTCTGAGATGTACAAGAACTTGTGGCCTAGCTCAAAGCAGAGCTTTTGCTCATACCATCTCAGATTTTTTTTACTACCTTTTAGTGTAGTAAACAGAAGCAAAACTGATACTTTGTTTTTGGGTTGATGTATATGTATGCCCTTCAGTGGACTGGAAACAGAGTATACAAACTATGGATGATACAATAGATAGAAAGTGAAGCATTCAAATGAACAGCTATCTAGAAGTTGTCTGTAACTGAGATTTCTAAAATCACTCACTCTGGGGCATTTCCTAGCTAAGGGTTGTGAATTGTGCCAAAACATGTTAAATTATGTATGCAGTCATGCCTGCCTGTGCTGAAGTCATTTTTTTATTTAGGATTTCAACAGTCCTGAAAGCACAGCTTGGAGATGGAGACAGAAAAGGGGCAGGTTTTTGCCTTTCAATTGTCTGTCAGGCTGAATTATGCTTCACAACGTACTGAGTGGCGTTTTTTGCACTTCACTTCTAGCAGCTCCATTTAGTTAAGAGATTCCTCTCAATTATTTGTAATTTCACATTATTCATGTTTTGGAGCTTGAATACTCAACTAATTTAATGTCTGTGCACTTCCATTGACAGCAAGGGTAACAGAATATGAAACAGTAATAGCTTACACAATTATCAATTATGCATTTGCCTGAAACATGCTCTTTCCACAGCGGGCATCCTATCAAAGTGGTGTCTTATGTGAGGACAAGTAAACGTTTCCATTCATTTGGAGACATATTCTATCCTTTCCAGCCATGGATTAAGTAGGGTGGTGGTCTTTAGACATCGCTGATGCTCATAATATACAACACACAGGGTTCAGATACCACAGTAATTCCGAACATAGCTAGATTGTGTAGGCAAAATATCATTAAAAATCAAAATCAGAAGTAAAAGTAGAAAGTGGGCCAGGTGGGTTGCAAATGGCTATACATTACAGAGGGAAAAGGGGGGTCTTAAAAAAGAAGAGAATCAGTGAGTTGATGAAAAGAAAGAAAGATAACAGAAAACTCATCTACTCCATGCCCTTGTATGAGAAAAGGAGAGTCCTCCAAAGGAGAAGACAGCTGGAGCACCAGTTTTATGGGCAGGGAGCCAGGTTTCAGTGAGAGCAAAAAGGTGAAAAGGCCTGGAGAGAAATAAATCATGAATAGGAGCAACCTTAGGATCAACTGAGAGCCCGTATACACATGCCTTAAAACCCAAGAGGAAGTGGGTTAGAAAGGGTGGCGGCTAAACAACATTTAGCCAAAGTGTGGGAAGAATAAAGAGAAATCAGGTTAAGGGCTGTAAAACACGGGTTTAAAAGGTGCCCTTTAAACCAAATTCTTTGAGAAACACACACCTTTCCATGCCTGTGTATCCCAGCAGGCATGGAAAACATGTGCTTTCCTTCCCACCCACCCCCCATCCCATCCCTGTGTGGACTCCTCCGGAGTATGTGTGTTTTTGAAAAGCCGGAAACAGCTTTATTTTTATTTATTTATTTATGGGACACAGGTGGTTCAGGAAAGCACAAGTGGAAAGCAAATACAACTCTCTTAAATTTTGTCTTTTACACTTTGTAATATCAAACAGAGCTTAAATTAAGAATTGGGGAAAGACAGAGATCCGTGGGAAGTTATTTTAAACAAAAAATGCTCCATTATGTGCACGACCTCATATGCACATCTCTAGAGTGATTTTTTTAAAAAAAAAAACTTCCACTGGATGTCTCCCATCCACCCTTCATCTTAATCTGCTTCAAGGAACAGCTGTGAGGACAGCGGAGGGATATGCAGCAGGACTGATAGGTCTGTGTTTGGCCTCCCTTTGAGGTCTCACATTTTAAAAACCCACTTCTTTGTCCCATGTTTTCGCCCTGTCTGGAAGCCCCCTGAGTGACAGTTCCACAAGCAACAGGAAAAGGGAAGCTGGGAAGAAGGAAGACAATGGATAGGTATCAAGTTAGAAAAAAATGGAACAGAACCTATAACAGGCTTGGACAAACTTTGACCCTCCAGGTGTTTTGGGCTTCAACTCCCACAATTCCTAACAACTAATAGGGTGCTAGGAATTGTGGAAGTTGAAGTCCAAAACATCTGGAGGGCCAAAGTTTGCCCAAGCCAGAGCTACAACAAAAATAAAAGAAAATTTCTTTAAAAAGAGTTATCAGTGAAAGGAAAATTATATTTTCAAAAAACCATTACAGTAAAACCATGGACAGAAAGAAAGAAAGAAAACTGTAGAGCAAAGAAGCGTTACCAGCGCCACATATTTTAAAACAGATAGATATATGTTTGGTCATCTGAGTCCATCAAGAGGCTGTGGGCAGCCAGTCAGTAGGCCATTGCTAGTAAATCTCTGCAGATACACTTGTGAGGGTGGTGGGGCAGAGAGAATTGACTCTCTAAAAGATCTCAAAGCATGGGCTGGTTTGTAAAGGGTAACATAGTATTTCAAATAAGCTGGAGTCAAAACCAAATGTTTCAATTGTGCCTGGAAATGAACAAGCAGTTTATTAAACTGTTGCAAGTTGTGCATTCCCTGTAGTCAAGTCCAGTTAGCAATCTAGCTGTGCTTTTGGGGCCAGTTGACTAAACTGTGATAGAAGTAAGAGAGGACTGATGATCTATAATGATTATCTTGGAGCTGTAATTGGTTAAGTGAATGAACCCAGAGGGTGCTCACCTCTTCATTCTGGAAAGAAGTGACAAGCAGAGTACTGCAGGCTTCCGTCCTGGGACCAGTCCTGTTCAACATCTTTATTAATGACTTAGATGAAGGCTTAGAAGGCATGATCATGAAGTTTGCAGATGACACCAAATTGGGAGGGATAGCCAATACTCCAGAAGACAGGAGCAAAATTCAAAACGATCTTGACAGATTAGAGAGATAGGCCAAAACTAACAAAATGAAGTCCAACAGGGACAAATGCAAGACACTCCACTTAGGCAGAAAAAAATTAAATGCAAAGACACAGAATGGGGGATGGGTGGCTCGAGAGCAGTACATGTGAAAAAGATCTTGGAGTCCTCATGGACAACAAGTTAAACATGAGGCAACAATGTGATGCGGTGGCAAAAAAAGGCCAATGGGATTTTGGCCTGCGTCAATAGGAGTATAGGGTCTAGATCCAGGGAAGTCATGCTACCCTCTCTATTTTGCCTTGGATAGATCACACCTGGAATACTGTGTCCAATTCTGGGCACCACAATTGAAAGGAGATGTTGACAAGCTAGAATGTATCCAGAGGAGGACAACTAAAATGATCAGGGGTCTGGAGAACAAGCCCTATGAGGAGTGGCTTAAAGAGCTGGCATGTTTAGCCTGAAGAAGAGAAAGCTGAGAGGAGACATGATAGCCATGTATAAATGTGTGAGGGGAAGTCATAGGGAGGAGGGAGCAAACTTGTTTCCTGCTGTCCTGGAGATAAGGACGTGGAACAATGGCTTTAAGCTACAAGAAAGGAAATTCCATCTGAACATTAGGAATAACTTCCTGACTGTGAGAGCTGTTCAGCAGTGGAACTCTCTGCCTCGGAGTGTGGCAAAGGCTCCTTCTTTGGAGGCTTTTAAACAGAGGCTGGAAGGCAATCTGTCAGAGGTTCTTTGAATGCGATTTTCCTGCTTCTTGGCAGGGGGTTGGACTGGATGGCCCAAGAGGTCTCTTCCAACTCTATGATTCTATGATTCTATGATGAAGAAAAGGTAGGCTTGTCTGGATAGACTGTAGCCATCTTGGATTCAATAACTGTGTGCCCTGATACTGAATGATTGCTACAACCTGAATGACATTTCCTAAATAAATGTTGATGCTTATATTTCTTCTACATTTCATCGGCACATTGCAACTTAGATGCCCCCATAACCACACGGATTTTATAATATGTTTAGCTATACTTACTTACTTAGATGATCCCTCGTTGTCTGAGTAGGATAGTCTTCCAGGATCAGTGTATTGGCGGTGGGTCTGTAGGTGACTGTGGAGCCTTATTCTTGATCTGCATCTTCTCCCGCAGGGAGGGCATTGGTTTCCAGGTGGAAGGCAGTTCCAGTCAGGGTTAGCTTGATGCGCCTTCCTCTTGGCATGTTTCTCTCTTACACCCTCCATTCGTGCCTCTTCAAATTCTAGAGCACTGCTGGTCACAGCTGACCTCCAGCTGGAGTGCTCAAGGGCCAGGGCTTCCCAGTTCTCAGTGTCTATGCCAGAGTTTTTAAGTTTGGCTTTGAGCCCATCATTAAATCTCTTTTCCTGCCCACCAACATTCCATTTTCTGTCCTTGAGTTTGGAGTAGAGCAACTGCTTTGGGAGACGGTGGTCAGGCATCCGGACAACGTGGCCGGTCCAGCAGAGTTGATGGCGGATGACCATTGCTTCAATGCTGATGGTATTTGCTTTTTCCAGCACGCTGACATTTTTTCACTTGTCTGTCCAAGAGATTTGCAGGATTTTCCAGAGGCAGCGCAGATGGAATTGTTCCAGGAGTTGCATGTGACGTCTGTAGATTGTCCATGTCTCGCAGGTATATAGCAGGGTTCGGAGGACAATAGCTTTATAAGAAAGCACCTTGGTATCCCTATGGATGTCCCGGTCCTCAAACACTCTCTGCTTCATTCGGATGTTTAGCTATAAGCAATTAGGAGACTGATGCAGTGTGGACACAATTTTAGCAGTTTCCATTTAAGGACTGTCAGTTCCAGTAAGAGAAACTGACAGCTATCACTAGTTACTGATGACTTATTTTTAGATTTGTCTTGATCCAACAAGACTCTCAATATTATTTCTGAACTTCTTTATGAAAGCTACCAGTGCTCCTTCCATTAATCATAATGCAGCTCAATGTAATCTTTTTTGCTCCTTTTTTGCAGAAAACTGTAAGAGACAAAACTAATAACACTTTTGACTCGCCTATCTGTTTCACCAATGTTTTAAAAGCACTGTATACTAGAAGAACGGCGTGAATTAGATGTACTTCAAGTGTTAAGGAATAAAGGATGGTCCTTCGACAGAAGCCAATTCAAGGCAAAGATACAGTGTCTGCACTAATCACTCCAAAAAGCCAACGGGCTGTTGGATGGGGTTGTAACCATAGCAACCTGGCGGAGCTATCACTCATACAAATTACACCAGAGACTTCTCTAGTGGCTCCATCCAGAAAACGAGGTGGTCACACAAAGGTGAGGACATTTTTCAAGGGCATTTCATTGCAAGCCAATTGGCAGTGACAGCAGAATCTGCTCAGAGTAACCACAATTATAAATTTCAATTTTGCGAGATCATTTGCTGTCATAAGATATTCAGTAGGACAAATCTGAACCCTGCTTTTTATATCTACAGACTCCGTTATCCCCTGCAACAGTGCCCAGTATCTGCCACACACAACAAGATTGAGGCGTCGAGGAATGTTGTATCATGTGTCGTGTAAATAGCTTTGTGAGTCTTCAAAGCTTTGGAACTCTTAGCTCTCCATTTTTTAAAAAAGAAAACTGATTTCATTTACAGAACAGCTGGCACAAAAGCAACTTCAGTGGTTAGAGTTAAAGACATGCATTCTGCGGGAAGGGAGAGTGCAAGAGAGAAAGAGAGAACAGATTAACTTGCTTTAAAAATTTCTGCATTTTTAGTGATGAACTCAAAAGTTAATGAGATGTGAACAGGAAATAAACTGTGAGAGTAACCCCCAAACAAGAGCCAGAATATTGTGATGGTGTTGATGTTGGGTGAATTTATAGTGCAGAATTAGAGCTGTTTTGACACCACTTTAACTGCCATGGCTCAATGTTATGGAATCCAGGGACATGTAGTTTGATTTTTTTTTTATCGTGTCAGAAGCGACTTGAAAAACTGCAATTCGCTTCTGGTGTAAAAGAATTGCCCAGGGGACACCCAGATATGTTACCATCCTGGGGGAGGTTTCACTAATGTCCCCACATGGGAAGCTGGAGCTGACAGATGGGAGCTCACCCCATCTCATTGATTTGAGTTGCCAACTCAAAAGTTCAGCCGGCACAAGGGTTTAACCCATTGTACCACCTCAGTTTTGATGAGTTTGATGAGGCAACAGCAGTCTTTGGCAGAGAAGGACCGATTCCATAGCACTGAGACCTGGAAGTTAAATGAGTGTCAAACTGCATTAATTCTACTATGTAGAGGCACCCCAGGGCTTTGGGAGAACAGTCATATTAACTCACCTTCAGCAAGTCACCTTCTCTCAGGTCCCATCTACACTGCTATATAATTCAGTTTCTGAATCCAGATTATCTGCTTTGAAATGGATTATATAGCAGTGCAGTTAATCCAATTCAAAACAGATAGCATCCAATTTATAATTGACTCTTCGGAAGGGAAATACACTCCTGAAAGAGTTGTCATGGGGGGGGGGAGGTGTTTTTATTGAGGATTTATAACCAACCCTTGCTTCCATGACAAGTCATTTTTTTCAAAATTCAATTATCACAGGGACAGAAGTTGTAGTGAAATCTTCTGAACAGGGCACAGACAACAAAACAAACAGTGCAGGGGTGTTAACGCTTCCCTGTGCTATCCAAAGCTTGCACAGACAGACAAACAGACAGAAGGATACATGGATGGATGGATGGATGGATGGATGGATGGATGGACAGATCGATCTTTGGCTGGAGTTACACTTAAAAGATGTACGTGTTTTGACTTACATACAAATTCAACTTAAGAACAAACCTATCTTATTCATAACTTGAGGACTGCCTGCATAAGTCTAGAAATAATCATAAAAATTCAACACAAAAACTGGGTCATCTTATCCATGGGTCAATGTGAGTATTGTACTTTAACTCTTGTAAGAAAAGGAATTATCCGTTCTCTGAGTAGAGTAGCCAATAGCAAGAACCTAAATAATATAAGAACCTGTTGGTTTCTTATACTATTCACTCAGTTGTCTCCCAGCCACACTGCAAAACTATAGCAGTTTGACACCATTTTAATTGCCTGGGGCCACACAATATATAGTTCAATAGGTCATTACCAGCATTTTTATTTGAACCTGGAAACAGATCAGTAGCCAACAAAGTTACTGAAAGAAGGAATCATATGCCCTAATCAGTAGTCTAATTGGAGGCCTTCAGATCAATTTAACTTCAGATCAATTTAACTCTGCAAAGGCAACCAAATGAAGGCCACATTAGCACTCCAAATGGGATATAAATAAGGTATGTCCTCTGTGGCCTGATCAGACACTTCCTAGTTATTCTAAAGATTTTTTGAGTGTTTTACAAGCATATAAGTGTTCTTTCCTGAGCAGTGTTCATAATGTTTCTGCCACTTAAGGGCCGGAATGAGAGACTTGAGATTGCCATTAGCTTATCTGACCTAAAACAAGCACGGGCAAACTTTGGCCCTCTGGGCGTTTCGGCCGGTAGACTGTGAGGAATTGTGGGAGTTGAAGTCCAAAACATCTAGAGGGCCAAAATTTGCCCATGCCTGTCCTAAAACCTATTTGTCTTCCATGTAAGCCAGGTAACGCTTAGTGTTCCTTGTTAACACTACAAAGAGATTTCCATGTGTATGCATCTTGTCTGCTTTATAAATTGTTCGGACGATCAGACTTACTATTTTCAAATTCAAACAGTGAAACAATTATCTGTTCATATCACAAATAAAGCTACACACTTTATGATAAAACCATGTTTGAAACACAGTATGTTTTGTTTTATTTCGGAACACAAAGCTATGCCTAAGGCACATCTTTTTAGTTGCCATTCCTGTAATGAAGTTTATTTTCAAAACAGTTCAGGCCTGTACAACTTCTCCTTCAAGCAAATAACAAACTGAAAGAGAAAGCACAGCAAGGAGAATTTATGGAAAGTGTTGAACAAATGAACTGAGCAACAGTTACTAGTGAAAGATGATGTATCACAGGAGCCCCCGGTGGCACAGTGGGTTAAACCCCTGTGCCGGCAGGACTGAAGACTAACAGGTCACAGGTTCAAATCCTGTGAGAGTGTGGATGAGCTCCCTCTGTCAGCTCTAGCTCCTCATGCGGGGACATGAGAGAAGCCTCCCACAAGAATGGTAAAACATCAAAACATCCTGATGTCCCCTGGGCAACGTCCTTGCAGACGGCCAATTCTCTCACACCAGAAGCGACTTGCAGTTTCTGACAAGACAAAATAAAAAACAAAAAAGCAGGGAGCAAAGAAAAAAAGAGCTCTTGGGTATACTCACACTACATACAATACCAGATTTATCAATCGGCTAAGGTTGGATCTTCTCTGACCATTTAATATAGTTCTGAAATGCATTATATGGCAATATAGATCCAACCTAAATTACAAGAAGTTTATGAGAAGTTCTAAATATGTCTACACTAAACTTCACAAAGTAGAAGTGTATTGATACTATTACATAATTTAAGACTTTGGTATTACTTAAGGAACTTGACTTGGCATAAAAAAAGTTTGAGATTGATCTCTGTAATCCCTTTGTGATCTGCCTTTCTTCCATAGATCTCTTAGGCTTCAAGACTATCTCATTCTACTTGCCTTAGATAAACTGTTCTGCCCTTTTGGGAAATCTGGACCATATTTATATGGAAACCTGCCATAACCCTTTCATGACAGGGGAAGTGGTTGGGGCCAGGTTTACCGCTATACAGCAAGGCTAAAAAAACTTGCTGGGTCTTGTCATTATTTAGTGAAATGACTAGAGACCACACATGAGTCACAAAAGGAAGTGGCTGTAGAAATACATGCATCAGCTAACCAGTGGTGGTTATGCAGACAAAGTCAACCATAGATGACAAGGATTGGGTTGGCATTTGCACAATATGAGTACGCACAGTTAAAGGATTAGACTGATAATTATGTGATTTTTAAAGAAGTGAACCTACATGATGAATACTGTACTAATCCAACTTTATGTTGAGAATTAATGTGAATCTGAAAGCACAATCAGTTAGTTGCATATACAGTTATACCTCAATTAACTAAGTAGATGTGTCCTGGGCTTTTCTTCTTTCACAGAAAACTTGATACCATAGGTAGAAATAACATGGAAAAGATTGGGAGAGGCTCCTATACCACAAAAAAGAATGAGCAGTTCAACAGGTTTTGGTAAACCTTTTACTCAAAACATTGTGCACAGGTAGAATAGAAAAAAACAAGATAGGTAAGTATTGCTTATTGTATACATCCTGACATGATTTATTTTATTTTCAATAATCTCCACTTTTGTTATAATTTCTGATTTGGGGGTAAAACTTAAAGCCAAATGAGTCGACGTCCTTGGCCGTCTGCAAGTTCGGGGTTAAAGAAATCTATGGCAGCAACATGACACCCTCGGTGGCGCAATGGGTTAAACCCTTGTGCTGGCAGGACTGCTGACCGATAGGTCAGCGGTTCAGATCTGGGGAGAGCAGGCAGTGCTCCTTCTGTCAGCTCCAGCTCACCATGCAAGAACATGCGAGAAGCCTCCCATAAGTATGGTAAAGTATCAAACATCTGGGTGTCCCCTGGGCAACGTCCTTACAGACAGCCAATTATCTTACTCCAGAAGCAACTTGCAGTTTCTCAAATTACTCATGACACACACACAAAAAAAATATGACGACTGGGTCCATTTGCTGTAACACGGCCTTGTCCCACGTTAAGAAAGGTTCCAGGATATTTTGGGCCCTATGTGAAGCATTGGGGTTCATCTGTATTTTGGGCCAATGTAAACAGTTGAGCCACTTTTTATTTAGGAAGTGGTTGTGGCTGTTATTATTTACACTATCATGTTGCTTTCCCTGGACTCAGGCATCTACCTTGCCCTGTCGTTCTGACTTCTGCTGTCCACTAGGCATGGAAATGGTGCTGGTCACTGCTCAACATCTGTAATAACATTAGCCAGAGCAACAAGGCAATCAGAGAAAGGAAGTGGGGGAGAGAGAAAGTGAAAAGGAGGAAGCAATACCCTCTATGTTTCCTCCCCTCGATACCCCCCCCCCTTCTCTCACATTGCTTTGTCACTCTAGCTATCATCATTACAGGTGCCAAGCATTGGCCATTACTTTTTTGTGCCCAGTTAAGCTCAGAATAATGGGGGCAGGATAAAAGTTGTGGTTCAGTGGCACTGAATCAGTTCAGGTGTCTCTGGGACATGCAGACACCATCCAGCCACCAGGCGGACTCAGTGGACATCCACTTACACATTCATGAAACATAATGAGACAATCCAGATTTGGACAGTGCAGTAAACAAAAGACAAATATATAAATTCCATTGTTCTAAGATCTTACTGTTTTAGTCAAAAATAAACATATTTTTGAAAAGGTCACCTCCAAATAAATATATATATGGGGACAAACAAATAATTTTTATTATTGTATATGCCTAACCTACATTCATATACCTTAATCTCCCCTCCATTTTCCTGTCTTCTTTTTCTTTTCTTTTACTCTCTTTCTTTGTGCTCACATGTTAAAACCTAACAAGAACATATAAAATAAAATTAAAAGATAATACATCGGTATTGAGTTACTATTGAGGTATGGATTCAAAGCCCTCTTTGAATAGGGATTCACAATTAGTTTTAAGCTAAGGTCATTGACCTTCTGACCATTAGTTGTTAAAAAGAAATGCTTTACCTTTTTGTACTCTTGCTTTATTATTTTAGTAGTTGATTTTATAGTAAACTATCTTGATTTTAATGCAAATTGCTTTGGGATTTTTGTTTAAATGAAAAGCAGTATAAAAAGTATATTTAAGCAAATAAATAAGCTTAGGGTCCATTTCTAAAAGCGATTATGCTAGTAGAAACATACTCCTGGTCAGAAGACAAGGCTAGAACTCTTGCTCCCATTTTTGAAAGAGTTAATTTTCTATGAGGAAGAGCATTCAGTGGTACTTATTGATCTACACATATTTGTATGTTTTTGAACTGCTAGACTGGCAGGAGCTGGAGCTAACAGCAGGAGCTCACCTTGACCTGCAGATTCCAACTGCCAACCTTTAGGTCAGCAAGTTCAGCAACCCAACAGTTTATGTTAAAGGTCTACATCCAGTGATTAGCTCCATTTAGAACAGGTGTATTGAATCAATAAATGTTGATTTTGCACTGCATTAAAAACACAAAAACACCAATTCTTGCACACTGAAGTTTGCACTCTATCATAATCTGGATTTCTGTAGAATAGGCCTACTAATTCAATATAAGCCATTAACATAGGCCCATATGTAAATGCATAGAAAAAGGCATTCATTGCTTCCCAATTCAGACCACAATATCTCCTGTGATCACAGTTTAGAGATATTTTTTCTGTAATAATAACAATAATGGCTGAATTTGTAAATTTTAGAAATCAGCATTTCGGTGCTATTATAAAAATAACCTGACACTGCATTCCAAAAGAACTCAACTGTCATATCACAAATTAGTCTATTCTCCAGTGTCAATCAATATTGCATGCCTTGCTGAAGCAAACCAAAAGCTTAAAGTTAGCAGTTTTCCAAACAAAGGCATACACGATGCAGATGCTATTTTACAAACTGAAAGATTGGCATCTGGGTGACTGCAAACACACTTCAGGAACTTTCTTCAGCTTATGCTGCTCAAAATCTAGGCAAGTGTCAATCCGAGTATAAATGAACATGTCAGCCAGTGCAATGGAAACAAGACAAACAACATTTGCTTCTTGAAAAGGGTGACTACACACTTGACTGAAACAGGAACTGACTCTGGTCACTGTACAACACTTCCTTCACTTAGAAGAATTTAATAAAAGTGTTGAACTTGTGACAACAACCTCACAAGTTACAGACAACCTTTTTAACCTCTGTCTCTTTGTATTTGCGTAACGGGTGCATCAGAAAAAACACGATTCAGAAGAAGCACTCCAACATGGCCATTCTTTAGTAATGACTTCATGTATAAGAGAGCAAACTGAGTGAGTGAATGTTTCAATAAACCAGAGAGAGGTTGCTGTAACTTTCAACCTTCAATTTCCATGAGTCTTAATTATCCTAGGTTATGGTGCGCAATGATGGTAGCTGCAGTCCAAGGCATATGGAGAGCCACAGTTGCCTACCTTTGGTATAAACTAAAATTTTGTGGAATATAGTATCTGCAGGGGAGATGTTTCAAGACCCCTATGGATACCTGAAACTGTGGATATTGGCAAACCTTGTATTTTTCACTATAATTGAGTGTGGGTAAGTGGATATGAAATCTATGACTAAAGAGATCACACAGCAGTGAAAAACATTTATTTTACTTACATTCCTCCATCTTGTTCTGAGACAGAAGAGGCCTGTGAAAGCGACGGGGGAAGAAATCCTGGACCTACAGGTCTGTGTGGGGACCTGTTCTCAGGTCCTGGGTTTTTGTATCCTCCCTCTTCAACCAGCATTTTTGTGCTGTCTGGAATCACCCATACATGCAGCTACACAGTATCTAAAATATGGGATTTCCCATGTTAAAAGGAGGTAGCGACATGATTATAATAGCGCTAAATGCGTGCTGCAACAGCCGAAAAACACGGGATTAAAAATTCCCTTTTATGCCGATTCTGGCCATATTAGATCACTGTATATCTCTGCACTCACCAAAAATGTGTGATTTTCTTCCCTCCCCCCATGGAGACTGCTCCAATACATGTCCACTTTTTAAAAGCCCAAAACAGCTGATTGAGCTGTGAAATGGACACACAGCCGATTTAAAGGAGGCATGAATTGAGAGCAATTGGATCTCTCTGAAACTCTTTTAAAACTGTATAATATTACACAGAGTTTGAATAAACAATTAAGGGAAGGTAAAAATCTGGCAGAAGTTTTTTTAAAAAAATCACTGCATTATGTGCTGAACCTCATATGCACATAAGCGAATCTGCTTATATTTATAAGATGTATGCATGTGCACATATACGGTTCATCGTATAATGCAGTGATTTTTTTAAAAAAAACCACAGGATGTCCCCCATCCATCCTCCATCTTGTTCGGAGACAGAAGAGGCCTGGGGAAGAAATCCTGGAACTTACAGGTCTGTGTGGGGATCTGTTCTTGGGTCCTGGGTTTTTGTGCCCTCCCTCTTCAACCCGCATTTTTGTGCTGTCTGGAATCATCCATACATGCAGCTACTCAATATTTTGATCACATCCATTCCATTATTAGAGTTTGTAACATCAAGCTTACCCTGTGACCTTCATGTCTAATCTGAAAACTGTATAATTTTAACATATATTTTAAACATTGGTATATTTTACTATATAGCCTTACTTGCTGAAACACAAAAAAATGTTTCTTTTTCTTTTACTGACTGAATTCTTGTTATATTTTGAGATTTTACCATTTTATTATTGTAAAAGAGTGAACCAAGTATCCTCTGCAGAATGCCAATACTACCTAAACTATACAAATCTAGGTCTCGGGGAACTGTGGTGAATAAATCTCTGTTAATACACACTGGAGGATGTCCAACCTTAGTAATTCTACCCATTCCTGTTGCAAATTAAACATTTGGAAATACTCCAATCACAGTTGTATTACGGAAAACGGCTGGGACAGAAGTGCTGATGGAAAGTTGCCAAAAGCTTTTGTGTGCCAGCTCTGGTGTAAAGGGGTCAAAAAGGACAATCAGCTGTAGCTTTGAGGCAATACCTGATATAATATAATCATAATTCAGATCTTTTTAGTTTGTGCCCAAATATAACTAGTCCCTCCAAGCCAGCATGAACACATTGCTCTTAATATTAAGAATTCCAATAGATTAAAATCTAATTATTGTTCTCTGAAACAGAAAGGACGTGTTTGCCACCGAGGATAATCATTATACCATACCAACACATTTCACACAATATGTGCTAACATTTTGGAAATCAATAAATAATTAGGATACCAGTCAATGCCAAACAGGCACACTGAGACATCTGTTCTCAGTGTGGCCACATTCCCAATCATAACTTTCTTTCTGGCAATTTGTTATTTACAGGGGCATGATGAATCAGCATATTTTTCCCTCTGTGCAGGACTTACCATTCTGTTTTCATAGCAACCTGTGCTGTTCTTCTACCAGTATCCAAAAACAGAGCTTAAAACATCAGTTAAAAACAAATGCAGATGAAGTAAAAGGGCCAAGCCTGTTGACTTAGCTGTGTGATAAACAACTGTGCCAAGAACAGGAACACAGTTTGCTATGCTTCACATCTCAGTGAAGTTCAAACCATTCAATCCGGAGCAAGAAAACTTGAGAAAAATAATGTATAGATGTATTTGAATGTCACAATTTACTGAACATGCCAGGAGCTGACTTGCAGACAACTACAAAAACTGTGTTTTTTTTTCCCCACCCCTCAAATACCTGGTCACTGTCACATATGCCTTTGCAGTAAGGAACAGGCACACCTTCACCATGTCATCAATGAATCATGGAATGGGAAAGAATATCAAAATCAATTAGTCCAACCCAATCAATACAGAAAAGCCACTTCTACAAGATCCCTGACAGGTAATCCCTCAGACTTGCAACCTCCTCTGAATCTTGCCAGGCAAAATAAATAATAGGGTTATAATAAAGTTGACTTGAAGGCATATAAAAGGAACAAAGCTACCTTCATCCTGCACCCTACTGAAAATTCAAAAGTATTTCAGTATATAAAATTGCCTTACATCAAAATGAATGTTCAAATTTGCAAAATAAAGTGTGCTTCACATAACCAACTGTTCAGAGAATCCATCCCAAAATCAATAAAAATATATTTTTTTAAATCCAATATTGGTGCAAGGATATTTTTAATCCAAATGAATTCTAAAATATGGATGACAATAATGTCCCTATCCACAATGAAAGTTAAATCTATTGATAAGCAAGCAGACTATTCCATATAATGTGTTGTCAAAGACTTTCATGGCTGGAATTGCTGGGTTGCTGTGAGTTTTTCATACTGTATGACCATGTTCCTTCAAGTAGCAATCTCTCCTGAAGTTTTGCCTACATCTGTGGAAAGCATCCTCAGACCTCTGAACAAACCTCTGAGGAAGCTTGCCACAGATGCAGGCAAAAGGTCAGAGGAGAATGCTACTGGAACATGGTCATACTGCCCAAAAAACTTACAGCAACCCTATTGCACTTCATATTCGCTCCAGCGTGTGAAGCCTCCCATAAATATGAAAAAAAAAATGTTCCAGTATATTGCAGTAGTTGGGACAAAAACAGTCTAATGGCAAAAATCAATATATTTGTGGTTGGGGAAGTTCCCTGAAAGCATCCTGTATACAGAAAGAAAAGTGTAATTCGCATGTGGCTAAAACTGACAATACCATTTGAATGTTCTAGGAGAACTACATTGTAGATCTTCTTCTATGTACATTTTGCAATACAGAAGTGGCTCTTGAGAATGAAAGTGTCCCATTATGATTAAAAACCTCTAACCAGTTATCAACCACTATATGCCAAGGTTGTCCACTCCACTGTCTAATACCTCATATCATCGGTTTAATGACATGACAAGAGTACAAATCCCAAATAATCCTATTAATTCTGCAACAGCTGCATTATCTCATGAGAGTTAAGTGAAATTTAAATAAAATCTGAGCTGGCTGTATAAACACGCAAATTGTTCTGCTCATTAACGCATGGGCTTTTTACATTATTTCTTGACAGAAAGAGCAAACACAGCACTAAAATGGTGACTAAAGTTAGTGGCTTGCATCCAGTGCAAAGAAACAGTCTGTGATTTAGGAAAGATTCCAGCTTGTATAAAGAAGAGGGAAGGTTAATTTCAGCTATTTCCATTTGCCCTATAGTCTTCCATTCCCTCTTCCACAGCCTTCTCAAAGGCCCCCTAATGTCCAAGAGCAGCTGGGCTGGAGTGCTGAAAAGTTCTGTATTGATATGATGCATTTATTATATGGTATGTGTGTTCTGTGGGCAAAATCAAATAAACATACTGAAATTTCCTTTAGTTGGACAATTAGCAGAAAATATATTTCTAAAAATGAGGACAAGCAACCTTATATAGAGTCACACCAAGGAGTTTAACTGTGTCGCCATTTTCTACTCAATCACCAACAGGTTTCCAGCAACTTTGTTATCTAAGGAGAGTAATTGGAGATGTCAGGAAATCAGGGATCTTTTCTGAACTAACTCATCTCCAGTATATTGCAATTCAAATTTATGCATGTAAAAAGGTTTAATTAGATGTTCTACAAACTCATTTATATGGGATTTCCTATGACACACACACATGCCGCATGGTTTCCTTATTTCCATTGTAGACAGGTAGATTAGGTTATGAGTGGTTACATACCTTGCATCCAGCATGTGCCCGGGTCTTCATTAATGGAGTTGTGGTGCACAGTTCTATAGCTTCTGGCTCATGGAAGATTACAGCGGGGAGAGGCTCCTTCCGAAGAGTTAGGACATTTAGCTTAGTCTTCAGCATGGTCTGGAAGTGCTAAATGAACATAAAAACAGAAAAATACTATTTATGTTGCTGTTGTTATTTGCTGTTGATGATGATGATGTGTTTGAATTCAGGCCAACATGGAAGACAAAATTTTCTTTCTATTTATTTAATATTTATTTATTTACAGTGTTTATATTCCGCTCATCCCACCTTGAAGGGGACTCAGAGCTAATCACAGAACACATATATGGCAAATATTTGATGCCGATTATACAATGACAAGATAGACAACTTATACATAGAGGTATATATTGGCTTTCCCTTCTTTCCCATCTATGACTGCAAAAAAACTAAAATAGGGTAATTTCAAATACACAAGCTGGATTGGGAGTTCAAAAACCTGCCTGTGGACTCTATCCCACAGGCAGAAGGAAAAAGGGAGAAAGCATCTTTAAGAATGGATATCTGACTTAACCGACTTCTAAAAATGGACTCCTCTCTCCATCTTCACACACTGGCAAGATGGATTTCAACAGGCTGCCACCGGAAGTGGCTGTGTGTCATGGAAGGCCTTCATTGGAATTCGCTTTGCCAGCATACAAAGATGGCAAAAAGTGGGGGAAATTAGAGTAGGGCAAGGTTCCTTCTCTCTGGGTGCACCTATAATATAGAATTAACATGGTTTGACACCATGTTAGCTGTATCTGCACTGCCATATAATACAGATTAACTGCATTGAACTGAATTATATGACAGTGTAAACTAATATGATCCAGTTCAATGCAGTTAATAGGCATTCTGAAACTGGATTATATGGCAGTGTGGATCCAGCCTGTAACTCTCATGGCCAAATGCTATGGAGTTTTGGAAGCTGTAGTTTTGCAAAGTTTTAACATTCTCTGCAAAAAGTTTCTGGTATACCATCAAACTGCAACTCCCAGAATTCCGTAATATCGGCCATGACAGTTAAAGTGGTTTCAAACTGCATTATTTTGGTTGGTTGCATGCTGCAAGTCAATTGTGGCGATTTGCTACTCTGCTGCTGAATGTGCATGCCCACTGTGGAATACATCTCACCACATTAAAGCAGTAGATGTGGCTCTTAATGAGGCATGCCACGTTATCACAGGATGTCTACGTCACACACCACTGGAAAAATTATACTGTTTAGCCGATATTGCACCATCTGACATCTGCCAGGAAGTAGTCTCCAAAAATGAAAGGACCAAGGCATCTCCGGCCCAGCCCCTGTTCGGATATCAGCCAGCATGCCAATGCTTTAAATCAAGAAATAGCATTCTAAGATCTACAGAGATACTCGCAGGAACACCTCAGAAAGTGAGAATCCAAAAGTGGCAGGTTAAAATCCAGAACCTCAAGCCATGGCTGATACCAAATGAGAGACTCCCTCCTGGGCACAGAGAAGACTGGGCAACTTGGAAGGCGCTAAACAGATTGTGCTCTGGCACCACGAGACGCAGAGCCAGCCTTAAGAAATGGGGCTACAAAGAGGAGTCCACGACATGCGAGTGTGGAGGAGAGCAAACCACAGACCATCGACTACAATGCAACCTGAGCCCTGCGCATGCACAATGAAGGGCCTTCTCAGAGTGACACCAGATGCACTCCAAGTGGCCAGGTACTGGTCAAAGGACATTTAGTAAAATGCCAAGTTTTTTTTACTTTGTTTGTGTTTCAAATATATTAAGTAGTTTCTGACATGATAAATAAATAAATAACTGCATTAATCCAACAGTTTAGATATGCCATGATCATTTTTAATTGCAAAATTTACAATCAATGAAAGAGTGGAAGGAAGGATGGAAAGAAGGGAGGGAGGGCAAAAAATTAACACTGGCATAGTGAAAAGCCCTGCCATCAGAATTATGCTGAATCTCTTGGTCTGATGATAGCATCCAGATGCAGTCAGAACAGCATAACCATCACACAGCCAAGTGAGTGCCTCCAGCATCACTCACCACCCCTTCAAATAAAAAATAACAAATGGTCATTTCAAATTGCCAAGGAAAGGAGAAGAATGCAGTGGAATAGGCATGATACTTGTGCAAAGGGGCATGATAAGTCTCCATGCATAAGAGAGTGCCACTATTAGATTCTGATAACTATATAAAGATCTATGGGGCATTATGAATAATTATATGGATGATTGGTTCCAAATCTGATCTGATGCAAGTGGAAGGTCCTCGAGTCTCCAAAAAGTACGTCCCTCTTTTCCAACAATCCCACTGTCAACTTGCACATCATTTATGTATTAATATATTCCTAAGGTAAAGGTAAAGGTTTCCCCTTGACATTAAGTCTAGTCATGTCTGACTCTGGAGGATGGTGCTCATCCCCATTTCTAAGCTGAAGAGCCGGTGTTGTCCGTAGTCACCTCCTAGGTCATGTAACCATCATGACTGCATGGAGTGCCATTACCTTCCCACCGAAGCAATACCAATTGATCGACTCACATTTTGCATGTTTTCGAATTGCTAGGGTGCCAGTAGCTGGCGCTAACAACAGGACCTCCCCATGCTCCCCAGATTCAAACCGCCAACCTTTCAGTCAGCAAGTTCAGCAGCTCAGCGGTTTAACCCACTGCACCACTGGGGTCCCTACATTATATTCCTATATTGCCTTTAAAAACTCTGGTAGTCTGGGTTAATTACAATGTAAGCATAGTACAATTCAAATCGTAAAAGAATTGTAAATAATTTCAAAATAAGCCAGTTAAAATAAACTAGAAAACTACTTCCAAGTTTAGTTCAAAAACCTTATTACAGTGCAATATAGAGTATCAAGAGTAACTCCGTTTTTACAGATTCAGACAGCTTAATGTGGATCCAATAAAAAACATTGCTTTTAGTAACATTTTGCTAACTGGCAGGCTACATTAAATCATCATGTCAAACTTGTTTTTCCAATACATTGCAACACTCTTTCTGGCAATTGATATTGTAACAAACTGAGAAGTGAGTTTGTACATTTTTTCCCCCTAACCTGGCCTTTAACCATTGTTTAACAAAAAATGTGGCTCTGTTGCAGCATCTGTTTCTATTATGACTTCCATACTTTAAACCTTTCCTTCCCTGGTTCTCACACTAGCATTGCAAAAACATATATTCCACCCAGCACCTCACAGAGTTACCTGTTACATTATGAAACATGCTTTTTAATCTTGAGAGAGTAAAACAGCATTTAATTGGATGAGAAACTGCTGCAATTTCACTAATGAAGTTCCATTTTATATAGTGAAACTTCTGTTCAAATCCACGACCAATTTCCTTTTACTTTTATCATAACATAAGATTTCCATTAAGATGTTATACATTTTTGAGAACACCCTTCTATGAATACAAATGTTCAAGTTTCGTTAAGGCTTCTTGTAACTTGAACATCTCTGTGGTTTTCCAATTTAGAAGCTTGAGAAGCGATCCAGATTGGATTTCTTAAACAAAAATATGGAAAGGGAACTGGATAGTCCAGATCTCTTCTTCAGGACAATTTATGTTTCAGTCTGAATTGAATAACAAATGGAATAATATAGCTCCTTGGTTACACACAACTGCCACATATTGAAAAATATATCCCTATGTTCACATTTAATATCACTTAATTAGCAATGAAGGGTTTATGACCTCAAAATAATCTGGAAATCATTCTAGAACAGTGGTTCTCAACCTTCCGAATGCCACAACCCCTTAATACAGTTCCTCATGTTATGGTGACCCCCCAAGTATAAAAGTATTTTTGTGGCTACTCCATAACTGTAATTTTGCTGCTGTTATGGATAGTAATGTAAATATCTGATATGCAAGATGTATTTTCATTCACTGGACCAAATTTGGCACAAATACCGATATGCCCAAATCTGAATATTGCTGGGCTTTGCCCGGGGGGCGGGGGGGGGGGCGCTGATTTTATCATTTGGAAGTTGTAATTGCTGGGATTTATAGCTTACCTACAATCAAATAGCATTCTGAACTCCATCAACAACTACCATGACCAACAGAAAATACTGGAAGGGTTTGGTGGGCACTGACCTTGAGTTTTGGAGTTGTTGGTCACCTACATCCAGAGAGCATTGTGGACTCAAACATTGATGGATCTGGACCAAACCCAAATATGCCCAAATTTGAACCCTGGTGGAGTTTGGGGAAAACAGACCTCGACAGTTGAGAGTTGGAGCTGCTGGGATTTATAGTTCACCTACAATCAAAGAGCATTCAGAACCCTACCAACAATAAAATTGAACGAAACTTCCCACACAGGACCCCCACGACCAACAGAAAATCCTGTGTTTTCTGATGGTCTTTGGCAATCCCTCTGACACCTCCTCATGACCCCCCAGGGTTCCTAGCCCTCAGTTTGAGAAATGCTGCTCTAGAAGAACTCTAAACAGCAACAACCATGCAGATTGTATTGCCTTGGGGCTTCTTTAGAGGACACAAAATCCCAGAAGTAAATATGGGTATAGTGAAATTAATAGTTAAGGTATTACACTAGGACTTCGATTTAAGTTTCTTTCAGTTGTCATGAAAAAAATAGATGGTCATATACATTATCTTAAGCTCATTAAGGGGTAGGGAGGGGTGTTAGCTAGAAGCATACTTAATATATAAAACAAAAACTGTGTTCTAGATTATCACCTAATCTTATCCATGAGCCTCAATATTCAACCACATCCATAATAACTATATTAAATATGCAGAGATTTTCCCAAACTTAAAGGCTAAGGCAGATGTCAAAAATACATTTGTACATATTTAGGTCAGGAGGGAAGGGTGAATGTAATTTTGACTTTGCAGATGAGCCTCCATTTTTAATGTATCATCCATATTTATTTATTTATTTATTTACTTCATTTATGCCCCGCCTTTCTCCCCTTCAGGGGACTCAAAGCAACTTACAACTCCGGTACAATTCAATACTGGTAAAAACAATAACATACCTATTTCATTAAAACAGTTAATAATTAGTCATTAAACACATTAAAACAGGAAACAAATTAAAACATAGCTCCATTTGTCCAAGATCTTTGTTCATAACCCATATTCAAACCGTATCGAAGCCCGTAGTCACTTATTCTTTGAATGCGTGTGTGCAAACCCATATTTTATTATATGTGAGGCATTGAATTTTAACATTTTTTGATGTGCACCACTTTGAGTCCCCTTAGGGGTGAAAAAAGTGGTAAATTACAGCAATAACGTTACTTTTCTTTAAGTCAGATCTCTCTAACTTATTTAAGTTAGAGAGGTCTGACTTAAAGTAAAGTAACTGGACTTGTGGCTACTAGTTATCATACCCTTTGCCAGTCAAATTACTGTCCCTTAAGCCTTGTCCAAAATGGTCTTCAGTGGTCAAGGAGGTCGTAGATCTCTAATCTAACCAATCTAATAAACTGGCTCTTTAATTTCTTCCCACATCTGATGAAATTCTGAATTCACTTAAATGCTTAAAATGCAGCAATTTAAAGAAAAAACCTAATTGGCACTTTCTTGCACACCTCTCTGCCTACATGTATATACGTCTTCTAACTCCAACTGCTGAAATTGCTTTTGTAACAATTGCTCTGAAAGATTAAATCAATTTAATTTTCTTAAATGGAAAGTTAAGAGTTCCACAGCTCAATGGTTACACTATGCTGACCAACCGTTTAGAAAGAGGAATGAAAATCTGAATGTGATGTAAGTTGGAATGGAATGGAGTAGTTAGAGCCCTAAACAGCAGCACTTCACATTATAAATATTTCATTACAAGTCCTAAGTGTTTTGCAAATAATCCTTCAATGATGTGGATCTCTCAGGTAAACTATATGTGCCATGTATGTGTCTACACATAGTGAGCACTAATTCAAAGAATTAAAAAAATCATGTATAGAAACAGAATCCTGAGACCTTTAGAAATTGATACTGATCCTAATAATGCCAGACTTCAAAGAAAATGTTTGGCTGACTGCAAGAATGCAAGTCTAATTAAATAGACGTTAAGCATGTTAAAGGTTTTTTTTATTTTAAATATAGAACATGAGGTGATTCCAAATTTCCCAAGGGAATCTATCTGGCTTAGAAAGAACATATTCACCTGTGAATGGACCTTTACTGTGATCCAGCATAGCAATGTTTACATTCTTTTATGAAACTTTATCAAAGGAATCTCTGGTGGTAGCAGCTAACACTCATTTCTCAGCCTTGATGCGTTGCTAAGGCAATAACAAACTCATACATATTTCCCTACCACCATTCATAAGTAATATCACTGGGACTCATGCCAAAAGCCAAGACAAATCAATGGACAGGCTTCCATTTATTTCAGCAGACTTCAAATTAAGTTCTCAATACTGTGAGTAAACTAGTCGGGACAGTCTAATGTCTCTAGATGCTGGACTGTTCAAATATATTGAACATATTAAAACTGGCTCCAGAATGTCTCGTCTTTGACACTGAAAGAAGTATTTCAGAGTTGGCTAATTTACTTCACAGCACTGCTTCTGCATCTAACATGCTCACCTCCTGTCCTAATCTAGGCTGCAAGAAATTATATTTAGATAGCATGCCAATAAACATAGTTGAAAGCCGTTCACATCTTGACATAGTACAAGTATGAGAATGGTATTTACAGATCAGCCACGTATTACACAGTAACTTAGTTCAACATTTGAACACATAGCTGTGTTAGTCTGGAATATCAGTAAGGAAAGGAGATTTGTAGTACCTTAGAGATTAATTCTGCATAACCTGAGGCAAGATTACATTAATGTGGCCTTGCTCCATATTATCCCAGATCGGATCTGTAACATTTCATCACTATGAGGCTGGTCCTCCTCTATGGCATTTTCCACACTGCCCCAATATTCCAGGATCTGATCCCAGGTTATCTTCTTATCCCAGATTATCTGGCAGTGGAGACTCATATAATCCACTTTAAACCAGATAATCTAGGATCAGATCCTGGAATATAGGGCAGTGTAGAAAGGGCCCTATATTAACCTTAGACCCCTTCTACACTGCCATATAAGATCCAGATTATCAGTTTTTGAACTGGATTATATGGCAGTGTAGGTGTCCTCCGTGTACTTCCCCAGATGTGTACATCTGAAGATGTAGGGTGCTTCCAGACAAGCCCCAAACCCATGCCAAAGCAGGTTTTAAAAACTCATTTTGGCATGGATTTGAGTCCCCATGTTGACAAAAAGCTCCAAGCCTTTGCGGGGAGGGGGTCTACATGCCATCCAAATTACAAACTGGGGGGGGAAAGGGAAAAAAATCCCCTCCCATCCCCGGTCTCCTCATGTGTAATCTCCACCCACCAGGAGGGCGCAAGGAGGAAAGTTATGATAACCAGGTGAATTTAACTTTGTTTTTAGAGGGAAATTTGGGACTGGGGAGAGAGGGGGTGGGCGCCATGCTGGACCTTTGGACTCCAAGAGCCCAAAAGCTTCAGGGTGGCAAATGGGAACTCAGGTAGTCCCAGGACTACCCAGAAGTGAGTCCCCACAGTCCAATATTCTATTAGATCCTGGCGTTTCAGGAAGGCCCGGATCAAATGGGGTATTTAATTAATTTGGAATAACTTCAGTTATTTAGAATTAATTTGTTTTTACCGGAGGCGTCGTTTGCATAACCCTGGTAAAAACCCTGACAGATCCCACATTTGGATGGGCCTGTAGTGCTAGGGCTCATCTAGTTGAGATGAATAACTCATATGTCCTATGCATTCAGTTGTGGCTGTCTTCATAAAGTTTCTCTTCCTCTTGTAGTTATTGCAGGGTAAACTATATTAATCCAGTTTAGCCCTGTGTTTTAAAAAATACATGGCAATTCAGAGTTTGTCTGAAAGGCTGAAACTTCAATATAGTTTTGTAAGCATGATTGTGCCTGATTCAGATTAATCTACTGACCACAAAAGGTACTGCCACCATCCTCTTTTCCCTGCTCCTATTAGACCATTTTGCCACCAATGCTGCTCCTAAACATCTGCAGGTCAGGTCCATTTCTCTGCTACTGCTTCCAGAGAGCTGCAGAGCTCTGCATGAGCTCCTACCATTGCAGGAAACCCAGGCTGGCATAAGTAGAAGTGCCTATGCAGCCAGAAAGAAGAAGGGTGATCCTAGCTGCATGACTGCTTCTTCAAATGGAGCACCCACAATGGCAAAAGTTTGAGGAGTGGGCATAGCAACATGGATGGTGAAGTGATGGTCCAAGTGACAAATGCAGTTATGGACAGGCTGGACTGGCTGCCTGGACTATGGCTCACCACCACAACCAATTCAAGATAATGCATGCGGCCACTTCCAGGGCTAGTCTCCAGCATTTCTGCTCCAGACTAGCCCTGATTTAACTGACCAATGTAAATGAAGCCTTAGTCTATAAAAGCTTCTGCTACCAACTTTGATCTCTCAGGCTGGATCTACACTGCCATATAGTCCAGTTTCTGAATCTAGATTATCTGCTTTGAATTGGATGATATGAGTCTGCACTGTCATAAAATCAAGTTCAAAGCAGATAATCTGGATTTTATATAGCAGTGTAGATCAAGTAACAGTTCTTCAATTATTACTATGTTTATTATGTTTATTTATACTCTGCTTTTCTCTCCAGAGGAGACTCTAAAGCGACTAAATTCAAACCAGATAATCTGGATTCCAAAACTAGATTATATGGCAGTGTAAATGGAGTCTCGGGGCACTTCCAAACATAATTTAAACTTGCACTGAAGTGGGTTTAAAAAACCACTTTGGTACATGTTTAAATGCAGATACACACACACATACAAAACCTGGGCTTTCCCAGGAGGGAGATGTCTAGATGCCATCCTGATATCTACAGGGATGGCACTCAGCCACCCCAAAGACTCCCAAAACAAGCTTTAAATTAAAAAAAAAAAAAAAAACAGGATGCCATTATGGTGGTTCTTCCATCTTCCTGGCACATAGAAATGATATGCCAGAAGATTTGGGGGGAGGGGGGCCATTGAGCGATTTTGCTCCTCGCCCCTCACCCTATCTCCTGGTGTGTCATTTCTACTTGCCAGGAAGAAGGAAGAACAACCCTAATAGTGGCCTGGCAAGTTTTTTTTAAAAAAATTAAGCTTGTTTTGGGGGCCTGTGGAAAGGGGATGGGCACCATCTCACACATTTGGGTTCCAGTAACCCAAAAGGTACAAGTTCTTTTTTGTATCAGGAGCAACATGAGAAATGGCAAGTTGCTTCTGGTGTGAGAGAATTGGCCATCTGCAAGAACGTTGTTCAGGAGATGCCCAGATGTTTTACCAACCTGTGGGAGGCATCTCTCACGTCGCTGCATGAGAAGCTGGAGCTGACACATGGAAGCTTATCCCGCTCCCCAGATTCAAACCACTGATCTTTCAGTCAGCAGTCCTGCTGGCACAAGGGTTTAACCCATTTTGCCACCTGGGGCAAGGCGCAAGATGGCAAATGGGGACTCACCCTGGGTAGTTCTGAGTAGTCCTGAAACTACCCGGGGGGGGGGGGGGGGGGGTGAGTCTCCACAGACCCAATAGCCAAATTAGACCCAGACCTTTTAGGAAGGCCCAGATCTAATGGGGTATCTAATTAATTTGGAACAAAGCAAATAAACTCAGGTTTGACCTGAGGCATCGTTTGCACATCTCAGGTAAAAGCGCGTCAGGTCCCACATTTGGGGCATGTCTGGAAGACCCCTCAGTTAGACTATAAGGAACTACAAGATCCCTTTGCATACTCAAAAGTTTATGAGTAACTGTTTGTCACTTGGAGAGAAAAGCATATATTCGTGAGAACTAAAAAAACACTATTTTTCAATGGCAGACAGATTAACAACTATTATAGACTTTTTGTTTATGATAGCCCAATAGCATTGTGAGAGTTGTTCCTTGGTGGGTTGTTTTTGTTGTTTTTTGCATACATTGCCGAAATTACCAATTTCCTGGTATGTATTGCCCTGACTGATTGTTGGCTCACACAGCCACAGCTCCCGGATATAGAAGAGAATAATTCTGTTCTGGAGGACTTCCAAATTGCTTTAATGAGATTTACAGTTCATTTTTTAAAATTTTATGATCACTTATAGTTAATGATCTTCAAAACAGATACTTTCAACATGACTATGGGATGCTGCTTTTCTCAGTCAAATCTATCCTGGGCTTTTTAAAAACTCTAAGATTCTTAATATCTAACTTTCAATACAATATTTATCATCCCTTTTATGTTGAATTGACAAGTGTAATTATCCCTCATGGGTTGAGAGAGAAGTAAAAGCAGAAAAACCATGTTTTATATGTGAGCAAGAGTAGCGTAATTAGTGTACGTGGAATTAAAACTTCTAAATGCATAAACATGTAACTAGCTCTAAACATACCCATATATGACCAATACAGCTTATTTAGTTCAGGAATTGTTTCAATTCATTTAAAAGTGCCCATTCAGCAGTTCTGTCAGAGACTGTTTCACAATACTATGGGCTCACTTATTCATAAGCAAATCATTAACATTCTTGACATAAATCCATACCGTGAAGTACTTCCCAGCTATGGTCATGTTTTACTACATTTGTTTGGCCCAATTATGAATGGCAGTTTTGTTCCATATAAACCATTGCAACAAAGAGAAAGAAACCATAAATTAAGTAGTGTGAGAAAATGGTTGGTGTAAACAGCTTGCGCACAAGAAAACAACTTGATTATCAACACAATCCACAAGGATATTCTCCTGCTCATTCTCCTCTTTTTCTATACCATTCATTTTAGATTGGATAAAGAGGAGAATTTCCTACTGTTCAGTACACTGTGAATGTGTGTATTATGATATTTTCTTGGTAAACATTAAAAACAGGCTTGTGTCCTTGCTTGGAATGAAGGTAATTGCCAATCAATGATGACACATTTGTCAGCTTCTCTTTTCCTTTCAATGTACATATTGGAGGACAGGAAAAGAGAACCAAAGCCAACCTTAAAAACTGTGGCACAGACTCCAAGAACTGGGAAGCCGTGGCCCTTGAGCACTCGAGGTGGAGGTCAGCTGTGACCAGTAGTGCTGTAGAATTTGAAGAGGCACAAATGGAGGACAAAAGAGAGAAACATCAAACAAACCCCGACCAGGACCGTCTTCCACCTGGAAACTGATGCCCTCACTGCCAGGGAACATGTAGGTCAAGAATAGGGCTCCACAGTCACCTTACATACCCACTGCCAGGACATAGCACTTGGAAGACAATCTTACTTGGACAATGAGGGATCACCTAAGTAAGTAAGTAAGTACAGCCTGAAGAAAAAATGATTGCCCTACAAAACATTCAACCATTAGTGAAATAATATTTTAAGTTGTTATACTAAAGAAGATTCATGAGATTTTAAAAAAATGTTTTGACCAGAAGTTGAAAAAGTTACTGTTTTGATTACCATGCATGGAATCCTCCAGCAAACATAGACTGTGGTCATATTGGCTAATATGTTCTAGGCTTATGCAATCTGGGTAAACTGCGATCCATTTTGGTGTCCCGGATTTCAGTGGGGGTCCCAATCCATTTTTCGGGAGCTTCCAGGATTCGGGAGGACAGACCTCTATTTTCAATCCAGGAAGCCAAAAGATTAGTTTCCTGTCCTTCCTGGGGGGGGGGGGGGGCTTCCCAGGCTCCCCTTCATGTCATTTTAAGCATCATTTGTCTTTATATCCTTCATTAAGACCTGGATTAAAAGCATCAAAGATACCACTCTTTCTGTGACCCTTTCCTTTCTGTCTGTGGAGACCGGGTTCAATGCTTAGGCAGATCCCCTCCCGCACTCTACTTGTAACTGAAGGCAGCTGGTTTTTGACAGCCACTGCTCTGATGTGGCTCAAAAACTCATGAAGGCTGAACCCTTGCTGTTATGGCCAGCCAAACAAGCTGGACCATCCAGATTAGCTGAAGGGAATCGACCAAATCGAATCCGTGCAGAAGCCTAATATGGGAGTCGTAATCATGTTTTAAGCTTTCGTATTGACAGATGTTGCTTTCTAACAGTTTTGGATTTGAAATTTATGATAAAATCAATAATATTAATCAAAGTAAAGATTATACCATTATCCTATCTGACTGAGATGGATCTCACTGCTTCAAACATTTTTGGGAAACTAAATAGAAATAATTGCAACTATGTATTTCAGCACACAAAATTATGGTACTATTCCATTATCCAAGAGGAGGCCACTAGGGAGTGCTAGAGAGAGATGGATAGTCCATTTTATGGGGGTTAAGGGTGGGTTGAATGAGTAAAACCATTTCCCCCTGGTTTTCCTGTTATTCCCCCACCCATGTTCCCATCGTGGCATCAACCCTCATTTGTGATATGGGAAGGAGGGAGGGGAAATAATCAGCAAAAGCAGAGAATATAGTATTCCTCCTTCAACACCCCGCTAAAATTGACTATTCTTCTCTCTTAGTGGCCTCTGCCCAGATAATGGAACAGTACCATAATTTTTATAAGCAGAAATGAAAAGCCTCATTGCTTAAGATGAGCTGAATGCATAGGCAAGCCTATGAATTCCTGTAACTCTTAAAATGAACAAACACAACTCCTTCGCATGAACCCAATCTCCTAGACATAACTTCTTCATAAGAACCCCAAACAATTGTCTACATTTTATTAGCTGTGACTTAAATGGAATCCCATGTCAATTGAGATGATCTCCTTGAACTTTGAAGCTTCAGCTGATATCTACTGTACATACATGCATGCATACATATATACATAAATATATTTTCTGGTTGCTTACTGACAAAAAGTAGTTTCCATAGGATCTGTATTGCAAATAATATCTATTGGAGGTGTGTTATATTTATGCTGTAGTTCAGTACGCAAGTTTGTTCCTTCATAATTCAATTCTCGTAAGAAGAAAAGGGGATTATTTTTGTTCCTTGTGGAATATTGAATTCCCAGAGTTAAATAACATATGTATGAAAGATCACATAATGTCAAAATTAAACCTCTCTCAGAGTGCCATAATAGCAAAGTGTATCTCAGCCTAAACACTAGAAACCCTACTCTTTCTTCTATTTCTGGGAAATCTGAGATTTTCGTTGGTTTCATTTATACTCACCACATTTGGGTCATGGGAGGCTAGGAGAGGTTACCCATGAAAGAATGGGTGCTTCTGTTTTGTTTTGTTTTTCTAAAATGTCAAATATTAGCACACAAAATATTTGAACTTTGAAACAAAAAAAAACCCAAAACAATCCAAAACTTTCAAAGTTCAAGGTCTATATTCAGTGGCAGGTTTTATTTCAACTTCAAATTTCTGTATTTAAAAGTCTTCTTTTCATTCATTTCAGAAAGTTGAACAGCCAGTGAGAGAAAAAAAATCGTTTCTGGATAAGCAAAATGTTCAAACCTAGCTCAGTGTAATAAAAGATATGGGTTTCCTGTTGCTACTTTTCACTGATTTAAATCAATGATGTAATTGTTTATTTTTCAATTCTGGTATTATACATTGTTTCATCTGTATTGCCATGGATCCGTTTGTAACAAGAGTAAGATATAAATTATTTAATTTTATTAATATGTTGATTGAATATTAAATAAGACACTAAATGATATCGTGCAGGAATGGGCAAACTTTCTAACCTGGGGTCCACATGGCGGGCCGGAGTGGGGTGGGCAGGCCAGAAAGGGGTCTTCTCCCCAAGTCCCCTCCCTGCCCTTTCCTCCCCTTCCTCTTCTCTTTCGGAGGCAGAACATGAAGGAAAGATAGGAAACATTTGGGGTTAGCCTTAGTCAGGATGAGATGGTGGACAGGAGAGGAAAAGTGTATCCATGAGATTCCATATTTCCTACGCCTGATTTATAATGTTAGAATCCTAGAGCTGGAAGACACTCCCAAGGATTATCCAGTCCAACCCCCTGCCATGCAAGAAAGCACAATCAAAGCACTCCCAATTGATAGCCTCTGCAAAAAAGCCTCCAGAGAAGGAGACTCCACCACACTCTGGGCAGCCTATGCCGCTCTCCAACAGCTCTTACTCTCAGAAAGTTCTTCCTAATCTTTTCAGTGAAATCTCTTTTCCTGCCATTTGAAACCATTGCTCCCTTGTACCTTGGTCTCTAGAGCAGCAGAAAGTCAGATTTCCCCCTCCTCCTCCTCCTCCTCCTCCTCATGGGACACCCTTTCAAATCTTGAAACATGGTTCTCATGTTCCCTCTCTACCTTCTCTTCTCCCAGCTAAACATCCCCCAGGAAGAAAGGAGGAAAGAAAAAGAAAAGGGAGGGAGGGAGGGATGAAAGGAATGGAGGGAGAGAGGGAGGGATGGAGGAAAGACAGATGGAAGGAAAGACAAAAGGGAGGGAGGGAGGGGAGAGAAGAGAATAGAAGGAAGGAGAAAGGGAGAGAGAGAGAAGGGAGGCAAGAGGGAAGGAAGGACGAAACGGTGGAAGAGAAGGAAGGAGGAAGGGAGAAAGAGGGAGGTAAGGAAGGAGGAAAGAGAGAAGGAATGATAGGATGGTTGGAGAGAGGGGGGGGGGCTGAGAAAACAGCTCAAGGGGCCACATCCAGCCCCTGGGCCTGGCTTTACCCATGCTTGATATAGTGCATACTATATAGTGTACACTATTAAGAGCAAGACTTGATAAAACAGACTAAATTTATATTCTGAAGCAATCATACTATAAGACTATAACAGAAAGCACTACCTTTGACCAAGTCAATGTAGTATGAAAGCAAAACAGTTGTCTAATAAGTGGCTAGATTATAAATATTACAATGAAAAATAAAAAAGATGTTGAAGAATTTTCATCATTTACTAGGAAAGGAGTTATCAGCTGTTTCGTGGACTTTCCTACTGATGTATTCTTTCCTACCACTGCGCTGTATTATTTTTCCTTGTAATTTGCATATAAAGCCTACATGAAATCCCAATTTTTCACATTATCCCTTAAGAGCTCTTCGATTCATCTCCTACCACGGGAACTCAAGGAGATATAAAATAAAATCAATTAAATCCATCTGAAAAAAATTAAATAGACTAAATGTGTACTAAGTATTTTAGCAAGTGAAAACAACACAGTATAAAACCAGTTAAACTAATGAAACACAATTAAAAGCCATATTTGTGTGCATATTTAGATGATAATCATGACCCCTTCCACACAGCTGAATAAAATCCCACATTTTTTGCTTTGAACTGGAATGTATGGCAGTGTAGACTCAGATAACCCACTTCAAAGCAGATATTTGTGGGATTTTCAGCCTTGATATTATGGGTTATATGGCTGGTGGAAGGGCCCCGTGTCTTTTCTTGGTGTTGGAATGAAGCTAATGTTGAGACCTGATGGACCACAAAGAAAGAAGATGGTTCACAATAAGGGGACCACAGCAGAATTCCATGTTCTCCCATTTTGGGACAAGGTTGTGTGTGCCATTTGTTGTAAACTGACAGTTTAAGTGTAGCTTCCCTATTGCCTAGATCCATTGTACATCCCAGATAAAGAAGAACATGGAGAGAAATACAAATAAAGGGGACAAAAAACCAAGCTGAAGTAAGAAAGCTCTTTGCTTGGTATTGAAACTTGACAACACCTTAACCACCCAATCAAGCTACCCCGGACACAAAGATCATCCTATTGGCCCTGATAAAATGTGTAACACAAGCTGGGTCTACACTACCATTTAATTTAGTTTGAGTCCCCCTAGGGGTGAGAAAAACAGTATATAAATACTATAAATAAATAAATGATTTGGAACTGCATTATATAGTCAGTATAGACCCATATCATGTAATTTAACTGCATATGAGTCTACACTGACCATATAATGCAGTTTTAAACTATATAGTATGGTAGTGTAAATCCAGCCACAGGCCACCTTCCCACAAGGACCCACAATCCTAATCCCTTATATAGAAAAATGCCATGAATCATGAAGAAAATTCTTTTAATTCGGAAATTACTGTTATATATATTCGACATTTCTGGAAAACACCCACCACCACTACTGTAATAACAACACCCAGCCTGAGGGGCCTACCTACTTGCTGTTTGGTAACTTATGGTCATTAATATAGAGATTATCCTCTCAATGTTTTGATTTTTTAAAAATTCAAATGTCCTATTAAGGCTGCAAACATTAGGGCAATTAACCATAAAGCCATTTTCTAAGTATAAGCCATGTCATCCACTGCACACCATTTCTATTTATATGAAAGAATTCAGTTCATTCATCTTGTCTTTAATGTGTTGCTGCCACCATGACCCTGTAATTTTACAATTTCCCTTTTGAGTGTGTTCGCCTCCCTGAAAAAATAACGGTGGAAATAAATTAAATCCTTGCACCCAATTACCAAATGCATTTACATATATGTTTCCTTGGTTTCATTGGAAAGAAGTCTGTGCTCAGGATCACAGATTCCATACTGTAAATCAACAGTGGGCTCTTTGAGACAGGGATATTATATTAAATTATGAAAGTGTGTAATTTTCTCTAGGCATGCAATTAAAAGGAGGAACGGCAGTGCTTGGCTGCTCTATTTTCTCCTCCAGCTTCTGCTTATGAAGCAGCCTACATATAAAATTAAGATGCCTGTAATGTTTCCTTCCACCCCATCCCCGTGTTCTATAAAGGGTGAAGGGAAAATACACTGTAAATATTTATTTTTCTCACAGATGCACCAAATACAAGGAAAGTATTTAAAAGAGAGGATATGATGCAATGCCAAGTCAAGTCAGTATAAAGATGCTGATTGACTTCAGGCTCAAATTAAAAGCTTTAGAAGTACCAAGACCTCCTTCAACAGAAGCCATTTCACATCTTTGATTCATTGAGTTCTACAATGCCTTTCTATATTCTACCAATTTCAAAGGAAATAAATATATTCTTATAATAATGAGGATACATTTTGTTGTCAATTTATCAATTGCAACAGCATGCCTAAGTTTACCATATGGCCTAATGTTTTTCATTGAGGGTCGATATTGAAATTAATAGCAAAAAGGGTGCATCTACACTATAGAATTATTGCAGTTCGGCACAGCTCCAGTTATGGCTCAATGCTAAGGAATTCTGGAGTTTCACTTTGATAAGGCACAAGCACTCTTTGGCAGAGAAATCTAAAAAGCTTGTAAAATTCCACCTCCCGGGATTCCATAACATTAAACTATGGCAGTTTAAAGTAGAGTCAAACTGTATTAATTCTACAGTGTAGATGCACCCAGAGCTTAAAATACAGAAAAATCATTTCATCTGTGACTCATCCCCAACAACTTTATATCTGCAAGAGAATAGCTGCCACTACTCAGAAACCTAAATAAATGGGTTGTTGTATGTTTTACGGGCTGTATGGCCATGTCCCAAAAGCATTCTCTCCTGACGTTTTGCCTGCATCTATGGTAGGCATCCACCTCACAACCTCTAAGGATGCCTGCCATAGATGCAGGCAAAACGCCAAGAGAGAATGTTTCTGGAACATAGCCTACAGTCCAGAAAACACACAACAACCCAGTGATTCTAGCCATGAAAGCCTTTGACAACCTAAATAAAGTTTTACAAGCCAACACCGTCACACAGAAATGAAGCTATATTTGGTGTGCTGAACCAGATATGCAGAAAGTCCTATCGTACACTTGGGATTGACGAACAGTTCTGTCTGACAGGTTAACAGTAGGGTAAATATCACAAGGCATGCCTTAAGGGTAAGGACTTCATAGCCAACTCTCAAATGAATCAAAAGAATTTCCTTCCTTTATATCAGGGGTCCTCAGACTTTTTAAGCAGAAGGCCAATTAGAGTTGTATACTAAAGGATGTAAACAAAGTAAAAGGATGCCAAAGACCCTACAAAATACCAACACGTATAACTATTTGTGCTCATCCAAAAGGCTGTATGGATAAGGAGGAAACTACAATAAATGGTGGATGTACAGCATGAGGGGGAGAAAACTAGATGCAGATAGGGCTAAGAAAGGTTGGATCTACACAGGATCTACACAGTTTTGTTGGAGCATGCAATGAATCAGTGAATGTGTGTGTGTCAACTGTAAAATAATATGCATGAAGCTGATTGGTCAGGCAAGGCCCAGGGAGCAGGCTGAGCCTGGGACTTTTAGGTACAGTTACATTTTTGTTCAGGCTTCAGCTATGCGGATTTCTGAGAGAGTTTAGAAGAGAGAAGCAGGGAAAGACAGAGTTGGGTGTGTTCTCTCGCTTCATGAGTTGCTGAAGAAGTTTATCCACATTGGCAGAGAAAGACCATTTTAAATCTCTCGGACATTATTTGAGTTGATACAACTGATCACATTGTACATATGTTGTTCTTTGCACGGCATATTTTTTTCCTCTGGCAAGGCAGTGTGTAGGCTGATCAAATGTGAACTGCACGTGGTTTATTTTACATTACACCACAAGTTTGAACTTCATTATATGATCAGTCTATATTGACCACATAATGCAGCTGAAATAACATTATTTGGAAGTGTAGATTCAGCCAAAATGCGGCTTCATTCCATGAAGACGTAAAATTACCAACTGTCATTGGCTGCCACTGTTGTTTTACTGCCCAGACATTCAAAAAAGCCAGAAATGATGCTGCAGTGGAGAGGGTAAAGATTTCCAGTGCTTCTTTTAGGTTCTCTCAGATAGGATTATCAGAAGTAGTAGAAGTAGTATTTATACTCAACTTTTCTCTGCGAAAGGAGACTCAAAGCAACTAAACTCTTGCCTCTTGACACTGTACTCAGAGAAGGGGACAGTTTCTTTTCTTTTCTTTTCTTTCTTGATAAGAGTTAAGATGCAGTAATCATACACTGAACCCAGATATTTATTTATTTATTTCCTGCATTTCTAACCCACCCTTCTCACCCCCGAGGGGGGACATAGGGTGGCCAACCCATGATTTGGGGGTCAATTTTTTACTCCATTCATAATGACCCTTTGGCTTTGCCCCATCAGCACCAGAGGGAATCTGCTGCCACTGTATTGTAAAGCAATTCAGGCATTAAAACTGCAATAGTAAGCTACCAGTTGAAAACGAAATGAAGAAATCTTGAACTAAAAAAAGCAATGATTAAGGAATTCTTGCTCACTAACATTTACTTTTTCTATTGCTCAGTAACATTTTTTTTCAAACCAAGCCTGTCATATTTTATTACTTTCATGACTAACACTTGATTCGTGCACCACAAGAGAACTCTTCAGAAGTTCTGGAATGAGAACATTGTTATAGTATACTTAGACAAAATTCATCATGCCATATAACTGCAAAGACCACATCTTAGCTTTTTAGAGAAGCAGGTTATTCCTTAAAGGCAGATCTATTATTTTTTGCTTCAGTTCTCTCCTTAGACATGTGGTACCTATTACAGACTTTATAAGAAAATAGAGCATGCAGAGAGAAAACAACCTTCCTTCGGTTTTCATGCTAGAGAACAGTCATCTTGGAGCACTGGAGCAACAGACATTCCTTGGCAATTTTCATTTGCTGATTATACGGTTCTCTTCTAATGCTCTGTAATAAGCACTTAGGCAAACCTCTGGATAAAACTTCCTACATTAAAAACAAGGTAAGAGCTCCTGCCATGTCCTTGAAAGTCAAGGAGTTCTCATTTCATCTAAATGCATTAAAACAATGACCTTGGAATTAATTTGTTGATTAATTCGTTAAGTTATTAATTCAAGTTCTTGGAGAGATTTTATTTACCTTTCTAGATTTCCTAATTAAAGCTGAAGGTTTTTTAAATGGAGGGAGAGGGTTTGAGATAATGAAATCATCATGTCAGCCTTACTGATGAATTTACTGGGATTTTTAATGATGTCTATACAGGTAGTCCCCAAGTTACGAACAAGATAGGTTCTGTAGGTTTGTTCTTAAGTTGAATTTGTTTGTAAGTCAGGACAGGTACACACACACACACAGTGATGCCTTGACTTAAGAGTGTGGTGTGTTACACCACTGAGCTCTTAACTCAAAATGCTCTTATCTCAATGCAATTAATTAATTAATTCAAGCATTTGTATCCTGTCCTTCTCAAGCCCGGAGGGGGTGCTCTGGGCAGCTTACAACCAGCAACAATTGAATGCCAATACACGCAACAAAACAATATAACACATAAAATATCAAATTAAAACATTTTTAACAGCAATACAGCCACATCCAAGTCCAGTTCAGCATCCAGAGTTCCAGTCCAAAGCCTGTCCCCTATCAGTTCTCATAAAGCATTGCAATTACTTGTTAAGCCTGCTACCCAAATACCTGGTCCCAAAACCATGATTTGAGCTTCTTCCTAAAGGAAAGGATAGATGGAGCCAACCTAATTTCACTGGGGAGTGTGTTCCACAGACGGGGGCAACCACTGAGAAGGCCCTTTCTTTTGTCTCCGCCAATCACGCTTGCGATGGAGGCGGGATTGAGAGTAGGGCCTCCCCGGATGATCTTAGGCTCCGAGGTGGACCGAAGAGGGAGATACATTCAGACAAGTATGCTGGGCCAGAATCATATAAGGCTTTTGAAATGCTATTACCCCATTCTGGAGCATTAAGCTGTTAAATTGGGATGCTCTTAAGTCAAGGTTCCACTGTATATATTACCTTTGGGGTAGCATAGGAAAGGGTTAACACCTCTGTGGTGTTTGTTTTGCTCTCTGTGCCTCTGTTCAGAAGATTTCACCTCCCTTTCTATCCCTGTGAGAATTGGATTTTGAAAAAAAAATGGCTACTTGTGGAAACAAGGACTGGTGAGAAAGCTTCAGTGGAGACACCTTTTCACCATGGTAACTCTTTTAGGAGTGAATTTCCCTTCGGAGGGGTTGGTTTCCCTTGCTTCCTGTTGTCTCACCTCTATTTGTAACTATGAGTCGTTTGTAACTCGGGGACTGCCTGTCTAATGTTGAAATCATCATTATGAATTTTGATCACCTTTAAGCTTTTATATAATGTCATCCCCAATAAGTTGATTTTGTTCTCTTGTTATCCCAAGGTTTTAAAAATCTCTGCTACTTTAATTCCCATTACATTTTAATAGTTTTTAAGTAATGCTTTTTTTCACACCTCTTGTTTTTACTTTAAGATGTCAACTCTGTTCTGTATTTTTGTTATCTTCACATATTCTATAAGTCTATATTCATTTTGTGACTAAAATATATTCAGTGATTATGCCATTAGAATTTTTAAACTTTTCATAAGAGGTTCTTCCTCTTTCACAATCAGAAAAACAAGAAGCCCTGCTGCCTCTGAAGAAATGCCAGACCTGAAGAAAATGAATCATCCACCTCTGTTGTTAGACAGGCTGATCTGTGTGATTCCTTTGAGAAGACAGCAGGTAGCAGGGGAGGGGGAAAGTGGAAGAACTTTTCCAGAAACTAGGTCAGAGTAGAAGTAGATCTTTCCTGTTCCACCCAGAAAAAGGGATGAGGATTTTGAAAGGGGGAAAAATGGGTTATAGAAGAGAATAATGGCAGAGTGGGCACAGGATCTATGTGCTTGGCAGGAAATCAAACCCTAAAGCAGTCAGGGCTCTTCCAGAATGTCTGGCTGTATAAGCCTGAAAAATAAGTGTTTCCCACAACCATATGTTAGGCAATACTAAGGCCAGTGATTTTTGTTTTGTTTTGTTTTTAAGGACAGGAAGTTTTCTAGGAAGTGAGGTTGCACTGTGACTTTTTTTTAGCAAGCTTTCCTCTTCTTATTGTTTATGAATTGAAATGATTTCTATTGTATATTTTTCCTATTATACAAGCATTATATAATATTATTATTTGGATTCAGTGGTATTGAACACCACCGCAATTCCTTATTGCTAAGGGCTTGAATAATTAAGTAAAAACTTTGCTTCAAACCTCTCTCCCAGCTCAATCTCTTTAGAGCAGTGCTTCCCAACCTTTTTAAATATATATATATATATATTGAATTTTCTGTGACAATATTAAAAGACAGATAGAAAGAAAGAAAGAAAAAGAAGAAGAAACAAAAGAAAAAAGTGTGTGGAAAAAAATAGCAGAGAAAAGCAAAAAAAAAAAAAAAATTGAAGATCTTCGTGACTTCCTGAGTAACTGGGTGGAGATGTTCTCCTTTTCTCTGTCTTCTATCCTTTGTTGTTTTTTATTTTTTTCCCATAATAGGCTTCTCTCTTTCCTTCTTCCTAGGGATATTTTCCTTTGTTTAGATGATTGTCTTATATTTTATCTCTTTTAAATAGTCAGTAATTTTTCCCCAATTTGTCTCTTGTGTCGGATTATCCTTACTTCTGGATATTAGAAATGTAAGTCGGTCCATATTTCTAATGTCATACACTTTTTGTAGCCATTCTTCTGGTTCTGGTATTTCTTCCTTCTTCCATAGTTTTGCGTAGCACATCCTCGCCGCTGTTGTTAGCAGGAATAGCAGTTTGTCAGTATTTTTTTCCATATTTGATGTTGTCATTCCCAACAGGAATAATTCTGGTTTTAGGTGAATATTAATATCTAGCAATACTTAGCATTAAGGGCTTGAATAATTAAGTAAAAACTTCACCTCAAACCTCTCTCCCAGCTCAATCTCTTTAGGGAAGTGCTTCCCAACCTTTTTTTGTCCAAGGACCACTTGACCAGGGATCTCTCCAACAGTAGTACCAAAGGGATTACAAAACAGTTTTTGGTCAACTTTAGATTCGGTTTGGGGTGCTGATTCAGAAAATTGCATTAGATAGACCACATCAGCTCTAGTTTCTGATACAAACATATGCCATGGTCAGCGACAAGGAAGGAGTGGCAGGTGGCGCAAAAGGAACAGAAATTAAATAAATAAATAAAGAGGAAGGAGGTCGCAGACCAGATTTTCATCCGCAGCCCACAGGTTAAGAACCACTGCTTTAGGGCCACACCTACACCACCAGCCCCCCTAAACACCAGCTATGTGCAAGTTAATATTTAATGAGGTTTTCCTCCAGATTAAACTAACTCAAGGGATAACCCAAATCCTGAGGAAGAATTCAGGTTGTCCCCCAAGTTAGGGAGTCAAGACAACTGGACCAGTTCATAAGAAGAATTGGAATAGCTGTCTTAATAACTTTAGAAAAGATCATTATAACTTTGGATACCACAGTAGTAAGGTGCAAGGACAAGATTTTAGGCCTTAGCTGGGGCCAATTGTCCAGGGAATTGTGTAATCAATCGTGCAATGGAACATCCACGTCTTTAGATCTTGACTGCCATCACACATTCCCTGGGCTCAGGAGGCCCTGGGATGGGGGATGGTAGATGCCCCCAACCTATCTTGGTCTAGTAAATAATCCCTGGACATAGCTCTGCGGTGATAAGTCTCAATAAGGAGGGACAGAAGAGGGATAGAGGGGATTTTCCCCCTTTCCTTCCCAGTCTTCTTAGCAAACCGTACACTGGCTGACATCAGCCAGTGTACCCCAAGAAAAAGATAGGTTGAGTGCTATGGCTTTAGAGGGTCCCTGCCTGGTGGCACTGAATTGTATTCAGCACAGTTGGGCACTGGGAACTCCCTGTCATTTCTGGGCCAGCCTAGGGAGTCCCTATTGGGCTACCAAGCTGGCTTGATCCAGCCTCCAAGACACAGGATCAAGACCGCTTCAATGATCAATACAGAAGAGTACTAGGCTTCTCCTCATTTTTCCATCCCTTTCTGTTTTATATCTAATAACTTCTTAAGTGGGTCTAATCAGTGATCACATCCTTTGAGGAGTTTGATAAGGCTGAAGCTTGGAATAAAAAGACAAAGCTAGAATTATTCATGCCCTACTATCCTCTTTATGTCGTCTTTTTTTATTAAAACGTCTATTCAGCCTTGATTCAGGGACAGATGTTTCGAGTTATCCCTTTATTACTTTACTTGTGATGGATCAGTATCTTCCACCCAAAATAAACCATTCCTTATTAATATTTAACAAACAAGTAATTTGAAGAGTGAGTGAAGCATCTATGCTGCTGTGGGTGGAAAGAACAGAGAGATGCAGATGAGTGATAAACTGAACTGAAATGAGATCCCACGCTCCTTTTGAAGAAAGCAATAAGACTCCACTAAGTAAACAGCGACAAATATTTCCTATAAATCTTGCAGTCTGGCCCAACACTACATTTCTGATAAGTGAGTAAATTAATGATCAATTAACTAATTTAATATCCCCGTTATTAATATTTGTGGCAGTATTTCCCAAATTAATTTTCACAGTATGGAATTAATTGTCAAATCTAATGTTCCAAGCTTTGCTATAACTGCGTGGAATTTTTAACTGTCAGTTAATAAGCTATTTCAGCTAATGAATGAATTCAAGAAAGCAAATAACTGTTACTGTTGCTAAAGAAATGTGTTTTATCTATCAAGGAAGGCTATAGATAGTTTAATAGGAAGATAGCATGTGTCTGAAATGTTACTGCATTCATACTAACAAGCCTGAATAAGAAAATAAGAGAAGCCATGTTCAGTAAGTCCATAACCCTATCTAATCTAATTGTTTTTATACAATGACAACCACTTACCTATGAGAAGTTTGGCAGCATGAAATGAGTGCAGTTGTATGTTCCAGGGCACATAAATGTGATTTAGTCTATATGAAGACTTACCATCAACAATTGAGTCAAAGAGTCTGAATTAGTTAGAATTAGCAATTAGATTTAGGTCAATAAAATTAAAGGCCTTCTAAACAACGGAGAAGCCGAATGAATTATTTCAAAAGCTGTCTTCACTGCTGAAGGTATAGGACACATTTGCATACATGAACTGAAATTTAGGAACAGAACTTAACAATCTATATAAATAAAAATGCAATGTTCGTTTGTGGGATTAACATAACTCAAAAACAACTGGGTGAATCGACACCAAATTTGGACAAAATACACCTATCAGGCCAACACATGACCATTACGCATAAAAACACTGAAAAATACAGAGGAATAGATTTTAAAAGTAAAAAAAAAATACATTACAACACATGTGCAAAACCACCCACACACACACACACACACACACACACACACACACACACATATATATACACACACAAAATACATATACACAGACTGGGCCTGGGACGGCTAGTGATGAATATAAAAGACCTATTCTAACAACCTCCCTCCCCCTACCCAATCAATTGCCAAGTCCAAACAGTACCCCGCGGGCAAGCGGGCAGACAGAGAGAGAGAGCTCTTGAAGATCTCAAATGTGACATTTTTAATTTTCTAACTGAATGGCATAGGCTTCATCTATATAGGTTGTTCGTTCCAGGGTCAATCTGGATAAGAAATGTTCTAGTGGCCCCAGAGGCAGCCACACACACCATCCCTAACCTGTGGTGGTAGCAAGGAAGAGTCCAGACACTGCAAAGACTTCTTTGGCTCTGCCAGATTGTCACTCCCCATCCATGACATCATCACCACTGCCAGATGGTTGCTGAGCTCCATAAGAGCTCCTGGTAATCATAGAACCTTATGCTAATATCAGCAGAGGAACCCGGCGAAGCCAAGAAGAAGAAGGAGGCAATCCAGCCACTTTTCTCTATTGATAAGTTCTGAAGAAAAGGGAAGGTGGCACTGGCCCAGGTGGACAGCAGACCGGTTCGAAAAAGACCTAGTCCTGCTATCCACACTGTGTCAAAGCCATGGGGTTGCTTCGGAGCTTCAGGCAAATTCCAGAACATCCTCCAACTTTTATTTTTAATGTGAGGCTAATCCGAGGTGACCTGGGGCTCTTCCAAACATCCATATAACCCAGAATATCAAGGCAGATAAAATGGATTATCTGAGTCCACACTGCCATATAATCCAGTTCTATACAGCTGTGAAGAAGGGGCCCTAGTTGGCCTCACAATAAGCACCAAAAGTTCAACATCATAAGACATCCAAGAATGAGTGCACAATGAGGACAAGCTCTAAAGTCCATGTAGATAAGCTCCAAGATAAGCCTAAATACAAGAAGACTGGAGAGTAGCCATTGAGGCATCTTTTTTATAGTGATCTGTGGCATGCATGATATTGCAACCTGTTTAGTATAATCTGTTCCAGGGAAATTGGTGGAATATATTTTAAGCATAAATATTATTGAGCAGAATGGGAAGCCCTGCTGTAAAATAATCAACATGGCTTCTCCAAAGCTAAGTCTTATTTCATTGACTTTTTAGAGGTCTCTGAAAGTATAAAAAATACAGAGAAAGGAGTGACCAAGTAGACTAATTTGGGCGTCCAAAAGCTTTTAACAGAATCTCTCACCTAAGTATGTCATGCAAATTTTACAATCATGTGACAAGAAAAGAAAGAATCAGGCTGAAACCGTAAAAGTTATTATAAAGTAATGCACTGTGTTGGATTGGGATCATGTGGCTTTAACCCTCCCATATGAGTCATAGTGCTCACTGTTTAGCCTTGAGAAAGCTACTAACTCAGACTTAGCCTCATAATGATATAGAAATAAAATAGGGATACACCCACACATCTTTCTCAAAGCTCACTGAAAAAGAGCACACTACAAAACATGATTTTTAAAAACCAATGAAATACGCTTCTCTCACTGAACTAGTTTTATCTGTTCTACAACTAATGATTCACAGTGATTCATGGTTAGCAATTCTAGTTTTGTACAGACACTACATAGTAAATAGGTGTGTGCAGCACATTAGAATTTCAACATGGGTGGTCAAAAGCTGCAGTTGAATCATTTTCAGTTCAGATCTAATGCAGTCCCTTAACAGCTATGTCTTAGCCAAGTAGGGGCGAATCTTGTAATTCTTTTGGAAGCATTTTGTGTCTTTAATATCCTTCCGCATGATAAAAATTCCTCAGCACTGCACCAATATGTACTGCACTTCTTATCATGCACCCACTAGAAGTGATGAGTTTCTAGTGCTGGAGAAAATGAGCAAGCACTCTAATACCTACTGCTAAAGAAACCCAATGGTCCTATACCTCTTCCCCAAGAAGAAAGGAACAAAACATTTAAACTCTTTAATGGCATTGTTGAATACAGTATGTCCATTCTACAGCACGACCATAGAATTTAAGCTTGCAGGTTGATGTTAGCAATACAGCCCAAGACAACCTGGATCCAATGCTCATGATTGCCAAGACCTTCTAGTACAGCATTTCTCAACCTGGGAGAAAGTTGTGAGGGGTGTGTGACAGGGGTCACCAAAGACCATCAGAAAACACAGTATTTTCTGTTGGTCATGGGAGTTCTGTGTGGGAAGTTTGGCCCAATTCTATCATTGATGGGGTTCAAAATGCTCTTTGATTGTAAGTGAACTATAAATCCCAGCAACTGCAATTCCCAAATGTCAATGTCTACTTTTGCCAAACTCCACAAGTGTTTACATTTCGGCATATTGAGTATTTGTGTCAAGTTTGGTCCAGATCCATCATTGTTTGAGTCCACAGTGCTCTCTGGATGTAGGTGAACTACAACTCCCAAACTCAAGGTCAATGTCCACCAAACCTTCTAGTATTTTCTGCTGGTCATGGGAGTTCTGTGTCCCAAGTTTGGTTCAATTTCATCGTTGGTGGACTTCAGAATACTTTTTGATTGTAGGCGAACTATAAATCCCAGCAACTATAACTCCCAAATGATAAAATCAACCCACCCCCCCAACCCACCAGTATTCAAATTTGAGCATATTGGGTATTTGTGCCAAATTTGGTCCAGTGAATGAAAATACATCTTGCATATCAGATATTTACATTACGATTCATAACAACAGCAAAATTACAGTTATGAAGTAGCAACGAAAATAATGTTATGGTTGGGGGTCACCACAACATGAGGAACTGTATTAAGGGGTCACAGCATTAGGAAGGTTGAGAACCACTGTTCTAGGTCTTGCTTCAGATCAAAAGATATTATTACAAAATATAGCCATACTTAGTGAAATGAAAGAGTTACACACTGCACTGAAAGCAACCTATTTAAATTATTTAATGCAATAAAGAGCAATATTTGTCTAAATCATAAGATAGAAGAAAATATTGGGTTTATTTCATTGAGTTTGGTTTTATGATACAATAACCAATTTGAGCATCACTATGCATACATATGAGGCCAGAGTTTATCCCCAAGTGACCACAACCACATTCATAACTCAGTTGATAACATTTTAATTCAGTTAGTAATTGCCTCTGAAACCTTACTTTCATTCAGCATTAGCTATTCCAGTGCCAAACCACACTTGCTCCGTTTATCTTGGAAGGATTCATATATGCCAAAAGCCTCAAACCATAACAGAAACAAAAGGTCAGTCTATTACTCTGCAAATAAACAAAATAAACTTTAAATCAAGAAGCATTAGAGATTTCCATGACTAAGTTTGTCGATTGTAGGAATTTTTATATGCACACAAACACACATCCCACACCAATGCCTTCACGTAGACAAGAGCTTAATGTTAATAAAGCACATTTTATATTTAATAAGACAGCTTGCCATATTTCTTCCTGAAACAGTTAAATTGTTTATGCAATTTGGCAGCACTATGCAGTTTGACAATCCAATTTTCTGCAGATAGATTTTTTTAATCTATACGTTTTGAAAACAGAATATAAGCAATATGTAAAAATATTATATATATATATATACATATATATACAGTAGATGGTGTCTCCCACATCACTGGGATAGGAAATTTGCTGTTGGTTTTAATCCTAATTTTTATGAAATTATCTAAAGCACCAAACTTGTACAGAAGAGAGGGTTGAGTACTTTAGAGAGCTTGTTTGCAGTAAATGTATGGCAATGCATATACCCCAGCAGTGGCTGCTGTTTTACTCAGCACTGTGGATCTCTCTCTCCCAGCACTAACCAGCAACAGTCTGTGGGTCTCTCTCGCCCCACACAAACACCAGGGGATAGGGAGAAAGTTTCAGCAAGCAGTCTACTACTGAGCCCAAAGAGATCATCCCATAAATGCAGATTGCTGTACCATACTTAATAAAAAAATAAGACATCCCCTGAAAACAAGCTATAGTATGTCTTCTTGAGGAAAAATAACTATAAGACAGTGTCTTATTTTTGGGAGACACAGTACTTGTTTTTATCTTATGACACTTTGGAGGATACATCGACATGTGAAATTTGTGAGGCAAAGAGGCAAAGAAAAGGGGAGAGCTCATGTGACCTCTAGAATATTGTATACTGAATACCAAGATCCAGGCATCAATTTTTAATTATATAGGCTCTGCAATTATATATATATATATATTAATGGTAAAAAGTCATTCATAGTGAGAGTTCTCCTTTCCACAGCTATTTTCTGCAAAACAAGGCAAAGGGAAGGATCCTCGTTGCAACTCCACTTGAGCTACTTACTGTGAAAAAGCTAAAAGTGAGAGGCTAGTCTACCTAGCCCATCTTGTGCAAAGTCCAATGGCCTACTTGAAGAATATGACAAATTCAACCCTCATGACCTAATGGATATACGTTACTTCTTTTACATTTTGTGGTCTCCTTACTGACAAGCTCCCTTTAAAAAAACTTAGCACAGAGAATGCTGTGGGAGGAACAGCCAGGGCCCCATTTCCACAGATCCTGCATCTACAGGTTCAATCACATATAATAATAATAATAATAATAATAATAATAATAATAATAATAAATGTTGCAATCCGAGGCGACAGCAGGATTGAAGAGAAACAACTGGAAAAGCTGACATGATACAATGATTTAAAGATTGAACTGCAAAGACTCTGGCACAAGCCAGTAAAGGTAATCCCAGTGGTGATCAGTGCCCACTGGGTGCAGTGCCTAAACACCTTGGCCTGCACTTAAATACAATTGGCGCTGACAAAATTACCAGCTGCCAGCTGCAAAAGGCCACCTTACTGGGATTTGCACGCATTATTCACTGATACATCACACAGTCCTAGACACTTGGGAATGGGAAGTGTCCAACGTGTGATCCAATACAACAGCCAGCAGAATGATCTTGTTTGCTGTGGATTCATCTTATTGTATCTTATAATAACAATAATAACAACAACTTTATTTTTATACCCTGCCACCATCTCCCCAAAGGGACTTGGGGCAGCTTACATATGGGACAAAATGCCCACAAAACGTAAAAACAAAAATGATCCATATGGTATGAAAATATTCCCCAAAAAATATTGTTTAGCATTTTATATAAGGCACAGTTTTACTACACCACATCCATTGATTTTGATTTCCACAGGGGATCCTGGAACCAAACCCCAGCAGGTACCGAGAGCCATTGCACTTTACTCCTCAGGCAGGTCAGGATGAAGAGACATTGCCTCCAAGGGCATCAGTTAGGGTCCCAACAACACCAAAACTGGAACCTGGTACAGCCCCTATCTGGTACCGCAGCAGCCCTGAACTCATCCAGCTCACTGTCTTCAGATCCCAACTGCTATGGCCCCAGTGTCAAGCTTAAAAGTGTATGTTTCCATTGTAATATGCAGCATGCTGCCTTTGAATATATATTCCCTACTGCATATAGTCAGCTTCCAAGTGACTCAACTTACATTCATCGGGAAAGCTGGCTAGTTTCACAGAATCTGCTATCCATCATCGGCAACTTGTGTTCTATCAATAAAACTTACCCAAACCCCTCATACATACTGCTTTCCTGCCAAATCAAAACCACATTCGATGAAGCCATTTATTATAAAAATTTAACAGATTTAGATCACAAATTTGAACGGCACACATAATCCTCAACTGGGGGAAAAATAACAGTATTTCACTTTGAGGACTTCTCTGCATAAACTCATCAAGGCCTCTGCAATTCAAGAAAGATCATATTTGCTATTCAACCGTGGTAATTGCTACCTATGATCTGCCTCAGCTTTCAGTAGAGTTCAATTATATATATTTTTAAAGAACTAGAATAAATGAAAATTGGAACATAAATATACATACTGGGAACAAGCATGCAAAGGATAAAAGAACAGCAAATCTGTTTTCTAGCTTCCTCATTAAAAAAAAACAGATACCACAGAAAAACATGAGAAAATTCTCAAACCTCTGTGTATTGATGTATACATAAAAATAAGGATATATTTGTGTTTTGAAAATTATAAACCATTACAATGCACATCTTTTGGAAGAGCTTTATGTCACTTCATAAATAATGAACCTCTGCAAATAAAATAAGGGTTTTAATACGGTAAAGGTAAAAGTTTCCCCTGACATTAAGCCTAGTCGTGTCTGATTCTGTGGGGTGGTGCTCATCTCCATTTCTAAACTGAAGAGCCAGCGTTGTCCATAGACACCTCTAATGTCATGTGGCCGGCATGACTGCATGTTGCACTGTTACCTTTCTGCCAAGGTGGTACCTATTAATCTACTCACATTTGCATATTTTCGAACTGCTAGGTTGGCAGGGGCTGGGACTAACAGTGGGTGCTCACCCTGCTCCCCAGATTTAAACCACCAACCTTTTGATCAGAAAGTTCAGCAGTTCAGCAGTTTAATCCACTGTGCCACCAGGGACCTGATAAGGGTTTTAATAGTTTCTCAGTATTTCTTCGTTTGATCACATACAAAGATAGGGTTGCAAGTATTATATTAGAGAGATACAACCAACTGCCAAGCATACTTTGGCAAGAAGTAATAACCCTTTTAAAACACTTCACTTTATTTTCAAATATACGTACATTGAGAAAGTACTAAATGAGCATTCAGTTTGAAAACTTCACTCCATGATATCGCAATAATTGTATTGAACGTCTTGCTTCTCATCATGACAAGTCTCACTTTGGGTGAAATTAAATCTCACAGCAAGCCCGAAAAAGATGGTGGAAGCTGGTGTGGGAAACAATATAAACAGACACTTTTTAAAGAGATATAGGATTCAAGCTGTAAAGGGAGTTATTTATATATCTCATGAAACAGGTTATTGCATACAAAAGCCATAAATTTGCTAGACCTTAGTATAGCATAGAGGTTTGTGGTATATCCTGTGCAAGACTAAAATAACTATTCTTTTGGATTGGAAGATAGCTTTATAAGCTGCCTCTCATAAGCATCAAGACTGTCTGGAAATCCACTTTCTGCCCTTGTACAGCAACACAAGAAGCTTGTTTTGCAGAAAACCTGAAGCAGAATCTTCTCCTCTCACTTATATAGAGTCTAATAATACCAAGTTACCTTCCAAGTTTTGAAATGCTTTTCTGGACATAGACAGATGAAAGTGAAAAAACAGAAACATGAAATTGCAATGCCATCCTAAAGGTGTCTTCTCAAAAGTATATGTATTCTCATGTAAATGTGCACAAGGTTTAAAATAAACACTTGTAATTAAACAATAAGAAGGAAGCTATAGATTTCAGTCATTAGATAATCATAGCTTTGTAAGAGTGTGTGCTGTAAACGAATGTCTAACATTATCTTCCCAAAAACCTTTCTAAGAACGGACTCAACACACTTTCATTTTCCTTGCTCAAATATTACTATCTCAAATTAGTCATTTTCTGGAGTTTCATTTTCGATAAAGTATATCAAACTTAGAAAATGGGAATTGCCTTAACCTAACTGATACCAGCTGAGTGCCTTGAATTCCCAGGCCTTTGTTTTCAATTTTTGACCTAAACAGCAAAGGCAACTCTTTGCAAAATTGAAAGTATTTTTAAAAAAAAACAACTGGTTTTAAGTAAAGTCCTCCAAATTTAATTGGCTGTGGCAGAATCTTGCCACAAGTACACAGGAGGAGGTTTCAAGGAAATCCAGGGCTATGAAACCTCTGCTAACTAACCATCTAAAAGCAGAAAAGAAACCATGTATGTACCTGTCTGAGTATTGAAAGATAGCTGTATCTCCACTAACACAGGATCTTTCCAAGTAAGTATGCTAAATGGACAAAAATCTTCATGAAAGGAAAAAGCAGGAAGCAGTACGAGGATTATCAGTGTAGTATCCCTAAATATATATATTTAATATATTTTTTTTATTTACATACATTAGCAGATTACAGTGTAAAAAAGACACAAAACAATGAACATTTTCCAAACACAAAACCCCACCACCAAGGCCTGAACAAGTATAATCCTTTAGCATAAATGTATGAGTCAACCAGTAAACGAATGTTATATCCAAAATTCCTGACCATCAAGGTTGTATTATTTTCTCTTATCACTCTCTAAAATATATTTGATGAAATCCAACCCTTAATATCTTAAAGGCATCAGATCTCATAAAATCTTGCAGCTAAGCAAGGTTAGTCCTGGTTAGTATTTAAATGGAGATTGTCAATAAATAGAAGGTGATGTAGGTCATATTTCAGAGGAAGGAAGTGGCAAAGCCACCTTTGAGTTTTAAAATCATTTCTCCTCAATTCAGTGCTTCCAGCCCTACTATAGAGATGTTGAGGGAAGGGGCATACATATAATGCATTTCATGCTCTGTAATATCAGCATGCTTTTAATTCTTGCAGAATTTTGTTCTTGGTTTGCTGACTACCATCATAAATTATGCACAGATATTTCAGAGAAAGGAACTGGCAAAACCACCTCTGATTATTCCTTGCCTAAGAAAAGGTTATGAAACTGTAAGTCAACAAGGCAAGTTGAAGGCACATACATACACACACCAAGTGTCACATCTGCAACTATCTGCTAAATGGTGCAGTGAGCTTGTGACTATCAAGGGAAAAAAACCTGTTCCCCGGAGGGGAAAATAGCTGTCATAGAGAGCACAGAGGGTTTTGTGAATGAGGGGGTGTGATAGAGCTGATCTATTTCTAGGGTGACAGCTTCTTAGCATATAAATTGACGGCTCTAGAAAACGATAATGTCGTCCCAAGGGAGAAACTGAACTAACTTCTCTGTCCTAGGTGTAAACCTCCTGCATGCTGGTGGTCTCCAAGTAGTGAGAGCCAAAACTATCTGTCTTCCAATATATCTGGAGGGCACCAGGGCTCTTCCACGTTACACAAATACAGAACCATGACCCCATTTTAACTGCCATGGCTCCATCCTGTGGGATCCTGAAATGTGCAGCTTGGTGACACACTAGAATACTTTGACTGATAGTTCTAAAAACTCTCCCTAAACTGTAAATCCCAGGATTCCATAGGATGTAATCATGGCAGTTGAAATTAAATGAACTGATGTTATAACTGCATAATGGTAAGGAAACCTAGATTAGAGGAGGCTTACAGGAATGAGAGTCTATAGCTATCATCTTTAACCAGTTCCCTAGAAACTGGAAAGGATTCAAAGGACAGCATTACTGGTACCTCACTGTCTTGACATGCTCCTGTACTTTAACAAATACACACTGCTCCTTTGCATCTTCAGGCTGCCTGACAAATAGGTAGAAACTGTCAAATCTCTCCCTATCATGTAATTTAGGCCTGGTAAAGTGCTCACTCATCCATGAAAACATGTATGTTTATTAGACAAAGTAGGGAAGCTTTGTATCCAACCCACAGTATTTTCTTGGGAGGTCATTTTTCTTAGGAGACGACTGTGTGAGATGAATGGAGTTATATGTTCTCCATTATTTGAAATAAACAGATAAAATAGGAATGTTTTGAACATAATACTCAGCTTTATTGACTCCCATCATGAAGACAGTTAGTATTTTGATAACAAAACCAATGCAATTAAGTGGGCCAATGGGTTTTAAATAATATAGTTTGTATACAAAATCAGCTTTCAACAGAATACAATATGCTCTGTTTTTTATGTAGAAAATGACAGAAATCAATTTTATATGCACCTATAACAGCCTTCTCAAATGAATAATATTGGTGTATTTGCTCTGGATGCGTAAAAACTAAACATCAGTATGCAGTTCATCGCAGTCAGATGACGGTTTTGCCATGGCTGAGTAGATCTGATAACTAACTCTTGAATAATCCTCTTGAAGCCAATTAGAGAGTCTGCCAGTAAATAATTAGAGGGATTGTATCATACATGTCCCATTTTACTTGAGATTAGTAATAGCTTATTTGCAAGCAAATGCAACGCCAAGCAAAGAAAAACACAAAAAAACATAAGATAGAGCTTACTAAGATGAGGCAAAAAGTTAATTTCTAGACACAAAAAATGGCGTTTTTGGCAAGTATGTCAACATTTTAACACTAAGCTGCCACAACAGATGCAACTCCAACATCTCTTAGCTTTGATGCAGAACCATCTGTTCCAAAATTAATGAAAATGAATGCAATATTCATTGTGATCTAGGTTTAGCAGTGTTGTGTCATAAGTTATTTTTAGCACACTATTTTCCTATAATCTCAGTTTATCACAGAATTCTCATAGTTTGGTAGAATCCTGCATGGAAGGCATGTCTATATAAGTGGACTTGGATATGCAGGCATTAGCATTGTACAATTTTACATTACTTTCTAGCAGGCTGGCCAAGTGACCATTGGACAATGGAACTGATACATAGTGAGACAAATGCACAATGAGTCCGAAACACATTGAGCACTAACGTACATTGGCACTCTTGCTGGTGTTCCATCTTCACAATTCACTGATCAGGTTTCTTAGTACTTGCTACTTGCCTAAGTAAAGTTACATTAAGTAAAATATGATATAAGATTTCAGTGTTTCCACCCACTTTTAAATAAAGGGATTCAGTTATGACATGCCCTCCTTAGTTTAATAGTGTGAGTTCTGGGTTGCTGCTTCTCATCCTCTGATGTTTACGGTCACCACAATAATTCTGAGAATCAAGCAGAGTGACCAGCTGTTGTCAGTCTCAAACCTTCAGCACAGAAAGAGCTTCACATTCTATATACTGAGGTTTCAGAAGTAAGAGAATCAATAAGAATAATTTCAAATGCCATAATACAGGTTGAACATCTCATTTCCAGCATTCCAAAACATTCCAAAATTGTCCATATGGCTGCCTGAGTTAGTGACAACTTTGCTTCCTGTGGATTCAAACATACACAAACTTCATTATTAAGATATTGCATAAATTACATTCAAGGTATGTGTATAAGTTACACTTGAAACTCCAAGGAATTTTATATTTAGACTTGGGTCCTATCTCAAAGGTATCTCATCACGTACATTATCTTTATTTTGTCAGAAGCAAATTGAGAACATACTGCAAGTCACTTCTGGTGTAATAGAATTGGCCATCTACAAAGATTTTATCCAGGGGACACCCAGATGTGTTACCATCCTGTGGGTGGCCTCTCTCATGTCCCTACATGAGAAGCTAGGGCTGACAGATGGGAGCTCATCCTGTCTCATGGATTCAAACCACTGACCTTCAAGTCTTCAGGCCAGCCAGCACAAGGGTTTAACCCATTGCACCACCATGGCTCAGGTGTTAAAAAAATTAGAAAAACTCCCAAAATTCAAAACACTTCTAGTCCCAAGCATTTTAGATAAGGGATAGTCAACCTGTAATACAAAATATTTTTTCCTAAAATATTTTTTTTGCGATGTTTAACCACAAATAAGAAAAAAATGATTCTGAAACATTTCTGCCTCCCTCTCCCTCTCCACCACCAGCATCACCTAATATCATCACACATACTGTAATGTTATCCGACTGAGAGGAAATACAAACTTTGGAAAATGTGTGGGAATTAAGAAAGAGGGGGTAGAGGGCAGACAGCAATAACATTTTTAATTATTTGTTTTATCATTTAGCTGCTAGGAAAATTAATATGAAATAACAACAAAAACACACATCTCAAAGTAAGTACTTTTACAGTCAAACTAGAAATTACACTATGGAGCTAATACACACTTGGGTCATACACTGCCACAAACAGACTGCCTGGTTTACAGATAAGTATTCAAGATTCAGATGAATGATTCTGGAGTCTTCTGGGCAAAAATGCATGTAACACTTTACTGGAACATTGTATAAAAACTTTATCCCTATTATTAACCTCAAACAGCATGCATAATTCTGCTTTCTTGAGAAGACAACTATGGATGAAAATTACCATTGACGAGGACTCAATATGACAGAAATACAGTTATGGAAAAATAAATTCTGGACATTCACGCACCAGCACTACATGGGAATGTAGGACATTATTGCATTTTTAAAATGGATATCTGGAATTGCAAACCCATCTTGCTTGAAACTGGAGCACAACTGGATGGCTACTGTTCTTATCACACCAATCCATTCTAGAAGCATGTTTAAAAAGCTGGAAGCTGCTTTAGCTTAGCACAGCTGGTGGGATGTAACTCCTCCCAACACATGTGCAGCCCCTCTTTGTCCATGCCTTTCTATTTTTATGTATTTTTTTCTGGAAAAAATGCATAACTATTAGAGTTCAGAATCTCATAAAAGTCAGACTTCACAGTCAAATATTTCTACCTTTTCCAAGTTCACAAGCACTCTCCCCTCAAACACTTAAAGTAGCAGAACATGGGATTAACTCTGGAGCTTCCAAGACATTACCAGCAAACCCCTGGGAGAAAGATACTTGCTGGTGGCAAGACAGCGGAGGCTCCTATATATCTTGCCCAATTGCCCATCAGAATGGCCAAAAGGTGCCTGTGGCTGCTCTGGAGCCCTTTAAGTCAGATTTTCCCATAAAATGTAGATATGGTCCAAAACTTCCTTAGATCCAATATCTAAATTGTAACCTCAAGAATGGACTTCTGCAATGCACTGTACATTGGATTACCTCTGTACCACGCTCAGAAACTCCACAATTAGTTCAAAACATAGCAGCCAAATTGGTTACAAGAATATCTAGAAGTGAGCATATTACACCCATATTAAAGTCACTCCATTGGTTGTGAATTAGTTTCCAAACAAAGTACAAAGTGCTGATTTATAGCCCTACATGGTTTCGGTCCAGGTTACCTACAGGATTGCTTTCTCCTATACAATCTGTCCTTTAGGAAACCTATGTCCTCTGGGGGACACTTACTCCAATCAGTCAGAACCAAACTGGCAACCATTACCAGAGGACATTTTCATTGACCACCCTACGACTGTGGAATGACCAGCCAGAAAAGCTACAACAGCTAAACAAACTATGGAAATTGAAGACCCAATTGAAGACCCATCTCTCCTGGCCAGCCTACCCATTCAACTCTCAATCATGATTTTTGATTTAAATTTCATTGTTGCTATATCCTAAATTGGTACCCTCTGTTTGGTATATGTTTGTTGTTATTGTTTTTATAATAGTGTGTTTTATCTATGTATTTAGTTATATGTGTTTTATTTTCAAGTGTTTTGACTTTGTTGTACCCTGCCTCAAGCTGTTATGAGAGGCAGGTAATAAATATTTCATGTTGTTGTTGTTATCCAACCTCCTTCTTACTGGTTCTAACAGAGCTTTTCAACCTCCTATGCAGTGGTATCAAATATTACATTATTCTTTCCCAAATAAGTGTAGTCACAGGGTAGCTTTCTGCCATTTCAAATCTGCAACAGCCTTAAAAAGTCACTCCTGGTTTTAGAAATCCCCTTGAATTTTAACTGATAGCTGCACTGATATCTATATTTTACACTGAAAGAATAACCATACCATAATCTATATGCTATAGTATTCAAAGGATCACACTCATGATTTTACTTTGATAATATTCACTTACCTTTTCCTAGTGACTTTGCTTCATGAGTTGCTTTCCACAGTATCTTACCAGCACATTTTGGCTAAATCCACACCAGGGCTATGTCCAAGCTTCTGTATGTGGTATCCTGCCCTGGTTTGACCCCATTAACAACACGTCCACGTGTTTTAATCTAAATTCAAATTGTTCTTGAAAGCCAGCTGTTCTCCCACTCTGATGTCACATCCGTACAAAATAGTATTTCTATGATGCTCACATACTCATGGTATCAAATTATTTGCAGTGATACAACTACAGAGGTTGTGGGATTTTTCCTTCCTAGCATGTATGCAAGTGTGAATACACACACACACAAATACACATACGCACGCACACACGACCCTACATATTCATATCAATCAATAGCCTTTCCTGTCTACTTGTCATACTTTTGTCCATCTAACTCTCATTGTCTGACTTATATACAGCCAATGGGAGTTGCTGTCCTCCTTCTCCCTTATCCTCTTTTTTTGAAATCCCATCACTTTCTCCATCTCATGTTTGTGCAAATGTACATCTGTCACTAGAATTAAGTGTCTCCTTAATCAATTTAGGTCATATCATTTGAATGCCCTACATGATTTTCCCTCAAGATTAGTAAGAATAGAGCACCTAGTTAGTAAACTATTGTCCCCAATCCAGCACTATTAATGAACAAAAGGGCAGCAATGTTAGACATTCACTTTTTCCCTCTGGAAGGGGCTTCACACGTCCTGTACATGAAGGATTATAATCTCTGACTTCCATTTTTATTAAGTAGAAGGATGTGCTTCTTCTTCTACATAGTATATATCCAGAGGCGGCCCTAGGTAATTTTCAATGGTAAGCAAACAGTATTTTGGCGCCCCCCCCCCCCCAACCAATCTCATATATATATATATATATATATATATATATATATATATATATATATATATATGGGCATGGACAAATTTTGGCCTTCCAGGTATTTTGGACTTTCTATTGGCTGTTTGGAATTGTGGGAGTTGAAGTCCAAAACACATGGAGGGCTGAAGTTGGACTATGCCATATATATATATATATATATATATATATATATATATACACACACACACACACACACACACAAACAAACAAACACACACACACACACACACACACACACAAGCTGTCCCCTGCCATGCGTAGCTGTGATCCAGTCTGGTGATCTTGAAAAGAAAGTAATGAGAAAGTTGGTTTCTAATATATGTAATTTCTTGATGCATGTGTGTAAACAGGATTCTTTGTGGGAAGTTTGGCCCAATTCTATTGTTGGGCCAATCTTCTTTGATTGTAAGTGAACTATAAATCCCAGTAACTAGAACTCCCAAATGTCAAGGTCTATTTTCCCAAACTCCATCTGTGTTCATATTTGGGCACATGGAGTATTTGTGTCAAGTTTGGACTAAATCCTTAATTGTTTGAGTCCACAGTGCACTCTGGGTGTAGGTGAACTACAACTCCAAAACTCAAGGTCAATGCCCACCAAACCCTTCCAGTATTTTCTGTTCACCGTGGGAGTTCTGTGTGCCATATTTGGTTCAATTCCATCATTGGTGGAGTTTCTGGTTGCTTCTGGAGTGAGAGAATCAGCTGTCTATGAAGACGTTGCCCAGGGGATGCCCAGATGTCTTGCAATCCTGTGAGGAGGCTTCTCTCATGTCCTTCTCTCACAACCTGGTGATCACAACCAGATACAGCGAAGACATCTGCCCTTGCGCTATGCTACTCTGCTGCTGAGTACGCATGCCCAGTGTGGAACACATCTCACCACACTAAAACAGTGGATGTGGCTCTTAATGAGACATGCCCTATACCACTGGAGAAATTACACTGTTTAGCCGGTATTGCACCACCTGACATCCGCCGAGAAGTAGCAGCCAATAGTGAAAGGACCATCTCCAGCTCATCCCCTGTTTCGGTATCAACCAGCATGCCAACGACTTAAATCAAGAAATAGTTTTCTAAGATCTACAGAGACACTCGCTGGAATATCCCAGCAAGCCAGAGTCCAAAAGTGGCAGGCTCAAACCCAGAACCTCAATCAATGGCTGATACCAAATGAGAGACTCCCTCCTGGACACACAAAAAACGGGGCGACTTGGAAGGCGCTGAACAGACCGCTCTCTGGCACCATGAGATGCAGAGCCAACCTTCAGAAATGGAGCCACAAAATGGAATCCACGACATGCGAGTGTGGAGAAGAACAAACCACAGACCACCTGCTGCAATGCAACCTGAGCCCTGCCACATGCACAATGCAGGACCTTCTTGTAGTAACACCAGAGGCTCTACTGGTCAAAGGAAATTTAATCAACTACCAAGCTCGCAAACTTTGTGTTTTGTTTATTTGTTAAAACTGCAATACAATTGTTTGGTTGCTCCTGACACGATAAATAAATAAAAATCTCCCTGAAGGGACTCGGGGCAGCTGGTAAGTGGGACCAAGCCAGTAACTACAGAGTAAAACAGGTAAAAACACATTCAAAACATAACAATCAACAATCTAATTAAACAACAATTAAAAACAGTAGAATACCAAAACCTCATTAAAAGGATTCAGAGCAAAGCTCAATAACCAGAACCAGTGTTTTTTCAACATTAATCTATTTTAATCTGTCCCTTCCCTTCCTTTTGTCCTTCCTTTTTTTATCTCTTTCTTATACTCATCTTTCCTCCTACTTCCTTCCTTCCTTCCCTCTCAATCGATTTATCCCTTCCTTGGGTTGTTGTAGGTTTTTTTGGGCAACATGGCCATGTTGTAGAGGCATTCTCTCCTGACGTTTCGCCTGCATCTATGGCAAACATCCTCAGAGGTAGTGAGTCCCTTGGGGAGATGGTAGCAGGATACCAGGTAGCAGAATGAGATCCGCCCCCTCCCTCCCTCTCTCCCTCCCTCCCTCCCTCTCGAGCTTTAGGAAGAAACGAAGGGAACTTGGCTGTGGCGTGGAAAGCGGTTCCATCCTGCATTTCCATGAGATCCTGACAGACCCCGCAGGGAGGCCATGGCACCCAGAACCTAGCGACAGGCATCCCAGGGTGACCTGCCCTTTGGAGGGGGGAAGGGAGGGGGCAGTCCGTGTCTGTTGACCCTCCCCCTCCCCTTCTTTCTCCTCAGGCCGAGCCGGGGTTCCTCCTCCTCATCCTCCTCTTTGGCAAATAAGTGCTCGTTCTCCCCATAAGGCCACGAAGGGAGCCTCCGCCGCTGCTCCCGTCTCTTCCATTCAAAATGGCAGCGGCTGCAAAGGGGGCAGGGACCACGTGGCATCACCCCCTCTTCCTCCCTCCCTGGGAAGCTGCGGGGACTCTGACTGGCTGGCTGGCACGCGGGGGCGGGATTAGCACCCGGGCGCCCCGCGGAGCTCATTTGCATGTTTAAAGGGGAAGCGGCTTTTTTTGTCCTCCTCCTTGCCCTTCCCCTCAGGCCCAGAAGCCGGCAACAGCGGCGAGGCCTCTCTCTCTCTTCCCCGCCCCCCCCCCAGTCCTCCGAACCCTTGCAGGCTCCCTCCTCCCCGCGTGGGCCCAGCTGGAGTTCAGCCATAAGAACAACAACCGGGGAGTTGTAGGTTTTCTGGAATGTCTGGAGGGGCATTTACAGAGGCGCCTCTGCGCCCCTGGGAAAAAAAAGTGTTCCGCAACGGCTTACTTGGCGTAATGGACGGGCCGCCCCTGTATATATCGAATGTGTTTTAATAACTTTTAATTTGATTGACCTTTTAAAACTTTGGTTCTGTTTATTTATTTAACAGATTCATGTCCCTGTCCTTCAGCCAAAAAGACTCCCAGGTTGTTTTACGAAGAATTAATGTGGGACACAAGGAAGTTTAGTAAAGGTAAAGGTTTCCCTTGACATTAAGTGTAGTCGTGTCTGACTCTGGGGGTGGTGCTCATCTCCATTTCTAAGCTGAAGAGCCAGCGTTGTCCGTAGATGCCTCCAAGGTCATATGGCCAGCATGACTGCATGGAGCACTGTTACCTTCCCACCAAAGCAGTACCTATTTGCATGTCTGCAAACTGCTAGGTTGGCAGAAACTGGGGCTAACGGCAGGAGCTAACCCCACTTCCCGGATTCAAACCACCAAACTTTTGGTCAGCAAGTTCAGCAGCTAAGCGGTTTAACCCACAGCACCACCAGAAGTTTACTTAAATGCAAAAACAAGAAGGGAAGGATGATTAGTTGGAAAAAAATGAATAATTATAAGAACAATGTAATAAAAAATGAAAACACCATTAAACACCATTATGTGTAAAAAGTATAAAATAATTTAAAATAATAACAACTATGTTAAAATTGGTACTCCTTACTGTTTTAGCAATTTGTTTCTACTTATACTATAAACCCCTTTGGGAGAAAATAAGAATATGAATGAATGAATGAATTAATTAATTAATTACATTCCCTGTAATACAATACCCTTAATACACTGTCTGTATGGATATGGTGGCTTTGGGTTATACAGGCGCATGATTGACTTTCCTAATCCACAGATTCTCCCATTTCACTATATAAGCATTTTTTAAGCCCAGTGAATTTAAATAAAATTCTTGCAATGCAAAACAAAGCATATGTGCCAGGAGGAGAAAACATTATTTATGCAGATTTTCACCATGTGCATTCCTTTGTCCGACAGATTGGATCCAAAGAAAATATTAGTGCACCAATGATATTTATCCAAAATCGCACATGATCTAACGATGCTTGAAATCAGTTATTGTTCTGGCACATACAGCTGATAAATGGTTTCCATGTAACCTCAAACAAATTATCTTTCATTTCTCCTCTCTCTAATCTTGCTTTGTATGTTAATTTTTCAGATAAAGCTAACTTTCTTTTATTCTTTCATTTATGAATTATTAATTGAGGGATCTAGTTACTATTATCTCAGCAAATAAAAGCTGCCATCTTGAGCGCATGTTGAACCTTAGCAGAAAGAGTTTTCTTTTAAAATTAGATATGAAGCAAGAGGTCGAAGTATTCAAACAAAAGGACTATGAGAGTGAGAAAAGATGAAATGCCACAGAGCGGCCATTCATTACTGCACTGTATCACTGTCACTTTCTGGGAAAACCATGTCCCTGGCAGGACTTTTCTTTCATTCAAACTCACTTCTATTATAATCAGCGCATGTTTCTGAAGCCAAGCACTTTAAGACAAACCACAGGCTGGAGATGGGGATTACCCATGTCCCACAAACTGCATTCATCCCTCTATTAGCACACAACACACTGATCTCTCCCCAAGTTTCATACATATAATATGACCGAGACAGACTCATATTCAAACAAAAAAGATTGCCATCATCACATCTATCTTGACTATCTGTAGCCCAGATACTATAATGTAGTAAAATTAGAGCTTAGCCTCTGGATGCAGGATAAGTATTAGTCACTTAAGACCAAATTTAGCTGAACTGCATCAAATTCTCTGCTCCATTCTCTGAAGTTAATTCTTAGTTCGATTTGCCCCAAAGAAATGGGAAATCAATGTTTCCATTTAATGTTGGATTTTTTTGTCTTATATCTGTTATAACAGGCTGTGCTTTTTATTTAATTTTAGTTTGTTAAGTTATAATTCGTATTTATATGTTGGGTTGTATAATTTTGTTAGCATGGATATATTGTTGTTGTATTCAGGCATTGAATGTTTGCCTTTTATGTTTGGAATCCACCCTGAGTCCCTTTGGGGAGATAGAGCAGAATATAAATAAAGTATTATTATTATTATTATTATTATTATTATTATTATTAGTTCCATCTTAGAAATAATAAAAACTCTGTCTGCTAGAGAACAATGTTCATATTTAATATGTTCAGATACTTCATTCTATATGCTTCGCGTCCAACCAAGTTTCAAGACCACATCTCCTTCTATGAACCAGCGTGGGCATTAAGATCAACCGAGGAGGCCCTCCTTTCAGTCCCATCACTGTCTCAAACACAGTTGGTGGGGACAAGAGAGAGGGCCTTCTCAGTGGGGCTCCCCGGCTCTGGAATATCCTCCCTAAGGAAATTAGATTATCCCCCTCTCTTAAGGCCTTCCAGGTGAGTCTAAAAACACAGCTCTTCAGACAGGCCTTTGATCCTGAGTAATCTATGGTCAATGTGATAAATAATTGATATTACTGGCCCACAATTTGATTGATATGGTAGACAGCCGGCCTGCAGGTTCCACTGCATTTTAGGAATTTTATAATTTTCAAATGTTTATAATTTTATCAATGAGATTTTTATGCACTGTTGATTATACTTATGCCATTGTATTTATACTTATGTATTGCTGTCTGCATGTGGCACTTGGAGTGCTTCTGACAGCTGCCCCAAGTCCCTTTGGGGAGAGGGTGGTGGGGTGCAAATAAAGATTATTACTATTATTATTATTATTGATAAAGCCAATCCCTGAATTACAAACATCCAATTTACAAATTACTCACAGTTAAGAACTGGGTTGACGCAACAGTAAGTGAGGAACCCCCAGAAGGAAAATTCACTCCTGAAAGAGTTGTCATGGGGAAAAGGTGCCTCCACTGTAGCTTTCTGACCAATCCTTACTTCCACAACAAGCCAAATTTTTCAAAATCCAATTCTCACAGGGAAAAAGTGAGGTGAATTCTTTTGAACGGGGGCACAGGCAGCAAAGGAAACATTAAGGGGTGTTAACCTTTTCCTGTGCTATCCAAATCTATAAAAATGTACTTTTGGCTGGAGTTACACTTAAAAATGTACCTATTCTGACTTACAAACAAATGCAACTTAAGGACAAACCTATAGAACCTATCTTGTTTGTAACTTGGGAACTTCCTGTACTTAGAAATTGTACGAGGTTGGTAACAAGGAAGTTACAGCAGGCTTTCATTCTGTGGCCCTTGTCATCCTATGCATTTTTTGTTTATTTACAGTGCTAATAAAACAAGTAAAAAGGAAATAAAGTTTCCAGATCATACAAAGATTTAAAAGTTTTACAGAAGTGTTTTGAGTACTTTTCACTCTCTACATTGTTGCAACATGCCAACTGACTCCAGGTTTAATTGTAGCAAATGCCAGAATTTCCATTGCTTCCTTTACTCTCACTCAGCCCAATTTTGCTTTGCATATTTAAGCTTCCAGGTTCAAGCACAACCACCTCAGTAACATATGTAAATCCATTACAAGTTGAGCGAAAATCCCTATTAAAACTCACTGTAATTGCCTTCTCTTTGTCCAATGTCTTCAACTATACACTTTGTTTCTCAGATTTACCAAGCTGTGGTGGCGAAGGAAGAAAAATGGTAGTCAAGAGCCTTTCAGAGCTCTTTCCCCATTGTTGGCATATTTTTTTTCTATCTAAATCGCCTAGCTCATTGGCCAAGAAAAAGAGATAATTGCAAGTCTCTGAGTTTCCCATAACTAATATAGAGTGTAAGCAAGTTCAAGTCCTCATCACCAAAAGCAGATCTCTCTTTTCTGTCTCTTAGTATGAATGTTTTCAAAATCCCAAGGGGTGTTCTTCTTCTCAATCCAGGAGGACACATTTTGGTGATCTTTATCCTGAATCTCCAAGGGCCACAGATGTAGCACTGCTGTGAGGAGGAATGGGCAAATAACGGATCCCGAAGGATACTGTCAAACTTGTTTTCACTGGGGGCTACATCAGCACTATGGTTGCCTTAAAAGAGTCATTTTTAATTGTAAGACTGCATAAATGTAACTATATTTATATATTTATCATGTCAGAAGCAAATTGGGTACAGTTAAAATGTATTTAAAACACAAACAAACTTAAAAACTTGGCATTATAATAAATGTCCTTTGACCAGTAGCTGACCACTTGGAGTGCCTCTGGTGTCACTATGAGAAGATCCTCCATTGCACATGTGGCAGGGCTCAGGTTGCATTGTAGTAGATGGTCTGTGGTTTGCTCACCCCCTCACTTTGGTGGAGGACAGCAAACTATGTAACTATGTTGTCCTGACATGTGCCTTGTGGGCCACATAAAATGAAGTGGTGGGATGGATTCAGGTCATGGGCCTTGGATTTAATATGTGTGTGCTAACTTATCAATCTGCAGAAAAGGGTAAAATATAAGCTAATGATCCATTAATCAGACCTACAGTAGGTAAAGGTAAAGGTATCCCCTTCACATTAAGTCTAGTTGTGTTCAACTCTGGGAGGTTGTGCTCATCTCCATTCCCAAGCTGAAGGGCTGGCGTTGTGCGTAGACACCTACAAGGTCATGTGGTCGGCATGACTGCATGGAGCGACATTACCTTCCTGAAGAGTGGTACCTATTGATCCACTTACATTTGCATGTTTTGAACTGCTAGGTTGGCAGAAAGTGGTGCTAACAGCGGGAGCTCACCCCGCTCCCCAGATTTGAACCACCAACCTTTTGGCTAGCAAGTTCAGCAGCTCAGCAGTTTAAGCTGCATCACCAGGGACCTACAGTATAAACTCATATGTAAAGGACAGGTTGGGGGGCAAAATTATGAATTTGGATATGACTTGTGCACAACATTCACGAAGTGGGAAACTCATTCAGTGGAGAGGGGGGTGTAACAGTGCTGTATCAGGAGACTTGCTCCCCCTGGCAATGCGGACAGAAGCAGTGCAACTACTGAAAGTAGAGGACGTTAGAGCTTCTTTTAAATTTGTTTTTCCAGGATGAACTGAGCTCTTGCCTTTTGTCACTCTATGCAAAGAAGGGGCTAGTTCTTTTTCTGATAGGAGTTAATTTAGAGTATTCATACTGATCTGTAGATAACCAGATTATTTTAGTTGATTGTTTAACTAAAGTTTCTAGACTTATACGTATTTAGAGTATGTGTTTATGGTTCATTACTACAAAAAAATGCGGTTATTGCATTGTGAATGAAATCTCACTAAAACAAGAAGCTTCAAACTAATACAGGATTCCAACTAATTCAAACAAAAAAAAAAACCCATGACCATAAATACTGTAGGAGCTACAATAATATTTTCTGTTAACAAAGTGTCCGACAAAGAAGCCTCTTTTTTCCAAATAGGTTTATGCCTGTCCAGCTCTCGCTTTTCATCCCTTTCTTTTATATATCTAGAGATTTCATTAAGAGAATCTGCACTGAGAGGAGGTGAAAGAGAGCTAGAGAAATACAGACTACCAGTACCAGATTTCAGCAGCATATCTAAAACAACAGAGAAAACTACTGCAATAAAGTTTGTGCTAGGAAAGAATGGGATTCTGTTCTGGTTGATCCTACTGTGCTTGTGGTTGTGCCGCTCTATAATCGGGAAAGTTACACAGCAGCTGCCACAAGAATCTCTTGGTGAGCATGTGTTAACATCAAAACAACAGATAAAAAGAGAAAACAGATACCCCTATCACATTAGCCACTTCTAACATGTTAAAAAAGCAGAGAGATCTATACATTTGGACACTAAAATGGAAATCACATGAAAATAGAGGTAGTTGAAAAGAAAAAAGTCATTCCTGGAAGAAGCTTTCCTCAAATATCCAAGCAAGGCTGTGGAGGATAGAGAAATTCGAAGGTGTCTCATTCATCAGGTCACCATAAGTCAAAGTGACTTGATGGCAGTTAGTAGCAACAAGTCACTATGTGAGAATATATTCAGAGAGAAACTGAACTGGAGATGCCCCGTGTTCAAAATGAGACACTGAATTAAAATGTTCCTTTCTTACTTATGCAAGGTTTACCTGATCTGCTTATTTCATTTCATATGTTTTGGATAAAAGGTCTGTTGAAAATTATTGTGGCATTCTTATCTGGTAGCATAGGAATCAATATCTATTCTTCTCATGTTATTTCTGCCCCTGTTGCCAAATTTTCTATTAAAGCAGTGATGTCCAGAAAAAAACTTCTACTTTATTAACTGAGGAGCCACTGTATTTCTTTTTTTCTAATATTTAAAGGCTTCTGAAATACATTATCTGCTGAGTTTGGTTCCAGGAATACTCCCAAGGATATACAAATTTGTGGAAGCTCAAATTCCATCACATGTAGTGGCACAGAAAAGAGGAAATGGGAAATCAATGTCTGACTTATGGAATAGAGTAATGTCTCGTTTATCCAACCTTTGCTCATCCAACGTTCTGTATTGTCCAATGAAGTCTGCCTCCTGCCGGGATCCACAGCTGTTTCAATACATTGTGATGTTTGGTGCTAAATTCGTAATTACAGCAATTACTACATAATGTTACCATGTATCAAACTGCTTTTTCTGTCAGTTTGTTGTACAACATGATGTTTTGGTGCTTAATTTGTAAAATCATAACGTAATTTGACATTTAATAGGCTTTTCCTTAATCCCTCCTTATTATCCAACATTTTCACTTATCCAACGTTCTGCCGTCCCATTTATATTGGATAAGAATGACTCTACTGTAACTTAAAATATTTCCAAGCTGAATCCATGAGTAAAGAATCTGTGGATATAGAGGGCTGACTGTAACTACTATTTGTTGTTATTCTACAGAATTTTGTGTCAGTATACACAAGAGATAGAAACAGGCTTTGCTGACGCATTCTGCGTTGGACTTTGCTTTAAACAGAGAAGTCAACAGACAAGATATGGGAAATCCTCTCTTAGACTTCTACTGCAGATGCAATATATGCTAGATTTAAAGTAACACCCTTTAAGAACTCCAGGGTAAACAGACTGTCACAAAGATTCAGATGATGCCAGTGCTGAAAGGGCATCATCATATCTGACAAGTGAATTTGAAATTCCGAAGTGCCTGAATCACAATACAAAAGTTTGCAAAATTGATAGCAATGAGCTGCATTGCTTCAGCTAAAATCTACCTGCTTCTATAATCCAGATAATTAGAAGTTCCAGCATTCGAATCAGGAAGAGATGAGGTAAGGGTGTCATTTTATCAGTGCGTTTCATAACACTGGAGAATGAATTTCTTTTATAAAAAAAAAATCTGCACAACTATTGCTCAGAGCTTTAGTGTGCCAACAGTTTTACATAACAGTCTGTTTTCAGAAAACAATGCTGCTCAAATGACAGTGTACAAAGCAGAGGGAAAAGACCATTAAATTAGTGTTGCTATTACTAAATAGCTATTGTATTTAAGAGGTGCTATTTCTAGTATGGAAACATCACAACATGGAAAATGAGGCAGAACAGTCCGTTGGCCAGGAGTAGTATTGCGTTGGAGCCCACACACTACCTGAAGGAAAGAAAGCCATGTCTGATTGAGTAGGAATTGATTTTATTTTAGGAGCAGCAACACTGGCCTAGATGAAAAACACACTGAGATGTCACAGCTACTAGTAGGACAGGATCTTCACAGAGATACTTTGAGGAGGTGTTTACCCATCTAGCACAAGCATGGGCATACTTTGGCCCTCCAGGTGTTTTGGACTTCAACTCCCTAACAGTCTCAGGCCCCTTCCTTTTCCCCCTCAACCGCTTAAATGGCTGAGGGGGGGGGGGAATGAAAGGGCCTGAAGCTGTTAGGAATGATGGGAGTTGAAGTCCAAAACACCTGGAGGACCAAAGTATGCCCATGCCTGATCTAGCATCACACTGTATAAGGAGAGCCTAGCTTTTCTCTGAAAACATCCATTCCACTTATCACTTAATAGATAGCTTAATCAAGACTGTTGCATTTTGGACACATCGTGAGAAGGCATGATGCCCTAGAAAAGGCAATAGTGCTTGGTAAGGTAGGACACCATAGAAAAAGAGGGAGACAAACTCAAATCAAAAGGCGGCAGTCCAGATTCTGCAAGATCCAAGCAGGGCTGTGGAGGATAGAGAAATTTTGAGGTCTCTCATTCATCGGGTCACCATAAGTCAGTGACTTGATGGCAGTTAGCAGCAACAAGTCACTATGTGAGAATATATTCAGAGAGAAACTGAGCTGGAGATGCCCCGTGTTCAAAATGAGACACTCAATTTCAGAGACGCGACTACATGTGTCAGCTCAGCGTTATTAAGACGAAAACCTTCTAGGCTTCCAAGTAACATCAGAAAATAATCCATGCGTGCTGCAAAATTTTGTATGTATATATGGGTCTCCCACCCACGGACGTGCAAATCTCTGGTCTTTCCTTTGTAAACTATTAACATTCCTTTCCTTTCCTTTCTAAACTGTTAACTGAATGGCCATCTATCAGGAGAGCTCTAAATGTGATTTTCCTTCTTCTTGGCAGGGGGTTGGACTGGATGGCCCACAAGGCCACTTCCAAATCTATGATTCTATGATTCTGGGTCACTGTGACTTTTTCAGTTTGTATGGCCATGTTCCAGAAGCATTCTCTCCTGATGTTTTGCCCACATCCATGGCAGGCATCCTCAGAGGTTGAGGTATCTGTTGCCAACTACACAAGTGGGGTTTAGATATCTTTGGAATAATGTCCACAGTGGGAGAAAGAACTCTTGCCTGCTTGAGGCAAGTGTGAATGTTGCAATTGGCCACTTTGATTAGCATTTAATCGCCTTTCAGTTTCAAAGCCTGGCTGCCTCCTGCATGGGGGAATCCTTTGTTGGGAGGTATTAGCTGGCCCTAGTTGATTCTTTTCTGGAATTCCCCTGCTTTTTTAGTGTTGCTCTTTATTCATTGTCCTGATTTTGGAGGGTTTTTTTAAATACTGGTAGCCAGATTTTGTTCATTTTTATGGTTTCCTCCTTTCTGTTGAAACTGTCCACATGTTTGTGGATCTTAAGGGCTTCTTTATGTAGACTAACATGGCAATTGTTAGAGTAATCCAGCATTTCTCAAATAATATGCTGTGTCCAGGTTGGTTCATCAGGTGCTCTGCTATGGCTGACTTCTCTGGTTGAGGTAGTCTGCAATGCCTTTCATGCTCCTTGATTCATGTTTGGGCTCTGTGTTTGGTGGTCCCTATGTAGACTTGTCCACAACTGCATGGCATACGGTAGACTCCTGCAGAGGTGAGAGGATCCCTCTTGTCCAGTGGTTCTCAACCTGGGGTTCCCAGATGTTTTTGGCCTTCAACTCCCAGAAATCCTAACAGCTTGTAAACTGGCTGGGATTTCTGGGAGTTGTAGGCCAAAACACCTGGGGACCCACAGGTTGAGAACCACTGCTCTAGTCCTTTGCTGAATGTAACATGTGTTGGATTTTCTTAGTGGGTCTGTAGATGGTTTGTAGGTTGTGTTTCTTCATCAGCTTCCCTATGCGGTCAGTGGTTCCTTTGATGTGTATGGTAAGAACACTTTTCCTCTGAATGGATCTTTGTCTTTACTCTCGTAGCTAGTTCTCAGTCTTGCAAGTCTTCTGAATGTCTGTGGTGGAGTATCCTTTGGCCTGTAGAGCCCAGTTTAGACAGGTCAGTTCACCTTGGAGGAGGTGGGGTTCACAGATTTAACAACTGGGCCACACAGTTTACAGAAAACCTACACACACTGGTAGATACCTACATAAAAACTCCAATCAGATTCGTGTTTGGGTGATGCTGTGGACTTGTGATTCCAGCCCTGAAAGCCTTGGACAACATAGTAACCTTCTCTTTCCTGCCATGCCTTTTCAGTCCATCCAGACTGTTTTGTTTTGCCACTTCAGAATTTCTTCAGAGTTTACTCTGAGATTTAAGGCAGCTTTGGACTGCCAAAAAAGTTTGTCTGTGGGATTCCATAAATTTATCTGGCAGTCTTTCTGGCTGACCATCTGGAGAATATTTTAGGGAGGGGGGGGGGGAGAAGGAAGAGACAGACAGAGAAGAGGAGGAGGGAGAGAGGAGAAGGAGGGCCCTGCAGTCAGAACAGCCTTGATTCCACTCACACAGCACACGCACCAGACTTCCAGCTCCCTTTTTTGCAAAGGGCTCTCTCCCTCTGCAGGCCAACCCTGTGCCTGAGGTTGAGCAATGCTTTCTACACAACAGTCCACAACAGAGCCCAAAACAGTCGGACCTCAATGAAACTCCTGCTCTCCAAACACTGGTGAAATACATAAAAGCTGCCAGAAGAAGAAGAAAAAAGGAGGGAGTTGAAAGGGGCCCATTCAATGTTTGAGGAAGGTGATTGTCCTGCAAACTCACCCAACTTGGTGCTCTCGGTTTTGGCCATTATTCCTCTATCACAGGCATGGGCATACTTTGGCCCTCCAGGTGTTTTGTACTTCAACTCCCACCATTCCTAACAGCCTCAGGCCCTTTCCTTTTCCCCCTCAGCCGCTTAAGCGGTTGAGGGGGGAAAGGAAAGGACCTAAGGCTGTTAGGAATGGTGGGAGTTGGAGTCTAAAACACCTGGAGAGCCAAGGTTTCCCCATTCCTACTGTATTAGATAATGGATAGGAAGAAGGGGAGGGTTGATGGATGCTGAAATCAAAAACATCTTAGGAGGGATACATCTGGACTCTGAAGAATGAATGCAGTTTGGCACCTCTTTGACAGCAATGTCCTAATGCTATGGAATTCTGGGATATGTAGTTTTGCAAAGTCTTGAGCCTTAAGAGCCATGTTAGTATATTTGTCGATTTTTAACTGTGCTAATAGGCTTTTGATGGAAGCCGTTTTAAGTCTCCTTGATAGAGAAAACAGTGGGGTATAAAGGAGGAGGAGGAGGAGGAGGAGGAGGAGGAGGAGGAGGAGGAGGAGGAGGAGGAGGAGGAGATTTTAAAGGTGCTGGTGCCACCCCAAATAACAATCCCTATCGTTCCATAGCAGTAAGCCAAAGTACTGTCAAACTGCATTAATTAAATCTACAGTGTAGATGCACCCTGAATCTATCCTTCTGGGATGTGTTCTTCTTCTTGTCCTTTCTCCTTAGGAAGAATTGTTGTCTTTTCTAGTATGTGTTGTCGAAGGCTTTCATGGACACAATCACTGGGTTGCTGTGAGTTTTCCGGGCTGTACGGCCATGTTCCAGAAGCATTCTTTCCTGACATTTCACCCACGTCTGTGGCAGGCATCATCAGAGGTTGTGAGGTCTGTTGGAAACTAGGCAAGTGAGGTTTATATATCTGTGAAATGTCCAGAATGGGAGAAAGAACTCTTGTCTGCTGTGTTGTGAGTTTTCCAGGCTGTTTGGCTATGTTTCAGAAACATTTTGGAATATGGCCATACAGCCTGGAAAACTCACAACAACCCAGTGATTCCGGCCATGTTTCAAGCAAGTGTGAATGTTGCAGTTGATCACCTTGAATAGCACTGAATAGTCTTGCAGCTTCAAGGCTTGGCTGCTTTCCACCTGGGGGAATCCTTTTATGGGAGATGATTAGCTGGCCCTGATTTATTCTTGTCTGGATTTCCCCTGAGTGTTCCTCTAGAGCTTTTTTTTAATACTGGTAGCCAGACTTTGTTCGTTTTCATGGTGCCATAGCAGAGCACTTGATGAACAACCTGGAGACAGCATATTATTTGAGAGTACAGAAATGCTGGACCACTCTAACAACCACCATGCCAGACAACACAGAGAAGGCACTGAAGTCCACACGCATGTGGACAATTTCAACGGAAACTTTGAACATGAACAAAATCTGGCTAGCAGTATTAAAAAGCTCTAAAATGAGGACAGTAAATAAGAGCTAACACCCCTCCAACAAAGGATTCCCCAGGCAGCAACCAGCCAGGCTTTGAAGCTGCAAGACCATTCAATGCTACTCAAGCTGTCCAGCTACAACATTCACACTTGCCTCCAACAGACAAGAGTTCTTTCTCCCACCCTGGACCTTCCACAGATATAGAAACCTCACTTGCCTAGTTTCCAACAGACCTCACAACCTCTGAGGATGCCTGCCATAGATGCAGGCAAAACGTCAGGAGGGAATGCTTCTGGAACATGGCCATACAGTCCAGAAAACTCACTGCAACCCAGTGATTCAGGCCATGAAAGCTTTCTACAACACAAATCAATCAATCTCTGAGGGACACCTCCTGGAGAAAGGGCCAGTTAACCCTTTGCAGAGACACAAAGCTCAGGGATGTATTGTTGAAGGCTTTCATGGCTGGATGCAGACAAAACGTCAGGAGAGAATGCTTCTGGAACGTGGCCAGAACGCCCGGAAAACTCACAGTAACCCAAAACCACAGAATCATAGAGTTGGAAGAGACTTTGTGGGCCAGTCTAAGTAGCCAAGAAGCAGGAAAATGGCATGGCCATAACACAGCCCGGAAAAGTCACCGCAACCCATTTTCTAGTGTGCCTTGCCACCTCCTGATGTGTCTAAAGGACAACAGCCTGGCTTTAGTTATCTCTCCTTTAAGTACAGAGCCAACTCGACGCTGTGGAAGTGCTCCAAAGAGTTGGCCCCTTTTCTTCCTTGAGTCTCGGACGGAAGAAAAAAAGAGAGAGAGAGAGAGACTAGATCCCTTTCCAAAAACAGTACAACACAACCTCGGTATCTGCAAGTCATCCGCGTTTGCTAAAAGGAGGGAGAGAGACACACACACAACACACATCTGGAGTCAAGATCCCCAGCCTGGAATGCGGGAAAGTGGCCAGCCGGGGGTCCCGTTGTTTCCCCCCCTTTGCGATCCCATGACAACGGACCCCAGCAGCCCCTTTGGCATTCCCTTCCTCCCTCCTTTCCTTCCTTGTCCCCCTTTCTCCTCTTTCTTACCTGCAGTCTCTCCGTTGCCGGCTGCCACATATTTCTCCCGCGGGGACTCAAGGCTGTTGCGAACGGGGCGCGTTGGATGCGGCGGAGGCGGAGGGGCTCGGGCCGGGCGCGCTCACATCTGGGTCGGATCGGGACGAGCAGGAAGAGGACGAGGACGAGGAGGAGGAGGAGGGAAAGGGAGAGGCGGAGGGAAGCCGCGCAGCCCAAAGCAGACTCCTGGGGAGAAGGAGGCGCGCTAGAGCTGCCTCCGTGCGCTGTCCTACTGCGCTGCGCTCCGCCTGAGGCCCCTCCGAGAGCGGCAGCACAGCAGCAAACGGGGAGGGAGGGGCGCCGCTAAGCACCGCCTTCTCCAGTCCCAGGCCCCGCCCCCTGGTCAGTCCCCGCTCTTGTTTTGCGACGCCCGGCCAAGAGGGAAGGTCGGCCCCAAGCTTCAAGCTCCGCCCCCTTTGGCAAGCCCCGCCCTATCCCCCACCCCGAATTGTTTTGTACCTATTGGCCTCGAGGCTCTTGAGGGAGTCTCCTTGGGCCCTACTACACCAATTCTCTGCAAAATGTCCTCTGAAGCACTTTATTTTACCTGCACGGTCTGCCAAGGCTTTAATGGTGCTTCTTTTTTGACTTGGGTGATGGTTGGAGTTTTGCAGACCGTGCAAAAAGAATCTGCGAACCCCACCTCCTCCAAGATGAACTGAACCGCCTCAACTGGACTCTACAGGCCAATGGAGACTCCACCTCAGACATCACAAGAGCTGCAAGACCAAGAACAAGCCAAGAGAGTCAAGATGAAGATCCACCCAGAGGAAAAGTGTTCCTGCCATACATCAAGGGAACCACTGACCGCATAGGGAAGCTGATGAGGAAACAACATACAAACTATCTACAGAGCCACTAAGAAAATACAACACTAAGGAAATCCCACATTATCTGAGTGTGGACTCAGGGCCCTTCCACACAGCCTTCTGTCCCAGGATATCAAGGCAGACAATCCCACATTCTCAGAGTGTGGACTCAGATAACCCAGTTTAAAGTAAATATTGTGGGATTTTCTGCCTTGATATTCAGGTATATCAGACTTTGTGGAAGGGCCCCTTTTCTGGAGATTTTTAAGTCAAGCCTGGTTGACCATCTATTGCAAGCAAGGGCCAGCTTCAGCCCTCCAGGTGTTTTGGACATCAACTCCTACAATTCCTTACAGTCTACCCCCATCTTTTTGGCATAAAGGCGCAGCAGGCTGTTCTGATAAGAAAACAGGGAAAATGAAGAGGGCCTGAGGTAAGCACCCAGGGGGCTACATCTGGCCCCCGGGCCTTAGTTTGCCTGTGTATGCTCTAAAGGTATCATATAATAAAATAGTAGAAGGGTACAGATATACAACGTTATAAAACCAGAACCTCAGGAGTCAAGTTTAAAACCCATAGAAGTCAGAGCAGATGCCAGCGGGAAGTTTGGATTACATGATCATGTTATTTGTTGTTTGTTTGTTCAGTCATTTCTGACTCTTTGTGACCTCATGGAACAGCCCACGGCAGAGATCCGTGTCGGCTGTCGCTACCCTCAAGGCAGTAACTTCAAGGATACCATCCATCCACCCTGCCCTTGGTCGGCCCCTCTTCCTTTTTCTTTCCCTTTCCCCAGCATCATTATCTTCTCCAAGATTTCCTGTCTTCTCATTATGTGGCCAAAGTACTTCACCTTTGCCTCTAATGTCCTTCCCTCCGGTGAGCGTTTTTATTTTGCATCAAGAGCTTTGCATAAATTAGTATAAAACTGATATGAATTGAAGGCTTCAGTTGTTTAAAAATCTTCCAGTATAGGGTTCCCAAACTATAGTTTTACTTAATATGGATGTGTTTTTTTACCAGTCTTCACTGTTTCTGTCAAGGGAAGGAGGCACCACATACATTTTCTATTGCCGGATTTATCATGCAGTACAGCTGGACCAGATTCCATAAAAAGGGTGTCCCATAATAAAAGACTTTGCAATTAGAACAACGTATAAAGTCTTCAAATATAAATGATGTAAAAGTATACAAAAAACAAACATTATTTTCCATATTTAGAAAAACTGTCAGAATTAAGAAGGCCCAGTTTGAGAAGGTCCAGAAGTTCTACCTGAACATTAAGAAGAATTTCCTGACTGTGAGAGCTGTTCAGCATTGGAACTCTCTACCCCAGAATGTGATGGAGGCTCCTTCTTTGGAGGCTTTTAAACAGAGGCTGGATAGCCATCTGTCAAGGGTGGTTTGAATTCAATTTTTCTGCTTCTTGGCAGGGGGTTGGACTGGATGGCCAACTCTATGATTCTATGACTTTACCTTAATGGTCAGCAACACAGACTGTAGTCTCCATTCAAGTGTTAATCCCATTGACCCACTGACTCAATTGGATTTACCTATGTGTTGACTAGCTTTTCAATTGGATGGATCTACTCTTCTTGGGAATAGCCAACTGGATGTATGGGACTCCTGTGTGAGCAATTGCATGTGTTGTTATTGTGTGCCTTCAAGTCATTTCCAGCCTAAGGTGACTAACGTCATGGGCTATTTCTTGGCAAGATTTGTTTCACGAGTTTTGCTATTGCCTTCCTCTGAGGTTGAGGGAGTGTGATTTGCCTGAACTTGGATCTGAACCCTGGTCTCCAGAGTCATTCTCCAACACTCAGACCACTAAACCAGGCTGGCTGTGGTGTTAGCAAGCATAGCAGGAATGAAGAAAAGACAGAACTGACATATCCCAATATTTCATTTCTTCTTTTTTTCATAACTCTTTGGAAAGAATATATGTCGCTCTGTGGATTTTGCAGTGATTCCTTGCTTGTCCTAACCTTTTCAAATCCAGGCTTTTCATCAGTCTGAGCACGTCTTAATGTTCCCACTGTTTGTAATGTAGCCTAGGTGCTATATTTTGTTTATTGCCTTCTCTTTCTCTCTCTTTCTTGCCTGTGCTGTGTAGAAAGTGTTTAAATCATTTCTCCTTAGCTCGCTGTTTCCAGCCTCATTAATGCAGATATTGGGGGAAGAGATAGTGTAATACACCATTTAACACTTCGTAATATTACCACCCTTTTAATTCTTGCATTGTAAAAAAAAAATAACAGCGTTTTGTCCTAGGTTTGCTGACTTCTGTATTAAATTATATGGAAATATTTTCAGAGGAAGGAACAGGCAAAACCACCTGTGAGTATTCCTCACTGGAGAAAACCTATGAAATTCATGGGGTCACCACAATGTGGACAAGTGACCTGGAGACTGCATCTACAACATAGACTCCAGATCATCATCCAGATTTTCTTAAACTGGATCAATCTGGTTTACCCTGCAATACCTATCACCTGTGGAGGAACCTTGTTAAGACAGCCAAGACTGAATGCATGGTAAGTATGGGTTATTAGCCCCAAGTAGACAATTCAGTTTGACACCACTTCAACTGCTATGGCCCAATGCTGTGGGGCCATGGGAGCTGTAGTTCTGTAAGGTCTTCAGTCTTCTCTGTCAAAGAGTGCTGATGCCTCACCAAACTACAAATCCCATGATTCCATAGCTGTTAAAGTGGTGTCAAGCTGCCTTAATTCCACAGTGCCGATGCTGACATACACAGACACACATTGAAGAAAGGGAGGCCAACCACGAATGATGGAATACAGAACATAGGTTGCTTTGTATTGTGTCAGATCCAACCAGTCCATATTTTGCTTAAGTGGCTGGGGCGGGGGGGGGGGGGGGGGGAAGGGGCCTGAGGCTATTTGGAACTGTGGGAGTTGAAGTACAAAACAACTGGAGGGCCAAAGTTTGCCCTGCCTGTGCTAGACCTATATTTTGCCTAATTTAGACTAAAACTCAGGGTGCATCTACACTATAGAATTAACGCAGTTTGACTTGAATTGCCATGGCCCAATGCTATTTTACACGGTCTTTTGTTTTCTCTGTCAAAGAGTGCTGGTTCTGTTGGCTCATCAAACTGCAAATCCCATTATTCCATAGCATTGAGACATGGCAGGTAACGTGGTGTCAAACCGCATTAAGTCTGCAGACCAGATGCAGCCCCTGAATGGATTCACTTCATCTGGCATTGTCACTTCTTTCTTTTGACACACTTATCTCCTCTCTCTTTTTCTCTCTCTCCCTCTCCCCTCTTTTTTTCTTCCACTCATTCTTTTCTGTGCCTCTCCTATTCCTTTCCATTTTCTGGGCTACTAGAAAGGGAACCAGTCACACAGTATTTGAAGTTTAACCTACTCCCCCTACTTGCACTTAACTATTAAGTTTTGGCCCCTATGATTTCCAAGGAAGGCTGAACAAAGGAAGATAGACACTTTTGAATTGTGGTGTTGGAGGAAAATTCTGAGGGTGCCTTGGACCGTGAGAAGATCAGTCCAGTCCATACTCCAGGAAATAAAGCCTGACTGCTCACTGGATGGAAGGATATTGGAGGCAAAGATGAAGTACTTTGGCCACATCATGAGAAGACAGGAAAGCTTGGAGATGACAATGATGCTGGGGAAAAAGGAAAGAAAAAGGAAGAGGGGCAAACCAAGGGCAAGATGGATGGATGGTATCCTTGAAATGACTGACTTGATTCTGAAGGAGCTGGGAGTTGTGATGGCTGACAGGTTCTCTGGAGTGGGCTGGTCCATGAGGTCACGAAGAGTTGGAAGTGACTGAATGAATAAACAACAAATTGTGTCAGAACATCAGGGATTAGTGCTTGCACAGGCTTGCAGCAGTTCTCTAGGGTGACGGGTCTTCCCCAGTCTGGCATGGAGCTGGCATAGATTAGAACTGGGATTTTTTGTATGGTAATAATTTTTGTTATAGTTTATTCATTCAGTTGCTTCCAACTCTTCGTGACCTCATGGACCAGCCCACGCCAGAGAACCTGTCAGCCGTCACAACTCTAGCTCCTTCAGAATCAAGTCAGTCACTTCAAGGATACCATCCATCCATCTTGCCCTTGGTCGGCCCCTCTTCCTTTTTCCTTCCATTTTCCCCAGCATCATTGTCATCTCCAAGCTTTCCTGCCTTCTCATTGTGTGGCCAAAGTACTTCAACTTTGTCTCTAACATCCTTCCCTCCAGTGAGCAGTCGGGCTTTATTTCCTGGAATATGGACTGGTTGGATCTGACACAATACAAAGCAACCTTTCTATGTTCTGTATTCCATCATTCGTGGTTGGCTGTGTAGATTCTCCTTTCAAAAGCCCACGAGTCCTTTTTAATATTCCTTGTTAAAATAGGGATACGCCTTAGGGCAACAAAAATATTTCAAAGAAGTCTTGATTAGTTTAAAACAAATCACAGTTTCTTTCTGTTGGGGAATTTGCCATGCAGCAATCTGATTCATTATTAAAATGGAGATTCACAACTTCAGCATATTTGTACTTGGAATTTTTGTTAGGGCTTGATCACTCAGATTTGGCAAACCCACCCACTGCTAAAGTCTGGTTGGCTTTTTCTTTATTTCAGAAACATTGTCAATAGAAGAACAAAGAAGAAATTGGTTTCCATATACCATCTGCAGTGAAAGCTGCCTATATTTCTTCCTATCTTTCTCTCCATGTACAGTATGTATTGGTAGATGAGAGTAACAGAGACATCTACTGGTGAGTGATAAAAGTAATTTCCCCTCATTTGGGAGAATGTAGCTTGCTCAGGGTCTAAAATTTAATAAACATTTTCCCACAACACCCTTCAGACCACACAGAAGTAAACAGCAATCTGGCAAGAATAACATCATCTGGTGTTGATCGTGGGAAGTGTTTTCTTATTGTCGTTACTATTAATAATAATAATTTTCTTCGGTGTTTTGAGGGAGACAAAGTTCAACTTTTAGGTTTGATTCAAAATAAAGTGACTAGGAAAAAGCAATGCATTTTGCATAACACCAGAACTATTTTTTTTCACTTTGTGCTAAAATTTGAAATGACAGATTTATTGTATAACAAACAAAATAAATACCTACATTCAGGCTGTTTCCCCACACAGATCTGAAAGGCTATAACTATTTCATTGGTGTGCCAGAAACTTTATGAAATGTGTGGATGGCATTTTCTCTGGCCAGGACAAAGTTGTGGTCCCCTAGTCAATGTTGTACATTTTTTCACAAGAAGAGCAGTCAGGAACAGCCATGTATAAGCCAGGAACAGCACCCTGTTGTTTGATGCCACAAATACACAACCAAATCTGTCTGGAGAGATGGCCAGGCAGTTGTTGTTGTTTATTTGGTTAGTTGCTTCCAACTCTTCGTGGCCTCATGGACCAGGCCACACCAGAGCTCCCTGTAGGCTGACACCACCCTCAGCTCCTTCAGAGTCAAGCCAGTCACTTCAAGGATGCCATCCATTCATCTTGCCCTTGGTCAGCCCCTCTTCCTTTTTCCTTCCATTTTCCCCAGCATCATTGTCTTCTCCAAGCTTTCCTGTCTTCTCATGATGTGGCCAAAGTACTTCATCTTTGTCTCTAATTTCCTTCCCTCCAGTGAGCAGTCGGGTTTTCCTGAAGTATGAACTGGTTAGGTCTTTTCATGGTCCAGACAGGCTCTAAAAAGTGTCAATAATGACAAAGTTCTGTTCCTGGCTTGAAAGTGTGTGTTCCTATTTAATTGTGCAGTGCTGACTTGGGCCAAAGTGGTCCTACCCCGTAAACTTTGTTTGTGTGGCAGATACTTCAAGAAATGTCTGGAGGGCACAGTTTCTCTGGTCAGGACAAAGAACAGAACTTTTACAGTGCTTTGCTACAGTGATTGTCCGCATATCTGCATCTTGAGGGTTTTTTAAAAAAATTGCTGAAGTTTCACACGGAAGTCCCACAGTGGCCATCTTGGGAGCCTCTACATCTCACAACAAAGCATCAAGACTGGACAACGGAGGCAGAAATCCTGGGACCAACAGGTCTGTATGTCGACCTCTTCTGAAGTCCTGATGCTTTTTCACCCCTATTTAAAACTTGTGATTTAGTGCTGTATGGAAGCGCCCTAAATGTCATCATTTTGGACAAAATATAAAGGAACCTATTCACCAAGGAAAGCTGGATTCTTTGGCATGAGTAACATAACTAACAAAATACTATATTGTTATATTTGCCATACCGCTTTGAGGTGCTGCCTGAAAGAGATAGTGCCAGCTTTACCTCAGAGAAAACAGCCCTAAGATTCCTCCTCACCAGCTACATGTTCTGGGGAAGAAAGATTAGAAAGGCTTACCTCCTCATTGGTTTGCCTTCCCCAATTCTTCAAATATTTGATAGCTTTAGTAGCTTGAGTCCCCTTTTGGAGGTGAGAAGGGCAGGATATAAGTACAATAAATAAAGAAATAATAAATATACTCAGGAATTAAAGTTTTATCTCTTTTGTAGGAAGTCTATACTTTTTGCGTATTTTTTAATTTCCATTTTGGTTGACCTTCTGTCAGGGATACTTTCACTATGGTTTTCCTTCATTGGCGTGGCATTGAGTTAGATCAATGGTTCCGAACCTGTGGGCCATGAACCACCAGTAGTCCACAAAAACTAAAATACGGTCCAGGGCCTCACTGTTACTACACCATTGCAACGAGGCCTACTGGTCTTTCAAAACTTCTTATAGTGCTGAGGCTTATTAAATATGGTTTTCTGTGGGTGATCAGATAGAGACTACTGAATGGCATATGTTCTGTATCAGAAACTAGAGCTGATGTGGTCTATCCAATGCAATTTTCTGAATCAGCACCCCAAATAACCAAACTGAATCTAAAGTTGACCAAAAACTGATTCTTAACCCTTTTGGTACTAATGTTGGAGGGTGGTCCCTGGTCAAAGTGGTCCCTGGTCAAGTAGTCCCTGGTCAAAAAAAGCTTGGGAACTACTGAATTAGATCAATCCTATCCAAAGTGGTGATCCTGGGACTTTTACTTGTCCCTGAAGAGTTTCCAGGGGGAAAAAAGCATTGTAACCAATAGACAAAGTACTTTTGAGATGGAAATTGTCCAACCACCCCCACCCCACCCCCCCACCCCGCCCTTCCATTTAATAGGAAGAAGACCTGTGCTGGTATGGCTGTACCAGGAGCTCCAACTTTATTTCCTTTGTATTAAATGTTTGTTTGCAGTCCTAGGTTTCAGGGACTCTGCAGATAGGTGGCTTCCTTCGATTGCAGTCATAGGGCAAGTCACCTGTCCATCATCGTTAAGTTTTGGTTCCGCCCCTTGCTCAGGGCAATTGGGAAGTGAAGGGAGCCATTTTTAGTTAGTCTCAGTAAGGAAAGCTAATTTACAGGATGTGTGCAAGCTTCCCCTGTACAAAAGCTTCAACCCGTAAGACTTTCCGGGGGAGAACAGTCTTAAGAGCCTCCAAAGATTCTAAAGATTTCCAGGGAAACAGCCCTAAAGCTTTGAAGAATTTCGGAGGGTAAACAGTTTGGAAGACCAAAGAACTCCAGCTGGAGAATATCTAAGCCTTTACTGGTAGGTCCACTCGGTGCTTCGAGACCGTTCGACCCGGTAGCAGAGCCCACCTCAGTAAGGATTAGATTACAGTCAGCCTGGGAGAAGCTAAAAGGGGATTTTCCTGGGATAAGCTAAAAAGGGATTTTCCTTTCCCTAAAGAATTAGTTATTGAAGACAGTTGCCTGTCCTTCGTGGGCAAGATTAGGAAGCCACCAGTTGCATAAAAGCCTGGAAGCATTTGTTTAGCTTTACTGAAGATAAGAGAAGTTTCTGTTTGGTTGTTCATTAATAAAGGACTTTGTTATACTTCACAAGCCATCTAAAGATCATTTGTGGTGGAAAATCTCTGAGAACTCCTCTTCGGGGGGCCCTGGCTTCCCACTGGGCTCAAGTCGCAAGTCCTATTTAAAAGAAATTCTTTACAGGCCCAGCATGTGACAGAACAAGACCCTTGGTATCTCTTGCATGGTTCTGGGCTTCTATATCCCATGAGTTGTGCATGCCCTGTCAGCAATGGCAGCTCAATGCAGCTTTAACGCCATAATGAGGACTTGCCTCTGGTTGTAATCTGCCTGCACCTCTACATTGGAATGCCTTCAAGGCCTGCAGATAGCAGGCCCCTGACTCCTGTCTTCAGCAACCTTCCTTAATTGCTGGCTCCTTATCACTTTCTTGTCCGTGGTGATAATCTGGCCCTTTGTTGCTCTTCTCTCTGCTCCTCTGCAAGCAGAGCTGTCCTCTAAAGCTGTCCCCAGGAGGTCTTTAATCATGGAGATTTCACCATTTTTATCCATTGCTAATATGTCTTCCTTTGCTGGCACTGTGTCTCCTATGTACAGTTGAGAATTTTGTATATCCAACTGATGAAAGGGGTTGAGGATTACAGAGAGAAGCCATGGGTTTCAAGAAGAATTTAATTTTAATATAAATGCAGAGATGCCAAGTTTTGCTCATGTCTATCCCTTTGAAGCCATGGCATTCATGTAAACTCCACTAGGAATAATTAATTTAAGAAACAAAATGGGACAGCCAGAGTCATTTGAATTAAATTGCACTGATTCTACTCATTTTAGGAGCAAGTCCAGTTCCTTAATTAACTTGGAAGCAAACCAGTTTAGAAGCAGCAGGGGCGTGTAACATGGTTTATTAGGAGCTTACCCCAGGATGTACTCAGAGGGAGCTTGTTCCCATTTGAGGGACCAATCCAAATCATTGTTTTCTCCTGCCTCTATTTTGTAGATCTGCAGAGATCTTGTGAGAAACAAAGTAAATATTGGGTTGGAGTGAGTTTTCTGAACTGTACGGCCATGTTCCAGAAACATTCTCCCCGATGTTTCACCCACATATATGGCAAGTATCCTCAAAAGTTGTGAGGTTTGTTGGAAACTAGACAAGTGGGATGTATATAATATCTGTGGAATGTCCAGGGTAGGAGAAAGAACTCTTTTCTGTTTGAGGCAAATGTGAATGTTGCAATTGATGACTTTGATTATCATGAATAACCTTGCAGCTTCAAAGCTTGGCTGCTTTCTGCCTGGGGGAATCCTTTTTTGGGAGATTATTAGCTGGCCCTGATTATTTCATGTCAGGAATTCACCTGTTCTTGAGTACTGTTCTTTATTTACTCCCTGATTTTAGAGTTTTTTAATACTGGTAGGCAGATTTTGCACATTTTCATGGTTTCTTCCTTTCTGTTGAAATTGTCCACATGCTTGTGGATTTCAGTGACTTCTCAGTGTAGTCTGACATTGTGGTTGTTAGAGTAGTCCAGCATTTCTGTGTTCTCAAATAATAAGCTGTGTTCAGGTTGGTTCATCAGGTGCTCTGCTATGGCTGACTTCTCAGGTTGAGTTAGTCTGCAGTGCCATTCATGTTCCTTGATTCGTGTTTGGGCAATGCTGCATTTGGTGGTCCCTATTTAGACTTGTCCAGAGCTGCATGGTATACGGTAGACTCCTGCAGAGGTGAGAGGATCCCTCTTGTCCTTTGCTTAATGTAGCATCCATTGGATTTTCTTAGTGGGTCTGTAGATAGTTTGTAGGTTGTGTTTCTTCATCAGCTTCCCTATATGGTCAGTGGTTCCCTTGATGGACGGTAAGAACACTTTTCCCCTGGGTGGGTCTTTGTCTGTACTCTTTACAGAACATAATCTGGCTACCAGTATTTTAAAAACTCTAAAATCAGGACAGTAAATAAAGAACAACATCCAAACAACGGGGGAATTCCTGACAAGAAATAATCAGGGCCAGCTAATCAGCTTCCAACAAAAGATTCCCCCAGACAGAAGCAGCCAAGCTTTGAAGTTGCAAGGCTATTCAGTGCTAATCAAGGTGATCAATTTCAGCATTCACACTTGCCTCAAACAGACACAAGTTCTTTTTCCCACCCTGGATATTCCACAGATATATAAACCCCACTTGCCTAGTTTCCAACAAACCTCACAACTTCTGTGGGTATATGCCATAGATGTGGGTGCTTCATCAGGAGATAATGCTTCTGGAAAATGGCTATACAGCCCAAAAAACTCACAGCAACTCAATGATTCTGGACATGAAAGCTTTCAACAACACAAAATAAATCTTGTAAATCTGCCAGCACTTCACATATATGAAAAATGTACTCACATAGCAGGTAGCACCAGTTCACAGGAAGGTTGTCCCTACAGAACCTCTTTCCTGGACTTTCTCCTACATTTTTAAAAGGACCATTTCTATTTATATCTAAGCTGAACAAAATATTCTACTGAACTAGTTCCTTACTTCTGATGTTCTGATCAGAGATTGCAAAGAACAGCGGATAAACATATTATGTTATGAAATTGTATTCTGTCTCATTGATACTAATGCAGTTAAACATGTCAGTCAATCAGTAAAGTTAAAGTAAAGGTTTCCCCTGGCATTAAGTCTAGTCGTGTTCGACTCTGGGTGGTGGTGCTCATCTCCATTTCTAAGCCGAAAAGTCAGCATTGTCCATAGACACCTCCAAGGTCGTGTGGCCATTATGACTGCATGGAACACCATTACCTTCCTGCCAAGGCCGTACCTATTGATCTACTCACATTTCCATGTTTTCGAACTGCTAGGTTGGCGAAAGCTGGGGCTAACAGCAGGAGCACACCCTGCTTCCCGGATTCAAACTGCCAGCCTTTTGGTTAGCAAGTCCAGCAGCTCAGTGGTTTAACCTGTACACAGCAATTTGTTTGTTTGTTTCACAACTTTTCTCCTCAGTAGGAACCCAAGGCAGCATATGTATTTCCCACTCTACGGTCAATGAGGTTTATTCTCAAATTAACAAAGCTTGGAAAAGTAGCTTTTTAGGGATGCAGGTTCTTGATTTCCTTGAATTCTGCCAATTTTAATTTTAAAAGTATATTTTCCACCCTCCATGATATGAACAGGCTTCTAGCCATGGGCTACCTGTCTTTTCCATGCTGCCTTGTTGCTCCTTCAGCATTTTCCCCTACAGAAAAGCTTCAGATCTCCTGGCTTTTATGCACAAAGTATTAGTTCACGAATCTGTTGTGTTCCCTGCCTGCCAAGGGCTAGAGATATTTGCCATGCTTTCTGGACACAAGTACCTGAAGTGACCCAGTTTAAAAGGGATCGCAGCTGCATGGAATGTCACCCAGCTAAGTTTCCTATACCTGCCAGTGTTGCATTTAAATTGGGTCAGAGTCTGAAATGGAGGGAAATCACCTCTTATAGATATGAATTATACATTGCTAATGGTTTTTGAAATTGAGGCAGGAGTGGCTAGCTCAAGACACCTAGGAACACCCAGTTAGTTTGTACAACATATTCATTATATTGTACATTAGGGCTTCAGAAAATAACAAATGGAGCCCTAGAGCTCACTCCAGTTCCCCACGATCATAGGGTGGGTTGCTATGGCAGCCAGATATCCTTCAATGACCCATCTTTGTGCCAAAAGAGTTTTCATTTGCACTACCCATTCAGCCGGAATCCTGCTGTATTCAGAAATGCCATGAAGCCAACTGCTTTTCTCTTTTCCTGTGATGTATCCTTCAGAAGAATAATTTCAAAGCTGACTAGAGGTACAAATAAGCCAGCCAGGGCTGATGCCTTGTGCAAAGAAGGAGAAAAGTGCTTTTGAAGTCAGTGGGACCTACTTCTTAGGGGTACATGCATTGGATTAGACTCCTTGCATATTAAGCATTGCGAGTGACAAAATGTACCTTTCTTTTAGATTCTTTACTCACTATATTTTATGCTACTTTGGTGTAAAATAAGAATTAAAAATTTAGCTGTCTGCTGATATGTGTGCCTGATAAAATCCATCTTGACAATAGCTAATGTCTCCTATGACCTTTATTGTTTGTTTTATAACTTTTCTCCTTAGTGGGACCCAAGGCAGCATATGTATTTCCTACTTTATAATAAATGAGGTTTACTCTCAAATTATAAAGTTTGGAAAAGTAGCTTTTTAGGGATGTGGTTCCTTGATGTCCTTGAATTCTGCCAATTTTAATTTTAAAAGTATATTTTCCACCTTCCATGATATGAACAGGCTGCTACCCATGGGCTACCTGTTCTTTCTCCACAGCCTTGTTGCTTCTTCAGCATTTCTCCCTAGAGAAAGGTTTCAGACAAGACAGAGGTCCTCCAGGTCAGTTGCATAGTGTGGCAACCTGTGCTCGGCAAGGTTACGGGTCCGGTTAAATGGTTTGGGCCCCGCCTATCTTCGCAATCGCATCTCCTTCTATGAATTGGTGTGAACTCTAAGATCTTCCAGGGAGGCCCTCCTTTCGCTTCCACCACTGTCACAAATACGGTTGGTGGGGACGAGAGAGAGGGCCTTTTTGGTGGTGGCCCCCTGCCTCTGGAACACCCTACCAAGGGAAATAATACAGGCCCCATCCCTCCCCTCCTTTCATAAGAGCTTGAAGACCTGGTGGTTTCAGAATGATCAGTTCTAGCCCAGCCCCGAACATTGTTGAATATGGCCTTATACTTCCTACCTATTGCCCCGGTCATCCCACTAATAAGCCCTGGAAATGAGCAGCCACAGACCAGTACCTGCTATTGCTGTTAGCCTGTTATAGCACTGTACTTAATTCCCGGTCCCCTCATATTTTGAGTTTGCACTAGCCTTAGCCCAGCGTTTTAATTGCTCTGAACAGACAGGATTATTTTTTAATATGTATGTGTAATTGTGATGATTTTATGCTTATGTTGTTAATTTTGTTATGCTGTTTACTCTGTATGTTTTGGTGATGTTGCTTGGAAAGTATTTGATGTTGTTTGATGGACAACATCAAACATGAACATGTGAAAACTGTGGTCAGCAAAAAAAATACACTCAAAGAGTCAGACAAATTCTCAAAAGCAAGCTCAATGGAAGAAATACCATCAAGACCATCCTTGTCATAAGATCTGGGTCATCCCTGTCATAAGATATATTGCTAGCATCATAAACTGGACGCAGGGAGAACTGGACAATTTGGACAAAAAACAAGAAAACTCATGCCCATTCATTATTCACTGTATCCTTGCAGTGATGTTGACTGGCTATATCTGCCTAAAAGGTCTGGTGACAGAGGACTCTTACAAGTAAAACAAGCAGTCGAAGAAGAAAAACATGCCCTGGCAGAATATGTAAAAGAAAACGAAGAACCTGCTTTGATTGAAGTCAATGATCGGAAACTTCTCAAAGCACAGTAGTCAAAGAATCAGTACAAGAAAACTACACGGCAAACCAGAGCTGACAACTGGCACAACAAAGCATTGCATGGGCAGTCCCTTGACAAAATTGAAGGAAAAGTTGACAAGGAGGAGACCTGGTTATGGCTCACAAATGGAACACTGAAGAAGGAGACAGAAGGCCTGATTCTTGTAGCCCAGGAGCAAGCCATCAGAACAAATGCAATTAAGACCAGGATCGAAAAATCAGCTGATGACCCAAAGTGCAGACTGTGCAAAGAAGCTGATGAAATCATGGATCATATCCTCAGCTGCTGCAAGAAAATCACACAGACTACATACAGAGAACAACTCTGTGGCCCAAATGATTCACTGGAACTTATGTCACAATTACCACCTGCCAGTAGTAAAGAACTGGTGGGATCATAAACCTGCAAAGGTAGTGGAAAATGAACACGCAAAAATACTGTGGGACTTTCAAATCCAGACTAAGTTTTGGAACACAATGCACCTGATATCATCTGTGGAAAAGAAAAAAGTTTGGATTATTGATGTTGCCATACCTCAATGTCACATTGAGGAAAAACTCACTCATTATCAGGACCTCAAATTCAACTGCCAAGGCTCTGGCATAAACTAGTATAGGTGGGTCCAATGGTCATTGGCACACTGGTTGCCGTGCCAAAAGATCTCAGCCAGCATTTGAAAACAATACACCTTGACAAAATCACAATCTGTCAACTGCAAAACGCCAACTTACTTGGATCTGCATGCATCGTTCGAAAATACTGTACATCACACAGTCCTAAATGCTTGGGAAGTGTTCAACTTGTGATTTTGTGTTAATAAATCCAGCATATAGATCTTGTTTGCTGTGTCATAGTGTGTCTTTGTGTTAGTAAAATAATAAGAACTTTATTCTTATATCCCCACATAAGTAGAGATGTAAATTTTGCTTATTTTTCCCATGCAAAAATAGATAACCTCAAAAGCTTTCTTGCTGTCTCAGTCAATAAGTGCTTTTATGCAGGTTTCAATTTTTTAAAATGTGAGACCTGTTAAATTAAAAAAACACTTCATTGGCACATAGTGGTTTTCAAAAAAATATTTTCTATGGAAAATTATATCTTTGCATGGAGAATAGCATAGATTTTTGTACATTTTGTTTGCAATAAAAGTTCCAAATTTGAAAAACCTTGCAAGGGTTAACAATTTCTAACAATATTTGCAACTATTCTTTACATTCCCATTTTTAAGCCAACTATAGATAAAGGAGATTTATTATGTGAAGCAATGGGAAAAACCAACTCTGAGAAGTTTAAGTATAGTACACAGCATTTAAAACGTCAGTATGATTTGATTTATTTCATTGTAAATATAATGTTAAATAAAGATATTTATTTGATAAAAGATATGTCAGCCACACACAAGATTGTGTCATCTGTACATAAATCATCTATATATAAATGCTGTCTTTGAAAAGTTGTATGCATAATTAATCATCTTGCACAGAAGGCATTTCTTCCTTGCATAGTTTTAAAGTATTCTCAATAGACTTTGATTTAGCACGAGAGAGGTAGGCAGTTTGCCAGCCAAAGAGGTCAACTATGATTGCTTGAAGAAGAGCAACGTAGATTGGTGTCACTTTATTGATAACATGGCTGCAGTAATTTAATTGAATATTTTCAAGATCATTGAAAGAAGCATCACTGAAAACGGGGCATTAGTTTTCTCTGATATTCATTCCTTCGTGGAGGTATCACTTAAGCTTGAGCCCTAAATCATTTGCCCCACAGTTGTTGCCAAAGTGGGCTAATCTACAACATCCCTGCTAAGACTTACCATATATACTCAAAGATAAGCCGAGTTTTCCAGCCCCCTTTTTGAGCTGAAAAAGCCTCTCTTGACTTACAATGGGGTCAAGGTCAAGGCCAGGCAGTGGATCCTGGAGGCCATTGCTTGCAATATATGGTATATTTCTCTCTCCTCTTCACCTCCCTTGACAGTGTGTTTTCTTTTCAGTCAAAAGGGACGGAAGGAGGAAGGGAGGGAGATATATTTAATGCCCTCCTTGTTTGTATAGCTCTCTTTCAACCCCATCCAATTTCCTGGCTTGTGTGTGTGTATCTCAAAGTATTAATGTGCATTTTTGTTCCCTTGTGTTTGCAGGTCTTTGCAAATCCTATATACATATAGATACCTAGAGGTTTCCATGTACCTGTATATCTGTATCTATATGTATACATTATTTTTATATGCATTTTCCCCTCACATGTTTGCAAGTCTCTGCAAATCTATAGATATATAGGGCTTGCAAATATATCAAGAGGGAAATGCACATATATAGAAAGAGATCTGCAAATGTTTCAGGGGGACATGCATAGTATATATAATTATAGATCTATATTTAGGTCTGCATTATTTATATAGGCATTAAATGTTTGCCTGTTACTATGTTGGAAGCCAACCTGAGTCCCCATGGGGAGATAGGGTGGGATACAAATGAAGTTCTATTATTATTATTATTATTATTATTATTATTATTATTATTATTAGAAACACAACAAGATTAGTACACAGCAAACAAGGCCACTATGCTGGCCATTGTATTGGATCACACATCAGACTTCCCAAGTGTCTAGGATTATGTGTTCTATTAGCAAATAATGAATGCTGATCCAAGCAGGGTGGCTTTTTGCAGCTGACAGAGGGTAATTTTGTCAGTGCTGATTGTGTTTAAGTGCAGGCCAAGGTCTTTAGGCACTGCACCCAGTATGCCGATCACCACTGGGACCACCTTTACTGGCCTGTGCCAGAGTCTTTGCAGTTCAATCTTTAAATCCTCATATCGTGTCAGCTTTTCCAGTTGTTTCTCTTCAATCCTGCTGTCACCTGGGATTGCAACGTCGATGATCCATACTTTGTTTTTTAACACGATCGTAAGGTCAGGATTATTATGTTCAGTCTGAATTTGGAAGTCCCAGAGTAATTTGACGAGTTCATTTTCTGTAACTTTTTCAGGCTTCTGATTCCACCAGTTCTTTGTCACAACTGGTGGGATCACAAGCCTGAAAATTATTATTATTATTATTATTATTATTATTATTATTAAGTTATTGTTGATATCATATTGCTTTTGTTGACCCTGCATTTCCACTTATAGCTTACAGTTTTTCTTTGAAATATGATAAATATTCAAAAACCTTTAATCTACTGGTACCTCAATTAATGTAATTTTATTGGTATCTATTCTTATTTTTCCCAGTTTTTTGTAGTAAAATTAGGTGCCTCAGCTTATATTCGGGTAGGCTTATACTCGAGTATACAAGATTGCTGTAGTATCATGGATGTTTCATGAACACAAGCTAACTCTGGATGTAATAATTGGGTGCTTGATGCAAGGTATTTTTTTTCGCTAACCTCAAGAATGAGTGAGACCTTAATAGTTTGTACCTTTTAAATTTGTGGCATGAAATCTAAATTACTCTCAGAAGGATTCCTCCTCCCGCCGCCGCCCCCCCCCCCCCCCAAATCAACAGCATATGGAGTGTCTTATTGCAAGTAAATTGACTGCAACAGCTGGAATTGAAACCTAAAATGTATTACTAACAAGCTCTCCATTAAATTTACATCTTGCACATGCTGAAAACAAACTTGAAAGCGTCAGGAATGTGTCATTTTGCTCCATGTATCAAGCATTCCACGTGTGAAAATCAAACAGATGGTTTTGAATGATGGAGACAAAGCTGATAAACACAGTTCATGTAATCTTAAAAGTATCTCATCGAAGCCTTACCCTTCTCTAACAATTCACTTTAATCTTGTTTTGTAGAGAAGCATAAGGAAGAAGCACGGAGAGCACTGAAGGTATAATTGCTTACCAGCTTTTCAGTATTCAGTGATCTAAATTTCGCAAGGGGGATCAAAACTTAGAATATTAGCCTGTAGCATTCATGACAACTGGGGTTGTGCTACTTTTTTGTTATATTTATTTATACTCAATCAGTTTAAAAATATTTATTTATTTATTTATTTATTTATTTGCTATACTTGTATACCGCCGTTTCTCAGCCTAGCCGGCGACTCAACGCGGTTTACAACAACTTATAACAAACAACAGTATACAGTTTAAAAGCATAAAAACACGATCCACAATACATATATCAATAAACCATCCAATTCATCTCTTGACTAAAATCGCGATCCAGTTTCGTCGTCCAAATTGCCAGTCCTTCAATCATTATAAAAATACAAAAGATCAACATCAAAATAGAAATTTAAAATCTCAATGGGTAGATCAGAGATCTCCAGATTGGGTTCCATTGGTATACAAGCTTTAAGGATATGAAAAATTTCCTGGTCACATCCAAGCTGAGTCCAGGGAGTACATCCAAACTGCAGACTTGTATAGGATAGGTCAGATCCCTATACTCCGATCTATATTTTCAGTGACTCAAAGATGATGATGGTGGTGATGATGATGATGATGATTATTATTATTATCATCATAATCTCTGTCTTGTCTGGATAAACCTTCAATTTGTTCACCCTCATCCAGCTCACTGCTAATGCCAGACACTGGTTTAGAATAAAAACAGCTTCTTTGGAATTTGGTGGAGTTGGATATCATTAGCATGCAGGTGGCACCAAAACCTAAATTTCCTAACAACATCTCCTAACAGTTTCATGTGAAGTTTGCATAGAATACAGAACCACTTTGTGGAATGTTGCCATGGAGGGAAGCTGAAACGGAGCATTGGCTTCCTCCTCTCTGCAAGCATTGTCAAAGCAGATGTCTTCCTGGAGTGCGAGTCAAAGTCTCTTAGCCTACAACCATAGTCTAGGACAGGGGTCCTCAAACTTTTTAAACAGAGGGCCAGGTCACAGCCCCTCAAACTGTTGGAGGGCCAGATTATAATTTGGGGAAAAAATGAATGAATTCCTGTGCACACTTCACATACTGTATCTTATTTGTACTGCAAAAAAAAAAACACACACACACACACACTCAAAAACAATACAATAATTAAAATGAAGAACAATTTTCACAAATCTAAACTTATTAGTATTTCAATGGGAAGTGTGGGCCTGCTTGTGGCTGATTGTTGTTGTTGTTGTCTGCTTTCAAGTCATTTCAGACTTAGGTTGACCCTGAGTGAGGGTGGGGTAAATGACCTTGGAGGGCCGCATCTGGCCCCCAGGCCTTAGTTTGAGAATCCCTGGTCTAGAACCTAAACAAGTCATGCTTTGCCTATTAGATCCAAATGGAGTGGACAGTGAAGCATGTTGGCTTTCTAAATAACAAACTGGAACACCTATTGTGTTCCTATCTCATGGAACTAGCTTTGGCTAGGTATTGGCAATTTTTCAGGCTAAACTGACTCATGTTTGTTTGTTGTCGTTTGCTAGGGATTGTTGTTCAGTCTTTTGGCCATTAGCCTCTGGGGTTCCACAAAGGTCAATACTATCTCTGATGCTTTTCAACATCTATAATATGAAGCCATTGAAAAAGGTCATCCAGAAATTTAGGTTAAGTGTCATCAGTATGCTAATGATATCCAGTTCTACCTCACCTTTACAACGGATGTCAAAGGGGTTATGGCAGTACTGAATCATTGCTGGATTAACAGACTGAGGCTTAAATCCAGGCAAAATTGATGTGCTGCTGGTCCATAGAAAAAACAATCTCTGGTTGGGATCCTAGCCTGTTCTGAATGGGGTTGCTCTCTCTTTGAAATATCAGGATGCTTTCAAAAATCTTGAAAATAAGTCCTGAAAAGGGGAACAAATTCATATTTAAATGTGTTTTTAATGAAGTGTAAAATCTAGTGCATAGCTAAATTGTAATTGTGCTTCTTAATCATTTAGAGTAGCCAGACGTCTCTACAATCCAATATACAGCAAAGTTTGTTGAACTTGCAAAAAAGTAAATCACAGGGACATAATTCATTTCCCAACTGTCCAGCTTCAAATATTGTGCTTATAATAAAACTATGTGAGTGCATTGCATCTGCAAGGATTTTTTGATCCATGTAGACTTTCTTGATCTTTGGCATTGACTAGGAATACCTTGTTCTAGTTACAACCTTTTCAAGAAATAAGATCCAAAAGAGTTCAGGGCAGAGTTTTCTCATTCTGATCACTCTTGGTGCAAAAGAACATTCCTAAGCAGACCTCCTGGGCAGTTATTGCTTATTCCACAGATGCAATCCAGTTTTTAAAAACCATTCATATAGTGTACAGTGCTTTTTTTCACTGTGTCCATTGCTTGACATTTTCTCTGCTCATTTCTTGTATTTGTTACATATTGCAAACTATTAAGCTATGTAACAAAATTTGAAAAAAGTTTCTGTTCCTGCTATGAAGGTGTTATTTCCTGTTTAATTGTGTGGTGCTTACTTTGAAAGTAGTTGTTATACTCCTTTTTGTGGCTGCCATGAACTATGTTGAATTGGTTGAGACTATGAGATATTCATTGAAAAACTATAGCAAAATGTGATGCAGGATGCCCCACAAAACAATGTTTTTGCAGTTTAATAAACTTTTCCCATGTTTTTATAATAGAACCAATTAGAAAATGACATTTATAACCCAGGAACAAAAATTGTGTTACATAGTGTTATATAGTTATATGAACTGTTTTTATATGGCATATATGGTTGTGTCCAAGTAAATATTTGTATGTTTGTAATTTATTATTTATTCATTTGCGGTATTGGTATGCTGCCTCTCTCAGCCCGAAGGCAACTCAAGGAGGCTTACAAATTGGCAGCAATTGCCAATTGCATGACTGCATTTCTGTTTACGAACTCTCTTCGATCATCAGGAGAGGCCCTGCTCTCGCTCCGGCCCCCTTCGCAGGCGTGACTGGTGGGGATGAGGGAGACGGCCTTCTCTATGGTGGCCCCCCGACTCTGGAAATCACTCCCCAGGGATATCAGACAAGCCCCCACATTGGCAGTCTTTAGGAGGAGCTTGAAAACGTAGCTGTTCCAATGTGTCTTCCCTGAATAAAGGAATCAGTGCCATGATCTGACTAATTCTCTGCCATACATCCTCTGAAGCACTTTATTTACCCGATGGATTGATGTCCCCACATTATCCTCTAAAATCCCCATTTAGAAATACTTTACGTCTGGCCCTGCCCACAGTTTCAAATTTTTGTGTGTTATTTCTTATACTCAGGTTATTTATCATATTGTATTGTGTTTTAGTTGCTTAATTGCTTTGTTGTTTTATTGATGTATTTGTTGGGCTTGGCCTCATGTAAGCCGCCCCGAGTCCCCTGGGGAGATGGTGGCGGGGTATAAATAAAGTATTATTATTATTATTATTATTATTATTATTTTATAAAACACAATTAAAAACATTTAGCACACATTATAAAAACAATGTAAAAAACATTTAAAACATATCATCACCAGTGACTTCCTGTTAACTCATTTTCCAAAAGGACTGTCTAAGCTGTTCCATGTTCACTCTTTCCTGGTTCCATATTCATCTATTATGCTGCTGTTGAAAGAGCCAGGTTTTTCCTTTTTTCAGAATGTCAGGAGGGAGGGGGCTGATCTAATATCCCTAGGGAGGGAGTTCCATAGCTGAGGGGCCACCACTGGGAAGGCCCCGTCTCTCATCCCCACCAGGTGCACCTGTGACGAAGGCGGGATCGAGAGCAGGGCCTCCCCAGAAAATCTTAAGTGCCTAGCTGGTTCATAAGGAGATATATGTTTGGACAGGTAAGCTGGTAATTCTACACAATGGCTTGCATCCTGTTTCTGTCTTATGCAAAAATGTCCTTATATGTGCAGTTTTTGGCTGATGTGTAATATCTGTATTCAACTAAAGAATATATCAGGTGAATTATATATGTGATATCATTTCACATAATTATGCATTGCATGTTGCACACTGAATATATAGTTGTGCATGGCTATGCATGGTTTCACATTGCACATCAAGGCTGAAGTGTGATTTTGGTTGTGCAAGGTAGTAATTCTTTATTAAGGTGGTATAACACACCCAAAGACTGCTGCCATTATCTTTGGTGCCTTTTTACATAGAAATGCAGGCTGGACTTTTTTACATCTTTTAAGGAAGACATAAGTATTCAGGAAATAAAACTGAGCAGTTCTTAATACCTGTATCCAGTAGAGATTGCTCTGTAGGGGAGCCAACAAAATGACCAATGCATATCAGGAACTATGTACAATATGATGAATATGCATAGGGATTACCAATGTTCACTAGTTCTGTTGTGCACCAGAGCATCATCTAGGGAATGCCAGTGCACATTTGGATACTTTTGCCAGTGTCTCATGCATATTCACAATTCACTAGCAGGGTTTCTTAGCACCTCTGCTAAACTGTTAGGTATCTGTAAAATGATTGAATGTTCACTGCCATAGAAGATTCAAGTTCCAGTTTATAGGCTGATACCAATAAATAAAGTACTTTAAGCACACGAGGAATATGCATTAAGTGTGTAGGTGTCATGGTAAAATGAGATAACTTTAAAAGTGAAGAGGGGCATTACAGAACTATTACTCTGATCTATCAAAAGGCATGTAAGTAATAATTTATTTTCCAATTAACTGTATCATTCAATCATAGGCAGAGAACTAGAATGCCACATTTGTTACCATTACAAGAAGGAGGAGATGTAATAACTGCAGTAGTTATTTATACAGCCTCAACAATATACATGCCATTGTAATCTCAATGCAAATCAGGGCTCTCGTGTCTGCAATATTAATTGGGGAAAACATCCTATCTGAGATTTAGTATTTCCAAGCACACACATTCCCCTCAATCCTGACTTTCTGAGCCATATCTGTTCCAAGCAATGGGTGTCTGTTTTCCTGTTGATCAGGAGGAAACAGACTGATTTTCCTTCTCTCTCTCTCATAAACAATTTGTGGTGCAACATGTAGACACAGGATCCCTATCTCAGTTCGTCCTTGTGCTGGAGATCACTCATGGAAAGAGGTAGAAATGTCACACTTCTGCATCCTGGTCAACAAGAGAATGGATTTCTTGTTACTTGCAGCAGCTTCTGCCCACTAAGTCAATTTTGAGGGGACGTCTGTTATCTCTATGCATTTCCCATAATATTGAATGTGTAGGAATTGTGACCATGAATCAGTTATGAAATACATCTAAGTTATGCATTTATAATAGCAATCAATAATTCTAGCCCTCATTTGTTTCAACAATATGCCTTTTTGGAAATGCTAATAACAGATCTATTCCCCACGTGCAAAGATCAAGCTTCTAGGAGATGGCTGACAAAGAATTAAACCCCTTTCTGATCCCATTCTAGGGCATTAACCTCAATTAGGGACCTTGTGACTAATAACTACTACTCTGCACTGTGAATTATATAGTTTTGCCCTGAGCCTTCATTCATTTAGAAAGAAGAAGGATTTCCAGGACAAACTGAATAATCTCTAGGCAGATCTGAACCTGGGCATCCTTCCTAGTGAATAAGCACTATACATATTGTGTATTTGGTTGTACAGATGGAAAAGCTGTTGAAAACAAAAATTGAGGGAGTGATTGTGGTTTTTGCTTAACCCGTTTTAATTTACATGAGTAGCAAATAGGTTGCCGGCTCTCCTCTATAGTTTACCATTTTAAAAATACCAATTTTTTCAACAACAAAAACAGACATTTATATCTGGTCATTTACAGGTTTTGTTTTGTTTTCATTTTTTGGCAGCCCATTCATCTCTGAGAAACAGAATATTGGCTCTAAAACTTGCTACACTTGTCCAATCTAGCCTACACACCGACTAGAATAGCATTTCAGGTTTTGATGCAGGCATCTTTTCAAGCCCTGCCACCTGCAGCTGCTAGAGACAGACCCGGTGACTTCCTGGATAAAATGTGAGGTCTGTGCAATGACACACAATATAGAGGAACAGAAAGTTCAGCCCAAGGTAAAGAAAAAAGAAAGAAAAAGAAGCAAGGTTAAAAAAACAGCGTAAGAGGCATCACTGGGATCCTGCAAAGTACATGTAATCTATAAGGGGAGGGAGAGAGCAATCAAACAACAACACGTATGGTGCAGAAGAGTGTAAGATAATATTTTTATGCCATTCCAAGAAAGATCTTTGGAATTGGGCTGAAATTGATAAAATTCACCGAGTAGTTTGTGTTGTGTGATTTTTCTATTGTGTGGTTATGTATATTACAGTAATCTGGAGATTGTGTCTTACTTCATCATTAGCACAGCTGAAAAGAACGGCAGAGGATGAACATGGGGTAAAATCTTAGGGCTTTTTGTTCTCCTGGTGACTTCATGAACTAATGCTGCTGCTCTGATAGCAAGAATTTTGCTCATGCTATGAAAAGAAAGACAGACAATGGAAAAACTGCATGTCACCTTCAGGATCAGTGAACCAAGGGGATGAAATAACATCTCTGTGAATGGGTTAAGATTTATTAAAAGAAATAATCAAAACATCAGCATTCAAGGTCAGAAAGGAACGAGATACATTTCTATACCAGCGTTTGGATTAAAAATACAGCATATCAGCAGCCTTTTTTTGTTTGGATTTGAAGTTGGAAAATGCCACCAAAATTCCTTCTCCCGTCTCTTAGTCACTTGAACCATGGAAAGTGTCAAATGCTGGTTACTTGTCATGACTGTTTTCCCTACCTTAAATTTAGGTATTCTGCAGTGTGTCAAATATCAGTTTGAAAAGAGATCTCTTGTTTAAAAAATCCTAAGGTTCAACTAGAACACATGACGTCCCCATTAAAGCAGCTCCACTGCTTTTTAATGTGTTTTAGAAGGATTTTTGCATTTTATGATGTTTTTAATTTCTGTTATTCTGTTTATGAAGTTAAATTAGATTGTTTTATATTGTCTAATATGCTTGTCCTGATGTAATTTGTCTCTATGGATTTCTTTTTGGCAATTGAATGCTTGCCTTATATGTTGGAAACTGCCCCGAGTCCCTTCAGGAAGATAGGGCAGTATACAAATAATAATAATAATAATAATAATAATAATAATAATTATTATTATTATTATTATTAGCGGTCCCCTGCCATGCCTTGCTGTGGCCCTGTCTGTGTATATGTGCTTTGTGCTTTGTGTGTCAATATATTTGTGTATATGTGTATATATGTGCATTTGCATATGTGTGTGTATGGGTGTGAAAACTATGTGAAAACTATGACAAAAGAGTGCATTGTAATTGTTTATTTTTTGTAATCATTTATTTATTTTTTGACTTTTAAGTCTCTTCTGCTGTGTTTTTCAGTGTTTTCATGAGTGATGATCACTCATTGGCCTGATGTGTGTATATTGTGTCCAAATTTGTTGTCAATTCATCCAGTCAGTAGTTTTTGAGTTATGTTAATCCCACAAATCAACATTAAGATGACAATTGTCTATTATTACGCATTGTTACAAGGATTATAGGGGCAGCATGTGGGGAAACAAAAGCCAACAGTGTGAATGGATTCTTGCTTCTCCAGCTAGTAGTAGATGACTTAGAGCAGAGATAGTGTAGCTTTGGACTTCTAAATGGCTTGAACCCAAATGCTCTAGCCAAAATGATCAGTGGCAGGGGATTATGGGAAAGTACCTGAGAATCCAAGTTACCTAATCCCTGTTCTAGAGTTGATATATATGTTGGATCTTATAAAGAATCACAGAATTGTAGAGTTTGAAGAAACCTTGCAGGCCATCCAGTCCAACCCCCTGCCAAGAAGCAGGAAAATGACATTCAAAGCACCCCCGACAAATGGCCATCCAGCTTTTGTTTGGCTTCTGTATTCCAGTTCTCTTTAGTTATTTTCACTAGCAATGGTGGTACTAAATTTGAAACTTTATTCTATATGCAAGGCCTAAGCTCTGCTTAGCTATAGCAGTGAAATCCATGTACTCTTTATGGCTGAACTTTCAAAGGACCATAACTTCCTATACAAGCCAATCTGGGATATAAGAACTTATATATCCTGATGTGGGATTTAAGAAAGGGGAGCCTTTCTTGTGGTTCTGCCACCTTCACAAAGCACATCTAGAAGAACGTGAATTCCATGACTACTCCCAAGCTTTGGAACTTCATTACTGGGGAAACTAAACTACTGCATGGTCACAAACACATTGTGAAAACTATGACAAAAGAGTGGGCCATGTGTCTAATGACTGGATTCTGGGTATATTCTAGAATATCATATTTACTTCAGTACAGTTTACTTACTTAGGTGATCCCTCGTTGTCCGAGTAGGTTAGTCTTCCAAGATCAGTGTACTGGCGGTGGGTCCGTAGGTGACTGTAGAGCCCTGTTCTTGACCTGCATCTTCTCCCACAGTGAGGGCATTGGTCGGGGTTGGCTTGATGCGCCTTCCTCTTGGATATAATGCACCACTGAATGTAATGCATAGCTCAATTTTGAAGGTGCACATTAAAAAAAAAAGAAAGAATTGCCCTTGAATGTAATGCACCCAATGGCACACACATCAGAGAGGCAGGCAGCATGAATGAGGCTGTTTGGGAGGCCATGCCCCTCCATCAGGCCAAGGCTGGTAAACTCATGATTCCCAACTGGCCTTATTCATGAGATCTTCAAAAACTGAGGGGAAGGTTTTGAAGGCCTCATTAATGTCATCTTTTGTGGAAGCACCCTCCCTCCTGTTGTGCCATCTAGTCTCATTGCTTCATGCCATACTTGTCCTGTGACCGTTACATCCTTTCTATGTGATAAAATGTGCAGTGAAGTTAACACTAATATGTTATTTCTAGGAAGGCAGTGATAAATCAAGTCAGTGTTCTGAAACCAACTATCACATTGCTTTTTCTCCCTTTATCAGCTTTAGATGACAATGATCAACAAAGCTGACAGGCAGTCAGCAGTTATCTTGACAACATTGATCTATGCCTTTACTATGTTCAGATGTTCAGTGGTACACCACTACGTGAAAATCAAACAGCCACAGCCAAGTGCACCAAGTACCAAGAAGAAAGTATGACAGAATCAAATGATTGTCAGTATACAATGTCTGTTTCGGAAACAGAATAATATTTATCCATTACATTGCTAAATTTAAATATCCACACTTACATCATATAGATGTACAGCCAGTCCCCAAGTTATGAACAAGATAGGTTCTGTACAGGTTTGTTCTTAAGTTGAATTTGTTTGTATGTCAGAACAGGTTCCTTATGTAAGTGCAATTCTAGACAAATATATATATTAGCTTTGGATAACATAGGGAAAAGTTAACACCCCTGTGGTGTTGCTTTGCTGTCTGTGCCCCTATTCAGAATATTTCACTTCACTTTCTGTCCCTGTGAGAATTGGATTTTGAAGAAAAAAATGGCTTCTTGTGGAAACAAGGACTGGCGAGAAAGCTTCAGTGGAAACACCTTTTCCCCATGATAACTCTTTCAGGAGTGAATTTCCCTTCCAAGGGACAGATTTCTGTCACTTCTTGTTTTCCCAGCCCCGTTCTTAACTGTGAGTCATTTGCAAGTTGGATGTTTGTAACTTGGGGGCTGCCTGTGTTACATATTACAATCTACATTAAGTGTATTCCATTATGTAGTACAGGGGAAAAATAATTCAATATGAACACATTCCAAGGGTTTAAATACAGGGCATTTGATGCCAGCATTGCCAGACTGGTTCCTGTTATGGCCGTTAGTCAATTGGCATGAAATCAAGGGCATTCAGAGAAAAGTGATTATAACTCCATTTTTTACTCCTACTGAAGAAGAACAAAAGACCAGCTACTACCTTGAACTGATCACATTTATTCAATATTTTTTTCAAATAAGCAAGAATTTTGAAGCACATAAACAATCAAGTAGAGCCACAAAAACCCACACACACATAAATATGGTGCACTATGAGAAATACACAATATTGAAACAAAATAATACTGTACATTAACAAGATTTGAGAGACAAACTGTTCAAATTATAAGTTTTGTTTACTCACACTATAAAAAAACTTTGACCTTTAAAGAAAAATATAGTTCCAATATAAAGACCTGATCCTGAGCAACATTAAATCAGAGGACAGCACACTATCCACTCATTTCAAAAGCAGCAGGATCAGATCCTTTGTTTGCCTGAATAGGCACTTCAATTGTGTGTCATTTTTACAAAGCCTACCTTGATTACTATTACAAAAATGACAAACATCAACTCAAGAGTATGTTCAGCAAGATTCAGGAACATAATGCAGAAATAGGTTAAGTATCCATGCACAAAAGAGGGAGAAAGCTAATTCATTCAGTTTAAGAGTAATAATTTTTACTAGATTCCTTTTCACAAACACAAACATCTCAGACTTCATTTTTCAGTAATGGATATATCAAGTTTTACATTTTTTCCTAACTCTACTGAGAATGCTGGCACTGTTATGTTGAAGAGAAACTTGACATTGCTTAACATATCATATTCCATCTGTAACAACCACACAGGTTCAACTTCTGAGCTTGGTAGAAGCACACACTATTGTTAAGATTAGAGTTTCTAAAGCTGAAACTACATTAAAAGGTAAATTGTGAACTTCAGTTTTAAAATATTTTCCCCAAACTAAAAGCTGCAGAAAACCTGTTCTTAAATAATCTACAGAAAATTTTGAAGCAGCTAAACATTTTTAAATTTCTTACACTTTCTTCATCTTAAAAATATTTGAATTAATTCAGTAGCCCATCCTCTTGAAAAATAATACCCACAAAACCCTGGAGTAGATTACAAATCTTTTGTTTTAATCAGTGTGACCAAAGGTTTGTCATCAGGACTGTAGTCTTCATAAGCAATTGGAGTTGCATCATACATTGCAGGCCGAGATTTCTTTCCAAACCTAAACCCCCAAAAATAAAGAAGAAGAAAGAGTGGAATTACACATTAATAGTCATAAATTGTTGGAAAACACCCATAATGTTTGGTAAGGTGAACAGGAAACAGGAAAAGAGGAAGACTATATTAAAAATGATATCAAAGAAACTGTCGCCTTCAGTTGCAAGACCTGATCAGGACTATGGGTGGTGGGCTTTTGGAAGTCTTTCATTCATAGGATGCTATTAAGCCAATTTGATGGCAAAAAGCAACAAACATGTATTAGGGATCTGTTGATCCACTGGTATGTGAAAGATAATTACAAAATTTATTTAAATCTGAAGTATAGGTGGCATGAGAACATACTGACCAAAGTCTTTCACACAAGTCGATGACTTGAACCTATTCAATATTTCTGGAATCATAAGCTGGATCTGATAACTTTAGGGATTCATATTGCCAATCATTTATGACTGAACCGATCCCCAAAATCGAACGCTTAAGTTAGGCAGTGCCCCAGCTGAAGTATTTCTAAGATGCTGCAGAACAGGGCACTGGGAAATGATGACTGCAGTGCCCTCCTTGTCGCCAGACACAGTGAAACATGCAATTGTGGAAAACCTTTGAGCTACCTGTTTCAACATGCTCCATGATTAGATAACAATAACTAATTCTCCAATTCCTCAATCTTCAGTACTACAGAAACCCTTCAGTTCGGCCTGAATGAGTGGTCAGATAGTTTTATCCTATAATGTATTGTCTAAAAAATAACACAACATATTTATTTATTTATTTATTTGCAACATTTCTACTCCGCCCTTCTCAACCCCCAAGGGGAGACTCAGAGCGGCTAACACTGGCAACTCAGAGCAGCTAACACTGGCAACAATAGTCGCTCTACTGATGGATTAAGGTCTACCCTTTTCGCACTATGCAAACGGAAAGGAATCCTGTTCTATGACACATTGGCAGTGGACAACTGTGGCTTCCCAAATGATTCTGTGCTGCAGTTTTCAATATCCCTCTCAAATCGATTTGGTTGGCTAGGACTGATAGAGTTGAAGCCCAACAACAGCTAGATAGCCATTGTTGCCCACCTCTGAAATAAAAGGTCTCCCTCCATTTTAGGAAAGAGAATAGATACTTCTGCATCAAAGCAATGTGTCCGGATGGACTGTTCCTTGATCTTCAAAGAAAAATGACTGGAATGGGCTAGCCAATCATTGCCACAACCTTTTTGTCCCTTTTGTTTATGGTGAGAAAAATGTATGCACACAAAGTTCATCGGGGAAAAATACATGCAGCTCCAACCACTAACAATCGAAAGCATGCACAATTATTCCATCTTTTTAGCCGTAAAAGATGGTTAATACAGTGATAAAATGTGAGAAAATCACCAGTGGAAGACAACAAACTGCAAATTCTGTGAATGATGTAGTCTGATTGCATGATAAAAGTCTCATCTGAAAACAATCCCACTTAAAGGGCAAATGTAATCAAGTACATTGATAAATTGGCTTTTCAAGATACTGAGCCAAACACCTTTGGAAATTAAAACCAAACAGAAGCATACAACTCCTACAGTGTTTTTCTATTATAACCCTAGTGCAATAATGGCTCAAACACTTCCTTTGCTTGAATGATTAGTGCTGTCTCACCAAAAACAAACTTGATATGAAAACAGCTATTTGGATTTAATAAGGAAAACCAAATAAGGATGGGATATGTGAGTAAATATGAGGTTGTCTCTCCAGTGTAAGTAAATATTTTATAACAGCATGTCACAAAATGCCATCACATTATAAAAATGGACATTCCTATGTTCACACAAAATCTCAACAGGATTTCTAATCACAGAAAGACTTTTAAAAAGGAGAAAGGATCAAACAACATTGCATTTGTATTGTAAGCTGGGTTACCAATTTTAGCTGTTAACATCTAGAAGAGGGGGACTGATCATTGACCTCATCATAAAGGCCCATGGATTTGCCCTGCATTGTGGTGAAACTATGGGCTCCCGGTGCAGTATGTGGACAACCTGCCACTTCATGCTCCGCATTGTCCTCCTTATTGTACCCCTCATCCCATGGGGGAAAGCGTCACTGTTCAGCTTCCCCCCATTGTTGGGAAAGAAACATGGGAAGGCTCCTGTGCATTGCTTCCCCATGTGTTGTTGGGCTCCTTGCTGAAAGTGGCCCCACTATGTCTAGGGGAATGCTAGTTAATTTGCAAGATGCTTCTGAAGAGGACTTCCTTTGATGAAGAGTTATTTGAGAACTACTGCCCTATAGAACTATTAATAGCTGGGTAACTTCAGATATTCTTGGAGAAAATATTTCAATTTGTTTTCATGTTGCAGAATGGTATGGCAATAGCATCAGTGGCTTTCACTGATGACCTACCTGAGGAGAAGATGTGAGAATACTACCACATTAATATTCCTAGACCTATCCACAGTTTTTTACATCACCGATCACAGTATCACACTGGATCAGTTCTGCAAAACGGGAGTGTGAGGCATTGGCCGAGATCGCACATCAGAGACTATGAAGCACAATTATAGCATGATGAAATTACATACCTGATATGATGAGCAACTATGCTAGATAACTGTGATCATGCACAATGGACCACTGCATGTTTCATTTTGTAATGGGAGCACCTTTTCAGTCAACAGCACAATGTGCCTCAGGACACATGATTATGACCATGGTCATGCTGGTGGCTCTACTTGTGCAGAAGTCCTAATGACATAGCTACATCTCCCCTCTTCAGAGGTTGCTGGATTGCAAGTCACAGCAACCTCAGCACTGCAAGCATTGAGGAGCTAGAGATGGAAAGAATATTTGAAAGTATTTGAAAAATGCCCCAAAAACGTATTTTTCAGGATGAAAAACTATGATGAAAAGAATTCTGATCTGATTAGAATGTTTGCCATTTGGAAGCATTTATGTGCAAAATAGTTATTTTTCTGCAGAGATCAGCCTTTTACAGAAAACAGTATTTCAATTCAGAAATCTTCATTACTATGCAGAAAATTCTGGTTTTTTAATTGAAATCAACTGTGGGAATTTTACACAGAATAAATCTCAATTTACAATACTTTTGCACATTTACAATACTTTTGCAGTATTACTTTCTGCACATATTATTTTCCATTCAGAAAAAGCTGTTTCTTGAATTAAAAACACTGATGGGATTGATTTATTGATTTTTTTTGCAGAATAAGTCTCAAATTGTGAATAAAAAATTGCAAGAAAATGTTCTTGCAGTGGGAAGAGCATTGCCAAAATTACTCATTGCTGCCTTTGAGAATAAACATACTGAAAAACTACATTCCTAAGGAATTTTTGCCATTGCAGTTGATCATCAACTGAAGAGTCACAAAATTTCCACCCTGGACTTACCATAACCATTCTTTGCATACTTTTACTTTCCATGGCATGATTACTGTGGCTGGACTATTTTTTCTGCTTTCCCTCTCAAAAGTGGAATATGTGCCCCATGAGATTTGGTACTTCCTGCAGTTATCTACAATTGCATCTCTTCTACTGAGCTGTAATGCTGCTGTCTAGATCTTCTGCTGTTTTCATTCTCAGCCTTTTCAGTCATTGTATTTAATGTTTAACAGCTGCATTCTTATATTTTTCATGAGGATTTTGCACATTTGTACCTTAAAGGTTACTGATTTGCTTTTATTCCATTGGTCCTGTTTCATTTTGTGTATGTGTGAACACACACAGAGAAAGAGTCTCTAAAGCAGGAAAAGTGCTTCAGACAAATTTGTTTTGGATCCCAGAAGGATGCAGTTATTCACTTAACCCACAGATTTATTACAGTGACTAACACAACAGAAATATTAAATCCTTAAAGTAAAACATATGCTTCAAGACCTTAATATTTTTGCTATGATACTCTAATAAAAATGTGTAGAGCAAAGGAATAAAGAGAAAGCTACGTGCGTGTATGCATGTTTATAAAAACTAAGTACAGAATCACATAAAATTCTGTTCTGTATCCCATATAATATGATTCTCGAGCTGCAGGTGAGGACTCACATTAGAAGAAAATATGGTATGCGTTTTAAAACACATTCTGTCTAGCTTTGCTTATTTTCATGCATAAAGAGGAAAAGCCAGGGTACAAGCTTATCGTCTAGTCTGGTGGATCAACCTTTGTTCCTCTGTAGGTTTTGAATTTCAACTACTAAAATTCCTGACAGTCAGTCAAGTTGGTTGGAGCTTATGGGAAATGAAGTCAAAAACACATGGAGGAACAAAAGTTGGGAGATGTTTGATAAAACTAGACCACCCCCATAATCCCCAAACATACCTGGCATGTCGAATGGAGGCAATGGCACTGCTGAATTCACTGTCAATGCTCCTGCAGTTGTAGAATTCCTCATATGCCGGTCTAGAGGAGCCCTGATACTCAATGCGGCTGATGCGACAGATGCCCACAATTAGAATGATCAACATTAGGACAAATGCCACACACAGGGCTCCAATTATGATGTAGAGAGAATGGCGTGGCATGTTCGTCAGGCTCTCAGCCATGTGTCCAGACTTCCACTGTAGATCTGGAATCAAGAAAATAACTCAGTGTTGATTAATAGCCATCCAACTGGGATCATTTATATTCATTGATATACATTTTGAATTTAGCTGGTTATACAGGTTTAGGGCTGCGATCACAGACAGGACATGTTCACAAACAAAATTACACAGTGGCAACATTGCAGGGATGATTCTTATGGCCATTCTAGTAGGTATTTTGGTGGCCTTCCTGGTATGTGTGCTTGTGTGTTATTATATAAAGCACAGCCATCAATGTACCCTGGAATCAGATTGACAAAAAAAAAAAAAGATTTCAGCCTAAACCTACTTTTCAATATGTATTTTTATCAAATAGAGCATCAATTGTTTTCACTGTAATATTATGACTGCCTTTATTAATCCTAGATATCAATTTTAAAATGGTTTGATTTTATTAATAATTGTGCATGTTTATCTATCTATCTATTTAATATCTCACCTTGCTCCTTGGACCAGACTTAAGGCAGCTCAGCTCAATTTAAATCAGGGTACGGTTATACCACTAGGAAACATTAGGCAAAATCTTGTTGGGCAGTTATGAATATATAACCTATAGCTATACATTCATAACTGCTACATATTCACAATCCCTATAGTTCAGGGCAGGCACAGGCAAACTTTAGCCCTCTGGGTGTTTTCAGCTTCAACTATCACAATTCCTAACAGCCAGTAAGTTGACTGGAATTTCAGGGAGTTGAAGTCCAAAACATCTGGAGGGCCGAAATTTGCCCATGCCTGGTTTAGGGGTTAGGTAGGAACTGAGAAAGTCACCTAAACCTCACTTACCAGTAAGCAGCCTATAGGATCAAAAGAGGTCAATTCCCCTGTGGTTTGAGAAGTGGTTGCTTGATGTTTGCTCATGTTATCCCCTGGACAAATTATCTCCAGTGCCAGGAGGATTTTTGGTAGGAATCTTTTTTCTGTGCCGTGCCAGAAACTGCTCAAGGGAGTGAGTGAGAACATCAGGCAGCTTCTTCAAAATCAACAGTGGGGGCCCTTCTACACATGACTAAAAATCTCAAAGAAACCTGTATAAAGGGGGAAGTGGCTAGATGATGTTTTGGGAAAGTCTGTGTGGAATCGGGTTAACAGCTGAAAAGCACATGTTTAAAAGGTACACTTAAAACCCAATTCCGGCCAAAAATGTACATCTTCACATGACTGTATATCCCCACAGTCATGGAAAACATGTGACTTCCTACCGAACTCCTTGTGTGGACTGCTCCAGAGCTTGAAAAGTCTGAAACAGCTGATTGGGTTGTCAGAAAATGAAGCCATTGACATACAGGTGGCTCAATGGAAGCAAAGCTGAAACCTTCCAATTGATGTCCCTGCCCCCCCTCCCCCCACAATCTTGCGGCTTCATAAAATCCGCTTCAAAGGAAGGTATGAGGACAGCCAGGAACCATTTCCCGGGACTGAAAAATCTGTGTTGGGACTTGTTCATGGGTCCAGGGATTTTTAAACCCACTTTTGATGCTGTCTGAAAACGCCCCTGGATGGACATCTGTAAATCCCAGCAGCTATTTCCCACTAAGTGGATTTTGAGGAGCTTGGCTAAAATGCACTAAATAGCACAGTAGTGTCAATGCTATGTAATGAATAATAATTACACAGAATTCTGCCAGTTGCATTTAAACCTAATCCATATTCATATTCTGTGCACTTTCCGATTTTTGTTTTTATTTTTTATTAAGATTATTTTGCTTAAATCTATTTTTCAAAAATAATACTGTCTATTAACTCATATCCAATGCATAATAATAAGCTTCTGTTAAGAACAAGGCTGCTTACTAAGTTGTTTTATAAATTAACCTAAGTTATACTCATTGCAGCCTGGAAACAGTTTTATGATTAAGGACAAAATAGAAAGGGCCCCTTACCTTTTATCATGGAAAAGGACTGAATATAAATGAGACCAAACACAAGATATAATTGTTTTTACTGCAAAATAGATGTGCCCGGGCATGTTCTGTTCAATGAGTTCAATGATTGAACTAACAGATGTGAATCAATAGTTATGGATTCAGCTATGAAATTTAACATGCTATATTCATAATTGTATTTATGACCTCTGTTCTAAGAACATCTTCATTATCTACCTGGAAGTTATTTAACATTTATAGAATCAAGATGTATGAATAATTCCATCCTTGTCTGTCATAAATTGGTACAGCTAGTTTTTGATAGTTTTATTCCTCTTCCCGTCTTTTTAGAAAAACTTTGGGGAAAATTACTTCTTTTGACCTGTGATCCTCAGATTTTGGAGCTGTAGTTCAAAAAAGTAAATTCTGAGAACAGGTGACATTGGTTCTATATGCCGTGTGTAAAGACCCCTTACCTTTCCAGCCTGGATGGCAGGGCCTAGAGGCAGGCAGGCTAGTTAGTTGCAGCACTGGTAGGCCTGGCAGAGGGCAGCAGGAGCCATTTTAGTTCAGGGAAAACACCATTTTAGAGAGGGGGAGTGTCCTAGGCCTGAGTTAGCATTAGAACAGCCAGGATTGGTTTAAAAAAGGGGGCGGAGTTTAGCATGGTCTGGAGGGAAAGAAGAGGGCTTTTTCAGTCAGTCTGTTGTTGTTAGAGATTAGTGTAGGAAGATAGTTTAGGAGTCTGTGTTAAGAGAAGGCAGTTTGCCTTAGGTTTGCCAGCAAAAGAAGCTGTAGCAAACTGGTATAGCTATTTAGGGAGAAATAGCTGGATTTGTAGTTAGCTAGGCCACAGTTGAGGGTAGCTAAGCTACAGTTGTATCTTGGCAGAGATTCAGATCCTGTCAAGTGTACTTGGTTTTAAAGAGAGGAAAATCTCTGTGTTGTAACAAAGAAAGAACCATTTACATGTAACCATTACGCTTTAAAGACAAGAACATTTTCTCTGTAACAGCCAAGCTTATTAAACAGCATTTACTTTCTCTGTATTTTCGTCAATAAACTTTCCTTGTTTATTTTAAAACTCAAAAAGCCTGAGTACAGTGTGCCTTTGTGGCTATAGTTCTTTTCCAACAACCTCACCTGTTTTCCTTTAAACAAATAAGAAGACACAGTGCTTGGTGGTCTTAAAAAGCATTTTTAATAGTTTAAACAGCTAGAGTGTTCCTGTATATTTCAGTTTATGGTGGCAGCGGAAGATAATTAGTGAGAGACATCCCCTCAAATGTTATATTGGTGCCAAAGTGGTGTGAATTCTTTATATTGGAGGGACAGTTGGTGGGATCTGCTTTACCCCCTGTCCAGCTATTGTTTGGCCATACACGTGCCTTTATACCGTGCCACTGGGAGTTCCCAAATGGATGCTAGAATATGAAGGCCTTCACTTGGTGAGAAAAGGACCATTTTAGAACTTGGACAGGATCAAATGGGAAGATATAGTTCTTCAGATAACCTGGACATTTAGGGTCTTTTAGGTCATAACCATTACTTTTTAATTGTGTTTGGAAACAAACTGGCAGCCAAATGAAACTGTTGCATGAAGAGTGTTGTGGGATTCTGATAACAAGCTGAAGTTAACAATCTGGAAATAGCTCTTTGAAACTGTTAAAGTTCCCAAACTGTCTTTGCATGCATATTACAGTTGCAATAACATAAATCTTGGAAAAGCAGACATGGTTTCCTTCCAGAAGCATAAACTGAGTTGCATTTTGTATTCATGTCACTTGTTCCTTCTTATCGGGCAGGAATAAAAGTGACAGGGTTGGCATCAGGAGAGATGCCTCTTTGTGCTATACTCAGCTATTGTCTGTAACCTATACCTGCAACCAAGCTCTCGACGGCTGTGGAATTCAGGATTCTGACTAGGATCTGAAATATCTGCTATCATGCCGCATCACATCCAGTAGGTAATAAAAGCATATAGCCACAGCAATCTCGTTCTTTCACATTAAGTCATTAAATTACATAATACTATCTCTAGAATACTGAGGCACTGTCTAAAATGCATTTCTAAGGGATTATTACATGTCTCAGGATATTAAATCCACCTGTCAGTCAGCCTATTGTCTACCATGTAAAGAAGATAACGCTGACACCTGTATTGCTTCCTCAATTCTGTAGATATATCTATTTAAGGCATTACTATTTTTCCCAAGCAAGGCCTCACAGTTATTATTCCTTCATTTTATTTAAGCACATAGCATCCTACTCTTCAATTAAAATATATATTCTTGGAGCACTCCCAGTGCAGATAAAAACAATGGATTGGTTCTTAAAACAACTTAAGGCTGCAATTCTACCCACTGTCATCGGGGAATGAAACCTATTGAATATTATGGGTTTTACTGAGTGGGCATGCACATGCTAAGGAGTTCATAAATGGGAAGTTTATTTATTTATTTATTTATTTACAGTATTTATATTCTGCCCTTCTTATCCAAAGGAGACTCAAGATGGATCAGAGAACAAACATATGTGGCAAACATTCAGTGCCATTTTATACACAACTAGACAGACATAAGAGGTATATATATCGGCTTTCTTCCTCTTTTGGCATCTTAGAAGGTGTTGTGCTCGATTCCGGCCACTTGGGGTGGGAAGTGCTGTTGCTCTATCTCCTTGCCAAAGAGCTAGTTCATAACTTCCTCCTTTTTTGGATTTAATTGCCAGCATTCCTTCTGGATGCCTCAGAATACCTACCCCTTCCTTTTTATGAGTGGTGAGGAACTCACCCGTGACGCAGCTTCCATCTGGCAGCCTTTTGACTGATCCCCCTTTCTCCTTTACAGGTACCTGTACTTCCCCAAAAACCTCTCCAGAAGATCAACAAGGTATTCTGGAGAGTTAGGGATATGATATGGAAGGAGTCATGGCATGATAGAAAACTGAAGGATGAAATGATGACTGGGGTACGACTTGAGCGTGGTCACTGTCATGATCAGTCACCAGAACAGGCAATACTGGATATTATACAGATGTAAAAATATATCCTGGCACTGCTATAAGCTTCATCCAAATATGCATTAAATAGATTGCTTATATATAGCCCACGAGGCTGATTAACTTTCACTCCATCTACTAAATACATGTACATGTGGCCCGTCCATTGTTATTGTGATTGTGCCTATTGGAATGTTATTTTATGACTGTGTTTATATATTTTTTTATTTTTTCTTGATGTAATTTGATGTTGTTTATTGTTTATGCTCTTGTTTTATTTTGTTGTAATATGTTGTCCGGGTTTGGCCCCATGTAAGCCGCTCCGAGTCTCCATTGGGGAGATGGTGGCGGGGTATAAATAAAGATTATTATTATTATTATTATTATTATTATTATTATTAAATATGGTTCCTCTTACGGTCACAGTTTTCACTGTCTGGCTACCTACCTCCTTTGAAAGTTAATATAATTTGAAAGTTTACATAATTCAATTCATTTGAGTATTTCTTAGTGTTAGATTTAGAGAGTTTGGGGTGTGCACAGACAACATTTAGTCAGAGACCTAGAGATACAGTAGTATGGTAGATAGTTTTTGCCCATATATCACAAATTGACCTTTTTTTCCCGTACAGCTATGACTTCTTCCAAAACATGAAAAACAAATTTGTCTAGAGTTACTAACATGACATACAGGTTATATGTAGAGCAATAGCTCTGCAGTGCAATTGTAGCCTTATTTAAATTCACTACCAATAAAGTCATACTGATGATAAAGACACAACTACTTAGAATCAGAGAGTTGGAAGAGGCGACAAGGGCCACCCAGTTCTACCCCTTCACATGCAGGAATATATGATCATAGCATTCCCATCCAACCTCTGTTAAAAACCTCCAGAGAAGGAAACACTACCACATGCCCAGGCTACAGCATATTCCACCATTGAACCATTCTTACTTACGGATCTCACAGTTTGCTCCAACCCATCCATGTGGGCAATGACAGGTATAGCCATTGGGCTGGTCTATACACATTCCACCATGATGACAAGGATTACTCTCACAGTCATTTATATTGATGTCACATTCCTCACCTTAAAACAGAGAAGAAAGACAATTCAGTGTTGCAGATGTAGAACAACTTGCCTGTATCCCTCTCTATTTTAGACATGCAGTCATATTGCTTGTGATGCACTAATTAACGTGCTCCCAGTGAGGAGCAAATTACATTCTTGTGCAAGCAGTTCTTACCGCTAGCACCTTCACTTCATGTTACTTGTTATTAGAACAAGATCTCCCCAGGGCTGCACAGGAGTGAACTGGATTTGAACAGCAATCAAACACACAGTGATGCATCTGCATAGCAAAGCAATCAAACTTTAGTCAGGAGTGATTTGAATATTCAATAGAATCAGATCATTGTAACCAGTCCCCAAAATGTTCCTTTTATTGCATTACAATTGTTATTGGCACTCTGTGAATGAGTTGAAATAGCTGAAGTTTTCTTGGAGATTAGATGTCTCTTGGATTTGTTAGAAATTTGAAAACAACCAAATAAAATCATACAGAAATCTTTCTAAACAAACTCATTTTAAGGCTAGTGGGCCCTAAGGCAAATATTAACTACTGGTTCCTATAAAAATACAAAATACTCTCCATATAATTTAATAAACAGAATGAATTGCAGATGAAGAAGGAGGATATAAAAATGAGGAAAATGCAAAAATCATCGGGATGCCTTTAGGATACTTTGATTCAAGTCTTTCAACAACAGCAAAGGAAATTGGAATTGACCACTTAAGCAATAAAATTTAGGAATTCTTTGAAGTTCTTTACATCTTATCAGTATTAACAACAGTGGAATTTGTTATGGTTAGATTCTGAATAACATCCTCCCATTAATTATTCCATGGGAAAATGAGTCATATGTATAATATGTAACACAATGTGTATCATGTTTAAATCAGTATGTTTACCACATTCAACCAAACCAAACATTCTTTTGAGAATATTCAGCTAAGGAGCCTGTGCCAAAATTTCATTTTAAAATTAATTAGGGCCATGGGTGGATGAGGTTTTTACTGATTCTTAAAGAATATGTAAATTTCATAGGAGACTTTCTGCTACAAAATGCTGACAGCCAAGTCAAATGTCATAAACAATGTGGAACAACAGTCCCATACAAAACTAAGTAGATAGTACCAATGGAGATTGAGGGAAAGGGGGGAGAAACTGCTATATGAATCATCAACAGAAACTAGTGCAACCCCATACCATCCTCTCGTAGATTATAGAGTTGGAGGAAAGTTTTGATTTCCAGAAAGTCAGAACTCAGCAGTGACAGGTTTTTGGCTACAGTTAGAAACCAATACTATAACTGCATCAAAGGTTGTCATTGCTTGTTCAACCACAGTTACTGGAGCGGCACAGTCCAGTAATTACTAATTAGCTGTACATTCTAGTACATCTAGGGGGAAAATATTATGCCTCAAAGCAGCCCTGGCCAATGAATGCTCTTCCAACGAATAGCATTATCTGACCTCTGATGGATTTCCCAAATTTTAATCAAAGTGTCGCACATCTGCCATACTTAACACTACTCAGTTAATATACTGACTTTCTTTCTCTTTGAATATAATTATTTGTAATTTCCAAAATATCATTTTTGCATGCAATCTTGTTTCAGAAAGATATTGATTAAGAAATGTTTCAACAGTTGGGTAGCTAACTAAGCTCTTGTTAGCAATTTTCTTTACATCTGAGTGGCACTATATCAAATTAGTTCTAAGCAATGGGAACAGGCTGTCAAAGCTAAGCCTAACAGCAATATATCTATCAGGGAAAAAGACTTAAATTGATTGCCAACTAACTGGATCATTTCCCATGTTGTCCTTTTATTCATGGACCAAACATTTTGAAAAGTGAAAAGGTCAAGATTAAGCTAACACTATGCAACTATGAGATAAATAAAATGAGAGACTATCCAAACTGCAGAATTATAGCTATTTAACAGCAGCTTAACCCCTATGTCTCAATTCCATGCAATTGTGGGATTTGTAGTTTGTTGTGGCACAGAGCTCTCTGACAGAAGGACAAATATCTTAGAAAACTACAAATCAGAGAATTCCAAAGCACTGAGCCATGGCAGCTAATGTGCGCCAAACAGTTATAATTCTGCATTATGGATACAACCTCCATGTTGAAGCTGAACAAATAAACTGGTTTATGGACAATATTTGAGGAAAATATGCTTCCTTGTATGTAAGAAAAACAACACATCAATTAGTGTGTATAATTTTCCATCATCAGAACAAGCAGGACAACATTTAAGAAAGGGATTGTGAAAATCTATTAGAATGTGTCTTTGATCAATCCTACCAAAGACATCAGTTATTATGTCCATTACAAAATAAGGTACTGTTTCTCTCTCAACTTGCCTAAAAGAAAATCATACTTTTTGAAGGATATCTGTAAATCTTTAGGAGTGTAGGGCAGAGAATATATGCTGTAGTTTAGTTCAAACTGTAAAAAACATTATTTGAAGAAAGGCCGTTTTAAAGCATGATTATCCTTTTTTAAAAAACATTCTTTTTCAGTGGAACAACCCTTTTTGGCCTTTCTCATATTTCTATGTAAATTTATTATTTTCTATTTTTCAGGTTAATAGTCTTCTAGGTCACTCCCAACCACAAAGAAAAAAGAATATTGCAGATAGGGTTACAAATGTGTTTGTGACACATCCAGTTTGATTCCCCCAAAAAAGGAGTGGGGCCACAGATTTTCTCTCAGTTGTTGCCAACCCGTTTTCTTCAATTACCAAGAGGCAGGGAGTTTAGTCTGAACAGTAACCTGAACAACTGCAGACAGCTTCTGAAATTCAGCTGAAGGGAAGCAGCTACCACTTGTTATCAGTGTTCATCTTGACATATTAGCCATACCACAGAACAGAAATAGGGCATCATTTGAGATTTACCAAAGGAAAGAGAAGGGGATTTAGCCGCCATCCCTCACCTTCTTCCTCTCCTTCATTTTGTACTTTGAAGAATACCACTTCATTTTTAATTTTAGAGCAATATCATGCAAATTCCCCATTTCTTCAGTGCAGGGATTGGGGATATAGTTGTCCCTCTGTATTAATGGATTAAATCATCCATGGATTAAATCATCCAGAGCTAAAAATGTTTAAAAAATAACACCCAAACCCTTAATTTTGCCATTTTATATGAGGAACACAATTTTGTTATGCCATGTTATGCAATGGGGCATGGACTTTGGTATGGGGTTCCTGGAACCAAACCCCATCAGATCTCTCCATCTAGTCTGCTGAAACTAGTTCCCAATAACCGTGACTTTCGGTGAAACCATATGAAATACAATTGTCACTGAAAGTTTTCAACACTTTTTTTCATGCAATTGGTTATAATTAACATAGACGATGTAATTTTCAAATAACTTGCCCGTAAATCCAGGTGCACAGAGGCACGTGGCATTCAGTCCTTCACTGTCGCAAGTTCCTCCATTCTGGCAGGTGATGTTGACACATGGATCTTTGTACAATTCACAGTGCCTTCCTGAGAATGGTAAATGAAATCAGATGAATGTTCACATTGTTTGAGTTCAAGACTGACAATATATACAACAACCACATTAGAACAGCAGAATAAGCAAGAATATTTTAGAATTGAGGATCATCAGGAAGAAGGCTAATGAATGCTGCCTCTTTGCCCCTGCTGCAAGCAGAATAGCTAAACAACCAAGAGCTCCTTCCATCTATGTTTTGTGTATTTTGATGTGTGAACTGGTTTTCATTTCTTTTTTAGGGTCATCTTCCTTTAAAGCCATTAGCGTCATCCACACATTCTCTCCATGCCTGCTATACAACACCTGATTAGTGACTGAAGAAAAATGTAACATAGGGTTTCTTTGCAAAGTTATAATGCAATTGTAGGTTTCAGCTTGGAACTCAATGAACTGACAAGAACCAAGGCTCACGGGGTCAGAGAACAGATCATTTTGATGAAAAGTAACTGTGTCAACTTATGCCAGCCCTTATGAGCCCTCGCATCCCCAGTTCCCTAGGTTTAAATACATCCCTTTCCAAACTGTTTCTTCTATATATTCAACCACTAATTCTCTCAATCTGGCGAAAGTATATTTAGATCAGAAAAGTATTCTTCTCCAGCATACACTATTTTTACCACTTCACTAACTTGAATAAAACAAGGTGAACTGGTTGTCATTGGGAGTAATGACTTATTTCCCAGGTCAATCATTATTAGTTCAGACCTAACATCATAGTAGTGCTAAAGGGAAGATATTGTCCTATCAAAATTATAGTCTGCTTTGACCAGATTCAGCTGTACAACAGGATCCCAGAAAAACTGGACAATAAACATGGAACCTCCATACTGTGTATCAGCTTCGTGATTTTTCTAATGCAACCTTCCCCTGAATTGGTGCCTTTCTGATTGAATACTTGACCACTCTCATAATTCCCAGCCAACATAGCCAATGGTAAAGCCAATGGTCATGTTTCTTGGAGACAGTTGGAACTCTAGTCCAGTATATCAAAGAGGCAGCAGAAGACCATTATTTATTAACTGGATATACAGTGAACATATAAAGCCAAATATATATTAGAGCAGAACACCTGTTACCTTCATATTCGGGAGGACATGCACAGTCATAGTTATTGATCAGATCCCTGCAGGTTGCACCATTCTGGCAAGGGACTGAAAGGCACTCATTATATTCCTCCTCACAATAAAGTCCATGGTATCCTAAAACATGCAACAGAAGAAAATGGAGCACATACTGCAATGGTTATTCAAGTAATAGTTTCATCATCCTGGAGAGATGACTTGTCTGAAAGTAATAACAATGTGCATACAAATCCTTTACAGCCAATGTAAAATCACTGAGTATATAAATAAAAGGCTTGGGAGCCAGCTTCTGGAAAAAATCTAGAGCCCTTATATATACATCAGTGGTTCCCAACCTTTTGTTTTGACCAGGGACCACTTTGACCAGAGACAAAGGACCACTCTTCAACATTAGTACTAAAAGGGTTACAAATCAGTGTTTGGTCAACTTTAGATTCAGTTTGGAGTGCTGATGCAGAAAATTGTATTGGATAGATCACATCAGCTCTAGTTTCTGATAAAGAACATATGCCATGATCAGCAATAGGGAAGGAGTGGCAGGCAGTGTGAAAGGTGCGGTAATAAAATAAAGAGGAAGGAGGCTCACGGACCAGATTTTCATTCTCATGGCCCACTAATGGTCCGTGGCCCACAGATTAAGAACCACTGCTCTACATGTTCAATTCCAATGATGTAAACCAAGTTTCTGTGGGAATCATTATTATATTCTCAGGATTCATTTATGAACTACACTAGCATAAGCAATAAAAAAAAAACCAGTAGAAATCTTAGGCAGTCATAATATTGTTTCATACTGTAGCTAGACCTCAGAGCAAGATAAATCTGAAGGATAAGTCAAATAGTGAATTTAATAATGCTCATAATGATGGTCTCTTGCATGAAATGGATTAAGACATGACATTACTTGATATTATAGATTCAAATTATTATAAAAGGTCAAATAAGAGAAATAAACAGCAAAGTACAAAAAAAGTGCTACCATCTTTCTCAGCCAAATGTTAGAGCAGCCTACATTGAGCCTACTTATTATTCCAGAAAATAAGCATTTTACAGAATAAGACACTAATTGTGCATTCATGTAGTTTCTTTCTTACCAATTCATTGTATTGCCCATTGTAAAAATAGATCTATTTTGATTTGTATATAGGGAAATAAGAAATTATTTGTTCCTTATTTCCACTGCCATGCTTCTACCAAAGTCTCTTCTCCTATATGGGAGCCACTGACTAATTACTGCAGCTGCACAGCTTTCATTCATTTCCACCGGATTAGTGCAAAAATCTTCTTGCAAACCCTACTTAAATAGATACTGCACAGCAGCTATGATTGCTGAATTATGCTAATTATTTTCCTTATTAGATGCTAGGCTTCAGTTCCATGCCACCACCTTTATTTAACTAGTGAGACCTTTCAATTTTCATTTATGCAAATAAATCATAATCTTCTATGCTTGTTTGCAAGATTTCACTTCATCAGTTAAGGCATATAGAAATCTTCCTATGTTCCAGCCTGAAGACGGACAGAGGAGAAGATCAATATATAAAACCATCCATAATAATTGAGATAGTATTATTTTTGGCTTTAATCTAAAGGCCCTCTAGTTGTTTGGGTCTGCAAAGCACTCCAGTTTAAGTAGAAGCCTCTTCTGCATGATCAGCAGGGATCAATGGTCTTCATCATATAAATACAGACATATAAGCTTGTAAAGCAGGGACTCTTAACCAGAGATCCATGGACCCCTTGAAGGACTGTGAAAAGGTTTCAGGGAATCAATGAGCTTGAATTAGGGTGGGTGAAAAACAACTTTATTTTCTCTAGCCTTTAACTAACATTTAGAAATTCCTTCACTTATGAATGTATGCGAAAGTATTCATTTCATATTATGATACTCATATTTCTAAATTTCAGCTGAAAATGGGCATTTCAACAGATGTGTCTGGTATTGAATTGTGGGAAAGTTTTAAAACATTGAAGCAATGGTCCTCCTCCATGAACTCCGCTGGACCAGCCATGTTGTCCAGATGCCCGACCACTGTCTCCCAAAGCAGTTGCTCTACTCTGAACTCAAGAACGGAAAATGGAATGTTGGTGGACAGGAAAAGAGATTTAAAGATGGGCTCAAAGCCAGCCTTAAAAACTGTGGCATAGGCACTGACAACTGGGAAGCCCTGGCCCTTGAGTGCTCCAGCTGGAGGTCAGCTGTGACCAGCAGTGCTGTGGAGTGTGAAGAGGCACGAATGAAGGGTGAAAGAGAGAAACGTGCCAAGAGGAAGGCGTGTCAAGCCAACCCCGACCGAGACCGCCTTCCACCTAGAAACCAATGCCCTCTAGGTGGGGAGAAGATGCAGATCAAGAATTGGGCTCCCCAGTCACCTATGGACCCACAGACAGAACACCGACCTTGGAGGACCATCATCCTCAGACTACGAGGGATCGTCTAAGTAAATGAAATTGTGGGAAAGTTGTAAAACATAATTTTGAATAATACTAAATTGACATAATTTTGAATAATACAACACTGACATTTAAAGACATGTCAATGTTGAGTGCTATAAAACTATCTGACACTACATTCTGCGAAGTGGAACAAAAAAGTTGAAAACCTCTGTTTTAAAATGTCCTTCTCCTTGTAAGATCAGGGGAGCATAACTTTAGGGAGGAAATCATTAATTAGCATTTGAGTATGTGTATATATATATATATATATATATATATATAAAACAGCCACAAGAAGTGTCATTGGACCCAAACCCCTGTTTCTGATTGAAATGACAGTAATATATTTTGTTATACAAGGCAGCATATTTCAACTGCAATTTCTCTGGCCTCAGGAGGAAGGAAGAGCAACTCAGTGTAGATCAGACATGCCTTGGGCCCAATGGCTGATGAGAGGCCTTTTTTCCATAAGGAAAAGAAGTCAGCATCAGAGGGATTTAAGTGTCTCCAACACCGACACCCCCTTTTCTTCTGCATCCTTACTTATTTAGACTGTAATCTTATTAGTAGGGAACTATCCATGCTTTGTAAGCCAACGTGGGAACAGTGGATCCTTGGTATCCATTGGAGTCCCCTGTGGATACCAAAATCCACCAATGCTCAAATCCCATTACAGTAGAGTCTTGCTTATCCAACCTTCACTTATCCAACCTTGACACTCTTAACACTTTTATCCAACACCCCTTTTTCCTCCGGGTTTTCCCTTTTAGAGGCCATGTTTTTAGTTTCCTTCTTTCGTCCCCATTTTGGCCAGTATCACTGTGCAGACTCCGAAGGAGAAGCCAGAGCATAACGGCTCTGCCTCTCCTCTGTGCGCAGAAATGGTTCAGTCCGAGTTGGAAGGAGGGACCATGGCTACGCGGGAGTTTGTAAGAAATATGGGAAGAGAAAAGAATTAAGGTGGGCAGTTGTCTTGAGGATTTGTGGAAGTGTACTATCTACCTTTCATTACAATTCCTCGTTTGTTAGTCTTTTTTTCCATCAGTGGTGAGTGAGTTCTCTCCTTGTGTCTGGAAAAACAAACAGAAGGAGAATTCACTCACCACTGACCTTTGCCAGGATAGAAATATGGACTTCAACTCCCAGAAGCCTCTGTATTATCCATCATTTTCATTTATCTGATGTCCTGCTGGCCCGTTTATGCCAGATAAGTGAGACTATACTGTATATATAATAGCAGAGTAAAATGGTGTCTCTTCTATAAAATGGCAAAATTGAGGTTTGCTTTTTGGTTTTATTTGCCTATTTACAATGCAGTATTGGCAAACTGTGAGTGGCTGATTGAATCTGTGAATACAGAATCTGTGCACATAGAAAGTTGACGGTACTACAAACAAACAATTAAACAAATGGCTTTCTCTCCTTCTTTATCATTGCAACAAACCTGTGAGATAAGTCAAACTGAAAGTGTGAAACTGGCTCTAATGGGTGTCATAGCTCTGTGGGGGACTAGAAATGGATTTTCCAACATCTACTCCAATATCTAGCTACTAAAGTAAAATCTGAAATTGAAAATTCTGTTTTCCTTAATCTTCTCATTTTAAGTGAACATTCAAAGTAAAAACATAAATTAACTTGGTTTGCTGTAAGTTTTTCAGGCTGTATGGCCATGTTCCAGAAGCATTCTTTCCTGACATTTCGCCTGCTCTATGGCAGGAATCCTCAGAGGTTATTAGGTCTGTTGGAAACAAGGAAAATGAGGTTTGTATATCTGTGGAATGTCCAAGGTGGGACAAGGAACTCTTTTTTGTTGGAGGTAAGTGTGATTGTTTAAATTGGCCACCTTGATTAGCATTTAATGACCTAGCAGTTTCAAGATATAGCTTCTTACTGCCTAGGGGAATCCTTTATTGAGAGGTGCTTAACTGTCCCTGATTGTTTCCTGTCTGGAGTCCCCCTGTTTTTGAATGTTGTTCTTTTTTACTGTTATGATTTTAGAGTTTTTTTAATACTGGTAGCCAGATTTTACATAAATACATAACTTTATTTCTGTTATTCGTATACATTGTAATTTTTATTCTCATTATCATCTCTTCTAAAGTATATATAAAAAGCATTCCATTTTCATTTAAAGGGGAAAAGTAAAGAAAACAACAGCCCATGTTTTCTTTTGCTGTATGTTTCAAAGCTCTAGCCAAACTTTGGATTACACTGTAAAACAAAGGCAAGGCACTTGCAGTGCAATGCTGAATGTATTACTTGCAAGCAGTCCTATTATTAATGTCTGGTCTAATATATAACAGAGAGGTGTTTTAAATAATAATAAAATCACCTGTGAACATGTTTGTAATAGGGCATGCGGTAAGTTAGAAAATGACTGAGGAATGATATAGAATAGCCTCACCATTTTCTAAAAAGAGATCAATAGTCACTGTTTAGTGCAACTCAAATAACAAAGCAGAAGAAACCAGAGATGTATTCGATGTAACCTCAACTGAATCCCTATTTATAAAATAATCCAACACCGTACAAAAGCTTTTGCAAATGAATTCATGTCGCTCTCAATATTTGCTAACCTCTGAACTATATGAAAAAGCTTTTTGTCCTAAATGTCCATTACTCTTAGTAAATATGCCATCTTGCATGTTAAGCAAATGATGGTTCTAGGAATGAGTAGTTACTTGATATATAGAGCAACCAGGCAAGAAAGACCATCATGTAAAGGAAAAAAGACTTTGTTTTCCACTAGAGGGCAGCTTCTGCCTTCCACACTTCTCAAGCCTCAAGAAGAAAGGGCTTTGAGTATTTTCACCCTGCTAGCGAGAGAAGGAGGTCGAGCCAAAATCTCCTTCCATCTGATAATTAGAAGAATGAGAAAAAGCTCTAGATAAAAGGAGACTCTTTCCCCATGAGATGGAAAAATCGTGTCCAAATGTGTGGGCGTGTCTTTTCTATATTCTAACTGGGCTTCTTTTTCAATGCTCATTTGGAAGTGGTTTTTTAAACACCTCTCCTCCTCCTCCTCATGAAATAATGCAGAGACAGCTCTGGTGCTGTTTGTCCCTGTTGAGTGTGGATTGCTCTCCACGTGAGATTGAATATGCCAATAAGGAAAAATGCATATAAAAGGAGAGCTCTAAAGATGAACTTGGCACACCTTTAATCATACATTCAGTGATCGACTGGAGGAAAAGCAATAGCATCGCATCGACAGGCATGCCTCACTTAATAAAGCCTCTGATATCTTTTACAAAGGCTTTTTATGAGTTCCCCTCCAGCCTCTCTTCTTTCCTAACTTCATTGGCACTGGCAGGATGGTGAAGGAGGGCTGGCGAAACACAGATTGCAGGGTTTGCCTGCAGAAAATTACTACAGTCAGCCATCCATTTCCACTTATTCTTTATCCATGGGTTCAACTGTTCATGGCACACACACACACACACACACACATATATATAGAGAGAGAGAGGGGGGACGGGGTAAAGATTTTCCCCTGACGTGTCCGACTCTGGGGTGTGGTGCTCATTTCCATTTCTAAGACAAAGAGCTGGCGTTGTCCATAGGCACCTCCAAGGTCATGTGGCCAGCATGACTGCATGGAGTGCAGTTACCTTCCTGCCGGAGCTGTACCTATTGATCTACTCACATTTACATGTTTTCAAACTGCTAGGTTGGCAGAAGCTGGGGCTGACAGCAGAAGCTCATGCCACTCCCTAGATTCAAACCTGTGACCTTTTGGTCAACAAACTCAGAAGCTCAGCAGTTTAACCCACTGCGCCACCGGGGCTCCTATATATATATCTGCCGAACTCCAAAAAGCAATCTTTGTTTTTGCCATTTATAAAAACACACCTTTTTCTACACCATTATATCCATGGATTTTGGTATCCAGGAGGGTCCTGGAACCAAATCTCAGTGAGCAGGATTCTACTCCACTGTAGCTATGTGTACCTCCCTACAACAGACAAACATCAACTGCCTCCAGAATCCCTTAATAAGCACGCATAAACAAGAAAACACACAAAACAATGGATAAACAAGTAAGCCATCCTCATTATCTACACCATAATTTTGAAAAAAAAAGAAAAAATTTATAGGCTTATTCACCAAATGGAAAAGAAAACTGTGGGGTCCCTCAGGGTTCAATTCTGTCCCCCATGCTATTTAACATTTACATGAAAGCGCTGGGAGAAATCATCCAGAGTTTTGGAGTTTGATGTCAAATTAATGCAGATGACACCCAACTCTATTACCCCTTTCCACCCAAAGCCAAGGATGCCGCCCTGATCCTGGACCAGTGCCTGTCATCAGTAATGGAACAATGAAATTAAATCCTGACAAAACAGAGGTTCTCCTGGTCAGTTCTAAGGCAGAACAGGGCATAGGGTTATAGCCTGTGCTGGACAAGGTCACATTTCCCCTGAAGGCACAGGTTCACAATCTGGGGGTGATGCTGGATTCATTGTTGATCCTGGAACCCCAGATGCCAGGAGTGTCTTCGCACAGCTAAAACTTGTGCACCAGCTGCTTCTGTATCTTGAGATGCCTGACTTGGCCATGGTAGTCTATGCCTTAGTCACATTTGGACTACTGCAACAATCTCTACATGGGGCTGCCTTTGAAGATAGTTCAGGAGCTATAATTAGCACAGAGATCGGCAGCCAGGTTGTTAACTGGGGCTCCGTACAGGAAGAGAACCACTCCCAATGCAGCAGGTCCACTAGCTGCCGGTCTGCTTCCAAGCTAAATACAAAGTGTTTGTTGTTACCTATAAAGCCCTAAACGGTTCAGGTCCAGGCTATGTTTCTAATCACATCTCCCTATACAGACCATCTCGGGCACTGTGGTAATTGGAGGGGGCCCTGCTCTCGATCCCAGCCCCATCACAAGCACGGCAGCTGGGAATGAGATAAAGGGCCTTCCCTGTGATCGTTCCTCATCTCTGGAAGTCCCTTCCGAAAGAAATAAAAATGGCCCCCACCTTCCGCTCCCTTAAAAAACTCCTAAAAATGTATCTTTGCACTTTGGCATATATGGAGGAAGAGGACTAGGGCAACTTAGACCACAATAATTGGAATGCTGGCTGACCTATTTGTACCTCGTGGCCATTATGGTACATTTCAAGAACAACTATAACAGCTAATGCTCACCCAATTTAAATTGTTTTATTATGTTAGATGTTTTAATGTTGACCATGTTTTAAAAAATGTAATCTGCTTCTAGTGATTAGCTGTTTTATGACTTTCAGTTTGATGTCTAATTCTTTTATGTGATTAACTCAATGCTGTTATTATTTTGTATTATGTTTTATTGCTTTAATGTATTTGTATTTGTTGGGCATTTAATGTTTGTCTTTTTTGCGTGTAAACCGTCCTGAGTCCTCTTGGGCAGATAGGGCATTCCATAAAGATATTATTATTATTATTATTATTATTATTATTATTATTATTATTGGCTGCCAATGAAAAAAAGTCAACCCTAGGTGTCTTGAAAGTAGCCTTCAAGCAGTCTCAGAAGGTTAAACATGTTTATCTTTTTAGCATACTTGATCTGGTTTCATTTTACATATCCACATAGTGAGTTTAGAAATTGAAAAATCATGAAATATATTGAACTGTTCTTCATTTTTATGGTAGTGTAGGAACTTATTCTTATTCTCTGTTATTTCTACCTGTGGTATCAACTCTTCTATTAAAGAATTAATGCCCAGGAACACATCTTCCTCACGAATTGAGGTATTCATGTGCTAGCCACAATTTCTCAAAGTTGAATGGAAAGTGTGAAAGCAGTTTTATGTGGTACCACCTCATCTCAGCAAATCCCCGGTTTTATGCAAGAGTTATGCACATACAGCTGTACATGAACAAAACTTTCCCTGTCTTCTACTGAATATAATGGCAGTTCTCCTGGGCCTATTTCTGCTTTCTTCTTTGCTTATTTAGCAAATGCACAACTGATGGCTAAAATAAGACCTGAGATCCCAGCATTGTCTGAAACACAGATAACTGTAGTCAAAGCCAAGATATTTACAATCTAGTTTAAAAATACATTCTTAAGTGAAGCCATTGACCTTGGATAATGGTGGATGGGTAGCTTTTATCGCTACTTTAAGTGCAACCGTTTCCACTTTCCCTGGTGTTACTGAAATTCTGTCACTACTTAGTTAGCAGAATCAATAAAAAAGGAAATATTTCAGCATTTTGCAGGTTCAACAAAAACCTTCTTGTGGCAGGCAAGATCAGACAAAGCAATCAATCAAAATAACCAACTTCTAAACTGCTGGATCATCACATAACTTTCTTCAGTGTGGTTCTATATGTTGCAAGAAATCTTCTTTACATTGGGACTGGAAATTAAATAAATTAAATAAAAATTGTATGCAGAAAGCAGGCTGGCAGCAGCACCACTGATATGAAGTTTCCTTAAGACATTAAACTTTTCAAGTACTAATGTAAAATCATCATGTAGCCACAAATAATATACTTCTGCCCAGGCCCGTAGCCAGGATTTCGTTTCGGGGGGGGGGGGGGGGCTGAATTTTTTTCAGGGGGGGTTTTGGGGAGTGCTGAGTTTCGGGGGGGGGGGGGCTGAGTCTGAGTGAAAGAGGGTCTAGCCTGGCAAACCTTTTGTATCATTACCCCAATACCCCCATGCATATGGGATATATTGAGTATGGTGATCAGATCATGATATGAATAAACATAACAGTTTAAATAATGCACCAGTAAGGCCTTTTCGCGAACCACCATGAGAATTTGGGGGGGGGGCTGAAGCCCCCCGAGCCCCCCGAGCCCCCCCCCCCCCCGGCTACATGCCTGCTTCTGCCAATTAAATGCATGTCAAACATCATACAATGATCTTTTCCCCAACAACATATTCCCATTCTTGTGGTACAACACCACCTTTGTTTTATTTTCTCATAGATTTTTTCCAATCATCTTTTCTTCACAAAATTCATTTGTTATCAATATTTGACTCTCCAAATGTTTTGGGGCGCATCCAGTCAGCACCCAAAATGTGCATCCTCCTGCATTTTCACATGGGGTATCCACATAAAAAGAAATTCCTTTGGCACAAAGGAAAACCCTGCTTTGTGCCAAAGTAATTAGACAGCTGGAAAGAACTGGATCTTTCAGAAGACCTGGGTGTTTCCAGCTGTGGGCAGTATGAGGATTGGGTCCAGGGATCGAATTGTGCAACTTCCTGTGCCCATCTACACAGCTGTCTTGGGTTTCTTTGGCTCCTGGGGCCCAACAAACCCAAAATCGCCCCCACTCTCTTCCAAACTCCCCCAGAAAAGTCTATGAAAAGAAAATAACTTGCTCGACCAACATTATCCCTTCTCTGGAGCTCTCCTGGTGCATAGAAATGATGCACCAGCAGAAGGGGGAGGAGGAAAATCACTCCTGCCCCCCCTTCTCCTGGTGTATCATTTCTGCTTGCCAGGAGAGCTCCGGAGAAGGGGGAATGCTGGCCAAGTAAGTTATTTTCATTTTTCAAGGCTTTTGGGGGGAGGTTGTTTTGTGTCTGCGTGCCCTGCCAGAAGGCATCTGGACCCCCATCCCACCCTCGGAAAGCGCGGATGCCAGAGGGAGGTGTCTGGACTTCAACTCAGGCTCAATCGAGTTAAAGAAACCCAACTAAGCTCAGGTTAAAGCCCTGCATGGACCCACCCTTGGACTCCTGGAATCCACAGATATCATGGCCAATCATTAGGAATTTGAGAAGTGAAATACACAACATCTGGAGAATCAGAATTTGAGAACTATATAACTGACCTAACCGATTCACTTCCATTTACTGAGTTATATACAGGGCAATATGTTGACTCAGAGAATTAAATGAGCACAATTTGCATCCAACATCAATAGAAAGAAACCCACAGCATTTCTAGTTGAGCTAACAACACATAAAACCATGTGCCAGCTATTTTTATGGATCCTATCATGTAATGATCAAACCAAAGAAAGGATAGTTCTGTATTCATATATGTTCCATTTTTGGAAGTACTACAGGCCTGATCATTACCCATTTCTCCCTGAAATAAATGCATAATATGAAATAAATATGTAGGACTGAATGTCATGTGAAAATCACACAAGGGTCCACACTTTACAGCTCATTCCAGCTGAGCTTCTGTTGGCAGTGAGTGAATCCTGTTTATCTAGTAGTAGAGATGTGCGCCTTGAGGCAGACCTCTATGCGTAGACATCTGCTCTGTTTTCAGCAGCTGTCTCTCAAAATTCCCAGAATAAGCTGGCAATACAGCCTCCTCAAACTGGTCTCACAAAAATAAAAGTCTATATGATGCGCTCTCTTTTTCTCCTCCAGGCTCTTCCCAGGAGAATTTATGACCTTACTCATTATATATCCTTTTTTTGCTGACTATATCTGTGCATCGGTTCTTGGGGCACTGCAAAAAAAGTTTTTTTTTCTTATCTGCAAAGACAGATTTCACTCATCTGTAATTTATGATGTCACTACCCCAGGCAGCAGCACCACCAGGGTTGATGTCAGTATAATATAATCATGATTCTAAATAAGAAATGCAAAGAATACTGTCAAACTATGTTCCTCAAGATATGTAAACGCATCTCATGGGTGGGGTGTGAACTGTCACATTCCAGAACTTATTTTCTGAAAGTTTCACAAATGACCTTTTGCACAAAAATCATTTTGAGCCCAAAAAAGGAGTAACATTACAAATCCACAATCCACGAGCATGTGGACAATTTCAACAGAAAGGAGGAAACCATGAAAATGAACAAAATCTGGCTACCAATATTAAAAATAACTCTAAAGTTTGGACAGTAAACAAAGAGCAACATTCAAAAAGCAGGGGAAATACAGACATGAATCAATCGGAGTCAGCTAACTGCTCCAAACAAAGATTTCCCACAGACAGCAATCAGCCAGGCTTTGAAGCAACAAGGCCAAAAAATACTAATCAAGTTGGCCAAATACAACATTCCACTTGCCTTAAGCAGACAACAGTTCTTTCTCCCACCCTGGACATTAAACGGATCTATAAACCTCACTTGCCTAGTTTTCCAACAGATCCCTTAACCTCTGAGGATGCCTGCTACAGATGTGGGCAAAACATCAGGAGAGAATGCTTCCGGAACATGGCTATACAGCTCAGAAAACTCACAGCAACCCAGTGATTTCAGCCATGAAAGCCTTCGACAACACAAAGTAACATTACAATTTGTAAAGCCACACAAACAAAAGTGTTCTGTGGCTCATGTCTTGATAACATGTGATCTGTTATCTGACTCGAATGCAACTGAGCAAGTAGACATCTGCTCTATATAATTAATGCAATTTGAAACCGCATGAACAGCCACAACTTAAAGCTATGAAATCACAATGCTGAAGTTTGGTGAGGCACTAGCACTATTTTGCAGGGAAGGCTAAAAAACATGTAAAACTACAACTCACATGTTCCCATAGCATTAAGCCATTACAGTTAAAGTGGTGTCAAATTGCATTAATTCTACAGCATAGCTATGAAATCTTATACCACCAACTTCATTTTCTATTAGTCTCAAAGATGCTACAAGATTGCTTTGCATACTGATATTCCAGGCTCAACGGCTATGCCACTGAAAGATGGCTCTAACATAATCTTCATATTGCGCCATGGTTGGCTTCAGAATGAAACATGTCTATGATTTATTGTTCCTGGTAGCACCAAAAGGAAAAAAAATGGGGGGAGGGATTCTTTATTGCGACCAAATCCAAAAGGAGTATGTGAAATTTAGTTTTTCTCTTTTGCAGAAATAATATGACATATTGTAAGTTCTGAGCATGCATAATATTCTCGCTCACCAAGAAACAAACTACAGTGGGTCTTTCTAAAAGTGGGTCTTTGGTGTCGCTGGGGTTTGGTTCCAGAACCTCCTGTAAATACCAAAATGTCTGGGTGCTCATGTTCCATTATATACGATGGTGTAGTAAAACGGAGTCCCATATATAAAATGGCAAAATCAGGGGTTGCTTTTGAGAATTTTTTAAAATAAAAATTTCAAGCAAGGGATGATTTGTTGTTGTATATATGTTCAGTCGCTTCCGGTTCTTCATGACCTCATGGACCAGCCCATGCCAGAGCTCCCTGTTGGCCATGGCTACCCCCAGCTCCTTCAAGGTCAAGCCAGTCACTTACTTGCCCAATTATTGGAAGGGCAAGATGGAAGGATAACACCCATCCATCTTGCCCTTGCCCTCTTCCTTTTTCCTTCAATTTTTCCCAGCATCATTATCTTCTCCAAGATTGCCTGTCTTCTCATTATGTGGCCAAAGTACTTATTTTTTACTCAATTATACTTCCCTTCAGTGAGCAGCATGGATTTCATGGATGATGGAATCCATAAAAGCAAAATCTGTTGATACCGATGACAGACTGTATATGTGGCACTTAAAAAGTACCTGGAAACTGGTTTCTTTCATTAAAAATGCAGACACCCCAATTTTCATCAAGCATGAGAGGAGAGAAAAGGTAACTTTCTTCCTCCAGACATGATCCCAGTGAATCCCAGTCTCTCTCTCACACACACACACTCACACACATACAAAACAACGATTAGGCAAGTAAGTAAGAAGAATCCTTTAGTTCTTGGTGGTGCACTGAACGCCACTTGTAGTTTAACCATAACTACCATTCATCTACAATAATGCCCCAACTCTTTATTTGTTTCCCATTTTGCATTCATACTGTCTTTCTATCTCTGGCTGTTATCTGCCAGCACACTTGTTCTCCTCAGGTGTACTGCGGTCTGCATCTACATGGACATTTAGGGACTACATGGATATGTAGTTCTGTATCTACAGGGACATTTAGGGACAATTCTATTCTTCCCACAAAAGTAAGCCAAGCAAAGTTTCAGAATGTCCATTTCTTATTTAATAAAGAATAATCCAAAGAGGCATAATGTTTGGATTCTCCAACTCCAAATATACATTGTAATGCACAATGGATCCAGCTAATTGGGGATTTTATACTTCTATATATTTTTAGACAGCCTACATGTGACAAACCTTCCTGACTCACTTTTATCTATTTCGGTAAAGATGTTATAAGGTCATTGATATAAGCCTCTGCTATCTCACTTACCAGAGTAAATTGTTATTACTATCTAAAGATATAGTAATGCATCAATTGGCCAGGCTTGCTCTGAGTTCTGAAAACTGTATTCCAAAAATCTAATTTTTCCACACTCTGGCCTGTTCATGTAAGATTGAGTCAGTAGTGCCCTCTTAATGATATATTTTCAGTTCGGAACAGCAGAGCTGTCCAGAGAAACAACCCATGATTTTAACTGAGGACTGTAATATTTCGTCTGTCTTTGACGAAGGTCTCTGACGCAAAGAGAATCAACTGCAAGGTATATTTTGGTGAGACTGCCGTTCCCTCTTCCATCAACCTAGGAGCTTAATAATTCTAAGTCAGTTTTCTGAAATGATTGAAGACCTTTTCAAAAATGAACTATATGCATACTAAGCATTTATTTAAAAGTGAATATATACATATTTCCAAATATCTAAAGAAGCAACACTACCTCTGTGCCTATAGCATTTTCTTTCAGTTTTTTCCTTTATTTTATTTTGTGCTGGGGAAGAGAAAGGTCAAATGGCCCCATAGATTCTGCTTTTTTGAAATACCATTTATCTCTGTCTCCACATGACAGAACTCATGGCTGCTCAGCACAACTCCAAATCAAACTGTCTGTTGCACACATAGCAATTTATAACCCTACATCCTGTTTCATTTTAACAGTAGCTGAAAGGTATCCTTAAAGCATATGTACAGCTGATATTTCCTTTATGCAAGAATAACTGCTGAAAGATCAGAGTGGGTTTCAAAATGCCAAAAGTCTTTGAACACACAGCAGAACTGGAAAGCTCAGATGCTACTGTACTTCTAGCCTTGATGTGCTGGGCTAAAGAAATAAGAATTATATCCACATTCCACTGGTTGGAACTATAGATTTCCCTTTCATTAGAATGTTGTGTGGTTTGGCCATGTTCTAGCAGCATCCAGTGGATGTAACTTTGGTGCCTGTTCGTCCAGTGATAACTGATATTTTTAAATGTTTACAACTCAAGGATGTATACAGGATTCTTGGAGAATCTTTCTTGGTTTATTAAAAAAAACTAAAGGGGTGGATGGGAGAGTGGGAGAGTTCCTTGCCAAAACAAGGCAGAACCCGAAGAATACTGAAGGAAATTATTGCAAAACCACTAATAGACAGTCCTCTCTAAATCTCACCATAATGGATAATTATTGGTCAGTCCTTTACATTCAATTTTTTTTTGTCCAAGATTCTAAAACCAACTTCCCAAATCCAAAGAATCCTGGATGAGATGGATTATCTGGATCCACTTCAATGTAGTTTCAGGACTGGTTATAGAACAATTTTGGCTGGAGCCCTCTTGATCACAGCCTGTCTCACCCTCCTCCTGGCATAATGCCAAGAGGACAGCCCAAGGATCAGGGAAGGAGCATGGGGAGGGGATCTAGGGAGGAGGATTGAAGCAGTTGCCACATGCCTTCCTCTCAGCATAAGGATAGGGCAAGAAGCCCCGTTCTTATGCTGAGAGGACAACCTGAGGATGACCCAGGCCCTGCCCTGCCCCCTCCTAGCCCAGCCCACAATGTGGCCCCAAGATTAAAAAAAAGTTTGCCCATTCCTGCTCTAAATACACTAGAAACTATTCATAATGGTTAATGTGTATGCCTTTAGAAAACATGCTACTACCTACCTAAACACCAAATTTAATATCAAAGTACTTAAAAGTTGCCTTAAGTATGTCCAGTTGCTCTTTTAATCTGAGACTCCAGATTCCGACTTGATAGAGTATGAAAGCCACTTCAAATCTGGTAAAATTCCTTAAGCCTATGCTATGATCTCAACACGTTTCAACATAAATGCATCCATTTGTTCTGCTTTCCATCACTTTTCTCTAACTGCCCTATTGGACCTGAGAGTAAAAGTACTATGAATTCTGAAAGATAGGAAAGAGCAGGGGAAGCATTTGATCAGCACTGCTGCAGAGATCATAGAACTAGCTTCTTCTGTGACTTCTACAATCAGAAAGGAAAGGTTGAAAGTACAGTACAGATTTAGAAAAAACAGCCCTTTAGACATATAGAAGGGCTATTAGAGCTCCAGGCTTTAATCTGTGCCCTCAGATTTTCAGAATCAGACATATGAGGGTTGTGGAGAGGTATTGTAGCTGACATTGAACTGCCCCAAAATGGTTCAAATATTATGGTAGGCATCAGCCATTAGGTACATAACAGAAAGCGACGTGTTTTTAGAGTTTATTTTTAAAACTGACATATACAAGTTCTTGTGTCCCAGAAATTAAAGGAATTTAGGAATTTTTCTGGGTCACAGATTTTCAATTAACCGAGAGAGCTATACCCTTCTTGAAACCATCTCACCACCACATGAAACATGCTGTATGTGAGTGTACAGAAAAAAACTGTACACACTATTTAGATATTAACTGAAAACAGGACTAAAGAAACAATTTGGCACAATGTCTGGATTAACAACCAGCTAAACCAAGATTAGAAAGCATAATCTGGATTTGCTAACAAAGGGTTTTGAGTACCAGTCTGAACTACTTTTACAGGGTGACTCTCATCATGACAAAATTCCTCACAGTGGCAACAAGGCTGAGAAAGCAACTAACCTGTGATAGGGGTATTACTTGAAACCATGTCGATATATCTTGTACTACTGACTTCTTCTGAGATGGGAGAATTTATAATGACCTGTTCGTTTACTGATGGGTCTATGGACCATAATAAAATTGTTGTTGTTGTTGTTGTTGTTGTTGTTGTTGTACTACTTTTACAGGTCAGAACACCAAGTAGGGAAGCATTTGAACAAAACAAAGACAGAGTAGCAGTTCTGAGCCACCATTTGGTGATAAACAATACCTGGCACAAGACATGATTTAATATCATGAAAGAACTGAACCATGGAAGCAAAGGGGAAAAACTCATGGAGACCCCATTATATGGAATTGTGGGGTTTGCAATTTAGAATTTACAGCCAGAGAGCTCTAGTAGTTCAGCAAATGCCAAACTGCAAAATATAATGGAATACAACTATGTCAATCAAAGTGGAGAGTCATAATGGTGGAATATGACAGGGCCCTAATGTGCAGATCCACATTTTGATAGGCAGAAATCTGAAGTAAAGAGAAATCCAGCTACTTTTTAAAAGCAAAGCTCGACACAAATCAGTTGTCCTATCCCCACCTAAAAATGTTTACTTCTCCCCCATCACTCTTCATCATCAATGTCCATCTACACAATTCATTAAAACATCTCACTTTAGCAAACTAGAAAAAAAAGACCCAATGTTGGTTTGCTGGCTATTTGCAAATTCCACATTGTCAAATATTGCTGCTGTAAAGTATTTGGTCTTGAATTAAAGTGGTAATAAAGACCATTTATGTATTCACCAACATCTCCCAGAAATTAAATATGCCCATTAATGTAGTGTCAAAGCAAAGTGTTACTTCTAATTACTAATATCAAGATGTTTTCAAGGGTCAGCAATCCAGCTTGCTTTGCATAATCATCTCCAACTGCGAGCCTGACAGTGAAGTTGTTTCTACCCACTTCTAGGAGCGGTATCATAAGCCTGTGCTAATGGCAGAGAGAAGGATATGATCTTTGGGGATCCTTTGCAGAAGGATATGGTCTTTGAGATTAAAAGGGTCCCAAACCACAGATTCTCTAATGTTCAATTGCGAAGCTGTTCAGTGGGATACACAGCTGTAAAACTCCTACTGAAACCTTCCAGTAGCCCTCTTCAGGAACTCACATCTGAACCCCTGAAGATACGTACCTTCAGGAATGCATGAAACCATCCCTCCACCTTCTCACTATTACCACTGAACACACACACCCCAGCAGAAACTCTCCTGTGCCAGTTAGGGGTTCCCAATTTTAAAACTCCTTGTCATAATTCACTTTGCAGAGAGAGAATAAATGAACAATCAGTTCAGAGATCAGGAAGCTGAGCAATCAACTGACTAGGTCTGGTCCCAGAGTCCAGATGACAAGTCTCTGAGCTGGCTTGAATGGATTCATACAGTGGTAGATGTTGCTTCCATTGCCTAAACAGTATTTATTGTGACCTTCTTAGAGAGGCTGTTCAAAGAGAACAGCTGGGAAGCACCAACTGAACTGTAGGTGTGCCAAGCCCCAGCCCATACACTTTTGTTCTGCCAATATCTCAGAGAGATGGAGACACCACCCTTTTGGATTCAGCAGACTACATATACATGTAATAACACTCTCAGAAAGATATAGAACTAGAAATTCTCATAGGATTCTTTATTCAGAAGCAAACACCTAAAAAAGGGTTAGAAACAGACAGAAATACCAGAGGGTTGTTGTGAGTTTTCCAGGCTGTATAGGAATGTTCAAGAAGCATTCTGGAACATGGCCATACAGCCCAAAAAACTCACAACAACCCAGTGATTCCGGCCATGAAAGCCTTCGACAACACAGAAATACCAGTTACTTTGCTGAGCTGCATCTCCCAGAACTAACTTTTCCAAGCTGTGATACTACTTCAGCACTATCAGTATGGCTCAGAGTTTGACATATTTCCAGATACGGTGATAATCAAGCATGACAAATTCACATAAATTGAGCTGCATTCATCTCACAAGTAAAGTAACAGAAATGTGTTTTTAAGGTAATGTAGTCTGAGTAATGGCAAATCTTGGAATAATTTAATCTTGGAATATGTTTTCCGTTCTGTATGCCACAGTTAAAAAAAATATGGATTGTCGCCAGATATCCCGAAGACTAACAGACGGAAGCAAATATTTTATTATAGACAATACTCATCATTTTGCGAAAAAACAGTTTTATATTCAGATTTATGCACTGCTTGCTTCATAAGCCATAAATCTGCCATCTTTCTAAAAAAAATGCTCAGGGTAGCTCAATTACAGTTATTGAGATTCCAGCTGTCATTATGATGAGGGAAAAGTGAGGGACAGACTGGAAAAAAATTCAGTCAATCAATGTTTATTTCTTTATTGCACAGGAAGAAAATTGACTTATAATACATCAAAAGTATTGAAATGAATCCACAAGTATAGTAGTCTATTTACAAAACAAATTTATTATTTTCTAATAAACCCATGAATGGTTTATATATACATTCTGACCCATATCTGGCTTCATGCATGGAGGCATCTTCAGTAAACAATATTCAAGTCATTCAATTACCTAGGGGAAGGGACTTAAACCTAACTTCCTTTTGCTCTCCAACCAAATACCTCATAGAAGTGATTTCTACTTTTTGAAGAGGCTATAATAGGCATGTGCAAACATAGGCCCTCCAGGTGTTTTGGACTTCAACTCCCACAACTCCTAACAGCCTATTGACTGCTAGGAATTGTGGGAGTTGGACTCCAAAACACCTGGAGGACCTAAGTTTGCCCATGCCTGGGCTATATATGCCATGCACAACTAGCACAAGGATGAGAAACACACTCTGGCTACATTCCCCAACTTGCATGCCTAGCTGATTCAAGGTCCAGACTTCATAAATATTTACCAATAATGAGCTATTATAATCTCTGCAAGGAAAGGTCCAAGTTAACTGGATGCTTGAATTAGAAAAGCAAGTAGCACCTTCACCATCACAAACCCAAAGTACGAAAAATTATCTAAGTTATTTTGCCACACAAGGAAATCTTTCAAGTGCCTGTCACCTTACCTGGCAGTAGAAATATAACAGAAACCAATTAAATGGTTTGAAATTGCCTTCCCTTTCATGACATCCAAATTTCTGTTAGGAATTACCCCTTTCTTGAGCCACTTCTACACAGCTGCATAAAATCCCAGATTATTTGCTTTGAACTGAAATATATGGCAGTGTGGACTCAGATATTCCAGTTCAAAGCAGATATTGTGGGATTTTCTGCCTTCATATTATGGGTTATATGGCTGTGTGGAAGGGCACTTGGTCATGATATAGCTGGCACTGATTAGAGTATGTCTTCGCCTCCTCTCTCTCTCTCTCTCTCTCTCTCTCTCTCTCTCTATATATATATATATATATATATATATATATAATCCATGTCCTCTCAATTCAGTTCAGTACTGTATATAACAAAATCAAGAGTCCACATACCAATAAAATGGTATTAAATCAGGTGGGTTTTTTTTTAAAAAAAGCACCTTAACAAGTTTCAAAAAGCATGGGAGAATCTAATGATAATTGATGGAATTTTTTTGGCAACCAAATGTCATCATCTGAAGTGCCAGGTAAGACTGTTTGAGAAAAGGATCTCAAAAGTGTGGAATGCCTTTTCCCCATTTGTTAATTGATTTGTCTAGAGAGGAGCTTCATAAATCTCCTGAGAATTGGTATGGTGACAAATAGTCCAGGAAGTATGTGGCCCTTAAGCCATGAAAGGCTGAGATAAGAACAAGGACTCTCAACTGAGCTAGTGGTGGGATGCTCCCAGTGCTACAGCAGGTGTCTAACCCAGGCACATTTTTAATTAAACCATGCTTCCAGAATTTCTTCAAAAACTAGTCTCATATCACAGTGCTTACAAGAGGGATGGACAACTCCCAAATGCCCTAGCCAGAATAACTGATGACAGTTTTAGTCCAAAAACAGTGTGCTAGACTTTGATCTAACTATTCTAAACATGCTTTAAATTGTTTTAAAATTAAGTTCAATAGGATTTCCCACATAATGGAAACATTTTGTAATTGTATTTTGTCCTTAACTTATACCTTAGGTCTCATCTTGAGGGGAAAGACATAAAATAAATTAATAAAATACAAATGTAAGTAGAAAGATATATATAAATATCTAGGGAGACAGCTTTTTTTAAAAAAAAATTGGGAGCAGATCTACTCAGGACCTAAGGTAAAGGTTTCTCCTTGACATTAAGTCTAGTTGTGTTCGACTCTCGGGGGTGGTGCTCATCTCCATTTCTAAGCCAAAGAGCCGGTGTTGTCTATAAATGCCTCCAAGGTCATGTGGCCAGCATGACTACATGGAGTGCCATTAGCTTCCCACCATAGCAGTATCTATTGATCTACTCACATTTCAATGTGTTCGAACTGCTATGTTGGCAGAAGCTGGGGCTAACAGCAGGAGCTCACCCCTCTCCCCGGATTTGAACCACCAACCTTTCAGTCAGCAAGTTCAGCAGCTCAACAGTTTAACCCATTGTGCCACTGGGGGCTCCTACTCAGTGTAAATTCTAGAAAATACTAGTAAATCGAGAAGTAAAAAATTGAATCTCTTGTGCAGGAAGCTATTCAAAAGGAAAATGACTTAATATAATTTTGGGAAATGGCTGCACATAAAAAATGAATCTGAAGGAAAAGTTACACATAGGCCATGCCTCAGTATTTGTTGTGTTGGCTCCTTTACTATGACAAAACATTTGTCCTCCCACGTCCTCTTCCCAACAGAGGCTGAAAAAGAAGCTGTTTTGTCATGGATTTTGTCAGGCTCTCCTTAAAATTCTTAACACTGACAACAATTGCCAATAGGTAAAATATAGGCAAACAAAAATAACTCCCTTCAATAGGATAGAGTACAAGGCACCTTTATTTCAAGTAAGAGAGTAGAGGTTCATGACAGCTAGTACCTGATGATATTTTGTGTTAAGCACATAATCAAATCCATTTTGCAAGTCTATTGCTATCCACACATTTTGCAAGTCTATTGCTATCCACACACTAACCTGCTTAATCATAGGTATCATTTTCTGTCCCTAGGCACTTTACTCCATATAGTCAATAAAGAAGAAGACTTAATCTACAAAAGCTTATGCTATCAACTTCTTTCTCTCAGGCTCAAAGGTGACTCTTGACTTATCCAAGGGACAGATCAAAATCCAAAACCTGCCCTCAAATTAAACACAAGGAAGACTTATACACAGTATCTCTCAATGAAATCTGTGGAACAAGTTTGATTTACCTTAACATTGAATCAAGGGGAACAAATTTTTGATTCAGATTAGGTTTAGTTTCATGCCAGTAGATTACTACCAGTTTCAAATGATATGACAATAACAATGTCTAAGTCTAACGATTACAAAACTTATCTTGCATACGGAAATTTTGGTGTAGAATGTAATTTAATTTTGGGCTATATAAAGAGCAAAGCCTGTGTGTATTTTTAAGAAGCTAATTCAAATCTTCTCGCAGCTACTTATACCATCAAAAGCTTTAGTGCATCTCCCTGAAATGAGCATCCTAGCATTCTATTATTATAAGTTCACATCAGATATGTGATGAGCCATCTGGAATACAATTTACATGTCCAAATGTTCATGCTGAAATTTTTGATTAAGTATAGAGTGTTTCAATACCTATCATTACAGTTTGTTGAAAGCAATCTCCTGTCAGCTTGGGCTAAAAAAGAAAAGGAATCAATTTTAATCTACATACACACGAGACAGGATGATCTGTTTGAGTACATACCTGGGATACAAAGGCATTTATAACTTGTTCCAACACTGCGACAAATGCCATGGGCACAAGGATTCAGAGCACAGAAGTCAATCATTTGGGCACAAGTCGGTCCAGTGAATCCAGGACTACAGCTGCAAGAATAGGAAAGCCGATCTGCATAACAGGTCCCATTGTTCTGGCATGGAAATGAAGCACAGTGGTCCACCTTTTCTTCACAAGATGGCCCCAAGAATCCTAAAAAAAGAAGTAAAGACATGTTATTTTCATACATTCACCAAGTATGTGATTTGGGAGTGAAGGCATAACCAGTGCACAATTCATCTGTATGGTGAGACAGGTTAACATGGCTAGGGGCACTAGACACAATCCAGGGTGACACCAACACAGAATGAAGTGGTTTCACTGTGCAGATGATAACACTGTAAGTTCTGGAACTGGTTGGGGGGCCGGATGGTGCTTACCAAATGCTGGCCTTGAGCCAGTTCAGGAATCTGCAGTAACCACAATTTGACAGCCTCTGAGAATGCAGTTTTCCCCACCTTCCACTGCCAGAATGTGCATGTGCAGATCACTAGGGAGCCTCAAGTGTTCACACAGCTATTTCCATTCTGAGGAGTCATTTGCACCATACAGTATGGTTGAGACCAGAGCACGCTAATGCATGTGATGAGCTCTACAGGGTTAGTCAAAATGCATAGGCCAATAAGCCATTCAATTGAATGGCTTATTGGCCTATGCATTTTGACTAACCCTGTATTTCAGCCTATTGCCTGACTTAAGTCTAAAGCCCGTAAAGCAGTCGTTCTCAATCTGTGCGTCCCCAGATGTTTTGGCCTTCAACTCCCAGAAATCCTAACAGATTGTAAACTGACTGGGATTTTTGGTAGTTATAGGCCAAAACACCTGGGGACCCACAGGTTGAGAACCACCTCCTTAAAGCATGTTGTAGCATGTGTTATATAACCACACAGCACTCTCAAGATGCTTTTAAACCGCATTAAACAATCAGTTTAGATGTGTCCCAAGACTCTGACTTCAAGTGCTATTTCAGGTTCCAATATGGGTATTGAGATGATAGAGTGTACTGTGTTTTTACCACAAAGGAGAAGCTTTTAGTTTTCAGGCTTTACAAAATAATTAAATAACCAAGAAACAATAACTTTTAATGATAAATTTGACATAATTGATATGCTCCTGAATTTACCATGAAAAAAGAAACAATTCAATTACTTCCACTAGAAGTTACATAGAGTTGATCTGAGGGATGTAGAAAATTCCTATCATCTCTAAAAATTTGCTATGTCCTTCAGGTAACTCTATGGTAACTTTCAACTGAATTGTATCATAGAACTGCCATGGAACAGGGAATTATGGCGTATGATAGGAGCCTTGAACAATAACATAGTTCCTTTTTTTTTTTAAGTACCTTTCTGAAATCTGGATACAATTATCACACATTAATGTGAGTGAAATAAATTGACAATTCTGGCAGCTTCTCTTCTTCATTTTGAATATCTGGCTTTAATAAGGATGGGGTTTTCAGAGATGTGTGAAGCATCTTGAACAAGATGCCAGTCATCCAAAAGACTGTCAGTTGTTCTAACTTCTTATAAAATCCTCAAATCACTCTCTCTTTGTTTTTGTTTCAGGTAAGATGTCTTTGTCCCTTTCAAGGACGTACCTGCTGCTAGATGTGCTTCTTGCACATCCCTCGGCCGAACCTGCTGGACATCTACGTTGCAAGTCTTTCTTGATTATCCCAGCATGGAAGGGAATGGAAACATCGCAGCATTCCCCACCACTTTACCAATAAACTTACCATTTTTATGAAAAAGACTTCAGGCGGAAATGTAAGAAGATATGGAGCTCTACATGAACAGAACAGAAACCTTGTCTAACCGTGAAAAAACTCAATGCCTAAAATAAAATGGAAGTAAAACAAATCCTCCAGTGAATCTTTCACACACAGAAACACAGATTTCTTTCTCATCTAAATAGATTTTTGATTCCCTCTCCATTTTTAATTTCCCTAAAATAAGATCAATATTGCTGAAAAATATGCTAAATTGAAAATATGTTACCTTTCCCTTCAATTGAGATTTTATGAGGGTTTTTTTTTTACATTTACAGCAGCCTTATATTTAAGGACTCAGTTTAACTGATTTTCATTTCTTTATTGTCTCTCTTTCCATTTATTAATCCTTACGTAAAGTTGTGGCTGTGAACACATGCCACAGCTACAAGAAATTGTAAAATATTGGTAGATATTTCAGTGGATTTACTTTGAAGGTTTTTCCCCCTATAAAACAATATTCCATTTGCATTCACTCATATCTACTCCAAAGGAATCCTTAATGCATTTAGTGGCAGTTACTCATATGTAAATGCTTACAGGACTGTAATCTGTAGGCCCTTCCACACAGCCATATAACCCAGAATATCAAGACAGGAAATCTCACAATATCTGCTTTGAACTGTAATATATGGCAGTGTAGACTCAGATAACCAGTTCAAAGCAGATATTGTGGGATTTCCTGCCTTGATATTCTGGGTTATATGGCAGGATGGAAGGGACCTGCGATTCAAGTTTTCCTTAGAATTGGGATATCTAAATCCAGGCCCCATCCACACCACTATATCAAATCCACATTGAACTAGATTCCATGGCAGTGTGGACTTAGATAACCTAGTTCAAAGTAGATATTGCGGATTATCTGCCTTGATATTCTGGGTTATATGGGTGTGTGGAAGGGCCTCCAGTTTCTGGAACTCCTCTCTTCTACTGTGACTGATCCTGGACTATGTCATATTGCTGGTCCAAAACTGTTCTAGATTATTTCTGCTGGCTATTCCATTTTTATTGTTTGACTCTGGGTTTTGGAAACTCTCTGACTGGAATCATCAGTGATGATCAGTAGGTCTTGACTGTGTTGTTCTGTTTCCTGAGTCTCTAGCCTGCTTTGTTCTATCTCAACCAACACTAAATAGCTGGCTCTACAGACCAACTCTGTGCATCCTGGTCCTGAAAACAAGGCAGTAACCTCAGTCCATGCATACAGGTATTTTATATACTCATGTATAAGTCGAGGGCTGGTTTGGGGGCCAAAATTATGAACGTTGACATGATTCTTGTATAAATTGATGGATTTTGATATGATTCTGACTCTTGGATAAGTTGAGAGGAGAAAAAACCAATGCCACCTCAGGGGAGCAGCCACCTCTGGCTACTATCACCACCACTTCCCCACCTAACAATAAAAAAAGAACAGAAATGGTGCCATGGTGGAGAGAATAAAGGGTCCTTCCTTTAAGTTATCTTGGGACAGATTGAGCTCTTGCCTTTCATCACATTATCCAGAGAATGGGTGGTTCATTTTTTATAAGAATTAAGGTACTGTACTCACAATGACCTGTGGATAAGTCAACCCAATTTTGGGGGGTTGATTTTTGACTAATCTATGCAAATAGGTAGACATATCTGCAGGTGAGATATAGGTAGACATATCTGCAGGTGAGATACTGTGAGTTAACTAGTTTCTTATATAGTTTCATGTATCCTGTACTATGAAGTGGCAAATGGTCTGCTGAAAATACCCATATCAACAACCAAAGTTATGTAGTAAATCTAGACTAAGCCCAAAGCTAGTCCTATCTAGAGCGGACTCAGGAACTGAATGAGACTTGGCAGTCACAAGTACAGTTCCAGTGATTGCAGTGTGTCTAATTGTAAGATTATTGTTAGATTTAGCACTCTGACAGAAACAAAAGAGGCTTCACTTTAAGCATACACAGATAACAAATGACTTTGAAAAGTATTTGACTGTAAGTCAGGAAGGCAATGCTTGAATGCTCAAACCCAATGACATACTTCAGAACATTTCTTTATTCCAGTTGTCTGAGTGATAACAGTGTTAACTTCCCTGTAAATTGTCTCATCCACTTTGACAGGAGTGTATATCATTAGTTGTGACTATAACTGATCAAATGTGATGGGTGGGAAACTATTTTAGAAATGAAGTTCTCATTCATTACTTCAGACCCACTCAGCTTGGAGGTCAAATACAAAATTCTAGAAATCAAAAGAAGAAATTTGAAATGAAACAAATGGAACGACTCCCCTTATGTTCTACAGCTGAAATTCAGTAGAATTATTCAAGCCTTTTAGAGATGAGTTGCTAAATCTGAGACACATCCTTATGAATTCTTGTTATCATTCTTTCTCCAATGTTCTCAAACATCTCTATTTTAATTGGTTAAGAACTTCTAGCTCAAGAAATAGGCAAGGACTTTTGTTTAAGTAGGCCTTTAATGTGTAGGCAGAGGGGTCCTTATTGGGATGTTTGATTTATCTTCCGGAGTTAGAATCAGAGAATCATAGAGTTGGAACAGACCTTGTGGGCCATCCAGTCCAACCCCCTGCCAAGAAGCAGGAAAATCACATTCAAAGTTGTCTGGAATTCCATTCTGAGAGAAAGGTGGCATATAAACGAAATAGATAGATATATATTTTCCCTTAAAAAAGAAGTCCTGCTTGTGTTTCATGTATTGATCCATTCCCAGATCTCATTTCTGCAGTGAAACTCCCCAGAGTCATTAACGTCTAACACTGCTTTGTCAAGTCTCCCATTAGGCAACACATCAAGGAAGTTCCAATGATTCATTCCCAGTAAATGACATTCACACTTTCTTTCCCTTTTTCCTTTGTTACAAAGTTATATACTTCCATCCTCCCTTATTCATTTTTAGGGGACATTATTTCCTCCAGACCTTGGGGCTTCATCATTTAAGAATATTCTAGCCCATGGCTTATTTTCCCCCAGGGAGCTACATTTGCATTTTGGAGCTCATGAACACTTATCATGAAGCAACAATTAAGCACAACGGGGAAAAGGAAACAGGGCAAGAACCTTCTGAGAGAAGAACTTCTATTCTCTGGAAATTTCAGGACAGGCTAAAAATAGCAAAATATGCAATTTAATATTCGTGCCTTTGGAGATGGTATCCTGTAATCTATCTGTACCTTAACTTCCTCCCCCTGGAACCCTTCTTCAAAATAAAGAAATCTATGTTCTGGATTCCTTGGCCTGTGCCAGAGGCAGCGAAGGCTTTTTAGCTTAAGGGCTACATACAATTTCACAAATGTTCTGGAGGACTGTTTCCACAGGCTGTTGAGAGCCTGGAACCAAAAGCATTATTAATGGGAAGCTCTTACTAATAGCAACCAGGCATTTCAACAAGTTCCAAATGCGAGAGTACTATGCTACGACTGGGAAACATCAGAAAGGTGATACTACAGGTAAGACACTATGACTATTTAAGGAATCCCAGACTGAAAGCCTGATGGAGGACTAGAAGTCATCCTACACCTCTCTTATTTAAAAGTCACAGGTAATTGAGGAAGAATCCTGGCATCACTTCCTTGAAGCAGAATTAAGGTAATAAACGGATCTCGATTGGAAATGAGTTCTAAAGTAGAGACTGGTTAAGAATCTGTCAATAAGATTAAAAGAAAATGTGTACCACATATGGAGATGGTATACCACATGGGTTAAATTGCATCAGATGGACAGGATGTAAAGTAACCTCTGCTGGAGATGTGGCATGCATAAAGGGACATATTTTCATTTATGGTGGGAATGCCCCCAGCTGAAGAGTTTTTGGAACAATAAATTTATGGAAATAGGTAACGTTATAGGAATAAACATCACCTCAGATGCTAGGTTAGCATCACTAACGGATGCCACAAAGTTAAATTTAGAAATGAAAAAGAAAAAAATTGTGATACTAACAGTGGTGAGACTTATAATTGCAAGGAACTGGAAAATAGTAACTAATCTCATGCTGGAAGCATGATATAGAGAGGTATGGAACGTAGCTGTCAATGAAAATGAGGGTGTTCGGGGCGGGGGTGGGTGGGAACTAATAGATCATATTTTAATTCATATTGGTCAGTTTTTATTAAATATGCTGTAGAGAGTGAAAACAATGCAACCTTGTTGATCAGAAATTTTGGACACGACATTTGTTTATTGTTTGACACTTTATGGCAAAGGAAATTATACTTGTTTAGGACTTGGTGGTGGGGTTATGTGTTTGTAAAATGTGAATTGTTTTGTGTTCTGTTTACATTGTAAACTGTTAATGTATGTAAATTATATATATATATACACACACACACAGAGGCAATAAACTACTATAACGGGTGACCCATTTAGTGCAAAGACCCACCTGCCCTGGTTCTGCCCATATATTTAGCTAATTTTCTTCTCTAGAATTGGTTAGCATAGTATATTTTGACAGGGTGCTTTTAGGAAGCCACTTCAGATTTGGCTGACTCCCAACATCTGATTTCCTCACCGAGTACTGTTACTATTTATAGACTCATGGGGGAGGGAAAAGACACAAAAATATTCAAAATGTCATATTTAAACTGCTACCATTGTGTCTGTTTATAGGTCTCAACATAGCTGCTAAATGGGTCACCCCTAATAAGAGTTTACTCTATGGAGGAATAAAGGACCAGTGCTGTGCCAAATACAAATATACCTTAATTGTTAAGTCTCTGCATGGTATGGAAAGGCAAAAGAATTTTAAGAAAAGACTGTATGTGCAACACAGCCTGGGTATATACGAAATAATGGTGAGGAAAATAACTAGAGCAGACTGTCAACAGAACTGTTATTTGCCATGGGCTCCATTATAAACCAACATTTTAAAACTGATGACTAATGTGAATGCTTTATTATTTCAAAATTTAATAAATTTTGTAGCAATCAAGTTACACAACAGACACTTTCAAGCAGAAACAAGCTACAAGAAATATGCTTCTAGCCATCTTACTACATTTCCATTTGACACATCTTAATATCTTTGACATAGATGCAGGAAGATGATATTTACAGCATGACCCTTGGGCACTGCTGTACTGGACAGCAGCTACACAAGCACAGACTTGCAATATACTTGCAGTAATAGGCACAAGAGCCTATGAGCTGTATAAACAAATGCTAGTAGAGGAACACTAATAAATATGGTTGTAGCATCTCTAGCAATCCTGTCACTTTCTCTCAATCATGAGCTTACGTATCTCATGGCTACATTTCTACATTACCCAGGGAAGCACTTATCAACCCACAGAGATAGATGCCTGAATGATGAATGGCTGCATGCCAACGCACCCAATGTGAGCATGGTTGTACACATATGCACAAATACAGAAACTCATCCCAACCCAAAACACAAATAATGTCCTGAATGATTAATGGCTGCATGCCAACACATCCAATGTGAGCATGGTTGTACACAAATACAGACACTCATCCCAAATACAGACACTCATCCCAACCCAAAACAGAAATAATGTCCTGAATGATGAATGGCTGCATGCCAACGCATCCAATGTAAGCATGGTTGAACACATATGCATAAATACAGAAACTCATTCCAACCCAAAGCAGAAATAATGTCCTCAAATACCTGCAATAGAATTTACTACTTCAATGTTTATCACTCACCTTCTGGACACTGGCAACTGAATCCATTGATGCTGGAGTGGCAGGTACCTCCATTTTGACATGGCTGTTGATTGCAGTAGTCAATTTCTGATTGACACAATTCTCCAGTATATCCTTCATTATGATAGAATTATGGGTTTTTTTAAAGAGGGGAGGGAAAGGAGGGAGAGGGTTTGAAAGAGAAGGAAGGAAAGGAGAGAGTTTGAGAGAGAATGATGAGAGTTTTATTGAAAAATGTATTAATAAATGGTCAATGTTAGTATTTATACTGAAATACGGATTCTTATAAGAGAGCTATCTTGGTAATCAACATGGTGTGTATCAGTTGCATTGCTTTTCAATGAACAAAACCTATCGATGTGCATTTGCAATAACAAAGAACGCTACTTTGTAAGAAAATCATTCTGAAGATACTAGCAGATGTTATTCTGACTTAACACCAAACCATCAATGGATTAATTCTATTTCATTTATATCCCACCCTTTTCCAAGTCTTGGGCTTGCAGAATTTATTATTATGCTTGAATCTGATACAGAGGGTAGTTATTGCTATGACAGGAGGAAAACCACCTTCTGGTTGTGCTTAAGAACCATGGCTTCCAGATGTGACAATTAGCCACAATGAATTCAAAGCAGAGGCAGAAGCTTCCAGTTTTCTTGAACACAGATGGAATATGACGTTCATCAAGTTCATATGGAAACAGATTATCCTCTTGTGAACTCCATTTCAATTAAGATTTTGAAGGCCAAAGTAAGCAATGAATGTTGTGCATTATTTGAGAATGGAAAATAAGTTACAATAGACTCGTTTTATATTAAAAATGTAAGAACCTTTTCTTCTATATAAATATAATTCTATAGATAGCACAGATTGTCATGTTTTCACAAGGCTGACAATAATTTGTCAAATTTGTGATATTGCTTTGAATTATGATATAAAGAAGGTGAGAAGTCTTTTAAAAACTCTCTGCTCATTGTTTTCCCTTTTTTGGATTTAAGTGGATGGCAACATGAAAAAGTTCATTTTCAGTTGAGGCCGTATCTCTGAAAGCCTACTTGAGGGACCACATCTCCTCCTATCAGCCCATACAAGCCCTAAGAGCATCAGGAGAGGCCCTCCTCTCGGTCCCACCACCGTCACAAGTACGGTTGGTGGGAACGAGAGAGAGGGCCTTTTCGATGATGGCCTCCATGGCTCTGGAACTCCTTCCCCAAAGAGATGCATTCAGCCCCTCATTATTGGCCTTTCGCTCCCAGGTGAAAACTTTTTTTATGGAAGCAGGCCTTCCCCAAAAAAAACCCAATAGCAGCTTATCTCAGTCAGACAAGGCTAACATGGCCAAAGACTTGGAGCTCCGAGACATTTAGTTTAATGTTTTAATGTTTTAGGACAACCTCAGTGGCCTGAGGCATAGGGATTTTAATGTTAAGGTTAATGATAGTGATATATGTGGTTATTTTTATGCTTATTTATATTTATTTAATTTGTGTTTTATGCAATATGTTGATTTATTGTTTTATATGTCAGGTTGGGGGAATAATGGTTTTCTGTATTATGTAGTTTTGTTTTTCTATTTTGTTCACCTCTTTTAGTCCAATCCACGGGAAAAAAGTGGGAGAAAAATAATTAATCAAATAAATAAATAATTCCCAAAATCCTCTTGTGATCACTTGTTTTTTTAGTGAAATCTGATGTAGTCTTTCACTATGGCTGGTTTTTCTATTTTGCTGGAGGGGGGGCAGCTTTAAATATCTGTATTAGTCCTTGAGTTATGTGTACTGTTAAGAAACAAGGGGATGAAAGGAAGACTACGTTTCCCTTTTGCTTCTTCTTCTACCACCCCACCAATGATAAGGAAGCAGAGAGTTGAGAGCCAGGGAGCTCATGAGAAGGTGGTGACCATGTATGTAAGGGAAAGCCCAAACATCCTCTTTGATCATTCAGATTAGCATCCAAGTAGGAAGGAATAAACCTTGAAATGTTCACTTCTCACCTCAAGGCAACTTCTAGGCCTTAATCCTGAGCTTAGTTAAGTTCTCTGCCAAAATTTTCAAAGACTGCTAAGCCTTTAAAAAAGAGGGTACTTCTTTAAAACACGATCTTTACAACCTTTCTACAAGAAATTTAACGCAAACTAAAAACCCACCTGCAGTGGGTGAGGAATATTTCAATTCCTCTCTCAAGACCTGGGCAATGACTTTGCCTATCTATATTTATTTCTATTAAAATGAACAGACTACACTCACTGTGACCTTGCCTGTAAAGCTTATTGAAGCAGCTCTCCTTCAAGTTCAATTACAGACTAATTTATCTTCATAAATGTACTTTGCTGTTAATAGAATTTAAAGCATTACTCAACCATATTTACATATCTTTCTTGTTAAGGATATACTTGGATGCATATTTATATTAAATCTAGCAGATGAACATCTATGCGCATAAAAGAGTTCAGTTTCTTGAAAGAACCTTTTAAGCAGAATCTAGGCTAGAAAAGGTGATATAACTATGTGTCATGTAGTTGTGGAAGAAATTGGAATAAGATGGAGAAACATCAATCTTGAAGGACATGGAACATTTATCACATACACAAAAGGCAACTCTGTATTTCCATCATAATATGGTCTACTCAAGAAACAGGGGAGTATTGTCAAAAGGGTGGACAACCACTGGTATATTTCCAGATACTAGATTGTAATTGTAGGTTTTGGATTATAATTCCTATCATCCATGTTTTGTAAGGCTAGAGTTCAAAATCCAACAACATCTGAACATCCACAATCCCACCCCCAATCTTGCAGCAGGAGGAGCAATTTCAGAGTATCCTTGATAATAACCATGTACTGAACAAACATTCACTTCTATGTACTATGCGCCCTCAGTATTTGCTCAGGTTTGGTTCTGGAATTCATAAATGTTCAAGTCTCGTTATATAAAATCACAGTGTGGATATGGATGGCTGATGTTTGCCTATACTAGTTTTGCCTGCTGAGTAAAACCTATCCCTGTCCTGCTTAGCAAATTTCTGCAGATTTCTGCCCCTAATTCCATGGGTCAGAACATAACGCACACATCCATACAGTCATTTCCAGAGTACGTATTCTCTCATGGTTCTGGGCAAATAATTTTAATCACCTCATGCTTTCTTCCCCTCTTCCTTCCTACTGGATGTCTTCTACCTTTTAGATTGCAAGCCTGAGGGAAAGGACTATCTGAGACCCCTTCTAAAATCCAGATTATCTGCTTTGAACTGGGTTATATAGCAGTGTGGACTCATATAGTCCAGTTCAAAGCAGATCATGTTTATGATCTGCTTTGATAATCTGAATTATATGGCAGTGTAGAAGGGGCCTAAGTGATGCTTTTTGTAAATGATGCACTTTGGGCATATCCTTGGAGGGGGAGGGAATAAATATTAGGCTTGTGCAGAAAAATCGTATCCCGTCTTAGGTTGGAACTAATTTGTTAGTTTCGTACTTGTGATGAGATATCCAATGTGAGGGCATGGTCCACGCCAAAAATTAAAGAATCAAAACTTAAGAGGGCTTCAATACTTAAGTTTTGACTCCTTCTTAAGTCTGTGTGTGATGCAGCATACAAATCACAGAGCAACCAAGCCCTGCTGAGAGGCAAAGTCAAACATGTGGAAATGCCTCTGAGCTAATAATGGTTGAGGGACGGGGGAGGCGGAGTAGCCGCCATTTTGGCTTTAAATTCCAGAGCGTGCCAGCGCAGGTGCCATTCGCGCTCTGGAAGAGATTGAAGGAGAAGGGTAGAGCTTGAGGCAGGGAGAAGGAAGGGAGAAGGGAGACAGCTTGCACAAAGGAAAAGGTGAAGGAGGAGAGGAAACCATTGGGACTGGCTGCTGAGCTAACTAGCATTTTGAGTTATTGCTGGCTGCTGGCTGCTACATTAGTCACTTGCACAAAGGGGCAACACACTACTACTATGATATTCTGAGTTTAATAAATATTATGGCATACCATTAATAGCTGGCTGGCTGCCTTGGACATTTGAAATTGATATTTTGAGTATAATAGCAACCTTGGACACTGGACACAGTCTGGCTTCTGTTGCCTTTGACACACCAGCACAAAGGGGCAACCCTACTTAGAAGAAAGACTAGATGGCCCTTGGGGGTCCCTTCCAACTCCAGGATTTTATGAAAATGTAGAATTGGTATTGGTTTCTATTGGTTAATATGAAAGACATTCAATAAGATAGCTGTTTTAGCCTTTCAAAAAAACGTTTTTGTCAAAAAAAAATTAAAATCCCTAAAACCAGTAGATGTAGGAATATTTCTGAAAGCTGGGGAAAAAAGATGTAGGAATATTTCTGAAAGCTGGGGAAAATGATCTTGTGTCATTGGACAGAAAATTCAAGGAGATAGCTCTTGTAGTTTTTTTGTAAAAATGTTGTTTATAAACACTTTGAAAATTCCCCCAAATTTTTGAGTATAATAGTTGTAATAATGAGGGAGAAAGGAGTCCCTGAAGTTTTTCAAATTATAATAATTATGTGCAATTACCACAATAAAAAAAAACAAAATGTCATCACTCTCACTTTAGTAACAAGATTTTCACTAACAATACTTTAGAAATACTTTAGAAACGAAACACCAGTGCCTCCCCTCCCCAGTTTTGTAATGTCTTTTGAAACATTTTTATGGATCATAAATGCCTAATAAATATTCTTCAAATAAATGAACAAATGAACAAACAAATGAATAAAGCAGCTCTATACTTTGGTACAGAACAGAACATTTGTTCTCCAGAAACTACCCTTCCCTCTCACATCTATATTAAAATTTCTAGATCAGACATAGAGCACCCAGCCATGTTTATAGGCCATATTCTTTCTTAGGACATTGCCTTACCTGTATCCCTACTACGGGGGCATCTTCATTAATGTCTGCAAACTAATGTGCAGCTATGATTTCCATACATATCTAAACATTGTTCTTCTATTAGTATCTGTCAGATTTAAGGGATGCAGGTTCAGGTGTAGTTGGACAATTTATTTCCATGGGGGCAGCTTCTTGTTGTATGACCAGCATTAGCAAAGCTGCTACAACTCAGAGCTGCTACAGGAGGAGAAGCCATAGAACCAAACAGGAATTTGGTGCACCCACAGCAAGAGACACAGCAACCACTGCTGTGCAGGACATACTTTTCCAAAGCAAAAAAAGGATGTACACAGAAGTACATGAGTCCAGACACAACCTAAAAAAACATACCAGAGAGGCAAGTGCAGGTGAAGTGGCTTCCATCATGTTTTTCTAACACATCCAAGCAGGTTCCATTGTTCTGACATGTGTTGCTTTGACAGGCATTGAATTCTTCACAGAGACCACCCAAATACTGATCTTCACAATCACAGAAAAATGTTGCCTAGAACAAAAAAGACACTACTGTGAATCTTCAAAGGTTCCTTCTAAGCTGTGATCTTGATCAAGGAAAGAAGCATCCCTAAGGTTAGAGAGTAGTCTAGCTGTGGCAAATGACCAATTACGAGGGTAACAAGATCTCTTGGGGGGAAGTGCCTTAAAATACAGATGCTTATGCAAAAAAAGCAGCTTCTGAACTTTGATTATGACCAATTTAGTATGTTACAGCCATTCATCTGAGATTAATTACATATTTTTAGAGAGAGAAAAGCACCCCCATTCCTGTTTTTATAAGCATCAACAGAGAATAGAATTTTAACTGAAATCTTTTGAGTACACAAGATGAAAAGGAAAAAAACCAGCTAACTATTTGGTTACAATTTAACATTTGTGCAACTCAATTTTTATGCAAATTTACTCAGACACAATCCCTGTGAATTTCATGTAGGTTATTCCAAATAATGTAAATATATAAATAAAGTAGAGTCTCGCTTATCCAACCTTTGCTCATCCAACGTTCTGTATTATCCAACACAGTCTACCTCCCACACGCATCCACAGCTGTTTCTCTAGGCAGTCAATGTTTTCAATATATTGTGATGTTTTGGTGCTTAATATTACCATGTACTGAACTGCTTTTACTGTTGATTTGTTGTGAAAGATGATGTTTTGGTGCTTAATTTGTAAAATCATAGCGTAATTTGACATTTAATAGGCTTTTCCTTAACCCCTCCAACATTTTCACTTATCCAGTGTTTTGCCAGCCCATTTATGCTGGTTAAGCGAGACTCTACTGTTCAGCCAAATTCAGTTGGTGACTTGACAAATCTGAGCCAAAACATTTTCCTATTTTAGAGGGTGAGACAAATTCATCTGAGATTAAGCCCTCAAGCCAATAAACATAGTATACAATACCAAACAAATTATTTCGGCATCGGAGAGAGATAATCCAGCATGTATCTCTCCTTCTCTCTGGAAGCATCTCTCCTGGTAGGGCAGGGGTCCTATTCAGATGCCAAAAACATGGCAGGCTGCTAGAACAACACACCAAGATTTTACCTCAAATTCTAAGATTCAAAGAGAAAACTCAAGCATTTTCCTCCTAAAAAGTTTCATGAGTTCAGTTTGCAGTGGGAGTTCTTTCCTCCTGAATGAGCTCTTTTTCATGTTACAAGATACCATGGAGATCAGTATGCAGTGCCATGGGAACGGTGAATCCATGGTATATTTTACGGTTGATTCATCCACAGCTGATCTATATTGAGAGAGTGTCCATACTCTTGGACCATATTCTAGGCAGAGGTTTAGCACCAGGAGAGCTGGCCTATGACCTAGAGCAGCATAAACACCTGCTGCTTTCACAGCAGTGGATCCACTAGTTGCCGAGGGATGCCTGCACTTGCTTTTCACTACATGTTATAATATCTGGAGCACACCTAAGAAATACAGAAAAACAACAAAAATATAACAGTAATAAATACCAGCTTAATTTTTTTTGGCATATATTCCTTTTTCTGGCTGCTGGCCTATTTTGAATACTAATTAATAATTGGTTTTTCAGTTTCTGCTCTTTTGGCAACAATTTGATAGTTTTGGTAATTACTAGAAATACTAGAATGGGAGAACAGAAACAGAATGTCACACAGCCATTACTTTGCTATGATAGGTTTTCAATTAAACTGTTGTAGGCCCCGGTTGTACAGTGGGTTAAACCCTTGTGCCAGCAGGACTGAAAACCGACAGGTCGCAGGCTCGAATCCAGGGAGAGAGCGGATGAGCTGCAAGACTAAGAACAAGCCGCAAGAGCAAAGACAAAGATCCACCCAGAGGAAAAGTGTTCTTACCATACATTAAGGGAACTACTGGCCACTATCTACAGACCCACTAAGAAAATTCAACAAATGCTACATTCAACAGAGGACAAAAGGGATCCTCTCACTTCTGCAGGAGTCTACCATATACCATGCAGCTGTGGACAAGTCTACACAGGGACCACCAAATGCAGTGCCAAAACATGAATCAAGGAACATGCAAGGCACTGAAGACTACTTCAGTCAGAGAAGTCAGCCATGATGAAAAAACCTGGACACAGCATATTATTTGAGAACACAGAAATGCTGGACCACTCTAACAACCACCATGGCAGACTACACAGAGAAGCCAATGAAATCCACAAGCATGTGGACAATTTCAACAGAAAGGAAGAAACCATGAAAATGAACAAAGTCTGACTACCAGTGTTTTAAAAAAATATAAAATCAGTACAGTAAATAAAGAAAAACACTCAGAAAACGGGGGAATTCCAGACAGGAAACAATCAGGGGCCAGTTAACATCTCCCAACAAAGGATCCCTCAGACAGCAACCAACCATGCTTTGAAGCTACAAGGCCATTCAATATTAATAAAGATGGTCAATTGCAACTTTCACACTTGCCTCCAACAAACAAGAGTTCTTTGTCCCACCCCGGAGATTCCCAGTTTGCAACAGACTTCACAACCTCTGAGGATGGCTGTCATAGATGTGAGCAAAATGTCAGGAGAGAATGTTTCTGGAACTTGGCCATAGAGCCCAGAAAGCTCACAGCAATCCAGTGATTCTGGTCATGAAAGCCTTTGACAACACAATTTTGTTCGCGCTATTTCCACCTTAGACAAATTTCTAAATGGGAATGCAAATCAACAAACCATTTCTCTTTCAATCTTACTTTAAAGTGTTCTTTAAAACAGAATGTATTGGTTGATCAATGCATGCAGTGTACAAAATCTAATAAAATATAATCAGGTAGGGAAAAATAGCAATACACAGTGAGCTGGATACAGGAGAAATTAGTCATATTTAATTTCACTGGTTTCAGTGGATCTGAAATGAGTTTAATTTCTTTTCAATCCAACTGCATTTCCCGATTTGTGCTACATTTATAGAGGCACAGTCCATCTGGGAAGTTCTCCCAAATAAGGCATGTTGATGTGAATGAAAGAATGCTGAAACAATAGCACTTCACTGCAGGGAAGTTTCTCAGTCAGTTTTGGCTTCTTTGCCTAGAGACCAGAAACCTACTGGTTAATAGCACTGCGATGATCCCCACTGTGCTTGGGAGAAACTACTGGAGATACTTGACAGTTACATTCTGAATACTGCAGATTAAAGCTATGATTAATGCTGTAACACTTTTTCTCTTTGGAGAAGGAACTCTTTCAGGTATTGTCTTGTTGAAAAAACTGGGTTCTATATCACATGGAGAGTCTACCTTGGGTATTCATATCTTTCCATGAAGAATAGCAATCCTCTCCCATACTTCTTTCTAGTAGGAACATAATGAGACCAGGGACAGAGGAAGCAGAGTTGCTGTATTGGGTGCTCCTATCCACTCATGTTTAGGTCATACTTTTCCTGAACAGAGCTGATGATGCATATGCAATTATATGCCATTGCTAAGGTAATGAAATCTACACCAGAAATGGCAGGCATCAAATTATTAATCAGCTCTCAAATTTCATAGAGGTATGGAATCCTTACAAAAGTAGAGAAATCACAAGTAGCTAAAGCCTGAAAACCATATTTCATAGAATCACAGAGTTGGATGAGACAACTAGAGCCATCCAGTCCAACCTGTTGCCATACAGGAACATACAATCAGAGCACTCCTGACAGATGGCCATTCAGCCTCTGTTTAAAACCTTCAAAGAAGGAAACTGGGGGCCTTTCCAGACATGGCTTTATCACAGGAGCATCCACGTTTAAAAAATGCGGATGTTCCTGGGGCCCTGTCCACACACACCCCAGAAAGCGCGAGTTTTTTAGGGTGGGTGTCCAGATGTTCTTCTGGGACTGGCTCGAGAGAACACCTATAGACTCTATAGGTCTCGGGAAGTCCTTCCTAATGTTTAGATGGAATTTCTTTACCTGCAGGTTGGACCCATTGCTCTGTGTCCTGATCTCTGAAGCAGCAAAAAAGAAGTCTGCCGCATCTCCAATATGACACCCCTTCAAATATTTAAGCAAATATTTAACCTATTTTCTCCAGCTGCACATAACCAGCTCCCTTCATAGGGCATGGCTTTCAAAATGTTTAATGTCTTGGTCAACCTCCTCTGGACGTGTTCCAATTTGTCAATATCTTTTTTGAAACAATATTTAATATGGTTGTTGTCTCTCTTCCTCTATTACTCACTCATTTGTTCATTCACATTGCATGGGCCACGCAAGAGAGAGGCTACCACATTTGACCCAAATGACTACAACTGTTCATTATTTTACTGGAAACTCTGCAGGGATTGGCAACTGATGGTTCAAGGCTAGCTTTCCACCTTGGGCTACAACTGTGGATTTATAATCCCTAATATTCTTCCCTGGAGCCAATGTGATCATCAAACTGAAAGATTACATTTGCTAGGGATAGGGGCAAAGGGCTCCCATGAGAGTGAGAAATCACAAATAAAGAAATTGCTACTTTTTTAAACTGGAAGAACACCTTATTGGGAACTTCTAGGCTTTACTGCTGGAGCCATGATGAAAAAACCTGGACACAGTATATTATTTCAGGATACAGCAATGCTGGGCCCCTCTAACAACCACCATGGCAAACTACATGAAATCCACAAGCATGTGGACAATTTCAACAGAAAGGAAGAAACCATGAAAATGAACAAACAATGAAAATCCTAGAGAGGTATTCACTCTAGAAATCTCAAGGTCCTTCACCATGACTGAAGTTGACCATAGAGATATACATGCAGAGTTAGAGATTCCGAAAGAGAACATTTTAACCGAATCCAAGAAGAACAAAATCCACAAAAGTCAAAACTGCAAATGTAGAGGGTCGATTGTACTAATTTTCACTGGTGTCTAGTCCTTGTACTCCTTTGTCTTATTTCCTTCCTGGTGGTTCGATACAACCCAATCTTTCTTTCTAGTCTTTCCAGCCACACTTTATTTCATTTCTTCAGGTCTATGGCTATGCCATCTACTATTTGTTCAGTTTCCTGCTCACCTGTAACCTTTTGATATATTCCTCCTCAAGTGATACAGAATATCAGATCACGGTTCCTTGAGAACAATTATGCCAGTGGTGTTGAACTTTTAGTCCTCCAGATGTTTGGGACTTTCAGAAGCCCTAGCCAGCTTGTCCAATACTCAGGAAATCTGAGAGCTAAGGTCCACAATATCTGGAGGACCAAAGACTGGACACCACTGAATTAGACTATTATTTTCCTGTCAAGAGGAGGCAGCCAACAATTATCTTGCTAAAATACCAATACACAAATATGGAATACATTAGACATGACTTCATCTAAACAGTGACATTCCAAACTGGAAATGGTCTTTGATGCTTTTGCCAGGAGGTGAGATGATTTGGAAAATATCATATCAATAAATATAGGGGAAATTTTGGTTACTTGCAATGAAACATAGGGAAATTTTTATCTTTCTATATTAATTTAATTTGAGTCACAAGAGGCAATAGAATAAAACAACCTATTATCAGTTGTAAGACTGAAGACCAAATATGATCACCTAAGACTCAACTGAGTGGGATGGAACATCAATACAAATAACTTTTATTGGATGACCTCATGCATTTAAAAGTAAATAGAGCTAAAAGTAAATGTCCTCACAACTTCTGAGGATGCCTGCCACAGATGCAGGTGAAACATCAGGAGAGAATGCTTCTAGAACATGGCCATACAGCCTGAAAAACCTACAACAACCCAAATGAAGCTAAGCTTGCATTTTAACTTTCTTCAACAGCAACAACATTACATTTGAGAGGTATTGATTTTTGTTCTATATTGGTGTTTTCTTAGGGCTCTGCCTTGAATGTATTGGAAGTATTATGTTGACCTTTGGGGGAGGGGGAGGGACAAAGAACTTAGAAATTTCTTATAGCTCTAATCCTTCAACAATTTCATTTTTTGCATACATGTTTCTACTGGGAAGTTTAGAATAAAAAGTACTAGGGCTTTGATCCAGGGCAAAGAAGCTCCTGAAACCTGGAGTCAGTATCTAGATCCAGATACGAACACCTCAAGGACTCTACTATGTTTAAAACCGATTCATCTTACTAGAGAGATAGCAGGCAGCTTTGAATCAAAAGCTCATACAGAGCTACTTCTGTAGTTGTAAAACTTCAGAGGCACTTAGATCTGAGATTTCAACTCGGGCACCTACCAATCTGAGCAATTCCAGCAACAGAACTAGAATCTATTTCAAGGGAAAGATAATAGCAACAATAATATACAATGGAAATATTAATGAACTCTTTGGTTAATGGCCAGAACTATCAAATACCTAAAAAAGTAATACAAGTGTTTAATCCTCTTTGCCAATGTGAACAACTAGGATAACTTATCTTTATAGGATGTTTATCTAGTACAGGTTTATACCTTGTTTCCTGACCTGCATTTTGACTAGTGAGAATACCTTCCGTTTTGTTTAGATTTGTCCCATTTTATCATCACTAAAATGCAAAGTGTATAACTGAGAAAGTGGCATGGCTAAGATGAGGGCTTCCCAGCAGAGTCTGCTGATGGAAATAAAAGGCAAGATACTGCCCTCTTGTCAGGTCACACAGAGAAGGCAGGGGGAACAGACAAGCACTCACTTTGTCTTCTTTCCATAACGACCTAAAAACCTGGCTGTTCTGTTGTGCCTTTGATTAAGCAGTTCACCAGAGAATGACTTGATGCTATCTACACTCCTGCACTTTAGCTTGGCCCACCCCACCAGTTTTGACACTTTATTGCCAAGGTATTCTTTCTAGATTGGCACACTTGAATTTTGCACTTTCCCTCAGCTCCACTTAAGAATTCATTGTACTATTTCAGCCTAGATCCAGCTCGATATCTGCTTTTCAGTCATGATATTGTTCTAATGTTGTGGCTAATGTGATTGTGTTGTGTTTTTATTTGATTGTTTTTAATGCTGTTGTTTTACCTGTGCTTTTGGGATTGTCCCCATGTAAGCCGCCTCGAATCCCTTTGAGGAGATGGAGGCAGGGTATAATAATAAAGTATTATTACTACTATTACTACTACTATCATCTAACAGTGGTGATAGATTAGTGTCCTCCATTGCAAAATACAAGCTCATGTCTACAAGACATCACATGGGGACTACACAATACTGCTCCACCTAACAAACAAAAAAACAGCAAAAGCTAAACTGAAACAAAACAGCCAAGGGCTACCACATCTGCTTTGAACATCTACTGCCTGAGATGTCAATTGATTGGATCCTACCCAACTAAACGTATCCTGAACAGAATAATTCTTTGCATTCATACCCTGAAGTAAAATTCAATGACATGGTTATGTTAAACATTGAGGTGAATGCTGAAGTAAGTCTCACAAACTTCAACTGTTCACACTCTCATTAAAGTATAGAACTGAAACAGAAGTGGATCTGAATGTAACATTTCTCACTGATATTGCCTTACTTACTCTTTGCCTAACTGTGCACTAAAGTATGACAAGATGGCTCAAAGGCCAACCAAAGATCAGCTAAGCAAAAAGAGGGTTGTTGTAGGTTTTTCGGGCTATATAGCCATGTTTATAGAACATGGCCATATAGCTCAAAAAACCTACAACAACCCAATGACTCCGGCCATGAAAGCATTTGACAATATATTAAGCAACAAGAATTCATGACTGTGCTCACAAAGGCTACAATCCTATCACTTATATGGGAGTAAGATCCATTGAACTCAATGAGACACTTCCAAGTAGCCATGTATTGCACTTTTGTGTATTAAATCAATGCCACTTCATCTTCACTACTTCTGTATAGCACATGAACTCATTGTAATTGAAGCTAAGGATTACAGCAAATATCAGAGAATAACAAAGAAGACATCACAGATCGGTACTTCACTCTAGCTTAAAACCCAACCCTTACCATTTTCCTTGCAAGGAAACAATGGCACTTTTGTTGAAAGATCATCCATGGTAACAATTTACTACAAAATGGAAAGAACAATTTGTTCTTAAGAAAATATTGGCAATGAAGCATGTCTCAACACTTCCAGGGTGGAAATCAGACAGATAATAGTATTGGAATTCAGACAAGTTATTAAGCAGAGATGATTAGGTAGGAACCATTAGTTATTATTAGTCTGCCATTGTCATTTTTCTCTCATCACAGAGTTACATTTTGGGTGACATGCACTCATTCATCTGAAGAGTACAAGACAACGGATTGTCATAATTCCTATCAACATGTCACCTGAACAGCTTCTAACAAATAGCTGAGTATTTATACATTTTAGGAACCACTATCCTTTATATCTTTTTAAAGGCAGACACAGAGGATCTACTTGATGGAATATTTTTGGATTAGAAGTAAAGTAGCTGTGCTATTCAGTTGTAGCAAAACAACAACAAAGAATCGAATTAGATATCCAAGACTGTGTTTTATTTGATGTAGGATTTCATGGTTATCTGTTTTAGGGAGTGTACTATATACATTTGTGTATCAGCTGACCTCATGTATAAGTTGAAGGCAGGTGTAGGGACTAATATTATGGATTTTGATATGCTCCATGGACAAATTGTAAAGAGGGGAAAGCACAAGCATCACTGTAGCAAGCTAGCTTCCTCTGGCTGTCACCAAGGCATTCAAAATGACCAGAGATGGTGCCATGTCATATTTTAGGTCCTCCAAGGATGGGCCAAGCCGTTGTATGCAAATAATGAAATGGTTTTTTAAAAAAATAAGAGATAAGATACAGCACTTATATTGACCTGTGGATAAGTTGAGCTGGATTTTTGGTTCAATTTTTTTTACTAAAATTTCTAGACTTATATATGATTATATAGGGTATATCTGAAAAGGGGAGGCTCTAAATGTGAACCCCCCCCCCCCCACTCCTCAAGTACTGAGGTCCAAACATAGGAAAGAACAACCTCAGCATAAAGTTCATCTCAAACTGGGGCTTCTGTGGGACCTACTTCATACCATCCCAGTTCCACATTCACCCCAAAAAGAACTTGAGTGCTTCAGTCACTGAACTTATTGTGCCTGTTTATTATTTCCAAAGCAGTCATTTTACATAGATACATTTTACCTTATTAGTATAAATGTGTTCTGCTGATTGCCAGCACCGGAAAGTGGAGGGAATGTTTGGCAAATACTACTCTGAACAGTTGTTCACTTTTGAAGTAATTAATACTATTCACCTTTGTCACCACAAATCAGGTTTCAAGAAGATAAATGGCTTTCAGCTGACATCTCTGCTGATGCTCCCTTTACATCTGCCTGAAGCTGAAAACAGTAATTAATTTCAAGGTCTTGACATGGAATTGTCAGTCGCAGAACAGAGTCAAGGCCTTATGGGTTCTGCACTAGGGATATTTTTCCAGAAAAACAACTCCCCTCCAAAACTAATAACAGTAGCAATACTCTTTCAATACTGTGAAAGTATTAAAATGCATACTCTACCAGAACTACATGTTCTACTAAATCCACTGATATCATGAAACTGAGTTAATATCTTGTGGCGCACTCCTTTAAAAAGTGATGCTTAGATTTGGCTGAACATTATGACCTCAATTCCTGTTCCAAACTAGTCACAATGATTTTGTTGACACTGTAAAAGTTGACTGGCACAACCTGGAGATCACAACCAGACACTGTGAAGACATCTGCCCTTGCACTTTACTACTCTGCTGCTGAACACGCATGCCCAGTGGGAATACATCTCACCACATTAAAACAGTGGATGTGGCTTTTAATGAGGCATGTTGCATTATCACAGGATGCCTATACCCCACACCACTGGAGAAATTATACTGTTCAGCCGGTATTGCACCACCTGACATCTGTCGGGAAGTAGCAGCCAATAATGAAAGGACCAAGGCAGTGACATCTCCAGCCCATCCACTGTTCGTATATCAGCCAGCATGCCAATTCCTTAAATGAAGAAACAGCTTCCTAAGATTGACAGAGATACTCGCAGGAACACCTCAGAAAGCAAGATTCTAAATGTGGCAGGCTAAAATCTGGAACCTCAATCAATGGCTGAGGCTGGATGAAAAGCTCATTTAGACGTACAAAAGACTGGGTGACTTGGAAGATGCTGAACAGATTGCGCTCTGGCACCACAAGATGCAGAGCCCACCTTAAGAAATGGGCTACAAAGTAGTCCATGACATGTGAGACACGTGGAGGAGAGCAAACTGTAGACCACCTACTACAATGCAGCCTGAGTCCTGCCACATGCACAATGGAGGCCCTTCTCACAGTGACACCAGGGGCACTCCAAGTGGCCAGCTTCTGGTCAAAGGAAATTTAGCATAATGTCAAGTTTTTAACTTTGTTTGTGTTTTAAGTACATTTTAACTAGACCTTCAGTTCACTTCTGACACGATAAATAAATACCGTAAAAGATAACTAAAATTATTTATTCCTTTTTATTTGATGCTTCTGATGATATTTTAAAATAATTAATTGTTACTTATTTACAGAGTATCTTCTAGTCATTTCTAATATATGGAAACTGTGACCTATCAGCAAGTTTTGCTTGGCAAGGCTTCTTCAAAGGTGATATGCCATTGCCCTCCTCTGAGCCTGAGAGGCTACAATTTGCCCCCAGGACTACAAAGGGCAAGTGTTGATTTGAACCCTGGTCTCCTAAAGCCCTGCTCCAATACTCACATTAGCACTTATTCGGTGTAACTTTTACTTAATACTTAGATTGAACAAACACCTTCCCCCGCTCCCAAGTCATTTCAGACTTAGAGTGACACTTAGTCCAAAATTTAGGACAAGTGCAGGGTAAATAATCTTGGAAGGCCACATCCAGACCCTGGTCCTTAGTTTGAGGACCACTGATATTTAGCCATGAAGGACTAATTGACACCAATTTGACTTAAGTCGTAGACCCCAAAGAAGAGAGCAATGGCAAGTAATGATTTCAATGTCTGTGGGTTAGTGACCCTTTGCCAGGCTTTTGAGGGTGACTGCAGAAGCTGCAAGGTGAATTGTTCACCCTAAAGCAGGCCATACCAGTACAGCAAACATGACTAGAAGTGTTGTCACATCACAATTTTCATCTGATTATGAAGGGTGTCTGCATTTTTCAGGTAAGTGGGGTCTTTGAAGATGGTTGAGGCGCAACTACTGCATTTTAAATTGCTTTTAGCCAACTGTATTTCTGATTTTTCACCTTTTTTAGTGTTACTAATTATTTACTTTACTAAAACTATATAATGGCAAGGGTAAATCGAACTGTGACCTGTACATTATTATACCTTTGCACCAAGCTGGTAAAGATCATAGGCATATAAATCATCTTTGCGATGGCAGTGGAAGCACCAGCTACAGTGATCAGTGCTGTCTTCATGGCAAAATGTCTTGACATGCTTTTGGATAATAAGAGGTGAGATTGTACAAACATAAGGGATTAAATTGAAGAGCAAATCTTAGACCATGCCAGAAATCTTACATTTTTAAAAGGTCTAATTTAAAATAACCTGATGCTATGGCTGATTCACCTTAAGCATATAATTTGGCCAATATGTTGCAGTTATCTATAGGTGAGCCATTTCTGAAAAGCTTTCACTCCAGGGGAAGAAAACAGTAGCAAAATGCTATCATACCTAATTAAACTTGCATTTCCCACAGGCCAACTAATTAAACTGTAGCATTTACAGGAGTCAAGTTTGTTTTGGCTTAAGTTCCATCCATGCAATTAATAAACTAAAGAATTTAGTGCAAAGCAGAGAAGATTTTCGGTAACATTATTAAAGAAAAAGATTCTCGCCAAATGAAATGCCCAGCGCAAGTTTTTAAAATGTTAAATGGGCTGATCTAGTGATCGACTGAAGAAAAATATTTACAGATATTGTAATCTTTGGACAAATATGTTTAAATGCATGAGCTATAATAATATAGTATACTCTCCACATTTTCGGTTTCACTTTAGCACAGATCTTTCCAAATTGCACTTTAACACAGAGCTTTCCAAACTGTGTAGCAACACATTATTAGTATGTAAGCTGCAGTGTGTTGATGTGTCATGCAAACATAACAAGTAATGGCAAAAATTCTTGGAAATATATATTATTATCTTACAAATCATGAATTTTAATGGAAGATTTTCATGAGATACCTTGTGTTCCCATACATTTTGATATTACAATTTATGTATATGTCTGTATGTTTTTTAAGTGGTTGGTTGAATCTGAATTCCTGTGTCATGAAATGATGCATATCTAAAAAGTGTCCCACCAACATGAAATGTTTGGAGAGTTTTGCTTTAGCAGGCATGATTATTAATGCGTTTGATTCAAACATTTTCTCTAGGAATCTCTAGGAGCCCTTCCACACAGCCATATAACCCAGAATATCAGAATAACCCACAATATCTGCTTTGAACTGGGTTATCTAAGACCACACTGCCATATATCCCAGTTCAAAGCAGATAATTTGAGATTTTATTCAGCTATGTGGAAGGAGCCTTAGTTATCCACCATGACTCTGAAGTTAACCATGGAGTTGTGCTGAAGGACTTACGATATTCCTAGAAAGAACACTTCTTTAGGCATTTGTAAATCCTCCAGCATTGTCAGTTTCCAGTGCACTGAAGGACCTAGATTCTTAAAAAGATGTTCCTATGTTATTTTTTTTCAATTTGTCATGGTGGTCCTCTGCCCCTATCCACCGTAAATGAGGAGGAATGGCCATACTTGTTTAAAGATTATAATCAAGATGTTTTGAAATCACTGGGTATTTCTAAATAATAAAAAATAAATAAATACTATTAGATGTATATAGTTTACTTTCTGAAGTATCTATATATATAATTAAATTTGTCAGCTTGATTAGTTTCAATGACCAAAAAGAGCTATTTTAGTTTTATCCCTGGCATTGTGTCCTGGCAATGAGATGTGGATTTAATCAAATAATTTGGCACTAGGAATTATTATGAGATCCTAAGCTTGCTTACATAAATCCCATTAACGAATTCAATTAATTTCCAGGTAACGGTGTATGCGATTCTCAGCAGACTCGATCTCATAGACATGTAAAGAGTAAGATCAGACTGAAATTTTCAAATCCGAAGTGACACATGTCCTTGTAAATGCCATATGATGAATATGACACTCTTTTCTATGCTTTTTAAATCCAAAACTTACAGATTTCATATACTCCTCATTCCAATCACTAACAAATGTTGACACTAAAGACTAAACAACCTCTAAAAATCTAACACAGACAATCCTGATGGCAAGGTCACTGGTTTTTAAAAAAGCAGAAGTCCACAATCTCCTGCTGTGCCAGGAATTCTGCTTGAACTCCTCCATTTGACAGGAGCAGTAATGAAAGCACCTCTATTCTTGTCTAGTGAGCGAAGGAAACCTGATGGCACAGAAAATTTATCTGACTTGATTAAGGCTTATCAACTAGTTCAGTGCTTTGAACTGTGAATTGTCTGGGAGCAAAAATAGGTCTGACTGAAACACACAAAACAGTACCCAGCAAATCTGACTACCCTTGAAGTAACAAAGTGCAGATATTTGAGCACCAATCATGTTTTCTGCAGATACTGTGAAAAAAGTGGTGAATTTCCTCCAAAGCAACTTCAAAAAATAAGTATGTAAACAGGTCATGAAACCCTTGCATCAACAGGTTTGGGACAACAGAGTTATGAAATTACAGAACCACTGAATCTCCAAAAGTAATAATGTCAAGCAACATCTACAAGCCCTACCTCAGGTAAATTTTACAAATGCAACGGAACATACATCTTTTCTTTCCCTCTGTTTAGAGCGTAATAGATTTTATATTCATTCCAAGAAATTTTTTCCAATACCTAAAGGTCTGCTTTATCCTTGATGCAATATGTCATATCACATTAGAAACCTAACATTATCTATTTTGTTCTATGAACAAAACTTGATATCTGTGAAACTTGATATCTGTGAAAAATAGCAGTGTAGTCCTAAAAGGGTGAGGGTGCAAAGTGGTGGGTAATCCACCACTTTCAGAGCTCTGTTAGTTCACACTTGCACTGGTGAAAGTGGGAGGTGTGTGAATAGGAGGTGTTGTCCATCTACCGTGTCCTACATTTATATATCTATTCAAAACTAGTATTATTACACCTTATTGGTTATAAATAGTGAGGGAAATTATACTAACTCTAGACCAGTGCAGAAGTAGCTCCAATTCGCAGAGAATAAAAAGCCTTTGGGTTCACTATATAGCAATATCAATTCTGTTTCTGTCTTATCTACAAAATGTCCTTTTCTACGAGGTAATACCAGCTATTCCCCATGGAAGATTTTCACCCAGACAACATTCTATGGTCATAGCTGTAACCTCAGGGTGAACATAGACAATGGTTAGAGCTAACAACCTTTGCACACCCGCATTTATTTATTTATTTAAAAATTATATTCTGCCCTTCTCACCCTGCAGGGGACTCAGGGTGGAACGCAACATATATACGGCAAACATTCAATGCTGGGACATAAAACCATAAATATATACAAACATTAAAATCACATATATTCACTTCAAAATCAATTGCTTAAAAACCATCTCAGGACAACATTCTATTATTGCCTCATTGCACTTAAAGCTCAAAGAGATTTGATATTTTTAAATAGAGAATACTTTGAATACAATAACAAAAACTCCAAATTACTTGCCAAAAAGCACATATTACAAAGGGAAAAATTAATAACATCAATTAAAGATGAGGAAGTTAAGAATCATATAAGGATGGAAGACAAAGTGGAAACAATTCCCATGTTACCCTCTGGGAAACTGCAAAAGAGACAGAAGTGACTTTCGACCCTTCCACCCCAAAATGCCACAGAAAAAAACAGAAGCTAGCATGTCCCTTAAAAAAAACTGAAACACTTTTTCTGGGCCAAATTTTCACCCAACCTCTTTATGATTGCAAAACATGGTGGTTTCTCCCAAAGCCCTCTCACACACCATGAAAACTTAACAGAATTCTTTAAAATTCATGCAAAAATTGCACAAAGTAATTTGTATGCAAATCTGCTTTACATGTTTAACAAAAGCAGTTAAACGTGCTTCCCTCTCGACTACATCCTTTGGTTGGTAACTGGGTAGACAGGACACAGACTTTTTGTCCTTAGAAAGATCCACTAAAGTATGTCACGTTTTCCAACAGGAATACTTCTGTGTGCTCTTGATCCTTTCTAGTCAGTTTCTCTGATATTAAGATTTCTCTCAAAGTTTTTAAAATAAGAGAGTGAAATTTAGAATAAGGATTTTAAACAATAATGAAATCAGATGCACATTTAGGATTTAGGTCCCATTTAAACTGCCACTATAATGTAAATTGAACTGGATTGTATGGCAGTGTAGACTCACATAATCCAGTTCAATGCAGTTCAATCTAAATTTTATGGCAACCTAGATGGGGCCTAAGCCCAGTGAACAAACTGAATCTTATGTCTCAGAAAACATAAACACAGTCTTTAACTATCTCAATTGGTTTCCATAACACTGTAGAAAAGATTCTTATAAGTTTTTTGCTTCTGACCTTTTACTTGTAGATTCCTTCAAAAAATGCCTTACAAGCATTTGAAAGATGCAGGCCACACTTGCAGATTTCAAATTAATAAAGCATTTTTCAATGAATACTGCAATATAATTGCTGACATATTACTTACAAAAATAGCCACCTCTAATTGAGGACAATTTGTTTCACACAGTATTTTCAGAGTCAGCTGGAACCAGAAAAAAAATGGAGGGCCACCATAATACCTGGACGATAGGTTATCCAGCAATGTACTCTATTATGTTAACACAAAAGTACATCCTGTTCAGCAAAGGTCACCAGAAATGAGGATTAAAAATTCCTCAGCAGGTTTTATTTTGTCTTGATGAGAGCAAGCGGGGGATTCAAGGTGACTAGCCTATTAATTGATTCTTGAATACCCTCTATAAATTGCCTCAGTCCTTTTTACTCCAACTGTGGATTAGTTTTAATTACCAGTTTATTTGCTTCCTTCCTTATTTTTCCTGTTTTTTAAAGTTTAACCGTTGTTGTGTTGTTTTTTTTAATCAGGTAGAACAGGGAAACATTATAAGCAAATCATGCAACAACTCAGAAATGGTGCTGTGGCTTAGCCCAAACATCAGCACATTATGCAATTGCACAATAAACCAGGAGCTTATTAGAGAGTAACACATAATGTTGCAACTCATGGTCAGTTCCTTCATATCAGGCATGTAAAACTTTTGAATAAACATTCCAACTATACAAGTTCCTACGTTCAATTAAGTCATCTTTGCTGAGATGCTACTGAGAACCATCCAAGGCATTACAAAGCATCAAAGGAACCCTACATTCCAGGAGCAGTACCACCAACATGGCACTTCCCACTAGTGCAGCATTTCTCAATCTGGGGGTTGGGACCCCTGGGGGGGTTGTAAGGGGGTTTCAGAGGGGTCACCAAGAGGCCATCAGAAAACATATATTTCTGATGGTCTTAAGAATGCCTTTGGCAGAAAAGGCTGACAATCTATTTACCTGTCCTTCTCTTTCTTTTTGGAAACAGATGGCAAATCCTCCCACCAAAAGCCCTCCTCCGCTGTGATTGGCCAGCCTCTCAGCCAAGGGGAGGGCTGTTTCTGAGACTCCAAGTGGGGAGGGGAGAGCAGGCATGCTTGACACATGGCAGCATGCTGCCCGTGTGCGAGCAAGGGAGAGCATGTAACGCTGGAGGGAGGCTCGTGCCAGCGAGTCCCTTCAAAGCATGGGAGGTTCTGTGTAGGAAGTTTGGTCCAATTCTATCATTGGTGGGGTTCAGAATGCCCTTTGATTGTAGGTGAACTATAAATTCCAGCAACTACCACTCCCAAATGTCAAGGTCTATTTTCCCCATACTCCACCGGTATTCAGATTTGGTCATATTGAGTATTGGATTCAAATTTGGTCCAGTGAATGAAAATCCATCCTGTATATCAGATATTTACATTAAGATTCACAACAGTAGCAAAATTACAGTTATGAAGTAGCAACAATAATAGTTTTCTGGTTGGGAGTCACCACAACTTTAGGAACTGTATTAAGGGGTCGCGGCATTAGGAAGGTTGAGAAACACTGCACTAGTGAGAGGTGGAGCCTAATTTTAATTTCAGAGCCTGCACCATCAGAGGAAGTTCCGTTTAGCTCTGGCCAAGGTCAGACTTGTCAAAAATCTTGCAGAGAGCAGCTGATTTTCTCCAATATCTACTGTCTGTGGCTGACTTTCAGTGGCTCCCACAAAGACATTCACTACCTGCTGCCTGTCAGCTAGTGTCTCACTCCTGTTTCCCTTTGAGTTTCACATGGCCAAGACAGAACAAAGAACCACTCAGCTGCAAACACAAGGGTTTCTTCTTACCTCAGATGGTTTTGTGATACATTTTCCTTTCCCTGAACATTGATGGTCATCTGATTCAGTTCCCCCGGGCAAACACGTGCTGACTTTTACTATTACCGTCAAGCGTAAAGCCACAATGCATTTGGCAATTGAATCATTCACAAAACCTGAGAAAAGAGAATATTGTTAATATTGATATAATTAAGGGTTTGGGGATTTTTGTAAGCTGTACTTTGTTTTAACTCATAAGCTCCCATGAATTGTGTGCTTAAAGAAAGACTGTATATAAACCAAATATAGTGATACCTTGAGTTAAGAGTTTAACTCGTTCCATGAGTAAGCTCTTAACTCAAATTACTCTCATCTCAAAGCAATCCTCCTATTGAAATGCTATTAATCAGTTCACCCCCAAAACACACACACACACACACATTTTGTTACGTGTTTTTAAATAAGAACACATACTTTACAAATAATGTATAAATGCACATTCGCATAGAACAATAAAAAAGATAGATCAACTTTAAAATGGTAGAAGCACAAGTTGTCGCACAATGGTAGAAGCACTAAGTTATGGCAGGAAAGCTCAAAGCACAAAGTGAAGAGGCGAAAGCATCATTTTCTTCATACTATACTCATTCCAGTCTCCTTCCCTTTCTTGCTCTGTTTCCCTCTCTCTCATGAAGACAAACATACCAGTAATAAAAACTACACAAAATCAATCAACCCAAATTTCCTCGATACGGACAAGAGCAAATCAGGCACCAATCTCCCAAAGTGCACAAGAGCACAAGGCATGGAAGCTGCTCCCTTGAAGCCCTAAAGCCTTGTACTCTCACGCTACTGCTCCCTGTGGTGCTATTTTCTAACTCAAAACCCTGCTTGTATGTCAAAGCAAAACCGAGCAAAGTGATGGCTCTTAACTCAAAACATTCTTATGTTGGGATGTTCTTAAGTTGAGGTTCCACTGTAACTAACAAAATATCTGATTAATATAATACAATTCTTTTCTTCTCCTTTTTACAAAAAGTAAAACATCTTAAATTCATTACGCTCAGAGAGCCAAACTAGATATGCTGAAAGAGGTCCATGATCAGAACATCCAATGGCTTTAACTTTGATTACAAGCAGTCATGACCCAGCACATGTATTCTACACTAATTTTCTTCTCAAAGGCTTTAAAAGTCATTCTAGTGATTGTCATCCTGCTGTGAGAAAGTCTTTGAAAAATGTACAGCTTTTGAAGACTATTTGTAATTCAGAACTTCTTCAGCCCTAAATTTCTATGTGATTGTTGTCCACAGAAAACACAATTTTCTGCATCATCTGTTTTGCGGACAAATATTATTTCCTGCATAGAAGATGCTGTTGCCAACACAGAAAACATTACAGTTGTTGTAGACTTATTCTGTGGAAATGTTGCATGTGGCTGTTTTGTGTAGAAAACAGCCTTTTTTTAAAACAAGTAACAGAACAATTCATAGCGTAATTATCTGATTGGAAATCTGCGCTACACTGAGCCTTCCTACAACATCATATTAAACCCCACTATGCCACTTTGCATAACTCTTCCATGCTTTGCAGGTAGCAGCCATGTTTAAAGAAGCATCTGACGAAGTCTCCTGTAGCCAGAGACTAAATGATTTTACATCATGGAATCCCTGGAGACCAGCATTTTGTTCCTAATTGCCAGGGCTTGGTACCACATTTGTGCCCACTGGCTACAATTACTACTTTCTTTCCTGGAAACGGGCCACAGACTGGCAGATAATGGTTCACAGACTTCCACCATGCACCACCACTTTGAGTAGCAGTGTCTTATAATATATTTGCAAATAATCTCATACTGGAAAATGTATTTTGACATCATTTTTTTGTCATGTCAGGAGCGACTTGAGAAACTGCAAGTCACTTCTGGTGTGAGAGAATTGGCCATCTGCAAGGACTGATGTTTTGATGCTTTATCATCCTTGTGGGAGGCTTCTCTCATGTCCCCGCATGAGGAGCTGGAGCTGACAGAGGGAGCTCATCCATACTCTCCCCAGATTCGAACCTGCAACCTGTCGGTCTTCAGTCCTGCTGGCACAGGGATTTAACCCACTGCGCCACTGGGGGCTCCTATTTTTTGACATCATATTTACTAATGAAAAAATCAGCTGATGAGTCATTTCAAGAAAAGCAGAACTACAAAATACTAGTGCTGAGAAAGATGAAAAAGAAGTTAGCCTACTTGTGCAAATATTCTTTTGGGGGTAAAACACACAAGTTAGTGAAATCATCTCAAATTAAGAGATTTGCCAGCAGGAACCACAAACAAGGATACTTCAATGAGAAAATAAAGGTTGAACATCCTGTATCCAGAATTCTGAATTCCAAATTATTCCAAAATCCAAAATTGTCAACAATAGTGGTCGAGATATAGATACAACCATCCATCAACATTTGCTTGGATTTGGGGCACAGGACTGCCTTGAAAGTTAACAATCATAAATAAAGAATTTTTTACTGAGAGAACACCTCTCTGGGAATTACGGAGTCTTCCAGAATAACTGTAAGGTCAACTTCTGATGGAAGCTTGCCACAGAATTTCTCTGAAGGATCTTGAGATTACTAGGAAGGCATTCTCTGTAGAATTTTCTAGGTCCTCCAACATGACTGGAGAAAGTTGACCACAGAAGTCATAGATTCTTAGATAAAACATTTTAATCAAATTCATGTATAATGCAAAACAACAAATGTAGAGAGACAACCTCCCTTTTTGTTGCTGATGGTTTGATGTACAGCCCTGTTGTTTCATTTACAAAATTACTTTAAAATCTTGCATATAAAATTACCTCCAGTCTATGTGTATAAAACATACTGGAAGTCTCCAAGTTATGAACAGGATAGGTTCTGTAACTATTTTCTTAAGCTGAATTTGTATGTTAGTTGGAACAGGTATATTTTTTAAAAGTTAACTCCAGCCGTGTGTGTGTGTGTGTGTGTGTGTGTGTGTGTGTGTTGTTTGTTTTGGTGCCTGGTTCCTGGTTCAGAAGATTTCACCTCACTTTCTGTCCCTGTTACAATGGGAGTCGGAAAAATGTGGCTTGTTGTGGAAACAAGGATTGGTGATAAAGCTTCAGTGGAGCCACCTTTTCTCCGTGATAACTCTTTCAGGAGTGAATTTTCCTTCCAAGGGATAGATTTCTCTAACTTCCTGTTTTCTCACACCCTTTCTTAACTGTAAATCCAATGTTTGTAACTTGGGGGCTGCCTGTATATGAAACACAAATGAATTTGTGTTTCAATTTGGGTCCCATTTCCATGATATTTCATTACGTATGTGAATTAAAATATAGGCATTCAAAAATAATCTTAAAAAATGAAATCCAAAACACTTCTGGTGCCAAGCATTTTGGTTAAGGGATACTTAACCTGTACTATATGCTACAGAATTTTGCAGTTCATGACACTGCAACTTACAGTTGTTAAGAATTGCTGTTGCACAACTGTAATATCACACATACACTTGCCACACAAACAGCAAACAGCAGTACACTGAGAAAAACAGTTATCATGCTTTTCCAGAACATTTTTTCTTTGTTCTTCATCTCCTCCTCTTCCAACATTGTCGTGTATACTATTTAGAGAAAGCCAAGTGACAAATTTGCAATTCTGGTGTTCATGCTGTTTCTTCCTCACCTCAGGCTATAACCTATTTGCAACATAACAGTTTGCATTGCTGAATAACATTGAAATACATATGAGATTATGATTTCTCTCTCAGACCAAACAGCCAGAACTTTAAGGAAACAAAGATAGTATTTTTATGCAAATTAGTGTGATTATGGAAAAGGATATATAAACTGAACTCTTTTTTATGAGGGAACAGGATAAAAAAGATATTAATCCTAATACCATCATTCCTCTCCAGAAAAAGATAATGCCCTTATAGTAAATAGAGCTAAATCAGAATCCTACATTCTTGGTGTTTTGCAATGAGAAGAGGACTTGCATTTTTATAAGACACAGCATATTTTTGAAAAGATTTTCAGTTTCTAGAGAAATGTTGTTACACATTTGGAACACTATAGTTTTGTAATATTAATAATTTCAGCCATAAGAAGTGAAGAAGAGAAGAAGAGAACAGTATAATGCATCCTGAGCTCATGGGTATGTAGGTGGGATATGTACGTAACGATAACAAAAGTAATATGGAAATCTTATGGATGTAAAATGAAATGGTTGGAAGTCATGTGCATAAGTCTATAAGAGCAAGGTCAGTAAAGATCCTCCTTTACAATAACTATTGTACACTTTGCCAACGCAGGATACTTTCTCTACCAGTATTGTACAACTGTTCTGGCTTTTCCTGCTTCACATATTTTCTTGTAATAAGAAAAAACGATTGAAATAAGGGGTGGAGAAATAAAAGAGGATTACAAACTAAAGATAATGACATGTGGCGCCCATGCAACTTCCATTAATGAGACAGGGCAACTGAAACATAAAGAGTATTCCTGGTTCACACATGCAATTGAATAAAAGTCAACCATGATATGCACTGAGGACTGGAAAATATAGATCTACTTTGCTTGCATAGGGTAATTCCACAATGAATGTCATAACATGGGGATAATTGTACAACAGAAGTCAAAATGGGTTATTACAGTGTATTATCCATGATCCATTTTCTGTCAAAATCTAGATAATGGTGCTCCCTGAAGAAATTTCAACTGTCCATACATACAGGTTGGAAAACCAATGCAACAGTTTTTCCCAACCCAAACTATTATTTATTATTATTATTTATTTCGAGCATTTCTATCCCGCCCTTCTCAACCTCCGAAGGGGGACTCAGGGTGGCTTACAAAAGGCACAATTTGATGCCAGCAATACACATAGTAAGATAAAATACATAGCAGCAACAATTATAAAATAATTAAAATAATCCAGTTATACAATACAACTAATAAAAACCAATCTAAAGAGTCAACATCTTCTTTGAACAGATCTTGCCAAGAATACCCCATTAGAGTGACATCTTAGGGTCAACGTCCATTGGAAATTACTTGAAAACACACAGCAACAACAACAAATTTACAATTAAAAATAACTGCTAAATCTCCTTCCTCTCACTTTTACAGGGTCACTTGTTCTCTACGAATGTTGGGAAGGAGATATTCACCAACTTTCAGGTAAACATGCAGTTCCTACAAATCTTCAAATTGTCAAGGAGGTCAAGGGCTGGTTGGTTGATTTTTTAAAATGGAAAATAGTAATAATAATAATAATAATAATAATAATAATAATTTTATTTATATTCCACCCTATCTTCCAAAAGCGGACTCAGGGCGGATTCCAACATACAACGGCAAACATTCAATGCCTCCATAAATATCAACATAATAATCCCAGAGGAACCCCACATATCAAAACAGAATAAGCGCCTAACATAAAAAAAATTAAACCCTGCGTAATCAAACAAAAATTGTATAATGGCATAAAATCTGAACATAAAACATTAACCTTGATTTATAGAAGCCAACTGTCTTTCACCAAGTTGTGCGGGCTGATTGTGTAGCCAGTGATGGTAACAGGACTAACACAAACTAAATTGAGTCCAGATACTAAATGATACTCGACCAGAGGTCCGGTAGTGATCTCTCATTGTCTAATCCTCCTCCTCCACATCAAGTAAGATTTTGGAGAAGATCCTTCCTTCAGTCCAATCACTCTCACAAGCATGTTGGGTTGAAATGCAAAAGAGAATCTTTCCTTTCAAGATAGGCTAGGTAGTCCATACCTTTGGTCATCAAGCAAATACATGTTTGCAGCATTATGTTCCATTATGACAGCATTTGTGGAACTGACAAGGGTTTAAATAGGATGATGCACTGTTCCTAAATGGTTTTAATTTTAAATATGTTCAAAATTGCCTATTTAATGCTATTGGTATTTTTATTACATTTTAATCTAGTTTGATTTTTTAAAACTGCGTTGCTACCCAATTCAAAATGGAAAAAGAAAGAGATAAATAAAGTGACTCATAATAGCCAGAATCACCTGGTTTCTTTGCTGCACTTGGTATCTGTATTCATCACCTACCAGCCTTCCAAGAATATTGTATAATTTCAATATTTATTTTTCTGTCTTCTCACAGTCTCTTTTTTATGCAACGTAAGTCAGTGGATGGTGTTTAAAAAGGATGGTTTCTTGTATAGATTTGGGTTTTTTAAAAGCTGGATTTAACCTTCAAACTAACATCCAGCCAAGTAATCCTGCAGAACAAGCAGCTGAACCCTTCTGAGGACACATGCTGTAGCAGCCTCTTCTAATGCATTACACTGAGACTTTTAAAAGTGTAGTATAAATTCATTTACTCTTAATACAGAATGTGACTTCCAGCCATAATTAGAAATGCAGTATCTGAATATACCTGGTATTTTCTGATACTAACAAAATTATCTTTTTGGTAACTTATCTGAAGTAGATGCTCTTCAGGACTACTGCCTGAAGCTATCTTATCTCAATCAAGCCTTTGAATATTTAGTCTTTGGCAACCTATTACAATTTATTTCTCCCAGGTACTTCACCTTTTCTTGTAATGTTTCCATCTTCTCTTCTATTTTCCTGAGATAATTTAGCTACGACATCCCTGTTGTTTCAGAAGTACATTTAAGCATTCATACTTGGCTATCTATTTTTAGCTGTCAGGTAGGAGACCCATTTCAGAAACATGTTTACACTCTGCTGCATCCACAGCACAGGAAAAAAATTCAATGCCTTTTTATAATTAAAGGTAATTTTATCCAATTTAGCTTATAATCTTTCTAAGACCCAATTAAAATATAACAACCTCAAATGTCTTTCTGCTGATGATTCAAAAGCTGAATTACTTAATTAAGAAGGAAATAGAAAAGTACCAGCCTTATTTGGCCACCTAACACAAAGGCACTAGGTAATGGAAAAATGTCAAGTTATGAACACTGTGCAATACTAACAAAGGAACTCTTTTTCTAGTCCATTCGTTAACTTTTTTTCTAATGGGCTTATGAACACTCCTACGATGTTGTCAAGATCTGAGGTTATGCTCTCTTTTAGTTTTCCCTACTCATTCAGTGAGTGGATAAATGTAGTCTTGTCAACTGTCTTGTTCACAGAAGGCAAAGATAAACCAGGAATCGTGACTTGCTTAATGTGTAAATGCTGCCATTATGTGATTTCACTGGAATGTTGCACTCAATATAATTGTCACCATTTCGTGACAATTTTCACCCAGAAAATCAAAGAAAATTCCTTAGCCATTGATTATTGTTCCTCAATAGGATATATAGGGTTTTGTTTATAGGCTGATTCATAGTTCACAGATCATCAAAATTACAAAGCCAGATACTGAATTATTTATTACAGCAACCGAACAAACAACATCTGGTTAAGAGCAAGGGGTCAGTGAAGCTGTCCAGTAGCCTCCAACTCTATAATAACTGAGAGCACAAACAGCATATTAGAAATGTGTTGAAATGTAAAAAGCCAAACATAATAATAGTTTTTCAGGAAACAAGTCTATTTATTGAACTGTCCTTGTGCCAACAATAGAGCCAAATATCACAGCTCCAGTTTGTACACTTCTATAAACCAGCTGATATACATGATAATTGTAATATGATGTTCATTTTCTGGGAGACACTACAGTATCTGATGAAGTTCCTACTCCCATGAATGTAAGATTTTAGTTAGATTATGCATTAGCCTTGTTGGAAACCACTTTGAATCCCATGTTAAGAGAGAAGTGTGATATACAGGGAATTGTCAATTTATGTTTCAATCCATTCTTGTTTGTTTGTTTTTAAAAAAATCTTTATTTCTCAATTTTGTAAATTATATAACATAGGACTGTGTTGAGGGAACATCCCTCCCTTACCAAAATGCAGGTGAACAATTAATTTAATTTACAGACAGTCACCAAGCTGCAAACATCCGATTTACAAACAACTCATAGTTAAGAATGAGGGTGAGACAACAGGAAGTGAGAAATCTACCCCTCAGAAGAAAAATTCACTCCTGAAAGAGTTATCATGGGGAGAAAGTGTCTCCACTGAAGCTTTATCACCAATCCTCATTTCCACAACAAGCCAAAATGCCAACTTTACACCAAAGCTTCAAAATCTGCAATAGGACAATTCAGTCCTTCAAAGGAACATCACTGTCCCATTGACATGTAAGTCAACCTGCTGCCAGTGGATCAAAGGCTGGTATCCTAACCCTGACTAGCTATCTGAACGCAAAATCTATAGCTTTCTCCATGGATTTCTAGTGCTGGTGCTTTGCTTCTAAAGTGTTGCTAAAGTTCTGGTGGTGAAAATTTCAGAATTCTAACAAAACTTTCATTTTTTATTATTATTTCGTTATTGGCGATTTTTATGACAGAATCAATTAGAAACTACCATTTATAATGAAATTTTGAAAGTTTTGTTAGAGTTCTGAAATTTTCGCCAACATAACTTTAGCAACACTTTAAAAGCAAAGCACCAGCACCCCCTAGTTTTAGAAGTACTTTAGAACTATTTAGAACCATGGATTCCCATGCCTAGTATCAACACCTTATCATCAAAGTGTTCTTACATAAGTTTCCTGACATTAAACACAGACAAACGGTGTGCTGAAATAAAAGATGCTTGTTAATAGCATGTATATGGAAAGATTCAATGCAATATATCTAGCACAATATTGTTTGCCTGGTGAATCACCTGATTAGCTAATTACAACCTTGGCACAGATGCCTATTGAATTCTTCTCACTGCTATTTGAGCATATTTAAGCAAATGTTAATTTTGTTGATTGGATACCTAGAAGCAAATAATTTACATCTCTGAACAGTTTGTGTTTTTGCATATCAGAACTATCCAGAAAAACCTGTAGCAGAGTTATCAAGTTAATAAGGTTAAGTTGTGCAGCAATGTATCAGAAAGTGGCTGGTATAAACTGACAATAAAAGGTGGAAAATGCATCAGTCTGTTACATAGTCTTCATTTCAGCAAGGGAAAGACTAAAAGGAGCTTTTAAAATCCACTCATGTTTCTACAGAATCAACTAATTAGTTTTAAAATGTATTGGCGAAGACTTTCATGGCCAGAATCACTGTGTTGTTGTGAGTTTTCCGGGCAGTATGGCCATGTTCCAGAAGCATTCTCTCCTGATGTTTCGCCTGCATTTCTGGGAGACATCCCGAGAGGTTGTGAGGTTTGTGAGGTTGTGAGGTCTAATACTTTTAGAATTTCGCAAACTGCTTTTCAAAAGTCATTATCTTGATGTGAGGACAGAATGTGTATGTATATGAAAAGATTGGAAGAGTGAGATTTCTATTTTATTTAAGAAGAGAGATTTGGTTAGGGTCTTGTTCAAACAATCCAGCAATTCCAATAGCTTTGTGTTCAAGCCAGTCAAACAAACTATGATTTCTGTAATGGTAAATCTCTTCAAACAGGAACTGTAACAAAAGACATGAACTGAATCTTTCTTGCATGCATCTAGTCTATCTTCCACTTCCCCATACCCATTCATAACACCCAAAATAAGTGTAATATCATCAACTACAAGCTCTTTAATCTAATTCCTGTTAATCAGGAGGTGAAGATATGTCATTTTTTCTCATTTGTGCATTCATCATTAGGTGGAATTCGGGACGGTTAATTTTCCCACTCTGGCATCACATCCATATTAACATCCTCTGCTACTTTAAGACATTCCACATGTTTTGAAACTCAAAAATTTGCAAAGCAGCAGCATCACAACAGGAAATGGTACAGAAGTGTATTCTGTTCATCCCCAGAGCAGAAGTGTCCTCTGTCCTCTGTTCATCCACAGAGCAGATGGAGATGATCAGAGACAGTGTCAATCTAAAGGTAGGAAGCAATGTCCAGGAAGGAATGTCAAAAAGTGCTGGAAAAAGTGCACAGGGTCCTGTCAAACTACCTAATTATAGGGCTATGATTCAACTTTAACTGCAATGGTTCCATCCTATGAAATCTTGGGATCTGCCTTAATATAAAAAGGTTTTAGCCACTGAAAAGGAAGGCCCGCTCTTTTGTTCCCACCAACCGAGCTTGGGATCTCAGGGTATCCTTATAGGAGGAGATGTGGTCTGCCAAACAGCCTGGACCTGAACCATGTAGAGCTTTAAAGGTCATAACTAGCACTTTGAATTGCACTCAGAAACAAACTGGCAGCCAGTAGAGCTGCTGCAACAGGGAGGATGTGTGCTCCCTGTAGTCAGCCCCAGTTAACCAACTGGTTCAAAGAGCTGTGGCCAGAGTGTTTGAAAACTTCAACTGGTTCAAAGAGCTGTGGCCAGATTAAGTTTTCAAACACTCTTCAAGAGTCACTTCTGATGTGAGATAATTGACTGCCCGCAAAGACGTTGCCCAGGGGATGCCTGGATGTTTGATGTTTTACCATTCTTGTGGGAGGCTTTTCTCATGTCACCACATGGGGAGCTGGAGCTGACAGAGGGAGCTCAACCCACTCTCCACAGATTCGAACCACTAACCTGTTAGTCAACAGTCCTGCTGGCACAAAGGTTTAATCCACTGTGATACCAGGGGCTCCTAAGTGTCTGAATGGGATCCATCCATTAGCATGTGAGTAACTGAGAAGGATAAACAGCAGCATTTTTTGGGTTGAAGTAAAACCAGAAAGGCCTCTCCTTAGGATCTCAAGTATCAACTAGGCTTATGTATGGAAAGGCAGTCTCTCCTGTATCATTTTCTCTTTATTTCTGATACTTGTTAAATAATGCTTGTATCATATTTTATTGTCTTATGATAGGAATGGTGTTATTTTGTTCAATAAACTCACCAATGAAATAGTTGTTTCCTAACGTAAGCATCTCCTCCGTCAGGACAAGTCCACCCATTGCTTGGAGAAGAGTAACACTTGTGGCATCTATAAGTGAGCACTGTTTAAATCTGTCTGTTGTCACTTTCCATAGCAAGATAAGAGAAGCAGTGGCATCTTGCCTGATACTAAAAACAAAAAAGAAATTTAAGCCACTAAACACACCATATGGAGGAAAATGTTTTAAAAGTCGTAGCATACAGCACATCACTCAAGACATTGAAACAGCACATATTATTGGTAGCATGAATTCAGGGTCAAAAGATGAATAATTCAGGGAAACAATGATTAAATATACAGTATTTCACCAACTGACAAATTCTCAGACAGGAGGAGTTGAAGACAAAAGGATAGCAAACACTTAAAACTAAAACTTTTAACACATATATCTTGGGGAAAGTCCCAATGAAAACCATGTCTAGGATCCTGTTGTGTCCTATGCCGTAGTAACTACACTGGCAACTGTGGAAATAGCAGGAGAAAAACGGCCACTGAACGTTCAGTTGTGCAGGAGGTAAGGCACTGGAAAAACAGACTATTAGAGGTGGAAAATCTGGTCTGTCTTCTCTCTAGGATGGAAAGAATATTTGAAAATACTGGGGAAGTGGTAAAAAAAAATTAGAATGTTGGCTGGCACTGATAGCAAAGATCCTGAAAGGGAGTTTTCAAAATTTCCTATTTTTAAAAATTAATGTAATGGTACTAAACACATTCTGAAGTGGAGGGAGGTGATAAAGTCACCTAATTCACAAAACTGGATTTGAATACTCAACTCTGGCTTTCAATGCATGTGAATTTAACTGGGTTTGTGGTGCTGAATAAAGGTTGCCAACTTTTTCTTTACTCTGAGATTCCTCAAATTTCTATGCTTGATGCTTGTTTATTACTGTTATGCTGTTTGTGTGTGTTTTTTTAATTTGTAACTTGCTGTTGTTTTGTTTTTAATTGCATATTGCCTGGGCTTGGCCCCATGTAAGCTGCCCTGAGTCCCCTTGGGGAGATGGAGGCGGGGTAGAAAAATAAACTTCTTCTTCTTCTTCTTCCTTCTTCTTTCTTCTTCTTCCTTCCTTCCTTCCTCCTCCTCCTCCTCCTCCTCCTCCTTCTTCTCCTTCTTACATAGCAGACATGGTCTTCTCCAAACTGGGAGGAGCTGTATCTATTGAATTTCAGAGGTTCAGCTGGTGTAATGGCTTGACATTTGGATTCTGATGATGGAGGCAAGGTACAAATCCCTGCTTATGGCACTTCCAGAGAGCACCAAATCGCAAGTTTTAGTCAATGACAAAAAAAACCTGGAACTTGATCCACATACAGACCTGTAGGCCGGGATTTCTGCCTCCATCATCCATTCTTGCTGCTTTGTCCTGGGATTTTGCACCCCCTAAAATGGCCGCTGCAGGACGTCTGCCGAAGATTTCGGCGGTTTATTTTTAAGAAACTTAAGATGTGAATATGTGAATATGCGAATTATTGTATGAGTTCCGTTCCTGGGTTATAGAGACTGTGTGGCCATCTTTGCAGACAAGTTTGGCCATGTCCTTGTGCCTGGGAACTACAGGATGAGGTTCCTGGGTTATACATGTCTGTTCCTCGTTGCTTTTATCATAACAACATAGGGAAAGTTGATTACATGGCAAAACCTTGGTTTGTGTGTCACAAACTCCATTAAACATGTGGAGGATGAAGTTTATCTTGCCAAGATAAAGCTTTCACCCTCTAGTCAACTGTTGCCATGTTTTTAGGATACAACCAATCTGGGAACAAACCAACATAAGAAATCCAGTGTTTTCTCAGTACAGGGACATACAGAGATTCAAATATCCGCATTTTCTGGCTAGAACCGGGATATTCTTGCTTTGTAGCAATTTCTCCCACGTTTTCAGGGAACGGCATTTTCAGGCAACAGCCACCTTTCATTTTGAAGTGGGAGCTCCTGGGATAAAGGTACTGGCTGGACAGACCATTAGATATAGAATCCCAATGGATGACCTTAGTAAAGTCACTTTCTCAACCTCAGAGGAAGACCAAAGCAAACCCTCTCTGAATGTATTGTGCCAAGAAACTCTATAATAAGTTTTCTAGGTTCACCACAAGTCATAAATGACTTGAAGGCACAATAACATCTAGTTTGGTTTTGATGTGAACAAGTTTCACAATATTTACAAGACTAGAAAAATATAAATGTTAGAGAAAACTAAGCTGGCAGATACACCCATCCCTAAATCCAATCCAACTGGATAGTTATTTTTTCTTTAATTTTTAAACTTATTTGAGTGGAACATTTAGGTACACCAAGTGGAAGACAACACTTTTAAGAGCCTGCAAGGATCCTAATATAAAGCTTTTTTCTTGTGCTTCTGCAAAATACTATTATCATTTTAGAGGGGGGAAATCATGTTTCAGATTCAATAGTCCACATTATTTAAAGCACATGCAGATAATGGCTCCAGCATAGGGCAGTTTCTTACTTTATTGATGTATTTTGTGGAACTTCAAAAGAGATAAGGCGACCCCCACCAGTATTATTGGAGCTGGCATTTCCACAGGCCACGTCAGGGATAATCTAAAACCAAGAATGAATTTTGGTTATAACTTTCCATAGAAAAAATATATTTTTGAAACAGTAAAGCAATTGGGGGGGGGGGGAGCTGAACATTGCATTAATGTATTTAACATGCAATTTTTGAAAAAATGTAAATAGCATTGCTGAGAGATTGAGTAGGTATTGGACCCTGATGCCATGGAAACATATTGTTCAACCTTTCTCTCTCTTGCCATAGCCCCAGCTAAAATTGCTATCCATAACAAGGTGCAGAGGGGAACGATCTGTTTTGAAAATATAACTTCCTGTGGCTATAGAAATGTATTCTTACTAAAGAAAGAAACCTATCTTTCCAAAAGGTATCAGTCAACTGCTCAAAAAACCGTAAATGGATTTTCATATCGTAGAATGTTAGATACCTACAAGATTGTACAGTGGCTTTTCAAGCAGCAGGTAATGAAAGCTCATGGGATTTCAGCAGCTGTAACAATTGATACCATCTCTTAGCTATGCTTACTATCGCATTCAGTTTCAGCGAATCACAGATAGCAACGCTTTGCCACCTGATCTCAAAAACAAAGGTGACTGTTATCAATTTTTCACAGTGATAGAAAGCTTTCCGCACAACTAAACAGAGCCATGGCTACCTGAAACGGGGAGAAATATGTATGTACTTCTCAGCTGCATTTTATAATGGATCGACTCTAGCTTTCAGGAAATGGTTCTTCATCAGCTATTTTCGGCAACACACTACCAGATCTTACCTCCACTTCATCCCATTTTAGATCCACAACTTTCTGACCTTCTTTTGGCTCCCATGTAGGCAGCGTAACAGTTGGATGAGATCTTGGTAGGACAATGTCAGGCTCCACGGTGGTTGGTACTGGGCTGCTTTGGCTTAGTGCCTCTGACTCCGTCCACCCAGACACCGGCGGACTATAAAAAGAGTGTTCACAATTTATACCTTCATAGCCTTCGTTACAAATGCAGAGATAGCCATCGCTGTTACTACTGCAGTTGCCATGGTGACAAGGATTGCTCGCACATGGATCTGAAACAAACTGAACAGAAATAAAATGGATCGATTAATGTCATAGCATAACATTTCTTTCTTCAAATACACATGACAATGGATTTAAAAATTAAATGTATTACAGGGGATTACGCTGTTCACATTTCGATGAACTGGTTATCTGATAGTAGTGACATAAGAGCGCAATGAAGCAAACAAAAATGGAAATATTGAAATGCTGGTAAAGAAGTATGGTGATAGCATCCCCTTGGAATAATAAAATGTTGGATAGAGCTTTAAAAACCCATGCTGTGACATGTTTATGAACCAAGGATAAGTTCAACTGGATACTGTGCCCTCCCTTGGTGGAGTTAATAGCATCCAACACCAACAACTGAGGGATTATCTTACACAAGCATTCATGATATGACTCCATCGATACTCTGCTCTCTCAGTAACCCCCAATTACTGTCTTACATAGCTTGAATTTTGGATAAATAAGTAATGGGCTTCTTTTGTATTCAAGTACTCCATTTTCAAAACCTGTGTTGATAAAGCACGTTCAATTCAACCTCTATTCTGTTTTATTGGTAATTTAATAAACTATTTTTGAAATGCTGTATTTACATCAGCATGAGTTTACTACTGTCCTTTTGGTTAAAGGATAATTCAACAAATATAGTTTCACCACCTTTCACTAAATTGGAGAATAATGGACTGTGCTCCACAATATCCTTCTTTGGAAAGGTTCTGGAACACCTGAATGTCCTTCTTAGGGGGAGACACTGTGAAGGTGTTATTGGGCAATGCCTGTTTGCCATTATGGCCATATTGGCCTACAGAGTCACCTAGGCTAATTTTCTTCCCATTCTGGTTACCATAGACCTGAAACTGCCAGGTTCTACACCACCAGTGGTCTGATGAAACTCACATCTATATTCCTATCATGCCCCATGAAGACTCTCACTGTTTACCCCTAGTGAAGCCCTTTTTAGTTAGAGGGATTAATATGTACAGTTTCTGGGGGGGTCAGTCTAGATAGCCTTTTTGCATTTGAAGTCTCCATCACCCTGCCCCTTTAAGAATCCCTTCAGGGGGCAGAGCCTCTGGCAAGGCACTTCTGGTTCTTGGAAGAGTCAACCTTTTTTGTGACTGGAAGGTGAAGCGAGAGAAAGGCTGGAGGGTCTACAAATATTACATCCAGTCGAGCTGTATGAGCTGTATCCAAGTCCAGTCAGAGCTGTATGAGCTATATTTGAATCTAGTTGGAGCTGCATTCAAGTCGAGTCAGAGTTAAATATTGAGACCATCTTAGAGACAGTTGAACACCATACAAGAAAGAGACAATAAGAAGAAATACAGATTCAAGTACCACAGTTCAGCCAAAACTGTATCAGTCTCTTAAAGACTTTACCTCTCCTCATAAATACTTTGTAGTGAGCCTCGGGAGGAGAGAAATTCTAAAATTCTTGTCAGTTAATAAATTCTTGTTCCATTTAACTATATAGTCTCCAATCTGTTCCCTGCACAGCCAGTTCACCTTCCAAGTAGTTAAGACAGCATGGGGGCAGAACAATTCCCTTTTTATTAAATTCCATGGAAGCTCTTCTGTTACTTAAACTAGTGTCTACAGTCACTAATGAATTGGATAAGGATGAACAAATTAATCTAGACAAACAGAACTGAACCTGCTTAATCAAAGACAGAAATGAAAATAGGGATTCATCTCTGGGCTAAATGAAGTTGCATGTCCACCTGTAAACCTAGATGCCCAGAATTACTTTATATGCAGGCAATCCCTGAGTTACACACCTCCAACTTATAAAGAACTCATATTTAATAACGGGGCTGAAACAACAGGAAGTGAGAGGAATCTATCTCTTAGAAGGAAAATTCAGTCCTGAAAGAGTTATCATGGGAAAAGGGTGTCTCAATGGAAGCTTTATACCCAATCTTTGTTTCTACAACAAGCCATTTTTTCAAAATCCAATTATCACAGGTATAGAAAGTGAGGTGAAGCCTTCTGAACAGGGGCACAGAGAGCAAAACAAACATCACTGGGGTGTTAGCGCTTCCCTGTGCTACACAAAGCTTATCTAGCTTTGGGTAGCACAAGAAATATACCTGTTCCAATTTACAGACAAATTCAACTTAAGAACAAACCTACAGAACCTGTCTTGTTCATAGCTTGGGAGCTGACTATATATATAATCTAAAAGCATAAATCTTTTAAGTTTGCCAAAAATATATACTAATGAGGCCAAGTGCATTATGAGACAATTCAAATGCAACTTTTTTGGCAATCTTTGCTCTCTATTCTAAATAGAAAATTCTATATTTAGAATATAGGACACGATACTGGCATGGAAGAGTCTTGAAGCATGTTGAATCTAACCAGTAAAAATATGTTTTCAGCAAATCCTTGCTAGAATGTCCATTGTCTCTGTTCCAATGATCCTTCACTACTTTCCTTCTATCCAATAGAATCTGTGAAGCATATATATTTGGCTAGAGCCTGGAACGATTAATTTTGGAGTAAAATTCCCATGTTAACTGGTGCTTTGGTGGAACTGTTAGCTCCCCAAAAGCATTTCTGATTCTGGTCACTCTTTTTAGTCTATAACCATTTCTCTGGAAAATCACTTTCTCTCTTTTGTTCAAAAGTCATCATCACAAAGGTTATTTAAAGGACTGATTATTTCTGTCTATCCAAACACATATATCCAACAAAGCTAATTTCCCAGTTCAGAGCTTCAAATGGGCTCAATTTGAAAGTCAAATATGAAACACTTGAGTAGAACTGTTGTCCTGCATAATCTGGGATAAGTAAAATGGAAATAGAAACTTGCCTCTACAGTACAGAATTACCAGATGAAATAGAGTAACAACTTTTCAAACACATACAAAATGCTCCAGATGTACCATTTATATGGACAATTTTCTGAGATTAGAGAAAGGAGTGGGCCTCCTGGTGGTGAAGCAAGTTAAACCGCTATGCTGCTGAACTTGCTGACTAAAAGGTTGGCAATTTGAATCCAGAGAACAAGGTGAGCTCAGCTTCTGCCAACCTAACAGTTTGAAAACATGAAAATGTGAATAGATAAACAGGTACTGCTTCTGTGGCACTCCGTGCAGTCATGCTGGCCACATGACCGCAGGTGTCTACAGACAACGCCAGCTCTTCGGCTTAGAAATGGAGATAAGCACCACCTCTCAGAGTTGGACACGACTAGACTTAATGTCAGGGGAAACCTTCACCTTTAGAGAAAGGAGGCAGTGTGGCTTACGGTTGAAATGTGGTTACATGGCTTAAGTGATGAATTATAATTACCAATTAAGATTTCAGTTCCAAACAAATATGACACATTCTCATAGAAAACTACAGAAGATTTTCCACAGGGGCTAAAATCTAAAATCACCGGAAATCATGAAAATGATATGGTTCTGTATACTGAAAACCCTTTACCATTTCATAATGAGACAAACAGATTTTGAAATGTGCAGAGATAATATGCCAATAATATGCAAGAAATAGGACCTTCCTTTCTTCTTTCCAGCTTCTTGAATGTCACCTTCATACATATGACTGCAGTTGTGTTTAAGGGACTTACATACAGTGAGTCATTTTGAATTGGAAAACCTACCAAACCTGGATGTGTAATACTCCAACAGAAATGCTACATTGAAAAAAATATGCCATGGTATAGAATTCAAAAGGGAATGGCAGGGGGTTGGACTGAATGGCCTTTGTGATCTCTTTCAATTGTATTATTCTTTCCTTACATGAATTACAGAAAGAAAACTATCAGATGGAATTTGGAAATGCTCTTTATCAATATGAAAGCCACAAAGATCTACTGGGTAGATATAACTGTTCAGGAGCTTCACGTACAGTCTTTTCGCTTCAGACAGCATTTCTCTCAAATATTACAGCTTCTGTCAATACCAATGAATACAAGGCAACATCAATACTGATTAGGATTTTTTGCCAGCTATTGTGCTTTCTTCGCCCCTTCGATCCCTCATACAGCTTTGTCATCTTTGTCCACATTCACTTTCAAAGACACAGGTTTTGACATTGGTTTGCACTGATTACATCTTCCTGCCAGGAGATTATTCTCAACCTAAATCCAATTACTAAGTATCAAGTAAATCATAGCCAGAAATAATCATCAAGGGCTACAAATTGGCAAAGTCAAAAGGAAAACTCTACAACTACAGTAACAAAAGAACCATTTTTTAAAAATCAAGGTCTTCAACATGCTTCCGACGGTAACTAGATGCATCTTATCAAAGCACCGTTGTAAGAAGAGACTATGATTCTTTATTTATGATTTCTTAACTTTGAAGCTAGTCTACTGAAGGAAGTGGAAGATGAGGGAAAAAGAAGAACAGATATATATAATCACCCAAAAGAAGAATATATATAGAACCCAGGGTTCTGTCCTGGCCCTGATCCTGTTCAACAACTCTATTAATGACTTAGATGAAGGGTTAGAAGGCATGACCATCAAGGTTGCAGACAAAACCAAATTGGGAGGGATAACCAATACTCCAGAAGACAGGAGCGGAAATCAAAATGATCTGAACAGATTAGAGATGGGCCAAAACTAACAAAATGAAGTTCAATGGGGATGAATGCAAGATACTCCAATTAGGCAGAAAAAAAATGAAATGAAAAGATACAGAATGGGGGACGCATGGCTCGACAGCAGTACGTGTGAAAAAGATCTCGGAGTCCACGTTAAACAGGAGCCAACAATGTCATGCGGCAGATTAAAAAGCCAATGGGATTTTGGCCTGCATCAACAATGTCTAGATCTGGGGAAATCATGCTACCCCTCTATTCTGCCTTGGACAGATCACACCTGAATACTGTTTCCAATTCTGGGCACCACAATTGAAGGGAGATGTTGACAAGCTGGAATGTGTCCACAGAAGGGTGACTAAAATGATCAAGAGTCTGGAGAACAAGCCCTATGAGGAGCGGCTTAAAGAGCTGGGCATGTTTAGCCTCCAGAAGAGAAGGTTGAGAGGAGACATGATGGCCATGTATAAATGTGTGAAGGGAAGTCATAGGGAGAAGGGAGCAAGCTTGTTTTCTGCTGCCCTGGAGACTAGGACACAGAGCAATGGCTTCAAACTACAGGAAAGGAGATTCCACCTGGACATTTGGTACAACTTGCTGTGAGAGCTGTTCAGCCGTGGAACTCTCTGCCCCGGATTGTGGTGAAGGCTCCTTCTTTGGAGGCTTTTAAGCAGAGGCTGGATGGCCATCTGTTGGGCATGCTTTGAATGTGATTTTCCTGCTTTTTAGCAGGGGGTTGGACTGGATGGGCCACGAGGTCACTTTCATCTCTATGATTCTATTATTTTAACTCAAGGAATTCAACATGTTGCTCACTGTTGTTAAATGGTTGGATGGAAAGCAAATCTCAGAGATGATAATATATCTGAAGTGGAAATGCAGAACTACGTATGTCTCTGTACATGCTTAATGCTTCCTTCAACTGTTATATTTCATTGCAAACTACCCTTGTAAACTAGAATGACAGAGGTTGTAGATCAAGTATGTGTAACCTTAGTCCTCCAGAAATTTTGAATGCAGCTCTCATGATTTCTCACTTTTTGCTATGCTAGGTAAAGTTGATTAGCGCTACAAGCTAAACATTTGAAGGGTCATATTTGCCAACCCCTGTTCCAAAAAAACACGTTTAGTGAATACAGCAGAATGCATGTTTGGTGAAAAGAACACAATAAACCTTATCATTTTCTATTGTCAGATAAAAAACATACATTATATTTTTGCAAGCATAATACTTATGCAGTAGCATATTATCTTCACACACAAAACTACAAAATCAAATGAAAACATTCAAAGTAGTAGTATTTGCACAAATACACCACACAATTACATGTAAAGAAGCTATTATGAAATCTCCTATCTAAGAATGATTTTACTGCATAAAACTACAACATACTGACTTTATTGTGTCAAATGTCTTAATCGAGATTGTATCTCTATCAAGATAGTTCACACAATAAAGTCGATTTGTGCAGTAAAATCATTCCTAGATAGGAGATTTCATAATTAAAATTATACCTGCCTTTTACTAGTACCTATTTTCACAATTAAAGTGCACTTATATATACAATACCTATAGCTATATTTCTGAACCTTCAATTATTACAAGAGCCGACAGGTCAAAAGTTCAAATCCAGGGAAAGCGTGGATGAGCTCCCTCTATCAGCTCCAGCTCCCCATGATAGGACATGAGAGAAGCCTCCCACAAGGATGGTAAAACAACAAAACATATGAGCATCCCCTGGGCAACATCTTTGCAAAGGGCCAATTCTCTCACACCAGAAGCGACTTGCAGTTTCTCAAGTCGCTCCTGACACAAAAGAAAGAAAACTGGGCAATATAGCCTTTTCACACACCAAAGAAACCATGAAGAAAGTATATATTGTTTTATAGACATCTGTGAGACACCAAAAGAACATGTATGACCTTGATTAAGGATATCGCATGCTCTACCCAAGTGAAAAAACATGAACAAGTTCAGAAGAGTATGTTCATAGAAATGATGCTGTGTTCTTAAATTTGACCTCTGGTAAAGCCATGGTTAGACTGATGAACCAGAAGTGACTGGTTGATGGATTGAAATAGTTATAAAAGATAAAGTTTTACCCTTGAAATTCAGTTTAGTCATGTCCGACTTTGGGGGGTGGTGCTCATTTCCATTTCTAAGCTGAAGAGGCAGTGTTGTCCATAGATGCCTCCAAAGTCATGTGGTCATCATGACTGCATGGAGCACCATTACCTTCCCATTAGAGTGGTACCTACTGATCTACTCACACGTGCATGTTTTCAAACTGCTAGTTTGGCAGAAGCTGGGGCTAACAGTGGAAACTCACCCCGCTCCCCTGATTCGAACCACTGACCTTTCAGTCAGCAAGTTCAGCAGCTCAGCTGTTTAACCCACTGCACCACACTAGAAACTCAGGGCAGCATGACAATAAAATGAATTTAAAGCAATTTAAAAGATTAAAACAGACAAAAGCATTTTAAACAATTTTAAGAAGTTAGAACAATGTAAAGTCATTGTTAGATTCCAAATGCTTTAATAAAAAGCTGTGTCTTAATGTGGTGCTGGAATGAAGCCAGTCCTGGCATAAAACTGGTCCCCGAGGATAGAATACTCTTCCACATCTTAATACATGATAGCAGACATTAAGAGAGACAGACATTTTGTTAGACATATCAAGTCCTTAAATGTTATCACCACCTCCTTGGATTTAGAGTAGAAATGTATTGGCATTCAGTGCAATTCCTTTAAAACAAATAACATATTGTCTATCTAATTGCTACATAGTCCACTAGCTGTAGTTTCCAAGCCATTGTTGAGGGTTGATCTGAGTTGAGTATATTGTAGTTATCTAACTGTAAAGTTACCAGAGCATGAACTACTGTGGCCAAAAAATATCCATACATTCCAAATTGTGAAATCTACCTGGAGTTCTGGTGACAGAGATGGATACACAAAAGGTCTCGAGCTCTGTATCTGATTCCTATGGTGACCTTTAATTTGAAGTCAGAGCAAAGCTTAATGTTTCAATACCTCAATGATTTTTGTTTTATCAACCAGGCAAGAACAGGGCAAGCAAAGTAAGGTCATGTTTACACACTAGCATTTGCTATAAAGACATGAGGTATAAGTCTTATAGCAGTATAATCACTAGTTTGTAGAAAGCTATTCAATAATCACACTCATATATGATTCTGGCATATATGAACTACTAGATGTCCCCTGCCATGCGTTACTGTGGCCCATTGTTGTGATCTCGAAAATAAAGTAATGAGAAACTGTTTGTTTCTAATAGATGTAATTTCTTTATGCTTGTGGGTAAATAGTACTTCTTGCTGTTTCTTTTTCAGTGTTGATATGGAGATTGTCTGGTTTGCCAACTCTGGAACATGCAACATATTATTGTCCTTCTTTAGGGGTCCCTTTCAAATCTATGATATTATATCTGTCATATTTGTGTGTGTGTGTGAATCATATATATCTATCTATATCTATGGCTGGGTGGCTCTTTGTCAGGAGCTTTGATTATGTTTTATTGTCCTGGTGAAGGGAGTTGGACTGGATGGCCTAAGGCTACATTTCTTAAACCTGAGGGTTGGGACCCCTGAAGGGGGGGGGGGGTTGTGAGGGGTGTCAGAAGGATCGCCAAAGACCACCAGAAAACACTGCATTTTCTGTTGGTCGTGGGGGTTCTGTTTGGGAAGTTTGGTCCAATTCTATCATTGGTGGGGTTCAGAATGCTCTTTGATTGTAGGTGAACTATAAATCCCTGTAACTACAACTCCCAAATGTCAAGGTCCATTTCCCCCAAACTCCATCTGTGTTCATATTTGAGCATATTGAGTATCTGTGTCAAGTTTGGTCCAGATCCATCATGGTTTGAGTCCACAGTGCTCTCTGGATGTAGGTGAACTACAACTCCCAAACTCAAGGTCAATGGCCACCAAACCCTTCTAGTGTTTTCTGTTGGTCATAGAATCATAGAATCATAGAATCATAGAGTTGGAAGAGACCTCATGGGCCATCCAGTCCAACCCCCTGCCAAGAAGCAGGAACACTGCATTCAAATCACCCCCGACAAATGGCCATCCAGCCTCTGCTTAAAAGCTTCCAAAGAAGGAGCCTCCACCACACTCCGGGGCAGAGAGTTCCACTGCTGAACGGCTCTCACAGTCAGGAAGTTCTTCCTAATGTTCAGATGGAATCTCCTCTCTTGTAGTTTGAAGCCATTGTTCCGTGTCCTAGTCTCCAAGGAAGCAGAAAACAAGCTTGCTCCATCCTCCCTGTGGCTTCCTCTCACATATTTATACATGGCTATCATATCTCCTCTCAGCCTTCTCTTCTTCAGACTAAACATGCCCAGTTCCCTAAGCCGCTCCTCATAGGGCTTGTTCTCCAGACCCTTGATCATTTTAGTCGCCCTCCTCTGGACACTTTCCAGCTTGTCAACATCTCTCTTGAATTGTGGTGCCCAGAATTGGACACAATATTCCAGATGTGGTCTAACCAAAGCAGAATAGAGGGGTAGCATTACTTCCTTAGATCTAGACACTATGCTCCTCTTGATGCAGGCCAAAATCCCATTGGCTTTTTTTGCCGCCACATCACATTGTTGGCTCATGTTTAACTTGTTGTCCACGAGGACTCCAAGATCTTTTTCACACGTACTGCTCTCGAGCCAGGCGTCCCCCATTCTGTATCTTTGCATTTCATTTTTTCTGCCAAAGTGGAGTATCTTGCATTTGTCACTGTTGAACTTCATTTTGTTAGTTTTGGCCCATCTCTCTAATCTGTCAAGATCGTTTTGAATTCTGCTCCTGTCCTCTGGACTATTGGCTATCCCTCCCAATTTGGTGTCGTCTGCAAACTTGATGATCATGCCTTCTAGCCCTTCATCTAAGTCATTAATAAAGATGTTGAACAGGACCGGGCCCAGGACGGAGCCCTGCGGCACTCCGCTCGTCACTTCTTTCCAAGATGAAGAGGAAGCATTAGTGAGCACTCTCTGTGTTCGTCCACTTAACCAATTACAGATCCACCTCACCGTAGTTTTGCCTAGCCCACATTGGACTAGTTTCCTTGCCAGAAGGTCATGGGGGACCTTGTCGAAGGCCTTACTGAAATCCAGGTACGCTACATCCACGGCATTCCCCGCATCTACCCAGCTTGTAGCTCTATCGAAGAAAGAGATCAGATTAGTCTGGCATGACTTGTTTTTGATAAATCCATGTTGACTATTAGCGATGACTGCATTTGTTTCTAAGTGTTTGCAGACCACTTCCTTAACAATCTTTTCCAGAATCTTGCCCGGTATCGACGTGAGGCTGACCGGACGGTAGTTGTTTGGGTCGTCCTTTTTTCCCTTCTTGAAGATTGGGACCACATTGGCCCTCCTCCAATCTGCTGGAACTTCTCCCGTTCTCCAAGAACTCTCAAAGATGGTTGCCAATGGTTCCGAAATGACTTCCGCTAGTTCCTTCAATACTCTGGGGTGTAGTTGATCTGGCCCTGGGGACTTGAACTCATTAAGAGCGGCCAGGTATTCCTGGACGACTTCTTTCCCAATTTGGGGTTGGATGTCCTCCAATCCCTCATCCACTCCATCTTGCTGAGGTTGAAGACTCTCTTTTTGTGAGAAGACCGAGGCAAAGAAGGCATTAAGTAGTTCTGCCTTTTCCCTATCCCCTGTCAGCATTGCCCCATCTTCTCCTCGAAGAGGTCCTATCGGCTCCTTGTTTTTCCTTTTTCTACTGACATAAGAATAGAAGCCCTTTTTATTGTTTTTAATGTCCCTGGCAAGTCTGAGCTCATTTTTTGCTTTAGCCTTGCGGACCTTTTCCCTACAGGTGTTGGCTATTTGTTTGAATTCTTCTTTGGTGATTTCTCCCTTTTTCCACTTCTTGTGCATGTCTCTTTTGTGTCTTAGCACAGTTAGAAGTTCTTTGGACATCCATTCTGGCTTCTTTGCACTTGTCCTATTTTTTCTCTTTGTTGGCACGGTTTGCAATTGCGCCTTGAGTATTTCACTCTTGAGAAATTCCCATCCATCCGTAGCTCCCTTGTCTTTTAGTATCTGTGTCCACTGAATGCTGCTCAGCGTTTCCTTCATTTTTTGGAAATCAGCTCTCCTAAAGTCCAAAATGCGGGTTTGACTTGTCTTAGTTTCGGCCTTCCTTTGTACCTCAAATTGCAGGAGCACATGGTCACTTGCCCCTAAGGATCCTACCACTTCGACCGCATCGATCAGGTCCTCCGCATTTGTTAGGATGAGATCAAGAGTAGACAATCCCCTTGTTGCCTCTTCTACCTTCTGGACCATGAAATTGTCTGCAAGGCAAGCGAGGAATTTGTTGGACCTTGTACTCTTGGCCGAGTTTGTTTTCCAGCAAATATCGGGATAGTTGAAATCGCCTATGACTACTACATCTCTTTTCTGTGCCTGTTTGGTCAACTGTTGGCAGAAGACTTCATCAAGATCTTCCTCCTGGCTTGGGGGTTTGTAGTAGACGCCTACAACGACATCTTTTTGAGTCCCAGTTCCCTTGATTCTTATCCAGATGATTTCAAGCTGGTTTCCCAGATTGCTGTCTTGAATTTCTTGTGCAGCATAAGAGTTTTTGACATATAAGGCTACTCCGCCTCCTCTCCCCTTTGTTCGGTTTCTGTGAAAGAGGTTATACCCCTCGATATCTACATTCCAGCGATAGGAGTCATCCCACCAGGTTTCAGTGATGGCTATGATATCATATTTGTGGTGTTGTGCTAGAAGTTGGAGTTCGTCTTGTTTATTTCCCATGCTCTGTGCATTAGTGTAAAGACATGTGAGCCCCTGGGATCTTCCCTTGAGCTGTTTAATTGGTATTATTGTGCTTTTGGTACGTGGTCCTTGTTGTGTTTGTGCAGCCCTCCGTTTAGCCTTCTGGCGATTCCCAGACATTATGGGTAAAGTAGTGTTCGCAAGGCTGTTGTCCCCCTCCCCCGGTGGACCTAGTTTAAAGTGCGTCTAATGAGGTTTGCGAGTCTGTGAGCAAAAAAGTGTTTTCCTACTTGTGTGAGATGCACCCCATCCCTTGCCAGTAGGCCATCCTCCTGGAATAGCAGGCCATGGTCGAGGAAGCCAAAGCGTTCCTCCTGACACCATTTTCTAAGCCAGTCATTGACCTGTACTATTTTTCGGGCTCTTGTGGGTCCGTGTCTTACAACAGGGAGGAGGGATGAAAAGACCACCTGTACATTACATTCTTTTAGCATTGCTCCTAGAGCTCGAAAATCATTTGTGATCTTTTGAAACGTATGCCTTGCAGTATCATTGGTTCCTACATGAATCAACATGAGGGGAGGACGGTGATAGGGCTTGAGGAGCCTGGTGAGCCTCTGAGTGATATGGTGTATTTTTGCCCCCGGTAGGCAGCATATTTCTCGAGCCATCCCATCTGGTCTGGAAATGACAGCTTCCGTTCCTCTAAGGAGGGAGTCGCCTACTACCAAGACCTGTTTACTTTCAGGAATGACAGCGCCCCTTTTGTGCAATGTAGTGTGTAGGTCTCCAGAAAAGTGATCCTGTTGGTGTGAATTGTGTAGGTGAAAAGTGTTGTCCTCCTCCTCGACATCCCCGGTGCATTCATCAAGGACAATCCATTGAGATTTGTCCGAGAGCCTATGGTTCTCCTGTATGTGTTCCTGTTGCTCCTGGTCTATGGTTGGGGATGGTACACCTGTAGGATTGTGCAAGTGTGAATGTTGTGAAGTGTTGTCCCAGTCAGGGCTGTCCCCCGCACACTGATCAAGGATGAGCCACTGATCAGTATCTAAGCCATTCTGGTCTTCCCCAATATGTTGTGTTTCTTGGTCAGGTGCTAGTTGTGTGAGAATTTGGAATCTATTGTGTAACTGCAGCTGAGCAGAGGTATTCTGAGGAGGCTTCTGGGTCCTATGTGTCCTTCTAAGGGTGACATTTCTCCAAGCCTGAGGGTTGTCCACATCTGAGGTGCTGTTCTGTTGAGCCTCCCCGTAATGTTGGTGTGATATGGGCTGCGTGTCTAGGCCAGTGTGGTGTGTGGTATCTAAGAAGAGTTCAAGTTCCTGAATGTCCTTAAGGGTCTTAATACGGTCCTCGAGTTGTCGTATCCTGTGTTCCATGCGAGTGATCTGTGTACACTTGGGGCAGATGTAATTGAGTAATTGTAGTGTGAAAAAGCTGAACATGCCACAGCTAGTGCATGAGATGGGAAGTTTTCGTGTTTGTTCCATCTGGAGGTTGCTAATGCTCTTGGTGTGTGTTTGATGTTGTTGTCTGTATGCAGGGGTGAAAGTATAGGTTACTGAGTGTATGAGTTCTCTCAAAGAAAGCAGCCCTGAAAGCTGTTAAATTCAAACAAAGCTTACCCTGAAGCAGAAGGAAACAAAATGGGTTCCTGCTTCCTCAACTTCTGTGGAAAGCCCAGCTGCCCCTTGGGTTCAGACACTGGTTTATATAGGATAACCAGGAAGCCCCGCCTCTCAGCAGTTATTTTTTAAACTCAGGAAGCCCCGCCTCTCAAAGAAAGCAGCCCTGAAAGCTGTTAAATTCAAACAAAGCTTACCCTGAAGCAGAAGGAAACAAAATGGGTTCCTGCTTCCTCAACTTCTGTGGAAAGCCCAGGACTCATGGGAGTCCTGTATGCCATGTTTGGTTCAACGCCATAATTGGTGGAGTTCAGAATGCTCTTTGATTGTAGGTAAACTATAAATCCCAGCAAATACAACTCCCAAATGACAAAATTAAAAATTTTGAGTGAAGGACATACATTGGGTTGTTAGGTCTATGCCATTCAAATTTGGTGTCAATTGGCCCACGTGTTTTTGAGTTCTGTTAATCCCACAAATGAACATTACATTTTTATTTATACAGATAAGAACTGTCTAAAGCGCAAGTGGATACATCATGGACTGTATCTGTTTCTGCATTGATCCTGGAATCATCTGACTGTAAGGCTGCATGTTCTAATGTACAGAAATATTGGAACAAGCAGATGAAGAATCTTGCTGACAAAGCAGAAAAGGGGTTGGACAGGAGATAAAAATAATCACAGCAGAAGATTCACCCCAGTTAGGACTGCAGACAAATGTACACCAAGGTGACTTTAACACTGCACTTAAACGTCTCCCTTGGAAAACAAAATTTACAGAAACTCCAAACCCAGGTCCATTACAATGTTTTAATTTAGATGAGTTGTGGTGTGGCAGAATTCTTCCATTCCTGAAAGGCTCATGCTCAGAAAGAATTTGGACATAGTGCAAATCCATAGAAGATTGGTTTTCCTTTAGCCCACTGAGGAGCCCCCTAACCCACAACCTAATATATTTTTCACAACATTAAACTGTCAAGTGTATTTTTCTCTTGTTTTTTGCTCAAACTTCTTTTGGGAATCCACTACACTTAAGGTACACCCTTTACTGTGTTGATCTTTGAATGATAGGTCAGAATTCATACAGATAACATTCCAGCCTCACATGGATCACATCCCTAGTGCTACCATTTTATTTTGCTCACTTGCTCATGCTTTTCTCTTTACAGAAAAGAAAACCCCAAAGGAAAAGCAGAGAGAAGTGAAAGGAGCTAGCATTTGTGAATTATATAGAAAAGAGAACACTTCTGTTATAATATATTTTTATTCTGTGACTATGAAAGATAGCCCAAATCCTTCTACTAATCCTTTCTATAGTCAACCATCTTCCAAAAAAATCTGCAACACTGCGTGATTCCAGAAAGTGGAAAAGTCCATGCTGATCTGGGTTTAAAAAATCAGGTAGGAGTAATCTGTAGTCCACACACTGGCCCCATAAGGCTACACTTTTCATGGGGAGGGGTGCCTTCTGGAAGGACAGGGAGACACCTGAGTCACCCCCCCAAAAAAAGATTTTGAAAATAAAATACCTTCTGGGGCTGACATTTCCCTGCTGCTGGCCCTCTCCTGGTGCATAGCAATGACATGACTTTCATCCTCCCCCCTTCTCCTGGCTTGTCATTGCTACGCGACAGGAGGAGGCCAGCAACAAGGAAATACCAGCCACATAAGTTATTATATTTTTAATGGCTGGGGGGGGGGGGGTTGGTGCCCTTGTAGTTTTGCACACTGAATCAGCCTGGAAACACACAAGATGGCTGTCTGGAGTGCCCCCTCAGAAATCCAAGACTTCTGAGAGGGCAGTCCAGACAGCAACCATAGTGGGTTTGACTCGTGCCTTTCAAGAAGGCATGGATCAAACCCACTATCCAACTGCCTCAACACAAAGCAGGGTTTTCCTGCATTGTGCTGAATGCACTCGATTTTGCATGGGCCGTTGTTTGGAATCCCCCCACAAATATTTGGAAGGGCGCACATTTTGTGTCCTGTCGGGATGAGCCCATTGAGGGCAAGTTCATTCACTTGGTTTTTCCATTTCTTTGGTTCATCAATCATTTTGCCACCCATCTTCTCTACAGTTAAAATAGGTCCTCTGGTCTAATAGTTTCTGTAAGTTGAAGGTAAAATCAGATACATACTCACTCAATATTGCCATACTGGTAAACATACATGCATCACCTTGCAAGAAGAGAATTAGCAATACTATTGAAACTGCAAAAAAAGATGATAATTCAACTTTTAAAACCATCGCCACACATATTACTCTCGCCCTTCCCCTGTATATAACAAGAAACAATGACCAGAAAGCTTCTCCGTTCAAATTTTCCAATATGCCAACACCATATCACTGCCCCAACCACAATTTACCTGATATATTTGCACAGTGATAGACTGGGAAAGATGCTGAATGTTTCCATTGGTAACATTCTGCATCTCTCCAAGTCTCTACTATATCAGTCAACGAAATTAATAACCAAATCAACTAAACAAATCCAGTGAAAAAATAGGCATCCCATGATAATTCACAATACTAACATCAACTATGAATGACAACTGGATTGGACTGTTCCCAAACTGGTATTCCACTTCTGTGAGTTTTAAATATTCCACAAAATGAAAACTGCTATGAAATGTAATAAATGCATAGAAACTGCTTCCCCTTTGCTGCAGCAAAGCAACCAAAATGCCTACAGGAATGGACAATCACACACCAGGTCTGGATTTAATCTCTTCCCTATTTTTGTCCAATCTTTTATTTGTATCTTGAGCTTTGAAACTGTGTGCACATTATTATTAGACCCAGAGGAACACATGCATATATATATGTTTACAATAACAGACATTAATTTAATGAAATATTTCAATTTCTTTCTCCTGCACTTCAAACTTTTGTAAGCACAATAGTTCAGAAAATAGTATATACTCATACAAGAATAGACTATACATTTTGCACAATCTGGCTATTTAGCTCAATTGGACCTATTTATTGCTGAGCAAGCACTTGGGAAATCTCAGCAATTCGTCTTTATTGACCCAGTGATAGATACATGCGTTCTTGGAAGCTATTCATCAAGTTTCTGCCTAAAGGACATATATGCCAATAAAATCAACCAAACCACAAAACCAAATAACAACTAATGTCTCACTAACAATACTTTCTAGCCCCAGAATAAAGTAATGAACCAGTCACAGATAAAGAGATGGAGAAAAGTGGTAGTGTCAAAGAAAGGGGTTCTGCACCTGAACTTCATCACTAAACATCTGGGTGTTCCCTCGGCAACGTCCTTGCAGGTGGCCAATTATCTCACACCAGAAGCAACTTGCAGTTTCTCAAGTCACTCCTGACATGAAAAAAAATCAAATGTATAAGACCTCCTCAGAATTGACAATCCAAAGACTCTTTGATTTGAGTCTCCTTAGACCAGACCCAAATATTGAGTGTCCTCACTTATTCAAGTGCCTCACAGACCTCAGAACCAGTTTACAATTCAAGCAATGCCATGGCAATTAGTATTTTGTTAGGAATACATTAAAACAGAGAAGACTGCAATATTAAGGATGGGGAGGATCCATCTATTTCCAGTCCATATCACTTTCACACATTTTATGCATTTCCCCCATTTACACATTCATCCGTAATATTTAAAACAGCTTCTCAAATTGCATACATGAATATGTGTATGAACTTTTCAAAGTATGAATTTTAAAATTCATTTAAATGTACATTTTCTCAGAGGGTGTATTTAAAAATATATTATACACTTAAACTGATCAGGACTGTGCTGCAGCAGCCAGAGCGGTGGATATTTCAATGGATGGCTAAATTCCAATCCACACATTAATCCAGGAAGGGCACGTCCGGTCACTTTGTACAGGAATTCACAAAAAAGCCAATTCCTCAAGCATCCCTACAGCAGGAATCATTACTGCTACTTAAGATTCATAGGGAATATGGTACAAAGGTTGCCTTCCAATGCACTGAATATTAAGGCTGAGGCAATGTGATATGTCTCTCTGCATAGTTGTTTCCAAGACATTTTCGATATCACCGGATTGTCTTTTGCATTGAAAAGTAGTTTCATCCATTGTACAAGGAGTCCTCAGTGTAGCAAAGGGTTGAACCCTTGTGCCAGTAGAACTCCTGACCAAAAGACTGGCAGTTCGAATTCAGGAGGTGGGGTGAGCTTCCATTATTCAGCTCCAACTTCTCATGCGGGGACATGAGAGAAGCCTCCCACAGGATGGTAAAACATCTGGGCATCCCCTGGGCAATGTCCTTGCAGACAGCCAATTCTCTCACACCAGAAGCGGTTTGCAGTTTCTCAAGTTGCTCCTGACACAGAAAAAAAAATCAGTTGTACTGTAATTTGCTGACTTTAGGTTGCACCATTAAAGGATCTGATTTATTTCTCCATAATTCAAGTTTTCCCAATTATTAAGGAGCAACAAAATCAGATTACAAATGCAACATGGCAAAGAGGAACTACACTCCTTTTGAAATGTAACTCTTAAGGGTTTTGGATGTGTTTGGTTACATTTACCACATGCTGGTAGGTAGCATTATGGTGGTTTTGTAGAAATGAAAGTATCTATTTTAGTTACTTCTTTCAAACTATAATTGTTTTACAAGTAATTTCCTGTCCTCTGTGTAAAAAAAATTATATTAAAGGTGCATCTACACTGCAGAAGTAATACAGTTTGACATCACTTTAACTGCTATGGCACAATGCTATGGAATCCTGGAATCTGCAATTTGGTGAGACTAAAGACCTTGTAAACTACAATTCACATTATTCATTAGCACTGAGCCAAGTCAGGCAAAGTGTCTCAACTAGCATTCATTCTATTGCATAGATCAGGGGTTCTTAATATTTTTTTGTTCCACGGACCCCTTTACCAGTCCAGCTAAAACCACAGACCCCCTTCTTAGAGCGTAGCAGTAGATAGTTTTATGACACTCAACACAGACATGTCTTGAAACTAAATATTAGTACTTAATGTTATATTTTACAACTCTCCTATTATTGTAATACTTGATATGCCGGGAGATCTTGTGTAATCTAGCATCTGGTCTAACAACTACCATAATTTCAAAGTATGGATGAGAGTAAGAAACAACTGTAATGTGATATGAAATGAAGACTACTGGCATTTATTGAAAACATTAATAAGTGAAGGAAATACTAGATTTCATTTGGGGTCATAGAAAATAAAGATAATAAGTTAATTTTATAATTTGAAGCTCATTGACTCCCTGAAATATTCCAAGAGGTTTGTGGACTGCTGCTTTAGACCCCTTGGTATAGATGTACTCTTGGAAAAAACTCTAAAATCAGGACAGTAAATAAAGAACAACACTAAAAAAAAACAGGGGAATTCCAGACAAGAATCAATCAGGGTCAGCTAACACCTCCCAACAAAGGATCCCCCAGGCAGAAAGCAGCCAGGCTTTGAAGCTGCAAGGCAATTAAATGCTAATCAAGGTGGCCAATTGCAACATTCACATTTGCCTCAAGCAGACAAGAGTACATTTTCCCACCCTGGACATTCCACAAATATATAAACCTCACTTGCCTAGTTTCCAACAGACCTCACAACCTCTGAGCATGCCTGCCATGGATGTGGGCAGGAGAGAATGCTTCTGGAACATGGCCATACAGCCCAGAAAACGCACAGCAACCCACTCTAAAATAGTTTTACACATGCAAAAACAAATGTGATAAAATAATTAAAAGGTGAGCATATTAAAGTCTCAGAAGACTAGCACAAATAACAAGCAGCAGCAAACTAGTATAACAAGCTGCAACCAAAATGGGCACACTGTGGGCAGGATTTCAAGTATTTCAGTCAAACTCCTTCCTCCTCTTTAGGTCTCAGAAAAGCAAATTAGGAGGCTATAGAATTCTGGTTTTATTTACTCTGAAGGGAATCTTCCATAGATTCAAAATTGGATTTAGCTATGCACAGGAATACAGCTATGGTCTTTAATGATATTCTGCCACTTTCAAAACAACACCATCTGCAGAATTGTTTAGCTTACATTTTATGTGTCCAACACTTTAGTGCAACTTTTGGCAAATACGCACGTACAACAATTACTAGAGCTTAGATCCCAGTTTCTAACATATTGCAAACAAACTGCTCTCATCATTGGTCTCATAAAAACAAGTTACTAAGTCATATCACCATTATCATGATATGACTTAGTAACTTGTTTTTTATGAGACCAATGATGAGAGCCTTTTGCTTGCAATATGTTAGAAACTGGGATCTAAGCTCTAACAATAGTCTTTGCAAGTTTTATGTAAACCTTATGGCAAGCCCTACTTCTTTTACCTCTGAAGTGAGATCATAGCTGATTCAAAATGTACATAGATATGTTGCAACAACCTTTAATGGTCGTTTGCTTTTTCAGAAATCTACATCTTTTTAAAAAATGAATGCTATGTTACATATCTAGCTCTGTATGGTTTTTGGATGGAAGATCATAATGAAATTATATGGAGAAGGCCACACAATGAGATCTTATAGAGTAGTGTTTCTCAACCTGGAGGATCAGGACCCCTGGGGGGGGGGTCACAAGGGGGTGTCTGAGGAGGCACCAGACGATCAGAAAACACAGTATTTTCTGTTGGTCATGGGGGTTCTGTGTGGGAAGTTTGGCCCAATTCTATCACTGATGAGATTCAGAATGCTCTTTGATTGTAAATGAACTATACACTCCAGCAACTACAACTCCCAAATGTCAAGATCTATTTTCCACAAACGCTATAAGTGTTCACATTTGGGCATATTATTGAGCATTCATGCCAAGTTTGGTCCAGATCCATCATTGTTTGAGTCTACAGTGTTCTCTGGATGTAGGTGAACTACAACTGCAAAACTCAAGATCAATGTCCTCTAAACCCTTCCAGTATTTTCTGTTGGCCATGGGAGTTCTGTGTGCCAAGTTTGGTTCAATTCCATTGTTGGTGGAGTTCAGAATGCTTTGATTGTAGGTGAACTATAAATCCCAGCAACTACAACTCCCAAATGACAAAATCAATCCTCCCCAATCCCACCAGTATTCAAATGTGGTTGTATCGGGTATTTGTGCCAAATTTGGTCCATTGAATAAAAATACATTCTGCATATCAGATATTTGCATTACGATTCATAAGAGTAGCAAAATTACAGTTATGAAGTAGCAACGAAAATAATGTTATGGTTGGGAGTCACCACAACATGAAGAACTGTATTAAGGGGTCGCAGCATTAGGAAGATTGAGAAACTCTGTTATAGAGAAGCTTTAAGATATAGGGGGGTTATATAAGTTGTGATAATATATATATATATATATATATATATATACACACACACACACACACACACACACACATATACATACACATAAAGATATAGGGGGTTATATAAATTATAGGGGTTTTTTTTAAAGATATGAAAGTATTTTTTTATTTAGAGATAATTACATTGTAGATGTGGTTTCAAGTCTCCTGCCAATTTCAGCACCACCCCATGGATTTCACAGGGTTTTCTTAGGTAAGGAATACTCAGAGGTGTTTTTTCCCAGTTGCTTCTTTTTGAAATAGGCCGATCGGCACATTCAATCGATCAATCACTTCAGGAGACAAGTGTTTTCAGTCAGAAGCATTCCAACAATACCTTTATGGAAATTTTGAACAAAACTCACTTTAGCATTATTGATTTTGCAGTTCATTTAATCTATGTTGAATTCCCAAATTCCATTCAATTATCATCACTGTCTAGTACGAATCCCAGAACTGGAGATGAGGAGTGTATCAGAGCTTCTCCTTGAAATGATCTGGCAAAATCAGAGTACCTAAACTCCTATATAGTTGTAGTAGATGAGCTAAAAAATAAAAAGCAGCAATTCTCAATGAGTCTTCTCAGTCATAATTCAGGCTGCCAATCATAATCTTATGCATACATAATAAGGAGGAAAGCTACACTGACTACATGGAGGACAATTGTAAAACACATTGTGCTTGTAGGAGTGTTTAATAATGTTTCAATGACAACTGACAGCAAAAGGAATTTGTCCTCCCACAGCAAATACCTGCCAGTAGATGAAATTAGTAACTATCTGCCTGCCAATATTGAACTGTTACAGCTTAAAATGGTTCTTGAGTTCCTCCTATAAAGGAGTAGGGAAGTATTTGTTAAGCTTAAATATTACAAACTCCAGGATATACTGCAACTTTGGCCATCTGCATGTATGACACGTTCTGGTTCTTTATACAAAAATGTCCTGCTCATATGGAATTGACTTGGTTAGATGATGAAGACAATGGACCTGAATATGGATCCTCAAGCAGAATTTGTTTTTCTTGGGGCAGTTCTAGACAGTCCTTTCTCCCAGGATCATTAGTGTTTGTAAAACGCAGATGTTCCTAGGGGGCTGTTTACACCTATCCCAGAAAGCACGCGCTTTCTGAGGTAGGTGTCCAGACATTCTCCTAGAACTAGCCTGGAAGCCCTACTCCCCTTCACCAAAGCCCCCAGATCCCTTTGAAAAGTAATGAAAACTTACCTCGTCTCCGTTACTGGCTTGGAACAGCTCTCCTGACACATAGAAATGATGCACCAGGATAGCAAGGGAGGGATCCCCCCCCCCCCCCGCACGCGCACTCTCCTGGCTTGTCATTTCTACGTGTCATGTTGGGAGAGGTGCCGGGTAAGTTTTCATTACTTTTCAAAGGAGTCTGGGGGCTTCAGGGGAGGGCGGTGGGTATTCCCACAGTTTACCGGTTGAATTTAGCCCAGTAAACTGTGGGAATGGTTTCTGGACTGTAGTCCAGACACCAGAAGTAGTGGGTTTATCCCACACCTTCCAAGAAGCCACAGAATAAGTCCATTATCTAATCAACCTGCCACAAACCAGGGTTTTCCTGGTAAATTAATTCAGAACTATCCAGAACGTTGTCCATACAGCTCCTCCTTTATTGCGGTAGATACCACAACAAAAGTACTGTCTGCATGGTCCCTTGGGTGCTGTAGATTAAATTAGAGTATGATTTTAGAGCACTAGGTGTTTCAAAATGATGGACCCAGTTTCAAGGCTGCATATTTCATGATGGAAACATGTTACAATTACACAAACAGTTAGAAATGGTTTGATGAATTATCAAGTTATCAAGTTATCAAGTTTTACTCACCCTTTGAGCCGAAAACAAATCTAAAAAAAATCTAAATATCCTTTTAGACCTTATGGTGTGAGGTAGCCATCATGCAAATGACTGAGGCTAGGGGGCTGTTTGGGCACTCGGAGAGGCATCTGGTAGTAATCATTTGAAACTCTATGCCCCACCTTTTTGAGTGGTGAGAGTTCCATTATGAGCAGACCATAGTTGCAGATATAGCAATTTCAAATCTGATCCATCTTTTTTAAACATCCTGTATTTATTACCTGTTGTAAATTTAAATAGTAATTTAAAGTAAGACCCTGCATTTATCTACAGATCTGTTTCTCCATGAAAGAGTCTTTTTTACTCCAACCAACAGTCTAAACTATTTTTAGGGATCTGCCTGAGTCATATCTTTCTCTAACAAAGGGTTATAAGAATGAGAATCACTGTTCCAGAAGAGTTCAGAGTACCAACAATTCAATTTCTGCGCACTAATCCATTCTTATTGTTTGAATGATTTTATTTTATTGCACTCTAAAAACCCATTGGACTAAAAAGTGGTGTAAATATACAACTAAAGAAATCCCAACCAAATCCTATTTCTTCCTACGCCATTTAGGTTAGGAGGTATAGCATTCCATTATCCCATGATTATATAATTCTTATCTCTACATCAACCATTCTATCCCCTGGTGCTGAGTAACCAAAGTCATGCGTCTTATTTCTGGAAAACTTCTAGAAAACACATAATTGTTTTACAAAGTTAAAACCTATATACAGTTATAAAGGAGTAAGTCCCGATGACATTCCCAGTGTAGATATGCGTACACATATGGACTATGTTATAAAACTTCTTTTACATCCAATATTCCACCCAATGGAGGGAGAAAGAGATTGTCTTTCTGATCCCACACTATCTTCAATCCTAAATGATCTTTTTTATCTCGAAGTGTGTAAACTCTTGCATGCCAGCTGGCCTCACTGTTCTCTTTATTCCACAGATTGGAATCTTTGTTCCATGAGCCAAATGCATCATACTAGACTTTTCTGCCCAACTGCAAAACCCTCATCCAAGACCCTATTCCTCAAAATGCCCCTCTCCTCATGAAGTGATGCAAAATGTAATCTGTGCTTTTCTTTGTCTCTTTTCTCCCTGAGGATCCATGCATGGAAGTGTGTTCTTTGAGCCTCTCCTTGTACAAAGAGTAGATCTGACCTGGAGAGGAAGCTACAGGAAACATTCAATCCCACCAAGGTTATCCAATCCCAAGAACTAATTCAGCCCTTGACCGAACATTTAGGCTGCTTCCACACAGCTGGATAAAATCCCACATTATCTGCTTTGAACTGGAATATAAGGCAGTTTGAACTCAGATAACCCACTTCAAAGCAGATATTGTGGAATTTTCTGCCTTGATATTTTGAGTTATATGGCTGTGTGGAAGGGCCCTAAGTGAGACCATTAAAAAAAAAGCTAGCATAGTAAAGATATGAAAAATAGTTGTTAATAGACGAAATCAGGACAACTCCCACTCTCTTCTCCTTTGGAAAAAAGCTTAAATCTTGGCTTTGGGACCAAGCATTCGGGCAGCGAACCGAGCAGCAATTGCAATGACTTATGAGAACTGTTAACTAATAGACCTGGGACTGGAACTCTGGATTACGATTTGGATTTGGAGACTTAGGCTCGGTTGTATTTTAATATTTAATGGTCAATATTTTAATGTATTTTTATAATATTGTTGGTTTATTTAATTTTACTAATTTGTACTATGATTGTTTGTTTGTTGGCATCTAATGATTGCCAGTTGTAAGCTACCCTGAGTCCCCCTTTGGGGGTTGAGAAGGATGGGATGTAAATGTTCGAAATGAATTATAAATGCAAACATATAATGCTTTTCTAATATAGTCAGAGCCAAAGTACACTTAGGCTCCATTCCGACTGTTACACAATTTTTATAATTTGAGTATGGCAATACAGTTTGATTATGGCATTGGATGTTTGCCTTTTTGTATGTAAACCACCCTAAGTCCCCCTTGGGGGAGAGAGCGGTCTATACATAAAATATTATTATTATTAGTAGTAGTAGTAGTAGTAGTAGTAGTAGCAGTAGTAGTAGTAGAATAATGGTCTGTGTACACTCATATTATGCAGATTGAACTGAATTATTTGAGTCTACACTGCCATATAGTCAAGTTCTGTTAATCTTCATTATGAAACTACATTATATAGCAGTGTAGATGGGGCCTTAATCAGCACTAAGTATGGGAATGTTGCTAAAAGAGTGTCTGTACCATATAGGAATGCTTCCCTCCACAGACCTCAATAGGTCACACTATCTTGTAAGTATGTGCAAGACTGTGTTCAATGAATACAAAATATGAGTCTAGAGTAGCAATTTGGAGCTTAGGAAAGGAAGGCTCCAAAATTATTTGTACATGGGTGGTATTAGTTCTTTGTATGTGTGTGCTTGTTGAAGACTCAGCAGTGCTGCTCAGCTCTGAAAGATTAAATGAGGTCAACTGCTTTTAAGTAGGAGGAGAAAAGACTGCAATGCACATACTGAGTGCTTCTGTTTCTCACAATGACTTCAAATACTGTTATATCCTAGATCAATTATCTTGTGAAAAAAAGATCAACATACACAAGTTTCTGATCTCTCCTCACCCCCCACTCCACTGCAAGGATAGGTGTCTATAGAACTATGTTGATGATCATCATCATAAGCAATGTTTCTGTTACATGTCTACTACCTGGAGAGCTTAGGCTAGGGGAGTCAGGACCCCTAGGGGAGTCACGAAGGGGGTGTCATAGGGTCATCAAAGACCATCAGAAAACACAGTATTTTCTGTTGGTCATGGGAGTTTTGTCTGCCACGTTTGGTTCAATTCCATCGTTGGTGGAGTTCAGAATGCTCTTTGATTGTAGATGAACTATAAATGCCAGCAACTACAACTCCCAAATGTCAAGGTTATTTTCCACAAACTCCACCAGTGTTCACATTTGGGCATATTGAGAATTCATGTCAAGTTTGGTCCAGATCTATCATCGTTTGAGTCCACAGTGCTCTCTGAAGTAGGTGAACTACAACTCCAAAACTCAAAGTCGATGCCCACCAAACCCTTCTGGTATTTTCTGCCGTGCCAAGTTCTGTGTGCCAAGTTTGGCTCAATTCCATCATTGGTGGAGTTCAGAATGCTTTTTGATTGTAGGTGAACTATAAATCCCAGCAACTACAAATCCCAAATGACAAAATCAATCCCCAATCCCAACCCTACCAGTATTCAAATTCAGGCATACTGGGTACTTGTGCCAAATTTGGTCCAGTGAATGAAAATACATCCTGCCTATCAGATATTGACATTATGATTCATAACAGTAGCAACATGACAGTTATGAAGTAGCAACAAAAATAATTTTATGGTTTGGGGTCACCACAACATGAGGAACTGTATTAAGGGGTTGCGGCATTCAGAAAGTTGAGAACCACTGCTGTAGAAGATAGATTTGACAGAACCCCAACTGTGTTATACAAAATGCACAGAGCTAGTCACAGAATTCTATACATTATGACCTTGTTAGTTAACATTGCCTTCTTTTTAACTCAAAGTTCAACAGGATTAGAAAAGATAACAATATATTTGGAGAAGTCTAAAGCCATTAGAAGTACATTTATAACAATTTCCCCGTAGTCACACAAGAGGGTACATTTTGTATAGGAAAGTGTCTCTTGGGCTCATCTGATTTCAAAAATAACCACACAATGGATACTTCGGTGCGATTCAGGCTACATACCAAGGCAGCTGATGCTGGCCGACCTCAGCTATTTATAGACTTTATGGAAAACTCCAACCACGTGTATAGCATCAATATGTTAGTTTGACTTTTAACGGTCAAAAGTTCTTTGGCCTCATCAAATCCAAATACACTTTTAAAACATAAAACACTAAATAGAAGCCAGCAGATAAAGAACAACTTATGGAACCTGTTAAAGAAACTATGTACTTATAAATAAATACTGTATTTTAATACATCCTACTAGTGGCATATCCTGTACATCAGGCATGGGCAAACTTTCTAACTTGGGGGCCGCACGACAGACCAGAGCAATGTGGGTGGGCCGAGAGGGAGGGGGTTCTCCCCAAGCCCCCTCCTTACCATTTCCTCCCCTTCCTCTTCTCTTTCAAATGCAGAAAGTGAAGGAAAGACAAGAAACATTTGGATCCCAAAAGGGTTGGCCTTGGTCGGGATGAGATGGTGGATGGGAGAGAAAAATTGTATCCATGGGACACCGTATTGCCTATTTCTGATATAGAATCCTAGAGCTGGAAGAATCCTAAAATCCCAAGGCCATCCAGTCCAATCCCCTGCCATCCAGGAAGGCACAATCAAAGCACACCCAATAGACTTCCTCTGCGGAAAAGCCTCCACCACACTCCGAAGCAACCTATGCTACTCTCCAACAGCTCTTACTCTCAGGAAGTTCTTCCTAATGTTTTCGGTTGAATCTCTTTCCCTGCCATTCGAACCCTTTGTTCCCTTGTGTCCTGGTCTCTAGAGCACTGGAAAGTCAGTTTCCCCCCTACTCCTCCTCAATGGGACACCTTTTAAAATCTTGATACACGGTTCTCATGTTCCCTCTCTACCTTCTCTTCTCCCACCAGAACATCCCTCAGGAGGAAAGGGGAAAGGAAAAAGAGAAAGAGGAAAGGGAGGAAGAGAAGGATGGAAGGAAGGGAGGGCGGAAGGGAAGGGAGGGAGTGAAGGAGGAAAGAGAGAAGGAATGAAAGACAAAGAGAAAAAAGGAAGGAAAATGAGAGAGGGAGAAGGGGGAGAGAGTTAAGGAAGGAAAGACAAAGAGAAGGAAGGAGAAAGAGAGGGAAGGAGGGAGGAGGGAGGGAAAGAAGAAAGGGTGGAAGGGGAGGAAGGGGGGAGAGCGAAAGAGGGAGCTAAGGGAGGGAGGGAGTGAAAGAGGGAGGAAGGAGAGAGAAGGAAGGATAGGAGGGTGAGAGAGAGGAAGGCCTGAGAAAAGAGTCAAAGGGGCCACATCTGGCCCCCTGGACTGGGTTTGCCCATACCTGCTGTACATCATGTTGCATAAGATTGCATGGATCTGAGGTTGGAACTAATGAATGGAAAATTCAAGCAGCATGAAAATGTTAGAACAAGGATGTATGTGTTATGTCATCCTGGACAAGTACTGTACTTTATTAGCACAAAATTGGATATATGAAATGCACAAGGGCTGATTTATACTGGATGTCAGACTGCCATGTAAAATCTAAAACAGAAATCTAATACACCAGATTTGTTAGATTGTAGATGCCAGGAAGCATTGAGTATTATCTGTATGCTGGACTTGATATTTTTGTCCTGGAGCATTGTATGTCAGCCTGTTCAGACTGTGATTGTGTCTGATGTTCATGTTGATGTTCATGATGAGAATGGGGATGATATTCCTGATAATGGGCCTGAGGATGAGGGTTTGCTTGGGCCTGAGTTAAGGTTAGAAGAGAGGCTTCCGCTGTCTCAGGAAGATTCACAAGGCCACATTCTTGGGAGAGGCCCTTTGCCGCTTTTATCAGAACAACTGAACATGATATCAGAACAACTTATATCAGAACAACTGAACAATTTGGCAGGTCCAGAAGTTAATGAGGGAGAAGATAATGAAAGCTTGAACAGATAACAAAGTTTTAGTAAGCAGAGGCAAAGTCTTCAGAGACTGAGACAATCAGTTCATCTACAGCAAAAAAGATATAACAAACCTTTATCTGGTGGGAAGGTCAAGAAAAATGCTTTCCTTTCAGTTTTGGGATCTGAAAAAGCTTTATAATGATTCATGGGAGATAGTTGCTTCAGTCGGGTCAATGTTATTATTTATCATGGTCTTGTTTCAAGTGCTCTGAGTATCATGTATCAAGTTTTTGCCAAGCTTAAGATTTGTCTATGAGATTTTCCTGCTGTCTTGTTTCATGGATTTTTATGTACTCATGGATCTTGTTTTTCTTTGAAGCTTATGAACTATTTCATATATTGGATCTTTACTGTTTTTGCTATTTCTTATTGCTTTGCCTACATATATTCTTCAATAAATTGCTTGGTGATTTTACCAAGCTGGTGTGGTGTCAGAGGTGTTCCTGCTCTGGTGTACGACATGGAGAGAACACTCAAGAGGCAGTTGCAATTTGACCCCATGCAGGTTTATTTATTCAGAAAAACAACTCTAATTGAGTTCAAAGGATCTTATGTCATGGTCCATATGTTCGGGATTATTGCATTACATAGTCCTATGTACTTCACTTGCCAATAACTCCAACAGAACTCAAGGGGACTTTTTAATGTATTATAATGTCGTTTTATTTTATATTTGAAATTATATATGAGTCCCCTTAGCACTCAAACTCTGGTGACCTCCACCAGGATTTTAAAAAATACAAATTCAATAAAAGATGACAATCAGTCAAACAATATACTTCAGTAGCAATAAAACAATTTTGCTCTGCAATTACTTCCAAATGCCATAAGAGAGAGCAAAATTTTAGCTGGTAGGAAAAAAATAGGTTCTGTAGGATAGAGCAAACAGAAACGAGAAAAGTGTGCTTTGTTGTACCTTCTGATATCTTAGAACAGTAAAGAGGAGGGATGAAAAGCAAGGCTTCTTAGGATCATTTTGACAAGATATAGAACAGAGTGTTTCCAGAGGGAGCGAACATGCAACAGGCCGGGCACAGCTTGGGTCCTAGTAGGCAGCCAGTGAAGTCTCATTACAACAGTCTTACCTACATCCTAATCAAAAGATGAGCTGCACTAGATGAAACTGCTAGGCGACCTTCAAAGACTGGGATTCATTATAGCAGAATTCTTTGAGTAGTTATAACAAAAGCTAATTGCAGCATGGAAAGACAAGAGCTACCAACATTTTACAGATTTAAACCAGGAAGGCATGTGGCCAAGAAACATCTAAGTAGAGGCAAAATAGCAAAAGTTATTACAGAGGGGAAAAACACAGGTTTGAAAAGGCTGCAGCAGCTGACTTTTGCCTCAGCCTTCAGGGAAGAGCAATATTTGAGCTCACACATGTCAAACTACAGACTGTCCATGTCATTTTATGTGCCCCTCCAGTTGCTGGACAATTCCTGTATTCCTTAACAGTAGACGCCATAACTAGAGTTGACAGCAATTGTGATAGTAACACCTGGAAGGTGGTTTAGTCTATTCTGTTTAGTTGGGAGAGTGGGGTTTGACTTTAGATACAAGGCTTGAGGATATGATGTCTTACTTAACCTCTTCCCAACCTCAGAGTCACAAGTGCTGTTGGGTTGTAATTCTCATGATCCCCATCTCATGATTATGGTGGATAATCACAAGTGATGCGAGTTGTCATTCAATGACATCTGGGGATCCCAAGTGGGTATAAAAACTAAAGAGCACTGATGACTATGTCAATAAATTCTAGTTGGTCCTCTGTATCCACAGATTCTTTGTCAACGGAGTCAACCGTTCTTTGAAGATAAACATAAGGCTGATGTAATCCGCAATGAAAATTAGTTTGACACCCCTGTTCTAGCTTCTTCTGTCCACTCCCAAGCCATCAATCCAAGTTGCAAAGCCCATGCTGCCATATATATTAGTAAACCCAAGTGGTTCCAACCCAGCTTACCTGACCAAACGTTTCTCCCTCTATGAATCTCCAAGGACAGTAAGATTGTCTGAAGAGGCCTTGCTCTCGGTCCCACCACCTTCACAGGCGCGTTTGGTGGAAACGAGAAACAGGGCCCTCTTGTTGCTGGCCCTTTGGCTGTGGAACTCCCTCCCTAATTAGATCAAATCTGCCCCCTCCCTCATGACCTTCCGGAAGAAGTTCAAACCCTGGTTATGGGATCAAGCATTTGCAGAATAGGTAAATGGCAATGAACTGATCTGGAAGATGACTTGAAATTGTGAACTATTTTAATGTATATTTTTAATTATTTTTAATGTATGTTAAGTGTATTTTATGCTTTGTTATTTATTGTTCAGCACCAAATGGTGCCTGTTGGTAGCTGTCCTGAGTCTCTCTTCAGAGATGAGAAGAACGGGATTGAAATGCTCCAAATAAATAAATAAAATAAATAAATAATAAACAGAGTAGCTTGGTTTGCCCAGCCAAATATTGTTGAATGACATTAACATTATGTAAGCCATGCCACAACTACAAGGACTAATTAACACACAATGTTTTTTTTTTCAAATGATGACTATATGTATGTAAATCTGACATTTTAAAAAATTGTTTTGATTTTAGAGCAGCACGTCACTATTATTTTTTTTATCGACAACTCAACACTGAACATTTGGGGTTTGAAAATAAGTTTAAGGAGCCCAGATTGTTATCCAAAGACCTATTTTTGTGCCAATTAAGTATTCTTCAGTGCCTCTTCAGCTCCATTTTTATATGACCTTCTTCCATGCAGCTATGCTATCATCATAGAGGGCCAACAGCGAGAGGAAAATGTCCTCATTCTGAAATAGCTTTATGTGCCCTCAGTACTATCTTTACACAACCAAATTTCATTGTATACATAATCATTGCTACAAAGGCAGAGTAAAAAAAGCATTTTGAAACCAGGACCAAAAAACTTACAACGGATCTACATGTAATAATATGCTGGTCAACCATAACTGAGAAGCTATGATAGGGCTCTGGGACCCAGAAAACCATCCTAGCATTAATTATGGATGGCTGCAGCAAGTTCATTCACCTTAACAATAACTTTCCAAGCTGTGTTTGAAACATGAATGTGAAGATTTGAATGTGTAGCTGCTTTGAGCCCCCTTCAGGGGAGATAAAGTGGGATATAAATAAATATTATAATAATAAAGATGATACTTAGAATAGAGATATATGAGATACAATACTAAAATACAAATAAGTTGCCCTCATATCATAAATGCCTCCCTCCACCACCACTTTGCGCAGCGGTAGAAAAGATATTAAATCTTCTATTTGAATTCCTTGGTTGCTATTTCCATGGCAGCACCTAGCCAAAAAAGGAAACTTATCATTTTAATAATGAATAAATTGTCTAAAATGGGGAGTCATGGGACTCTAACATTAAGGGGGGGGGGGGAATAAGAATGAAACACCAATTAAAACAATCATCATGTGAAGCTTTGAGTTCATCTTGTTCTTCTGATTTCTTTGTTGGGAAGAATGATACGGAATGATGATGATGCCGAGGAACAGATGAGCTACAGCTGGACAATTACAGAGGAGTAAGTGGCTTGATTTCGAAGTGCAGAAATACATTTCTGCTCATAAATCTTCTGTAAATCCATCTCAAAGGGATGAAGCAGCCCTTAACAGCTACCTGGATGTGTCTATCTATGCAACACTTACAGCAAAGGTGAATCTATACATATATTAGACAAAAGAAAAATGGGGAAGTGAGAGAAAAGACTACAAAGCAAAATCCCAATGATATTAAATATTAATCCTTTGCAACAGAGCGCCTTGTTAGTTTTATTACATTTTTTCAATCGTTATGAATTCCACGCTAGAATATATTTAAAAATGTTTGAAACAATACTAGTGGCATGTTCACATATTTATACAGCTCCTATATTAAAATGGGAGGGTTTTTTTCCACAGCCTCAGGAAAACAAATGCTGTTCATTTTACACTATGTTAAATTTATTTATTTGTTTGTTTGTTTGTTTATTTACAGTATTTATATTCCACCCTTCTTACCCTGAAGGGGACTCAGGGCAGATCACAATGTACATATACATGGCAAACATTCAATGCCGTTTTTGACATACAAGACATACAGACAGACAGAGGCCATTTAGCAGTTCTTCCATTTCGGATGCTGGAGGCTGCTCGATTTGGCCACAGGGGGAGCTGTCGCTTCGTCCACTATGAGCCTTTTTGATTGCAGTATTTCCTCCTTACTCTCCAACATTTTTATGGTGTCATAAATTAGCCTCCCTGCTTTAAGCGGTCCCTAATTCCTCTACTCACAGCTCACAGCTGTTTTCGAACTGCTTAGGTGGACAGTGAGCTGGGCATTTGTTTGTTTTTGTGTTTTTTTAACAGCTCAGGCACTCAACTCTGGCTCGGGCTTTGAACTTGCGACCTTTTGGTCGGCAGTGATTTATTGTAGTTGTTTAACCAGTTGTGCTACCAGCCCAGCCCATTTTAGGGTGGAATAAATTTCACATATATAGGATGCATCCACACTGTAGAATGAATGCTGTCTAACACCATTTTAACTATCATAGTTCAATATATTGGGGTTGTAGGATTTATAGTTTAGTGAGGCACCAGAACTTCCCAACAAAGGAAGTGGGTAAACAACTAGGAAAATACAACTCCCATAATTCCATAGCATTGAGCCACAGCAGTTAAAGTAACAGTAACAGTAACAGACCTCACAACCTCTGAGGATGCTTGCTATAGATGCAGATGAAACATCAGGAGAGAAAGCTTCTAGAACATGGCCATACAGCCCGAAAAACCTACCACAACCCACTAAAGTAACAGTATCTAACTGCATTACTTCTACAGTGTAGATCAGTGGTTATCAACCTGTACATTGCCAGGTGTTTTGGTCTACACCTCCCAGAAATCCCAGCCAGTTTACCAGCTGTTAGGATTTCTAGGAGTTGAAGGCCAAAACATCTGGGGATCCACAGGCTGAGAACCACTGACTTGGACGATCCGTTCCTCAGCTTTCACGTGGATTGCCAAGATATAATCATAACCAAATTCCTTTTTCATAGTAGATGTACCCATATATAGTCAGTACAGACTCACAACATGCTCCTAGTCAATAGACCAGCGGAGTTAATTTAGATATTAATCTTCTTTTAATATAGGAATCATCATATCAAAAATTAAATGAATAGGTTTTTGGTCCCAAGAGTTTTAAAATGTAGAACTAGTGAAAACTGATTAGTTTTAAATACATGGAGATGATGATGATGACAATGACACCCTAACAAGACATAAGTTGAATATCCAAGGTGATACCTGTATGAGCTGTACGAGCTGTGGACAAGCCTCCTTCAACAATAAATATTAGTCCAAAAGCATGCCATGATCTTTGTGTGCTTTAACAACTCAGTACTATACATGCTTATTCAGAAGTATACTCTACTAAATTCAACAGGATTCACAATCAGATACAAGTGTGCAACTTAATTTATCCTCATAAAGGAACAAAAACACTTATAGTTCATAGTGAGATTTTGCACGAATGGAGCTGTTCAGTCAAATACCATACATGAAGTCCATGCAATGAAGATCATAAACAGTAGGTAGAGTGTCAAGTGACAGACTGTAAATCGGTTGACAAGGCTTTATTTGGACTCCACCCATCCAAATTACAAGTGAAGATATAAAAAAAACTAGTTGTTGATGAACAGGAATATTTTTTTAATCCGCTTTCATTCTCAAGTGATGTAAACACACTGGCCTCTTAATTTGCTATAAGTGATACCTAAGGCTTATGTGTCTCATTTTCCCAATTGACAGACTTATTTTCAAACACTAATTAGTTTTTGTACTCTTATTGTAGCAAAATGCTCTAGTAATGTACAGGCATGTCCAAAAATCAGCCAGGTCAAAACCAAAAATCCTTACAACTCCAAAATCCCACCAATGCTGCCGGGAGCCAAAAACACAATTTTCTACACCATCAACTTTCTTTATCTGTGTCATAGGAGAAGAATGGGTAATCTGAGAAAACAATGGGGGAAACATCTTCACAACGATGTCATTTCAATTTCCACTGAGGCAATGAGAAAGCAAGATAACCTACAAACACAAATAGCGATATGGGTCACATACACAAAGCTTGTTTGTGCCTTGTAACAATGGCAACTCTTTGAAACAGAACACATAGTGTGCTGAACCGCTGTCCTAAGTGCAAAAGTCCCACAGTAAAATTGGATGCACGCTGATTTTTATGGCATTTTGCTGCCTCAAGATAGCAATAGGCATCTGCATTGAGCAGGAAAATACTATAAAAGGACAATGTTCCTAAACATTTTAATAGTTCTATAAGAGGGAAAATGCAAGTAACGCATTTTGAAATGCCATGTTCTACATAACAGTTTGTTTCCCAAGTTATTTTACAACTCCTAACAATATCCATATGTATATTATGCTGCATCCACACTAATTAAAAAGTTCAGAAAGTGCCAGGTTTTGTTACCAATTTTTCCAATTTTGTTCTGGGGCCCTTCCACACAGCCCTATATCCCAGAATATCAAAGCAGAAAATCCCACATTATCTGACTGTGGACTCAGATAACCCAGTTCAAAGCAGATTTTGTGGGATTTCCTGCCTTGGTATTCTGGGATAATAGGGCTGTGTGGAAGGGCTCTTGGATATTATCTATCCCAGAATGTTTTCTGTCAGCCAACAGTGCAATTTGAGATTAGAGCCCCAACTATACTGCTGTAATAATGATCAGTATAGACTCATATAATGCAATTCAATGCAATTAAGCCATCAAAATGTCTATGTTCTCTACTTTGTAGCAGCCCCTGGGATATTTAAAGCATGTAAATATGTCAGCTCTAAATCTTCTCTTCACAAACTGAACATGTCCAGCTACTTCAACCTTCCCTCATACATTTTGTTCTCCAAAGTTATCATCCTTGTTGCCCTTCACTGAACCCATTCCAACTTGTCCATATAATGCACCCAGAACTGAACACAGCATTCCAAGTAAGGCTGACCAGTGCAGAATATTTATTTTACTTCCCATGGTTCTACTAATTCAGATCAGTGGTTCCCAATCTTTTTTTTGACCAGGGACCACTTTGACCAAGGACCACTTTGACCAGGGACCGCCTTCCAACATTAGTACAAAAAGGGTTATGAATCCGTTTTTGGTCAACCTTAGATTCAGTTTGGGGTGCTGAATCAGAAAATTGCATTGGATAGACCACATCATCTCTAGTTTCTGATACAGAACATATGCCATCCAGTAGTCACCATCTGCTCATCCAAAGAAAACCATATCTAATAAGCCTCGGCACTATAAGAGAGTTTCGTGAGACCAGTCACTTTCATTCTAACAGAGTAGTAATGGTGAGGCCACGGACCATAATTTTATTTTTGCAGACCATTGGTGGTCCACAAACCACAGGTTGGAAACCACTGATTTAGAGTAATATTGCATTTGTCATGCTGGGGGTGACTACCTTACGGTCATGCAATACATTTTCATGGGCCAGTTTGGATTTAAATCTGAAACTCTCAATCTACTGTTCTAATGACATCTCCAGCCTGGCATCTGCTTGGCCATCATAGGAAGCTGGATGTGAGGCTAGATGGATTTTTGGTCAGATAAAGCATGGCCTTTCTTTGCCAACTCTTCTACCAAAACAACTGCTACATACAATTTCTTTAAAATTCTTATTATGTATGCAGTATTAGCAGTACCTTTACTGCTGGTACTTATTATTTAAACTTAGAGCAATGCTATACTGTCTTCAGCTCGCAGATTTCATGTATTTATTTGTATTCCTTATATGTGAAAGACCTATGGTCTAAGCATCAAACATACTTGACTTGACTAGACTACAAGGAAATATCTTGTACATTTTTAAAAAAAATCAAAATAGTTTTTCATGGTTTTTCCAAGAGTCAAGAATTAAAATATTCTCAACATGTTCTTTGCTCTTCCAGCCTGATAAGTTGATTTATTTTTAAATGGGGAAAATGGAAATAAAAGAACATGACACCTTACAAGCACAGTTCTAAAAATAGTTCAAGTAGGATTCTCATCATGTCAGATCATTGTTGTTGTTCATTCGTTCAGTCGTCTCCGACTCTTCGTGACCTCATGGACCAGCCCACGCCAGAGCTCCCTGTCGGCCGTTACCACCCCCAGCTCCCTCAAGGTCAGTCCAGTCACTTCAAGGATGCCATCCATCCATCTTGCCCTTGGTCGGCCCCTCTTCCTTTTGCCTTCCACTTTCCCCAGCATAATTGTCTTCTCTAGGCTCTCCTGTCTCCTCATGATGTGGCCAAAGTACTTCAACTTTGTCTCTAGTATCTTTCCCTCCAGTGAGCAGTCGGGCTTTATTTCCTGGAGGATGGACTGGTTGGATCTTCTCGCAGTCCAAGGCACTCTTAGCACTTTCCTCCAACACCACAGCTCAAAAGCATCGATCTTCCTTCGCTCAGCCTTCCCTAAGGTCCAGCTCTCACATCCGTAGGTTACTACAGGGAATACCATGGCTTTGACTAGGCGGATCTTTGTTGCCAGTCTGATGTCTCTACTCTTCACTATTTTATCGAGACTGGACATTGCTCTCCTCCCAAGAAGTAAGCGTCTTCTGATTTCCTGGCTACAGTCTGCATCTGCAGTAATCTTTGCACCTAGAAATACAAAGTCTGTCACGGCCTCCACGGTTTCTCCCTCTATTTTCCAGTTGTCAATCATTCTTGTTGCCATAATCTTGGTTTTTTTGATGTTTAGCTGCAACCCGGCTTTTGCGCTTTCTTCTTTCACCTTGATTAGAAGGCTCCTCAGCTCCTCCTCGCTTTCGGCCATCAGAGTGGTGTCATCTGCATATCTGAGGTTGTTAATGTTTCTTCCAGCAATTTTCACCCCAGCTTTGCATTCATCCAGCCCCGCACATCGCATGATGTGTTCTGCATACAAGTTAAAAAGGTTGGGTGAGAGTATGCAGCCTTGCCGTACGCCTTTCCCAATCTTGAACCAGTCTGTTGTTCCGTGGTCAGTTCTGACTGTTGCTACTTGGTCCTTGTACAGATTCCTCAGGAGAGAGACAAGGTGGCTTGGGATGCCCATCCCACTAAGAACTTGCCACAATTTATTATGATCCACACAGTCAAAGGCTTTAGAATAGTCAATGAAGCAGAAGTAGATGTTTTTCTGAAACTCCCTGCCTTTCTCCATTATCCAGCGGATATTGGCAATCTGGTCTCTCGTTCCTCTGCCTTTTCTAAACCCAGCTTGAACATCTGGCAACTCTCGCTCCATGTATTGCTGGAGTCTTCCTTGCAGGATCTTGAGCATTACCTTACTGGCATGAGAAATAAGGGCCACTGTACGGAAGTTTGAGCAGTCTTTCGCATTTCCCTTTTTTGGTATGGGGATATAAGTTGATTTTTTCCAGTCTGATGGCCATTCTTGTGTTTTCCATATTTGCTGGCAAATGGCATGCATCACCTTGACAGCATCATCTTTTAAGATTTTAAACAGTTCAGCTGGGATCCCGTCGTCTCCTGCTGCCTTGTTGTTAGCAATGCTTCTTAAGGCCCATTCAACCTCACTCCTCAGGATGTCTGGTTCTAATTCATTCACCACACCGTCAAAGCTATCCTCGATATTGTTATCCTTCCTATACAGATCTTCTGTATAGTCTCGCCACCTTCTCTTGATTTCTTCAGCTTCTGTTAGGTCCCTGCCATCTTTGTTTCTTATCATACCAATTTTTGCCTGAAATTTACCTCCAATGTTTCTAATTTTCTGGAAGAGGTCTCTTGTCCTTCCTATTCTGTTGTCTTCTTCCACTTCCATGCATTGCTTATTTAAAAATAGTTCCTTATCTCTTCTGGCTAACCTCTGGAATTGCGCATTTAACTGGGCATATCTCCCCTTATCACTGTTTCCTTTTGCTTTCCTCCTTTCTTGGACTACTTACACCAAACATCTGCTAAGAAATTCAGGAAGCAGCCCAGTAAAAGATGACTACATCGTACGTCTTGTTTTCTTAGAATTAGTACACCTAAAGCCATACTGTTTTTGTATTATTATTATTATTATTATTATTATTATTATTATTATTACTTTATTTGTACCCCGCTAGCATCTCCCGAAGGACTCGATGCGGCTTACACAGGCCAAGGCCTCAAACACAATACAACAAAACAATACCTAGAGCAAATTAAAAACAGATTAAGCAGAGTAAACAACAGCAATAACAATACATTGAGACATCAAGACACTATAAAACTGGGCCAGGCGGGGGTAGTGGGTACAGGATTAAAAGTGCTGATGTGGCAGGAGGTATGTAGGATTATAAAATAGGTGCAGTGTAGAGAAAGTAACTGGAGGAAAGAAAAAAGATGAATGCCCAGGAGCTTTTCTGGTGCTTTGCCACATTGTGGAACTCCCTGTGGTTCTGATTAGTACAGTACAAGCTCTGTCTCTACAGAAAAATATATATATATGATTTCACATGTCCAGTTTCACTTATTCACTTAGGACCTCCCATACAAGGTATATCCTATTCTCAGTACCTCAATTATTGTCAAATTGAAAATAGTAAGTTTTGCTATTATCCATGGTTTCATGTATCCACAAAATCTTGGAACACATCCCTGTGGATATGGGGATCATAATGTACATGGAATTAAGTAGGTACAAATTAGCAGTTACCAATTAATTCTTTCCTTCTTCTAATTAGTACTTAACTAAATTTTGTTCCAGTGATGGGGCTACAACCTCACTAACTGGTGGATGAGGAATACAATGATTGGTTTGATTTGATTTGATTTGATTTATAATTGCCCCTTATTCTTAAAAGCTCAGACAGGGATATAATTTGGTTCAGTTTCAGGCTCCTGTTGTGCCATGGGCTCTGTTTTGAGATTTTGAAACAAAGACAAAGTCATGGAAGGACAGAGTGTTTTATACCTAAGCCACAGGTTTGCAATATTGGATGGGTTTCTAGGGGAAAGGTAAATGAAATTTAGCCCTTTTATTTAGTTCCAAGAAAACAAGAAAGCCGAAAGGCACTTTCTAAGTAGTCTAACAATCATGGTGAAACCAAGATCCTATACATGTTTAGCTTCTGTTGTTAAATAAGTCGGAGTCAATAATAAGCCATTACAATTAATTACTTACAAGCAGTGGTATTAGAAATTACATTTTACTGTTGATAATTCAGGGCTTTTAAAGAAAAAACTGTAAGAACACTAACATTTTGTTAGTTATGAAGTGCCATAAGTCCCCTAAACATTACAAGAGTGATAATTTCCAGCACTCAGTCTAAAAATTAGCTAAAAGGTAACCATAAATAGAGCAAGTGTATTGTAATTTTTAGAATGTTGAACTAGGGACACTTCCAATCAGGATGGCATGAAGCCACCCTAAAACCCCCAAAATAACCCCTAAAATGAATTTAAACTTACCTGGCCATCATTATGTTTCTCCTCGCACCCTCCTGGCATGAAAAAATGGCATGCCAGGAGGGGGGCAGGAGCCGAGGAGGAAAATCCTCCCTTTCTACTGGCGCATCATTCCTCATGCCAGGAGGGTGTGAGGAGGAATGTAATGGTGGCCAGGTAAGTTTCCTTTACTTTTACTTGGGGGGAGGGGGTGGGCACCATCTTGAAACTTTGAGCTCCAGGAGCCCAAAAGGCACAAGATGGCAATGGAAACTCACCCTCAAGTAGTCCCAGGACTACCCAGTCGTGCGTCCCCACAGGCCCAATGCCCTATTAGACCTGGGCCTTTCAGGAAGGCCCAGATCTAATGGGGCATCTAATTAATTTGGATTAAACCAGGTAAACCCTGGATTGTTCCTAATTAATTTGGTTTTAATTGAGGTGTTTTTTGGTCCTGGCTTTGGGGCCTGTCTGGATGGGCCCTAGGATTTGGAGACCCAAGGGTTCACACTCTCTTAGCCTCAGACTATAACAAAGGCAAACCCTCCTCCCCCGCCCCAGGACAAATCTTGCCAACAAAACTTTGTTACAGAGTCACTTTACGGTTCCTATTAATTGGAAGACTTGAAGGCACACAACAATAGTCTTTGCCTAACTGTTGTAAATTATTCAGAGATTTCCCCGCCAAGCTAGAGCTGCCTTTTTATCTATCCTGCAATTCATTACCCAGCCTGGTAGTCAAAGATCATGCCAAGAGTCTATTCTGGGTTTATTTCAATAAAGTAGTACATGCTTATTTTTTTCTGTGTGTTCTAATTCACACAGATCCACCTTCTAATTTATTATAATCTGACATCAAAGAGGAATAGAAACATTTGCCAGGTGCTTTCTGCAGGTTCACATTTTAATGATCAGCTGATGCCCAGACCTTAACATCTTTCATGGAACTTAATATGGCTAGCCTTTCTAAATTAGACAGGTTCCTTGTACCAAGTAATTGTATGGATGTCCCTGAAAGTATTGGCACATAAGTGTTTCTGAATATAAAACTCTAGGGTCCAGCAGAAGTACTGTTAGGAGAGATCTTTTCAGAAAGATCTTCTCCAAAACCATGAAAAACCCTATCAAATTTTAAAATAAAAAGTGTTATGGTTTATACACCAGGCAAAATTTCCAGGGCTACTCTTTCTAAGGACAGGTGAGTTGAGTGAAACTCGTAGCACTGACAGAGAGCAAATTGTCTCAAGAAAGAAGTCAGTACTTCTTTTTTCTTAAAAAGCTGTTTCACAGAACGTGTACAGTATAGGAATCAGAATGATAGAATTGGAATATACCACAAAGGCAATCCAGTCCAACTCCCTGCCATGCAGGAACACACCATTAAAGCACTCTCAACAGATGGCCATCCAGCCTCTTTTTAAAAAGCCTGCAGGGGAGAAGACCACCTTGCTCCGAGGCAGAATATTCCACCACCAAATAGCTCTAACCATCTGGAAGTTCATCCTAATGTTTAGGTGAAATCTCTTTTCCTGCAGTGTGAGTCCACTGCTCCGTGTCCTAGTCTCCAGAGCAGCAGGAAACAAGCTTGTACCCTCATCAAAGTGACATCCTTTCAAATGTAAAAATATGTACCATCTTGGTTTCACTGGGATTGTTATATCTAGCCCTACATTAGACTGCTAAAAATCAAGAAACCAAAGCTGGATTTCTGGGTAGGACTGAGTTCATTCAGTTCCACTCCAAAGAGGAGAAAACCTACTACTACTGAAAAACAAGGATGCTGAATATTTAAAACAACTCACCTCTGAGTTATTGTAGCTTTATTGGGTGTATGCAGATTAACTCATTTATTTATATATTGAGTAATTAATTTTACATTTGCCTAACTGAATAGAATCTCAAATTACACCCAAAGTTATAAATAGGTTTTAGTCACTTACTATATGTACTCACATATAAGTCTATAAAGTTTAGTCAAAATTTGACCCAAAACACTGGGCCAATGTTAGAACTGCTCCTTTAACCATCTCTGAGTAGAGTGGGAAAAGAGAAGAGCTTAGTCTGTCCTGAACCTAAAAGAAGTAGAAACCCCCTCTATCTCTTTGCTGACACTTTCCCCTCTCTTCAGAATAACCCTCAATGGATCCAGGGGCTTCAACAAAAGTCATAATTTTGGCTCCAAAACCTGCCCATGACTTATACAGGAGGTTGACTTGTACATGAGTAGAGGCAGTTCCCAGGGTTCTGTAGGTTTGTTCTTAAACTGAATGTTTTTGTAAGTCAGAATTAGTATATTTTAAGTGCAACTCCAGCCAAAAATTAATTATTTAATATCTGAGATATCTTTGGATAGCACAGGGAAAAGTTAATCCCTGTGGAGTTTGTTTTGCCGTCTGTGCCTCTGTCCAGAAGATTACTGCCCTGTAAGAATTGGATTTTGAAAATAAATGGCTTGTTGTAGAAACAAGGATTGGTGCTAAAGGTTCAGTTGAGAGACCTTTTGTTGTGACTCAGCTGGAATCACAGATTGATGGTGTCAATGATTCTGATGGGGATGATAAGATTCAGATTCAGAGTCAGATGCAAAGCAAGGCTGTGCCTGTGTTAGACGAGGAAGACCAGAATCAGGGGGAAGGAGTTCAGTTGTTTCCCACAGCAAGGGTTGACGATAGGGAAAGTGAAACTACTGAGACTGAATGCCAGGTGCCTGATGAAGGAATTAGGGAGGATAGTTCTCAGCCAGCTAAGGGGGGATTTGACCTCGATGGGACCGGTGAGTTAGATAGGGCTGATCGCTTGGAATTGAAAGTGCGAAGGAGTGTCAGGATTGCCAGGAGGCGAGAGAGAGAGGCCTGAGGCCATAGGAATGCCTTCATGCTGGCCCAAGGGTATTAAACAGTCTGGTTGAATGTGCCTCAGTGTCAGAGCAACTTCACGCATAACCAAGAGACTTTGGGAAATATCTTATAGCTTTTCATATTCATGTTTTAAGGACTTTGTCATGCACTTAAGGTACTTTGCCTTCCCTGTGTCTTCATGGATCTTGTTTGCCTATGTTACCTTGGATTGATCTTTTAAAAATACTTTTGCTTTTTAAACTTTTTATCTTTTATTTTAAATAAAACTACAAAGACAACCCCTGGTGTGTTCTTTGGTGTCTTAAGCAAGGTGGTTTTACTCTGAAGTGCGACACCTTTTCCCCATGAATTTCCCTTCCTAGGAGTAGATTTCTCTCATTTCCTGTTGTTTCACCCTGTTCTTAACTATGAGTTGCTTGTAAATTGGATGTTTGTAACTCAGGGACTATGTGTATATACAGCAGACCATTACAGCTCATTTGAATTTATTAGAATGGATGCCTCTCCCTCTCCATTTGGTACTATTCAGGAGATGAAATATCATAATCAGAAGAAATATGTTACGTGGCTCTATTGCCAGGCATAGTAACAAGAATCTGTGATATCTCTGGAGGTCCTTCCACACAACCCTATATCCCAGATTATGAAGGCAGAAAATCCCACAATATCTGCTTTGAACTGGGTTATCTGTGTCCACACACTGCCATATATCTCAGTTTAAAGCAAAGAAATGTGGGATTTTCTGCCTTGACATTCTGAAATATAGGGCTGTCTGGAAGGGCCCTGAGAAGGCAGAAGGGAAGAGAAGGGGAAGATAACTTTCTGGAGCCCAAATGCAACTGCATGGTTTCAACATTTGCCAGGAACTGCTAAAAATTTCAGTTTCCAGACAATTTAAGACACTTGCTATGATTCATCAGTGGAAAACTTTCTTACTAAGTGATCTTACAACTGTACACTGCTCTAAAAGAGGCATGGTGAACTCTGAAGGACAGCTTCAAAAAACTTTAAGTTCACCTTTAGTTGATGAACAATGGAATCACACAGATTGGATAGATTTAATAGACACTACAGAACAAAAGCAAATCTTAACTTTTATGTCACTAAGGACCGTGTTATGTTGTTTTCACTTCACTGTTGTTTTCATTTTCTATTAACAGAACCATAGGGTCATGTCCATAAAAATCCAGAGGACATCTTTTCATCAGCTTGCACTCAAAATCCCATTCAGAAAGGCTTCTTACACACCAACAGTATGAGAAATCATACTCCAACAGCATTAAGCGGGGGGGGGGGGGGGGACAAACCATAAAAGAAGAACAATATTCCACAAGGGAGGAAAGAGACAGTTTGGTAGAGTTTCTCCACAGAATTTATGAAACCATCAGGAGAGAGGAAAACAGCAGGAACTGCAGAACTATGGATTATCTGCTTTGCCTCTCTTCTGCTTCTAATATCCCCCTTCTGTTTCCCCTACTGAAATATTGGATTTAACAGAACATCCAGCAAAATCAATATTAACCCAGAGGGAAAGCCAGTCATCATCTTACATACACAGCTGTCAAGAGTGAAAGGCTAGCACTACAAGAAAATGATTCAAAGGGAACGCAGGAACGGAAGGGCAACATGCATTTTTAAAAGAAGGTCTACGAGAATGAATAAATTCAAATAGGAAGGAATGCACAGAGGTTGGTGCATCTGACAGCAATTATTTTTCTTGCCTAACAAATGCAGTATGTAGACAATATATGAAATAAAGAAAAAGCTAAGAAGCGTGGATGGTATTTTTGGTATGTTTGTGAAAATCTAATACGCTACACAGTAAAGAAAACTGACAGGAGGAAAATCAGTTTTATGGAAACATTCTGCCAGAGAAGAGTTCCATGGATAGGGCTAAAAAAAGAATGAGTCTTGGAGAAAACCAAAACTGAACTCTCAACAAGCACTGATGATTAAACTGAGGCTGTCATAATTTGGTCATATCATGTGACCCACTGAAAAAGCCAATAATAGAAGACAGCAAAAAAAAGTAGGAGATCATACTGTGGATGGATTCATCAAATCAAGAAATCTGTAGTTTGAAAAATATAAATAGGGTAACGGATGCCTGGGAATCTTGGAGACCTCTCATTCATACAGTCACCATAAGTCAAAGTTGAATTGACATAAAATAATAAAAATACCCAGTTTTAAAGGTGTATGAGAAAATACAAAGTGGAGGCAGACTGGCCTCTCCACAGCTTCTTATGGTCCAATAGTTTCATAATTAGCCTGTCTCTATTTTAAGACTACTCGGGCCCGTTTTACACTGCCATATAATCCAGATTATCAAAACAGATCATCCATATACAGTTTTTACTCGATTCTAATGCTCATGGTTTTTGACTAAATTACCTCCCCAAAATTAGGGAATGCATTAGATTTGGGTAAAATGGTAAATATTTGGGGGGGGGGGGTTCAGAGTTTTGAAAATTTAAGTGTGCATATTTAAGTGTGCATAAGAGAAGCCTCCAACAGAATGGTAAAACATCTGGACAGCCCCTGGGCAATGTCCTTCCAGATGGCCAATTCTCTCACATCAGAACTGACTGCCATATAATCCAGTTCAAAGTAGATAATCTGGATTTTATATGGCAGTGTAGAAGGGGCCTCAGAGGATTATGTCCTCTTCCCTTGGTGATTTAATAGCAACTTCTCCACATGGAGAGTTCACTTTTTATTTTTGAAATAAACTGAACGGTTTGGCTATAGTTTGGCTATAGTTTTCTCAGATCAGATAAGTTTTAACCTTTATAGCCCTAAATGGTTTAGAACCTTAGCCATCCTAATTTATTTTGTAAAAACCACCCACTGTACTATAAGCCAGGGAGAGGCCTTCTTGAGGACACTTCACAGAGGTTCATTTGTTGAAACGTCTCTCTTCTGTGTCAGTCCCAAATTGTGAGATAGACTTTCTCCTCCATTAAAACTCATCCCATGTGTTTGCCTTCCAGTAAAACTATTAAGAAAGATCTTTTTACATTATTTTTAGTGTGTTACTGTGTTTTATGTCAGTATTAATGTTTCTTTATATGTATGGCATTAATGTTTTATTCCAGTTCCACTGTGCACTGCTTTGGAAAAAAAAAGTGGCATACAAATATTAATAATAAATATAATGCAAGGTAAGTATTAACTTTAGTGTCAAAAATGACAGCTAATTCTTTGTGTCACAAAAGGTCCTTTAATCAGTAGAAGAGCACTGTTCCACTATGGCTTTGATTAGACAGTTCCCTAGATAATTTTGGCCACAGCTTTGACCCAAGATCTAACCCTTCCACCTTACTACTGTCCCCTGCCCATAGATATAGTGGTCTACTTTATATTGCCCTTTTACTCCTAATTCTGTCATCTGACTTTTGCACTTTATCCATCAGCCCTGTCCTTGCAAACAGATTGAACCAGCCTGCCCACCCATGCCCAGTGAATGTTTACTATAGCAGGTTAATGGTTGTTTGCTCAATGGTTGTTTTTATACTGTTATGATATTGTTAGCTTCATATTGTTTTACTAGCTGAACCCACCATGAGTTGCTGTGGCCAACATTCCCTTTCACTTTCTCTCCTTCTTTCTTTCTTTCCTTCCTTCCTTCCCTTGTTTTCTTTCCTTCTTTCCTTCCTTCCTTCTCTTCCTATTCCCTACCTTCCCCCACTTTTCTTTCCCTTCTGCTTTTTCCCCTTTCTTCCTTCTCTACCTATTATTGGACTGCAACTCCCAGCAGTCCTCATGATCGATCTACCTACCTACCTATCTATCTGGAGAATTGCTGGGAGTTGCAGTCCAATAATAGAAAATTGGAAATATACAGGGATTGGGATGCTCTCAAAGAGATCCAAGGAGAGGAAAGCTTGTAGCTTGGAAGCAGTGCATTTGGATCATCCTCCTAAAGGGCATGACCTAGGGGATGTTGGGAGCTGTGGTCCAGAAGAGAGTGTGGATATGCTACTGTGTGTTTTGTTTGCCAGAGGAGTCATTTTTGCACATGCACTGTAGTGTTTTTTTTCCTTTTTTTGGCTTTTTAAAGTCCCTTCCGCTGTGTTTTTCAGTGTTTTTATGAGTGATGGTCACTCGTTGGCTTGATAGGTGTATTGTGTCCAAATTTGGTGTCAATTCATCCAGTGGTTTTTGAGTTATGTCAATCCCACAAACTAACACTACATTTTTATTTATATGGATGATGTTGTTTTACGAATGTTATTGTGCTATTTTAAACTATATTGATCGGGCTTGTTCCCATGTAAGCTGCCCCAAGTCCCTTTGGGGAGATGGAGGCAGGATACAAAAATGAAGTTGTTGTTGTTATAGCATGAAACTATTTCAAAAAAATTATTGTTTTTGATCCTGCTGGAATCTACTATTCATCTATTCCTAAATGTATACATTTATACCCTGTCTTTCTTCCATTGCACTCAGGGCAATGAACATGGCTCTTCTATCCATTTATCAACATGATGACAAACCTGAGATAGGTCATGCTGAGAAAAAGGAACTAGACCACAATCATCCAGTGTGTTTCATAACCCAAGGAGAATGTCCCAAGACCAGCATTTTACCACTACACCATACTGGCTTTTTCTATTACATGCTATTACTTCAGTAAAAAGAACACAAAAAGCAATTTAGCTGCCTAGAAACTCTGTAGAGAAACTCAATTACATTTGGGTGAATCACTGAAAGATGAAGCATTAGCATTATAGGACTTATCAGAGCTTAATAGAAAACTTTACATATGTATGTAGATAATCCATTCTTGAGTTTGTATAACCATCCCTCCAGAGAATTTAGATAAAGCCCAAAATCCCAGAGAGCTATGTTTTGATCAGTGTTCACCAGATGCATGTGTAAAATCACAGTAATGTGGTTGGATGTGTGTGTGTGTGTATACACACACACAAACCAGTATTTGAGTGAGAGCTGCACTGTAGTGTTTATTCCAGCAGGAACATGAAACATCCAGCCACAGAATTCATTTTCATTCACACTGTATAAAGAGTTTGTGCCTCGAGCCAAACTTATACATCTGAAAGCAATGCATGTTTTTCTTTTGTGTGCAAAGAGGGGCTGCCTCAGCTGTAGTGTGTACTTGCAGAACACAAACAAGTGACCTGATGTCATTTAACTTCAGAAATAATTGCTTCAAGAGAAACCATGCAGTCAATTATTCTTTTTTAACCCTGCTGTAAAATAAATAAATAAATAACAAGTTGAGTGTGCTTTCAAAATGTGATCTAGGCTACTTACCCTAGGGTTTTGTTGTTGTCTTTGTTTTTGTTGTTCAGGTTAAGGTGACCTATATAGAAATGACACATTCTCATTATCAGAATTTTGCAGCACCAAGAGCTGGCAGGAATTGATGAACAGAACAGCTTTGCCCTGCTGTTCCAAAGCTAAACAGAACTATGCCCCTTTGTGCTAAGGCAATAATGGAAGTCTACTTTCAAAGCCTCTGGGAAAAATGTTGGGTTCAAAATGTGAGATCCCATGGTATGAACACAAACCTGAGTGGTAAACATTAAAATGGGCACCTTTATTTCTTAAACATTTTGTACCTATATGAGCACCACTATCATAAATGGTCAGCTCTCCACATTTGTGGGTTTCACTTTTTTATGTTTGATTATTCATGGATTTGACTGTTGGATTTTGCAGTGTTTGGTGTAAATGCTTGTTAGATGTTGTTTCTGTCGGCGTAATGCATATGACCATTGGTCAGAGAATTAATAAACTGACTGACTGATTGACTGACTGATTGATTAATATGTTCTCTTTCAGAATCTCTAGGTCCTCCAGTGTGACTCCTCTATGGCCATTTTCTGGTGGAACATGTTCCAAAGCATTTGTAAGTCCCACAGCATGATTCAATAGTTAACCTCAGGTGGAAGTTGACCACAGAGTTGCACTAGATGGCAAGATTCTAGAAAGGTGTTCTTTCAGTTTAAAAAGTAATTTTAATTTTAATTTGTGATTTTTGTACTTTCATAAGGGTCCTGCACCCCTAATCACAGGAAATGTGGAGATCTAAGTGTAATCCTCCAAGTAGTCACAGTGCAATCCACAACTGTGCTTAGGGTAGGGGGTGTTTTGTGAACCTGTTAGCAAGGGGATAGATAAGAACAGAACACTAATTCCAAGGAACAGATGAGTAAGAAGGTGCTATCATAACCCTGACATGGAGCATTACCCAGTGGTGGACCTGAAAGATGGTTCACATAGAGAGCTTGCAAATACAAGATAAAAATATACAAAAAAGTGCAGCGTCAAAGTTCAATTATAGTGATCCAAGCAAAACTACCCATACCTGTACCCTAAGCCCTCCCAGAAATAGTGGGTGATGTGCTACCTGTCAGTGAAGTAGTGACTCTCTTTCAGGTTTCAACAGGAACCTTAAAGAAGTGATTCAAAGTGATGAACCAAGTCTGGGAATAAAGATCATCACCTCTAAAATTCAGATTAAAATCTATAGTGAATCCCACTGACTTTGGAGACACTGCCTCAATACATGGGCTTTGTTAACTTCCTGAACTCCTCTGTTTGTGTATTATTCTCTTCCCAATCTATATAAAGAAAAATTTAATGTTCATTTGTGGGATAAACATAACTCAAAAACCACTGGACAAATTGACACCAAATTTGGACACAATACACATATCAGGCCAACGAGTGACCATCACTCATAAAAACATTGAAAAATACTGCAGAAGAGACTTTAAAAGCCAAAAAACAAAACATACATTACAATGCATGTGCAAAACCACACACACACACACACATATGCAAACACACATATACACAAATATATACACACATATATACACACACACAAAACACAGACTGGGCCACAGCAACGTGTGGCAGGGGATGGCTAATTCAACATAGAATCATAGAATCATAGAGTTGGAAGAGGCCTTGTGAGCCATACAGTCCAACCCCTTGCAAAGAAGCAAGACAATTGCGTTCAAAGCACAGATGACAATAAAGATGGTTGAAATGTTAAGCCTCAAATAAAGACAAAGATTCACTGCAGGTGAGCTGCAGGTGAGCTATTCTGGGTTGCTACAGCCATACAATAATGGTGTTTTTCCATTCTAACTCCAACCTAACTCTTTTCTTCATTGATGTTGGCCTTCAGCCATCATTTCCTCCAAAACTGGGTAAAGTCCAGATATTATTTTTCTAGGGCTAGCTACACTGACCTCTCAACATGGATTAAATGCATGTTGAAAAAGCAATGCTTTAATGATGCACAGGAATGTGCATTTGAGTCTTAAACTGGCATAAGCAAAATCACTGGATATGACAAAATAGACCTGATAATGTGCATGAGCATATGTTGGTGTAAACCACATCTCATGACAAAATTGATTATAGAAGGGATGCTCATCAGATCCGCAAATGCACGTTGAAGGGGAGGAGTTGGGGGAGAAACCCAAAATCCCGTGATTATTAAGTTGCGGACACAACGGATCTTGGAACCACGTCACAGGCAAGCTCTCCCATGCATATAAGCACCACCCAGGCCATGACCTGGTTCCTGTGCCTGATGTGTGATTAGGTACATATTCAATTAGCTTCCTCCTTTGTCACTTTCGTCTGGCATTACTTGGTCAACGTAGATTTTCTCTTACACTCAGAACCCTCTGAAAACTTTAAAAGCCACTCAAAATAGTGAAGAACTGGGAGGTCACTTTCTTTTTCGCTATACAGATTTTCTTTTGCCAAAACACAGTTTGGGGACCTCACACCTGTTTTGTATATCTGCTCTGCTACCATACAAAATGGTGCCTTCTATTTAGGATGGGAATATAATTTTTTAAAATGCATCCTCAGGATAGCATGCAATTTCTGGAAGGTACAATTTCCATTCATGCTGTTCTCCCAGTGAAGCAGTTGCGCTCCAGAGGGTTTGCATAATCCACACTTTCATGCTTTATAACATCCATTTTCAAGACCATCCCTACTGTTGGGAGTGCTTTGATTGCATATTCCTGCTTACCAGGTGGTTGGACTGGATGGCCCTTCTGGTCTCTTCCAACTGTATGATTCTACTGTGCAAACCCACTATGATTATGCACATGAATACATGTACTCAGTAATGGATTCTAACAATGCATGTGGTCTTTTCAAAAATTCCATCTCATTGTAACTAAAATTACAAGCCCTGATATGACATACAATTTGCTCACTCACATAGCTCAAGATCATCTGCCCCAAACTGAGACGGTATTTGAAGCTATAACATTAGGTTCAATTACAATCAGAGGATTTCTTTCTCCACGATAAAAGCCAACACTTTACACCAAAACATCTTGCAAATGCCAACAAACCTGCTCTTTATTCATGTTTCAAGCTTTGAGTGTGTGATTTCCAAATGCTTATGTCACTTTCTCACAAACACCTTGTCGGCACTGTCTTCTCTCTCTCTCTATCTCTCTCTCTCTCAGTACTGATGAAGTACATTGAGGCGGTCCCATTACAAGGCTATCTAAGGTTTTGAAGTCCCATGCCATCAACTTACTGATGACACACGACTTTCTACTTTACACTTAATTCAGAAAATAAGTAAAGGAGCTAAATCTCTGCCTGCACATAGTAATGAATAGGATCGGGATGAGAAAAGTCAAAATCCCAAAACTATTTTTAAAAATTCTGACTATTTCACTGTTTTTGGGAGTCTTAGAGTTTCCTCAAGGGATGTTCCCTCAGGTTAAAAAAATAGGGTATTATTATTGTTATTGTTATTGTTATTGTTATTATTATTATTATTATTATTATTTTACTGACACAAAAACACATTATGACACAGCAAACAAGATCTGGGTTGTTGTAGGTTTTTTCAGGCTATATGGCCATGGTCTAGAGGCATTCTCTCCTGACGTTTCACCTGCATCTATGGCAAGCATCCTCAGAGGTAGTGAAGTCTGTTGGAACTAGGAAAAGGGGTTTATATGTCTGTGGAATGACCAGGGTGAGACAAAGTACTCTTGTCTGCTGGAGCTAGGTGACAAGAGTCCTTTGTCTCACCCTGGTCATTCCACAGATATATAAACCCTTTTTCTTAGTTCCAACAGACCTCACTACCTCTGAGGATGCTTGCCATAGATGCAGGTGAAACGTCAGGAGAGAATGCCTCTAGACCATGGCCATATAGCCCGAAAAAACCTACCCAGTGATTCCGGCCATGAAAGCCTTCGACAATACATCAAACAAGATCTATATGCTGGATTTCGTTTCACAAAATCACAAGTCGAACACTTCCCAAATGTTTTGGACTGGTGATGTATTTTCGAATGATGCACAGATCCAAGTAAGGTGGCCTTTTGCAGCTGACAGATCGTGATTTTGTCAATGTTTATTGTTTCCAAATGCTGGCTGATATCTTTTGGCATGGCACCCAGTGTGCCAATGACCACTGGGACCACCTGTACTGGTTTATGCCAGAGCCTTTGCAGTTCAATTTTGAGGTCTTGATAATGGTTGAGTGTTTCCTGTTGTTTTTCATCAATTTGCCTGTCACCTGGTATGGCAACATCAATAATCCAAACTTTTTTCTTTTCCACAATCATGATGTCTGGTGTATTGTGTTCCAAAATGTTGTCAGTTCATATTCGAAAGTCCCACAGTATTTTTGCGTGTTCATTTTCCACTACCTTTGCAGGTTTATGATCCCACAAATTCTTTAGTACTGGCAGATGATAGCTGTGACATAAGTTCTAATGAATCATTTGGGCCACATAGTTGTGCCTCTGTTTGTAGTCCACCTGTGTGATTTTCTTGCAGCAGCTGAGGATATGATCAATGGTTTCATCAGCTTCCTTGCACAGTCTATATTTTGGGTCATCAGCTGATTTTTCGATCCTAGTCTTAATTGCATTTAATTGCACTTAATTGATGACTTGCTCCTAGGCTGCAAGAATCAGGCCTTCTCGGTGTTCCATTAGTGAGCCATAACCAGGTCTTCTTCTTCCTCCTCCCCCTCTTCTTCTTCTTCTTCTTCTTATTATTATTATTATTATTATTATTATTATATTATTATTGGTTTTCCCACTTTGACTGTGGTCCCTAATCCTAGCATATGTTGATGATATGCTGTAAAACCTCCCCCCCCCCCCCCACTCTCTATATATATTATTGGCAGGAAAGCAATTATTCACTAGCTCATATTCAAGCAAAACTGAAGAACCTGAGATTTAGTCAAATTTAAAACTGTGTATATTTGTTCTCCAACCATAGAATCTTCTATCATTCAGAAGTATTTCTTATGTAGCAGCAGTTTCACAGAAAGGCTCCCTTTGATTTCACAAACTTTATCTATTTCTATCTTCCATAAATCACTGTGCAGTAACAACGAAATATACATCTGCGACGCCAGCATCTCTCCTTAATAGTGCTGACACTTTTTCTATTACCTAAGAATTTCTCGTTAGCAGCCAACAAAATCCATCCTATTTATATGCCAGCCTCCCTCGGAACAGATCTGAGCTTTTGAATGGTAATCATTAGTAAGGTACAGTTAGATTTATTTTTCCTTCTTTAGTTCACATGTATCAGGTAAGTCTGCCACCTTTAATTTGTATAATGATACAAATGTAACATTGTGCATTTAAACCACTGTCATCCAGTTATAACTTCTGAGTTATTAGTTCAGAGTCTTATTCAATGTACAAATAGTGCCATGCATAGAACTGGAGATTATTTCTTGACTCCGCTTTCTTGTCTGTACTCCATCTATGTAAGAGATGAGAAGATAATGGCCAAAATACTATTTTGAATGTCCCAACATTTGGAACATTCCAGGCCTTTCTGGTAGGTGTTCAAGGTCATTGGGATGAGACCTTCAGACTGGAACAGCCTGTTAGCCAGTCTGTTACACTATAGCAGTGGTTCTCAACCTATGGATCACTAAGTCTTTTGGCCTACAACTTCCAGAAATCCCAGCCAGTTTATCAGCTGTTAGGATTTCTGGGAGTTGAAGGCCAAAACATCTGGGGACCCACAGTTTAAGAACCACTGCACTATAGGCTAATGGGGAATACTTAATATCTCCTTGTGTAAATAATACAGTATAAAATCCCAAAAGAATTCTAGCAAACATCATTCAGTTAAATTGCTGGTATTTCACAAAAGATTGGTGTCTGCTTTGTTCAACCATCAGTTTATAGAGTTTTGTTGGTGACCATTAATTGCTGTCTGAAAGTCCATTGGATTAAACTGGAAATGCTTGAACTCAACTGGAGTACCAAACATTGGTGGGTCCTGAAATGTATCTATTTCAGGGAAGAGGTTTTCTCGCATTCTCTCTCATAAACTCACATTTTGACATATCACAAGATGTTCACTTGGACACATCAAACACAAAGCATTCGGTCTGACCATTTTTAAAAACTATGCCGAGTACTGATTCCACAATTTTTACATTTCTTAAACACTGAAAGATATAGGTGATTTAAAAGAGAGACTTTCTGTCTACTCCTCTTTCAGATACAGTGTCCTGAACTGTACAAATTGTTCCACGAGCGGTCACATTACAGACCAGTCCTGAAATATAAAGATACAATAATGTTGGCAGATTTATTTTTTTATTCCTTTCCTAATGATTCCTAACACAGAATTTGCATTCTCACAGCAGTAATCTAGTGGGCTGACATTCTCATTGAGTTGTCTGCCACCCCTCTGTATCTCTTAATGGCTTCTTTAGCTACTACATCAATTGAAAAAATGATTCTAATTACAGAGAGTGTCACTGGATTTCCCTTCTTGTTAACAGGGGTACCTGTGTGGCTTTTATCAACATCCTCCTACACAGAATGTTGTTCACAGCAATGGCACCTGTGATAATGGCTTACTATAAGAACTCTTTAAGGAGTGAAACATCATTTAGCATCTTATCACATTATTCACAACTCAAAATGATAATCTGCCCACATACAACTACAATTCTTTGTTCACCAAAGAATGCATTCATAAGTGCTCCACACATCGTCTTTTGTCTGTCATTTTTTTCAAGAAGGTTATAAATGCAAAGTCTAGTCATTCAGTCAAGTACATATCTACCAATTAGTCTAATGAATTAATCATATTTCACTAAAATAATTTCCAGAAAATAATTCACAAAAGCTTTGGAGGAGTCATAGGATCTTAAGATTATTTGCAATCGCATCTTCCCCTACAAAACTGCGTGAGCTCTAAGATCTTCCAGGGAGGCCTTTCTCTCGCTCCCACCTTCATCTCAAGAGCGGTTGGTGGGAATGAGGGCAAGGGCCTTCTCAGTAGTGGCCCCCCGGCTCTGGAACTCTCTCCCCAGGGAGATTAGACTGGCATCCACCCTGTCCGCTTTTCGCAAGAACCTTAAAACATGGATGTTCCACTGTGCCTATGATTAAACAGATCACCAGATAATGGGCTCCTAACTCCTGCATTTTTTCACTGTCCCCTGCCCTATAGATCTGGCATTCTAAATGACACTTTTCTACCAGCCCCTGTCTTAAAACTATATTGCACAACCTCCTACCCTCCAAGTTCAATATTTATTACTGTTCAGGCTATTGGTTGTTCTATGATGTTGTCTTATGTTATTATGATGTTGCTTATTTTATTGCATTGTGTTTTTAATCTATGTCTGTTTGGACTTTTCCCCATATAAGCCTCCCAGGGAGATGGAGGCAGGATACGAAAAATGAAGTTATTGTTGTTTTATTATATAAGGGTCTTCATAAGCCATCACATCAAATCCCCTGTTCACTACAAGATCTCCAGTTAACTCATCTCCACCAGGTAGCTATCCAGCCTCCAGAGTGGGGACTCCACCAGCTGCCTGGGCAATTAGTTCAATTACTGAACCATTATTATGGTGGAGATTTCCTTGTAATGTTCAATTGAAATCTATCCATAACTTCAAACCATTTGATAAGGTCCTACCCTCTGGGGCAGTAGATAACAGACCTGCCCTCACTACTCTATAACATCTGTTCAGGTGTTTAAAGAATACAGACATGTCACCCTTCAGTCTTCTCTTCACCAAGCTGAACAAGCCCAGTTGCCTCAACCTTTCCTCATACATTTTGCTCTCCATGCCTCTTATCATCGTCACTGCCCTTCTGTGAACCTGCTTCAACCTGTCTATGTGATATTGTGTGCAAGTTACTTCAAACTTATGATGATTCTAAGGTGAACCTGTTTCAGAGTTTTCTTATTAAGTTTTACTCAGAGGGAATTTTGTCTTTGCCTTCATCTCAGGTTGAGAGAACATCGCTTACCCAAGGTCATCTAATGGGTTTTCTTGGCCTAGTGAGGATTTTAACCCTTGTTTCCAAATGTATAGTCCAATGCTTATACCACTACCCCATGCTGATTCTCTATTAACTTGTCTGTAACTTTCTTAAACTGATGTGCCCAGAAATGAATGCAGTACTCCATGGGGGGGGGGGGGGGGAGTGCTGACCAACACAGAATATAGTGTAATATAGTACTTCCCTTGGAGACCATGCATCCAAGGCGATTGTGTTCAATTTATGATAACAATAATCCAAAATTCCTTTTCACATGTAGTATTGCTAAGCCGTGTATCTTTCATCCATGCCTATGCATTTCTGGCCTATGTATAGAATTTTGCATTTGTCTCTACTAAATTTCATTTTATTAATTTCTGCCATTTTCTAGTTTATCAAGGTCCTTCTGAATTATTCCTGCATGTTAAAGCTCAAAATGATCGAAAACTAGCTAGGAACGCAGGAAGTGACAAGAAGGTGTTTTTCAAATAAGGCTGAAACAAGAGCAGAGAAATGATCAGGGATGCAATTGGCCCTTCACTTAAAAAAGAAGATACGGGATCTACGGGAATCACCTAGTTAACCTAAATAAGTTCAACGTTGAACTGCATCCAGAGTGTTGAAGAACATGGCTGACATACTGACAGAACAGCTTGCCATCATGTTTGAGAAACTGTAGAGAATAAGAAAACATTGTCCTTCTCTTCAAAAAGACAATACAGGAAACTATAGGCCAGTGAGCTTGATGTCAAAACTAAGCAAAAAAAAAAAGTAGAATGAATTATATAGGAATTTGTCTGCAAGTATCTTGATGGCATTGCAGTGTTCAGTAGGAGCCAGCGTGGGATTTTCAAGAACAAATCCTGACAAATCAGTCATTTCTCTTTTTAAAATCCAGGTCACTAATTTATTAGTTGATGAGAGTGCTGTGTATGCCATTTATGTAGATTTCAATGAAGTATTTGATAAGGTCCCCATAATATTTTGATTAGGAAACATATTAAATATGCAGTAGATAGATGCACTATCAGATGGATTCATAATTTGTTGTAAATCATACTCAAAGAGTTGTCATCTGCAATTGTACTTCAAACTGGAATGAAGGATCCTTCCACACAGCCATATAACCCAGACTGCATGAAGCACCCTTACCTTTCCGCTGGAGCGGTACCTATTGATCTACTCACATTTGCATGTTTTCGAACTGCTAGGCTGGCAGAAGCTGGGGCTAACAGCAGGAGCTCATACCATTCCCTAATTTCAAACCTGTGACCTTTTGATCAGCAAGTTCGGTACCTCAGCGGTTTAACCCTCTGTGCCAGTGGGGGCTCCTCATTCATAGGCTCACCATAATTCAAAGCCGCCTTCACAGCAGTTAACAACAAACTTCGCATTTTTAATTCAGGCTTTCTGGTTGCCTACAATAACTGACGAACAGCAAGATTTGACCATTTAGAGAAGCATTGAAACAGGATCTTCCATGCTTATCTGACAACCTAGCCATTATACCACAATAAATCTCACTGGCCAAAGGGTCATATCCTACTTAACATGAGCATAGTTTTTCCACCTCACGTGTTCAGCCAAAGATGCACTGCTAAAAATAGAATCTCACGCATGGCAAAGGATGTTACTTTGAAATGCTCTGCAGCATTTCAATAATCTTTTAAAAACAGCTAGTATAAAACTAAAGCTGTTGCAAAGTCATTGTTAAAACATCTCGGTTTCAGTCACCTGTTAAAAATTCTTTTCACTTTAAATGTTTCTATAGGTCTTGGAAGGGCAACCATCTGCAGAAATCACTACGTCATTTTTGTAGCTGAAGATGGAAACTGCTACTTACTCGATAGATAGACAGACAGATAGATTTTCTTGACTCTATTCTGAAAACCCAAGGTTTTAGTACTGTTTATTACACCCTGTTTATCCAGCTAATTAACTTACGGACCTTTCTACCCATCAGCCTATCCACTCTACAATATTCTTCAGTAAACAGAACACAATTTCTGTAATGCATATTTAGACTTACTACTGAACGTCGCAATCAGTGTTGCTGTGTTTTCTTGCCAGTAATACAATTGTCTGGTTGCCCCTGACACGATAAATAAATAAATAAGTAAGTAAGTAATACATAGGAAAATACCAGTTTAAAAGCAGCATGAAAACCCCTGCTTTGTTCTAAAAATGCTTGAGCACTGACAAGTTATGTCACAAACAACCAATCCAGAATGCCCCCTATAGAATGCTTATGCAAACAAAATTTTGCTTTCATTATAAATTATTTACAAGCTGTTGCTACACACTCTACTTCACCAAGGTCTGCTTCCAAAACCTAATCATATGGCAGGAAACTCAATCGTGAAAGAGATTTGCCTGGAGAATAATCAAAACCAAAAGAGATGCTATTCTGTGTGTATCTGGAAACATCTAGCTAGATCATTGCACACTAAAGGGAACGGGCTGTGGCACAGCTAGTTAAATCACTACTGACTGAGAGGTCATGAGTTCAAAACCAGCCCAGGTCGGAGTAAGCTCTCAACCATTAATAGTCTAACTTGCTGTTAACCTATGCAACCCGAAAGATAGCTGCAGCTGTCAAATAGGAAATTTAGGTACTGCTTTATGCAGAGAGGCTAATTTAACCAATTTACGACACCATAAAACCTTCCAACAGTGTGCATAAGAATGAGGAAGTACTCCATCAAGGACTCGGTGTCACAAGTGGATGGTGAAACGGTAGCTCCCCCTGTGGCAAGAATTGAGCATACCCTCATGAAGCTGGAAAGTTGGAATGTTAAATTGCCTCTGTGTGTGTCTATATATGTTGTATGCCTAACGCCATTGAATGTTTGCCATGTATATGTGCATTGTAATCCACCCTGAGTCCCCTGCGGGATGAGAAGGGTGGAATATAAATACTGTAAATAAAATAAATAACAACTAAAGCAATTATTTTCTTGTTAATTCCCATTACTTTATGGAAGGGGAGTCTAACCAGAAGTAAATTGTTTCTGCTCTACTGAAAGCCCTCAATGAACTTTGTGGAATGCTTTGACTTCTCCAGCCATGTTTCAAGCTTGTATATAAACGGGGTAGGACTACCTCTTGAGGTTTATGTTTGCTACTAGAAAAAATATAGACTAATACACAGCAAAACAATGCAACATATTTTCCTAAATGTTGATTTTTTTTCTTCCTTTCCTTCTGCTACAGAAAATCCTCTTCTTGGGAGGAAAAAAGTTAGCAATGTAAGAAATAAGATGTGAAATGCGAAAGAACATCTATTTCTATAGTCATTAACCGCAAGGGGTAGCAAACGGAGGGATGGAATAATGCTTTACATCTGTGATTGTCACAGGACTTGCTCCTCTATTTTTCAAGATATGATGGAAGAGACTGACAGAAAGCACAGCCAGTTCCAGACAGTTAACTACACTGACATCTTTACAGCACGTACAGGGCAACTGCCTGACACACCAAAGTTGTGTTGTCCTCATGCATGAAGAAGCTACTTTCTAGGTCACACTGATAAATCCATGCTAAGAAGGAAAGCTTGGGGTTTGCAGCAACTTCTTAGGAGGTGTTCAGTATAATACATGAAAAGAAAGTGAAGTTGACAAGATACTTGAGGAAAAACCTCTAGCCTTCCTTCCTTTTTCTTTCACATGCAAAAGTAGAATGGTAGTGACATCTCATGAGGTGGAAGCAAGAGAGAAGGTCCACTTACTTCTGACACGAATATGTCATTGTATGATGCTGCCCTCAAGCAACACTGGCTAAAAAAGATATTGATCCTGCTCATCCTTATCAGGATGAGCAGGGTCAATAGTGGCTGGAGAAGTCAAAGCATTCCACAAAGTTCATTGACCCTCAGTTCAAGAACTACAACTGGAAGAATTTTTTGAGGAAGATGTGGTAAGGAAGATGTAAAATAGTCAAGTGACAAGTGAAGGACATTCCAAAGATAAATAATAGCACAGTTGGGGAAGTTTCTGTTTCGGATTTTAATTGCGACATCTCTTCAGCCAGCATGGACTATAGTTATGCAGACAGGGTAAATTTGAGGACATCATTATTACTGTTTACCTTTATTTCTGACTTACAGTGACCCAAAACAAACCTATCACAGGGGTTTCTTGACAGAATTTTTCAGAGAAGAGTTGTCCTTGCCTTCTTCTGAAACTAAGGCTACATCTACACTGCCATACATTCCAGTTTCAGAATTCAGATTAATGGCATTGAACTGAATTATGTGATTTACACTGCCATATAACTCAGTTTAATGCAGTTAATCTGCATTCTGAAACTGGATTATATGACAATGTAGATCCAGCTGTGGAGCTCCTGGTGGCACAGAGGGTTAAACCACTGAGCTGCTAAACTTGTTGACCGAAAGGTCGCAGGTTCGAATCCGGGGAGCAGTATGAGCTTCCCGCAGGGGAAGGTGGAGCTGACAGACAGGAGCTCACTCCAGAGTTTAACCCATTGCGCCACCGCGGCTCCTATGACTCTAACTAAATCACCCAGATAAAGAGAAATACGTGAATTAGTAATACTTTCTGGAGGTCCATCTATGTTACATTCTTACTGGAAGCTGAATTGAGATTGTGCAAAAACAATCATGCTTATGATTGTATTCAAGTGAGATGTCTTGTTTTTGTAGCTTTTACTAATATGTAAGCAAGTTAAACTACTGCGCTGCTGACCAAAAGGTCGGTGGTTTGAATCTGGGGAGTGGGGTGAGCTCCTGCTGTTAGGTCCAGCTTCTACCAACCTAGCAGTTCGAAAACATGCAAATGTGAGTAGATCAATAGGTACTATTCCGGCAGGAAGGTAATGGCACTCCATGCAATCATGCCAGGCACATGACCTTGGAGGTGTCTACGGACAACGCCAGCTCTTCGGCTTAGAAATGGAGACGAGCACCAACCCCTAGAGTTGGACACGACTGGACTTAATGTCAGGGGAAAACCTTTACCTTTACATGAATCTACACTGCCATATAATTCAGTTTAATGCAGTTAATCTGCATTCTGAAACTGGATTATATGGCAATGTAGATCCAGCCGTAGATAGTGTGATTTGTACAAGGCCACCCAGTAGGTTTCCATGAAGAAGTGGGGATTCAAATGCTGGTCCTCCAACATTCAAACACTACTCTGCCCAGGCTTACTATACCCAACACTGCAAAACAGTATGACAAAAGTCACAGAAAAGAGACCAAACCTGCGCAGCTTGTACAAAACATGAGGAACAAGGAGATGTGTTAGCAAAAACTGAGGAAGGAGTCACCCAAGAAAAGCAACAGAGACTTCAAAGAGTTCTTATCTTTTAAACCTGCTGTGGATTGTTCTCTGGCAAACTAGTCTTAAATAATAGAATTCAGGTTAAAAATTCACTAAATCCATTTGAAATAACAATCCCACACTTGGAAATAAATCAGTGAACTTACTTTGACATAAGGAATTATTGCCACCTCTTTTTCCGCTATGTATCCTGGTTCCTAGTCTCCAGTTTCAAACATTTCAAGGCTCTGATAATCAACTACACCAAGACAGCCAAAACATACTGAATTTATTCCATTATTCTGTATGTTTGTGAATCAAAAAGTATCTAAATAATAATATAGTCACGGTCAATACACATGACAATAGAATACTGTATGTTCCAAGGCATGTGAAAAACAATGGTAACTGTGTCTATCAAACTTAAGTTCAGTACAAGAGATAACTATTAAACTGTGCCCGAGAATAAAATATGTCATTCTCTCTGAAGAGTCTTCCTGACCCATGGGACAGTAACTGTAAAATGAAGAAGCAAAAAAAGATTAAAGAACAACCCTTCTGTTGCCAAGCAACTAGCAATGTATTAGAATAAAGTAAAGGAACAAAAAAAAGTACCCAGTAGTCAAGCACAGCTCCCAACCTAATGTTTAACATAGCTCAGAGTTTTGTGGTGCAACATATAGCAAAGAAAGGCATACAAAAAGGCAGCTGGAGTGGGTGAAACGGAACATAACAAAATTTGTCTCCCACAAGATTAACAAAAGGGATGAACATTGTTGCCAGGGAGAGGGAGAGTACGTGAGCGCCTTAAAAAGAATTCCATATTGAGGAAATATATTTATTAGACCTAACATATGAGCCGGGGGGGGGGGGGTAAATGAATCAGCTGTGCCACCACCTTTCACGGGCTTAATAAGCAACTATTGAAAGGTATGAAGTTGTGCTCTCTCTTATGTTTGGTTATCTCAGGGATCACTATGCCTTGTTTTTGACTGAATTTTTTAAAGTGAATACGATATCAACATGACTCTATTTTTTTATATCAGAAGTGCCTTGAGAAGCTGCAAGTCGCTTTAATAATATAATAATAATAAACTTTATTTCTACCCCGCCACCATCTCCCCGCTTACATGGGGCCAAGCCCAGACAACATAATACAGCAATAAAATCAAAGCATATAAAATAGACAACAACAACATTATCAAAATGACAGTAAATTAATAACAACAACAACAACAACAACAACAACAACAACATGAACATTCCAATAGACATAATCACAATAGAGATGACAATGGGCGGGCCACATATTCTGAATAAAAAAAACAATTAACAGACTATGATGAGATAAAATAGGAGCAGGACGTTTAAATGGATCTCATAAAACACACAGAGTTGTGGGGCAGAACATCCTATTTGGAGGGCACGAACTCCATTAGCCGAAAAGGTTGAGGGGGCGTAAAAAATCATGCTGTGCACCTACTCGCCAAAGGCGCAGCGGAAAAGCCAGGTTTTGAGGTTCTTTTTAAATGCTTCCAATGAAGGGGCTTTCCTGATGTCCCCAGGTAAAGAGTTCTAAAGTCGGGGGGCCACAGAAGAGAAGGCTCTCTCCCTTGTGCCCACAAGACGAGCTTGTGAGATTGGTAGAGGCGAAAGGAGAACCTCCCCTGAGGAACAAAGGGCCCGGGTTAGTACATGGAGCGAGATAATGGTTGTGTGCAAGGAGCTTGCCCAGGGGATGCCTGGATCTGTTACCATCCTGTGGGAGGCTTCTCTCATGTACCCGCATGGGAAGCTGGAGCTCACAGACAGGAGCTCACCCCATCTTGCAGATTCGAACCACCGACCTTCAGGTCAGCAGTTCAGCCAGGATGAGAGTTTAACCCATTGCGCCACCGCGGCGCCTATGACTCTAATTAAATCACCAAGAAAAAAGAGAAATACGGCAAATTAACAATACTTTCTGGAGATCCATCTATGTTACATTCTTACTGGAAGCTGAATTAAGATTGTGCAAAAACATCTGTGCTTATGATTGTATTCAAGTGAGATATCTTGTTTTTGTAGCTTTTACTAATATGCAAACTGCTCTGAGAACCTTTTCAGCTATATAGCAGATTATCAATAGAATGAATAATTGCATGAAGAATGTGTTATGCAAAGATTACGGTACTTAAGAAGAGAGAATTTTGCACATTGCCCCATTGTAAGTATCCCCCTCTTGCTCCAGAGAGATAACATACAAGTCAAACATTGTATGATCGAAGTATAACAAGTAGCTCCTTGACCAGGCCCCTGCTACCCTGTACACAAGGGGAAATAGTCTCTCTAGGAATGTGCTAAGTCCCCAGGAAAATCTAGGATATATTCCTAGAACTGCATTGGAGGACCTAGCCAATTCCCAGACAGAATGCCTCCCTATGCTGGGACCATAAGTAAGGTTATTTATTTGTGTTCTGTCATATCTGTGTTTTAATGTAACTGTGGTCTGGCTGGACACAACGCTTCCACAAATATAGAGCTTTTACTGTATATTCACATATCATAGGCACTAGGTAGTACCATAATCATCCTGTTGTATTCTAACCCCAATAGTTTCGCTTCTTTATTGCTCTTTGCTTTACAAATGCCAAGGGGCATTATTCAAATTACAAAATAAACACTGCCATGTAAACCAACTTGAATCATTCAATGTAGAAGCATGCTACATGATTTAGACTGTGTCTTGATCACAAATCAGAGTGTAATATTAAGTAAAAAGGCTGAACACATCATACAAATACTTCAGAGTATGCACTCATTTTAATTATTTCTCTGCTTACAAAAAACACATAACAGAAGCCTTCTTCAGATAATGTATTTATATTGATATAGAGGGATTGAGAAGGAAAGCTCACTCTGAATCTCTTTGTTTACTCTCTGAAGAGATTGAGCAAGAGAAAGATTTGCTGATACACAAAAAGGAATATTTTTTACTAGAAAACTATTTCCTTATTCCGTGGGCCTTCTGTGAAAACGCACATGATTTTACATGCATATAAGTAAGGAAATTTTTCTAGATATCTTTGTAAAGCTTTAATAAATAGAGGTATTCCACAAGTCTAAAGTCGAAAAGGAGGATTTTTAGTTTTTAAACAATGGGATTCATATTCTCGATTCCTCGGGGATTTGGGTGACAGGTTGAATAGAAGCTCTCCAAAGCTCTAGGTGCCCTTACTGCCTATTACAAGGGAAACCAGCTGATTCCTAATCCATCTAAAACACAGACATGTACTTTCCATCTTAAGAACAGACAAGCATCTCGAACTCTGAGGATTATCTGGGAAGGTATCCCACTGGAGCATTGCAGCACACCCAAATACCCAGGAATTAGCCTAGACTGTGCTCTGACCTACAAGAAGTACTGCTTGAATATCAAGCAAAAACTGGGTGCTAGGAACAATATAATACGAAAGCCGACTGGCACAACCTGGGGATCACAAACAGATACAGTGAAGACATCTGCCCTTGCGCTTTGCTACTCTGTTACTGAGTACGTATGCCCAGTAACACATCTCACCACGCTAAAACAGTGGATGTGGCTCTTAATGAGACATGTCGCATTATCATAGGATGTCTATGCCCTACATCACTGGAGAAATTATACTGTTTAGCTGGTATTGCACCACCTGACATCTGCCAGGAAGTAGCAACCAATAATGAAAGGACCAAGGCAGTAACATCTTTGGCCCATCCTCTGTTTGGATAACAGCCAGCATGCCAATTCCTTAAATCAAGAAATAGTTTTCTAAGATCTACAGATACTCACGGGAACACCTTAGCAAGTGAGAGTCCAAAACTGGCAGGCAAAAACCTCAAGCCATTGCTGATACCAAATGAGAGACTTCCCCCTGGGCACACAGAAGACCGGGCGACTTGGACGGCGCTGAACAGACTGCACTCTGGCACCACAAGATGCACAGTTAACCTTAAGAAATGGGGCCACAAGTGGAGTCCACGACATGTGAGCGTGGAGAAGAGCAAACCACAGACCACCTATTACAATGCAGTCTGAGCCCTGCCACATGCACAATGGAGGACCTCCTTATAGCAACCCCAGAGACTCTCCAAGTGGCCAGCTACTGGTCAAAGGACATTTAATATAATGCCAAGTAATGGGTTTTTTTAATACATTACAATTGTACCCTTGGTTTGCTTTTGATATGATAAATAAATATTCTTGATCATTGTACAATTTAAGCTCTCTCTTCAGACTTCTGTCAGCATAATCGCAAGATAAGCTGAAATTTCCACTTCTGCACAATTAAACACACAGGAATTTTAATACAAACGGTCTCTCCTCATTAGGCTGTAACAACTATTGTCAACCCTCAACTTTCATGGGGTTAAACTGTTATGGGATCAGGCTCCCTGTGAAAGTAGAAAAACCATTAATATTTTAAGCAGAAAAGATGTGGCAGAGGTGGTATACTACAGGCATACAACAAACTCTGCTGCTGCTGTAAAAATCTCCACCATGATCCCAAACCACCTCTGGCACAACTTTGCTGCTGGTCAGCAAGTCTTCCGTCCACTGCGTCTTAGGACAATGAGACTGGTAGAGAAATCTCCTTCAGTGTTCTCATCCAACTCTTTAAGAAAAGGAAGAAAAAGATGCCAACACTGAGGAAGTTTGTTACAACAGCCACAGCACGGCTTGGCTAATGGTAACAGCAGTAGTGACAGTTATGGACTTCTCCCCTTTCCCAGAAGGAAGTACAGGGCAGGGCAGTTGGAGGGAAGGAATGGCAAGGTGGGCGACAATGTGACATGCAGCTAGGCTAGGATGGGATGGGTGGAAAAGCAAGCATGAAAGGCAAACATCCATCCCTGTCTGCTGCTACATCTACTTCCACAGCTTCCTCCCCTCCTGCTCTTGTTCCCAGGTTTGTGCAGCCAAACTACAGGAGAATGAGTGGGGAAGAACTTAGCATCTGGCACTGCCAGGGAGACGTTTGGGGATATCAGGCCAAGTGAAGTTGCTATTGCTGCTATCTCCACCACCCTCTCATTCCGGGTTAGTTTTGAAGCTGTGAAAAGGATTTGTGTGTGTGTGTCTCAGGAGAAACTTGAGAAACTGCAAGTCACTTCTGGTGTGAGAGAATTGGCCATCTGCAAGGACATTGCCCAGGGATTGCCTGGATGTTTTGATGTTTTACCATCCTTGAGGGAGGCTTCTCTCATGTCCCCGTATGGGGAGCTGGAGCTGACAGAGAGAGCTCAACCATGCTCTCCCCGGATTCGAACCCTCAACCTGTTAGTTTTCAGTCCTGCCAGCACATGGATTTAACCCATTGCACCACCAGGGGCTCCTTGTAAAAAGGATATCACCACCACATTAGCAATGCACAGTGTGGGATGGATAACATGCAGGAAATAAGAGGTGGGAAGAATATTGCACAGAATGTGTATGTAGTGTCCACCAAGCCAGGAAGACATTCACAAGGAACCCAACCACATCTCCTTCTTTTTCACCTTCCTCTTTCACTGTAATCTTCATAATATTGCTGTTTCCATCTCCTTTCAGTTATTTCCTTCTCTCCTTTCATCCCTCCATTCAATTCCTTGAGTTCCCACAAATGGCAATGGCAATGGCATCCTCTTTCTCCCCTTCCGTGCCTCTCTCTTTCCCTTTTTGCAGGACCAGAGGTGATCCCAGGGGCCCCAGTCCTGGGGTTGCTCAAGGGATAAGAGAAGGCAATTGAGACTGGATCTCTCCCTCCGCCAGTGGCTCCCACTCACTTGCCTTGCCACAGCTGCTATGCAAAGCTCCTTTAGTATCGTCATCCTTCTTGTCCTTCTCCTTGAAAGAAGGACAACAACACAGCAGGAGATATGATCTGATTTAATAATCTGCTACAAACACACAAATAATCAAATCTATGGAAGTAAAACCTGTGAAAGTTGAGGGTCAAATATATAAAAGTTTCCTCCCCTGGTTAGAAAAGGAAATCAAAGAAGTACCAATCCATGAAGCTAGCTCACTCTGGTAATTTCCCCAAAGAAACATACAAAAGCAACACATCTATTATTCATTTGTCAAGTTCTGAAGGAAATTGTACAGAGAAACCCAATTGTTTTTATTACACTTTATTGTCACATTGATCCATCTGAGACAAAGAAAGAAATATTGTGTTTCCACAATTGTGTATTCCGCTGCAAAAGATGATCACTTATTTGTGGAAGGATTAATGATGATACCCAATTCTTAAGGGGCAGATTACTCATTAAAATTCATGAACAATCAAACAATGGCTTTCATCTGCAATGAAACAATAATCTTTATTGCTCATGTTATTTACAAATTAGAAGCTTCATATACCAACTTAGTTTGAGATGGAATAAATTATTAAAATTGAATGAACAGTAAGCTGTTTCAGGCTTCAATACAGAAATTACAGAACATGCTTTCAGCAGAACATATTTAAGGTATAGATGTAGCTGAGTGAGCAGAACTGTCTCGCTGAGTCCAGCCAATCTATGGCTAAGGTGGCCAGGCAAGAAATTCTCTATTTCCCACAAACTGACATATATGCCTTTCCAACTACTAGATGAAAGCTCTTTCCTTCTACTACATAATGTTTTCAGTGTCTGGGCTATGAGATGGAGCAACTTCAGTTACCTAGCAAGGACAACAAATGAAACCATTTCTAGCACAAAAAGGCTAGCATTTGTGTCAATGCCCAACCAGCCAATCTAGGCTGGAATCTTATTGGCACACAATGCAGGGTGGTGCAGGGAGGACGAGGGAAAGAAGAAAAACATCAATTTTCTTACTTCCTTCATACCTGCTCTACTCATGGCCTTTTCCCTCCTGCCACTACTGCCAACACTGGCATAGTTAGATCAATGTAGTTTGTCAACAGGACTCTAGTTCAAGGATCTGGGCAGATATTGAAAGTCAGATCTCGATGTCATTGACTATCTGATGATTGGCTATGATTGACTAGATGGTTGCTCCATTACTAAGAAAACACCCACCTTCCACATTTTGTAGGACTCCGCACAGAATGGCCTACAGCAACTTGCCTTCATGTCTTTAGCACTGTAATATTAAACAACATTTGCCACTATTATATTTCTCTCTAATTCCCCCCTTCAAATTCTACTACACTCTTCTTCAATGTTGCACCCTCTGGATGCTTTTGATTTCATAGAATCATAGAATCATTGAGTTGGAAGAGACCTCATGGGCTATCCAGTCCAACCTCATGCCAAGAAGCAGGAAAATCACATTCAAAGCACTCCCAACAGATGGCCACCCAGCCTCTGTTTAAAAGCCTCCAAAGAAGGAGCCTCCACCACACTCCAGGGCAGAGAGTTCCACTGCTGAACACCTCTCACAGTTAGGAAGTTCTTAATAATGTTCAGGTGGAATCTCCTTTCTTGTAGTTTGAAGCTATTGTTCAGTGTCCTAGTCTCCAGGGAAGCAGAAAACAAGCTTGCTCCCTCATCCCTGTGACTTCCTTTCACATATTTATACATGGCCATAATGTCTCCTCTCAACCTTCTCTTCTTCAGGCTAAACATGCCCAGCTCTTTATGCTGCTCCTCATAGGGCTTGTTCTCCAGACCCTTAATCAGTTGCCCTCCTCTGGACACATTCCAGTTTGTCAACATTTCTCTTAAACTGCGGTGCCCAGAACTGGACACACTATTCAGATGTGGTCTGACCAAGACAGAATAGAGGGGTAGCATAGCTTCCCTGCATCTAGACACTATACTCCTATTTATACAGGCAAAAATCCCATTGGCCTTTTTTGCTGTTGCATGACATTGTTGGCTCAATTTTAACTTGTTGTCCATAAGGACTCCAAGATCTTTTTCACACGTACTGCTGTCGAGCCAAGCGTCTCCCATTTCCCCTAAGATATTTCCAACTCCGAGGGGAATTGGTCATATTATTTGTGGCTAATTCCCAAATAGCTGGAGGAATTCAAGCTGAGGAAGGCTGCGCTAACTAGTTTTTTTTCCTCTGTGTTTTTCCAACATCACTGGCAACCTCATCTCTATCAAATCAAGACATCTCTAGTCTGTATCTTTGACCTTGCGGGTATTCTTGAGACCATTGATGACTCCCTTTAATTGGACTTCTTTTGTTTTCCAAGCTTCTGTGATTATATCCACTGCTGATTTCTTTCCTGTCTATCTTCATTGTTATGCTTTGACAGAAGAGATTTCTGCTTCTGGCTTCTTTCTTTGCACTCTAGTTCTCCAAGATTTTTGTTCTTGGCCCTCTACATACTACCAATTGGTCAAATATCTTGATTTTGATATTATTTAATTATTAGCACACCCATTTATCTCTCGTTATAACAGCTATAAGTACAACTGTTACATTTCCAATCCCATATCTCTGAATGCAAGGCATGCATCACTTCTATTAGAGGTTTACCTGCCTATCATGCAACCAGCTCCAATTTACTTGAAACAGCACATAACTTTGAATAGTATTTTAGGGTCCTAGTTTTTTGTTAAGTAGTCATGGAATATTTTTCTTAGATGTACATCTCCTTAGGAAAGTAACTGCATAAAATGTGTAGCAGATCCGTGCCTTGTTGAAATTGAATCTCATTTGATAGAGTAATAGGTATAGGTTTACACTGACCTCTACCCTTATTAGTTCTGAAAAGTGAACTCATCACAAAAGCACAAATTGGATTCTATTTCTCCCTGAGAACCAGTTGCAATCTCATTTAGAGAGCTCTAATCAGTTACAGCATTAATCCATGCTAATCCATTTCAAGGCCTTTGATGGCACTGATCATCATCCTAAGGTCAAGAACGGTTTTTCCCTGAGACCCCATTCTGGACTGACGGATGGCTTCCTTTTTCCCCTTTTTCTGCAGTGTGTGGGATGTTACTTTGTAGGACTCAGCACTAGTAGCAGCAGATGGAGGATGCAGAGCATGGAGATTAGGAGAGCAAGAAAAACAAGTAGTCTAGCAGATGAATAGAGACAATTTTTGGAATGAAGGATTCAGAAATCTGAGACACACATCTGCTAGACTGACTACCCACTATTTCCTGGTTTATTGAAAATAAGGGGGAAAGATGATGTGAAGGAAAAAGTGGGAAAAGAAACAAACTCTTTGGGAAATGTCTTTTTTTCTCATCCGACTAGCTACATGAGAAACAAAACCTCCTACTATAAATACTCACGTGTAAGCCAATCTCATGTATAAGTTGAGGGCAGGTTTGGGGCTAAAATTATGTATTTTTATATGACCCATTGAATATGATTCAATGGAGAAGGGAATGCACCAATGCCAGCTCAGGGCTGCTACTGCCATTTTCCCCTAAGCCAGTGGTCCTCAACCTGTGAATCTCCAGATGTTTTGGCCTTCAACTCACAAAAATCATAAAAGCTGGTAAACTGGCTGGGATTTCTGGGAGTTGTGGGCCAAAACACCTGGGGACCCACAGGTTGAGAACCACTGCCCTAGGCATTCATCATCATCATTATTATTATTATTATTATTATTATTATTATTATTATTGAATTGTTTAAGGCTTTCATGGCCAGAATCACCGGGTTGTTGTAGTTTTTTCAAGCTATATGGCCATGTTCTAGAAGCATTATCTCCTGACGTTTCACCTGCATCTATGGCAGGTATCCTCAGAGGTTGTGAGGTCCTAGAACATGGTTGTGAGGTTCTAGAACATGGTCATACAGTCTGAAAAAACTACAACAACCTATTATTATTATTATTATTATTATTATTTTACTGACGCAAAAACACAGTATGTCACAGCAAATGAGATCTATATGCTGGATTTCGTAGCACAAAGTATCAGTCAAACACTTCCCAAGCGTCTAGGACTGTGTGATGTATTTTCAAATGATGCATGTAGATCCAAGTAAGGTGGCCTTTTGCAGTTGACAGATCATGATTTTGTCAATGTTTATTGTTTCCAAATGCCGGCTGAGATCTTTTGACACAGCCCCCAGTGTGCTGATGGCCACTGGGACCACCTGTACTGGTTTATGCCAGAGCCTTTGCAATTCAATTTTGAGGTCCTGATAACGGTTGAGTTTTTCATGTTGTTTTTCCTCAATGTGACTGTCACCTAGTATGGCGACATCAATAATGCAAACATTTTATTTTCCACAATTGTGATGTCTGGTGTATCGTATTCCAAGACTTTGTCAGTCTGGATTCGAAAGTCCCACAGTTCATTTTCCACTACCTCTGTAGGTTTATGATCCCACCAATTCTTTACTGCTGGCAGGTGGTACTTGTGACATAAGTTCCAGTGAATCATTTGGGCCACAGAGTTGTGCCTTTGAGTGTAGTCCGTCTGTGCGATTTTCCTGCAACAGCTGAGGATATGATCCATGGTTTCATCAGCTTCCTTGCACAGTCTGCATTTTAGGTCATCAGCTGATTTTTCGATCCTGGCCTTAATGGCATTTGTTCTGATGGCTTGCTCCTGGGCTGCAAGAATCAGGCCTTCTGTCTCCTTCTTCAGTGTTCCATTCGTGAGTCATAACCAGGTCTTCTCCCTGTCAACTTTTCCTTCAATTTTGTCAAGGAACTGCCCATGCAATGCTTTGTTGTGCCAGCTGTCAGCTCTGGTTTGTAGTGAAGTTTTCTTGTACTGGTTCTTTGTCTGTTGTGCTTTGAGAAGTTTCCGATTACTGACTTCAATTAAAGCAGGTTCTTGGCTTTCATTTACATATTCTGCCAGGGCATGTTTTTCTTCTTTGACTGCTTGTTTTACTTGTAAAAGTCCTCTGCCACGAGACTTTCTAGGCAGATAGAGCCCTTCAACATCACTGCGAGGATGTAGTGGCACCCATCGGAGGGATGATGATGATGATGATGATGATGATGATGATGATTATTATTATTATTATTATTATTATTATTATGGAAGATCCTGCATCAGAGGTATAACTGTGATATTGTAACTATGTTCCATCTCATGTTGTCTTCAGAAAACAGAAGCTTCCAAATTCCCAAAGATTTGGAAGTATGTAATCATTCAACAAAGAACTCTCATGTCAATCACACAGGGACAGACTTTTTCCCAACACTCGTAAAAAAGTATGTTGCCAGAGATGTGTGCTCTCATTCCGACTCAAGGGAATGCTCAGCCGGGCAATTCTGCTACTTAAACTGGGTTATTCAAACTGATATAATAATACTTTAAAAAAAATCTTCTTCGGGTACATAATACATAATGTAGCTAGTGCTCCATCATAAGCAGTTCACTGAGAGGTCCTCTAGAAAACTAAGAACCTCATCATCATCTCTACAGTTAGGAAAAGCAAAACAGTAAGCTTCCATATGCCACTCATCTATGATCCACAGGCCTGAGTCCGATATTTTTTCATAAATTATTAGTTTTTAAAAAATGAACTGAGCAAGACTTGATTCATTAACTTTGGCAAAAAATCTAGGACAGATGCTAGCAATACTCTATTATATGTTGTTTTCAAATAGATTTTAAAACCTTTTAAAAGAGATTTTTCATTTTAACTGAATTTCAAAATCTCTAGAGAAAGGTTTATGTTTGCAGTGCAGTGTCTCTACTTTTTCCAGAGGAACTCTAGGGAAACACATACGAAACTACAGATTTAGAGACTGCCATGCAACACTTGAATAATCTGAAATGCTTTTGCAATTAAAGATAAGAAAACTATGGCTATATTGATTGCTGAACCGACCTTTCTCCTCAAGTCCACAGCTGCATCAAACAGCAGATGCATCAAACATAGGAGATAGACACAAACACCAACTGGGCCATTAAAAAGATGACATTTCCAGACACCTCCAACCAGCAGGAGAAGCTGCAATGAGGAATTGTGATAAAGGTCCTGGTTCCGGATATCACAGACTTGCTCTCTTATGGGAAGAGACTAGAACCCTCCTCCTCCTTGTTCCCTGATTGGCAGCTCAACGGATTTCCTTTCTGGCCATTGGCTGTTACAGTGGGCTAGAATTATGATCAAGGAAATCTTACAGAGCACAGACAGACTGTCTACGAACCCATAACCTCAATACAAAATGCCAGCCCATCTATTTTCATTACCAACAACTATTAGTAATTCTTGTACAACTCTTGGAAATAAGTAAATAGATAGTTTATTCTATTGATACTGATATTACAAATAAATAGACATGTCTCTCAAAAGTTTCATTCAAATCACTAAGCATATTGGAAACTAAGTGTATAGTGACAGTGCAAAAGCCATTTTCAAAATTACAAAGCAACCCCTCTGAAAGTGATCTTCATCAAAATATCACAACTACATGAGATTTTAACATGCATTTATTAAATTTACCATACAGGTTGCAGACATGCCAACTGAAAGGTATAGTGTATGGATTTTTTTGTTTTTGTTTTTTTGCTTTTGAACTGTGTGGAAATTTCCTTGCAGGAAATAACTCTACTTCTGTGTTAAGAAATATGCACAATTTCCATCATACCAGGAAATCTGTCAGGCTGCTGGGTGCATTACAGTTACCACCTTCTAGCTCAAAGAGGTGCCTATGACATTAACAGCCAAGTAGCAAGAAAAAGCAGAGCAGTTTTTCTGAATTTTTTTTATCATAATGAGCCAAAGACAGAAGAAATATAAGTTTGACCTTTAACTACAATGGAATCTTTGAAAGTACAGCAGAAGGGGAAAATATACATAGGTATATAGACACATACACCAGTGTTTCCCAACCTGTGGCCCATGGACCACCAGTGGTCTGCAAGAACTAAAATATGATCCGCTGCCTCACCTTTACTACACTGTTGCAACGAGACCGACTGGCCTCACAAAACGCTCTTATAGTGCTGAGGCTTATTAAATATATTTTATGTGGGCGAACAGATGGTGACTACTGGATGGCTTATGTTCTGTATCAGATACTAGAGGTGATGTGGTCTATCCAGTGCAATTTTCTCAATCAGCACCCCCAAATAACCAAACATAATCTAAAGTTGAGAAAAACTGATTCATAACCCCTTTGGTACTAAAGTTGTAGAGGGGTCCCTGGTCAAAAAAAGGGAGCCACTGACACACACACACACACACACAAAGGTGGTAGCGGGTTGAGGATGAGTACAGGTAGATTTGCTTAGTTGTGTAATTTTGTTAATGGGATGGAGGGTTATGTTTGTATCAGTGCTGCTGAGTATTTATATTTTCTATTTTTATGTTTGTTTTTGCTTACTAATGTCTTGTGCTTTGTGTGCAGTTATGTTTACGTATTTAATATATTTAATAAAACTATTGTTTTAGAAAGAAATGACAGCACTCTCTTTGGACAATATGTCATCAATACTACAGTGCCTCTAGAGGTCTCATATTTATGTCCTCAAAATTACAAGCCATTTTCAGGAAATGTCATATTTTCCTATGTACATAGACATACAAGTGCCGTCTCCTTCAAAATGTTGTCCTTGTACATTGTGCAACTTCAGTTATTTTTATTAATGTCAAAGAAAAAAACCCAAAGTTGATAGATGGAAAACAGTAAAGTCCCAAACATGAAGGAGCCAAAGAAGAACTTAACCTTTTGAGTTTTCTACCTCCTGCAAAGGCAAAACTCTTTCATTGGGACCTCATTTGGCATGTTTTATTTATACAACACATAAAGTTTTTTTTCAGATGAAACAGTACAGAGGCTTCTTGAGAAATTCAATTTTTGCTGCCTAAGAAAGAAGCTTGTAACCTCCGCAGGATAGAGGCAGCTTGGATCTCAGGGGGAGTTATTTTTCTTTTGTTAATGGATGGAAATTTAATTCCATGGATTTTGCTGCTCTTTGCTTCTCTGTCTCCACATGGCCAAAGAGGGGAGCTGCCTGCCTTGATATCACTCCAGACTATCTTAACTGACAGCAAAAGGAACATTTAAGACAAAATGTGGGCATGTGATCTAAAGTCATCATTTTTTCTTCTTCTCCTGCATGATTTTTTTAAACAATTTTGCCTTTTGAAGAAACCAGCGGAGATTTGAAAATTGCATGATGTATTTGTGCTTTGTTTTGTTAGCCCAATAATATATCCACTGTCTTGTGGATATTGTATTTTCTTGAATTTTACAAGTATTCTTATTTCACTCCTAATATGTTTGTGATATTACAATGCATAGAATGTTTTGTTTATATTGTACATCTTTTTTTTCATGTCAGGAGTGACTTGAGAAACTGCAAGTCGCTTCTGGTGTGAATGAATTGGAATGAATTGTTTATTGTACCAACCACAGGCCACGACAACACATAACATACAACCTTTAAAAATACAATACAATAAGTACAATAAGCACTTTCCAATACAAATATTAAAACGTATTCCATATACTGTCTCTTTAAAATTATAGTAGCAGTGACATGATAACAATAACAAATGTTATTTGCTTCTGGTGTGAGAGAATTGGCTATCTGGAAGGATGTTGTCCAGGGGATGCCCGGATGTTTTACAATCCTGTGGGAGGCTTCCCTCATGTCCCCACATGAGAAGCTGGAACTGACAGACGGGAGCTCACCCCACTCCCTGGATTTGAACCACCAATCTTTTGGTCAGCAGTCCTGCCGGCAGAAGAGTTTAACCCATTATGCCACCATCATATATTGATAAAAAGGCAAACGAACAGGCCCTAGTGCAAATCAGATTTGGACTCTCATAGAAGCCAAGACTAAATTGAAACGGTCATACTTTGGACATATGATCAGATTCAGAGGGGGTTGTTTGGTAACATCATGAAGTCATTTGGCTTGGAAAAAAAACTATCAAGTTTGCTAAGTAGAAATTGAAGGCAGCAGAGGTACAGATGAGGGCTGCATTCAGATGCACTGATTCGATCGAGGAAGCCATGGTTCTGAGTTTTGCAAGATGTGAGCAGAGCAAATTACAACCAGAGATCTTGGAGGTCTCTCGCTCACAGAGTCACCATACACTGAAGTCAAAGTGATGTCAAACAACGATATCATATGAAACCTATACTGAGCTCACTTCTGATTTATCTTGCCTTAGGTATGTGTTTGGGGTTGCTTGCTTTTTTATCTCCTGTAATTGGTTCTCATTTATTACAAACACAAATCCTATACTTTCCAAACCCAACAGATAAATAACTGTCATAAATAACTTCTTCTTGTAAATTAAAAGGAAAGACATATTAGAGGAAATTTATTGTTTCTCATCTTAGTAGTAGTGGTGGTTGTGTGTTAATTCACAGCATACCCAGTTTGTTCAAGTGTTCCTTGTGAGATTCAGTTGCCAGATTTCTTGCAAACCTAGTTACCATCTTTTGGACACTCTCCAAATCATAGTCACAGAGGAAGAAAAACTTTGAAGTACTTGAAACTTCAAAGCTACTAAACTTTAAAGGTACCTGAAACTTCAAAGGTACTTCAAACAAGGAGGATGAATGAAGAAATGAAAATTTTAGGAGGCAATGAGTTCCAAACAACATTATAAGCAATAGAAGCATGAATCAGAAGACATTTTCCAAAATCCATTCAAAAGAATTGCATTTTACTAATTATCTGAGCAAGTTAGAGCAAGGATCGGCAATTGCACAAGATCCAAAGGCCAACTTTTTGTCCCTGGATTGCTTTGCTTGTCACCAATGGGGAAAGTGGAAAAACAAAAGTGGCGAGGAAGCCACTTCTCATTTCAAATAAGTGTTTTTGAGATATACAACTTTTGACCTTATCACATCAACTTATTGTGTTGCATCAGTTGTGTTAGTTTAGAACAAATAATGGATGCATGCTGAGTTGAGAACCTTCAATGTCACACTTCACTTCATTAGTGCAACTGCAATAGTTCGCTAATGGATAGTCATGGGATCACTCTTCTGGACATCCTCCATAACCCCACCTTCTTGCTCTCTTTCCCTATCCAGTAAGCCTTGAGGTTTTTTTACTTTTTTAAATTTTATTTTATAGCATAATTGCACAATTTCAGCATTTTAAAAAAGAGATTGACAAATATATTGAATATACTTGTGTATCAGTCTAGACATTTTAGTCACAAAATAGAGGCAAAACACATGGGTTTATTTATCCACAGGTCAATGTAAGTACTCTAATTTACATCCAGTCTACAGGGCACGATTATACTCTTGCAATTTTTTCACAGTTTCTGCTATTCACCTCTGCCTCTGGATTTATATCAAGAGCTGCATTTAAAGTCAAGGAAGAATATAATATGGATTCCCATAATGGCATAAAAATGTTTCAATCATAATCTTTACTCAATTATTTATGATTTGAAATCAAGGCTACACTTACAACTGCCACTTCAGAGTAGAGAGAGGGTTTTGAGCTGTCAGATCACTGCTTACATCCTTCTCCTGAGTGTTTAAAATTAATGTGCAATGTGCATAGGTTATGCCTTCCTTTGTCGATTATCTTGCATGTATTAAGTAATTCACTTACTCTTCTAATAGGTCTCTATGAAATTTCCTATTATATGGCTAAAAGAATTGGCCGTGTATACAATAGGGCTTTTCTGTTTCATACACAAACACACTCCAACTTCAGCACTTTGTTGTCTTAATGCACCTCCTGAAGGTTAGGGACTGTCCAGAGCAGTTGTTCCCAACCGGTGGTCCGTAGACCACCAGTGGTCCCCAAGAATGAAAATATGATCTGTGACTTCACCACTTTATTTATTTATTTATTTATTTATTTATTTATTTATTTGCAATATTTGTATACCGCCCTTTTCAACCTGAAGAGTACTCAGGGCGGTTCATCATTACACTGTTGCCTCGAAACCACATGGTAATGAGAGCAACTGGTCTCGCAAAACCCTCTTATAGTGCCAAGACAACAGGGATGTTGGGAGGGGGGAGGTTGACTACTCACAAAATATTACTACTACCACATTCGCTCTAGATTATTAAATATGGTTTTCTGTGGGCAAGCAGATGGCGACAATTGGATGGCAAATGTTCTGTATTAGAAACTAGAGCTGATGTGGTCTACCAAACACAGTTTTCTGAATCAGCACCCGTAATAACCAAACCAAATCTAAAATTGACCAAAAACTGATTCGTAACCCTTTTGGTACTAATGTTGGAGAGTGGTCTATGGTCAAAACGGTCCATCCCTGGTCATAGTTGTCCCTGATCAAGTGGCCCCTTGACCACTGGTTAGGAACCACTGGTCCAGAGTTAGCATGAGGAGCAACACTTTCCTACAAGACTGGATTAAGGTGGTTGGTGGAATTAAGTATTATCAAAAACAGAGTCTTCTTTGGGCACATCTATGACTCTTTAATTGGAGGGCTGGCTCTGTACTGTGGTGAACAGGCTTGGCAGTGCCTCCAGAACAAAAGAAGCCTCCTGGGATCAGAGGTAGTCCCTTTCAGTCCCCAAGAGCCGATGACTGTGGACATGCTCACTGACTGTGCCGCAGCTTGTATAGCTGAAGCAGAGGCCTCAGAAAAGGCGCATGGTCATAACACCTCATTCTTCATTTGTACCACATCTGTGAAACAAGGTGATGGTGGGAGTAGATGCAAATGCCACTGACTTTGAGGAAAACAGCAGGAAAAAGAGATTTGCAGCCCTCCTCTTCCCAGAAGCATTTATATCCAGATACAAGTATAAGGAGATAGTGTATGTATCTGTGCAGTATCAGCAGTTGTAAGAATGTGACAACTATAGACAATAACTGAATGTTTGCTCCAATTGCTCCCATTGATAAACCAGCCTCGCTTTCCACTTACATTCACTGCTTTTTGTATGCCACCTAGCATTTTCTATAGATGAAAGCAGGCCTGATATCACAGACAGATTCCTACTCGGTTGCTACTATTTCAACTGTATATTTATACAACTAGAGTATTTTTATCACAAACAAATAAATCTTAAACCCGGAGGGAAAGGGAGTGGAAAGAATATTTATGGTAATTCCAGACAGTGCTTTATTGAACCTCATGCATTAGGAAATGTGGCATGTGAGTTGCAGGGTATTTTTCGACCCATTGTGTTGTTGAGTGTGAAAGTACCCCATATCCAAAGGAATGCTTGGGTGTACAGAATAAAGTATGTTCCATCCAAAGCCAGAAGAAGACATGAAAGTAAAATGTAGATAAAATGAAAGCATCTAATTCTTGTACTGTGGGATATTTCCTGACCTCAATTAATCCCAATTTCCTTCAAATCAGGCCAACTACTAACAACCAATTCTGTATAACCAGATCCTGGCTTGACAAAAAACATGTTACATGCTTATTTCATTGACTGGGGTGTGGAAAAATGGGAGAATTTATACTGTTTAGCTGGTATTGCACCACCTGACATCTGTCAGGAAGTAGCAGCCAATAATGAAAGGTCCAAGGTAGTGACATCTCCGGCCCATCATCTATTTGGATATCAGCCAGCACGACAACACCTTAAATCAAGAAATAGCTTTCTAAGATCTAAAGAGATACTTGCAAGAACAACTCAGCAAGCGAGAGTCCAAAATTGGTAGGCTAAAACCCGGAACCTCAATCCATGGCTGATACCGGATGAGGACATACAGAAGACTGGGGGACTTGGAAGGAGCTGAACAGACTGCACTCTGGCACTACGGGTGCAGAACCAGTCTTCAGAAATGGGGTTACAAAGTGGAGTCCACGACATATGATTGTGGACAAAAGAAAATCACATACCACTTACTACAATGCAGCCTGAGACATCCCAAGTGGCCATCTTCTGGTCAAAGGACATTTAGTATAATACCAAGTTTTTAACTGTTTGTGTTTTTAAATGCATTGGAAATGAACCCTCAATTCGCTTCTGACACCGTAAAAAAATTGATTGAGGTGTGCGGAAAAATCAACATATTTGTGCTGGCTGATCTTATAGTTAGTCCCAACTGAAGTTGATCTACGTAACCCATGTGATTTACTTATACGTCAATTCACCATTAAGTAATTTAATCATTCTGGCTTCTCAAGTTGAAGTCAGATCATTGTTTATCCTAGGGAAGAATATGTATGTGGTAGGTAGCAAAAAAATTGTGACAGTAATTGGTGCCACAAAAGAGAGGCATGACATTTTATGGATTCCAAAAAAAGTGACCTTGAAGCACAAAGATATTCCATTCTGATGCAAGAGAGTGCCATTCCACACAGCCATATAACCCAGAATATCAAGGCAAATAATCCACAATATTTGCTTTGAACTGGATTATCTGAGTCCACACAATCCAGTTCAATGTGGATTTTACACAGTTATGTGGAAGGGGACCAGAGTTAAACGAATGAATTGTTACAAAGGTATTCTAAATGACAGTGTTAAAATTTAATCTAGCCCATAAAACAATTTCTATCCTTCAATGACAAAGAAGAGCTTCTTGATCTCTGACAACTTGGAATAACATGAATAACACATCAATATTTAAACATATATTGGAGGAATTTGCAGGAAATGTTATCACTGCAGTACAGAGAAATTAAAGATTGTCAGAAAAAGAGAGAAAATATAACGTAAGAAGAATTTTTACCGTTACCATCGCTCCATAGGACCATCCAGCTCTGAAAAGCTACAGGCCTGTAACTGTTTGCAAGCAAGCCACGTTATGCACAACAAAACTTATTCACAAGTAAACATACTTGAATATTGCTAGGAAATTGAACTTATTCCTAAGAAGGTCATTCTCTTACAGTTAAAAACTATTATTGTTTACACCATAAGGAATCATTAAATATCAGAGAAATCCAGAAAAATATGCTCCAAACCCTACTGTAGAATTATTACACTGTGATCAGTTCCATAACAAATTATACTGATCTAATAAACTCCCAAGAATGTCATGAAAAGAATGTATTTTTAAAGTTAAATTAAATTTCTTCTCTAATTAAACAGCATGTTTTAAAGCTCAACTAGACAAGCAACAAGCAGCAGTACAAGAAGCCCCCATCCACATATATTGTCACTAAATTTTTAATCTGTCAGTAAATGTATACAATGGGTTGTTGTAAGTTTTGGGGGCTGTATGGCCATGTTCCAGAATCACAATTCATCATGACAACACAGGTTGAGTATCTTTGTAGCACACCTCATTTCTATGCAATACACATAGATTAGTATACACTAATCACTAACCTTCTGAACACCCTGTATTTTAATTGCTGTTATTTGTCAGCAATAAACATATGGCATTTGGCGACAAGTAAAACTGGGCATACAGTTACGTTTTATTATTAATTTAATGGGGGAAATGTTGGCTTAATGGGGAAAACCAGAACAACAAATAAGAAAACATTAAGGAGCACAGCCAACAACAAACCCCTATCTGTAGTCTTTCCTTTTATTTCAAGGATTTGCCAGCAAATATTTTGGGAATGCAGGAAAAGCTCCATGTTGACAGTCTCACTGAATCCTCTTATTGCTTTACATCAGGAATGCAATATGAAAAGTAAATCAAATGGATAAAGGAGATTATTTTAATTAGTTCCAATACAATGTTTGGTTCAAAGGAAGAAATCAGTAACTTGCTGTTTATGTTTGTATTTGGATGTTTGTATTTTCATAATGAAGACTCAAAGGTTATTGTTTTTCTTGTTTTCCAGAATAAAGGCCATTTGAGATTAAACCTAACATCTGATGAACTCAAACTAAGAGTCTGCAGATCCTCCTTTATTAATGACTAGCTTGGGTATCTGGCACTGCCCGGGTTATTTTAAAAAGTCATTTTTTGTTTGTTTTACAAAATGTATAAGGTTGTGGGTGAACTACAACTCACCTTAAACTCCATCAGTAGTTAAAGTTTGTCATGTTGGGCAAGTTAGATCTGGATACATCCTTGGTGGGGTTCAGTGTGATCTCTGGCTGCAGGATAAACTGCAACTCAGTCCCTTAAAATCCCTCCAGTAGGTTCAGATGGTTATAGGGGTTCTGTGTGCCAAGTTTGGTCCAGATCTGTCATTGGTGGCTGTCACAGTGTCTCTGGAACTACAACTTGTAAAAATGAAGATCTCCCCCCCCCACCCCACCCCTCCAGTATTCTCAGTTGGTCATGGTGGTTCTGTGTGCCATGTTAGGAACAGTTCCATCATCGGTGGGGTCCAGAGTGCTCTTTAATGCAGGTGAACTATAAATCCCAGTACCTACAATGGTTATAAATCAAAGTGAATTCCCCCAAACCTCTCCAGTATTTTTCTTAGATCATGAGGGTTCTGTGTGCCAAATGTAGTCCAGGTCCATTGTCATTGGGGTCACAGTGCTCTGACTTGGTGCAGGGTGAACTACAACTTCCATCATATGGAATCAATCTCCCAAACCCCTCCAGAATGTTTAGCTGATGATTAGTTCTTCTCTGTTTGTTGCACAGAGTTGAAAAGAGTAGAAAAGGGTTAAGGGAGAGGCAGTGGGTGGGATCATGCAAATTCCACAGCAATGGAGAGAGTAAAAAACACTGGGATGTCTGTGGTGGAGAATCTAGGATGAAAACCTAGGATGAAATAGTCCCCAAATGAAAGCATTTCTTGGGTGGTGAGCAGTATAGTGTTTGGGGAGGTCACTGACGGGGTTGGGTTACATGTTCATGGCGCTTGCTATAACCAGAAATGCCATTGAAGGGAAGGTTTTTGGTGGTTCCCTCAGCACTGTGGGTTAAAGCTGTTTGTGGAAGTGGCAGCCTGTCTGTGGAAGTGGGCATTCCAGCCACATAAACACATAAATATTTTTGCTTTGATTATGTACAGTAGAGTCTCGCCAATGTTCTGTATCAGTGCTTCTCAACCTGGGGTCCACAGATGTTTTTCGCCTACAACTCCCAGAAATCCCTGCCAGTTTACCAGCTGTTAGGATTTCTGGGAGTTGAAGGCCAAAAACATCTGAGGACCCCAAGTTGAGAACCACTGTTCTGTATTATCCAAGACAGTCTGCCTCCTGTCCGGATCCACAGCTGTTTCAATAAATTGCGATATTTTGGTGCTAAATTAGTAAATAGAGTAATTACTACATAACGTTACCATGTAGTGAACTGCTTTTCCTGTCGATTTGTTGTAAAACATGATGTTTTGATTCTTAATTTGTAAAATCATAATGTCATTTTATGTTTAATAGGCTTTTCCTTAATTCCTCCTTATTATCCAACATTTTTGCTCATCCAATGTTCTGCTAGCCCGTTTATGTTGGATAAGTGAAACTCTACTGTATATAGATATGTCTTTAAGATTAAATTTTATCTCTCTCTCTTTCTTCCCAGCCTGATAATTATAACACTTTCCATGACAAAGATATCTGGGGATCTTGGATAATCGGCACAGATTGTTATGTCTTTTTATTTATTTATTTATTTATCTGCCGTATTTATATATTTTTGGTTGGTTTAAAGAAAAGTACTACAAATGAATTTATATGAATTTTGGAATTTGTTTCATGGCGAGCATAGCTGTTCCTCCGTTTTATATGACAAATATGAAAATATTGGTATGACATTATTCAATGATATACCAATAAATAGCTAAAAGTAATATATCTGATTTGCTTGGAACATTTCAAAGGGATCAAGCCTCCATATACTGAGACAGGTCCGTATTAAAAATGATGGAAATCTTTATCAAAAGCATTTTGTAATGCAGCAAATATCTAACTTCTTCCAAGCTATGATTACCTCTTGAAGGCGTTCAGTGCGTTCTAAAGAATATGCCACTAGTGTTTAAAAGGACGCGCTCCAAGATTAAATTGGCATTTCCCCATCTCATATTTTTGAAGTGTGGGTAATATAAATTGCAAAATGGCACATTTTTTTGTATTCGACACAGATGAAAGATGAATCCCATTGCTATGTAATGCCTCCATAAACAAAACAAAAAACAAATAAGCATGATATAGTATGTGGAAATAAATACTAATTGAACTAACGGATGAAGAAAAAGCAAAGGGGTCTATAGTGGGTTAACAAATATTGCAGACCCAACTGAAAAGTATTTTTAAAATGGACAAACCCAAAAGGGACAACAAGAGATGTAATATTTGCTCTCTCACTTTACAGCACTCAGGAGAAAAGGAATAAATGGAAGCGCACACAACAGGAATCCTGGTAATAAGCCATTTCATGCACTACTCCTCAGGTAGACTCCCCCAAGGATTTGGTCGTCAGACAGCAACACAGTGGCATCTTATTGGTATACTATTATGTCTCATCTTTTTTTCCCTTGCAGGTTCAGATAGTTCCACTTGCTTTAAAGCAAGAGAGGGCAAATAACAGGGGATTTTTATTTTGCCTTCAGCCAGATTGCTCTGGGTTGCACTCATCAATTTTTCAAAACTTGTGAACCCCTTGACACCAATTTATCTACTTCAGGTCACTTCCTAGAAAAATAACATCCAACTTTTAAGAAGGTTATCCAGACCCCATCCCACCCTGCTATAGCCTTGAAATGGTCAGTTGCAACCTTTGCAGACTTCACTATTTTTGTGATGATAATAATTTGTTGTTGCTGCTGCTGCTGCTCTTGTAATAATGGGGGCTGCCAAATCAGGCTTTGCGCACCATTGTTGAAAAGCATATATTTCTGTCTAGAATATTTACACATTGTAATGTGCCTGAATACTTCTTCTTATTCTTTTTCATGCAGATATTATAATATTTCTATTTGCCTACAATGTTTAATATGTTTTCTTACTACTTGCATTTCATTTCAGCATTTTGTCTAAGCTTCGGATGGAATATATATATTGGAATGTATTATGTAGGATTATACATATTTTATTTGTGAATCCAGCTATAAGAGTTTAACTATAGAGTCAGCCCTCCACATATGGAGCTTCTGGTGGCGCAATGGGGTTAAACCCTTATGCCGGCAGGACTGAAGACTGGCAGGTCGGATCTTCGAATCCGGGGAGAGTGCAGATGAGCTCCCTCTGTCAGCTCCACTTCCTCTGTCAGCTCCAGCTCCTCATGCCCTGCTCTCAGTTCCACCCCAATCCCAAGCATGGCTGGTGAGAATGAGAGAGAGGGCCTTTGCCGTGGTCATCCCCCATCTCTGAACTTCCTCCCTAAAGAAATAAAGCCAACCACCTCCCTCCTCTCCTTTAAAAAACAACTGAAGACCTACTTTTACTCACCAACATATAGAGAGGAGGGGGTTAGATGGTCGAGAGAGCACCGCCAGGCCTCTGGTTGAGAACTATGCGCATTTGAGCTTTCCTGGTCCACACTAGCCCAATGACCTCATTTGACTATATAACCCACACCATTGTGTGAACCCTTGCTGGCTGTTGTACACCAATGTGGATGTTTTGTTTAGATTTATGTTATTATAGAATTTTGTCTGATTACGTGTAGTTTAAACTTATTGATGTCAGGTTTAATTTACTGGTGTTAGGCCTTAATTTGAGGTTAAGCTTTAATGTTACTTTTATATGTGGGTTTTTCTGGGATTTTATGTTAGTATCGTGTGTTTTATGTAGGCATTGAATGTTTGCCATTGTTATGTTGGAATCCGCCCTGAGTCCCTATGGGGAGACAGGGCGGAATACAAATAAAGTGTTATTATTATTATTTATTATGCAGGGACAAGAGAGAGGCCTCCCACAAGGAGGGTGAAACATCAAAACATCCGGGCGTCCCCTGGGCAATGTCCTTGCAGACGGCCAATTCTCTCACACCAGAAGTAACTTGCAGTTTCTCAAGTCGCTGTGACATGGCAAAAAAAGCCCTCCACATGCATTAGAGTTAGAAGGACAGGACACTTATGAAAGTAAAAAACCATGCATGAAGAAACTGTTATAGACTTGAAAGAAAAATATGATGTACAGGTGGTATCTGAAACCAAAAAGACTTTCTAAGACAGCGGTTCTCAATCTGGGGGTCGCGACCCCTGGAGGGGTCATTTGCCACTCTTGTAACAAATCTGAAAAATCTATAATCATTTCATTGAGCTATTTTCCAACTCAATTCTTTAATGTTTCTCATTTGTATACCATTAATCCCTCCCGCTGACGCAATGTTTTCCGTCAGCAGAATGGAAGCAGACCATTTCCATCACTCCCTGGAGGCTTTCCCATTTGCTAAAAACCTGCTTCAAAGAGTTGTGTGTTGTGGAGACTGCAAAAGAGAAGAAAGAAGGGTGAAGCCCTGTTGTGCAAGCAGAACTCTGCTTGCGCATTCGATTTTTCCCTTAATCAGGCTTATTGCCTCATTGCTTCTCTTACAAGGAACACTTCTCAGCAATATAGACAGATTCCTCAAGTTGTGCAAAATGGAGTAAAGCAAATGGGGGATTTCAAAACATCCTGGCTGAAATTCTAGTTCTATTTTGTCTTATGTAAGATTTCATTTATCTCAATTGACTCATAATTATTATGTGGTAACTAATAGAATAATGGCAACAACTAGTTCTAGTAAGATTAATTGAGTCCTTATTTAATTAATTGTTTTGGCTGGTGGCAAGTTTGTTGTGATTTCTATTGTTTCTGAATGAACTGGTATTTTGAAGCTTTTTATTTTCCCTTTATTTTCATTAAACTAGAGTACATTAAAAGGCCATGATAAATATATAAATAAAGTCGGAGATCTAATTAATTGTTTCGCTTTAATCTTATCAAAGCACAGTTACAGGGTACAAAGGGATATTCTGCTTGGTATCTGTTGGATGAATTTCATTAAGCCTGTTATCTGGTGAATATGTTGTTGAGAATTAGGTTATTGGAATATTTAGATATAATTGAAAACAATATGAAGAAAGAGAGTAAAAAGGGGAGAAACGCTGCAATTTTCTTCTCTACACAAATTTGATCTGACGTTCATATATTATACTATATGTATATGGAAATGAAAACTGTCTCTATCAATATTAATGACCCAGAATCTGGTAGTAAAAGGAGGAAAGTGCAGCATTTATTAAGACAAAAGAAGGGGTAGGTGGAACATTGTTGCTAAAACACAGCTTGCAAAATAGGGACAAAGAAAATTGTCAGACAGCATGGGATAAGAAAAAGATCATACTACAGAAATGTAATCAATGCGGTTTAGTTACATAGCAGGTCGATGTTTGCTCTCAAATACAATAGAGTCTCGTTTATCCAACCTTCGCTCATTCAAGGTTCTGTATTATCCAACGCAGTCTGCCTCCTGCCCGGATCCACAGCCGTTTCAAAACATTACAATTCATAAATACAGTAATTACTACATAACGTTACCATGTATTGGACTACTTTGTTGACTTGTTGTAAAACATGATGTTTTGGTGCTTAATTTGTAAAATAATAACGTAATTTGACGTTTAACAGGCTTTTCCTTAATCTCTCTTTATTATTCAACATTTTCAATTATCCAACATTCTGCCAGCCCATTTATGTTGATGAAGCAAAACTCTACTGTATAAGAAAAAGCAAAAAAAAAAAAAAAAAGGAAACAACTGTCATGATTATTTTTTAAATGACTCCTGGTGTGCAAGTGAAAATTATTTACCAGTTAAAAATGATTCTACTGCTAAATATGTTTTGCAAAATGGTGTTGACTCTTCATTTTAGAAATAAAAAATTGAATTTGGTTGTTGTATCAGTGATTAAGTTTGAGGGCCATATAAAATATGAAAAATAGTGGGGGTTTTTAAAAAGATTGTCCCCTAAATATGTGTTTCACCAACAGGCTACTTCTGGAAACAAAGCAGTCTTAGGAAACATATAGTCCTAAGAAGTAACATTTTTCCTTAACAATTCGAAAATGGTAATGGATAAATTTCCCATAGAAGCTAAAATATTCATGCTCTCACAAAATGTAAGAACTCAGAATGAATATATATGGGTGCTTCCAGACATGGGGGAAAAAACCTGCTTCCATATGGATTTTTGTCCCCATGCCTGCTTTCCTGGTTGGGAGTCTCCAACATCCAGGATGGATTGGGGCCACCCAACTCCCCTCCCCCCAAAAAAGTAAAAACTTACCGGTCCGCCATGACACTCCTCTGGCAGGCCTCCTGGTGCATAGAAATGACGTGATTTTGCTCCTCTCCCACCACCAACTCCTGGCATGTTGGTCCTGTTGTTTCTATGCACCAGGAGGCCTGCCAGAGGAATGTCATAGTGGCCCAGTAAGTTTTTTTTTTACTTTTAAGAATTTTTGGGGGGAGTGTTGGGGGAGGGGATTGGTGCCCTCTCACTTCTCTGGACTCATGGAGCCCGGAGAAGCAAGATTGGAAGTGGGGGCTGACCCCCAGGTAGTCGCGAGACTACCCTGTTGCCAGCCCCACAGGCCTCATAGCCATTAGACCCGGGTATTTCAGAAAGACCTGGGTCTAAGCACTAATCCATATATCAGATTTAAAGAATTGTATTGCATACCAATATGGACTGTTTAGTATAATATAGCACAGAATATTGGTGTCACATCTTAAATCAATGAGGTAAAATTAAATACTTTATCTCACTGGAAGAGAAGAATCAAGATGATTGGTAAGAGGAATCAGAGAAGAAGTTGAAGGCTCTGGATAGCATTCCTCCTCTTGAGAGCAGAAAGAAGTCACAGAGACTGAGGAGAGAGACCAACATTCTCTTTGGAGATGCAGTTTAATAAAAACCCAGCAGTAATCAATTGCCAGGCTTCAGCAGAAATCATGTCATAGACATCATCACCTGAAATAACCCTCAAATAACTGGGTATAACATGTTTATACCTGAGATGTGATATGTTTGTTTCATCAAATTTATTCCACAGCGTCACCTGAAACACACAGAGACACTTTCACAGAATCATAGAATCACAGAATCATAGAGTTGGAAGAGACCTCATGGGCTATCCAGTCCAGAACGAAGAAGCAGAAAAATTGCATTCAAAGCACCCCTGACAGATGGCCATCTAGCCTCTGTTTAAAAGCCTCCAAAGAAGGAGCCTCCACCACACTCCAGGGCAGAGGGTTCCACTGCTCAACAGCTCTCACAGTCAGGAAGTTCTTCCTAATGTTCAGGAAGGATGCCAGAAAGAGAAGTTGTATGAATAGAAATCATCTCATGCAATATTGGATTTAGACCTTTTAAATACTGTCAAATGTCCACATTTTTAGAGAAATATATTAATTTTGCTTATTCAAAAGTGGCAACAGAAGAGCTAGGGCAAATACATACCTAAAAACTCAACTTCAAACATAGATAGGTTCATATCAAAAGCAATAATAAAGGAATGAGACACATGGTGTCAGCTAACTCAAAGCTATGCAGTGTATTAGAAACCTTTATGACCTGCAGAAATATGGATATGCTGTCCATATTTTTTCACAAATCAGAGAAAAATACATTAACATCATACCACCCAACATCTTTATTAAACAAAATTGTAAGACATGTTCACCTAATGGCTGAATGGTTAATACAGAAGGATCACTCCAGCTTTATCAAAAGAAGGCAGACTTAAGACAAAGTAAGGAGAAAAATAATCAGTATGATGCATTAAATTAAGAGCTCAAATGCACTGGATACATTTATGGATACTGAAAAAGCATTTGATAGAGTTGAAGGGCTCTGTGTAAAATACTAAGAAATTATGAAACGGAAAACTTTTTACAATAAATTAAAACCATATGCTCCAAACCAACGGTAAGGACCTCTATTAACTGTTATTTGTATAAAAGCCATTCATTTCTCTAGATCAGTGGTTCCCAACCTGTGGTCCATGGACCCCCAGTGGTCTCCAAGAACTAAAATATGGTCTGCGGCCTCATAATTACTACACCGTTACAATGAGAGTGACTGGTTTCGTGAAACACTTTTATAGTGTCAAGGCAACAGGGATGTCCGGAGTGGAGAAGCTGACAACCCATGAAAGGCATGACAACAAGCCTCCTGGCTGCTGCTTCTCCTCCTTCCCCCTGAGTGGAGCCATTCCATGTGGAAACAGGGGTGCCTTGGTATCTTTGTTTTTAGGCCTGTTCCTGGGGTTATCTGGGGTGCTGGTTCAGAAAATTGCATTGGATAGACCACATCAGCTCTAGATTAAATATGGCTTTCTGTATGCAAGGAAATAGCGACTACTAGATGACATATGTTCTGTATCAGAAATTAGAACTGATGTGGTCTATCCAATGCAATTTTCTGAATCAGCACCTCAAATAACGAAACCGAATCTAAAGTTGACCAAAAACTGATTTGTAACCCTTTTGGTACTAATGCTGGAGAGTAGTCCCTGGTCAAAGTGATCCCTGGTCAAAGTGGTCCCTGGTTTTTTAAAAAAGGTTGGGAATCACTGCTTTCAATAAACAAAACAAAAATGTATTTAGTCTACTTTACCTTTTATTTCATGGACTCAAACAACTACTACTCTTAGGATAGGAACCATCCATTAAGGTAATAACATATTTAGATCTACAAAAGCAATCCTCTCAATAGCATATAGTGGAAAATAATTTTAGACGATATTTAGAAAATCTGGTTGAATGAATTTCAATACAACAAAGAGAGATAAATTATACAACATAATATACAATGTAAACATTTAGGGATTAAATACGTGAGCTTGTGAATAATACAAAAGCAATAGTGAAATTAAATTATACGAAACAATATGAATTGGCAACATAAAATATGAAAGTAATCCTCTCGTGGATGGAAAGGACATTGTCAATCGAATTGAATGTGTTTCGAAATACCTCATTTTCATTAGTGTTTCCTTGAATATGTTAAAAACAAGACTCAGATTGCACTTCGATGTCATGCTAACTGGGAATTCTGGGCAATCATTAAACTAGTATACTGTAAGTGAGATCAGTTAAACAACCTATCTATCGCTCACAACATTGTATCCTTACATTATATTATTACTTTTATAGATAGATATATTTTTACAAACAAAAAATCCCCCTAAATATAGTACCAGTCTTTAGCCAAGCAGGTAAACAATGTGTTACTTCCCTAGTTTCTGAGATCCATAACACATGAAAGTCATAAGCACTAGTTACAACTAGTTGCTATGATTTCCCAGTCTATAATTACCAATTGCTATTTCCAGGTTAGATAATTTACTGGTGCTTAAGAAGAAGGAGATAATGAAGTGAACCTTGAACACACAATATTCAAGAATGTAATCAACCTATTACCACTGAGATCCCAATAACCTCTTTGATCTTTGCACGACACCATATCTGCCAATCAGAGCTTCATTTCCCAACAGTTGCAGTATTGCATTATTTTCAAAACTATCTAATTTTTCTCCAGGAAGTCCATTGAACTGCTGTCGGTGTACACTGAAGATACTAAATCTCTCCTGTTGCCAGTTTCCAGAAATACAGTCTGTCCTACAAAATGCAGATGAGTATGAGTAATCCACAAACTCTCTTGAGATTAAAAATATTTGACTTTTTGAGTATCTATCTGTAGACATTTCTACATGAATATGAAAACAGTGTAAATATTTGAATAGAACTTGACCTTGAAATAGGAATAGGAATGAAATCCATTATCTACCAAAATTCAATATGAAGTTCTAATTAAAATTGTACTCAGTTATCAGAAATCATTTCTATATGAGCAATAGAAGCACAGAAGTAGAAAGTAGAGGTTTATACTGTAATTTAAGTACTTTACATACATTTTAAAGATTCAGCATTAAATAGCACTTAGTTCCAACTGAATATAGAGAAAACCTCACGTTTAACATAAAGCAGTTATTAACAATACTGTGATTACTAAAGACATACGCAAAATTAAGAGGATTAGTAGAAGTGGAGATATGTAACAAGTTGTAGCGTGGGAGGACGGTAGGCAAACAAGTTATACTTGCCCTCTCTCCCATCATTCATATAAAAATACAGCAAACTTACTGGATTATGTCTAATAGACACAACACACAGAAAGCCAGATAATGAAAATGAATACATCTTAAATACTAATTTGTGTTCATATGCTATTCATTTAACCTAAATTTGCCCTGGCTGTTCTAATAATGTAATACATTAGGTTGCCATAAAGTTGAAGTGCTTCCTAGTCTGCATCTGAATTGGTCAATGGAAAATGCGGCATTTGTGCATATTCAGAAACAATTTCTGCAATTTCATAAGCTCAAAGAGACATAGATTAGGGAAAAGCGAAGCATAAAATGATAAGGAATTCAAGAAGGAAAGGTAACAAAAGCAAAATCCCGAGCAAACAGATGGGTATCCAAACAGATGTCAGGAGGCAGGATATCCTCTACAAAAGGAATGAACAGAGAAAAAATATGGTGACAGCAAATAGAAGGACTTAGTACTGCTGGGAAGGACAACAGTGGAAATTTAGAAGTTTGGGTAGTAATGACTAAGGAAATGTAAGGACCCGAAACAGAGTAAAAGTTTACCTTTGTGAAGACTTGAATCAAGAGTAGAAATAAAATCAAACTGGGATGAAGAAAAGGCAAGATAAATGGCTGACCTAAGAACATGAAAGATTTTGCAATTGTGTACAATATAGTAGTCAAGGATTGACAAAGAAAGGTAGCCATTGTGAAATGGGGAAGAGGAAGGAAATCTGCAAATGACTAACAAATGGAAGCAGCAGATAGTTGAAGTGGTGTGCTTATATAAAAAAGGGGGGAGGGGACACTAAACACAAGTCAAATATTATGGAATTCATGAAAAGACATAGTAGATATAGTTTATTGTTTGAAGGAAAGAATAAACCAATGAAGAACAAATTCTGCTTTTCACTACAGCAGTACTAGAAGGCCATGGAGCTTAAAAGAGTGAAGTCTGACATTGCAGCACTTGAGAGAATACCAGGTCAAGAACTTGCTCAGAGAAGGTCTGAAACTCAACTAGTACCTTTACTCCTTTTGGGTCAGACTAGCCTTTCCAAGCTAATCTAGCTAAGAAAGTCTTAAAAGGGGAAGCATTTAATTTGGCACCCAGCACTCTGCCAAATCAGTTTAGGGTAGTGGTTACAGCATTCGACTAGAGTTCTGGAGACCAAGTTTCAAATCCACCCTTAACCATGGAAATACACTTTTTTTATTCACTTCGTTATGTGCTGACCCCCATATGCATACATGAGAATCTGCTTATACTTATATTAAGATGTTTGCAAGTTTGCATATACAGTCCAACACAAAACAGAATGATTTTTAAAAAACAAAAAACCTTTTGCCAGATGTCCGCCGTCTGCCCTCCTTCTTGTTCCGATACAGAGGAAGCCTATGAGGATTGGGGGGGGGGGGGGAGAGAAATCCCGGGAGCCACAGGTCTATGTGGAGACATATTTTCAAGTCACAGGAATTTTTAACATCCCTTTAAAACCCAGATTTTCATGCTGTCTAAAAGCGCCCTAAGACTGTTCACAGTTAGGGACTTATTCTACACACTGAGAAACAGAATTTTCAGCAATGAACATTATTCTCAGTGGGAAAAAATATTTTTAATGGAACATCCTGTAGTTGGAGTCTTAAAATGAATGAAAGCTTTAATTCTTGCAAAGAAAACAGAATTTGTTGCTCAGAAATATTATCTTTTGTACAAAAGTTCTGTTTTCTGCACAGAAAAATGGGAATTTTAGATATGAAAGGAAATAAATTATCAGTAGGAAAAATGAAGGAATCTGATATTTGTTTCTTGGAATAGGAGAAACCATACCAGACTTGAAATAGGCAAATTAAGCAAGAGGAGAAATAAGAAGATAAATAACAGAAAATTTAAAAAACTGAAAAGGCATTTTTTAAAAAAAAAATCATCAAAATAGAATCAAAAGGGGGAAAATACTTTTGTACATCTACAGAGAAAATAACTCAGAATCTAAAACAGAATTGAATTAATTCAAACAAAAGCGGGGAAATGAATGCAGACAAGGAAGAATGACTTCTTTCTTCAGTAAAAAGATTAAGTAAAGACTTGAGAGAAAAATGAGAAAATGGAAGAGTTGAAAAACAATAAATGAACAAAATAGCTAAGAAGAGATTATAAGGCTATGAAGCAGAGGAATAAATAAAAGAACAAAAATAGCTCTATTTAGACAAAGATTGGTCATACAAAAGAATGGCAAAATTCAAAGATAATATTTCTCAAGACAAAATTGTTCAGAGTTAGGAGGGAAAGAAATAACCATGGGTTATTAGATGTATGTTTTCCTAGAAAGGGAGTAGAGTCCATCCTCCACATTTACTGGGGTTAGGGGCACAGAGCACTTTGTAAAAGGAAAAAAATGTGACTAAACAATGTGGTGTTTTTTTCTCCTGAAAGAACATCTCTCAAGGAATCTCTTGGCCCTCCAACATGATTCTATGGTCGGCTTCGGTTTGATGGTGACCACAAAGTCATACTGGAGGACCTAGGGATCCTTAAAGAGAATATTTTAATCAAATCTGCAAATAATCAAATCCAGAAAGTCACCTCTACAAAGGTGGAGGGTTGACCCTACTCAAAGTCTCCTTTACCTAAGACATATTGACATAAGAGAAACCAGGACAGGCCCTTTCCACGAAAACACTTATGCATAGTAAACATGATGAAGGAATGCCAGATGAATGCTCACATGCATAGGATGCTTACACAGATATACGGTGAGTTAAAAGGTATAATGAAGAGGTAGAGAAAACAAAATGGAAGTAAAAAGCAGAGCAGAAGGGGATAACAAAAACCTGGTTATCTGGGTGTCCCAGAGCTAAATTTAAGATTCTAGATTGCAATTTTTGATTTTCATGGTAAGGACTGCTTTATGTGTACAGAGGGCAAAGGACACAATATCATCATCTGAGCTTACCACTGTAACACTAATACTATGACAATGTTACAAAATAAAAATGGAAATTGACCATTTCAGTGGAAAAAGCATAAATTAGAGGAATTCTATACACCTGCAGTAAATGTTGAACTCCATTGGGGCTTATGCAAATACATTGGAAAGTACTGTTGTTATCGTTGTCGTTATTGGTAATTGCACCATTCACACTTGCTTTAAACAGACAAGTGTTCTTTCTCCTATCCTGGACATTCCTCAAGTATATATGTATGTGTGCTTCACTGCCAACAGAACCTCTGAAAATGCCAGCCACAGATGAAGGTGTAACATTAGAAGAGAATGCTACTGGAACACGGCCATACAGCCCGAAAAACTCACAGCAATCCAGTGATTCCAGTCATGAAAGCCTTTGACAATACATTATTACTGGGGGGTTTTTAAGTGGGAGCATCCTCCATAAATCATATAATTAGCAAACATCATTTGTATCTTGAAGGAAAAAGGAGTAAGAACAGTAATAAAAAACTTCCCAGTTTAGATGAGGCTGCCACGTTCCATATTTGTAGTGCCACATTTTTTTCAACAACTATAAGCACAAAGAGGTAAACCATAGTGCTTGAAATCCTTGAAGTGTTTCTGGAAGCAAAACAATTTGCATCGAGTAATGGCGTGCAAATTATGCAAAGGAGTCTATTCAAAAGAATGCAAAAGGTTATCTGAGTACATTAAAAACAAACAGACCTCCTGACAGATTCCTAAAAGGTTTACAGCACTAGAGGCATTCAAAAGGACTCCTATTTGCATCAAGAACTTAAGGATGCACAAATACACAGTAAGAGGGAGAGAGGGGGTAGCTGCAAAACCAACATCCATAGTTTCAAGTCATGGAGGGAAGGATATTAGAGGCAAAGATGAAGTACAGTACTTTGGCCACATAATGAGAAGACAGGAGAGCTTAGAGAAGACAATGATGCTGGGGAAAATGGATGGAAAAAGGAAGAGGGGCCGACCAAGGGCAAGATGGATGGATGGTATCCTTGTAGTGACTGGCTTCATTCTGAAGGAGCTGGGGGTGGTGATGGCCAACAGGGAGCTCTGGCATGGCTGGTCCATGAAGAGTCGGAAGTAACTGAACAAATAAACAACAAGAAGTCATGAATTGTGGAATCTGTGGATGGAGAAGCCACTGATAATATGCAGGACAAATTGTATATGAGGGACTACAAGTTGAACCAGATACTTCATAACCAGCAGATAGAAATTAGCTTGGTGATCAGGTCATATCTGTCCATGGTCAGAAACAAATTATCCCCAGACACAGAAGGGATGTGTGCTCTAATTGTGGCCTAACCACCCTTGTTAGTCCCAACTTGAGCAGAAGCCATGCACTTCGGCTTAAGGACCTCCAAAGATGGACAGTCCACTATTTTCTGAGGCAGTCTATTTCACTGCCAAACAGTCAAGAAGTTATTCCTAATGTTTAGATGGAATATCTCTGCTTGTAATTCAAATCCATTGGTTCATTTTCTAATGTCTGAAACTGTAGGAAACAAGGTCACTACTTCTTCAAGCTGTTTTGAGTGCCTTTGTAGCAGAGCAATGGAGTAAAAATTATCTAAACAAAAACAATATTCTACATATAATCTCTTCAGATATTTAAAGCTAACTATCATGGCACATTTCAGTCTTTTCCACCCCAAGTTTAATATACTCAGCTTCCTAAATTCTTTCTTATAAGGCTTGGTGTACAGATGTTTGATCATTTTGGTCATCCTTCCCAGGATATATTCCAGTTTTCTCAATATATTTCTTGAACTGGGTACATTATTCCAGCTGTGGCATGACCAAAGCAGAATAAAGTGACACCACTATTCTCTTGATCTGGACATTATATTTCAATTGCTACAACCCAAAATTATATTGGCTTTTCTGGCCACTGCATCACAATCTGGACTCAATGGTTAGTTTGTGGTCTACTAAGACACTTAGTCGTAGCATAGTCATAGCAATAGTATTCCCCGTGGTAACCTATGGATGTGAGAGCTGGACCATAAGGAAGGCTGAGTGAAGGAAGACAGATGCTTTTGAACTGTGGTTGGAGGAAAATTCTCAGAGTGCCTTGGACTGCAAGAAGATCAAACCAATAGTGGTGTCACTTCAGGAAATAAAGCCTGACTGCTCATTGGAGGGAGGGATATTAGAGGCAAAGATGAAGTACTTTGGCTACATAATGAGAAGACAGGAAAGCTTAGAGAAGACAATGATGCTGGGGAAAATGGAAGGAAAAAGGAAGAGGGGCCGACCAAGGGCAAGATGGATGGATGGTATCCTCGAAATGACTGGCTTGACTCTGAAGGAGCTGGGGGTGGTGATGGCCGACAGGGAGCAATGGCGTGGGCTGATCCATGAAGTCACAAAGAGTCGGAAGTGACTGAATGAATAAACAACAAGACACTTAGATCCTTTTCACATGAATTCATCTCAAGTCAGATGTCACCCATCCTACATGTGTGCATTTCATTTTTCTTGCCTAGATTTATCATTTATCCCTGTTGAAATTCATTGCATTAGTGTTGGCCCACTCCTCCAATCTGTCAAGATCATTTTGAATTCAGATCTTGTTCTCTGGAGTAATCACTACTCCCCTAACACCGTGTCATCTGCAGATTTGATAAACATGCCTCCTAATATAGCATTTAAGTCATTTATAAAGATGTTAACACCAGATTCAAGATCCTGATAGGAGCATTACAGTGAAACAAGTCTGTAGAGGCATCCTGTACCCTTTCATGTGTAAGGAGAGCCACAAGTACAGTCCAGGTAATAATTACAGCAATTGCTCCTTTCCTTGAGGGAAAAGCTCAATGGTTTGTTTGTTGTGTTTCTTCTTCTGCTTTCTATTACCAGCTGCTTTTCTATACATTCAAGGGGGACAAGAAAGAAGTAGCAATACTTGGATGATGACAGGAAGGGAACTGGGTGGACCTTTTTCTGTCAACTCTTAGGAGAGAAAAAGGAAAAGGAAAAAAAAACAGAGGCTACATTTGAAAGTGCCAATCAGGCTGGATGACACTTTCAGGATTATCCTAGATATATATCCTTTCCTCACAATTTCTCTTTCTATAGCAGGGGTGAGATTCTTGCTGCCCTCCAGATAGAGTGGGCCTTCCTGACCTGTGGTCTCCTGATCTGTGCCTTCACATGGTGCACATGAATGCACTGATGCCATTTAATAATATGGATTGCAGCCATCCCATGCTTTTTGTCATCCATGGAGGGTCCCAGAATGGAGGGTCTCAACTATACTGTTGTGCTGCAATTCCCAACAACCTGAGCCAACATAGCCAATGAGGAAGATGTTGCGACTTGTAATTCAACAATATTTGGAGAGCCACATGATGTCCATCCCTGCACAATTACCTCAGGTCACAATTAGCTTGGGATCAAAACCATACATTTCTTTCACATTCATTGGGAAGAAGCTGGGGAAACACATGTAAAAGATAGGAAGACCAGACTAGAGAATTTGTGTTGCTATTGTTTTGTGAAGATCCTGTTGCAAATGGCCAGAAACAAGGCTGATCTTTTTTTATTTTGATGTTTGAAACTTTTGTCTGCTTTTGTATTAAATAATGAAATGCCTCGAGTGCCTTGGCATGAAAGCAGTATATAAATTGTAGCAAGAAAGCAATAAATAAAGGAATAGCTGTCTCATACTTTATAAGGTAAAAGCAGACATGCATTAATGTTTAATGCATAACAGCTTCTAATGGGAGACAAACATAAAACTTGTATGTGTTGCTTACTGGTCCATCTAACCCAGTACAAGTTTCCAGAACTAGCAATGGCACTTTGAGGTTTCAGGAGAAGGTCTTAGTTGCCAACAAATTTAGTTACTATTACAATTATGACTGTTACATTTATATCTCATCTTTTCTCCCATGAGTATGGAGTGATTTACATGACTCCCCTTCCGTCAATCTAATTCTCAAAACAATTCTGTGAAGTAGGTATAGAGGTGTAGTTGATTGCTTTTGCAGAAAACCGGTGAAGAGTTCAGTAATTGGATATCTTATCCATGCATACAGATTTTTTTAATAATATAATCGTCTGCCCATGCTTAACCATTCCACAGCTGTGCAATTATTATTATTTTTTGTATTTCATAAAGAGGCCTTAAATGTAACAGCAAATCGAGATGCAGCTGGTGTGAGACTCTGTCGGACCCTGTGATGATAAGGAAGCTCTCCATGACAACAGAAATCTTTTTCTCTCAGGATGCATCTAGTAAAGATAAAGGTTTCCCCTGACATTAAGTCTAGTTGTGCCTGACTCTGGAGGGTGGTGCTCATCTCCATTTCCAAGCCAAAGAGTCAGCATTGTCCATAGACACCTCCAAGGTCATGTGGCCAGCATGACTGCATGGAGCGCCGTTACCTTCCCGCAGAAGTGATACCTATTGATCTACTTACATTTGATTGTTTTCGAACTACTAGGTTGGCAGAAGCTGGGCCTAAGAGTGGGAGCTCACCCCACTCCTTGGATTCGAACCACCAACCTTTCAGTCAGCAAGTTCAGCAGCTGAGAGGTTTAACCCACTGTGCCACCAGGAGGCCCTTCAGGATGCATCTACATTGTAAAATTAATGCAATTTGACATAGGTTTAATATAGTTGCTCATTGCTATGGAAAGCTGTACTTTGTTGAGGCACCAGCACTCTTTGGCAAAAATGGCTAAAGGCCTTGTAAAGCTACAACTTCCAGAATTCCATAGCATTGAACCATGCAGTTAAAGTGGTGTCGAACTGCATTAGTTCTACAGCATAGATGCACCCTCTGTCTCAAGACTGGAAGATGAAAATGGAAAATACTACTTCCCAAATTTGGGATTTGTGTCACAAAGCTTCCAGAAAAAAAACAGTCCTGTTAGGATATATTGCCCACATCTGTGAGGGTATTCCTTCTTCCCATTCTCAGATATGGCAATACTGGAAACATTTCTGAGTACCCAAAAGGCCCAAATGGTGCTTAAGAGATTGGTGACTGAGCAGTGGTGGACTGGGAACCACCAGCATTTGAGGTTATGTCACAGTTTGAAAGAAGTGGGATATGAACACCTTTTTATATGTTCATAGAATCATGGAGTTGAGAGAGACTATCCAGTCCAACCTTCTATCATCCAGGAATACACAATCCAAACACTCCCAACAAACGGCCATCCGGGCTCTGTTTAAAAACTTCCAGAGAAGGAGACTCCACCATACCTTGAGGAAGTGTACTCCATTGTTAAATAGCTCTTATCATCAATAAGTTCTTCCTAATATTTTGGTAGAATCTCTTTTCCTGTAGTTTGAATCCATTGCTCCATGTTTTTGGGGAAGCCAAAAATAAGCTTGCTCCATACTCAGTATGACATCATGTTCTGTAACTTTATTTTACCCATCTATTTGTCATCAAGGAAACTATAATTTGTACTCTCACAGATTTCGCTTTACTTCAGAGTACCTCTTGAACATAAACTGAGTACAATCTGAGTAGATTAAGCCCTCCAGATCATTACAAGCTGAGAAAGGTTGAGTGCTCCAAGGTGACTCAAGGTTTCATGACTCACAGTGCACAAAAATCTGTGTCTCCCAAGACACAGTCAAGCACACAAACTGCTATAGCACACTGGCTCTCCTTCGCTGAAATCCTTTAATTGGCTATACTAGAGATTGGCCCTGAGATTTTCTGCATTCAAAGCAAGTGCTCTGCCATTAAACTAGGGAGGCTAAGCAAGTATGAAACAGAACATCTGAAATAGCACCTATCTGTATCAGGGGGGTGGTATAGAGACAAACCAATAATTATGTTCAACAGTGGGGCTGTGAAAAAATATTATTGTGAATTTTAGTAAAAAATCTTTTCCAAATCCTGCTTAACAGAAAAGCAATGTTATCTGAGTTGCAAAGAAAGCCAGGAGCAGGGACGTTCTTGCAGGTGAAAGACTGAACAGAAAGTGTGAGTAGCATAAGCATCACTGGAAAAGATGCCTTAAAATGTGTGCATGAAGGTCAATAACATAATATAGACTTCTTTTCTGATGGAAAATTATCACAGTCACACTGGAAAACCAAGAGATGCATAGTGAACATTTTAATCTAATCCATGAAAAAACAAACCCGCAAATGTCAAACCTAGAAATGGAGGGTCAACTATAATTGCTTCTTCGTGCAATTTACAGCCGTTTTTGTTTTTTCTACCCAAGTACTTTCAGCTACATACCGTATATATTTGAGTATAAGCCAACTCAAATATAAGCCGAGGCACCTAATTTTACCACCAAAAACTGGGAAAACTTATTGACTCGAGTATAACACGAGGGTGAGAAATTTAGCCACTACTGGCAAATTTCAAAAATAAAAATAGATACCAATAACACTACATGGATTGGGGCATCAGTAGGTTAAATGTTTTTGAATACTTAACATTTAGAATATTAAAATTGTAATTTAAGATATGACTGACCAACTCTGATTACCTATATACTTGAGTATACGCTGACCCAAATACAAGCCGACCCAAATGTAAGCCAACCAGGACACTCACTTGAGTATATACTGAGGGGGGCTTTTATAGCCCTAAAAAAGGACTGGAAAAATCAGCTTATATTCAAGTATATATGGTATACCCTTTGTTCAATGTATTTCTATCCCTCTCAGCAGGAGGGGGAGATATATGTCTTCAAGTCTTCAACTTTCAGATTTTTCTAAGCAAGGAAAACTCAAGAGTGCTATTGCCATTTCCTTACTGTGAAATATACGAGCATTTATTGATAGTGTTTACTCCAAACAATAACCAGAGCTGACCCTGTTTAACTTTCAAGACCAGATGTGATCTTTAATGTGTTTAAGCTTATCTCAATGGTTCCAAAATCATTTGTTGCTGAGGAGTACACATGGAAGGCATCACAATAGAATCAACCTTTCAAAGATGCTGTTCACTGAAACAGTGGTTTTGGTTTTCAGTGTGGGTGCAAGAATCACATATGTTTTGTTTTTAAAGGACAGTGCTACTGGTTGTCTTGCTACACAATGAACAGTATACTACCTATACCCTCAACCAGTAGCAGCCAGTAGCAAGCTCAACTGATTTTTTAAGAAAGAGATTACAATAGCTAGAAAGGCAGACAACAGGCATTCGTACAAAAGATCGGCTGCAGTGATAGAAAAGAAGTACGTAATAAATATTTTTAGAACATGCACTGTGTTAGTGTTCTTGTTCTTCCATCCTACAGCTGCATCCAAAAAGAATACCAAGACGGCTGCAGCTAATACATTGGGGATATCTGTGCAGTTTTCTGCTGCAGAGGGATTTATTTAAGCCACCACATTTCTAGACATTGTTACAGTCAAAGTACAAGTAAATTGGAACCAGATATATATGCATGTTTAAGTCTAGAAATTTTAGTCCAAAAATCAACCCAAAAATCTGGGTCAGTTTATCCACAGGTCAATGGAAGTATGGTATACCTCAACTCTTACCAAAAAGGAACCATTCCCTTATATGGGTAGACTAGCAATAGGCCAAAGCATAATCTGTCCCAGAAGAACCTAAAATCCCCTCTACCTTCTCTGGCCTTTTTGAATGTTTGGATGGGGAAATGAGAGCAGTGGTCAGTCAGAGTCATCATCCTTTCTGAACCAATCATAGAATTGGAAGAGACCACTTCCAGTCCAACCTCCTGCCATACAAGAACACACAATAAAAGCACTTCCAACATATGACCATCCAGCCTCTGCTTAAAAACCTCCAGAGAAGGAGATGCCACCACACTCCATGGCAGCATATTCCACTGCCGAACAGCTCTTACCATCATGATGTTCTTTCTAATGTTTAGGTGGAATGTATTTTTCCTGCACTTCAAATCCATTGCCACATGTCCTAGTCACCAGAGCAGCAGAAAACAAGCTTGCTCCTTTCTCAATGTGACATCACTTCCGATATTTAAACATGGCTTTCATGTCCCTTTCCAGCCTTCTTTTCTCCAAGATAAACGTCTCCAGCTCCCTTAGCCACTCCTCACATGGCTTGGTTTCCAAACCTTTGATTGTTTTGGTCACTCTTCTCTGGACACCTTCTAGCTTGTCAATAACCTTCTTGAATTGTGGTGTCTAGAGTGTTATTCCAGGTGAGCTCTGACCAATGCAAAATAGCGTGAGACTATGACTTCTCTCAATCTAGACCAGTGGTTCGCAACCTCTGGGTCCCCCGATGTTTTGACTTTCAACTCCCAGTAATCTTAACAGAAAGTAAACTAGCAGGAATTTCTGGGAGTGGTAGGCCAAAATACCTGGGGACCCACGGGTTGAGAATCACTGATCTAGACATTATATTCCCATTGATGCTGATTAGAACTGCATTGGCTTTTTTAGTTGATGCATCACACTGTTGACTCATGGTCAACATGTTGTCTACTAAGACCCCTAGATCCCCTTCACATGTACTGTTGTCAAGCCAGGTGTCACCCATCCTTTATCTGCAGATTTCATTTTTCTTGCCAAAGGTAGGATAAAAGGCATATGGAAATTCCAGTCCTTTTAGTTCAACCTCCTTATGCATTTTTTAGAGTTATTCCATCACAACCATTTGTATTGTGGTGGCCAGAGCTTTGTTCTGGGTTGTTGTGAATCACAAACTTTGTACACTTTTTTACACTGTATCTTGAGCACATTTTTGCTGAGTATGTTCAACTGTAACACCTGAAAAATCTTTAAAAGATAGTTTTTCTTTTTTTTTTTTAAGTACTTTCTTATAATGGACATTGCAAGCATTTGAAAAAGGGTCAAATCCCATATAACAACTGAAAAATCTCTAATACATGGTAAAGTGGGGAAGAGGGTGTGGTCACTTGGGAATTTTTGTAAAGTCAAGAGAGTTGGATTGGGCCCAAGAATCTTAGTCTCCCTGTTTAAAAAAAAAGTACTCTGCCTCAATCAATAGCTTTTAAATTTACTAATTAGGCCAAAATACAAGATGTCTAATTTTAAATCAAACACATTGCACACTCTTCTGTCAGATTCATATTAGAGTAAGCTTAAAGATTCCTCAAAAGAGTCAGAGATAAACACAGAAACCCACGTGCAAGACTTTCATGTACACTGCCAACACAGAGCTTGAAAAAGTTACTTTTGGGGATTGCAGGTCCAAGAATGGGGGATTCTAGGTGACGACTCGATAAGTAGGTTTTCCAAGCTCTGTGCCACTGTACATATGCATCTAGAGTCCCTTCCACACAGCTGAATAAAATCCTACATTATCTGCTTTGTTTATTTTATTTTATTTATTTACAGCATTTATATTCCATCCTTCTCACCCCGAAGGGAACTCATGGCCGATCACAATGCACACATACAGAGCAAACATTCAATGCCGTTTTTGGCATACAAGACAGACGACAGACAGATAGAAGCATTTCAGCATTTTTCAACTTCAGTGTCTGTTGGTTATGCTTGATTCTGGCCACAATGGGGTTCTATCTCTCCATCCACTGTGATAACAAGCTCTTTTTGATTGTGGGATTTCCCTCCTTGTACTTTGATCACTGGCATTAGCGATACCTAATTTCTCTACTCATGGCTCAGCTATTTTCCAACTGCCTAGGTGGACTGTGAGCTTAGGCTGAGGTCAGGTGCTCAATCCAACATGGGCTTTGAACTTGCCACCTTCTGGTGTAAGTGATCTATTGCTGCTGGTGATTAACCAGCTGTGCTACAGCCCAGCCCTTGAACTGGAATATATTGCAGTGTAGATTCCGATATTCCAGTTCAAAACAGATATTGTGGGATTTTCTGCCTTGATATTCTGGGTTATATGGCTATTTGCATTATGATTAGCTCTATTGAACAGACAAAATGCACCTTTGGATGTAAAATGGAAAGCACACTGATTTCACCTCGGGCAACCAGGTATTACGTGCTATTCGTTGCTACACATAGAATGGCTGCGGTCATTGATTTTCCTGAAACTATTTGGACATAAGCTTAGCTCTTGCAATACAATGAAAAGAACTGAAATGTGAGTATTTCTGATCGTATCATGTGCATTTAGGTAGGTGCTTTTTTCGCTAACTTCCCTATATTGAAAGTGTGAAACTCCTGCTTCTTTTTCGATGATGTTGGACTGCAATTCACAGAATTTCAAACCATTAGTCAAGATGGTTAGGGCTGCTGGGATTTATAGTTCAGCAACATCTGGGTGGCCATATGGTTCCCAACCCCAACATAAAAGTCTGGATCCGATTTTGATTATTCTTCAAGCAGACCCAACGAGATCAATGGGATTAAGTTCATCATGACTAACCTTCATTACTAACATTGATGTCACTGATATTTCTCTGAGTATGACTAACAGGCATTCAATCCCATCTGTTTAGAGCTGAAGGGTAAATAGATGTGAGAGGAATGATTACAATAGGATATTTAGTTTAATGTTATTCCAGGACGGACAGGTAGAAGTAAATGGCTATTATTAATTGTTGGAGTGTGTATTTTTGCAAATAAAATGGTAAGCTACATTTGCGACAAGAGAAAAGAAAGTTAATAAGTTTTATCAACATTGCCAGCCAAGAATTAATATTTGCTCCTGCAACAAAACCCTATAATTTATGCTGAATATTAATAGCATTAGCTTTTCAAACACCCAGGCAACAAAAATGCCCACATTTTGTAGAAATTTAAGAAGAACCATCCACAGGCATTTTAGAATTTTATTAACTATTCCTTCACATACACACACACACACACACACACACATTTTTAGACAAGATGTATCTCCTCCTTTGTAAATGAGTATTGCACTTTGATAGTCTTTAAAGCAGTGGTTCTCAACCTTCCTAATGCCGCAACCCCTTTATATGTTGTGGTGACCCCCAACCATAAAATTATTTTCATTGCTATTTCATAACTGTAATTTTGCTACTGTTATGAATTGTAATGTAAATATCTGATATGTAGGATGTATTTTCATTCACTGGACCAAGTTTGGCACAAATACCCGATACACCCAAATTTGAATACTGGCGGGGTTGGGGAGGATTGGGGGGGATTGATTTTGTCATTTGAGAGTTGTAGTTGCTGGGATTTATAGTTCACCTACAATCAAAGAGCATTCTGAACTCCACCAATGATGGAATTGAACCAAACTTGACCAACAGAACTCCCATGACCATCAGAAAATACTGGAAGGGTTTGGTGGGCATTGATCTTGAGTTTTGGAGTTGTAGTTCACCTACATCCAGAAGGAACCGAGAACTCAACCAATGATCGATCTGGACCAAACTTAGGAGAAATACTCAGTATGCCCAAATGTGAACACTGGTGGAGTTTGGGGAAAACAGACCTTGATATTTGGTAGTTGCTGTAATGTATAGTTCACCTACAATCAAAGAGCATTCTGAACTCCACCAACAATGGAACTGAACCAGTCTTGGCACAGAGAACCCCCATGACCCAACAGAAAATACTGGAAGGGCATGGTGGGCATTGACTGACATTGAGTTTTGGAGTATTCATTCACCTACATCCAGAGAGCAGAAGGAGGGCTTTTGGTGAGAGGATTTGCCGTCTGTTTCCAAGAAGGAAGAGAAGGACAGGCGGAGAGATTTTCAGCCTTCTTTGCCAAAGGGGTTCCTAAGATCATCAGAAATATGTGTTTTCTGATGGTCTTTAGTGACCTCTCTGAAACCACCCCTGTGACCCCCCCCCCCCGGGGTACCACACCCCCAGGTTAAGAAACACTGCTTTAAAGGAATAATGTACTATATATATCAGGCACGGGCAAATTTCGGTCTTCCAGGTGTTTTGGACTTCAACTCCCACAATTCCTCACAGCCTCAGGCCCTTTCCTTTTCCCCCTCAGCCGCAGCAATACCGAAGTTTGACCATGCCTGAAATACATGAATGCTAAGATCCATTCAAATCTCTTCTTAGAATATGATAAAGCTTGCAGATAGCCAATTTCTCATTAGCAAGATTGTCACGCTGTTTAAAAAAATAATTCCATTTTGTTCACTGAAATCTCCTTGATCTAGCAATGGACTTGAGCTGCTGAAAGGAAGCAAGAAAGGCACAACTTCCTTCTTCACTAACCTTGTCCACAGTAAAGCAATATGACAACATTTGTATTTCAGATTATACTCATGGAAGCTGGAGCTACAGTGTGGATGTATCATTGTGACAACAAAAATGATTTGCTGATCTGTTTGTCATGTTCAAACAATGCCTAAAAAATATTTAGAGTCTCGTTTATCCAACACAATAAATCAACAGGAAAAGCAGTTCAATACACAGTAACATTATGTAGTAATTAGTGTATTTACGAATTTAGCACCAAAACATCACAATGTATTGAAACAGCTATGGATCCAGATGGGAGGCAAACTGCGTTGGATAATACAGAACATTGGATGAGCGAAGGTTGGATAAACAAAATTCAACTGTATTTATTTATTTGTATTTATAACCTGCCCTTTCTCACCCCAAAGGGGACTCAGAGCAGCTTACAAGTATTACATGTATATACAATCTATTATATTATTAGCATAGCACAATATTCGTATTAGTAAAGGTTTCCCCTTGACATTAAGTCTAGTCGTGTCTGACTCTGGGGGGTGGTGCTCATCTCCATTTCTAAGCTGAAGAGTCAGCGTTGTCCACAGACACTTCCAAGCCGAAGCTGGGGCTAACAGCGGCAACTCACCCCACTCCCCAGATTCAAACCACCAACCTTTTGGTCAGCAAGTTCGGCAGCTCAGTGGTTTAACCCACTGCGCCACCGGCGACCCTGGTATTAGTATTATATATTACTATATTGTACTATAACACTATACTGCTATATTATTAGTAATACTGCATGTAATATATAATATACAATTATTATATTGTATTATTATTAGTGAGCCCCAGTGGCACAGTGGGTTAAAACATTGAGCTGCTGAACTTGCTGACTGAAAGGCCAGAAGATCAAAACTGGGGAGCGGGGTGAGCTCCTGCTGTTAGCCTCAGCTTCTGCCAACCTAGCTATTAAAAAACATGCAAATGTGAGTAGAGCAATAAGTACCGCTTTGATAATGGCGCTCCATGCAGTCATGCCACTCACATGACTTTGGAGGCATCTATGGACAGTGCCAGCTCTTCAGCTTAGAAATTGAGATGAGCACCAACCCCCAGAGTTGGACACGACTACACTTAATGTCAAGGGGAAACCTTCACTAATACTAATACGACCATTATTAGTATTATATTGTATTACACTATAATATTATAAATATTAGATGTATATACAATATATTATTAGCATTAGTCTTATATATTACTATATTGTACTATACCACTATACTGCAATATTATTATTATTACATGTAATATATAATATACAAATATTATATTATTATATTGTATTATTATTAGTATTATATTGTATTACATTCTAACATTATGATCATTAAATGTACATACCATATATTATTTGTTGTTGTTGTTCATTCATTCAGTCACTTCCGACTTTTCGTGACCTCATGAACCATCCCACCATATATTAGCATAGCACAATGTTAGTATTATATATTACTATATTGTACTATACTGTCATATTACTAGTAATATTACATGTAATATATTATATACAATTATTATATTGTATTATTATTAGCATTATATTGTATTACATGATAATATTATTATCTGCTTAGATGCTGAACTCACTGACCAAAAGGTCTGCAGTTTGAATCCAGGGAGCAGAGTGAGCTCCCACTGTTAGCCCCAGCTTCTGCCAATTTAACAGTTCAAAAACATGCAAATGTTATTAGATCAATAGGTATTGCTTTGGCGGGAAGGTAACGGTGCTCCATGCAGTCATGCCAGGCAAATCTGCCGATTTGCTACCGGGCCCAATTCAAGGTGTTGGTACTGGCCTATAAAGCCCTAAACGGTTCCGGCCCAAGATACCTAGCGGACCGCATCTCGGCCTATGAACCCACCCGGACTTTGAGATCTTCCGGGGAGGCCCTGCTCTCGATCCCGCCAGCCTCTCAAGCACGGCTGGCGGGGACGAGAGACAGGGCCTTCTCGGTGGTGGCTCCTCGGCTGTGGAACGCCCTTCCTGCAGATGTTAGGCTGGCCCCATCTCTCTTGACATTTCGTAAAAAGTTGAAGACCTGGATGTTCGTGCAGGTGTTTGAGTAACTGTAGTGCAATTTAGGTAATTTGAACATAGGAACGGACAATGGACGACGAATTTGGATCACGTTTTGGATGATGGGTTTTCCTGTGATAACTATGTATTGACGTTGTTAATTGCTAGTAATAGAATTGTGTAGTTTAATTGTCATGGTATATTGCTTGCTGCTGTTTTTAGTGTCTTGTTGTTTACTGTCTGGAAACCGCCGTGAGTCGCCCTCGGGCTTGAGATACGGCGGTATACAAGAATAGTAAATAAATAAATAAATAAATAAATGACCTTGGAGGTGTCTATGGACAACGCCGGCTTTTCGGCTTAGCAATGGAGATGAGCACCACCTCCCAGAGTCGGGCACAACTAGACTTAATGTCAAGGGGAAACCTTTACATTTACTTACAATATATTATATTATTAACACAGCACAATGTTAGGATTATATATTACAGTAGAGTCTCACTTATCCAACATAAATGGGCTGGCAGAATGTTGGATAAGAGAAAATGTCGGATAATAAGGAGGGATTAGGGAAAAGCCTATTAAATGTCAAATTACGTTATGATTTTACAAATTAAGCACCAAAACATCGTGTTTTACAACAAATCAACAGAAAAAACAGTTCAATATTTATTTTTTATTTATTTATTTGCGACATTTATATGCCACCCTTCTCACCCCAAAGGGGACTCAGAGCGGCTTACAAGTTATATGTAAATAGAATATATTATATTATTAGCATAGCACAGTTTTAGTACTATACATTCCCATATTGTACTATACCACTATACTGTAATATTATTAGTAATATTACATGTAATATGAAATATATAATTATTATTTTGTATTATTATTAGTATTATATTGTATTACATTATAATATGATAATCAATGTATTATTATCAATGCACGGTAACATTATGTAGTAATTACTATATGTACGTATTTAGCAGCAAAACATCACAATGTATTGAAACAGCTGTGGATCCAGGTGGGAGGCAGACTGCGTTGGATAATACACGACGTTGGATGAGTGAAGGTTGGATAAGTGAGACTCCAGTGTATATACTATACTATACTATAATATATAGTAAAACCAATGTACTTGATGAACAGCTTCCAGACTTTGCATGGAGCTGAGTTTGGTTCCCCTTCATTATAATGGTGTAGGGGAGCCCCCGGTGGCGCAGTGGGTTAAACCCCTGTGCCGGCAGGACTGAAGACCAACAGGTCGCAGGTTCGAATCCGGGGAGCGGCGGATGAGCTCCCTCTATCAGCTCCAGCTCCTCATGATGGGACATGAGAGAAGCCTCCCAAAAGGATGATAAAAATATCAAATCATCCAGGCGTCCCCTAGGCAACGTCCTTGCAGACAGCCAATTCTCTCACACCAGAAGCAACTTGCAGTTTCTCAAGACGCTCCTGACACGACAATAATAATAATAATAATAATAATAATAATAATGGTGTAAAGGAGCACATTTCCTTGCAAATAATAAAACAAATATAATTCCCTACATCCTGAAGTATTATTGAACCTTTAGCTCCAAATAAAAACAAGGGAACACAAATCCAGGCAGCCTTATCTGATGAAATACAAGAAGAATGTGACTGTTTCCCTTCTTGTGGAAAGGGATCTCAGTGCACCATTTTAAAGCCCACATTCAAACCGATAGCTCGTTTTCCACCAAAGTGAACCACATCGTATTCCGAAACCAACAATGAGACTCTGTTAACAATTTATCATCAAGGCATTGATGATGTTCTATATAAAAAATAGTAACGATAAAAGGGAGAATGTAAAGCTGCTGGAGGTCTATTTTCTCCCTCCATTGTAGTCCCACGGCATGAGGTCCTGCCACAGAGCTATTGGAAGTTTAAGCCAAGGAATAAATAAATACCCTATTGTCACACACAGCGAGAAAAGCCACCAGGACATTTCCTGATGAGCAAAAGCTATTGATCAAAGCACTGAAATGTTTCTCTAAAAGGGGAGCTAAGCAAGAGAGAAAGACAAAAGCCTTCGGATTTAACCTTGAGCAGGACAAACTGCGATCTCTGCTTTCAATCAGGCAAGGAGTTTGCGGTACCCTTGAGAAGCGCTGATGGAGCGGCCTTTCCGACAGACCCAGAGGACACCCAACCCACTGTCCTCAAAAGCAATATCTCAGGCCCCTTCCACACTGCTGGATAAAATCCCACCTTACTTGCTTTGAACTGGGATATGTGGTAGTGTGGACTCGGGGCCCTTCCACACATCCCTATATCCCAGAATATCAAGGCAGAAAATCCCACATTATCTGCTTTGAACTGGGATATGTGGTAGTGTGGACTCAGGTCCCTTCCACACATCCCTAAATCACAGAATATCAAGGCAGAAAATCCCACATTATCTGCTTCGAACTGCGTTATCTGAGTCCACACTCAGATCATGTGGGATTTTCTGCCTTGATATTCTGGGATATAGGGCTGTGTGGAAGGGCCCTCAGATAACCCAGTTCAAAGCAGATATTGTGGGATTTTCTGCCTTGATATTCTTGGTTGTATGGTTATGTGGAAAGGCCTCTCAGGACACCCAACCCATCATTCCCAGAACAGAAGAGTGGACTTTCGGGAGCCTTTTTAAGAAGTGCAGTGCCCAAGGAGAGACCAAGATGCTCTTCCTTCATCATCCAGGGCATGGGACATGTGTCCTTATGGCTCCTCTCCCAAAAGACAAAGAGAACAGAGAACACAGACCTATAACCCAGAATATCAAGGCAGAAAATTCCACAATATCTGCTTTAAACTGGGTTATGTGAGTCCACACTGTCATATATTGCAGTTCAAAGCTGAAAATGTGGGATTTTATTCAGCTGTGTGAAAGGGGCCCGAGAGATCCTCCAAAAGGTCTCCATGCCAAAATAAATGGGGGGAAAGGCAAGCACACAGACTGTGTAACAACAGATCAAAACGGAGACTCGGTCAAATCCAGGGGATGAAGGACATGTGCCCCACAAAGAGGGCAAAGGGAAGCAGGGCACCTCGGCAGAAGGGCAAGTGGGGAGTAAAAGGATAAGGCACAAGGAATGGGAAACCTGAAAAGAAAGAAAGGGGGAAGAAGAAAAGACAGAGGAGGGGGGTGTTACGGGAGATAGGAAGGAGAGAGGGAAATAAGAAGGGACTGGAGGAAGGAAGGGAAAAAGGGAGGAAGGATGGTGGTAATGAAAAGAGGAAGGGGGGGTAAGCAGGATGGAAAGGAGTGAGAGGGAAACAGAAAGGAGGGAGAAAGATGGGAAGGAAGGTGTGTAAGTGGGAAGGAAGGAAGGAGAATGAGGGAGGGAAAGAAGGAAGGAAGGAAGGAAGGAAGGAAGGAGGGAAAGAAGGAGGGACGGGAAGCAAGGAAAGAAGGGAGGAAGGATGGTGGTAAAGAAAGAAGGAAGAGAGGTAAGCAGGATGGAAAGAGGGCAAAAAGAAGTGAGAGGGGAACAGAAAGGAGGGAGAAAGATGGGAAGGAAGGTTTGTAAGTGGGAAGGAAGGCAGGAAAGAAGAAAGGAAGGAGAGAGGGGGGAAAGGAGGAGGGTTGAAAGGAAGGAAAGGAAGAAGGGAGAATGGAGGGAGGGAGGTAAGTGGGATATAGAGGGCAAAAAGGAATGAGAGAGGAACAGAAAGGAGGGAGAAAGATGGGAAGGAAGGAAGATAGGAAGGAGAGACAGATAGGAGAAAGGACAGAAGGAAAGAAGGAAGGGGGAAGGAGGTAAATTAGATGGATAGAGGGCAAAAAGGAGTGAGAGAGGAACAGAAAGGGAGGGAGGGAGGAAGATGGGAATGAAGGTGTGTAAGCGGGAAAGAAGGAAGGCAGAAAGGAAAGTAATTGGGAAGGAAGATAGGAAGGACAGAAGAAAGGAAGGAGGGAGGGAGGGAGGGAAGGAAGGAAGGGGAGGGAGAGAGGTAAGTGGGATGGAAAGAGGACAAAAAGGAGTGAGAGAGGAACAGAAGAGAGGGAGGAAGATAGGAAGGAAGGAAGGTATGCAAGTGGGAAGGAAGGCAGGAAGGAAGGTATTTGGGAAGAAAGGAAGGAGAGAGGGAAAGAAAGAGGAATGGAAGGAAGGGAAGGAGGAGGGAAGGAGGTAAGTGGAATGGAAGGAGGGCAAAGAGAGAGAGAGGAACAGATATGTAAGAGTGGGCAGGAAGACAGGAAGGAAGATAGGATGGTGGTAAAGAAAGATTGGAGAGAGGGAAGCAAGTAAGTGGGAAGAAGGATGGGAGGGAGGGAGGAAAGCATGTAAGTGGGAAGATAGATAGGAAGGAAGGAAGGAAGGACGGACGGACGATAGGATGGTGGTAAAGAAGGATGGGAGAGAGGGAGAGGCAAGTAAGTGGGAAGATAGAAAGGAAGGAAGGAAGAAGATAGAGAAGGAAGAGAGAGAGGGAGGGAAAGTGGGAAGATAGGGAGGAAGGAAGGAAGGAAGGAAGGAAGGATGGATGGTGGTAAAGAAGGATGGGAGAGAGGGAGGGAGGCATGTAAGTGGGAAGAAGGATGGGAGGCAAGGAGGGAGGGAGGAAAGCATGTAAGTGGGAAGATAGATAGGAAGGAAGGTAGGAAAGAAGGACGATAGGATGGTGGTAAAGAAGTATGGGAGAGATAGTGGGAAGATAGGAAGGGAAGAGGGAGGGAGGTAAATGGGATGGAAAGAGGGCAGAAAGGAGTGAGATAGGAACAGAAGGGAGGGAGGAAGATAGGAAGGAAGGCATGTAAGTGGGAAGGAAGGAAGATAGGATGGTGGTAAAGAAGGAAGGGAGGGAGGGATGCGAGTGGGAAGATAGGAAGGAAGGCGCGCAGTCTCCCTCCCCCTTCTTACCTGGCACTGGGGGCCGGAGAAGCCCGGGGGGCATGCGCAGGTGAAGGCGGGCTGGGGCTGGAGGAAGAGGAGCGGGAGGCGTCGCGGGAGGGCGGCGGCGGCGGGCAGGCGGGCCAGGGCCGGCAGGCAGGTGCCATTGTTCTTGCAGGGCTGTCCGCGGCAGGCTGGCTCCAGGGCCGGCGGGGCCCCCTCTTCCTCCGGCCCGGGCAGGCAGGCGCGGCGCTGGGCCAAGGCCAGCAGCACCAACAGCGGGAGGCAGCGGCGCATCGTGGTGCTTGCCCGGCAGGAGAGTGGCCGGGGACGAAGAAGGAGAGGAGGGAGGAGAAGAGGGAGGCCGACTCCTCAGCGGAGCCCGAAGCTGACGAGGCTGATGAGGCTGCTGATGCTCCTGCTGCTGCTTCTGCCCGGCAAGGTGCGGGCGGAGACTGGGGAGGGAGTGGCCGGCCTGCAGGAGCGGAAATGGCCGGCAGAGGGCGCGCTCGCACAACTTGGCGCCGGAGAAGAAGAGGAGGAGGAGGAGGAGGAAGAGAGGGTCTGTGCAGCTACACCAGGCAGAGGCTAACTTCAGCCCTCCAGGTGTTTTGGACTCCCACAATTCCTCACAGCCTCAGACTCTTCCCCCCCCTCAAGCACAGGCAAACTTCGGCCCTCCAGGTGTTTTGGACTCCAACTCCCATAATTCCTAACATCCTCCTTTCCTCTTGACCCTCAGGCACGGGCAAACTTCAGCCCTCCTAGTGTTTTGGACTCCAACTCCCACAATTCCTAACGTCCTCCTTTCCTTTTGCCCCTCAGGCACAGGCAAACTTCAGCCCTCCTAGTGTTTTGGACTCCAACTCCCACAATTTCTAACATCCTCAGGCCCTTTCCTTTTGACCCTCAGGCACAGGCAAAATTCCAACTCCCACAATTCCTCACAGCCGGTAGGCTGTTAGGAATTGTGGGAGTTTGAGTCCAAAACACTTGGAGGACTGAAGTTTGCCCGTGCCTGATCCATAGCGTCGAGCCCTGGCCAAGTGATACCAAACTAATACATTGGAGGCACCCAAACATGTCCTTCCCAGTGGGGTCATTGAAGAGTTCCTTCCTTCCTTCTCCTCTGCCTTCCTTCAGAAGAGGTTGAAACCGAAGTGACATAAAAACATTCAGCATTGGGTTGCTGTACGTTTTTTGGGCTGTATGGCCATGTTCCAGAAGCATTCTCTCCTGACATTTCGCCTGCATCTATGGCAGGCAACCTCAGAGGTTGCCATAGATGCAACCATAGATGTAGGTGAAATGTCAGGAGAGAATGCTTCTGGAACATGGCCATACGGCCCGAAAAACTTACAGCAACCCAGTGATTCCAGCCATGAAAGCCTTCAACAACACATTCAGCATTGTTTCAGAAGAAATTTCAGTACTGTTTAATTTTCTCAATGGAGGCCACAAGGGGGTGCTAGAGAGAGAGAGAGAGAAGGATAGTCCATTTTACAGGGCTGGGAGGCTGGGTTGAAGGAGGAAAACTATTTCCCCCTGTTCTCCTCTTATTCCCATCGCCTATGTCCCAGTCCTGGAAACAACTCTCATTTATGAAATGGGAAGTGTGGCAGGGAAGTAATCAATAAAAAAGGGGGAAATTGTTTTCCTCCTTCAACTCCTCCTGCCCATAAAATGGACTATCCTTCTCTCTCTAGCGCCCCCTTGTGGCTTCCTCCCCATAATGGAACAGTACCGAAATGTCTTCGTTCCTATTGAAATAGCCCTGCAGTTAGGTGTAACTACCAAAGAATTTTATAACTCCAGCATATATTTACTGTGGGCCCATGGTATCAATTGGTGCTTGGTTCCAGGAACCCCCCATTAATACCGACATCTACAGATGATTGTGTCTCATGTTTTATAATGGGATAGGAAAATGGCATTTTTCATACAGAATCAAAAAATTAAGGTTTTCTGTGTTGTTGAAGGCTTTCATGGCCAGACTCACTGGGTTGCTCTTAGTTTTCTGGACTGTACGGCCATGCTCCAGAGGCATTCCCTCCGAAAGTTTCACCCACATCTATGGCAGCCATCCTTAGAGGTTGTGAGATCTGTTGGAAACTCGGAAAATTGGGTTTATATATCTGTGGAATGTCCAGGGTGGAAGAAAGAACTCTTGCCTGCTTGAGACATGTGTGAATGTTGCAATTGGCCACCTTGATTAGCACTGAATGGCCTTGCAGCCTCAAACTCTGGCTGGTTGCTGCCCTGGGGGAATCCTTTGCTGGGAGGTGTTAGTGGGCCCTGATGGATTCTTGTCTGGAATTCTTTATTTTTTTAGTGTTGCTTTTTATTTACTGTCTTGAGTTTTTTTAATACTGGTAACCAGATTTTCTTTTTGGAATTATTTGAGGGTGGTTATAGTTCATGTTTTCATACATGGTTGAATCCATGGATTCAGGATCCCTGGATACAAAGGTCTTGCTGTCTCTGTAAGGCTAAAACTCTATAATTATTGGTTTCATGAATCTTCTAAGTATATGCACTCTGTCATTGTTGCCCAATTACAATGATGCTTCAAATCACAGGTTCGCTTTCACATGCAAAAAGCCTTCACTTGTTTTTTATTTTATGGTCATGGATTTTGTCAAATCCACATTATCTGCTTTGAAGTGGAGTATATGAGTCTACACTTCCTGGTTGCGCAGTGGGTTAAACCACTGTGTTGCTGAACTTGCTGATCAAAAGGTTGAATCTCGGGAGTGGAGTGAGCACCTGCTGTCAGCCCCAACTTCTGCCAACCTAGTAGTTTGAAAACATGCAAATGTGAGTAGTTCAATAGGGACCGCTCCAGTGGTAAGGTAATGGCGCTCCATGCAGTCATGCTGGTCACATCACCTTGGAGGTGTCTATGGACAACGCCAGCTCTTCGACTTAGAAATGGAGATGAGCACCAACCTCCAGAGTTGGACACAACTGGACTTAATATCAGGGGAAAACCTTTACTTTTACCTTTACACTTCCATATAATCCAGTTCAAAGCAGATAACCTGGATTTTATATGTCAGTGTAGAAGAGGCCTGAGAGGAGCAACACTGGAAGGTGACATTTCCTACAGACCCAGCCCTGGCTTCTACTCACAAGAATGAAGATGAAGTTATGAGGCAGAAATGTGGACTCAAACTCCTTTGTGAAATTACTGAACGCCCAGCATTTTTCAGACAGATTAGGCATTAATCATGTTGGTTGTGATGATGAGAACTTGTAACATAACACGTCTGAAAGATATGTGATTGGAGAAGATATTCACCTTAAGAATTGGGGAAAGACCTCTCCCCAAAGAGGTCTACTAGGTGCACCAACCAGCAATGCAATCTGACTTAATATCTCCAACTTTATATGACCACATAACTCTAACTTTTTTGTGTGAGAGTAACTGGATTTGCTTGGATTTAGCCAAAGTGATTGCTCAAAATATTTATGTTATATAGCCTACATGTAATGCAGTGCTGTATTTCTATTTCCAAGTTGATATGAAGGGCAGCACATTGTTACTTCTTACCTTCTTTCACACCTGAAAGGCTACACACTTGGTGCCACACTGACTCCCTCTGCTGGCTATTTTTAAAACCACGTATACAATATATGTTTTTGCCAAGCCTCTATCTGTGCCCATTGCCTACTGTCCAAAATCCCTAACTACAGATTTACTTAATCAGAGGCTCTTTGTCTTTGTTCTATATTATTTCCATGTAAATGTGGAACACTCAGAATGAATCCACTAATATGAATTGGATACACGAAGCCTGAGCTTTCCAGAGTAATTCTTATATTTCTTCAGCCATCATATAATAGTAAAACTTTATGTCCAAGCACTCATTGTAAAAGCCACACACCCCCAATGTAGAGATACATTTCAATAAATCGGTTCTGGAAGGGCTCATCCCCAAAAGGAGTGGTCTTATGCAAAGCTAGTAATAGTATAATATCATAATAATATACTTTATTTACGAGGGTTGAATGAAAAGTAATGCCTCCACCTTCATTACTTGGGTTTGGATGGGAATATTTTAATAAATCAAACGCAGAAATAATCTTTAGAATGTGCTCTTTAATGACCGCTATTCACTTTTCCACATAATCACCAGACAATTGGATACATTTCTGCCAACGATGAACAAGTTTTTTGAAGCCATCACGGAAGAAGTCAACACTCTGTTTCTGCAACCAGCGTCTCACAGTTCTCGCAACATCTTCATCAGAAGAATAATGATGTCCCCACAGATCTTCTTTCATTATTGGGAACAAATGGAAGTCAGACGGTGCTAAATCTGGACTGTATGGAGGATGTCGTATGGTGGTGAGAACCAGTCTGAAGTTTCAAGTCTGTGCACTTTCATTTTAGGTTTTAGCATCCTGGGTACCCGTGGTGCACAGATCTTCTGATAGCCAAGCAAAGCAATAATGCCGTATACCAGTACTGCCATCTGTTGAGGAGTTACGAAGGTAGAGGCATTACTTTTCATTCAACTCTCGTATATTCCACTCTATCTCCCCGAGGGGACTCATAGAGGATTACAGGAACATATGGCAAACATTCAATGCTGTTATACAATTGACAAAGACAATGCTCAACTCAGTCATGGGGAGGTGCTGTTATTTCATTTTCCATGCCAAGGAGTATGTCATCCATGGACTCTTCCTAGCTGGATTTTTGCCAGCATGTTTTTCAGGTCGCCTTTTACCTCCCTGCCAAAGCTGTACCTATTTATCTACTTACAATGTTGTTTTCGGGCAGCTAGGTGAGCAGAAGCTGGGCTGACAGCAGGAGCTCACCCCAACCGAGGCTTGAGCTGCCGACCTTCTGGTTGGCAGGATCATCTATTGCTGGCAGGTTGCTCGCTGTGCTAACCTGGCCCTATAATAAGTGTAAATATTATCTAAGAAGAATATAAACAGATTGGATCATGTCCAGAAGAGGAGCCCCAAGATGGTTACTTGTCTGAAAAACAAGATCTATGAGAAACAATTGAAAAAAGAAACCACATTTTGAGCAAATGTCATGAGAAATGTCCTAAAGGCCAGAGCTGTTCAACAACAAAACAGGTTGTCATAGGTGCCGCTACACTGTAGAGTTATGTGTTTGATACCACTTTAGCTGCCATGGCTCAATGCTATGGGATCAAGGAAGCACCTTAGGCGAGTTAAATTTATGTATTTATTGTATCAGAAGCAAACCAAAGGTATAGTTTAAAAATGTATTTAAAATACACACAGTTTAAAAACTTGGCATTATATTAAATGTCCTTTGACCAGAACCTAGCCACTTGGAGTGCCTCTGGTGTTGCTATAAGAAGGTCCTCCACTGTGCATGTGGCAGGGCTCAGACTGCATTGTAATAGGTGGTCTGTGGTTTGCTCTTCTCCATACTTGCATGTCGTGGACTCTACTTTGTAGCCCCATTTCTTAAGGTTGGCTCTGCATCTCGTGGTGCCAGAATGCAGTCTGTTCATCACCTTCCAAGTCTCCCAGTCTTCTGTATGCCCAGGGGGGAGTTTCTTATTCAGTAACAGCCATGGCTTGAGGTTCTGGGTTTTAGCCTGCCACCTTTGGACTCTCGCTTGCTGAGGTGTTCCAGCGAGTATCTCTTTAGATCTTAGAAAACTATTTCTTGATTTAAGGTGTTGGCGTGCTGTCTGATATCTGAACAGAGGATGGGCCGAAGATGTTGCTGCCTTGGTCCTTTCATTACTGGCTGCTACTTCCCAGCAGATGTCAGGTTGTGCAATACCAGCTAAACAGTATAATTTCTCCATTGGTGTAGAGCGTAGACATCCTGTGATAATGCAGCATGTCTCATTAAGAGCCACATCCACTGTTTTAGTGTGGTGAGATGTGCTCCTCACTGAGCATGCATGCTCAGCAGCAGAGTAGCAAAGCACAAAGGAAGATGTGGCGAGTTAAATAAACCTAGGAGCAAAATCTCTTAAAAGTAGCTTTTTTTCCAAGCACAAAATATGCAAGATGGATGGAGTAGAACGTATGAGTTGAAATTAAATAAATAACACATTGAATCGATTGTCGAAGGCTTTCAGGGCTGGAATCACTGGGTTGCTGTGAGTTTTCCAGGCTGTATGGCCATGTTCCAGAATCATTCTCTCCTGATGTTTTGCTCACATCTATGGCAAGCATCCTCAGTGGTTGTGAGGTCTGTTGGAAAATAGACAAGGGGGGGGGGGGTTATATATCTGTGGAATTGAAATCCACAAGCATGTGAACAATTTCAACAGAAAGGAGGAAACCATGAAAATTATCAAAATCTGACTACCAGTATTTAAAAAACTCTAAAATCAAGACAGTAAATAAAGAGGAACACTCAGAAAACAGAAATTCCAGACAAGAAACAATGAGTGCCAGCTCACACCTCCTAACAAAAAATTCCCCCAGGCAGGAAGCATCCAGGCTTTGAACCTGCAAGGCTATTTAATGTTAATCAAACAGACAAGAGTTTTTTCCCCCGCCCTGGATATTCCACAAATACATAAACCTCAATTGCCTACTTTCCAACGGACCTCACAACCTCTGGGAATGCATGCCATAAATGTGGGTGAAACTTCAGGAAAGAATGCTTCTGGAACATGGCTATACAGCCCAGAAAACTTACAAATTGTATTGTATTTGAGGAGTATTTTGAATACAGAACATAAAATTGTTACCTGTATAGTAACAAATAAATCAAAAACCTGTCTGGTGTAAAATTACCAATTTGTTTCACAAATTGCTAGTATTTTACTTTGTAGTTTAACTCAGATTTTAACTCAATTTCCTTTTTGCATGATCCTATCTTAAGCAGAACCTTTGTTAAACGTTGGGCAGAGACCATTGTATGAGAGATTTTGGGCTATTAGCAATAAAACAGTATTCATCCTATATCCTATTCATCCTGTGTACAATTGGGAGTTAGGGCTCTCCCTTTATTTACACTCACTTGATTTTAAAATGTATTATTAGTCTAATAGCTCATTAGGGCAGCTTGAATTGCTGACAGACTTAACTCAGCTTTATTTCAAGGGATTATCTGTATCCTAGTAGCTGAAAGACTTAGAAAATCTGCATTGAATAGACAACAAATAAAGATATTCTAATATCCCCTTAATATCCTCATGAAACTATCCCTAGTCAAGCATTGCTTCGTCCAATAAAATGATGCTAGACTGTAAAGAGTGTGTGCTGCTCACTCCACACTCCTTTGAGAGGCCCTTGTGACTTAAATATGCGCAGCAAAGCATCAGGCAATGCTCTTAGAAATGTATAGGATATATCCATCTGCAAATGACGTAATCTTATAGCAACCGGCACGTCTAAATCACTTCATTATTAATGTGTTCAGAGATGACCTGTATTATACAGATTGTTTCAGCACAAGCAGAACAACTGAGCTGTTCTCCCAGCAGAGGTCTAGATGCTTGTTTTCCTTAAGGATGGTCAGTAGGGAAACGTGAGTAGCTAGTAGGTCAAGAAACTGCAACCAAAGAAGGCAAAAACAACTCGGATATTATGTGGTTCTGTTTTATGTGCTGCATTTTAATTTCTGTGGGTCTATAAAACAGTAGCAGAGAATGACCTCCAAATTGTTCCCTGAGGTGAAGAGCCACATATTAATGCTTTGAGTGTGTTTATATGTGCATTTTTGCTCAAGTAATGAAGGCTCTGGCTAGTAAAAGCTAAACACTCCTTTTAAAGATAAATGTATGTAATAATCTCAGTATCCAAGATCTACATTTCTTCTACTTAATTTTCATGCTGTTTTCTTAGAATCATAGAATCAAAGAGTTGGAAGAGACCTCATGGGCCATCCAGTCCAACCCCCTGCCAAGAAACAGGAATATTGCATCCAAATCACCCCTGACAGATGGCCATCCAGCCTCTGTTTAAAAGCTTCCAAAGAAGGAGCCTCCACCACACTCCGGGGCAGAGAGTTCCACTGCTAAACTGCTCTCACGGTCAGGAAGTTCTTCCTCATGTTCAGATGGAATCGCCTCTCTTGTAGTTTGAAGCCATTGTTCTGTGTCCTAGTCTCCAAGTTAGCAGAAAACAAGCTTGCTCCCTCCTCCCTGTGGCTTCCTCTCACATATTTATACATGGCTATCATATCTCCTCTCAGCCTTCTCTTCTTCAGGCTAAATATGCCCAGCTCCTTAAGCTGCTCCTCATAGGGCTTGTTCTCCAGACCCTTGATCATTTTAGTTGCCCTCCTCTGGACACATTCCAGCTTGTCAATATCTCTCTTGAATTGTGGTGCCCAGAATTGGACACAATATTCCAGGTGTGGTCTAACCAAAACAGAATAGAGGGGTAGCATTACTTCCTTAGATTTTATATACAATCTAATTGGTCAAGAAAAGAAGAGGGTTTTTTGAGCAAAAGGACAACTCAGTCTTGTATCTTCAATCCACCAAAGAGTAAATGGGCTACTTTTTGTTGACTATCCGTTCAGTTCGTTTCTGACTCTTCGTGAGTTCATGGACCAGCCCACACCAGAGCTCGCTGTTGGCCGTCGTCACCCCCATCTCCTTTAAGGTCAAGCCAGTCACTTCAAGGATAACATCCATACACCTTCCCCTTGGTTGGCCCCTCTTCCTTTTTTCTTCCATTTTCCCCAGCATCATTATCTTCTCCAAGTTTTCCTGTCATCTCATTATGTGGCCAAAATACTCCAATGACTTAAATCAAGAAATAGTTTTCTAAGATCTACAGAGACACTTGCTGGAACACCTCAGCAAACGAGAGTCTAAAAGTGGCAGGCTAAGACCCAGAACCTCAATCAATGGCTGATACCAAATGAGAGATTCCTTCCTGGGCACACAGAAGACTGGGCGACTTGGAAGGCATTGAACAAACTGCGCTCTGGCACCACAAGATGCAGAGCCAACCTTAAGAAATGGGGCGTCTGCAGTAATCTTCGCATCTACGAGGGGTGTTCATTAAAAATTTCCCCTCTCTATAGGTTACATGCCAATTTACAACTCAGAAATGATAACGGTCTTGATTATACAGGTACAGAAGTGGTGTGAGGTGAGGTTTGATAATGGACCTAATGAAATACAGAGCAGTTATCAAGTTCCTTTACATGAAAGACCCCACACCAAAGGAGACTGGTGAGCTGAAAGAGGTTTGTGGTGATGATTTCCCATCAGATGATGTAGTCAAGAACTGGCATCATCAATTCAAATGTGATTGTACTAAAGTGCAAACAGCTCAAATTCCAGGGCACCCTCACTCTGCTATTTGATAAACACACTATCCAGCAAGTGGAGGTCGCTGTATTGGAAAATCACCGATTAACCATTCGCCACCTAGCCCAAAATGTCAAGATTAGTGTGAGGTCCATGAAAAAAATAATCCAAGACCATCTTCACATGCATAAGGTATCCACTCACTGGGTCCCCTGGCTGCTCACACCTTTCCAGAAGCAAGAACGCATCGAATTCTCTCGGACTCTATTGACAATATGCCATGGAAACCAGGAGGGCTTTTTCAACAGACTGATCACACAGGATGAAAGCTGGGTCCATCACTATGATCCTGAGAATAAAGTCCAGTCGAGGCAATGGGAGCATCATGACTCATCACCTCCAAAGAAGGGACGTACCCAACTCTCAGCAGATAAGGTCATGTTCACAGTATTTTGGGATCTGCACATAGTAGTATTGATGGATTTCTTAGCAAAGGGTACAATGCCCATTGGTGCATACTATGCTTCACTGCTTCAGAAATTGTGGGAAATCTTTAATGAACGCCCCTCACAGAAATACAAGGTCTGTCACAGCCTCCACATTTTCTCCCTCTATTTGCCAGTTATCAATCAGTCTGGTTGCCATAACCTCTAGAAGATAGCATCCCTGTCTCCCAAGATCATAGCCGGGAACGAAATAGTCATGGGGAGTATACTTCATCCTTTCAATCAAAAGCACCTGTAAGAACTTGGCAATTTTTTTATTATACAGTATTTACTCTTTTCTTCTTCCTTTTCAATACTTTTAGTTTCTAAGATGTTTTAAATTCTCAAATGTGTCCTGAGCATACCTGAAGCACTTGTGTATACACTGGATTGGGTGGCCCCTGTGATCTCTTCCAATTCTGATTCTATGGGGGTTCCATATCTGACTTTCCCAATCTGACTTTTGTGTCACATCTGGATAGGCCGCAGTATTCAAGAGATAATGTTCTGGCCACAGGGAATGAAGGAACGAGCTGGGGTGAGGTGGTGGATCTTAACTTTCTCATGAAACAGGTCATTTGTGAATCCAGTTATAGTGGGATAGAAAGCAGAAGAGAGCCATTTGTAGGTTGAATGTTCTCTCTCATTAATAAAAAGTTTAATTAAAATGGCATATTTGAATTAGGAATCTCTATGTCTCAGGTGTGGCTCTATGGTCAAAATATGTCAGAAGTTGACCATATGGAAGGCCTAGAGATGTCTAGTGAAGTCTTATCTCAGGTTAAAGGAAAAAAACTTTGTTTTCAATTCACAATTTTTCATTGTGATCTTGTACATCTAACCTCAGTGAATGTGATGGGCATGGGGTTGGTTTGACATTTATCCAGTTATATATGCATGTTCAGGTCTATATGCTAAGGCACACTAAGTTCAGCATGCTTACTTGCCAGAATATGGACACTGGACTACAGCCTCAGATTGTCCAAAAACCTCTTCACATGGGCTGCTTGAATTGCTATGCATCATGGTAAATCTGATAATCACCGTCAGGGGGCATGGAGAACCCATCACCCCATGCCCCACATTGCCCATGGGGGGGGGGGGCGTCAACCACACAGCTTCCCCTCATTGCTTCTGATGCAACACAGGAAGCCTCCCCTATTGTTTCCTTTGCGACATACGCCAATTTCATGCTAATTTACCCACACAACCCTGGAGAGAAGTTCCTCTGCGTTCTGAATTGGAAGCCTGCTGGCTCCATGCTTAAACCAGGGATGAACCGGAGTATGCTGCCAAATTAAGCCCATGTGATGAGGATACTAGCCATACTTTACATTTCTATTTTATTCCTTTCTTGTAGATCAGAGTGGGGAATTATCTAGCCCTTCAGATGTTGGCTACCAGAAAGAAGAAAACTCCTCCAACATGATCTTGCCTAGAAAATTATCCTATTACATCTTACATTATTTGTTTTGCATGTATTATGAATTATGGTCTTCCTCCATATAAAAAGATATATAAAACTAAATCCAATATTATTTCTATTTAGAGAAGATTAGAGTGTCAGCATGGTGCAGTAGTTTGATCTGGACTACAGGAGACCATGATTTCAATCCCTGCTCAGCTGTGAAACCCACTTAGACACCTTGGACAAGTATATTCTTTCAACCTTAATGGAATACAATGGCAAATCTGCACACAAATCTTACCAAACAAGGCTGTGGAGTCAAAGTTATGGACTCGGAAACCTTATTCAACGGCATCAGACTCAGAAGGAACATACCAATCCAGCTTTTAAAAAATCATTATTTTACATGTTTGTTATTCATGTGTGCCTTGAAGGCATTTATGACTTACTGCATTGTATTGCAGTAAATAAGGTATAGTGCATGTGTATGTACCATCAACTCATGGTAACCCCTTGCATTTTACAGTTTTCTTAGCAAGGAATACTTAGAAGTGGTTCTGCCAGTTCCTTCCTTTGAAACATAGCCTACAGCACCTGCTATTCATTGGCAATCTCCCATCCAAGTACTAACTAGAGCTGACCTGCATAGCTTCCGAGATCAAATAAGAACGGACACCTTTAGGGTATTTGGGTTAATTTAAATAAGGTATTACTAATTGAGATGAATTTGGAAAAGAGTCTGAGATGGACAGTAGAAAGAACTCAGGGCTGAAGGTTTTACATACCAACTCCACAGACGTTTTCTTAAAAACCGAGAGTAGATTTAACAGAAATCAATGGGCTAAATCCAATGGTTAGTCCCAATTTGAATAGATCTATGTGTGGGATTTAAAACAAAACTCATATAAGCTACATTGATTCAGCAATTCTTACCATTTGTTTCATCTTACAAATACTTAACTCATTTAATAAGGCCCTATTAATCTTAATGTGTTGATCCTAGGAGGACTAACACTGAATTTAGCCCACAACCAGCATATTTACCAAAAAGAGATTCTTAAAAGTTTGAAGAAATGATTTTCACAAGACACTTTCGTCTGTTGTAGCAGACTATTCACATCACATTAAGACTTTGCAAGCTGTTATTTTCATATGTAGTTTGAAATATGCATTAAGACATGTCCCCAAAGAGCTAAATGGACTAGCAGCAGCTGACGTGTACACTCTGCTGATCTAAGTCACTTCAGCTTTATAGTAATGATTACACCAAAGTTTTTGAAGTAGAAGAAAACAGGGGCAAGATGGCTTAAAATTGTCACCAATTTTGGCTTTCAAAGAAGCCTTTTGATGTTATTTATGATAAGGCCCAGAATAATTCAGTCATCCAATGCTCATTTGACAACACTTTTTGATAACCTGAATGCTAGAGCATTAGCATTAGCCTGCTATTTGGATTGTAGGTCCAAGCTAGGCTTACATGTCCCTCGTGACACTAGTATTTCTAAGTCCATAAAAGGATTTAAAAATAGACACACTGCCACTCTAAAAATATCATCATAGCAAGTTATCGTAGAAATTAGACCTATCCAGAATTACTATAGGCTTTGGCTGATTTATCTAGCTTTACTTGATTTTATCATTTGAGTATTTTAAGTAAGATGTTTTAAGTAGCCCAGGACACAGCGATTTGCTTGGGACTTCCCATTAACTATCCACCAGGATAACGGTAATCAAATTTTCTCAGTTTACAGATGATTTTTAGCATGCATCGCTGAAGAGAGAAGACAACTGCCTTAGGGCCCATCCAGACAGTACCTTTATCCCAGGCGCTTCCGCAGAAAACAGGAGGGTGGCCAGACACCGTTCCCTGTAAACATGGAAGCAATAGCTACAAAAGCCGGTTTTGAGCCAAATATGCGGATCTTCGCATGTCCGTATGTCCATGCATTCAGATATCACGGGATGTTTTATCTGGGTTTGTTTCTGGGTTTTAGATGTTTGTTCCCGATTGGTCAGTTCCTTAAAAGGTGACACTTGAATAGAAGGCAAAAACGTTGTTTGTGTGCCAGAAACTTCAAGAAACGTCTGGAGGGCAGAGTTTCTCTGACCAGGACAAAAAATGGAACTTTTGCAGTGATTTGCCGCAGAGATTATCCTGTTTTTTTATCTTGGTTTTTTAAAAAAGTTTCCAGCGGAAGACCTGCGGTGGACAACTTGGGAGCCTCTGAATCTTGCAACAAAGCATCAAGTCTCGACAACAGAGGCAGAAATCTGCATGTGGTCTTCTTATGAAGTCCCGGGATTTTTTGCCAGTTTAAAACCTGTGATTTAGTGCTGTCTGGAAGCGCCCTTAGTTTTTGCAACTTTCAAGAGGAAATTTCTATTTGAGAGCTAGAATTTAAAATATAATAATAATAATAATAATAATAATAATAATAAATAAACAAACAAACTAACTTTATTTATATCCCGCACCTATGGGACTCGGGATGGTTGAGCATTCTTTATCCAGAATTCTAAAACACACCAAAATCCAAAACTCTCCAAATGGGTGACTGAGATAGTGACACTATTGCTTTCTGACATTTTAATGGACACCAACTTTGTTTCATGCACAAGGTTATGCACATAATTGTATAAAATTTCCCTCAGGTTCCCTAAGGTACATATGAAAAGTAAATGAATTTTGTGTTTACAAACCCATTTTCAAAAAAAAATTATATGCAAATGTAGGTATTCTAAAATCCGAAATTCGAAACACTTCTGGCCCAAGCATTTCATAAAAGAGATAATCAAGCTGTACTTTCAACCAAACCTGGTAGCTAGTAGACAAAAATGAAGTCAGAAAGATTCAATATATTTTGCTGTGATATTTAAAAGGCAACCTTTGTAATGTAATGTCTGTGATTTAGATGATATATGCACATAGTTATACAACTAAGACAAGAATTTTTCTATGTATAAATATACATGCTGAGGAATTTTGAAAAGATTCTCCCAAATGAGTCCCTTGAAGAAAGACCCAATGAAGGAGATGTCACGCCATCACTAGAATAACAATTTAGCAAAACAGTGGTGATAGCTGTGCTTTGCAGTATTTTATACTTCGCCTTATAATCTTCAATAATGTAAGCATAAAAACGGTATTTTGTAAAGGGCTTTAGAATCAAGCAATTAAATAAATGATAAGAGTGAATGCAATGATGCTTCAGAATAGAGATGTAATCCTTCACTAAATTTATTCTTGAAGGTAACAATAAGTATTTTCAACAGTTTTCTTCCTACTGTAAAAAGGGTCTTCAAAAACCATTTTGTGACTTAAAGGTAAAGGTTTTCCCATAACATCAAGTCTAGTTGAGTCTGACTTTGTGGGGTGGTATTCATCTCCATTTCTAAGCCCAAGAGTTGATGATGTCCATAGACACCCCCAAGGTCATGTGGCCAGCATGACTGCATGGAGCGCTGTTACCTTTCCACCGGAGCAGTACCTATTGATCTATTCGCATTTGCATGTTTTTGAACTGCTAGGTTGGCAGAAGCTGGGGCTAACAACAGGAGCTCACCTCACTCTGCAGATTCAAACTGCCGACCTTTTGGTCAGCAAGTTCCACAGCTCAGTGGTTTAACCTACTGCACTGCCATGCCCCCTTTCTTTCATGACTTACTCTGTGCAAATCCACAAATGAATGCATGGAAAATAGTATTTCAATGCAGAAGGATTAATCCCTGCACAAAAAAATGCTGTTTTATCAGTTCAGGATTCTTATCGGGATTTCCCAACACTCAAAAAATATGTTTCCAACCATTGCAAACATTTCCCAGGATCTTTAAACAGCAGCTGCTGTACTTTTTAACTGATGACTTCTTACTACAGTTACACTTAGTGGTGCTCTCCTTTTCTAGTTTGTGGCTTTATTTCTTGCTGTCAGCCACTCCCAGTTTTGGGAAAGATTCAATATAAATAAATAAATGCAGACTGCCACTACAATGCCAATGATAGGACTGAAGAGCAATATTAACTCCCAAGAAACTGAGGGTGAAAAGAAGTACCACTATTGCGGCAACAGAAACCCAACTCCCAATTTATGTTTCTCATGCCATCACGAAAACCCTACTGGACCAGATTAAAGGGCTATATAATGCAGAGGATTGGAAGTGAGGAGTGTTTGAATAGCCTACATACAAATCTATTCAGAAAATAATATTTATTTGATCTGGGTAGACACAAGGGTAAATAGTCATGTTTTATCGGGTATGGAGGAGGATTGTCAACAGTGAGTCAATGCATCCACAGTCTAGACTGCTATGCAAACATAAAAGATACTGGGTAAAGATCAGTTTTTGAAAGGCTTTTTTATTGTTAGAACTAGAAAGTTTCTAGTTCCACAGCATCTATTAAAGCAGGAGCAAAAGCTCTAGCCTTCCAAGCGTTGTATAGCAGTTCATCTCCATCTCTATCAGCATGGCCAATGGTCAGGGAATCATAGTTAAGACTTCAGAAGAAGAAGAAAACAGTGAAAGCCCTGGTTCCCCAATCGCTTTAAAACAAGGAAGGGAACAGTGACCTTCCAGACTTTACTGAACCAAAATCACCATCAGGTCCAACATCGCCCATACTGTTGGAGGTTTGGAGGGCTTCAGGCTGAACAACCCAGGCAATACAATGTTTTGACAGTGTCTGAGGCCATGAAACAACAAATAAGTTTTTTTTTCTGTGATTAGCAGAATTAAAATTACAATTGCTCCTGAAATAAATTAACCGAAGTCTACTGTATGGATAAATTGGATTTACAAGGCTCTTCCTAGCCTGATTTGAGGATCCAGTTATACACTTCTGTTTAATTTGCATACCAATTTCATTTTGCTTAGAGCACAATTGAAAGTCCTAATTTTGTTGAGTATAGAAGCCCTGGTTAGAGGTATTTATTAAAATGACAACTAGCACCAAAGAACTATTATTGTTTTGCACTGCTGTGCTTCACAACCAGATCAGAGAACGTTTATTTCTCAAAACAGCAGCAATCACCTACAGAAAATGGTTAGTGCGGCAACGCGATGAAGTATCCATGTAGAATCACGGATCTCTTTAAAGCAGTTCTTGTTGGTCAACCATTTATTAGCTGAAGAGGTGCATCAATCAGGACACAATGTACCATTTTCCACATTATGAATTCAGAAACCAGAGTTTGCTGCCGTATTCTATAAAGACCCATAATGCCATAAGTTAGGCTCCCTTGTGTGTTTTTCCATATGGTACATGTGTTTTCTTCATTGCCATGCTTTTTACACACACGCATGTGCGCACACACAGTGTATTGCTCAACACTTCCATGATCCCAAAGAGGTATTTGACCTGCTGTTCTCAAATGGCAGTTCCCCACACCGCATGGACTTTCAGGCACCAGTTGGCTAAGCGTAAACTATTTGAAATTTAAGAACTACAAAACAATCAAAGCCAGATTCTATAGGGAGACAACATAGTAAAAAAATATCAATACAGATGATATTTTAATACAAAATATTTTTACATAAGTCAGTCTTTTTAAAATATAGAACCTTAAAAAAAGAACAAGTTGCTATCAACACACTATAAACACGAGTCTTTGTGCCACGTTTGATAGCGTTATCAGAACAATTTTAAATACCAGTCCATACTTTTAACACTGCCTTTAGGTTTCTAAGAAATCCTAGCCATGTTCTGCATGACCAATGTTATGTCCACTGTGAAGCACTTCCGTTCAGGTCTAATCTGACAGACTGCTCAAGGTCTTTGCGCAATGATTTCGCATTCAGCTTCTCATCACAGTTGAGTGGTGCACCGTATGGCCAGTCCCATTAACTTAAGACAATGTCAGTTACATGTACTGAAGTACAATGTGTAGTTACAGGTTCTTCGTCTGAAAAGGAAACTTGCTGAGGTTTCATAGATGCTTTACCCTGATCATCCAACCAATTAAACAGCACCCAAGTGTTTATTTTGATTTCTCAAAGTTGAATAAAGTAATCTGTCAGATTTTCATTAAGAGATGAACTAGCATGAACATCTCAGGAATGTTTTGGAAAAGTCTGTTTTTGAACTCAAATGAAAATAAAAGAATACCAGATCTTGCAACTCTTGTTTTAATGGTAAATCATCCATGACAAGGTGGCTAGTCAGCCAAAGAGATTTAAGATGATTTACTTGCATTGGAATAATTTACACAATTGAACTTATGCATACAGTACAGAACTATGAACAAAAAGGTGAAGCAAACTTTATTTATATTCAGGTAAAAACATTAACCTGATGAAGTAAATTATTGCAGATTTGAGAAATCAGCACATAAAACAAATTGGACAGAGCATTGCTTACAGGTGCTTTATCTGTGTCAAAAGAAATGTTGAACTGTTTTAATCCACACTAGTTGGGGGGGGGGGAGGATGAGGTGGTAAGGGAGGTCAGAGGGGAGGAGGAAATACCAAAAGAAAAAAAGGGGACGGGGAGAGAACGCAAAATCAAAGAGGAAGGACTGAACCAGGAAGGGAAATACTAATTTGACTTTATATAAAAAACTTTACATCAATTCAAAATGCTCTGGCCACACCATAAATATTGGCCAGACCAATCAATTGTTGAGTTTTTCAACTACGCAAAAAAAAATCAATTCCTCCGAGCCCCTGTGAAGAGGCTGTTGCCTAAATCACTGTGTGAACAGTTCTAGAATATTTTCTGGTAAAGAATGTTGCCAATATATCCTACGACTACATTAAAACTAAGCTATAAGAAAGGTTCTACCTACTTACAAAGGCAGAATTATTGACAATATATTTAACAAAATTAAATTATTTCTTAATTTGAGAAAACATGGAACAGTAAATGCCCATGTCCAAAATGTTGTGAGTGGTGTACACAAAGAGAGCCATGTGGATTGCACATCGGACAATACATGAGGGAGGGCAATCGGGGGCAAGTGATGGTACACAGAACTAGTCTACTAAACTAGATGTGCCAATACAGGTTTTCAATTTCTGTACTTATGTACAAACTTGTCTTTGGGAGGAAAAAACTGCAGACTTGGCTAGATGGATACACACAGCCCAGTATTAAACTGCACAGCAACATTTATTGTTCCAGCCTGAAAAAACATCCCTTTTTAAATTTCACACAGCAAAGCAAGTTAAACTTCACTCATCAATAAATGATAATTTAAAACAATAACTTGCTAAAGAAACCTTGTCACAACAACTTTAGGGCCTGATCACTTTTAAGTCCATGGGGCCTTTAATGAATATCAACCTAGTGTCTTTGTTTATAATCTGCAAGCCGTTTTCTACAACAAGGCGTAACGTTTCCTCGACTCAGATGATACATTTAGAAAAAAGAATCATGATTCTCTTTTTGTTGTAACAGGCAGACATTGCATTTTTCATTGTGATCAGGAAAGATGGAATGACTGCTGCCCTTCTCTTGCAGCTATCAAGAGTTTTTCACGCATTATCTCAATACTTGAATAGTCTGGCAATTTGAGATAGTTTACACAGGTCATTACTGAGGGTAAGAAGTCATCTGGGTTTTCTGTAGATTCAAATGTCTTGCGTACAATTGTAAGGGGAGGATTCAAACTTCGAAAGCCTAAAAAGCACAAAAACAATGTTCACTACTAATTTAATATGAGAGGAATAAGAGCATTGAGTTATCATTATTAAAATACTGTAGTAGCTAAAACAACGCTTAATACATAGTTTAACAACATTAAACAATCCAGTAAAAACATGTTATAATCAGTTAAGAACACTCCTGCAGCATAGTGATTGGTAAAAAAATACGACACATTCTATTAAAACAGTGGATCTCAACCTGTGAGTCCCCAGGTACTTTGGCCTTCAGCTCCCAGAAATCCAAACAACCAGGATTTCTGGGAGTTGTACGCTAAAGCACCTGGGGATCCACAAGTTGAAAACCACTGTATTTAAAAGATCCTCTTCCCATTAAAAGCAGAAGGCCTCTTTAAATTAAAAATAACACTATGAAAAAAAGAGACGAGAAGTGGCCAACCAAGCCTCCCATGGAAAGGAATTCCATAGCTTGCAAGTAGCCACAAAGAAGGCCCTCTCTTCTGTCCAGTTGTACATGTGATGGTGGTGGGACACAGTGAAAGGTCTCCTGTGAAGATTGTAAGTATCGATTAGGCTTATATGGGGAGATGACCAGATCTGATCACTCCAGGACTGGGTAGAACACTAGATTTAACCATACAAATGCAATCCTGGCCATCAGTGAAACCTGAGAACCCAGACTATAAGCCTGAGATTTGATCTGCCTTATGACTGACCAGGAGCACCTCTTTCTTGTCAACCTATGGCTTCACCCAGTCTCTTACTGACAAAAAGACATTGGTTTAATACTGGAACATTCCTTGGAGTTGGATTTTTGTTTTA